>NC_072378.2:48432500-50932500 GCF_028885625.2 Pongo pygmaeus
CAAAATTTGATTGACTCACCAACAAAAATAACAAAAAGTGTGTTGACAGAACTGAACAAAGGGTAAATTGAACTGGGAGGGATGACTTAGATATTATGTCCAGTCAAATTTCACTTAGGCAATGGGAGAGGAAGAAGGATCAAGAATCAGGGTTCCCTCATGCCCAGGCTCAAGTTCTAAGCAATCTGTCTAACTGAACTTCAGTTGTTTTTGATATAAGATTATAGGTCATTTCTGATTTCTTGGTTAGGTTATTTTATACTGTCTTTTAAAAAAATCCTATTTTAAAAATAGTATAATATCTATATTTTCTTTAGTATAGATAGTATACTATCCATACTACAGTAGAAACAAGTTTTTCTGCTTCATGAAAGACTGTGGTTTTGCCCATTGAGACATAATAAAAGATAGTATTTTACTTCTAAAAGTGAATACCAACAGATTTCTGGCCGCTAATGGTAGGGAAAAGTGCTAACACACACTTAACTCCGGAGCTGATCTGGCCTTGCACTTGGCTAAATGGTGTTTTCTTTTCAAAGAAAATATCATGGGGACCTTGTTGGCTCAATATCACTCTCCTGGTATTGAACTTGACTTCTGAACTGGCCCACATAAGGTTCTTTTTAATCTTTGCCTTTGTACCTTTCCATCTCATACATTTGTTTTCTTTAATTTCATAACAAAGGCCAAATCATTTGACCAACCAAACAATAATTATTTTTTGAGTATTTGCTATGCATAAATTATCATGCTAAGTGAAAGCTAGCTTATTTTTTTTTCTTGGATTATACAGAGAGTTGTAATTGCAGAATTATGGAATATGAAGTTGAATACAACTTCTAGGAAATATGCCATTGATTTATGTAGTTTGGAAACAGTACTGTCATTTATGAAGTCCACTTTTCTAATTTCTATTTTACTTTGCTGTCTAAGGTTATATCAAGTTTTTATTCTCAAAGAAACGTCTTCGGATTACTAATGCATATTGTCTTTTACTGTTGTTCTCTGTGTATCTTTTTTATCTCTCCAACTAGACTTCTAAGTTCACTGAAGATAGGGAATGAAGGTGGTACCTTTCTGAAGCCAAAGGAAACAAATACGGTGCACATATCTCAAGGAAATGTACAGGAATGCACATAAGAAAGAATGTGAAATCAATAATGTAGCCTTTATTTACATTTGGGAGTGAAGTTACTTGTGCCTTAACCTTTCGATAAAACAAAAGTGACACCCTTGTATCTTTACTGAGTATGATTGAGATTTTAATATCTCACTGTCCTACTATGTGAAAAATACTCCCTCCCTCTTCCTTGTTCTATCTCCTTTCTCCCTCCCCTCTTCTTTCCCCTCTCCCTCCATTTCTCTCTAACCCTTTCTCCCTGTTTTCTTCCTCTTTCCTCTCTCATCTCTCTCCTTCCTTTATGTGAAAGATAACTACCTCAAAGCCACAGTGAGGGATAATTATTGAACTATGTCAGTAAAATACTAGATAAAGAATACAACACTTGCTTAAGTCCATTTTATCTTTGCTAAATTACCTTTTTTTTAATCCCCAAAAGGACAGATATGCTTTGAAAATACAGTGTGTGATATACATTCTAATGAGGTCTGTACAATTGTTCCTTACTATAACCAAGATATTCAGCTTCAAAGATATTAAAATAATTGAAAGTCTTTTAATAAAGCCAAGAAAGTAAGTATGCTCCTATCTTCCACTCCATGTGGAAGTTAAATATTACTTTTCTCAGAATAGGAGGTGAGGGTGCAACAGCTTACCTTTGCAAGTGTGTTAACATTTTCTGGGCTGATGTGATGTATTTTAGTCAAGTGCATAGCTTAGTCTTTGTATTAAATTCCATACTCTTGGATATCTAGGAAAGGAGCATCTCAATGCCTTTGGAAGGTAAATTAAATTTTGTTTTTAAATTTGTAAGGTACCTGAATGAAAAATTAACTCAAAAGCAAAGTGTATGTGTTTCACCTGATAATTTAACTTAATACAAAAGATTAACCAAAAATCATTATATACTTAGAAAATAATTCTTTGTTTTTAATTTCTTGAAAGGAAAAAAAAGCATTGCCTTTCTGGTTGTCTTGTTTAAGGCTAATATTAAAGTTAGCTTGCATTCCACTTACAAATACTTGCCTGGTGTAGGAGAGAAGTGACCCAATCAAGCTAAATATGTTTTAAGCAAGGAAATAAGTCAGCAGCACATTAAACTATGTTAAATATGTTTGGACTAGCTTTAATAAGGAAGGTAAAATTTCATGCCATTTCATTTTTTGAATGAGATCAATTCATGGATGACTTCTTTACATGTGTTTTTAGTTTTATACTTTTGTGAGATTTTTAAATTAATAATGTTCGCAAGTTAAAAACATTTATTTATCATATATCCCCATTTTTGTTTTGAAAATATGGTAACCTTAATAAGTCTAGTGGTAGTAAGTTACAATGAGCCAAGAAAATATGACTGGATAACCCCAAAAGTTTTGACAATTGATTTACTTAGATTTTTATGCAATAGAGAAAAATATTAAGCTAGATAGTCTCCTTATAATGAAAGCAGTCATCACTTGTGAATCTGGTATTCAAAACTAGGCCAATTTAAATCAAGACAATGCTCATTCTAGCCCTGCCACCACTACATAAGCATGAATGCTGCTTCTTGCTGTCACATATAAATATCTCTCCTAATTGTATCCATTCTGATACCGCCTACCTCCTATTTCATGAGGTTTGGAGACAAAACTTCCAATGGAAATTGCACTCTTCTTTTAGGTTGGTTTTAATTTTCTTCTGAATGTTCCCAAATTGGGCCTAGTCTCAGCAGCTCGGTTTCTCATAATTTAGCAATCAATATTTTTTCTTCACAAATAATTACCTTTTATAAAAAAGGTCAAAACTTTAGCATAGAGAATGCTCCCCAAGCTGTTCTTACAAAGTGTTAAGAAATAGACTGAAATCTCTTCCAAGGTCTTCAGAGGAAAGACCCACAGTTCATGCTAGGGGTCATATGACCTGGTTACCATAGCAATGATGGCAAAACCACCTTGGCATCACAGGCAATATGGCTTGCAATAGTGGTTTGGCTTTAACGTTCAGAGAACTTGAGTTTGAATGCTGACTTGGGCACTTACTACTGCTGAGACCTTGCAAAATTACTTAGAGTCTCTGAGTCTCTTTCTTCAGCTATAAAATGGGACTATCTAGCTCATAAGCTTTATTACAAGAATTATGTTTGATGATATTTGATGAAAGATAGCACCCTGTCTGTTATTATGTAGGGCTCCATCAACAGTTATTACCTAATTACAAAATTATGATTGAATGATTCACTGAACTTAAATAAAATAAATAAAAACAAATCATGGCTCTTGACACAAATAACATTCTATCAACCCTCAGCTTACATTACAAATATAGAAAGTGTCCAGGACTCTCTAAGTAGGGTGTACTTAGCTTAAATGAATGAAAGATTCCAACTGTGTCTGTTCCAGTCCAGGAGGTCCACTCTCTACACGACCTAGAACTTGCTCTTAGGTCAACACATGTTTAAAAGGCAGACTCTGTCTGGTATTTTTAGGAGAAACCTAAAAGAGTTGGTTCAATTTTCCTTCTAATATACTCCAAATGAGTACCTAGACATAGGCTTTCTCTACTCTGGAAAACAATTCATTGTGAAGGTAAATTTGCTGGGATAACTGAGCTCACAGAATTTACCCTCCTTCACTGTAGGCATTCTTTTTTTTTTTTTTTTTCTTTTTTTTTTCTTTTTTTTTTTTATGATTATTATTATTATACTTTAGGTTTTATGGTACATGTGCACAACGTGCAGGTAAGTTACATATGTATACATGTGCCATGCTGGTGCGCTGCACCCACCAACTCGTCATCTAGCATTAGGTATATCTCCCAGTGCTATCCCTCCCCCCTCCCCCCACCCCACAACAGTCCCCAGAGTGTGATGTTCCCCTTCCTGTGTCCATGTGTTCTCATTGTTTAATTCCCACCTATGAGTGAGAATATGCGGTGTTTGGTTTTTTGTTCTTGCGATAGTTTACTGAGAATGATGATTTCCAATTTCATCCATGTCCCTACAAAGGACGTGAACTCATCATTTTTTATGGCTGCATAGTATTCCATGGTGTCTATGTGCCACATTTTCTTAATCCAGTCTATCATTGTTGGACATTTGGGTTGGTTCCAAGTCTTTGCTATTGTGAATAATGCCGCAATAAACATACGTGTGCATGTGTCTTTATAGCAGCATGATTTATAGTCCTTTGGGTATATACCCAGTAATGGGATGGCTGGGTCGAATGGAATTTCTAGTTCTAGATCCCTGAGGAATCGCCACACTGACTTCCACAAGGGTTGAACTAGTTTACAGTCCCACCAACAGTGTAAAAGTGTAGGCATTCTATGATCCCTTGGGACTTAGAGTCAGGCCTCGTGTCAGCACTGCCATCTGCTTTTGTTTCAGGCACAAAACAGATGGGGCTTCTGGATGGGACAAGCTCCATAGTGGAAAGAGTGCCTGAAGCTTTGTGGCATTCTCTGCAGGCAAGATTGCGAGATGGAAGTAAGAACCAAACCTCCTGATTCCACAGTACAGAAGTTTCTGCATTGAAGGATCCTTCTATAATTAAAAGCATCTGGTGCAGGCATGAAGGAGCTTCTCAAAGCTTCTTTATTTTATCATCTATCTTTAAATTTCATACATAAAATGGTAGTATGCAAAAACCAGATGACATGATTCTACATCACACGGTTTCATTTTGTTTTTGCTGCCCCATTATTTGAACACTCTACTGGATTGCTAGAGAAATATAATTTCATCAAAATAATTTGCAGCAAACTTTAATTTTAATATATCTGTTTCAATGCAATATTTCATTCTTGCTATAGATATTAAACATTCTTGATGATACACTGTAACATGTCACAGACATTCACTGATGTTTGCTCAAGAATGGCAAGAACACTGTGTCTGGTACAGTATTAAGATAAACTCAATGTATTTCATCTTCCCCATGGATGGTAGATATCTTGATTGAAATGACCTGATAATGCTAAAGTGACAAGAAAAAATACACAGTGGGAAATGCAAATACAATAAAAGTACACATAGACGTTGCTCCCAATTTAACACACTTGAGAAAAAACTAATTTTTGACAGCACCTGTTATAAACAAAGCTACAGGCACAAAAACATAAAAATTTGGTCCATTGTTCTTAAAAATATTGCCTGTCATTCTCCCTTATTGCAACACAGATTAATTTCCTATAATTTTGCAAGTAGTCAGAGAATTCAAGGTGACTATGTCACACCATATGAATAAGGGCAAAGATTCTCTTCTTTAGAGAGATTATGTAAAGAAAACAATCTAACATTCTTCACTCACATGGAAGTACTTTGTGGAGGAACAATTAACTTGGTAAGTGGGTGTCTGCTTTGACTGAAAGATCAGGGCTATTTGAAGCAATAGCCCTGCAATTTGTTACATAAGCAGGTACTTAGGATAAGTCTTTTCAAATGCATATTGCTGTGTCAATGCATTGTTAAAAATACCAATAATAACATACACACCCCCAAAATAACACTTTCTCAGAACTGGAGCTGGCAGTTGCCTGGACCTCATTGGAGCTGTTTGCAAGAAAATACTGAGAGAGGTTCTGAAGGAATGCAGTGGCACTCAGGGACAGGGCTACTCAATTGGAAAAATAAAGAGATCTCCCTAGTTTTAAAGGGCAATGACTCCTACCACTCTCTCCAACAGCAATTTGAACATGACCTCACAGCTATTGCTCAACCAGAACAGACAATAAGTATGAACCTGAGGGAGACATCAGAAAGGTCTTCTGTATCACCCTAAGGAATTTGGCATAGTGACCATTGAAAATCTTTAAAACTATCTGATGAGATATGTGTGTTAGAAGTTCTTTCTGGTAGCGATCTTCTTTTGAAAAAAACCCCCTGGGCTGGAAAGTGTTCATGGCTTCTTGTTCTGAGTGGGAATTAGTCCCTGACTCCCTGGGCTAGAAGTCTTTCTTCCTGGCTGGCTGTGAGGTTTCTTTGTTCACTATATTTGATACTGGTTTCCTCATGGGAGCTTCTCAGTCAACTGAAGCCTTTTGTCTCAAACCCTTACTAACTATATGTTTTGCCAACTTTGTCCATCCCCTTTTTGTTAACTTGTTTTTTGCAGCGGACAATTTGGAACTTCAGTGGTCTCTTTGGGGAACTTAAGATCTCTTGAGAGTCATTCTTCTATGTCCTTTCCCTTCCCATCAACTTCTCTCCTCACCCTTCCTCTTACCACCTTCTATATGTCCCCTTCAAATCCATCTCTGCCTCCATTCCTCTGCCAATTCCTGCCAGACCTTTCCCTTCACACTTCGGTTCCTTAGCTCCCTACATTCACTGGGGCTTTAGGTCCCCTATGCTCCACTGGAAGCTCTCAAGGGATTCAGGGTCTCTCAAAAACAACCACTTGAGACTGAAAGAGAAAACCATCTAATTGGAAATAGATTGGATCTTTCGTCCACTCAGATGGGCTTTGGAGACACTCAGACAGCTGCTAGATGTACCCTCAGCCTAAAAGGTAGTCCATAGCCTCCAAAAGATTACATATTGGGGCAAATGAAAATATTAAAAATCTTCTTGATTATTGGTAAAAAGTTTTTGCTCTTATTGAGTACATAACCTCAATTTGTCCCATTTTTTTTTTTGGTAAGAAATACAATTCAGATAAAAAAGTAAAGTGGAGAAAGGATGAGAGCCAACTATTTTATATGAACCGGTAAGTTATAGATTACTGTGTTCTACTGAGTCCTGGCTAAAATTTTTGAATGAAAGTGATAAGATTTTTGTTTACATCTGTCTATATATTTATGTATGTTTATACATGTGTATGTATATATGTTATGTATATGTAATATTTTTCTTCTATATCCAGATAACATTACCAAATTAATTAATGGAATCCCTTTAAAAAGTTCTATTCAAATTGGCTAAGAGATAAATAAGTGTTTATTACAAATAAAATCTTCCTCAAACTCCCAGGAACTTAAAACTAACCCAAATGTTTTTCCAGTTCATGCGACTTTGGTAAAACATTGATAAATAAGATTAACTTAGTATTATTGGTTTAATGAAAACACTACATCTTTTAAATTGTCAGTATTACTATAACATAAACATATGTTTTTATTCTGTTTGGGTTTACTAGGCAAATAAGGTTAAAAATAGGTAACAGGAAAATAGCTTGAGATGATGGGTAGCTTTGTGTAAAGTTATAATATGTCTACCTTAAAATTGTTTCCGAAATCTCTTGGTAACTTGCAACTTTAGAGTTATGCTAAGTTAAGTAATAGATATTTATTATAAATCTAGATCATTCCTAACATAAACTACTGGAACATTCGTTAATGAATATAAATTAAAGTTCATAAACTTTTGGCACCTTGTTTTCATATTGCACAGATAAGATAAATATATTTGGGTCTGTTGGTAAATATGAGGAATTGTACTATGAAGAAGTGTATGACTATGAAAAACCTGCAATGTTATATTAATAACATTTGCTAGTTTGCTATAGACTCCTAGTATGGGAAAGACAATTCACAATTGTCTACTTCCTAATTTTCTCTCAATATATGTAATCAAAACTACCAGAAATAATAGGGGTGAAGGAAAGTAACTGTATATAAAAAGCAGGCAAGGAAACCAGGATGTAGCTTTTTGTTCTGGTTTTTTGTTTTGTTTTGAAACAGAGTCTTGCTCTGTTGCCCAGTCTGGGGTATAGTGGTGTGATCTCTGCTCACTATAACCTCGGCCTCCTAGGTTCAAGTGATTCTCGTGCCTCAGCCTCCCCAGTAGCTGAGATTACAGATGCACACTACTATGCATGGCTAATTTTTGTATTTTTTCGTAAAGACAGGGTTTCACATTGTTGGCCAGCCTGGTCTCGAACACCTAGCCTCAAGTGATCTGCCCACCTCGGCCTCCCAAAGTGCTAAGATTACAGGCATGGGTCACCACAATTGGCCTAGGATGTTTTTCTTTCTTTTTTTTTTTTTTGATGAGAAAATATATGAGGTATGAAAGATTTGATTTGGCTAAGGTTAAAAGTGAGTAATTTTGCTTTAAAGTAGAATGACTCGTTGTTTAAGAATAATAAAGAGGAAAAATATAGGACAAAAATTGAGTGGATACAAAAAAGTCATAGGAGGTCTGTGGAAAAGAAATCTTGAAGAAGGAATTTTATGTGATGAAGCCAGCTAAAATTTAAATGGATTCATTTATGTTTAAAGAAAGAAAAAAATTTTAAAGACAATATCAAAAGTGCACTGGTGCAAAACTACAATTTGTTTTTTTCTCTAAGTAACCGAGTATTTTTGGAGTTTTTTTGGTCAGTTCTTAATAAGAAATTAAAGGGCTTTCTTTACCCTTTAAATAATCTTCCTATAAATCAAAGATTTTGTGTCTTAGCAAAATAATTTCTCGTGCTTTATGTCAACCTTTATCATGTTCTTGATTATTTAAGATAACCCAAATATTATTCATAGTAATCTGACAACTTGCCTAATCAAATATTTAAGACTTTTGACATTTTTGATAAACTTTCCAAAAATTAAATTCTAAATGAAGTTCTTTTTTACCTCAAACTAACTTTGAGATTTCTCAGGTGGCTCCCATAAAATCTCAAAGGATTTGCTCTTTCACTCTGTAAAATGAGATATTAAAAATAATTCAGTTATTCGTTATAATAAATTATATGGGAAGCACTGTCAAATAAGAATAATGATAAATCTTCTTTATATGATGTTTGTATGATTGACTATATGTTATTAATATGTGTTCCAGAAGTTCTATGAAATTCCTACAAACTTGATATGTGCTGGTATAATACTATCAATCACAATTCCAGTTATTGTTTTAAATATTACATGCCACAGAAATAACCAAATTTCCTTATCAATGAACTCTCATCAGTTTTTTACTTTGATTTTTCTCTGAAAGCATTTGTAATCAATTCTAAGCCCAAATGCTTCATCTTCGAAGAGATTTATAAAAAAACTCTGACATATACAGTACTATGAAAGACAAATCTCTGATAACTTTGAGACCATGCTACTGAAGTGAGAAAAAATTTCCATAACTAATGAAAAAACTGATGGATTGATAAAATTGTTAGCCCAAGATCAAGCAGAACAAAAATTAATCATATGAAACTGAAAGAACTGATGAGGACGATTTTAATTTCTATGGCTTTTCTGCTTGAAATTTTGCTATTTTTAAATGTTTAATTTTCTAGACTTAAATAATCCCTTCCTTTTCTTTTAAGTTTCTATAATTTGTAGCCATTTAGCAAAATATGCCTTTGAGAAAAAAGGTGAAACGATTGCTTTTTCTCCCTATCTGGTCTTTCCAGAATTCAGAAACTCTTATTGAGTGTTCTTATTTTTCATGGCAATATAGTTATTTGCGTAAGTTCAAGCAGAATCTGTTTTTCTGGACATAAGTGGAAACATTGGTTACATTACCAAGGTTTTGACTAGAGTATTATACTTGAAAATGATGCATAAAATCAGATATGACCACAGAGTTTTAAGAAACTAAGGTTGACTTTATGAAGCTAAAGCTTACAATGTCCCTTGAAAAGCCAAGGTACTTGACTTACAGGGTTCCAGCATTACAAGTTAGTAAGGAATGTCACTTTCTGGTAGGCCCAGGAAAGTCAGAACATCTTGGAGAACTCAAGAAGAGAAGTTACCCAAATCTATAGGTACTACAGGTGAAGTCTGGCTTGGCTTCCTGTCCTTGAGAGGATTTTAAAGTCTGATCTGAGATCCCTTATGAGTATTACTCACCAAGCAAACTAAAAATAAAAAAATTAAAAATAAATAAATAAAAAAAGGTCTATGTAGTCAATGACCACTTATTTTGCATTTATGTAAATAATCAGGCCATGTTTAATGAGACAAGACATATTTTGCAAATACATTAGTCTTGCTGTAATTTATTATATTTGATAGAAACAAGGGTGACCGTAGAGAGAAAAATTATGTTTCAATGGAAAATTATAGCAAACTTTTGAGGGTATTAAATTTTAGTCCTGTTTACTATCTTTAAGCTTTTGTTATTTACCTGTAAACAGGACTAGATTCTGAATTCTACTTTTCTTGAATATCTGGCTACAACTCTTGAAACTAACATTCCAATTTTTATCCTACCTTCCTGACTTAGCACCATTAAAAATGAAAACAGCTTTTTTCCAGGATTTTGCAAGCTGAAGCTGGATTACTTGATATAAACTCCAAGTCAATCACCATCACAAATCATGTGTAGGCAACTTTCATGTCTGCTGCTGTGTAGGCCACTCAGAACATTCACCAGAATACCCAGTAACATCACTGAACAATTCAAACTGCAAGTCAGAAAATTTCTCAGGTTGTCACTGCCATCCTCACTCCATCATCCTCCACCATCTAATAAAATAAGTTTTTCCTTAACAAGAAATAAACTGCAGCGACACCAACCTAACATCTAGAAATCTTCTCTACTGACTGCCCTCTGAACTCAGAAACTGGGTTTCTAACTATTAATCTTTGTTTTTCTTTATTTTCATAGAAATATCCCTAATTAAATGGCTAACTGTTTGTACCGTCCAGCAAATATTCTCTATTATGAAGTCCCAAAATGTGACTCAGAAAGTCTTTAATGGATAAGACGATCTGATGAGAACAATGGACTTATGTTGTTCCAAGGAAAGGAGAATGTCTCTTTTCCTGAACAAAAGGCGAAACTGACAAAGGTTCTTTGTTCAGGGAAACTTTAGTCAGGCTCCTGAACTTTCTCCTAGGCTAATCTGTGCACTTTCTTGTAAAATTCAATTTTAGCAAGACCCTTACCCCTACCCCTCCATTTCCCACCCCTCGATATCTAGTCTAATTCTAATCACATCTGGTTTCTCCTCTGCCACCATTCACCAGGTAATGTTTAAACATCCTAGTTTGCCTTCA
The DNA here is from genome assembly GCF_028885625.2 of Pongo pygmaeus. Lineage (NCBI taxonomy): Eukaryota > Metazoa > Chordata > Mammalia > Primates > Hominidae > Pongo > Pongo pygmaeus. The sequence continues at coordinate 48,443,533 of NC_072378.2, forward strand.
GCAAGAATCCTATCAGATCAGTTTAGCCAGAAGCCCCCTTATCCCTATGTTGCCTGTTAGTAATTTTTCATCCACTGACCCACACCCTGCTCCTTGACTGTAAATTACCTTCTGCCCATGCTGTACTCAGCGTTGGGCCCAATCTCTCTCCCCTGCTGCAAGACCCCACTGCAGTGGTCCCTGCACCTATCACAATAGTGCCCCTCTGAGTAAAGAAAAATTACTTTCTTTAACAAGTGTTAAGAATAATTTTTTCATTAACAGGATAAAAATGGCATACGTATCAGCTTACAGACCGTGGCTAAAGCCATACCTGTCCAGAGAGAATGAAGAATATGAGAACAGAAGCCATGGGGGGAATCCATGGGAATAGGCAAAACACATTCGGGAAAATTCAGGGAGGCAAACAGTACTGCAAAATAGTAACACCTCTTGTATAGTCTCCATTGATGAAGCATTTCCCCAAAAATACATTAAACAATGGATGGGAAAATATATTAAGCAGAGGAGAAATTCTAAGGGATGACAACCCATTTGCTGACATTTGTTTAAGTATCTCACAATGATTTTTTATAAGACATGGGCTTAAAATGCACTCGTATTTTCCAATTCATTGAAATAAAAGTGATTCAGATCCTAAGAATAGTTTTCAGTTGGAATATGTTTTCGATGCCTAAAACACTGAATTCCCGCCAGTCAAGTTGAAGTTGCATCCTGTTCAACCTTTGAGATGAAGGATTTGCCTTTTAATGGTAAATTTGCATTTTAATATAATGATGTACCCTCTGTCCTTGACATGGCTATTCTCCACAAAACCAGGCATTTTTTTTGGATAATGTGCTCATTATAAAGCAATGACACATTGTAGAAAATTTATCTCAGATATTAAAAACTAGTTAAAAGAAAGTGTGTATGAAAAAAAAAACATTCTTCTCTGCTGTGTGCAATATGAAGAAAATCCTTAGAGATGACCTCACAAATTTCCTCTTTCGTAGCCAGGCATCTGTAAGGATGGAACTAGTCATAAAAAGAGTGGTGTTAGATTAGGTCATTGAATATGCTAAGAATAATTTGTGAAGACTAGCTTGATTATTCAAGGCCACATGAGTCAGCAGTATATTTTAAGGAGAAAAATAGCTCTCTCTCTCTCTCTCTCTGTGTGTGTGTGCGTGTGTGTGTGTGCGTGTGTGTGTGTGTGCGTGTGTGTTTATGTAGTGGGAAGGGACATTTACAAAATTCTAACTTAATATGACACAGCAACACTTTAAATAGACAGAAGTGAAATTAAGTAATAAAGAATTATAAAAATAAGCTCTTATTTACAAAGCAATAACATATTGTATTAAGAATATTTTGACAAATTAATACATTTTCTGGTTATAATAAAATGGACATGTTTTTAAGTTGTTCAATAAGTCCATTAAAGCTACAGTATTTCTGAGGAAACTTCAGAATTTTCTGTCAATTTCTTTGCAAGGAAACTTTTTATCTGTGGCATACCAAGTTAGAATTGACATAATAATTTTTAAGAACATTAAACTGAAAGAAATCTCTTTCCTCTAATGTCTTGTGGTAGTTTCTGAATCACTCCAACGACATTTGTCATTATTAAACGGCATTTTCATTATTTTTATTTCTCTAGCTTTTTACTGGAAACTCCTTGAAGGCAGAATCAGTGTTTGATTTTGTTTTCTTTTGTTTTGCAATTGTCTACACTAAAGTAGCTCTCAAAATTTATTTATTGAACAAAGAGTTGTAAGCATCTTATCAGCTAAAAATATTTCTTTTAGAATTGTGTGTCTTTTCTAAACAGAAAAGGACAGGGTTATGATTATAAAAAGAAACCAATTGATCTAATTTATACATGAAATTCAAAAATTTGAAATAAACTTGTAGCCACTACAGTAAATCATCTCTCAAAGGTTACTTTGCTCAACCTCCTTCCAGTATCATGGGAAATCCCATTATCCTGAACTGTGTGGAGCTGGAATATTATAATTAAAGAATTTTTCATATTTATTTCTGTAGAGATTGCAAGAAGCTGAGAGTGAGAAGCCCTCTGGACCTCTGAAAAAAATGTGACAGTTTGTACTTTTTTCATCCTTTCTGGTAATCTTTGGAGCCTGATGTGCTCTTTTATCCCTAACTGTTAAGAACAACCATGTGAGCATCTGCCTCCATCCAAGTTCAGCAACAGGAGTACCACCGTGGCTGCACCTCTCCATCTAGTGAGACTGGCCTTCCCTTTTTTTCTTCAATGGACTTAGTGTGGAGATTGAGGTGCTCACATTGCAAAAAACCCCCCAGGCCATATGTATGGCCTTTTTCACAGTGAATCTAGGCATTAAGAAATATTACACTTACTGAAAACTCTACATCCAGATGCATGGAGACTTGTAATACCAGTCATGACAATAGAAAAGAGCAAAACATGAAATTTGCAGGCAGGTGGATGAAATTCAGGTAATTAGTATTTTTTCTTCATGTCAAAAGGGTAATTGGACCAACACTGAGTGTTTTTACATAGTTTCTGCCTTCTCTCAAACATCTTTTCCATTGATTTCAAGAGCCTGTGTTTGTCTCTTACTTGGGCCTGAAATTTTTACTACGAGATGCTATGATAATGTGTTAGACAATAGGGTTGGGAGCACCATTTTATGGAAAATTACTCTTAAGAATATTAATTCAGGAGGGAATTAATGAATAATTAAATTGGATGCTGTTTGCTTCTCATGAGCAGGGCAGTCCAGAGCAACAATCTGTTACCTTGGAAAGCACCTTCAGCAAGTCCCTGTAGTAACCATCCACTAAATAAACAGGTTTTGAAAAGTCAAACATAAGGATCCCTTAAAGAATTATGGCCCTTGTAGAAAATCCTGGGCCACTGGATATTAGGGAAAAACAGGAAGTCTGAGTATACTGTAAGCTTTTGACTAAAATTAACTGTACAGTGTCTTTTGTGTGACAAATATAATAGTCGTTTTTATTTTACAAGAAATGCAGGTACACATGACCTAAAATGACAGATTTAGGTCTCAGTGATGGCCCATTTGGATAAGGAGAGATGTCTAAGGACAGTCATTACTGGGTGACTACATGTGGTTGTTCAGGTCAAACCTGATAAATGGGGCATTTGGGTGTAGGCCTTGATGAAGAATTAGAATTAGGGGTTAGATGTAAAGGTTGGCAGTTGACCGTTACTTCATTCTCTTAATTTCCTTGGAAAAAAATGAAAATTACCCAGGGACCATTTGGTTAATATCTTATAGAACAAGGCTGAGGGTGGAAAAACAATAAAATGGATCTTGGAGATGGTATTGTTAATATTTAAGTGAGAGTTAAATTCACCCAGAGTAATACTCAGGTTTTTATTTGTTTCACTGCTATTTCATTTACTCCTGAGCCTTGGCATACTACAGAATTTTCCAGATCTGCCAGCACTTCCATCGGGTCTAATTACCACAAGCACCATATTTTGTCAGAATAAACTCTCTTTGCAGCCAATGAAAATTTTACTTTTCACTCCTTAATCTCCTCACTTCCTAAAAAATGATTAAGAGATAAAATGTCTTAAAGAAGTGACTAATAATAAAATGCTGGATACAGGTATCTGAGCATAAGCTACCTTGTCAGGGACAGGGTGGTACCTTCCTTTCCAGAATCAGTTGCTGCTACACACATTCTGCGTTCACTTCACCCTTCCGAAAAAGGGGCGGGGACGTATATCTCATAAGAGTTGAACCACTTCATTCTGATCCTCTATTATTATTCTTGTATACCAAAATGTATATCAAATGCAAAATGCTTTTTCTTTACTTTTGTGCTGAAATTATATTTTCCCCTTTTATTATTTGTGTAGTAGATGAACAAGGCTCTTTTCATTTTGCAGAGAAATACATGGAAATATTACGATTTTTCCTAGTCATATAATATACCATTGAAACACGTACCTGGAAGATGATAATACATCTAACAACTCAAACTCTATTATTATAAATAATAACAAATTACAAAGATGAGTTGGGTCACTCTGAATTGGGAAAATCAATCTTCCAGAAGATTCTGATATTTCACTCAATACAGTGGTTTTCAAAGTGTTTTCCCTGGACCAACAGCCTCAACTCACCTGAGAACTTGGTAGAACTGCCAGTTCTCTGAATTATGATTCAGAAATTATGAATCAGAAATTATATTCAAAAATTATGAATCAGAAACAGGAGACAGGGCCTACCAACAGCTGTTTTAATAAACTTTCAGTTGAGTCTGTTCTGACAAAGATTCTCTCCTTGAAGAAACTCTACTCAAGCTCTTCTGAGATCTTTTTTAACCAAGCCTTGGCTTTTGGATTTCCATGTTCATGTTTGCATTGTCCAATTTTAGCAAGAATCCTCCTAGGTCAGTTTAGACAGATCCTTTATTCTCAGTATCTGATGACTTTCAATATCTGATCAGGTTCCTCATCCTGCGTTATACCCCAGCTGATATCTACTAACCCTGGCCTGCCCTCAGCAGGAATCCTGTCAACTCAGTTTAGCCAGAATCTCCCTTGCCACTGATGTTTCCTCTTAGTAATTTTCTAATCATAAATGCCCATCCTGCTCCTTGGCTATAAATCCCCACTTTCATTGGTTGTATTCAGAGTTGAGCCTTATCTCTCTCTCCCACTGAAAAATCCCATTGCAGTGCTCCCTGTACCTACTAAGATCATCCCCTGAATAAAGCCTGCTTTACATTCTTTAATGGTGTCATTGAATAACATTTTTTTTTAAAAGATACACCCTCAAGCTTGAGAATCACTGCCCTAGAGCTTCCTCCAGTGCTTGCAATGTCATCTCAGTGGTATTAGGTCAAATTTCACACCAGGAAAATGGCAAAAAGTTTGATGTTTTTCATTTCTGAGAAATTAAGTATGTGTGTATAAGCAGAGAGATACTTAAGCGAAGAGTTTCAAGAGAAATACAGTTTGCAAAGACAAAGAGGTGATGTTAACAAGCCAGACTAAGGTCATACATAGCCAGGACAAAAGGTCAAAGTGCTCAGGTGAGGAAGCAGAAAATTACAGTAGTGCCGCTCATCCACAGATTCACCTTGTGCAGTTTCAGTTTCCTGTGGTCAACTATGGTTTGAAAGTATTAAAATGGAAAATTCCAGAAATAACTAATTCATAAGTTTTAAGTTGCAAAACCTCCTGAGTAGTGTGATGAAATCTCATGCTGTCCTACACCATAAAACCCCAGATATGAATCCTCCCTTTGTCCAGAGAAACCACACTGTAGATGCTTTCTACCCATTAGTCATTTAGTAGCTGCCACAGTTATCAGAAATTCTATTGTGGTACTGCAGTACTTGTGTTCAAGGAACCGTTACTTAATTATACCTCAAAACACAAGAGTAGGGATGCCGGCAACTCCAATATGCCAAAAGGAACCCACAAAGTGCTTTCTTAAAGAGAATAGGTGAAATTTCTTAACTTAATAAGAAAAGAAAAAAGTCATATGCTAAGGTCTCTAAGATCTACAATTAAGAACCAATTTTCTATTCATGAAATTGTGAGAAAGGAAGAAAATTAGGTTAATTTTGCGGTGGCCCCTCACACTGTAAGTTACTGCCATTGAGCATGATAAGGGATTAGTTAAGATGGAAAAGTCATTACATTTGTGAATGGAAGACATGAACAGAGAATGCATTCTATTGATGGCAACTTGTTGTTCTTCAGCAAGGGATCCCCTGAAGATGAGTGACACCAAGCCATTTACTGCAAGTAAAGGATGGTTACACAGACTTAGGAATACAGAAGATCAGTAGTAGCCTAAGTCTCTGTCACAATGACTGTGCAATTCACCTCACTTCATCTCGTCATGTAGGCATTGTATTACCTCACGTCATGACGAGAGAGTGAGTATAGTATAAGATCTTTTGAGAGAGAGAGAGAGAGCATATTAACAAAGCTTTTACTACAGTATATTGTTATCATTGTTCTGTTTTATTATTAGTTATTGTCAATATATTATTGTGCCTTATATGTAAACTAAACTTTATCATAGGTATGTATGTATAGGAAAAAAACAGTATATACAGGGTTTGGTACTGTCTGACATTTCATGCATCCACTGGAGTCTTGGACTGCATCCCTTGTGGATAAGCGGGAACTACTGTACTTAAAGATGACATGCTACACCAAGGAAGTGTAGAGGCATATAAACTCTAGAAGCCAAGGTTCCCTTTTATTAGAAAGGAAGTATGCACAGATTTGTGTCTTTCCTTCTTTTTTAAATCTCATTTTGATCAAGCTTAGGCTTAGTCAGACATGCACTGTGAACTTCAGAAAGGAAGACTTCAAAAGTTGAAAAGAAGTTGACAGAATTTATGACATGTAACTCATAACAGAAAAAGAAAGATCAAAGATTTGAAGTCTCAAAAACATCACCCAGACTATGCAAACAGAAGTAATTCCATCGAGGGAAGAAAAGGGGAAGAGCCTATAGAAAATGAGGTGGCACAGAGTATTCTCCAATGAGCTTAACTTTTAAAGGAAAATGTCAAAATAATAAAAAGAGTAAGAAAATTTAAAAGAGCTTCACAAATCCATAAGAATAGTGTTCAGAAGGCTAACTTTAAAATGAGCCACCAAATGCTAAAAGTAAAAAAAAAAAAAAAAGTTCCTTTTATTTGTTATTGTTGAGGTCTGATTTGTTTTGTTTATCTTTGTTCAGATAAAAAAAAATCAGAGAAGAAATAAGCCCACTGTTTTGGCCTAGTAATGTCACTCTTGGTGGCTGATCAAAAAGAAAAAATAAAGACTAAAACTAATACCTAGTTTCTGTTTCCTCTTTCAGTGAGAGTGAAGGGGTAACTTAGGGAAAAAGGAATTGAAACTGAGGAAGGAATAGAAGATGATGAAAACATTGTCGAATGATGCCTTTAAATTATTTGTGTCTCCTGACCGGGGTTAATTACTACCCACTGTTCTAAGAGAATGTGAGGAGACTGAGCTGCCGATGGTGATGATTCAGCCACAGAAAACAGGAGTACCAGAACCCTGGGGATGGGCAAATGTAATTTGGGTTCTAAGGAAAGGAAGAAAGTGAATCTCTAGAGGCTGCATGTGGCAGCTCATGCCTGTAATCCCAGCACTTTGGGAGGCCGAGGCGGGCAGATCTCTTGAGGTCAGAAGTTTGAAACCAGACTGGCAAACATGGTGAAACCTCATCTCTACTTAAAAAAAAAAAAATTAGCTAGGTGTTGTGGTGCCCACTGTAATCCCAGCTACCCGGGAGGCTGAGGCACAAGAATCGCTTGAACCCGGGAGACAGAGGTTGCAGTGAGCCAAGATCACGGCACTGCATTTGAGCCAAGATCATGGCACTGCATTCCAGCCTGGGCGACAGAGTAAGACTCTGTCTCAAAAAAAAAAAAAAAAAAAAAAAAAAAGTGAATTTCTAACCTGGGTTTATAAGCATTGATGTTGATTTAAGGCATGATATTTCAAAGAGTGGTGAGTAAGAAATTAACACAAGAGACTGGGATAATGAAAAGATGGTGTGAGCTATGGTTTCTATTTTCTTTTGTTTTCAAATAGAGCCACAGGTTAATTTATCAAATAATTATAGAGAACCCCGTGCACCTGGACTTCGTCAAGACAACATCTGAAAAGGTTTGTTATGGACAATAAGATTCTTACTTATTCTGTAGGTGCGGATATAACTCAGCAGAACCACTTTGAGAAACCTTTGGAATTATCAAATAAAGGTAAAAATGCAGAGACTCCATGATTCTGGGATTACTGTCTTAGCTGGGGAGCCTGGACAAATTTTTGCATACATGCACTTGGAGACAGGCACAAAAGTGTTTATGGCAGTATTATCTACAGTGGCCCCAAAGAGCAGACAATGCAAATGCTCATGAACTTTAGAGTAGACAAATTGTGAAATTACCCCTCAATGAAATGCTATAACGTAAAAGGAAAGGAACCAATAAGGCTAAGCAAATCAATATGGATAAATCACACAAATAGAAGGTTGAGTCCGATTAGTAAGGAACATATACTATAGAATTCCATTTATATAATGTTCAAAAATAGGAAAAACAGGATCATCTTATTTAGGATTCAATGCTTACGTGGAAAAACTATAAAGGAAAATGAGGGAAAGAGATGGTCACTAAAGTCATACTTCCTTGGTTATTACCACTGGAGAGGAGGTGAAAGTATGTTTCTGGGGACAGATGCCAGAGAGATACTGAGCTACCAGCAGTGATTTATGTTTTAACCTTGGTGGTGTTTACATGGGTGTTTGCTTGATAATTATCCTTTAAACTATACCTATTTCTTTTATGTATTCTCCTGTATGTATGATGTATTACACAATTAAAATGCTAGAGGAAATGTCTCATGATATTACTGTGGAAAAGGTAAAGAAAAAATACTTTGGGTGATGATATTCAATTAGATGAATTTGAAATGTGTAATGATATGTCGACTTAGGTACTTAGATGAGCCTTGAGTTTTTTCAGAGGCATATTGAAGGTCTCTGTCCCCAACCTTGTTCATTGCTTCCATGAAATGAACACTTTTTATCAAGGACTCAGATGAATATGTGATATTTACGTATCATATTTGAAGCTTATATAAAAATTGGATGAGTATAGTCCTGGCCAGTTCTTCTCAGACTTTTGTGTACAGAAGAAAAACCTGGGAACCTTGTGGAAATGCAGATTCTGATTCAGTAAGTCTGAGATGGGGCCCAAGACTCTGCATTTTTAACAGGGTCAAGGTTATGCTGATGCTGCCAATTAGTGAATATGACTTTGAACAGCAAGAGAATGGGCAAACTTTGAGGTCATTCCCAATCCTAAAACTTTATGACACTGTGATTCTAATTCTTAGTTTAGGTACATGCATGAGTTAATCTCATACTACTAAGGCCATGCCACACTGGGTAATAAGGTTGGTCTATCAATCCAAGGAGGCTGATTTCTCTCTTATTCCATATTCTTGTTACATCTTTGTTGATGTTCTTCCATCTTTATTTATAGTAACTATTTTCTCCAATTGTGAAGTGCAATAATGGATCCCTGGCAAGTGTTCATCCTAACTTTTTCCTTATAACAAGTGGAGCCACAGGAAGCATAGCCACCACGGTCCAGAGGCAATTTCCTCCCTCCCTCAGTGACACACCTATTATAAGTCAGTTTTTGCCTCAGAGGAGTCAGAAAGAAAGGAAAAAAAATGTCTGGTGCATACTATTTTCTAGCTCCCACAATGAAGGTTTAAAATCATCAGTTGTAAATTTGAGGGCCAAAAGGATGGTTCTATATTATAAACAAGGAGTATTTTTTTATGAACAACTTTAGAGCATGGTAGAGGTATTAAGAAAGAGAAAAAGTAAAAACTATATATTAAGTGTCAGCTATATGCCAGATGGTGCTTTCCTATGTTTTAATGCCTCAACAATTCCTTGAAATGGATACTATTAGTATTCACATTTTACAGAGAGAATTCAAGAGGCTGTTCAAGGCAACATATCTCATAATGGATGGAGTTAAGACTAGAAGCCAACTAGAAGATTGGTCTAACTTCCAAGACCAATCTTCCTATTGACCCATCACACTGCCTCAGTGCAGCACCTACAAAGAGGTAAAATCTCATTTTGGTGAAGCATGGATTTGAAGTACCAAGTATTTTATTGTATTCAGAGATGTCTTCAAAATTGCATCATTGATATATACATTATATATATAAATCCATGGTAATGATTACGGCAGTTCCATTTTGAATATCATGTTTTAACTAAAATCCAAATATTCATTAAGTATAAGTTACCAGTTTCTTTGGATTACAGTGAGATGAGCTTTGTTTCCTAAATAAACTTAGCAGTGACAAGTTCAGTTGAGTGAGCAAACTGATTCAGACCACAGAATTGAGAGAAAGTGGACCTCCACCCAGGTGAGAATGTAATTTGACTCTCAATTATCACAAAGAAACATCAGTCCTGCTACTACCTCTTGTAGTTTCTGACCATGTTCACCTTCCCTTACTTAGTAATATAGGACATCAGCTCTTTAGTTCCCTATCAAATAACCCAACTTCAAACACTCAGAAATCCAACTCTAACTGAATGTTTATCTAAATAAAGTAACACTTGGTAAAGACTACCTAAGGAACATGTTGTCCATTGACTCTGTAGACTACGTTAAAATCTCTCCTCAGTACCAGTTTGAACATGAGAGGTCTACACACCTAACTATATCATTTAGCCCTCTCACAGAACTTCCGTCATTAAAGTGTTTTAATGCTGCACTCTCAATTTTTATCACAGGTTACTGATCGCCACAGTTATGTGTAAATTTCCTCTGTGTTTGCTAAAGATGTTATTGAGATTATTGTCCAGTATGTGAACTCTTCAAGATTCAGTAATAAGAAAAACTAGTAGCTCCCTTACTTCCTGTTGGGAGGGTCATGCATTTTTTTGTTTTTGTTTTTTTAATTTGATCTCTTAACATCCAGAAAACTGATCTGAATTTGAAGTTTAACCGTAATTGCTAGAATACATGTAGTCACATCTTTATTTTCTTTTTTACTCTCTTTTTCTTATCTTTTAAAAAGCCATGTGAAATTATTTGTGAATGTTTATATAACTAGCACAAAAAATTAAAAGTGTTTGGATTGCTGGAAGAAAGAGCTGCTCATTGCAAAATTTCTTTGCTGACTGCTATAGTTTAAGACATACACAGAAACATATTGACAAATTAATTAGAATCTTGGCACTCAAGGTCATAACTGCAGAAAACAAACAGACTAACCTCCTCTATTTTAAAGTTCACAAGCTGAATGGTGGGAGATATTACAGAAGGCCAATGATACACTGTTAGAGACAAATGCTTTGTTCTCTTCACATTGATTAACTTCAAGAAAAGAGAAAGACGATGTGCCCCCCCCCACCCTATCTTTAATCCTTTCGCTTCCTGTCACCACTCACGTTGAGCAATTTTTAATTGAAATCCAAGCCCCAAAACAGGTGATTTCTACATAGCTTCCTATCAGGCAGTGTGCAGCCAGGCAAACACCATAAGCAGTCAAAAGATTTATGTTTAAGCCTTTTCTTTTTCAGCTTTGTGTCCTTGGAGAAATCACTTTCTTCCAGAAATATTAGTTATTTAACCTTCAAAATAACGACATAGAGGCAAATGCAATACAACACAATATAATACAAGACACCTCCATGCAAAATGCATAGAAATATAAGCTTCAATTTATGTCTGGTGAAAATGTTCCCTGCTCCCAATAAAAGAAGTCTTTCACAGAGGCTGAAAGGTGTGATAGAAATATCAGTTCAGCATTCTGAACAGAGAAACGGACCAGAATGCCCTTTCCAACCAAGACACTGACCCAATTTTGTTATTCAAGATGTTGTTTGCTTGACAAATCGTTTGGTCAACTTTCTCAGGCCACTGCATTGCAGTTTTCTTCTTATTTTTCTACCCTGCAGTTGTTTCTATTCTGCAGTTTCTAGCTCTTGCTTTAGTCAAAACACTAGGCAGACATCTGATATTGAAAACTGAATAAATATTACATCTATCAATAAGATGATTAATCAGAAACTACTGCCAACAAAATCCAGCACCTCAGACAGTTACCTGACTTCTCTCATTGCCTTAATTTTTACCTAGGAATAGTAGCCAAAAAGAAAGAGCCAAATCAAGGTCTGCTCAGATTTCTGATGAATCTTTGTGGTCTTGGGTCTAGTCCCCAGCTAATGTATCAAACATAATCCGTTGGATTTCCATTCTGTACAGAACAGAGAGATAGTATCGGTGACTATGTTGATAATACTGGGGAACAAATATTAGAGCTGGGAGAAATGAGAGAAACACTGCATTTGAAAAAGGCTTAAACACACACACAAACCCATGTATTAAATGTATTCACTGCTAGAAGGTATGAACATACCTTTAATATGGAGAAATACACAAAAGTATTTCAATAAATTTCCATGTCGATTCTAAGACTTCCCAGAATGGTTTTTCAACAAATCTAACCTTCTTCTCCAAACTGTTCTCTTCTGTATTTACAATATTAGTAATGTCTAGATGTCAATCTGAGACATACACCTCATAGAATTACTAGAGAATTATTATTCACTCCCTATAAAATACTTAATTATTTTTAAGCTGAGAGGCAGCGTTTTTTGACTTTCAAAATCAAGACTGTAATTTAGAATGTTAAGATTCTGTTATCTCACTATTTTTTATCTTAATCTCAAAGTTTTACCTTAAGTACATTTGCCCTTTCTGCAAATTTCTTTATTTTTAGTTTAAGTCATTAGCTATAATGCATTTTCTTTGTAACAGCAAAGCATGGATACAGTCTCAAACCCAAAAATGTTGTCACTCCTTAAATTCAAATGCCTGCGCTTGCCGTTCTGTCTATGTACAATGTCTCTAAGAAATGCCACCAAAAATAGGTGCCAAGCTCATTGCAATATTCAAAAATTAAAAACATGCTTCCAGATGCCAAGTATTTATAAAAGTGAGGCTGTCTACCTCCTGGAGGGGATAAAGCTTATCAGATGCACTGTAAAAGTTATACAGAATTCTAGCAGATCTTAAGACAAGATGTTATTTAACCTGGAGGCAGAAGCAGCAGAGAGTTTTCAGATTTAGACCCTTGATCCAAAATCTAAAGTAAAATTGCCTGCAGTATATGAGAATTAGAACGTAAAAACTGTGAAGTTTGAGGGGAAGAATAGGAGAAATGAATAAGAATAGGAACCTTGTTTTTTCCAGTTGATCCTCATTACAGGACCCAGTGAAATTCTTATTTTATGAATTCTTTCCTGAGACTGGTGGGGGGTGTTGAAAGCTGCTGTTTTGTGTATTTTCATTAATATTTTAATTTTTGTACTTGCATCCTAAGGCAGTTTCATGAACTGAGCAATTTTTTTTGCATGAAAGAGGAAGAATCTAACATTTTCTACTCCCTCCTGTCAGAAAGTTTTGACACACCGTGAGGGTATTCTGCTGTTATCTGGAACTACATTCTTTTCATCCAGTCTTTTAGTGTCCACAAATTACTTCCAAACGGAATGCAAGTATGTAATAGAAACTTGTAATACATTTGTCTATTTTTTTCTTTGTAGATCTGAGTCTTCCAGTCAAAGTGCAGTTGTAGATGCAACATTTTGAAGACAGAAAGAAAACAGATTCACAACGCAAACTTGGAGCTGAGGGTATCTGTTGTTCAGTAGAAGAAAAACATTATTTATCATTTTGAAAAAAATAATGATTGAGTGACACTGTGTTTTTTAATATAAAGCAGGGGTTGGCAATGTACAGCCCACCAAACAAACCTGGCCCTTGCCAGTTTTTCTTTTAAATAAACTCTTAATGACACACAGCCATGCTCATTTGTTTATGCAGTTTACTGACACTTGGCCTAGAGCATGAAAAACAGGTATTGGTATGCTCCAATTTTATTTATTCCCACTCTTTTATCATGCTAAGAATCCTCTTTTATTGAAATGAACAAGATAGGAATTTTGAGGTTTAAATCTCCAAATATTTTTGGCATGGATTCCAGATAATGAAGTCCTCAAAATCCTGTCAAACAGCATTCATACCATTGAACTTCAATGGAACAGCACCATAAGATTTAGAGGCTACAATTCTAGGTAGAATTTGCAAACCGAATTTATATCTTAGTGTTTCCACATCCAACCTTTGAAAGATTATGCAATCCCACACATTACAGAATATGCCCCGTTTCTTATAGAAATACAACTACCACCTATGCCTCCAGACCTTTTATGACAGCCCTTCCATCTCTGCCACAATGGTTTATTATAAGTTGTCAACTCTGCATATCATCCCTACATCAATCACAGGAGGAGAGGAAGATCCTCAAGATTTTACCCCTCTGGCTTCAATCGGCCCTGTATCTAAATTATCCAGGAGAGACAACTGCATGCTGTGCTTCTAAAAATATGTTTTGTGGAGTGATTAATTTTTACTAACAACCTTTAGAATTAGAAAGTTTTTCTTTGGCCTAATCCTTTACTATGGTTTGATTCCATTCTCTCCTCTAACAGCAGAGGTGAGAAATAGACTAATTCCTTGATCACATTTAAAAGTGTTTGAGTCGTAATATTTCTAACATCTCAGGTTTTGATTATTCTAGCAATGGCTCTACCCACAAAAGATGGCTCGTTTTCATTCTTCTTTTTCATAAGGTGACAACAGATGCCTAGCACTCCCACTTTAGAGGCCTCTATAGTTTTGTTGAATTTATTTTTATTTATTGTTCTTCTCTTCAGAGCATAAGAGCTAATATTTACTCATTTCTTATTTTGTTGTAGACACTGAAAAGGGTGTCTCATTTCAGTCCTTCCAGTGATGTATAGGATATTTCCTATAATTATCCCCATTTTAAAATAAGAAAGCAAAGGCTTGGAGATAACATCATTTATTCAATATCACACAGCTATAAAGTAACAAGGCCAGGATGCAATCCCAAGTTGGTCTGATTCCAGAGATTTTTTTTTTTTTTTTTCCCACTTAGCTCTGCAGCTTTGAGGACAGAGATTGACTTTAACGCATCTTCATTCCCTCAGGGTCCAGCATAGGTTCAATTATATAGTGGATTCTCACTGAAATGTTTGTTGAATAAATCAATGGCTAAACAAATTTTTAACAAGGTGCTTAAAATCCATATCAAGAATATTAGCTATATTCTTAACACTTGCCATGTCTTGGTATAAGCTGTGACTGTGCCAGCTTCTTTACTTAACAATTTGTTGGAACTAGGCATTCAGACATCCAGTGAAAAAGGAAAATTGGAGAGTAAATACCAGGGGACAAATGAATGTAAGTTACTTAGGAGAACAAATCAGAAAATAATCCTAAAACTTGCTATCTCTGAACCAGTTTACTTTGGCTAATTTTTAATGTCATTCCTTCGTGGTTAAGACCTGTTCATTGTATATTGTTGGGCCACTGATTCCCAGACATTTGTCCACATTTAAGTCTTCTTACATCACTCATTCGTATTGGAGCTGCTCCTTTATGGAAACAAAATAACTGAAGATGCAAGTAGCTTTTGGGGGAAGCACTGCTCCTACGAAGCTTTTTGAGTGAATTCTCCCAGTCTCCTCCTAATAGGATTCTGATAGAATTAGAAGTGTCAGTTATAGTCTCAGCACCATGACTTCAGTTTAAATTGAATGAATATATATTCAATTAATAGGATGGATTGATTATTTTCTACCTTTTAATGTTAGTTATAAACAACTGTTTGAAATGTATTATCTATATTACTTCCATGGACCCTTATTTTAAACTTCTTCAGCAATTTCAATTTTTATTCTATATAATTCTAAACTTACTGATATTATTTTGGAACAGCTTTCTCAATTGTTCTGACTTTTAAGAGGTCCTGCAATTTGTTTAATAATACATATCTTGTCATGCAGTATAACATCTAATTTATTACACAACTTCTCAATTTTCAGATAAAATAAAATGCACATAAAATAAAGTTTCCCCAGGAAGAAATATTTGAAATGTATTAAAATTGAGGCTTGTTTTAATTAAGTTGTTCCTCTTTGGGGCACATTAAAGCAATCTGGGTTATTAAGAAGCTATAGTAGATCAGGTTATATTCCTAACTTCTAAATGTTTTCTGAAGAAAACATCACGAAGGAAAAAATAGTGTGGATGCTCATAACACCTCCTCTGGCACCACTGTCATAAACTGAATATTGCTTGCAATGTCTTGGATTCACTATGAGAGCCTGAATACTGGGTTGCCTGGCCCATGGGTCCAATCACCAGAATGATTTTTTCCCCCTTTGTTCTTACGAGATGAGAATAAAGTTTAATAAATGAACCAAAACTGAGATTTTATTTGGTAGAACTCTCTCCCTTCCCTTCTCTTGTTCTAATGACTATAGTGTTTTTTTTCAAGAGAATATAGCTGTTGCAAACCACTCCTGGCCAGCTTCCAGTTAGGAAATTCCATTTTTATCTATTTATATACCCTAAGAAAATCCCCCTCTAACTATCACTTAGAAATCTGCATTGCTTTGATAACCACAATGGTTGCACGTAGACTTCTATTATTACCTTTTACTTTTCTCTGCATTTACTCTCAGTGGACCTAAATGCAAAACTACATAGCTGGACCAATGAAAAAATGTGTTTGATTGTTTATGTCTTATGGAGTCAACCAGTTAAGCAGCATATATCAAAACACAATGATTTTTGAGATCATTCAGCATTGTAAATTCTCATGAGAGCCCCATAATCAATGCAACTTGGTTGAACTGAGCTGCTATGGACTGTTTATCTCTCCTCAAAATTAGTATATTGAGATCCTAATCCCCAATGTGATGATATTTGAAGGCGGGGCCTTTGGGAGGTGACTAGGTAATCTGGGTGGAGTCCTCACAAATGAGATTAGTGTTTTTATTAAAGAGCTCTGGAAGGCTCCCTTGCCCCTTCTATCATGTGAGGACACAGAGAGAAAAGAGCAGTCTATGCAGCAGGGGGTGGGGCCCACATCAGACCATGAATATGATAGTGCCTTGGTCTTGATTTTTCAAACTCCACAACTGTGCGAAATAAATCTTTGTTGTTTAAGTCATTCTGTCTATGGTATTTTTGTTACAGCAGCCTGATGTGACTAAGATAAGAGCATACAAATGTAATAGTACACATAGGAATTCTCTCATATATGAAAATGGATACTGTGTCCTTAAGATATAAAATAAGCATTCTAGTAAAAAAAAAATATCTCTTTCATGGAACAGAAATAGAAGTTCTAAGATTACTAGTTACCTGAAAAAGGGGTAATGAACTGTTGTGAAACACTATTGAAGAAGCTGAGCATTTTGGAGAAGTTAATGTGGTTTCCACGGTTATATGAAAATGTTAGATGCACTTAAAGCACGTACTAGGAAAATTTGGCCCAAAATAGATTATGCAATAAATAGCCAAATGTGAGAATAGAAACTTTAATGGGAAATATTTATCATCAAGCAGTCATTCAAATGTCATCTATTTTCTACTAACTGCAATTGAGCAGGTGGTTCCCCATTTTCCATGATTATCTTCTAATCTCTGGGGAAAATACTTTTTAGAAAGGTCAAAATACTTCACGTGAAACATGAACTGTCTGCATGAGAGACACAGGTCTGACAATATACAAAATACATATAACAGGCTGATTTTGTTTAACTGAGTTTCACAAAACTCTCTCGGGGCAACCTATCTTCCCTCGGTTGCCAAAATGGGGAAAAATCAAGTTAGCAAATAGCATTTTTTCTACAGCTTCCCCTAAGGCTGTGGAGGATGGCCTCTGTGATTTAGTAGGCCTTTTCCCTCCTTCGTGCCAGTGACTAGGTTTTGCAATATTACTGAGGATTTAGCATCTCAGCTCGCTGTTTCTGACTCTCCAAAATGAGGAAGATGAATTATTTAACATCCAGGAAGCACCAGCTGTGTTCTCTCCTAAATGCTGAGCTTCCCAGACCAACAGGATTTACAATTGAAATAGGTTTCTAATCTAAATAGGACTACAACTTTCACAAGTGAACAAGGTTAGAGAGTTTTTCCTCAGTGGAGAATATATTTTAGTGAGTGTTTCTTAGTGGCTTTCATTGGGAATCCTAGAAATTCTCCAGAGAGTAGAGTCTGGCTTCCTGCCAAGTGCCCTGTGTACTTTTGACATGGAAGGCACACATTCTGAGACCACTGAAGAAGATGATTGACAATATTCACTATGAGGGATTTAGATGAGGTACAAAGATGATTTTCTTGATGGCTTGTGGGCAGAGAAATCTGTGGGAACTATTTCACTTAATGTTCATAGATCCAGAGCAGTGGTTCTCAACAGGAGGCAATTTTGTGCCTCAGGGGACATTTGGCAATGTTTGGAGACTTTGTTTTTGTTTTTCACGACTTGGGGGAGGAGGAGGATGCTACTAGCATCTAGAGGGTGGAGGCCAGGAATGCTACTAAACATCCCACAATGCACAGGACAATCTCACAACAAAGAATCATCTGGCCCCAAATAGTGCCAAGGTCAAGAAACCCTGACCCAGAGAACTTACATATGTTTCGAGTTCTCTGAAATATTGAAATACTTGAGGGTCCTACATTGGGCTGTTCCAAGGTGGCTTTCTGTGTCTTTAATTAGCCTACCTTGCCTAGCTCTCAAAACTAAAATAATGCACTCATGTGTTTAATGAGGATAAAAATGTTGATTTACTACCCAAGTGAGCATGCTCTAAAGACTGGTTCTTCTTTTGTGCAAAGTGTTCTTGCATTTCTCCACCTGATTCCAACCTTTGTTTTTGGAATGAGCTCAAATCTCATTTCATCCTAAAAGCCTTGGGGAAAGACAAAAGTGATCCATTTTTCCTCTAGACTCCTATCCATAGCAAGCAGTGCTTGCATCCCTCATTAGGCATTTACTGCCTTGTAGACTCTCTGTATATATGTGACATGTCAACTACACTGTAAATTCTTTGCTGGTTGAGCTACTATTTCATGCTGCTTTGGTAACACACAATCTATTACTATCAGTAAGGACTCCATAAATGTTTATTCACCATATCTTCAAATATTTTGGGGACTCTCAGAGTAGTCATTATTAAATAAGATAAGAAAAACTTTGGCTACCGGTTTCCCCCAGTCAAAATTTGTGGCAGAAAGACCTCAGTGTAAAACTACATCAAATATGTTTCTGTTTACGTTGGCTTCTATTCTACAAAATCAAGTTGTGTTTTTCGATTTCTAGCCTGTTAATGAAAACTAGATATCAACATGACTTATTAAGAAAAGAAGAATTATGTAAGGTCATCCTACATTGTTAATAGAAAAAGGAATAATGGAATATCATAATAAAGAGAAATAGTTTTATAATAGAGAAGTGTCACGATATTAGTCAGGTTTATTAGGGCTTTAGATGAGTATTCCAAGAAAAGTGGCAGAAATTCAATCAATTAAATGATGTGCACATAAATTGAACTTAATAAAACTGACTAAATTGCTTCTGGAAAAAATGCTATAGGGAATATACTTTTATTAGTTCTAAGTGAGAATGAATTTGATGATACAGTAAATCCTTTTCCACTTTTAATCTTGAATTTCCCATGAAAAATATCAAGAACAACTTTAGATATATTATGGACAACAAAACTAAAGACTGAGGGACCTATATGGCTGGTCAATGCTTTAGGAATGAGTAAGAATGTAGGTGCTACAGTAAGAATACCGGATCCATCCAATCTGAGTGGACTTTAACAAGTTACTTAACTATTTGTGCCTCAGTTTTCTCACTGTAAAAATGAGAATAATATAGTGCTCTAAGGGCTGTGACAACCAAATAAATTCATGCACATTATTTGGAGCAGGTCCTGTTCCAAATGACATGGAGCACTTGGTCTATTGAGCACACACCACCATTACATGGTGGAACTGCTCCCATAGATCCATACCAGATGAGACTTGACTTATCCCTGTCTTCAAAAAATTTAAAGAAAGAGACTTCCCAACCTGAAGTCTTATTGTGTCTGCATTAAAGGAAACAAAATACAGAGCCAAATAATTACTGAGATAACTAAAACAAAAGTGCTGTCATAGGACAGTCAGATAACAATATCTAGATTTTCTATTCATGATAATTGAATTAATTGGGCAGTTGTGTAATGCTGTACTTCACTTTGCTAGTACAAAATAATCCTTAAGAAAAAAGAGAAAAATGCACATTTTCATTTTATATTTCTTAACACAGAGACTTGGAGTCCTACAATTTGTAGATGAACATCAATTCTTAGGAACACACATCAAACAACCTTTCAATCAGTAAACTGCGAGATAACATTTGTTGATTATTTTTACCCATCCTGTTCCAGAAAGATTTAATGTGACCTTTTGTTAAAGGTAAGAAAAATTACTCCAACTTTGTTTAATGGGAATAAAAATGCTGATAAATCACCCAAATAGGCATGAAGTCAGAATGTTTATTAAATCAGGTATTACCCAAAACAAAAGTAGGAATTAAGTCTTTGTTTTTGGTCCTTATTAAAAATGCTCAACATCTTAACTATAGTTACTTCATAATTTTACCATCTTAGCTGTGGATGCTTCGGGATTTATAAAAGAAGTCATATATACTCTTCACTTTTGCTTGTTAAATAGTCCCACAGTTACCTTAACAGGTCTTACACACTAGGGAAAAAAGACCAAAGGGAGGATAATTTTTGGGGTCATGGAAAGTTCCACTATCCAACAATCTTCTGGCCAGGTCCTGTGGATGATTAATAACCCTCATGTTTTTCATCTTAATATTTCTTGGTTCATACCCATAAAATTTTCCTGCTTTGTATTCATTTTTTAATTCTATAGCATTATTGGGATTTTATGCTGACTTCATAACCTTCAGAGTAACTGATCATAGCAAAATAGTTCCCTGCTTGCAGAGAGCAGCTCTCCATTGACCTCAATTTTAATGAATAAATTTTGAAAAAGAAAACATTTATTACCAATTGAAATAAGCAGCTCTGAAAGATTTTCACCAACCATTAAAGCCCATTTTTTAGAATTATAGAGCTCTTGAGGAGGCTGAATCTGATGTAACAACAATTCTGAATTATTTAGAACTCTAGATCATTTTGGACTAACTTTTAAGATTCAAGTTACCCGACTGTGCTGCTGACTTCCTATTTAACTGTCTTCTTTCCTGACTAGATTGTAGGTTTCTGAAAAAGAAAGCCTGTGACTTATTTCTATAACCCCAGTGCCAAGCACAGTGTCTGAAACAATGTAAGCATAGAATACATCTCTATTGAGAATAGTATTCATTGAAATAAGACAAATACAGGGAGGAGAAAGTTGAGAAGACACCTGGATATCTTTATAAATAATACATCATATGCACTTAGGAGGTTCATCAATTTCTTGAACTTAAAAGTTTAATGTTTCAGGAGCTAAAACAAAAAGGGTAGGAGGTTGAGAATGAGATCTATGTGTGAGAGACTTTTAGTGACAGAGGTGAAGGCTAAGAAAATATAATTATCATTTCCAAGGTCACAGATAAAGAACAGTTTAAGAAAAAAAAATAGGAATGACTTTGGTTCTCCTTCTTCACTAGAAGAATAATAAATAGCAATCGCTTGTTTTAAAGAGAAATGAGAAAAAATTTTCTTCTGGAGAGACATTAAATAGTGAGTAAGTTACCAAGGAAATTTAGATACAACAGAGCTCCCTGAAGTGCGTAGATGAGATAACCCTCCACAATTTTTGGAGACGCATCTTGTGAAACTCTATGCACAAAATATGATGCTTATGTTAAACTCTTTGGAGGTGTGTTAGAGCAGTAAATAGAAGAGTAGTTAATATCCTATTTTATATGGCACTGCAAAATATAAGGCAGATACGGATTCCACTATGTAAATTGCTTTTGCCTTTCTGTCAAAGATAGAGTATTTAATATAAAGGTGATGATGGGGTACCAAATGTTTGGCTCTCCTTTTGTAATGTAAAGTTTCCAGTTATCAGTGGCCAGTGGTGTATACTACATCACTCATATTTACTGGGAAAACATTCTTTCACCTTATGTATCAAGTGATTTATAATTGCCGTTTAAAAATAATAAGAGAGGGAGTAAATGATTTGTGAACCCACTGGACTGCTAATGGAAAAGCTTTCTACTGACCCAAGAAGGGCACTTGGATGATTATGGCTTCGATGTAGCTGGAACTACTTTAAATATTCATTGCACTTTAATGAACATACTTTTCCTCTAATTAGATATTATGTTAATACTGTTTGAATATGAGTTGACTTGCCACACTGATCTGGGGAAGCCAGGATCCTTATATGAATGAATGAGAGATCTCAGGTTGGCTAAAACTAGTAAATACATCTAGAAGAAGAGTATAACATTTTGTTTACAGATGAAGAGACAGAAAACATGCAATTTGGCCGAAGAATGTCAGGTAAGTCTTGTTTAAGCTAAGACGGATTAAAATTCTTTAATATCATGCTTTTAATATTCAAAATGTGACAGCTAAAAAGTCAAAGTGTAATTCACCTTGTCGTTCATTAATATGACATATACTTATCTCTTACTATATGCTTAGCAAAAGTATAGGATAACAATGGATAACATTAATAAATTAGTTGCAAAGTCACAAACAAACACTGACCATCTCAGGATGCGTAGGAATTTAGTTTATCTTGATGGAAATCAGAGAGCTAATAACAATTTAATAAAAATCAAAAGTCTATATTAGGTTTTAATATTTTACTTCATTAAGCAATGAAAATTTATTACTTTTGACCCTATCATCAACATAATAAATATTTACCATGAGTCTACATATTTACTTTTTAAAATGAATGTCCTTGCATTAATGTGTTAAACGAGTGTGCCTTTTAAAGTGTCTAGGGACATATTTTCCCAATGATAAGCAATCTGGGACATCTTAGGAGCATAGCAAATTGATTAAGACACCATATTTCTAGCCAATATTTATAGATTAGGGAAGTACAGGAAAGGATAAAGTTGTTCCCTTTAGCTACAGAGCTCCCATGGAGGCAACTTACCTGGCAGGAAAATGGTACCGTGGTACCTGGTGTCAGGGCAGATGTTCTCTCCTTTGAGATCCCAAACTTGGCCTGAAGCTGAGTTTCAGGGAAAGCAGCATGGGTCCTATTTTAAAGTGTTCCCTTATCCTCTCATCCTGTCCGCAAAAGAGCTAGGTAGGATAGGGGGATCTTTCTTCGGTTTCAGGTTCTTTAGTATTTCTCAATTTCGCTATCCACTGGAATCATTCAAGGATCTTGAAAAATACCAATGCTTGGGTTCTTTCCCCAGATATTTTGATTCAATTGATCTTAAGAGGGGCCCCAGACATTACGTAATTGAAAAGTTCCTGAAGTGTTTCTTTGAAGAATCATTGAACTATACCAAGTGAAAAGGAGTAAAAATTACTTTGTAATAGGATAAGCCACAAGGTACTCTTAGAAGCTTAATCTTGGATATGGTCCTTAACAAAGCAAGTTACAGCATGGTGGAGTTGGCCTATAAATAACTCAGGTCCTCCTAATTTCTATCCAAGGTTTTTCTTGAGACAACTGCTCCCCTGGAACTTGTTGACCTATATTTATATTTTGCTTTCTTAAGTTTACATGAAAGTTTAAACTTATGGAAGCATAAGTTTCATAAGTTTTTAAACTTATGGAAGCATAAGTTTCATAAGTTTTTAAACTTATGAAAGCAACATTCTAAATCATAAAAGAATTATTTTTCCCTACAGTTTCTATTAGCAAGTCAGAAGGTTTTACTTTCTTCCTTATGTCTGTTAAGGATTGTAAAATTCAGTCCCGAAACACTGCCCCAGAAGTATTCTAAAGATACCAATAAATGGTTAAGTAAATTACATCATAGCTACTTGAACTTTTGTGCAACCAGTAAAATGATTATAAATATGCTTATGATAAAACAATAAAAATAAATAGGATAAAAAATAACATGCACCCTATGATGACAACTGTGTATTTTATAGTTAAAGGCTGGAAATAATTTTTTTACAGAATTAGTGTGGGGATGGTAAGTGATTTATCACGTGGTTTCCTAATCTTCCAGTGATGGTAGGATTCTGAGTTTATATTAATAAAAACTAGCTACGATTTATTTTAAAGACTACCAAGTGCTAAAAGTTTTGAAAATCTGCAGGGTGGATACTAACAATACCATTTTTTGATCCCAGAAATGCTGAGGGACGAAGATGTTAAGTGTCACATCCAAAGTCATACAGCAAGTAAGTGGAGATATTTCATTCATAGATTTGTCTGTTTCCTATGTATTACCCACTTCATCATTATTTAAAAAATTTTAAAGACAGACTCGATCAATAACTGGCTACCCTATTAGTCCATCAAGAAACAGGATCCACCCAGTAAAAACATTTGTTGCTTTAGTCTAAGTGGGTCAGATTGTCAATGGATGCTTATAAGTTTATGGTAAAACAATAAAAATAAATAGGATAAAAAAGACATGCACCCTATGATGACAACTGTGTATTTTATAGTTAAAGATTGGAAATAAATTTCCAGTCAATGAATTCACAGGATATTGAGCTGAGAGGGAAAGATGGGGAGTGAGAAGCTCTTATCAAGTTAGCTATCAACTACCAAAATATTTTTCAATCAAGAGGAAGATGAGTAAGATAATATCAGTTTATAAACCACTTTTTAAGAGAAATTAACTCTAAAAATATAAATTTGAAGACTGCTTTGGAAGAGATACTCTAATAAGATGTGATTAGCTAATAAAAAAGTCTAAAGGTTCACAGCCTAGAAAGAATCCAATTCCTTAAAAACAATCCCCAAGGTGAAAATGATTGAAAGAATGAAATGAAAATAAGAGCCAAGCTGCTAATATCAGCTTTATGTGCTACTCCCTCAGAGAGGTATGCTCTATCTATAAAAGGGGGTCATTAAACTAGTTCAAACCCTGAGCTTCTCTCATTCCCCTGAGGCGTTCTTGCAGGGTGAGTATCTGTCTCCTGGGGCACTTACCGGCGCCCTACCCTCTCTGTCCTCATGCCCTGTTATGCAGGCTCTGCCTCACCTACCCAGGTCTTTGCCCTGTGGAGACTGTCCCCTACATTGAATTGTACAGAAAGACTCAGTTCCTGGGAAGGAAGAAATGACAAGCTAGGCTTTTCCCATGAGGGAAAGGTACTATGCAAGAGCCACATATGGAATATTAGGATGGTATCCAATGTTTCCCACTCTTAGTGGAAAAGTATGGTAAATGTTGAATTAAACAGATTCAGGCAACCAGAATCAGCACTAAATGAGAATTCCCTTCCTAAACAAATACATTTACATTTACTTCATTTCATCCGTCATTTACTGAAGGCTTTCTTATATGCAAAACTGTTTTTAAATTATGTGGAGAAGGCTATAAATGTAAACGAGATACAATACATATCCTCAAAAGCTTTATAAAAGGCTACTTTCAAAAGCTTCATAATTTTGAAGGAAAATAAGAAAGGTTCTAAATAACACATATACTTATTAGTGCTATAGTACAAATGTTAACAGCATGCTTCACCTTTGTTTTTAATGAAAGTTTTCATACGTAGAAAGGGTAACCTATACCATATAGGGGTTCAGGTTTTAGCCTGTTAATATTTTCAGTCTGTAACTTTTCACTAATATGTGCCTGTCATTTATTTTCAGTAATCAGATTTTTCTGATGTATATATAGTTTCTATCTTCTCATGGTTAAATATAAAACAAAAGACATTTGGATTCAATGAAATCTTAATTGAATGTAGTTTCTTGGATATATTAAAACAATAAATGTAACTTGGGTTTCTTAAGGCCAGAGTATACAAAAGAGGTCGTATTAAGAGTAACTTAAATTTCACTTGCTGGCATTCCCACTTGGATATGATGGAAGCTCTGGCCCTTGCAAACCTTCACCTATGCATTTCTAGGGGTCCTTAGAATATAGAATATGTTTCAGTAGTCTCCACTAGGCCTTTCATGGTCTTCCTCTTTAACCTTCCGGCTGATGATCACTGCTGTGAGTTAGAACTGCAAGTACTGGTGACTATGTGACACTGAAGTCTGTGCTGAAGTCTCCAGATGTGATTCTGCAAGCTCTCATGGTGCCATATTTGTCAGATCAAATATAGCATACCTAGTTAAATCTGAATTTCAGATAAGTAAAGAATGCAATATTTATTACATACTTATACCAAAAAGTTATTCTTTAAAACAAAATCTGAAATTTAAATTTAACTGGGTGTCCTGTATTTTTACTTGCTATATTTGGCAACCCATCAGGTGCCCAAGCATATGCTCTCTGCAACCTTTCCTTAGCTGAAGCCACATGGGTGCTGTGTACAGGTGGGTAAAAAGTCTCTCCCTCCCTCTTCTGGCGGCGTTTTTTTTTTTTTTTTTTTTTTCTGAGCCCAAAGCTGTTGCTTGTGCCTCGTGTATCTCAGGACACTCATGAAAATGGCTTTCAATGTATTTCTGTAGCCAGGACTTGGACAAATCATAGGATATCAGACTGACTGGAATGGGCTTTGGTTTGATTCCTTTACAAGTTCCTTCAAGGACTTGCCCTGCAGACTTCCTTGCTGGTTATATCCTCCCAGGCAAATTAATTTATGCTAAGAAAGCTAAATGCCCTATTAGTTCATTAGGCACATGTGCATACTTTAGTAGAGATTCACTGTATATTTATAATACAAGTTAGATGGAGACTAACGGAACTACCTGCCTCTAAAGTAAATGAAAATGCTTTCTACTTCTGGAAGTACTTAGAGAAGCTCCATGGAAAAAGTGGCTTTAAGGCCTCAGCTTTTAAGAGATATGTATGATTTTGACTGTGCAATAAATTCCAAGCAAAAGGAACAGTATGAATGATGATAAGAAACCAGGAAATTTCAGGATGTGATTGTTTCTGTTTGTTGCAGCATTTGATGTAATGATAACTGAAACTACAAGGGAACTTGGAGGCTGAGCTAAGGGAAGTTCTCAATGGCCATGGTCAGGAGTTCGTAGTTTTTTCTTCCAGAAATGGGAAGTGCTTGTAAGAGCTGGTTAAGGAAGAGAATAATCAAGAGATTCATATGATCTTGTAACATAGACCAGGTTTAAGCCTGATAAATTATAGTGAGAAAGATTAGATTGTCACTTAAATAGAATAGATAAATGACAGTGAAGGCCCCAGGTAGAGACAGCCAAGAATGAAAATGAAAATATGTTTGAAAAAAAGACTTTGGTTCTGAGCATTGGTAATCTGTTATAGTCACCAGAGGTGCCTTTAAAAGTCACAGTGCCTGGGCCATCTCCAGGATAATTAAATCTGAATATCTCTAGACGGGACCCATGAAATCAGCATTTTGAAAGCTCCACTAATGATTTCTACACTCAGCCAAGACTGAGCACCCTTTAACTGGAATCAGAGTCACCTGCAGGGCTTGTTGAGCGCTAGCCCCAGTGTTTCAGCAGATCCCGAATTAGGTCTGAGAATTTGCATTTCTAACAAGTTCCCAGGTGATGTCAATGCTGCTGGTCCAAGGACTACACTTTGAGAACTACTGCTGTAGAATGATTATGGTCCAATGATTAATTAGATATTACTGTTCATATGTTTTGACTGAGTGGGGGAAACTTAGTTATAGATGACCGAGACACTGAGTCTGAGTTAATAGTAGCATAGAGATGCCGTTGAAAGAGTTACAGACGTGGAAGAAAATAGCAGATGCTTGGCTTGAATGAGAATATTAAGAGAATGTATTCTGAGAAAAAAATTTATTAAAAAATATGCCTATGGGAATAGAAAAGAAAGCAAGCCAGTAAATGGTAGAGAACCATCAGAGAAATAGAAGAACCATAATATCACAAAACCAAGAGGGAAGAAAGTGGTCAAGGCTAGCTCTATTGGGAATATCATAAAAATACAATCTTGAAAATACTTTCAGACCCAGCGCACACTGAGACAAGGGTCCAAGAGATCTTCCTTTGCTACTTTTTACTGTCCTTAGCAAAGAGAGGTCACATTCTGAATGATGACCTGCAGGCAGCTCCAGTTCTTCAGTGCAAAAGGCAGAAGGGTCTATGTCCATCTTATTACACTTACTAAGGAATTAATGAGGACTACCAAAAATAGGAGAGATTTTTAGCTTTGAAGGTTGAAACAAAAATGATTTTTCAATCTAATCATGAATTCAAAAGAAGGTAATTCCCTGCCTTCTGGATAAGAGCAGAAGGTCAATGCTGAAGGTCAACGCTCAAGAACTTAACCCACTAGCATTTGTTAAGAATGTATAATGAACCAGGTGCTGTTCTAAGCACCTTATAATCTTCCTACTCAGAGTGTGGATCATGTACCAGCACCATCAGTGTCACTCGGCAGCTTGCTTGAAATGCAGACTCTCACCCCACTCCAGACCTACTGAAGAAGAATCTGCATTTTTAACAAGATTCTTAGATGATTATTAAAGTATGAGAAGCACTGCCTAAGGTCTTATGAGCTATTTAATACACTCAATACTGTGCGGTAAGGGCTATTATAAGGGAAGTGTTACAAAGAAGTTAAAAAATGGGCAGGGCGGGGTGGCTCACGCCTGTAATCTCAGCACTTTGGGAGGCGGAAGTGGGCGGATCACAAAGTCAAGAAATACACACCATCCTGGGCAACATGGCGAAACCCCGTCTCTACTAAAAATACAAAAATTAGCTGGGTTTGGTGGTGGGTGCCTGCCGTCACAGCTACTCGGGAGGCTGAGGCAGGAGAATCGCTTGAACACGGGAGGCAGAGGTTGCAGTGAGCCGAGATCACGCCACTGCACTCAGCCTGGGCAACAGAGTGAGACTGTCTCAAACAAACAAACAAACAAACAAACAAAAAAGTACCTACAGTCATAGAGTTAATGGGAGTAGAGCTGAGATGTAACACAATCTGAATGTACAAACCCTGACCTATGCTGACTCTCAAGAAATTCATTACATGACCCTCAGCACTCACCACCATCACTCTTTAACCTCTATCCACAGTGTCTTTCCTTCAGTGCTTCTAGGGCACCACGTCCTCTCCATCATATTCTTTATTGTCTCTACCATTAACCCACCCCTGTGTGTTAACTACCTCTCACCCATCAGATCTCTGCTCACAGTCACTTTCTCAAGAAAACTGTTTTTTAACCCCAAAACTTGGTATTCTATTCTCACAGCATCGTGTATTTTTCACCCATGATAATTTGTAATTATGAATTTATCTGTGTGATTGTGTGTGTGTGTGCTTTCTTTAACAAGACTCAAGCTCCCGGAGGGCAAGGACCACATCTGTTTTGGTTCTCACAGAATCTCCAGTGGCCAACACATTGCATGAGACTTAGCAGACACAATAGTTTCCTAAATGAATGCGTATGTGAA
This sequence comes from Pongo pygmaeus, assembly GCF_028885625.2. Lineage (NCBI taxonomy): Eukaryota > Metazoa > Chordata > Mammalia > Primates > Hominidae > Pongo > Pongo pygmaeus. The sequence continues at coordinate 48,472,498 of NC_072378.2, forward strand.
TGGCCTTTGAATCTTACCCACACGATGTCTGTCTTACCCACGTTAGTATGGCCTGCACTGACAATCAGAACTGAACACGCTCACTCTCCATGACATTAAAGGACCTGGTGAGGTAAGAGAATGGAGCTCAAATTTAAAGGGAAGAGTAAACTTTGAGGCTGAACCCTTAACATCCAAACAAACTTCCATCTGTCATGAACACCTGACCTTCTTTCATAACCTCCTGAAGCTATGAGAACCCTTTACATACCTTTTTAGCTTTCTAGAACCCAGAACCTATGCTCTGTCTTCAGTCTTTTTGCTTTGTTGTTTTGAGACAGGGTTTCCTTCTTTCGCCCAGGCTGTACAGTGATGCAATCTTGACTCACTGCAACCTCAGCCTGCCAGGCTCAAGGCATCCTCCTACCTCTGCCTCTCAAGTAGCTGTGACCACAGGTGTGTACCACCACACCTGGCTAATTTCTGTATTTTTTCATAGAGATGGGGTTTCGCCATGCTGCCCAGGCTGGTCTTGAACTCCTGGGCTCAAACGATCCACCCACTTCAGCCTCCCAAAGTGTTGGGATTGCAGACGTGAGCCACCGTGCCTGACCTGCCTTCAGCCTTTGAAATGGCAAAGTCAGAAGATCCCAGGTGAGGCCTCTCCATGTTGGGAGGGGAGCTCCAGAACAGAAACATTGACTGTTCCAACACAAATCCTGTAACTAAACACAATCTGTTCATTTTTGAATGCTGTTCATCAGGCACCTTTCAGAGGCCCTGAATTCATTTCAATGATAGAAAATGAGACTTGATTTCAGTGAGAAGCTCTTCCACAATAATCCTGTCTGAAAAAAGCATAGATTACAATGCCACTTTAAAGGTACACTCTTCTGTAATTCTGTGTTTCATTTTCCTCCAAATAGTTTTACTCCCATGTATGTTTCCCATATCTTGCGTTCTCATATAATATTAACATAATTGGAGTAACTAAGGTTTAATGCTGCCACTATTGTGAAATAACTGCAAAGGGACTTGAGAAAAATGCTGCTGATTTTTTTTTCTTAAAGAGATGGTTAGATTTAATTTCAACAGTTTTAGAAAATATTGAACGACTGTAATCAGCTTAAAGCTTAAACAGGTGACAGGCTCAACTGTAGATGATAGGGTTGAGGGTTTTTCGGTGTAGAACAGCCTTTTGATAATTCTCCAGATACCTCTTTGGTGTTTCCATGATAACACCATGATAAACGATATGTTGAGAGGCTCAATTACCATATTTTCTTACAGCATATTCAGTCTCAACAATATATGAGTCTTCCAAATCACATCATGAATTAGGAGTGCTGAGGTCAACCTTGAGTTTTAGATCTGAGCGTCTCTAACCCAAAGGGGCATATTAATCATCTGGGCAGCTTGTTGAAATGCAGATTCTGATCAGTAGGTCTTTTGTAAGACCTGGGGAGTTTTAATTTCAAAGAAGCTCCCAGGTGGTGCTCATGCTGCTGGTCTATACAAAACACTTTGAGGAGCAAGGTCTTAGAAAACAAACTGAAATTAATTATGTGGCTTACAATGCAATTTGGCATGCTTTTAAGTCAGAACCATTGCCTAAATATTTCTGCGTGCCAGGGCTGTTATAAATGTACCCTTGTCCACCAGCACACTGGCAGAAACACTCTAGAGAAATGAGTCATTCCATGATTCCACCCTGGGGAGGAGACTTGAGTGATTTGTTTAACTAAGTTAGGGAAGAAATAGATCTGCTGTCCAATCAAAAGGTGTCTTGGGCAAATCTAGGAGGTTGGAATTTTCAGATTTCTTCTTTAAAAATATTTATATTGAGCCTATGTCTGGATGTATCTGAAACAGGTCTGGACAAAAGCTGGTCAATTCTAGAACAGAATTAAAAGCAATGTGGTCAAATCACGGTGTAATCACTAATGGGTTAAAATGCAAAATATTCTCCATACGCAATATATTTTGAAAAATGCAACATAAAGATTGCTTCACTTATAATATAGAATTATTTAAAGTAGAAAAGATTAAGAAAATAAAAATGGTTAGAGTGCATTATTGCTTATGGTGTCAGGACACAGAAAGAAGTATGGTATTTTTGGCAGGGTGGGGATGATCTTGGTCTCCTTATACACTTCCATCATGATGTGTATGTCTCTTTGACTTCTACTCTCCACCCCCACCCCAAGTCCTTGGTGGTCCTGAACCACTAAAGGAAACTATCATCAGATAAGCTGAAGATAAGGAAATGGGAAGAAGAATGGAGAGAAGGCTTTTCTATCCCCCCTACATTTTTTTTTAACCCTCTCTTAACCCTTGACTTAGGAAAATAAAAGGAAGCTTAAAAAAGTACTTTTGAAAAATTTAAAACCAGATTTAAATCTGGTTTTAAGGCCTTGCTGAAACCGAGGAGCAGAAACTAGGCCCCAGTGCCAAGCAATTCTTTATCCCACTTTGGGTGCTCAGAAAAATTTAATAAAAGAACTTATCCCAATAGGATGGCCAGGAAAAATATGTACAATAATTCAGTTGGGTGCTATGATAAAAGTCTTTCAGTGGCATCATTCAAATGGAAGCAAGCACATCTACTTTACTCCAGAAGAAAAACATACTAGAATATATCCCCAAATCCACTATAATGATAATTATCTACTATGTGGTAGAATGGTACCTAAGAATCATAGAATTTGATTGGCTGACAAAAATCCTGACAATCCCTGGCCTGACTCTATCATTTTACAGAGAAAGAAGCCGACACCTACATTGGTGATGAGACTTGCCTAATGTCACACAATTGATCCTTAAAGAACTGAGAGTTCTAACCAGTACAGAAACCTAAGTCTCATAGAACTCAGGTCTCCTGAATATTTCTCAATTTAGAGCATATTGTGCTATACCATCAATTTTTTTTCAGGCCATTTGAAGCCAGGAATACTCAAGCTTCTTTGGCACATAAGCCACTGCCTCAAAACTTTGGGCCAGGTTACAGGAATCTACTTTTAGCTGATCCTGGAGCCTTAACTTGGTTTGTTCTGACTTGACAGGAAATGATATTAAAGGTGAAATCATGTGCCAATGAAGAATTTGCTAAACTCTCCACAGTAAGGGGATAGTAAGAATTTGCCCAAACTAGAAGCTTCACTCTGTGTCACCTTCCTATGAGCCAGTCACTCTGAGCAAGTAAGGGAAATATTGTGAAACATTAGTAGTGGTATTTTATCATGGATTTCAGATGTCAGGAATTAGAGCCCTACTTCTTTCTTAGTATAAAGGGCTGTCATTACAGAGAATGATGGAGGATGCCATGGGATCTAATATAGTATTGTGGTTAAGAATATGAGCTTCAGTACCAGACAGAACTAGATTTAAATCCAAGCTCCAGCAAGTACTAGCTTGGGGACTTCAAGGAATTCAACGTCCTGGTCTTCAGTTTTCTTTCTCATAAAAATGGGAATAGAAATAATCCCCCTGACTTAAAAACTTGTAAAGATTAAATAGCCTGTGTGTTGAAAACACCTAGCACCATGTAGGATACAAACTGAACATTCAGTAAGGTAGTGATGTTTTACTCAGTCAGAAAGGTAAGCATAATCAAAATATCAGAGAAGATCCTGACATGTATATCTTACATGGTTTTAGAATTAGAGAAAGAAGTCCATGGCATAACTTTGCTTGAAAATTTCCCCAAGTAATGCTGGTCCTCACTTTTCATGTTGGCTTCAGTTACTGTTCCATTGAGATTGGAGCCAAATAATTAACGGCAACATCTTCCAAACCTGGAGCATGCACCCAAAATGTACCCAAAGAAACACTGTCTTCTGTTAAGAAGCAGGAAAATCTATCTTTGCTCTTATTTCAAATGTGGTACATTGAAGTACATACTGATTTCACTTTAACATCTGTTCAGAAGTATGGTTATTAATGGAATATAATGGGAATGGCAGGATTCAGGGAAATGGATTTGCTTTATTTCTCTATCACCGTTGGCCAGGATGTTGGGATATAGACTTGGAATCAAACCCATATAGAAGACCACATTTGTCTGCTTAAATCTTTACCTATGTCTTTACTGCGGCTAAAATAAAGAACTGGGGACATATGAGAATTGTTGCTTTCATGAAACTAGCCAGGTGGAAAAGTGAGGTTATGATGGCCTACCTAAAAACAGGGAAATATTACCTGTAAACACCTGACCTCCTTGAATGATAATGAAAACATTTCTTAGAGTCCAGAACAGTCCTTGCTTAAAGATTCTGAATGCCTATCTCACTTTAATCAAGAGGTAGACTTCAACAACATGTTAAGTATTTTACTTAAAAATTCAGTCTGCCCATTTCTATTACTGTATACAATAGTATGACGTGTATATTTTAATAGGTGAAAAAAATAGCCCCTAAATATTTGAGTCAAAAGTACTTTAAAGACAGCTGGAGAATACAAAGAATATCTTTAAAATAAAAGCAAGCCACAAAAGTTTAAAAAGTGATGATAATTTTGTGATACAGCAGTATAGGTGTGCAAATTAATCAATAAATTATCCAATGACTATTTGTTGTGAATACTATCTACATAGAACTAGATTAGGTTGGGGTGGGGAAAGTGAATAGTACAGAAAGGATATACGCTATGATTCATGTGCCTAGTGAAGGATATAAAAGAAAGATTATAATGAAGGGAATAATTGCAGAGGTCATGTCATATAGACGTAGGGATTTCAGATTTTGGCATATTTTCTACACAGCTTTTGAAATTGTGTATATGTACCATTTCTTCTGTGGTATTCTAAGTTGATGGCTACTTTTTTCATACCAGCTTTACCTAAGCCTCTATTTGGAATTCCATAGAAGGCACCTTTCTGTGTTCCTGCTTGTCTGGATCACCTTGTCAACATAATCATGTTTATCAGAAGTTCTAAACCTTTCTGTGTCCGGGACCCCCTGGGTGTCTTAATAGTATTTGGAAGATGACCTTCTGTTGTCATAACAAAGGTTTCTGACCACTTCTGTCAATCAGTGTTTACACATCTTCAGCCTGTCCCTAAGCACTGACCTGCTTCTTTAATGTCAAGAAATTGCCAATTCATAATCATGTTATGCAGCCACCGCTATTTATTCTGCAATTTCCTAATTTTCTGCCTACCAATAGCATTTTCCAGTACTAAAATTTTCCATATTGGTCAGAGTTGGGAAGAGTGGTGACCCAGTAGAACAGGAGAAAGCCAAATGAATTTGAGGGCTAAAATATATACATATAAAAATTTTCCTCAAATCTTGTACACCAGGAGTTCTTACACGTTAGGGTGTATCAGCATCTTAGAGGCATACTTTGAGAGCCCTTGAAACACAGGAACCAAAATCATTTTTAAATAACATGTGATTAAAACAAAAGGCCATCTCATTTTGCTCTCCGCCGGGGAGTTCTGATCCTGGGAGCCCCTGGAGAGCCTTTGACAAGATTCTAGGCATCCATGGTACTCTTAAGATTATATTTTAAATATTACATTTTGTATTGCATGAGACTGTGTCTGAACACTTGAGAGGGCCCATTGCTCTCAGAAAATCTCAAAAGTCCAATTTACCCAAACATAGTTTAAAGACTCCCACTGATGCCATGCAGAGAGAGTTAAGACAACACATTTGAGGAAACATTGATAGATACTAGAATATTGCAGAATAAGAACTTTAGCTAATGTGTAACACTTCTGTTTTTCTTATGCTATTATGATATTAACCTTTGTAATTAATGATACCCTTCTTTTGTGATTACCCTCTGACTCCTACTAAAATGTATATCAACCACCAAATAGCATAAAGTTTCCATGAAGCACCTGTTATAGGCCTAGCATGGTGTTGGATCAATGGTGCACTCAAAGATTACAGAGTTCCTGCTTGCAGGTTACTTGGTTACTCTGGGTGAGGACACTGACATCTACATTTTTTTTTGAGACGGTACCCCTCTGTCACCCAGACTACTACTGTTAAGCCTCACAAGAGTGAGAACTTTGCTTTTCTTGCCCCAAACTCTGTCTCACATGCTTAGGAGAGCATTTAGTAAATCATAAGAGCACAACCAATGATTATTAAATGAGTAAATTGAATACCTCAGGGATTTTATACTGTAAATAGCATAATGATATTACCAGATAAACAAAATCTCCTCAGTGGCTGATTGAACAAAACATTTACACCTGGAGGATACTGTGAATACAAGCACTAGAGGACCCAACCAATAATGCATACTAATGAACTGCAAAGTTGACTCCATAGGAAAAACCAACTGAAATTTAAATATGACAAAATTTCAAATCTTTCTTTACTCCAGGTGTTTGGTATAGGAAAGAACTCAATTAATAGGGTATAGGTTAGGAAGATTACCTCTCCACCACATCCTTTTCTTTAGCAAGCAATAATGTTGATGGCAAAGGATTTGGGAAATGAAAAGCATGCTGCCTAACCACACATCCAACATGCTCCCATCAATAAGTTTGAAGCAGGCAAACCCTAACCTAGATTTAAAGCTGATAAATCATCTGTTTCGTTTCACTAAACATCAAGGGGCTGCTCAGCTTTGTAAAGCTGAAACCCTTGTCAGCCTCTGGATCCATTTAAATGAGGACACCACGTTAAGAAAAAAAAAAAAAAAAAGCAGGTTATAAGGTTTCCCTGAGGAATCTCTAGTTTCTAAGTGCATTAAATCCTCCTTCAATTTAGGAAAAAGATTTTTTTTCTCTCAAAACTCTTGAAAAAGGTTTTTTTTTTTTTTTAATGTATAGATGCTGACTATATCAAATTAGTGATTTCCAATATTAGGCCATTCATTTATTGAAATTGGGGTCCTTTCTATTCCACTATCTTCACAGATGCACACACATATCTTCACATACATTAAAAAAAAATTCTTCTTCTTGGGAAACACCTGTCTTGGGAGTTCTTGGCTGTGCAGCTTCTGGGCATGCACAGGGTCAAGCAGACAAATGGTGCAGTGACTCTTTTGGAAGTCACATTTGTCCCTGAAACTTCAGTCACTTGGAGACTGCATGCCTCATTGCCGGCAGCAGCTCAATCTTGACAGTGTAGAATGAGTTTAGAAATCTCATTTGAGCGACAAAATTTAAATTGAGAGTCTAAACAGCACAATATATTTAGTGCTGAAATGACCGTTCTTTGTAAATTTTGCTGACTGTGATTTTTTTTCTTTCCTTTTGTTATAAGGCTGTTGTAATAATCTTGCTCTCATCTGGAATTTTTTATGGGAAAGGAAGATCACTGGACTCAGTTATTTAGTACATCAGTTAGGTGCACATTCCTATTTTTATACACAGAAAATTCCTGCTTCGTTTGCTATGCAAACACACATACACATCATTCCTGGAATCCCTACTACATTCATAACTCACTGCTTTCAGACACACACTCACACGGCACCAAAACACAAACTCCCCACATGTTAACAATCAAGCCAGGCTGAAGATGTAAATAGGTGGATATGACACCAGGTGGATGTGTAATCAGTAATAAGAAATACATTGAGCCCCATAATGAAAAGAAATCCCACAAATTGTTGAGGATTCCCCCTCCCCCTTCCATTCACTGATTTATTAACCCTGAACAAAGATGTAATTGCAGGGTCTCAGAAATAACTTTTGTTTTCATTTTTCTTTTTTTTATTTTTATTTTTGGCATTTGTTTTGTTTGGCCTTGAATTTCTTAATATCTAGTCATACCATTCATTGCCTGTTTTCTTCACTCAGTTGCCCATCTTTTCCCCCCAGAAATGAAAGAAGCATTAGCTTCTGAGTCTTAAGGATGAGACCTCTGCATTTTCTTTGCTTGTTTAGGGCAAGAAATGAAGTGCTGCCTCTTTAATTGGCAGAAGCATGCAGAAGGAGCATACCTTTAATTTAGTGTTGGGATACCTCACTTGCACCCTGGCTGTTGTCTTATTGGAGACGGCAGCCTGCCTGAGATCCTCTAGCACTGAAATAATATCATCCAGCACGCATTTCTTATCCTGATTTCTCAACACACACAGATGGGAAAAAGTATAATTATAGCCCTTGTGGTTCACCTTCATTTCCAGCACGGCTCGGTGGGTCTGCAGGATCCCCTCAGCCTGGAGCAAAATATTGTCCCCGGTTGGGGAGAGGAGGATCACCCTCCCATACCTCCCAGGGGTGTGTAAGTCCGAATAGAGCTGGCTTTTGGACTGGTCCAGGGGGAAAAGGCTGCTGGCCAGGCTGCGCTCGATCTTGGCCAGGCTGTGGCTGGGAGCGACCAGGCGCTCCAGGTCGCCCTCGGGCTGGAAGCGGTTGAGCGCGCTGAGGCCGAAGGTGATTGTCAGGACTGCGGGCACGGTGAGGAAAAAGACCGGGTGCCGGCTCACGCACAAACCCAGCCTGTGGCAGAACGACTGGAGCCCTCTGCGAAGCACCTGCCGCAGCATCCTCCACCAGATCCAGCTCGCAGGCGCTCCCGGCCGTCTTAAAAAGCACATGTGACATGTGTAAGCGCCGGGCTACCCCGTTATCCCCCATCCCACCCCCTGGGGCCAGTCCCCCCTCCCCACCGCTGCCGCCTCCCCACCCACTCCGCGCTCACCCCACAACCACTCCGCCTGGTCTTTCCCCGGCCCCACCTCCATGCGCTCCTACTACTCTTTCAAACACTGCAGCAAGTTGCAGCAAGGCGGGCAAATACCGACAGCGCGCGTGGGGGCGGGCGGCGGGCGCTGCGGGGGCGCCGCGGGGCCCACCCCCTCCCCGGCCTCCCCGCGCCCTCGCCGCCTCCCGCGCTGGCTCTCACCGCATGAGCAGCGTTTCCCTCGGTCTAGCCCTTCATCTCGGTGCTGCAGTCCCCTGGCCTCCCTCGCTGGAGGTGGTTCCGTGTGGAGCGTCCCACAGATGTGGATTTCCTCTCTGTCTTGGTGGGGTTCGGTGCCTAACTGGAACCATGTGCCTCGGTGTTGTAAGAAGCAGACATGTGCCCCATAAAGCGGAGGGGGGGTGCTGAGGGGGAAATAGGAGGGAGAAGGGCGGGAGCACGTTGGGGGTGGGGGACAGATAAGCTTTTTTTCTTCTTTTGAGATGCTGACAGTTATTTTTAGAGTTTTGTGTTCCCTCTTCCCTCCCCGCTGGAGTGAATGGAAGAGGAAATAAATGGTGAAAGTGCTGCTGGCCCATTGGAGCAGGGGCAATTAGAGCCCAAGGAGTGGGGCGTGGAGGGAGACAGCTCCAGGGCTCCAGGAGGCAGCCTTCTCGCCCCTCCAGTTTCCCTGTGCCCTCGAATTCTGCTTTTCAGCGAAGAAAAGGAGCAGAGAGGATGATGCTGCATTTTTAACACACCACACAGCATGCAAGGGATTTCCTCGCAACACCTTCGTCGCTGTGATTCCACAGACCAGTCCGCTGCAGCTGAGGGCTGCGGAGACTCCATCTATCCCTGGTGCGTTTGGGACTGTCTGGATAGCTTCCTTCCTCTGATGGCTGGAGAGGAGGCATTTGCCAATAGCAGTAGCCTGTGTGCGTGTGCGTGTGCGTGTGTGTATATTGAGAGTGAAGATCTACAGGCAATATGAGGTTTCTCATAACATGTTACATTCACTTTCCGTATTCTTGAGATTAAAGGACAGAAAGTTCCTAAAGCTGATTTCAGTCCCCTTTTCCCAGTGTCTCCTTCCACCCCTCACCCATGAGGACTGTTTCAAGCCATCTAGTTTAGGTTAATTTTTCCCTGTGAGTGGAATTCCAGAAACAGACACTTCCAGACACACACCAGGTAGTTTTGCCTGAAAAAAAGAGAGTCGGGTGGGTAGAGGGAAACCTATTGGAGTCACTTGTAAAAATCAGTGAATCTCCTTCACCGTATAAGAAAGAAAACCCCCACCAGATACAATTCCTCCTTCAGCATCCAAAAGTGTGAAGATAAGGATCTCAGCTTCAGATCAGGTCAACTTCAAAAACTAATATTAATAAGTGTGTGTCTGTGTGTGTGTGTGTGTATGAATTTTTTAGGGCAAACTCTAAAGTGTGATTGTGAACTGGAGATTTGCTTTCCAAAGTTTCTGTTCTTTTTGGAATGACTTCATAGAAAAGATTGAGTTTCAAGAGATGTTCTGTGCACAATTTCTTAATAACAGTGAAAGTGCCCATTCTTAATTAGATACTTAGAAAGGGACCCATCTATGCATACAAACAAGCTAAAGGACTCCTTGTCATAATATATACCTTTTATTTTTTTCTGCTGGAATTGATTCTTCAGTTAAGAGAACAATGACACAGCAGAGAGCTCAGAAACAGCGACAATGCTTAAGGAAAAGTGTTTAAAAGAAGGTGTCATATATAAGATTAAATAAAAATTCCACCCTTTCTAAATTGAAAGTGACTTTGGCGGCCATTGTGTTTGAATTTCTACTGAGTGCAAGAATAGCTTCTATATTATCTCTGGTAGTTCTCCATCTGGCCCATGCTACAACATTCCCGAATTCACAAATTTTTCTAGGAAGCCCATTCTATTGTTACACTGCCTTTTCTTGTATTCAGTCAAACTCAATCTCTTTACCACATTCATAGACTAGTCTTTCCTCTACTTCAGCGGAGTCACTTTTGCATCCCACTGTCAGATCTTTTTATCACTTTATATAATGTATTCCATTAGTGCCACATGATGGGAAATTTTTGGCTATACAGCAGAGAGGAAATGTATCTATCATCCATTTTCTATACCTTCGTTATTACATTAAATATACTTGGTTATATCCTCTACATTAAATTTTTTAATAGCCTTTATGCAAAATATGCAGTAATAGATTTTAGAAATAGACATTGTTGCATAACTTATCAAGTCCATTTTATAAATAAGGACACTAGAAATGACAGAGATTAAGTGACTTCAAGGCCACCCTCAGAGTTCTCTGTAAAGCTGAGACTGGTCTCTGGCTATTTTGCTTCTCAGCCCATTGCATTTCCTTTGGTAGCATCAGGCAGCATACTCTCTTCTCACAACAAACAAATATGTCAGTATTATTGTCTTTTTTCTTATTCTCTTCATTTCCCACACTTCCTTCTTCAATAAATTTAATAGAATTAGGGAAGAATAAAGATACCAATGTATAATTGACTAAATAATGTATGGTATATACCTGAGATGAACCACTCTGACATAAATGTAAATCATGTTGTAGAATTATAATGGCATGGAAATACATTCACTGAATGTTAACTGAAGAATTATGTACAATATGAAACCACTTTGCAAAATAAAAAATATACACATAGAAAAAAGATGAAGGATGCATTAGAATGTTCCTTTTTATTGCTAGATGATGGGATTGTGGGTGAACTTATAAAATAATGCATTTGTTAATTTTAGAATAGCTTTAGATGAAAGAAAATTGGCAGATAGTATAGAAAATTTGCTTATAACCTACACTCAGTTTCTCCTATTATTAATATCTTACATTAGTTTGGTAAATTTTTAAAATTAATAAATCAATATTAATACATTATTATTATGAGTTTATATTGATGACTCCAACTCTCATCTATTGCTACATAGATTATTGTAGCCCCTTTCCCTTGTTTTCCTGCAACCTCCCATTTCTACAGTGAAAAGTCTGGGTCTATCAGTGATTTAAAAATTGTTTTTCTATAACAAAAAAATATATTTTTAATAAGAAAAATAATTTAAAATAAGGAAGAAAAGCATGGTTGCTCAATTTTTATACTGTGAAAAGTCAATGCCAAATACAATTAGGGATCCATTAGAAAGATAAGTTATAAGCTAAAAAGAAGGGAAATGTTAGCAATATTCCAGATTAGCCCACAGAAGGTTAATTTTCACTAAAACATCAGTGGATATCAATCACATGGTAATTATTGCAAATCTGATTTAAAATAGGGCTTAATATAAAGCTGAAAGTGGTGCATTTAGGGACCAATTAGTAACAACACATAAATTGGTTCTATTTAGTTCAAACGGAATTCATATTTTCTGATATATCTTGGTAAGTATGAGTTTTCAAGACTTAGAATCAAGTTGGGACTTATTAGCTTGTATTTTTGCAGGATGGGACACCAGAGAAAACTGGACTTGGACACAGAACAGCTGAGTTCTAGGCCAATTCCATAATTTACTTCCTAAGTCTTTTAAATAAGACACCTAATTATTTGGTCCTGTTTGTTCATAAATATAGATTACATTTATTCGCTTGTTCAATTCACTCATAGCAGTATTCACAAAAACTCAGTAAGTTTGCCATATTAATTAATGCTCTAATACTACCAATTCTAACCATTCTAACATGCTAAGCCTCCAAAGCTCAGTGGAATAAAACAAAGTTTTCTATTGTTCAAGGTTAGCAGTCCCTTGTGGATATTTCTGGTCATCCAGGAAAGGAATCAAGCTCAGGCCTGGATTCCACAAAGTCGTTCATCCACCTTCCACTGACAACTTCAAAGTCCTTCCTGAGGTCATTTCCTAGCCTATGAGTTGCAGAGATGCAAATGGGAAAAGAGCCCGAAGAAGCACACCTGGGAGGTTTTGATGGTTTCTTCTGAAACACATGAGAAACATCACTTTTTCAGGCATCTCTCTGATTTGCACTTAACCTCCAGGGAGGCTGAAAAATGCAGTTTAACTGTGTGCCTAGGGAGAAGAGCAGATGAGCTTGATGATCAGGCAGCAAACTCACCCTCTTTCTGGATTCTTTGCCCTGTTCACCTTCAGTCCTGATTATAAGTTCAGGGCTATCATCTGACCCCCTTTTGTCATTTTACATCAGACTTGTTCTGCCACTGCCATCTCAAGGAATGCTGGCTTGTGGGTTTTAAGAAAATGCTCTTTGACCTTCTTCTGTGACGGGTTTAAGGAGTTTGCCGGGGATTAGCCTCATCACTTGGCTCAGGCCTCTTGTATGCAGAAGGGCATATCCGAGATATAACGTTTTACATTTTAGAGGCAATTTTGGTCTTTAGCATTTTGGATGTCTGCAGCTGTAACTGGCTTGAATAATAAGGACATTTCTTATCTCACATAACAAGATGTCCACAAGAACAGTAGTTATAGAGCTGGTTAATTTAGAGACTCAAGGGTGTAATTAAGAACCCAGGTCCTTTTCCTCTCAGCCTTGCCCATGGCCACAGCTTGAGCTCTGTGCTCATGCTTGCTCCACAGGCAACACACGCAGACAGACAAGATCCCAAGGAAGAAGCTGCCTCAGCTCTTGTGTCTTGTAAGAGTGAAGAAGCTTTTCCCAGAAGGCCTCCAGTAGATTTCTTCTTAAGTCTCATTTCCCATGCCTATGTCTAAATCAATCACTGGTGAGAGGAATGATAATGTGGTAATTGGCTGAAGCCAATCTGGACTCACACTGGTGCTGGGAATGGGGCCAGCCTCCTCTCTGAGCACATTGTCATGGGGGAGTTTATGCAGGGTTTGTTTTGTTTTGTTTTAAACCAGTTTCTTTAGGAAGAAGCATGATAAGATATTGGGGATGTTTGGGTCTTGGGCAGCTAACACTAACCTTGATGCTGAGTTTTTCTGTATGAAGCAAATTTGCTTCTGGAGACTGCTTTCTGGATGGAAAACAGAACTATAATCTGGCAAATGAATTGCCTTACTGATTTTTAATTCATTTATATTAAAAAGCTTTATAATGGTACAGGAAGGAAGTCCAATAATATCTGATATTTTAAAAAATTATCTTTATTTAAACAGGATATAAGCATATCTTTATTTAAATTATCTTTATTTAAATAGAATATAAGTATATACATTATTCACCTGGAAAATCTTCTATCTCTGTTCACTACATCTTTGAGATGAAACTCAGTGACCTAAGGGGTCCATGCAAACATCTTTTCTTAAAGTAATAAGAAGTTTAGATAGAATTTGCATTAATTGATAACCTAAAATTCATCCTATTTAAGAGAGTACATCAAAGATGACTCATAGGTTCAGTCTTGTTATGTTGTTGCATGTTGTTTGCTTAAAGCCTATGATAAACACCATTCTTATTCTAAGGGTACAATATCCAACTATATGTTTAAAAGTATTTTAAAAAAGGCTGTAGACACTCACTTTTGTCCCATTTATAAATGAATCATAAGTATGGAATTTTCTCCAGAAGTAGTATTTTTCTATGGTGGAAAGTAGTTAAAGTGCTGGAGAAGATTTCAGACAATCAAGTTTTGTTGGTTTTTTTTTTTTTTTGTACTAGTTAGTTTAACCACTTAACTGCTTAACACTATATCACCTTGGTCAAATCATTCCATGTCAATAAACCTTAGATTCATATGTACAAACTAAAACAAAGTACAGCTAATATTTTATATCTCAGAAAAATTGTAGGTTCATTTCCAGACCATCACAATAAAGCAACTATTGCAGTAAAACAAGTCACACAAATTTTTTGGTTTCCCAGTGCGTATAAAAATTATCTTTATGCCATACCATAGTCTATTAGTTGTCAATAGCATTACATCTAAAAATGTACATAGCTTAATAAAGAAATCCTTTATTGCTGAAAATGCTAATGGTCATTTAAGATTTCAGCAAGTTGTAATCTTTTTGCTGGTGGAAGGTCGTGCCTTGACATTGATGGCAGCTGACTGCTCAGGGTGGTGGTTGCTGAAGGTTAGAGTGGTTGTGGGAATTTCTTAAAATAAGACAACAATGATGTTTGCTACATCTCTTGACTTTTCCTTTCATGAAAGATTTCTCTGTAGCATGCAATGTTGTTTGATCGCATTTCACCCACTGCAGAATTTCTTTCAAGATTGGAGTCATTCCTCTCAAACCCTGTGCTACTTTATCAACTAAATTTATGTAATGTTCTAAATATTCTGTTGTCACTTCAACTATATTCACAGCATTTTCACCAGTAGATGCCATCTCAATAAACCACTTTCTTTGCTCATCTATAAGAAACAACTCTTCATCCATTAAAATTTTATTTTGAGATTGTAGCAATTCACTCTCATCTTCAGGCTTCACTTCTAATTCTAACTATTTTGCTATTTCTACCACATCTGCTGTTGCTTTCTCCACTGAAGTCTTAAATTCCTCAAAGATATTCATAAGGGTTGGAATCAACTTCTTCCAAACTCCTATTGATGATGATATTTTGCCCTTCTCTCATAAATCATTAATGTTTTAATGGCATCCAGAATGGTGAATTCTTTTCAGAAGGTTTTCAGTTTCCTTTGCCCAGATCCATCAGAGGAATCAGCATCTATGGCAGCTAAGGGCCTTAAAAAATTTATTTCTTAAATAATAAGACTTGAGGGTTGCAATTACTTCTTGATTCCTGGGCTGAAGAATGGATGATGTATTAGCAGGCATGAAAACAATGATCATCTTCTTGTACGACTCCATCACAGCTGGTGGGTAATCAGGTGCATTTTCAATGTGATAAAAGAAAAACTTAATCCAAATTAAATTTAAAGGAGTTTAATTGATCAATGAATGATTCATGAATTAGGCAGCCCCCGGAATCACGGCAGATTCACAGAGATATTCCAGGGATGCCTCGTGCTCATAACAAATTTATAGAGAAAAAAGGTAAAGTGATGTACAGAAACAGCAAGATTTGTTACAGCCCTGCGTTGGCCTTATTTGAATGCAGTTTTAACACTCAGCAGTCTATTAGTGGTTGAAGTATGGCTGCTGGGATTGCCCAATGCTCAGCTATTGTTATGGGTGCATACTATTAAGTTAGGTTTTCAATTTTGTCTGACTATTAAGCTAGGTTACAGTTCATCCACAAGGACTCAAATATAGAAGTATGGAGCCCTTCTCAGGCCATATTTAGTCTGCTTTAACAAGTGAGTAGTAGTAATATTTTGAAAGGACTCTTTTTCTAAGTCATAGGTCTCAACAGCTGACTTAAAATGTTCAGTAAAGTGTGCTGTAAACAGATGTGCTCTTATCCAGGCTTTGTTGTTTCATTTATATAGCACAGGTAGAATAGATTTAGCATAATTCTTAAGGGCCTTAGGATTTTGGGAATGATCAATGTGGCACCAGACATATCTGCTCGTTATAAGAGAGTCAGCCTGTCCTTTGAAGCAGGACATTGACTTCTCCTCTCTGGCTTACATGGCATCTTCTTCTAGTATAAAGCTGCTTTGTCTACATTGAAAAGTTGTTGTTTAGTGTATCCACTTGCATTCATTATCTTAGGTAGATCTTTGGATAACTTACTACAGCTTTTTTATTAGCACTTGCTGATTCACTTTGCATTTTTATGGAGATGGCTTCTTTCCTTCAACCTCATGAAACAACCTCTGCTAGCTTCAAGGTTTTTATCTGAAGCATCTTCACTTCTCTCAGCCTAGCTTCCAGACTGTCTCAACTTTTGGCATGCCTTTCACACTAAGCTTAATCATTTCCAGCTTTTGATTTAAAGTGAGAAATGTTCAACTCTTCCTTTCACATTCTTGAATACTTAGAGGCCATTTAGGGTTATTAATTGGCCTAATTTCAATATTGTTGTATCTCAGGGGAATAGACAGACTTGATGAGAGAGAGAGAGAGATGAAGGAGCTGCTGGTTGGTGGGGCATTCAGAACACACACAGTAATTCAAGTTTGCAATCTTGTATGGGTGCAATTTGAGGCACCCCAAAACAATTACAATAGTACCATCAAAGACCACTGATCACAAATCATCATAACAGATATAATATTAATTTAAAAGTTTGAAATGTGATATCTAGACACAAAGTGAGCACATGCTGTTAAAAAAAAATGACACCAATAAACTCATTCAATGCAGGGTTCCTACAAATCGAAGGTTTGTAGGGAAAAAAAAACACACACTCAATATCTGCAAAGCACAATAAAGTGAAGTCCAACAATATGAAGTGTGCCTGTAATAGAATTTAACTAGGCAATGATTAACTTTTCTCCAGCTGTGATTTTATGATATTCTAGACTTTGATTTCCTGGGATTCCTTTGCTAGGTTTGCCACATCTTAACAAAGAGCAGCCTCTAATTCCCTACTCAAGTCTCAGTCTGTCTTCCCTGGTGAGTCATGTATTTGCACAATATCAAACACACAGCTATTGAAGATTGGGAGTGGCCCACCACTCAAGAACACAAGCTTTGGCATTGGTCTGGAAGAAGAGGGAAGCTGTAAAAATACTTAGAATATTGTGGCCACAGAGGAATAGCTGGACTGAAGATTAAATACTCCCTGCCAAATTATAGTATGGTGCAGAGTCTTATTGGATCAATGCACAAAGATGGCATGCTGCTTTGTGCACATTCAATTTTTAGTCATTTAAATAAACATTTTCTAATTTGGGAAGAAGTACAACAAATTTTTAAAAGCACTTTTAGATTTATTCTCTTCTCAAATCCAATAGTAATATAAGTTGGTCAGTTTTAATCTATAACATAACTGAAGGATTTTCTACTTTTTTTTCTTTCTTCCTTTTTTCATTTTCTTCTTCCTTTTTTACCCTTCTCTCAGCAGAAACTCTTTTTTTCTGAAATGTTTTTAACAAGGCCTTCTTCAAAGTACTCTAAAAATGTATCTCTTTCTTCTGGAAGAACCAGAATATATTTCTCTCTTAATGTTTGTTAGGAAATTGCATATTTTGGCCGGGCGCGGTGGCTCATGCCTGTAATCCCAGCACTTTGGGAGGCCGAGGCGTGCGGATCACGAGGTCAGGATATCGAGACCATCCTGGCTAACACGGTGAAACCCCGTCTCTACTAAAAAATACAAAAAATTAGCCAAGCGTGTTGGCGGGCGCCTGTAGTCCCAGCTACCAGGAGGCTGAGGCAGGAGAATGGCGTGAACCCGGGAGGCGGAGCTTGCAGTGAGTCAAGATCGCGCCACTGCACTCCAGCCTGGGCAACAGAGCGAAATTCCATCTCAAAAAAAAAAAAAAAAAAAAGAAATTGCATATTTTCCCAAAAGTGTATGCTTACATTCAAATTGGGTTGTTGGTTACCAAACTTAGGTTTTGGTGCTGCTACTGTACCCAGAGAGAAACCTGCTTATTAAGGATGAGTTTCTCATTAATTACCTTGCATAGTTGTAACCATGAAAATGAATCCCGTTCCCTGACAAGGCAGTTCTCCCATCAGAGTTTGACAAAGAATTTTATGAAGCCTTTTCTTGAGCAAAAGTGGGCATCACACTCACCATTAAAGAGGCATCTAATGGGAAACCAATTGGGATGTTGCCCGTTAATGGGCTCTGTATTTATCATTACATTATCAGACATCAACATTCATATCACTGTAAATAAAACAACAATAGAAGAGTACAGTATTCCCTACTTCTGGTAACAACATCCCTTGCCAAGTATGGTAGAGGAGAAAGAGGCAGTGAGAAGGGGACTTTGTAGGGAGGGTTTGGCATAGAGAGAGTGTTCTAATCCAGTAGGGAGGAGTGTTTGACCCCTGACATTGTTTAGAATGAAAATACCTTGTGACAATAAAAAGAAGACCAGTGTTTAGTCTATTTTATTATTTCTTTAAATTTCCTACAGCCAATGCTATTATTGCCTATACCTGGGGTGGAGTGCTTCCACCTCTCCACCTCCATTGCAACACTTCATACACCACTGCTCCTAGGAGCTGAAACTGTGATTTCTGAATAACTTCCCATTCAATATTATAGTATATTGGTGAAGAGATTTGGGGAGAATTTATAGCCAATTTGGAATTATTATAGGAAAGAACTAGTTGCTCTTATACAATTCAAACCCCTGCCCCTTATGATGATTTTTTTTTTTTTTTTTTTGCCCTTCAGACTGATGTAGAAATTGAGAGGAAAGAAATAGAAGAGCCTAACTGCTGGTGTGGCAGAATCAACAGATGACTTTGTTTCTAATAGAGATTTCTTGCTGGAAAAAACAAATTTCTTCAGAAAATATAAGTGAAATTATGTTAGATAAAAAACTCAGACTATGTTTGACATTCAAAAATTTAGTCTTCAGCCTGTCAAACAAAGTGAAGAATTCTACTATGACCTTGGCAAATATTCAGTCTTTTAGCTAAAAAAAAGCAACGTAAACAAAATGAGTAAATATCCAAGTTTTATATGACTGTTCGCATGCCACACATATATACTGACACGTCTCCAGAAAACATATAGACTGTCTGGGGATTTAGTTATCTTGTTGACATAGGCAAAATCAATAGGCATTTATAGAAACTGTGATGAAACGTCTTTCTGTGAGACCTCATCTTTGGCAAAGTGCCCCTTCTTTGCTGAGCAGCTGTAAAATTTAGTGTAGTCTTTATTCTATTGTATTGAGGTAATCCATGCCTACTTCCTACATAGACTGTAGGCTTCCTGGGGGGAGTTCCTAATACTCTCTAGACTTGTTCTCTGATTTCTAGCAAATGCCTGACACATAATCACATGATAGCTACTTAATTTATTCTAGAATAGCTTTCCCAGTGTAAGAGAAATATGGATGAGAACTATGGAAGATAAAAGAAGTATAAATGTCACTAAGGATAAGACACAACAAGCTAACTTCGATCTTGTGGTGTGATCCTTGTGGCTGATGATGTGGCTCTCAATTCCTGTTTGCCTTGTGTACATTCTCCTTTTGTTCCCAAGTACCTCTTTGTTTGGCCCTCCTAGCTGCCCTGCCACCAGCCTCAGCTCTCCCGGTATTAATGGATTGTCTGGGGCTTACCTTTCTTGTTTTTAGCATTGTATGTTTCTGATACTTGTTTCTCTTTTTGGTGATCTTCAGGATCCAAACAAAGTTCATTATGGCTGAAGTGTAAATGCAGGGGCAGAAGTAGCAAAAGACAAAGGTAAGGTGGGCAAGTACAAAAATATAAAGAGGCATGGAAACCACGTTTATTCAATGCACTCACCAAAGAGTTACTGAATAACCAACATGTACAAAACCCTCCTATGGAAGCTGGAGAGGGTTGCTACTTTCATGGAGCACACATAGTATTGGAATTGGAGAGGACTGGGATTGGGTGGAATTGAAGAGTGGGAGTTTCTTCATAGCAATGTGGAGTCACTGAAGTGTTACAAGAACAGACTTGAGTTTTAGGATATAGTATATCTCTGCTGCAGTGTTGAAAAGGAAAAAAGACTGCAAGAATGAAGGCTGAGTGACCTTTTAGGAGGCTAATACAGTTATTTGAGCCAATGACAAGGACAGCTTGGATGAAGGCAATAGCACAAGGATGATGTGAAATGAAAGAATTTGAGAGTTACTTATGAGTGAAAATAGATATAATTTGGTGATAGATTAAATGTGGATGTGTACATTAAAAGCAGGCAGCATACCTCCTGAATTCACTTTAAAAATAAGCATAAAAGCAGCAAGACTGACATTTCTGCTCTGTTTTAGGAACAATGGCAATACAGCATGGTAGATATATAGACTCTGGATACAGACAAATCTAGGTTCAAATCCCTCAAATCCATCTTCTGCCACCTTCTAGTGGTGTTACCTTGGTCAGATTATTTAACCACTCTAAACTTTAGCCTCCTCATCTGTAAAGTGGGATAATAAAAGCTCACACCTCTTAGACTAGCGTGAGGATTAAGTGAAATAACAAATATATTTATTCAAATATATTAATAGAATTAATATGCATATTATATAAAGTTATAAAATAATTATTAATGTGCTTCTTGCCTTCAAAGTGTTTATCTGACATCAAACGAAGTACATAATTGCTTGAGAGTGAAGTTAGTTTACCTATATTTGATAGCTATAAGTGTATATAGATATGTTTTGCTATTTTTTATATGATTGTAGACATTAAGAAGGATATAGTTGTGTGTGAAAAATTTGTGATAGTCAGCAGAGAAACTTAGCTATGTTGAATGTTTACTGTATGCTAAACAGTAGGCTATTTACTTTGTATTTATTGTCTAATTCATTACTAAAGAAACCTGTGGCATAGAAATTGCTATCCATTATTACAGGTGCTAGGACTGAGAGGTTCAGGGTTTAGGAGTTACTGAAATTTAAAATCAGGCCTGCCCACCCTGTTCATT
This sequence comes from Pongo pygmaeus, assembly GCF_028885625.2. Classification (NCBI taxonomy): domain Eukaryota; kingdom Metazoa; phylum Chordata; class Mammalia; order Primates; family Hominidae; genus Pongo; species Pongo pygmaeus. The sequence continues at coordinate 48,493,492 of NC_072378.2, forward strand.
CTGATATTCAGGCTGTGGAGTGGAAAAATTTTCTGTGTTCTTGGCCTATTTTGGATATGTCCTTTTTAAGAATAACTGTCTATTTCTTGACTTTCTCCTACCTTGCCTATTCGTGAATCTAGGGGAAATATTCCAATGCCCATGTCAAATTTGCCACGGGAAAAACAGCTTGGCTTGAGATTTTCTTTTTCCTGGGCAGGAAGGGAGAGCTTTCTGTAGCCAGCAGAGTTCAGGAGTCAGGAAATGAATGAAGAAGGAAGACATCAGAACAGGGGAGTCAAAAGAAAAAATGTGGCTTATGAAATATTCTTCTTAGGTCTTATAAAAATTCATTCAATCCATGTTTCTTTTATTCAAGTTCTGGCCTATTTGGTCAAAAGAAGCAACCTTAGTAATTAGCTGTACTCTCAATTCCTCAGTCATTTCTGATCTGTGAACTGGAATGATTTCCTGATGATAGGACAGTCTCCATCACATATTTCTTAAACAGATGAAACCACACACACACACAATGCATAATTCCATATTTTTATACTTTTGTCAAAATAATTCAAATAGCACATATGCCCTGTGATTAAAAATAAGACTCTTTTATCCACATCTTCCTACTTTCAGTTATATTCCCAAGATGCAATCCCTGCCATTTTCTTTAGCTCTTTCTTTTTGAGGATTTCTCCATGTCCCTACACAATATTTATAGAGCTTGATTTCAGGATTAACTACTTTAGACCAAAGGTTTTTAATCACTTCTTTTATGTTCCCACAAAATTAAGTCAATGAGATTTATAAAAATAACTAGAGTTCTCCTTAAAATATAAGAAATTGACATTATTAAAAACACTGAAATGTATATAGCCAATGGTATACGAAATAATTATTTATATTTATTATGATATAATTTAGTGCAGAACAGATTTACTCTCATTTATTTAACCATCTTCTTATTGGTACATGTTTGGCTTAGTTCCATATTTCTGCCTTTTTAAATAATGCTAAATAAATATCATTTAATATAAAACTGTTACTAAATATAAGCATATAAATGGTTACCCAGGGGAAAAAAAGTAATATAATTACTGGCATATTTGCACAGTATTTTTTTGTTTTTGTTTTTTCAGTTTTGGAAAATATTTTTAAACTTTCTTCCAGAAAGTCTGCATATATGTATATTTTTATATATATTTATACTTTTTCACTAGATAGGGTATTGGCAAGCTTTTTCTGTAAAGGGCTAGATATTTTAGGCTTATGGGCTAAAAGGCAAAATAGAGAATATTATATGGGTATCTATATAACAAGAGAAAAACAAATTTTCATACATTTTAATTAACAAAACCAATAGTAATAGTAGAGTATAATTTAATTAACAAAATACAATAGTAATAATAGAGTACAATTTTTGTAACATAGATCTACTAAGAAGAAGAATGGAATTCTTTTTGGGTAATCACATTTGCTTAGTTGGATATGGTAGGCAGAATAATGGCCCTAGATATATGTCTACATCCTAATCCTTGTAGCCTTTGACTATGTTCTATAACAAAAGGGACATTGCAGATATAATTAGGATTATGGGGGTTAAAATGGAAGATTTACCAGAATTATTCAGGTGGGCACTTTGAGAACTTTCTGAAGCTGGAGTCAGAGAGATGCAGCAAAATACGTTAGAGAGATTAGAAGCATGAGAGGCACTTTACCTGCCAGAGGTGGAGGGGCCACATGGAAAGCATGAAAAAGAATGTGTCTGGAGTATCTAAGAGCTGAGATTAGCCCCTGGCTGACAGTCAGCAAGGAAATGGGGGCCTCAGTTATACAACCACAAGAAATCAAATTTGTTTAAAATCTGAATGAGTTTAGAAGTAGAATTGTCCCCAGGATCTCCAGAAAGAAAGACAGCTATGTTAATACCTTGATTTTGGTCTCAAGAGACTTCTAAGCAGAGGACTTCAGTTAAGCCACATTATACTCAGACTTTTGAGCTAAATATCTGTGAGATAATAAATGGGAGTTGTAAGCCACTAAGTTTGTGGTAATTTGCTATAGCAGTGATTAACAAAAAACCTCTCCTATATGGGGTTCGAATTTAGCATTCTCAATCATCAAAATTAATTGCAAATATTAATCTCTTAATATTGATCTGGAATGAAATTTTGTGTGTTTCATCTATGAAATGTCTTTCACACAGGTACTTCCAACTACTGTTAACAATCTACAATGCATATGATTTAATTGGATTTGTTTATATCTTAAGTAAAAGGAATCTCTGTATTCTACTGGATACTTCTCTTGATATTTGACTTTTAACATGGGATTACATTGCAGATTAATCACTTCCAATTGAATGTTAGATGGAAATTCCTCAGTTGCAGTTAAATGGATTTTGAAATATGAAAATTCCTTTGTACTTTCATCATAGTCACAAAAATGCTGCTGTAACTGTATTTTTAGGTCAGAAAATTTTAGTAGTGAGTAGTTTAGATCACTACTAATTTGTGGAAGAGTGGACATCTAGTTAATTGTTCTAATGTTTGGCAACACAATGCATATAGAGCATTTGACATTATTTGTGACTCAAACATATCAGTTTTTGTGGAAATGACTACTGAAATATACATTTCACATAAAAGCACTATTTGGCTTTTCTTAATGTTCATTAAGAAACACTTTTAATTCTATAGGAAAATCTAATTTCAAAACCGCTCAGTGTTTTATAACAGTGATTGAGAGTACTTCTCTTTTCTCTTTCTTTTTTTTTTTTTTTGAGACAGAGTCTCGCTTGGTCTCCCAGTGTGGCCCAGGCCAGAGTGCAGTGGAACGATCTCAGCTCACTGCAACCTCCACCTCCCAGGTTAAAGCTATTCTCCTGTCTCAGCCTCCTGAGTAGCTGAGACTACAGGTGCACGCCGCCACACCTGACTGATTTTTTGTATCTTAGTAGAGACGGTGTTTCACCATGTTGCCCAGGCTGGTCGTAAACTCCTGAGCTCAGGCTATCCCCCTGCCTCGGCCTCCCAAAGTGCTGGGATTACAGGTGTGAGCCACCCAACCAGCAAGAGTACTTCTCATTCAAAAAAAAAAAAAAATTAGTCTGGGCCCTGAGCTCACAGTCACCCAATAGTTAAGCCGGCAAGAGTGAAGGAAATTTACTGTTGATGGTATGGTTCAATAGCACACAATGGATTCAAATATTTTCTGCAAAGTACCGGCTGATGAATAATACAATGCATAGCAAGGGGTTTAAATACCTTACATTTTTAGAAGCTTTGTAAATTTATAAAAATTAAGTTATTTTCTGCTTCATACTTATTTTTGTCACCATCAGTTATAACACATCTTAGCAGATTCCACTTCAGGTCGTGCTTAATTAGTGTTTTCTTGGCTTTATTTAGAACATTCTCACATATAAGCATATTGATAGAGGTTAATTTTCCAGTCACTTCAAACTTGCCATTGACTTCTCTAATAAGGAAAAACTGACTAGAATTGATAACGTGAGTTGATCATCAAGAGCCAAGAAAAGCCTCTCAAGATCATTTGCCTTTTTCATTTTTAGCTGACTATTGATATACTCACAGTGTTTTCAATTCTTTGAGAAACTCTTCTTGCCAGAAAGTTGACAGTCCTAATTACTTTCTCTAGCTACATTTCTTTAGTTGCTGCAATCACTCATGATTTTATACTACAACATCAGCAAAAGGATTTCTTTGCTTGGCTGATAAGTGAGCTGCTGAGAAATTTAGTTGCAGCCTCATTTTTGTATTTTATTTTTTGAAGAAATTCTGTCATAATCAGATATTCCATTTACAATTTTCTATTTTTTTCAAATTGCTGTTTATCTATGAGTTAGAGATGTGATGAGTGCTTAGTCTGGTAATGGCAATATTTTATTCTTTTAGCTGAGCTATGGTGTCATTGCTTAAAAAACAAACTTTTTTTCATCTAATTTGACAGTGAAATAATCTACATGCCATTGTACTATAAGACTGCAATGTTCAGAGTCTAATTTTTTTTTGTTTTGACATGACCTGTAACAATAATTAAAAAAAAAAGTGGTACAGCAATGTTCACAGCATCAGAAATGTTGTAGAATTATAATTGTGTCACTATGATTTACAGTGGACCAAATAGCAGTGCAAAGCAATGAGAGTGCAAAATATGGTCTGTGTCATATACTCAACTCTGCTGTAGTGGTGTGAAAGCAGCCATTGACAATGTGTAAACAAATGAGCAGGGTTATGTCCTAATAAAACTTTAATTATGGACACTAACATTTGCATTTCATACAGTTTTCACTTGCACAAAATTATTATTCTTTTCTTATATTCTTACCTTGACAATTTAAAGAAGGAGACCCCATTCTTAGTTCATTATTTATAAATAAACAGGTAGCAGTCTGAATCTGGCCTTTGGGCTGTAGGTGGCAGACTCCTGCACTAGAAGAATATTCTTTAATAAAAATCTAGTATCCATCAAAAAAAATCAAAAAAATTCAAATACAAGAAGATATTACCAATTTCTGTTTTTTTTTTCCTAATATACATCAATGGAAAATAGCAGGGCAGAACAGGGATTGTGGAGGCAAAAAGGAAAAGACATACTCACTTATTTTTCAGAGCAAGTCTGCTTACAAATGAACTAAACATTTTGTGTCTGTGAGTAGGAGACAATAGAATGATGTAAATAAAAAGTGGCATTTGCATTTTTCCCCTTCGCTTTTCTTATTTTCATGGGGGAAAAAGACTCAGACTTATAAAGTTATAAAGTGAGTATGTCTATCAAGGAAAACATCCAATATGTAGAAAGAAATGAAACGATTCCACCTTGACGCTCTGTGGTTGCTATGTATTTTTTAATCACCCCAGAAATGTTAAAATCTGTCCTACCACTTTTGTTATTCTTGTTCTTTTCTAAATGGGCAAATAAGAATCTTTTCACATTAATACTGTCTTTATTTACTATTATTTTCAAAATTATATATTAAATGTAAAGGAACTGTTTGTTCCAAAGTAGGCTTTCAGCAGAGTTAGAGAAGCCTAGCACTTAAAACACTGACATGGTAGATGCAGAGACTGCTGCCAATTCCACTCCTATCACCTACCCACCAATCCTCCCCTCTTTTCTATGCCTATGTCTTTGTCTGTGCAGTAATGTGACATAGCATTTGTTTCAGGACAGTTCTAGCCTCAGCCCAGAAAAATGTGAAATGGATTTGATGTCAACTCTTTGTGACCATCTTTCAGTTTTTTTCTCCTCTGGTCTATCCAGTTTCTTCTTGTTTATCCAGTATCTTCAGTCTATTCAGTATCTTCAGCAGCTCCAACACTCTGAGTCTTATATTTAGTAGTTGTTTTTTCCTCTATGACTATAACTCGTATCTTTATGCTTTTAAGCAATAAAATAACAAATTTCATAAACCAAATTGTCTACTAATATAATTTACTAATAAGGAATTATAATGTAATAATGATGCTATTAATATTAATGATGTTAATTATACTAATTTACATTCATGGGGCCCTTACTAAGAGAGAGGACCCTTGCATACATTGTCTTATTTAATCTTCAAAAAAGTCCTAGGTGGGCAGTAATCATTGTTACAGGGGTCTAGGTAAACTAATTGAAGCTCTAAGAGGATAAATAACTTTCTTCAGGTCTCATAACCACTAGATGGCAGAGCCTGGATTCAAATTCAGAATTGTCTTTCTTCAAAGCCTGCATGTTTATTCTAAATAGGAAGCTGACAAAGCAAATGAAAAAAGCCATACCTATCTAAAAGAATTAACCTGCTATTGTGTGAACTCTCCTTTCCTTCAGCTCTCAGTTTTGAGTTCGGCCAGTAAGACAAGGGTCAATCATTTTATCTATGTATATTTAGTCTTAATGGAACTATTATATGGTGGTCCTTAAGCAGTTAGATTTTAGTTAAATCATGTAGTATACAGAACATGTTGACATAAAAACAAATAACTTATCAGTAAGAATGTTAATGTTATTTAAAAGTATATAACCCAATTGGCTGCAGTAAAGTAAGACTGTAGCCATAATTTTATTTCAAAAATCAAAATAAAATTTTGAGTGGGCATGCTAGGTTACAAGACCATCAATAAGGGAACTCAGGATCATCGATTCCTTGCCATTTCCCATAAGTTTTATAAGGTAGCATGTAGTGTTTTGTTGATCTGATGAAACACAAAGCAATATTCTTTGTGTTTTTTAGAGGTCTTATTTGACAGCCTTTTAGTGTGCCCCATTTGGAAGGGTGGGTCCCCTAAATCAGAACTGATTAATTTTTCTCTCTTAACATAATTTAGATGCTCAACAAATAGGTTGATTTGGTGTAAGGAAATCTAATGAAAATCCTAAGTTCTTAAACGGGTAAGTGATTTGTAGTTTACAATATTTCCTTTTTTCATAAAAAGCAATCGACCTTTTGGGCTCTGTTTAATGACTGTCAATTGATAGTGTTAAAGACGACTATGGAATAGAGCAAACAAAAGCTGTGCATAAAATGAATGCTCCTAAATTTGGATGATTGTGTAAATGTGAAAGTTATTGAAGGTGACTTATCTTTTAAAAGCTGTGATATGAAAATCAGCAAAAATCCAGCTAAGTCTGACAAATCTTGTAGGAATACCATTAAGCATTCGATGAACTAAAAGGCTGTGGTTTTAGTGCAGTGAAAATTTACATGTTTCACACAGTCAAAATTAGCTCTCTTTTCTTCTGTCACATAAGCTTTGCCCAAATCTCTAGTTTAAAGGAATGGGGGATGGCCAGGTGCAGTGGCTCACTCCTGTAATCCCAGCGCTCTGGGAGGTCGAGGCGGGTGGATTACCTGAGGTCAGGAGTTCGAGACCAGCCTGGCCAACCTGGTGAAACCCTGTCTTTCCTAAAAATACAAAAAATTAGCTGAGTGTGGTGGCAAGCGCCTGTAATGCAGGTTACTCAGGAGGCTGAGGCAAGAGAATCGCTTGAACCCGGGAGGCGGAGGTTGCATTGAGCCAAAAATCACACCATTGCACTCCAGCCTAGGCAGCAAGAGTGAAACTCCATCTCAAAACAAATAAATAAATAAATAGGAATGGGGGTAATCATTACTCTGATGCAAGCTTTCCTATGTTGAAGACAGAGGTACATCAGTGCCATAATGGAGTGAGATCAGTAGTAGCAAGGGCAGAAATTTCCAAAAGACTAATAGCAATTAAATAGTAGTGATAGCAGAAGAATTTACCATGTCTTTATTTTAAAGCAGACATAGTTTTAGGAATAATCTAAGTATTCTTTATTTAATACTTTCCGTAATATTGAACTCTGAGACTCTGGGAAATTATGATCACAAATTAAGTAGTGGAATAGGTTGAAATCCTGTTATTCTGCCTCTATGGGATAAAGAAGAATCACAATAGCTATAACCACACAGAAATTTTTGTTTTAATAGATTTTAGTGACAGATAATAAAATCTTAACACATGTTAATGCATTTAGTCATATAGTCATTGTAAAGACAACTAATAATCATATTCAGATATGTGTGATTAGAGACCAACGATGAATCTTTTGAAAACTAATGTATAGATTATTGTTTTAATTTTAACCTTTATTGACCCGTTATTGAATTGCAATCTTGTATGTGATTTTGTAGTTTTTTGTTCTTAAATGTCAATCCACTTAATCAGCTTTTTAAATAGTATTTGATATCTCACAAAGCCAGTTGAGCAAAACCTATTCATTTTGACAGCATTCAGTGCATTTATCAATTGCATTTGAAATTCTTATTCCCAAAGTTGTGAATCACAATTTTATGTCCCATGTGTGTCTCATCTTATGCCTACCGTAATGATTAGGGCTTGCCATTTGCCCACATTCTGCTCTACCTGTAATTACTTTGCCTCTTCTAAAAATTCTATTCTTTTCTTTCTTTAATATTTTCCATCTGCCTTCTTTGATTCAGAAGTCTCTTTTAGTTGAAGACTCAATTTGATTTTATTTTTAAATGTTCATCACTATTTTATATACTTTCTCAGAACTATTTCTCCAGTTTCAGTCCTTATCACTAGACGTAGACTATGCAGTATACATTAGTTCTTAATATAATATCTGATATAGTTAATTCAGAATCTACACTGTTATACAAATTTATTAGTGTTTGTTTAAAGTTCAGAGTAGGTGATGCATTTAGTGTTAGAAATTCCAAATTAATTATGAAAAATATTAAGTAAATATGCATTCAGAAATGCATGCAATTATTATAGTCACTGCATATCTACTATATATTTTGTCAATATTTTTAGATTAACATTTGTCATTTTTACATGATCATTGGATTTGTCTGGAGGGAGGGTCATTCTCAGGGAAGCTTATGAAAACATTGATCCTCCATAGTAAATAGCTGCTATCTGCTGGATGTTTTACTTAAGTAAAGGATAGTTAACTTATATTGTTTCTAATGCTCACAACAACACTGTCAAGCAGATATTTTTGGTGCCATTTTGCAGCAGAATCATAGAGGTTATTCTGTCAATATCTGTGCCAGGATTTTAACTGAGACCTGCCTAATTCCAAAGCCTATGATTTTTTCTACACTAGGCTGGGAAAAAAAAAATCTCAGAAGGGTTAAAATAACTATTTCACGAGAAAACCAGGGTATAAAGGGCTTCTGAATCCCCTGAAATCACCATGCATGGGGCTGGCCATTCAATAATGCAGACAATATATCATAATGTAGAATGCGCATTGGTAGGCAGCTGGGCTCCATAAATGTTCAAATCATTAAAAGAAGACACATGTAATATTCATCATCAGTTTCACTTCAGTCTTGATTTGATTGCTTCATTCATGACAGATGTAAAGTCACAATAGCACGTTCAGTCATCCTTTAAAAGAGCATGCTCCCACATTATTTAAATACAGTCCACTTTTTTTTTTTTTTTTTTTTTTTTTTTACTCTTTCATCTTTATTAACATGTTTGCATGATGAAGGAAGTAACATGAATTATTAAATCATATTATTGAGCAACAGAAGTTATGAACTTTTTTACAACTTTAATTTGCAGCAAAGTTTTCAGGTTCACACTTACAAACAAGTGTGAACCTGAAATCGCTTTTTCTATTAAATTTTATTTGAAAATTTTATTTGAAAATTTCAGAGTAAGCAATTTCTGATAACTTATATCTACTTCTGGGTTGATGGTCACCAATAGCAAGGTAAACCTTGGCAAAATTATCATCATTTAGGATTACTGATGTGAGGAAACACACAGATTAACAAAAATCATTATATGTTAGTATGTATTAGGCACTCATTTTAACCTTTTAACTTTTTTATGGCTTTTACTCTCCTTAACCTAAAACAAAAAGCATAAGTACTGTCATTATTGAGTGGCCAGTAAAGGTAATAATAATAAAAAAAATAAAATAATAAAAATGAAATTATAAAAGGAATGCCTATAGTAGTAGTATGCAAAATATGGACCTCAATCAAATACATGGGAGCTTGTTAGATAGATACTTAGGCCCCACCCAAACCTTCTGAATCAGAATCTCTGCAAAATTAGAATTTCTGCAGGTAATTCTGAAGCATGCTAAAGGTAGAGCACTGCTATTTAATATGTGGTCCTCAGACTGGTACACCAGCATCACCGGAGTAGAGAACCTTGGACCACACTCAAGGTCTGTCGAAGAAGAAATTATATTTTCTTTTTCTTTTCTGTTTTCTTTCCTTCCTTCCCTCCCTCCCTCCCTTCCTCTTTCTCTTTTTCTCTCTTTCTCTCTTTCTTTCTTTCTTTTTTTTGATGGAGTCTCGCTTTGTTGCCCAGGATGGAGTGTAGTGACACAATCTCGGCTCACTGCAACCTCCACTCCTGGGTTCAAGCGATTCTCTGCCTTAGCCTCCTGAGTAGCTGGGATTAAAGGCCCATGCCACCATGCCCAGCTAATTTTTTTTGTATTTTTAGTAGAGACGGGGTTTTGCCATGTTGGCTAGGCTGGTCTTGAACTCCTGACCTCTGATGATCCACCTGCCTCGGGCTCCCAAAGTGCTAGCATTACAGGCATGAGCCACCACGAGAAATTCTATTTTCTAAGATGCCCAGATTAAGAATACACACATACACATACACACACACACAATAAAGACCTAGATAAAATCTCACAGGACATCTTACTCTAATATATTCCATACACCTGTCTTCTGTCCTACATTTGCTGGCATTCATCTACCCTGAACAAAAATGATTCTCTGAGTTCAGTGGTTTTAATTCTAATTTTCCCATTCCATATTTGGAAAACGAAACCCAGGGAGAAATTAAAATAGGAATCCAATGATGAGATAAGTCTATTAGCCATGGTTCCTTTATTATCCCTAGATGGTGTGGAAGAATTCATAACAGCTCTTGCAGTGTTAATTTACAATATCTTCTCCACTGGCCTTACCAAATACTAAACTATGTATTTTATATTTTGCATTTAAACATTGAAGCCTTTTGTCAATATGCAGCTAGGGGATTCATTACACATCCATCAGCCAGTATTGAGAGGTATTAAGATGAGAGAATATTAAGATAATAAGCTGTGGTGAAATAACTACTGGTTATGAGTCATAGACCTGGTATTCAGTCCTGGACTAACTATGTATTAATTATAATTTTTGATAGCTCATTGACTACTCTCAGGCAAAATAAGAAAAATCAAATTAATAATTTATAAATTGTCTTGACATCTTAATCTATGATTGGATAATCACTTTAGTTACTTAGGTAGCCAAAATGGATGTACCAAACAGGTTTGCTTTGATAGGGCAGAAAGGGTCAGGACAGGACAGGTTTAGCAGAAAAAGTCATGGGGAATACACTGTGCAAGCAGATACACAGGAATGTCACCAACTCCCCTTCCCTGGCATGGGAATGGGTCTTAGTGAGGCCACCAAGGCAAGATCTTTTCATGAACGCTTCTCTGTAAGCACTAGTGTTTGCATGAACATATTATCAATGTATCATATTATCATGTATCATGGTCTTGTTTGAATTTTAGGAACGTCTGTACTCTCCACTCACTGTGATTTCTGGCTCCATCTGTGGAATTCTTTTTATTCTCTTTTACTATCTGGGGCTGTGTTGGGCACAGGCAGCGCTGGGGATGCCACTGACAGCAGCTATCCCCAGGCACAACAGACTTTCCTGGCATGCTTCACTTGATAAAAATAGTTTTTGGCACTAGCATAAAACCTTTCATCTTTGAGTCTTAAATTATTTTAAAAGCATTAATTCTTGCAGGATTCCTGCAAGGCACATATTACAGAGTCACAGATTTATGGAGAGTTGAAGATAAAAGGAACTTCAGAGATCATCTACTTCAAACCCCTTCATTTTTCAGGTGAAGAATTGAAATCCCCAAAAGGTGAAGTGACTTGCCCAAGCAGTTCTCTTTTTAAAAATGTGAATTCAGGACCGTTAGGTGAATCACTCCAAGACACAGAATACATTTTAAAGTGTTATAGAAATTAAACTTTTTAAATTTTATTTCCTGACTTTGGGGGAAATTTCACTGTTTTTTCTTTTTTTGCAAGCAGGACAAAGGTATTGGGGACTATGCAGAGGTGGGTTTGTAAAATGATGCGTCAATAATGGCTTATAATTTAAAATGGAGCAAAGTAGTACACCATTAAGCAGAAGAAATAATATTGCTTCTCCTCATGTAATTTCAAGGTATAGGATGGGAGAAATTGCTGGAAAAGAATTTTTATTAAATCTGACAACCTCTCTGCCCACTTTTAATCTTTAATCACCTCTTACTACATTGTCACCCCTTTTCCCCACCTTCATATATTATCTATAACTTTAAAGGAAGAAAAAAATGGCAAGGAAAAGAAGGAAATTGACTATAAAGAAACTTACTGGTCCATGAATAGGGATGATGGGAAGGTCACCATGGAAGCTTTTACATCTCCTTTGAGAAGGGAGAATGACACTGAAGCTGCTGACATAATATTTATTGACCATCCCATGAGGGCAAGGCATTTTCAAAGATTCAAAGCTGTCATTTGAGAGCTTGCAAGAATCAAGGAAATAGTCTTATGCATACTTCATCCTACCACGAAATTAATGACATAAAATGTGTAATAGGGGTGCATATGAATTGTTATGGGAACACATAGAAAAGAGGCATAGATTTAAAATGGGTGTATTTCAGAAGATTTAGAAGAAATTCAAAGTGATTCTAGAAAAAATGGTTGGTAAAAATGGGACCGAAAGAGAAAGGGCATTTCAGATAAAAAGGAATGTATTCTACCAGTAGCATCCTATTCTTTCTTTCTCTGAAAAACAAAGGCACAAAAAAGAAAGTTACAGGGATGAATGAAAGTATTATGGTGCAACCAAAGGACTAATTTGTGAAGAAATAATGCGAGGAAATGAAGATAATGAATCACAAGTAGTGACGATGAGAAGAATCCACTTGAGGGAACTTGTTTGGAGAATTTTGAGATAATTTTCTGCTGGGTTGATAGATAAGGGGAAGAAAGAGGACATAGGGTTACATTACAGATAAAATGAAGAAACATTGAGATCAATTAGAAAATAAGGAAGTCTGCAAAGGCCCCACTGAATGCTGCGTAATACAATCAACTGAGAGCAGCACTGACAGAACATTAGAAGATATATGGATTTGACCGAGTCAAGAAATAACTTTCCCTCTGTAAATACTTGAGGATAGCTTTTAAAATCCTCCCTTTCTAAGATATGTGATTGAATAAAGAAGATTATATCTCAAAGGACAATACAATGAAAGAAATGTGATTGATGGCCTAAGAATATAAGGAAGAGTTGGGGTAACATGATAAATGTGAGTAAATATAATGATATTTTAAGATAACAGATAAATATGGTTTCTCTTCCTTGAAATCATAGCAGGTTAGAGGAAGAAGTGATTTTAAGGATTATTGTTGATATATGTAACAGAATATATGAGTCTCAAAATAATTAAATAGAGTGAAAAATGGCAAACCAAACAATAAGAGTACATACTGTATGATTCTATTTACGTAAAACTCTAGAAAAAGCAAACTAATAGGTAGAGACAGAAAACACTTCAATGCAAGCACTGTCATTCTGGGGACAGGGTAGTATAAATTATAAAGATGTAGGACAGATTATAAATGGACATGAGAAAATTTTGGGGGGTTGTGGACATGTTCATTATCTTGATGTGTTGATAGTTTCATAGAGGTATATATGTGTCAAAACTTACCAAATTGTGTACTTTATATGTGTCCATTTTCTTACTGCCAATTATAAAGTATAATTTCACATGTATAGAGTATACCTAAATAAAGTTTTTAAAGAAATAATATGTATAAGTGAAAATCCATTTACACTAAAAACGTATAGTTGTCTTGGCAAATATTTCCTTGGATTGTACCTACGAAGATATACCTGTCTGACATAGGATATCTCTTCTCCTTGTGGAACAGGAAAACTTATTCCACAGTGATCTTCTTTTAAAAAAGAAATATAGGTCAGGCACTGTGGCTCAAGCCTGTAATCCCAGCATTTTGGGAGGCCAAGGAGGACGGATCTTGAGGTCAGGAGATCGAGACCACTCTGGCTAACACGGTGAAACCCCGTCTTTACTAAAAATACAAAAAAAATTAACTGGGCATGGCATGGTGGCGGGCAACTGTAGTCCCAGCTACTCAGGAGGCTGAGGCAGGAGAATGGCGTGAATCCGGGAGACAGAGCTTGCATGAGCCAAGATTGCGCCACTGCACTCCAGCCTAGGCTATAGAGCAAGACTCCATCTCAAAAACAAACAAACAAACAAAAATAAACAAAAAGAACCAAAAAAAAAAAACAAAACAAAAACAAATATAACTGTTGTGTTTCTATGAAATGTAGAGTGTGAGTGAAATTCATTGGTAGAGAGCAAAACGCAGTGCAACAGTTGTCAGGATGCCTGCTCTCTGATGTCAGCTAGGGCTTTGATTTACTCTGTGATTTTGGAACCTAACCTCACATTATCATCTGAGTAATGAGAATTAAAACATCTATGCCACATCTCACACATTCAAAAAAAAAAAGATAAATTTACTTGGACATATTTACAATATTTTTGTTGGTACCGTGCCAGGCTATGGGGAAGCAATGATGAATAGGATATGGTCTCTTCTCTAGAAGTTTCTGATAGATATTAATAGATAGGCAGACAAATCAATACACCTAATGCTAAATGACGAGTTAATGGGTGCAGCACACCAACATGGCACATATATACATATGTAACAAACCTGCACGTTGTGCACATGTATCCTAAAACTGAAAGTATAATAATAATAAAAAAATTTTATAATAATTTTATGAGAAGAATACAGTAGAAGTGCAGAGGAGGAAGGAACTAGTTATCTGAGGGTGGAGGAAGTGACATTTCAATTAGTTCTTGAAGAAGAAATCGTTTAGCAGATAGAGAAAGGAGGATAGAGATTGAATATGGAAGAAATCGGCAAAGGCACAGACACATAAGGGGACACAGTACATGGTGATGTCTTGAAATTCCTTGTGCATGGCAGGGCGTGGTGGCTCACGATTGTAATCCCAGCATTTTGGGAGGCTGAGGTTGGTGGATCACCTGAGGTCAGGAGTTCAAGACCAGCCTGGACGACATGGTGAAACCCCATCTTTACTAAAAATATAAAAATTTGCTGGGCGTGGTGGCAGGAGCCTGTAATCCCAGCTACTCAGGAGGCTGAGGTAGGATAATCACCTGAACCCAGGAGGCACAAGTTGCAGTGAGCCAAGATGATGCCGCTGCACTCCAGCCTGGGCAACAGAGCAAGACTCTGTCTAAAAAAAAATTAAAAGAAATAAAGAAATTCATTGTGCCATTGTGCTTGAAGAAGAAACTAAATGTGGGATGGAGTTGAAAGATGAATCTGAAGACAACAACAGCATGGGGCAATATTGTGATGTGCCTTCTATGCTACCTTGGAGAATTTAAACATAAAGGAACCACAAGAATTCCTTTGCATTGAAGTATATAATCAGTACAAAACTAGAATAAATATATATTGTGTTAGACAAGTAAGAAATAATACTAGAATAATACTAGAATTAATAATAATAGTAATAATACTAGAATTAATACTAAAATAATCAATGTAAAAGAATGCATTGATTAAATATTTGACTGTTTCAACTGAAAATTTTGTAGTTATATACACAAATATTGACACAGGAATAAAACCAAAAATGACCATAATTTTATTTCTTGTTAAAATAATTTTTGCAATGTAAATCTAGGTAAACTTATGACAAATAGTTAAGTAATAATTATATTTCTTTGTTACTTAATTTAAACGTTTAATATTAATGTATTACCATGGATCAAAAACTCTTTTCTTAGAAAACTGTTGACTAAATTTAGCTTCCACTTAGAGAATAAAAGCTTATAAAATTTAAATGTGCTTGAGAAAGACAAGCATAATTTAAAAAGTAATGGTTATTAATAGTTTTAATTTAAAATATAACATTGAAGAAATACAAAAATAATTAACAGATCTTTTTATTGTTAAGATGGGGAAATTCATCTTGTATATGACAGATATAATGCTTAACAGTTTTATGTTACTTAGTTTAATCCTTATGAAAATCTTCAAAAAGAGGCATCATTATCCCATCTGAAAGACAGGGAAATGGAAACTCAAGAAGTGTAGATCATACCATAGATAAATGATAGACTTGGAATTTAAATGCAAATCTAAAGAATTCCAAGTAGCATGCTCATTTTTTTTACAATTAATAAATCACTAAGAACGGTCAATAATAGAGTAAGAAATATTTCGGGGTGTTATCCAACCTGCCTCTATAAAGTTCACTTTGGGTCTTTGAATTGTTTAAATCAGCAAGGTTTAACTGACCAATTACTCTATGTCTAGCATCTTACAAATAAGAAAGACAAAGCCCCTGTCTTCTGAGGACTTATAATACAGACAAGAAGACAGGCCCTTATTAGGAAGCTATTATAAGAACAAACAGAGGGATATAGTACAGTTTAGGTTTGCTGCGGGAAGAAAAATCAAAGCCATCATAAATACAGAAGTTAAGTTTAGTCCATCTGCAAATAGTAACAGTTCACCTTTCTGAATATACGTGAAATAGGATGAGTCTGGCCAAGCCTTGCAGCAAGAATGAGAGGGTACCTGTGTCCCTTAACATTAATTTCAGAAAGAGAAGGTAGTAGAAAGCAGAGACTAGGTTAATTCCATCAGTTAAGTTCTTGATTAGTAGTTGAGTTCCTGTACATCACCTGTCAGGTCTCATGGCCTCAGTAAGAAGGGCCCATATCCCTTTTTAGTGTTGCCAGCCACAATCACCCAAACTGGCATTCCTGGACATCAGGAAAAGTCCAGGAGCAAACCACCCCTGAAGATACCTTCAAGCATCATTAATGTCAAGTTTTCCCAAGACAAAACAACTGCAACAAGGAGAACTGAAGTTCTGATGCAAGGTGCAAAGTAGCAAACACAGGAGTTACTTGAACTTCAAAGAAAAAAATGAGACAAGTCAAGGATGGAGAAAAGTAACTGGAATTTCTTTTCTTTTCTTCTTCTTTTTCTTTTTTTGGGACAGTCTCACTCTGTCACCTAGGCTGGAGTGCAGTGGCGTGATCTCTGCTCACTGCAACCTCCACCTCTCAGGTTCAAGTGATTCTCCCACCTCAGCCTCCTGAGTAGCTGGGATTACAGGTGCTCACCACCATGACTGGCTAATTTTTGTATTTTTAGTAGAGGCAGGGTTTCACCATGTTGGCCAGTCTGGCCTCGAACTCCTGACCACAAGTGATCCACCCACCTCAGCCTCCCAAAGTTCTGGGATTACAGGCGTGGGCCACTGCACCTGCCTGGAGTTTCATGATTATGAAATTGACGTTTTTCTTGCCATCATTATGCTTATGTTTGGTAGTATCTATTACCATTTAGTGCTTGCAGAAAGAGACTAATCTTAACAAAAATGTTTTCTTGGTCTTGTTAACTCCAGAGATGTCCCCATCCTGTTTGAGTAGCTATGGGTAAAAGAAGATTCAAATAATGGAAATAAGAATTATCATCAAATATAAGCTATAATTAAAAATTGAAAGCAAAATTAAGTATTATATCAAAAAACGGGGCCATTTGAAATTGCTCCATACACAGCATATTGTATCTTAATTTTTTTTTGAAGACTTAAGTACCTAGACACAGATTCCTTAAAATGACAAGCTCAGAACCTCTACAGTAATTTGCTTCATATTAAATAACATTTCAGCTATTTTTGTCTGGAATTGCTATGACAAAGAAGCTTATTTATCTTCCTTTCATTTGAGAAGCTGCTTCCTTCCTGGCAGTAATGAGGTTGGCAGAGCTGGTGTGGACCTGATCCAGATTACTAATGCACACTTGGAGAGGGCTTTTCAAACTGCAGGATCTCCAGATAGTGGTCGCCAGCCTGCACAATTCCAGCCCTTAAAGGGATACCTGCTTCCAGGGCCAGCAGTTGCTAGTATGCTGGACAGGTGGTAATGGGCCTTGAAGAAGCAGGCCATCTAGCCACTTTAGGAATTTCTGTTCTAGAACTTGGTATCATTGCTGTTTGCACTTCCTGCCTCACAGAAGATACTCAAATCTGCTTGCTTCTTTTGTCCTCCATAAGCTGGGTACAGGATATTAATTCCACAGGATAACAGCAACATGAGACTCAGATGAGAGACAGGCTAGCTGAAAAGGAAAGCCTTTGAAATGGAAATATAGAATATAAATCCTAGGAACATTCTCTGATTATTTCAGAATTCAGGAAAAAACTTACCTTCAGCCATATTTTTCTCATGATCCTACAAGCAATGTACTTGTGGATTTGTAGCAATGGGGAAATAATTACGATATGAAGTTTAGAATGCAGCATCTCTAGGGTCAGTCTGTCACTGCCTCACTGCATGTCTGAAGCAAACACCTTGGCCTCCCTGAGTTTCTAGGCTATGCTGTGAATAGAGCTTTCTGAATTAGGTGTTTTGATGCAGAAGTTAAAACTGAATTTGTTTATGCATAGATTTAATGAACACCAGAGTTTTTAGGTGCATGTTTACTATGCAAACAAATGTCCACCATAAGTAGATTTTCTGCAGATAACCTCATTGGAAATTCCCCATAAGCAATTTCAGTTACTGGCCATATTAATGAAACTGAACACCACATGCTAGGTTGATAATTTTCAACAGCAAGGCAAATCCAGAAAAAATTATTATTATTGAGATGTAACAGGACAGGAAGAGTATAGTGAAAGTAAATAATTACTGGCACATATCTCATAAAATTGAAAACAATAAGAACATTTTACAATTCAGGTGATATCAACATGGTAGGTGGATGTGAGTGGATATGCATGAGGGGATGTGAAACATGTTGAAGTTTCTGTTGCATTTGGAACTGGATCTAGATACTTAAACCAATCAAGATATATGTAGAAAAATAGGTATATCTTCAAATATGTATTAAATTTTAATGTAAGTCTCTAAGATAATGAATATGGATTGTAAAATGTCTAAACAGTAAACAAGATTGACCCAGAATCAATGAGACCTCCTGAAAATGTGATGTCTTCCCTTGCAGTGTAATTCCTTCCCTTATTCTCCCATTAGCAGAACCTCTCTTTTCAGTCATAATGACTCAGTTCCCAAGCAACAGTAACTGTTCTAACATGATCAAAACCAAGTTCATCTGACTCCCTTCCTGCAATTTTGTTTTACTGAGGAAAAAATGAAAAGAACTCTTTCATCCCACAGGATTTAGAATTATAAGAGTATGAGCCTAAAGCCATCACTATTCAAGTAGGAGATGCAAGAATAAGAAGCCTGAGAAAATGATGACAATAAAGAGAGGAAGCTAAGCTTGGCAACAGGAAGGTGGAGAGATTACTCTGATGCTATTTAAGCCCTGATATTCTGTCAACACTGAGGGTCACTTTCCTCTCATTGTTCTGTGTGTTTCTTGCTTCAGCCTGCACATAAACACATATACATTTTTTTCTTATATTATTTTGAGTCGTGCATCTACCACTTGGGATAGAGAATCCTGACCAAAATCTCAAGAGAACAACTTAGGTAACAAAATTACATGGTAAACAAATAACCTAAAATGTTTTACCATATTTGTTTCATTATGTCAAAATAATTTTAAAAAATACTAAGTAATTTAAAAATTCATGAAAAGTAATCAAAATAAATATGGAGGTATAAATTTTTCTGTGACAGAGATAACATTGGATTGAATTTAAAAAGTTAAACAGAAAAAAGAAAAAAAGAAGAGAAAAGAAAAAAGGAAAAAAGAAACCAGAATAAGAACAAATAGACAACCCAAGTTACTAAATGGTATTTTTAAGAGACACATCCCAAACAAAATGATACACTGTTTAAAAATGTTAGATGGAAAAAAAAATCTAGTAAAATTTATTTTAAAAATGGCTGTGGCAACAGTGATATAATAAAAAAATAGAATTCAATGTGAAGATAAATTATTTGGGTAAAGAGGCCTATTTTATTATGACACAAAGTCCCTTTTACTAGGAACTTATAAAACAGTTAGGAGTCTTTATTCTCCTAGCTGTAACAGTTTAAAATATGCTAAAGCAAATCCAGTGAAATATATAAGGACTAGTAGATAAAGACATAATCTTAATAGGGGACGTTAACACTTCCTCTCAGAAATCATCAGGTCAAGCCAATATAACTATAATGGGAACAAACATGACTCATGGGATGTAGTCATAAAGTGATTCTACTTTTGCTTCTCATTGTCTTTTATAGTTGTTGAGTGGAGCTATTTCTTCCCCTCTTCCCTGTTCAGGTAAACTTGGTAGCCTCATTATTTATTATAAATTAATAATTCCTGTTCATTCATTTACCAAACAGAGTCTCATTTCAGCCCCCAAAATGTCCAGTCCTATGTCATCATCAAATAATCTAACCTTGATTTCAGGCATCTCCCCCTTTCCCTTGTAGGTCCTACTGTGGACAAACAACAAAAGAAAGGAAGCTGATTGGCTTCCCCTCTTTTTCCTCCCCTAATTCTTTTACTCCTTCTCTCCTTCTAGCTAATCAGGTCCTCTAATTAGCTGGTGAAGTTGGATGAAGGGATTGGGAGAGAGAGGTGATGCTGCCTCTCTATGAAGGTCTGGTCAATGGAAATTACAAGTCTTTTTCCCAATAAACTGTGGAAGAACAGCTTCCCACCAAACTTCAGGTCATGATTTTGCTGCCACAAAAGCCACTACAGCCTGCTGCATGTTCATTTCTTAGTCTAGAATCAGACTTCAGGCTACCAATACTGTCCTAACTGCAGGGAATACATGTTAAACTCTTAGTCATTACCTCAAATCCCATTTCCAGTGATGTGGAGCTGGGATGTAGCAAACTCCCCACTCTTCTTCCTTGTAGGAGAGAGACAGTGGTTGTGATTCTTCAGCAAAGTTCAATCCAGAGAAATCCTCTTCCACAATTTTTACCAAATGAAACTCCTGACCCTTTAATATCCTAGATGTGAGTGAGGAACTTAACAGTTGCCTAAAGTCTTACAAATATTTGATAGAAAATTATTCTTTGTAGGGTTATCTTACCCTGAGATGTAATTTCTAGTGTTCTCAAGTTTCAGCCAAAACTTCCATTTTAACCTCATCCTATTATATAAGTAAAAATGAAAAGCATTTTAAAAACTATTCTTGAGGGTGGAGCCAAGATGGCCGAATAGGAACAGCTCCAGTCTACAGCTCCCAGCATGAGTGACGCAGAAGACGGGTGATTTCTGCATTTCCAACTGAGGTATGGGGTTCATCTCACGGGGGAGTGCCGGACAGTGGGTGCAGGACAGTGGATGCAGTGCACCATGTGTGAGCTGAAGCAGGGCAAGGCATTGCCTCACCCGGGAAGTGCAAGGGGTCAGGGAATTCCCTTTCCTAGTCAAAGAAAGGGGTGACAGACGGCACCTGGAAAATCGGGTCACTCCCACCCTAATACTGCACTCTTCCAACAGGCTTAACAAACGGCACACCAGGAGATTATATCCCGCACCTGGCTCGGAGGGTCCTATGCTCACGGAGCCTCGCTCATTGCTAGCACAGCAGTCTGAGATCAAACTGCAAGGCAGCAGCGAGGCTGGGGGAGGGGTGCCCACCATTGCTCAGGCTTGAGTAGGTAAACAAAGTGGCCGGGAAGCTCAAACTGGGTGGAGCCCACCACAGCTCAAAGAGGCCTGCCTCCTTCTGTAGGCTCCACCTCTGGGGGCAGGGCACAGACAAAAAAAAGACAGCAATAACCTCTGCAGTCTTAAATATCCCTGTCTGACAGCTTTGAAGAAAGTAGTGGTTCTCCCAGCACGCAGCTTGAGATCTGAGACCAGGCAGACTGCCTCCTCAAGTGGGTCCCTGACACCTGAGTAGCCTAACTGGGAGGCACCCCCCAGTAGGGGTGGACTGACACCTCACACGGCCGGGTACTCCTCTGAGACAAAACTTCCAGAGGAATGATCAGGCAGCAGCATTTGCGGTTCACCAATATCCACTGTTCTGCAGCCACTGCTGCTGACACCCAGGCAAACAGGGTCCAGAGTGGACCTCCAGTAAACTCCAACAGACCTGCAGCTGAGGGTCCTGACTGTTAGAAGGAAAACTAAAAAACGGAAAGGACATCCACACCAAAAACCCATCTGTACGTCACCATCATCAAAGACCAAAGGTAGACAAAACCACAAAGATGGGGAAAAAACAGAGCAGAAAAACCAGAAACTCTAAAAATCAGAGCGCCTCTCCTCCTCCAAAGGATCGCAGCTCCTCACCAGCAATGGAACAAAGCTGGACGGAGAATGACTTTGACGAGTTGAGAGAGGAAGGCTTCAGAAGATCAAACTATTCCGAGCTAAAGGAGGAAGTTCGAACCAATGGCAAAGAAGTTAAAAACTTTGAAAAAAAATTAGATGAATGGCTAACTAGAATAACCAATGCAGAGAAGTCCTTAAAGGAACTGATGGAGCTGAAAACCAAGGCTCGAGAACTACGTGATGAATGCACAAGCCTCAGTAACTGATGTGATCAACTGGAAGAAAGGGTATCAGCGATGGAAGATGAAATGAATGAAATGAAGCGTGAAGAGATCTTTAGAGAAAAAAGAATAAAAAGAAATGAACAAAGCCTCCAAGAAATATGGGACTATGTGAAAAGACCAAATCTACATCTAATTGGTGTACCTGAAAGTGACGGGGAGAATGGAACCAAGGTGGAAAACACTCTGCAGGATATTATCCAGGAGAACTTCCCCAATCTAGCAAGGCAGGCCAACATTTAAATTTGGGAAATACAGAGAACGCCACAAAGATACTCCCCGAGAAGAGCAACTCCAAGACACATAATTGTCAGATTCACCAAAGTTGAAATGAAGAAAAAAGTGTTAAGGGCAGCCAGAGAGAAAGGTTGGGCTACCCACAAAGGGAAGCCCATCAGACTAACAGCGGATCTCTCGGCAGAAACTCTACAAGCCAGAAGAGAGTGGGGACCAATATTCAACATTCTTAAAGAAAAGAATTTTCAACCCACAATTTCATTTCCAGCTAAACTAAGCTTCATAAGTGAAGGAGAAATAAAATCCTTTACAGACAAGCAAATGCTGAGAGATTTTGTCACCACCAGGCCTGCCCTAAAAGACCTCCTGAAGGAAGCACTAAACATGGAAAGGAATAACCGGTACCAGCTACTGCAAAAACATGCCAAATTGTAAAGACCATCAAGGCTAGGCAGAAACTGCACCAACTAATGAGCAAAATAACCAGCTAACATCATAATGACAGGATCAAATTCACACATAACAATACTAACCTTAAATGTAAATGGGCTAAATGCTCCAATTAAAAGGCACAGATTGGCAAATTGGATAAAGAGTCAAGATCCATCAGTGTGCTGTATTCAGGAAATCCATCTCATGTGCAGAGACACACATAGGCTAAAAATAAAGGGATGGAGGAAGATTTACCAAGCAAATGGAAAACAAAAAACAGCAGGGGTTGCAATCCTAGTCTCGGATAAAACAGACTTTAAACCAACAAAGATCAAAAGAGACAAAGAAGGCCATTACATAATGGTAAAGGGATCAATTCAACAAGAAGAACTAACTATCCTAAATATATATGCACCCAATACAGGAGCAACCAGATTCATAAAGCAAGTCCTTACAGACCTACGAAGAGACTTAGACTCCCACACAATAATACTGGGAGACTTTAACACCCCACTGTCAACATTAGACAGATCAATGAGACAGAAAGTTAAAAAGGATATCCAGGAATTGAACTCAGCTCTGCACCAAGCGGACCTAATAGACATCTACAGAACTCTCCACCCCAAATCAACAGAATATACATTCTTTTCAGCATCACACCACACCTATTCCAAAATTGACCACATAGTTGGAAGTAAAACACTCCTCAGCAAATGTAAAAGATCAGAAATTATAACAAACTGTCTATCAGACCACAGTGCAATCAAACTAGAACTCAGGATTAAGAAACTCACTCAAAACTGCTCAACTACATGGAAACTGAACAACCTGCTCTGGAATGACCACTGGGTACATAACTAAATGAAGGCAGAAGTAAAGATGTTCTTTGAAACCAACGAGAACAAAGGCACAACATACCAGAATCTCTGGGACACATTCAAAGCAGTGTGTAGAGGGAAATTTATAGCACTAAATACCCACAAGAGAAAGCAGGAAAGATCTAAAATTGACACCCTAACATCACAATTAAAAGAACTAGCAAAACAAGAGCAAACACATTCAAAAGCTAGCAGAAGGCAAGAAATAACTAAGATCAGAGCAGAACTGAAGGAAATAGAGACACAAAAAACCCTTCAAAAAATCAATGAATCCAGGAGCTGTTTTTTTGAAAGGATCAACAAAATTGATAGACCACTAGCAAGACTAATAAAGAAGAAAAGAGAGAAGAATCAAATAGATGCAATAAAAAATGACAAAGGGGATATCACCACTGATCCCACAGAAATACAAACTACCATCAGAGAATACTGTAAACACCTCTACGCAAATAAACTAGAAAATCTAGAAGAAATGGATAAATTCCTTGACACATACACTCCCCCAAGACTAAACCAGGAAGAAGTTGAATCTCTGAATAGACCAATAACAGGCTGTGAAATTGAGGCAATAATTAAGAGCTTACCAACCAAAAAGAGTCCAGGACCAGATGGATTCACAGCCGAATTCTACCAGAGGTACAAGGAGGAGCTGGTACCATTCCTTCTGAAACTATTCCAAAGAATAGGAAATGAGGGAATCCTCCCTAACTCATTTTATGAGGCCAGCATCATCCTGATACCAAAGCCGGGCAGAGACACAACTGAAAAAGAGAATTTTAGACCAATATCCTTGATGAACATCGATGCAAAAATCCTCAATAAAATACTGGCAAACCGAATCCAGCAGCACATCAAAAAGCTTATCCAACATGATCAAGTGGGCTTCATCCCTGGGGTGCAAGGCTGGTTCAACATATGCAAATCAATAAACGTAATCCAGCATATAAACAGAACCAAAGACAAAAACCACATGATTATCTCAACAGATGCAGAAAAGGCCTTTGACAAAATTCAACAACCCTTCATGCTAAAAACTCTCAATAAATTAGGTATTGATGGGATGTACCTCAAAATAATAAGAGCTATCTATGACAAACCCAAAGCCAATATCATACTGAATGGACAAAAACTGGAAGCATTCCCTTTGAAAACTGGCACAAGAGAGGGAGGCCCTCTCTCACCACTCCTATTCAACATAGTGTTGGAAGTTCTGGCCAGGGCAATCAGACAGGAGGAGGAAATAAAGGGCATTCAATTAGGGAAAGAGGAAGTCAAATTGTTCCTGTTTGCAGATGACATGATTGTATATCTAGAAAACCCCATCGTCTCAGCCCAAAATCTCCTTAAGCTGATAAGCAACTTCAGCAAAGTCTCAGGATACAAAATCAATGTGCAGAAATCACAAGCATTCTTATACACCAATAACAGACAGAGAGCCAAATCATGAGTGAACTCCCATTCACAATTGCTTCAAAGAGAATAAAATACCTAGGAATCCAACTTAAAAGGGACGTGAAGGAGCTCTTCAAGGAGAACTAAAACCACTGCTCAATGAAATAAAAGAGGATACAAACAAATGGAAGAACATTCCATGCTCATGGGTAGGAAGAATCAATATCGTGAAAATGGCCATATTGTCCATGGTAATTTATAGATTCAATGTCATCCCCATCAAGCTACCAATGACTTTCTTCACAGAAATGGAAAAAACTACTTTAAAGTTCATATGGAATCAAAAAAGAGCCCACATTGCCCAGTCAATCCTAAGCCAAAAGAACAAAGCTGGAGGCATCACGCTACCCAACTTCAAACTATATTACAAGGCTACAGTAACCAAAACAGCATGGTACTGGTACCAAAACAGAGATATAGACCAATGGAACAGAACAGAGCCCTCAGAAATAATGCCGCATATCTACAACTATCTGATCTTTGACAAACCTGAGAAAAACAAGCAATGGGGAAAGGATTCCCTATTTAATAAATGGTGCTGAGAAAACTGGCTAGCCATATGTAGAAAGTTGAAATGGATCCCTTCCTTACACCTTATACAAAAATTAATTCAAGATGGATTAAAGACTTAAATGTTCCCCCAAAACCTTAAAAACCCTAGAAGAAAACCTAGGCAATACCATTTGGGACATAGGTATGGGCAAGGACTTCATGTCTAAAACACCAAAAGCAATGGCAACGAAAGCCAAAATTGACAAATGGGATCTAATTAAACTAAAGAGCTTCTGCACAGCAAAAGAAACTACCATCAGAGTGAACAGGCAACCTACACAATGGGAGAAAATTTTTGCAACCTACTTATCTGACAAAGGGCTAATATCCAGAACCTACAATGAACTCAAACAAATTTATAAGAGAAAAACAAACAACCCCATCAAAAAGTGGGTGAAGGACATGAACAGACACTTCTCAAAAGAAGACATTTATGCAGCCAAAAAACACATGAAAAAATGTTCATCATCACTTGCCATCAGAGAAATGCAAATCAAAACCACAATGAGATACCATCTCATACCAGTTAGAATGGCGATCATTAAAAAGTCAGGAAACAACAGGTGCTGGAGAGGATGTGGAGAAATAGGAACACTTTTACACTGTTGGTGGGAGTGTAAACTAGTTCAACCCTTGTGGAAGTCAGTGTGGCGATTCCTCAGGGATCTAGAACTAGAAATACCATTTGACCCAGCCATCCTATTAGTGGGTATATACCCAAAGGATTATAAGTCATGCTGCTATAAAGACACATGCACACGTACGTTTATTGCGGCACTATTCACAATAGCAAAGACTTGGAACCAACCCAAATGTGCAACAATGATAGACTGTATTAAGAAAATGTGACACATATACACCATGGAACACTATGCAGCCATAAAAAATGATTAGTTCATATCCTTTGTAGGGACATGGATGAAGCTGGAAACCATCATTCTCAGCAAACTATCGCAAGGAGAAAAAAACCAAACACTGCATGTTCTCACTCATAGGTGGGAATTGAACAATGAGAACACATGGACACAGGAAGGGGAACATCACACACCGGGGACTGTTATGGGGTGGGGGTAGGGGGGAGGGATAGCACTGGGAGATATACCTCATGCTAAATGACGAGTTAATGGTGCAGCACACCAACATGGCACATGTATACATACGTAACAAACCTGCACATGTATCCTAAAATTTAAAGTATAATAATAACAAAAAACAAACAAATAAAAATAAAAACTATTCTTTTACTATCTTTCTCTCCAAGTTGATTCTCAGAGAAACAATTATAGCCTTATCTGCATATATTAGAAACTGAAAAAGATCAATTATAGATTAAACCTTTAGTTAGAGATGTTGAAAATAATTCCAAGAATATAGAGAGAATGAATATAAACAATGATAAATCTAGGCTCCATAATACAGAGAACAACAACAACAGAAAGCTAAAAGATGAGTTTTTGGAAAACATTAATAAACAAAATATTAAAAATGCTAGCAAGTCTGACTAATGAGAAAAAAGACAATTCACTAATAACATTAGGAAAAAGAAACAGGACATAATTATAGATGTTGAGAAAATGAAAAATAAGATAACATTATGTGCAAATTTATGGTGATATATTTAAAAATTTAAATAAAAGAATCATTTTCTGGGACAACGAAAGTGACAAAAGTGTCTGGAAAAAGAAGTAAAATACCTTAACAAACTAAAAACAACTAAAAAAAACTTCAAAGCAGTATTATTTTAAATGACATCTGCTTATTCTGTGAATTCAAATCATCATGTAAGGGACTTATGAGTTGTCTAATAATTCTTTTAAGCTGTTTCTAAGTAAAGAATAAAGATAAAAGTTTCCTTATTCATCACAAGGCTACTATAGCACCAGTACCAGAAGACTGTCATAAAAACCTAATAGCCCAATGTCATATATGAATATACAATGTTTTAATATCATCAAATTAAATTTCTTACTGTATTAAAAATTAGTAAAAAATAACCAAGTATTTAACTTAAGACTACAAATACCGTTCATCATTTAAACATTATTTTAGTGAGACCTGAAACTATGAAATTCCTGGAAGAAAACATAGGGCCTTGACAATGAGTTTTTTGGATATCACACCAAAATATCAGGCAAAAAAGGCAAAAATAAACAAGTGGGACTACATCAAACTAAAAAGTTCCTTCAGAGTAAAGGAAACAGTCAATGAAATGAGAAGGCAGCCTACAAATTGGGAGAAAATATTTGTAAGCTATATATCTGATAAGGTATTAATATCCAAAATCTATAAGAAACTCTTACTACTCAACATAAACAACAACAAACCCCCAAAAAACAAAACCACAAATAACCAGATTTTAAAATGAGCACAGGACCTGCATAGGCTTTTTTTCCAAAGAAAACATACAAGTCGCCAACAGGTATGTAAAAATTGGTCAACATCATTAATCATCAGGGAAATAAAAATCAAAACCACTATGAAATATTTCCTCACACCTATTGGGATGGCTATTATTTTAAAAATAAAACTTAAAAAGAGAGAAAAAAAACAACAACCAAGTGATAGGTATTGGTGAGAGTGTGGAGAAAAGAGAGACCTTGTACACAATTGTTGGAAATGTAAACTGGTAAAGCCAGTCTAACACAGCACGGAGGTTCCTTAAAAGTTAAACACAGAACTACCATACGATACAGCAATTCCACCACTGGGTATGTTTCGAAAGGAAAATGAAATCAGCGTGTCCAAGAGATATTTGTACTACCATGCTTATTGCAGCATTATTTACAATAGCCAAAACATGGAATCAACTTAAATGTCTATTAACACATGAATGGATTTTAAAATGTGGTATGTGTATACACACACACAATTAAATACTATTTAGTCTTTAGAAAGATAGAGATCCTGATATTTGTGACAACATAGATGAACATGAAGGACACTATGCTAAGTGAAATAAGCCAGACATTGAAAGAAATAAACTACCCTGAATAATCTCACTTATACACAGATTTTTTTAAAAAAATAGAATACATAACAGAAACAGAGTAGAACCGTCGTTACAAAGGGTGAGGTGAGAGGAGGGAGGGGAAGGAAATATGTAGGTCAAAAATTACAGAGTTGCAGTTATATAGGATGAATAAGTCTAGAGATCAAATGTACAGCATCAGAATCATAGTTAATAATATTGTATTGTATGCTGAAAATTTGCTGAGTAGAGTCCAGATGCTTTTACCACACACACACACACACAAGGTAATTGTGAAGTGATAGATATTAATAGGTAGATGGATTTATTAGGTTGTTTGTTCTTAAAGTAACATTTAAAAATATACTGCGGTTAGTAATCTTTTCTATTTTATATATATATATAAAAAATATTTTTATCTTTACAAATATGTTCTCCCAATCTGGTGCTTGTCTTTTTACTTTACTTAAGATAT
Organism: Pongo pygmaeus; assembly: GCF_028885625.2. Lineage (NCBI taxonomy): Eukaryota > Metazoa > Chordata > Mammalia > Primates > Hominidae > Pongo > Pongo pygmaeus. Next base: position 48,522,593 of record NC_072378.2, read on the forward strand.
CTCTCATTCTGCAGAACACTTTAATATTCACTGAGTTAAAATTAAAGCTTTAATAAAGGTTTAATAAAGGTTTACAGAATGACCCTTCCACACATGCAATGTTCACTGTTCCGTGATTGCCCCTCTATATCCTTTCTCTGTCCTGCTCTTATTGCTTGGAGGCTGATGTGGGGTTCCCTTACCTTCTGGCTTTCAGTTTGGATTGGCCCATGGAGGCAACAACAGAACTGGAGAGTGAGAGGGGATTTCTGTTATTTCTTCTCTGCTACTTCTCTGCCATACTGTGGTTGGTAGTGGCTGCATCCCTCTACTGATGACCAGACTTCTCACTGGGTAAGTCTGGGCAAGCCTCCCATGACCACAGCATTCACTGGGATCCGGTAACAAAGAACATCCTCTCCTTGTTTTCTCAGGCCGAGAGGTGGTAATTGCTTTCTTCCTTTGCTAACACCTGGGTATTTCACCATCTTTTGCTGGTTCCCTTAACCCTGCCCAAAAGTGTTTCCTGTTGTAATCACAAGTGATATGTAAACTGTACAATACCATGCAGCTATTAAATAGTGTGATGCAGAAGTATATATGTACCAACATGAAAACAATTGCACAATACATGTGTTTGCTTTTTAAAAATCCAAATACCCGTATATGTATCATTTATCCATAATAATCACTATTTGCCATGTTTTAGTTCAATGCTATTTCCACCATTTAGACATTTCAAATCCATAGTGCACCGTAATAAAAAAGGTATATAATACATACTTGAACAATTCATTGGTTTAAAAAGAGCTTTAACTGTCAAAACATATGAACAAATGATAATCCTAGATGACCTATGTCATTCTTGCAGCAATACTGTGACATCAGTGCAACCCCTTTTTCAGGTTCCACATCCTCTGCCTATATAACAAAGAACCAGGATTCCATGGCAACACAAACTGGCCAGCTGCAGCACCTTACCAAGCATCATGCCCTATATATAGCACCATAGCATCATGAACTATAATCTCTTCAATTATTATGGCACATTGGTTTATAAACTGAGGATCAAAACACATACTAAAATTTTAGAAAGTTATGGTGTTTAGATGCTCAGATAATATATCTTCTGCCATTTTAAATGCCAACATCACTATAAAGTGATATTGAAACATAAAAGTAAGAATGACAACTACCTCTGGGTATGGAATTGGGATTGTTATGGGCACAGGATAAATTTATCTTTTTATTTTCTAAACTTCTGTATTAATTTTACAGTAAATCCATATTCATTTTCTTGTTACATAAATACATTTAAATAAAATTTGATACAAAAAAAGATGCGATTTTCTACAGTGAAACTGTTAATTCCACAGAAGATGAAAATAAAAGAGAACACGTTGACTACATACAGAGCTCTCTGAAGTTAGCCTTTAAAACAACACATACAAAAGGAAGGAGAATGGATGCAGAGAGATCACTAGAATCATTAACTCTTAATGTGAAAAAAAATGCCTTAGACAGAGCATCCAGGTCGGTAGCAATACAGTCAGGATACCCCAAAGCTCAGACTGTGTTGAGATCTATGAAAATAGCCCAAGACAATAAGAGAAATTATATTTGTTAATATCAGACAAGAACATAAACTGAACAACAGGGAACTATTTAAGAAGGACTCACATTTTTGTTAACCTGGTGGAAATAACACACATACTCAACTACTGTTTACTTTTGTTTCCTTAACAAGGAGATATAAAAAAGAGAAAGAGGGAGTTGAAGCTCGCTACAGAAGAGAAGATAGAAAGGGAATACTTTGACCCTTTAAATGGTATTCAGTCTTTAGATACTAAAGGATTACATTCTAGTGTAATGAAAGAATTTACAAATGTGGTCAGTAACAGAATCAATAACCTTTGGAAATTGGATAAGTTTAAGGAAATAAACCAATGTCCCAATGTTCTAAAGTAAGAGACACAGATTCTGAAGATCCATTTTCAGTTCATATTAATAAGATCTGTGTGTTGCGTGTGAAGTGATCTTTTATCTTCTTTAATTCTGTTAGTGCCTTATTTGTGGAGAGATACTCATCACATTTAACTAAAATTTTAATTATTTTGGCAAATATCTTATACAGATGTAAATATGTAGACTTTTTAAATGGTGAATGCTAGATTGTCTGTCTCAGCATTTTTAACCATCCTGGTGATTATTAAGTGTCTGTTGAGGAAGAACAAACGAATTAATTAAAGAGATCTTTTAAAGCAGCGTTTCTCTTATCTGTGGAAGCACTCCAGTTCACAATGTATGATTCTGTGTGAATGCTGATGCTAAAGACAGATAAGAAAAAGCTGAGGCTCCTCTGTGAGGCCTTGCAACTACAGAGTGAGGAGGCAGTCATGACAGGAACAGGGACAGCTGGAGCGAGATCCTCCATTCCCCTCACAGATTTCTTTCTTCTCTTAATAGGATAATGTCAACCCCAGTCCCATAGCCTAGTCTCACCCCTTCTTAGGCACTGATAACAAGAAAGCAAAGAAAGATGGCTCAATGAGATCCCCAGCCCCATCAGCCTAGTCCCAACCCCTCCTCAGGCACTGATACCAAGAAAGCAAAGAAGCCTGGCTCAGTGAAGTCCTCAATCTTATGCTTGAGAAACTTGACAGAGATGGAGAGCTGATCTGTCTCAGTAATAAGAGCCTTCTATCACCTTTGAGGCAATGGCCCTTCAAAATAATCTTTTCTATTTTGCCTGTCCCCTTTGTGGCATTATTATCTTCTTGGGTTCTGACAGCACATCAGACTTGGGGTATCCTTCTATAGACACCGCAGCTGGATGGTTGTGAACATTGTAATTGACTTGTTTCAGGCTGGGACTTTCTACAACCCTTCCAACAATGTCACCAGACCACTTCAAACCATCCTTCTGCTTGCCTGCTTGTTTCTTTTAGGGGCTGACCCCTCACTTGTCAATAATGAAATGTGTTCATGATTCCAACCATGGCTGGGAGCTGTTTCAAATCTAAAATAGGCAGCCCCAACCCCACTCCAACATGACACTGGGAATGTCATGCCTCTAAATTCAGCACCACTGGGTTACACCTAGGTTGACGGCTACTCAGGGAGAAGAATAGCCCATATTTTATGTGGAGAAGTATGATCAGAGATCCAAATCCCTGACTTCTAAACTAATTCTGTGAACACTGTTTTTTTTTAGATGAGTACTATCTCTGGAAGTGTATTTTCCAAACTGTCACATTTTTCAAATTTATAAAATTTTCTCATTTCATTACACAAATAAAAGGAAGGTAATCATCATAGTTCCAATTTCTCAGAACCTTTCCCAAGTGAACCCATATAGACATCTCTCTGTTCGCAGGCCCAGATTGGAAATACTACTCCTGCCTGGTCAATAATGGTGGTAAGTGATAAAGCATAAGGACCAGAATGGTCATCACAGTCGCTCTCCAGATTTTCAAATTAACAAATGCGAACCAAACTTTTCAAAATTTAAAAAATAAATACCAGTAGATCAATATTGGCAGTAATTATGCTTTCTCTAATATAAAAAATGTATGAAGCAGTTATCTCTATTAAATAATCAAATTAAATATAAATTTATCTTAACCACTAAGTACAAATTGACTGCTTAATTGAATAAATATTAATTATAAATTATTATTCTTGAAAAATTAGGCTAATGTACAGAAGTAGCTCACTGCTTAATAAATATGATGGATAACTGTTATTTCAGCATATTTTTCACTCCTTTCCAGGTGTGGCACCTATACTTTCCTCAAACATGAAAGGAACAAGTTAAAAAAATAAAATTAGAGAATAATCATTATGAGGATGTGCTTTGAAGTCAGATGAGAATTTAAATCCTTACTTATTTACTGACTAGCAGTGTAATACTGAGCCTGTTTCCTTATCTTCAAATGAGGTTAACAATATGTGATTAAATGGAATCATATATTTAACAAGCCCAATTTAGAGCCAGTCACATAGAAACACCTTTTAAGTGGTAATTATTGTGCAATTTTAACTAATTTTATATAAACATTATAATGGATGCAAAAAAGACAAGGTTTGTGGAGTACATTATATTATTCTCCACATAAAAAGGCAAATAAGTGAAGTGCATATAGCACATCCTTTTGACTCATTTTCCAATAAATGTTATGATCTGAAGGTTTGTGTGCCCCTAGAATTCACATGTTAAAATCCTGACCCTCAAGGTGATGGTCCCAGGAGGTGGGGCCTTTGAAAGTTTTTTTTACAGCTATTGTACTTTTAATTTCTTGAGTCTATTTAGCTCTCTTTCAAATGCATAATGCTTTTTTTTTTATACTTTCCTATTTTCTGCAGATATTATAAACTGTTGTTCTTTTATGTATAATAAGCACTGTGTTTTTTAGTATTTTTCCAATGTTACCATACGTGAAGACTTTGTTTTCTCTGTGGCTTCCTCTGATTTTCCATTTCCTCCTGTGCCTCCATTGGTATGTGAGTGGTTCATGCTTGAGCTACAGCATGAATGCAACTTCCTCCAGGTAAAATTTGGATATAACTATGCCCCAGGTGCCTGGGACATAACCCACTCAAAGCTGTCTTTCTTTTTCTTTTCTTTTTTTTTTTTTTTGAGACAGAGTTTTGCTCTGTCAACCATGCTGGAGTGCAGTGGCACAATCTCGGCTCACTGCAACCTCCGCCTCCCGGGTTCAAGCAATTCTCTTGCCTCAGCCTCCCAAATAGCTGGGATTATAGGTGCACGCTCACACACCTGACTAATTTTTGTATTTTTAGTAAAGAAAGTGTTTCGCCATATTGGCCAGGCTGGTCTCGAACTCCTGACGTCAGGTGAACCACCTGCCTTGGTCTTCCAAAGTGCTGGGATTACAGGCATGAACCACCAGGCCCGGCCTGAAAGCCATCTTGAATCAAAGTTGGATGTTAGTAGAACGAGCCCTGCAATGTGAAGTGCAGGCTACAAATTAGTATGAAGGCTGATTGACTCACTTTTACTCTGAGAATGCAGCTTTTTTGTGTTTCAAATTATGAGAACTTTGTCCTACTAGAATCCTCACCATTGTATTTCCTCCATTAGATTTCTATCCATCTTGCCTTGGCTGGTCATCAAAATGAAAATGCAAATGTGCTACAATTTGCAAATTCCCTCAAAGCAAAAGCAACTTCCCTCTTCATTTACTTGTTGCTTTCCATTTTCTCATCTGCTTTGACTTGGCAATTTCTAATATCATGTACCTTTTATGAAAGTTATTTTTATATTTTATCTAGTGTTATTTTCAGTGTGATACTGTTTCTGATTTTCTTGAGGAATGAATTAAAATTGCTATGCTTAATTTTTTTATAAGAGCTTCTTTTAGTGATTAAAAATAAACATTTTTGTCAACCTGTGATAATTTAGAGATAATTTTCACTTGCAATAACTCATTTAAGGTTAGCAGTAAGTCTGTAATATTTATATAATTATTTTTTCCTCATTTTACAGAGAAGAAAAACAGGGATTATGGAGATTAACTGATTTCAGAGCTATTTAATAATCTGCTCATTGTCTCAGATGGGAACCTGGTTATACATCTTATGCTCTATTTTTGCCATTGCTTGAAAATAATTTTCAGAAAATGTTTAAATTTTTACTGTGTAAAGATGACAAAATCCTTAGGAATAAGTGGTGAGCATAGGACCTATATAGGCAACAACTAATCAATAACAAGATTCGCAATGAAGACAATGTCAGGAGTAGTTCAGCAATTCACTAGGATATTTTCTTCTGCCTTGTAAGAATACTGTAGCATCATTGTCATTTTCTTATTGAGTCCATTTGTACACTCTCATATTGATTTTTTTTGCTTCTGGACTGTCCATCTCTGAGTCATGCCTTTAACACAGGACTGTTCTCACTCCTTGAAAAGAACCCCTGTGCCAGTAAGACTGTCTACTGGTCAATTAATCTGTCAAGTCCACACCACAGGAGCTGAACATTCCAAAGAGCAGTTGTCTTAGATTGGATACCCTGGAAACAGTCTCTGAGACAGAGTTGCATGCAAAGGTTTTGGGGGAGTATGCTTTGAGATAAATCTCTAAGGAAGTATGGAGGACACAGGGAGAGAAAGGAGTGGGCCTACCATGGGGATGCAACTGAGGCCTCACCCATTATTGGAAGCTCCAGCTGGGTTGGCCTTTCAGAGTTTTCCCAAATTGAGGTATAGGCCTTAGCCTTTGTATCTCCACATCAGCCAGGCATTGGCCACAGCTACCTCCAGGAGAGGCATAAATTTCAGTGAGGCTGTTCCTTGCAGCCAGCTGAGGGCAGTTTTCATCAAAGACATAGCTGTAATCCATCAGCTGTGATACTCTCAACAGCTGCAGATGAGTGTCTTGTCCTGGTGGTCCCGGTGCAATTCCAGAGAATCCTTTTTGGTGATCTAAAATCTAGGAGGGAACTAACATGAAATGGAAAGGTATATGAGAATCATAAAGCTGTCTGCTGGGTACCACATAAGAAATCCCATATATAACTCGGAAACACATCATTATTATCAATTTTTTTTTTTTTGTTCTCAGTGAGGTGCTGACTATGCCTAAGGCTTCTCATCCTTGTCCATCATTTCCATCAAAAGGTGCATCTAATGGGGATATAGCTCTCTGTTCTGCACATTAAAATTATTTGAATCTTCATGTTTTGCTATGAAAATTTTGTGATTTTTGCTTTATTCTTTAAAAATATTTGTGATTATTTTAAAATAAAGGCAACACTTTAAATAATTTAACAGTTTAATCATTTATTTCTTCCTCAAATCTTCTAATAAATTTTCTGTGGCTTAGGCTGCATCTGGAAGTACACCCTTGACACAACATTGTAAACCTTCAGCGTATGACTATCTCCATTTGAGAGTAAAGCAATTAAAGTAAAAAGTAATATAATAGTGCCTAAAATTGGTACAACATATTGGAGTTTTCAAAGTGAGAAACAGCACAGCAGAGGGGTTAAGAGGATGTATTTCAGATCCAGATGGACTGTATTAAAATCTCAGTTCAGCTACTTACTAGCTGGGAAAGGTTGTGCAAGTTACTTAACCTCTCTGTGCCTTTGTTTTTTCATTTAGAAAATGTGGATAGTAATAGCTGCAACTCACCTGGCTGTTCTGAAAATTAAATGGATTGATATTTATAAACATTATAAATAGTGCTCCCACGAAGTAAACACTATTTAAAGGTTTGCGTAGGATGCTATTTGCTTTATAAATAACACTATTTTAAACACAATTACATGGTGTTTAAAAGTAAACAGTATTTAAAGATTGGATAAATAAATAAATATTTTCCAGTCTAGTATCTCATTTGATCCTTATTTAAAACTGTGGGAAGGATAGAATATTTAATCATATTCATGGATGGTGAGAGTAGGAAGTAATAGGTAAAGTTCCTTGTACAAACTCAAACAGCTATTCAGTGAAATATTTAAGTACAATTTATGTCTCTTAAAACTGAATTCCTCTCTGCCAGATGATCCTAGAATTCCTGCTTTTGGAATAGCCACTGCAAACCTGCTCTGATAAACCAGGTAGAAAGAAGAGCCTCTACTTTGTAAAATTATGGCAGTAGGATTCATACAATCATGTATTTGTTGAAGCAATAGGCCCCAAAAACATGACTAACAGAAGAAATGTTTTACTGCATTTAAGTTACTTCATGGGGATAGAAAGGTGAGAGATGGAAAAGAAGAAACCTTCTTTCTCTAGAAAGGACACATAGAAACAAAAATATTGAAATATTAACTCTATTATCTTCAATTTCCCTCTAAGGGAGAGTCTTAAATCAGTCTCTATTTAAGACTGCAGACCAAGCAGATAAGCCCTTTAAAAATAGGTCAATGCAATTTACTGTTTCACATTATAAAGTCAGATTAAAATATAGGTATAGCTGTTAAAAGAGACTGATTTATTCCTCTCTAATACACACACTGAAAGAAAGTTGGATAATTTACTTTGTCCTCCTTTTTCTTGCCAGTTACATGGGCTGATATACTAATTGCGTTTAAGCAAAGTAATTACTGAAAAGTTCCTTTAGACATGCAAATTTAATGGCCTATTTCTATAGAGCATGAAAGAAATCTCTTTATAGAATTATAATATTAGTGCATTTGAAGTTATCTTAAAAAGCTTTGCAATCTGCCTTCTCTTGAAAAAAAAAATGAAACAGGATATTTGGGCCAGCTGCTGCTAAAATAAACAATAATTTCCCCCCTTCTAAATATCATCACCAACATACTGCCTATTTGCATTCTCAACATAAATCTATACCAACCACATCTATTTGGTTTTATGCATTGATGCTTTTATTTAGTGACTGGGAGTTAGAAACAGAGTTGGTCTTCGTTGGGTTGGGCAGGAGCAAGGAATTAGAAAGAAAGGAAAAAAGGAGTAGAAGGGAAGGATGGAGCTGGTGTGGAGCCTGTTTCAAATTGGCCTTTTGGCTTGGTTTTGAACCGACAGGGTAGGGTAGAGGCAGAGGGCTGATGGCATTGCTAAGTTGGGACTCTGGGAAATTCTGAGCATGGGAAAACCTGCATCAGGGCCCATGCAACAAAACAATGGCCTGGAGATGCGGAAGATGGTCTTGTTTCTGCATGAAACTGCGGGCCGTGGAACTCAGCCTTGGGAACTTCCAAATGAACATTCATCTCTCGACATGATGTTCCCATGGCTGCAGTGGCTGCTGTGAGGCTACTCTGGTTTGCTCAGGAGATGTGTATTCAGGAAAACAAAATTATAAGGGTAAGAACAGGACAGAAACCTGGGGACATATGCTGCTGATAGGTTTAATTGAATACAAGTGAGGCATACTTTTGGTTACTCCTGCATGTAACTCGGAGAAATTTTGAGAGGGCTAAGGCCCTGCTATTTTAGACGTGATGATACTTGAGGCAATAACTACATGTCTTACAAGTATATATTTCAAGTTATCCAAAGCAGAGTGCTATCATTTGAATGTGATAGTATTAAGAAGTAGGGTCTTTAGGAGGTGATTAGCATAATGGATCCCCCCCATAGATGAGATTGAGGCCCTTATAATAAATGCTTTATGCAGTGTTCACCTAGTTTGTTTACTCTTCTGCCATGTGTGGACCCAGCAGAAAGTCCCTCACCAGATGCTGATCCCTTGATCTTGGACTTCCCATCCTCCAGAACTGTGAGAAATAAATTTGTGTTTATTATAAGCTATCCAGTCTTAGGTATTCCATTACGGTAAGCACAAAACAGACTAAGACACAGAGATTCCACAATTGCCATCAGTTATTGTTCTTTCTTACAAGTATCAGGAACTTCTGTGTCATCTATCATGAAATAATAGACTTACAGGCTTATAATGAATTATTTTTGTATCTTTATATTCACATATGATATACATGAAATGAATGTCGTCACCTAGAGCTCATTTATTTTTACCCAGTGTGAGGATGTCTCTATAGTACATCTAACCATTTTTCATCAAATGCTTTAGGTTTTCCATCTAAATTCTTATTTATAATAAATAATTCCTATTTATAGTAAACCCGAAGCAGTCCCTTGGTTACTTTTACCCTTGGTTCCTACTTCTGTTCTTTGCAGCAATAGACTCACTCTTCTGTATCACATTCCTTTATGTATTTGAAGACAAACTTTATGCCCAGCCCTACCCTGTACCAAGTTTTATTTTCTCATCTAACTATCCTTTGGTTCTTTAACCATTTTGTTTATATTCAGGGCCCCTATTTCACACTATCCTAGTTCACCTTCTCTTTACATTGATTATTTACTGTTTCAATATAGTGCTCACAAGGAGACCCAAGTTCACCTCATTTAGAGCAAATTATTTTATAATCTTAGCAGCTGCCTTCCATGAAGGAGAAGGAAGGGAGTTAAAAGCCTTCTGAAAGTTTTAAATATATCACAGATTCTATGGTATATGTATTGCCTGCCCCTATTTCACAGAAGAGAAAATTGAGGCTCATAAAAGTCATACAACCAAAGCACACAGCTAGCAAATGAGAGAATCTGAATACATGTGTATATATGTGTATGTATGAATACAAATACAGGTTTCTCTGACTGCTAGAACTTACTTTTCCTAGTTCTTGATCCTTTAGTTTAGTTGAATTTTAGGAGAGGAAATAGCATCTAATATACATATTAAGTATTAAATACTCATATTCTTAAAACACTCATTTCAGTCTATAGGTTCCAATCTATAGATAGAAGTGGGAATGAGTAGATATGGTAGAATAAATGAACTCCAAAGGATAAGAAAACAAGAGCAACTAGTAGAAGATATGTTTTGGACCCAATTAATATAATAGTAGTGATGCTGGCATAAAGAAAGCATGTGGTCAATTCACAAATCCTGATATTTCCCCAGAACTAATCTCCTCTACCTTGAAAATGTATAGTTCATTTATTGGGTGGGAATCATATATGAATATTTATCTCAATCCCTATTAGATTTTATACTTTTTATGTGTCTGTGCCCATTTTTCTGGCCTGTTGATTTTGCCATCCAGTGAATTTGTTACTTATGTCAGTATTATGTCATCTATATATCCGGTAGGTAGGCATTCTTGGTCTTTATTCCATCCTCTTATATAAATCTTGAAAACGACATAATGTAGGGCAGAGAGGATTTACAGCTTTCTACACCCTGGCATATAAATAGTTAAGATCAGAATTCAAATGATGCAAAGGACATGATCTTATTCTTTTTATGGCTGTGTAGTATTCCATGGTGCATATATGCCAAACTTTCTTTATCCAGTCCACTGCTGATGGGCATCTAGGTGGACTCATGTCTTTGCTGTTGTGAATAGTGCTGAAATGAACATATGCATGCATGTAGCTTTATGGTAGAATGATTTATATTCCTTTGGGTATATACCTAATAATGGGATTGGTGGGATGAGTGGTAGTTCTGCTTTAATTTCTCTAAGAAATCACCAAACTGCTTTCCACATTGGCTGAAGTAATTTACATCCCCACCAGCAGTGTATAAATGTTCCTTTTCTCTGCAACCTTGCCAATATGCTATTTTTTTTTACTTTTTACTAATAGTCATCTGACTCGTACAAAATGATATCTCATTGTGGTTTTGATTTGCATTTCTCTAATGGTTAGTGATGTTGATTTTTTCATATGCTTGTTGGTCAAATTTATGTCGGCTTTTGAAAAGTGTTGGCTGGGCACAGTGGCCCATGCCTGTAATCCCAACACTTTGGGAGGCCAAGGCAGGTGGATCACTTGAGGTCAGGAGTTTGAGACCAGCCTGGCCAACATAGTGAAACCCCATCTCTACTAAAAATACAACAACAACAACAACAACAACAAATTAGCTGGGTGTGATGACATGCACCTGTCATTGGGTGTGGTGACATGCACATGTAGTTTCAGCTACTCAGGAGGCTGAGGCAGGAGAATTGCTTGAACCTGGGAGGTGAAGGTTGCAGTGAGCCAGGATGGCACCCCACACTCCAGACTGGGCGACAGAGTGAGACTCTCTCAAAAACAAAAACAAAAACAAAACAGTGTTCGTTTCCTTTGTCCACTTTTTCTTGTTTGTTTTTTGCTTGTTAATTTATTTATTTCTTATAGATTCTGGATATTAGACCTTTGTCAGATGCACAGTTTGCAAATATCTGTTTCCCATTCTGTAAGTTGTCTGCTTACTCTGTTGATAGTATCTTTTGCGGTGCAGAAGCTCTTTAGTTTAATTAGGTCCTATTTGTCAATTTTTGTTTTGATTTCAGTTGCTTTTAACATCTTTGTCATGAAATCATTGTTGGAGCTGATATTCAGAATGGTATTTCCTAGGTTTTCTTCAAGGGTTGTTTTTTTTTTTATAGTTTTAGGCTTTACATTTAAGTCTTTAATCTATCTTGAGTTGATTTTTGTATATGGTGTAAGGAAGGGGTCTGGAGATAATTATCTTAAGCAAACGAAAGCAGAAACAGAAAACAAAATACTGCATGTTCTCACTTTTAAGTGGAAGCTAAACACTGAATACACAAGGACACAAAGAAGGGATCAATAGACACTGGGGTGTACTTGAGAGTGGAGGATGGGAGGATGGTGAGGATCAAAAAGCTACATATTGGGTACCATACTTGTTAACTTGGTGATGAAATAGTCTGTACAACCAACCCCCATCACATGTAATTTACCTATATAACAAACTTGCACATGTACCCCTGAAACTAAAATAAACATTTTTTAAAAAATGTAAAAAAGAATTCAAATGATGAAAGACTTTACATGAAAGCATGATTGCTGGAGAAAATTCTCTTGGGAATTACTAACATCAAAGTTCCTCTCTTATATCTCCAAAAAATGCAAATAATAAATGTATCTAATACATTTTCATATATGCCATAAATGATCATATCTAACAACAATCTGATAAAGAACATAATAGTAATTTTATATTACAGATAAATTAACTAAATTTCAGACAATAAATAAAGAACTTAACATTACAAATCTAGTAGGTATCAGAGCCTGATATCAAGCCTTATCTCTGATTTGGAAGTCTATAATATTAAGCACTGGTCCCTCTAAACACCTGCCCAAGTCTTTTGTGTTTCTGAACTTTTGAACCTATTTGTTTTTCTTTTCAGCTTTTCATTTAATCTTGTACCTAATATGGGAAGCTGGCAGTGGCAGAGAGCCAGACCGACCTTCTAAAACGAAGACTACAGACCACACATGGAGCCTTGAAGATCCGTGAACTTCTTTATAAAGGTGCTCTATGTCTGCCTTAAAAACTCAATCATACTTATATTAATGTATGCATAATATTTCTCTATTTATAATTGCTTTAAGTTGAATTGAAGAATAGTTTGACATAAGAAACATCACTAGATATTTTCTTAGGCAGTATGTAAAAATTCTTAAGGGTTTCATAAAGTAAAATGAATTTTCATTTTTGGGAGATAATTTAATTTTGTTTTTGTTTTATTTTGTTTTGTTTTAACTGAAGCATGAACAGTTTAGCAGTTCTCCTAGGATTTCAAAAGTTAGAAGATAAATCCATACTATCACACTTTTTCATTCTAGTAAAATTTCAAAACATTTTCTATTATTATTATTTATGTATTTATTTTTTGGAGACGGAGTTTTGCTCTGTTGCCCAGGCTGGAGTGCAGTGGCACCATCTGGGCTCACTGCAAGCTCTGCCTCCCGGGTTCACGCCATTCTCCTGCCTCAGCCTCTTGAGTAGCTGGGACTACAGGCGGCCGCCACCATGCCCAGATAATTTTTTGTATTTTGAGGAGAGACAGGGTTTCATCATGTTAGCCAGGATGGTCTCGATCTCCTGACCTTGTGATCTGCCCACCTCGGCCTCCCAAAGTGCTGGGATTACAGGCATGAGCCACCACGCCTGGCCAATGTTTTCTTTTCCTGAATGCTTACTCTGTTGCCAAGTGTTGGGTGAGCTACTTCAAAAGTGGTGATATGTTTATTAGCTCTTGAAGTAAATAATAGATGTTGTGGGGCATAATAAAGAATGGTAAGACATGGGCCCATGCTTAGGTAGGGGAGGTAGACACAATCAACACCATGTAATACCAGACAGAATTACATATGTAAACAACAGAACAGCCTAAATACAAGCTAAATAGATGTTCAACAGCATATTACGACAACACCAGCATTTCAAAATGTAATTTTTTTTGACATTATTGCTGATTGAATCATTATACTCCATTAAGATGGCTATTATCAACAGCTCAATCTTGAAATAATTTCCTAATTAATTACTAAAACACAAAGTTCATTTTATATTGATGATTTTCATTAGTTGTTGGATATAAGTAATATATCCCAAAGAAGACATTGGCTTTCACAGAAGTGGACCAGGACACCACGGCATGCCCTAAGGATTCATCAATCATCAATTTGCTTTTCATAGGTTCCCGCAGAAATGAAAAAAAAAAAAAAGAAAAAAGAAAATCTTTGTACTTAAAGAAATACTAAACAGCAAACTTGAACTAGAACGAGATAAGATGAACTAAATTTGGGTCCTATCTACCATTTATAAATCTAATCATTTTTATATTCACTCATTAAATTGAAAATAGAAGAGTCACTAATATTCTAGACTTTCATAAAATGTATGTTAATTTCACAACATACTTTACTGAGTGAAGCTTGAGACTCACTCAAAATTTCCACATATCAAGCATCACAATTGACAAATGCTATATAATTGGCATTCAGAATAAGATTCCTGAGGAACTCTCCTAAGTTTTGAATGTCCCAACTATTTTTGCTTATTGGTCTGTCCAATATTCGTCACACACAAGTATACATTGGTTTACACATGTGCATATGACATGCATTCACAGACACACGTTACTATATTATGGGATAAAACTAGTAACTCTAAGGGAAAGGTATTTCAGGACTAAAATTCATAATTCAGAGTCTTTGAAGAATATATAAATGTCTATTAAATATTGAGTGACACAGCAAGTGCTTTGCCACAGTTCTCATTCTCTGTAGAGGAGTGAGACACTGAACATTTATAAGTAGATAGATTTTTCATGAGCAGTCACAGGCTTTATCTGTTATGTGAATAAACTGAGCCTAGAGAATCGGTATGACTTTCCCAATATCGTGCACCTATTTTATAGCGGAACAGAATTTGGACCTCAGCTTCTCTTTCAATATAACACAACAACTACTATTCATTAGGGTTCTTGTATTCATTAGGATACTTTACCTATAGTGTTGCTAATTATAACTGCAATCCATTAATGTATGTATGTATGCATTATTATGATGACTACTACTACTATTACCAGCTTACGGATGAAGACATTGAGGCCTAGAGAGCTTAGGCAACTCTCCAAATTCTCCTTACTCTGGTTTGAAACCCTTTCTCTACATTCGTTATATAGCTGATGAATATAGAGAAAGTGTTGCAAACCCGACTAAGTCCTCATGCCTTTACTATTGGCAAGGAGAGAGAGGGAGCAGCATGACAATCGTCATCATTTCCGAGCTCTCTGTCTGGGAAATACTATTGCCATTTAACATTTGAGCATCTAAGAGATCTTCCTCATTTCCTACTGCCTTCTTCACCATCCCCCATCTCAGTACAAGGAAATCTACCTCAAATGACAACAAAGATATATATTTATTTCTTGCTTAGTTTGCTCTATGTTATTGAAACGCTATTTCTCCAGTAATATCTCAAATTCTAAAATGATCAATAAGTCAGTGTTCTAAATCTTCTGAAGTCCATTTTCTACAATTTATTCCCACCATATAGCCTTTGTAGAAGTTGAACCATAACACTGTACCAAATTAATTATTTAGAGACAGATCTTCTCATGGGTACATGATCTGTGGTATCCTTACCGTTCTCCCTCATCTTGGTTATCAGAGATAACTAATTTATTGTAGCAGCAAATATTTGTTGAACTCTCACTGTGGCTGGCACTGTTCTAGAAATTTTGCATGGCTTAGCTTCTGAAAAATCTCACAATTACCTTTTGAGATGGATATTGTTATTATCCATGTATTACTGGTAATTGAACTGAGCCGATCCTCACTTTTTGAAATGTTAAGTAATTTTGTAATGACCACAGTCTCACCTACAAATCAATATATAAAATATTGAGGCTTGTAATTCTCCCTAATGTGGCTTTCAATGGTTACTAATTTATCTACAGCAAATACTTTGGCCACTTTTCATTGTATGTATGAAAGTGAATATACTAATGTCCAAAGAAATGAAACTGATTTTAACAGTAAAATTGTATTAGATTTTTAAATGTTGGCTGCTTTATAAAATGAAGGACCAGTACATTTATTTTAAAAGCCCCCTTTTTTTACACTATTCATGTATACCTTTATAAAAATGCAATGAAATTTGTCTGATATATGGTCTTTAACATCTTGTTTTATTTTTTCTTTTTGTTTTTATTTCTTCTTTTTCATGTCTTTTGTTTTTCAAAATGTTCTTCCAAATTCCCACATGATGTAAAGTAATAATTGTTAAAAACAATAAAATATCAGTGTAGATTTAACATTTTGTTTGTTCATTTCAGAAATTTTTACTGATAATCTAAATTGCTCATGCCATCATGTCAGCCACTGAAAATACATCAATTAAAAACAAACTGCAGACCTCAAGCATATGGAAAGTCTGGGTTGATTCACTCTTTTTCAGTATTGTATGCTCTATTTTCTTATTCATCAGGTAATTTGTATTTACTAAAGCTTATTTTATCTCTCTATTTTTGGGCTGTGAGGACAATGAAAATTTCAGTGCATCACAGCACTTTGGAGGTGGGGAAAACTAATGTTTACTCAGGGTCTTAGATGTGCCAAATATTTTGTAGAGAGTATCTCATGTGTCGTAATATATATTAAAGAATGGACCTTGGAGATCCTCATATTATAATCAACCCAGAAAGGCTAACTGATTTATCAAAGTTTGCATAGTTGTTTAGTGTTATTCTATCTCCAGATTCGAATTTCACTGTTTAATTCAAATTCATTGTAGCCTCTTCCCTCAAGAGGCTTTCAATGCACTTGGCAGATAGAATTTACCTATCACGGAGAAATGTACCTATATAGGGCCAGAATGGAGAACACAGATTCAGGTTGACAACCTCGGCTGAAACATCAGCTCTGCCTGTTGCTCCCTTTGTCTCAGTTTTTCTCTCTCTGAAATGGGATACTAATAAAAGTTCCTGACTTGAAGGGTTATTGTGGGTTATATGAGTTAGTAGATTAACATGTTGTAATTGCTATGTAAGCATTCGCTTTAAAAAATATAATCTTAAAATATACAAAGACACATGGAATAGGACAATAAAAGTATAATGATCTTGATTTCCCACAATATAGTCATACCTTAGGCACTGGATGGAGGTCAATTCTTCCAGTTGGAAGATGAAGCCACGGGTATGGCACTAAGGCTGTTGTAAAGCCAAGAATTGCACCATGAATATATAAGCTTCTTATCTCCAAAATGAACATGGTTGAAAAGAGAATACATTGTCTTAGAATCTACTAGACTGAGTGGAGAATGGAATAAAACAAATAACTTAGTAAAAAAGGAGTTTCTTATTGCTTGATATCATGCAAAGATAAAACAGCCCCTTTCTTTAAAGAGCTTACTCTTTAGCAGGAAAAATAGATAAGTAAATAATGAAAGTGTGACAAGTACAGGACACGTACGCCCAGTGGGTGAAGAAAAGCCCCTAACTTGAGCTTGCTGCCCTATTTTACAGTTAAAGGGATGGGCTAGTGCTTCCTCCAACCAGGAATGTTGAGGTGAGAGAATAGGACTGCAGGGGAATGATACTTCTGCAGAGGACCACAGACCACACACGTGTCTCTAAATCCTGGTTCTGTTTATTTTACGTATTTTATACTTGTATCTACATATTTCAATATAATTATTTTCCCCCTCTGAGTTCCCACTTGGCAGAGTAACTGTAGCATTGTAAGCAAAGTGATCGATCTGATTAAAAAAAGTCTTAGGAAGACAGAACAACAGGAGTTTCTAACTTGTCTCTGAATTACATCTTCTGGCAATTATCCATTCCAAAGACATCCTTAATTATTTTAGGTTGAATTTCTTATTCTTATTTTAGTTACTTTTTTTCGCATTACAAATTACAAATCACTGATGCTTTGACAATGGGCATATCCAATCAATTCTATTTAGGAAGTTGAGAATAGAAATTTTGTCTAAAATTAAACTAGTGAAATGGTCAGACAGCTTCATTGAGAACTATAGCTATACATTTTCATTCTCTCCCAGACATATGACATTCTGTGTTGCTTTTATACAAAGTATTTGTGTATGTATATACATATTTAAGGGCAACTACCACAATTACTGGGTAAATGTTAAACTGAATGCTGATAGTTTTATTTCTCTGTGTTCAATGTTTGGTTTTGTATAACTGTTTCACCTGCCCATTAAAACGAACAACCAAAACTGTTCATTTGCATTCAGATGTTGTTTAATATTTTTCTTTTTAGTTAAACATGCAAATTGGTTGTCATCATTGGCAAATTGACGATACAACAATTAGGTAGAAATCCCCTCTTCATCCAGTTTTTCTAAAGCATGAATGTCTCTGCAATCTTCCAAATATTTTTCCCTTTTTTTGCATTTCAGGTCTTGTGTGATTTTTTAGCAAGTAGCTTTTTTTTTTTTTATTGCTGCTTTTTTTTATTTTTAATTCTCTGACACTTGCATCAAGCTGTGCTTTAAAATTGAATTTAGTTCTCCGCCCAAGGTATTTGTGTGTGTATGTGTGTGTGTGGAACATAAATGCTTTGTAAAATACAGAAGAAAAGATCTCCTAAGGGAATTAACTATTACTTTAGACTAACGTAAGAAACAAGAGACCAAAAACACTGTTTTAGTGGAAAAAATATTTATTTGGTGCCTTTTGGAATATACCCACAATCTTTTAACTAAGACTAAAAGTCTGTGGCTGAATATCCCCTCTGACCTTTTAAACTTTCCTACTCCAGCTCTTGTTTTATTAGACCCACATATTTTTAATGTCTCCCGAGGTTCCTAGCACTCTGCACTTCTCTATTTATATCTCTCACTCCCACAGCTTTCGTTTCACCTCTAAATATGGGTGATCTCTAGGCCTGACCTGAATTCTAGTTTTACATATCCAACCAAACATTGCTAGAATTCATTTTTATTGGGAATCTTAAAGTAAAAAACGTCCGAAACTTGAA
Source organism: Pongo pygmaeus (assembly GCF_028885625.2). Taxonomy (NCBI): domain Eukaryota; kingdom Metazoa; phylum Chordata; class Mammalia; order Primates; family Hominidae; genus Pongo; species Pongo pygmaeus. The sequence continues at coordinate 48,541,348 of NC_072378.2, forward strand.
AGTTGATTTTTTTTTATGATTGTATACATTGAGAGAGAATGAGATAAATCTCTAGGATGCCTGCTCAAATAAACAAGTATTCCCGTTTCAGTCACTCCATTGCAGGAAGCCAGTTCACTGCAAATGTTAAGCTGATTATTATAAATTCAGTTCTAAAGAAGTAAATTCAGTAAATTCTCACTTAACATTATCCATAGGTTTTTTGCTATTTTTTGCCATGCTGTTTTACTAAACTATTTTAAGCAAAGTAACATGTGAAAAACCATTTTTTTCTCATCAACCTTAGAACAAAACAACATTGAAGGAAACAATGTTATTCAGTGACCTGCTGTGTGTCCTTTTGCTTAAAGTTGCAGTTTCCAGGAACCTATTGATGATGTTAAGTAATGACATTCTGTGTATCAATAAATATATCATCATGCTCCCATGCTTTTAATTGTTCTTATTGTGATCAAAAACGCACAACATAAAATTTATCGTCTTAACCATTTTTAAGTGTAGAGTACAGTAGTGTTAGTTATATGCACATTTTTATGTAACAGATATCTAGAATTTGTTTCATCTTGCAAAAATATAACTGTATTCACTGAACCATATCTCCCTTTTCCCCTGATCTTTGGCCCCTGTCATCCTCCATTCTACTTGTTTCTAGGAGTTTGACTGTTTTAGATATCTTTATTGATATCTAAATAATCATGAAGTCACGAAGTATTTGGTTTTTTTGTGACAATTTTATTTCATCCACCTTGTAGCACACTGCAGGATTTTCTTCTCTGTTAAGGTTGCATAATATTCCATTTTTTTTATATATATATATGTATTTCCATATATAGATCCATTCAAATTGGTAAAAAAAAAAAACCAGAATCTATGGAATTTATATGCAGAAACTATAGACAGATCTCATAACAGATTAGGGAAGAGTTCTAATTGATATATATATATATATATATATATAATGTATATATGACATTTTCTTCATTCATCTGTTCATGAAAATTTAGGTTGTTTTCACTTCTTGGGTATCGTACCCAATGTTGCAGTGAACATGAGTGTGCAAGTACCTTTTTGAGAGCATGTGCTCAATTCATTTGCCTATATACCTAGAAGTGGGATTACTGGATCATATGGTAATTCTATTTGTAATTACTTTAGGTGCCTCCATATTATTTTCCACAGTGGCTGTTTAATTTTACGTTCTAATCAACAGTGTTCAATGAATCCAATTTCTCCATATCCTTGCCAACAATTGTTATTTTCTGTGTTTTTGAAAGTGACCATCCTAATGAGTGTGAAGTGATATCTCACTGTGGTTTTGATTTGCATTTCCCTGATGATTAGGGATGTTTAGCATCCTCTCCTCAGCTTACTGTTCATTTATATGTTTTCTTTGAAAAAATATCTATTCAAGTTCTTTGTTCACTTTTTAGATTGGATTGCTTTTGGTTCTTGTTATTTGAGTTGTAGGAATTCTTTATTCTGAATATTAACTATTAGACATATGGTTTGCAATATTTTCTTCTACTCTCTAGGTTGCTTTCACTCCATAATTTCTTTTGTGGGACTGCAATTTTTAAGTTTGACGTAGTCTGATTTGTCTGCCTTTGCTTCTGTTTCCTATGCTTTTAGTGTCATATCCAATAAATCATTGCCAAATCCAGTATCATGAAGCTTTCTCCCTATGCTTTCTTCTAGTAGTTTTATAGTTTTCTATGTTTAGGCATTTAATTCATTTTTAAGTTTTATTTTATTCTTAGTTGACAAATGGTAATTATACATATTTGGGGGTATGATGTGTAACTATAGTTAATAATTCATTTTGAGTTAATTTTTGCATAGGGTATAAGTTAAGGGTCCAACTACATTCTTTTGAACGTGGATATGCTGTTATTCTAACATCTTTTGTTGAAGAAATTATTGTTTTCCCATTGTGTATCCTTGGCACCTTTGTATTGTCTTAAGTCCATTTGTGCTGTTGTAACAAATGATCTGAGACTGGGTAACTTATTAAAAAGTGAAGAAATTTATTTCCTCACTGTTCTGGAAGCTGAGAAGTCCAAGATCAAGATGTTGGCAAGTTCAGTGTCTTGTGAGGGCCTCTTCTTCATAGATGGCATGTAGGTGTCCTCACATAGCAAAATGACGATGAACACTGTGTCCTCACATGACAGAAGAACAAAACTGAGCAACCCATCCCCTCAAGCGCTTTCATAGGGGACCTGATCTCCACTATGAGGCTGTGCTCTCAAGACTTCATCATCTCCTAAACCTCAGTTAACCTTAATTACCTCCCAAAGGCCCTATCTCCAAATGCATCCACAGCAGAAGTTAGAACATCAACATATGCATTTTGTGGGAACACAATTCAGACCATAGCAGGTATGTACAGAAAGAAGAGAAGTATTTTCTTTTTTAGTGCAAAATGGTTTTGGAACACCTCTTCACCAAAAATAAGATATGGACAACAAATATCTAAATGTTTCTTCGTTCCAAATAAGTTTTTCTAAATTTTCCTTTTCTGCCAATGTCTCTTATATAGAATCACTTGTTGGAAAGATCAGAGAGCCATTCGAATTGGTAAAGAAAAAAAAAAGAAAAGAAACAATCTATGGAATTTATATACAGAAACTATAGACAGATCTCATAACATATTAGGGAACAGTTCTAATCTGAGGGCTCAGAACAGACTTCCCTGAAGAAGGTCTATTTGGGTTGCAATCTGAAGGATGAATTGGAGGTGACTAGGCATAGTGTTTGTAGGAAAGCTTTACAGACTGATGGAAGACAGGGCATGTGTGTGAGGAAACATGGCATTACAGGACCTGGAAGAAGAAGATGATGCCTAGAAGGAGTGACAAAAAACAAGGCTTTCCAGTCATTGCAAGAACTTTGCCCATCACATTAATAACAGTGAAAGGCCTTTGTAAGAATTTGCGGGTTGGGAATAATAAGATCTTTTTCAAAAGATCTTTCTGCCCCTTCTGTGGAGAATGGATTGTTGGAGTCTACGTAAAGAGGAGAGAGTGGTGAGCAGGCTGTTGTGGAAGCCCGACAGGAAGTGAGATTACCTTGGACAGGGATGGTAGAAGTGCTGTGGATGGAAACGAGAGGACAGCTTAGAAAGATTTCAGAAGTAAAAACAAGCAAGGAAAGATTTGTTTCTGTAGGGGTAAAACAACCCATTTCAAGGATGACTGCTATGTTTCTGTCTTGCAAAAAAGATGAATAATTCTCTCATTTACTGAGCTAGGGCAAGCTGGGTAAGAAGTTGTTTTGCAGAAAAGATGATGAATTTACTTTGGATCTACTGGTTTTGAATTTCCTTTAGGGCATACCATGTGGACAGTGAGTAGGTGATTAGATGCAGGGATCTGGACTCAGGAGAAAGGTCTGGACGACAATAAAGATTTGGAAATTCAAGGACCTTTGGGTGAGAAGTTAACAGAGAGAGTACTAAGGTAAAGAATAAAGTCTGAGAAAGAGCTTTGGAAAGTCTAAATATACAGTACACATAAAGGAGACTAAGAAAACCACAGGGGCATGGAACTGACGCTTATTCTTTTGATAAACTTGAGCTTTTTGTTTTCTTTCTTTTTTGTTCTTATTTTTATTGGCTGAATCAGTGACTGCTAAATTTCCTTCTCCAGCACCGCTTAATTGTTCTATCTTCCCTCCTTTAGAGACCTAAAAGTCCAAAGCCTTCATGCTTTCTGCATGGTAAGAGGGTTAGGTGGTCTCCTATGCTGTGTTATTTCAGGGATTACAGGAATGTCTGTGTTCACAAAGTTTGCTGGTGAACAAGACTCCAAAGTATTGGCTTGTCTCTTGGCTAAGGACATTTTCATTCTCTGTTAATACAAAAAATTCATTGGCATTGTAACTTTTTTATGAGTCACCATTTATATAGATACATTCCAACTAAGATGGAAATAAATGTATGTCTTTCTTTGGGAAAGAAGTGAAAGAATAATCTTAGAATCAGTAAAATGTTATCAACTGTCACCTTGCCCACTAATATTCTTATGCAAATATCCATTAAAAACTAAATGATAAATTATCTCTGGAAATCTATACAGAATACTGAGTACTATCATTCACTTTTTCTCTTCACTATCACCTTTAAACTTCTGTATCAGTTTTTATTTTTCTAAAATAGTACTCAACAGAGTTGTGGTATATCATTAGTACAAACTTATAAGGCTGTGGTCCAACATAATTAAAATAATTTCGAGTAAATACAAACTAAGCTTCCCTCAAGCTCTCAGTTCCACCCTGCCAAATCTCATCTTGATCCTCCTTGTGTCTCCTAGCCTCACTTATGGATTATTAAGACAACTGGTTATATAACTGTCCTTCCTGAAAGTTTTATACTCCTTCTTGAGACGCTTTCAGCAGTTTGAGTAAATGCTTTGTGTTGCTATTTAGCCTTTTTCCATCTGGATGCAAACCTCCAGATGTACTATGATAGACAGATAAGAAAATTCAAGGCCAGAGAGGAGTGAGGGAAAGTAAAAAGAAGTGAATTTTCTTTCAGTGTTGTGGGATGGATCAAATGGCTGCCTATGACTCAGACTTTTTATATTTTTATTTCAGGCAGGAGTTAAGATTCACTAATGATTTTTGTCTAGTAACACATTTAGTAAACCCACAACTCCAGCTGACTCTCTTTCACAGAGTGGATATTAAAATTGCTGATAGACTCTTTTTAAAAGCACACAAAGAGAGGCAAGTGTTCAGAAGGCACGTGCTGAAAATTCATGTTAATCTAAATGGATGTGTGAGAGAACAGATGAAAAATGATATGTTTTACAAACATGACAATGTAGACATCTGAGTGTCACTTTTCCTTTACCTTCTGCATTGCTTTGATTCTTTTTGATAATCTAATATATGTGTTAATTACATTGGCAACATGGGTTTTATTACAATATACTATTCTTTAGAAGAGGGTATTGGTTGTTATTGCTACGGATTATTGAGTTTGAAGAGAGGATGAAGGGGAAAATCTGGAAAGTAGGACAGGAAGTAATTTTTTTATTATTATTTTAATTTTAGAGACAGGATCTCACTCCATCTCCCAGGCTGGAATGCAGTGTCATGATCATAGCTCACTGTAGCCTCAAACTTCTTGTCTCAAGCAAACCTCTCACTTCAGCTCCCCAAGTGGCTGGGACTATAGGCAGTGCCACCATGCCTGGATAATTTTTTTATTTTGTTGAGATAGGGTCTTACTATGGTGCCCAGGCTGATCTCCAAACTCTGCCCTCAAGAGATCCTCCAGCCTTGGCCTCCCAAAGTGCTGGGATATAGGTGTGAGCTACTTTGCCTGGCCAGGAAGCAATTTTTTAAGGTCTAGTAAAGGAGACTATCACATGTAATGGATTTGTTCAACGGACTTCTCTTAAATAATATTCAGGTGCCTGGAACACAAATGGTAGGGCTACTCCTGAACAATGTCGGAAATAGTATGAAGCTGAAAGATGGAGTGCTACAATTTCCATGTACTTGCTTTATCTTTTATCTTCTCCTCCTGAGTTCCTATGCAATATCCCTGTTAGTTATTTGTATTAGTAATCTCTTGCTGTGTAATCAATTCCCCTCCCCCAAATTGTGGCTTACTAGTAAACATTTATTATCTCACACAGGTCTGTGAGTCAAAAATCATAAAGCTGGGTGGTTCTAGCCTAATGTCTCTCATAGGCTTGCAGAAAAGATGTCAGGGTTACACTCAACAGAAGGCTGGACTGAGAAAAAGGAACTGCTTTCAAAGTGGCTTACTGGCCCACTGCTGCTGGCCTTTGGCTGGAGGCCTTTGTTCTTTGCCACATGGACCTCTCCATAGGGCTGTTTGAGTGTCTTCACGATATAACAGATGACTTCCAGAGAAAGCAAGAAGAAAGTTGTCATGTCCTTTATGGCCTAGCTTTGAAAGCCATACTCCTTCATTTCTGATAAATCCTACTAATTACTCGGGTAAGCCCTATGTGGAAGGGGATTATGCAACGGCATGAATACCAGTGGGCATGAATCACTGCAGGGCCGTGATGGAGGCAGGCTACCACCACATCTCTTGCAAAATAAATCTTAGAAGTCCACAGAACACACTAAAAAATCACTGCTCTTGGTCAGTTATTTTTAAATTGTATGATCCTTTACTGAGAATGAAGAAGGAACAATACTTTTTTTTTCTTTTTGAACTCTGTTACATTTTGGTTAAAAACCAAACAGAATAATTACAGAGGCAAAACATACTTTTTTCCCTTTTGCGGTAATTTCTTCCATCATCTGCAATTGTTTCTACTTTTTTTTTTTTTTTGGTGCTCAAATTTTTCTCTGGCTTTGTGGTGGCATATCCCCTAATATTTGTCTTACTAAAATGTGTATTTTCTTAATCATGCTTCCACTTAATACCCCTTCCTTAAATTCTCATGTCAGGTGATCTCAGTCTGCTAAAATGAAAAAAGTTATTTGGTCAAACAAATTTATTCAAAAAGTTATAAATTATGTATTCATTACTTTTTTGGTGTTTTTATATGATTCAGTACATTGAGATGTTCACTGTCTCAATGTACTGAATCTTGCGATATGGAATTTTATGCAGAATTAGAGTCAATTGAGGACCTTTTAGATATTAATAACCATACCACAGACTTGTGTTTTGGAGTAGTTGGTAGCATTCCAATGCTTTCTTTGAAAAAAACCAGAAAAACAAACAAACAAAACAAAACCAAGAAACCAAAATAAATTGCAAACATTGTATTTTTAAAAGTATCAGGAGTTGCAAAAGCAAGGAGGATTAGAGACACTGAAATTCCAGAGAGGGGAGACCTTTTCAGAGTTTGTACCTGCTTTTATTTTGGAGACCTTTGATAGTTTTTGTTGTGGAACAACATTTGGGAATCTATGCTTTTGGGAGCAGAGGATATTTGATGGAGAACAGAGAAAAAAAGAACCCAGAAGCAGTCACATCAAACTGAAGTAAAACAAACAAACAAACAAACAAACAAAAACCCAAAACCTGGAGATTCAAGGAACTTCAACTCTTGGCTAGTTTGTTTCTCAGTATATTTGCTGAATTCCCAAGCTGTATCACATGGGTTGCCAAATAGTTAAGATAGTTTTTTAAAACCAGTAGAAATTCCTGCAGTCTCAAGGCGCTTTACAGAAAAAACCTTCCAGAGACAGGGCCCTAAGGAAATAAAAGGCAAGAATTAAAAGTTCTTAAAGGAGTGATGAATTGAGACTGATTAGTTGCAACTTTTCCTGAAGGCATGTACCCATCTGGATGCATATGAAAGTTCCCTGAGTGTAGTAAAAAATATATAAACGTCTATACACCCAGTAAACTTAACAAACCACAAACTGGATAATGTCTATGAAAAATAGTACCTAGGCACACCATGATAAAAGTGCTTAAAACCAAAGACAATGAGAAAATCAGAAATGCATCTGGGGGCAAGGGAGGGCACTCCACATAAATATTTTCCCAAAATCTTTACCTATACCCCAGGTCTGCTTTACTTCAACTTTTTTTAAAATTTAAAACAGGAAATACATGTGCAAGTTTGTAACACGGGCATATTGCATAACAGTGAGGTTTGGGGTACAAATTATGTCATCACTCAGGTAGTGAGCATAGTACCCAATGGGTAGTTTTTCAAACCATGGCCCCACTCTTTCTCCCCTCTCTAGTAGTCCACAATGTCTATTGTCCCCATCTTTATGTCCATGAGTACCCAATGTTTAGCTCCCACTTATGAGACATGCAGTATTTGGTTTTCTGTATCTGCATTAATTTGCTTAGGTTTATGGCCTCTGGCTGTATCCATATTGCTGCAAAGGATATTATTTTGCTCTTTTTTGTGGCTGCATAGTCCATGGTGTACGTATACCACATTTTCTCTATTCAATCCACCATCGATGGGCACCTAGTAACTTCTCTTTTAGCATGCCCCCCTAAGGCACTAGTACTGTTTTAAAGAAAATTTCCAGCAGTTTTGGAGATAAAGTGCATGTCATCTTTGAAGTTAGAAAGTGTCAATAACTTCAAATAAGGAACTCTAAAGAAAGATAAAGGGAAAATAGAGCAAGGGAAGAGGATGCTATACAAAATAGTATCCTCTTCCAGTTAGAGCTACTTTAAATATCATGGTTAGCTGTATCAAACATAGATTTGTCATTCACAGCACCAACAAGACTGACATTCACTCTATAGAGTACAGTACATGCAGGAAATGGCAGTGGCCTTATGAAAATTAATCTGTGCTAAAGGAATATGATGCTAAAATTTGTTTTTATTTAATATGAATGCTGTTGGTGTGTATATATGCAAGTGTACCGGAGTGAGAAAGACAACAATATGTAGATGTTGGCTTTACATTCACGTACTTTCTTTCAAAAATGTAATCAAGATGTAGACTTACTTGAGGGGTTGTTTGTGTGATGATAGATCAAGAATTTTGCATTATATTTTATGAACATTAGTAACACAAATAGGATTCTGGGAATAAGAACAATGTTCATTTTGAAATTTGAGATTGTGATGCTTAGAATAAAGAATGAGGTGATGAGTGAATCTCCATGTCCTTACACAACCTCTGACTACCATGTAGAATTCACTGTGCAAGTGCTCCTCTCAGCCCAAAGATCGGTAAAGTCACCATGACCCATTTCACTCTGTGCTGTGTCCAGCAGCTGGTATATGTTTTAACAGTTGGTATTTGGATTATGGTATTTCTAAGAGCCAGGGACAATCTTACATTGAAACAGTTCTGTAACAATTACTAGAAACTTAATTCCTGCATAAGTATTTGCCTAAATGTTTACGGATTTGAGCAACAAAACTGGTAGCTCCTTACACCAATCCTTAAAGTTAAGTCTTTCTAAAAATTGAGTATACATTTCAATAAAGTTTTCAATTTTGGGGCTCAAATAATCAGCCTTGGCCATCACCTGGACATAAGATCTCAAGTAGAAGGCAGTCCATGGAAGTGATACCAACCTGAAGTGAAGTATCCCTTTCCATATCCAATTCTATTGAAATTCTATTCTACTTTTTCTCCATACATGTCAGAGTTGGCTCTTAAACTCATCAATACAAGGTCTAAAGCAGACAAAATATCCATCCAGGTCTTTAACAGTTATGAGGAAGACAACTGCAGAAAACCAAAGGTGTTCTTTATAGTTACCCCCAACTCAAGTAGGGATGATGAAAAAATCAGGTTAATTAAGTAATTAATAGAGTACAAACATGTGGGTAGAATGTGTTAACTGGAAGCCAACCATTAGTGGTTATAAAATTGAAGAACTAGTCATAATAAAATCTAATTTTACGTAATTAGGCTTTCTCATAATTCTAGAATGCTAAAGAAACACCTTTGTCTTCTTATTTGAAATAAATAGGCGTTTATACCATTTCAAGTAATAATAGAAACATATTTATTAAAAGAAAAGGTGTTTGTTTTTTAAAGTGATCCCCCCAAAAATATATAAGCTTGTATTAGTCTCCTTAGGTTGCCGTAAGAGAATACTGCAGACTGGGTAGCTTAAACAACAGAAATTTATTTTCTCACAATTCTGGAAGATGAAATTCCAAGAAACATGTGCCATTAGAATTGGTTTCTGGTGTAGTCTTACCTCCTGGCTTGCAGATAGCCACATTCCCACGATGTTCTCACATGACCTTTCCTGTGTGAGTACAAAGCTTCTCTTCCTTTTCTTATAAGGACACAGTCCTAATGGATTTGGGCCCTACCCTTATGATCTCTTTAACCTTAGTTACCTCCTTAAAGGCTGAATCTCCAAATACAATCAAATTAGGGAGTAGGATTTCAGCGTATATATTTTGGCGGAACAAACTCAGTCCATAACAGGGGGATACAAAGTATAATACAATTAATGTAAAAATTAAGAAGCAAAAAAACTAAAAATGTCGGAAAGGATATTATTGACCTGGAATGATGTTACTTTATATCAGTTATCTCTAAGTACTAGGTAAATAATTATATGATTTTTATAGCATTGTTATTCCTGTTTCATTTCCCTAATTTCTCTTCAGTAAGCACACATTAATGGTTCAGTTTTAAAGTAATATTTGTTTAGTATTGTATGATACACAGCGCTTCATGATATTTTAACTCACTGCATTCCAGAGACAGGTATTGCAACACGACAATCCAAGAGCGTGTTTTTAGGAGTAAAATTTAGAACAGTTATAAATTGTTTTTCAACATATTATGAAGTAAGTTTACCTTCCACGTTGTTGTAATAACATCTTGCAGTGTCGAATATTCAGGTAGGGAGAAAGAAATCTGGCAGGCAGATATATATTCAAAGACATCATTGATTTTCTATCTATCCTGGCAAACTCCTTCTGGTTTTCTGCTTCCCATGAAGCCTTTCTTAAACATGTACCCCAACATTTTGTGAAGAGGAATATATTTTTTCCCTTGAGGGAGAAGGCCAGGAATTGGGTAGAAGAGTGGCAGGAAGCCCTTGAGTTGAGTTGCACTATATCAGCATGAATCATTTTAGTCATCTATAGTCAGTGATCAAGAATCCATGAGCCTTTCAATACTGATTGTTGAACAGAAATATCAGTGATAAAATAGGATATGTTACATCATGACAGGATACAAAGAGCCACAGGATACACATGACATGTTCTCAGAGTGGGTCTACTTTAATAAAAGTTTTGGGGAAAATGTACTGTAAACCAAAGAAAGCATGGGTATATTCTGAATTAGAATGGAAACCGCGTAAGAATTTTTAAATAAAACTTCGAAGAAACTTTGCTTTGTAAATATTTTGGACTATATACTAGACACTTATTACATTGTTGAATTTCTTCCATGATGCTGTGATGAAAATATTTGAGAAGAATTTTTTCTTTTTTTTTTTTTGAGACGGAGAGTCTTGCCCTGTCGCCCAGGCTGGAGTGCAGTGGCAAGATCTCTGCTCACTGCAAGCTCTGCCTTTCGGGTTCACACCATCCTCCTGCCTCAGTCTCCCAAGTAGCTGGGACTACAGGTGCCCGCCACCATGCCTGGCTAATTTTTTGTATTTTTAGTAGAGACGAGGTTTCACCGTGTTAGCCAGGATGGTCTCTATCTCCTGACCTCGTGATCTGCCCCCCTCGGCCTCCCAAAGTGCTGGGATTACAGGCGTGAGCTACTGCACCTGGCCAAGAAGAATGTTTTTAACCTATTCCATGTATTCTCAGTGGAGCCCTACGTTTCCCAAGAGGGCAAAACCTGATTTTTGAGGAGCAGAAAAATCTTAACTATTAGCCCTCCAGAAGGGTCAAAATATACAAATAACATAGTGTGCTATGTTATTAAAATTCACCAGGAGGAAACAATAAAAAAATATAAAAAGTCTTTTTTCTGGGAACAATAATGAAAAAAGGTTGAGAAAAACCAATCTATTCTGATCAGTCGCTTACTATGTCACCATATTATGGCTACTTGATTTTAAACTTGTTCTTCTATGGTAATAAGTATATTTTATCCACTCTCAACCCCATCCATGTTTGAAGCTATATAGCGATATCTGTAAGGGTGAATAAAAAAGAAAATGATTGGTGTTGTTAATATCATTTGTTATTAAGGAAAGGAAGTCATTGAATGAATATTGAACTAAAAACTAAAGAACATGAAGTTCTGTTTTATTGACCATAAAGTGTTTTATGATTATAATTTCTTTACTGATTAAATTTCTTAAATGATTAGAAGTTAGAGAAAAAAAAAACTTCATGGGAAAATATTTTGTCATAAATGAGATACAATGAAGTTAACATAAATGTAGAGAGAAATGTATAATCATTGCCCACTGTGTACAAAGGCATCAATATTTAATCTTTAGAGGAATGAAAATGGCTCCATGTTGATGAATATACTTAATTGGGAAGCAATATCCGAGTCATGGAATTGCTAAACTATTAAATGAAAATAAGCTAGAAGGGTGCTAGTATTGGTTCTCCAATCTTTTCATCCTTTACTTTGTGCCATTTTTTTTAGCATAAATGTAGCTGATGTTACTTCTTTTCTTTCAGAAAAAAAAAAAATGCCATTTAAAAGACTCTAAGATTAACTGCTTCGTTCTGTTGGTTTAACATGAAGTAGCAGAGTGCCATGGCTGTTTTGCACATTAAAGCCTGAAGAAACCAACTGCTTTGACAACCCTCTATAACCCGAGTCACAAGGGATTTAGTAATAGGCTGCTTTCCAAATCTTACCTTGAGAAATGATTAATAAGCTTGAAATCTCTTTCTTTCACTTAATGCCCTCTGTGCTTTCTCTGTGCCCCTCACTTTAATCGTGGGCAGTGTGTGAGGAGGCACTGCCCCTTATTTTGTGTTTGCCCCTGGGATGACTCCTACATTTAGCAGAGAATCCTTATGAAATATAGTAGAGAAGGGCCCAGGGAGCACAGTCTTAGTTATGCTCAAGCTGCTGCTTTGCAATAACAGTTGGCTTCTACTGCCTGTCAGGCCCAATGCTAATGGATGCTCAGTCAACTCAGATTACAGGTGTCAGGCAGAGAACACGTCCCTTATTAAAACTTTATCCTCTTCCATTTTTGATGATAGATTGGCTAACTTTATTCATGGTTTGGCTTTCATGGATAGGATGCTGTTGTTAATGGCTACAAATAACTACCCACTAATTCTTCCAACAAGCCTGAGTGATGTGTCTGACACTACAATCACGAAAAGCAACTGTTTGACCAAATATTTTACCCTGGTTAACAAGGACCACCAGCTTCCTAGACTATAGTATATGTGTTTTTTCTGTCTGGTGCCTAACAAAGTGACATATATATTTTGTATTTTGCCATACTGCACATATGTGGTTAATGAAGAAATTATAGATTTCTGTTCCAAAACATGAATTTGAACTCAGTACAACAGTGCCAATTAAAGAAATGAACTGACACTTGAAGTTAAAAATGTTGCGGTTCTAAATTACTTAAGAGATAAAACAGCCAGGCATGGTGGCTCCCACCTGTAATCCCAGCTACTCCAGGGGCTGAGGCCATAGAATTTCTTGAGACCAGGAACTCAAGATCAGGTTGGGCAACATAGCATCTCTTTAAAAATTAGCTGTATGTGACACCTGTAGTTTCAGCTCCTCTGGAGGCTAAAGTTGGAGGATCCCTTGACCTCAAAAGTTTGAGGCTTTAGTAAGCTATGTTCGTGCCACTGCACTCCAGTCTGGGAGACAGAGCAAGACTGTCTCTTAAAAAAAAAAAAAACAGAGAGAGAGAGAAAAAAAACAATTAGTCTGCTTGTTGCTGTATAATAAACCTGATATTTGAGTCTTGCCAGGATGTATTTAATCTCTCTGGCTCTTAGTTTTGCTATGAAACAGCAAACTCTATGGGGAGAAGGATGTCTGCCTCATTCAGTGGTAGAATTTCTGCATCTAGGGTAGTGCCCAGGAAATAATAAGGATTCAATAAATATTTGTTCAGTTAAATACAATGGAGTGATGCTATGATTCCAAATATCCTAAGAAAGTTTAGCAGAACTATATATACATACATGCATATATGTATATAAATATCTCAAAACAGCATCCCCAATTCAAAACCAATCCGCTTTCTAATTTATAGCATTAGATGATTTTTCATGCTTTGTGATGTTTCTCTATTAAACTGACAAATCTTAAGGGTCATGTCTTTAACTCCTTTATTCTGTTTTTCATTATTCTTATTTTCGGTGTCTCTTACAGCCTCATTCTAAGGATGTAAGCACATTCCATGCTCCTTTTCAAGGCATCAGTTACTTAGTTTTAATTTATATACAAATAATACATAAATACAGTAAAAAATAAAATAATACAGAAGAGCTTATGGTGAAAAGAAACTCTCTTGCTCCATCCCTACTACCTTTATTCTTAGTCCCTAGTTACAACCCCTTTTAACTGTTTATATTTTAGTTTTTCAAGCAGTTATCTGGTTGTTATCTCCAATGTTATCTCCCAAAGTGATTCCTAATTTCATTCAGAATAAATAAGAAACTGTGTGTTGGTAAAATATTTTCATTTTTCCCTTCATCTTCCCAGTATGTAGAACAGTGCCTGGAACTTAGTTGTCCCTCGGTAAACATTTATTGAATGTATTGGGGGAAAATGACAAAGAAGATTAGCTAAAAAGGAGGTAATGTTTCTTTACAAAGCAGCACCTATTTTCTTAACACAGAAAAGACCTAGGAAACCAGAGGACAAAGACATTTTAGAAAATAAAACAAAAATCCATTAGATGATATTATTCCTCAGCTCCTATCAGTCTCAGCACAGTTTAATGGAATGTAATCTTTATCTCTTCCACGAATGTAATTATGTAACAGGCAACAAGGGTTCCCATATTATTTTATGCAATGCAGCTGACCTCAAAGATAGCAGCTGCTGAGCAATGAAGATAATCTAATTTTAAACTATTGTGCAGGTAGTAAACATTTAAACTTTTTCCTATTATACTTAAAACTTAAAAAAAAATCTTCCCTAACTTAGTGGCATATATATTTGGGTTTTTTGTTTGTTTTAACCTTTCACTGATTTGTGATTAAATTGGCATATCTTTCATACCAGCCCTCTAACCAGCACTTCGAGTTTTATATCATGATTCATAATTCAGAAACATGGCTTCCTGTGACAAAAATTAACTCTTCCTCCTCTTAACTTCTAGACGTGCCATCTTCCAGATTCCTTCATTTTTGTGTACCTCCAAAAATCTAGTCCTTAATTATATTTTAAAAACCAATTTAGTAGCAAAACCAAGTCCAAATGGATGTTTTTGAATAGACTTGAAATAGATAAAGCAATTATTTTTTGCATTTCTGTTCTCATTGAACTAGAAATTTGCTAATCCTCAAATATCACTTCCTGTGTGAGCTGATTGCACCAAAATGAGGTAGTCAATTTTTTCTGTAGCTCCCGTAGTGGTGGCTAGACCCCTCTAGCATTGCTAGTTTTACTTTATCATGTAATTTATTTTCCTTTTTGCTTTCCCTCCATGGGTTTTCACTAAAATGGAGCATTTACTGAGAGTCTTATCTATTCCAAGTGTGCTGGATGTTCTATAAACAGATGTATTCTGAACATAAAGAAGCTGGATATGTTTGAGTAAATATGTTAGCAGAGGAATGGAAGTGACATAAAAACACCTCTCAATTTGTGAGCAGAGAGTGCTATTGAGGATATGGTGAAGTTCAAGGTAGGGACATTGTAGAAGTGTCTCAGAAGATAAGACCAATATCCTTTAAGCATTGGTTTGTAGATAATATGTTGCCATTCCTATCCTGCCATGTATAGTATATTTGTAATTCATTTGTAGTCCATGTTTGAAAACCCACTACCATGTATTGTCTCCCTGCTGAGTGCTGACCTTGGTTTTGAGGCTGCTAGTCAGTCTGGGGCAGGGTCTCTGTTGTGGCCATATGTATCATAGGAGACATCAGCTTCTGCTCTGCCAGGCAGGTTCTGCATTAGGAAGAATCCTTATCAATAGCTCATGCTGATAACAGCACAGTAGTTAAAATATATTCAGCTACTAGATCTGGTTGCTAATGTAACTCTAAATGTCACAGATCTTTTTGGGGGGAATTTAGTTTCCATACTTAATCACGTATACATCAGTATATAAACTATTGCATGGAGAAGGTAGGGTAGCTCAAAAGGAAGCAATGTAGGATAGAATATACATATATTCAATATTATATATCATAGGAAAACTGAGGGAAAGGAATGACATTGCAGTCTTTTATTCTTACCAACTGTGCGACTTCCAGAAATTCATTCTAGCTGGGCTTATAGAGTGTTCACATATAAAATGAGAGTGGAATAGGGAATTCACTAATATCCTTACTGCTCTGAGAAGCCATGCTGTTATACAGGCTGAGTTTATATAGTTCTTAGACACTGGAACCTGGCAATTCTAATATTTCTCCAATCCTAATATTTTAATGGAGAATCTAGGAGATGAGTGGAATTAGTATTGAAATAGCCAATAAGAATGCTGATTGAAAATCATATTCTCTTAACTATAAAGACAGAGAGGCTCTGATTTGCACTGAAGTAACTTTGGAGACATGGCAAAGTTCATCTTGATTAGGGCATTCACTTGCCTATTATGTTTTTAATTTCCATGTACTGGGTAGGTATAGGCCTTTTCCATCCACACTGTCTAGAGCCGGGAGGAAAACTGTTAGTCCTTAAACCAGCATTTCCTGCCTCTGCCAGAAATGGAGAAACTACAGAACTGATTATTCACTTCAACTTCCCCACACGGGCTGTGAACTTGCAATCTGAGTTTGAGTAAACAAATTTAAACTACCTGAATCCAGGTAGGCGGGGCATAAACTGTCCTGGTCACAATAGGCCCTCTCACTGGGATCTGCTTCCCTCATTTATATTTCTTTCTAGAATTCCATGGCGTTTGAGGGTGTGGGGCCCAATAATGGCTAAATGGCTAGTTGTTAATGGGTTTTTAATCACTCTCCCATGTGAAGGTAACAAATCTTCTGGAGTGAAATTATTGTAATTTAACCAATGACAACACAAATATTGTATGATTACAGTGGCTTAAAATGTGCAGTTCTGGAAATAGATAATTAAAACTAGAGTGTTCAATGAAATGCACAATGGAAATTAATGGACAAAAATAAAATAATCTACTTCCTAACCAACTGCCAAATAAACCTAATATCATGATAGATTCTGACAACAGGGTCCTATTGAAATTCTCGGTGACTAACATCACCTCGTATCATTGCAAAAGGAAAGCAGGTAGGAAAAACGAAGATTCTATTCATGGAGGTGAATCTGCCAGTGCAAAGTAGCTGTGTAACCCCTTCCAAATATCATGTGAAGATTGTTTCGAATCCTAAAATCTAAAGCTGTTTAACTTCAATACAGCTGAGCTAGGGTTGCCAGCATATGCCTAGCAATTAACACATAAAATATCTATTTAGTATAAAAAAAATCTCTGATTTGGTTGAATCTCAAATGCTAACAGTTTTATTTTTCAGTTCATTTATTTCAAACTTTCATATCACATCCAACCATGTGAGGGCTTTGGCTGTGGAAAAGCAGAAAACCTTATAGAAAAAAAGGATATTTTAATAAGCTGGCTAATTCTCTCTAGCCATACCTCTTTCAAATGGATTTTAAAATCACCATGTAATTATAGATGGAGTCCAAGTCAGAGCAGGAATGTGAAATGCCTGCAAGATGCTCCATATAGGCATATTCTCCAGGAGGCTGTAAAAGAAGCACAGTTTCAACTTTTGCAGAACTTTGAAAAGCAATATCACAGTCAGTTTTTCTGTGGGTTACCACAGTCTTTCAACTCATGCTAAAGGAAGGAGCATTCAGCCGTGACTGAGAACTCACGAGTTAGAAAAACTGATATCAGAAACCAAAAAGCAGCAAAATATGTCAGAGAAAGTGACAATTCAAGCCACTTGCTTCTTGTAGATATCTACAACAAAGAAAATATGTTTGTGGCATCTCATAAAAACACCAGCTAACTTAATATTGCTGGCAAGCCCAAAAGAAAATATAGCTGAGGGTGTGCTAATATAAACTAAAAAAAAAAAAAAAAAAAGAGGAACAGAACAGGAGGATGCTTTAAATACACTGACATGATTTTCCTCGTGTTAGCTTTCAAGGGCATTATTGGAAGCTCATATTACTGATAAATACATTATTGGTCTTGTTTGGGTTCCAAACTTTTGTTTGAATAACTGATTTCCTTTGACACTATTGAAGATAATTCTCTGTGGCTACCATTCTATGAAGAAGTATAAAAACAAAATTGAGATGTTTGTACCACAATGAGGGTTAAAAGGATTTCCCAGTGACTAAGTGAGGGGTTAAACATACTATAGTCTCTGGTTGAGATAACGATGCATTATCGTGAAAGTTCTCCTTCACACCTGTTTCCAAATCCACATTCTCACTCCAGACATTGAACTGCCATTTTACAATTGGGGAAATAAAGCATGAAAGCAGGCAGAGAGGAAGTTGTTTACTCAAGAAGACTTACAGTTAACCAGTGATCAGAACCCAAAGTTCTTTATTCCTAGTCTACTTATATTTACATGATGCTAGATTATATTACATAATTCACTTCACTTAAATAAAATGAGTAAGACAAAGTCTCTGTCCTCAGGAGGGTATCAAGAGTCATAGTAAAACGAACGTATTCATTCAGTTACATGTATTTAAGCTTAAATTTCACTTCAAAACTTACTAGGAGACTTTGGACAAATGACTCAACTACTCTGTGCCTTCGTTTCCTGATCTTGTCTTTACAAGCAAGGTTACTAATATATTTTTCACAGAGCTGTTTTAAGACTCAGAAATAACATATATCAGAGACATTCTTAAGTGTTTGGCACACGATCACTCTTCAATAAATGCCCTCTCATGTTATTAATGGAGGAGACGAAAAGTAAACAGATTACTTTAAGGCTGGGAAGAATGAAATGAATGCCACAGGAAGGCACATCAAGTGCTCTGGGCATTTGACTTACTAAGAAGCAGACCGTACAAAATGTTATGCTAAATGAAGCTTCCTCTTTTAGAATCAGAGACACTGAAGAACTTAAAGAAATCTTATTTCTTTTCTTTTTTTTGAAAAGTTAAAAATTCCTTAATTTTTTATTTCTGGTACCACTACCACAATTTACAGTGCAATATACCTGATGTAATGAAAAGAAAAAGCTACAACAGATAAAAGACCTCAGAAATGTACATCTAATTGACATTACATTGCATTAATCAATAGCTGCACTTTTGCAAACTGTGGCGATGGCAGTCCTGAACAAGAAGAAGGTTTCCTGTTTAAGCTGCAGTAACTTTTATGACTATTGATCATCGTTCCTTCTGTGGCAGATTTTTACAATTCCTCTAATGCATTTGGGACGACTGTCTCAAAGTAACCTGCAGCTTTCCTAACAACTTCTCACTCTCTCCCCTGTTAAGAACTGTAGCCCTTTTCTGCTGTCTTTAGAACCTTCTGCTACCATGTCCACCGCTTCCACCACCAGATCCACAACCACCACCATAGGGACTGCCCAAGCTTCTTCTACCAAAACTGCTGCCTTTCATGGGTCCATAATTTGATTGCTGTTGTCCACTATAATTTCCAAAATCATTATAGTTCCCACTACCACCATAGTTATCACCGCCAAAATTTTTTCCTTCATTGTAACCATCATATCCTCCACCACCATCACTATATTCACCACCTTGGTTTCCATATCCTGGTCCACCACCACCATAACCCTGTCTACTACTAAAACCAGGACCACTGCCATAGTTACCACCATCACCTCCAAATCCATTATATCCACCATCACCTCCTCCATAACTACTTCTGCTACCACCACCTCCACCACCATAACCTCCTCTTCCACCAGTTTCCATCACAGCCAAAATTGCCTTCACCACCTCCAAAGTTTCCTCCACGACCCATAAAATTACCAGATCCACCTCCATGACCTCTCTGTGATCCAGCAGACTGCATCTCTTGTTTAGAAAGTCCCCACCCCTGTTTTTCACTTCACAATTATGCCCATTAATAGTGTGGTATTTCTGAACAACAATTTTATCAACTGTATCATGATCATCAAAAGTTACAAAAGCAAATCTTCTTTTTTTTCCACTCTGCCTGTCGTCCATAATTTCTATGGTTTCAATGTTGCCATACTTTTCAAAGTAGTCTCTCAAATTATATTCTTCTGTATCTTCTTTAATACCACCAACAAAAAGTTTCTTCAGTCTTAGATGGAGACCAGGCTTTACAGAATCCTCTCTAGAAACAGCTCTCTTTGGTTCCACTACACACCTATCAACTTTGTGTGGTCGAGCACACATTGCTGCATCCACCTCTTCAACATAAGAATAAGTCACAAAACCAAAGCCCCTGGAACGTTGTGTTTGGGGGTCTCTCATTACCACACAATCTGTGAGTGTGCCCCGTTTCTCAAAATGTTCTCTTGAACTATCATTTGTAGTTTCAAAGCTCAGATCACCAATAAACAGTTTTCTCAACTGCTGTGGTTCCTTTGGATCATAGTCCTCCTCCCCCTGGTGGCAGTGGGCTTGAGGCTACTGGGAGGCAGTTTCACCTCCATTTTGAGACCAGACTCTCCTCTTCCAACTCGAGTTCAATATCAGAAATCTTATTTCTAACCCTACCACTCCTTTATCATTTCTTACCACCACCTCAAGACTTGGGTTATTTTGCCTGTCAGTATCTCACATTCATGCTCTCTCTTATATTTTCTATTTATGAGTTACACATAATAAACTCTCAATGCTATTTCCTCGAGCTCTATGAAAATTGCCTTAGTAGCATTATAAGAATTTATTGACCCGTAAAAAAACCAATAATATTATTTGTTACAGTCCTTTTTTCACTCTTCTATATATACCTGTCTTCTTTAATTATTAAAGATGCAGTTGCTACTATTGTGGAGAAGTATCTGTGGTATTAATATGCTTTCTGAATATTAATTTATTTCTAAGGGCAAGCCAAACGTATAGGGATAAAGTCCTCTAATGCTTTTATAGCTTTTTAATGTGTTTTAATTTTTTAAATCTTTAAAATATTTTTAAAATTTTTTTTGCCTTAGTGCTCATTATAACAATATATAAATAGAAAATTTAAAAATAATTTTTAGTATTCATTTCTCTCTGAATCTTATTCCCCACAAAACTTTATAACCTTACACTTGTGTAATTATCATCAGATGCCGTGAAGTCTATTATAAATTTCAGGAACTAATGGTTATTAAAGATTTCTTAAAAGTAGATAAGCTTGTGCAGCTGCCCCACCACTGGCTGAAAGTTCCCATTGGCAGCAGCTTTGTGTCTTTCTGGGATGGAGTTCCCAGAGGCAATAGACAGCCCCTCTGCCACTGCCACTGATTGGTAACTGCCCTTGCTGTCACCAGGCTGGGGAAGGAACAAAGACCCGAGTGCCTTACTCACATCTCCAGCACACTGCAGCTGCCCTGTGGAGAAGAGGACAGCTGTCTTCTCCATGAGACCAGCACCTGTTCTTCATCAGACAAGACTCCCAACTCCCCCCGCTTGGTTTCACAACAAAGCTGCCCCACCCCAGGCTGATTGTTTTGATAAGAGGGCCTCTGCATTTCTCTGAGGTGGAGCCCTAAGAAACAAGTGAAAGACCCTCTGCCACTGCCACTGCAAGGTCCCCACCCCTGTTTCCCCCAAGCTGGCAAGGGAAGAAAAAGCCTGTGCTAGCCCCAGGGCTGAGATCTGTGGGAGAGGAGCCCACTCTCAGAGCACAGAGAGGAAGCATGGCCACAAACACAAGGAAATGCAGAGGAGCCAGTGGCTAAGAACCTACCTACCAGCCATTGTGGTGAAGTGCAGTCTACTGGATGACAGCCCAGATTTCAACAAAAATACTTTACTAATACACCCTCTTGTGAAACCAAAGTCAAGAATTTAACCACAAATAAGATCTGTGCAAAGACTTGGCCCTCTGTAAATACCCAGAAATGAAGCCAACTGACTATACTCAAATTACACCTCAGTTAAAGAACATCAGTCCACAAAGATGAGAAAGAACCAGTGCAAGAACTCTGGTAACTCTAAAAACCACAGTGTCTCCTTACCTCCAAACAACCCATTCCAAAGAATGTAAGGAATTCAATAAAATGATTCAAGAGATGAAAGATTAAATAGCCAATTCAAGAAAAAAAACAGATTGATCTGATAGAGGTAAAAAACCTGTGGCAGAAATTTAGTAAGAAAATTGAAAGTATTAACAGCAGAATAGACTGAGCTGAAGGAAAAAAATCTCAGAACTAAAAGACCAGTTTCTTGAATTAACTCAGACCAAAATAAAGAAAGAAGAATTTTAAAAAATGAACAAATCCTTCAAGAAATATGGAATTATGTAAAGAGACCAAACCTATGACTCCCTGGGGTCCCTGAAAGACAGGGAGAGAGACCAAGCAACTTGGAAAACATATTTGAGGATATTGCCCATGAAAATTTCTCCAACCTCGCTAGAGAGGTTGGCATTTAAATTCAGGAAATTCAGAGAACCCCTGCAAAATACTATACAAGAAGACGATTCCCAAGACACATAGTCATCAGACTGTCCAAAATCAGTATGAAAGAAAAAATATTAAAGGCTTCTAGAGAGAAGGGGCAGGTCACCTGCAAAGGAAACCCCATTAGGCAAACAGCAGACCTTTCAGCAGAAACCCTACAAGCCAGAAGAGATTTGGGGCCTATATTGAGTATCCTTAATGAAAAGAAATTCCAAGCAAGAATTTCCTATACAGCCAAACTAAGCTTCATATGTGAAAGAGAAATAAGATCCTTTTTAGACAAGCAAATGTGAAGGAAATTTATTAACATCAGATTTGCCTTACAAGAGATGTTGTAGGAAGTCAGGGACCCCAAACAGAGGGACTGGCTGCAGCTGCAGCAGAGGAACATAAATTGTGAAGATTTCATTTTAATATGGACATTTATCAGTTCCTAAATTAATACTTTTATAATTTATTATGCCTGTCTTCCTTTAATCTCTTAATCCTGTTATCTTCATAAGCTGAGGATGTATGTCACCTCAGGGCCACTATGATAATTGTGTTAACTGTACAAATTGATTGTAAAACATGTGTGTTTGAACAATATGAAATCAGAGCACCTTGAAAAAGAACAGAATAACAGTGATTTTAGGTAACAAGGGAAGACAACCATAAGGTCTGACTGTCTGCGGGGTCGGGCAAAATAGAGCCATATTTTTCTTCTTGCAGAGAGCCTATAAACAGATGTGAAAGTAGGGAATATATTGCTAAATTCTTTCCCTAGCAAGGAATATTCATAATTAATAACCTGGGGAAGGAATGCATTCCTGGGGGGAGATGTATAAATGTCTGCTCTGGGAGTGTCTGTCTTATGCAGCTGAGATAAGGACTGAAATATGCCCTGGTCTCCTGCAGTACCCTCAGGCTTACTAGGGAGGGGAAAAACCCCACCCTGGTAAATTTGAGGTCAGACCAGTTCTCTGCTCTTGAACCCTGTTTTCTGTTGTTTAAGATGCTTATCAAGACAATACATGCACAGCTGAACATAGACCCTTATCAGTAGTTCTGTTTTGCCCTTGTCCTGTTTCCTCAGAAGCATGTGACCTTTGTTCCCCTTTTGCCCTTTGAAGTATGTGATCTTTGTGACCTACTCTCTGTTCTTGCACCCCCTCCCCTTTTGAAATCCTTAATAAAACTTGCTGGCTTTGAGGCTCAGGTGGGCATCATGGTCCTACTGATATGTGATGTCACCCCCAGAGGCCCAGCTGTAAAATTCCTCTCTTTGTACTCTTTCTCTGTATTTCTCAGCCAGCTGACACTTATGGAAAATAGAAAGAACCTACATTGAAATATTGGGGGTGGGTTCCCCCGATAAGAGACCCTTAAAGGAGTGCTAAACAGGGAAATGAAAAATCATTACCAGTTACCACAAAAACACACTTAACTACATAAACCATTGGCACTCTAAAGCAACCACACAATCAAGTCTACATAACAACAACAAGTCTATAACAAAATGACAGGATCAAATCAGCACATATCAGTACTAACCTTGAATGTAAACAAGCTAAAAGCCCTGCTTAAAAGGCATAGAGTGGCAAGTTGGATAAAAAAGCAAGACCCAACTGGATGCTGTTTTCAAGAGACCCATCTCAGATACAATGTCATCCATAGGCTCAAAGTAAAGGGCAGGAGAAAGATCTATCAAGTAAATGAAAAACAAAAAAGGGCAGAAGTTACTATTCTTATTTCTAACAAAACAGACATTAAACCAACAATTATAAAGAAAGGACAAAAAGGACATTAGATAATGATAAAGGGTTCAATTCAAAAGAAGTCTTAACTATCCTAAGTAGATACGCACCCAATACTGGGGCACCTAGATTCATAAAACTAGTTCTCAGAGACTTACCGAAGAGAACCACACAAAATAGTGGTATACTTCAACACCCCACTGACAGTATTGGACAAATCATTGAAGCAAAATACTAACGAAGGTATTCTGGACCTAAACCCAACACTTTACCAAATAGCCCTAACAGACACCAACAGAACACTTCACCCAAAAATAACAGAATATACATTTTTCTCATCTGCACATGGCACATACTCTAAAACTGACCACACACTCAGCCATGAAGCAATTCTCAATAAATTAAAAAAAAATACTGAAATCATACCAACCACACTCTTGTTCACAGTGCAATAAAAATAGACATCAACACCATGATCTCTCAAAACCATAGTATTAAATGAAAATTAAACAATCTTCTCTTGAATGACCTTTTGACAAACAAGAAATTAAGGGAAAATTCAAGAAATCCTTTGGAAGTAATGAAAACAAAGATACAACATACAAGAATCACTGGGACACAGTAAAGCTGTGTGAGGGGAAATTTTACAGTGCTACGCACTCATATCAAAAAGTTAGAAAAAAGTCTCAAATTGATAACTGAACATTACACCTAGAGGAACTGGAAAAAAAAGAGCAAACCAACCTCACATCTAGCAGAAGAAAAGAAACAACCAAAATCAGAGCTGAACTGAATTACACAGAGATGAGAAAATCATACAAAAGATCTAGAAAATCCAAAGTTTGTTTTTTGAAAGAATAAATAAGATTGATAGACCACTAACTAGACTAATAAAAACAAAGAGGGAAGAGCCAAATAAACACAATCAGAAATGACAAGAAATGACAAACCAACCCCAGAGAAATACAAAAAACCCTCAGAGACTATTACAAACAACTCTATGCACACAAACTAGAAAACCTAAAAGAAATGGATGTACAACCTCTGAAGATTGAACTGGGAAGAAATCAAATCCATGAATATGACAATAATGAGATTCAAAATTGAATCAGTAATACAAAACCTACCAACCAAAAATGCCCTGAATGAGACAGATTCACAGCCAAATTCTAACAGAGCTGGTACCTATCTTACTAAACAATTCTGAAAAATTAAGGAGGAGGGACTCCTCCCCAACTTATTTTGTGAGGCCAGCATCATTTTGATACCCAAACCTGGCAGAAACACACAAAAAAAGAAAACTTCAGGCCAAATATCCTTAATAAACATAGATGCAAAAATCCTTAACAAAACACTGCAAACCAAATGCAGCAGCACAACAAAAAGCTAATCCACCACTATCAAGTGAGCTTTATTTCTGGGATTCAAGGTTGGTTTGACCTATGCAAATCAATAAATGTGATTCATCACATAAACAGAACTGAAAACAAAAACCATATGATCATCTGAATAGACACATAAAGGCTGTCAATAGAATTCAATATCCCTTCAGGTTATAAACCCTCAACAAACTAGGCATTGAAGGAACCTAGTTCAAAATAATAAGAGCCACCTATGACAAACCCATACCAACATCATACTGAATGGGCAAAAGCTGGAAGCATTCTTTGTGAGAACAGAAAGAAGACAAAATGTCCACTCACCACTCCTATTTAACATAGTAGTGGAAGTTCTAGCCAGAATAATCAGGCAAGAGAAAGAAATAAAAGCCATTGAAATAGGAAGAGAGGAAGTCAAGATATCTCTCTTCACAGATGATACAATTCTATACCTAAAAAATGCCATCATCTCTGCCCAAAGGTCCTAGGTCTGAAAAACAACTTTAGCAAAGTTGCAGATACAAAATCAATGTATCAATCAAAAAACCCAACAGCATTTTAATACACTAATAACATCAAATCTGAGAGTCAAATCAAGAATGCAATCCCACTTACAATAAGCACAAAAAGAATAAAATATTTAGAAATACAGCTAAAAAGGGAGGCGAAAGAGCTCTACGATGAGAATTACAAAGCACTGCTGAGCAAAATCAGACATGATACAAACAAATGGAAAAACACTCCATGCTCATGTATAGGAAGAATCAATATTGCTAAAATGGCCATATGGCCCAAAGCAATTTATAGATTCGATTCTATTCCTACCAAACTACTAATGATGTTTTTAGAATTAATCATTATTAATTGATAATTAATAATTATAATTATTAGAATTATAATTAGCAAAATACTGTTCTACAATCATTTGAAACCAACGAAAAGCCCAAGTAGCCAAAGAAATCCTAAGCAAAAAGAACAAGGCTGGAGACATTACACTACCTTACTTCAAACTACTATAAGGCTACAGTAACTAAAACAGCACACTACTAGTAAAAAAAAAAAAATAGACATGTAGACCTACGGAACACAATAGAGAACTCAGAAATAAAGCAGCATACCTACAAACACCTGTTCTTCAACAAAGCTCATAGTAGCAAGCAATAGGGAAATAACTCCCTATTCAATCAATAGTGCTGGGATAACTGGCTAGCTATATGCAGAAGATTAAAACTGAATCCCTACGTTTCACTGTATACAAAAATTAACTCAATATGGATGGAAGACTTAAATGTAAAACCTCAAACTGTAAAAATTCCAGAAGAAAGTCTAGGAAATACTATTCTGGACATCAGCTGTGGCAAATATTTCATGATGAAGACTACAAAAGCAATTGCAACAATAACAAAAATTCACAAATGGGATCTTTTTAAACAAAGAGTTTCTGCACAACAAAACTATCAATAGAGTAAACAAACAACCTACATAATGGGAGAAAATATTTTCAAACTAGGCATCTGACAAAGATCTAATATCCAGAATGTCAGGCTACTGATCCAAGCAAGCAGGTACTCTAAATGCCGGTATTTCTGCCTAGGATGGAATGGCGAGAGCCCTGCTGCACCACAGTAACAGGGGAACTGGTTAGGGCACTAAGCAATGGCACACATAGACAGTTCCAGGTCACCTGGCTGGCTCTGGCTGCAATTTTGTTGCCCAGGAGAAACTGCAGCTATAGCAGCTCTCCTTCTTCCCCAAGCTCTTGATGACAGAGAGCACAGTTGTAGCACCTGCTGCTGAGGCATTTTCCCCAGTTCTGGCTATAGAGGCCTCTATCCCACTCCAGAGCAGGCTCTCCAATCTCTGGCACAAGACTTAAATGCCTGCATGGCCACATGGCCAGGTCACCAAAGAATAGCTGACTTTGAATATGCTCTGATTAAAAATGGCATCCTGTTCTTGGTCCTGGGTCTGGGAAAATGTCTGCAGCTTACCAATGTCTTTCTCTCACAGTGACTGTAAGCCTCTCCATGTATATTTTAGAAGAATGTATATTCTGCTGTTATTTCTATTGAGTTATTTTCTTAGTTGTTGCTCTAGAGCTATAATATGCAGCTTAATTTATCAAAATGTATTTCACATGTGTACTGAATTAATTCTAGTGAGACACAGAAATTTGGTTCCTATGTAGCTATTTTCTCTCTTACCACCCTGTTGTTACTAATGTTATAGCTATATATGTTGCAAACCCAACAATATATTGTTACAATTATGAATAAAAATAGAAAGGAGATCAAGTATAAAGTTTATTACTCAGCTATGTTCTCACAAAGGTTCTTTTTTTTATTATTATACTTTAAGTTTTAGGGTACATGTGCACAATGTGCAGGTTAGTTACATATGTATACATGTGCCATGCTGGTGTGCTGCACCCATTAACTCGCCATTTAGCATTAGGTATATCTCCTAATGCTATCCCTCCCCCCCTACCCCCACCCCACAACAATCCCCAGAGTGTGATGTTCCCCTTCCTGTGTCCATGTCTTCTCATTGTTCAATTCCCACCTATGAGAGAGAACATGCGGTGTTTGGTTTTTTGTCCTTGCAACAGTTTACTGAGAATGATGATTTCCAATTTCATCCATGTCCCTACAAAGGACATGAACTCATCATTTTTTATGGCTGCATAGTATTCCATGGTGTATATGTGCCACATTTTCTTAATCAAGTCTATCATTGTTGGACATTTGGGTTGGTTCCAAGTCTTTGCTATTGTGAATAGTGCCGTAATAAACGTACGTGTGCATGTGTCTTTATAGCAGCATGACTTATCATCTTTTGGGTATATACCCACTAATAGGATGGCTGGGTCAAATGGTATTTCTAGTTCTAGATCCCTGAGGAATCGCCACACTGACTTCCACAAGGGTTGAACTAGTTTACACTCCCACCAACAGTGTAAAAGTGTTCCTATTTCTCCACATCCTCTCCAGCACCTGTTTCCTGACTTCTTAATGATTGCCATTCTAACTGATGTGAGATGGTATCTCATTGTGGTTTTGATTTGCATTTCTCTGATGGCCAGTGATGGTGAGCATTTTTTCATGTGTTTTTTGGCTGCATAAATGTCTTCTTTTGAGAAGTGTCTGTTCATGTCTTTTGCCCACTTTTTGATGGGGTTGTTTGTTTTTTTCTTGTAAATTTGTTTGAGTTCATTGTAGATTCTAGATATTAGCCCTTTGTCAGATGAGTAGGTTGCAAAAATTTTCTCCCATTGTGTAGGTTGCCTGTTCACTCTGATGGTAGTTTCCTTTGCTGTGCAGAAGCTCTTTAGTTTAATTAGATCCCATTTGTCAATTTTGGCTTTTGTTGCCATTGCTTTTGGTGTTTTAGACATGAAGTCCTTGCCCATGCCTATGTCCTGAATGATAATGCCTAGGTTTTCTCCTAGGGTTTTTATGGTTTTAGGTCTAACATTTAAGTCTTTAATCCATCTTGAATTAATTTTTGTATAAGGTGTAAGGAAGGGATCCAGTTTCAGCTTTCTGCATATGGCTAGCCAGTTTTCCCAGCACCATTTATGAAATAGGGGATCCTCTCCCCATTGCTTGTTTTTCTCAGGTTTGTCAAAGATCAGATAGTTCTAGATATGCGGCGTTATTTCTGAGGGCTCTGTTCTGTTCCATTGATCTATATCTCTGTTTTGGTACCAGTACCATGCTGTTTTGGTTACTGTAGCCTTGTAGTATAGTTTGAAGTCAGGTAGCATTATGCCTCCAGCTTTGTTCTTTTGGCTTAGGATTGACTTGGCGATGAGGGCTCTTTTTTGGTTCCATATGAACTTTACAGTTTTTTCCAATTCTGTGAAGAAAGTCATTGGTAGCTTGATGGGGATGGCATTGAATCTGTAAATTACCTTGGGCAGTATGGCCATTTTCACGATATTGATTCTTCCTACCCATGAGCATGGAATGTTCTTCCATTTGTTTGTATCCTCTTTTATTTCATTGAGCAGTGGTTTGTAGTTCTCCTTGAAGAGGTCCTTCACGTCCCTTGTAAGTTGGATTCCTAGGTATTTTATTCTCTTTGAAGCAATTGTGAACAGGAGTTCACTCATGATTTGGCTCTCTATTTGTCTGTTATTGATGTATAAGAATGCTTGTGAGTTTTGTACATTGATTTTGTATCCTGAGACTTTGCTGAAGTTGCTTATCAGCTTAAGGAGATTTTGGGCTGAGACAATGGAGTTTTCTAGATATAATATCATGTCATCTGCAAACAGGGAGAATTTGACTTCCTCTTTTCCTAATTGAATGCCCTTTATTTCCCTCTCCTGCCTAACTTTTTATTATACCTTTAATTTTGAGAAAGATAGTTTTGTAAAAAATAACGTTCTTAGTTGACATTACATTTTCAGCACTTTGAATATGTTATCCCACTGCCTTCTGACATTAATTGTGTTTGATGAGAAGTCAGCTGTTAATTGTTTTTTGTTTTTTGTTTTTTTTAATGTGAAAAGTCCTTTTTACTTGCTGTTTTCAAGATTTTGTCTTTGTCTTTCAGCATTTTTATGATAATGTGTCTGGATATAGATGTCTTTGTGTTTATTTAAGATGGATTTTGTTGAGCATCTTGGATGTGTAGATTGATGTTTCTAATAAGAGTTTACACATTTTAACCATTATTTTAGAAAACGTATATCTTTGCTCTTTTCCCGTTCCCCTTGTCTTTCTTGTATTTGTGTTATGTCTATGCTGCTACTTTAATAATTTCCCACATTTCTCTAGGGTACATTAATTATTCTTATTATTTCTCTGTTCTTTAGACAGTGAAATGTCTGCTGATTTACTTTCAGGTTTTCGGATACTTTCTTCTACCAGTTTATATCTAAGGTTGAGCATGCCTTGTAAATTTTTCATTTCAGTTATAGCACTTTTCAACTCTAATATTTAGGTTTTTTAACAATAAATATCTATTTATTAATAATCTCTATTAATGAGATATTGCCATTATATCCTCCTTTATTTCTATGTACATAGTTATTTGAACATATGTATAAGACTTTCTTTGATGTCTTTCTGTGTTAAATCTAATATTTGGCATTTATGCAAACAGTTTCTGTTGTTTTCTCTGTTTACTATATAGGGGTCATATTTCTCTACTTCTAATGTCACCCTTTAGAGGAAACAGCCTTGAGCATCCATATAGACACACTAAAATCACAGTGATTTTAACAGTACATTTTTTTTCTTTTTTCTGATCTTGTAAGTTGTCTGCCTCTGTTTGTATCATGCCATGATATTAAGGTTGGCCAGTTTTTCACCTGAATCTCAGGATGATAAATTGCTCCATAGTCCAACTTAAATTTAAGTCCTTTTGCAGAGGTAGTTTTGAGGCCATTTTTGTTGTTGTTGCTCTGGCTCTAGAAGGATTCTTCCTAGCTTTGTCTTTCCCTGGTTTTCTCCAGTCAAATGGATACTCCTCTGTGGTTTGGCTTATTGGTCTAATGGTGCTACCAAACTGTTATAATTGCTTACCACCAAAATATCCCTTGCTTTAAAAACTAATCTTAACTTTGAAATTCCTCACATTGTGTTTCAAACAAAGTCAGTTCCTTTGGGGATAACTTTGGAACTCCCTATTCTACCTCTCCCACCGGGAAAAATCTCTGAGCCACTTCTTCAGAGCCACAGGCAAGAGTGTCATGCTTTCTAATAAGCAGGGCATTGGGTGGTGACTGCCGCCTCTGGTATGGTGATTGCATTTATTCGCTCTTGCCTTCCACCTGCCAAAATGTGAGGTCATAGTAAGAAAGTCCACATAAGAGGTTGGCACCTTCGCTTGATCTGGGACTTGCCAGCCTCCAGAATTGGGAGGAATAAATTTCTGTTTTTATACAATATTCAGTCTGTGGTATTCTGTTACCACAACACAAAATGCAAAGACAAGGATTCTTTAAGTTAGACATTGAAAAAGAGGTGAGAGAGAGAAAGATCTTGCTAAAATCAGGGTTATAATATATCTTATGATTAATTTTTGGATTCAATAGAACAGAGATGAGTTTTTTTCTTAGTTTATATAATCCTAAAAATTCCAATTTTTGCTGAAGATAGTTTGAAAAGGACTTTCTAGCTCATGCAAACAGAAGAGTCATAATCCATCCAATGAAATAAACAATTGACATGATATAAATCATGTATTCACTACTGTAGTCGTAGTGTAGGTACATTATATAAAGATAGAAGAGATTTTAAGGAGATACAAGTAATAGTTCTTTACTTTCATCACTATAAAGATATTTTCGTTATCTTGGAGGTTCTTTTTAAAGCACTTATTTACTTTCTGAACTACCACATACTCCAGGTTCTTTTTGCGCATTAATTGTCCCAGCCCTGGTATCAGTCATTTCTCTAAGAATCTTTGGTTCCTTTTATTGAAGAACGGTATTAGAAACTACAAACTAGGTGCTAGGTGTTCTCATTACTACTGGGCTCATTGCTTCTCGTTTCTGTCAGCTGACAGGATATATATTTCAGGATATATATGTAAATATGTGGGTATGTATCCTTTTAAAAAAATTGTCTTCCTGTGCTGCAGAGTAATATTTATCAGGATCTTAGGTTTATTTTACCTCCTGATATAGAAAAAATATTGTGCCATTAAAATCATTCTCAAAACAGAATCGTACTCCTGCATCCTATTTTTTTCTCTTATCAACTATGAGAAATTTGTTTACAGAATCAGTGCTATTTTGAATAAATTAGATAATTTTCTCTCCAGACCTATCCGTGAAGCCAAAAGAGAGAAAGTATCCTTGTTCTACTATTCCCTTTAAAAATATAACTTTCAGTATTTTTTTCCTCAAATACTCAGTGGCTGACAACCATGCTAAATATTTCTCTTTATCAGGGAGTCTTTGTAAGAGAGCAGCAGAACTATGAATGGATTCATCCTTATGGACAATAAAAATAACAAAAACAAGTGAGTGAACTGGAAAACAATTATATGACAGAAGGAAGAGTACATGGATTCAGAAAGAATAATGCTAAGTATCTGGAAATACCAAGTATTTTCATTCTTGTTTAGGGATTAACCACAATAGCAAATAAAGGAGCCTCTGCAGTGGCTAGAAGTGCATTTTTCAGTGATAGCATGCGAGATGGGAGACCTGGGTGCTGAGATTTGAAGGAGAAAGAAAGATATCAGTGGCCAAAATAAACTGCCACTATATATAGTAATAGTGCTAAAGGAGTTATTATGTCTATTAGAAAATCAGTTAGATAATGTGCCAAACGAAATGAAATGGAAACTTCTTATAACAGAATAACTTAAAATTATGTCTGTATAATTTTCCTTTACTCTTGCTTTAGAAAACTTATTTTCATTTCTTCATTTTGGGAACCAAAAAATTCAGTTACACAGATGTTCACAATTTTAAGATAAAAAAACCTTGAAGATAGATCAATTTATCTTCCCAAATTACAATCAAAGCTAACTTAGTTTTCCAGGTGTTTGCTTATGGACTATACATATAAATCACCATAAATCAGGGTAGTTTTTCCACCATCATAAATGTATCTTCAGGACACTTCTTGAACTGAATTTAAATAGAATTAAAACAAACAAACAAACTAAAAGCTCAAGATTGCTTGATGAAATAAATTTAGATTTTTGCCTTTTAAATTTGTGTTTAAAAGATTACTAATGCAGTTGACACCTTATCAAATGTGAGATCTTTTTTTTTCATTTTCCAATTTGTTGGGCTTCTATAAGTGCATCACAAGTGAAATCAGTGGATCATTAATATTTACATTTAATGACTCTATTTAAATATCAAATTGAATTTTTCCAAATGACTTTCAATTAGATATATGACTATGCTTGTAAAATTCAAGGACTTTTGGAAAGATAGATTGGTTTCCAAACAAAATGCAGCACTTCTGGGTTATGTTTGAGTTGTTCAATGTCTTTGCTATCTCAGCTTATACCACAGTGGATAAGACTGGGAACTGACAGGAGTAAAGTCTTAAAATAATTTCAAAAAATATGGTTTAATTTTAAAGTTAGGTATTGCAATGACCTTCCCTGCCTTTAAAATTGATAAGCATTAAAGTGTGTTTTAAGTAATGCTTGAGCTGAGTAGAGGACCAATGAGAACTAATTCAAGATAATCTATAATGTGTCAGGTGTCTTTCATATAAATATATATGTATATTTATGTATATTTATACATAATATGTATATATACACACAATATATAGTAACTTTCATATAAATATATGTATATTATGTATATATTATGTATATATACATAATATATATAGTAACTTACTATCTCAACCATAGTTTAACGTAAATTAATTATTCCCATCTTAACAGATAAAGAAATGAGCTCATAGAACTTTAATCTAATATAGATGAACCAATACCCATTCACTTTTCACTATATGCTAGTGACACTTAATCCCAGTTACGGGTTTCATTCCACATTTTTGGCAAATAGACAGAAAGCATTTTCATAGTTGCCATTACTAGGTATGATGTTACTTTTCACCAGTACTTTTAGAGTGATTGCTTGCCTTTGCCAGCTCACACTGAAATAATCAAGTGTATGACTAATCAAAGAGATAAAGATGATTACATTAATAATGCAAAGGGGGCAAAGTTGCCAGAATCGCACCTTTAGGTTCTTGTGTATTTTACATTAAAACCATACCTTAGAGAGCCGTAAATTCAACCTTCCTTAGAATAGCATCATGATACTAGTAAGCTAGTGTGCTTTAGCAACAGAAAAGCCTAACCAACTAAAAGAAATAATTAATTTTCTTGTAAACTATTTTATTTATTATCTTTATTTTGTTTACAGCTGTTACAAATTTATGTAAACATGAGAATCAATGTAGTAACTAGAACTAGAGCTAGCTTACATTTGGGTAACTTATTGGCTTGTTGATAATAAATATACTCTAGTATAAAGAGAACATTTTCTCTGTATTTGGACTGAAATAGCATAACTTTTGTGTAATAAATGAATCCTTCTTAATAAGGACACTAAGAATAATTCCCTGATGTACAGCATTGTATTTGTGGGGACTCCAAATCTCTGCCCAGAAAAATTACAGCAAAGGTTAATGAAATTATAGATAACATGAGTGAGAAGAAGTTCATCAGGGTACCAGGTCAGTCTATCTGGGCGGAGTGAGTCATCGCTTGATATCTGATTATTGAATGATGGAGCAGAAGGGGACCAGGCATTGAGGAGGAGGGCAGAGGGCAAGCGTTCCCAGGAATCTAATTGAGGAGAAATCCCTGACAAGGAGTATCATAAATGATTCCTAAGATTTTTAACCCTAGAATGAGAGCTGCATAAAATTTCAAACAGACCAGTGAATTTTAAACTTTCTATGCCCAATTAAAAAAACTGATCCTTAAAATAAAAGTTTACTTCTAATTATAAAAACAAGACCAACTCAGAAAAATGTCAGGAGTGAGAAGATCACATAACAAAACATCCATTTTGGGTGTTAACTAAATTTCTATAATATAGTCTCAGTTAACATGACCAAAGTTTTCATTATTACTAGTCCTCAAAGGTGTCACAATTTTGATAATCTACACAGAGAAAAAGATTTATCTTAACAGCAGTGGAAATTGGAAACTTAACAATTACATGCAAAACTTTCTGCAAGAATACCATCATAACAGCACCCTGTTGAGACGCCCCTGTTGAACCATCATCCATTTTGAGTCCTGATAGGTAGGAGAACAACTTTTAGAATTCAACTATCTTTTTTAGATTTCATGTCCCACCATTTGGAAAAGTTGTTCACTTTCTCTGTCTCAGTGTTCTCATCATCAAAATGGCAAAATTGTAATTCTTACCTCATAAAATTGTGGGAAATTTTTTTAAAAACTTCATGTATAATGCTTGATACAGTGCCTGACATAAAATTAACACTCACTTTATATAAACTGTAAGTATTGTTGATCTTATTATGTTTTTATCCCTTCCACCCTCTTTGCAAAGAAAACACTAAATGCAGAGGTTCATCTCCAGGCCTTTGGAGTCTTAAAGATATGGCTCAAACTATGGCTCAAATTATGCTATAGTCTGAATGTTTGTTTCTTTCTCAAATTTATATGTTGATATCCTAACCCCCAAGGCCTCACCATGTAATACATCACCATCACCTTGGGTTGATGGTAAAGGTGAATGTGATGTATTAGATGGTACAGCCTTTGGGATGTGATTTGCTAGGTCATGTGGGCAAACCCTTCATGACCGAGATTAGAGCCCTTATCATAAGAGGATTGAGAGAGACCACTTGCCCCTTTTGCCCCCTTGTGAGTTTATAGTGAAAAGACTGCCATCTATGAATCAGGATTGGACCCTCCTCAGACATTGAATTGGCTGGTGCCTTGATCTTATACTTCTCAGCCACCAGAACTATGAGAAATATATTTTAGTTTTTTATAACGCACCCAGCAACCTTAATGGACTAAGATAATCATGCTAATAATTTGATGACAATAGCAAGAGCTATGCCTCTTTGGTTCCAGTTTCCTCATGTATAAAATGGTGATTATGGATAATTTATTTTACAGGGTTGTTGAAATGATAATATATGCTAAAGTACTTGAGGAATTTAGCACTGTGCCTGTCAGGCAGTTGAGTTCAAACTGGTAGCAATTACTGAGACTAACATCTATCTCAGAAAGATAGATGCCCTTTTTGCCTACTTTTAAACACTTGAACAAAAGTAGTAACTCAAGGAAGAGAAAGTTCTTTGATCTTCTGGATACTCTTAGTATACTCTTTACTTGTAAAAAAAAAAAGTTAAAAAGTAAACTTTTAAAATAGTGCAGCCCTGAAATTCTCATATCTTCCTCTGCTATTACTCATAGTACGTTTTTCTATGCTGAGAACTAAAAGGATATAGAAAAATTTAAGAATGATTTTGATACAGGTCATACTTAGAGGTCGTAGTTCCTGAATACACACCCCTTCACCAACTCCCACCTTGTGATCCCAGTAATCTCATTCTCTGTCTTCCTATTCCTCTATGCCACCTTGAAGTAAAACCTGATAAAACTAAAAATGCTGGATCTCTCAAATATAATCCATTCATGCTGGGATTAAAATGTTAAACTCAAGAAACGAAACTAACTGCAATTCAACAAACAGATGGAATCCCACTACATAGCTGCAGGTAAGGAAACAACAAGTCTTCAGTAGTCTCCAAAATTATATCTATCACTAAAATTGACTTGCACAACAGAGTCTGATAATAGGGTCAGAATTATGGAATAGGAAGAGCATAAATAGCCAGAGGAGATATCAAATGGCTTTTTGCTTTGCCTCAGTTTCTCTTCTCCAGTCTCATTTGTCTCCTATGAATACTGAGTCCTGGGTTTGAATCATTTTCCCATTACTTGTTAGCTGCTAAATATAAGCAAGTAAGATGAATAATCTAATCCTGTTTTCTTACCTATGAAATGCTTATTTCTAGTTTTTATTGTGAGCATATTAATGCATGGGTATGAAAGCAATTCTCAGGTGCTAGCTTAGTAATTATAAGGATGATGCTTTTCTGATCTGACTCTGGTAGAACTATACATCTAGACCTTACCTTTTCCACTTCTTGAAAGTTGTACTCTTTGCCTCCCACTCTAGTAGAAAATTAAGAAAGTATTTTTGTAAAGGCAGTATGAAACATAATTTAAGACCTCAAAAATCAAACTAAACATTACTAAAGATTGAATGCAAAACCCTTATTTGGAAATATGTTGCTGTGAAAAATTGTGTTCTGCTCTCTTTTCTTCATTTATAATTTTTCAGTCATTCAATAGTTGAATTCTTTTTTTATCTTTACTCTTGTCCAGAAATTTTAAAGAAACTCTTGTGGCCCTATTGTAGGTTAGAAGTTGCTTAAAATAGAAACGAAGCTTCTCCAGATAGAGGTTTACAAAAGTGGAGATTCTTCTGCATTTCACTTCCCCTAGACTGGCAAGCTCTTTGTTTGTCAAAGTTGTTTGTTGCCGTTTTTGCACCAGGCTTCCATTGCAGATGCATTGCTTTAGTGGAGGCCTGGAGAAGAGTAGGCAGATTTGTTAATTCTCCTCAATGTATACATTTCACCAAGGAAGTGACATTTTCAGAATTCTTCTTAGATTTTGCCTTTTAAATAATGTTTAAATTTATATTTTATAAAATGGAGACAATTTTGAGTAGAAATGCCTTTGATCAAGGCATTAATGTGATAATCAAGTTTCAACTGGAATCAAGTTTGATGGAATTTCCTACTCATTCTTTCCCTGTCATAAATAATAATCACCCATTTGTTACTTAAACATATCTAGCTTTTATTATTCAGATCTGGTGTAAGACTATGAAGCCAGACATGTAGCTTTAACAGGGTACATTACAGTACTGTAATCTTAAAATTACAGGCACACTTTTTATTTAACAGATAAAGTAAATAGTGCTCAGAAAAACTAAGAAGATAAGGGCTTTGTTCAATGTGACACCAATGTGTGTAGTTAAAAAACCAAACAGCAGTGCTTCACCATTTCCATTTCAGTACTTCCTGTAGCCTTTCTCCCTCTACAGCATATCTTCTCCATTTCATTTCTTGTTGGTGTTGTCATCGAGTGCTCTGATATGCAAGCATTTGCAGATAGTACACCACAGTGCATCATACTTGAATGTTTTCCTTTCTTGGTCTATTTCAAGAGATATTTGTCTCATGTTTCTTTGATACATTATTTCATTATGAGAAATTGTATTAGTCAGGGTTCTCTAGAGGGACAGGACTAATAGGATATATGTACATATGAAGGGGAATTTATTAAGGAGTATTTACTCACATGATCACAAGGTGAAGTCTCACAATAGGCTGGCTGCAAGCTGAGGAGTAAGGAAGCCAGTCTGAGTCCCAAAGCCTTACAAATAGGGAAGCCAGCGGTGCAGCCTTCATTCTGTGGCCGAAGGCCTGAGAGCCCCTGGCAAACAAATGGTGTAGGTCCAAGTGTCCAAAAGCTGAAGAACTTGGAGTGTATGATGTTCCAGGGCAAGAAGCATCCAGCACAGGAGAAAGATGGAGGCCAGAAAACGTAGCCAGTATAGTTTTTCCACGTTCCTCTGCCTGCTTTCATCCTAGCTGTGCTGGCAGCTGATTAGATGGTGCCCACCTAGATTGAGGGTGGTTCTGCGTCTACCGGTTCACTGACTCAAATGTTAACCTCTACTGGTGACACCCTCACAGATACACCCAGGAACAATACTTTGCATCATTCAATCCAATCGGGTTGACACTCAGTATTAACCATCACAACTGGTGTTGTCATCTAGTGCTCTGATCTGCAAGTGTTAGCAGATAGTGCAACAAACTTGAATGCTTTCTTTCCTTGTTCTGTTTCAAGGGGTATTTGCCTCATGTTTCTTTGATATATTATTTCATTATGAGAAATTAGCCACCGATGTTAGATTGACATACTAATATGGCTTCTAGAGAGCACGGTTCAGTGTTTTAAGAACGGATGGCTCACATATGTCCCTACTGACTTAAAATATTAACTCCCAGAGAGTCCTTCAGGTAACTCTCAAATACCATTTCTGTTTTTCTGTTTTCTCCAACTACATGTATAGCTGTCTGCATCTACTCTAAGCCACAAAGAAAAGGATTCTGGATCTGTTCCATTTTTAATGTTCAATAAAATTGTATTACCTTATTCATAATTTTCTTTCTATTTCTTTATCTGTGAGGCATAATTAAATCCTTAGAAAAGCACTCAAAGCACTGAATTAATTATCAGGGATTCCACTTAGGCTGTAACCAGTGAGGAGGGATATTCAATAACCAGGCTTTCTCTTATATCTTACCTCTCTTAATTCTTTTTCAAAATAAGTTAATCAGAAACCATTCATGTCAGGGAGGAGGAGAGAAATTAAGCATTTTTTAAGTGAAAAGGGGGAGGAAAAGGCTACTATTCATAAATATTGCAGAAGATAGAGGAAGTAATACCTGTAGGGAAAGTTATTTACCCAATGTAAAGTTCAAGTTAATACAAAGCGTATACTTGTATTCAGAATAAGCAATAGCCAGTAAAAGCAATACAATGTTTTTTAATTGTTGAGTACTTATTTATGGACTAAATTGAATACAAGAATATAACATGCAAATAGAATAGAGAAAAGTGATTTTATCTACATATGTCATATGCTATAGTTATAAAATTTCATGCCTTGGATTTTCACTTCTGGGGATATGGAACAGACTTACTTTTCCCTGTTCTTCCTGCTAAGTATAACGAAAACTCCCTGGCATTGTGTGTAAAGGAAAAAGATGATTTTGAACCATGAACAGAAGAAGGTAGACCCACTAAACTAGTGACCTTGGGACCTGAGATATGATATGGCTGTTGAGTTCACTGGGTTTTGTTTTTCATCATGTATCACAGACAGGGAGCTAAAGAAGCCAGCAACCTAGAAATATGAACCAGTGCAGATAAAAAAATGCCTCCCCCAAAGTCTTTTATTCTTGCCAAAGAAATGGGAAGGAGGCAGCCTAGCAAGACAGGAAACTTTTAAGCAGAAACCCCACGTGAAGCAAAAACAAAAACAAAAACTCCTAAGGCATCACCTCCACTCATGCCAGCAAAGTCTGAGGAGGGATCCAGTCTTGCAGGGCTGTAAGGAGGCACCCCTAATAGTCCCATAGGTGTGGTCTCAGAGAAGGCCAAGTATGGAGCTGGGACTTTCATCCTTTCTGGCCCCATAGGGCACCCCCACTCCTGGAATTAGTAAAAACTGGGTTCTGATCATATTTCTGAAAGGCACAACCCCAAATGCTGAAATCCCCAATGTTGAAATCCTGAGAGATCAGAATCCCAAAAGATCAAAATTTCTAAAGTTTAAAATCCCTAATAACTAATATCCCAAAAATCACAATCCTGAAGAATTAAAACCCCTAATGTTAAAAGCCGAATCTTGGGGAAGGAATTCATGCATTTTCAGTGCACAGGATAGCTGCATCATGTTAAATAGAACTATTACCTTGTTATTGTCTCATTTGGAAATCAAATACAATTTAAGAAGTTCTGTATGGGGTCAAGTATGGTGATAGTTGCATCATGTTAAATAGAACTATTGCCTTGTTACTGTTTCATTTAGAATACAATTTAAGAAGTTGTGTATGGTGTCAAGTTGACAAGGGGTGCACTTGTGCACTTAATTTTAGGTCTGAATGTGACTGGATTAAGGAAGACCTAAAAACCTAGTAAAGTATCATTTACGGTGTGTCTGTGAGGATATTTTCAGAGATTAGTGTGCGACTCTGAGTAGACTAGATGGGGAAGATCTGCCTTCAATGTCTCTAGTGTTTTAAAGATCACAGAAGAAGTGAAAATGCAAACAAAGAATACAAGGAATGTTCCTTGCCAAATTATTCAATTGTGTATGACTTCTGTCCCTTCGACATAGCACCATGCTTACCTTCAAAAAAATGTCCTTCATCTGAGAATAAAAAGAATTCCATAAGCTCAGTGACTTTTGAACCAGACGCTTGCTGATAGAGAGGTTCCTCTATGTGTTACAAAATACATCAAATGGTGAACTATTCTTGGTTAGGGATTTGACTGTCAAAATATATGGGCTTCTTATATTTACCACTAATCCTAACAGAAAAACTAGCATGTGTTTCACTTTGGCTAATAGATGGCACTTTAAAAATTCCTCGAGTTTTAATCAACTATATGCAATTCATGCACCTGTTGTATCTGAACAATTTAGGACTTGTCTGCTCATTTATGTATTGATGACTGGAAAAGGTAAAGTATTCATTTGCTTATTTGAAGATCTGGTGGACTTCACAGAAAAAAAAAAAAAATAGATTTCACTTGAATCCCCAAACCATGACAGATTTGCAATTAGGTGGAATCAACATTTCTAAAAGTGAGTTTCAATGTGTTACCAATAACGTTTTTTTTCTCATTCAGCCCAATGTATTTGATGGAAAATTCAAATGAGTGGATTGGCCATGCTATAGGGTGACAACAAAAACTTCAGTTTAAAAATGCTTAATTTGTCTGCATTGGCTTTCCTTCCACCTGAATAAATTCTGGGAGCTTTCAATAAATTAAAGCCACATTTGCCTGAAGAAGCCAGTGAAGTGACTAATTACAAAGTAATTATGTGCCTGGCAGGGTAAGAAAACATGCAGTGGTATTGCTGTTGTATCCCAGTACTGTTTTCACCAAATTTTTGGTTATTATTTGAGTATATGCAAAATCAATTTTCATATGCTGAAAACAGCATAGAAACATAGCACAGAAGATGGGAACATTTAAAAGGGAATGCTTGGTGTACAACAAATCATGGAAGAATTTCTAAAAGAGAAGAACCACGTAGAATATGAATGTGAGCGTATTCTCTGAGGAGAGCCATGCCCTGGAAAAAAAAAAAAAAAAAGCAGCTCTTCATTGTGATGTAAGATTTCAAAATATAGTTGATGATGGTGAAAGTCAGCCAGCTCTTACAGACAACCTCTGTGCAAATTGCCAATTGTCTGTCCCTGTAATACACCTTATCACATGTCAATTTTTTGGGGGGTGAAGGTTAACATTTTTCTGTTTTTATTTTTTTTAAGGTTTTTCCTATTATTTTAAATTGTCAGCTTTTTTTTTTTTTGTAACACTTTTCTATGCTATCTTTCATGCTTGCATCATTTCCAATACTGGAGGTATAAATTGCACAATGAAGACTTTAAGAGAGTTTTAATACGTTTTATGCATTTTTTTTCAAATTCGACTCCACAAAAGTGCATTTTCACAAAGCTAATTTTGTGTTTATGCACTGTGTGTATATGTAAAAATATTGAAACTTCCTTAATAAATGAAGAGATGTTCTTTTTGCCCATCTGCATTTGTGAAAGGTAACATTTCTAGAAAGCTCTACTCTTTGGGCAACTGCATATGAGGTGGTAACCCATCACAGTTTTTGATTGATCTTATCAAAAGACTTAGGTTGTCTGTCACACTATTTCAGATGACTGCAATTATTATAATATAAAGCTGAGTACACACAACTGCCAACCACAGTGATATGCATGTATACAATTTGCTTTTTGACCTATATCTTTATGAATATAGTAAGTCTGTACATAACTTATACCCTTGAGACTGTTTATGCTTACAAAAATATGTTATTATTGCCTATTTTATCGTGTAAAGTGGCCTGTAAAGTGTTTTGTTGTGCTTTTATGTTTCTCAAATAAACCCCCTTTAAAAATATAAATAAGTGTCTTTTAAAAATTTGTAATATCATTTTTTCTAGAATGATATTTTTGGGATTTTGACCTTCTGGAATTTCAACATTTGAGATTATGGTATCCAGGATTGTGACTTTTGAAATTACGGCTCTAACCTATAGAGATCATAAGTAGTGAGGTGCCCTTTTCTCTTCCCTTTAGGGTGGTCTCTGAGGAGGTCTACCAAAGAATCAGGATTTCATCATTGCCCAGGAGTAATGAGGACATTACGATGGATTCGAAGAACTCATGGCAAAAATGCTGCAGCAAGAATTTATTGACATTGTTAAAACAAATAGAAAGCTTTAGAAAAATATATAAATAAAAACAATAATAATAATGAAGTCTTAGTAAAGAAATGGAAGGTATCAAAGAAAAACAAATGGAGAGAAGAACAATTGAGAATAAAAAGTTCAGTAGATGGGTACAACAGCAGAACAGAGGGGAGGGAGGAAAAATTAGTAAACTACAAGGTAAAAAAGTGAAATTATTCATCTGAACAACAAAGGGAAAATTGACTGGAAAAAGTAAATTGAGCCTCAGAAACCTACGGGACTATAGCAATGATCTAATACTTGTAAATTAAACCACAATTTGATATTATTGCACACCAGTCAGAAGAACTAAAATTAAAAAATCATAACATCACCAAATGCTGGAAAGAAAGCAGAAAAACTAAATCATTTACGCATTGCTAGTAGGAATATAAAATAGTACAGCCATTTAAAAAAATAGTTTGACAGTTTCTTAAAAACTAAATATGTAACTACCAAATCACGTAGCAATTGCAGTGTTGGACATTTATCTCAGAGACATAAAGACTTGTGTTTAAATATCTGTACATGAATGTTTATAGAAGCTTTTTTTTCTTTATAGCCTTAAACAGAAAACAACCCAAATATCCTTCAATGGATTAATTCAACACACTGTGGTACATCCATACTGCAGATTACTAGTCAGTAATAAAAAGGAAAAAAATTCTGATGCATGTAACAACCTGGATGAATCTCCAGCAAACTAAGCTAAGCAAAAAAAGCTAATTGCAAAAATTTACATACTGTGTGATTCTATTTATATAAAATTGTTGAAATGACAAAATTATGGAAATGAATAGATTGTTGGTCACCAGGAATTAAGGAGGATGAAATGAGTATGGCTAAAAAAAAGCAACAGGAGGGATCTTCGAGGTGATGGAAATGTTCCGTATCTTCACGGCATCAACGTGAACGTCCTGGTTGTGATACTGTGCTATAGTTTTGCAAGATGTTATCATTGAGGGAAACTTGGTGATGAGTACACATGATCTCTGTCTGTATTATTTCTAGCAGCTGCATGTGAGTATCCAATTATCTAAAAATTTTAAAAAAGATGATTCAGCATCATTATATGCTTTATATAAATGTATTCAAAAGTTTTCAAATGCCTGGAAGGTAAAATGTAGCATTCTATACAGTTTCTCTTGAGAAAATCAAAACAAAATGAATAAATAATTTATTACAGGTTGAATGTTTTCCTCTGGAAGCTTGTACATAAGAACTTATTGGCCTGACTGAGGCAGTTAATGACTTAATAAGCCTTAAAGTACTGCACTTCTCTGAGTCCTGCCCAGTAATTCCAATGAGTTACCTATATTAAAATTGTTAACAACTGTATCATATGTGTAAGGGAATTGAAATAATATGTTCAAAGCTGACTAGTAGTTCTCATAGCATGGGCTGAAGACCCATGGAGGTTTCTGAGACCAGTTCTGGGATTCATGAAGTGAAAACTGTTTTCATAAATATTATTTGCCTTTTTCACCATGCTATTTATATTGATGGTAGGTAAAACTGCTGACACTTTAACAA
The DNA here is from genome assembly GCF_028885625.2 of Pongo pygmaeus. Classification (NCBI taxonomy): domain Eukaryota; kingdom Metazoa; phylum Chordata; class Mammalia; order Primates; family Hominidae; genus Pongo; species Pongo pygmaeus. Next base: position 48,585,712 of record NC_072378.2, read on the forward strand.
GAATTAAGGCAATAGCACCAAAATGTACTAGTAGTCAGTATATTCACTGCCATGCCCTCATAATGATTAAAGTTCTGGTTACACTTAAGAATGTCCTTGATGAAGCACTAAAAATTATTGATATTTTTCAATGCCTGAGTAGATGCTTTTAGTATTCCATTTGATGAAATGTGATGCATTCTTAAAGCAGTTCTGATGCATACCAAAGTATAATGATTGTCTCTAAAAAACACACTTACGTGATTTGAGTTGAATGAGCTGCTTTGGGTGTCTGTGTGTGTAACACCACTTTACCTGAAAGAACAGTTGACACACAAACTATGGTTGTACAGACATGGTTACTTGGCAGACATTTTATTGAAAAGAAATGTGATAAGCCTGCCATTTCAAGGAAAACAATGATAGTATTTGTTGACCATGATAAAATTTGTAATTTTAAATAAAAATTATAATTTTTAAACATTTGAATCTGTCACTATGAGTTTGGCCTTCTTTGATGAGATTGGTGGCTATAAGTGATTTTTAATATTGTAGAATACAATGTGTCACCACTGAGAAATATACATCACTCACTGAACAAATATTTTCCAAATGGCCAATTAGTAAAATAATAAAGTTTAGGCATCAGTAAAAGAACCATTCAATGTGCAAAAGAGACCAATGGACTTCATTGTCACTGAGCATGAAGGGTTAATTTCACATTGCATCTGATCTTTAAGAAACTATGGCCTATCTAGTTTTGGGGCGGTATCAAAGAAGAATAGCTGCAATTATCTGAAAAGGCTATGAGAATAATCTTCCCTTTTCAAACTACATGTCTGGGTGAAGCTGAATTTTCTTTATCAACTTTAAGCAAAATAATATATTTCAACACTGAGTAACCAACATGAGAATCTTCAGTTAAGCCAGACATCAGGAAAACTGGAAGGAAAATAAAATGATGTTACTCTCCTCATCAACTATTTTGAAAATCTACTTACTTTTCATAAAATAGATCATTTGTGAAAATATATAATAAGGGTGTCATTATTTTAAACATATGTAAACTTTTTAGTTTTAATTTTTAATGTAGAACAAGCATAGACATAACTCACACAGAAAAAGATCTTTAGAATCGTATACAATTTTTAAGAGTGAAAATGGACCAAAAGTTTGAGAACCATTGATCTTGATTATTGCTACCTATTTCTAAAACTTTGGAATACGGACCTCTCTGTCTCTGTGGTAATGGTGCTTCTTTAAAATATGCCATTTTTTTTTCAAATAATTAAACTATTGGTAAGGTATCTATATTTAACCTACAGCATGAGTGAATATACAAATTTCCAAAGATGTACAAAACTGAAAAGTGGGTGATTTTCTTTCCCCAGCTGTACTTTCAGGTTGTATAGGCTGAAGTTCACTTTTTCCCCTTTAGGTTCTTAATATATGGAAACATTTAAACATATGTTAAAGAGAATAGTACATTGAACTTCCATGGACTTATCCAGCTACAATTGTTATCAATATTTTGCCATTCTTGCTTTAATCCCCATTTCTCTATTGTTTTCTCTTTTTACTGGATTATTTTTTAAAAAATTCCAGGAATCATCTTTTCATTCACAAATGCTTCATTGTTTCAACAGATAAATAATTTTAATAATATAATCATCTTTTTAATCCAGTAAAATAAAGAAAAATCCTTTAAATTCGCCTGATGGTCAATCTATGTTCAAACAATCTATTGCTTTCAAAAATGTCTTCATATTTTATTTGCCAATATGAGGATATAAGAAAATCCATACATTGTATATGGCTTATATATCCTTTAATACATAACAGTTCCCCTCTCCTCTTTAAAATGCCAATTATATATTGAAGGAAATAGTGAATTTTCATATAAAATTTGCCTTATTCTGCATTTTGCGGATGGTGGCCTCCTGGTGTTGTTTACTGTATTCTTTTATCCCATTTATTTCCCATAAACTTGATAGATATAGAGACTTGATTAGATTCAGATTCAATTTTTTTTTTTTAATGGGAGGGGAAGGAGAAGCTGGAGTAATTCATAGGTAGAGCTGTATATTTATTATCATATTACATCAGAAGGCATATTACTTATAAAGATTGATCCATGGATTCTGATGTTGTAAACCTGTTAACATAATTTAAATTCTCAAGCAATCTTTCCTTAAATGGCTCTAGCTACTATTGAAAACTATTGCCTATATACAGAATTTCATTAGACTTTTTAAAATGGTGCTTTTTTCTGATTCTTTCATTACTTGTGCTCTTATTAGCTGTGATTTTTCTATAAAAAAGAACACTCTTTCGTCAACTATTTAGTTATAGTCTACACAGGAAAGGCAAGATAAATACCTGATTGTTTTTATTTACCAATATTTAGAATATTATCACCGTAGCAACCTCCAACAGTGACTGATAGGTAATTTTTAAAAATATTATGATATTTAAATATTTTATGTATTTTAATCCATTGCTCTCATTATACTTCTTGATGATCAAGTTATCCCATGTTTGGTCATTGACAGCCTTTTCCCATCAGCTCCTATATATGTGGACACTTCTCTGATTTGCCTGTTTTATTTAACTATATGGTTTGGAACTTCTTTTACAATGTCTTTCATAATTCCCTTGCTTTCTGATATGTCAAGATATCCCAGGTTAGTTTTATATATTTCCTTCCCCACTTTTAAATCCGTCATTTCTCTAAAGAGCTAGTATGTTTTAGTGGGAAATTATGATACTTTCAGTCTGCAATCTTGACACCAGAGGTTCTTATTACCCCTGATTTATCATCGTCATTTGAATTTTGTAATGAGTAGACCTAGGAAACATAATTTTTTTAAAAATTAAAGGTACATAGATAAAATTGCAATTTAAATTTAACATTATAGGCTTTTTACCTTTTTGATTTTATAATTTTTATCTTTTTTCTTACAGGGAAAATTTGACTTCTGACATCAATATAAGTAATTGCCTATTTTATCTATGTGTCTATATATACATATACAGATGCTTCTAGACCTAAGATGGTTCTAGTCTCAATAAACCCAACATAAATTGAAAATATTGTAAGATGAAAATACATTTAATACACCTAACATACCAAACATTATAGCTTAGCCTAGCCTACCTTAAATGTGCTCAGAACAGTTACATTTGCTTAAAGTAGGGTAAAATCATCTAACACAGAGCCTATTTTATAATAAAGTTTTGAATGTTTCATGTAGTTTATTGAATACTCCACTGAAAGTGAAAAATAATGATTGTATGGATACTTGAAGTATGGTTTCTACTGAACACTTTATTGCTTTTGCACCATTGTAAAGTCAAAAAATCCTAAGTTTAACCATGGTAAGTCGGAGACTGTCTGTATTTTGAAGTCAGGTAGTGTGAGGCCTACAGGATTGCTCTTTTTCTCAAGATTGCTTACTTCTGAATACAAGTTTTGATAACAGCTCCATCTTCCCCAACCATGGGTCAAACTCAAAAATTATGCCACCTTCTCAGTCAAAACTCTCATTCTTGTGTCTTGTGTCAGTCATCCTTACCATTTTAAAGTATAAAGTTTTCTTTTTACAACCAAATACAGATCACAAACTCTTCTCTTCATAGTAATTGTACCGTTGATATCCATTGAGTTAGAAATTGTACAGTAATAAAGAGATAATATGCATTCTACAATATTTCTGAAGCAGTGTGTATTTGGTTACTTTCAATGAGATCTGTATAAATGAAGACATAGTAGTGCACCAGAAAGTAATACATTTAATTAGCCAATGAACATCCCCTGCTCTGCCCTTGCCTTTGCAGAACCTTTGCAATAATTGAGGTAACTATTGATCAGAATGATTAACAACCAAAGTTATATCTTTTTCAGGGGCAATTGCTTTAGGTTTCCATTTTCAGATTTATTCAATGAAAAGATTTGTTGAATAAATGAAGGGCCCCTTATCTTTCTACCAATGGGTGGGAAAGCCTTTCTTCTATAAAATGCTTTCTGCTAATGTGTAAACTGGCTGATGTGTTATTCTTTCCAAGCAGCAGAATACCCAAACTCAATTAAAGGGAAGGAGTTTCATTTTGTTTAATTTAATTTTAGAAAACCATTCATGAAAGAAGCTTATTCTGTGCTTATATGACACTGGAGCAAGTTGATAGGCAAATATTATGTCATCTTTTACCATAATTTGGATTGATAAGCAAAGTACTTTTCTCTAGCAGCACTCAGAAAGATAGATTACTGGTGCCACCTGGGTGGTTGCCATTAGACTGATGAAATTTTTTCGAAAGACATTCTGTTCCTGCAGAATGAGGATGAATAGTTTGCCCATCACAACAACTCTGGGCAAGTCCTGGGAGTGCTGCAACAACAGACTCAATCATATGCAAAAATCTCAGATTCAGAGAGAATATAAAATTAAAATTCTGAAAAATAAAGTATTGCAAAAATTTTCAGGGTATATAGAGATAAGAACATTTGTTCTTTGGCACCACTATCAAGTAATTGGTGATTCAAGAGACTGGGATTGCCAAAAACATGACGAACTGACTCTGACTGACCGTCTCGGGGAAAGTGAAGCAGGGTGAGCAGTGGACCTTGTTCACTCGACCTTTTATTTTTATAAAATAATGTTATTTACAGCCTTGCCAGAAATGATTATCCTTAGGGAACTAACGCAGCTCAGAAATCAAATCTAAACAAGAGGGCATTTTACAAACTTCTTTTGTTTTCATAAGTCAAAGGGTCTTTAAAGAGCAAGTTAACAAATTAGCTTCCCATGCACTTTCAATAATATCTGGCAGTGAATCTTCAGGCAATCTCTGGTCTATCTATTTATTTTTCTTATGTTTTAAAGCATATTTATGTTTTTGGGGAACTCAATCATTTTTATTATAAAGTAATGCTACCTGGTGGAGGGTAGAATAGTGTTTACTTTTGTTTTTCTGAATTGAAATAAAGGATTTCTCAAATCTCAAAGTTAGAATATAGGTAGATATAAATTTCTAAAATAAAATACTTTTTCTTCAGTGATCTTCTTTTGCTTGGTGTGTGTGTATTTTTTTCTAAGATATTGCTATTCTGAAAAGTAAAATATTAGAGTAGTCCTCTTAGTAAAAACATCGCGACTGATGATTGGTCATTAAATCAGAAAATTTAGTTAATATGTAGAATTACAGATAAGCATACACACTGATTTTAAATACTTACACATAAATACACATAACACATATAACACACACAGGGAGTTTTTACTTTGCACAATTCTGATATGCACAAATTTCAGTTACCACAGTTTAGTTGAAAACACCAACCCTCCAATAAAAAAGGTTTAAATTTTAGTTACTATAGTATATCAATTGAAAGTGATTCATAACTTTCCGGGAGATCTTCAATTCACAAGTCGCTAAGTAAATAACAGATGTGCACCATGATCAATGACCTATCACATCACATCTCTCAAAGTCTGGCAGTGATTGGCCAATGCACATCTGTTATTCAATACTCACACAACAGCAGTGGTATAGATTTGTTGCCACCTTATCTCCCAGTAATAAATGCACATGACTTAAAAATATGAATAATCGAAAGGGGGAATTGACAAAGATGAAAGTGCAGCCAAGAAATAAAAATTCATGACACTGGAAGTAAAATTCAATTTAAACATAAATGGAGTTACAGAAGAAATATCTGAGTGTAGGAATGTTAACACTTCTGCCATTCATTATATATATATATCCAGAAGAACTTGGTGAAGATGAACTTATCAATATAAATGAGGTAAGCAGTTGTAAGGAAAAGAAGATAACCTAGGTGCCAGAGAAAATTTAGTGCTTAAAACCTTGGAGATATTTCATGACATTGAAAGCCAAAGGATAAAATGTTGGTAGCTGATCCAAACCTAGGAATATAACAACCCATCTTATATATATATATTTTCTGAGCTTTTTGAGAGAAAGTTGCATATATCACACCACCTTTCTTTGAAATAGTTTAGTGTGTATTTTCTAAGGACAAGGACATTCTTGCAGATAATGACAATGCAGCTATCAAATTTAACAAATTTAACGTGCTATTTTATCTACATTCTATATTCCAATTTTGCATATTGACCAAATAATGTCATGAAGGTTTTGCTTTTCTTGACCCAGGATCTAATCCAGAATCATGCATTACCTTCAACTGTTGAATGTCTTTCCTTAGCTTTCTTTTATCTGGATGAATTCCTCTGCCTTCCTCTGATGAGTACAGATCAATAATTTTGTAGAATGTTCTCCAGGTTGGCTTTGTCTGAAGTGTCTTCATAATTTTATTCAGGTTATGCTGTCTGAGAGAATTCTACATAAATTATGCAGTGCTGTTTCTAGTGCTAGCCATCTGGTTGCTTATGATGTTGTTTTATCCCATTATTCCTTATGTGGTGGCCACTCGCTCTCCTCTGTAAACTTAATATTCTTTTTTTTGTAATTAATTAGTACTTTAATGGGGAGAGTCTTTGAGACTGTCTAAATATATTCTTGTTCATCATGTTTTCACCCAAAAGTTTTAGCATTCTTTTATCGTTATCTTGCCAACACTAAAATAGAGGTTTTTGTTGTTGTTGTTGTTTTAGTTTTTTTTTTTTTTTATATATAGCTTGTTTGGTTCTTTGGTATCTACTCGAAGGAGTAGAAAATTTACGTCTACACAAAAACCTGCACATGGATGTTTATAGGAGCTATATTCATAATTATCAAAGCTTGGAAGCAACCAAGATATATTTCAGTAGGTGAATGAATAAACTGGGATACATCCAGACATTGGAACATTATTCAGTGCTAAAAATAAAAAGAGCTATCAGGCCATGAAATGAGATAGAGGAAACATAAATGCATAGGACTAAGTGAAAGAGACCAACCTAAAAAGTCTACAAAATGAAAGGTTCCAACTACATGGCATTCTGGAAAAGGCAAAACTATGGAGACAGAAAAAAAAATCAGTGGTTGTCAGGAGAGGGACGAATAGGTGGAGCATAGAGGATTCTCAGCACAGTGGAACTGTTCTCTGTGGATACTATCATAGTGAATTCATGTCATTATACATTTCTCCAAATAGAATCTACAACCCCAAGAGTGAACCCTAGTGTAACCAATGGACTTTGGGTGACTATGGCATGCCAATGTAGGTTCATCCGTTGTATCAAATGGACCAGTCTGGTGGGGGATGTCGATAATGGGGAGGCTATGCATGTATGGGAGCAAGAGTTACATGGAAAATCTTTGAAACTTCCACTTAATTCTGCTGTGAACCTAAAATTGCTCTAAAAATAGTCTTTTAAAAAATAACTTTTCTCTATTATGATTTTGCAGTGAATTCAGCTGATCTTTAACAGAAACAACTTTCTTTTCAGAAATAGTATATTACTAAAATAAGAAGTACCTCTAGCCCTAAACAGGAAAGGTCAAAAGCACCACTGATTCTTGACACTCATACAATTACAAGAGCAGAAGTGGAAGAGAAAAACATACTAGAAACTAGCTTTGAGCATTCATTGTATTGTAGATATTTTTCAGAAAATTTAACAAAGGAAATGGAGAGTGTTTCTTAATCCCACAAGTTGGTTTATTAGAGATAAATAAACATAGCTCTTATATTTGTAAAAATAATTTTTGAATGCTGCTTTGCAATAATTGCATTGGCTTTATTCAATAATATTTTCATGGCTGGGACTTCCTGAATAATGGAAACATTAGCAAAACAACATTTTATCTGATAAAAAAATAGGAAAACTATAATTTAAAGTCACTAGAACTCGTGCTAAGGGCATATGGAAAATGGGGAAAAATATTCAAGAGAACCTACTAAATTCTGGTAAGGCTAGAGAAAATTTTTGGTATTTGAGACAAGTTTTACCCCATTATCACTACCCACCACTCCAGTTCTTACAAAAGCTCTACCAGACGCATGTAAAACCAGGAAGACAAAGGGTCTTGCTCCCCAAAGCTATCATTCTGGGATTAAGATTTCATACTGGGAAGGGCAAGTTGCTGGTTTTTCTCATCACCTCTCGCTAGCCTCATGTTGCAGAAGCTCTACCCTTTCCCTGCCTGGATTCCACTTGTAGAGCAAGGGGTATGCTCAAAGTGTGGAAGGCCAGAAATATCAGGCCTTTCCAGTTGCCCCTGCTGCAGCTCACTTGTAGGTCAGAGGTTCCACGCTGAAGATGACAAGCCAAGAAAAACAGGAGTTGCCCCTTTGGTCCCTGCTCCCACTCAATAAGTGAGAGTGACACTTTAAGAAAAGTGAGTCCCTGGTCCCAGCTATGGTGCAGTGGAATAGGAGTTCAGCTCAGTGTGGAAAGTAGGCCATAAGGACCAAGAGCTCTGCAGCTTTGCTGGAGAGGGCTGTTTTGAAACAGAAAGTTGAGACGTGCCTGAGGGCTTTGCTGAAAATAACACAGATTTTAATGAAGAGTCATTAGGAGGCCTTGGTGGCTTTATAATACAATGAAAATAGCTGAGTAGCTAGAAGTTCAATAGAGAGAACCAGGGAAAGGGAGAGAGAAGAGGACCATTCTTAGGATCACAGCCTTCTTAGATCTCTGGGGGTTGGGAAGGCTGTGCCCATATGCTAAGCTGCACCCACTCAGGAACAATCATTAGGATGTGGGGCAGATATGAAACTATTCCCTAATCCTCAAAGAAACCCATCAACACAGGGAAGTCTCATTGACACAAGGGGCTTAAACTTAATCTTTGAGCAAATATTGACTGATTGGTAAGCTGCTTTGACTCCAGGATAATTAATAGGAAACCTAGCTTAAAAATAAAATTACACCCTTCCCTGGCAGTATGAAAGACTATGTGCATGACCAAGGCTGTTGCATCTCAGAAGCAATAACATAAGGAACCTCCAAGCTATTATTTCCTGGCTGGACATGGGAAAATTCCTATAGACACCATGAACTGTGATAACAGCTTACCATCCATCCATCAAGAAAATGAAAAGAAAAATCATGAATTTTGAGAAAATATTTGCAAATCATATATCTGATAACAGACTTGTATTCATAATATGTAAAGAACCCTTATAACTTAATAATAAAAAGAAAACCCTATTAATAAATATTCAAATGATTTGTATAGACATTTCTCCAAAGAAGATATACAAATGGCCAGTAAGCACATGAAAATATGTTCAATAACATTAGGCATTTGGAGAACGTAAACCCAAAACTATGAGATACAACTTAAAACCCACTAGGAGGGCTATCATTAGAAAGTTAGACAATAATAAGAGTTGACAAAAACATTAAGACACATGAAAATTGCTAGTTAGAATTTACTAAGGCAGCTCCTTTGAGAAACAATTTGAGTGTTTCTTAAAACGTTAAACATAGTTATTATAGGACCCACTCCTAGTTATGCACACATTGGAAGAGAATTGAAAACATAGAATTGCACAAAGGCTTGTACATGAATGTTTATAGCAGTGTTATGTATAATAAAAATAGAAATAACCCAAATGTCCATCAACTGATGAATGGATCAACAAAATGTAGTATATCCATACTAAGGAATATTGCTCATTAATACAAAGGATATTAAGTAATTACAAATCCTACAACACAGATAACCCTTGAAAATATTATACTAAGGTAAAGAATGTAGTCACAAGAGACTATATTTTGTATGATTTCATTTATGTAAAATGTCCAGAATAGTCACAGCTAAAGAGACAGAAAGTAGATTAGTGGTTACTAATAGAAGAGGGCTAAGAGTGGCTTAATGGGACATGGGAGAAAAGAGAGTGAGTGATAGCTAATGGTTATGGATTTGGTTTATCTTAGGGGAGATGAACATATTTTAAAATAAGACTGTAGCGATGGTTGCAAAATCTTGTAAATATGCTGAAAAAGATTGCATTCTCTCTTTAAAATCAGTGAATTATATGACATGAGAATTGTATCTCAATGGAGCTGTTAAAATTTAGATGGTGATATTAGTTTCATCACTGGTCCAAAAATTATTCAGAAAAGATCTTTTAAAATTATTTATAGATTTTTTAAAGTTTTTAAGTTGATGGGATTGTTCTATTACTTATGTCTAGGATTATATTGCTCTCTTGTCAAATGACATCATGTTCAATACTTTGATTTTCCTTTGAGTTTTTTTTATGATGATTTATTTAGGCCTAATACATGGTTGATATTTGTTCCATGGACACCCAGTTTATAAAGTGTATCCTTGTTGTATGATATATATTTGGGTATATATTTATTAGATCCGTGAGTCTCAAGATCAATATCCAATGCCCAGGTCACACTCTCATAAATTTTGATTACAGAGTTTTTGTTGGGCTTGTTCTCTATTTTTAAAATTAAATGTTTTGGTATTTGGATGCAACACAGATTCTGAGAATTACTCTATTAGGTCAACTGTATTAATGGTGCTTGATACTAAAGGTATTTGCAATATAGCTTTTTTATCTACTTGGTCTACTAATCCCTGAGAAAACATTATCTTAATTTTTTTCTACTATCTTGTTTTCTGGGAGATTTTCCTCTTAGGATATTTTGCAAAGTTCCTAGTCTGCTTAAGGCAGGCTCTTTCCCATGATTGGGGGTCACCTTGTTCTGTGGGAGGTGCTTTCCAGGGTCAGATTTGTTTTTCCATCTTCAGATAGGAGGGCAAAGTAAGGGTTTTCCAATGGCTCAAGGATTTTTGTTTGATCCCTTATTTTATATGTATTTTTATTTGTGCCTGCACAGTTGTCTATGGTCTGTACTTTCAAAATATGCTTGTCTCTACATCTCAGCCATCTTATTTTGAATACCAGAAATACTGTACTGTTTGTTCACACAACTTATTTTATTTGCCACGAGTGATGACCCATGCCAATCTTCAGCATGGATGCAGATTTGATCCTTTTCCTCCACACAACTCACCCACGTCTATGGCCTTCTTTGACACTATTTTTGTAGGAATAGTTTCCTTCATTTAATTCTGAAAACCTTGCATTAGGCCAATGACATTCAGAGGTGTTTTATCTTTCTCATCAACTTCCAATATGGTTAAAATAAATTTTTTAAAATTATAATTTTTCTGGCTCATTTTACTTAGAGTAATAGTATAAAATTTGAGTTTCTCCTAATTTCAGCACAGATAAGATTTGGTTTATTATTTTGACTTTTTTCTTTCATTAGACATTAAAAAGTAGGGAGGACTTTAATGCATTTCTGTAGCTATTTTTAATGAAATTATTGATGGTTCCAGTTAGGGGTTGGATTAAAAATATTATTAATGACATTTGTGTTATATTTGTTTAAATGTTTGCTTAACTGGGATGGGATTCAATAGGAGAGTTTTGGACAAAAATGAGATAAACAATGGTAGTTTTCAAGAAAACATTTTGTGTGTTCTCACATAATTAACATACCATACATGTTTCAGGCATTGGGAAACAGTATTAATAAGCATAACTTCCATCTGGAGCTTGCAGTATGGCGGGGAAGAAGGAGAGACAAGCGCAAGTGTTAGAAACTTTATTTAGCAATTGAGTAAGTGAGATTTTTAGGAGACAAGACTGGAGGCAGATAAACTGGCTAGAGGTTTATCACAATAATCCAGGAATAATCTGACAGAAAGGGGCAGAAGCCAGAGATACTGAAGAGGCAGAATTTGCAGGACCCAGTGACCATTTGAGTTTTTGGAAACTGGGAATGAAACAAGAAAGAAGAATAAGGAATAATTCTCAGTGATCTGACAGGCAATTGGATGAACAGTAGAGAAGACTGGGGAAGAGCAGGATTGCAGTCTTAGAGGGCATTGGAGACATCTAGAAAAAATTGTTAAATTAACTTGATTGAAGCTTTTTCTTGCAAGTCAGAGATCTGTGCCATAGTTTGAATGAATACAATTTTTAATTGAATTAAATTACCATTCTTGGCCTCCGAGACAAGAGGAAACAACAGAGCCTGCCTTCTGCCTTCAGCAGTTTCCTGTGCTCAATGATGAAAACTAAGGGGCAAAGAATTGCCCATAATTGAGGCGAGGAGCCCCTGGCATCAGTGACCCTAACACAGCAGAAATTAGAATATTAATTTAAAAGTTCTTTTCAAAAATGCTGATTTGCAATGTAGAGCTAATAAAGATGGACTAAATTGTCCCCATGTGTTCTCTAAAGCAGTCATCTATAACCCCAGAATTCTCCCTAATTATGTATACTTGGAAGACAGTCATTGCTATTTTTATCTATTGATGCATTTCCAACCCCCCTTCATTGTGATTCATTGTGTGCTTTCCTTGGAGCAAATATAATTTGAGATTGAATTGAAAGAGCCCCTCTGGGAATGCTCACATTAAACATGAGCCATTTTTTGATCTAGCTATCTGTTTTAACTTAAGTAAAGTAAGAGTTTTATGATCTTCACAGGTTTCAGGGAGGCAGAAGACTCAGCAGGACAATCACACAGGTAGACTACTCTTGTGATTCAGAAAGGCTGGATAGAGCCTCCAGAAGGAGGTTCTTATATATGCTACATTGGCCACAGACAAAATAATCTATTTATTGTTGACTAAACCTACCGTACACATTCTCAGGTGTCTCTTCCTCTCTCTCCATTTACCTAAGTCATATATAGAGGCTCCAACTTAAACATAGTTTATTCTTTGAAACACACCCCCTTTGTCCTTGCTAGAATGATGTCACTCTACCCTCAGAAAACATTTATTATTTGCCTCTTTCATTTGGTCTTTGGCAATGGCTACCATCTATTGGTGTAACTCTTTTTTCAAATAAGTTATATATGTTTCATTGTATTCCTTAATGCGATTTTAATGCATCACCAGGAGTCTTGGGATCTCAGTTGACTGCCTTACCCATAATAGGTGCTTATGACAATGTTTCCATGGGTGCTTGTGACAATGTAGATGAAATTTAATTTTACCACAAATGATTTTAATTTGCTCTATTACAAATGGGCTCTGAAATAAATTTATGGAATCCTGGGCAATTAAAATATACCATTTATAGGGATACTTATATGTCTATAATTTCTATTAGATAGTGAACTTATTAAGGACAAAAAGGCTGATTCTGACACACCTCTGATTTCCTCTTACTAAGAAGACATTCAATAACTTGACTGGTATTTGCTCTTACGCAGCTCACAATCTGGTGGGGGAATAGACAATAACAATAACAAAACAATTAAAGCAACTATTATTGGAAACAAGCAAAATGCCAATTATAAATTGTTTGTACACGTGATGTAGTAAATTTAGAAAGCACTGAGAGAGAAAGTAAAAGAGAGGAGATAATAGTTGAAAGGTTAGACAGGGAAGTCTCTGTGTAGAGATGGCATTTATTTTCAAAGCTTTTGAAGGTGGAGTATATCCATACAAACAGTAAGGGGAATGGTCTACTAGAAATTGGAATAAGAGGAAACTGATGTCAGGAGTGAGGTGTAGAGTTGATATTAGAAAACTGTCCTCTCATCAGCACAAGAAGTCAATGCATCTAAAACTTACAAAAATACCTCATAGTATAAGTAAATTATTTATAAATGTGGTGACTGGCAAGAGTATTTAGGAGTATTGACTTCTGAAGGAAGAAGATTGCACATAGGAATAGTTTGCTGAAGTGCTTGCCATTTTTGTCTCTCAGCCTTTAGTAATATTTAATTAAATTTGTATATATTACTTATAGAATTTTAAAAAAATATGACAAAGTCATGAATGTCCTATGGATAGAAAATAAATATATGTCAAATATTTTATTTAACTTTAATTAATGAGGGAACCAGTATGAGGTTAAAACTGGATAATTTGAAAAATCACACATTGTAAGCAATAGGAATGCTGATATGAATTTACAAAGGAATGCAAAACTAGTTTGTCCACAGGGCAATAATTAGTTGCATTCTATCAGATGCAACTCGTGTGTGTGTGTATTTGCATATATATCTATATATATATTTGCCTTCTTATCAGTTTTCAACAACTTACAGAATAGTGAAATAGAGCAAAGACAATGAAACTTTGAGATAACTTGGAAGAGTTCATTAGACAGAACACTTAGGAATCTTTTGTGCCCATTTCAAAAGTCTTTCAAACTTAGAATAAAATAAAAAGAAAATCAAAGGAAAAGGAATAAAAATGATACATTTTACCAATGTCAACACATTTTTAAAAACTTAGGAATACACAATAATAATTATTAATAATAATTATTCCTGGGGCACAGCTGCCCAGCACACACTGGATGTGGCACACATCCAATGCACTGCAAGTCACTGAAAGGAGCTGAAGCAAGGACTCAGGCCCTTCTGTCTGGCCTTGCCCACATAGAAGCCTGTTCGCTTCCCTGCATCCCAGGTGCTCCCATTTGGAGGCCTTTGTATGGGGGCCTTTGAAATGGAAAATGGAATGGTGAGGGAGCCAGCACTTTCTCTGATTGACCTCCTGCCTGTAGCATGAGGTCCTGCCTGTAGCATGAGGATAAACACTTGGTGGTTACTTTCATTTCCGTGTGTTTTCTTAATTGACCGCTCCAATACTTTACAGTTCTGTTCTCAGCTTAACTCAGTGCTTGACATAGTCCTGTATTTTACTCTGTATAAGAGTAAATTTAAAAAGACATAAGATGTAAATGAAGACAATGTGGGACATTTAACTCAGAATAAAGATTAAAAGTAAAAAAAAAAAAAATTCTGGGAAACCACGTCTTCCTGTCCTCATTTGTTTTCCCTCGTTTCTGGTAGTATCTTTGATTAGTCACCCACGCTCCAGTTTTAAAACTTATTTTTCTGTTTCTTTGTTTCAGGACGCAATTTTGATTCAATTAATATATATTTACAGAGCAACATTAAAACAGCTATACAACTGGCTGGGCGCGGTGGCTCACGCCTGTAATCCCAGCACTTTGGGAGGCCGAGGCAGGTGGATCACCTGAGGTCAGGAGTTTGAGACCAGCCCGGCCCACATGGTGAAACCCCATCTCTACTAAAAATACAAGAATTAGCCGGGCATGGTGATGCATGCCTGTAATCCCACCCACTCAGGAGGCTGAGGCAGGAAAATTGCTTGAACCCAGGAGATGGAGGTTGCAGTGAGCCGAGCTCTCACCACTGCACTCTAGCCTGGGCATCAAGAGCAAAACTCTGTCTCAAAACAAAAACAAAAACAAGAAACAGCCAAACAACCAAGATATAAACATTTGCTTCAGCCTATTTTAATTCAACTTAAAATTCTTTTAGATATTTCAAACATTTTCTAGACCTCTCTGCTCTTCCCTCAGCTCCCCTCGCCCTGCCAAAACACATCATCACCTGTATTGCTACCTAAGTGTCCCTCTGAAGCCCTTCCCTAACTCACCTGATTAAAGAAATATATACTAGGGAGAAAGCTACTTTGCTTACACAAGCATTTGTATGTAAAATCTTAGAACTCTGCAGATGAGCTCAGTTCCTCTTATTAGCATGTAAGCATTTAAAGAATGGTGTAACAATGTAATGTAAAAAGCTAACATGGGAGGGGGCCTTCTTATGTATAGCCCAGCTCACCCTGATAGAATTCCTCTCTGTTACTTTCAACTGTGTCTGTGTGTAGCTGAAATCATTCTGGTCTCTCCATGCTTGGAAGAACTGAGAAATACTCATTTAAGGTCTTGCCTTGATAAAAACCGTGAAAGGTCCAAAACATGTAAAATTAACAAGATAGAACACGTCATTGTGTTTTAATCACTTTAAGAATATACTACTTCTTGGAAAACACCATAGAACAATAAATCTTCCTGAAAGCTCTTGCTTAGCTTTATTTGCATCAGAGTAACTCAGGCTATGCTGTGGAAACAAATCAACCTTTTATGCCTAGGGGTTTAACACACTAAAAGTGATAAGGCTCATATGTAAATTTAAGAACTGTTTTAATGGGAAATTGTAATTTAAAAAAAGACAAAAAGGAGCTATATATATATCAATTCTGTACTCTAGTTGGTAAATTTGTTATTTACAGAGGTAGGGCGAGAAGTACAGTTTAACAATTCTAAACTTGCTTTACATGTATACTAGGGATGTACAAAAAGGAAATGAATGGTGGACATTTGGTGCTAGGTTTTTCACATTGGAGAGAGAAATTGCAGACAAGCAAGGAAGGAAGGATAGAATGAATTCTGTGGTACTAAATGAGAGTTGGAGATATTAGTATGAATTCATATTTAGCTTAATGCATATATACTTGCGAATTGTTATAGACCTAATTGTGGAAATGTGTATAAAAGAGTTCATATACACACATGTATTTGCTAGCTCTCTGCTCAGAGGGCCTGGAAACAGTGACATCTAACTAGCAACAAGTATACCTGGTACCCAAATCTTGATTCCTAAATGACATTTCCCAATAAAAAGAACCAGGATCCTTAAAGAAATGATAGATTCCAGGGCTGGAGGAGGGAAAAACATCAGATGAGCCTAGAGCTATCTGGTAATGCCAAAAAGTAAGGATGTGCTAAAAACACAAAGGGGCTATGCCAAAGGGAAACAGAAGCCCACCTGAAAAAACTCCCAATGGACAAAGCTGGATACATTTGAGCAACACGATAAACAATGTGGTATTAAATTACAACCCAAAGTACAAAACAAATATACATTATTAGTCCATGCTGATGTAAATATTAGGTAGACGCAAAAGTAATTGCGGTTTTCTGACATAACTTTTAATGGCAAAAAAGGAGTTCACATGCAATTTATTTTTAAATATGTAAAGGCGATATCTCTCTCTCTCTCTCTCTCTCTCTCTATATATAGATATATAAATATATAACAAGTAAATTTCATAAATAAGTAAATGGAGAAGTAAGATAAATCATTCTCATAGAAGAACTCCAAATAATTTAAGTTACATATTCCTTTCACTAGGAGGTGGAATATATCTATACTCTTTCCTCTACCACACTGAATGTAGGAAAGACTTAAGTGATTTGTCCCAAAGTATAGAGTATGAAGAAGGAAAAAAATAGTAACTTTACAGTAGAGAAACCTGGCACACAACATCTTAACCAAGTGATCCAATTTACCATCATTAGTAATAAGTTGTGTTGATAATATGTATCCTATGATATGATACATGACAGCTGCTGTATCACTTATCTAGTACTGAGAAAGCTAGAAAAGTTATGCCTTTTAAAAGTCATTAGTATCTACTGATTTTTCCATTGTATTTTATTTTTAGGGTGAAGTTTCAACAAACTGTAAGGCTCTCAACTTCACTGATGTTTAAAATATCTATTCCTATATTATATCTGCTTTATCTGTCCGCATGCTGTTTTTTTATTTTTTAATTAAAAAATATTATTACTGTGTTTTTGCAACTATTCTATCCTTCTTATTCGACATTTTCTGTCTTGCTTTCCTAGGATTTTATTTCTTTAAAATGTCTTTTAAACACCATTTTAGTTATTTCTCACAACTTTTGAAATGTATTTGTTTGATTATTATTCAATTCCTTGTACTTCATAATTTTTAAGTGAAAAATGGTAGTAAAATTGTGTAGTTTTATTGTTTTTTCTAAATTACCAATATACATCTTTTTTCTATTGTTTTGTTATTGATTTCTAAATTTATTAAGAATATATTCATTATTTTCTTTGACATTCATGAAATTTGCTTTGAAGCCTGTTACATGGCTAATTATGGTGATAGTCTAGTTGTACTTGAAACAACAGACAGATTCCTTAAAAGAAACTATATAATTCCCTGTGTAGAAATTTAATAAAGTTTATTAAATGTGTTCTTCAAATACCACGTGATTTGTTTGGTTTTCAAGCTAGATAAATTTTTGAATAAGTTATCTTAAAAACTGTAAGTATAATTATTTTCATATGTATTTTCCCATAATACTGTCAGTTATTATTTTTAAATATGTAGCAGCTATATCTATAACAACATATTAATTTATTAAACATATATTGCTTCCTATGTCCCCAAAGCTTTTCTAATACTTTACAGTTAATTCATCTAAGTCTTACAACAACCCTATATTAAAGATTATTTTTGGGCTTAATAATCCATTTTTCTTGTACTCATTATTGATTATTTTCATAATCTAAGAACCTAGAACAGGCTTTTTTATTATTGAAGTTTTACATTTCTAGGCTACTAAAAAAGAGCAAATAAACATCTGGAATTATGATAAAAATCAAGAGAAATAAAAATGTTATTATAGGTGCAGGTTGCCATATGCACTCTACATTTCAGCACCACAAGACAGCAACTTAATAGTTATTTTAATGCCCTCTGATCATTCTAGGTATTGGCAGACAGATGGTTCACTTCCATTAAAACTAAAATTAAAAATTAAAACAATTTCTAATGTATTTCAGAATTCTTATGTAAACTTCTTATCTTAGAGCACATTGCACAGTGAGTATTCTACTTATTTGTGCTTCTCTAAAACAAGACTCACTGTTTAAAAGCTTGATACACTGTCATCAAAGGTAAATGTCATTTTTTGGTTACATTTCAGAGCAGCCATTTTGTCAACTACATTATTTCAGAAACTTTGACTAAAATTGCCAGGATAAACAAAAATTACTAAATGTTATTAGGAGAGATCACTGTCTTCCAATTATTATTGGCTTTGCAAATATTATTATATCAAACTAAGATTTAATTTTCTGAAAACTTTCAAAATAAATCAATATACTACCATGTTTTTATTATAATTCCATGAGGTAAATTAAATTCTAGGAAGTAATATTTAATGATATAATTCCTTGTTCTTTATGAAACAATATACTCATTGAAAATCACTTTTTAGCAAACAAAATAATTTTCTTAGAAAATTCAAACTATAGTCTACCAATGGAGTTATGGGAAATTTTTCTAATTCATAAAGCATGAAAATATTTTTTCTCAATATTATTTTAAAATTAATCCATAGTAATCAATATTATTATGTTTATGATACTGCACATATAGAAGATTAACTAGAGATTTGGAGAAAAAACTGGGTTAAAATCCAGTTCTGTTGTGACCTAATCTCATTTACTGTGGCAAATGACTTTATAAATGAAACATTAATTTTCTTATGCATAAGTGCAGATAATTTAGTCCTAATCTGATGTACTTGACAGTTTTTAGAATTAAAACTTACTATTATAGATATATAATAATGTATTGAGTATGTGTGTGTTTGTAAAGATAACATAAATAATTAAGAAGATAATTTTTGACTTAATTATTATGAACATATTCTTCAAACTGTAAACATTTAGTTATACAAATATTACTTGTAATCGTTTTTCTCCCCAGATAGTATTACTCAAAGGTCTATGATATGTGTTGGTGGGGATGTCCACAGGACTAATTCAATAACAATTTGTATTGTATATTCCTTGCTATGACTTTTCAGTGCATGTTAAAAAGTCGGTGTCTTAAGTTCCAAAATGCAGAAAATATTTTAGTTCTGATACACAGTGCTCTTTATTGGCATGGAATCTTGATTTTCAAAATGAAGAAGGAATGAAGGGAAAGGAAAGAATAAAGAAAGAACAGTAAGTAATTTCTCTCTCAATTATTTAACCTTGTCATACCCTGTTAACATATCTGTATGTCAAAAAACATTTTTACACTTTTGGTTACGTTTTTATTTGCATTCCAAATGACGACATTTATTATGAAATCCAAGGAAAGCAAGCTTCCACAATATCTACCAATCTATTTAGTACAAGAAGCAAAAACAATCCAAGCAGGTAGGTCAACACCCGGTCTTAAAAGCAGAAGAATCAACACAGGGGCCCCTGAATTGTCCATTTTGGTCGTTGTCAGATTTATCAACATAATCACAACCCAATATTATTCTTTTCCTGTAGCATCTGAGTAAATAAGTCATACGTAGTTCAATGCGGATTCTGTGACTAATCTCTAGAAAAGAGAGGGAAATGCAAAAATATTGACATATAAAGGGCAATTATAACACTATATCTTTAGTACAGTTGGTTCTTCTTATTCACAGTAGTTACATTCTATTAAGTCACTGAGAACACTGAATTAGTGAATACTGAATCATTCCTCCAAGAGGTTAAGCTCCTTTGAGTCTCTGGTCACATTTTTGTCAATGAATAAATACATAACCTTGTTTTATGTATGTTTCTTTTTAAAGATATCTTATTTAATATATATATTGGATTCATTAACATTGAGCTCACAGCAAATAGCACTATAACTCATGCCTGAACAAAGCTTATCTAACACACATTAAACTGTAAGGTACGTCACAGCCTTCTTGCACTGAAGATCGTTAGGCAGCACTTCAGCACTACACTCACAGGAACATTTTAAACCATGAAATTACCAAAAAAAAAAAAAAAAGTATAAAAGTAAAAAAAAATGGCATTACATAGATTACAAAAAGGACATGTTTACAGTATGAGCTGGAACAGAGAAGACAGAGCATCATGTTGTGTGACCTGGGTGAACACACTCTTTTCAGCAACTCAAATTGTTTATCACTTTACATATGTCTGCAAATGACACTGAAATCATTTTAAGTATTGATTTGGGGGTTAAAACAAATTTTAGCTAGTAGGTTAATTCACTAATATACAGTCCACAAATGATGAAGATTTACTGTATCTGGAAGAGTAACTGGGATGCTGAGAGATTTTCTGAATGAATCAGAGGCTCAACTATAGGAAGTACCTATATGGTGTAATCTTATATAGTTCCCCCAAGTCCTGATGTAAAGAAAGGTGGATCTATACTAGTTGATAGCCTTAGCTTTGATATTTTAGGCTACTTACTACTTCTTAGTAACCAAAAGCAACCTTAAGCAGCTCTTCTGAGATCAGACTGAGGTGGGGAGAAGTGGACAGATGAGCTCATGTAGTGTATTTATCACTGAAAGAGACTGATTTTGATGGGTGATACATGGTGGAGGTGGAATGGTGGATGAGAACAAACTTTATTCAAAAAGGACAGTTACCTAACAGAATAGTATGGATTGCCATGGGAGCAATTATGATCGATATGCTTTTTTATCTTCCTTCCTTTCTTCCTTCCTCTTTTCCTTCCCTCTTTTCACAGATGCTTTTTGTTTTCTGAGTATTCTTTTTGTTCACTACAAGGTGGCAATCAGATATCTGTAGCAAGCTTGGATCAGTGACATCTGAGATACTTGTTTATTGATTATTCATCTGTTCTACATAATGACACCTCCACTGGTAGACAAAAATTTCGTGGTATGGTAAGTTCTGCTCTAAGATGATGCATATGTTGCTAAAAATCACATTATGCAAACTAACACAAGTAAAGCCATAGGGCTTATGAGAAAAGGGGGCTAGGAGCACAACACTGAAAACTTTTGTTAGTGACACATTAGACAAAAAGATAAGAACCTAACTAAAATAGTAGCACAGTTTTACACATATTAAATCGTTAAGAAATAAATAAATAATGCAATAAATGTGGCACCTTTTCTCCAAAAAAGACTTAAATTCCCTTGTGGAAGTGGGCATCAAAAAAGTTGCAGCTTTTGAGTTACTGTGAAGTGATGGAAGGAAGGTTGACTGAAATGGTGTGGAACACTGTACCACCAGATAGTAATGAGTGCAGCTCAGAATTTAAAACACAGGCAGTGTGCTGAGGTAGCTGGTAGATGTTTGAGGTGAGTGCATCTTGTATATTCTGCATAGTTCAGCTGAGTTGGGTGCAGTTTTTTGCATTCTCTTGGTATTTCTCATGAATAAAAAGTCTGGCATAAGTGTATAAAAAATCTGGCTTGTCCTCTAATTGTTTCTTAATATATCAATCACATTGGAACAACTTCAGATTTTCAACACAAGTATTATAACAGAACTGACTGTACAATGTTATTGGACTGCAGTATGATTGAATTTTGGTTTCGGATGAACTGCTAGATTTCCCTAGAAATATTCACTGACCCAAACTGTGGCAGTTTATATTTGAATCTTGTTTGAGGACCATCCTTCTATCTCCTGAATTGATGCTTCAGAATCTTTCTGACATTAACATGTGTGTTTACTCAGGACTCTGTCTCTTTGTTTCTATTCACTGGGGCTTGTCATATACTCAAACACTGAAGAAAGGACATATGACTTCCAGCGGAGTACAAATCAGGTGGTCCCCATAGGAATATCTGACACTGCTCTACATTTATCTAAGCAATTTACCCAACCTGTGTAATTATTAACACACTGCCTCCACTGCACAAGGATTTTTCCTAATACAGAATCAGTGGGCTGTGTGAGCCTGAATTTTGGCCCAGGCTCAGTGTATTTCATCAACACTGTGATTGCCCTTGATGTATGCCAACACCACAATATCAAAACATCAAGAAGCAGAAGCATGCTTTTGGTATTATAGCAAAGTGATGAAAATTCATGCAAAGGAAGAATCCTTTTAGAATTAAATTTTTGCCTAAAATGCCTTTTCTTCTCCTTGACCTGATTTTGCCCATTCCTTGAGGCCACACTTTTTTCGCTTCCTCTAATAATTCTTGCTATTCCCACCCTCACTGTTTTCACATACCCCACCTTATCCAATAGGTTTAAGTTCATTGCTTCAGCCCTGTTCTCTTCATAGCCTAGTTTCATCACAGACCTACTTTCCTTTTACTGATTACAAAGAAGGTACAACTAGCTAGCATGGCACCCTGACCCTACTCAGCTTAGGGCTTTATTGTCAGAATCTTCCTTTCTACAGTGTCCCTTGGTTAATTACGAGTGCATTTTTCTTTAGTTTTGCTATTTTTAATTTTTTCTACTCAACTGACTTGTTAACTTCAGAAATAAAAGAGAACCCACCAAAGTTGGTTCATTTACAAGATGAACTCTCAAGTCTTAAAAAGAATCTGGGGCCGGGCATGGTGGCTCACGCCTGTAA
This sequence comes from Pongo pygmaeus, assembly GCF_028885625.2. Classification (NCBI taxonomy): domain Eukaryota; kingdom Metazoa; phylum Chordata; class Mammalia; order Primates; family Hominidae; genus Pongo; species Pongo pygmaeus. The sequence continues at coordinate 48,608,598 of NC_072378.2, forward strand.
TCCCAACGCTTTGGCAGGCCAAGGCGGGCGGATCACGAGGTCAGGGACCATCCTGGCTACACGGTGAAACCCCATCTCTACTAAAAATACAAAAAAATTAGCCGGGCCTAGTGGCGGGCGCCTGTAGTCCTAGCTACCCGGGAGGCTGAGGCAGGAGAATGGCGTAAACCCAGGAGGTGGAGCTTGCAGTGAGTAGAGATCGCACACTGCACTCCAGCCTGGGCAACAGAGCGAGACTCTGTATCAAAAAAAAAAAGAAAAAAAAAAAAAAAGAAGAATCTGAAAAGTCAGCCCTGCCAAATGCTTGTCATGCCTATTAATATATTTACTAATGGGGAACTCACTATTTGTTGAGGCAGCTCATTTGGCATTTAGTGAACTCTTTTAAGAAGTTTCTTCTTAATATGGGGCTAAAAAATCTGTCAAGAGTGCTCAACAACTGCAATCCTATCCCTGCAAGACTCCAAGAATAATACAAAATTTATCTTCAGAAAAATCTCTGAAATATATTCAGAAAGTAATTTCCAATGCTGAGTTTTTCTTTTCTCCAGGTCTATGTTCACTTTGCCAAACTGATTCTCCAAAAATACAAACATGAATTTTTTTCTACTTCCATTTCCTTGAATATTGAAATTTGTCTATTTCTATTTTAGACCACGGTATCCAGAATTTTATATGAAGGTTTGTTTTTGTTTGATTTTGCTTGTTTTTGTTTTCACAATACTTTGCACATTGTAAAACAATAAGTAGATACTAAATGCTGATTGCACTAAATTTTCTATAAGATGGAATTTGGAATTACCTTCCTAGGAGTCTTTACTTTGTGGTAGAAATAGTTACAGATTATTTGAAAAAAATTAGACAATTTCCAGGAATTTTCTATTCCTTGCATTTTGGTAATTCTCTATATTCTGTATGCTTATAATTAACTTTCCTGGAGATTTTCTTCTCCGTTTTCACTTATCTATCAGATGTCTGAACATAAATACCTATTAAACTTTAAAATTGGTAAAATCATTTAATAGTCCCCAATGTTTTGTCATTTGACAAAATGACAAACTGTGAAGATATCCCAATCGGTCTGTTACACGAAAAGAAGCTAGAGATATACATGCCCCTAAATACCTCTATGTAGCTCCAGCTTAGATTTCTAGAGTCCGTGTGCACCTAGAATGTAACCCAGTTCAGTGACCAACCAACAAGTTCTCATCAAACTCAACTGTAATTTCTAATAATCTTTGCTGTCAGGTAATTTCCTACCCCACATTTTTTTTTGTTCTGAAAATATGACATAAAATGGATGGTCATTATAAAGAGGTTGAGAAATTTCCTTCAAATCCATCAATACCAGTCATGAAGTAAGGCTAGTTTCTTTCACAAAATCCTATATTTGCTTCTTACAGAGGTAATATTCACAAGACTGGAGTTTCAAATGGATATGCTAAAATTGCTTGTAGCAGATGAAAATACAGGAAGATTAAATGAGACAACACACATGACATGTTTTGTAAGTGAAATGTGCTTCATAAATAAGAGATACTAAAAGTATGTAAGAATTGGCTGGGCCCGGTGGCTCACGCGTGTAATCCCAGCACTTTGGGAGGCCGAGGCAGGCGGATCACAAGGTCAGTAGATCGAAACCATCCTGGCTAATACGGTGAAACCCCGTCTCTACTAAAAATACAAAAAAATTAGCCAGGTGTGGTGGTGGGCGCCTGTAGTCCCAGCTACTCGGGAGGCTGAGGCAGGAGAATGGCGTGAACCTGGGAGGCGGAGCTTGCAGTGAGCCAAGATCACGCTACCGCACTGGAGCCTGGGCGACAGAGAGAGGCTCTGTCTCCAAAAAAAAAAAAAAAAAAGTATGTAAGAATTTAAGAATGGCCTTGCATGTCATTCATACTTTTTTTTCATTCTACCTACCTCGGCTACTTCAACATTTAAAAGTTCCTTATAACTTCTTTAACACAGGCTGGGGAACAGGTAGATTTCATTACAAAAATCCCCTTTCACGAGTTCTCAAAATCTTTTCCAAGAGCTTTCATAGACGAAATGATCAACTCTCAAAACTATTAGGTTATAACCCATTTTTCTATTTTATGTTTGTGTTGCTGGATGAAATCTGTATTCCAAACATATCGCCTAGCTTTCTGGGCAGGTAGAGATTTGATCTCTCTTGAGATGTCAAAATGGAGTTTATGGAGAAGATTGCACAAAATAACTTTGTTCAGATGCTGTGGTTAAAGTTGAGAGAAGAAGGCTTTAACAGTTCACAAAAGAGATATACTCGTTTTTACAAAGAAAAGCTCTATTCCCTGAGTACATACTGTCAAATGAAATCATAACATATCAGGTATCAATCATATATTAGACAAGGATTAAAGGCACAGATGTCTTGATATTATGGGCTTTACCAATGTCCCTTATGCATTTTTGTTTTAATATAATGCCACATTATTAACCAATTAGTCTAGAATCACGTCAAGTCAGCAGAGGTACACTGTCTATTTTATGTCAACATCCTCCCTTCAATATATGTAAAATAAATCATTCATCACCAATAATTAATACAACATAGGAAGAAAAAAAACTAAAAATGGATTTTTTCACCTCTTTCCCTGAACTCAGAACTGGTGTGTGATCCCAGTGAAAACGAGCTGAAAGCTTGCTTCTCTTAGGTTATTCTTGTCTGCATATGTTAGACCTTCTGGTTTTGGTGGCTTCAACAGCTTTTCGATGGCTTCACACATGCAACTTATGTTTTCATTTTTCCAGCTTTTCTGGAAATTTTGCAAGAGTTGTTTGTCTAGAAAATTCCTTTCACCTACATATCTCATATCTCTCAGAGCATTTTAAATTTTAATTTCACTGATTACAAATTATGATGAGCACATTTTCATGCTTTTTGACCTTAAGTTGTCATCTTTTGTGAAGGCTTGAAATATTTTCTCCATTTTTAAGGTTATCTCTCTTTTTTTTAATTGATATGTAGTTCTGTACCTAGTCTACTTGTGAGCCATATATTGACTACAGGAGTCGTAAATTCATTCTCCCACTCTGCCCCTTACATTTTCAATTCCTTAATTTTGTCTTTTGAGTAAGAGCATTCTTACTTATAATGAAGTCCAATTTATCAATTTTTTTCTATATTGTTTATGTTTTATGCTGTCTTTGAGAATTCCCTATCCTACTGATATGAAGATATTCTCCTAGGTTTTATCCTAGAAGCTTTATTGTTTTTAAGGATGATGCTTCAAGGGGGTCAATGTTCTTTTTTAAAATATAAATCTATGAATTAGCTTTCGCTGCATAACAAAGCACCTCAAAACTTAAGTTTTTATTAATTTTTATTTATTTTATATTATTTTATTGAGTGCACTGGTAGGATCTTGGCTCACTGCAACCTTTGCTTCCTGAGTTCAAGCAATTCTTGTGCCTCAGCCTCCCAAGTAACTGAGATTACAGGCACCTGCCACCATAACCGGCTAACCCACTATGATTCTGTGGGTTGCCAGTTCACCTGGATAATCTGTAATCTGCTGGACTCAATCACAAATGTTACTGTGACAGTTAATACTGACTGTCAGGCAGGTGTGGTAGTTCATGCCTGTAATCTCAGCAGTTTGGGAGGCCAAGGCAGGCGGATTACCTGAGGTTAGGAGTTTGAGACCAGCCTGGCCAACATGGTGAAACCCTGTCTCTACTAAAAATACAAAACTTAGCTGGGCATAGTGGTGCATGCCTATAATCCCAGCTACTCGGGAGGCTGAGACAGGAGAATCACTTGAGCTAGGGAGGCATAGGTTGCAGTGAACCGAGATTGCACCACTGCACTGCAGCCTGGGAGACAAAGCAAAATTCTGTCTTAAAAAAAGAAAAAAAATTGACATATACTGTGTTGTTATTAAGCACTATTTTGGCTATATGGTTTGTAGGTTTCTCTTCAAAGCTGAGTGTCAACTTGATTGTATTGAAGGATGCAAAGTACTGATTCTGGGTGTGTCTATGAGGGTGCTGCCAAAGGAGATTAACATTTGAATCAGTGGGCTGGGAAAGGCAGAACCATCCTTAATCTGGGAAGGCACCATCTAATCAGCTGCCAGTGCAGCCAGGATATAAAGCAGGCAGAAAAACATGAAAAGGCTAAACTGGGTTAGCCTCCCAACCTACATCTTTCTGATGTGCTGGATGCTTCCTGCCCTCCAACACTGGACTTCAAGTTTTTCAGCTCTGGGACTCAGACTGGCTTCCTTGCTCCTCAGCTTGCAGATGGCTTATTGTGGGACCTTGTGACTGTGCAAGTTAATACTACTTAATAACCCCCATACATATGTGTGTGTGCGTATGTATGTATATATATATATATCCTATTATTAGTTCTCTAGAGGGACAGAACTAATAAGATATATACAGGATACATATATATATATATTTATAGGATATATATAAGATGTATATATATATGATACATATATATAAAATAGGATATATATGGGGTTATTATATATCATATATATAATAGGATATATATATCATATATATCCTATTTTATATATATTATATTATATTATTTTTTAGTGTTACTTAATAATACAATTATATATAATATATTATATATGCAATTATATATACATATATAATATAATATATATAATAGATACAAAATATGATACATATCCTATTACATATTATATATAATATATAATAACCCCATATATATCCTATTTTATATATATATATCCTATATATATATACATCTTATATATATCCTATAAATATATATATATATATATGTTTCCTGTATATATCCTATTAGTTCTGTTCCTCTAGAGAACCCTGACTAATACAGTTACCAAGAGTCAGTCCATATGTCTGTTGGTTAGCTGGCTGGGTCATTTGGCTTTTGTTATTCAGGGTAGGTCAGGCTTGTTTTCATGGTGGTGGATGTGGAATTCTCAAGGTCAACAACAAAAAAAAAGAACAAGCCACAGCGTACCAGCACTTTTCAATCTGTGTTAACATCATCATGTTTCCCATTGTCCCTCTGACCAAGTGAGGCGACATAGCCAACCCAGATTGAAAGGGCAGAGGGCAGACTTCACTTCTTGATAAAAGGAAATTATTTGTAATGGTTTTGCAATCTACAATATCCAGTTGACCTAGCACCATTTATTGAAGAGACTTTCCTTTCTCCACCATTCTTTAGTGTTACTTAATAATACAATTACTTTTTATTCCGACTTGGCTGGAGGGAGAAATTGAAGCTGAAAGATGTGCTTCAGTCCCCTAGGCAGTTTAAAGTCCTTTCTGTAGTAAGATTCTTCTCTTTGTTTGCATATTCTATGAGTTACTTAGTAAATTTTTTGTAGTGTAGCTGCCTAGATAACATATTCCAGCTTTGGTAGTATACCTGACCAAGACAGCTTTGACATTGCCCTCAGCTTGACCAAACTTCAGACAGAAGAGTTAGACATATATAAAGCAAATCTTCATATATGTATGATTATCATATCGTCTTTTTAATGTATGGAGCTTACTGTGTTATTCCCTTTTTCATTCCATGTATTAGTTATTTCAGTATCCTTTTTTAATCAGTCTCACCAAAGTTTTATCAATTTCATTGATAAAACATTATCAGTCTTTTCTGAGAATCAAGCTTTGGTTATTTATATATAAATCTGTAGATTTTTGTTTTTTATTACAGTATTTACACTTTTATATTTGTTTCCATTTCTTTGACTTTCTTTAGGACGAATTTGCTTGTTATTTTTTCTAATATTTTTAAAAAATTAATGTTTATGTAGCATAATAAACAACAATAGTTGCAAGCACTATTGTTTTAGCAACTCAGATGTCCACCATGAGTCAGTTGGGGACTCTCTTCTTCAAACTTCATTATCTACATTCTGAGCCATCAGGGTACTGAAGGGCCAGTGTGTCATCATTGTCTGCTCTAACTTTTCCTTGAGATGTTTGAATTTTTACTGATATCAGAGCCTCGAGTAAAATCTATCAATGCTTAATTATAGAAACTAAAACATCAGAAAGGATTTGGGGCAAAAAGCTTATAATTTTTCTGAAATATCCTAAAATGCTGTCTTATGATTGGGGCATATAATATACAGCATATGCAAGTTTATCTTTCGAATTTAGTTTTATGGATAAATTTCAGATGGCAAGAGCCTGTTTTTTGTCTCCTATTATTTTTATATGTCCTATGCCAGAGGCCTAGCAGTAAATTTCTGCCTCCTAGAAAATGTCAGCAAATGCTCTGTGTGATTTACAAGCAGAGTATTTCAGAAATGGTAAAACACGTAGACAGCATTTTTCAGAACCACAGTGTTAATCTCTAGGGCAAACATTCTTAAGCTTGTGACACTGACAACTCCTCTGTGAGGGGATTCTATTTTATAGAATTTTAGGTACAACTGAAATGCCTGAAGGGGCATGGCCTATATAAAATGTAATTTTAAGGCTGTCAATTAGTTTTAACAAAGCATATAAGACTGCTGAATCTAGTACTCTCTACATACTGCAAAATTAATGCTTTGGGGCTTTCTTTTAAGCTTGGATAAAGCTGGGTAGAGATTGGGTTTTCTTCTGTGCCAGACATCATCATAACAATTACTTTCTATTCCAACTTGGCTGGAGGGAGAAATTGAAGCCGAGGGATGTGTCCCAGTCCATCAGGCAGTTTAAAGTCTTTGCTATGGCTCAGAGTTCATCTTTTAGCTTGTACTTTTTTGTTTTGTAGAGACGGGGTTGGCTAGTGTTTTCATGTGAGTTACTTAGAATCCCTTCTGAGGTGAGACTCCTTAGATAACATATCCTAGCTTTGGTATATTAAATGTATTTGACCAAGAAGATTTTGACATTCTCCTCAGCTTGAAAAAACTTAGACAGGTTTTTCCCAGACTATAGGTGTTGACCTCCCTTTTCTTAGAGCATTTACTTTATAAAATGTTCTATTGTAAATTCTTTGTCTGTCCTGTTGCAGGAAGTCAGGGACCCTGAACAGAGGGACTGGCTGAAGCCATGGCAAAAGAATACAAATTGTGAAGATTTCATGGACATTTATTAGTTCCCCAAATTAATACTTTTATAATTTCTTATGCCTGTCTTTACTGCAATCTCTGAACATAAATTGTGAAGATTTCATGGACACTTATCACTTCCCCAATCAATACCCTTGTGATTTCCTATGCCTGTCTTTACTTTAATCTCTTAATCCCATCATCTTCCTAAGCTGAGGAGGATGTATGTCACCTCAGGACCCTGTGATGATTGCGTTAACTGCACAAATTGTTTGTAGAGCATGTGTGTTTGAACAATATGAAATCTGGGCACCTTGAAAAAAGAACAGGATAACAGCAATGTTCAGGTTCAGGGAATAAGAGAGATAACCTTAAACTCTGACTGCCGGTGAGCTGGGCAGAACAGAGCCATATTTCTCTTCTTTCAAAAGCAAATGGGAGAAATATCACTGAATTCTTTTTCTCAGCAAAGAACATCCCTGAGAAAGAGAATGCGTCCCTGAGGGTAGACCTCTGATATGGCCGCTTTGGGGGCAGCTGTCTTTTACAGTCACAGCTGTAGGGATGAAATAAGCCCCAGTCTCCCGTAGTGCTCCCAGGCTTATTAGGACAAGGAAATTCCTGCCTAATAAATTTTGGTCAGACTGGTTGTCTGCTCTCAAACCCTGTCTCCTGATAAGATGTTATCAGTGACAATGTGTGCCCAAAACTTCATTAGCAATTTTAATTTTGCCTCAGTCCTGTGGTCCTGTGATCTCGCCCTGCCTCCATTTACCTTGTAATATCTTATTACCTTGTGAAGCATGTGATATCTGTGACCCATACCCTATTCGTACACTCCCTCCCCTTTTGAAAATCACTAATCAAAACTTGCTGGTTTTGCGGCTTGGGGGGCATCACAGAACCTGTCGACATGTGATGTCTCCCCTGGACACCCAGCTTTAAAATTTCTCTCTTTTGTACTCTGTCCCTTTATTTCTCAGACCGGCCGACACTTAGGGAAAATAGAAAAGAATGTACGTGAAATATTGGGGGTGAATTTTGCCTGATATCTGGCTGAATTTCCCCCAATATTGTCCCTTTGAGATATAAATTTTCTCCCAGTGCTAGTATCTTACCAGTTTCACAACCCAGGAATATCTTTCTTAAGGACCTGGGAGCCATTCCTTTGAAATGTGAATATCAAGAGAGAGTTTCCTATTTCCCAGTTTTGGTGGGAGAGTAGGAACTTAATTTACATAAGCAACAATTAGCAAATATAGATGGCTTGATCACATGGCCAAACTCTCCCCTAATACTCTTCAGTACTTTTCTACTAGTTCACTCCAGTGCTTAATACCTTTTTGTGTTAGTGGAATTGAATTCAGTCTCTCTCTGTTATTGCAATAGTCTTGAATAAAGTCTTCCTTACCTGTTTAACTTTTCTACTACAATTTTTCTTTGATGTATCTCATTTCCATTTTGTGTCAGTGAAAGTCTTCTGAGGAGTTAAAATAAGAAAACCACCAGCTCATTTGCTGCCTGGTCACAGAGACAGCTATCAGAACAAAGGTGTGATGTGTGTGTGTGTGTGTAATGTGTGGCAACGTAGGTGACTTGGGGTCTGGGTGGAAAGTCTCATTATTTTATGAATTTCCCACATGGTCATTCTCTCTGACAGGTACCAGCTTAGATTTATTGGAGACAGAGTCAGGCTTGGTCTTGAGTGGAGATGTTTGTTGTGCATTGCAGAATGATTCAGATAGATCGTTACCAGATACCAGATAATGTTTTGTTTGTTTGTTTGTTTGATCCTTTTTATGTCTTTGAGGGTAAGGATCTTATTGATCTTTGGAATTGACTCAGGCTACATGACCAAATCCTCGCTAAGCCTTTTCAGCAGGAAAATCACACCCAGTGTATTTCACCAGTCAAAATGAAGATGGAAATGTTGGACAAAATATTTGATCCTCATATCACAGGATCAAGCTCATTAACAGTTGCATGCACTTTCCGATCAAACTAATCTACGTTTTCAAACTTCTTTTTCACGTCCTGGAAAAAGGGGTGCTCTAGGCAGATCACTCTACCTGCCGATAGAATTCTTTGCTTATTTGGGCCCATGTAATTTCTAGTGGGGAGTTTGTGCTGCTTTCTACTTACTTAATTTACATACATGTGATAAAAATACTTTAAAATTAGGGTACATTAGATGATGATTGGTTAAAAGCCTCAATAGTTATTTACAATAGAACTGTTCCATGGCAGCAGAAGCTTGTCTTTAAGATAGGTACCATCAATTTTCTTTTTCCCTCTATACACAAATCCCTATGAAGAGGTGGCATCTATTTCTCCTTTCCCCTTATATCTGGGCTGGTCTGAATGACTTATTTGGCTAATAGAATATGGGAAAGTGATATCTTGCTACTTCTGAAGTTAGGTCATAAAAATCTCTGCAACTTACCCTGGGTATCTTGGGCTGTTTGCTTCTGCAATTCTTACTCTGAGAGTAGTCAATGCCATATAAGAAGCGTGTCCATGATGTGAGATATTTAAGTTACATAAATAGGCCAGATTGATTGAAATGCCATGTTGTGGGTTGCAGGGGGGAAGAGAGAGAGAGAGAGAATGGTGGCCAAGGAGCTGAGAGAGAGAATGGAGGCCAAAGAGCAGAGATGCCAGACATGCGTGTGAAGAGATCACCTTGAAAGCATATCCTATAGGTCCAGTCTCTGCAGATAATGCCAGTTTGGCAAGAGGTAAACTGTCTAGCTAAGCCATTCCCAAATTTATGACCTTCAAAATCATGAGAAGGTTAAAACAGGTGTTTTAAGTCAATAAACTCTGGGGATGATTATGCAGCATTAGCTAACTGGAATAATATCCAAGTTTCAATTTTAGGTTTTAGAACAAAATATTGCTTCCGCATTTCCATGTTCAAAGCTTCCTGCTCTTTTCCCTAAAATCAACTTTGCTGGAAGTTTCCAAGCTGAAAGTCAGTATCAAAAGTTTGGTGCAAGTTTTATAATAAAATAAATTCCTTTCATTTGTATCCCATTTGTAAAGAAAAATTGCAGAGGCATATGTAGAGCCTAAACATTTTTGAGTAAGTAGATCTTAGGTCTATTTCTTTATGATATTAGACAGTTACCTGTGATAAATTAGTGCAGCCTTATATCCTTGTAGAATTATATTCAGGATTATAATTGGAAGGTTCCTAAGCACTTACTTTTTTGAGAAGAAGGATTTTGAAGCTGGCAGGCTGGCATTCAAATCTTAATCCTACCATTAACATTGGGAAAAATACTTAAATTTTTATGCATCTCAATTTCTTCACCTCTGAAAGGAGAATAATAATAATAATAATGCTTTGCAGTTTTATTTTAATTAATGACATATAAAATGATATATCTAGCAGACACTAGATATTCAAAAAATGCCAGTCTCCCATTTCCATTTTCTTCTTTTGCTCAAGCAATTCATTAAGCTGCCTTCTCTGTCTCATTCCTCTGTTTTCAGTTTAAGTAATATTGTTGCTATTTGTGTGTAGGTATGTTTCAGTCCTTAGTCTATAAACTCAGGGTATGTATTTATTTATCTTTGCATTTCCAAGAATAGCTCATACCCTGGCATGCAAAAGATATTTTAAGATATGTATAGAATAGAAATATAAAGTCTCATCTCTCCTATAAAGCACCCTTTGAGCAGCCTACCTCCTACTGATCCCTATTTTCCCTAAAATTAAAAAAAAAAAAAAACACTACACCATCTGTTCCATCCTTTAGGCCAACATGAATTAGACACTGCATGTAATTTTGACTTTCATGTCAGTTTACTACATACAATTTAAGTCTTCTGTTATAAAATCTTCAAATGGTGGTCATAAGATCTTTCTGTGAGATGGTCAGGTATGTTATTTTATTGCTCCAAGCGTTGCCTAAAACAGTACCTTGTACGTGTAATATATCTTCAATGGATAAAATAAGGAAGAGTCTCTGTAGGAGAAGAATGAAAAGTCAAGGAGCAAATTAAAGTTTCATGGATTAAAATGATGTGGTCTTTCTCCCATAATTTGGAAATTTGGAGTCTTAATATTAGGAAGTATTAGGTGTGTGTTTAGTTTAGAATGGTTAAATCTCATTTGTTGTAATTTAAAATGGGAACTTTATTGCATTGTGATTGAAACACGGCCCGAGTATTTTAATAGAAAATCAATTCTTGTAAAGCTAGTTGAAAAGTGATTGCTTTTTAATTGGAACTGTTCATAGTCACAGTCCATTCTTTAAAGCTATTTCAGGATTCCAACAAATGAGAACAACTTGAAATCAAGAAACTGCATTAATCACAACAATAGTTAACTTACAATGCTAAATAGACAAGAAAATATTAACTTTCTGGGGGGGGGTGAAGGAGTCAATTTTCTTTAGTAAAATCGCAATTTAGGATTAAAGTGAGGCCTTATAGAAGGGAAATAGTAGATTTCCCAAACGCAAATGTTGATCTATTGACCAAGCAAGTTTGCAGTTTAGATTCACCGACTGAAAAGCTATTGCCCTCACAAAGCCTTCAGAAAGCCAAGTTCTTTCCATTTACCATGGACTTTGTCCAATCTGAGGTCCAATCTCTTTGTGTCTAACGATTAGCCCAAACAAGTTTTTACATTTCCTAAGTAATAGTGCACTTAGAATTTCTCAGGGGCATTACTCCATTATTTAGCCAATAACATTGCCAGGAAACCATTAAAAATTTTTGTGGAGGTCTTCCATTTGTTAGTTTTTCACAAACCATTTTATTTAGTTAAATAACTCTTTTCCTCATTGACTTTTCAATCTTCCACTGTACTATATGTCTTGTCTTCTTTACAACTGAACACAGCTATAGAACTAAGATTCTTTCCTTGTATCTCTGCTACTCATTGTATTTCCATTAGAATTTGTTTTATTTTATTTTTCTACTTAATCCTATAGAAGTGATCCAGTTTATTTTGCAACAAGAGGGTAGAAATTATTTATTATCACAGTTCACTATTTTCTACAGTAGGTTTGCTATGGTTATTCATTTTAATACAAAATACACTCACAGAACAAAAATTTAAAAATTTAGCATATAGCAAAATCAATGTATATTTAAGCATAAATGAGCAAAGAATTATAAAATTTGGAAAAGATGCCCTCATTTGAGCTTTGCCTAGCTCCTTGTTACTAGTTTTAAATACACATATAAATAAATAATAATATATACACTTTACTTCCAATAAGACATATCAAACTAAGATATATTCATAGAAAACGAATCTCACCTAGGATCAAAAGGGTTTATATTCTTTTTCCAGTATGTGATGATACATATTGTATTATTATTATTTTTTAATCAGGGTCTCACTCTGTCACCCAGGCTTGAGTGCAGTGGTATAAACTCACTGCAGCCTGGAACTCCTGGGCTCAAGAAATCTTCCCACCTCAGCTTCCTGAGTAGCTGAGACTACAAGTGCATGCCACCACACCCAGCTACTATTTTAAATTTTTTGTAGAGATAACATCTAACTGTGTTGCCCCGGCTGGTCTCACTCTCCTCTACTCAAGTGATCCTCCCACCTCAGCTTCCCAAAATGCTGGGATTATAGGCATGAGCCACCATGCCCAAGCCTTATTGTATTTTTTGATGGCTAAGTTGCCATCCATTTTTATTTTTTCCAATAGCCTTTCACCTCTTTCACTGAAGTAAATATGATCTAATATTAAAGTTAAACATTCTCTGAATCCTGGATGACATTAGAGCGTAAAGCAGCTCTCTCCTATTGTGGGAAACATAGACTCCATGCACAAGTTGTAACAAAGCCAATGTCTACTTTTTAAAGTAATGTTGACGATAATATAGAAATAAGGCTATCTTTATATAGTGCTTTAAAGTTGTGGTAACGGACAAAATCATCATGTCATTTGAATATTACTGCACTGTATTGGATTTGTATGATAATATTCATTATTAAGTATGAAAAGTGGCACATGGAGGGGGTCAGTGGGTTTGGTGAAGACCACATACCCAGTAATAAGCAGAACTGGAATCTAACTTAGGGATTCTCATCCTTAGCATACGGTTTTTTTAATTATATCATGTTATTACACAATGTTAAATTAATTTATTAAAACATAAATAAGTATAATAATTTTATGTACTGCTAGGTATATATAGACTGATGCACAGACTTATGAAAATATATACAATCATATTTCTTATTTTAGAAATCTAAATTTTCTCTAAGATATAAAACTTAGATTAAGTTTTATTTCAATACAATACACTTTGTCAAGGGATAATTTACTTAAAATAAAATGCATCCCAATTTATTGTATATTTTGATGAGTTTTGAAGAATGTGTACAGACAGGTAACTACCATCATTACCTCAAGACATGGAACATTTTTATCACCTGAAAAAGTTCCTTGTTATTCTTCGCAGTCAATCCTGTTTCATTGACATTAGCCCCAGTCACTGATCTGCTTTCTGCCTATAAAGATTGGAATTCTTTCCTGAGTTTCATATGAATGACTCAAAAGTACCTACTCTTCTGTGCCTGACTTCTTTTTCAACATAATGTTTTTGAGATTATCCATGTTGTGAAGTTGTATCGATGGTTCATTCCTTTTTATTGCTTCTTAGCATTCAATTGTATGTTATGCTAACATGTTTATTTATTCACATGTTGATGGCTATTTGGACTGTTCCCAGATTTTGGCTATGGGGAATAAAAAAGCTATAAACATTTGTGTACAAGTCTCTGTGTGGGTGTATGCTTTCATTTCTCTTGGGCAAATATCTGGAAATGGAATGGCTAGGTCATATGGTAAATATCTGTTCAAATTTGTATAAAACTGCTAAAATGCATTTTTCAAAGGTTGTCATTTTATATTCTCACAGGCAATGTATGTGAGTAACCAGTTATCAATATTGGTATTGTTAGTCTTGCATTTAAACCATTCGATTGGATTTGTAGTGGTATCCAATTATAATTTTAGTTTTAATTTCTCTGATGACTAATGATGCTGACAATTTTTCCAGGTGCTAATTGGTCATTTGTGTATCTTCTTAAATCAAATATCTTTTTTCTAATGCAAAATTGATTCATTTTTCTTCTTACTATTGAATTTTAAGAGTTCCTTATATAGTCTAGATGTATTTATTGTATTTCTGTGTTAAATATATTCATTTTCAATATTTTCTTCTAGTCTGTGACTTGCCTTATTTCATTATGGGTATGTTTTAAAGAGCAGTAGTTTTTCATTTTGATATATTTTAAATGTGTTGTTATTCATACTTTTTTATGTTCTATATAAAATATTTTTGCTTACCAACTTAACATAAAGATGTTTGATCTTCTGAAAGTTTAATACTTGTATCTCTTAATTTTAGATCTCTAATCTATTTTGAGTTGTTGTATAGTGTGAATTAAGAACAAAATTTTATTTTTTTCTCCATAAAAATATGCTATTGTTCCAGTCATAGTATTTCAATAGTATAATTTTCTCATTAAATTGACTTGGCAACATTGTGAAAGATAAATTAATATCTATCTGTCTATCTATGTACCTAGCTAACTAGACTTGATTCTATTCTAATGATTTATGTCTCTGTCTTCATAACAACATCAAATTGGCCTGATTGTGTCCGTATTTGTATTATATCCTGAAACCAGGTAGTGTATGTCCTCTAACATTTTCTTTAAAATTAAAATTACTTATCTATTTGTTATCTCTTATATTACCATATATTTTGAAATAAGCTTGTCAATTTCAACAGGTAATCCCGTTAATTGAGATTGCATAGAGATTTCTCTCAGCAATATTCTTTCAGTTTGCTTTGCACATATTTTTTAAAGTTTATCACTAGTCATTTATAGAATATAACTATGAATGTATGTGGGACTGTGTGTTCTTTGAGGTTAAGTTTACAAACTACTAATTCAATTGCTTATATATTTATAGGGATAGCTATATTCAGAGATGTTTTATTTGAGTTTGTGTTTGAAATATGCACTTATACTGAATATAGATTTTAGGTTGCAATAACATTTTCTACACCTTCTAAGAGGTTATTCCACCAACTTTTTGGTTGTATACTTTCCACAGTTTTTGATACTACTATGACTGATATTTTTTACAATTCAATTTCTGTTCATTGCTAGTATATAGAGATATAATTGATTTTTGTGTGGAGACCTAATATCTTGCAGCATTTGCTAGCCTGCTCACAAATGCTAATAGCTTTGTCTTGATTCCTCAATATATATGCACATACACATTTCTGCATATGTCATATGTAAATGAAGACAGATTTAATTCTTCCATTCTAATGTTTATATGTTTTATGTTTTGACTTATTGAATGAATTTATAATAAGAGTGGAAATCATTTCCTTGTTACTGATATTAAAGGAAGAACACTAAATCTTTTACCATTAAGTGTGATTTTAGCTGAGAGTTTTTCAACTTGACTTTTATCAAGTTGAATGGGTATTACATGCTCTCAAAGGCTTTACTGCATCTTTTGTGATAATCATAGCTTTTTAAAAAGTATATTAATGTAGTAAATTATATAGGTTGATTCTCAAACCAACCTTGCATTTCTGCTATAAAACTAGCTGGGCTATGATATATCACATTGAGGCAGGAGAATAGGACCTGGAAGCAGGGAACTTAAGACCGATCAATACTGACTTTCTAGAACTAAATCAAATGAAAGCACGTCAGCAATGATAGGAATGTGAATGGCTTTGTAACTTCACTTCCTCCTCTCCATTCATGCCATTTACACTTGGTAACTTCACATTCATCCTCTCCATTTACCTAGATCACACACACCAAATCATATCCTCTCCATTTACAATAGGGCACATCCCAAGTAAATGACTCTGTGACTTCACCTTATTGTCTTCATTTACATAGAATATATGCCAAGTAACCAATGGGAAACCTCTAGAGTATTGAAATTCCAGAAAATCCTGTAAACAGGGCTCTTGAGCCCCTATGCTCAGGCTGCTCCCTCATTGTGGAGCATACTTTCATTTTCAATAAATCCCAGCTTTTGCTTTCCTCGCTCTGTTTGTGAGTTTTGTTCAATTCCTTGTTCAAGACGCCAAGAACCTGGACACCTACTGGTAACAACATTTGCTAATATTTTGTTAAGAAGTTTGTATCTATCTTTATGAAGATATTATGTCCCAGTTTTATTTCCTTGAAGTTTCTTTTTTGACTTTTGTTATCAGGATAATGTTGACCTCTGTTTTCTTAAAAAAAAAAATGTGTAAGAATGATATTTATTTGTAAAACAATTTATAGACTATAACTATGAATGTATGTGGGACTGTGCATTCTTTGAGGTAAAGTTTACAAACTACTAATTCAATTGCTTTTATATTTATAGGGCTAGCTATATTCAGAGATGTTTTATTTTGAGTTTGTGTTTGAAATATGCACTTATACTGAATATAGATTTTAGGTTGCAATAATATTTTCTACACCTTCTAAGAGGTTATTCCACTAACTTTTTGGTTGTATATTTTCCATAGGCAACATGCATTCTTTTTTTTTGCCATGTTGAAGTTTTATTAAGTTTCAATACATAACATTCCAAAAAGTGAAAAGTGATCTATAATACGCAAGTTCTTTGTTCAACTACCAGTTAAACAAGGAAAACATTTTCTGTATCATTCTGTTTTACAACCAGTATAAACCTAGAAGAATCAAGATCTTATTCTTTTTCCACAAGTCTGCTAGTTCAGTAAACTATTTATCAAACAGGTGTTTGATCATTTTAACATACTCCTTGCTTTGAACTTAATATTCATTCATAATTTGTACAATCTCTATATCCAATGCTATCTTTAGGATATCTAAATATCTTAAATATCTAGGATATCTCAAGAGCTAAAAAGGTCCTCACAGAAGCTTTAACCCAAGTAATCATGAGTATGGAAGGATTGGGCTAAGACAACTATGGAAGTGCAACAACCACATAAATTTGGTCATTACCCATTACAGGTCTGTGATTAGTAGTAGTCTGTCAAATGAGAGTTTAAAATGTTGTACTTACTATCCCTAGTTGCAAATGGTAAAACATGACAGTGCCATAATTACGACAAAAAAAAAAAAAAATCTTAGAAGTTGAGTTAGTTCCTGTAATCCAACAACTCAAGTCTGTTTCCTTTGAGAAAATTACACTATTGTCTCTAGTCTCTAAAGCAATAAACTAAAACTTGTTTCCAAAATTGGGAGGTAAAGTGAGCTTATAAAACAATCAGCAAAAGTGGCCTACTTGTTTCCAGTGTGCTTGCCATCTTAGCATGTTTGTTACTTTCTAGAGGTCACTCATAAGTTTTGTTCTACAACTAAACTCTGTTTCTGGATAAGCCACCACCAAAAAATGTTTCACTTACTGACAGACATAGACACTTCACTAGATAGAGCTACCACTTATATTCATCATTTTTATGATTCAACTTAAGTTCTAAATTGAAGAGTTGTCCCCTTGACTTTAGCTAAACAAAATGAAAATCAAAGCTGTAAAATCTATGTAAAGAAACACAAGAACTTCCTAACTACCTCCACTTACCAATTTCCTTAATTACTTCTCCTTTTCCATTTGGTCAATTATTGTTTTAAGTAACTACTACTCACTCCCTAGTTATGAATGTTAATCAACACTGATGCCATTCTCAGGTCCACAGGAACCCTTGAAGGCAAAATCTATTGATTGCACCAAACCAATTCTGACAGCACTTCTTATGCAACTGTAGTGACTTATCAACAATCAGCCACCTTCTGCTTCAACAACTCAGCATTTGATTTCTCTGACTGCCAGCTTTATCTACTGCAAATAAATCAGCACTCCACGACCATAATGAGCATAATCCTCAACCATCTTTGCTGTTTCACAGGCATTTGATGCTTTAAATCTGATGTGGAATGCTGATAGATTAACTTTTTAGAAGTCATAAGCCTTTAGGAAGTTGGAGATAACTTTATTGCTTATCTATTTTCTCCTTTGCAATCAAGCTGTTCCTTTAAAAGTAAGACATTACAGAGTTGCAAAAATTTGAAACAGTAAGAGCAGACACCTTTGCAGCTTCATGGTTGGCTTTGGCCAAAGTTTTTATTTAGTATTCTGTAGTTGTTTAACACACACTTAAATGGTCTTATTCGGGGAGGGGAAAGAGGAGGTTCTTGCAGATTCCCAAGGAAATGTCAGAAAAGCAAAATGGCCAGCATTATCCATTTGCTTTTTTGATTTACTACGTGAATAGCACTTTCCTTACATAGGCAACTGATTTCAGGTTTTTCATGCAGAGAACATTAAGATTTCCGTTGGAAGACACCCTGAAGTCTTCTGAGTGGCAAACCCCAACCACCCTCTAATAGCTAGCTTGTTAGTATAGGCAGAACGATTCATCTCTCCATTTTACATGGCTAGATGTTTTATGGAAGATCTTAGAATTGCTTGCCTCATTTACTGGGAAAAATCAGATAGGAGTGGCCTTTAGGAACACTTTTACTTGGAAAGTTACAAAACTAGTACAACAAGTCTTAACACATTTAACATTTGCTTGTTGAAAAGCAATGTCATAAAGTCAAATAAAATTAAACATGCTTTACTTTTTTCCTCACAAGAACATAAAAATTATGGAGGGGAACTTAACAGGGAATTTAAAAAAGGTAACATAATTTTTCCTTTTAGTAGTCCTTGGGTAGCTATGACAGAATAGTTTCACTTTTTGTTTGTTTCTTTGAACTGGGGTTTTGGTCCAAAGTTTTCTGTGTTTCTAGTATCCGCTTCTGCCTCCCCCTCTATCAGATCAGCTTCCTCCACAGCCATCACCTCTTGGTGCTCTGCACCTTGAACTGCCGTAGGAATCACATGGAGAAGGGTACCCCCTTTCTACAGAAGGGGGAAGCCCTCTTTCTTGTCTGCCAAGCTGGTCACAACCACTTGAGTAGAGATCACTTCAGCTGCTGGAGTAACTGTCTTGACTTCTACCATATCCGTCACGTGAGCTGCTGTAATCATGATAGTGACTGCTTCCAGCATAAAATGGTGGGGGCCCTTGTGTAGGTGGAGCATTATGTGAGTTATCATAACTCTCATATGAATCTCTGTAGGAACTTCCACTTGATCTGAATAGTCATGATCACGATCATATCCATCTCTATTGCTATAGCCTCTTGATGGATAGTCATCACGTGAACTGGAATGACCATAATCACAGTAAGTATAATCTCATGGTGGTGGTACATAATCTCTTGTATCACAAGAACTTGGGTAAACTCTACTTGAAGAGCTGTCTTTAGTAGAGTACCCATCATCTCTTGGGGACAAATAAACATCTCTACGAGAGGGCAGCAGTTCCCTTTGAGGTAGACCTCTGTAACTATCTCTTCCACGTGATAAATGAGCTCTTCCTCTCATTCCACTGCTGCTGCAAACTGGTCCTGAAGGTGCAGATCTCTTGGGGGAGGACCTCCACTTCTTGGTGGTGGTCCTCTTTTTACTGAGAGTGGTCTCCTGGAAGAACTTATGGTAAAATGCATGGAATATCCACCATCATCCATGTGTCCTCCCCATGAGGGAGGTTCCCTGGTTCCTCCACTTCCTCCTCTTCCACCTCTCAGACCTCTTGGAGGACCTCTACTTCTTGGAGGTGGAGGCAGTCCACGTCTACCACTTTCAAATGATTGTTTGGTGGCTTATTCCACTTTGATGGCTTTTCCTTCTAATGACTTTCCATTCATGTCTCTGGCTGCATCCTTAGTGTCTTCTGGGCTTTCAAAAGTGACAAAAGCAAATCCTCTTGATTTGTTGGTTTCACGCTCTTTTATCAAGAGTACTTCCACTATTCACTATTCGTCCGTATTTGTCAAATGGTGCTTCAAGCACTTTCTCATTTGTTTCCATATTAAGCCCATCAACGAAGAACTTTCCTGGGCAAGCTACTTCAACCTTTTATTTATTTATTTAATTTTATTTTTTTGCTGGTGAGTCAGAGGGGTGAGGATGGGTTCAAGCTCCAACGAGCTCACCAACAGGGGCTTTCTACCAGCTCAGCACCAGTGGCAGCTGCCAGGTCCGAGTACCAAATCGTGAAGCCACTAGCACTACTGCGCAACCAATATGCATACATTTTAATCCTTGTTTTTCTTACGTAATTTGTCTTTTTTCTCTGGCTACTGTTAAGATTTTCTCTATCATAGGTTTTTAGCAATTTTATTTTGATGTGCTTTGTGTTTTATTTTTGTAGGCATTTTAAAATCTTTCTAGGTGTTGAGCTAGCATTGTAGCTTTATTCAAATTTGAGAATATAGTAACCTCTATTGCTTCAATTTTTATTTTTTATTGCTCTGTCCTTACCCTGTTTGGAATTCCTATTCCATGTCTGCCATAAATTTATTTTGTTCCATGGGTTACTGAAACAAACTATTTCATTCTCTTTCTTTTTCAATTTTAATAGATTCATTGCTAAATTTGAATATTTACTGATATTTTCTTGTGTAATGTCTTATGTGTTGTTAATCCTATCTGGTTAAAGTTTCATTTAGACACTATTTTTCAACTCTAGAGTTCTATCTAGTTGTTTGTTTTTTAAATTTCTATTTACTCTTTTATTTTGTTCATGTTATTCTTTATATACGTTTACATATTTATAATAGCTGCTTAATGTATTTGCTAGTTCCATTATCTATGTCATTTATAGTACTATTTGATTATTTTTCTCCTGCTTTGGATTACATTTTTTTAATTAACATAGCAGTCATTTTTTATTTTATGCTAAACATTACAGATTTGATGTTGGTATGGCTGGATTTTTGTTTTCTTCCTTTGAAGATTGTTAGGCTTTGTATTGACAGGCAATTTGTTACTTATAAATCAGTGTCATTCCTTTGAGTCATTTTTTAAAGCTTTTCTGGGAGCAGTCTAGAGTTGCCTTTATTCCACTGATAATTTGCCCAAATTACTAAGATACTGTCCCCTTTGATGAAAAGTTACTCTCTTAAATATGCTAAATAATCAAGAACTCTCCATTCTGGCTAGGTGGAGTTCAATATATGTTGTTAGAGCTTGCTTTGTGTGAGCTCTGGAAATTTTTATCTTATAGATACTTGGTTGTTTTTTGCCTGGCCTCATGAAGTTTCACTCCACACTTGCATATCTGAGTACTCAATAATGATATAAAAGGGCCCTGTAGTTAGATTTCTGAAGCTCTGGTCTGCATAGCTCTCTCTCTTCTTAAATTTCCATAGGTTTTTGGGGAACAGGTGGTGTTTGGTTACATGAGTAAGTTCTTTAGTGGTGATTTGTGAGATTTTGGTGCACCCATGGTCAGAGCAGTATACATTGTACCAATTTGTAGTCCTTTATCCCTTACCTCAACTCCCAATCTTTCCCCCAGTTCCCAAAGTCCCTTTTATCATTCTTATGCCTTTGCATCCTCATAGCTTAGTTACCACTTATAAGTGAGAACATATGACATTCGGTTTTACATTCCTGAGTTACTTAACGTAAAATAATGGTCTCCAATTCCATCCAGGTTGCTGCGAATGCCAGAATGCCATTATTTTGATCCTTTTTATAGCTGCATAGTATTCCATGATATATATATAGATAGATAGATAGTATTATATATATAGTATTTTATATATAGTATTATATATATTTATAATACTATAAATACTATATAAATATAGTATATATTTATTAATATATACTAATAAATATATAGTATATATTTATTGTATAGTATTTATTTATATAGTATTATTTATATTTATATATATTTATAAATATTATATATTTATAAATACTATAAATATATAGTATTTATATAAATAGTATTATATATATAGTATTAATGAGTGGACAATTTCTTTATCCACTCATTAACTGATAGGCATCTGGGCTGGTTCCATATTTTTTGCAATTGCAAATTGTGCTGCTATAAACATGCATGTGCAAGTATCTTTTTTTGTATGACGACTTCTTTTCCTCTGGGTTGATATCCAGCAGTGGGATTGCTGGATCAAATGGTTGTTCTACTTTTAGTTCTTTAAGGAATCTCCATACCATTTTCCAGAGTGGCTGTATTAGTTTACATTCCCACAAGCAGTGTTAAAGTGTTTCCTTTTCACCACATTCCCACCAACATCCATTTTTTTTTATTTTTTGATCACGGCTATTCTTGCAGGGGTAAGGTGGTATCGCATTGTGGTTTTGATTTGCATTTCCCTGATCCTTAGTGATGCTCAGCATTTTTTCATATGTTTGTTGGTCATTTGTATATCTTCCTTTGAGAATTGTCTATACATGTCCTTAGCCCAATTTTTAAAGTGATTGCTTTTTCTTGCTAATTTGTTTGAGTTCCTTGTAGTCTGGGTATTAGTCCTTTGTCAGATGTATAGATTGTGAAGATTTTCTCCCACTCTGTGGGTTGTCTGTTTACTCTGCTGATTGTTTCTTTTGCTGTGCAGAAACTTTTTAGTTTAATTAAGCCCCACCTATTTGTCATTGTTTTTGTTGCATTTGCTTTGGGGTTGTTGGTCATGGAGTCTGCCTAAGCCAATGTCTGGAAGGGTTT
Organism: Pongo pygmaeus; assembly: GCF_028885625.2. Classification (NCBI taxonomy): domain Eukaryota; kingdom Metazoa; phylum Chordata; class Mammalia; order Primates; family Hominidae; genus Pongo; species Pongo pygmaeus. The sequence continues at coordinate 48,631,226 of NC_072378.2, forward strand.
TTCCAATGTTATCTTCTAGAAGTTGTATGGTTTCAAGTTTTAGATGTAAGTCCTTGGTCCACTTTGAATTTATTTTTGCACAAGGTAAGCAATGAGGATTCAGTTTTATTCTTCTACATATGGCTTGCCAATTATCCTAGCACCATTTGGTGAATAGGTTGTCCTATAAAGGAAAACCTATCATATTAACAGCAGATTTCTCAGCAGAAAACCTACAAACTAGAAGGGATTGGTGCCCTATCTTCAGCCTCCTTAAACAAAACAATTATCAGCCAAGAATTTTGTATCCAATGAAACTAAGCATCATAAATGAAGGAAAGTTAGTCTTTTTCAGACAAACAAATGCTGAGGGAATATGCCACTACCAAGCCAGCACTACGAGAACTGCTAAAAGGACCTCTAAGCCTTGAAATAAATCCTCAAAATACATCAAAACAGAACTTTTTTAAAGCATAAATCTCACGGGACCTATAAGGCAACAATACACACACACACACACACACACAATTACAACAACAAAAAAAACACAAATAACCAAGATATGCAAACAACAAATAGCAGGATGAATAGAATAGTACCTCACATCTCAATACTAAAGGAAAGTAAATGGCCTAAATGCTCCACTTAAAAGATACAGAATGGCAGAATGAATAAGAATTCACCAACCAAGTATCTTCTGCCTTCAAGAGACTCACCTAACACGTAAGGACTCACATAAACTTAAGGTAAAGGGGTGGAAAAAGACATTTTATGCAAATGGACACCAAAAGCAAGGGGGAGTAGCTATTCTTATATCAGACAAAACAAACTTTAAAGCAACAGTAGTTAAAAAAGACAAAGAGGGACATTACATAATAATAAAAGGTCTTGTCCAACAGGAAAGTATCACAATCTTAAATATATATGCACCTAACACTGGGGCTCCTAAATTTATAAAACAATTACTACTAGACCTAAGAAATGACATAGCTCTCTCTTTTCCAGATCTCTGCCCCTACAATTTCCAGCTGCCTCAAACTTCCCTTTTCCCCATTTACATTCTTCACCTCCATGAGGTTCCTTGGGGGCTTTGGGTTTACCTCTCTGTGCATGTGTTTTCGAAATTTTGTCTAGGAAGCAAACCAGAACAATTATAAGATTAGTCTCACCTGCTTCACTTCTCTGAAAAATCAAAGTCCTGAGGGATGTCTTTTAAAAGTCAATGTCTGAAAGACATCTGTTTTATTTTTGTTTTGTTTTGTTTCCCAGCAGGATGGTAAATCTAATCCTTCTTGTAACATCATGGCAAGAATGTGAAGTTTCAGATTGCTTTTAAATCCCAGTCTAAAGCCATGTTAAGTACTATAATTTATGGATTTTTAAAAAACCTTCTGGACAATCATATGTATGCCAATGAGTTTACGTAATTGTTAACCCCTTTTCTGGAAAAAAAAATTGTTATAAACAACAGAATGGGAGAGACCAGAAAATGATTTAAATAACCCAGATGTGCATAATTCAAAAATGGCCTTGAAATACAAGAAAAAATTGAAAATCTTCAATGTAATGCATTTTCACAACTACTTAAGAAAACTTTTTCAATATATAAAAATAAAAGAAAATAGATTTCAGAACATTTTCAAAGAGTATCCTGGAGTACAGTCAAGAGCAGTTTAAAGGGATCATCGTTCTCTATTTGTAAATGTTCACAGGCCCAAAAGAAGGGAAACAGAAAATCTAAATTGGAAAGAGAAATTGCCAACTTACAAAACCTCCAAAAGTGGCTATATAATTCAAAGAGATTTAGAAGAATATATACAAACTATAAATGATAATGTATGGCTCTCCAGGTGAAATAAAATTGTCTGATTGTACAAGAAGTAAAGGAACATATAAAAAAAGTGAATCTCGAGACTTAAAATAAATAGTAAATCCTTGAGGTAAACTGAACTTTATTTGCCTTGCTTAACAGAAAACACTCCAAGTCTTGAAAATTTATAACAATCCTTAGTCTGTTTCAGTGTCTTTCCTATAATTATTAATTTGTCAACATTATCAGAGGAAATTTCTTTATTCTCTGTGATAGAAACCATGTAACTTTCATGCATCTACTTTGGACACTGAAGTTCCAGATGAAACAAACTATGAAAGAATTATTTTTAGAAGATCCCTAAATATTAACAAATGAGCAGATTATAACCAATCTAGGTATCCCATAGTAGCTAAACCATGTATGAGTTATGAATCTAGAATTATTTTCAAATAATCCCAATGAGCAAAAACTCCACAGTAATAATTGGAGAACAGAACAATTGGAGAAAACTCATATGAATATAGATTTATTTTCTAGAATATCAAAAAGTATTGTTTTCATGTATATGCAAAAATTCGGACACATTGTAGGTATGTAAGATCAGCAACATGGCACACATAAAAATTCAGAATGATTCTTCCTAAAATTTCATAAATGTTTTTTAAATGTATATGAAAGTATTAGATTATGCTCTGGAGGTATCAACTCAACAGTGTGACACACACATTGCCTATTACAGCCTACCATTTGGATCAGTAGTCAGGGATTATCCTCCTTGCCTCAGAATAATTTTAGTCTTGGGTAAATTAATCAAAGTTATCTTTCCATAATCTAGCCATCTCACCTGTAGTGTAATATGTATTTGTTAGAACAGGCAGATAGTTAGACATGAGCAAGAAGGGGAGACCCTACAAAAGTAAGCTCTGGAAAATCTCATAGCCCAGAGACCACACAAAACATGCATGCTAGGTATGAGCAGAGAGAAGGGAAATTACCAATGCAAGAAGGAACTCTCCAAAATGCCTCTTAAGATGCCCAGTAATCACTCATTCTATGATTGAACTGTGAGAATGTAGTCAGCTATGTGCTGATAAGGAGGTGAAAAGGGCAAAGGGGAAATTCCTAAGAGATACAAAGGCACAATAACCACAGATTTAACTGCTGTTTATATGACCCTCCTGGGGTGCTGGTAATGAACCACACTGCCATTAGGTAAGATTTGTATTGATCCCTGGGCCTGCACATGTGCATCAACTCACAGTAAGGGAGAATCCTACAAACTTGGAGTGGGAACTAGGTGGGGGAAAAGGCAGGGACTTAAGGCAGAAACGGGAAACCAGACACAGACAAAGGCAGAGACTTAATACAGAGGTGCAAACTTAAAGAAAGAGTGTGACATAATAAAAACCACAACATAGAACTCTCAAGGTTGCTGGTCCATTCTCTTCCAAGCAGCCTATTCTGCCTCTTTAAATAATCTCTGCTGACACCTAACCCTTGCTGCTACTGTTGATCCTCCCAGCCTAGTCAGCTCACTCCTCTCTTGGAGTGTACTTCCTTCAATAAACTCTCTGGTCTTTATTTTTCTTCAATAAATCATCTGCTTTCTTTGTTAAATTGTTTCTTGGCCAAATTCTTCCTCCCAAGGAGACTAAGAACTGAGGACACCACACTTTCCAGTAACTTACTGAAATATATCAACTTTCTCTTTTGTTGTGTTACAATATCCTTGTTGGTGAAGAAAACTTGAGGGTTGTAATTCTGTAGTTTGAGAAGTACTCATGTCCAAAATAAATATTTGGGGTAATCCAGTACCAAATTTTCATTTCATATTTTTTTAGTTTTATATTTCAATATTAATGATTAAAATCCATATGCAAGAACCGCTCATTGAACAGAATGGCAAAATCCATGAAGAACATCAAGAATTCTATCACAGGTGCACAAAATTTGCTTTCCAATTCCACAAACAACAGATGGGAATAGTCAGATTGCAAGGTCTATGAGGGCATGATCTAAGAAAGCCACCATGGTTGTCTGACATCATGATCATGGCTATCATGACATCAGATAATCTCAAATAGACATTTGGTAAAATATTCTATGAGACAATCATCACAATAGTGATAAATTGGCCTTCATTTCAAACAGCAAAGCAGAAATGTTCTTAGGAGGTATTTTATACTATTGTTCCTCTGTATGGGCTTTTAGCATATGCTAAAGGGAAAACCCAAAAGGATTAAACTGTTGTCAACAAATCAATGGTATTCCAGAAAAAAGCTCAAGAGTATTTGTAAAATGCAGAAAAAAAAAGAAAAATAAATAATCAAGAAGCCAACAAAGTTGAATTTTCAGTTCTACGTGTAATGTAAAATCCCAAGGCATGCAAAGGAAGCAGAAAAATGTGACCTATAATGAGGCACAAAATCACCCCTTTCTGTAAATGCTTATTTCCATCTGGATTATTTTCCGTCTACCTGTGGGAATTCCTTTAACATTTCTTGCAGTTTGTATCTGCTTATTGCCTTTAAATTTTGTTAGGCAGGACCACAGCAGAATTTGACCTATGGCTAATTTTGCTCCACAATTGAGGCACAAATTTGTAACGTACTCTACCCGATACCCTGTGAATTATTAGGGTTTGCACTCTAGTTAGTGGAAATGACCATTTATTTTTCCAGCCCTGTGTAAGTACAAAGGATTGTTACCTCTGTCTTTTCATGCATTTCTTTCTCTGGTCTCAAATTGTTTTCCCATGTTCCTGTGCTGATTAGTATTCGGCTCATTGCACAGGGAGAACTCTTCCAGATCTCTAGAGGTCTCTGTCTGGGCAGCTCTCTTCTTTCTGGTACTCTTCATTGCAAACTCTATCAACTTTGTCTTCCCTTCTTTCCCTACTATGTCCCTTCAAGCCATAGGCTCTATCTGGTTTTCCTCTTTCGTTGCCACCTGGAAACCTCTTCAGAAAGTATAGTGGGACAATCAGAGAGCTCACATTGTTTATTTACTATCTCTGTTATTGCTGTCACTGTCTAATATCCAATGTCTTCAAAACCTTTGTTTCATTTATTTTGTGTATTTTAAAAATGTTTTAGGCAGGAGGATATATCTAATCCTACTTATTCTATCTTGTTTAGAAGGAGTCTTGAAAGTAGGCTTTTTGATTTGCATACATTTTAATATGTTTAATTTTTGTTGATGAACAAGGAGACATTCTTTTTTTTTTTTTTGAGATGGAGTTTTGCTCTTGTTGCCCACGTTGGAGTGCAGTGGTGCGATCCTGGCTTGCTGCAACCTCCGCCTTCCAGTTTCAAGCTATTCACTAGAAGAAATTCTTAGTGAAACATAAACTTCCCATTAGTATTATTTCTATCTCTGATACTCATTTACTAACATAAATCCCACTGGCTATGAGCCAATAAGACAGCAGATGGTTCAGTTTAAATCAATTAAATTGAATGACTTGTACCATAATAACTGGGACTATCAAAGTGCATGTCCAAAAATCACTGTTTTTTTAACAATAATCCTTATGCTTTTGACAGTCCTTGGGGAAGCTCAGCTGAGGTTCACCTTCAACATTTATCAACATTATTAATCTTATAATTTTTATTTATAAATGAAGTGGCTAGATGAGTAAAAAATATTGTTATTCAGTATTAATCTTATCAAATGTGTATTATCAGTATTTTATGATTTTTATTTAATTTTTATTTTTTGACCAGTTATATAATTATAGGATACAAAGTGATGTTATCATGTATATACAGAGTATGGAGTGATTAAATCAAGCTAATTAACATATCCATCACGTTAAATACTTAACATTTATTCTCCCTGTCTCATTCATACCCTTTGACTATTTCCCCAACCCCCCACTCTGATAACCAGCATTCAATTTTTGCTTCTATGAGTTTGATTGTTTTAGATTCTACATATAATTGAGAACTTGTGATACTCGCTTTTCTGTGCCAAGCTTATTTAACTTAGTATACTGTCCTTCAGTATACTAAGTATACTTGTCCTATTTTGAAAGGACAAGATTTCCTTCTTTCTAAAGGCTGACTGGAATTACAATATGTAGATATGCCACATTTTCTTTATCCATTCATTTGTTAATGGATGCTTAGACTGATACCATAGCTTGGCTATTGTGAATAGTGCTACGATAAACATGCAAGTGCAACTATCTCCTCAATATGTTGATTTCTATTCTTTTGGATATATACTCAGCAGTGGGATTGCTGGATCATATGGTAGGTCTATGTTTTAGTCTTTTGAGGAACCTCCACCTTGTTTGCCTTAGTGACTGTGCTAATTTACATTCCCACCAACAGTGAACAGGGTTTCCTTTTCTCCATATCCTTGCCAACATTTGTTGTTATATTTTGTCTTTTTGAAAACAGATGTTCTAACATACACCTGGGCCTGTTGAGGACTGGGGGTGAGGAGAGGAAACCTAGATGACGGGTCAATACGCCCAGCAAACCACCATGGCACACATATACCTGTGTGACAAACCTGCACATTCTGCAGTGTATCCCGGAACTTAAAGTAAAATAACAAAAATTTTTTAAAAGAGAAAGAAAATAGAGCTGTTCTGACAGATGCAAGGTGGTATCTATGGTTTTTTTTTTTTTTTTTTTTTTGAGATGGAGTCTTGCTCTGTCAGCCAGGCTGGAGTGCAATGGCGTGATCTCGGCTCACTGCAAGCTCTGCCTCCCGAGTTCAAGCAATTTGCATTTCCCTAATGATTAGTGATGATACATATTTTCATTTGACTGTTGGCTGTTTGTATATTTTCTTTTGAGACATGTCTATTCAGTATTCAGGTTCTTTGCCCAGATCTTTTCATTTATTTATTTATTTATTTTGCTGTTGAGAATTTTGGGTTTCTTGTTTATTTAGGATATTACCATTTTATTAGACATATTGATTACAAATATTTTCTCTTATTCTGTAGATTGTAGATTCACTGTGCTGTTATCTGCATGCAGAAGAATGGAATTGGACCCTTGCCACACACCTGTGAAAGGAAAATAAATCTTGGGGTCCCAAAATCACTAAGCTAAAGTGAAAAGTCAAGCTGATAACTGCTTAGGGCAAACTTGCCTCCCATTCTATTCAAAGTCATCCCGCTGCTCTCTGAGATAAATGTGCATCTGATTGGCTCCTTTGGAGAGGCTAATCAGAAACTCAAAAGAATGCAACCATTTGTCACTTTTCTAACTATGACCTGGAAGTCCCCTCCCTACTTCTAGTTGTCCCACCTTTGCTTTGAGTTGTCCCACCTTTCCAGACCGAACCAATGTTCAGCTTTCATATGTCGATTGATCGCTCATGTCTCCCTAAAATGTATAAAATCAAACTGTGCTCTGACCACCTTGGGCACATGTTGTCACTACCTCCTGAGGCTGTGTCATGGGTGCACATCCTCAACCTTGGCAAGATAAACTTTCTCAGTCAACTGAGATCTGTTTCAGGTATTCGGGGTTCACACACCATATGCAAATATCAGCTAAAAGTGAATTAAAGACTCAAATCTAAGACCTGAAACTGTAAAACTACTGGAAGAAAACAAAGGGTGAAAATTCCACAGCATTGGTCTGGGCAATGATTTGTTGTGTAGGACCCCAAAGCATAGGCAACAAAATAAAATGGACAAATGGGGCTGCATCAAGATAAAAATCTTTGACATAGCAAAGGAAACTATCACTAGCATTTTCAAAGTGATGGGAAAAAATACATTTTTTTCTACAAGCAAATCTTACTATTTGAATTAATTATAATTTATTTTTTTCCTATGTTTATTCTTGAAAATGTACCAAAAAAAATGACTTAGACATTGCTTAAATGTCTAAGCAATAAAAAAATGAATAACTCATGAAACAGCAGATTTTTATATGTTATTTCTTCTATAAGATAGCAAACACCTAAAGGTTAGGATGTATGCTTTAATTCCTTATCTTCCCTCCACAGTACCTAGCAAGATACTTGTTTACTATACATATCTAATACCATTATTATTTTTCAGTTGATTAACAATTAAATTAATCCACTTCAATAGGTATACTAGGTTCAAATAAAAAATACACGGACTAGTCACTAAATTAATATTTAAGGCTTCTATTTAATTTTCTGTAAAGTAAATTTCTGTAAAGTGTAAATTTCTACAAAATAAAGACAATGCTAGCACTATAACATTGTTGTAGGTATCACCTGAGTTACGTTTAAAACTTTTAGAAGAGTATCTGGAATAAAATAAGTACTTAATAAATTATAGCTATGATTTTAATTATTAATCCAATTGTTAATAAGAGAATAATTACCAAACAGTACATAAAATTGTTTTCCATCTCATACAAAATGGCACAATTCTCAGATACATTTCAATGTATGAAATGAAACTATTAGTATAATTTTTTCAGTATAGTGAATTTCCAAAAAATTTTTGAATCTTTTTTCCTATTTCATCAGTATAAACTAACTATAAAATGGAATGTATGTGAGTTTTTCAGAAGAAATATTGACCATCATATAAAATGTCATATTTAAGAGATTAGTAAAATGCCAAAGTCCTACTGTTAGAAGCAATCTGATAATTCAGTATTAAAATAATTAATAAAATATGGATAAAACAATAAAGTTTGTATTGATGTAGAACATATTGAAAGTCAGAAATAAAAGTCACTACTTAATGAGGAGAAAATCAGATTTAATCTTCTTTTAGCAATTATACATATATTTATTTTGAGGCTACAAAGATAAATGACAAGCGTTGTCTTCAGGGAGTTTCCAGGCTTGTATCAGGGATGGTTAACAGAAGCAGGTGGTTTCAGCATAATGTTAAGTAAGCGCTATGATAGCATAATCTCTCAGAGAAAACACCAAGCCTGTCTTAGAATTTGAAGAAATTCTGAAAGAGAGGATACCTGGGCTGATGTAAAAGGATGAAGAGGAGTTAGGTTAAACAAAGAAATGCGGTAAAAAGGATGGACAGAGGAAAAGAAGCATGAATCAATATGTTGTTTCTACAGCAGAAATTGTGTGGCAAGGAACAGTAAGGGGTGAACCTGGCAAGGCAGACAGGATCCACGACACCTGGTGTCTCATGCATGTGCAAAGGAGCTGAGCTTTATTTTATAGCAATAAGGAACCACTTCTATTTGTTTCTGAGATTTTTTTTTTTTCCCCAGGACTTTGTGAAAAATATCTTGGCATGGAAAAGTATAAAAGAGATATAAAAGACAAAAGACAGTCATTACTTCAAAATGCAACCTTTATATCATAGAAATATAGTTCATAAAACTAGAGCAGATATTTGAGATCACTTAATTCTACTGCTTCAATTTACAACTGAGAAAATTGGTCCAGAGGCAATCAGTGCCTTATCAAAGGCATAGAGTTGTATAACAGTTAAGGTCTGAATATATACAAGCATGCTCACAGGTGCCCTACATACACTTATGCACACATTCAACTAAAAAGCCATTATAAAGAGGTAGTGGTATGTTAAAATGTGTCTAAGAGAGACTAAAAATTTATTTATTTACTAATATTTTTAATTCTAATTTAAAATTTTTTTGTAAACTGGTAGGGAAAGGGTGCCTCACCCCAGGTACTGCTGCAGAGATATGCCTTTATTTTTTAATTTTTTAAAATAGAATTTCAACTTTTATTTTAGATTCGTAGAGTACGTATGCAAGTTTGCTACATGGGTATATTATGCGACACTGAGGTTTAGGGTATGATTGATCCTGTCACCCTGGTAGTGAGTGTAATACTCAATAGTTTTTCAACCCTTGCCCCCATCTTACCCTCCAACCTCTAGTATTCCCCAGCATCTACTTTTTCCGTCTTTGTGTCCAGGTGTACCCATTGTTTACTTCCCACTTATAAATGAGAACATGTGGTATTTGATTTTATGTTTCTGCATTAATTTGCTTACGATAATGGCCTCCAGCTGCATCCGTGCCACTGTAAAGAGCATGATTTCATTGTTTTTTATGGCTGTGTAGTATTCCATGGTTTATATGTACCACATTTTCTTTATCCATTCTACGATTGATGGGCACCTATTCTGATTCCATGTCTTTGCTATTATAAATAGTGCTGCAATGTACATACAAAAGCAAATATTAATCAAGAAATATGTGCCAATGTTCTAATCAATATTTTCAGTTATAATTAACTATGCTTTTCAGAAAATTAAGTTGATAGAGAACAAACAAAATGCTAGGTAGGAGATCTTAAAAATTATCTTACAAAAACTGACAAGCTGGTAAGAAATTACCAGGCCAAATTCTAAGAGAAAGCTGAAATTCAGAGGTATAAGCAGAGCAATTTAAGTCAATTTTGCTTGAAGAATAAATTATGAAAACGAGTTACATGTATGGAAAATAGAGACAGATATCGAAAGTTCTGCTTGAGTTTACTAGACTCTCTTTATTTCAGCATTGAACTTGGACTCTGAGTCATTACTTCATGTTGAAAAAGAATAAGAAAGGTAAATGCATATTCCTCCTCACACTTCCAGATAATTTCAGGGAGAGTTTACTTGACTCTGAGCAGAATAAGGGCAAAAAGACAGACAGAGGATTTTCCCCTAAGAAAATTTACTCATTAGCTGATGTTATTTGGATTTGTAGCCCTGGGATTCACATCACCGGGATTTAGGTTTACTTTTTTAAATTGACATACAGTAATTGTACATATTTATGGGGCACATAGTAATGTTTCAATACACACATTGTATAGTGATCAGATCATGGTGATTAGCACCTTCATTGTCTTAAACATTTATCATTTATTTGTGATGAAAACATTCAATATCTTATTTCTAACTATTTGAAACTTTAATATATTATTATTTACTGTTCCCACACTGGTGATGGGGCCTAAGTACCATTGAGAGAAACAAATATAAGTTGTCTATAAAAAGAAGGTACTTTATCCTAGGTTTCAGGGACTCATCACATGGGTTTTATAGGCAATAACAAAGACATGCTAGTAGATAAACACATAAGGAAACAAGGTATTATGAGTTAAAACCAGTAAAAAACAGCCTACAATAGAAATAGACCTGTGAAATCTTCAAATTTTGGAATGACTAGACTCACAAAATTCCTTTCCTCACTCCATTTAAATAAATAAAGAACACAGTAAATGTATCGGCAGGGTAAAAAAATCTATCCACTAGTGGAAGACAGTAGTCCTACAAGAATGAAGTTGAGATTCTAGAAACGAATATATAATACATAAAAATGAAAACATAAATGGGTTTAGGATTGCATTAAACAGAAGTGAAAATAAATAGAATGAGAAGACAGACTGGATATTCCTATAACTGCCAAAATAAGGAGAGGTTTACTCTATGTGTGGAATATTTTAGTTTATTTCACTCGTACAGAGACACGTGCTTTTTTTTTTTTTTTTTTTTAACATTCCTTACTTTGCACGTGATGAAGAGGTACAGAATAACTAGAGGTCCAATTCTTGTGTGATTGGACCTCCCAGCAGGATTAACACTCCCAGCAGGAGCACTCCTAAATCCTTTTTTTTTTTTTAGAGAGCAGTTATTGTATTTTATCTGGGGAATTGCATCCCTTCTCTACACATGGGGGAGAAGAGGCAAAACTGCCCTGCTATTCTGGATACACTTTTTTGAAAAAAATTTCTTTTTCATTTTATATTTCTTCCATTTCTTGACTACAAACTGAGATTTTCTCTGAGACAACCTAGGGAAAAACTGCTCTGAATCTTGTCTTTTCTCTGTTTTGAGCTGTGATTCCCTCTACTCTGTTATCTCCAACAAAATGATTTCATCCGCATTCTAGCAATTCCGATGGAAGTCTGGTCACCCTGTGACATATTTTCTTACCTTTTAAGGACTACTATTAATATATATATATGTGTGTGTATATATGTGTGTGTGTGTATATATATGTGTGTGTGTGTATATATATATACATATATACATATATATGTATATATATATTTGCATTTTATTCAAGTGTTAGAAAAAAAAGGAGAAAGTTGAGGATATTTAATCCACCACATTGATCTGGAACGATCCTACTTTGAACCAGGCTTTGTTGAGAACTACTTTTTCATTCTGCACATTAACATTATCTGGGGGAATTTATATATATTTTTAAAAGGCTCAAACACAGATACATTAAATCAAAACCCCTGGGATTGGGGACTGAGCATCCACATTTTATAAAAGCTCCCTAGGTGATTTTAATGTATAGCCAAGTTTGACAGATTCTTCTGTACCTCTTCCTCTGATAAATTATGAAATTCTCGAGAGCAGGAACTTAACATTACTCATTTGTCCAGCTAGTGTTTGTGTATAGACATGAAAAGGTATATTAAATTGAATTAATAGTGGTCAGAAAAGATCAGACTGAGGAAATTGAGCATAATTTTTCATTTTTATTTTATTTTTTGTTTCTGAAAATTTTTTTAAAAATTGAAAAATTCCAGAAAATATATTCACCTTACTTTTCTGTATAAGTAAGCAAAATTAAAGACTTGTAGTACTTGGGATATAAACAAAGTAGTGCATTTTCATGGTTTGTTAATTGCGCAAGTACATGCCTATGTACACAGCCTGCAGTCATACCCTTGTGCCTTCTCTACTTGTCTTTATAGTCAAACTAATTTAATATTTTTATTTGAGATGTGAATTGTTCAGTTATCAGGGTAGCAGTTTCCATGATCATGTAGTTTCCATGATCATGTAGTTCCCAGGATTATGTTTGATGAATTCCCAAAGATTTTTTTCCTCTTTTATTTTCTTCATATGCTAATAAATCGGTTTAGTTTATGTGGGTCAGTGTGGCACTCCTAATGAATAAACTGACTAACTAGCACAGAATCTAAACCTGGGAACTATGAATCACCAAGCTATAAATATATAGGGAGCTCCTAGAAAGGTGCTGATAAACTACAGAATGGAGTTTTTTTCTGTAAGTTGCTGCTAGATCTAGAGGGTGAGTCAATATCTAGGTTTAGAGCTTTATCTATTTTTTAATCTAAGAAAAGCAATCTGGGAAATGTAATGTTGAATAAAATTAATGCTAAATGCAAGATTATTCATGCGCTTTTATACTCCAATGTTGTGTGCCACTCCGAGGAGCTTTTTCATCATTGAGATCAGAGAATTTTCCTCTAATTATGCTATATTTGATCCAGAATCCTATTCAACTGGCCTGCATTCACATCTTCCCTTTGATGGGTAAGCCCTACAGATAGAACAACTCCCTGAAGTCTGTTGCTCAAAGAGAGATAGACTATCTCCTTAATTAATTTTTTTTTTCAGTATGGCTGTGGTAACAATTTGTTATTATATAGAGCATATCATCTTTTCATGGTGCTGTTCAACAGCAAAAGTATGAATCAAGAAATGATATTCTTACCACTGAGCCCTTTTAAATTTGTTTTATTGTGGTAAAATACACACAACATAAAATTTACTATCTTATTTTTAAGTGTACAGTTCAATGTGCTAACTATATTCATATTATTGTGCAACTACAATATCTCCAGAACTTCTTTGTCTGCAAAACCAAAACCTACTATTTCCCTTTGTCCTATGCCCCTGGCAACCACTATTCTATTTTCTGTTTCTGTGAATTTTGCTACTCTAGATATCTCTTAAAATTGGAATCAAACAGTATTTGTCCTTTGTGACTACCTTATTTTATTTAACATAATGTCCTCAACGTTCATTTATGTTGTAGCATATGAGAGAATTTCCTTTTTTTTAAAGCTGAAGAATATTTCATAGAATGTATATATAACCTTTTTAAAAATAAATTTTGTTTTGCATATTTAAGATACATGATATTATAAGATATATATTACAAAATGGCTATCACATTTAGTTTATCCATTCATCCATCAATAAATACTGGGGTTGCTTCTACCTTTTGGGTATTGTGAATAATGCTGCTATAAATATGATTTGGAGCTCCCTTTTATCAATGTATTTTAACTTTTCTAAATCACAACTCTTCTCTTTTACAGATAAGCAAATTGATTGAATTCTTTCATCTGGGGTGACTATAAAGACTCATGTGCTCCATTCAAAACTTGCCAAATCAGAAGGTTTTTGCACTTTATCCCAGCTTCAACGATGATTAACATATGTCAATCATCTTAGTTAGGTTCTGTTATTCATGTGGTGGGTACAGAAACAGAATCTGAGATTTTGATAGTCTAGATCTTAAGTCCTGAATCCTAACTCTCAGCTCTCAATACTCCACTTCTTATATAGAATAATATAACTAAATAGAGCAAAAGCCAAAATGGCTGAAAAATAAAAGCAATCAAATATGGAATAAAACGTTAACTGAACAATATTGACAATGAACTATTGAAAAGATATTACAAAATTACATCAGGATAAATGGGATATCTATCACCTCAAGCATTTATCCTTTGTGTAATAGACTATCCAGTTATACTCTTTTGGTTATCTTAAAATGTAAAATTAAGTTATTTTTGACTATAGTTACCCTTTTGTGCTAGTGAATACTAGGTCTTTTTCATTCTTTTTAACTATTCTTTGAACTCATTAATCTTCCCCACACTCCCACTACCCTTTCCAGCATCAGGTAACCATTCTTCTACTCTCTGTCTTTAGAAGTTCAGTTGTTTTAATCTTTAGCTCTCACAAATAAGTGAGAACATGGAAAGTTTGTCTTTGGGAGGCTGAAGGAGGAGGATCTCTTTAACCCAGGAATTCAAGACAAGCCTAGGCAAGATGGTGAGACCCTGTCTCTACAAAAATAATTTTCTAAATTATTAGGGCATGGTGGCATATGCCTGTAGTCCCAGCTCTTCTACTCTGGAAGCTGAAGAGGGAGGATCACTTGAGCCTGGGAAGTTGTGGCTACAGTGAGCTATGGTTGTGCTACTGCACTGTAGCCTGACAACAGAGTAAGACCACAACTCTTAAAAAAAAAAAAAATAAGAATTACTCCAAGCAAAAGAAAAGGATACTGGAAAATATTGTAGAGCATGAATGAAAGATTTGTGGATTACAAAAGGCAATGATTAAATGTTAGGAGAAGTGGCAAAGATTTGCACAATTGATTTATGGCCGATTAAAGTGAAAATACAAGCAACTTCCATAGTAAGATATAGACAAATAAACATTGTTGATAGTACTCAGAGTATGATACTTCCTTACCTACTAAAAAAGCATTTAAAACTTCATACTGAATCATCAAACAATAGAAATTTTCCAAAATGCTGGAAACACAATAAGGTGGCTATAGTAAATCATTATACAATATTTCTCTGAAGTTCCTACCATTCAATTACAAAAAATATCAAATATAAGTACTTGGAAGAAACATGTCACGTAATTATTGCTGAGAGCAAAATTTTCTACTTCAAGGCCAAAAAAAAAATAGTTGATTTGCCATTAATACCAAGTGAAGTTTTAAAATGCATCTACTATTTGATAAAAATGTTAATGGCTTTCTTAATCAGAAATAAAATGGTAGAGAATGCAATGAAAAATAATTCAAATAACCTAAGGGTAAATCTTTTATTATTATTATTTTTTCTTTTTATTTATTTATTTATTTATTTATTTATTTATTATTATTATACTTTAGGCTTTATGGTACATGTGTGCAATGTGCAGGTTAGTTACATATGTATACATGTGCCATGCTGGTGCGCTGCACCCACTAACTCGTCATCTAGCATTAGGTATATCTCCCAATGCTATCCCTCCCCCCTCCCTCCACCCCACAACAGTCCCCAAAGTGTGATGTTCCCCTTCCTGTGTCCATGTGTTCTCATTGTTCAATTCCCTCCTATGAGTGAGAATATGCGGTGTTTGGGTTTTTGTTCTTGTGATAGTTTACTGAGAATGATGATTTCCAATTTTATCCATGTCCCTACACAGGATGTGAACTCATCATTTTTGATGGCTGCATAGTATTCCATAGTGTATATGTGCCACATTTTCTTAATCCAGTCAATCATTGTTGGACATTTGGGTTGGTTCCAAGTCTTTGCTATTGTGAATAATGCCGCAATCAACATACGTGTGCATGTGTCTTTATAGCAGCATAATTTATAGTCCTTTGGGTATATACTCAGTAATGGGATGGCTGGGTCAAATGGAATTTCTAGTTCTAGATCCCTGAGGAATCGCCACACTGACTTCCACAAGGGTTGAACTAGTTTACAGTCCCACCAACAGTGTAAAAGTCTTCCTATTTCTCCACATCCTCTTCAGCACCTGTTGTTTCCTGACTTTTTAATGATTGCCATTCTAACTGGTGTGAGATGGTATCTCATTGTGGTTTTGATTTGCATTTCTCTGATGGCCAGTGATGGTGAGCATTTTTTCATGTGTTTTTTGGCTGCATAAATGTCTTCTTTTGAGAAGTGTCTGTTCATGTCCTTTGCCCACTTTTTGATGGGGTTGTTTGTTTTTTTCTTGTAAATTTGTTGGAGTTCATTGTAGATTCTGGATATCAGCCCTTTGTCAGATGAGTAGGTTGCGAAAATTTTCTCCCATTTTGTAGGTTGCCTGTTCACTCTGATGGTAGTTTCTTTTGCTGCGCAGAAGCTCTTTAGTTTAATTAGATCCCATTTGTCAATTTTGGCTTTTGTTGCCATTGCTTTTGGTGTTTTAGACATGAAGTCCTTGCCCATGTCTATGTCCTGAATGGTAATGCCTAGGTTTTCTTCTAGGGTTTTTATGGTTTTAGGTCTAACGTTTAAGTCTTTAATCCATCTTGAATTAATTTTTGTATAAGGTGTAAGGAAGGGATCCAGTTTCAGCTTTCTACATATGGCTAGCCAGTTTTCCCAGCACCATTTATTAAATAGGGAATCCTTTCCCCATTGCTTGTTTTTCTCGGGTTTGTCAAAGATCAGATAGTTGTAGATATGCGGCATTATTTCTGAGGCTCGGTTCTGTTCCATTGATCTATATCTCTGTTTTGGTACCAGTACCATGCTGTTTTGGTTACTGTAGCCTTGTAGTATAGTTTGAAGTTAGGTAGCGTGATGCCTCCAGCTTTGTTCTTTTGGCTTAGGATTGACTTGGCGATGCGGGCTCTTTTTTGGTTCCATATGAACTTTAAAGTAGTTTTTTCCAATTCTGTGAAGAAAGTCATTGGTAGCTTGATGGGGATGGCATTGAATCTGTAAATTACCTTGGGCAGTATGGCCATTTTCACGATATTGATTCTTCCTACCCAAGAGCATGGAATGTTCTTCCATTTGTTTGTATCCTCTTTTATTTCCTTGAGCAGTGGTTTGTAGTTCTCCTTGAAGAGGTCCTTCACGTCCCTTGTAAGTTGGATTCCTAGGTATTTTATTCTCTTTGAAGCAATTGTGAATGGGAGTTCACTCATGATTTGGCTCTCTGTTTGTCTGTTATTGATGTGTAAGAATGCTTGTGATTTTTGCACATTGATTTTGTATCCTGAGACTTTGCTGAAGTTGCTTATCAGCTTAAGGAGATTTTGGGCTGAGACAATGGGGTTTTCTAGATATACAATCATGTCATCTGCAAACAGGGACAATTTGACTTCCTCTTTTCCTAATTGAATACCCTTGATTTCCTTCTCCTGCCTAATTGCCCTGGCCAGAACTTCCAACACTCTGTTGAGTAGGAGTGGTGAGAGAGGGCATCCCTGTCTTGTGCCAGTTTTCAAAGGGAATGCTTCCAGTTTTTGCCCATTCAGTATGATATTGGCTGTGGGTTTGTCATAGATAGCTCTTATGATTCTGAGATGCGTCCCATCAATACCTAATTTATTGAGAGTTCTTAGCATGAAGGGTTGTTGAATTTTGTCAAAGGCCTTTTCTGCATCTATTGAGATAATCATGTGGCTTTTGTCTTTGGTTCTGTTTATATGCTGGATTACATTTATTGATTTGCGTATATTGAAGCAGCCTTGCATTCCAGGGATGAAGCCCACTTGGTCATGGTGGATAAGCTTTTTGATGTGCTGCTGGATTCTGTTTGCCAGTATTTTATTGAGGATTTTTGCATCCATGTTCATCAAGGATATTGGTCTAAAATTCTCTTTTTTGGTTGTGTCTCTGCCAGGCTTTGGTATCAGGATGATGCTGGCCTCATAAAATGAGTTAGCGAGGATTCCCTCTTTTTGTATTGATTGGAATAGTTCTGAATAAGAACTATTCAGAATAATACCATTCTGAAGAAGGAATGGTACCAGTTCCTCCTTGTACCTCTGGTAGAATATGGCTGTGAATCCATCTGGTCCTGGACTTTTTTGGTTGGTAAGCTATTGATTATTGCCACAATTTCAGCTCCTGTTATTGGTCTATTCAGAGATTCAACTTCTTCCTGGTTGAGTCTTGGGAGGGTGTATGTGTTGAGGAAATTATCCATTTCTTCTAGATTTTCTAGTTTATTTGCATAGAGGTGTTTGTAGTATTCTCTGATGGTAGTTTGTATTTCTGTGGGATCGGTGGTGATATCCCCTTTATCATTTTTTACCGCATCTATTTGATTCTTCTCTCTTTTTTTCTTTATTAATCTTGCTAGTGGTCTATCAATTTTGTTGATCCTTTCAAAAAACCAGCTCCTGGATTCATTACTTTTTTCAAGGGTTTTTTGTGTCTCTGTTTCCTTCAGTTCTGCTCTGATTTTAGTTATTTCTTGCCTTCTGGTAGCTTTTGAATGTGTTTGCTCTTGCTTTTCTAGTTCTTTTAATTGTGATGTTAGGGTGTCAATTTTGGATCTTTCCTGCTTTCTTTTATGGGCATTTACTGCTATAAATTTCCCTCTACACACTGCTTTGAATGCATCCCAGAGAGTCTGGTGTGTTATGTCTTGGTTCTCGTAGGTTTCAAAGAACATCTTTATTTCTGCCTTCATTTCGTTATGTACCCAGTAGTCATTCAGGAGCAGGTTGTTCAGTTTCCATGTAGTTGAGCAGTTTTGAGTGAGATTCTTAATCCTGAGTTTTAGCTTGTTTGCACTGTGATCGGAGAGATAGTTTGTTATAATTTCTGTTCTTTTACATTTACTGAGGAGAGCTTTACTTGCAAGTATGTGGTCAATTTTGGAATAGGTGTGGTGTGGTGCTGAAAAAAATGTATATTCTCTTGATTTGGGGTGGAGAGTTCTGTAGATGTCTATTAGGTCGGCTTGGTGCAGAGCTGAGTTCAATTCCTGGGTATCCTTGTTGACTTTCTGTCTCGTTGATCTGTCTAATGTTGACAGTGGGGTGTTAAAGTCTCCCATTATTAATGTGTGGGAGTCTAAGTCTCTTTGTAGGTCACTCAGGACTTGCTTTATGAATCTGGGTGCTCCTGTATTGGGTGCATATATATTTAGGATAGTTAGCTCTTCTTGTTGAATTGATCCCTTTACCATTATGCAATGGCCTTCTTTGTCTCTTTTGATCTTTGTTGGTTTAAAGTCCGTTTTATCAGAGACTAGGATTGCAACCCCTGCCTTTTTTTGTTTTCCATTTGCTTGGTAGATCTTCCTCCATCCCTTTATTTTGAGCCTATGTGTGTCTCTGCACGTGAGATGGGTTTCCTGAATACAGCACACTGATGGGTCTTGACTGTTTATCCAATTTGCCAGTCTGTGTCTTTTAATTGGAGCATTTAGTCCATTTACATTTAAAGTTAATATTGTTATGTGTGAATTTGATCCTGTCATTATGATGTTAGCTGGTTATTTTGCTCATTAGTTGATGCAGTCTCTTCCTAGTCTCGATGGTCTTTTACATTTTGGCATGATTTTGCAGTGGCTGGTACCGGTTGTGCCTTTCCATGTTTAGCGCTTCCTTCAGGACCTCTTTTAGGGCAGGCCTGGTGGTGACAAAATCTCTCAGCATTTGCTTGTCTGTAAAGGATTTTATTTCTCCTTCACTTATGAAGCTTACTTTGGCTGGATATGAAATTCTGGGTTGCAAATTCATTTCTTGAAGAATGTTGAATATTGGCCCCCACTCTCTTCTGGCTTGTAGGGTTTCTGCTGAGAGATCTGCTGTTAGTCTGATGGGATTCCCTTTGAGGGTAACCCAACCTTTCTCTCTGGCTGCCCTTAACATTTTTTCCTTCATTTCAACTTTGGTGAATCTGACAATTATGTGTCTTGGAGTTGCTCTTCTCGAGGAGTATCTTTGTGGCGTTCTCTGTATTTCCTGAATCTGAATGTTGGTCTGCCTTACTAGATTGGGGAAGTTCTCCTGGATAATATCCTGCAGAGTGTTTTCCAACTTGGTTCCATTCTCCCCGTCACTTTCAGGTACACCAATCAGACGTAGATTTGGTCTTTTCACATAGTCCCACATTTCTTGGAGGCTTTGCTCGTTTCTTTTTATTCTTTTTTCTCTAAACTTCCCTTCTCGCTTCATTTCATTCATTTCATCTTCCATTGCTGATACCCTTTGTTCCATTTAATCGCATTGGCTCCTGAGGCTTCTGCATTCTTTACGTAGTTCTCGAGCCTTGGTTTTCAGCTCCATCAGCTCTTTTAAGCACTTCTCTGTATTGGTTATTCTAGTTATACATTCTTCTAAATTTTTTTCAAAGTTTTCAACTTCTTTGCCTTTGGTTTGAATATCCTCCCGTAGCTCAGAGTGATTTGATCGTCTGAAGCCTTCTTCTCTCAGCTCGTCAAAGTCATTCTCCATCCAGCTTTGTTCCGTTGCTGGTGAGGAACTGCGTTCCTTTGGAGGAGGAGAGGCACTCTGGTTTTTAGAGTTTCCAGTTTTTCTGCTCTGTTTTTTCCCCATCTTTGTGGTTTTATCTACTTTTGGTCTTTGATGATGGTGATGTACAGATGGGTTTTTGGTGTGGATGTCCTTTCATTTTGTTAGTTTTCCTTCTAACAGACAGGACCCTCAGCTGCAGGTCTGTTGGAGTACCTGGCCGGCCATGTGAGGTGTCAGTCTGCCCCTGCTGGGGGGTGCCTCCCAGTTAGGCTGCTCGGGGGTTAGGGGTCAGGGACCCACTTGAGGAGGCAGTCTGCCCATTCACAGATCTCCAGCTGCGTGCTGGGAGAACCACTGCTCTCCTCAAAGCTGTCAGCCAGGGACATTTAAGTCTGCAGAGGTTACTGCTGTCTTTTTGTTTGTCTGTGCCCTGCCCCCAGAGGTGGAGCCTACAGAGGCAGGCAGGCCTCCTTGAGCTGTGGGGCTCCACGCAGTTCGAGCTTCCCGGCTGCTTTGTTTACCTAAGCGAGCCTGGGCAATGGCAGGCGCCCCTCCCGCAGCGTTGCTGCCGCCTTGCTGTTTGATCTCAGACTGCTGTGCTAGCAATCAGCGAGACTCCGTGGGTGTAGGACCCTCTGAGCCAGGTGTGGGCTATAATCTCCTGGTGCACCATTTCCTAAGCCCGTCGGAAAAGCACAGTATTCGGGTGGGAGTGGCCCGATTTTCCAGGTGCCGTCTGTCACCCCTGGAAAGGGAACTCCCTGACCCCTTGCACTTCCCGAGTGAGGCAATGCCTCGCCCCTGCTTTCGGCTGGGGCACGGTGCGCTCACCCACTGACCTGCACCCACTGTCTGGCACTCCCTAGTGAGATGATCACGGTACCTCAGATGGAAATGCAGAAATCACCCATCTTCTGCGTCGCTCACGCTGGGAGCTGTAGACCGGAGCTGTTCCTATTTGGCCATCTTGGCTCCTCCCCCCAAGGGTAAATCTAACAATAACTATAGAAAACCTCTATAAAGTAATGTAGACTATCTCAATGAAGATAAGTAAAAGTACTACTGAAAGGCATAAAAAATACATGACTTATACTAAAGACATCAATATATTTATTTTATATAAAATAATTTTTAATATTCAATACATGTATTTTTATTCCATTAAAATATTAGTAGAAATTAATCATTTAGCAAAGTGATAATAAATACCACTAGGAAAAATAAACAAGAATAAAGCAACACCATTTTAAAACTAATGAGTTTGTTAAGGAAATTATCCTAACAATATCAAAACATATTAACGGGGGTGGCCAAAATGGCTGACTGGAAGTAGCTAGTGTGCACTGCTCTCATAGAGAAGAATGGAAGAGGTGAGTAAATACACCACCTTCAACTGAAACATCCAGGTACTCTCACTGGGACTAATCAGGGAAACAACTGGATCCACAGAGAATGGAGAAAAGCATGCTAGGATGATGGTCCACCAGGAGCAACAGAGATAGGCAAATCTCCCCTGCCCAGGGAAGCCGCAAGTGAATGTGCAACCCCAGGAACCCACGCTTCTCCTACAGATCTTTGCAATTCTTGGAGCAGGAGACCCCTCATGAACTCAAGCCACCAGGGCCTTCAGTCTGACTCACAGAGCTACATGGAGTCTCAGGAGAGCAGCCATTTGGGCACACATGGAAATTCAGAAGGCTTAGATACACAGGCTTTCTGGCAAAAGCACCTGCAACTCCAGCAAAGTGGGAGGTTAGACCCTTGTATGTACCCCCAGTAAAGGGGCTGAATCCAGGGCACTGAACAGCAATAGTCTGCAGGCCATGCTTCCACAGTACCTCACAGGATAAGACCCACTAGCATGGAACTCCAGTCAGCCACTAAATAGCAGCATTAGATCTCCCTGAGACAGCTCCCGGGGGAAGGGTGGGCTGCCATCCTTGTTGTTTGGCTGACTTAGCCATTCCAGTTTTCAGATTTTGGAGAGACTGAGACAACCGAGGATTGAAGCAGACCCACAGTAGAGCACATTTGCTCTATGAAAATGTGGACAGACTGCTTTTTAAAGCAAGTCCCCATTCCCGTTCTTTTCACTAGGGGGAACCTCCTAACCGGGGTCTCCAGCTACCCCTGTGAGTGTTCTATAGCCAACAGAGGTTTCAAAATTCCCTGGGATGGAGCTCCTAGAGGGAGGGAGAGCCACCATTTTTGCTGTTTGGTGACAGCTCTTCCAGCCTTTGAGTTTTGGAGTTTCTAAGGTGATGGGGGTGAAACGAACCCCCAACACAGCATAGCTGCTCTATGGAAGTGTGGTCCGACTGCTGTTTTAAGCAGGTCATGATCCCAATCTTCCTCACTGGGTAGGACCTCCCAAATGGAGCTTCCAGCTACCCCTGTCAGTGTTTTCTGGCCAACAGAAATTTCAAACCTCCCTGGGACAGAGTCCCAGAGGGAGAAGTGAGCCACCATCTTTGTTATTTGGGTGACTTAGGCATTGTGGCTTTGGGGCTTTAGAGGGTCCAAGGTGACCAGGAGTGGAGCAGACCCCCAGCACATGACAGTTGCTCTATGAAAACGTGGCCGAATGGCTTTTTAAGTAGGCCTCCAATCCCATTTCTCCTCGCTGGGTGGGACCTCCCAACCGATGTCTCTAGCTACCTCCTACAGGTGCATTTGGGCCAGAAACAGGTCTGTATATCCCTGGGATGAAGCTCCCAGAAGGAGGGTCAGGCCACCATCTTTGCTGCTTCATAGTCTTCACTGTTGATACCTCCAGGTACTGGAAAATTTGAGGCTACTAAGGACTGTAATGGATCCCCAGCACACGGCAGCAGCCCTATGGAAAAGTGGCGAGACTCTTACTTAGGTGCCCATTCCCATATATTCTCACTGGGAAGGTCCTCCAGGCCTGGGCCTCCAACACCCCTTGCTGGGGCTATTGAGCCAGTAGCAGCTCTGCACCCCGCCATATGGAATCCCCAGGGGCAACTGAAAGCCTCTCTGTCACTGCCTCTGCAGTGGAACTGCCCTTGCTACACGCAGACTAATGAAGGAGCAAAGACCCTAAGTGTCTTATCCATACCTTCAACAAGCTGCAGTTGACCAAAGGAGAGGAAGCCAGTCTATCTCCCATGGGAGACAGCCACCCACCCTACTCATCACCAGACAGGGGACCCCTGGCTTGGGCCTACTGCATAGACCTTCCATTTGGGCTGATTGCACTGAGCGATGCTGACCTGCATCTCTCTGGGGTGCAGCCCCCGGGAGACAAGTAAAAGACCTTTGGGCACAAACACTACTAAAGTCCCTTCCTCTGCTGCCTCCAAGTTGGGAAGGAGCAAAAGCCCTGAGATTGCCTCAGCGCTTCAGTGGGTAGCTCCAGAGTGACAAGCTGTGGTCTACTTCCAGCACTGAAGGCAGAGAGGAGCCCACACTTTCAGAGGTTTGAGAGGGAACACAGCTGCAACAGTGAGGAAACATGGGAGCCACAAAACTAAGCAAGAGCCCTCCAACTGACCAATATGCCTAAGTGCCACCTACTGGATCACATCCCAAAGCTTCAACACCAAAAATACATCGTGAATATACCACCTTGTGAAACCAAAGACAATATTCAGCTTCAAATAAAGACCCTGCACAAACCCTTGGCTCTGTGAAAATATACAGAAGTCTATTGACTGTACTCAATCTATAATGCAGTTAAAGGAATACCCACACACAGAGATGAGAAAGGACCAACACAAGAACTCCAGTAACTCAAATGGCCAGAGTGTCTTATGTCCTTTAAATGACCACACCAATTCTCCAATAAGAATTCTTAATTAGACTGACCTGGCTAAAAGGACAAAAATATAAATCAGAATATGGATAGGAATGAAGATCACTGAGATTCAAGAGAACAGTAAAACTCAATCTGATGAAACTAAGTCACAATAAGATGATACAGGAGCTTAAGCACAAAATACTTGGCATAAAAAAGAACCTAATGGACCTGACAGAACTGAAAAACACAATACAAGAATTTCACTATGGAATCTGAAGTATTAACACCAAAATAGACCAAGCTGAGGAAAAAAATCTCAGAACTTTAAGACTGGCTTTCTGAAATAAGACATTCAGACAAAAATAAAAAAGAATGAAAATGAATGAACAAGACTTCCAAGAAGTATGGGATTATGTAAAGAGGTCAAATCTATGCATCGTTGGCACCCCTGAAAGGGAGAAGGAGAAAGTAAATAATTGGAAAACGTATTTCAGGATATTGCCCATGAAAATGTTGCAACCTTACTAGAGAGGCCAACAGTCAAATTCAGGAAATACAGAGAACCCCTGCAAGATTCTATACAAGAATATCATTGCCGAGACATATACTCATCAGATTTTCCAAGGTTGAAATGTAAGAATTTTAAAGGCAGCTACAGAGAAAGTGTAGGTTAACTGCAAAGGGAACTCCTTCAGGATAACAGTGGACATCTCAGCTGAAACTCTACAAGCCAGAAGATACTGGGAAACTATATTCAACATTTTTTGAAGAAAAAATCTTCTAACAAGAATTTTATATCTAGCCAAACTAAGCTTCCTAAGTGAAGGAGAAATAAGATCCTTTTCAGATAAGCAAATGATGAGGGAGTTTGTTACCATCAGTCCTGCCATACAAGAGATCTTGAAAGGAACACTAAATACAGAAAGCAAAGACCACTACGAGTTAATTAAAAAACCACATTTAAATACACAGACCCATGACACTATAAAGCAACCACACAAACAAGCCAGTATGACACCCAGCTAACAACACAATGATGGAATCAAATCCACACATATCAATAGTAGCTTTGAAGGTAAGTGGGCTAAATGCCCTGCTCAAAAGGCACAGAATGGGAAGCTGGAGATAAAAGCAAGACCCAATGTTATGCTGTTTTCAAGAGACCCCTCTCACATGTAATGACACCCATAGGCTCAAAATAAAAGGATGGAGAAAAATCTACCAAGCAAATGAAAAACAGAAAAAAAACAGGGGTTGCAATTTTAATTTCAGATAAAACCGACTTTAAGCCAACAAAGGAAAAAGAAAGACATTATGTAATAATAAAGGGTTCAATTCAACAAGAAGAGCTAACTGTTCTAAATATATATGCACCCAACACAGGAGCACCCAGATTCATAAAGCAAGTTCTTAGAGACCTACAAAGAGATGTAGACTCTAATACAATGATATTGGGAGACTTCAACACTCCACTGACAGTATTAGACAGATCATTGAGGCAGAAAACTAACAAATATATTCAGAACCTGAACTCAACATTGGAGCAAACAGGTCTGATAGACCTCTATGGAACTCTCCACCCCAAAACAAGAAAATATACATTCTTATCACCACATGACACATACTCCAAAATCGACCACATAACTGGACATAAAATAATCCTCAGTAAATGCAAAAGGACCAAAATCATATCAAACACACTTTGAAACAACAGCACAATAAAAATAGGAGTCAAGACTAAGAAAATTGCTTAAAAACATGCAATCACATTTAAATTAAACAACATGCTCCTGAATGCCTTTTGGGTAAATAATGAAATGAAGGCCGAAATAAAGAAGTTCTTTGAAACTAATGAGAACAAAGATACAACATATCAGAATCCCTGTGACATATCTAAGGCAGTGTTAAAAGGAAAATTCATAGCACTAAATGCCCAAATCAAAATGTTAGAAAGATCTCAAATTAAAAACCTATCATCACAACTGAAAGAATTATAGAAGCAAGAACAAATCAACCCCAAAGCTAGCAGAAAACAAGAAATAACCAAAATCAGAGCTCAACTGAAGGAAAATGAAGACACAAAAACCATTCAAAATATAAACAAAGCCAGGAGTTGGTTTTTTGAAAAAATTAGTAAGATAGGTCACTAATGAGACTAATAGAGAAGAAAAGAGAGAAGATCCAAATAAAGACAATTATAAATGACAAAAAGGATATTACCATTGACCCCAACAGATACAAAAATAACCATCAGAAACTACTATGAACACCTCTATGCACATAAACTGGAAAACCTAGAAAAGATGAATACATGCCTGGACACATACACTCCCCCAAGACTGAACCAGGAAGAAATTGATTCCCTGAACAGACAAATAACAAGCTTTGAAACAAAATCAGTAATAAATAGCCTACCAACCACAACAAAAAACTAAAAGAAAAAAAAAGCCTAGGACCTGATGAATTCACAGTTGAATTTTACCAGACATAAAAAGAAGAGCTGGTACCATTCCTACTGAAACTATTCCAAAAGATTGAGGAGGAGGCGATTCCTCCTCTGCTTATTCTATGAGGCCAGTATTATTCTGATACCCAAACCTGGCAGAGACACAACAAAAAGAGAAAACTTTAGGCCAATAGTCTCAATGAATACTGATGCGAAAATCCTCAACAAAACACTTGCAAACTAAATTTAGCTGCATATGAAAAAACTAATCCACCACAATCAAGTAAGTTTTATCCTTGGGATGCAAGTTTGTTTTATCATACAGAAATCAATAAATTTGATTCATCATGTGAACAGAACTAAAGACAAAAGCTACATGATTATTTCAATAGATACAGAAAGGACTTTTGATAAAATTCAACCTTCCCTTATGTTAAAAACTCTCAGTAAACTAAGCATTGAAGAAACATATCTCAATAGTAAAAGTCATCTATGACAAACCCACAGCTAACATCATACTGAATGGGCAAAAGCTAGAAGTGTTCTCCTTGAAAACTGGCACAAAACAAGGATGCCCTCTCTCACCACTCCTATTCAATGTAGTATTGGAAGTCGTAGCCAGAGCATTCAGGCAAGAGAAACAAAGGCCATCCAAATAGGAAGAGAGGAAGTCAAACTACTTCTGTTTGCAGATAACATGATTCTATATCTAGAAAACCCCATAGTCTCAACTCCAAAGCTCCTTCCACTGATGAACAACTTTACCAAAGTTTCAGGATACAAAACCAATGTCCCCAAATCACTAGCATTCCTTTAAACTAAAAACAGCCAAGCCAAGAGCCACATCAGGAAGGCAGTCCCATTCACAACTGCCACAAGAAGAATAAACTACCTAGGAATACAACTCACCAGGGAGGACGTGAAAGATCTATACAAGAAGAATTATAAAGCACTGCTCAAGGAAAACAGAGGACACAAATGAAAAAACATCCTATGCTCATGGATAGGAAGAATCAATATTAAAAATAGCCATACTGCCCAAAGCAATTTATAGCTTCAACACTATTCCTATAAAACTACCAATTATATTCTTCACAGAACTAGAAAAAACTATTTTAAAACTCATATGGAACTGAAAAAGAGCCCAAGTAGCCAAGGCAATCTTATGTATGAATAAAAAGAACAAAACTGGAGGCATCACATAACCTGATTTCAAATTATACTAGAGGGCTACAGTAATCAAAACAGAATGAAACTGGTACAAAAACAAACACATAGACCAATGGAACAGAATAGAGAGCCCAGAAATAAGTCCACACACCTGACCATCTTATCTTTGACAAAGCTGACAAAAACAAGCAATGGGGAAAGTCTCTCTATTCAATAAATGGTGCTGGGATACCTGGCTATATGCTATATGCATATGATTGAAGTGTACCCTTCCTTACAACATATACAAAAATCAATTCAAGATAGATTAAAAACTTAAATATAAACCCCAAAACTATAAAAACCTTGGAAGACAACCTAGGCAATACCATCCTGGACAGAAGAACGGGCAAGGATTTCATGATGAAGACACCAAAAGCAATTGCAACAAAAGCAAACTTGACAGATGGGATCCAATTAAAGTTAAGAGCTTCTGCACAGCAAAAGAAACTATCAACAGAGTAAACAGACAACCTACAGAATGGGAGAAAATATTTGCAAATTATACATTAGACAAATGTCTAATATGTCTATAAAGAACTTAAATTCTCAAGAGAAAAACAGACAATCCCATTAAAAAGTGGGCAAAGTACATGTACAGACACTTCTCAAAAGGAGACATACATGTGGCCAATAAGCATATGAAAAAAAGCTCAACATCCCTGATCATTAGAGAAATTAAATCAAAACTACAATGAGATATTATCTCATGCCAGTCAGAATGGCTATTATTAAAAATCAAAAAAATATTTTATTACAAAATTTCACATGTACCCTCAAATCTAAAGTAAAAATTAAAAAATAAAATATAATATTAAAACATATTAACATTTCACAGGAATCAAAAGAATATTTAACTGATATAGAATTGACAAAAAGATAAATGGCAATGGTGTATACTTGTCTAAAATTCTTCAATATCCTTTGAATACAAACAGAATCATTAAAATAAAATTCAGTGAGGTTGAATCTATGGTGTTCAAAGACATGTAAATTTTAGATGATCCAGCTTCTGACTATAGATCTCTGGAAAAACTGGGTAAGTAAATGTGGACTCTGGCAAAGAATTTGCCATAGGGAGAAAGAAGTAGGCTTCAGACTTCTCTGAGACAGTGGTTCTCAACTTTGACAGGACAATAAAATCGCCCAGTGAAATTTTAAGAAAAAGCAATACAGAGCTCTATCTCTGATCAACTGAATAAGAATCCCTCTCTCACAGCAGATAAATTACTAGATGGCAATAATTACAATATGATACCTCCTCTCTCCTCTAGTTTTTTTTTTTTTTTTTTTTCTGAGACGGAGTCTTGCTCTGTTACCCAGGCTGGAGTGCAATGACACAATCTTGCCTCCTGTAACCTGCAACCTCCGCCTCACAGTTTCAACTGATTCTCCAGCCTCAGCCTCCTGAGTAGCTGGGATTACAGGCACCTGCCAACATGTCTGGCTATTTTTTGTATTTTTGTAGAGATGGGGTTTCACTATGTTGGCCAGGCTGGTCTCCAGCTCCTGACCTCAGGTGATCTGCCTACCTCGGCCTCTAAAAGTGCTGGGATTACAGGTGTGAGCCACCACGCCAGGCCTCCTCTAGTATATTTTGAGCAACTTATAGTTAAGCCACCACAAAGTAGATAATGCAAGTGTTTATTGGTGAATAAATAATTGAGTAGTTGAAGGTACTCATATAGACAGACATTCTGACAGGTCAATTGTGTGTGTGTGTGTGTGTGTGTGTGTGTGTGTGTGTGGTGTTTGGCCCACCTAGAACATTTTCTCTTTCAAAATGTTTGGAATAATTACGCAGTAAAGTTGGTGCATTTGTTTCCAAAACATATACTTTAACTTCAGCAATTTTATCTCCCTGCCAGACTATTCCTATCAAAATGGATAAAATACTTTAGATTTTAAATGGATAGGCCCAAAGTGTCATGTTGGTGATTTGAGAACTATAAATTTATATATAAATATAAATTATTATTATTGTAATTCATAGATACAGTATTAGGTTGAATTTATATTTGCTAATATTAGACAATTTTTGACCCACAAAAATGGGAGCTTTACGTGGATTAAACTTACCCAATTCTGAAAAGAACATGGCAATGAATATTTATCTCCCAGATCTTCAAAGTTTTCTTAACAACACAATTAAAATTAGAAGTTGATTATAAGACAGACAGCACTGAAACAGATTTGTTGGTATAAGGTTATGTAATTTTACAGAAAGCAACAGCTAAAGTGCATTATCCAAAATAGTAATGATATGTATTGAAGGTGTCCTACAAATGACCAATCTAGGAGGGTATTATATTTAAAAACTAAGAAAAAGAAAAAGAAGGAAGGAAAGAAAACAATGGAAAAGAAAGAAATAAGAAATGGAAGGAAAGGAAGAAAATAAGAGAAGGATAATTGGAATACAGGATAAATAAAAGGGAGGGAATTTGGGGTCAATCAATTGAAACATTGTACATAAGATAATTTTCTGTGATAGTCAAACACTGCACAGGGGTATTTTAAAGATCTACAAAAATTTTCAGGAAAGAGCTGTTTAATTTGGCATTTCCCAAACTGTTTCATCTAACATTTGGCCCAGTAATTAATTTTACGTGTAATTAATAACTATTCTAACAAAAAGTATTATGTTTATAAAGAGGAATTTCCTGGTATAGTGCCAATATAGCATTCTATAAAATGCACATTGATTTATGTTTGTTTTGATTAATGCATAGGATTTTACGTCATGATCTCCTTGGTAGACATTAGCTTTTGTGAACTCAAATCTCTCATACTTTCTTTATAACGGAAGAAGATATTCATAAAGTTCATATTTTTCTTTCTTTATGGCAGTCCAGCATCTGAACTCTGATAGGTCTTGGTGAGAGCCAGAGATGCCTTCTAGTGTAAAAGCTAAATATGCCTGATGTTTGCTTTCCTGGCTTTCTTTACAGCCATGCTATTGATCTGCAAATCAGATGCACCTACTAGCTTGGCTCATCAGTGCATTCTCAATGAAATAGAATAAGGAAAGAAAATTCTGGCAGAGAGTAAAATTGAGTTATGAAGAGAGTGGGAGGCAACAATGCTTGCAACAGCATCCTGTGCCCCATGTTAGTGTAGTCATTCCTCCCAGTGGAGGGACTTACCTACCATGTTCTTTTCTTGGGCAATGATATGGTTTGGCTGTGTCCCCAGCCAAATCTCATCTTGAATTGTAGTTCCTATTATCCCCACGTGTCACAGGAAGGGACCCAGTGGGAGGTAACTTAACTCATACGGGTAGTTTCCCTCATGCTGCTCTCATGATAGTGAGTGAGTTCTCACCAGATCTGATGGCCTTATAAGGGGCTTTTCCCCCTTTTGCTTGGCTCTTCTCCTTGCTGCTGCCATGTGAAGAAGGACATGTTTGCTTCCCCTTCTGTCACGATTGTAAGTTTTCTGAAGCTTCCCCAGCCATGCTGAATTGTGAGTCAATTAAACCTCTTTCCTTTATAAATTACTCAGCCTCCAGTATGTGTTTATTAGTAGCATGAGAATGAACTAATACATGCAAGTTTTGAAACTTGTTTTTGTTTGAATAGCACCAGATATGGGCCACCATTCTAGGTAATTTTGGGAATTACCTAATATTTTTTAAACAAATTCTGTTGTTTTTCCTTGCTTGCAACTAAGAACCCAGGCTGATACTGTGGGCTTAGTCTTAACAATGGGAAAGAATTAAATGTTAGTGGTATAAAGGAGTTGTAACTTTTCTATGCCCCAGAGAGAGTTAATTGATGGGGAAAAAATAGGGAATTCTACAGAGGAGAAAAATAATTTTCAGAAGCATGAAGAAGGCAAATTAAAGGCAGAATCACCATGAGTGGTAGTGTGTTAAAATTTAGTAGTGAGTGAGGGTATTTCTTTCAAAGGAGTAAAACAATAGACCTCTCTGTTTATAATTTATGGCATAATTTAATCTAGCCCTTTCTTCCTTTGGTAACTGTCATTTCTTCCTTTTGATTTCCTTGAACTTAATTGCTTCATAAAAGATTTGTCATTGTACCAGATTGTTCTGAGGTTAATAGTTTAAGAGCTATCATCAATGTACCACCAAAGATAACCTAGTGCAGAAAGCATGTGACAGATAATATTACAATGTCTGAAAACAAAGCAAAATGATCTCTGACAGGATTGTATTGAATCTTTCAGAGATCATAATAAGATATGATATTTGAACTGCTCTAGTTTTCAAAGCTCTGTCAATATATTGTATCTAAGGGTTATTCCATAAAATACAGCTCTCCTAATTTTATTATAATCATTTAATGGAAATCTATTTCAAATTAAATAAGCATTTCTTAAACAGGAAAATATTGGACATAATTTAAACTTTTAAGTGTAACTTTACACTATTATAGTGAAAGTAGCAGAAATAGTTTCAGGAAAATTCATTTCTTTCTTTCTTTCTTTCTTTTTTTTTTTTTTTGAGACAGTTTTGCTCTTGTTTCCAGGATGGACTGAAATGGGGCTATCTCAGCTCACTGCAACCTCCGCCTCCTGAGTTCAAGTGATTCTCCTGCCTCAGCCTCCCGAGTAGCTGGGATTACAGGCATGTGCCACCATGCCCGGCTAACTTTTTTTTTATTTTTATTAGAGACAGGGTTTTCTCCATGTTGGTCAGGCTGGCTCAAACTCCCGACCTCAGGTGATTCACCTGCCTCGGGTTCCCAAAGTGTTGGGATTACAGGCATAAGCCACAGTGCCTGGCCTAGGAATATTCATTTCAGTTCAATTTACAATACACTTGTTGTTTGGCCAGCATTATTCTAGGAATAGTGATGCAAAAATAAGCAAGACATGGTCATTGGTTTCAAGGAGCAATAGGCTGGCAGGCAGTAGAAGTAACTGTTAAAATTCAAATTTGACAAGTAAGTATGATAAAGAGCTTTAATATCAAGTGTAGTAATTATACTCTCTCAACTTTCTCAGGGTAATTTTGAAGATCAACTTTGGAACCCAACGTTCAGTGTAGAGGGTAATAAGGATTATAATTGCAAAGCTGCTGCTATGATGCAGAAAATAGAGAGATGAAAACACATGGGACTGTGTGGTGAAGTAAAAAGGCAGGAGTCTTGAAAGAGAAAAACAGGTTCAAACAAATCCAATAAAACTCTTTATGTTTATCAGATGTACAAAATGTGGGTGACCATCCTAACTTTTGAATTTCTATTTCATAGTTGGAAAAACTGCAATAATGCCTACTCGGAAAGGTGGCATTGAGAGTTAGATAGAATATTAACTAATCAACTAGCGTAGAGTCTCAATTATTTTATAAGGCAATCACTCAAATTTATAGTCTTAGAGATAACTAGATTGTCACAGTGCCTGGCACATGATCAGCATGCAATCCATATTTGTTAAATGACAAACAGATTAGTATATTTGAGTGTTGATGGTTGGTAGGGCAGGTAGTGTTATCTCAGTTAATATTATTGTTCATGCTAGAGTCAAATTTACTTTACATAACAGAAAATGCACTTACATGTCAAATTTAAAGCTGAGAGAACTAATTATATTCTGAACATAAAAAGAGCTTAATATCTGAATAATTCACTTAAAGTAAATGCTCTGGGTATTTTTCATTTGTTACACAAATAATAATCTTAAAAATGAAATTTTTAAATGGAAAAAAATAACAACTCTTGGCCTGTGGGCTCTACCATTATTGTTGATGAGAAAAAAATCTAAATTGAATTAGTAAACATCTTCTATGGAAAAAAATTTACTTAATTACATAGATTCTGTCTCTGGATGTTAATGTATGAATTTGAAATATATGAATAGTTCCTTTGATAAAGTAGACATCTGCTTTTCATCTATCATTTTATTACAAATCCACAAATTTTAAACAAATTGTAGAAACATAATCAAATGGAAAGTTCAGAGATAAGTCCTTCTCACTTTCTGCTCATCATGCTCAAGGGAGTAAGAAAATACAGGAAGACTTAGCATTATAAACACCTATTTAAGAACTATGTCAATTCCCGTGTAGCCCATCTCCAATTTACCATTGTATCCCCAGTTTTGCTACAACATGAGCAACTTTTAATGGTCAATGTAGAGACATGGGTATGAATGGCAATGGCACAGGCAGGAAATGTAATGCTCAGATACCTAAAGTGCTTAGGTACATAAAGTAAACTGAATTACTAAGATCAAGTACAAAGCCACCTGCCTAAAATATCAAGACCGATTAGGAATCAGAGTGTCAGCAGATTTCTGAAGGAAATCTGATAGGAAACTTAAAATGGGCTTCCAAGAAGCAAGGCAATAGGCACCTTTATGCTATAACTGAGCATGTTTGCATAGATTGCATTTTTTACCGATCATAAATTCCTGAAGACTCAAGGACATGCCTTCGTTCTTGTGATTCTTCTCACCTGCCTTGATGTATACGCATTATTTGGACATTTACAAACATGGCAGGTTCTAATTGTTTTAATCTTGGCCCCATTATTTTAGTAAATGGTATTGTTATACATAGAAGATAGGTTCCTAGATTAGGTATGTGTAAGTGACTGGTACAACACCAGAAACACAGTAGGATATCCACCAAATGGTAATTGCTCTTCCTTTCAGAGCCTTTCACCATGACTTCCCAATGCCTAGAATGCTTCTATCCTTGTCTTGGCTGTGGAAATGCTGTTCATTCATCTGGCCCCAAAGACAATGTCCTGTCTTCACAATCCTGGTTTGATTTCCAAGGCAACTCTGGTATAAACCTTATTATTTATGTTTCCATAGGATTTTGTATTTTTCTTATCAAATAAAGCCAACCGTGTTGTTTATAAATATAGTCAGACATTAGGGAAAGAAAAGAACTATGTAACTATTTTTTTAGATTATGTTTCAAAGTATGTTGCTATGACTCCATTTACTTGATGATTGGCATGGCGGAAATGGCTATGAAAAAGTTTAGTTGTTCAGGAGACTAGGATTAAGATTCTTTAACAATAGGGGATAAATAAAAACATCTCCTCAGGCCAAGTAACTCCTGGTTTGAAAGTGAGGTATTCTGTACTGAAGGCAGTGGGCAATGACATGCAGGTGTCCTCTGATGTAACTTCCCTCTCAGCCATTGTCACTTAGCCTTTAGTTACTTATTCAAAGTATTGGCCACTCTTAAACACTTTCTTGTTTATTTCCTTACTCATTCACTACATACTCTCTCATTCTCAGTGTTACATAAGCTCCATATAGTCAGTCTTGTATCATTCACCACTGTGTCTCCAGGACCCTGAATTGTATCTGACGTGTAGTAGAGGTTGGATGAACAAGTAAGTAAATAAATGAATGAATGAACAACACCATAGTTTTGCAAGAAAAATGAAAAAAACATACTGGGGGGTCTAGGGTTGTCAGAATTTTTCTTATTAGGACTGACAGTGAAATATTTTTATTAGAATGATAATTATTACCAACATTTCTTGATTTTCTTTCCCTTGGCTATCCCTCCACTGGGAGGAGGGAGTGGTATTGTTCCTGAGATCAGCAACTCAATCCTTATTGTTCCACAAATGATATGGATGAAGTATGTTACTCACTAGATTACTGTAAGAAGATTTTGGTATCTTAATGCTCACTATCTCTATAATGCTGTGCCTAATAGGATCACATTCTAGCAGGTGAAACAAGCAAATGTCATAACCATGAAACTGGGTCTTATTTATCTTTATTTTTATGCCTTACATATAGATAGTACTCAACAAATGTTGAAAGAATAAACAAATAAAATATAATCAATTATTCAATTATACCTTACTACCATTTATAATACAGGTTCCCAAGGAAATGCATTAAAAGTGATTGTGAACTACAGATGGAAACACACCTCTTTGACCTTTGACATGTATCTGTGCCTTGCCAGCTACAGTAGTGGGAACTTTCAGGTTAGTGGGAGGTGGGGGGAGAAGGTGCTTCATTTCAGTGGGAGAAAGGGGTTTAGGGGCCTTTTGTTGTTCACAGTGTAGTCTGCGTTGCTATGTAGCTTATTGGAAATGCAGAATTTAGGTCCTATTCAGGAATTTGCAATTGGAATCTGTGTTTTTATCAAGATCCTTAGGTGATGTGTTATGCACATGAAAATTTGAAAAGCAAAGTTTCTAAGAGGTAATATATTATATTTAAGACATCAAAAATGTCTTAAATATCTAAGTAAAGATACTCTACATAGCCTTGTATTGGTAGACAAAAAAATTGCTCTTTAAGTCAATTTCTGTAAGGCTAAGGAGAGTAACCCCCTTCAAAATCCTATTTGTATATTTATCAGTTTCCAGAAAACATAGTCAATGCAGTGTTCTTAATAAATCAATTCAGTGTTTAAATGACTACATTTGCTGTCTCAATAAAGCATAATAAACAGTTGCTACCTTTCATTTCTGCTTCCATCAAGGAGGAGTTAAAAATATTGACTGGAAACTTGTCATTTCTGTTTCTTGGCAGGAAATTGTTCTCTCTTATACAGAAGTTGGCACAACCTCCAAGTTCAAAGAAACACAGGATTTTACATTCAGAAACATCTGCTTTAATTTGTGCTTGAAATAAAGTGTGAATGTAAACATCTTTCAATGATCTTTCTCTTCTAGGCACTTCTACAGCACTTAGTCTGGGTCACAAAATTAACATAACATTATAGAATGTTTTGCACTAAAGGATGTTGTCTCACAATTAAATTTTAATGATGTCTAAAGAGCACCATAAACAATATGTGCTATAGAAATTCAAAGAAGAAATTTGGATTACTTGGGTAATCTATAAATAAGCTACATGGAGAAAGGTAGATATGAAACCTGCTATTGAGAGATGAGGATGGATTGGATAGTGGCAAGAAATTTCAATAAAGGCAATGACAATGGCAAAGGTGTAAACAGAGAAAGAGCAAAGCAAGTTCAGAAATTCACAAGGAAATATGTTGATGAAGTGTGGTGATGGCACTCATAATGAGAAACATTGACCAAGGCAGGTTCAGATTAGTGTTGAATTCCAAGTTGAATTACAATATTTCCTGTAGTAAATAAACATGTTTTGAGTAAGTAACAAAATGAAAAAAAAATGTGTATTAGAAAGTTTAATCAAGCAAAGGTATGAAGCATGCAGGTCTAGTTACTAATGTCAATATTATAATGCTGTATCTTAATAAATGATTGCTGAATTTCAAGTAAATGAATATACAGTGATTCATATAATTTGCAGGAAAAGAAATTAGTTTCTGAAGTCAATTAACTCTTCTTCAATTTGTTTACATGTTTCACAATTTTCCAAAAGGTGGTAGCAATTGACAGAAAGTCATCAACGGACAGAGGAAATGAATGTAAATGTAGGATAGACGCACTTGTCTGAACATGGCTCTAGGTGGGAGTCTGCAGCATTTTTCTTTCTAGATATGTCTCTGGATTCCTGGCACTTTCAAACGTATCTCTGTCTTTCTAGTGTGAGAATATCTAGTTACCAGTGGAGGTAAGTGGAGAAACTCCTTTTGTCGTTCTGTGTTCTGGTGGCTCCTCCCAACTGTTATAGCCAGACACTTACCTGCCCATAAGGTTTCAAGTATTTGTTTACAACCTAACACATTCTTTATTCATTTTTTAAAAATTGATGAATAAAATTTTGTGTATGTTTATTGTGTAAGCATATTGTTTTGAAATATGTACACATTGTAAAATGGCTAAATGGAGCTAATTAACATATGTGTTATCTCCCACACTTATTTTTGTGCTGAGAATACTCGCATGATCTTACTTACGTGTGGAGTGTAAAAAAGTTGAACTTCTAGAAATATGGAGTAAAACGGTGGTTGCCAGAGACTGGGAGAAGGGAAGAATGATTGAGGAGATGTTTGTCAAAAGATAAAATATTTGAGTTAGATAAGGGGAGTAATTCAATGGATCTATTGTACAAAATGGTGACTATAGCTAATAACAATTAATTATATTCTTGAAAATTGCTAAGAGAATAGATTTTAAGTGTTCTCACTGCAATCTAATAAATCCTGGAGTGGCAACTACAAGGGTGAATTAAAGGCCAGTTTCCCAAGCTCAGTTTCTCAGAGTATCTTCCTCTTGCCTTTCCTTATCCCAGCAAGCCCAGGCTTGAAGACTGTGGTATTTTCTAACAGTCACTATGATCATTTCTCTGCAGATGTTGGCCAAACAGTTACAGAATTATCATGTCAAAACTTCCATCCAAAACATTCATTTGTAGAATGGTTATGGTGACACAGGCCCTTCTTGGAACAGCACAGTGTTCTTAGGGGATCCCTGCTCGACAGACGTCAGGAAGATGACTAGTGGGCTACTAGCCATGCAATGATGCTAAGTCCCTTTGATAAAACTCTAAAGTATTGAATCAAGAGGCTGTTCTCCTGTGTAAGGAATCCGTTATCCTTGTCAGAGGAAAAAGCAGG
Source organism: Pongo pygmaeus (assembly GCF_028885625.2). Taxonomy (NCBI): domain Eukaryota; kingdom Metazoa; phylum Chordata; class Mammalia; order Primates; family Hominidae; genus Pongo; species Pongo pygmaeus. Next base: position 48,669,563 of record NC_072378.2, read on the forward strand.
CTCAATCGATGTTATCCGAGTTTTTCTTCCTTTCTACAACTTGAAATTATGATAAATTCACAGGAGAAGAGATGATGGAAGAGAGTACAGGAGATGGCTGTGATATTCCATTCCATTATGTCCAGACAGAACCATCCAAAAAGCAGGCTAGCAATCAAGAGGGGCTAGAAACTGAAAGTTTGGATAGGGGAGTAAAATGTCTAATGTCAGGACCCAATTTACAGTTCTTAAATTATCTGAATGATTAAATATTGGACTATTGGAAAAGCAACAGTTTTAATCAATCAACAATTCAATCACTGTAAATTATTTTGAGCACCTGTGGTAAGTTCAAAACAGTTCAGTTAGCTTTCATTTGTTTTATATGCGGAGTGATATTACATGCTGCTTCAGTGTAGGAATTATGTTTAATAATGGCTAGAAGCACACAAAACATACATGCTTCACTAGAAGCACACAAAACATACATGTTAATTTATAAAGGTGAACAAGAGCTGAAACTATTAGTCCAATAGTGACAGGGAGACTTGGGTTTTTCTTACTGCTGAATTGTGTTCTCCATCAGCCTACTCCAAAAGGGCCTTAATCTTAAAGTGAAAATTAAACAAAGGCTATTAGTGTGGAAAGGATCGTATAGGCTTCCTAGAATACCCTCTATTTAATGCATGGGTCTCCTAATAATCTAAATTTATGTATGCTCATTTGTGATGTGACTCTCACAAGCCTGATCTTATGTTCAGTTGAAACATGAGGTGATCTATCTGTGAGATCTGAGAGGCTCCTAGAAGTTGCCACTTCAGGATACAGATGTGTTGAAGCTGAGGTTCTAATTTCTGGAGGCAGAGCCATTATCTAAATGACATGAGAGAGAAGAGAATGAACCTGTTTCCACTCACTGATCTCTAGAATTACTAGATCTCTGTACATTGAGGAACTTAGCAAAAAGGCAATTGGATTTAAACCTGACTACACATTAGAATCACTGGAGAGGCTTGAAATATATACAAATGCCTGGTCTCCACTCCCAGGTATTTTAATTTAATTGGTCTTGGATGGCTCCTGGGTATTTGCAAATTTTAAAGCTTTTTGCATGGTTTAAAAGTGCCATCAGAGTTGAGAACCATTACAGGAGAGATCATCAAGTTGATCTGGTCTCTCGCTCCAACATTCTGAGACTCTGGAAGACGACAGATCTAGTAAGTTTCCAATGACGGATCAGGGGAGATCTGAAGCTTGGATCACTGTAGCTGTAATCACCTACTGCTACTCTAGTAGAGTAACACATGTCACTAATCCAAGAATTTACTCTCTGCAGCTGTTGCTATGAAATTTATGACATTTCTAATGAGTCCAAAGAGCCCCCAATAGAAAAAAATCATGCCCTTTGTTGATTTCAAAATTTTTACCATACATGGAGGTTCCATAATATTTTTTTTTCCAATTTTAGCCAATATTATACTAATTATAAAGATTATACACATCAGAATTGATTATTTCTCACAAGTTGGATGAAATTATGTTCTACCTATAACATTCCTTCTGTAAGAAGATAGTGAAATATTTGTTAGTGGAAAATTCTATATAGACAACTCTTAAATAGCATCTATAAATCTTTGAGAAAACACAATAACATAATTCTAGTGGGTTATTGTCACATGAAGATATAAGCCTGAACTTATAAAATCATTCTTGGCTATGAGAGATGGTTACAAACGCCTTTTGCTGGAAATTGCTGAGGAAATATAAAAGGGTATTATTATTTTGGGTTCTGTTTATTGAAAACATTTTTGGAACAGGAAAATTAATTAGCTGGCTGATTGAATTAAAGGCAACTGGTGAGAACCATCCTTCACAAACTGCAATTTCAAAAAGCTCCACTTTAACCTAAGGGCTGTGGATTTGTTCCTGATTTAATTTAGAGGACCAAGGCTCATATATTCATTCCACTGCTGCTCCTTGTATTTACTATAGTTAATAGTTACTGGAAGTCTAGAGCTAAATTGAGAATTTGTGTTCTAGTGTTTTGAAGAGCTGTGGGACCGTGCCACAAGAGGCTTAACATAGAGCAGCTTCAGGTTGGAATACGATATATATTCCTCATGAGAACATTTTCTTCACTTTTATTGCCGTTTTGTCCTATGAATGATTGTATTCTTAGCAGAGGCTGAAACAGTTCACTTCTACCTTGAGCAATAGGAGCAAAAAAAGAAAAAAAATGACACGAGGAAAGCTAGAGCAAGAAGTACTAGAAGAGGAGAACAAAGGACTTAGGTTATGGGAATGATGTTCACAGCCTGAGTTCAGTCTTGGCTCAGGCAAGAACCCCACTATTTGTGGTACCAATTTACTGTATTAGCCCATTCCCACACTGCTATAAGGGCTGCCCAAGACTCAATAGTTTACAAAGGAAGAGGTTTAATTGACTCACAGTTCAGCATGGCTGGGGAGGCCTCGGGAAACTTACAATCATGGCAGAATGGGAATCAAAGACGTCCTTCTTCACATGGTGGCAGGAAGGAGAAGTGCCAAGAAGAAAGGGGAAAAGCCCCTTATAAAACCATTAGATTTTAGGAGAACTCATTATTATGAGAACAGCATGGAGGTAACCACCCTCATGATTCAATTACCTCTCACTGGGTCCCTCCCACGACACCTGGGGATAATAGGAACTATAATTCAAGGTAAAATTTGGGTGGGGACACAGCCAAACCATATCGCAGGTCAATTTTGGTTAGTGAACAGTTGTTTAAGAGCAACTCAAGCCAGAGCTCATATCTGACCAAGACGGCAAACACCAGAAAGCCAGTGGCAGAAAAACAGTTCTATAAAAACCTCCATGACTAGAGGAACTGAATGTATAAAGGAAGATGGAAATGCAATAGACAGATTTCTCAGCAGGCGGGGAAGAGTAACAGCTGGACCAAAGTTTATATAAATATAAATCCTTAAATAAAACTTACCAGAAGTTTGGTGGGCTAAATAATTGCCCAACAAATATGTCCATGTTCTAATCCTCAGCACTGGTGAGAATATATTGCCTTAAATGGCAAAAGGAACTTTGTAGATATAATTAAATTAGTGATCTTGAGATGGGGAGATTATTCGGAATCATCTTGGTGGGTCTAATGTATTCACAGGTGTCCTTATAAGAGGTAGGAGGTAGAATTAGTTTCACCAAACATATATGATGGCAGAACAGAGGTTGGACTAATGCACTTTGAAGATGGACTAAATGGCCACTAGAGGAGGAAGGTCAGCAGCCTCTAGAAGCTGTAAAAGGCAAGAAAATGAATTTTCTCCTAAAGCCAACGCCTAGTACCCACTTTTACCAGCACTCAGTATTTACTCTGTGTTGGGTATTGAGCTATGTACTTTTCCTATATTATCTCATTTATCCCTCATTATAATTATATGAGGGCTTTCAGCATTCCCTTAAGCCCAAGCACCATGGTTTTTGATCCGGGACTTACTTCTCTAGAGGCTCTGCTGTGGATCTTCTCTAGCAACGTTTTTCCTCTTGTCAAGGGGACGTGTCCATCTGGATTTCTACGAATTTCTAGGCCATGTTCTGTGCCCTTGTATAATAACTATGGTATTCCCTTTTCAAATGGCCTCCAGCGACTTCCCAGGAGAACACAAACTCTATTCCCAAAGGCACATCACAACTTCTAAAAATAAAATCCAAAGGGAGGCAGCCCAGGGTTAGCATGGGACCCCACCCCCGGTAAGAAAACCAGATGTTTCCTGTTTTGTTGCTCTGTCATCCTCAACATATGGCTTCCACCTCATAGTACAAGGACCACTTAAGCTCCAGCCATCTTATGCTTCCTTCAGTCAGAAAGAAGGAAAAAGGCAGGAGAAGGCACATCATTTCTCTTTTACTTCACTTACTAGAAGTAGAACACAAAGCTCCTTGTAGGGAGAGGGGTGGGAGATCCTGCTAAAGGCACAGGTGTTTTGTACTGTCAGGCTGGCATATTCATTGCAATTACTAATATAATTTAATTCTGACATTTTCGTTTTGTACTGTTCTATTTGTCTTGTTTTACTCCTCTATCCTCAGTGTGTGTGTGTGTGTGTGTGTGTGTGTGTGTGTGTGTATTTCCCTTACCTGCCTTTTAAAATATTGCTTGAGTTTATTACATTTTTCTTTCTACTTTATTTGAAGGTTTCTATTCTTTTAGTAGTTACTATCAATATTCCAGAGACTATTTTATAAAACCAACCTCTTTGCAGATGACTAGAATCAAATAAGGATCTAGGATGGCTTTAACTCTATTCACTTTTGTCTGTGAGGCTGGAAAAAACAGAAATGGACAAGTGGAAAACTAGAGCTAGAAGCTCTGAAAGCAGGCTTAAGCAATGGGAATGACAATCAGGAGCCTGGGTCCTTGGGACTTTGCATGCAATCGTTATCTGTTATTTTAACAGCATTGTTACAAGCGCAAACTAATTATTATTATTATTTTATGTCATTAATTTGTTTTTAGATGTATATGATTATTTTCTTTGCTCACCAATCTCACTTCCATTTCAGATATTCTTTCTGGCATCTTTTTTTTTTCTCCTTTTGAGTCATTTAGAATTTGTTAATGAGAGTACATTTTTGGTTATCTGAAGATGTTTTACTTGCTTTTTGTCTTTAAAATAGTTTTCCTGAGCAATCAATATAATTGAACAGCTATTTTCTCTCTGGATGCTAAAGATGTATTTTACTCTCTGCCTGCTACAATCTAAATATTACTTCTATGTAGTTGTTTTTTTTTTTTTTTTTTTTTTTAGATGGAGTCTCGCACCGTCACTCGGGCTGGAATACAGTGGTGTGATCTTGGCTCACTGCAACAGCCACCTCCTAGGTTCAAGTAATTCTCCTGCCTCAGCCTCCTGAGTAGCTGGGATTACAGGCACCTGCCATCATGCCCCGGCTAATTTTTTGTATTTTTAGTAGAGATGGGGTTTCATTATGTTGGCCAGGCTGATCTCGAACTCCTGACCTTGTGATCCACCGGCCTCAGCCACCCAAAGTGCTGGGATTACATGTGTGAGCCACCACGCCCACTCGTTTCTATCATTTTTTCCTGGTATCTATTTAAAATATATTTTGAATCTTCTTGCCCTATTCATAATGTCTCTTACATTTTCACTTTTTTATTACTTTGTGCCACAATATTTTGTGATTTCTTCTGGTCCTTCTTCCATTCACCAATTATCTTTGGCTTTCTCAAACCTCCTCTTAACAACTAAGTTGCTCATTTTAACTACATTATTTTTTTTTTCTACAACTTTTCTGTATTCCTTTCTTAAACATACCTAGTTGATTCTGGTAGTCTTTTAACTCTGATTTTACACTTTTAATTCCATTTTATTTTCTGAAATGTAATAAGCACATCCCTTTAGCATTCTTTTAAAATATTTTTAGTATATGAGTTTTTGTAATTCTGTTATTGTTATTTATTGTTTCTGTTGGTTCTCACTCATGGATGCTTGTTCTCTCACATGTGTGGCATAATTTTTATTGAGAATTCATACTTGTTTACATTGTGTGTTGAGTATATATAGTCCAGGGAAAATTTTGGATTGCTTCTTCCAGGTACCTAAGTAAAAAAATAGATCTAGGTCCAACACACATTGCAATTCTTGACTCACATATTTTGAACTGAATAATAGAGTAGATTCAGACCACAAAATATTTTAAGACCAGACTTTGACCCCATACTCTCAATGAAGGTTTTGTTTACATAAAGACTCCACTTAGCACTAAAGCCAAACTATACATGATACTTTACTTATTTTACGATTTGCCTTTATGGAGCGTCTTTTTCTGTTGTTGCTAGAAGAGCATGTGATTTGTTCAGATGCTTGCTTTTGAAGCTCTAGAAAATGGAATCTACGTGTACCCTCAGATTAACTCTCATTTTTAACACTAGCTTAAATTCGTAATCTTTGCTCCCTGACTGCATCTGATCTGAGCTAATTTCTACTATTTTATGCAAGCTCATCCAGCTACTTAAGACTTTTAAATTATTCTATCGATGTTTATTAGATGTTACACAGCAGGAGAATTTTGCAATTTCCAGTTCATCATAATGTTGGAAACACAAGGCTCATATTAATCCTTCAGAAAATTGTTCTATTCTCAGGAGGATTCTATTTTTTAAAAGGAATAAAAATATTATCACTAGGTTCAGATAAAATTGTATGTTTTTTGGATGCTTACATTGTATAAGAGAGTGGGGGCAAAAATTTTAGGTATGATTAAGTGGTATCAGACAATATGATGTGAAAAAAATTTATCTGAAGCCAGGTTACCTGGGTTTGAATCCTTGTTCATTCACTTAGTAACTGTGTGATTACGGGGAATTGGTTAATATTTCCGGGCTCCAGTTTTATTCTCTTTAAAAGAGGTATAATATTAATAACTACCTCATATGTTTATCTGAGGAATGAATCTATTGATACATGTAAAATACTTAGAGAAATGTTTGGCATATGACAAGACTAAAAAAATCTAGTTATTATGATCATAAATGGTATGGTGATATGAAGTAGTGTATTGCAAATTAATCAAAGGATCAACAGGATTTTTTAAAAAGTAGATGATAGGCAGCAGCATTTAAAATTGGGATTTGTATATTTCATCCTTTATTTAAAAGAAGCTGAGCTGCAAAACTTACAAGTGAATGAAAGACAGATTTAAATATTTTTGTAGGACTTGAGTTAAAGTGTTCATTTGACATGTGTCTCTGAGTAAGCATATGAGAAATTGGCCTTTCAAAATGGCATACACTTATACATTTTAGTTAACGACTTTCAAAACATATGAGTTTAATTTTTAATGATGTTTCTTTACGTTAGGTTTATTTAGCATTCAAAAGTGATTTTTGATCACCATTTTGGAAACAGTCAAAGTTTCTAAGAAATGACTGCTATTACTAGGATATATTTTCTTTCTATATTTATTCATCTCCTGTTTAACTTTTTAAGATTTTACAGGCAAATAAAGATCTTCTTGCCAATGTCTTGGAAATAGGTATTTTCAACTATAAACATGTTATGAAAACTATAATATTTTTCTCCAGCCTGCTGAAGAGAACTGGCTTGAAAAATATAAATCCACGTAAAAATATGCACCATGGGTTTGTTGTGGGAGAATTTAAATTCCTTTCTCTTCTTCTCTGAAGAAATATGTGATGCAGCACTTTTTCTTCATTGCAGCTTCAGGGAGTTCATGCCTAAAACTATAGAAGAGGTGATTGGGGCAGGCACTTTGTTTAATGATATGATTCTTTGGAAATAAAATAATCCTTCCCCCAATCTGGGATACGATAATTTACTTTTTGATACACCCATTCCTCAAGACTGAGATTTTGTTTTAGGCATATATGAATTTTGAATGCCTTATATTGGAGACAGTTATAATAAAGGTAAAACTGAGAGTTGGGAACCCAAAATCGAAGTAAATAAAATAAAAAATTAGGAGCACAAGCTTTCTCAGTGTGATCTTTTGAGGTGAAAATAAATGGCAAGAAAATAAAGCTCGGCTTTATAATTCCAAATTAGCATTTGTAGCCAATAGGTACTGAGAGGCTGTTGATATCAGATGAAAATAAACTGCTCTGTCTTCATGATATAGGCTGGACAGAAGTTTTAACTGTTGAAGCACAGGCTCTGCAATATTTGATCACAGAGAAGAGTTTTGAGAAACATAGCTATAGAAAATTCATTAGAAAAAAATCAAGTTGATCTAGTGTTTTATCTAGATAAGGACACTTATTACTCATGTTTCTGAGATCACAATGGTAACCTTGAGGTGGTATCAAGAACTCAGAAAGTCATTGAATCAGCAATGAAGGAAAAGTTAACCCCTATATATGCCTACTAACTGCAAAATGCAAACAGATGTATAAACATCTCATTAAAACTACCTAAGGTAGAACCTAAAATATGTCTATCAACCAAATAAGTTAATTGTATTTATTGGAAATTAGTTGTATTTATTAGCACTAACATAGATTTGTGAGTTACGATAAATATTATCTTTATTTTTATGTTAATGCATGTGAATAACATACTTTCTTAGATTTACCCAAAAACTTGGGCCATGTTTTTTTTTTCCATAAAGTTTAAAATTCTTCAAACATTCATATTTCCAACAAGGTGGCTATCTGGAATTAACCATTGCTTTTGGGTCAAGCACACTATCCATGAATTTTACTTCATTAAAATGAGATTGTTGTTTGTGTCCCTACAACTTCAAGCTTCAAAACTGCCACAGTCTTAGTTTATTTATCTGTCCTTATAAATAATATTTTGTGAAATAAAAAGCTATAAACACATAGAGATACATTCAAGAGATTATTTTCATTTTAATTTGTATGAACTAGCCAAGATCTAGGATCATATTAAAACTCAGCAGATTCTCCTAAAATGAAAATTGAATGAGATTAGCATTATTTCTCTGTGGTCAGCATCGGGTCCAATGTGAGGTATGCATTCATATAGCAGGTGCTTTAACTAATGAGTTATTTAGTTAATGTAACGAGTTTACTGTGCTAGGTTGACTAAGTGAGATAAATGTAGGAAATGCCTTTTTCTTTCTCCCTATATCACCATTTATCAAATAAGAAAGGTTCTTTCTTCCCTGTTCCTGTATTTCAAGCAGGAATCATAGATTTTTCCATCATTAAGTATTTTTAAACAATGCTATTTAAAATTATTAAAAATACAATCCAAAGTAAATCAAATTTTATCTTTTCTTCAGTTTAATTTATCTTTTCTTCAGTTTAAAGTTTGTCTTCTCCACTGAAGCTCCCTGCCTGAACTGCATTGAGGAAGAAAATTCTCACCACCTAGAAAGCCCTTTTCTGAGAATTTCTCCCTAAACACTTAAGTGAAAGCCGTCTTCATCTTTTGCTATGTATCAGCATAAGTATGCGCTGGACTACAATTCTCCAAAATGGTGTGGTTAGCATGTCTGGCATGGAGGGGCTTTAGGATGCGTGATTACCTAATACCATTCATTTTCAGTTATTTTATCTCAGGTAGAGTCCCTTTTAACATCTTTTTACATTTGTTAATGCAAAAATAACTATATGCTAACTAATATTCCAGATACTGTATCAAGACATGTTGAAGCTTATGTAATTCAGACTTAAGTAGGACAAAGTAAATTATATTATTGAATAATAATTTTGAAAGAAAGAAACATGAAGAGTTAGGAGGGTAGGATGAATCAGATTCTGATGATTTTTATTTATTTGGAGGGGGATTTGGCTGTGTCATTCAGTGTCAGGTGGTGTCTTTTAATACTTTATTTTATTTTATTTTATTTTGTTCATTTATTTGTGAGACAGAGTCTCACTATATCTCCCAGGCTGTATGCAGTGCCACAACCTCGGCTCACTGCAACCTCCGCCTCCTGGGTTCAAGCAATTCACCTGACTCAGCCTCCTGGGTAGCTGGGATCACAGGCGTGTACCGCCATGCCTGCCTAATTTTTGTATTTTTAGTAGAGATGGGTTTTCAACATATTGGGCAAGCTGGTTTCAAACTCCTGGCCTCAAGTAATCCACCCACCTCAGCCTCCCAAAGTGCTGAGATTACCGGCACCAGTCATTGCGCCCCTCCCATTTCTTTTTATTTTAAAACAATTACAAAAATACAGGAAAATAGGAAGTACAGTACCAAAATGTCATTTTCTGAAGCATTTGAAATTAAGGTAGTGCTCTGATGTACCTCACCCCTACATAATTTAATATAAAATCTCCACAAACAAGAAATTACTACCATCGAATCTTCAGCTCCATTTAAGTTTTACTAATTTTCTTAGTTATATCCTTTATGGCAAAAGCATTTTGCGCAAGATCATACAATGCATTTGGAGTTCTTTCATCTGAAAAAGTTCTTCAGTCTTCCTGTGCCTTTATTGATCTTGATACTTTTGAATATTACAAGCCAATAATTTTGTACGCTGTCCCTCAATTTTGTTTGTCCAATGTTTCCTTGTTATTACATTCAAATGATATGTCTTTGGCAGGCCTATCACAGAAGTGAAGTATGTTCCCCTCCTTGACTCCTCTCAAGAGCACACATTTCAATTAGCGACAATGCTCACTTTAACCACTTCATTAAGGAGGTGTTCACCAGTGTAAATCTACTCACTTCTCTTCTCCAGAATTTGACAGTTTATATACTCCATCATTTTTGTCCAATAAAATAATGAGAACACACAGAGGTTGAATTTTTTGCCAAATAGCACACAGGTAATTGCCAGAAAAGCCAGATGGAGAACCCTAGAGCGCCAGACTTAGGGTGTGTTTTTGCTTTCAGCATTTCACTAATCTTAATAATGTAAATCAGTGCTCTTCTTGAAAAAAGGTTTTCAAAATAAATAGTGGCTGTAATCTATTTTCTTTTGTCAGTTTTCTATATTCCATCCCCAACACTAAAGGAAAATAAAATGACGAATCCCTAATATTTGTTCAGTTTCCTTACAGTATATCTCATCTTAAATTCTCAGGCCTAGGTGATTTCATGGAGTTCTCAAATATTGTTATTAAGAAACAGCTCCAGGGGCAAAATCCTCAAAACTGATGAAACATGTCCTGCCCTGAATTCTGGCCAAATTGTAAATGTTCTAATATTTTGTTCTATCATGTTCATGATTTCCTTTCATTTTTCTTCCTGCTTTGGGAAATCTTTGCCTGGAGCTTATATTCCACTGCTTCATAAGGTATTTTAAGTATTTTCTATTTTTCTTAGCATTATATAAATTTCTAGTCAATAAATTACTCATTACTCTCTGTGGAATGCCTTTTTTTCTCTCCTATTTGTTGTCTTTCCCCTAGCAAGGTAATTTTTTCTTATTGTTTCTAATTGACTTTGCAATGAGTCTTCCATTCTCCAAGAGTCTTTCTATTCACGTGGTAAAAATAAGCTGGCAGAAATCAGGAATATAATAGGTTAAAGGATTACCTTTCTTAACTCCTGAAACCTCCTAACTTCATGGTTTTCCAGGAGAATTTAACTTAAGTCAATAGCATTCAATCAATGTTCATTGATTTTATACCAAGCAATTCCCTATATAAGAAGCATGTAAGTATCCATATAATTCTATATCCCTGCCCACCAAGAAAATACAGTCTAAAGGGAAGAAGACAGATAAGTAATGATTTGCCATCTTTTAAGATTAGGTCTATGAAGACTAAACTGCAATGTAATGAAAGGTAGAGCAGTGCTCTTCAAATCATTGTTTATGGGTATGAAAAGACCTTTCCTAGGAGGTAATGTGTGCTCTGAGTGCTAAAGTAGGAAGTAATCACGAGAATGACAGGACTGTTACTCAGACAGAGAGAATGCAAGAATAGAAAAAAGAAAAGCAGCAAGGTCTATTTTGTAAAATTCAGAAGTTGTTCAGGAACTCAGAGACATGACTGATTAGGAAATATGCAGAACCCAGTGCAAAGCAAAAATGTGGGGTCCTTGTTAAAGTATTAAGACTTTCAAGGCTGGACACATATGCCTGTAATCCCAGCACTTTGGCAGAGGTGGGTGGATCACTTGAGCACACGAGTCTGAGACCAGCCTGAGCAAATTGGTGAAACCCCGTTTCCAAAAAAAAAGTAGCCGGGGATGATAGTGTGCACCTATGGTCCCAGCTACTCAGGAGGCCGAGATTGGTAAGATCGCCTGTCACTTGAGCCTGGGAGGTCGAGGCTGCAGTGAGCTAAGATCTCATCATTGCACTCCAGCCTGGGTGACAATGTAAGACACTCTGTTAAAAAAAATAATAATGAGATCGTGACCATCCTGGCTAACACGGTGAAACCCCGTCTCTATTAAAAATACAAAAAATTAGCCGGGCATGGTGGCGGGCGCCTGTAGTCTCAGCTACCAGGGAGGCTGAGGCAGGAGAATGGCGTGAACCCAGGAGGCAGAGCTTGCAGTGAGCCGAGATTGCACCACTGCACTCTAGCCTGGGAGACAGAGCAAGACTCGGTCTCAAAAATAAATAAATAAATAAATAAAATAAATAAAAAATAATAATAATTTCAAGACAGTGACAGAAGTCTTAAATTAAATGGGAGGCCCTTGTGAGCATGAGCTCTGTGCAACACAGATCACACCCCACGAAGTCGGCCCTGCCCAATGTCCTGGAGTAGAAAGGATGAGTTGGAAGGGATGACTGTAGAAAACACAGGGCAGTGTGGTGAATAATGACTTAAAGCAAAACCAGATCAAGATGAGCCTTGTAAAACAAGACAAAAAGTTTGGGATAACCAAGTCTATCTTGTTTGAGAGTATAAGGACATGTGTATCATTTTGTTTATGAAAGATATATGTTTACACTATCAACGACAAAATTTTTTCTCCATAGAAATAAAAGAATTATTTAGAAAGACAAAAAAATTAGATAATAATAGCATATACGGTTGTGTGTATATACACACACACACACATATGTATATACAGCATGTTTCCTATACATAATGACATAGACACTTTTTGAATTCCCCAAATATCTTTCCTATGGTTCTCATATCCTTGTCTTTCAAATCTAAGATTTACTAACAGAGACCAAAGGTTTTAAGGAGTGCACATACATTAACGAGTAATCTCATATCTATTACTTTCAAATTTCACTCAGTTTAGACTTAATCATACATCAAGGATATTGTAAGAAGGCTGCAGAGTTGTTTCATAGAAGATTAAAGTTGCCATAGCATCATAATCTACCTTTCCATTGTTCTGAATAAAGATATTTGTTAGTAACTGAACTTTTCTCATTATAATTTTCCATTTTTCATTGCTCTTTTAATATTAGGATGACATAAAGAGAAATCCTCAATTGTGGCAAAGTTTAACTTTCTACCAAGTAGTTTTGTCAAAAAAAAAATAAAATAAGTAGTTAGGGTTATTGTTACCCACTGTTTTAGTCTGTTTTGGCTTCTATAATCAAAATGCATAAACTGGGGAGTTTATAAACAACAGAAATTTATTTCTTACAGTATGGAGTCTGGGAAGTCCAAGATCAAAGTGCTGGCATATTTGGTACCTAATGAGAGCCCGTTATTCATATATGGCACCTTCTTGTTGAGGCCTCATGTGATGAAAAGGGTGAACAAGCTCTCTCAGGCCTCCTTTATTACTATTATTTTTTTCTATTTGTAAACTATTTGGAGAGATTTATTCTGAGACAAATATGAGTGACTATGGCCCATGACACAGCCCCAGGAGATCCTGAGAATATGTGCCCAAGGTAGTCAGGCTACAGCTTGGCTTATACATTTTAGGGAGACATAAGACATCAATCAACACATGTAAAATGCTCAGTCTGGAAAGGAAGAACAACTCAAAGTGGGTGGCAGGGGTCGGGGGTGAGAAGAGGGGTTTCACGTTATAGGTAGATTCGAAGATTTTCTGATTGACAATTGGTTAAAAGAGTATCTAGAAGGGAGTGTCTGGGTTAAGATAAGTGGTTGTAGAGCCCAAGGTTCTTATGCAGATGAAGCCTACAGGTAGCAGGCTTCAGAGAGAATAGACTGTAAATGTTTCTTGGCAGACCTAAAAAGCTGCCAGACTCTTAGTTAATTTTCTCCTGAATCAGGAAATAGATGTGAAAAAGGAAGAGGATTCTCTAAAGAATGTAGATTTTCCCTACAAGTGACAGCTTTGCAAGGACATTCCAAAATATGTCAAAAATTATACTTTGGGCCTGCTACCTGTTATGTTGGTATTTTATTGCTACAAAAAGTCTGCCTTCATGATCTAAGTACCTCCCAAAAGCCTCACCTCTTAATACCGTAAACATGGGGCTTAGAATATCAACATATGAATTTGGGAGAACACAAACATTCAGACCATAACACCCACCAAAACCCGTACTCTATTCCTATCACTAGTTCCTGCTCATTCAGCCTCACTCATGTCCAGGTCCTCCATCTGCCCCAGTGGTTCTCAACTAAATCAGTATCTCTGGGGGGTTGATGCTCAGACATTGATATTTTTCCAGTGCTTGAATTCACCTGCTTTTATTGTCAAATGCAGGAAGAAGACAAATAATTGCAATTCTAGGACTAGTAGCTGTACCCCATTTGTTTTCGGAAATTACCTTCTACACTATAAAAGGATCCCAAGTATTTTTATTGAAGACTTACTTTCTTCCCAGAACTTGTTCTTGGCTCTGGAGAAACAACAGTGAGGAAGGAAGGAAGGTTAATGCCCTCTTTGAGCTTAATTTCTGGTGGGAAAACAGACAATAAATCAATGAATATAAGCATGCACTAATAGTCAAAAAGCATACACTAGAAAAAACAAACAACAAATAAGCGTAATAATTGTGATAAATGCTGAGGTTGGAAATACACCATTCTAAAATGTAATAAAGAAGCTAAGACCTGAAAGCTGAGAAAGAGGCCAGCTGTACAAAGAAATAGCATGAGTTCTAGTTAGGAGAAATAAAGGACAAGCACAATACAATCATGAAATGGGAACAAAATTGTTGTTCGAAGAAAAGAAAGAACACCAACGTGAAAGCACTACAATGAGAAAGGAGACTGGAATGAAAAGGCTATTTGCAGACAGGGGTCAAATCAGTTTATCTGTCTGAACTCCCCTCCTTGCTTGTGTTGTCATGTCTGGAAAAACCCTCACTATAATGTTGGCCTTTCTCATCAGCCTCCATTTCTGTTCATTTTCATCTGCTCAGCTTGACTCTCAGGCACAGACCCTACTCAGACACTGAACCTTGACTATGTCCTTTTAAGAAGAATGTAAAGGAATAAGAATGATACAATGGACTTGGGGACTTGGAGGAAAGGGTGGCAGGGGGAATGAGGGATAAAAGACTACAAATTGGGTACAGTGTATCCTGCTTGGGTGGTGGTTGGACCAAAATCTCAGAAATCACCACTAAACAACTTATCCATGTAACAAAACACCACCTGTTCCCCAAAAAAGTATTGAAATAAAAACTTTTAAAAAGTCTGATACTCTGGAACTTGATCTTGTCTTTGCTCCTGAGACTGTTTTTGTCAGGCATTCTTTATTTTTATTTTTTTAAATTTTGCTTTAAGTTCTGGAATACATGTGCTGAATGTGCAGGTTTGTTACATAGGTATACATGTGCCATAGTGGTGGTTTGCTGCACCTATCAACTCGTCATCTAGATTTTAAGCCAAACATGCATTAGGTGTTTGTCCTAATGCTCTCCCTTCCCTAGCCACTCATTGCCCCCAGCCCCTCATCCCCCAACAGGCCCCAGTGTGTGATGTTCCCCTCCCTGTGTCCATGTGTTCTCATTGTTCAACTCCCACTTACGAGTGAGAATATGTGGTATCTGGTTTTCTGTTCCTGTGTTAGTTTGCTGAGGATTATAGTTTCCAGCTTTATCTATGTCCTTTCAAAGGACATGAACTCATTTTTTTTATGGTAGCATAATATTACATGGTGTATATGTGCCACATTGTCTTTATGCAGTCTTTCATCGATGGGCATTTGGGTTGGTTCCAAGTCTTTGCTATTATAAATAGTGCTGCAAAAAACATACATGTGCATGTGTCTTTATAGCAGAATTATTTATAATGCTTTGGAAATATAACCAGAAATGGTATTGCTGGGTCAAATGCTTTTTCTGGCTCTAGATCCATGAGGAATAACAACACTGTCTTCCACAATGGTTGAACTAATTTACACTCCCACCAACAGTGTAAAAGCATTCCTATTTCGCTGCTTCCTCACAGCATCTGTTGTTTCCAGACTTTTTAATGATCACCATTCTAACTGGTATGAGTTGATATCTCATTGAGGTTTTGATTTGAATTTCTCTAATGACCAGTGATAATGAGTTTTTTTTCATTGTTTGTTGGCCGCATACATGCCTTCTTTTGAGAAGTGTCTGTTCATATCCTTTGCCCACTTTTTGATGGGGTTGTTTGTTTTTTTTTCTTGTAAATATGTTTAAGTTCCTTGTAGACTCTGGATATTAGACTTGTCAGATGGATAGATTGCAAAAAATTTTCTCCCATTCTGTAGGTTGCCTGTTCACTCTGATGATAGTTTTTTTTGCTGTACAGAAGCTCGTTAGTTTAATTAGATCCCATATATCAATTTTGGCTTTTGCTGTAACTGCTTTTGGTGTTTCAGTCATGAAGTCTTTGCCTATGCCTATGTCCTGAATTGCATTGCCTAGGTTTTCTTCTAGGGATTTTATGGTTTTTTGGTTTTACATTTAAGTCTTTAATTCATCTTTAGTTAATTTTTGTGTAAGGTGTAAGGAAGGGATCCAGTTTTAGTTTTCTGCATATGGCTAGCCAGTTTTCCCAGAACCATTTATTAAACAGGGAATCCTTTCCCCATTGCTTGCTTTTTCAGGTTTGTCAAAGATCAGATGATTGCAGATGTATGGTGTTATTTCTGAGGCCTCCGTTCCATTCCATTGGTCTATATATCTGTTTTGGTACCAGTACCATGCTGTTTTGGTTATTGTAGCCTTGTAATATAGTTTGAAGTCAGGTAATGTGATGCCT
The DNA here is from genome assembly GCF_028885625.2 of Pongo pygmaeus. Lineage (NCBI taxonomy): Eukaryota > Metazoa > Chordata > Mammalia > Primates > Hominidae > Pongo > Pongo pygmaeus. The sequence goes on from NC_072378.2 coordinate 48,686,089, forward strand.
CCAGCTTTTTTCTTTTGCTTAGGATTGTCTTGGCCATATGGGCTCTTTTTTGGTTCCATATGAAATTTAAAGGAGTTTTTCCTAGTTCTGTGAAGAAAGTCAATGGTAGCTTGATAAGAATAGCTTTGAATCTGTACATTACTCTGGGCAGTATGGCCATTTTCATGATATTGATTCTTTCTATCCATGAGCATGGACATTTTTCCGTTTTTTTTTTTTATCTTTTCTTAGTTTCTTGGGCAGTGGTTTGTAGTTCTCCTTGAAGAGGTCCTTCACACCCCTTGGAAGTTGTATTCCTAGGTATTTTATTTCCTTTGTAGCAATTGTGAATGGGAGTTCACTCATGATTTGGCTCTGTGCTTGTCTATTATAGGTGTATAAGAATGCTTGTGATTTTTGCACATTGATTTTGTATCCTGAGACTTTGCTGAAGTTGTTTATCAGCTTAAGGAGTTTTGGGGCTGAGATGATGGGGTTTTCTAAATACACAATCATGTTGTCCACAAACAGAGACAATTTGACTTCCTCTCTTCCTATTTGAATACCTTTATTTCTTTCTCTTGGCTGATTGCTCTGGTCAGGACTTCCAATACTATGTTCAATAGGAGTGATGACAGAGGGCACCCTTGTCTTGTGCAGGTTTTCAAAGGGACCACTTCCAGCTTTTGCCCTTTCAGTATGATATTGGCTATGGGTTTGTCATAAATAGCTCTTATTATGTCGAAATATGTTCCATCAATACCTAGCTTATTGAAAGTATTTAGCATGAAGCGGTGTTAAATTTTATTGAAGGCATCTTCTGCATCTATTGAGATCATCATGTGGTTTCTGCCATTGGTTCTGTTTATGTAATGGATTACGTCTGTTGATTTGCATATGTTGAACCAGCCTTGCATTCCAGGGATGAAGCCAACTTGATCATGGTGGATAAGCTTTTTGATGTGCTGCTGGATTTGATTTGCCAGTATTTTATTGAGAATTTTCACATCAATGTTCATCAGGGATATTGGCCTGAAATTTTTGTTGTTGTTGTGTCTCTGCCAGGTTTTGAATCAAGATGATGTTGGCCTCATAAAAGGAGGTAGGGAGGAGTCCCTCTTTTTCTACTGTTTGAAATAGTTTCAGAAAGAACAGCACCAGCTCCTTTTTGTACCTCTGGTAGAATTTGGCTCTGAATCCATCTTGTCCTGGGCCTTTTTTGGTTGGTGGGCTATTAATTACTGCCTTAATTTCAGAATTTTTTGTTGGTCTATTCAGGGATTCGACTTCTTACTGGTTTAGTCTTCGGAGGGTGTATGTGTCCAGGAATGTATACATGTCTTCTAGATTTTCTTTTCTTTTTTTCTGTTTTGGAGATGGAGTCTCTCTCTGTCACCCAGGCTGGAGTGCAGTGGTGTGATCCCGGCTCACTGCAACCTCCACCTCCTGGGTTCAAGCAATCCTCCTATGTCAGCCTCCTGAGTAGCAGGGAGTACAGGTGCATGCCAACACGCCCTCTAATTTTTTTTTTTTTTGTATTTTTAGTAGAAACAGGGTTTCACCATGTTGCCCAGGATGGTTTTGAACTCCTGAGCTCAGGCAATCCGTCCCCCTTGGCCTCCCAAAGTGCTAGGATTACAGGCATGAGCCACTGCACCCGACCCCCTTTATCATTTTTTATTGTGTCTATTTGATTCTTCCCTCTTTTCTTCTTTAATAGTCAGGCTAGTGGTCTATCTATTTTGTGATTCTTTTCAAAAACCAGCTCCTGGATTAACTGATTTTTTTTGAAGGGTTTTTCATGTCTCTATCTCCTTCATTTCTGCTCTGATCTTAGTCATTTCTTGTCTTCTGCTAGCTTTTGAATTTGTTTGCTCTTTCTTGCTTCTCTAGTTCTTTTAATTGAGATGTTCAGGTATCAATTTTAGTTCTTTCCCACTTTCTGATGTGGCCATTTAGTGCTATAAATTTCCTCTAAACACTGCTTTAGCTGTGTCCCAGAGATTCTGGTATGTTATCTCTTTATTCTCACTGGTTTCAAAGAACTTTCTTATTTCATTTCTGCCTTTATTTCGTTATTTACCCAGTAGTCATTTAGGTTGTTCAGTTTCCATGTAGCTGCATGGTTTTGAGTGAGTTTCTACTTTGATTGCACTGTGGTCTGAGAGACTGTTTGTTATGATTTCCACTCTTTTGCATTTACTGAGGAGTGTTTTACTTCCAATTATGTGGTTGATTTTAGAGTAAGTGTTGTGTGGTGCTGAGAAGAATGTACATTCTGTTAATTTGGGGTGGAGAGTTTTGTAAATGTCTATTAGGCCCACTTGGCCCAGAGCTGAGTTCAAGTCCTGAATATCCTTGTTGACTTTCTGTCTTGTCGATCTGTCTAATATTGACAGTGGGGTGTTAAAGTCTCCCACTATTATTGTGTGGGAGTCTAAGTCTCTTTGTAGGTCTCTAAGAACTTGTTTCATGAATCTGGGTGCTCCTGTATTGGATGCATGTATATTTAGGATAGTTAGCTCCTCTGTTGCATTAATCCCTTTACCATTAAGCAGTATGCTTCTTTATCTTTTTTGGTGTTTGTTGGTTTAAAGTCTATTTTATTAGAGACTAGGTTTGCAACTCCTACTTTTTGTTTGTTTGTTTGTTTGTTTGCTTTCCATTTGCTTGTAAGTACTCCTCCATTCCTTTATTTTGAGTCTATGTGTGTCTTTACATGTGAGATGGGTCTCCTGCATACAGCACACCAATGGGTCTTGTCTCTTTATCCAATTTGCCAGTCTGTGTCTTTTAATTGGGGCATTTAGCCCACTTACATTTAAGGTTAATATTGTTATGTGTGAATTTGATCTTGTCATCATGATGCTAGGTGGTTATTTTGCACATTAGTTGATGCAGTTTCTTCATAGTGTCATTGGCCTTTATATTTTGGTGTGTTTTTGCAGTGGCTGGTACCGGTTTTTCTTTTCCATATTTAGTACTTCCTTCAGGAGCTCAGGTAAGGCAGGCCTCTTGTTGACGAACTCCCTCAGCATTTGCTTGTCTGTAAAGATTTTATTTCTCCTTCACTTTTGAAACTTCGTTTGGCTGGATATGAAATTCTGGGTTGAAAATTCTTTTCTTTAAGAATGTTGAATATTGGCCCCCATTCTCTTCTGGGTTGTAGGGTTTCTGCAGAGAGATCCTCTGTTAGTGTGATGTGCTTCCCTTTGTAGGAAACCTAACCTTTCTCTCTGGCTGCCCTTAACATTTTTTTCTTTGTTTCAATCTTGGAGAATTTGATGATTATGTGTCTCGGGGTTGCTCTTCTTGAGGAGTATCTTAGTGGTGTTCTCTGTTCCTGAATTTGAATGTTGACCTGTCTTGCTAGGTTGGGGAAGTTCTCCTGGATAATATCCTAAAGTGTGTTTTCCAACTTGATTCCATTCTCTAGTCACTTTCAGGGACCCCAATCAATCACAAGTTTGATGGTTTCACATAGTCCCATATTTCTTGGAAGCTTTTTTCATTCTTTTTTTTCTCTTTTCTCTAATGTTATCTTCACACCTTATTTCAGTAAGTTGATCTTCCATCTCTGATACTCTGATATCCTTTCTTCTACTTGATTTATTTGGTTATTGATACTTGTGTATACTTCATGAAGTTTTGGTGTTGTGTTTTTCAGCTCCATCAGGTCATTTATCTTCTCTAAACTGGTCATTCTAGTTAGCAATTCCTGTAACCTCTTGTCAAGGTTCTTAGTTTCCTTGCATCGGTTTGGAACATACTCCTTTAGCTTAGAGGAGTTTGTTATTACCTACCTTCTGAAGCCTACTTCTGTCAATTTGTCAAACTCACTCTCTGTCCAGTTTTGTGCCCTTGCTGGAGAGGAGTTGCAATCATTTGGTGAAGAGGCATTCTGGTTTTTGGAATTTTCAACATTTTTGCACTGGTTTTTCCTCATCTTCATGGATTTATCTACCTTTGATCTTTGAGGCTGATGACCTTTGGATAGGGTTTCTGTGTGGGTTTTTTGTTGTTGTTTTTGTTGATGTTGATGTTGGTGTTATTGGTTTCTGTTTGTTAGTTTTTCCTCTAACAGTCAGGCCCCTCTTCTGCAAGTCTGCTGCAGTTTGCTGGAGGTCCAGTCCAGACCATGTTTTCCTGGGTATCACCAGTGGAGGCTGCAGAACAGCAAAGATTGCTGCCTGCTTCATCCTCTGGAAGCTTCATCCCAGAGGGGCACCAGCCTGATGCCTCCCAGAGCCCTCCTGTATGAAGCGTCTGTCAACCCCTGTTGGGTGGTCTCTCCTGGTCAGGAGGCACAGGGGTCAGGAACCCACTTGAGGAGGCAGTCTTTCCCTTAGCAGAGCTCAAGTGCTGTGCTGGGAGAACCCTCCTTGTCAGGATCCACTGCTCCCTTCAGAGCTGGCAGGCAGGAATATTTAAGTCTGCTGAAGCTGTGCCCACAGCTGCCCCTTCCTCCAGGGGCTCTGTACCAGGGAGATGGTAGTTTTATCTATGAGCTCCTGACTGGGACTGCTGCCTTTCTTTCAGAGATGCCCTGCCCAGTGAAGAGGAATCTAGAGAAGCAGTCTGGCCACAGCTGCTTTGCCATGCTGTGTTGAGCTCTACCCAGTCCTTAGCACTATCAGGGGAATATTGCCTACTCAAGCCTCAGTAATGGTGGACACCCCTCCCCCCACCAAGCTTGATCATTCCAGGTTGACTTCAGACTGCTGTTCTGGCAGCGAGAATTTCAAGCCAGTGGTTCTTAGCTTGCTGGGCTCTGTGGGAGTGGGACCCTCTGAGAGAGACCACTTGGCTCCCTGGCTTCAGCATCCTTTCCAGGAGAGTGTATGATTCTGTCTCCCTGGGGTTCCAGGCACCACTGGGGCATGAAAAAAAACACACACACACACACACACACAAACAAAACTCCTGCAGGTAGCTCAGTGTCTGCCAGATTAGCTGCCCAATTTTGTGCTTGAAACCCAGGGCACTGGTGGTGTAGGTACACAAGGGAATCTCCTGGTCTGCAGATTGCAAAAACTGTGGGAAAACATAGTATCTGGGACAGATAGCACAGTCCCTCACAGCTTCCCTTGGCTGGAAAGGGAGGCCTCTGACTCCTTGCACTTCCTGGGTGAGGCAATGCCCCACACTGCTTCTATTTTCCCTTTGTGGGCTGCACCCACTGCCTAACCAGTCTCAATGAGATGAACAGGGTACTTCAGTTGGAAATGCAGAAATCACCCATCTTTTACGTTGGTCCCACTGGGAGTGGCAGACTGGAGCTGTTCCTATTTGGCCCTTTTGCCAGATCTCTCAGCCATCTTGCCAGATCCAGGCATTCTTGCTTTCTTCCATACCCTCCTCAAATCTACCATCAACATTTCCTGTGGAATCTAGACCAAGACCATGATCTTCAGCTTAGGACTCTTCCACCAATGTGGGTGCTGGTCAGGCACACCAGGGCCACTTTTTCCTCAACTCGCTACCTAATGTGCTGCCTGCCTTTAATAATAACAGTAGCCACTGAGCACCAGAACCCAAAACATGCAGCTCCTGGCAACTGCTGATGAGCAGCCAAAAAAGGGAGCAACTGTGTCCAACATGAATCATGAAACCTCAATGGAGAGATGGTCTTATTTTGGAATTTTAGCCAACAATTATTTCTCTTTTAAATTTTCCAAGTCTATTTTTAGATACTAATATCCATTCAAATATTAGTTCATGGTATGAAGTTGAAATAGCTTTCATGTTTATTTCATATATGTTAGAAAGAAGGGAATTCCTAAATACTGTTGACTGTTAAAAGTTAATAAACTTAATATGGTAAAGCATCTTTTATTCTTTTTATTTCTTTTATTCTTTCATATTTCATTTATTTCACTGAGAATAGTTCCATGAATTCCTTTTATATATTTATACAATTCAGGCTTATCAGTTAGATTTCTTTATCCCAATAAAACAGCTTCCAAAGTACACTGACATCAGTGAGGCCCTTGTGGCCCCCATTAACAAAACAACACGGAAGCTTTTAAGCTCTGAATTATAATCACTTCAGTTCATGAAAACCATAGATATTAAACTTTGAGTTGTTATGCATGGATAGTGATGATAACTGGATGGAAATTATAGTATATTCAACACCTTCACTGTTACTCTCTTGTTAATTATGCTTATCACCTAAAAGTCATTGATGCAACATATGTATGAGTCAATCTCACTCAATTAATTGGAACATTTTTATGAGTGAAATGTATTAAAATATAATCCAAAAAGGTTGTGCTTGGAAGATAATGGCTTTCAATTATAATACATAAATACAAGATTGAAAAAGATGTACCAAACCATTTCTTCAACTCCCTAAAATACTTAAATTGAAAAAGAATAACAAAACTTTCTTAGGACCCAGAATAATTATATTTAACTTAGGTTTAGTTATGCTGCTTTAGCTATTATCAGAGATGACCAAGATATTTTAAAATCTGAATATAAGTGTGGGACAGTTAAAAGGCTGTGGATAGCAGGATGCAGTGTCAGCAGTATTTTTTTTAATGGGGTATTTAGGAAAATGTTTAAAATAATAAGAAACATTAGGCATAAGGGAAGTAATCATCACTGAGACACTGATACTTATAAAAATAAGGTGATCAAGTGTCCTGGCTTCCCTGAGTCTATCCAGCTTTTATCCTAAAATTTCTACATCCCAGGAATAACCTCTGGCTTAGACATACTAGGATGTTTGGTCAGTCTGTGTATAAACCAGAACATGTAAGGAAACCATGTGAACAGAATAAAGAAGTCCTATGGAGTATGGAACAGAGTACTTTACTATTATCCAAATAGGAGATCTATTTATGAGTAAAAACAGCACTATTAAAATTATACTGTGACAACATGCATAAACTGGAACAGACTAAAGCGGAGTCAGCAAACTTTGTCTGTAAATGGCCACAGAGTAAATATTTCTGGGAATTTAGGAATTTTAGAGGGCAAGAGAAAGTGTAATGATGATTAAGCAAACAGTCCCTTAGAGCAAAGCTGAGTCAAGAACTAGAGGATAAACAAGTTGAGTGACAAGGGTATCTTGAACTTGGTGTTGTAAGTTTAATTTTGAACACCAAAGCCACTATTTCCAAAAATTTTTCGTCTTGTCTTCTATCATTCACATTTATAATCTCAATTGTCTTGATATGAGGACCTGCTCATTTTATTCCCATTAGCTCAATGTGCAGTATCCTTGAATAATTAAAAGGCAACACTGGTGTCCTCTAGTGATTTATTTTACTAAAATCATTAGCCTACTATAGGGCAGAAAGGTCAAAATACTTAAGAGTTATGTCAAGATCCCTTATAATGTTGGTGCTAGGGCACAGGGTTAACAATTAAATCTATGAAGTAGGTCCAGAGAAAGACAATCTTGATCTTCCAAAGCTGTTCACTATATAAACATTCTTGAAAAGATAGTCAAAATGGCAATCATAAAGCTTACATTAAAGTTAAGGAAAGAAAATAATAAGAAACAGGGAGTGCATTAGGAGGGTCGATGTACTTCCAAGGATACTCTGGCAAATAATAATCACATGGGTCCTTTGAAGCTAAGCATCTCACTGTGCCTTTGAGGTCAAGTATCCCAGTGTCATAGCTTTTCTGAGTAGTTATGCTTTTTCTAAGGATAAAAAGGTGAGATAGGCAGAAGCATTCATTTCTGAAATTGGCCTGGATTTTACAAGTTTACTTAGCATGTTTAGCCTAAGTGCCATAGAGAGCACTCAGTCTAGGAGTAGTTGCAGGTATGTACCTAGGAAGGGTTAATTTTATTCTGTCCAAAGAGTACTGGGTCTTCAACATGCCACAGTTCTTGCATTGCTAATTATGCCGTGTTCTGTGGATGGCTTTTGCACTTTGAATGGTTTTCTTGCTACAACAGCATTTGCTGAGTTTCCTAAATATAACTCTTGATGACTCCTTAACTTTTAGTTTCCTATGAGTTCTACAATGAGCCTCTTTTGCAGTTTTTCTTCCTCTTCTAAACATCTAAGTTGTGATAGTAACGTAGTCATTATATATCTTTGGAATTTCTTATTGGAATTGCACAGATTGGCTTTGTGTATTATTCCAAACTCTTTAGTTGAATTATAACTACATATCTACATAATATCTCAACTTCAGATATGAAAAAGAGTAGATGTTGATTTTTTCTTTTTGGAAAATTCAAAATATTAATTCATCCATTAATCAATATGATCACCAAATAGTTATTAAGTGCTTATTAAGTACTAACCTGTACAAATGCATTCCAATTAATTTTCTCTTCATTTCCTATCACTAATAGGAAAACATCATTTTTGCTTAGGACTTCTCATTTTGCTGCTCAAATAGTGTCCATCTCTCATGGAATTTCCCCATTATAATCTTTCCTAACATTGGTTGATTTATCAATGAAATAAGAAATTATTATTCCCTTTTATCAACAGCATACTTAAGTGACTTACCAATGTTATGATGAAGCTTGGATTCAACAGAGATGCTCTATGTAAGCTTTGTGTTTCTTCTTATCCATAGGAACAATGGTTTCCAGTAGAGGATAGTTATTAACACCTCAAGGATAATTACTGCTTGCGATGGCACTACCAAGATAATAAGTTGCCCTTAAATATTCATGGTGACTCATTTAACAAGACAATGGAATATATATTGTTCTCTGTTTATTACAACTTGTCTTTTTTCATCTTTCTATGCAAATATTGAGTAAAATTATATTAACAATTATAATTATAAAAATACCACTTATGTCTATATCTTAGTAAAGTTTTCAAAGGTTTTTATTTATTAAAATATTAGTGTATTTTCTGACCTACTATGTGCCAGTGATGTTTGAGATGCTAGGGATATCGTATTGGAGGAACAGGTAACATTCTTTGCTCCTGTGTGGCTTGTAGTCTACTATCAAAAAAGATGAGCTGAAAACCACAGCTAAGTACCACAGCTAGGAAGTGTTTAACTAGAATTCAAAACTGTGTTTGTTTTACCTAAAGTCCAAATTCTTTCCCTTTGTCTTGAAGCCTTGACTCAATTATTAATGTTTTCAACAAAAAAAAGAGTTTTAAACATAGGCTTATTTCACAAATGGTAATAACACTGTGAAAGAGGTTCTAAGATGTCAGCAGGTATTGTTGAAAGAGTACACTAGCCACTTGGGCACATCTAAGAGTCAAAACATTTCTGTTCTTATTAGGTTAGAATATAGACAAACTCTAATCCCTGAGAATCACTCCATTTTAGATTATTATGCAATTTCCTAAAAATTGTACAATATTGGGTAGATCTAGGGTTTCTATACCACAAATACATTCTCCTTGATTTGAGAACATTTTGGTAAAGCTATTCTCTGAAAACTAACCTCAGGATGGATTATAATCCTAGTTCAAGAGAACAGAGTATAAATCCTAAGAGATATACCTATATGCACCTCTGAATTCCATAGTGGACATGATCAGAAGGGTACCAGAAAGATACTAGGGGTTATCAGAGTTCTTAATTTTTTCCTCTATATCCATAAGAAAATGCACTGGCCATTTTATGTATTACCACCTATGGTAGGCAGAATAGTCCCTCAAACATGTTCACACTCTAACTTCTGAAACCCATTAACATAGACAACATGACTTTGCAAATGTAATGAAAATTATGGAGCTAGACTATATGGCTAGCCCTAATCTAACCGTGTTGAGTCCTTTAAAGCAGAGAACTGTGATTACAGAAATATAGCAGAAAGGCAAGAGGGATGTGGGATAAGGGAAATCATAGAGATTCTAACCCTGAGAAGTTGTGATGATCCACTGTTGGCTCTAAGGCGTAAGAGCTCACATGCAAAGATGGAAGACACGCCTCTAGGAAATGAGGGTGGTCTCTACCTGACAGCCACAAGTAAATGCATGCCTCAGCCCTATACCTACAAGGAAATAAATTATAACAAAAATCTGAGTGAACTTGGAAGTGGATTCTTCCCCAGAGCCTCCAGAAAGGAATGCAATACTGTTAACACTATAATTTTAGCTGAGTGAGAACTGCAGTGAATTTCCAACCTACAGAACTGTGAGATAATAAATGGGTGTTATTGTAAGGTGCTATTTATTAACATAGCGGTGAAAATCTAATGCATTACTTCTGGTAATATTTCATGGCCTCTTGTCTAGTCTGTTATTTTGACTTATACATTCTATCTTATCAAATTTCACTGAAAATACTTGGCTTAAGACTTCTTTTTCATCCTTGGCCTCACCCCTTTTTGATCGAAGTCTCAGTTCTTACTGTTTTTTTCATTCTCATGGCTCCTTTTGGCTTTGGATATTTTCCACAGTTCTTTCTTTGTTCTAAAAAAGTAGTTCATATCAGGCTCACTCTACCCACATGCTTAGATCATGCTCCAGGATATAAGCTAATTTTTCCTTTCCTTTCATAGAAATTTTTCTTCCTGTTTTCGGAAACTGTCTTTCTGTATTGCATATCAACATCACCATACGTCTGTGAGACAGATGCACAAAACTTCCCCTTCCCCACTTCTCCATCTGATTATTTAGACGTTTTGCTTTCAATGGGTTCATACCGTTGTATATTTATTCTCATAGTTAGCCACCTCTACTTAGGGCCCATAGTACTAAATAAGTGCACTTGTAAAAAGGCAAGTAAAGTGGCCTTATAAAAGCAAAAGATGAAAATATAAGAGAGCTAGAAGACATCTAAACTTTAAAAAAAATTTTTATCTTTACATGTATTTTGGTAATTGAAACTTTTGGAGTTAATGCCCCAGATTAACTAGAAAATGATGAAAATATTTTCATGAGGCTGTAGTGGCTACAGGGAAGGTTTCTGGGGCAAGCAAGTCTTTAGGCTTGCAAAGATCAGTATACTAATTGGCAAATCACCTGGATTCTACTTTACCTGGAGAGTTGAAACAACCGTGGATTTAGAGTTCAAAGAATATGAGAAATTGCAGATTTGGAGGTCTTGGCATAAAATAATGACAATTTTATGACGCAAGTGTTCCCCAAAGATCACCTAAAGAATCCTCTGCCTCCAGGGATATGCATGATAACTTATAAATTTGAATGTCTTTGAATTAGATTTAGATGCCAGAAAATACCCAAATAACAGTAGTTTAAGTTATATATAAATTTCTTCCTTTTATAAAAGAAGTCCATATTCAGATAGATTGGAACTGATATGGTGGTTCATGTTTACCAGATACTCACGAAATTTACTTCTAACTTACTCTCCATTATCCTAAGACTGTAACTTCTACCCTAAATATCACCTCATGGTTTAAAAAACCATTAGAGCTCCAGTGATGTATCTGCATTTAAGTCAACAGGAAGGATGTGGAAGTGGGGAGCAGAAAATGACATTCTTCCCAAATCAATTTCTTCTGAAAATTCTTTATTGAGGTTCTATAAAATGCTTGGTTTAGGCCGGGCATGGTGGCTCATGCCTGTAATCCCAACATTTTGGGAGGCCGAGGCAGGTGGATCATGAGTTTCGAGACCAGCCCGGCCAAATGGTGAAACCCCATCTCTACTAAAAATACAAAAAATTAGCTGGGCGTGGTGGTGCACACCTACAGTCCCAGCTACTCAGGAGGCTGAGGTATAAGAATTGCTTGAACCCGGGAGGTGGAGGTTGCAGTGAGCCGAGACCATGCCACTGTACTGCAGCCTGGGTGACAGTGAGACTCCGTCTCAAAAAAAAAAAAAAAAAAAACTTGGTTACTATCATTAGCCAGATGTTATTTGACCAAACATGGTTAAAAGGGAGGAAGGGAAATTAATGATTTTAGCTAAGTAAAATAAATCCTAAGTAAAATCAGTGTTCTGTTTTAAGAAAGAAGGAGAGGATAGATATTTTCTCCATATTTTAAATAACACTTTCTGCTTTATTCAAATTTAAAGATTTCTACAAAAGAGAACCTTTATCCATCTTTATAGTATATGTAGCTTAGAATACAATTATTCCTTGTTTTCAGAATTTTCTACAATGCTGTATAAATTAAGCTCATTAAGAGTATATGCAAAAGGTAAAAAAAATGTGAACTGCAGTAGGCTTTATAGGTTTTCACTTTTTGACTGAAGACATGCCACTGAATTTTCTAGAGAGCCTATCCTTTCTTCACTTGAAGCCCATTTGGATTTGGCTGGTTGCAACTCCCTCTTATCTCCCAGAGAAGACTTAGTTGGCCTAAGCTAATCACCCACACAATGGCTATGGTGATTCTTACAGGGATAAGCACACAGCCCAAGCCCATTCAAGGAGAGTTAGACCCAAGATTTTGCCTGAGTCTTAGAAACTAAGAAACTTACTTTCTCTTGATACCACACACTTACCTGGAAGACTGCATCTCTGGATGCAGCTGGCAATAATCCTGAGACCTGAAGGGAAAAGGCTGTCTGAGAATAGAGTCAATTTATAGACAGATATTTTAACAGGCAGAGAGAAAGTGAAGTCAGATCTTTTGAGATCCTGTATGAATTCCAAAGAAATCATTTCACTTAAGCAAACGTGTGTTAGGTTTTCTGTCCATTTACAGCCAAAATAGTCTTTATCATCATAGAAAAAAGTGTATTTGATTGGCTATTATATATTGGCCACCATGTTGACATATTTTCTTTTAATAGTGCCCAATAATTAGTCTCCATAAAAAATGGATAATAAAAACTATATCCTTTGGCCACTCAAAGAAATTTTCCTTGCATTTTCCAAAAGGAAGAAAAGTTTGCTGGATTACAACATTGTAGCATTCCTCATTTCTTTTTATCTTTCTTCATATCACCTCTGATTTCTACTATTTGTTCAAAAATTTGTAAAGTTATTTTGGTATGTATGTATAGCTAAAACATAGATAACCAGGGCTAGTTGAGCTTAATAAGTGGCTCTTATTCCATCCAGTTTTATCCTCTCTTTAATTATTCCCCACCATAAACTTAACCACACCTTGTTTATCCTAGTAATTGGCAATTTTGCCACAGACTGTAAAAGACACATATGATTAAACATCTTCACAAATGTTTAGTTTCTGTTAATGTCACAAGGTAGTATTTGGCAGTGTTAGTAGGCATGAAATATTATTTTTTAAATCTTTGACTCCCTTGCATGTTGTCTTTTACTAAACTATAAAGCTATGATTTTTCATTTTTGCAGCCCTCGTGGTAGCAAGTTTATTGCATCAATTCAGAGAAAAAAAGAAGTGACATTTGGATTTCTGAAACAGACATTTGAAGCTTATAGCACACACAATAGTTTTTAGAGAAAAACATTTGAATTTAAAAGCTTGTCTTTATTGTACATCAAATGTCAAAGTCTCACTCTCTACACAGAAGGGATATACAGAAAGTTTATTGAGTAAGAAAATAGAGAGAAGGATATAAAAGAAACAAAAGAGTTAGATGTTGGACACACTGCTGTGGGCCTCCTCTTGCTTAAGTTCCCAGCACAAAATAAGAGAGACCCACTTCTCAAGTAGGTTAGGGATATAAGCACAGAGGACACATGTGCCTTGTATCCATGAGTGGGTGTCTGAGAATATAGCAAGATTCTAGGATGATTTCCACACCATAGAAGAAAGATACATAGGAGGAATAGGTATTTTTAATTTGAGGCCTTGAACCAGCCCCCCACCAAGTTTGCTCTCTACTTGAGATAGAAGTAGCTGCATTTTTCTAAGCTCTTAGAAAAAATCAGCAATAGAAAAGAGAGAGAGAGGGAGACCTGCCCCCTTGTAAGTTAATATCCCACAAGAAAGAGAAATTTTGACTAAAATTCAGTCAAATGAAAGTTTTAAATTCTCATGCTCTTGACTGGTTTTCTGTGGAAATCCTATTATTTTGGGTTGAGGATGCATCTTCTAAGGTAATTTGTATTTGCTCCTATCTGAGGCCCAGTTGGAATACCCATCTTAGATAACTCTCAAATATAAACCCTCATGAGACCAGGCTTATGGCTGTAATTTCCCAGGGGAGCTCCTCTTGCTTTTGTTCCTCTGGTTCAGACTGAAACAGAAAGTCTGGGTGAGCAAACAGATTTTCCTCACCACCTTTTTCTGGTGTTAAGTGATTTTTTTCTGGTCTATTCTTGAATTGAGGTTATAGAATTTCACAAGTTCCAATTTTATTTCAGGGCTATAGCTCTAAATCTCCCTGTGTACAAGCCCAGGATCTTGTATTCCATGAGGCACTTAACACTCAAGGCTGTATTTTTACCAGGATTGGAAATATCCTAGCAGCTGCTGTCCTGGCTTTAATATACAGTTGCAACCCTAATTTATTGCTTCCTATTTAGGTTGAATCTTGGGGATTTCTCTTACTTTCCAGTGAATTCAGTACATTTAAAAAGATGCCAGTTATATTCTGTCTCAATATTGTATAGCAGAAGTTTCATCAGGATATCTGGTTTATCATAGATTGTGTTTTTCAAAACCCATTCACTCATGTTATCTCATTTGGGATCAGAGCTTATATACCTTTGTTACAGATGAGGCAACAGGTGAAATGGAGAGTGCTTATTCTGTGAGAACGGTGTACTCCTTGTTATGGAAGCAGGGCTCAAAACCTCTTCATTCTCTCTGATACATCAAGAACATCTCTTTCCCACCCACCTGTTAAAACACCGGGTGCTTCCAGACTCATGCATTTCTTGCCCCCTGGCTTGGTACCCTATTGACCTCCCGCTCACTCACTCTCATTCTTTTAAGACTGTGGCACCTGCTTACAGACCCTCTTCTACCACACACGTTACCATCATCCTGGTTCAATTTAGTGAGTGTCCCATTTAACTCTCAGGCCTTATATTTATTCGTTATTTTTATTTTTTACTATGTGCCCTGTCTCAAACATTTAGTCCAGAGCAGCATGAAAATGTTGCATTCACTTGTGTTTTTATTTGTATAGATTTAAGGGGTACAAGTGCCATTTTATTACATGGATACACTTTCCTGTGATGAATTATTTTCAGTAACTTCAGTCTTGATTATTTTTTTGGACCACACAGCTATACGGAAAACATTTAATCTGAAGTAATAAATTCAGCCACTTAACTTTTTGACTACAATCTCCTGATTGTATACCCACTGAGTATTTGGAGTTTTTAGAGTTTCTTGGATAACTCTAAATATCCATTCCCTGAACTCTCTACTTCTTAACATTCTGCCCTATCTTGACCTTATTTCTTTCTGTGTATTGCTTAGACTCTGTTGGTCTTAATTTAAATTCTTTTGTTATTATTAACTTTAACAAGTTGTTTCATTTTCTTTTGTACCCCAAACAGGAAAGACCCAAACACGAACAAATCCAACTATATCCCTGTACGAAATGTCAAATGTTAAAATCAGCTAAAGGAAATCCGCAGCTTCATAGATTACTTCTAACGATCTAGATATTCTGTTTTCATCTGGTTTTTCAGCTTTGCTGAGCACACTTTCACTTTTTTTCCAGTTATGTATGTCTGCAGTGTTCTAAACTTTTTATTCTTTCTCCAAACCTTCAGTTAAATCAACACCATTTTTTTGTTCTCTTTTTAAAAAGAAATTTTGTCGGTACATAGTAGGTGTATATATTTACAGGGTACATGAGATGTTTTGGTACAAGCATGCAATGTGAAATAAGCACATCATGGGGAATGGGGTATCTGTCCTCTCAAGCATTTGTCCTCTGAGTTACAAACAATCCAATTACACTCTTTAAGTTATTTTAAAATGTGCAATTAATTCATTATTGACTATGGTCACCCTATTGTGCTACCAAATAGTAGGTTTTATCTATTCTATTTTTTGTATCTATTAACTATCCCCACCTCCACCCAGACCCCCACTACCTTTCCCAGACTCTAGCAATTATCCTTCTACTCTCTATATCCATGAGTTCAATTGTTTTGATGTTTAGATTGGACAAATAAGTGAGACATGTGATATTTGTCTTTCTGTGCCTGGTTTATTTCACTTAACATAATGATCTCCAGTTTCATCCATGTTGTTGCAAATGAATGGATCTTGTTCTTTTTTTCATGGCTGAATAGTACTGCATCGTGTATATGTACAACACTTTTTTAAATCCATTTATCCGCTGATGGACACTTATGTTGCTTCCAAATCTTAGCTATTGTAAACAGTAGTGCAGCAAACATAGGAGTGCAAATATCTCTTTGATATACTGGTTTCCTTCCTTTTGAGTATATACCCAGAAGTGGGATTGGTGGATCACATGGTAGCTCAATTTTTGATGTTTTGAGGAACCTCTAAACTTTTCTGTATAGTAGTTTTACTAATTTACTTTCCCATCAGCAGTGCACAAGAGTTCCCATTTCTCCACATCCTCACCAGCATTTGTTATTGCCTGTCTTTTGGATATAAGCCATTTTAACTGGGGTGAGAAGATATCTCATTGTAGCTTTGATTTTTACTTCTCTGATGATCAGTGATGTTGAGCACTTTTTCATATACCTGTTTGCCATTTGTATCTCATATTTTGGGAAATGTCTATTCAAACTTTTTGCCCATTTTCTGACCAGATTATTTCACTTTTTCCTATAGAGTTGTTTGAGTTCCTTACATATTCTGGTTGTTAATCCCTTGTCAGATGGGTAGTTTGCAAATATTTTCTCCCATTCTGTGGATTTTCTCTTTACTTTGTTGATTGTATTCTTTGATGCGTAGAAGTTTTTAACTTGATGTAATCCTATTTGTCTATTTTTTTCTTTGAGTGCCTGTGCTTGTGGGTTATTGCTCAAGAAATCTTTGTCCAGAATAATGTCATGGGGAGTTTCTCCAGTGTTTTCTTATAGTAGTCTCATAGTTTGAGGTCTTAGATTTAAGTCTTTAATCCATTTTGATTTGATTTTTGTATATGGTGTGAGATAGTGGTCTAGTTTCATTCTTTTGTAAAGGGATATCCAGTTTTCCTGCTGCCATTTATTGAAGAGGCAGTCTTTTCTCTAATGTATATTCCTGCCACCTTAGTCAAAAATGAATTCACTGCAGGTGTGTGGATTTGTTTACAGGTTCTACATTCTGTTCCATTGGTCTATGTGTCTATTTTTATGCCAGTACCATGCTCTTTTGTTTACTATATTTCTGGGGTATAATTTGAAGTCAGGTAATGTGATTTCTTCAGTTTTGTTCTTTTTGCTTAGGATGGCTTTGGCTATTCTGGGTCTTTTGTGGTTCCATACAAATGTTAGGATTTCTTCTTTATTTCTGTGAAGAATTTCATTGGTATTTTGATAGGGATTACATTGAATCTGTAGATTACTTTGGGTACTATGGACATTTTAGCAATATTGATTCTTCCAATCCAAGAACCTAGAATACTTTTCCATTTTTGGGTGTCCTCTTCATTTTTTTCCATCAATGTTTTATAGCTTTCATTATAGAGATCTTTTATTACTTTGGTTAATTCCTATGTATTTAATTTTATGTATGGCTATTATAAATGGGATTACTTTTTAAAATTTCTTTTTCACATCGTTCACTGTTGGCATATAGAAATGTTACTAATATTTTATGTTGATTTTGTATCCTGCAACTTTACTGAATTTGTTCATCAGTTATTATAGTTCTCCAGTAGAGTCTTTAGGTTTTTCCAAATATATGATCATATCATCTGCAAACAAGGATAATTCAAATTCTTCCTTTCCAATATGGATGCCCTTTATATCCTTCTCTTGTCTAATTGCTACAGCTAGGACTTACTATGTTGAATAATATTGGTGACAGTGGGCATCCTTGTTGCATTCCAGATCTTAGATCAATTTTTCCCCATTCAATATGAAACTACTAGCTGTGGATCTGTCATATGTGACTTTTATTATGTTGAGGTATGTTCCTTCTATCCCCAGTTTTGTGAGGGTTTTTATTATAAAGGGATGTTGAATTTTACCAAGTGCTTTTTCAGCATCAATTGAAATGATTATATGTGTTTTATCCTATCAAGGATAGTTGATTTGATTGATATATGCAAATTATCACTGTGACACTTCATATCAACAGAATGTGACACATAGTTATCCAGAGATAAATCCCTCTTGGTCATGATGAATGATCTTTCTAGTGTATTGTTGAATTCTGTTTGCTGGTATTTTGTTGAGGATTTTTGCATTAGTATTCATCAGAGAGATTGGTCTGAGGTTTTCTTTTTTTCATATATCTTTGTCTGGTTTTGGTATAAGGGTAATACTGGCCTCATATAATGAGTTTGGAAGTATTTCCTCTATTTTTCAGAACAGTTTGAGTAGGATTGGTATTAATGTTTCTTTAAATGTTTGGTAAAATTCAGCAGTGAAGCCACTGGGGCTGAAGCTTTCCTTTAGTGGAAAACTTTTTATTATGGCTTCAATCTTGTTACTTGTTATTAATCTGTTCAAGTTTCGAATTTCTTCGTGGTTCAATATTTGAACATTGTATGTATGTAAAAGTGTGTCTTAGATTTTACAATTCATTGGCATATAGTTGCTCAGAGTTGCCACTAATAATCTTTGAATCTCTGCAGTGTTGGTTATAATGTCTTCTTTTTCATTTCTGATTTTATTTGGATCTTCTCTCTTTTTTCCTTATTTAGTCTACCCAATGTTTGTCAATTATGTTTAACTTTTCAAAAACCAACTTTTGTTTCATTCATCTTTTGCATTTTTTAAAATTTCAATTCATTGATTTCTGTTCTGATATGTATTATTTTTTTCTTCTATTAATTTGGGGTTTGGTTTGCTCTGGCTTTTCTAGCTTTTTAAGATGCATCATTAGATTGTTCATTTGAAGTTTTTCCTGTTTTTTGATGTACGTACCTATAGCTATAAAATTCCCCTCTTAAGAGGTACTGCTTTTGTTGTATCCCATAGGTTTTGGTATGTTGTGTTTTCATTATCATTTGTTTCAATACATGTTTAAGTTTCTTCTTAATTGCTTCATTGACACACTGGTAATTCAGGAGCATATTGTTTAATTTCCATGTATTTGTATAATTTCCAAAATTATTCTTCTTATTAATTTCTAGTTTTATTCCATTGTGGTCAGAGAAGATACTTGATATTATTTCAATGTCTTTGAATGTTTTAAGACTTGTTTTGTAACCTAACATATGTTCTATCCTTGAGAATGATCTATGTGTTGAGGAAAAAAATGTGTTTTCTGTAGCTCTTAGATGAAATGTTCTGCTTCTCTCAAGCAGAAGGAATTTGGTTTATAGTACAGATTAAGTCTGATGTTTCTTTGTTGAATTTCTGTCTGGAAGATCTGTCCAATGCTAAAAGTGGGGTGTTGAATTCTCCAGCAATTATTGTATTGGGGCCTATCTCTCTCTTTAGCTCTAAGTAATATTTTCTTTCTATATCTGGGTGCTCCAGTGTTAGGTGCCTGTCTATTTAAAGTTGTTATAGCCTCTTGCCAGATTGACCCCTTTATCATTATATAGTGACCTTCTTTTTCTCTTCCTACAGATTTTTATCTTGAAATCTATTTTGTCTGACATAAGTATAGTGACTCCTGCTCTTTTTTTTATTTCCATTGGTATAGAATGTCTTTGTTCAGTTCTTCATTTTCAGTCAATGTGTGTCTTTATAGGTGAAATGTGTTTCTTGTAGGCAACAGATCAGTGGGTCTTGTTTACTCATTCATTCAGCCAGTCTATATCTTTTGATTGGAGAGTTTAGTTCATTTACATTCAATGTTATCATTGATAAGTAAGGACTTACTCCTGCCATTTTGTCATCTATTTTCTGGTCATTTTATGGTCTTTATTCTTTCTTTACTTCCTGTCTACCTCTAGTGAAGGTGATTTTCTCTGGTGATATAATTTGATTTATCGCTTTTTATCTTTTGTGTATTTATTGTATGTTTTTTGGCTTGAGGTTACCATGAGGCTTGCAAATATTATCTTATAACCCATTATTTTAACCTGATAACAACTTAACACTATTTGCATAAACAAACAAGCAAAAAGAAACCTAATAAAAACTCCATGCTTTAACTTCATGCCCATTCTTTAACTTTGTGTTGTTTATATCTTATTGTACCATGTCTTGAAAAGTTGTTGTAGTTATTATTTTTTATTGGATTCTTCATTTATTCTTTCTACTTAGGGTAACAAAGGTAATACCATGGTTACAGTGTTATAATATTCTATGTCTATGTACTTACTATTACCAGTAAGTTTTTTTACCTTCAGGTGATTATTTATTGCTCATTAATGTCCTTTTCTTTCTGTTGAAGCACTCCATTTAGCATTTCTTGCAGGATAGGCCTGGCATTGGCAAAATCACACAGCTTTTGTTTGTCTGGAAAAGCCTTTATTTCTCCCTCATATTTGAAGGATATTTATTGCCAGATATACTATTCTACAGTAAAAGATTTTTCCTTCAGTGCTTTAAACATGGTACACCATTCTCTCCTAGCTTGTAAGGTTTCCACTGAAAAGTCTGCTGCTAGACTTGGAGCTGGGGAGCCAGGGAAGCTCCATTGTATTGTATTTGTTTCTTTTCTCTTGCTGACTTTAGGATCCTTTCTTTATCCTTGGCCTTTAGGAGTTTGATTATTAAATGCCTTGAGGTAGTCTTCTTCGGGTTAAATCTGCTTGGTGTTCTATAACCTTCTTATACTTGGATATTGATATTTTTTCTAGGTTTGGGAAGTTCTCCATTATTATCCCCTCAAATAAACTTTCTACCTCTATCTCTTTCTCTACCTTCTCTTTAAGGCCAATAACTCTCAGCTTTGGCCTGTTGAGGCTATTTTCTAGATCCTGTAGGCATGCTTCATTGATTTTTATTCTTTTTTCTTTTGTCTGTTCCAATTGTGTATTTTCAAATAGCCTGTCATCAAGCTCACTAATTCCTTCTTCTGCTTGGTCCATTCTATTATTAAAGGACTCTGATGCATTATTCAGTTTGCCAACTGCATTTTTCAGTTCCGGAATTTCTGCTTTATTCTTTTTAAATTATTTCAATCTCTTCATTAAATGTATCTGACATAATTCTGAATTTCTTCTCTGTGCTATCTTGAATTTTTTAAAATTTCCTCAATACAGTTATTCTGAATTCTCTGTTTGAAAGGCCACGTATCTCTGTTTCTCCAGGATTGGTCTCAGATTCGTTACAGTGAACTATAGATAGTTCATTTGGTGAGGTCATATTTTCCTGGATGGTGTCGATGCTGGTAGATGTTCTTCAGGGTCTGGGTACTGAAGAATTAGGTATTTATTTTAGTCTTTACTGTTTGGGCTTATTTGTATCCATTCTTCTTGGGAAGGCTTTCTGAATATCTGAAAGGACTTGGATGTTGTGATATAAACTGTATCTGGTTTAGGAAGCACCACAAACCCAGTAACATTGTGGTTCTTATAGACTTGTAGATGGTCTTTGACCAGATCCAGGAGAATTCTCTGGATTACCAGGCAGAGACTCTTGTTCTCTTCCCTTACATTTTCCCAGACATACAGAGTGCTTCTCTCTGTTCTGAGTCACCTAAAGCTGGGGGTGAACTGACATGAGCACTACTGTGTCCACCACTACTTTGGCTATACTGGGTCAGAATTGAAGCCAGCATAGCACTGGGTCTTGCCCAAGGCCTACTGTAACTACTCCCTGTCTACTACCTATGTTCACTAAAGGCCTTGGGGCTCTACAAATAGCAGGTGGCAAAGCCAGCTAGGCCTGTGCCCTTCACTTCAGGGCAGCAAGGTCCCCTAAGCCCTGGGTGGGTCCAGAAGTGCCATCTGGGACTTAGGGACTAGAGTCAAAAAACCTTAAAAGTCTACTTGAGGTTCTATTGTATTGAAGCTGAACTGAATTGCAGGTTGAGCTACAAGACACAGTCCTTTCCAGTCTTCCCTCCCTTTCCACAGGCAGAGGAGCCTCGCCTGGTAGCTACCACCACCCCAGGGCACAAGGAGTACTGTCAGACTACCACCAATGTTCTCTTAAGGCTCAAGGTCTCTTAAATCAGCTTGTCACAAGTGCTGCCTGGCCTGGGACTCAGTCTTCGGGGCAGTGGACTCCCCTCTGGCCTAAGGCTGGTCCAGAAATGCCATCCAAGAGTCAAGCCCTGAAATAGGTGACCCCAAGAGCCTGCTTGGTGCTCTGCCTCCCTGTGGCTGTGCTGGTAGCTAACCTGCAAGACAAAGTCTTCTTAGTTTTCCCTCTGCTTTTCTCAAGCAGAAGGAATTTTGCCCTGTAGCTACCACAGCTGGTAATGTGCTGAGTCTCACCTGAAGCCAGTAAGTCTCAGAGACCCACACAAGGCCCTCAATGTAGGACCTGGGTATTGCTGCTGTTTATTCAGAGCCCAGGGACTCTTCAGCTAGCAGTGATGAATGCTGCCAGGACTGGGTCCTTTCCTTCAAGGCAGCAGGCTCCCTTCTGGTCCAGGGTGTGTCTAGAAATGTCACCTGGGAGGTAGGGCCTCGAACAGGGGCCTTACGACTGACTGGTGCCCTATCCTGCTGTAGCTGAGCTGGTGTCCCAGAAGCAAGACAAAATCCTTCCCACTCTGCCCTCTCCTCTCCTAAAGTGGAAGGAAGGGGTCTCTTTTGGAGCCTTGAGCTATGCAGCCTGGGGTTAGGAGAGGCGTGATGCCAGCACTCCCTTGGCTGCCCCAGATGGGTGTCTCAGTATTTTCTGTGCCCACTCAGTCCACTGTCTCTCAGCCTAGTTCAGCACTAGGAATCACCTAAAGACTTGTAGTCCTTATGGCCTAGACTGCCTTTCACATTTATTTGGAGACACAGAGTGCTGTAGCCCTTGGTGGTGAGGTTTGCAGGTACTCAAGTTCAAACCAATGAGATCTGCAATTCTCTTCTGGCTGGGGCTGGTTTAAATGCTCCCTTTGTGTGCAGGCATCAGCTGAATTTGGTCTGGCTTTCTTTTCTGCTCCAACAGGACAGCACTGAGTTCAGTGCCTCACAGTTGCTGTGTTCTCCCTCTCCCAGTGCCCAGAGATGCTCTATGCAACACATTGCTGCTGCTGGGGGTGGCAGAGGGGTGGCATCTGTGGTTCAGGACTATTTTTCTTTCTCTTCAGTGCCTCTTTCAGCAATATGAAGTTAAAACCAGGTACTGTGAGTGCTTACCTGATTTTTGGTTCTTATGAAGGTGTTTTTGTTTGTTTGTTTGTTTTCGTGTGTAGATAGTTGTTCATTTGGTGTCTTTATGGGGAGCGTGATTGGTGAAGCTTTCTATTTTACCATCTTTCTCTGCCTCCAAGAACAACACTGTTTTCTCATCCTTCACCCCCAGGAAAAGAAAATTTCATCCATCACAAGGAAAATAGAAGTCATTAAGTAACTCATATTCTTCCTGTCCTTACATTTTTAAAACAATGGGCATGCGCATCATCTACCCTTTTTACCTTTTGAACAGTTACACTGAAAGAGAGTTACCCCTTTGCTCTAGGGCCCATCCTCCCACACACGTAAACCATCATTTTCTAATCCTCCTTAAAATACCCCTTAGGATCTCACTTTGCAGATTTTTGTCTCACTGTCTGTACTTTTCATCTCTCCCTCATTGCTAGTATATTTTTCATTAAAAACAATAAAAACA
The DNA here is from genome assembly GCF_028885625.2 of Pongo pygmaeus. NCBI lineage: Eukaryota > Metazoa > Chordata > Mammalia > Primates > Hominidae > Pongo > Pongo pygmaeus. The sequence continues at coordinate 48,709,630 of NC_072378.2, forward strand.
AAAACTTAATATGCTCCCTAACCCCATCTAAGGAAATCTTCAGGAATTGCCTCATTATTTCTTTTTTTCCTTTATAGCCAAGCCTCTAAGGAGATATGTAAATGTGTTTGTTCTGTGAAAGGGCCATGTATGCAAAGCAGTCCCCAAATGCCAAAGGAGCCCAGAAATCCAAGAAGGAGGCAGACAAATCCAGTTTGTCAGTATTGGGTGATTTATCACGGGTGCTTACAGGCAGAAGCATAGTCTTGGCAGCCTCAAGACAGGTAGATCTCCTCATTGTTCCTCCCAAACCCAAGGTATAAGGAAAGGGTCCTATGTGCTCCAGCAAAACAGTTAAAGGCAACCCTCCAAAACCAGCAAGAATGCTGTGTGCGTCACAGCCTCTAATTTATGTGATAACATCAAGGTTGCTTTGATCTAAAAGTAGGAGTACATGTTCTTGCACTAGGGACAGAAAATAAAACAGAAACCAGGAGACATTCATGGGGCTAGGGCCAATCAGAAGTCAACCACCGGCAGATTAGCATCCACGATAGAGTCACTTTTGTCTCCACAGAACTTTCAGCCTCTATTGCTGCATTGCTATTCAATTCTTATCTCATTGTATTCTAACTTTCCAACCCATGATGCCACAGAAACTCTCTGGCCAAAGTTCCTAAGAAATCCATTTGGCTAAAATCTAGGACATACTACTTTACAAATTAACTGTTTTTTCGTTTGTGTTCCAAACAGACAGAAAGCTCCTGAGGACAGAATACATTTGTTTCTTATTCTTACTGCGACCGAGCAGGTATTATTGTTCCCAGCCTAGAGTAGATACTCAATAGATATTTCATAAATTAATATATTAACATTACCAATAAGTGAAAATAAAAGAATTGAAACCTCCTCAATTCTATAGCATGCTGAGATATTATTTTCCAACCCCCCTGCTACAACACCAAATAAAAGTGCATCGAGGCAAGAAGGCATCAGAAACACACAGTGATATCTACCGCTTACCTATTTTAAGTACAAATCATTACTTCCTACTTCTAGCAACTGTGACAGTACTCAACAACAACCAAAAAAGTTGTGTTTCTGAATTCTCAACCACACTTTCAGTCTTATGAGCAGGATCTTTTAGTACATAGTCTTACTTTCTTTGGCCCTGAGATTTTTTTCTGCTGAGCAGAAAGCATCGCCCCCCAGGACATAATTAGGACTGAAAGTATAATGCACAGCTGCACAGAGCCACGGAGTTTGTCAGCCGCACTGCATGTGTCCCTCCCTCTCCTTGCCTGACAGACTCTGCCAGCTCTTAGGCCATCTGTAGTGGTGCTGCAAGATTGGGTAAATAAACCCGAATTACTCTGAAAGTTTTGCATTAAAATGTGAACATTTATCTTAGCCCAGGGAGCCAAGCTTTCTGTGTAATATAAAAGGATTCTGAGATGTAGGAAGAAAAGGCCTTCTTAATAGCCCATTTGATCTTTTCTAGAGGGTCACTAACTTTACTTTCTTCACCTAAGGTTGATCTGCTAAATTTTCTATGTAAACTTAAGAGTACTCTATAATGGTAATAGATATGCAGTAAATTCCAAACAAACAAACAAAACCCAAGCAAAAAAAGGAAATGGCCTGGTGAAAATCAGAAGAAAGTAGAAATCCAGCTTTTGATATCTACAAAAATAATTTGAGAATTAAATGTTCTAATTAATTAATGGAGGAAACAAAACCTTAAATAAGATGTTTTTAAAAAATTTTAACACTAATATTCATTTAATTTATTACTTTGCAAAAGCATCATTTCTACTCTTAGGCTAAAATTGTCCTGCACACAATTTAGGTTGCCATCTTTTTTTTGAGACAGAGTCTCACTCTGTCGCCCAGGCTGGAGTGCAGTGGTACAATCTTGGCTCACTGCAACTTTTCCCTCCTGGGTTCAAGTGACTCTCCTGCCTCAGCCTCCCCAGTAGGTGGGATTACAGGCGCATATCACCATGCCTGGCTAACTTTTGCATTTTTAGTAGAGATGAGGTTTCACCATATTGGCCAGGCTGGTCTTGAACTCCTGACCTCAAGTGATCCATCCACCTTGGTCTCCCAAAGTGCTGGGATTACAGGTGTGAGCCACTGCACCCAGCCTAGGCTAACATCTTAATTCAATTTGAATAAATCATTGATGAAATTGAATGAAAATACTAATCTCTGTAGATATGTAATTTTTAGGTACCATGGTGTTTTATAGTTACTGCTGAACTTAGATATCACCATACACATACACACATCCTTATTTTACACATAGAGGTCTTAGTTTCAGAAAGATACATTTGTTCAATTGCTCATTTATTTCTCCTGCTCATAAGTGCCTTCTCTGTCATGAGTTCTGTGTTGGTGCCAATCTTCCAGAAGCAATAACACAAGTGCCCTGCCCTTGAAGAGAAGCTCACAGTCTGGTGTGGAAAATGCAAAGTTAGCCAAACAATTACATTTTAACATGCACATGGAAATATAAGTGTGTCTAAAATAATTTGATGGTATATTAAAACTAGTGACAAATTAGAAGATAAAGAGCATGTGTTGCAGGCAGAGAGTTGATGACTTGGTGCCCAATATTAACTTATCAACCTCCTTTCTGTTTATACATTTGTCCTGTAAATAGTAAAATTTGTAGAACATCCTCATACCCCCTGCTTTTGACTGCAGTCTCTGACTATGGCCAGGTTTCATGTTTATGAGTATTTGAAAGGAATTCTATCCTAGGAAGTATGAATCAGAAATTCTTCTCGACTCTGAGACCCCCTTGGGCCTTATGGAATCACAATGTCTAGTGATATTATTATTTCTGTGTCACTAAAGCAGAGACCAGAAACTGACAGCCTGTATGTGTGCTGTGTATGGCCCAAGTTTGCTCTTTGGTACTTTAAAATACCAAACTTAAATGTTTTGGAATGTTGACTGCATTTCCAGTTCACTGTTCCACTGTTTACTGTTCCACTGTTCCACTGCTTCCCACAGTTGACTATCAGTTGCTTCTTTTGTGATATTTGCCTGTCCATATTGGCATTTTAATTTATGATCTTCAAATTAAACTGTGAAAGAACCAATGCCATTTATCAGTCAAGGGGAACCAGTCAACAAAAGAAAAGAAAAAAGATATTACTAGTTAGTTTTGGGGTGGTCCTATTTAAGCCATTGCTTTTTCTCTGGTAGTTGACTTGCAACTGACGGAAAATAACTCATTAAACAGTTATATTGATAGAGGGTAAGTGGGCACAAAATCATTTAATTTATCTTTCTTTGTAATTAAATCTTTGGGAAAACTGATGTCCCACTTTGTCGTGGTTGAAAAATAACAGGCAAACTCAATGATTTAAAATAAAGTTACAAACTCAGAATTAAGAAAAAGCGTTCCTGTAAATTTTAATGAAAATACTTACCACAAAACTTAGGCACTTTAATTCCCAAGAGAGTCTTGAAGCCAGACTTTGTCATACTATCTTAGTTGTGTTAGTATCACAAACTTAGAGGCTTAATATAACACACACTTACTATCTCACTTTACTAAGGGTCAGGAAACGAGGCACAGCCCAGCTGGGCTCTCTGCTTCAGTGTCTCTCACAAGGTTATGGCTGGGGTCTCGTCTGAGACTCAATTGGGGAAAGATCTGCTTCTAAGTTTGTGAGGCCATTGGCAATATTCAGTTCTTTGTGGGTTTTTGAGGACTTCAGTATATTGCTAGTTGTTGACTAGAGGCTGTCCTCAGTTCCTTGTTATTAAGCCTGTTCACATTGGCAGCTTGCTTCATCAAAGCCAGGAAAAAAAATGGTCAATTGATTCTGCTAGCATGATGGAAGTTACAATTTTATGAAACATAATCATGGGAGTGACATCCCATCACCTTTGCCATATTCTATAGATTAGAAGCTTGTCAGTTCCATCCACACTTAGTGAAAGGAGATTATCCAAATGTGTGAATACCAGGAGGAAGGGTTAATTTAAACTCCTTTTACTGTTGTTAACCACCAATATATAGAGATGGTGGTGATGTGATGCCAGCTAACTTTCACTAGTCTCCTGTTCTCCTGTGTGTGCCAGATTTTGTTTTCTCTCTCTTTTTTTTATTATACTTTAAAGTTTTAGGGTACATGTGCACAATGTGCAGGTTAGTTACGTATGTATTCATGTGCCATGTTGGTGTGCTGCACCCATTAACTCGTCATTTAACATTAGCTATATCTCCTAATGCTATCCCTCCCCACTCCCCCACCCCACAACAGGCCCCGGTGTGTGATGTTCCCCTTCCTGTGTCCATGTGTTCTCATTGTTCAATTCCCACCTATGAGTGAGAACATGCGGTGTTTGGTTTTTTGTCCTTGTGATAGTTTGCTGAGAATGACGGTTTCCAGCTTCATCCATGCCCCTACAAAAGACATGAACTCATCATTTTTTATGGCTGCATAGTATTCCATGGTGTATATGAGCCACATTTTCTTAATCCAGTCTATCATTGTTGGACATTTGAGATCAGAGCAGAACTGAAGGAAATAGAGACACAAAAAACCCTTCAAAAAATCAATGAATACAGGAGCTGGTTTTTTGAAAAGATCAACAAAATTGATAAACCACTAGCAAGACTAACAAAGAAGAGAGAAGAATCAAATAGATGCAATAAAAATTGATAAAGGGATATCACCATTGATCCCACAGAAATACAGACTACCATCAGAGAATACTATAAACACCTCTACACAAATAAACTAGAAAATCTAGAATAAATGGAGAAATTCCTCAACACATAGACCCTCCCAAGACTAAACAAGGAAGAATTTTTTTTTTTTTTTTTTGAGACAGAGTCTCACTCTGTCGCCCAGGCTGGAGTGCAGCGGCACAATCAATCTTGGCTCACTGCAAGCTCCTCCTCCCGGGTTCACGCCGTTCTCCTGCCTCAGCCTCCTGAGTAGCTGGGACTACAAGCACCCACCACCACGCCTGGCAGATTTTTTTGTATTTTTAGTAGAGACAGAGTTTCATTGTGTGAGCCAGGATGGTCTCAATCTCCTGGCCTTGTGATCCGCCCACCTCGGCCTCCCAAAGTGCTGGGATTATAGGCGTGAGCGTGCCAGATTTTCATTTAGGCAATTTATATGTACTGATTCACTTGTTCCTTCACACTCCACCCCCCAAAAATACAACGCATATGTTATTATCATTATCAAAAAAAAAACAGCGAGAAAACAGGAAAGCATAATGTTAATATCTTACCCAAAGTCACAGTTAGAAACTTGTGGAACTGGAATTCTAACCCAAGCAGTCCGAACTTATACCCTAAGCTATTTTATTAATAATCTTTTAAAATTTAAGTACTACATACATAGAGGAAAATATACAAACTATATTGCTTTAGCTTAATGAATTATCATAAGTTAAACACACCCATATAACCACCACCCAGGTGAGAAGATGGAGGATTACCAACACTCGATGAACTTCTCTCCAGTCCTTTTCCCAATCACTACCTCTACTCTTCACCTTAAAGGTAACCTGTATCTTGACTTCCAGCTAGTTTTATCTGTTTTTGAATTTTATGTATGAATACGTATATACATATAATAAATAATGTTTTATTTCTGCTTCCTTCATTCAACAACGTTAGGTTACACTATGTTGAATGCAACATTAGTTCATTCATTTTTATGGTGTCTAATACTGTATTCTACCCATGATCTATAATTTATTACCCATCCCACTGTTAGCAGATACTTGTTTTCATTTTTAAATTATTACAAATTATGATTTTATGACTACCAATATACATGTGTTTTGGTTGATGTATGTACATGATTCTGTTTGGTATGTACAAATATGTAGAAGTAGGGTAGGCAATTGTAATAGATACAAAAATAGATTTCAAAATAGGTAGTATCCACTACAGTAACACCAGTGGCATATAATAGATCTTCAGTAGAACTCAGTATTGACAGTCATTCTCACCATACTCATTTTAATGAATGAGTAATGGTATTTTGTTGTTATATTTTGCATTTCCATGGATATCTATTCATAGATATTGTTGACCATCTTGATATACATTTGCAAGTAGGAGGTTCAAATATCTTGATTAAATATTCAGTCATTTCTTATTAATATTTAGGAATTCTTTAAGTATTTTCGACTTCACAGAATTATAGGTTGTTTTTTCATTTTATCAAAGATGTCTTTTAACAGATATCAATTTTGTACATCTAAATCATTAAAACTTTCTCACATGGCTAGTGCTCTCTTTTAGTGTCCTGTTAAGAAATTTGTCTACCTCAACATTCTGAAGATATTATTTCCTTTATCTTTTAAAACTTTATTATTTTACTTCTCACATTACATTGTTAATCCCCCATACATGATATACCAAGGAGCGTGACTGCTGGGTCTTATTGTAGGAATATGTTTAATTTTGTCTGGAATTATTTTTCATCTGCCTTATTTTTCTTAGTGCTAGTTTGCTGCTGCCAAATTATCTTATATTTTGTCTGCAAACATCTTTCATTGACTTTAATTTTTAATGTAATAGTAGCCAAGAAATTTCCAAAACAGACTAAAGCTCTTCATCTACAGATATAAGAAACACTAGAAACCTGAGTATACTAAATACAAATGAAAACACACCTGGATATCAAAATAGAATTGCTGATAACCAAAGAAAAATAGTGCTTCAGCCTTATTCTCTCACTTTTCTCTTTATGATATTCAAATTAAATGTATATTAGGTCTTTCATTATTTCCTTTATGTATATCTAATGATACATATGTATCTTCCCATCCTTTAGTCTGAACATTTTGTTCTGACATATTTACCAGTTCCTAAATTCCTTTTTAAATATAAATTAACTTATCTTGAAACCAATACCTGATGATTCCAGTGTCTTTATATCCTGCATATTTATTATGTTTACTCTTTTTTTCTTTCGGTGTAATGTTTCCTTTCTGTATGCCTGATTAATTTTGCTTGTGTGCTTGACATTGTGAATGAACATTTTTTAGAAAAATTGAAGGCTTTAAATATCTTTTTCGTTCAGTGAGCATTTACATTTTCTTCTAGGAGGAAGCCTGTTTAGGGACAACCACCATATTTTATTCATGAGTGAAGTCATTCAAAGACAGATTCTTTTTGAAGGATGCTCTCATTCTGTCTTTTTGGTGAGCCCTAAACTTTAGTTTTTGACCTTCCTTGCCCTTGAGGCTGCCGAAAGTTATACTCCACTTTTTAGCCTTTCTGTTTTTTCTTTCAATTTTGAAATTGGGAACCACCTTAAGCAGCTATTATAATCACGAATACTCAACTTATCTATTTAGCTTCTGTTTTTAAGAAATTCTCACCCTATAAATTCTTATATCATTGTCAGTGCTCTAATTCCTAAAACCAGATACTTTTTGGAGGGAAGAAGGGTCACTTACATTTTATTCAGCTTTCTAGTTCACATTAAAAAGTTTTAGGTAAAACAATTAAATCAGCCATTCCAGGGAGCTGACCTCCAAAGCCTGTGTTTTTAACCAAATAAAGTAAATATTCTTGTCTTAGAATTATCAGTAAACTGATATATAAAGTATGAAGCTCAGTTTTTTATTTTGCACATAAACATGAGAAATGGACTAGATATGAATTTGAAGTTTGTAATACTGATAAAAGAAAACAAACGTATTGATAAGGTTGTGATTGGAGAATAAATAATTTAATCAACATTTAGCATGGTATTCAACTAGTATATACATACATACATATGCACAAACACACATTATAATATTTAACCTAATGTAAATTCTATAAGGTTAGAAATTGTCATCCCTCTTTCACAAATGAGGAAACTGAGATTCAGACAGAATAAATAATGTGAATCACAAATTAACCTACTTCTTTTTGATGACTATATATGTGTTTTATATGTATACACACAAATATTACATATATTCTAATTTATCACTGTGCATTGATTTTATTCTGACACAAATACATTGAAATATATACTTTGGAAAGTTTTTTCTTTCATAATATGTCTTTTTGAGTTTCTTAAGATTTAATTCTTAAGATGTTGCCCATTCTTTTCTTGAACATTTACTTACATAGGATAGCTAAATTTTAATAATCCAGGAAGCTAAATAAAATACCTTTAATGACTTTTTTTTTTTTTTTTTTGAGACAGAGTCTCCCTCTGTCACTTAGGCTGGAGTGCAGTGGTGCAATCATAGCTCAATGGGCCTCCAATGCCTAAGCTCAAGTGATCTTCCCACACTGGTCTCCCAAAGTACTAGTATTACAGGCATGAACCACTGTGCCTGGCCATATTTTCAATTGTGATATAAATCACACTTGCCTTGGAGATATTTCAAAAAATATACAATCAACTGGTGATGTAATTCTACAATTTAGACTTAATAAGTTACCATGATCAGATCTAATTTTTCACTTAGGCAAAACACCTAGTGAATTTTAAGCATTGGTGGCTCATGAACAGATAAGTTAGCTTTGCCATGTCCAAATCATTATCAATATGTAAAAAGTATTACCCACTGTTTAAGGGTTCAGAGAGTGCCAGATTTTTGAATCCTTTATCTGGGTTTAACATATTTGTCTGTTGTGAGCCTTATTCTCTTTTTGGATATAGAAAAGCATAACTGAAATATTAACAGTACATGGCCCACTCTGTTTCTCCTTATCCTTTTTGCTCATTACAACCATAGGATGTCCCTCGAAACAGAACCAACTTCAGTAAAACAGCAAATAATAATACCTTCATATGGCACTTTGTGAAGTGCACCTCTGGAGATTTTTGTGTAATCCTCAAGAACGTTATGAAACATAAGTATTAGTATTCTAGTTTTAAATCTGAAAAAAAATGGAGCTCAGAGAGGTTTAACGCGTACCTAAGGTTTTACAATTTGTAAACTGTTGGGTGAAGATTCATTCATGTTTGGGCAGTAAACAGAAAATAAAGAGTGTGGTATAAAATTTATTGGACTTAGATAATAAAAACAAAGTGTTAATTCAGTGTATCCAGGTGAACATAAAAAAAGTAAAAAAAATACTTTGGAAAATCAGGGAAAGTAACATTGAGGGAACTGAGAAATGATTATATTTTTGTAAGTAGAGAGTCAGATAAGACAAAAGGACATTTGGAGCCTGTCTGGTTGCCAAGGCCTTTCTATAGCTTCAGCTCATATGGAAGCCTGATCAGCAAAACTCAGAAAACTTAACAGCTTGAAAATATTTCAGAGTGGGTAGATAATACTCCCCACCTTTTTTTTTGTTTGATTCATTAATTCATTCAACAAATATTTATTCAAAGCCTATGTTGTTTCAGGCACTATTCTAGATGATGAGGATACAGCAATGATCAAAACTGACAAAAATCACTGCCTTTAGGGAGCTTACATCCTAATGGGAGAAAAAGGATAAGCCATAGAGTAATTACATCATATATTACATAAGAAGTTCTTATGTACTATGAGGGCAAAAGTAAACCAGGCAAATGGGGATGGGGTGATGCAGCTTTAATAATAGCTAAATCAGACTGCAGTGAGAAGGTTAACTCATGAAAGGGGTGAGGTCTGAGGGATATCTGATGAAGAGCATTTCAAGCTGACTGCAAGTCCCCTGAGGTAGAAGGATGCCTGTTTTGTTCAAGAAGTAGCAAGAAGGTCAAAGTGGCTAAAACAAAGAGAAGGAGGGGAAAGAAGAGCAAATGAGCCTGGGGAAGTCACTGAGCAGCCAGTGATCCCCTCCGGCCTTCCCATTTAACAAGTGAAAGGTTAACCATTGGCAGCTTCTGAGAAAATGAGTAGCATGATTTTAGCTGTAACCAACCTAACAGCAAGGACACTGATTGTTCTTTTGAGAACTTATTAGAGAAGTAAGGATGGAAAAAAAAAAAACCAGTTAGAAAGCTTTGGCAATGATTCTTACTGTGGCTTAGATGAAATGGTTGCAATAAAGTTTATAAGTGGCCAGATGCTAGGTATCTTTATGATGGTAGAGAAATAAGATGAATTTCTGGACTTTTATCTCTTGAAACATTGACATTCTATTCTTCATTGAAGTATTTTATACACATATTTGTTAAAGGTGGTTGCATATTTTGTCTTCATTTCTGTGTCAAATAGTGATATCATGAGTAATCTGTGAAGAACTTGTTAGGTACACATTGGAATTCAAAGCTAGGAGGAGGGCTTGTTGAGAGAGATTTCTCAGCATCCAGTATGACATGAATAAAGGGCATCAAGATATTGGTATCTGGTAATTCTATTTTTTGATGATTATCAGTGATAAAGGAGATAATCACTGCAACCTCAAACTCCTGCACTTCACAAAGTGCCATATCAAGGTATTATTATTTGTTGTTTTACTGAAGTTGGCTCTGTTTTGAGGGACACCCTATGGTTGTAATGAGCAAAAAGGATAAGGAGAAACAGAGTGGTCCATGTACTGTTAATATTTCAGCTATGCTTTTCTATATCCAAAAAGAGAATAAGGCTCATAACAGACAAACCAATTTTGATGATTATCAGTGGAAAAGGTGTCACAGGAGAGTACTCAGTAGATGACATGGGTTATGGATTATGATGCTGAAACTTCTTATGCCTCCTTGCAAATTGTTCATTAATATTATGTCACTGTCATAATTCTTAAGTGTCATTTCATTACATCGCTCAGAATGACTATAAACACTGCTACTGTAAAAGATAAATTTAATTACACTTTGCAGATGTCAGTTGCATGGAACTAGTAAATAACAGTAATAAAGATGTTATGATTGTGCTCTCTTTCTAAAGGTGTTTCCCCTCCATTTTGTACATTGGGGAAAAAATTCAAATGAGAGAGTCTTACAATAAACCTTCATTTACCTTCTTCCTAGAATATCATGAAAAGAAAGTGGAAATGCCAGTGAGTCCTTGTGACTCTTCTGCATGTGAGGGGTTTGTGGCCGACTCCAAATCAATTTTTCTTTTTCTTAGTTGCCAACTTGGAAACAGAAATTTCTAAAGTTTAAATGGGTTTTAGGGATTATTTAAGTTACTTAACCTCTCTGACCCTAAGTCTTTGCCTCTGTAATGTGATAAATAAATAGCTCAGAGTTGTGAGGGTAAAATGAGGTATTGTCTGCAGTGAGAGTGAGAGGTATTTATTGCACATACTCAGTTTGGACATAATTGGCTTACACTACTGTCTACTGCAGAAAAATTGGAGGCTGAGAGAAATGATATACACAAGATTTCATACTTAGGAATACGACTTATTTTCTTACTTCTATACTGGTCCTCTGTAACAGGAGACTGTGATGGTTAGTTTTACATGTCAACCTGGCTGGGGCGTAGTGTGACCAGAAATTTGGTCAAACATTATTCTGGATGTGTTTTGTGTGGGTATTTCTGGATATGATTAACATTTAAATTGGTAGACTGAGTAAAGCAATGTCCTCCATAAGGTGGGGGGGTCTCCATACATTCAATTGAAGGCCAGAATAAAACAACAAGGCTGATCCTGCTGTGAGTATGAAAGAATTCCTTTTTCCTATCTACCTGCAAACTGGGACACTATTTTCTTTCTGACTTTGTGCTTGAACTGAAACATCAGCTCTTCCTGTGTTTTGAGCTTACAAGCATTGAACTGGAACTATACAATTGGCTCTCCTGATCTCAGATTTTCAAAACTGGAACTACACCGTCAGCTCCCCTGGGTCTCCAGCTTGTGGACTGAAGATCTTGGGACTTGTTAGTCTCTGTAATTATGTGAGCCAATTCCTTATGAGAAATAACATATGCACACACCCTGTGGGTTCTGTTTCTGTCAACAACAGGTCTCTAATACAGAGACCTGTGCTCGTAACACAGAAAATGCAAGTTTTACCTTTGACCTGAAAAAAATTTAAAAATATACTCTTATTATATATGCATGTCAAGTGCTTGAAAGTGTGGCTAATTGGGCCAGATGCAGTGGCTGATGCCTGTAATCTCAGTACTTTGGGAGTCTGAGGCAGGAGGATTGCTTGAGCTGGGAGTTTGAGACCAGCCTGGGGCAACATAGGGAGACCTCATCTCTACAAAACATACAAAAAATTAGCTGGGCATAGTGGCATGTTCCTGTGGTCCCAGCTATTCGGGAGGCTAAGGCAGGAGGTTGTCTTGAGCCCAGGAGTTTGAGGTTGAAGTGAGCCCTATTCCTGCTACCACACTCCAGCCTTGGTGACAAAGTGAAACCTTGTCTCCAAAAGAAAAAACGAAAGTGTGGATAATCTATTGTATGATATTAGGATTCTGGCTTACCTGGAACATGTTAGAAGAAAAGTGATTGTAAAGAGCTGAAGCAACTTAATTCTGTGTAAAAGCAAAAAAAAAAGAAAAAAAATAGACACAGAAAAACCTGAAATCCAATTTTATTTTTTTGCTAATCATTATATTGGTGATGTACCACAGCTAAGGCCAAGTGGTTGGCAAAATAAGGAGCAGAGGCATATAGAAGAGGAAGGGCCATGAGGAAATTAAATGACTGAAATTAACAAAGCCACAACTAAGACCCATGTTGTCCTGAGGCATGCCTTTGACACCTGGTAGCCACCATGGAACAGCAGATTGCAACTTGAAGACATCAACACCCATAGTTTCAGGGCATAACTGAGTGGCTCCTGGGAGACTGAGTGACACATCCTGAGACCGTAAAAGGGTATAGAAGGACATATCCTGAGCAAGAGGAAGAAGTCTTATTCCTATTGATTTCTCTCATGGACACTAAAAATACATGGGTTTCTTTTATTTTCAGTATGGAAAACAAACATACTTTATGCACAAAACTGTAGGAAACACATAGACTACTAACTAATTCAAAATAAAATGTCTTCCTTTCTGGGAATGAAGAGCTTGGTTATACTGATAGCTGATAATGCCATTTGGAATCTGAATAGGAATAATCACATTAGAAGGACTGTCTTCAAAGTCGATGATTTAATGTTACAACTTTGCTGTTGCAGTAACATACAGAGATCAGAGCAGTTCAAAGATTTGATTATCAGTTTCCAAAGACAACAGATTTTAGAAAGACAATTCAGCCTTTAAAATATTAACTTAGTCTAAATATTGTGTTTATTCTTGGCCCCTGAGGCAATATTAGCAACTCATTATTTCTTCCTAAAGCTACTTGCAAAACTGAAATCAACCTACTGTACCATATAACTAATGTTTATGGTTTCTTTTGAATAAACATGGAAATTGACTCCTCCTGTCTTAAAACTTAAGAAAGTTACATTTGTCTTATCTGAGTTCCTTTTTTAGGAAACCTACCATCAGGCATCCCAGATAGTATCAAGGAGCTGAAACTCACCAGGTTACTATATTAGGACAATGAGATATCAGATCCCTTACCTGTCATGATTTCCTAACTGACCACCTGCTTCCTATTTCAATTCCTTTTCCTAATTTCTGTTTTCCCACACATGGTTACATTTCTTCCCTGCTATATACATTCCTAATTTTAGTCAGTCAGAGAGTTGGATTTGAGACTGATCTCCCAGCACCTGATTAAAGCCTTTTTCCCTGGCAATACTTGTTGTCTCAGTGGTTGGCTTTCTTTGTGGCAAGCAGCAGGACCTAGGCTGACCCTGTGATGTTTTGGTAACAAAACTATCATGAGTTGTGGTAGAAAGCTCTTCAGTTGGATATTACACATGCACAAATGGATCTGTGTTCTCACAACACATCCAGATGTTATTGCTGCCCAATAACAAGGAAGAGCACAGTTTGTCAGAGAAGACATCTTTTAAATTTCCTATTGACACACTAACCATTGAATCAATTTGCCTGACTCCCTGGAAGAGTGTTTTAATCATATTCCAACCCTCTCCCTCTTTTAGGGCACAAAGTTCTTCTCTCCAGAGTTCCCTAATTGTACCATACTGACCTGTTGGATTCTGTGTAAAGAGGTTCTATTTGGCTTTGCAAGCCAGCTTTTGAGGTGCTGTATGTTTAGGACCATGGTGAGTACATGGTGAGACCATAATGAAAGATCAGGAAAAGATTGTATGCAATGCATATCTTTCAACAAGGCCACATTTACTTATAGGTAGCCAAAGGGAAGAAAAATAAGTAAGGTAAAATGGATTGCCAAAAGAAGTTGGAAAAAAAGAGGATGGAGGGAGAGAGGAGTCCTAAATCAACTAATTTGCTGAAGGGATAGATTTTTATTCTCAGGTAATAGGGACCCTGGCCACAGACTAAGAAACAAAAAAACATTTTTTCTATTTTTAATTTTTTTATTAATGGGCACAGGGAATTTCCTACATAGAAAGGAAAATGGAGAACAATAAAATAAAGTAACTGAGAGAGCTGGCTAAAGAAACCCTGAAAATAATAGTTTTAAGTTTCCAATTGTTGTTTCAACCTAGTTTGGGAATATAAAATAAGACTTATCTAAAGGTTAGGAAAATGATTTTTGTTATTTCATCTTTTAGTCAAATAGTATTTTTGAATGAAATAGAGAACATACACTAAATGAAGTAGGGAAAAGTACCTTAGGTATTGCAGCTTATATGAAAGAATCAAGATAATACATATATAGTATGTAGCTAAATGCTTGATTATTACAGAAAGATTATAACCTGAATTATACATTTTATTCTGTGAGAAAATGCTTCTATTAACACACAGTCTGGATAGATTTTTGGATATGCATACATATTACAGATTGGTGATTTTGTGAAAAATAACTATAGGTGCATTATCTAAGAATTAAATGTGTACCTCAGTGAATGGGAACAAAGAGACATTAAAATTAATTAGGTTATTCTGACTTTTATCTAAAAGCAGATTAATATAAATCAGGAGAGATGAGGATACTAATACTTATGTAGTATCCACTCTGTATCATGTGTTTCTCATCGTTTTAATCCACACATTATCTGATATAGTAGGCAACATTATTCACATTTTGAAATGTGATTAAAATCCACAGATGAAATCCACAGTATTAGTTGTAAAGCAAATATTTGGACTCAAGCCAAGCTGCAATAATTCCTCATAAATGGATAAAGGAGATAAGACAAGGGAATGAGTTAGAGATTATTAGGATCAGAGAGGATTTCAGGGAAAACACAGGTTGGATTAGTCTGTTCTTATGCTGCTTATAAAGAACTGCTCAAGACTGGGTAGTTTATAAAGGAAAGAGGTTTAATTGACTCATGGTTCTGCAGGGCTGGGGAGGCCTCAAGAAACTTACAATTATGGAGGAAAGGGAAGCAAACACATCCTTCCACACATGGCAGCAGGAAGGTTAAGTGCCAAGCAAAAAGGGAAAAAGCCCCTTATAAAGCCATCAGATATCATGAGAACTCACTCACTATTATGAGAACAGCCATGGAGCCCCCACGATTCAATCATCTCCCACTGGGTTTCTCCTATGACATGTGGAGATTATGGGAATGACAATTCAAGAGAGATTTGGGTGGGGACACAGTCAAACCATATCACAGGTCATTTTTGGTTTGTGAACAGTTGTTTGAGAGCAACTCAAGCCAGAACTCATATCTGACCAAGATGGCAAACACCAGAAGGCCAGTGGTGGGAAAACAGTTCTATATCCTCCATGACTAGAGGAATTGAATGTATAAAGAGGATGGAAATGCAATAGACATATTTTTCAGCAGGTAGGGAAGAATAGCAACTGGACTAAAGTTTATATAAATATAAATCTTTATATAAAACTTATCAGAAGTTTGATGGGCTAAATAATGGCCCAACAAATAGGTCCATGCCCTAATCCTCAGCATCAGTGAATATACTGCCTTAAATGTCAAAAGGAACTTTGTAGATGTAATTAAGTTAGTGATCTTGAGATGGGGAGATTATCCTGAATTGTCTGGGTTGGTCTAATGTATTCAGAAGTGTCCTTTAAAGAGGGAGGCAATAGAATTAGATTCAGCAAACATATATGATGGCAGAGCAGATGTTGGACTGATGCATTTTGAAGATGGACTAAGTGGCCTCTAGATGAGGAAGGCTGTCAGCCCCCGAAGCTGTAAATAGCAAGAAAATAGATTTTCTCCCAAAGTCTCAGAAGGCAAAGCCCTGCTGGCATCTAACTTTAGCCCATTGAGACTGATTTGAAACTTTTAACCACCAGAACTGTAAGGTGATATATTAGATCATCTTCATCCAGGAAGTTTGTGGTAATTTGTTATGGCAGCAATAGGAAACTAAAACAAAAAGTATGAGAAACATCAAATTAATTTTTATGCTCCATGTAATTGTTTGGAACTCCCCTGTTCCTAGATGCCTTCTTACAGATTTTATTATTTCCTTATTCATCTCAAGAAATTGTTGGGAATTAATTTCCTTTTGTATATGAGAGGTAGGACAGGTAAGAAAAAAAAGTTAAAACAATAGCAGAAAAATCTTTGTTCTTAAACCAATAAGAACAAAATAGGAAACTAACAGTTTTGCAATAGTCTGCAGCCTCTTTTTGGCATTTAGATACTTAAGTACTTTTTCTTTCCCCTCACATTTTTAATTTCATTTGGGTTGTACAGGACAAAAAACCTGCAATTTTTATCTTAATTATAGTACTAGAATGAACTATATCACTGTCAGCGCCAGGGTACATGGTATTCTGACTTAATCCATTTGTGCTTGATTATGATAGCATGTATATTCTGCCTGTTCTGCAATGTCCCACTAATTCTTATACCTTTAGGACCTACTTTTCATTCATATTTTCATTCATTCACTCAAGAAATACGTATTCCATTCTATCTGTAAGACATTATGCTAAGAACTGGGATAGATTTGTAAATAGAAATAACATTATCCTCCCCTTTTATTCCTCCTCAAACTACTCCAGACTACAGTGATCTCATCTACTTATATTTATTTATATCTACTTATATTTACTTATGTCTGCTCCACCATGTTTAAGCACTTAATATAATTTAAAGAATATTAGCATGCTTCTCCATCTTAGTTAGATATTCATCCAACTTACCTTCTGTTAAAGTGCAGTTATTTTGTTTTACATAGTATGAAACACATGATAGACACTAAGTAATTTCTTGTTGACTAGTAGGTATATGAACCACCAAGATTTATAGAATCATTATATCTTGCACCAAGATATTTGAGTAGGTCTTGAGAGGTAAGTAAAAATTGTTCAGGTGGTAAGGGAGAAGGATGAGCTTCAAGTGGAGAGAAAGATATGGGTGTTTGAATAAAAAAGAAAAATGTGTGAGGTATATCTAAAAAAGAATGAGTATTTTTGTGTGGTAGGAGCATCTTACATAGCACATCACAAGGCCAAAGAGCCATTCTGGGGTTATATTGAGAAGAACTTTTAGTGTCATAAGGTGTGTGAAAGCCAATTTCTAAATTTTAAAAATTTTATTAATCATTTATTTGTTTTTTATTGTGGGAAAAACACATAGCATAAAATTTATCACCTTAACTATATTTAAATATAAAGTTCAGTAGTGTTAGGTATATTCATATTGTTGTAAAATAGATCTGCAGAACCTTTTCATCTGCAAAACTGAAACTCCATGTTTTAAGTATAAGGGGACCTATGAAATGAAAAGGTTTGAAATAGATTATTAGAACCCTCCCATTGTTGTTAATAAAAGATAACTTCAGCATCAATATAATTACCTGACAAAGGAATGAAGGCAATTCGAAAGCCAATTAGCAGCATGATATAACATACTGTTGAAACCAGAGAAGCCTAGATTTAACTTTTGGCTCCAGACTTAATTCCTGTCTTAAGTAAATTTTTAACTATGACATTTTTTCCCTAAGATTCAAGAATGGGATTTGCTTGTTGATACTCACTTTGATGTGTATGTGTGTGTTTAGTCACTGACCATTCTTTTTCTATCTAGGTATTTCTTGTAAAGACATAGCAAAACTATTTGAAGGCGAATTGGCTAATAGTAAATTAAATATCTTTAATTTTCTCCATGATTTATACTAATCTATGTCTCTGCATTTCCTGAATTCCTAAATGTTAAAATAAATTCTTGAAAATTTTTCTTAACTGCTAGAACATGACAATTTAATCCACTTTATGTTCCAAAATATAATTTAATCTTCACTTTCACAATTAGGGTTTTGAGACTAATATTGTGTGGCAGCTGTTCTCAACCGTGACTGCAGATTAAAGTAATCAGAAAGCTTTTGAAAATATGATGCAGGGCCTTACCACAGAAAAATTAAATCACAATCTTTTTGGGTGAGCTTGAGCAACTACATAGTTTTTTAAAATTTCCCCAAGTGGTTCTAATATAAAGTGAGGGCTGAGAATCACCATGCTACAGTGTGGTATTTTCCAGTGCACTTGTTTTAAATTGAAACAAAGTTGCTCCTTGAGTATGGCTTTCTGTATTTCATCCAGACTTTTTATGAGTATGGTTACTTGGGGAAAAAATTTAGATACCCAGTTCTCTGTTGTCATTTTAACATAAATATTTTGTTTTCAAAATTTATCTTATTACAGCCATTAACTATCTTGATATTTATATATTATGTAATATAGGAAAAGAATCAATGCTTTATAAGCTCCTGCATGCTAGTAGAAATCTTGATTATATTTAATATCTTAATCTATGAGTTTTCACAAAATTTCAAGAGTGTCAAAACCAATCAATGTGTTGGAGGAGAATCTTTTCTTTTGCACGTAATTCCCATCATCCTCTTCCACTCAAAACCACTAAAATGTAAACTTGGGACATACCTTTGGTAGGTAATTACTTTTGGGAGGTAATTAGGTCATAAGTGTAGAGTCCTCATAAATGGGATTAGTTCTCTATAAGAAGAGAGTGAGAGCTTGGCTCTTCTCTCTGTTCTCCGCCATGTAAAGATACAATGAGAAGATGACCATCTGAAAACCAGAAAGAATGCCCTCATGAGACTACGAGACACTGGATCTGCCAGTGCCTTGGCCTTAGACTTCCCAGCCTCTAGTACTCTGAAAAATAAGTGTTTGTGGTTTAAACGACCCAGTCTATGGTATCGTGCTATTATGGCATCCCAAACTGACTAAGACACCCTATACAATGAGGGTAGGCTTTATCCAATCAGTTGAAAGCTTGAATAGGACAAAAAGATAAGCCTTCCACAAGCAACAAAACATTCTCCAGCAGACTACCCTTGGGCTTCATCAGCAACAGTAACCTTCCCTGGTTCTATGGCAGAAAGCCTTTAGACTTAAACTGGGATATGAGCACTCTGGTTCTCTGGACTACCGGCCTACCGTGCAAATTTTAGAATTACCAGCCATCGTAATCACATAAGCCAATTCTTACAACAAATCTCTTTACACACACACACACACACACACACCCTATTGGTTCTGCTTCTCTGGAGAATTCTAATATACACTTCAAGAAATCTCTCTTATCTCAGCTTTTCAAAGGAATTTTGTTCCCAAGTCACCTGCTAGATAGAAATAGACTTTTGATAATCCTAACTTACTTTAACTTTTCTACTTTGGAAATAATATGTCTTGGAGCTGGTCCATGACCCTATGTATTATAGGGATTTGGGATGATTTATTCCAGATTATCCTTAAAAGTAATTTACAAAAGGTCTTTTATTGTTCTTTCCAGTAGAAGAGACCTGGTACTTCCTACTTTGAATTAATAAGATAAAAGGCCATATTTGCTGTTTCAAGTTTCCCCTGTATTCCCCTGTTTCTTTTGAACATTATGATAAACCAGAAAGATACAGAAAAGTACTGCAGTCTAATGAAACAGTCTGCAGAAAACCTCTATGCTTTTTTTTCCTGCTTGATAAACTGTGAATTATAGCTCTATATCCTTTCAAGCCAGAAGTTTCCTTTAACTTTTTGTAGGCTTTTTACAGGAAATCTGCTATTTTGCTCAAAACATGTTTTTCACTTTTATATAAAACATAGAACCATTCTTGAACCTGGATGCATTCATCTGACAAAATTTTACTGACTATAAATTATTCTATTCCCTTGCGCTAGGCATCAGAGACTAGGAATGATTAAAATATTATTTAACACAAAAGTTCGAATAAAAAGAATAGAAGGTGTCCTAAGGCAATGATTAGCATAGTAAATAAGAAATATAGAAGTATGGGGTAAAGAAAAATTGCAGGAAATTAATAGAGCTATTGAGATTTAAGCTGGTCCCTAATAAATGTGTACTATATATATCAGGCAAATTTTTTATGTCAAACTCAGTGGAGGCCAAAGATCACTTACAAAAGGAAAATACTGGATGGCCTCCTAACATCAATAATTTTGTTTTATAGCCCTGTGATTTATTTCCCTGGGGGAATAAGCTATTTTCCTTTCATTACATGCATATAAGATCCTGGGGTCAATTCTGACCTTACATTATACATCTCATGCATATATGCAGCCACAGGTACTCTGAGAATATTACTTATCTTCTACAGAATATACAAACTAAATGTTATGCTTGCCCCTTCAGCGAAAGAAACACAAACCATGGAAGTGTGTAGAGTTATATATTCTATATGGTGATATATGGCTGATGGAGCGTCTAGGGTCTAATTGCATAACTTTCCTGGATACCTATGAAACATCGATTATGCTACGCAAGTGTTTCTCTCAGGAATTTTATTTTTTATTATTTTTTGCTTTTTATTTTTTTGAGAGGGAGTCTTGCTCTGTAGCCCAGGCTGGAGTGCAGTGGCACAATCTTGGCTCACTGCAAGCTCCGCCTTCTGTGTTCACCCCATTCTCCTGCCTCAGCCTCCCAAGTAGGTGGGACTACAGGCGCCTGCCACCACGCCCAGCTAATTTTTTGTACTTTTTTCAGTAGAGACGGGGTTTCACCGTGTTAGCCAGGATGGTCTCAATCTCTTGACTTCGTTATCCACCCACCTTGGCCTCCCAAATTGCGGGGATTACAGGCGTGAGCCACTGCGCCCAGCCTGTCTCAGGAATGTTAACATAAATAGAAACATATTATAAAGCAAGCTTGCTTTGAATCTAAAATCTCTTCAGTTCTGGCTAATAAAGATGTATGTTGATTGTCTATTTAGAATGCTGCTATGGTAATATTCAGTAAAAATAATAATTTTGTAGTCTTAGATTTCTATATTAAAATATTGAAAAAATATTACAAGTTATGGTATTTAAATAGATTATGTAATATAGGACAAAATATAATGCATTACAAGCTCTTAATATATAATATTAGAATAAAATAATTCCTAATTGCAACAAGAGCTATAATAGTCTCTTCTATGCCTCCTAGAATTTCCCTGCCAAGGTATCATTATGAAATACCTTCACTTTGTAGATAATGATGAGGAAAATCACCAGGATTGGAATAAAATGACTTCTAAGCCCCAATAAATTACATATGTGGTCCAGATTCCATATTAATTTCTTACTTCTCTGTCGCAGTGGAGAAAGCATGTCTCCTATCTAAGTTCAACCTTTTCATGAAGGCACTCGATAGGCATTCAGTAAGTGTTAGATGAATACATGAATCATTATGAAAATGAATAAATGCATTTTATCTTTCATTAACAAGACACTTAAACTAACAACTTCCTTAATTCTCTTATAGATCTTCCCCTATTTCTCCTGGTTCCTTCCATTAGTATATAAATTTGTTAATTTTTTAGTCTTTGAGAGAGACAGAGAGAGCATAAGGCTTTTGCCATTTACCCCTCTATTTGCAGCTCTCTTTTCTATCAAAACAAAAATTCCCATATTTTCTTTTTTTTATTTTATTATTATTATACTTTAAGTTTTAGGGTACATGTGCACAATGTGCAGTTTAGTTACATATGTATACATGTGCCATGCTGGTGCACTGCACCCACTAACTCGCCATCTAACATTAGGTATATCTCCCAATGATATCTCTCCCCCCTCCCCACACCCCACAACAGTCCCCAGAGTGTGATGTTCCCCTTCCTGTGTCCATGTGTTCTCATTGTTCAATTCCCATCTATGAGTGAGAGCATGCAGTGTTTGGTTTTTTGTCTTTGCAATAGTTTACTGAGAATGATGATTTCCAATTTCATCCATGTCCCTACAAAGGACATGAACTCATCATTTTTTATGGCTGCATAGTATTCCATGGTGTATATGTGCCACATTTTCTTAATCCAGTCTATCATTGTTGGACTTTTGGCTTGGTTCCAAGTCTTTGCTATTGTGAATAGTGCCGCAATAAAGATACGTGTGCATGTGTTTTTATAGCAGCATGATTTATAGCCCTTTGGGTATATACCCAGTAATTGGATGACTGGGTCGAATGGAATTTCTAGTTCTAGATCCCTGAGGAATCACCACAGTGACTTCCACAAGGGTTGAACTAGTTTACTGTCCCACCAACAGTGTAAAAGTCTTCCTATTTCTCCACATCCTCTCCAGCACCTGTTGTTTCCTGACTTTTTAATGATTGCCATTCTAACTGGTGTGAGATGGTATCTCATTGTGGTTTTGATTTGCATTTCTCTGATGGCCAGTGATGGTGAGCATTTTTTCATGTGTTTTTTGGCTGCATAAATGTCTTCTTTTGAAAAGTGTCTGTTCATGTCCTTTGCCCACTTTTTGATGGGGTTGTTTGCTTTTTTTCTTGTAAATTTGTTGGAGTTCATTGTAGATTCTGGATATTAGCCCTTTGTCAGATGAGTAGGTTGCAAAAATTTTCTCCCGTTTTGTAGGTTGCCTGTTCACTCTGATGGTAGTTTCTTTTGCTGTGCAGAAGCTCTTGAGTTTAATTAGATCTCATTTGTCAATTTTGGCTTTTGTTGCCATTGCTTTTGGTGTTTTAGACATGAAGTCCTTGCCCATGTCTATGTCCTGAATGGTAATGCCTAGGTTTTCTTCTAGGGTTTTTATGGTTTTAGGTCTAACGTTTAAATCTTTAACCCATCTTGAATTAATTTTTGTGTAAGGTGTAAGGAAGGGATCCACTTTCAGCTTTCTACATATGGCTAGCCAGTTTTCCCAGCACCATTTATTAAATAGGTAATCCTTTCCCCATTGCTTGTTTTTGTCAGGTTTGTCAAAGATCAGATAGTTGTAGATATGCGGCGTTATTTCTGAGGGCTCTGTTCTGTTCCACTGATCTATATCTCTGTTTTGGTACCAGTACCATGCTTTTTTGGTTACTGTAGCCTTGTAGTATAATTTGAAGTCAGGTAGCATGATGCCTCCAGCTTTGTTCTTTTGGCTTAGGATTGACTTGGCGATGAGGGCTCTTTTTTGGTTCCTTATGAACTTTAAAGTAGTTTTTTCCAATTCTGTGAAGAAAGTCATTGGTAGCTTGATGGGGATGGCATTGTATCTATAAATTACCTTGGGCAGTATGGCCGTTTTCATGATATTGATTCTTCCTACCCATGAGCATGGAATGTTCTTCCATTTGTTTGTATCCTCTTTTATTTCCTTGAGCAGTGGTTTGTAGTTCCCTTTGAAGAGGTCCTTCACATCCCTTGTAAGTTGGATTCCTAAGTATTTTATTCTCTTTGAAGCAATTGTGAATGGGAGTTCACTCATGATTTGGCTCTCTGTTTGTCTGTTATTGGTGTATAAGAATGCTTGTGATTTTTGTACATTGATTTTGTATTCTGAGACTTTGCTGAAGTTGCTTATCAGCTTAAGGAGATTCTGGGCTGAGACAATGGGGTTTTCTAGATATACAATCATGTCATCTGCAAACAGGGATAATTTGACTTCCTCTTTTCCTAATTGAATACCCTTTATTTCCTTCTCCTGCCTAATTGCCCTGGCCAGAACTTCCAACACTCTGTTGAATAGAAGTGGTGAGAGAGGGCATCCCTGTCTTGTGCCAGTTTTCAAAGGGAATGCTTTCAGTTTTTGCCCATTCAGTATGATATTGGCTGTGGGTTTGTCATAGATAGCTCTTATTATTTTGAGATACATCCCATCAATACCTAATTTATTGAGAGTTTTTAGCATGAAGGGTTGTTGAATTTTGTCAAAGGCCTTTTCTGCATCTATTGAGATAATCATGTGGTTTTTGTCTTTGGTTCTGTTTATATGCTGGATTACATTTATTGATTTGCATATATTAAACCAGCCTTGCATCCCAGGGGTGAAGCTCACTTGATCATGGTAGGTAAGCTTTTTGATGTGCTGCTGGATTCGGTTTGCCAGTATTTTACTGAGGATTTTTGCATCAATATTCATCAAGGGTCCGACTCACTACTTTCCTATCCTTTCATTTGAATCACTTCCCAAATGACATCAGTATGATTTCTGCCCTCATCACTCCACTAAAGGCATTTTTCCAAAGCTCACCAGTGATCACCATATACCCAAATTAAAGGACCCTTCCCATTGGTCAATATACAATGATGACTCTGCAATATTTGGCACTAATGATCCACTAAGAAATACCTACTTTGTTCTGTGATATACTGCATTCTACCCAATTTTTCATCTCTTTGGATGCCCCTTTACTCATGTTTTGTTTAATTAAAATCATTAAATATTGGAAATTCTCAGAACCCTGTCCTTGATTGTCCTTCCACTCAAACTTTACTCTTTCTTTAAGTCAAAATTTTTAGCCTTGGTACTGTTGACATATTGACTATGATTGGCTCACCAGACTATTATTTTATTTTATTTTATTTGTATCAATTAATTTATTTTTCATTTCAATAGCTTTAGGGTTACAAGTGGTTTTTTGTTACATGGATGAATTGTACAGAAAATTATTTTTATGTGTTTGTGGGGTGTGTCCCTTATATTACAGGAAGTTTACCGAGCCTTATTCTTGGTCTCTATCCACTAAATGTCAGTAGCATACTCTTTCCCAGTTGTGATAATCAAAAGTATCTCCCACATCGCCAAATGTACCCTTAAAGGCAAAATTGCTTTCAGTGGAGAACAACTGTTCTAGGTGATCTATATCATTGTAGCCCATGTTTTTTGTTTGTTTGTTATGGTTCTTGTTTTTTAACCATTCTACAACCTGTATGCCACTGGTTTATATCCATCTTTGTCTGCTATATTGAATTCCAAAGTCATTTATCTAACCGCCATCTCACTGTCTTTACTAGTGGGCCTCATATAAAACTTACTATTCAAAACTTCCCAAGTTAAGGTAAGTGTCCTCTCACCATCATACATGCCCGACTTCCACTTTTGAACCTCAGCCCACCCGGGTACTTGCGCCAGAATCATTGGATTAAAGGACCTATCAAAAATCAACCACTATTTCCTTTTGATTTTAATTCTAAAATCTTTTTCAAATCCAACCAGTTCTCTCTATCTCTACTGTCACCAGTTTAATCCAAACCTCCATTTTATCCAGCATCCAGGACGGCAGTATCCACCTCAGACCTCCTCTGTGGTCTCCACAATGAAGCCAAAACAATCTTTTAAAAAAAACATAATCATGTTATTCTCTTGCTTAAATCTACTCTTAATTTTCACATGACATTTCCATTAATGAACGGAAACTATTTCAAAGCCTTGTAAAATCTGGTCCTTGGCAAAGCCTCATTTCTCTTCACTGTCCATTTACCGTCTGCTTTAGCTTTATTGTCCATCTATCACTTTCTTAAATGTGCCACAGTTTTCCTTGACTTAGGGCTATTTCATAGAATGTCATTCTACTCCCTCCTTTCATCTAACTAATGATCTCTAGGAAGTAATTGGTTCACTTGTGTGGCACACAGATTAATAGCTCCCAAATGATGTTTATGTCTTAATTCTTATAACTTGTGAATATTCTAGGTTTTATGGCAAAGGGGAATTAAGGTTACAGATAAAATTGAGGTTGCAAATCAGCTGAACTTGCATAAAGAGATTATCCTGGACTCTCCAGGTAGGCCCGATGTAATCACAAAGTTCTTTTAAAATAGAAGGAGGAAGAGGCAGGAGCTCATGGAGTTGGTGAGAAGAGCTCAATTCAGCATTGCTGGCCAGTAAGATGGAAGAAGGCTGGGAGCCAATAAGTTCGGGCAATCTTTAGAATATTAAAAAAGCAGGAAAAGAGAATTATGTGTAGAACCCACAGAAGGAATGCAGACCTGTAAACATCTTCATTTTATCTCATTGAGACCCATGTGAGACTTCGATTTACACAACAGTGAGATAATACATTTGTATTATTTAAGCCACTAAGTTTGTGGTGGTTTGTTACATCAGCAACAGGAAACTAATACAACCTGTCACTCACATCCATCACACTCTGTTTTTCTTCCTTACAGTCTTTTGTGTACTGTCAATTTTATATTCAATGACACTCTGCCTTGCGAGATTGTGTCCAGGTGATAACCACCATGCTTTTCTCTATTGCTTTTTCTCAAAAAAAGGATTCAGAAAATATTCATGGAACAAGTGAAAGGATAATTTGGTTCAGAGTTTATTTGCATCACTTTATTGTATCACATGAATTTCTGCCCCCTGTATCTCGCTGACCTATGGAAAAAATACAGAGCTGGTGTCCTACCTTTTTTTCACGACTATTTTGAAATCAAATGAAATGAAGCATGAGGAATAACTTTAAAAACCTCAAAGCATAATATAAGTTTCTGTTATTTGCAGTATATAGCAAAGATAAGAATTAAATTAATATGTTTAATGAGCAGATGAGCAGACACCAAATTTACACTTACATTTAATTATACAAAATCAGTTAGTGCTTAGAAGTTTTAGGTAGAGAAAATTAATGCCAGGCATAATGAACCCACTTCTTTTTTGAAAACAGACTTCTAGACTGGGGTGGTGGTGTGGGACAAGAAAAGGACATAGCAGTATTAAACAAATATACTGGTAAAAAGGATATGTCTAGGGAGCTAACACTATAAAAACTAGAAAACCCTAGACTTAGTGACAGGACACTTTTCTGTCTCAACACCCTCTAATTCCTTGCATGCCATGGGATATGTTAGTTGTTAAAAATGTTTTAAAAATAATGTTCAGACTCATAATGAATATCTTTATGCTTTTAAACATTATTTCTTTATGAAAAAACCTTAATGCTAGAATATTTTTCACTTATTAAAAAATATTTCTAGGCCACTGCCTTCATTTTATCTTGATGTGCTTTCTATTTCTTTCTCTTGCTTTATGATGATTTAAAAAATGTATTTGCTTGTTTGTTTTGTGTTTATCTCAATTTCTTTATCTTTGAATTCCATAGGTGGGGGACAATGAGTAGATTTTTCACAAGCAATTTGTACTAAGTATGAACTAGGGCTGAGTTGGTGGCACCACAGATCTACCTCCCACTCACACTATTTTCAAATTCCAGAATGCCCCTATTTTTTCATTCTTTTCCTCCATGTAAAACCTGCCCTTCTTTCCTGGGTCTCCCACTCCCTTTCCTTTCCTGTTCCTCAGAATACCAGGTCCATTCAATCTAATTCTTTGAGCACCTCAGGTGACCTTTGTCATTAGCACCTCAAGATCCAGCTTGACCTCTGTGCTCTCTGCTAGGTGATTTAGTGTCTAGAGTGAAGGGGTGTTCCAGCTTTTGGAGGGAACGATGTCAAAGACCACCATATCAGGAAAAATAACCTGTGTTCAAAATTATCCCGGAAAATCCTTCAGGGAGATACCTGGGTAGAGAAGAACTACCACATCTCTAATGTAGTCACTAGAACAGGACAGTTGAACAGAACACAAATAATTATGCATGTAGCATACATTTGATGGTCTTGCAATATGTGAAAATATTTGTTTAAACAATAAAATGACAACCCATATGTCAAGATGATCACACCACAAGAGGAATGCAGTGAGCTGACAGTTGAAATTCATAATTTAAATGAGGATCTGATTCCAAAATAGTGTATGAGAACAAAGTGATTTCTTTAAAATAATTTATAATAAACACTAAGGTTTGAATATCTAGTGGTCCAAAACATTCAAAAGTTTATTTTATTTATTTATTTTTAATTTTTAAGAAAGCAATTTGTTTACCTGAATGAGAAGATGGAATCAGCAGGTATTTTTGAGCCTGGACAATAACAGAAACCTCTGGCAACTCTCAATCACTGAGGTTCCCCACATGCTCGGGAATTTATAAACACAAATGCTCTAAGTGGTGGGTCAGAATAAATACAAATAGATTCAGCTTCCATTTCTCCTGCTCTACTGCCCATATTACAGTAGGTGGCTTGTTCCCCAATTATTTATCATGTGCAGATTCGTAGGAATCTGATAGCGGGATAACACAAGCTGTGAAACTTTTCATTATGCAGCTACTTGAGTTTCCCCAAGTTTCAAACACACACACAGAGTATCCTTAACCACTGTCCCACAGGGCATGAAAGCCTTTGAGGAGAACCACAGAGCACCTAGTAATTTCATCTCTTTAGAGTTCTAGATGGGCCAAAAGTGCAGAGACCCTATAGCTGTGGCTACCTTCCCTGACATCTGCCAGAGCCACCACCTGGGGTTGCCTCGAAGCAGCTGCTATTTTTGCCTTCTCTTAAGTCACATTACAGCTGATGTGGTAATTTGGGGAAAAACTGAGATTCAGTAACTGTTTAATTAGATGGAATATTCCTAGTTGAATTCTATATTATAAATATTCTTTTCTGAACACTTCTTTTTTATATTTTTGTGTGAAGTTTTACTTCATTACCTTTATGGAGTAAAGATTTACCCTCTCACCTCACCCCCCGACCACATACACATGAAATGCTCATCAGGATGGGGTTTAAGCTATCTTTCTGGAATCAGAAACAACTGGAACTATAGATGGTGTCATGCTCATTCTGAGGCTTCAGTTTCCAGGGACAAGATTCTTGGACAGGAAAAGGGAATCTCCAGGAAGGAGTAAATTGAGACATTAAGAAACATATAGGAAAGAGATGTGTTTTATTCTGCAACCTACTCGTACAACCTTTCTCGTGAATAAGGCCTATTAAGCTGACTGAATTTTGGAAAGGCCCCATTCACACATTTTTTTATGACTTCTTTTCGCAAATAATAAATACCACAGAGAAACCAAGAGAATGCTGGCTTGGTTATTACCTTTAAAGGTCATTCTGAGTAGAGTACCATATTACTCAATGTTAATGTGACATTTCACCTTAATGCTCCAGGGAAATGTCAACCACAAACAATTAGGGTCAGGTTATACAAGGATTCTCTATTTTGCCTTTGCCACTTTTCTAACTATTCTACAATAAAAATATATTAAAGAATAAAAGTTTCAGGGACCAAAAAATGAAAAGTCATTCTCTACTTTTGGTAGGAGAATCTGGTGGTGCTGATGATAGCATAGAGAAGGTAGCAACGCTTACTTAAAATAATTGTTATCTTCAGGAACTTAATGCCAGATGGCAATGGGAATTAAAAGGAGATACTATAAAATTTCCATCCAAGTGAAGTTTTCTTTTTAAGATTTAAATTTTTCCAAATGCTATCCCTCCCCCCTTTCCCCACCCCACAACAGGCCCCAGTGTGTAATGTTCCCCTTCCTGTGTCTATGTGTTCTCATTGTTCAATTCCCACCTCTGAGTGAGAACATGCGGCGTTTGGTTTTTTGTCCTTGTGATAGTTTACTGAGAATGATGGTTTCCAGCTTCATCCATGTCTCTACAAAGGACATGAACTCATCCTTTTTTATGGCTGCATAGTACCCTAAAACTTAAAGTATAATAAAAAAAAAGAAGACTAGATGGAATACGGTGCCTGTCGAGTTTTAGAGACAAAAGATAACACAGATAAATAAAAGGGAGCTTAATGCAAAAAAAAAAAAAAAAAGAAGATTTAAATTTTTAAAAAATGTTGGAGGCTTTTAAAATTACAGTCTTTTCTCTATGTCAGTATGATTATCTATCTATTTACCCTTCTTTCGTTGTAGATACCTGTGGACAAAACTGGAAAATGAATGGGATTAGGATTTATTCTACTAGCTTCCTTTTCTCTCCTCTGGATAAGCCCCTTCATGGCATAGAGTTTCCTACAGTTCCCAGGAAAATTTATCTGGCTGCTCATTTCTACTAAAATAGAGACTATATTTGATAAGATTTCTACATTCAAAGCTTTGCCATTTCCAGTAGGATTTATAGTCTGCTGTTATTATTCATGCAGTGCATTAAAAATGCATGCACTTCTAAGTGCTCATACATTCATTTTTATAGATGTCACTGGGCTTCAGTAGTGTCTCATTAATGGTTTTGCAAATAATTCAAGACACATTCCAGTTTTGATTTCTAACAGAAAGTGAGACTATCTCTTACATTATACTTTTGAGGTTTGAAAAAGCTGGAAATAAAATTTCATTGAAAAAATCAAAGAGAAAAGAAGTCTATTCAAATGGTAGTGATTTTGCAGTTAAGACAAAATGGAATAAAAAAGATCTATGAAAATTTTTGTTTCATTATAATGAAAGGTTGATTTCCATTTGACAGACTGCAACATATGAAATACAAAGAATAGGTGATTCATTTTTGAATCAGCAAGGTCTCACAATGTAAGGCACTGTGACAATTATTGCATTAGAGCCTCATTTCTTAAACTCATTCTGTAAGCCAGACTCTGTGCTAAATACTGAGATCATCACAAAAATCACAGGATAAAGTTACTACCATTAACCCCATATTATAGAAGAAGAAATTGATACTTAAAATATTATAGATATTTTATCTATAATATGAGCCATTTATCTATAATATGAGGCCAAGCGTGGTGGCTCATGCCTGTAATCCTAGCAATTTGGGAGGCTGAGGCGGTGGACCACCTAAGGTCAGGAGTTCGAGACCAGCCTGACCAACATGGAGAAACCCTGTTTCTACTAAAAATACAAAACATTAGCCAGGTGTGGTGGTGTGTGCCTGTAACCCCAGCTACTGGGGAGGCCAAGGCAGGAGCATCGCTTGAACTCAGGAGGCGGAGGTTGTGGTGAGCTGAGATTGTGCCATTGCGCTCTAGCCTGGGCAACAAGAGCGAAACTCTGTCTCAAATATGTATATATTTGAGAACTAGGAAATAGAAGAGTGGAGGTTCTAACCCAAGTCTGTCAGTCACAGAACCTGTTCTCTTATACAATTTCTAATTGGGAAATAAAAGTTTTAAATTTTGAATAAAATGATATTTGACATATGGAAGCTTACAGTATGAGTAATATGAGTTTGCAAAATAATAATGTGTCTAAAGAAAATTTGTAAATTGTCACATTAAGATAGTGTGCCAGGCCAGGAATAGTGGCTCATACTTGTAGTCTTAGCACTTTGGGAGGCTGAGGCAAGAGGATCATCATTTAATTTCGGTAGTTTGAGACTAGCCTGGGCAACATAGTGATACCCTGTCTGTAGGGAAAAGAAAAAAAGAAAAAAAGCTCATTGTGGTGGCATGCCCCTGTGGTCTCAGCTACTAGGGAGGTTGAGATGGGAGGATTGTTTGAACCTGGGAAGTTGAGGCTTCAGTGGGCTATAATGTGTCATTGCACTCTAGCCTGGGCCACAGAGCAAGACCCTGTCTAAAATAATAATAAAAACTGATAGTATGTCAGTATCAGTTTATTTTTTATTCTAAAATCATAATTTGCTTCCTGCTTTCCCATACTAAATGGAAGTGCTCCTTTAAACACATTGCATGATGTCAAGCATTCTCAGTACAAGGCACTGGAGAGACATTTCAGGAAGAAGGGATTTCCCTTGCAGTTTTTAGAGACTGCATCATTGATCAGTAGCACGGATGTGAGGGCATCTTGTGATTTTTTGCCCCAGCCATGCACATAGCATGCATCATCTTTTGATGACCTCATAGACCTGGCCTGGCCTAGTGATAACTCTCTTGCAGCTCTCCTGATACAGGCAACAGTTGCTTTAGGCCTCCTGCCCACCGCACTGCTCTGACTCGCTCTGCATGCTGGCTTGCCTCCACACAGGCTATGGCTCATCTGTGACTGAAGAATCTCTCTGTCAAATGATTGTGGCATCTGTGGCCTGGATTACCCAGTGAAGTTCTCTGATATGTAGTGGGTCGTTAGCACAACTTCAGTGAGATCTGATCTCCTACCTTGGCGAGTGGGTACACCTTTCAAATAGACATCTGAATACAGAATTCAAGGAAATGCAATGACTGAATACCATAATTTGAAGATCATTATGTAGAGATAGATTTTTAAACCACAGAATTGAATGGCGTTATTTAGGGAAAGAGTTTAGATACATTAAAATAAATATAAAATAGGGGCATGGTATGGAGCTGTAGGAAACTCTCATAATTAGATGTAAAGCATAGGAGTTAGAAACAGCAAGAAAGAGAAAGCAGCCATGATACATAGATGAGATAGAAAATCAGGAAAGGGGACATTATCATGAGAAGGAAAATTTTCCAGAAGGAGGAAAAAATAAACAATGCTGATACTGCCAAGAAGCTAATAAAATTCATGGCATATGAACCTTTTATTTGTTGATAGTTCAGCAGAGTAACAAGATGGTTTCTGCAGGGAAATGTGAAGGCAAAGGGAGTTTTAAGTAGAAGATACTGGAATATGTCGTATGCAGTTAGGAATGATTCAGAAGAGAGATGAAGAAATTAGGATTCAGAATAAAAGGGCAGAGTTAATAAAGGAAATTTCTGGCTAAGTCAAGAGGAAACAT
Source organism: Pongo pygmaeus (assembly GCF_028885625.2). Taxonomy (NCBI): domain Eukaryota; kingdom Metazoa; phylum Chordata; class Mammalia; order Primates; family Hominidae; genus Pongo; species Pongo pygmaeus. Next base: position 48,742,189 of record NC_072378.2, read on the forward strand.
CTGTGAGACAGAGAGAAAAGGGGCTGTTTCAGAGGAGCAGGGAAGGGAAGACAAAGGGCATAAGAAGAGAGTGAGGGTGTAAGAGAATTGCCATTTATCTGGTTGCTTCTATTTTCTCAGTGAAGCAGGAGGCAAGAGTCATGAAAGTACATGATTGGACGGGTTTTGTGAAAAAGAGAGATACGAAATGACTACTTTAAAAATGGTAATGCAAACCAGAGAAGGATGAATGTGTGTGTGTGTATGTGTGTGTTCATTTTAACAATGGTAGTTGCTTGAGTGCCAGGGCAGGGTAGGTAGCTGGTAGATTCACCAGGCTTAGGGTTCACCAGATGAGTGAAATGGAATGAGAAGGGAGCAAAGGAGTTAAAGATTTTTTGAAGAGAGTGAGTATAATGATGGGATGTAAACTGTAAGGGGAAAGGTAAGGACATGTGGAAGCAAGGTCAATGAACTTGAGATCTTTATTGAAGGTGAGGAATTGCTCAAATAGGAGTACTTATTTAGGTAAGCTGAGAAAATAGAAACAGTTTTCCAAAAACCAAATTCTGAAAATAGTTTTCGTGGTGACAAGGCCACAGATATGGTCATGGTGGTGTACGACTGAGCTGGAATGAAAGAAAAGCCCTTTGGAGATGAGGAGGTCAAGGAACTTGCAGAGTCCAGAAATTATCCTTAATCTGTCAGTTCTCCAATAACTAGGGATGAAGATATTTAAATAGGATAGAGAAGTACACATGTTTTCAATAAATTTATAGGTTACTTTTCCTCTTCCTGTGAACAACTTTGAGTTTCCATTTCCAGCTTTAGCATAGTCTACCCACTTGAAGTTCTGAACCCTAATGCATAGTGTATGTGTGTGTCGGGGGTGGGGGCGCTGGGAAATTGGGAGACGTAGTTTGGTGCCAATTTTTGTGGGAAATGTAACACATTAGCCATTATTGGTTATTAATAATAATTGGTGAAATTTGTCAAAGCTTTTATGAAAGTTCCAGTAAGAAACAGAAACCAAGTCTAAACTTGTTTTATTTGTTGGATGAAATTTTGTGTTTCATGGGGAAAGGATGGAGTGTGATAAATTATTCTGATATTTCCCAGGCAGATACAGGGCAGCATGAGTACCTCAGGGTCAGGGCACTGTGAAGTAGGAAACAGCACTAAAAAGAAAGGGGAAATGAATGTCATGAAAAGTTCCTGTTGACAACTTTATTTTGCATGGAGACAGGATATCCAGAAATCTCTGTTACATCAGTGTCCTACTCACAGTGAAAAAAAATATAGATAATGATTCATTCCCCACTGATTATTTTCTACCAGAATTTTTCTGGTGGATTTTAAAAAGAACCACAAAAATATAAATCTTTAAAAATTCACTTTTATTGTACCATATAATGGTGCTTTTTTGTTAAGGAATCAATGTGTACAATCTGAAACGGGTGACTGGGGAGGTTGGGACTTTATTTCTGCAACTGGAGTCCTTGGCTAGTTTCCATTTTCCATAATAGAAGAAAATGCACCAACTTTTGTTGCTGCAGGTTTTCCCTGGAGATCAATAAAATAATAAACCACAAAAATACAGCCATTAAAGTATTGAGTTTTCCATGAGAATATAGCATGTTTATAGGCTGGCCTTCAAGTCTCTTGTCCTCAGTCAGGCATATCCAAGGCACCAGAGTTGCAACTAATAACAAGATGATGAGCTGTTTTTTGTTGTTGTTGCCTTTGTTGCTCACTCTTCCCCACTGTGAGGTAAGGGCTGTCCTGGGTTATCTTGTTGTTGTTTCAAGTTTCTTTGTACATTGCTTGCAGAAATCCACCCTCTACTTTTCTGTAAAGGAGAAACCTTTGTGAGAAGGTGGATAACAATTAGATAGAAGAAAGGAATTAGTCATCCATCATGAAGTCACTGCTATTAAATGCTATAATATAATCTCTACTGCTATTTCTAACTAGCTTTTAGTCATTCCAGACATTTAGTCCTACAAAGCTCTTTTTTAAAAACACTTTATGAAATTATTCAATGATGTTTTTGCAAATACAATAAATTCCAAAGTATTACCTCTCTGAAAAATATCCGTTAGAGGAACAGTGTTGTAATTATACCAATCGTATAGGGGTTTTTATCCTTTTCCAAGTCATCTCCACATATTTTAACCATTCTGCATTACCCTATATCAAATATGACTGATGTAAAAATTTCTAAGATAGGACAGTTTAATAAGAGAGCCAAAAATGTGTAAGGAATATGACAAATTGTACTGTATGCTTTACCCAGCTGGTTGCATTTGTGCCTATTGCTTCATCGAGCCCCATCTCCCCCAAATTTCATCTTCTCTCTTTGCTGCAGGCAAATATATCTAATTGTCCATTCAAAACTGGCTCTTGGCTAACTCAAAGGCCCCTTAAATGCAACTTTTTAAAAACAAAACGAATAAACTTAACCTCTTCCATACTGTCTCAGTTTATTTACATTGCTATAAAAGAATATCTGAAGCTGGGTGACTTATAAATAAGAAAGGTGTATTTGGCTCATGGTTCTGCAGGCTGTACAAGAAGCATGGCACCAGCATTTGCTTCTGGTGAGGACCTCAGGAAGCTTCCACCCATAGTAGAAAGTAAAGGGTAATAGGCATCATATGGAGAGAGTAACAGAGGGAAAGGATGAGTTGCCAGGCTCTTTTCAACAATCAGGTCTCTTGGGAACTAATGGGGCAAGAACTCACTTATTACCAAGTTATTCATGAGGGATCTGAGCCCATGATCCAAACACCTCCCACAAGGTCCCACCTTCAACATTGGGGATCAAATTTCAACATGAGATTCAGAGAAGACAAATATTCAAACTACATCACATGCCAAAATAAAAAAAGAAAACAACATCAAAACCAAAAAAATTCTACTCTTCCAGTATTTTTTTCTCAATGAACATCATCACTTTCAATTCAACCGAAAGGCAAGGAACTATTTTACCTTTGACATCACCTCTACTTTACCTCTTTGTTCAACCTATCACTGTGTCCTCTTGATTCTACCTCATAGATAGTCCTCAATTCCTTTCACTATTCAATACCTCTAGCACCACTGCTGTAGTTCAAACTCTCATCAGTTTTGACCTGGAAAACTGCAATGTCTTCTTAGTGAATTTCCTTGCCTTCTATCTTGGCCATTCTAGTTGATTCTCTAGGTGGTTTCTGAAGTAATCATTAAAAAGGTAGATATTATTTTGTCATGCCCTTGATTATAACTTTTAAATTGTTTCCCATAGTTCTTTGGATAAGAACAAATTTCTTAACTATATTAAAGAGTTCCCATATAAACTGTCTTCTGTAAGTTTACCGGCATCATCTTTTACAACTTGCCAGTAATTCTAAGAAGTCTATCTTGGCTTATTATACATCTTACAAAATCATGCTTATTTCTGTTTCAGGGCCTACCTTTCCACAGGCCATTCTGTGAAGATTCTAGGTTTCCTTAGGAGAAGGACCATATTTCTTTCGCTTGCTTTTTATCCAAAGCCCATCAGAGTACCTAGTACTTGGAACTCAGTAAAAAATATGTATTTATATTTATGTAAAAAATGTATTTATGTATATAAAAATATATATATATATTTCCTGCATGAATCATGATTAAGTGAAAAATTATACTCTATTACCCCATTTTTATTTGCCCTCTTTTAAATTCTTAGATATCTATGTCCTGGACTAAAATAGAAAGTACTTATTTTCGTAGCTACAAGTGTAATTCTTATTACAGTTAATCAACAATAGTTTATTGAGCTCTAATAATGTTCAAATGATTTCATTAATAGCTAAGTATATCTGAAGGCTACCTAATTTTCATAAGTAATATTTTGGTTAAAAAATTAACAAAGATAAGAGATAGGGAGAGGAGGACATAGTTTGAGATAAGACCCCAAAACAAATTTGGTTTGCAGAAGCAGCAGAGACCATTCTGTTTACATTAGAAAATTTGGGCCAGTAAGTATGAAACTATAACTTTCAAAATGGCCAGTTAAGCTAATCTGGATGAAGTATTTTCTGATAATCAAAGTCCAGCAATTCTGAATCAATTTTTCCCTACTATTTTTAACATCCGGTTCCATAGAACTATCTACTAAAATTTGTCTATATCAAAGGAACAATATTAACAAGGTTAATATATACTGCTAAGGCCTGTCTTCACATAAGAACCTATGGATCTCTGGAGTATGGTGGGGTACTATTATTTTAGACAGTGGATGTTGGTACCAGGGAAATCAGAAAAGTGTAAAGATCACAAAGGAGAATATATACATTTCCCTAGATTATTTCAGAAGAAGGAAGGGATTTTAGCTCTAACAATTCTGTGAAGCAGATTAAAAGCCAAGTTTTTTAAAAACTATTTAATTATTATAATCATGTACAGGCTGACATTGAAGCTTGAGTTACAAGTCATAACATGACTTTGATGCTAGGCTTATGTTTGAAAAAATTCCATGCAAAGTCCTTAGCACAGTAATATACCCTTAATAGCTCGTTTCAAAACTTTTTTCCTGTGTGTTAGCAAGCATAATTTTATATGCTAGGATTTTTGCATCCTGAAAAGATTAGAACCGTTGGATTAAGTTATCAAGAGGAAGCACCTGGGATGATTAAGAGAAGGAAATGCAAAAAATCAGAGACAAATATTAAACTTATATACTGAGTGCCTTGTTTTAAAAAGAACAACCCTCTAGATTTTAAAATGTTCTAAGAATTATAATGTTCTTGTTTTAAAAATTATTCTACTGTCATAAAATAATATTTTGAAATTTCTTCCCTTTTGAGAAGAAAAAAATTATACTATTATGAAATATAGGAAATGAATCAGTATGTAATTTTCAAGTCCAGATTATATCCTATACTAGGAACCATCCTGATATTGTAACTTATTTTGTCTACTGCCTTAAAAGGTTATTTTCTTTAAATATAAACATTTAAGAGCCATTATGTATGGTATATGCTAAAATCCTAGAATATAGAGTCAAAATGGCTTAGATGCAGAATGTAATTTTTTTAAATTTAAATTTAAATTTTTAAAGCCATGAAACCCCAGACCTTATTTTTAGGGTTTCTGAATATTGGTCTCCTCATATAAAATAATGATAATATTTATATCTTATAGATGTATGGGATTAAAAGAAACAATGAATGTGGAGTATTTGGAATATTAACTGGTAAATAATAATTGATAAATGGTGACTATTGTTGGTGCTTTTATTATAGTACTAATATTTACATTCAGAGAACCAGAATGTTATAAATAAATCCAATATGCCCCTTTGAAAAAATACTTCATAGAGGTGTCCATAAAAATGGAGCAAAAGTATTTGTGCTACTTCAAAGAAAGTGTAGAATACATTTATGAGATTTTGGCTGACCAGGATCTATACATTCAACTTCCAATAATGATTTGAAGATCCATCTGTCTCTTCTGCCACATTTAATCCATAAGCTTTGAATAGGATTCTTACTTTCATTCTAGGCAGATGGCATACAATAACTCAAGCCTAGGTTTATTAGTATATGACATTTTTCTTAGCTTTGGTGATTGACTTAGGCTGGGCACTTACACCAAGCACAGCCAATGAGATGGAATTAAGCTTTTGTTGGAATTTATAGGAGAGAAGCTATTTCCCTTTTCCATAGAATTTGAAACTGGAATGACAGAAGATTGGGAGTCAATATAGATGTCTTGTATCTACCAGAGGTCTTCCATGTAAAATAAAGCCAAAATGGAGAAGAGTGGAGCTAAGAATCAAACTTGATCCTTATGATAATTGTTTGAGCCCACTGATCATGTCAGGCTTTAAACATCACTATGATCAGATGTTTATATCCCCCAAAATTCCTATGTTGAAATCCTAACCCCCCAAATGGATTTTTATATCCCCCAAAATTCATATGTTGAAATCCTAATCCCCCTGTTTGGAGGTGGGGCCTTTCGGAGGTGATTAGGTCATGGGGGCAAAGCCCTCATGAATGGGCTTAGTGCCTTTAGAAAACAGATCCAAAGGAGTTCTTTCATCCATTTCACCTTGTGAGGACACAGCACAGAAGCACCAGCTATGATCCATATAGTGGGCCCTCACCAGACACTTATCTGCTGACACCTTGATCTTGTACTTCTCAGACTTCAGGACTGTGAAAAATTTCAGTTGTTTATAAGCTACCCAGTTAATGATATTTTGTTTTAGCAGTCCCCAATGACTAACACAGACATGTCATCTGGATTTTAAGGAACGACTGAAAGAAACAAGGAATAGAACTGTGTTCTTGAGCCAGAGCATAAGCAGGAATACCCCTTTGAAGGGGTGACTTAAGTGTTGTAACTTGGAAGACTTTCACTGGTAGTAAGCATAACTTTGCAACGATTTCAAAATAAAATGGAAGACAGAATTTTTGTTTGCTTGCTTTTCAAAACTAATTAGATAGAACACAGTAGATTAATTAGGAAACACAATGCTTATTATACCGATTATTTTTGGTTACATAAAATGTTTTAATTATAAATGTTTAATTTATGAAATACAGATAAAAACAAAATTAAGTGTACAAAGATATTTGTTTCTGTCCAGCATCCACAGTTAATTTTAGCAGATACTTGTGTATAGTGTCAACTTTGAATAGCTGACCTAGGAGTGCCCAAAAACTATTCATAAGTATCGATGTTTTTCTAATAAGACAGTAGCATCCGAAGCAATTAAGGTTTGAAAAAATAGATACTTTATTGAATTTTATTGTCTTTTGTTGTTAAAACACTGGATAAGAAAGGTGCCAATTCAAAATCCTGGGAATAGAAAATAGAAATGGAGAATAATGAAAGAATGGATTTGTTCAGTATTTACTAGCTATTTCCCTTACCTTCATTATATAAGTTATATAAATTCTGAGAATAGAAAAATAACTTGAGTTTTGAATGTGAATTATGCTATTCAGATCTCTTTTGTCTTCATTTTAAAATAACTTTGTAAAGTTGGCTAACACAAATTTTCAAAAAATTACCTTTGACTTGTAAGTATAGCTATGTTAACAATATTCTTAAACAACTTTCAATGACACATAATACACATAAAGAGAAGTGCACCTATATAAATATATATATTGCAGGATTTTCACAACTAAACATATCCCTGCAATCAGCCCCCCTATTAAGAGACAGATTATCACCAACACACCAGAATCTCCCCTCTTACATTCCATTTCACTATCGCTATCTTCTAAAACATAGTTTTGACTATTCCTACACTTTGTGTTATTTGAGTCATATTATATGTAGCCTTTATTATCTAACTTCCTTTGTTCAACATTCTCTGTGAGGTCCATTCACACCGTTGGGCATGTGGCTAATTCTATTGGAACTAAAATTTGAGTATTTCAAATAAAAAAATCCAAAAAAATTGCTTCAAAATCTGAAACTTCCGGACTGCCAAAGTAATACTCAAAATAAATGCTTATTGGAGAAGTTCAGATTTTCAGATTTGGGATGTTCAACCAATAAGTATATATAATACACATATCTCAAATCCGAAAACGTCACAAATCTGAAACTGTTTTGTCCCAAGCATTTTGGCTAAGGAATACTCAACCAGTGTTACTAACAGTGCCACTCTAAGTCTTGTAGTATGTGTCTTTTGGTAAGCATATGCATGAATTTCTGTTGGGTATTACTTAAGGAGTGGAATTGTTAGATCACATAAATTGTTTGAGTAAATATTTTCAAAGTGGTTGTACCAATTTATAGTCTTACCAGCAGCACGTGAGAATTCTAGTTGCTCCACATTCTCACCAATACTTGTTATTTTCTACCTTTTAAGTTGTAGCCATTTTGGTGGGTATGTGGTAGTACCTCATCGTTTTAATTTATATTTCCTTGATGTGTATATTTTTATTCATTTATTTGTTCGTTTGTCATCACCTTTTGCGATGTGTCAGTTCAAAGTTTTTTGTATAGTGACAGCATTTTTATAACGTTAAATCAGCAGCGGTTACAATATTTGAAGCCAGGATTTTCATTTCAAATGGAAGCTCAAAAATCCCTTTGGTTCACACATGCCTTCATCCATCTCAAATAATATAACATCTGATACAGAAAAGTGTATTTGTTTCTTGGAGCTAATAGTAGGAATTTGCACGTGCTGAGGAAAAAAATCCTAAGTTCTGATTCTAGCAAAAGAGTAATTATTTTGGAATTTCTCTTAATACTAAAAGTAAAGGCATTTTACCATTACTTTTGTCATTAAAAGTAACGGAAAAACTGCAATTACTTTTGCACCAGCCTAATAGCCCTATAAAGTCTTCACCACTCTTAATTAATTTGCAGGAGAGAGAATTGTCATCGATTTAATTATGTGATAAAGTATCCATATTTATAGTAGCTATCTCATTGGAAATGGTTATTCATTTGAAAAATGTGAATTTTTTCGACATTTTTAAACTTGATCTGTCATTCTTTTGGTATTTTCTTTTACTTAATATATTTAGCTCCTACTATTGATTTGGTGCTCTACCTGACCTATTACATATATTATCTAATTTAATATTCACAGTAAGTGTAGCAGGTAGGATTTCTATTATCTTCATTTTAAAGATGAGTACATGGAGGCTTAGAGAAGAGAGAAACTTACCCCTTGTCACAGTGCTGTTAAGAAGTGAGGGCAGTATTCAAAGATAGCTTTGGCGTATCAAAACTGATGCTTTACTCCACCGGGAGCAGTGGCTCACGCCTGTAATCCCAGCACTTTGGGAGGCTGAGGCGGTCAGATCACGAGGTCAGGAGATCGAGACCATCCTGGCTAACACGGTGAAACCCCATCTCTACTAAAAATACAAAAAATTAGCTGGGCGTTGTGGCGGGTGCCGGTAGTCCCAGCTACTCTGGAGGCTGAGGCAGGAGAATGGCGTGAACCCGGGAGGTGAAGCTTGCAGTGAGCTGAGATCATGCCACTGCACTCCAGCCTGGGCGACAGAGCGAGACTCTAAACAAACAAACAAACAAACAAAAAAACCCTGATGCTTTACTTCTTGTTATCCCCTATAACTTACTTGGGGTACATCTCCTCAAGTCTATCAAACAGCATAAACACACATGTTTTATTTGGGCCTCACTAAGTCAAGTTGGATCTCTGTTTTGCTATATCTAAGGGACATTTTTTGCTCCCATCTTTCTTTATATCACAGCAACATTCTACATTATTGACCACTTCTATGTCCTTGAAACACACTTTCCTTTGGCTTCCATGAAAGAGCACTTTCCACTCTTTCTGTCTCTTTTTCTAGTGACTGCTTAGACAGGAGACACTGCTTAGACATATGTAGGCTGTATCCCCTCAGTGTGGGCTTGTCTCTCAGTAGGAACTTCTAATTGAGGTGTTTTGTGCATTTGACTGAAAAAGTCTCATTCCACTTTCAATACTTTCTTTATCTTCTTAGCATATCTTTGTTAAACTGCTCTAATGGGGCTGCCCTTGGCTGTTTAAAACATCTGCATCCTTCTCTGAAGTTCTTTTCAAATTTTATACTACTATACTCCTTATTAGATTCCAAAACTCTGATTTTTTAAAAAAAGTGACTCACCCTGTGTGTTGAAAAGTTCTGGTGGTTCTGGCACCTTAGATTTGGCCTCAGAAATTATTACAGTTCAGCCTAAGTATAATTTTTTCCACACTGATTTGATTTATGATGCGCATTTGTTTCACTCTTGTCAAACAGGAACTCATTTATTTTAAATAAAATGACATTCTGAGCCAGAAGACAGAAGGTGCACTTGGCAAATGAAAAGATCACCATGTTTGCTTGCATCAGTAGCAATTACGTTTTTATATACTCTGAGAATATTTTAAATGTGGGCTCTTTTATTTGATTTGTACCATAAACAAAGAGGCAAGAGAAATGGATCAACAAGAGGTAGAAAAGATATAAATTACTAACATCAGAAGAGATTACTTTCAGGATGAAGCAGTAGCTGTGAATTTCATAGATTAATAAAGAAATAGCAGAAAGCAGAAACAAAATTTCATATACTGAAATTCATTTTGAGGCTCCATTTGCTACATCTTTGCTTTTTGTTAGAGCACCTCATTAGACATCAAATTGTTTGGTTTTTATTTTTGTATTCAGCACAAAGAATGCCTGAAAATAGCCTTTGACTCACAAAGAGCAATCTCCATTAGAAAGTGAGTGAGAGGCAGAAGGATGGCCTTGATCTACTATAGCTTCACTAAGAAGTGTAGAGTGAGGCAGCTTCCAGGAAAAGGAGCTACTATGTATTGTGAGGGTTTTAGAGGAAATGGTTCCCAACTGCTTGAGCACTCCCAGGAAAATTGGAAGGAGGATGACAGTTTTATCTCAGCAAGGATGAGCATCCGAGTCAAATCTAACATGGCATTCTGGGCGAATGTGTGATTCCTGAAGGTGACTGCATATAAATTAAGAATGGCTGGATGAGGATATCTCCCCTGTGAACACTGGTGGTTTCTACTTCACTGGTACCCCTCTCCACATTCTTTTCCCTGTGATAGGGCAACTGTTAGAAATCAGGATTTCTAACTTCCAGCAACTTGACACTTTTTTCTACATCACCATTTTTTTCCCCTCATTACATGTCTTTCAAGTTGTGAATCTTCAAATTATCTTATTTTTTTAACCAATAATATTTCAGTCATGTGTTAATATGATGATAAAGGATTCTTTAATTTTTCTCTAAGGAGAAAAATTAAAGAAAATCCTTCTAACAGTTTCTGTAACTCCTAAGTTCTATGATTCTCTACTTTCCTATAATTTCCCAGCCTCTATGTCTTTAGAGACATTGTGCCATCTTATTATTCATGAGATCCAAGTTGTCAGAAAGAACCAAAGAAAATAAATGTTATACGTATGAGAAGCAAACATACACTTTAAGGCAAAACTCAGTGCTATATAATTTTATTATTTTCAGTAATGGAGATTAATTAAACACATACCACATTGATTTAATTTTGTAGTATTGTAAACGTTATAACTGTCTAAATGTTCACAAATTTTAACATTAGGAAAAATTTTTAGAAATGTGTATGTATTTTTGGTTTAGAAAATATGGTCATCTCAGTGTATTGACACAACAGCCTAGAATTAAAGGTAAATGTTAATAATAATATAAACATGCATTGAATCAGAAACTTGCAAAAATCTATTTGTTATTAAATTTTTTCATTTTTTTTTCTTAAAGGAAGGCCATAAGTTTTTTTCAAGTTTCTTTTAACTTTGCTTTCTATTTTTGTGGCTGTCATTTTTTAAATAAAGCTAAGCTCTGAAGCAAATATGTGAAGAAATCAACATTTTCATGTTTCAGTTTTCTGTTATTATTGCTCTACCTCACCCCAAGATGCCTACAAACATTTTTATCTCCGCCCTTTCTGAAATTGTCCAATTTCCTTTAATTTCTCTAACTGGAGTGTCATTATTATGGTTCCTGATTCTTACATGTGCCAAGACACAGGTAATGGGAAAATCTTCCAAAAGGAAAAAGGTGGAGACTGAAACGAGGCTTATGACTAAGTTTTATGCTAATTGCCTCTAAAGAAATAAATTAAAGAACTAATTATGGCAACTAAATTTATTCTCCTGAATTTAGTTGAGGAGAAAAGATCGTGAATGACATTGTGGTAACACCTGAAAGAAATGCAAAATCAATGCATTTGTTTTATTGGTGTTCTATATTTATTACTGCTTATTCTTGCAGCATATATCCTTAGAGCCTGCTTTCAACAAAGCTGTTTGCTTAGATGATTACATAATCCATAAAAATAATGTTTGATTGGTCTAACAGATAAGAATTATTCCTAATGAGTTTAGGATGGCAAATGCTAATTAACAATTGTACAAATGAGACACCCTAAAAAACAAACAAAAAAACAAAAATTAGCTTCTATCTATGTCTTTTCCACCTCACTATTTTTGTCCCACCCAGGTAGCTATTGTATTTATTTCTGTTTTTATCTTTTAATGTTTCCTTATTACATACATACATACACACACACACACACACACGTGCTTGTTTGCTCAAAATGATTGTGGAAAAATCAACAACATATTCTCTTGCAAAATTTAAACACTTTATAAAATTTTTCACTATGTTTTCCATATAGTTGGTGCATATTTGATACATACACACATAGGCATATACATATAAAAATTGTGCATAATTTTTTTTCATATATTGGCATACTATGTCAAAAATGTATTCTCTATGAATTTATAAATATTCCAAAGGGAAAAAGAACATAATTCCTTAAGTGCTAGAAGGCTATGGTTCTGTTTTATTTGTGACTGTGGTCTTTACTGTATGTCAAACTTGACTTCAGAGTTAGTCTAAGTTCCTATATGGTAGAAACTTTCTTATACTTTTTTTTTAATCCTTCACAGTATCCATCACCATCACCACTGAAAACAGTAGTAACTAAAATATATTGACTCAATATGCTTCAGTGTTCTTTACTTTCAAAAGAGAACAGGTGATTTTGGTCTCGCTACATAAAACTACAATTTTAATGGCAGAAGCGGGAAGCTTGTATTGTAATCTTGGCTGTTTTCTACTGTGCCTTGAAAACTTTTTTTATTTTCAATTAGTGAAGCCAAATGGAGCTCTTTTAGCCCTTACATTCTATTATTATACAGTATGATAATCTTATGGGTAGTATTTGGAGCTAAGATGCACAGGTAGCTGATCAATGCTCAATGTCACCCATGAGTATTGATAAATAAGGAAGCAGATCGATATGAATAGAAAAAAAAATAAAACTTACCATACAGAGAGTGGTAAAGATGAAAAGGATATGTGGCCCCATTCATTCATTCAACAGCCATTTGAGAACTTATTTTAATTAGGCATTGTGCTAGGTGTTTAGGAAACATTAACAAACTTAGTTATGATCCATGCCTTCTGAGAGCTTCAGGTCACAGTGAAACAGACATTATAAATAGATACAACATAAACATAAGCACATTCATATAGTAAATATGTAATTAATTGAAATTCTGTTAAGTATCAAAAAAGCAAACACACTTGCAATGAGAAAGTGTCATAGGAGGAAATGCTTACTGGTGAAAGTAGTTGGAAAAGGCAAAGCTCTTATGAAGAAGTGATTTTCTTTTTTATTTTATTTATTTTTATTTTATTTTATTATTATTATACTTTAAGTTTTAGGGTACATGTGCAAAATGTGCAGGTTAGTTACATATGTATACATGTGCCATGCTGGTGTGCTGCACCCATTAACTTGTCATTTAGCATTAGGTATATCTCCTAATGCTATCCCTCCCCCCACCCCACAACAGTCCCCAGAGTGTGATGTTCCCCTTCCTGTGTCCATGTCTTCTCATTGTTCAATTCCCACCTATGAGTGAGAATATGTGGTGTTTGGTTTTTTGTTCTTGCTATAGTTTACTGAGAATGATGATTTCCAATTTCATCCATGTCCCTATAAAGGACATGAACTCATCATTTTTTATGGCTGCATAGTATTCCATGGTGTATATGTGCCACATTTTCTTAATCCAGTCTATCATTGTTGGACATTTGGGTTGGTTCCAAGTCTTTGCTATTGTGAATAGTGCCGCAATAAACATACATGTGCATGTGTCTTTATAGCAGCATGATACTTTAAAGTTCATATGGAACGAAAAAAGAGCCTGCATCACCAAGTCAATCCTAAGCCAAAAGAACAAAGCTGGAGGCATCATGCTACCTGACTTCAAACTATACTGCAAGGCTACAGTAACCAAAACAGCATGGTACTGGTACCAAAACAGAGATATAGATCAATGGAACAGAACAGAGCCCTCAGAAATAACGCCGCATATTTACAACTATCTGATCTTTGACAAACCTGAGAAATATAAGCAATGGGGAAAGGACTCCCTATTTAATAAATGGTGCTGGGAAAACTGGCTAGCCATATGTAGAAAGCTGAAACTGGATCCCTTCCTTACACCTTATACAAAAATTAATTCAAGATGGATTAAAGACTTAAATGTTAGACCTAAAACCATAAAAACCCTAGAAGAAAACCTAGGCATTACCATTCAGGACATAGGCATGGGCAAGGACTTCATGTCTAAAACACCAAAAGCAATGGCAACAAAAGCCAAAATTGACAAATGAGATCTAATTAAACTAAAGAGCTTCTGCACAGCAAAAGAAACTACCATCAGAGTGAACAGGCAACCTACAAAATGGGAGAAAATTTTTGCAACCTACTCATCTGACAAAGGGCTAATATCCAGAATCTACAATGAACTCCAACAAATTTACAAGAAAAAAACAAACAACCCCATTAAAAAGTGGGCAAAGGACATGAACAGACACTTCTCAAAAGAAGACGTTTTTGCAGCCTAAAAACACGTGAAAAAATGCTCACCATCACTGGCCATCAGAGAAATGCAAATAAAAACCACAATGAGATACCATCTCACACCAGTTAGAATGGCAATCATTAAAAAGTCAGGAAACAACAGGTGCTGGAGAGGATTTGGAGAAATAGGAATACTTTTACACTGTTAGTGGGACTGTAAACTGGTTCAACCATTGTGGAAGTCAGTGTGGCGATTCCTCAGGGATCTAGAACTAGAAATACCATTTGACCCAGCCATCCCATTACTGGGTATATACCCAAAGGACTATAAATCATGAAGAAGTGATTTTCAAGTTGATGTAGCCATAGTTAGAACTGCTTAGAGAGAAGCACAGAATCTGACTTCAGGAATCTCCTAATGTTCTCCAGACTCTAGTTCAATTCTTTCACAGGGTCCAGGTGTACTCCCTGATATTCTGGTCTGGGAGGTGTTTTGAGTCCTAATAATAAATCCCCTTTGGTTTAAACTGTAGGAAACATATTTATTTATTTGAGACCAATGAACCTTCGGCTCCATGTGTGCAAAAGCTGCATTTATACTGAGATGCGTCTTTATGTGATAGTGAGTATAAAAATGCGTTATTTGAGGGTCTGATCTTCTTTGAATTGATACTCTAGCAGTTAGCATATTAGTAATAAAACATACTGAATATGCCTACATTTTTTAATAGCCTTCTTTCCTCACAATAACCTATCTGAAGTGCTGACTTTGTAATCAGTTATAAATTCGTAGAATTTTTAGAGACAGAAAAGGCCCTCAGGAAATCGTGTCATTTTGAAGATAAGAACACAGAAAAGAAAATAAAAAGAGATAGAGATACAGGGATAAAGTAAGACTGTAGAACTGATGTATAGCATGATGTATAGGATGAAGCTAAGTATGATTGCCATTTTAAGGCTTTCTTTAAAAGTATTTGTCAAGTCACTCTTTAAAAATTTATAGGTTTGGCAAAATACATTGATGACTCTTTGATCATATACTAGCTTTTCCAGACAGGGACAAGTCGTCGGCACATGATTGCCTGCTACAACTACAACATACAATGTTGGGGTAACATTTGAGTGCAGCAAGAAGATCTAGGCAGATTCTTCACCACATTACTGGAATCAAATAATGTTATTTTTATTTATTTATTTATTTTTGAGACAGAGCCTTGCTCTGTCACCCAGGCTGGAGTGCAATGGTGTGATCTTGGCTTACTGCAACCTTCACCTCCTGGGTTCAAGTGATTCTCCTGCCTCAGCCTCCCAAGTAGCTGGGATTACAGGTGTGCACCACCACACTCGGCTAATTTTTTTGTATTTTTAGCAGAGACCGGGTTTTACCATGTTGGCCAGGCTGGTCTCAAACTCCTGACCTCAAGCAATCTGCCCGCCTCAGCCTCCCAAAATGTTCGGATTACAAGCGTGAGCCACCGCACCAGCCAAATAATAATCTTGATTTCAATTTTTCCTTTATAGATTAGTAGTACTAGTTTAGCCTGAATAAGATTATGTAGGACTGGGAATAACCGCAATTACTCTCTTAACCAACTTTAAAAGTGGGCTAAGCAGCAGTGTACTCGTGGTCACCACATTATACCTAAAATACATCAAAGAGATGCCCCTTGGGCCAGATGATGGCATCAAATTGATTACATCATTCTTTGGCAGTAGAAGCTGAAGGACATTGAAATCACTGCAGCAATGCCCAGTGCCAAGACCTGAACCAACAACTTGCTGGTCTCTTTCAAACTCTTTTAAAGGAACAACATAAGAAAACTTCAAGCCACATAAAATGGTTATGTATTGAGTTTATAGAGAATACGAAGATTTAATAATTCGTCATTACTGCAAAAAAATCACACCCAATATGCCAATCTGCAAATATTTCATGGTATTCATACAAATAAGATTTAAGAGTATGTATATTGGTGGAAAAAGGAAAGCACATTAAAACCAGAAAAATTATTTTGAACATAGTGTTGTTCATAATAGATAAAATTTTCTCACAGGGGAAGAATTTTGTTTGAATATCTAAAGGCTTGCTGACACAGCTGCAAGATAAATTTCTCAACCGATAAGTTTCTCAACCAATAAGTTTCAATAAAATCCATAGTAGACACCTAAATTAGGGCAATTAAGGACAAAAACTAGTAAGAGGGGGAAAAAAAGAACTTGTTTTATCAGGGTGCAAAAACACTTCTCAGCTTAATATGGATCAAAACACTCACTTTAGTAATATTTAAACTGTGATCCCAGATTAGTGCTATCTAAACTGAGGGCTTCAATTCCTAATCCTAGGCTTCTCAGCTGTTGATAATTGAATATACCATTTCTGTTGCTTACCCCTTTGTGTGGTCATTACCAAACATAAAAACTGCTTGTCTTTGCAGTGTGAGGAATAATGCACATGATCATACCAAAATCTCAGATAGAAAAGTAAAATCGAATATCCTTTTCAGTCTGTGCTTAGGTTTCTTAAGCAGAATGCAGGTAATATTTTTTTTTAAAAAAAAAAGCTTTTCATACATTTGCAAAATGGTCTATTGAGCTTTTCATTTCCAAATAATTACATTAGACTCTCCTAATGGGAACCATTCGTTCCTTGCCTTATGTCTTTTTCTACAATGTTAAAACACATTGTCTTCTGTTAGTTGTTATAAGAATCCTGAATCATGGCTGGGCGCCATGTAATCATGGCGTGACGCCTGTAATCCCAGCACTTTGGGAGGCCGAGGCAGGCGGATCACGAGGTCAGGAAACGGAGACCATCCTGGCTAACACGGTGAAACCCCGTCTCTACTAAAAAAAATACAAAAAATTTGCCGGGCATGGTGGCGGGCGCCCGTAGTCCCAGCTACCCTGGAGGCTGAGGCAGCAGAATGGCGTGAACCCGGGAGGTGGAGCTTGCAGGGAGTGGGCTGAGATCGCGCCACTGCACTCCAGCCTGGGATACAGAGCGAGACTCAGTCTCAAAAAAAAAAAAAAGAATCCTGAATCACATAGTAAAGAAAGAACAGTATCCTGGGTATTTACAGTTCCTTCTTGAATTGGATCAGTGAAAACACAGAGGCACACACAAACACACACACACACACACACTTCTTCCAATAGACACCTTTTAAAATAATATTTCTCTGTTTCTATCACTTGGAAATTAAATAAATTGGAAGTATTCATCACATGGAGTTTATTCATTTTCAAAGCCAACCCTATTATTTAAGTTATTGTAAAAACACACATTTTGAGATTATATTTCTGTAGACTTAAAATAATAGTTTTAAAATAATATTAAATATTAAATATTTTTAATAAATATTAAAAATAATATCTATGTTTCTATCATTATAAGAGATGTCATTATATAAACATACATATATAGAAGGCATATCTATAAATGGATACATAAATGTGTATGTCTATGACCAAAAATCAAAGCATGTGTATCTTTCCCTGTCTATCATATCCCTCTCCAGCACATAAAGAACAAGTAATTTAAGTTTCTTTTTAACTTATGACATGTCATAAGTTATGGGTTTTAACAAGGAATAAGGCTCTATACTAATAATATCAGTGATTATTCATTTTAACACACAAAGCATTTGATAGGCAAGGACTTTTTCTCAGACCAAAGGAGAACATGTGTCAGGTATTTTTTTTTTCCCTTTACCTAATTCCACTGGAAAAAAATGTTCTTTTCATAGGCACAGCCTTCTATTCAATCATAAGATGTGGGTGGGTAAGTGGGACGATAGAAAAGTAATAGGATTGGAGAGTTGAGCTGAGTCTAGTGAAATATGGCTTAGAAGAAAAAAATGCCTGTAGAAACTTTTCTCTGAGCTAGGTTTCCTTGACTTACATGATGGGGAGTCATGCAGCCAATACAACAGAAATGGTGGCTTTCAAAAGAGTCTTTTATTTTTAGCTACCCTGGATTTCAAAAGAGGAATGTCTACAGGCATAAGGGTCATGGTTGTCATAGAAACTTATTCTAGATACTTCTAAAAACAAGATTTCTTTCTCCAATCTTGGTTTCTGCTCCTTGACCAGAAGCAGAAATAAATTTAGAAAATATAAGAAGTTATTTTGGAGTTCTATAAGACTAAATAAAGTTAGAACATTCAAAGAAAGTTTAAAGAGAAAAAAAATGATTCTAGTGATATGCACAAAACTGAATCCTACTCTAGTGGGGGAAGTATAGTGTAGAATACATCATGGATGCATAGCACATTGTGTGAAGTATGGTCTTTCTTACTTTTTGTATAATAAACCTTAATTTTATATTTAGGTATCATTTAGAATATGTAAGCTGTTTGTGTCAAGGCTGGAGTATCACAATCTCTACTGAAAGAATATGGAAGGAGGTTTGGGCCAGGAGTAAGAGTGGCCAAAACAAAACCAGTACCAAAAGATTAAAGTTCAGATGAAAAAAATGTATGAAATTTAAAGATGGCTAATAGTTTAAGTAAGCTAGCATCCTTGGGAGTGCCCTGTGAAATTAGGTATGAGCCACAATTTCTGCAAACAAGCTATTTTTTTTTTTTTTTTTTTTTGAGACAGAGTCTCCCTCTGTCGCCCAGGCTGGAGTGCAGTGGGGCGATCTCGGCTTACTGTAACATCCATTTCCCGGGTTCAAGCAATTTTCCTGTTTCAGTCTCCCCAGTAGCTGGGACTACAGGTGCACACCACCACACCTAACTATTTTTATTTTGTTTTTTTTTTTGTATTTTTAGTAAAGATGAGGTTCTCACCATATTGGTCAGGCTGGACTCAAACTGCTGACCTCAGGTGATCCACCCGCCTCAGCCTCCCAGAGTGCTAGAATTACAGGTGTGAGCCACCGTGCCCAGCCCAAACAAGCTATTCTAAGAGAAAAGATGTGTTTTAACCAGTTTGTCTCTTGTCTATTCTAAGAGAAAAGATGTGTTTTAACCACTACTGTCAGTTCATAGTAGCTACCTGCATTGCTGTGTTGATATAGCTTCTGAGGCCAGGGTTGGTGCTAGTGATAAATGTAGAAAGAGAAGTAGAAAGTGATGGTGGCATGCATTGTGTGAGCTTGCCATTTCTGCGCTAGGTTTTTCTTTTTCTTTTCTTTTCTTTCTTTCTTTATTTTATTTATTTATTTTTTTAGATGGAATTTTGCTTTTGTCACCTAGGCTGGAGTGCAATGGCGCGATCTCACTGCAACCTCCACCTCCTGGGTTCAAGCAATTCTCCTGCCTCAGCCTCCCAGGTTGCTGGGATTACAGACGTGCACCACCATGCCTGGGCTAATTTTTGTGTTTTTAGTAGAAATGGGGTTTCACCATGTTGGTTAGGCTGGTCTTAAACTCCTGACCTCAGGTGATCCACCTGCCTTGACCTCCCAAAATGCTGGGATTACAGGTGTGAGCCACTGCGCCCAGCCTATTTATTTATTTATTTTTTGATACATGGTCTGGCTCTGTTGTCCAGTCTGGAGTGCAGTGGCAGAATCTGGGCTAAATGCAACCTCTGCCTCCCAGGTTCAAGCTATCCTCCCACCTCAGCCTCCCAAGTAGCCGGGACTACAGGCACGTGCTACCATGCCATGCTAATTTTTTTTTTTTTTTTTTTGTATTTTGTATAGAAGGGATTTCACCATGTTACCCAGGCTGGTCTTGAACTCCTTAGCTCAAGCTATCTGCCTACCTCAGCCTCCCACAGTGCAGGGGTTACAGGTGTGAGCCACCTTGCTTTGCCAGAAGTTGCTTTTTCATTGGCCTGGAGTAGACTATTAGTGCAGTTAGTAAGTCCTGCCCTGATGTGGTCCAATCTTTTCCATTTTTGCTGCTCAGACAATGGATGTGTACAAGGCCAGCAACTTCTGCTTTAGTTGCTTCGTTAACAGCGTCAAGACTGCAGCATTTCATGGTAAAATATAGGCAGCTATTTCTTGGGATCAGATAGTGGAAATGTTTTGAAATTTCATTCTAGAGATTGCATTACCCAGGTACTGGAGTTTTATGGGGTATTTTGCAAGAATAGTGTTGAGTTATTGGTTTCATATTATGAGAGTCTCTCTAAGGGATTCTCTGTAAATTACTTTTGTGTAGAGGTAATATCTACTGAGTGAGGCTACCCCAAAAGATTCCAATTGGAGAAGTAAGATTAGTCAAATGAGAAAAAGAATTAAATGAAGACAACTTTTGATGTTATGTCTATTAAAAAAATATTACCTCATTCATTTTATTGTATTTGTAGAAAAAGAAGATTAGGATTTGCAAATATTTTGCTTTCTAGTTATCTGAAATGGCCAAAACCAGGTAAAATAGGCGTAAATGGCTTACCATTTTTGTAGATTTTTATTATAAAGAAAAAAATGTTCAGATACTCGAAATAAAAGACAGGATTTCTGAAATCAGGAAGGTGGGGGGAAATATTTTGAAGAAATAATGTTAATCAGCAGGTGAAGAAAGGAAGATGTATATTAACCAGACTGTTATATTAAAATATCAACCCTCACTTTCCACTCACATTTTGTATTTCTCGAAAAACCCAGGCACTTCCTTTCTGTCCAAACATAATTTTCCCAAATCCACATATAAATTAATGGGGATGAGATCAGTGCCATCTTGCTATGCTACTTCTTGACATGTTCAGTTCTGCACAGTGCCATGATGGATACATAACACCCTCTGTACTGATTCCACATCCGGGTCTTGTAACTTCACATCATGTTATCATTCTTGGGATGTAGGGTTATAGCTCTCTTGGTTTGTGAGGAAGCCACTTCCTAGAGGCAAATTGTCTTTCAGAACTTGACTCAGCTCTGTTTCCCATGTCTTCCATTTTCTTTCTTCCATGCCAGTGATGATCTCCTCCAAGATGTGGAGTAATTGTTTTATGTGGCACATATACACCATGGAATACTATGCAGCCATAAAAATTGATGAGTTCATGTGCTTTGTAGGGACATGGATGAAGCTGAAAACCATCATTCTCAGCAAACTATCGCAAGGACAAAAAAACAAACACCGCATGTTCTCACTCATAGGTGGGAATTGAACAATGAGAACAGTTGGACACAGGAAGGGGAACATCACACACCGGGGCCTGTCATGGAGTGGGGGGAGTGGGGAGGGATAGCATTAGGAGCTATACCTAATGTTAAATGACGAGTTAATGGGTGCAGCACACCAACATGGCACATGTAAACATATGTAACTAACCTGCACGTTGTGCACATGTACCCTAAAACTTAAAGTATAGTAATAAAAAAAAGAAATAAGTCTTCAAAACACAGCAATTCTTCTCACAACAACTCTTTTTTTTTTTTTTTTTTTTAAGAATTGGGTCCCTTAACCTACACCTACCTTCCTAAGACAGACAACATTCTATGTTTCCAAAGTGCATTAATGTCCCCACATGTACTCTGATGTTTCTGGTTCATTTATTGATTTAGAAAAAAGGAAGCCCCATGGAAAGGCACAAATCAAAAGCAGTTTAAACATTTTACACTGCTTTTCATTTTAAAATTCAAGAAGTGCTTCAAAAGTTTATCTCTTAAGTTTATGTCGCTTTTTAACAAGGAAAGGTTAGCAACTGTAAAAATATTGTCAAGAAATGTGGAAACAACTTTGTCTCCTTGTTATGAGTATTGTGAGTTAGAATATTGTCATGGAATATGTTCCTAGAGAATGAAGAAGTTTCTACATTTTAAAAAACCCTGTTAATTATATAGTTTGAATATATCAATCTAGAAGCGGTGCTTAAGTTCAAAAGAAGTTATCTGTGGCAAAACTTGGAAATAATTAATCTTGAATCTCACTACTGCATCGTCTTTACTTCAGAGACCTCTTCGTTCTCCATTCCTGAACCATGTCATCCTGTATATATATATATATATATATATATATATATATATATATATATATAGGGGCTGACCATGTGTTTTATTCTCCATTTATATTCTCTGTCTCTGAGCGTATTTGCTCAAAACTGTTCCTAAAGAAGTTTTCAAGTGTTACAATTATAAGTTAGTTAATAATAAACCTCTGAGATTTAATGGAATTACTATAAAATAGAGGAAAGGTGTGAGAGGTAGATTTTTGGACTGGGCAAAACCTATTGCTTAGCATACTTTCTGTCGTACGGAATAGCTTAACTCTTGTGAATAAGAGAAGCTCTAATTTCTAAACTTTTACAACCCTACATAGATAAGGATGTCAATTCTATCTGGTAAGTTAAAAATGTTTGTTAAAGATGTTTAAATTTAAGTAGAGCTACTTACCTTGTGATGAAACTGCTAACATGTTGTTAGTTTATTAGCATTCCCATGACAATGAAAATAGATTTGGGCCAGAAGTTCATTCAAGTGAGTAACCTTAAATTCTAAATACACATAGGTATTAATAGGGCTTAAATTCATGAAGTAATAGCGATTTATATAGTTTGATCTATAAACATAAGTGGCACATTTTTAATGCCAAAGATATTCATGACTTGAAATTAGTCACTGTTATCCATATGTGTTAAGAATGAAGACTGTGTGTATAGAGCCCACCCCTACATATAGCAGTGAAAAAGATCTGCTCAATCATCAAAGTAGAAAACTAAAAAAAGGTAGCTTTTAAATTACCTTTATATTTTATGTGAAGTACATTTTCATTAAAATGTTATTAAATCACTATTTCGCATTATTAAAAATAAACTATAATTTCATAAGACTAATTTTGTTATATGTCTTAAATTCTGATCTTGAGAAAATCTGAATAGCATTAGGAGTTGCACTAAAAATGTGCTCTGTGAAAGACCTACAGGAGCTTGAGGGGTATTTAAGACTGAATTTTCCACCATTTCAAAGGGATGACGCCTCAGAATCAGATTTTGATTTAATAAAAATAAAATACTATGATAACTTCTACATATATAAATGTTTTAAATAAATTTTAAATTCCTATTTGAATATCTGTTGATCTATTTGGATATTGAAATATATAGATAAATTGGATTTTAGGTATCTATACCAGGGGTGTCCAATCTTTTGACTTCCCTGGGCCACAATGGAAGAAGAAGAATTGTCTTGGGACACACATAAAATACACTAACACTAATATTAACCATAGTTGATGAGCTGACTACAAAAAAATTTGCAAAAAAGTTTCATAATGTCTTAAGAAAGTTAATGAATTTGTCTTGGGCTGCATTCAAAGCCCCTCTGAGATGCATCTGGCCTGCGGGTCACAGGTTGGACAAGCTTGATCTACATCAATATAAATATAAATTAGATATAGATAATTGTTAGTTTTATATACTTGAATATCTTTTGACGGGTCAGTATTTAAAGGAATGGCATGTGTGCAGTACAACTTTTAATATCACTGTATAGAGCACACTTGACATAACTAACTCCATCTTAGAAAAAGACTCCATTTGATATTTCATAGGACACTTTGTCAGCAAGAATAAGATGTTTTGTTTAATAAATAACAACAATAAAAAAATAAAGACTGCATCCAACTAGATAAGGACACAAACAAGCACACTCTTCCATTATCAGTTCTCACCAGAGGACTCTGTGACTATGAAAGATTAGACCTCCAGCAGCTTAAAATGGCCATCTTAACTGACACCATTTTGCATTCACTCATGATAAGAACTTGGCATCCGCCACTGAAGGCTCTGCCACCTCAAAGACTCTTCCTTGCAAGGCTTGATGGACTACCAGGCCCAGACCAGGAATCCTTCCTTTTGTCTTCTTTGCTTCCCCTGGACTGGTTTATTACCCTTTCTTCTATCTTTTCTTCTCTAGATGTGAAATGTTACTTTGTGTGTTGTGGCGTGCTTAACCTGTAGCATTTATATATTGATTATATATACTATTATGTATGGTTTGCAATATTGACTGACTTGTGGAGTGGCTTGGGCCTGTGTGCCTGCAGCTCTGACTATCGAGTGGATGGGAAGTACTAAGTTGAATTACCTCCTTGGGAACTCCATGTAGCTAGTAGCTTTTGTGATTGAAATAGCATCAGGAAAAGCCTGACATTGTGGAAAGATACAAGCATGTATGGACCTGGTTATTTCTAACTTTGCTCTGCTCATGACAATCACATGTGCATTCAGTAGGCCACATTAAAGTCCCTAAAATTATAAATCTTAAGTAGTTGTTGATTGCCTGTAGGCTTTTGCCTATTTAATTTTGTAACAGTATTTCCCTCTCACCCCAGCTGGCTCAAAGAATATGACTAATATGTCAAATTTCTCTGCCTAAGAATAGCCTTTCCTCTGGTTCATGTGAGACAAGGGGCCCAAAGGGCCTGAGCTCACGGGTAACAAGTCGAGGAACAAACTCATGACTCAATGTCACTAGTTCTCATGTTACCTTCCCTAGTTTTACACCTCTTTTATTGTTATCACTTACAGATCCTATAAACTGTAAGTTAAAAAATATTTTTAAAAAATCTAAGTCAGGGATAATTTGACACCTCATGTATGATTTCTCCTCTGTAGTCAAACTATCCCTGACTTGGATTTTTTTTTTCTCTTTTATTTAAGTTAAATTAGAACAAAGATTTTGGCCAATTTGTTTGAAAGTAAAATCTTAACATGGTGGAAACTACACTAAGCAAAAAATTCTTAATCTGTTATTCAGCCCCAGCTCTGGTATGTGCTAAATTTTTGATCTTGGAGGAATTAGCTTTCTAGAGTCAGCTTCCAAATACATAAACTGCTATACAAAGGTAAGTTATTCTCATTATCTCTTATTCCTATCTACTTTCAAATGTAAATGAATTCCGACTATAGTAGGGTCTTGAGTCCTGAATATAGATTCTAACAGACTTAAGATTTGGGGCATAATCTTAACTGATAAAAAAAATAGTTATTTTTAAAAGTCTAATATTTATTTTAATTCATTTTGCAGTTTAACATCTATGGTGTTTTCATGTCCAGTTTTGCTTATAGACACTGCCAAAAGTGTTTGCTTAACCATAGAAAATATTGTGTTGATATTTTTGAAAAAAAGGAATGAGATCCCTAAAATTTCTTTGAGGAGTTAATGGAACAGCTATCTCACAGTGCAACTATGTCTGATGAATAAAAACAGTTTGTTAATCTAAAAAGATATTTATTATCTCTCCTAAAAATGGATGAACAACTGGTTTGTAACTACCAGTGAAAACCAAACTTGGACCAATTTAATTGAAATGATTTTTTATGCATGAATGTAAGTAATGTAAAAATTGATTTTTATACGATTGAGATATTAAATGTTATTAAGTATCACTAACATTGTCAAATTGTAGAAGTTAAAAACTGATGGTAAGCAGTGACATAAAATATTGTTGGTCCAAAATTATATTAGATCCACCATAGAAGTGAAAAGGACCATTATAAGCTAGTAACTAATATCATAAAAGCGTTTTGTACAAGGTATGAAATTATTTAAAACATCACTTCCATTTTATTGGGTAAAGGAAACCATAATGCTGAAGTTTATGAGTGCATTTGAATTTGAATTATTGCTACTCGATATAACTGTTCCTGCCATTTCTGCCTAAAAACATCTAATGTGGTAATCTTCATGTATAAAAATTAATGTCAAAATCATAGAAAATAATGCAAGGAGAGTCCGTTTTGACAGTCTGGTATTGTTCAGTAGTCTGTGTACTTTCTCAACAGTCAATTGCTTCTCTAAATATTTTTAAATTTATCTTTAATATGTACCGCCATAACATGGGGACACTATTATTATTTTTTAATTAGTGAAGCATAATTTTTATATTGAGAACTACACATATCTAAATACAGCTCAACAAATCTTCAAAAACTGGTGAACTGAGCACCATATCAAGAAACAGATCGTCATTCACACATCAGAAGAACTCTTGTGATCTCTTTCAGCTACTACCCAATCCAAATAAGGGTAACAAATCTGAGAACTTATTAACATCTGGGTTAGTTTTGACTATTTTGTACTTTATATAACCAAAATCATATATTGTGTGCTTCTTAATGACTGACTTCTTTCATCAATAGTATCCTTGGGCACAACATATACTTGTGTTTAGCTGTAAATCAGATCACTTATTTATAGTAGTCAACTGTATAAATAAATCACATTTTACTTGTTGATTCTACTGTTGGGTGTTTCATTAGTTTCCAGTTTGGGACTATTATAAATAGGTCTACTTAAAATATTCTAAAAATAACATTTGGTGAATATATGGAAACGTTCCTTTTGGGTGCATAAACCATATGAAATTGCTGCTTGTAAGTCACAAACAATTGGAAATTAGCAGTTTCATAGGATTTAATCTAATGTACAGTATTAGACAGTTGGGTTACATTGTACACATATTTTTTGTTGAGTAGATACTGCAAAAGAGTTTGCTAAAATTGCTGTATCAGTTTATCCACCTGGCAACAGTTTATTATTGTTGGGCTTTGCCACAATCTTTCAAATTTGGTATATATTCCTTTGTAAAAAATTTTAATTATTCTGATAGATTTGTAATTACATATCATTATAGCTTAAATTTTATTTAACTAATAAAATTAAGGCCCTTTTTATAAAATTGACAATTTGGATATCTCTTTTTTGTAAAATATGTTAAGTTTTTTGTCAAATTTTTTTTAGTTTTCTCCTTTTCATTTGAATTTGAATTTCTGGTGTGTGTGTGTGTGTGTGTGTGTCTGTGTGTGTGTGTGTGTGTGTGTGTATGTATTCTTAATCCAATGAGTGCCTTGTCAGATATATGCATTAGGAATGTCTTCTACAACTGTGTTGGTTACTTTTTCCATTGCTGAATGGTATTTTCTGCTGAACAGAATTGCCTACATTTAATATAGTCTGATTTATCAATTATTTTGTTTTATATTTAGTCTTAATGGGCCTGATTTAAGAAACCTTTGCCTATTCAAAAGTATCCAAGATATTCTATTTATTCTTCCAATAGCTCTATTTTCATGTCTTTCACATTTAGATTTTTGATTCATGTGCAATAAATTTTTGAGTATGAAGCAATGTGGGGGCCAATATACATTTTTCCTTATGGGTATCTACAATCCTTTATTGAAAAGTTAATACTTTTCCTGCTGAACTGCAGTTTTGTCTTTGTCATAAGTCAGATTATATACATGTCCACATTTGTTTCCAGACTACCAGCAACATTCTTTTCAATGTCATAAATGATAGCAAGACTTCATTAGTGGGGGTAGACTTGGGATTTGTAAAAAGTCAAACTTTATTTGAACCTGTGTCTAGGAATGCTACCTATGAGCAAACTGGACAAAAATTAAAAATGAGAAAATATTTAAATTGCCAGATTAATTTCTTGTGTGGCATATAAACTTCTCAAGTCAACTTCAACTGAAGAGTTTCAAAAATAGTCAAGCAGTGATGGGCACTTGGGGGGTTGTGTGGTGCAAGGGGAGGGAGAGCATTAGGACAAATACCTAATGCATGCGAGGCTTAAAAGCTAGATGATGGGTTGATGGGTGCAGCAAACCACCATGGCACATGTATACCTATGTAACAAACCTGCACATTCTGCACATGTATCTCAGAACTTAAAGTATAATTAAAAAAAAGAAAAAAAATAGTAAAGCAGTATAACTGTCACTGAACTAGCATGTAAAAATAACACTACTAAAAACACTAGATGTTTGTTCAGATAACTCTGTATTTTGTACTTCTATCTTCCAAACAACACTAAAGAAACTTTGATCATTGTCTGTTTTAACATTTGTAGTAATTTAAACAATACATAGACAAATAAATGTGACACTTTTTAAAACAGTTTCAAAGCGATCGTAGAAACAGATAATTCTGCATTCATTGATGTATTTCCAAATATTGCCATATATTGGCTGATTTAAGCCTTGGAGACTTCTTATTATAAAATGTGTATAATTTACTTATGTATTTTATTTAACTCAAACTTGTCTCGACTAGATTTTATTTAATATTTTCTTTGCTATTAGCTTCTTTCTCTCTCTTCAACTTTTATTTTTATTTCCACATTCTCATCTGAAGCTCTATCTGGTTGCCATCAGCAGCAGTAAATAAAAATTTAGATTGGCTTAACCTCAGAGTTAACTTTTAAAAATATTGGAGGTTTTCAGAATCCTATGTTTTGTGAAAATTATAAGAAAATAGCTGGTTAAAATGTTAGACTGCATCATCAAGTGTAAGAGGGAGAAACAAGAAAATAAACAGGATACATTTCATGTTTATAAAAATTGTGTTGAAGACCTGAGTTGCAAGTTGCAAGAAAAGTTTCCCTGTTTTTCCCTACTCTCTGACTTTCAAAACCTTCTCTACATTTCTTGAAAGTCTCACCAAATCTTATTTTTGAACTGAGATACTGAAAGCAATTATTTACAAATATAAGTTATTAGACAGACAAATATCTTTATATCCATTTATTTACCAGATTCCAACTTTCTTAGTTCTATAGAAGGGTCTAGAACACTCAGCGGGTTCAACAAGGAAAATTTCCATACATAATAAAGAGGAATATTTATGAGAATGAGACAGCATGTGGTCATGATGGGGCCCTTCAGTGAAGAACCTGGCTGGGTTGGAGGAGAAAGTGTAGTTTGAGGACCCTGAAGAGTTGATGAGTGTAGCAACAAAAGAAAAGAAGACACTCAAACAGGCAAAAGAAAATGCTTGCTACATGTACATCTCTTTTTCCAGTTGGCTTAAATTCTGTTCTGCCTCCTAGAGGGGTGGAGAGCTTCCTTATATACTTGGGGAGGCAAAAAGAGGTCATTTGTCCCTCCTTCAGGTATGAAGGATCCTTCTGTATTTGGTACAGATGGGAACACAGAAGTGATCACAGTGCTTGTCTGACACTCTGTG
This sequence comes from Pongo pygmaeus, assembly GCF_028885625.2. NCBI lineage: Eukaryota > Metazoa > Chordata > Mammalia > Primates > Hominidae > Pongo > Pongo pygmaeus. Next base: position 48,771,414 of record NC_072378.2, read on the forward strand.
GTGATTTTCAACAGCTTTATATAAAGAATAAAACCCAATAGAATTACAGTATAACATCAAGAACTTTTTTTCTTTGCATAAGCTGCACTAAATACTTCTGCTCAACAGAAAACACCATTAAACAATTGAAAAGCAACTTATACAACTGGAGAAGGCATCTTTAATACATATTTCTGACAAAGCTCTTAGTTCATTTGGAATGCACATATAAGTGTCCACAGCTGTTAATATGCAACATGAGTGAAAAGTAAATATTTGTTGTTGAAAGTCAATGAAATTATAAAGTTGTTCGTTAGCTACCATGAGAAATGGTGGGCTATGGATACATCCAGAAAGAATCCTATTGAAAATTAGCTCTATTCATTATTTCAGTACTTTCTCTCCTACCAATGATGGAGAGCATAATCCCACCTTCCAACCCCAAAGTGAAAAAAGTCTCTTTTCTTCAAACCAGTCACTCTCACATCTAGTCTTAACTTCCAGAGTCAATGGAAGTGGTCCACAGGCTCCAAAATGAGATGAATATTAATAGTTCTCTGAACATACTGAGATCAAACAGTAAAGTAGGTCACTTGAAACTGAATGTCTTTATAACTATTTGCGTCACTTCAATGGCTATAATATTCTACAGAAGTCATGAGTGTTTAATTAAAAAAAAATAATACTTTATTTTTTTACAACAGTTTTAGATTTACAGAAAAATTGAGCAGATGGTACAGAGTTCCTATACATCCCTGTGTAGTTTCCTCTATTATTCCTCTACTATTAATATATTCCATTAGTACGATACTTTTGTTATAACAAATGCACTGATATTGATACATTTTTATTAACCAAGGCTTATGCTTACTCAGATTGCCTTAGTTTCTGTGATAAAATAATCCCTGTGGCTGGGTAATTTGTAAAGAAAAGAGGTTCGTTTGGCTCACAGATCTGCTAGCTGAAAGATTGGACATCTGGTTAAAGCCTCACGCTTACTTCCACTCATGGTGCAAGGCAAAGAGGAACTGGCATATGAAGAGATCACCTGGTGAGAGAGGAATCCCAAGAGAGAGAGAGGGAAGAGATGCCAGGCTGTTTTTAACAATCAGCTCTCTCAGGAACTAAAATAATCCTAAAAGAGTGGGAACTCACTCATTACCATGAGGATGGCACCAAGGCATTTGTAAGAGATCTGCTCCCGTGACCCACATACTTCCCATCAGGCCCTACCTCTAATGCTGGGTATCAAATTTTAACATGTGGTTTGGTGGGACAAAAATTCAAACTATAGCATCAACTAATGTCCTTTTTTCTGTTCCGGGAATTCCTCTATAATAGATATGACATTATATTTAGTAGGCATGTCTCCTTAGCCTCTTCTTTACTGTGACAGTTTTGTTGACTTTCCTTGTTTTAGGTGAAGCTTGATGTTTTTGAGGAACAATGGTCAGAAGTATTGCAATATGACTTTTAAAATTTGTCGAATATTTTTCTCCTAAATATACTAGGGTTATGAGTTTTGGGGAAGAAGATCACACATGTAAACTGCCATTCTCATAAAATCATATTAACTGTATGCCCTAAGATGATTTATGACTATTGATGTTGACATTGATTATCTGGCCAAAGTAGTGTTTATCAAGTTTTTCTACTGTAGACTTAATATTTTTACCCTTTTATACTGTACTCTTTGGAGGGAAGACTTTAGGCATAGCACACACTTAAGGAGCAAGGATTTAAGCTCCACCTTTTTAAGGTGAAGTGTCTACATACTTTATTTGAAATTCTTCTGCATGGGTTGTCTCCATTTTCCCATTTATTAATTTATTCAATCATGTATTTATATAAGTATAGACATATATTATCTATATAAACATCTTATGGATATCTATTTTATACTTTGGGCTATGATCCAATACATAATCCCTACTTATATTCTTGCTTAAATGGTTCCAGCTTTGGTCATTGGGGGCTCTTTCAGTTGGCTTCTGTGTCTTTTTGAAATATCCTGTTATTATGTTTTCTAGAGTTTAAAAAAAAATTGTTTGTGTTGTTGTTGTTTCTGTTTGTTTGCTTTTAGAATTCCTTACTTTCTGGCACTATAAGATGCTTCAGGTTCATCTTGCAGATTTTTTGGTCTCCCTCTCCAGCCTTAGAATCAGTATTTCTTCAAGGAGACTTGGCTCCATATAATAGCATTAAACATCAAGGTCTAAGTGATAGATGTGCTCATTGCTACTGGGGTCTCATTTATTTTAGACCTCTCATCTGTCAGAGCAAAGAAATATATGTGTGAATACTAACCATTTGTATACACATTTTAATAAATATTTATCTACACAACCATCTTGATTTATATTAAGTTACATAAGAGTTTTTAATATTGTCAAAAGCTGTAATTCATTACACTATTGATCAATTAAATTTCTCCTCTTGCTTATCTGTAGATCCCCACTTCAACAGTGAGAAGCCTGGTTTCTACTAATTGTCATGTATTTACTTAATTTTTCAATTCCTGTTTCTGTGTACAGTGTTATCAGAATTCTTAATCCTTGCCCTAGTGGTAAAGAATGTTACCAACTAGAGTACAGAAATATGTGTAGTTATTTTGCTTTTAGTCTTTTAAAATAAATTTTATTTTAATTTTATGGGTACATAATAATTTATTTATGGGGTAAATGTGATGTTTTGATACAGGCATACAATGTGTAATGATCAAATCAGAATAATTAAAGTATCTATTACCTCAAACACTTATAATTTCTTCCTGTTAGTAACATTCAAATTCCATTCATTTCATTATTTAAAAATACATAAGATTTTACCCATACTCTGTTCCAGATAGAGTCGCCCTGGTTTCAACACCTCTGACAAAACTAAGATATGTGCTCTGAGAAATCACTCCTGCTTGCTGCTTGGCACCTAGAGAAGGCACCTAGACCTGCATCCACCAACACTCCCCACCCAGTGACACCATGCACACAGTCGCCAGCAGGGACCCCTGCCAGTTGTGTTGCCTCCACCATTGTGGTGAACACCCACAGGGAGGCCAGCACCGTGGCACCTGCTAGCACTCTGCCACAACTGCCATATCTCAGGCACCACCAGGGCAGTGGATTCCTAACCTCAAGAAGCCAGAGAACAAAGTCAAGGCACAATACAAGTCCCCCAGAGTTAGAGCATACAGTTCAGGAGTTGGGAGCTGAGTGCTGGCCACCTAAAATCTAGAAACAAAGCCAATTGGCTGAATCCACCTTATAACACAATCAAACCTTCAAGGTCATCAAATAAGATTAAAAAAAGCTCATCCAAAAGTCAGAAACCTCAATGATCGAAGGTAGATAAGCCCACAAAGTTGAGAAAAAATCAGCACAAGAACCCTGAAAACTAAAAAAGCCAGAGTGCCTTTTTCTTTTTTTTTTTTTTTTTTTTCTCCAAATGAGAGCATCACCTCTTCAGGAAGGGTTCTGAACAAGACTGACATGGCTAAAATGACAGAAATAGAATTCAGAATATAGGTAGGAACAAAGATCATTGAGCTACAAGAGTGCATTGAAACTCAATCCATGGAAGCTAAAAATCACGATAAAACAGTTCAGGAGTTGACAAACAAAATAACCACGATAGAAAAGGATTTAACCACTCTGATAGACCAGAAAAACACATTACAAGAATTTCATAATACAATCATAAGTATTAATAGCAGAATAGACCAAGTGGAAGAAAGAATATTAGAGCTTGGAGACTGGCTTTCTGAAATAAGACAGTTGGGAAATAATAGAGAAAAAAGAATAAAAAGCAATGAACAAAGCCTCTGGGGAATATGGGATTATGTAAGAAGACAAAATCTATGGCTCATTGATGTCCCTGAAAGAGATAGGGAGAATGGAACCAACTTGAAAAACATATTTCAGAATATCATTCATTAGAATTTCCCCAACCTAGCTAGAGGCCAGCATTCAAGTTCAGGAAATGCAGATGACCTCAGTAAGACAGTTCACAAAAAGATCATCCCAAAGACACATAATCATCAGATTCTCCAAGGTCAAAATGAAAAAAAAATTGTTAAAGGTAGCTAGAGAGAAAAGACTAATAGCAGACATCTCCATAGAAACTCTACAAAGCAGAAGAGATAGGGGGACAATATTCAGTATTCTTAAAGAAAAGAAATTCCGACATAGAATGTCATATCTAGCCAAACTAGGCTTCATAAGCAAAGGAGAAATAAGATCCTTTTCAGACAAGTAAATGCTGAGGGAATTTGTTACCACCAGACTTGCCTTATTAGAGTTCCTGAAGGAAGCACTAAATATGGGAAGAAAAGACTGCTACCAGTTCCTAAAAAAACACACTTAAGTACATAGACAAGTGACCACCGTAAAACAACCACATAAACAAGTCTGCAAAATAACCATCTAAACATCATTATGACAAGATCAAATCCACACATATCAATACTAACCTTAAATGTAAATGGGCTAAATACCCCAATGAAAAGACACAGAGTGACAACCTGGATAAAGAGCCAAGACCCTTTGGTATACTGTCTTCAAGAGACCCATCTCACACCCATAGGCCAAAAAAAAAAAAAAAAAAAAAACAAGGGATGGAGAAAAATCTACCAAGCAAATGGAAAACAGAAAAACAGCAGGGGTTGTAATCCTAGTTTCTGATAAAACAGACTTTTAACCAACAAGGATCAAAAAAGATAAAGAAGGGCATAACAGAATGGTAAAGAGTTCAATTCAACAAGAAGATCTAACTACCCAAAATATATATGCACCCAAAACAGGAGCACCCAGATTGATAAAACAAGTTCTTAGAGACCTTCAAAGGGACTTAGACTTCCTCACAATAATAGTGGGAGATTTTAACATCCCACTGACAGTATCAGACAGGTCATCAAGATAGAAAATTAATGAAGATCTTCAGAACCTGAAGTTAGCACTGGATCAAATGAACGTGATAGATATCTACAAGACTCTCCACCCAAAACCAACAGAAGATATATTCTTTTCATTGCCATATGGCATATAGTCTGAAAATTGATCACATACTTTGAAGTAAAACTTTCCTTAGCAAATGCAAAAGAACTGAAATCATAACAAACAATCTCTCGAACCACAGCACAATCAAATTAGAAATCAAGACTAAGAAATACATTCAAAACCATACAATTACACGAAAATTGAATAACCTGTTCCTAAATGACCTTAGAATAAATACTGAAATTAAGGAGGAAATCAAGAAGTTCTCCAAAACTAATGAGAACAAAGATACAACACACCAGAATCTCTGCAACACAGCTAAGGCACTGTTAAGAAGGAAATTTATAGCACTAAATATTCACAATAAAAACTTAGAAAGATGTCAAGTTAACCTAACATCACAACTAAAAGAAGTAGAGAACCAAGAGCAAACAAATTCCAAAGCTAGAAGGCAAGAAATAACCAAAATCAGAGCTGAACTGAAGGAGATTGAGACACACACACACACACACACACACACACACACACACACACACACACACGACATTCAAAAGATCAACAAATTCAGGAGCTGGTTTGTTGAAAAAAATTAATAAAATAGACCATTAGTTAGACTAATAAAGAAGAAAATGGAATATTCAAACAAATACAATCAGAAATGACAAAGGGAATATTACCACTGACCCGTCAGAAATACAAACAACCATCAGAAAATATTATGACAACTCTATGCACATAAACTAGAAAATCTAGAAGAAATGGTTACATTCCTGGACACATACACCCTCCTAAGACTGAACCAGGAAGAAACTGAATCCCTGAACAGCCCAATAACGAGCTCTGAAATTGAGTCAGCAATAAATAGCTTACCAGCCAAAATAAGCCCAGGACCAAATGGATTCATAGCTGAATTCCACCAGATGTACAAAGAAGAGCTGGTATCATTCTTGTTGAAACTATTTCAAAATACTGAGGAGTAGGGATGCCTCCCTAACTCATTCTAGGAGGCCAGCATTATCCTGATACCAAAACCTGGCAGAGACACAAAAAAAGAAGAAAACTTCACATCAATATTTTTGATGAACATTGATACAAAAATCCTCAACAAAATACTGGCAAAGTAAATCCAGTAACACATCAAAAAGCTTATCCACCACAATCAAGTAGGTTTTATCTCTGAGGTACAAGATTAGTTCAACACAAACAAATCAATAAACTTGATTTATCATGTGAACAGAACTATAGGCAAAAGTCACATGATTATCTCAATAGATGCAGAAAAGATTTTTGATAAAATTAAACACTGTTTCATGTTAAAAACTCTCAACAAAATAGGTACTGAAGGAACATCCCTCAAAATAATAAGAGCCATCTATGAGAAACCCACAGCCAGCATCATGCTGAATTGGCAAAAGCTGGAAGCATTCCACTTGAAAGTCAGCACAAAACAAGGATGCCCTCTTTCACCACTTTTATTCAACATAGTATTGGAAGTACTGCCTAGGGTAATCAGACAAGAGAAATAAATAAAGGAGATGCATATAGGAAAAGAGAAAGTCAAATTATCTCTGTTTGCAGATGACATGTTTAGATATCTGGAAAATCCCATAGTCTCAGCCCAAAAGCTCCCTAAACTGATAAACAATTTCAACAAAGTCTCAGCATCCAAAATTAATGTGCAAAAGTCACCAGCATTCCTATACACCAGCAACAGTCAAGCTGAGAGCCAAATCAGGAACACAATTCCATTTACAACTGACACAAGAAAGAATAAAATACCTAGGAACGCAGCTAATCTGGGGCATGAAAGATTTCTACAAGCTGAACTATAAAACACTCCTCAAAGAAATCAGAGATGACACAAATAAACAGAAAAACTTCCATGCTCATGCCTAGAAAAAGTCAATATTGCTAAAATGGCCAAACTACACAAAACAATTTGTAGATTCAGTTCTATTTCTATTGAACTACCATTGACACTCTTCACAGAACTAGAGAAAATTTAAAACTCATATGGAACCAAAAACAAAATAGCCAAGGCAATCCTATACAAAGAGAATAAAGCTGAAGGCATCACACTACTTCCCTTCAAACTATACTACAGGGCTACAGTAAGCAAAACAGCATGGTACTGGTACAAAAAAAGACACACAGACAAAGGAACAGAATAGAGAACCCAGAAATAAGATTGCATACCTACAACTATCTGATCTTTAATAAACCTGACAAAAACAAGCAATGAGGAAATGATAACCTATTCAACAAATGGTGCTAGAATAACTGACTAGATTTGTGCAGAAGATTGAAATTGGACCCCTTCCTTACACCATATACAAAAATTAACTTAAAATGGATTAAAGACTTAAATGTAACACCAAAAACCATAAAAACCCTAGAGATAATCTAGGCAATACCACTCAGGACATAGGAACAGGCAAAGATTTCATGACGAAGATGCCAAAATCAATTCTAACAAAACCAAAAATTGACAATGGAACCTAATTAAACCAAAGAGTTTCTACACAGCAAAGGAAACTATCAACAGAGTGAACAGACAACGTACAGAATGGGAGAAAATATTTGCAAACTCTGCATCTGACAAAGGTCTAATATACAGTATCTATAGGGAACGTAAATAAATTTACTAGAAACAAACCCCATGAAAAAGTGGGCAAAGGACATGAACAGATACTTTCAAAGAAGACATAGAGGTGACCAAGAAGCATATGAAAAAAAGCTCAGCATCACTGATCATTAGAGAAATACATAACAAAACCACAATGAGATACCATCTCACACCACTCAGAATGGCTATTACTAAAAAGTCAAAAAATGACAGATGCTGCTGAGGTTGCAGAGAAAAAGGAACACTGCTAACACAAGAATATAAAACCAAACACTGCACGTTCTCACTTATAAGTGGGAGCTGAACAATGAGAACACAGGGACACAGGGACACAGGGAGAGGAACACTGTCAGGGGGTGGGGGAAGGGAGAAAATCAGGATCAATAGCTAATGCATTTGGGTCTTAATACCTAGGTGATGGGTTGATAGGTGCAGCAAACCATCACGGCAGACATTTACCTATGTAACAAACCTGCACATCCTGCATATATATCCTGGAACTTAATATAAAATAAATTTTTTTTAAAAAAGAAACACTTATACACTGTTGGTGGGAGTGTAAATTAGTTCAACCATTGTGGAAGACAGTGTGGAGATTCCTCAAAGATCTAAAAACAGAAATACCATTTGACCCAGCAATCCCATTACTGGGTATGGACCCAAAGGAATATAAATCATTCTATTATGAAGACACATGCACCATATGTTCATTGCAGCACTAGTCACAATAGCAAAGATGTGGACTCAACCTAAATGCCCATCAACGATAGACTGAATAAAGAAAATATGGTACATATACACCGTGGAATACTATGCAACCATAAAAAAATGAGACAATGTCCTTTGCAGGAACATGGATACAGCTAGAGGTTATTATCCTTAGCAAGCTAGGGCAGGAACAGAAAACAAAGTATCGCAGGGCCTCACTTATAAGTGGGAGCTAAATGATGAGAACACATGGACATGTAGAGGGGAAAAACACATATTGGGGCCTATTAGAGGGTGGAAGAGGGAGAATGGAGAGGATGAGGGAAAATAACTAATGGGTATTAGGCTCAATACCTGGGTGATGAAATAATCTGTACAACAAACCCCCATGACACAAGTTTTCCTATGTAACAAACCAGCACATGTACCACTGAAGTTAAATTTTTTTTAAAAAAAAGAAAGAAAATGTATGTTCTTTAAAATTAGACAGACCTAGTATAGGATCTTCATGACTCCAGTGTTTTTTTATTCTTTTACAGTAGAGACCTTTAATAATTTTGATATTCTTTAATAAGATTATTGAATTTTTAAGTTTGGTACTTGTAGGATAATATTTTAGTAATTTATATTTTTGATAAGAAATTATCCATTTTCTTTAGTGTTTTAAAATTGTTGCCACCAAACTGCAGGTAGTATTAACTTGCTCTTTCAAAGGGTCCTAAATTTTGTGTGCATGTCATCTATTTTCCCTTCTTTTCTCATGTTAAAAAATTGTACAATAATCATGCATCCTTATCAAAGATCTGAAAATAATTTGACAAAATTCAGCCTGTTTGTTACTTTGTAAAATATAAATAGATGTTAAAAATAAAATGTTTAATAATATATTCTTAAATGTAATTATTTAAGGTCTATATAAAAACAGCTGGTAGAAAATATTCTAAAATATCTAAAGAAAAAATATTTTAGTTAAACTTAGGAGATAAGCAAGTATGCCAACAAACAATATTGTTGTCAACATTGTCTTGGAGATTCCAGTGAGTACACTAAGGTAAAACATGAAATTACTATCACAAACATTGACTACAAATAGTTAACCATCTTTGGCATGACCTTAGATGGTATATGCAGAAAACACAATAGAATCTGTCAAACACATCCTTTTTAAAATCTACCTACTTACCTATGTCTTTACGAATAAGCATTTTATAATGGAAATTTGAAAAAATTTTAATCAGAATATGGACAACTATAAAATACTTAAAATTAAATTAAATAATAAAGTCATCATAATTATATATAAAAAATAAAAAATTTCTTTCAGAGAATCAAGAACAATGAATAAGTTAACTGACCAAACTTAAAAACAAGCCCCAAGCACCAAGACCTGCCTTCTAAGAGCAGATTCTATTATTATAAAATTATAAATACACCAAGGCTTCCAAGGTTTAACATTATTTTTTTGACTTCCAAATTGATCCACAACAAATTGTTTTTTTCTTATTATAAAAATACATTAAGTGTATACAGAGGAATAATTGTCCAAGAAAAGCCCAAACACATATAAAAAATGAAGACTAAGAATAAACTTGCTTGCCTGGAATAAAAACAAATTATAAAGCTTTAAGAATCAAATTGATATTTTATCAAGCCCACAATAGAGGAAATTTTCTTTAAATAGAGATTACTAGAACAGATTATAATGTATATAAGACAGTAATCTGTATCTCTAAGAATTGTATTTTAATTTAGTCAGAAAAAATATATTACGAGGACACAACTGGCTATGTGTACAGAAAAAATTGATCTCAGATCCTGTATCTGTTAGAAATGCTTTTGTCCATAAATAACAGGACAAAAGTCATGCATAGATGTTGACCTTTCTCACTTGGCAAAAAGTCTACAAGTTGATAGTCTCGGCTGAGGCAGATGCTCTAGAATGTTGTAAGCAATGGGTTTCCTTCTGGCTTTCCACCTCTAGGTTTGCTGAGGAAATTTACATGACTACCACAATGGTTGCAAAATGGCTTCTGAAACTCTGGTCATCCAGGGAAGATATAAAAGAAAGGTACAAAAAGAAAAAGGACTTTCCTCTATGTTTTGCCATATTTTATTAAAAAACTGTGACTCTCTAATTCTTTGATTAGAACTTTATTTTTTGGGCTGTGAGGAAAACTGCTGAAAGATAATATATTGAGCTTTCCAGCCATTATTATAAAAACTGGCCTGAAAAAAAGTGGTTGGGCATGGAAGTTGAATAAGAAGGTTTTCAGATTCCTAAATTACCATTAATGTATCTCATGCACAAAAAATACGTATTCTAGATACATTAAATTCTTAACTATATACTATAGAAACCTATAAGCACTCTCTAAAGAGACTATATGAGCCATCTTGGTAAGAAGGAAACATTCTAAACCAAATTCTAAAACTAGAGGCTAAGAAAGAAAATAGAATTTTACCAGTCTCTATAATAAAAGAAATATTTTATTTGGCAAAAATAACATTAAGTTGATAAAAATACTATTTTGGAAAAAATTGTAACGAAAATGGTGGTCAAAAGTCTAATATTCAAAATGTTCTCAAAAAAGCACTCTTATATGTTGACAAGAAAAATAAATGAAGGAACCAGAGGATAAATGAGAAAGAAACATGTTCAATTTTTTTAAAGGCAAACACTAAGCTAATTTTCTTTATTCATCTCTTGATGAAATGATCTTGAATAAAATTTGTCATACTGCTTATATTTGATCACCTCTAACTCTGAATTCCATTGGCACAATATGGTTTCCACCCCACTCCACTACTTAAATTGCCCTTTCAAAGGTAACCAAAAACCTCCTTGAGGCTTAATCCAATGCATACTTCAATAATTTGTCTTCTTCTTCACTTCGTTAAACATTATTAATCTTGCCTTTCTTCCAAACATTCTCACCTCACCTTTTCAACTTTTTGTTGGAACTAATTATAGACTCACAGAAAGTTGCAAAAATAGCATAGAAGAACTTGTGGACTTTGCACAGCTTCCTTGATGGTAACATCTTATATGATTGTAGTATAATATCAACACCAGAACATTGACACTGAAGTAGCACTATTGATTTGACTACAGACTTTAATAAGTTTATAATTTTTCATGATTTGTGTGCACGTGTGTATAATTTTATGTAATTTTGTCCCGTGTACAGTCTCACGTAACCACTACCCAAACCAAGAAGCAGAACTGTCCTACATGACTACAAAGAAACTCCCTCATGCTACCTGTTTATAACACAAACACACTCACACACACACACATATATTTATCCCACACTCCTTTTTTCTTATTATGATGCCACATTTTTCTGTTTTTTCTCCTACCTTGATGCTTATCATCCTTAAGTATTCATATCCCTCATAGCTCTCCTATAGGCCCTCCTCTCTTTGCTCCTCATGTCAGTACTTCTTAGGCAGAAATTGACTCCTCTCATGCTCAATATTCCTGCCTCTCTCCTACCTCAAGGCATTCACACATGGCATTCTCTCTGCCTGTAACACTTTTATAATCCACCTTAGCCCTCATTCACCTGCCTTTTCCTAATCGCACCTACCATTTTCTCTCTCAAGGGGCTTTTTTCACCCTCTGTCCCACTGTATTAGGTTAGGTCCTCTTTTTTTATGTATTCCCATTAAACCTTGTACTTGTTATATTAAAATTACAATACACTACTGTAATTATTTAATTGCACGACTTCCCTAGTTAAAGATATACCCCATATGGGTAGAGTACAAGTCCATCTTATATTCTGTTGTGTGTCCAACACCTAGCAATAAGTAGCTCATACTGGGCACTTAATAATATCTGTTAAATGAAGTCTATACTTTTATGAACTGTTGAACCAATTGCTGGTCTGACCTTGAACAGCAGGGTTTTTTGCCTTCATAACTTCTGTTCTAATTTCCATAATTTGTTCTAGTGCCTCAAACCTTGGCTTACACCACAGCAGAACAATATGGAAAAAGCCCAAGGCATGATAGTAAGGGGATTGTTTGCTTTGTAGAAAGATTTAACCAGCAAAATATTGGCCAATTTCTGATGAATGAGGTTTCTACTGAGGGAAAAAAATTTCCTCTATTCAAGCAATTTTTTTCTGAATATTGCAAATTTCAGTTAAGAAATTTCTATCAAAGTGAAGGGAATGAGGATAATTTCTACTATAAACCAAAAAACAGATAACATAACCACTTCTTAATGAAATTATCTCTCTCTTCTCCATAGATGCACCTCTGACTTGACGCCAAGTTAATTATTCAGGAGAAGCTAAACTCCTCAATATGTAAGGGATTTCTGGCTTGGGTGCTGTTCTCAAATTTTGGCGAGAAGGAATTCATGTGCTGTTTTATTAAGCTTATCAAAAACTTTCCAAATTCTGGCTGGGCACGGTGGCTCACACCTGTAATCCCAGCATTTTAAGAACCTAAGGAGGGTGAATTGCTTTACCCCAGGAGTTCAAGACTAGCCTGGGAAACATAGTGAAACCGTGTCTCTACAAAAAATAAAAAATAAATTAAAAAAAAATTAACTGGGTGTAGTGGCACAGGCCTGTGGTCTCAGCTACTCTGGAGGCTGAAGTGGGAGGATCACCTGAGCTTGGGAGGTCAAGGCTGCAGTGAGCCGTGATCACACCACTTATACTCTAGCTTGGGTGACAGAGTGAGACCCTAATTTTTCAAATTCTCAAATACATTTTCACTTGTCTTTCCCAAGCTGTAATAAACCTTTCCATTCTTCTCATTTCATTTCCTATTTATGTATCCTCTCTATTTCCTAAAATATCCAACTGTAATGTGCATTCCTTCATTTCTGAAACTTCACTTCTACCTACAGCCCTAAGGTTACACAGGTCTTTGCTTTTTCATTATGCCTGTCATCTATGATCTTTACATATTCTTTGTGTGCACTTGAGTGTGTGTGTGTGCATGCATTCTCTTGCATTTCTTTTCTGTTTACCATTTGGGATTTGTTTTCTAATATTGTTGAGTCAATCTGATAACAGAGGGTGAGATATATAATAGATATCTTATTTAGGGTAAAACTTTTATGTACCTCCATTTTATCCATCCTCAACTGCTTTGTAACACTCACAGTAATCTCAAATGGAATAAAAAGTTTGTTATTGCTTATGGTTGTTTTGTTTTGTTTTTCATCATTTTAAAATTTCTGTTGTTTTAATTGTATGTAAGTACAAATACTCCAATCTTACAACATTACCTGTCAGTTAATCAAAATTTACTTATGGCTTGATGATAAAAGATGTACGGAGGGAAGATTTGAAGATTAGAGATATGGACACACTAGTGGCCTCTAATATTTAAGACATTAATCAGGTTAATTCTGTGCCCTTTATATAAAAATTCATGAATCACATAAGAATGATCAGCATTTTATTGATTATAATCCCTACAAATAATACATTTGTGCACATAGCATGGTGGAATTGTTGGACCTCAGTAAGACTCAAAACTTCTGGCTGCTTTAAGAAAATGCATTAAAATATGACACAATATATGGCAACTGTATAGCACTAACAAAACACTATCTTACACATACATTACTTTATTTCACATATTTGACCTTCACAACTTATGATTCTAGGGTAGATCCTATAGTGTATTCTCCTTGCTGTGTGGTTTATAGAGCACACTGGAGTGAGAATACAGACACCTACCTTGGTTCTATTTTAATGGTAAAATTATTTATGTGTTTGTTTTTAATGGACAAATAATTATTGTGTATATATATGTGGGGTATAATACAATGTTTTGATCTATGCATACCTTGCAGAAAGACAAAAATCAAGATAATTAATGTATCCATCACCTCACCAGCTTGTCTTCTTTTGTGGTAAGAATATTAAAAATCTATTATTTTAGCAATTTTGACATATAGATTATTTTTAACAGTGGTTACCACACAGTGCTGTCTAATTGAAATTTTGTACACTTTAATCAACACCTCCCCTTTCCCCAACCTCCCCATCTCCGACATTTCTGGTGACGATCTTTCTACTTGTTTCTATGACGTCAGCTTTTTTATATTCCACATATAAGTGAAATTATACAGTATTTATCTTTCTGTGCCTGGTTTATTACACTTGGCAGTAATAAACTTGGAGTGAAGAGTGGGAGCTACCTTAGCTCCCCTGCCATGCCAGGCAGGAAAGCTATCCACTTCACAGCCTTACTCCTATCCCAGTATTCTGGTTATTCATATCAGACAGGTACCTCTTTTCATCCTTACAAATGTTGATTTTCCAAGTAGGGAGAAACTGTGATTCTGCCTTTTGTTCAGATCTGAATCTGGGGAGTGCTCCTCCTGTGGGGCTTCCATCACACTGAAATGCTCCGGAAAGGCTGTCTAAAGGTGTATCCACGCTGTGGTTTTGGAGAGAATCCCCAGCTGTGTCTTCAATGGTGTACTGCAGGGGAAGAAGGACCCCCTCTTTAAGGCCCTTCACAATCACAGAGATTGCCCACCTATTAGGATAGAGGTGCAGACTTTCCCTACTGCACCCAGCACTACAGTTGTGTCTCTGCTGTAAGAAACTTCCCACTAGACTCAAGCCCTGCCATTCAGATTCTTTTGTCTCATGGGATGTTCCCTTGATGTGGTGCTCTCCCTCTTCTCCTATGAATGGGGCTTCCTTAGAGCTGAACTACAGTGCTTATTATCACTCTTCTGGGTCTAGCCACTCAGTGGGGCTATCTGGCTTTTCAGGTCTCCTAGCAGCGGATACCAGCACTTGCTCTGATGGAGGTGGCAGGGGAGTCACACAGACTCTGTGAGAATTCTTGGTTGTAGATAGACTTAGTGTGTGGGCTTTCTAGAATGCTGGTTGTTTTAGTAGTGAACTTGTCACATGGACATAGTCAGGGCTTTTGATTAGCAAGCAGTGGTGTTAGCTGAGACCCTGCTGCTGTTTTCTCCTTCCTGGGCTCAGTGTTATTCTGCCAAGAGGTGCTGTAATTGTCTGAGTTGGTTGGCCTCCAGCCAGGAGGTGGTGCTTCCAAGAAAACACCAGCTTCAGTAGTAGCAGTGGGATTTGAGCTTGCCCCAAGTTGTCCAGAGGATGTATTCTGGTTCCTCAGGTGAGAGGTGGGGACATAAATCTCCCAAAATTGTGTGTCTTTTGTGTTAAGCTACCAGGGAAGGTAAAGAAATACCATCAGGTGCGGGCAGAGTTAGGTGGTTCTGAGCTCAGACTCTCCTTGGGCGGGGCTTGCTGTGGCCACTGTGGGGGATGGGGTGTGGTTCTCAGGCTGCTGCGATAATGTTCCAGAGGGGACTATAACTGCCTCTGCTGTGCACAAGAGTTTGCAAAGGGAGTGGGGAGTAAATAGCAGCAGTAAGCCTCACCCAGCTCCCATGCAGTTTGCAAGGCTGGTCTCACTCCCACAGTGCCTTGCTAACAGTGCCAGGTTTAGATCCTGGCAGCTTGCACACAGAACTCAGTACTTCCTCAGTCCATAAGCTTCCCCACAGAGATAGCAAACAGGGCTTTCATGCCATGCGCCTCCCCATCTGTCCACAAGGCCAGGAATCCAGCTCCTGTGCTCATGTGTTCAGCACACTTCCAGCTTGTCCCTCAGTTCTGTTCAAGGGAGTTCATCCCCACTTGAAATTATAACATAAAATTCAGGTGGGAGGTTCTTTCACCCTGTGATCCCTCCCTGAGTTCATTTGCTGACTTCTCTGAGGTCCCCTGTGAGATATAGTCAGGAATGGCTTTCCTGGACTTAAGCTGGAGACTGGGAATTCCTACAAGACACTTCCCACTGCTGGGAGTTTCATGCTGCTCCCTAAATGCATTCCAGCTCTGGGTAGGGTTAAGGACTTCTCCCGTGATCTGGATTTTCAGATTCCTCATTGGGGATGTGTGTTTGAAGGCAAGCTCTCCTCTCACACTCTGGAAACTTACAGTTTTTCACGTGTGTCTTGGAGTAGCTGCAACATGCTGCTTCTTTCAAAGATTCTGTGATTTATTTTGGCTTTCCTGGTCAAGTTCCTTTGGTGATTCTTGGAAAAAAAAAATTACAGCATGACTCTCTACCCACTATTCTGTCCTTCCGAGTGGGAGAGCATGCTGACACTGCCTCCTGTCTACCATCTTGAAAAAAAAAAGTTTCAGTCTTTTTGATGTAGACATTCGGTGCTATAAATCTTCCTCTTAGCACTGCTTTTTCTGTTTCCCAGAGGTTTGGATAATTTGTATCACTGTAATTGCTCATTTTTTTTTTATTTTCATTTTGATTTTATTATTAACCCAATAATCATTTAGGACCAGATTATTTAAGTTTCACATATTGTATACTTTTGAGGACTCCTTTTAGAATTAATTTCTGGTTTATTCTGCTGTGTTCTGAGAAGATACTTGATATGATTTTGATTTTTTCAAATTTATTAAGGCTTGTTTTGTGACCTATTATATGGTCTATCTTAGAGAATGTTCTATGTGCTGATGAGATAAATGTATATTCTTGGGTAGAATGTGTTGTAAATAGCTATGAGGTCTGTTTTTTCTAGAGTGCAGTATATATGTATATATATGAAATACTATATATATTATATATATATAATATATATAGTATTTCTTTGTTGACTTTCTGCCTTGAGGATCTGTCTAGTACTGTGAATGGAGTGGTGAAGTTCCCCATTATTGTTGTGTTGCTGTCTATCTCTTTTCTTAGTTCTACTAGTAATTGCTTTCTGAATCTGAGAGCTATGGAGTTAGGTGCATATATATTTAGGATTTTTATATCTTCTTGTTGAATTTATTATTTTATCAATATATAATGACCTTTTCTGTCATTTTCTACTGTTGTTGATTTAAAGTCTGTTTTATTAAATTTACTTCTCATTTTTGGATTCCATTTGCACAAAATATCACTTTCCACCCCTTTACATGGAATCTATAAGAATATTTGCTTGTTAGGTGTGTCTCCTGAAGACAGCAGATATTTGGCTTGTATTTTTTTTGTCTCTTTTGTCAGTCTGTGTCTTTTTTAAGATGAAAATTTAGATCATTTAGATTCAACATTAATATTAATATGTGAGGATCTGTTTCAATCATCATGTTGACTTTTACCTAGTAACTTTGTTTTCTGGTTGTGTTATTGTTTTTTAGGCCCTGTGAATTGTATTCTTTCAGAAGTTTCTATTCTGGTGTGTATAGATCTTTTATTTCAAGATTTAGAACTCCTTTTAGCATTTATTATGGAGCTGATCTAGTGCTGATAGATTTCCTCAGCAATTGCTTGTCTGAAAAATAGTCTATTTCTCCTTCATTTATTAAACTTAGTTTTTCTAGATACAACATTGTTAGCTGACAGTTATTCTATTTAAGGAGAGTATAGACAGGAGTCCAGTACCTTCTGACTTATAAGATTTCTGCTGAGAAGTTTACTGTTCGTCTGACAATTATGCTTTCCCAGAAGGACATAACAATTCTTAGTATATATAAACCCAATAAAACAATTCAAAATCATTGAAGCAAAAGCTGATAGAACTGCAAAAAGAAGTGGAAGAAATTGGAAACCGAAAAAGAAGCACAATTAAACCTAAAGCAAGCAGAAGAAATGATAAAAATTAGAGTGGAATTCTGTAAAATTAAGAACATAAAATCAATAGAGAAAAACAAAAAAAATTAAAAGCCGTTATTTGAAATTAATGAAATTGAAAAGTTTCTAGCCAGACTAAGAAAAACAAAACAAAAACAAAAACATGAGAACACACAAATTTTAGAAATAAAAGTGGGGTCATCACTACTGAATTTGTAGGCATTAAAATGATAATAAAATGATAAAAAATACAAACAGCTTTACGACCACAAATTTGATTACTTAAGTAAAATGGGCAATACCCCAAAAGACACGAACTACCAAAGCTCACACACAGAGACGCAGATAATCTGAGTGATCCTAAACCTATTAAATTGAATAACTATTTAATAACCTTCCAAAACAAAATGCAGCAGGCCTGACTGTGTTCAATGGTGAATTCTACTAAACATTTAAGAAAGAAATTATGTCAATTTTCTACAGTATCTTCCATAAAGTAGAAGGCATAATTACCCTAATAACAATACTAGATAGACATTACAAGAAAACTATAGACCACTATTTCTTATGAACATAGATGCAAACATCCTTAATGAAATATCAGCCAGAATTATACACCATGACAAAGTGGGATCTATTTCATGTATTTGAAGTTGGTTCCACATTAAAAATGAATTAATGCAATTTACCACACCAATAGAGTAAGGAAATAAAAAGTCTACAATCATATCAATTGATAAAGGAAAAATGTTTAACAAAACCCAACAGTCATTAGTGATAAAAACTCTCAGCAAATTAGAAATAGAAGGGAACTTTCCCAACTTAATAAAGAATGTCTACTAAAAACCTGCAGTTAATGTAGATTTTCTGGATGCTTTTCTTACAACATTAGAGATAAGAATGTACTCTCTTACTACATTTATTCAATGTCATACTGGAAGGCCTAGATAATGAAATAAGATAATAAAATAAATTATATAAAGATTATGAAGGTAGTAAATGCACTGTCTTTTTTCATGCATGACATGATTATGTAGAAGTCTCAAAGAATTGAAGAAAAGCTTCTGGCAGTAAAAAGTAATTATGGTAAGGTTGTAGGATGCAAGGTTAACATACAAAAGTTGATTGCTTTTTTGTATACCAACAGTGAACAATTGTAATTTTGAAATTAAAAACACAATACTGTATTTAGTAGCATAAAAACATGAAATAAAGCACAAATTAAAAAATGTATACAAGATCTTTGCATAGCTAACTACAAAACTCTGATGAAATGAATAAAATAGGATATAGAGATATTTGATGTCCATGAATTGGAAGACTCAAAATTGTTAAAATGCCAATTCTTCCCAAGTTCATCTATAGATTTAATACAATCCCAATCAACTTCCCAAGAAGCAATTTGATGGTATTAACCAGCTGATTCCAAAGTTTACTTGGAAAGGCAAAGGACTCAGAATAGTCAACAAAACATTGAAGAAGAACAATATTTGAGAACCAATGCTACTTGACTTCAAGACTTATTATGAAGCTATTGTAGTCAAAACAGCTTAGTAGTGGCAAAAAAAAAAAAAAAAAAAAGGACACATAGATCAATGGAACAAACTAGAGTACCCAGAAATAGACCCATGCAAATACAGTCAACTGATCTTTGACAAAGGAACAAAGGAAATTCCATGGAGAAAGATAGTCTTCTCTACAAAACAAATGTGAGAAAAATTGGACAACCATATGCCAAAAAAATGAATCTAGACCAGATCTTACAACTTTTACAAAATTAACTCAAGATTAGTCACAGACCAATGGTTGCCAGGGCTTTGAAGGAGAGTGAGTGGGGTAGGTGAAGTACAGAGAATTTTTTGGATAGAGAAACTATTCTCTGTATTTACTCAGTGTATCTGAATTCACAGCTAAATTCACCCCAAATTAGAGATAGGAAAACTCCTACGAAGGACTGTCCCAAACTGTCCCAAGATGGGGCTAGTAGGAATTCTAAAGAAAGGTGATCTGTTTAAAGCATTATCAGGGGAAGTTTACAGAGTAAAGATGCTAACTTATATAAGTTGGAAAGAAATGGAGTCTGTAAGACTAAAGGCAGAAAGACAAATACCACATGTTCTCACTAATATGTGGGACTAAAAAAAAAATTGAACTCATGGAGATAGATAGTAGAATGATAGTTCTACTATCATCCAGAGGATGGAAAGGGTAGTGGGCAGAAGGGGATATAGTGGAGATTGTTAATGTAGATAAAAATACAGTTAGATAGAATAAATAAGATCTAGTATTCAGTAGCACAATAGGGTGACTGCAGTTAACAATGCCTTATTGTATATTTTATTTATTTTTAAAAAGTTAACTTTTTTTTTAAGTTCAGGGTACATGTGCCAGTTCATTATATAGGTAAACTTGTGTCACAGGTGATTGTTGTACAAATTATTTCATCACCCATGTATTAAGCTTAGTTCCCATTAGAGATTTTTACTGGTACTCTTCCTCCTCCCATCCTCCACCCTTCAATATACCCAGTGTGTTGTTCCGTTCTATGTATCCATGCGTTCCCATCATTTAGCTCCCACCTATAAGTGAGAACATGTAGTATTTGGTTTTCTGTTCCTGCATTAGTTTGCTAAGGATAATGGCCTCCAGCTCCATCATGTTCCTGCAAAGGACAAAATTTTGTTCTTTTTTATGATTGCATGGTATTCCATGGTATAATTGTACCACATTTTCTTTATCTGGTCTGTCACTGATGGGCATTTAGGTTGATTCCATGCCTTTGCTGCTGTGAATAGTGCTGCAATCAACATATATGTGCATTTGTCTCTATAATAAAACAATTTATATTCCTTTGGGTATATACCCAGTAATGGGATTGCTGGGTCAAATGATATTTCTGTTTCTAGGTCTTTGACAAATCCCCACACTGCCTTCCAAAATGGTTGAACTAATTTACACTCCTACTAACAGTGTATAAGCATTCCATTTTCTCCTCAACCTGGCCAGCATGTGTAATTTTATGAATTTTTAATAGCCATTCTGACTGAGGAGAGACAGTATATCATTCTGGTTTTAATTTGCATTTATCTAATGTTCAGTGATGTTAAGCTTTTTTATCATATGCTTGCTAGCCATATGTATGCCATTTTTTGAAAAGTATCTGTTCATGTACTTTGCCCACCTTTTCATGGGTTTGGTTTTTTTTTTTTGTAAATTTGTTTAAGTGCCTTATAAATTCTGGATATTAGACCTTTGTTAGAGACACACTTTGCAAACATTTTCTCCCATTCTGTAGGTTTTCTATTCACTCTGTTGATAGTTTCCTTTGCTGCATAGAGGCTCTTTAATTAGATCCCATTTGTCTATTTTTGGTTTTGTTGCAATTGCTTTTGGCATGTTCATTATGAAATATTTGCCTGTTCCTATGTCCTGAGTGGTATTGCCTAGATTGTCTTCCAGGGTTTTTACAGTTTTGGGTTTTCCATTTAAGTCTTTAGTCCATCTTAATTTTTGTATATGGTGTAAGGAAGGGGTCCACTTTCAGTCTTGTGCATATGGTTAGCCAGTTATTCCAACACCATTTATTGAATAGGAAATCCTTTACCCATTGCTTGTTTTTGTCACTTTTGTTAAAGATCAGATGGTTTGTAGGTGTGAGGCCTTATTTCTGGGTTATTTATTCTGTTCCTTGGTCTGTGTGTCTTTTTTTTGTACCCATACCATGTTCTTTTGGTTACTGTAGCCCTGTAGTATAGTTGGAAGTCAGGTAGCATGATGCTTCCTGCTTTGTTCTGTTTGTGTAGTTTTGCCTTGCCTATTTTGGCTTTTTTGGTTGCATATGAAATTTAAATAGTTCTTCTTAGTTCTGTGAAGAATCTTAATGGTATTTTAATAGTAATAGCACTGAATCTATAAATTGCTTTGGGCATTATGGGCATTTTAACAATATTGACTCATCCTATCCATGAGCATGGAATTGTTTTTTTTCATTTGTTTGTGTCATCTCTGATTTCTGTGAGCAGTGTTTTGCAGTTCTGCTTACAGAGGTCTTTCATGTCCCTGGTTAGCTGTATTCCTTGGTACTTTATTCTCTTCTGGCAATTGTGAATGGGATTACATTCCTGATTTGGCTCTCAACGTCAACTGTTGTTGCTGTATACAAATGTTAGTGATTTTAGCACATTGATTTTGTATCCTGAGACTTTGGCAAAGTTGTTTATCAGCTTAAGAAGCTTTTGGGCTGAGACCATGGGGTTTTTCTAGATCACGTCATTTGCAAACAGAGATAGTTTTACATCCTGTGTTTCTCTTTGGGTGTCTTCCTTCCTTTCTTCCTTGCTTTCTTGCTTTCTTGCTTTTTATTTATTTCTTCCTTTTTTTGCATGATTTCCCTGGACAGTACTTGCAATACTATGTTGAATAAAAGTGATGAGAGAGGGCATTCTTGCCTTGTGCCAGTTGTCAAGGGAAATGTTTCCAGCTTTTGCCCATTCAGTATGATGTTGGCTGTGTGTTTGCCATAGATGGCTCTTATTATTTTGAGGTAAAGACATACATTTTCATTATTATTTGAAATACTTTAAATCATCAGGGAAAAATGGAAAGCTATATAATCATTTTATAAAGGCAGAATACATTTAATACCCAAATCCGGTAAGACTGTCAAACAAGTTGTGATCAAATAAAAATATCTCTCTATAAGTAGGATAATCTAAATAAATTCCTAGCAAAAGAATCAAATAATGAGACAAAAATACCTTACTAACATATAAGACTTGTTCTAGGAAGAAAGGATTTATTCAGTAACCAGAATGCTAATATAATTCATCATAATTACAAATTGAAGTTTTTTTTCTGTAGATTATGTCAATAAAGTCAAGGTAACCCACAAGCCTTGCCAGGTTTTATTACTAGAGAGTTCATCTGTTTATTAGGCAAATTTTTTCTTATAAAGATATTACAATGGTCAGAACAAATGAGTATTATTGAGTATATCCCTAAAATTCATAATTATTAGTGGACTTCCACATATTTGAAGATGCAAGCCATATTTTCAAAATAAATGTATAATAATTTAAATCCCAAAAGTGATATATATTTTCTTTTGAAGCAGCAACGTTTAGTAGCTAGAATGGTAGGAATTGAAATCTAGTTCCTTTACTAACAGTCTTTGTGTACCTATGCAAATTACTTAACCTGTCTGTCTCTGTTTCTCATATGTAATATAGTTTCTATGTTATAGGATTATTTATAAGCATTAAATAAATTAATATATGTGAAGATTTAGAATAGTGCCCAGTTTATAGCAAGTGAATACAAGTATTAGTATCACTAATATTAGCACTACCATTACCACTACTACTCCCACTATTATCAGTGATTCCAAATTGTGATCAAGTCCAGGTACCTTGGTATACAGAAGAGGCAATCAGCAACTAGTATAATTTAGTATAATTTAAAGAATAATATGTACCTTAAAATATTCAATGTGTAAGTTTTCTAAAAATTATTCATAATAAAGAATTGATCTAGGAATTATATATTGAAAATTTAAAAAAGCAGTTTTTAGAAGGAATAAAAGGTGATTAGACAAACATCAAATTCAATTTAATTTAATTTAATGGCTTGCTAGCATTTAAACCCATAAGTCTGTGCCACCCAACTGGTGATTTTTTGGATATCCTGAAACATTTGAATTTATGAATCCTATATATAATTTCGAACATTATCCACAAAACTTGAACAAAAACAGCCCAATAGCCTTCATAAAGGTTCTCTTCTGCTGTTATCTTCGTAAATAAATATCAGCGTTAAAAATGTGCATGCTGTTTGTCTAAATTGAATAATTCAAATAATACTGAATATTGTTAGGTTGACTATCATGGTAGCAGACACTAAAAAAGAATAGTAACGTAGATGAGAAGAGTTGATGTGTTTCAGAATATAACAAATCTCTAGAATTTTGAAGTAAAAAGAGATTAATATCTTATGTGATATAGGAGTTTGTCTTCAAGCAACCAACCTCTTATCCACATTCTTTTCCTTCAGGAAAGTAAATTGATTATCACTCACATTATATTATTCAAGGCTAATTTGACTCACTTAGTTGTACCTTGACAGCTAAATACCAGATATCTTACTCAGCATCCCTCTTTGACACTTCTTAATCACTTTAGTGCTCTTGCTAATGCTCCAACATGTCCTTTTCTCTTTTCTGGTTTTGCACATTATTGCTCTTTCAGTTTGTGCAGTAGTTAGTCCAAGGGGTTTATTATTGATAGTACATTTTCCTTTTTCTAGTTATATTTACATCACCCGTCTAAAGCACTGAATTTGAGTAAAAGTGATTGATTCTGTTTCCATTTTAAATTAATTAGGTAAAAAACAGAGAGAAATTCAGACAGGTAGGGCATTCAAAGGCTAAGGTTTCTTATTGTGACAAAACTTGTACTTTCAAATATATGAGCATCTAAAAATCTCTGAGCCCAACAGACACATTGTGTTTGTGTGTGTGTGATAGCTTTGTTTGGTCTTTTGACATTATCATGGAGTGAGATTTAGGAAGAAAACAAATCCAATCTTAGCCGTACCATTTACTAACTTACTAGATACTAGACACTTACTACATACTAACATTACTTGCAGGACTGCTCTTAGGATTAATAAATGTGCTAAATATAATTACCTGGAACAATGGCCTGTACCACACACACCCTAGGCTGCAGTTCCCTTTACCCTGCTTTATTACTTCTTGTTCCTCCATCTACTCTACTTTCACAAGCTCCAGAAAAATGTCATATTATCTTATCTGCTCAGATCTAACTCCTATTCTTTTCTTTTATTGTTGTTGAATATTTATTCCCTTTATTCTTTTATTGTCAAGGTAATGACATCTCAGGAGGAAAAGGTGATAAATGATTATACCTAATCTGTCATTTTGGATAAACTACTCCATGTTATTTTGTTATCGTATAGAATACATTAAAGTAATCTTTGCTAAGTCTCTGAATGCAATACATCTAATTTTTATAACAGCCCTATAAACTGCGTATGAATCTCATTTAAAATTGAATTTTTAGGTGGTAAAATCATTTGATTCACTAACTGAACTAAATTCAAAAATGAAGATTCAAGCTCACACCTTTAACTGTGCAAAGTCTGTACTATTTTTATCCTCTCAAACAGAGGAAACATCGATAGCTTAAGTAAAATGCGAGATTATTTCAACAATTAGTAAGCTAATACAATAAAATGCATTCTTCAGAATACTGGTGCATTGTTTTGTACTTATTACAAAAGAAAACTTGTAAACGTATAAATCACTTGCACAGTTATGTGAGGGTTTTCATTTATTTCAGCTCACCAGTGAGTTTCCCATTATTAAATCTGACAGTCAATTCTGTCTTTATTTTACTTGACCTAAAAGCGAAATTAGAAACATTTTATGATTCCCTTCACCAAGAAATGCTTTTGTTACTTGGGTTTTAAATGGTCACATTCTCCTCATTTTCTTGCTTCCTTTCTTGCAGATACTTGTTCTCAGTTTCAATCAGTATTGGAGGTCCTTAGGGTTTAGTCTTTAGACCACTTCTCTTCTGTCTGTAATTATAATTCCTTTGGAGACTCCTATAATCTCCATAAATACCATATCTTGCTGATTATTTGCAAATATATTTCCTTGATTTCTCTCTTGAAATCCATACTTGTGTATCCTACTGCCTACTTGACATCTCCTCTTATTTCTAATAGAAAGTCTGTAGACATCTAGACATTTCAAAATTAAAATATTTAAGTCAAATCTTAAATCATATTCCCTGACCCTGTTTTACTTACAACTTTTTATGTTAATTGCTGGCAACTTTATCCACCAGTAGTTCCAGCCAAAAATATTTATTTTACCCACATGCTACATTTACTCCAGCAGAGTTAACTCTACATTTAAAATATATCCAGAACCATCTACTAATCACCCTTCATTGCTCTATCCTAATTCCAAGCACTATAATATCTGGCATTAGCTATTGCCGTAGACTCTCAACTGGTCTTCCAGCTCCCATTTTTGTCTCCCTAGAGTTTATTCTCAAAACATCCTATCAAAATGTGTATCAATTATGTCACACATCTCTGCAAGACCCCTCAGTGAGATTCTGGTTGTTTTAGGGTAAATATGAAATCTCAATAATGGTATTGGCACCAGCGACAATTCACTGCTACCCTCTTCTTACTCACTCTGCTCCACCTTTGCTGCTCCTTAAGCTTGCCAGGCACAGTTCACTCTTGGAGCTTTACATTGTGTTCTCTCTGCTTGGAAGAACTTTTCTTCACATATCTGCAGAATTTACTTCCTCCACTCCTTTGATTATGTGCTCAGATTTTTCTTTCTCAAAAATACTACTCAGGTCATTTATTCACAATTTCAGCCTTTCCCATAGCTCTTCCACCTTTCCCAATTTGGTGCCATTTTAATTTTTAACCTCCTATTGCACTACACAATATTTTTGTTTGTTTGTTTCTTGTCTTTCTAACCCCACAAATATGTTAACTTCATGAGGGCAGGGATTTTTGCTCCCCACCTCCCATGAATACATTCTCAGTGCTCAGAACAGTGCCTGGTTTATAGTAGGATCTTAAAAAACAGTATTTCTTAAATGAATGAATGAATGAATTAACACCATGATGGGACTCCAGGTTTTTGAAATAGTGGCCAATTGGAGCCAACAGCCATGAACACATGAGGAACAATGACTTGAAATATCTTCTTTTATTCAAACAAGACTGTCTTTAACACATAGGAATCAATTCCTCAGACTTTTTTTTCTTAAAATCACTCTCAAATATTGGACAATTCTAAACATTCCAGTCCCCATGACAGTGAAGATTCAACAAAGACCCTCTGTTAAATATATTAAAGTAGTTTCAAAAGCAATAAAGTTGAAAACATGAAAGACAACAAGTAAAATAATAGAAAAAACACATTTGCTGGCTTAAACTTCTGAAAAAATATTGGACATGATCATTTTTTCCCTCTTATCTCATAAAAAATGACTAGTGTCTTGAGAATATAAAAAAACTTCAAAATAGGTCAACAAGTTCAATGCCCTTCAAGCCATTCTTTAGCTAATGCTCCAGCCCTTAAAACTGTCTGTTCAGATTGCAACTTTTAGAGGCATTAACATCGGTCTGCCTAATATGTCCCCCAACTCCAGCAGGTGAGCCAACTTCCTAAATAGCAAGCCTTGCTCTAAAGAACAGAAGTTGTATCCCCCGGGATGTTCTTTTGGCAGGGCTAGTGGGTTGTTCTCAGCAATTTTCCAAACTTCCATTTCACACTTCTTTAGTTCTGAAAAGAAAAAAAGGTGGGGGGGAAGCAACTAACAACTTCAACATTTTTTTGAAGCAAAATAGAAAATGTCATAGCATTCAGTGACTATAAAATAAATTTCTAAGAGCTCTCTTACTAGCTTATTGTGACAAATTATCTAAGATGGTACCACTTGTGTTCTATATATAGTTAAGCACTTTCAGCTCTCCTTAAGGTTTAGGTACCTTAAAAAGTGTTCCTATTTTCAGCTTAGAGTTGATTCAAAGTTGTTTTGGAGAATCTGGTTTTGCTTGGATGAACTCTGAGAATTTTATTCAAATAGAGACTAGGTGTCTTCCTGATGTTGCTTGATGTATTTTAGGAGGATAATTTGCATATGTTGTTGAAACTAATCCTGCATTTAACTTATATTTCTTCCAAAGTTCTTTGGTAAATGTTGAGAAATAATGTTGTTAATTTTTTGTTTTCTTTGTGAAGACACTAAATTATTTAATGGTCACCAAAATTAGTCTTAACTTGTTAGTTACATTGGTAGGTTAGGCAGCAACAATTAAGAAGGAAACAATGAGTACAACTAGGTTTTAGGTTTGACATTGGCAGAAGAGTATACTTTTGTGAAAGTTTCATAATTACAATTGTCTTATAAAATGTGCATTTTCATTATTAATTTGTATTAGTCCATTCTCACACTGCTGTAAAGAAATACTGAAGACTGGGTAAATTGTAAAGAAAAGAGGTTTCATTGGCTCATGGTTCTGCAGGCTCGACAGAAAGCATGGCTAGGGAGGCCTTAGGAAACTTACAATCATGACAAAGGTGAAGGGGGAAGCAGGCATTCTTCACATGGCCAGAGGAGGATAGAAGTGTGGGAAGGGGTAGTGCTACACACTTTTAAACAACCAGATCTTGTGGTTAACTCATTCACTATCATGAGAACAGCACCAAAGGAGAAATATGGCCCCATGATCCAATCATCTCTCACCTGTCCCCACCTCCAACACTGGGAATTATAATTTGACATGAGATTTGGGCAGGGATGCAGACCCAAACTATATTGTAATTCAAATGCTCCAAGTACACTAAATCTTTTTCTTTCTCTTCTGTTAAATTTTCTTAGTTTCTCATGTGAGGGCAAAATAAACTTCTTGGGTCTGTAGATAGTATGTATTAGCCATATCATTTAATAAATATTGCTAATTAAACTAAGAAATTACATTGAAAGAAGGGTAATTATCCAGCATTTTAGAATTAGAGAATCTGTGCTTTTCTTATATTCCAAAAATATTTCCCAAAAACATCTTTGTTGGAAATCTTAAATAGTTATTGTTCTGGGAAATATTTTTTAGGAGTAAAATATTCTTGAAATGAAAAGCTATGTAAGTTATAGTCAAAGTAATTCTTTCTATCATAAATATATATCAGGTTAGTCACTCATTCTGGGATAATTATTCATCTTCTTGAGGGGTTTTAGTCTTTAATCTTTAGAGTGGTCTTGAGAAAGCTCATAAGGTCTTTGATAAGTTAATAGAAAATAATTCTAAGATTCAATATTGATAAAGTTCCTTTCTTCACAGAGAGAAGTCAAGACTATTAGGTTTTATAGGCTACATGTTCTATCTCTATAGTATCTATCTATCTATCTATCTACCTACCTATCTATATGTATATCAACCAGGGTAGCTTCTGGAGAAGGCTAGTTGAAATAATAACACTTTCAACACTTGAAATATTTTTTTAAAAACTTCTCCCTGAAGTGTTATTAGTCAAAATATAAATTTTCATTTAATTTTTCAAAATGATAATTATTTCTTCCTGTGAATGATTGAAGGATTTTTAAAACGTAAAAACTATAGGTATTAATAATTAAAGCTAAGGAAATATAGCCGAAGTAGGGAAAAGAATAATTTTGACTAGCTGGGGCTAACAAAGAATCTTTGAAAGTGATCAATGCTTCTGATTCAGCAGTTTTTTTTTTAATATAAATGAACTAAGTTTATCTAGTCTACTAGTCCAAAGATATCAACATTCCATTCCCGCAATCAAGTATGTGTATGTGTGAGAAAGACAGAGAGATAGAGACAGACACAGAGAGATGGGGAGGTAATGGACTGAAGGAGAGGGAAAATTAAAAAAAAAGATGAGACTTATAAACTGAGAATTATTTAAAAAAGCTTTCAATATTGAATTTGCCTCATTTCCTTATTCTACTTTTTTATTCAATAATGTATGTGTAGCTCTCTCTTATCTTTTGAACAAACTATACTCAAACTTAAGTGGATAAGAAAAAATTAGTAAAGTAAACCTCTTACCAGAAGTCTTTACCATCTTTCATAAGATCCACCATCTAAGATGACATAAAATTTATACTAGTTAGATTTTTTCTGAAGAGATCAACCTGGCTTCTTCAGTACAGAACATGTATTGGCCATAAATCTTAGGTTGGTACAAAAGTAATTGCGGTTTTTGCCATTGAAAGTAAAAGAAAGAAGACCAAGTCATCCTTTTGTGACAATAGCCTTATTCTTTAGTCGAATGCCTTCAAAAGTATTATCTCAAATGATATTCATGGGGTTTACTGAAAAGAAAAACATTATAATTCAGGTAGTGGTCCAACAATAAAACCTCACTTTGGTGTGATCCTACGAAATCTACAGGTTAACACCAGCTTGTTAACAGTAGGGAAAATATGCATTTCAGCTAAGAAAATGAATTGCAATAACATTCTGAAATGATGGGCTTACATCAGTAGAAAACAGATGATGTAAAAGGAGATAAAAGCAACTAAATGTGAGTTGTTGATTACTCACGCTGCATGTTTGCTTCTTTCCCAACCCTGTTTCCTTCTGTGTGGATAATGCCTCACCGTTTTTGTCCTCTACACTTCTCTGTACCACCTAACTCATTATGCCTCTGGGAAGTGGGCTAGTTTATCTGACTGATGAAACCGGACAGAAAAATCTGGACTTCCTCAATTGAGCTCAGCTCTTACATTTCCTTTCTTGTGAACTGGATGTGCCCAACAGCAGGCATTCTTCTTTCCTCATGTAGTAAGTCCTACCCTAGTACCCTTCCCCACTATTGGGAGGAAAAGCCTGTGCTAGCCCAGCACTGTTCATGACTGGCTAGGAAGATAAGTTGACTTCCAGACTTTAGATAGGGAACTCAACTGGAGCTCTTATTTAGTCTTTTTCAGTATTTTAGGTAATATTTTTATCAGCCTTATTTTATAATAATAAAAAGTTATGTAAGTATCATTTACCTAAAATAAACAATCACTAAAGTATATGTGTGTGTGTTTTGATCAATGTGTATAGTTGTTTAGCTAACACAATTACAATATATAACATTTGCATTAACCCAAAAAGTTCTCTGATAACCCTGTGTAATCAATAGATTTCCTGTAATCCTTGCTCCTGTCAGTGACTGATCTTATTTTTTCCCTATTTGTTTGACATTTTCAGAATTTCACATAAATGGAATCACGCAATGTATCGTCTTTTTGTGTCTGATTTATTTCCTTTAGCATAATGCTTCTGAGGTACATCCATGTTGTTATTTTTATTAATAGTTCCTTCCTTTGTGTCTAAATACCAGTTGGGTATCTGAGTTGCTTCGAGGATGTGCATTTTTGAATAAATATTTAATAATAAGACTTTGCATAAATATGTTATTCATTTCTGTTGAGTAAACATATGGAAGTTGTATTTTTGAATCCTAAGATAAGTTTATGTTTTACTTTAGTAGAATCTGCCAAACTGTTTGCTAAAGTGGTTGTACCATTTTCCATTCCCACAATCAAGCTGTCTTCATATCTTCACCAACACTTAATATTATCAGTCTTTCTAATTTTTTGGTATTCATTTTGATTTTAATTTTAAATTTTTTACTGACTACTGACCTTGAATCTCTTTTCATATATTTGTTTACAATTTATGTATACCTTTTGGTGAAATAGCTATTCAAAATTATCTTCATTTGTTTAATAGAGGTCTTTGCTGTTTATTTTTAAGTTATAAGACAATATATTCTGGATATAAATTCTTGGTCATGTACATGTTTTGAAAATATTCAGTCTCTGTGTTGCCTGCCAATTCATTTTCTAATGGTGACTTTTAAAAGGTAACATATTTATTTTGATGATCTTCAGTTTATAAATATTTTATAATTGGCTATTTTGTGTTTTTATTAAAAATCAGTTGAACATC
Source organism: Pongo pygmaeus (assembly GCF_028885625.2). Lineage (NCBI taxonomy): Eukaryota > Metazoa > Chordata > Mammalia > Primates > Hominidae > Pongo > Pongo pygmaeus. Next base: position 48,802,842 of record NC_072378.2, read on the forward strand.
TGTTTTGGATATATTTTTAAAATATAGTTCTGGCTTATTTATATAGCTATCCTTATTCACATAGCATAGCCTTGATTATTGTATCTATATAATGAGTATTGAAAAAAGGTAGTGTGTCCTTTACCTTTTTCTTTAAGAAAATTGTTTTGGCTATTCTAAATTTTCAAACCAGTTTATTCATTTCTAAAATCAATTGCTGAAATTTTAATTGGTACTGTATTAAATCTATAGATGAATTTGGAGAGAATTAGCATCTTAAAAAGGTTCATTCTTTTGCTACTTGAACACAGTATATCTTTTTGTTATTTATGAACCCTTTTGAACACAGTATATCTTTTCGTTATTTATGAACCCTGGACATAGTATCTATCTCCGTTCTCTCTAAATTGTTTTATAGTTTTCAGTTTATAGGTCCTGCACATATTTTGCTAAGCTTATCTCTGTGTATTTTATTTTCTGATCTTGTCAGAAATGTATTTTAAGTGTCAAGCTCCAAATGTCTATGGCTGGTATATAGGAATATATTTGGTTTTGGTTTATTGAAATCTATGAACTTGCCAATACCACTTTAGTGTTAATAGCTTTTTTGTAAATTCCTTAAGATTTTTTGGATAGACAATCATATCACCTGCAAATAAAAATAATTTATTATTTTATTTACAAGATGTATGCCTTTTAATTATATTTTCATTTTTCTCTAGCTAGGAATCCAGGCAAATAATGAATAAAAATATGAGATCAGATTTCCTTATCACATTAAAAGGTCCCCTTCAATTAGCAGTTTGCTGAGGGATTTTATCTGATTAGTTGATGGGTTTTCCTCAAATCCCTTTCCTGTATCAATTAAGATAGTTGTAAGGTTTTCCCTTTTTTATTCTGTTGACATTGCAAATTATATTGCTTGATTTTTTTAAAGTATTAAACCAGTTTTGCATTCCTGACACAAGCCCCACTTTTTCTTTTGTGTTTATATTTCTGGATTTAATTTGCTAAAATCTTAAAATGCATTATGTATGGCAACTATGGATATGGGATCAAAGAATATTGGTTGGTAATTTTCTGTTATTATAATATCTTTGAATAGTCTTAATATTAGTGTAATCCCAGCTTCATAAAAGGAAATGGGAAGTGTTTCCACTTGTGTTTTCTGAAAGACTCTGTAGAATTGGTATAATTTTTTTTCTTAAATGTTTGGTTAAATTTATCAATGAGGGCCGGGCACAGTGGCTCATGCCTGTAATCCCAGCCCTTTGGGAGGCCGAGGCCGGTGGATCACGAGGTCAGGAGATCAAGATCACCCTGGCTAACACGGTGAAACCCCTTCTCTATTAAAAATACAAAAAATTTCACCAGGCATGGTTGCGGGTGCCTGTAGTCCCAGCTACTTGGGAGGCTGAGGCAGGAGAATGGCGTGAACCTGAGAGGTGGAGTTTGCAGTGAGCCAAGATTGCACCACTGCACTCCAGCCTGGGCCACAGAGCAAAACTCTGTCTCAAAAAAAAAAAAAATTCATCAGTGAGGCTCTCTGGGCCTGGGGTTTTCTTTGTAGGAAAGTTCAAAACTAAAAATTCAATTTGTAAATGCATATCAAACTACTTAGGCTATCTATTTATTCTAGAGTGGGATTGGATCCTTTGTATTTTTCCAAGAAACTATTCCTTCGAAGTTATTCAACTCTGACATACAATTGTTATAATATTCATCTTGTTAGCTACTAACATTTACAGGATCAGAAGTTACACCCCATCTTTAATGTTTCTGTCTTCCTTTTCCTGCTCTCGTTTTAACTCTCTGAAAAAGTTAGCTTTTTGTTTTGTTTTTAACATTGCTGTAAATTTTCTATTCCACTTAGTTCTTCTCTTTATTTTCTCCATAGAATTATTTCAGGTTATGGGTAATTTGGTGTTCTTAAAGTAAAAGTATAGATCCTTTATTTGAGGCCCTTCTTTTCTGTAATGTAAACATTAAATGCTAGAAGTTCTCTCTAAGTCTGCTGTTAATTCAATCGAGTAAATTTTTCTCTTCAGATATTTTAATTATTAATCTCTATAAATCTTATTTGTGTCTTTTAAAAACATTTTGTGCCTTTCCTCATTGTGTTCTGGCTTTCTTCTACCATCTTAAACATATGAAATATTTATCAAAGCTCTTTAATTGTCCTTGTCTACTCTCATCATCTATTGTTTCTGGGATTATTTTTATTAATTGATTTTTCTACTAACTATAGGTCATATTTTCTTGCATCATTGAATGCTTGGCAATTTCAGATTGGATACTGAACATTGTGAATTTACATTTTTGGTTGTTAGATTTTTTTTGCTGAAATACAGTTAAATTATTTGAAATCTGTTGTGTATTTATACAATTGCTTTTCTAAAAGCTTTGTTATGGTTGGACCTCTAATCTAGGGCCTTTAATCTAGGGCCATGTATGCATGCTATTAAGGAGATAAACTTCTGGAGATCTTACTCCATATTTTGCAGTATCTTTCCATTCTGTTTGGTGGAAAGATAAACCCTTCACAGCCCCTTTGAAGTCCATGAATTGTTGCCTACTTTTTTCTCATGGTTTTCTTCCTGATATGTTCTCTAAACCTAGGTAGTTATTTTTTATGCAAGCTCAGATTGTTGCTCAGTCGAAAACTCAAAAATGCCCCTCTAAATATCTGGACCTTTCTGTGTGCACAGTTCTCTGTTTTTGGTACCCTTTTCCCAAATTCTAGCCTCCTCAAACTCTAATCTTTTTCTTCTTAATATAATTAGACTGCAAGGCTATGTTTGGACCTCCCATGGTTTTGCTGCAAACTTGAAAACGGATTCAGAGAAGCATGCAGTGAATTTGTCAGGTCTACCTTGTTTCTTTTTATTCCAGGAATCACATCCTAGCTGCCCACTATCCAATATCTGAACCATGTTGTTTCACATATTTTCTAAGTTTTATCGTTGTTTATGATGGGAGGGCAAGTTCTGTCCCTGGTACTCCATTTGGGCCAAAAGCAGCAGTTTCCAAAGATGTTATTTTTATCTGCCATCTGCCTGATTCTTTGCCTAACATCGCAAAAATTTTCAGAAGTAGGTGGGAAATATGGCTGTTGTATTTTTGCTTTTACCCAAATAATTCAATAATGTCTCTTGAATTAAAAAAATTGTTTAAAATATTTTGAGAAATTTTCATTATAAAGCTAGTTAAAAATTAGAGAACTTTAGTCACACAGTGGCAATTTGTAATACCTAAAACTTACCCAGAGAGATCATGAATATAATTCATTATTCTTCCTTAATGAACAATTAGTTAAGAGAAAATTAGTCGACCGAAGATATCTTACAAATATGCTCTCTTTCTCTCTCTATATATATATAAAACACATATATGTGTGTGTGTGTGTGCGTGTGTGTGTTCCAAAAAAATTATTCTTAGTCTCTCAAATAATTTGTATTGCAAAAAGTATTTTGGAATAAGTCTAGATGTATATAAGTTAATATATATATAATTTTAAATATAAGAGACTGAGAGGTTGGTTAAAGCTAGATGTTGTCTTTAAACTTGAAAATATAAGCATTATGAGAGTCTAAAAAAGAAAAAATATAAATTAGTAAATTCAGATTTTAATTGGAGTTATTTTTCTTTTTTTATTTGTTATTCAGAAAAAGCAACAGTGTTTTATCTGCTTTTGCTGCATAACAAACAACCTCAAAAGTTAGAAACTTAAAATCATAGCCATTTATTTGTTCATATTTTTACGTCTTGGAATATGGAGTGGACTGTGGTAGGCTTACTCATACAGTCATACGTGAGGTTGCCTGGGGAATGATTGGTTTAGAAGGGCCTTGGCTGGAAAACCTAGTTTCTGTTCCACTTGGTTTTTTAACATCCTGTTGTGGTCTTTCCCCATGGGGCATGGTCTCTAAGAAAGCCAAAGAGACAGAACTTGAGTGTATGAACACATATCAGGCCTTTGTTTTGTGTCAATTTTACAGATGTTCCAATGGGCAAACAACTTACCTGAACAATCTCAAACTTGGGGCAAGAGGGAAGATATATTACACCCTTTAGGACAAGCTACAAAATTTTGTTCCCATTTTTGTAATCTATCACATAAAGCATACTGTGGTTCTTCCTCTTAAAATTCTTTTATGGCTTACTGTCACCTTCAGGATGAAGATTAACTTCTCTAAGATTGCATTCAAGGCTATTCATAGGCTTGATACTGATCATTAATCTCTCATACATGGACCAAACTCCAAGTCATTTTTCATTCAATACATTAATTAGGTCCATAGTTAAGAAAGGGATGACTGGGTGTGGTGGCTCACTCCTGTAATCCCAGCACTTCGGGAGGCCAAGGCTGGTGGATGACTTGAGCCCAGGAGGTGGAGACCAGCCTGGGCAACATGGCAAAACCCTGTCACTACAAAAATTACAAATATTAGCTGGGGTTGGTGGTGCACACCTGTAGTCCCAGCTATTTGAGGGGCTGAGGTGGGAGGATTGCTTGAGCCTGGGACATCATGCCTGCAGTGAGCTCTCCAGTCTGGGTGACAAAGTGAGACCGTGTTTCTAAAACGAAAAAAAAAGAAAAAAAAGGAGAATTTGATTGTAGGAAGACTCATTTTCATGGAGACTACACATGTATTTGGGGTAAAAAATCAACTAACTGTTGTAAAGTCATCTTTATCAACACTTTTGGAATGCATTTGATGATGATTCATTTAGTTCTATCAGCCAGATTCAAGCTTTGGGTACTTAAATCTGAGAGATGTATAATTAGAAAATGTAATAGTTCAGAAAATTATTTTTTAGAGCCATAATTGCCCTTAGATATGCCCACAAATCCTGTAGGGTTGGTATAATACGGACTATGGATATTAACAATCAGAAAATAAAACCTAGAAATAAGAACTTTTTGTTTAATTATTTAATTATTAAATTATTGCATTGCTCTAATAATTTGAACATTTACAGTGTGTCAAATATTATGTTAAATATATAACTTACATTAGTTCATTAATGTTCATAGCAATCATTTAGTGTAAGTGTTGCGTGCCTGTTTTCAGATGAAGACACTAAGAATCAGGGATGTTGTCTAAAGTTATACAAATACTAAGTTAGTATAACAATTTGTTATATTGAGATAACAATCTGTTTAACTTTAGGTAACCCTCCTGGGGATAAAACCTAGGCCTGATTCTGTAGTATCCGCTGATAACCACTAATTTATAATACCTTTCTGCTCCCTTCCTTTTGGGTTGTATTAGTTTTTTCTTGCTATGTAACAAATTGCCGCAACTGTTTTCCTGGTTTAGAAGTCTGGACACAGATCAGATGAGTTCTCTGCTCATGGTCTCACAAAGCTGTAATCAAATTATTGGCCAGAGCTATAATCTCACCTGAAGTTCAGGGTCTTCCCCCAAGCTATACTCACATATGTGCATTAAAAACAATAAACTAATTTTATTGCAGCATTATTACTAATGTCAAAAGATTGGAAAGGTTGGGCTCAGTGACTCATGCCTGTAATCCCAGCACTTTGGGAGGACGAGGCGGGTGGGTCACCTGAGGTAGGGAGTTCAAGACCAGCCTGACCAACATGGAGAAACTCCATCTCTACTAACAATACAAAATTAGTTGGATGTGGTGGCGCATGCCTGTAATCCCAGCTACTCGGGAGGCTGAGGCAGGAGAATCACTTGAACCGGGAGGCGGAGGTTGTGTTGAGCTGTGATCGTGCCATTGCGCTCCAGCCTGGGCAACAAGAGTGAGCCTCTGTTTAAAAAAAAAAGAAAAAAGAAAAAAAAAAAGACTGGAAACAAGCTAAAAGTAGTTAACAAGGTACTGTTTCAATGACGTATAGTACCTGTATACAATGGGATATAGTACATCTGCTAAAATCACTAGAGAGATCAATATGTGGTAGTGTGGAAAAACGTTTATAAATTATGAATTGTTAATTGGAAAAGGTAAACTTATGGCATAGCATTATGTCATATATTTGTAGGCATAGTACAATTTTTTAGAAGTACAAATGGGAAACTTAACAGTAGTTGCTTTACTGAAGGTAACCTAGAGTCTGAAGTAGGAGGGACATTTGTATTTTACTATATATCTTTTTCATTCTGTTTATACTCTTTACCAAGTATATATGTTACATAACTTTTAAAATAAAAATTATTTAGTATGAGAAAACTGTACTTTAAAATAAAAATAAATGTTTTCAAAGAGCATTCAAACAGTGCCTGCAGGGGTGGAGAAGGGCGGTCAATTCAAAATATCCATACTACAGAACAGACAAAAACACTCATTATAAGCAATGTGTAAATAACTCATAATGGGGTTTCAGGGGAGGTAGAATTCATTATCTCCCATAGTCAGGGATTCAGGGACGGCATTCTGAAGATGGCTCTTTAGGCGAGTTTTCATGTTGGAGACAGGAGGAGACCTAGTGGAAACACTAGGAGGAGTGGAGATGATGAAACAAATGAGGGTCATAGAACATGAAGTTATGGATTAGGACACAAATGCCAGTTGATAGAATTCCTTTTCCCCCTGTACGAACATTAATATTCCTTTGGAATGATTAATTTGCTTATGATGTTTAGATCAGATTGGTGGAAAATATTAGAAACATGAGAAAAGGTAGAAAATGTGCAATGAATCAGACTTTCATATAAGACCAGTAGCTAGCAACTAAGAATTTTGACAGAACAGGGCAGATACCTGGAGTAAGATGAAGCTTTAAAATAGCCAAGAGGAGCACTAAAAGAGAATGCAAGGGGAATCTATAATCAAATTGTTTCTAAGTTATAACCCCTTGCCTGGGATGTGGCCCAGGTTCAGAGTTCAGTCCACCTCATTAACCATTTGGCTAGTGATTTCATTGCTAGCCCTCTGAGACCAGTGCTTTAGAGTGAAAGGGAAAATCTAGACCTCCACAACAGCGCCTTCAAAGGGAGAACTGCTCTTCCATTAATTCAACAGAGAAAATCGGTAATCAGTAGAAATATCCCAAGGCTATCAATGCAGTTGTTTTCTACTCAGTCTTGGAAGGACTGCTGACTCCATGACTGTTATCTTTGTTTAAGTTGTTCTTTTGAGAGTACTAAGGCAAACACATGAGACTCTGGGATTCATTTCAATGCAAGTTAGCACACAGATGCTGAGAACATTCCTGTACAACACAGGAGAAATGGAAGACAGTCTACAACATACTCTAAAAGCTACAAATAAGATCAAGTCCAACAAATACTGTGAGGGCCGAGCAGGATGGCTCATGCCTGTAATTACAGCACTTTGGGAGGTCGAGATGGGGTAATTGCTTGAGCTCAGGAGTTCAAGACCAGCCTAGGCAACATGGCAAAACCCTGTTTCTACCAAAAAATAGAAAAATCACAAGACATGGTGGTGCATGCCTATAGTCCCAGCTATTCTGGAGGCTGAGGTGGGAGGATTGCTTGAGCCTGGGAGGTGGAAACTGCAGTGAGCTGAGATCGTGCCACTGATCTCCAACCTAGGCAACATAGTAAGAAACTGTCTCAAAAAGAAAAAAAAAGGATTAAAAATATATATATTATTATACCTTCAAGCATACACTCAGTAACAGATATCCTTAAAACATGAGGCTAGGCTTATATTTAGATGTGACAAAATACTTTATGAAAAATTTCACAAATAGATGAACTGTTTTTGCATAATCAATCTTGTCAAAAAAGAGGAACTCATGATATGCTATTAATTATTTAAAGGTATGAATCTGATTATCGAACCACATTTTAAAGTTTCAATGGAAATAAGTATAATAAATTATTGCAGTGTTTACATCTGTTGAAATTCTGTTCTTTCTTTCATCTTTCATTAAATTTTCCTCCTGAGGCTGGCATGTAAACTGGGACTTAGCTTCTTGCCTCTTAAGAGGAGAACCCTTAATGTGGTAAAGTAAAACTTCACAGCTTTCTTAAAATCCCATAACAACATTAATTTGAAGCCAAGATCAAATATCACAGCTGTGGTAGATTAAAGATGGTTATAAACTATTTTCTGTTCCTTGCGTTAAGAAGTAGAGTTCAATTCCCCTCTTTTTGGATCTGCACTGATTTAGCGACATGCTTGACTAATAGTATCTGGCAGAAGTGACATTGTGGTGCTATCAAGGTCATGTTTTAAGAAGCTTCTGGTTTCTACCCAGGCCTTAAGGATTACTCTCTTTTAGAGCCCTGGGAGACCTTAGTGTTAGAGCACTATGCTAAAGAAGGCACATACACATTCTCCACATGACAGTCAAAATTTATTCTAGCCTTGCAGCCTCTTCACCAAGGTGTCAGACCGATCTGTGAAGCCATCTTGGATTCCCACGCCAACTTATCAACCAGCTGAGTATGACTGTGTCACTTTAACTGATGCAGAAATATCACTTTAGTTGTACGGTGCCTGGATTTGTAATCCAAAAAATCTTAAGATGTAACACAAGAATTGTTTTAAGCCACTGAATTTTGGGATAGTTTGTTATGCAACAATAGATAATTTAGACAATGGCTATAATGTCTCTGTGTCCTCGTAGTTACACATTTACCTATGATAATTGTCTACCAATGTGGAAAAATTATATTACTGTTCAGGTTGCTGGGAAAAATTGTAAGGTGAATTAAAATTAGCTATGTTATTTTCTCATTTCTTGATGTCCACGTCTTTCAGAAGCCAATGTCATCATATTACTTACCTGCTCATAAAATCTCTGAGACCAGCCACTTCCGTTAAAATGTAATGGGGTATTTGAGTTTTTTTCTACAAGATGCATTTTCCCTTTGAACTTATCTTTTATTTAGGGAATCAAAGAAAAATTTCCTAAGAAGGAAATTTCAGAAACTGGCTGACAAATAATTTCAAAAGAAAGATTTACCCAATAATTATTAGAGAGAACTTGGTGCTGACATCTTATGCCATGACACACCTCCAATTCAATTTCAATTCTAGGGGGCTTTGATTCATCTTGTGCTGCCAATGTTTCACCTGAAATTTCACCACTGTCTTTTCTCATTTGGCCTCAAAGTCTTTCATAACATGGCATATTGCTGCCCCTGAATGCTAGAATATTATAGAAGTACAGGACAGTTAATGCTTTCAAGAATAATCCTTAACAATTAGGACCAGAGATGAAATAAATGTTACAGCCTTCTATTCATGTGAACAATTTTGAGTAGCATTCCATACATTTCTCAGAAATCCTGGCAAACTCCTCTCTTTCTCTCTCTCTCTCTCCCTTTCTCTCTCTTTCTCATTATGACTTTTCCTTTTGTCCTCTCTTATTCTCTCATATCTTTATTCTTGCTTCCTGGGAATTCATTCCAAATAACCTTCCTACACCCATGTCTTTGCCTCTGCTTTGTTTGGGAGGGAAATACAAACTAAGACAGTGTTTCAACATTACATTACTTGGAAGATATTATATATTCCATTTATGCTAAAGCCCAGTCTTCCTACTAATCCAGTATTCATAGGGCTTACAGCAGGTATATTTTTCAGGTAAAATGAACGGTTTTTCGTGTAATGATGAATAATTCTTCCTGATTTCAAAAAACAAGACATCTGCATTTCAAATTTCTTGCTGAGGTGAAAACAGCAATATATGCATTTAAACTATAATTGACTAAGTATAAGATGTCAGTCTCATTAACACCTCCTTGCAAATAACTAAAGTAAGAAGTCTGGATATATACCTCCTACTGATGTGGTTCAAAATGTAGTTTCTTGGTATGGGCTACCACTAAGCTTAATAGAGAGATTAGGGGGAGTATCATTCAAATGTCAGTAAGGACTTCCGCTAACACTGATAGAAAATTATATTCCAAAATTTAATTTAAAAATTAACTAATTTTTTTTTGGGGGGGAGGAGCCAAGATGGCCGAATAGGAACAGCTCTGGTCTACAGCTCCCAGCGCCAGCGACGCAGAAGACGGGTGATTTCTGCATTTCCATCTGAGGTACCGTGTTCATCTCACTAGGGAGTGCCAGACAGTGGGCGCAGGTCAGTGGGTGAGTGCACCATGGGCCAGCTGAAGCAGGGGCGAGGCATTGCCTCACTCGGGAAGTGCAAGGGGTCAGGGAGTTCCCTTTCCAGGGGTGACAGACGGCACCTGGAAAATCGGGCCACTCCCACCCGAATACTGTGCTTTTCCAAGGGGCTTAGGAAACGGTGCCCCAGGAGAGTATAGCCCGCACCTGGCTCAGAGGGTCCTACGCCCACGGAGTCTCGCTGATTGCTAGCACAGCAGTCTGAGATCAAACAGCAAGTCGGCAGCGAGGCTGGGGGAGGGGCGCCCGCCATTGCCCAGGCTCGCTTAGGTAAACAAAGCAGCCTGGAAGCTTGAACTGGGTGGAGCCCACCACAGCTCAAGGAGGCCTGCCTGCCTCTTTAGGCTCCACCTCTGGGGGCAGGGCACAGACAAACAAAAAGACAGCAGTAACCTCTGCAGACTTAAATGTCCCTGTCTGACAGCTTTGAGGAGAGCAGTGGTTCTCCCAGCACGCAGCTGGAGATCTGAGAATGGGCAGACTGTCTCCTCAAGTGGGTCCCTGACCCCTGACCCCCGAGCAGCCTAACTGGGAGGCACCCCCCAGTAGGGGCAGACTGACACCTCACACGGCCAGCCAGGTACTCCAACAGACCTGCAGCTGAGGGTCCTGTCTGTTAGAAGGAAAACTAACAGAAAGGACATCCACACCAAAAACCCATCTGTACATCACCATCATCAAAGACCAAAAGTAGATAAAACCACAAAGATGGGGAAAAAACAGAGCAGAAAAACTGGAAACTCTAAAAACCAGAGTACCTCTCCTCCTCCAAAGGAACGCAGTTCCTCACCAGCAACGGAACAAAGCTGGACGGAGAATGACTTTGACGAGCTGAGAGAAGAAGGCTTCAGACGATCAAATTACTCCGAGCTACGGGAGGATATTCAAACCAAAGGCAAAGAAGTTGAAAACTTTGAAAAAAATTTAGAAGAATGTATAACTAGAATAACCAATACAGAGAAGTGCTTAAAGGAGCTGATGGAGCTGAAAACCAAGGCTCAAAAACTACGTGAAGAATGCAGAAGCCTCAGGAGCCGATGCGATCAAATGGAAGAAAGGGTATCAGCCCTGGAAGATGAAATGAATGAAATGAAGTGAGAAGGGAAGTTTAGAGAAAAAAGAATAAAAAGAAATGAGCAAAGCCTCCAAGAAATGTGGGACTATGTGAAAAGACCAAATCTATGTCTGATTGGTGTACCTGAAAGTGACGGGGAGAATGGAACCAAGTTGGAAAACACTCTGCAGGATATTATCCAGGAGAACTTCCCCAATCTAGCAAGGCAGGCCAACATTCAGATTCAGGAAATACAGAGAACGCCACAAAGATACTCCTCGAGAAGAGCAACTCCAAGACACATAATTGTCAGATTCACCAAAGTTGAAATGAAGGAAAAAATGTTAAGGGCAGCCAGAGAGAAAGGTCGGGTTACCATCAAAGGGAAACCCATCAGACTAACAGCGGATCTCTCGGCAGAAACCCTACAAGCCAGAAGAGAGTGGGGGCCAATATTCAACATTCTTAAAGAAAAGAATTTTTAACCCAGAATTTCATATCCTGCCAAACTAAGCTTCATAAGTGAAGGAGAAATAAAATACTTTACAGACAAGCAAATGCTGAGAGATTTTGTCACCACCAGGCCTGCCCTAAAAGAGCTCCTGAAGGAAGCGCTAAACATGGAAAGGCACAACTGGTACCAGCCACTGCAAAATCATACCGAAATGTAAAGACCATCGAGACTAGGAAGAGACTGCATCAACTAACGAGCAAAATAACCAGCTAACATCATAATGACAGGATCAGATTCACACATAACAATATTAACTTTAAATGTAAATGGACTAAATGCTCCAATTAAAAGATACAGACTGGCAAATTGGATAAAGACTCAAGACCCATCAGTGTGCTGTATTCAGGAAACCCATCTCACGTGCAGAGACACACATAGGCTCAAAATAAAAGGATGGAGGAAGATCTACCAAGCAAATGGAAAACAAAAAAAGGCAGGGGTTGCAATCCTAGTCTCTGATAAAACGGACTTTAAACCAACAAAGATCAAAAGAGACAAAGAAGGCCATTACATAATGGTAAAGGGATTAATTCAACAAGAAGAGCTAACTATCCTAAATATATATGCACCCAATACAGGAGCACCCAGATTCATAAAGCAAGTCCTGAGTGACCTACAAAGAGATTTAGACTCCCACACATTAATAATGGGAGATTTTAACAACCCACTGTCAACATTAGACAGATCAACGAAACAGAAAATCAACAAGGATACCCAGGAATTGAACTCAGCTCTGCACCAAGCAGACCTAATAGACATCTACAGAACTCTCCACCCCAAATCAACAGAATATACATTTTTTTCAGCACCACACCACACCTATTCCAAAATTGACCATATACTTGGAAGTAAAGCTCTCCTTAATAAATGTAAAAGAACAGAAATAATAACAAACTATCTCTCAGATCACAGTGCAATCAAGCTAGAACTCAGGATTAAGAATCTCACTCAAAACCGCTCAACTACGTGGAAACTGAACAACCTGCTCCTGAATGACTACTGGGTACATAATGAAATGAAGGCAGAAATAAAGATGTTCTTTGAAACCAACGAGAACCAAGACACAACATACCAGAACCTCTGGGATGCATTCAAAGCAGCGTGTAGAGGGAAATTTATAGCACTAAATGTCCACAAGAGAAAGCAGGAAAGATCCAAAATTGACACCCTAACATCACAATTAAAAGAACTAGAAAAGCAAGAGCAAACACATTCAAAAGCTAGCAGAAGGCAAGAAATAACTAAAATCAGAGCAGAACTGAAGGAAATAGAGACACAAAAAACCCTTCAAAAAATAAATGAATCCAGGAGCTGGTTTTTTGAAAGGATCAACAAAATTGATAGACCGCTAGCAAGATTAATAAAGAAAAAAAGAGAGAAGAATCAAATAGATGCAATAAAAAATGATAAAGGGGATATCACCACCGATCCCACAGAAATACAAACTACCATCAGAGAATACTACAAACACCTCTACGCAAATAAACTAGAAAATCTAGAAGAAATGGATAAATTCCTCAACACATACACCCTCCCAAGACTAAACCAGGAAGAAGTTGAATCTCTGAATAGACCAATAACAGGAGCTGAAATTGTGGCAATAATCAATAGCTTACCAACCAAAAAAAGTCCAGGACCAGATGGGTTCACAGCGGAATTCTACCAGAGGTACAAGGAGGAGCTGGTACCATTCCTTCCGAAACTATTCCAATCAATAGAGAAAGAGGGAATCCTCCCTAACTCATTTTATGAGGCCAGCATCATCCTGATACCAAAGCCTGGCAGAGACACAACAAAAAAAGAGAATTTTAGACCAATATCCTTGATGAACATTGATGCAAAAATCCTCAATAAAATACTGGCAAACAGAATCCAGCAGCACATCAAAAAGCTTATCCACCATGATCAAGTGGGCTTCATCCCTGGGATGCAAGGCTGGTTCAATATACGCAAATCAATAAATGTAATCCAGCATATAAGCAGAACCCAAGTCAAAAACCACATGATTATCTCAATAGATGCAGAAAAGGCCTTTGACAAAATTCAACAACCCTTCATGCTAAAAACTCTCAATAAATTAGGTATTGATGGGTTGTATCTCAAAATAATAAGAGCTATTTATGACAAACCCACAGCCAATATCATACTGAATGGGCAAAAACTGGAAGCATTCCCTTTGAAAACTGGCACAAGACAGGGATGCCCTCTCTCACCACTTCTATTCAACACAGTGTTGGAAGTTCTGGCCAGGGCAATTAGGCAAGAGAAGGAAATCAAGGGTATTCAATTAGGAAAAGAGGAAGTCAAATTGTCCCTGTTTGCAGAGGACATGATAGTATATCTAGAAAACCCCATTGTCTCAGCCCAAAATCTCCTTAAGCTGATAAGCAACTTCAGCAAAGTCTCAGGATACAAAATCAATGTGCAAAAATCACAAGCATTCTTATACATCAATAACAGACAAACAGAGAGCCAAATCATGAGTGAACTCCCATTCACAATTGCTTCAAAGAGAATAAAATACTTAGGAATCCAACTTACAAGGGATGTGAAGGACCTCTTCAAGGAGAACTACAAACCACTGCTCAAGGAAATAAAAGAGGATACAAACAAATGGAAGAACATTCCATGCTCATGGGTAGGAAGAATCAATATCATGAAAATGGCCATCCTTCCCAAGGTAATTTACAGATTCAATGCCATCCCCATCAAGTTACCAATGACTTTCTTCACAGAATTGGAAAAAACTACTTTAAAGTTCATATGGAACCAAAAAAGAGCCCGCATCGCCAAGTCAGTCCTAAGCCAAAAGAACAAAGCTGGAGGCATCATGCTACCTGACTTTAGACTATACTACAAGGCTACAGTAACCAAAACAGCGTGGTACTGGTACCAAAACAGAGATATAGATCAATGGAACAGAACAGAGCCGTCAGAAATAATGCCACATATCTACAACTATCTGATCTTTGACAAACCTGACAAAAAATAAGAAATGGGGAAAGGATTCCCTATTTAATAAATGGTGCTGGGAAAACTGGCTAGCCATATGTAGAAAGCTGAAACTGGATCCCTTCCTTACACCTTATACAAAAATCAATTCAAGATGGATTAAAGACTTACACGTTAGACCTAAAACCATAAAAACCCTAGAAGAAAACCTAGGCAATACCATTCAGGACATAGGCATGGGCAAGGACTTCATGTCTAAAACACCAAAAGCAATGGCAACAAAAGCCAAAATTGACAAATGGGATCTAATTAAACTAAAGAGCTTCTGCACAGCAAAGGAAACTACCATCAGAGTGAACAGGCAACCTACAAAATGGGAGAAAATTTTCACAACCTACTCATCTGACAAAGGGCTGATATCCAGAATCTACAATGAACTCCAACAAATTTACAAGAAAAAAACAAACAACCCCATCAAAAAGTGGGCGAAGGACATGAACAGACACTTCTCAAAAGAAGACATTTATGCAGCCAAAAAACACATGAAAAAATGCTCACCATCACTGGCCATCAGAGAAATGCAAATCAAAACCACAATGAGATACCATCTCACACCAGTTAGAATGGCAATCATTCAAAAGTCAGAAAACAACAGGTGCTGGAGAGGATGTGGAGAAATAGGAACACTTTTACACTGTTGGTGGGACTGTAAACTAGTTCAACCCTTGTGGAAGTCAGTGTGGCGATTCCTCAGGGATCTAGAACTAGAAATACCATTTGACCCAACCATCCCATTACTGGGTATATACCCAAAGGACTATAAATCATGCTGCTATAAAGACACATGCACACGTATGTTTATTGCGGCATTATTCACAATAGCAAAGACTTGGAACCAACCCAAATGTCCAACAATGATAGACTGGATTAAGAAAATGTGGCACATATACACCATGGAATACTATGCAGCCATAAAAAATGATGATTTCACGTCCTTTGTAGGGACATGGATGAAATTGGAAATCATCATTCTCAGTAAACTATCGCAAGAACAAAAAACCAAACACCCCATATTCTCACTCATAGGTGGGAATTGAACAATGAGAACACATGGACACAGGAAGGGGAACATCACACTCTGGGGACTGTTGTGGGGTGGGAGGAGGGGGGAGGGATAGCATTGGGAGATATACCTAATGCTAGATGACGAGTTGGTGGGTGCAGCGCACCAACATGGCACATGTATACATATGTAACTTACCTGCACGTTGCGCACATGTACCATAGAGCCTAAAGTATAATAATAATAATAATAATAATAATAATAAAATTTTAACCTAAAAAAATAAATAAATAAAATAAATAAATAAATAAAAATAAAAATAAAAATTAACTAATAATAAAGCATTATGTAATTGCATTAGTCAACAAGCACACTAAAATCTGGCCCCCAGCTTACTCAGTTTTAAAGATTTCACTTCAGCCAACGTCAAATAGTATGAAATCCAGTCTAAAACCAAATTAAAGTCACCTGTTTGCTCAGGGTTAGTATACTAACTTAATTAATAGCAAGACAGAGCAGAACAATTATTCTGAACACAACAAAAATAAGGACTAACTAAATTCTGAATTTTGTAGCATGCATCAAATTAATTAAAAATGGTTGGAAAAAATGGCAAATATCTCTTCTGGCAAGGAGTAGGCAAATGCCAACTTATAAAAGAAGCACATGGTCAGCTTACAACTGATTTGCTGAGCAGAAAACCCCTAAAAGCTCGAACGCTTTCAAATATAATGGAAAATTCTTAAATACAAATATGTACCAGAGATTTCTGTAAACATAACGAATTTGTTCTGAACTATGGTCAAAAGTGATCCTGTATTACTTTTGAAATCAAACTTCCCTGGCACCACATATTTATTTAGCTTGATAAATAACTTCATCTGAGTGCTTCAGAGATGTGGTGCCGGCATTATAGTCACATTAAAATTCCACCATCTTTTGGATACACACCCAGCAGTGGGATTACTGGATTATATGGTGTGGTATTTGGATCTTTTTGAGGAAATTTCATACTGTTTTTCATAATGGCTGTACTGATTTACATTCCCACCAACAGTATAGAGGGTTTACATTCCCACCAATAGTATAGGGGGTTTCCTTTATCCTTTATACTATTGGTGTGAATGTAAATCAGTACATCAGTACATCCTCACCAATACTTGTTATCTTTTGTCTTTTTGATAATAGCCATTCTAATGGGTGTGGGGTGATAGATATCTGTACTCTTAGGTTTATTGCAGCATTATTCACAATGGTCAAGATATGGAATCAACCTGAATCTCAGTCAATGGATGAATGAATAAAGAAAATGTATTATATATGCACAATGGAATGCTATTTAACCGTATAAAAGAAAATTCTGCCATTTACAACAACATGGATGAACCTGGAGAACATTATGTTAAATGAAATAAGCCACACACAGAAGGAAAAATAATGCATTATCTCACTCAGATGTGAAATTTAAAAAAGTTGATCTCCCACAAAGCTAGAGAATAGAATGGTGGTTACTGTGGGCTGGGACCATGGGAGTGCAGATATTGAGGAAATGTTGGCCACTGGATACAAAATTTCAGTTAGATAGGAAAAATAAGTTCAAGAGATCTATTGTACAATAGGGTGACTATAGTTCATAACAATATATTGTATTCTTTTATCCCAGGCCCTAAAGTGTCATTTCACTGTTCTCTCTTTAGGCCTAGTCTGGGCCTTGGAATTATATTGTGTTCTTGAAAAATGTGGAGACAGTGGATGTTAAGTATTCTCACAACAAAAATGATAACTATGAAGTAAGTCATATGTTAACTAGCTAGATGTAGTCATTACACAATGTATATATATTTTAAAACATCATGTTGTACATGATAAATTCTTATAATTTCATCTGCCAATTAAAACTTTTTTAAATTCCCTTGACCTTCAAGAAAAAATAAGAATCTCAAGCCACAGCTACAGAAAGAAGTTAGAGGTTTTGTTTGTTTGTTTGTTTTTGTTTTTTAACTGTGGCTTTTATTGTGCTATACAAAGAATTAGTTCTCTTATAACAGCAAAATATCCTGTGATGCTCTCTGCGGAACATTCGATTGTAGAAAGCACTGGAACAAAATGTACGTTTGCCCGTGTGAGTTTGTGTGGTGAGCGAAAGGGACAGGGAGGAGGTGGAGAGAGGGTAATTGATATTTGAGGAACTATTACAAGGTATCAAGGACACTATATTAATTACTTAATATGCTCATCAAAGCAACACTGAGATAGCTCTTTAAAATCTCAGTTTCACTGAAGAAAAAACAGATTCATCAAGATTTAGAAACAATAAAAGTAACAAAGCTCATACATTATAAAAGCAAGATTCAAATTCAAATGTTTTCTAGATTCTAAATTCTTGTTCTTCATTGCATAGCATACCACCTCTATTGAATTAAGGCAAATAAGCTTCCATATGACAGATATTTTCAGCTGCATGGCACCATTTCCATAAGGCAAATATTTTTAGCTGAGATGCATTTCTTTATAAATTAATAGGCACTATCTATATTCTAAAGAAGTACATGGAAAATTCAGCTGGGAAGAGGAAAAATGCTCTTCTTTTTTATTCTGAAATTTCAATATTCACATCTGTCTAAAGACATAATATTGCAAGAAGAAAATGGAATAAATAAGCAATAAGTGAGAAGATTTGAGAGAGTAGGGGCAGGAGCTGGGCAAAGATACTCCATCTTGTCTTCCCCTTGATTAAATTGTAAATTCCCTGGAGGTCTCTTGAATCTTTATGCAGTACTAGAAAACTGACACCATGTTCAGCAAACAAGCTTATTGCTGTTATTTACAGATAATGAAGGGCATTTCTCATGCAACAGGGTAGATACTACACCTCAAAAAAGCTTTCTAGTAAGACAGGAAGTTTGAGTTTCTCCTTGCATATTTTCTCCAATGTTGTGCATATACTATATGATATGTAAATGTATACATAGTACAGTTACTACATGATCTTTTGTCAAACTAATTTGTTTGCCTCTGGCTTGTTTTCTTTGCTCTGCCCTTAAAAGTGAGATTCTAATAACTGCCTTTTCTCCTGCCACTGGCCCAGGTGTACTAGCTGCCTATTGCAATATAACAGATGATCAGCCATAAGCTTAGAAGCTTAACACATTTTTTTGATCTCACAGTTTCTGTGTCAGGAATTCAGGCAAAGCTTAACTGCGTTCTTTACTTCAGGATCCCTCACAAAATTAGAATCAAGGTGTTGGCCAGGGATGAGGTCTTGTCTGAAGACTCAACTGAGAATGATACATTTCCAAAAATATATCATTTTTGGCAGAACTCATTTCTTATAAATTGGGCTGAGGGCCTCAGTTTGTCAGTTCTTAGCTGGCTCTTGTCCCAAAGCTGATGTCAGTTCTTGCCACAAAGGTCTCTTTAACGCAGTGGCTTGCTTCACCAAAGTGTGCAACCTGAGATAATCATAGAGAGAGAAATGTTGGTAAGGTAATAATTTAAAGCAGGATGCGATAAGCACCAGATATGTGATAGGCACACACACACACACACACACACACACACACACACACACACACACACACACACACACAGAGTCAGAATTCCAAGATTGGAGAGATCACAGGTGCTGGGGAATTCATAGAATGGTTTATATAGCAGGTAGGACTTCAATCTGATATTGAATATATGTAGATAACATCAAATATGGAAAGCAAAGCCATGTACTCAGCCAGAGGTAGCTGCAAAGACAAAAGTATAATTGTATGGATTCAAATGGCATATTCTGAGGAAATGTGGAGCACTGGACTACTTGAAGAAAATGAACTGTTTTGAGAAGTAATGAAAATTGATTATATTACACACAGCTTTCAATATGCCATACTGCTTTAAATACTTTACCTATATTAGCTTATTTAATTCTAGTAATAACCTTTTGAGATAGACAATATTATTATTCTCAGTTGGTAAATCAGAATATTAGATCCTAGAAGTTCTAAGTTACTTGATAAACTTACACAGCTATCAAACAAAAGAGATTGAATTCAACCAGGTATTCTGACTCCATAACTCATGGTCATAAAGTAGGTTAAAGCTAGTTTATGCATTTTCATAAATGCAGAATCTCTGTAGTTTTCTCTGACTTTGCTGCTTATAATTATGGGGCCATAAAGAAATCACAGACATGAGTTTTATATTCTTTAAAATAAGAAGTTTAAGATAAATAATCTTAAACTTTTCCTAAACTTGAAAACTCTATGGTTCCAATATTTTAAAAATAGATTTTAGCCTACACAAAGCCAGCAATTACAGAAGTTTTTTGGCAGGACAGAGTCATGAACCAAGGAATATTTTAGGAAACTATTCTGGTAGGAAGTGCTATATAGTCTGGATTAAAGACAGGCTATAGTCAGATGAACAGGTGAAAAACATTGCTTTAGGCCAAGTCTTCACAGACTTCCAGTGTCGTAGCTGAAAGAGATATGTTAAGGAATCACAGAGGACAAAGTTAAAGAATTTACTGAAAGGCAGTTGTGGTGATGTGGGAATCCCGTGACAATGGCAGCCAGATTTGGATTTAATTCTGGGGTCAGACACTTAACTGTGATGCAGGGAAAGTTACTTATATTCTCTAAGCTTCAGCAAGATGGAGATAAGAAGACAGTATTAGGGTAGCATAGGTATGAAGCAATAATAAACAGTTCTCAGTAAGCAATAAAAGCAACTTGGTACAATGCACTTTTATTCCTCTTACACTCAAAATCTGCTCAGGTTCCATAAAACACTCCAGATAGTGGTCTCTATGTGGTGATTAGTGATCCAAGCTACTTTGATCTCATGGCTCCCCATCTCAACCCAAAATCCCCTAGTAACCACAACAGAGGAAGAAAGAGCAGACAAATTCTTCAGTGTTTTTACCAGTTCTTTTTAGGCATTTCCACTGACTGTACACTGGGCAGTAACAAATGATTCTGCCTAACATAAGGGTCTTGAAAGTCTAGTATTCTTTATGCTCAGGAATGAGAAGAGAATAAATATTGGTAAACATTAGTGATGTCTACAAAAAACACCCAATTTATCTTAGCATAGTATCATGCACATCGCATGATGGGTATCCTTGGTGATATCTTTCACTTTACTCTTCTTGACAGAATTGGGTAGAGTAGGGTTAGGGAATAAAGAAAGGAAAGTTAAAAATACTCCCAAATACTTAAAGGTATCTTTTTTCCTTTTCATTCTGTCACCTTCTTCCTCTTTCTCTCCCTTTCTTGTGCGTATGTGTGCGCACACACACATGCACAGAGGTGCATGTGCACACACACACACACAGAGGCATACGTACACACACAGAGGTGCTCACACACATACACAAGCATGCATGCACACATGCATGTACACACCACAACTTAAAGAGCACAGATATTTCCTAAGTACACTAAATCAATCTGATTTCTCAAATTTCAGCTAGATGTCCATGAATCAAGTTAAGATTTGTGGAAGTGATAAATCAACTAGACTTCACAGGTCAGTCCTGAAGTTAACATTTCTATGATGTTTCATTCTTTGTTCTGATATTTCAGGCAGTCTGAAAACCTGAATTTAGGTCTGGGCCTGCTATATATACATCATTTCTAACATTCCAGATCTATGTGTCTCAGTTATAGAGTGGTTGTTATTTTGTGTGGGATAATTTCTTCTTGTGCTGGAATGTATTATACATTTCAATATTTTATCATCTTTGATCCCTGCCTCTAAATTTTTTAAACCCTCTTAATGATTGTGAAAAATAAATTTGTTATACACATTTTCAAATGTCCCTGGTTTTTGAGTACTCTTTTACTTGTAAAACACTGTCTAGGACTATGAATTAGACTCTTCATACATCACACGTTCTAGTAATAAAATGGTTAGTCATGGTATAGGAAAGAAAACAAGAATATCTAAGAAATATCAGATATCATAGTCTTAACACTCAGACTTCTTTTAACTAAATAGGGCAAGAGACTGTTCCCTTACAATCAAGAAGAGAAAGACTACTATGATTGTAGTATATGTCATCTTTTAGAATGTATCGTAGATATGTCATGACCTCTTTTAGAATGTATTACAGATATATTATGCCATCTTTTAGAATGTATCATAGATATATAAGTTTTGGAATACTTTATGATTTCTTTTTTATTTTCTTTCACCCAGGCTGGAATGCAGTGGTGTGATGTCAGCTCACTACAACCTCTGCCTCCTAGGTTCAAGCGATTCTCCTGCCTCAGCCTCCGGAGTAGCTGGGACTATAGGCACCCACCACCATGCCCAGCTAATTTTTATATTTTTAGTAAAGATGGGGTTTCACCATGTTGGTCAGGCTGGTCTTGAATGCCTGACCTCGTGATCTGCCCCCATCAGCCTCTGAAAGTGCTGGGATTACAGGTGTGAGCTACCGTGCCCAGCCACTTTACGATTTCTTAATTTACTTCTGTAACAGATACTTGTTGACGTTTTGTCTCCTGACAGATACTAAGTAACAAAGATGAAAAGCATAACAATCATCCATGATAATAGAAAAGATTTCTTTGAACATACATGCAATCTGAGGCAGAAAGAGTGCTGAGATTAAAATGTTAAGCCTTAAACTATACCACAAGTTACTGAAGTTGTCTGAGTTACTTGAAAAGTATCAGGTTTTATATTTGTTGCATCAAACACAATGTTGTCTAATGTAGTAAGAAAACCTAGTTACAGAAATAAAAGAGTAAAATTATTGTACATGAATTATGAATGGTCTCTGTTTTTGTTAACAGACTTTATTTTTTGGAATAGCTTTAGGTTCACAGCAAAATTGAGAGGATGGTACAGAGATGTGCCCTATATCCCTGCCCCAACACAGGCATAGCCTCCTCCCTTATTAACATCTACTGCTGGAGTGATACCATTGTTATAATATAAACCTACATTGATATGTCATTATCACCCAAAGTCCATAGTTTACATTAGGGCTCACTCTTACGTTGTGAATTCTATAGGTTTGGACAAATACATATGGACACATATCCACCATTATAGGCTCATACAAAATAGTTTTGTTACGGGGTCTCTGGGATGTTGATTTTTCTGACTGGAAACCTCTGTGGCTGCGGCACCTTTGCCCAAGTTCTTGCCCTGGATCCAAGAAGAATGAGGTATGCAGACAAGTGAAGGGTGAATAAGCATTTTATTTAACAGCTCAGAGGAGTGGGTAACTCCTCCCTGTAGGCAGATCATCAAGTCAAGTGCTCAGTTCTCAGCAGAGAGGAGGCCCTGGAGAGGGTAGCTCCTCTCTGCAGGCAAGTTACTCCAACGTCTTTGCAGGTCTCTGAAGCTCTCAGAAGAGAGAGGGTAGCTCCTCTCTGCCAGCAGGTCATCTCTGCAGCTCTCAGTGCAGAGGGTACTCCTTTCTGCAGCTGATCATCCCATTATCTCCAGCTATCAGCAGAGATAGTATACCTCTCTGCAGTGGGTTGTCCCATTGTCATCTCTCTGCCCTTTCCATTCTCTGACCATCCTCTGCCCTGCTCTGGCTGAGCCCAGGGCTTTTATGGACCTCAGAAGGGAGGAAGTGTGTGCTGATTGGTCCACGGGCAGCCATAGGCTGCCCAGAAGTAGCACCACTAGCTCACACTCCAGTTCAGGGGACTGGTAGCTTGGCCCCCAGCCTTCAGGCCCTTCCTGGCCGTAATGTGGGGCCTTACTGGGGATCCACTCCCTTCTACCCAGGACTCTGGAATTTTGCCTTTTCCAGAGAGTCATATAATTAGAATCATACATAGAAACAAGCATTTAAGGCCAGGCATGGTGGCTCACGCCTATAATCCCAGCACTTTGGGAGGCCGAGGCAGGCGGATCACTTGAGGTCAGAAGTTCAAGACCAGCCTGGCTAACATGGTGAAACCCGATCTCTACTAAAAATACAAAAATTAGCCAGGCATGGTGGCACATGCTTGTAGTCCCAGCTACTCTATTTGAGAGGCTGAAGCAAGAGAATCGCTTAAACCCAAGAGGCATAGGTTGCAGTGACCCAAGATTGCGCCACTGCACTCCAGCCTGGGTAACAGAGCCAGACTCCATCTCAAAAATAAATAAATAAATAAATAAATAAATGAATAACTAAAAAATAATAAGATATAAGCATTTAAGTATCCTATGTCTTTCCGTGGCTTGATGATGCATTTCTTTTTAGCACTGAGTAATAATCCATTGTCTGAAGGCATCACATTTTATTTATGCATTTACTTGCTAAAAATACCTTAGTTGTTTCCAAGTTTAGATAATTATGAATAAAACTGCTATAAACATCTATGTGCTGTATTTGTGTGGACATAAGTTTTCAGCTACTTTTAGTAAATATCAAGAAGTGGAACTGATGGACTGTATGGTAAAGGTATGTTTAGTTTTGTAAGAACCTGGTAAACTGTTTTTCAAAGTGGCTGTACCATTTTCCATTCCTTGTTGAGAGGCCTTGTTGCTCCATGTCTTCATCATCATTTAGTGTGGTCAGCATTTTGGATGCTGACCATTCAAGTAAGTGTATTTTAATGATAGACAAGTTTTTTTTACTATTAAATTTATTCCCACTCCATGGAATTATGTATTGTCTGATTCTGTGTTTCTTGAGAAAGCTTTTGATTGTTTAGCATCCCTTGAAACCTGCAAATAAGGAGGACTAAAAAGGTAGGTTAATGAGCATTTACTGTATTTGATCATCATTTTCTTTTTTTACAGCATTATGCACTTACATTCCTTTGTTATACATTGGTTTTTCTAAAGTTTTCTTAGTGTGAGTCATCATTTTTTAGTCTCATTAATTCTGGGATCCTAAAGAAATTGCTTTTCTGGGCCAGTGACATTGAGAAACAGATATCAGACTGTGATGAAGTCAGCAGAGAGATGTACCTTGTGAAGTGTACATCCTCTCCTTGCAAAGCCATGGCCTGCCTGCAGGATTTTTCTTTTCTTATTTTATTTCTAATTTAGTTCAGATTTGTTGGGAGATCTATAACACAAGGTATCTAACAGCTGACTAAACAGGCTAATTGAACATCTACAGGCATGTGAAATCCATGTCCAAAATGGACTAATCTCTTTTTTTCCCTAGGGTTGGCTGTTTGTTCCCTAGTATCAATTGTATTAATTATGACTCCATTCTCTAGACATCTATAGCAGACATTTGAGAATCAATCTAGTCTTTTCTAATATCTAATCAGTTAGTTAATTAATCCATCAATAACGTGCTGCTGAATATACTGTTAACCATATTTAGACCATCCCCCCTTTACTACCTCTCTGCTATGAGTATTATAACTCAGGCTATCACTATTGTTACTACTGGGGACCATGAGCTGCCAGACTGGCTTCCCTCTAATTCACCCTTCTCACAAAGGACAAAGTAATTTAAAACAAAACAAAAAAACAGGATATTGTTCAGCTTATAATACCTCAATAATTCTTAAAGCTGCCAGCAAAAAAAAATTTAAACATATGAATTTAGCACTTAAGGCCCTTCATAATCTAACTGCTGCCTTCCTTTCCCTCCTCAGTTTCTGCCATTCTTTCAGCACAACTCTTCTTTACCTGCCTGGGTCTGATGCCTGCATCCCGTATTTTTGTAATGGGCCTTATCTTAGCCCATTTTGTGTTGTTGTAACAGGCTATAACAAACTGGGAGACTTAAAAAGAGGATAAGTTTATTTCACAGTTCTGAAAGCAAGAAAGTAAGATATCAAGGTGCTGGCATCTGGCAAGAATCTTCTTTCTGTGCTTTCCCATGAGAGAAGGCAAGACGATGAGAGAGGATAGAGAGGATGAAAGAAAGAGGAAGGGGGCAGAATTCTTTTTTTTTTTTTTTTTTTTAATCAGGAATCCACTCCAACCACGAGGACATTAACGAATTTATGAGGGTAGAACCCTCATGACCTAATCACTTCTTAAAAGTCCTTTCCCTTAACATTGTGTCATTGGGGATTAAGTTTCCAACACATAAACTTTGGGGAACACATTCAAACCTTCAAACTATAGCAGACCCCATAATGTCAATGGTCTTCATCTCTACTCTGCTTGTCTAGTTTATGAATTCTGAATTCTGAAACATTTATTTTTCTAACGGTGGAACCCACATGGAGACCAAATAAAACTCTTTCAGCCATCTTATGGGATGATTACAGGAATTCTTACATGCTCCATTTTGCCTATTTCAGAGTGCACATAATTCTGTGAAGTTTCCTCAGGCAGTCATTGCCACCTTCCCCTGGGTTGAAGAATAAAGAGGTCAAATGGAATGTCTAAACCCCCAAAAAGCCTGGAGATTTCAGATTTGATACTCAGCTCCCCAAAAAACAAAAAATAAGATGCATTGAAAGATATAGCTAATTTTTAGCTTATTTGTTTTGCATTGACTTGCAATAAAATAAAATAAAGACAAAATAAAAATATATGCTTGTATATATTTTAGTATTTGAAGAAACTGTTTAAGCAAGCCAGTTGTTTAAAGAATTATTTGATTATTGTGTGGCACCTTTCAGTGTAGAGTCCTGAAAGATTATCCACTGTAAGGCAGAAAAGGCAAATCTGAAATGTCTTTATAGTTTTGACTAGACAGTTTATTAGAATAAAGATGAAGAAACATTCCAATAAAATGATTCATATCAAAATTTACACAATCCACATTGTCTGAAGTTCTGTTTTGTTTGTTTGTTTCATATCATAAAGATACATGAACATCATCTGGAAATCCTGGAAAAAAGCCTTTTATAACATTATATAATCCTATAGTGTAAAGGCATAGAACCTTTTAACTACATAGAAATCAGCAATGTGTTTTTGTGTGCTCAATTGTGTATGTATGCAAATTCAATTCTACTTGTATGTTAGCTTTGTGAAAGAAACAGCCTTTGATTATGAGTTTATATCCTGGCTCAATTATTGACCAGATGGATGACTTTGGAGAATGCCAGTAGCCTTTCTGAATTCCCCCTTATTTTGTATTTATGAATGAGATCTCTCACTTTGTATGGAAGCTCCCTGCCGGAGGTTCTTTGTGATGTTCCCTGATGTATTCTAGAATAGTGTCTGGCATATAGTAGGTGCTTAACAATTATTTACTGAAGAAATATAGGGAAGAGTTATAAAATAGACATAGGTTCTAATGGGCATGTGTAGTAGGCCTCTAAACTCTAAATTTTGTGATGCTGGCCACCTCAAAATTTCCTTGGGTTATTTATTTATGGAGAGAGTTTCAGTTACTACACAGGGACTAGGGTTCATGGGTAACTTCACCCCCACCCCCACGACTGTGCTCTTGAAGAAGGAAGCAGATAAATTTTCCAAAGTCATCACCATAATTTAGTGAAGTTGAGTGGAAATGTCTTTGTAGTGTAAGTATTTCTGAAGGCTTTATTAGGTTTATTCCTAATTGACTTGCATTTTGTGCC
Source organism: Pongo pygmaeus (assembly GCF_028885625.2). Classification (NCBI taxonomy): domain Eukaryota; kingdom Metazoa; phylum Chordata; class Mammalia; order Primates; family Hominidae; genus Pongo; species Pongo pygmaeus. Next base: position 48,829,943 of record NC_072378.2, read on the forward strand.
CACTTATTAGTCATGGTGGTCCTATCCTCTGGTTATGTCCAGCTAATTGCTCAACTCCTAAACTTCTGACTCATTTGTTCCAAGTATCGTGACCACAGGCAGATCTCTGTCAGGATTTTGTGCAACAATTTGTAACTACAGTCGAAAGTTTCACAGATGGAGCACCACAGAAATATTCTTCATAGAATCATTACTAAAGATGATTAAGAAATGAGGCTGTTATCCCTACCCTTCGCTCTGCAAGAAAACTTGTGCTCTGTGAATCTGGAAGCATTTTCTCAAATGTAACATTCAACTGGGCGCTCCCTGAAATCCCTCACTGACAGACCATAAAAGTCTTTTTTCTAAGATACCTGGGGACAAATTGACCACTCCAATTATCCATTGTTCCCTAAGGCACTAAGAACACATTACAAAAATAAAGTAAAGTTACCATATAATAATATAAGAAGCAGACAGAAATAAAATAGTTGAGAACATACAGAGTCAATAATGGTAGTGAGTCAACAGATTCTGGAAAAGGTGAAAACATGACATGTAATCGTTAAGAGAAACTTTAGTTGTCCACTATTTCCAAAATGCTTTTTAAATTTAACAGTAACTGCATGTTCCTAGCCATCGACTCTATTTACATAAACATAAACACAGCCATTAATGGGCCTCTGTGGGACTTCAAAATCAACTATTTGAGAGTCTAGAAATATGCATTTTATTTTCATGATACGATTTTAATTCCTTCTGCAGCTTTTGGTTTATAGTTACATTTTATTTATTTTATTATGAACAGTAGGTTCACTGTATTGTAGATGTTTGTGCTTTCGTATATGACGGTAAAAATGAAACTGCTTTTTCTGCTAAAGACATATATTTTCTACTATGTTCTGACCTAGCAAAGAGGGGATAGTGTCACACAGCTGTCATCCACAGAGATGCTAAGAATATATGTTGAAAACATTGCAGTATGATCCTTCCGATGGTGAGAAAAGAGCTACCAGTAAAGGTAAGATAAGTAAAAAGGATGCCTTATTTATTGCCCTTGTATGATACATATGTTGATGAAGTGAGCCAATATTCTTCCCCTGTAGCTGTAAGCCAGTGACTGAGAATAAGAGCCCTGCAACAGATGATTGGCTTATTTTGTAGACTATTTTGGGGACAGTTATTAGGACAATTTCAGGGCTCGACTATTCTAAAAGGAGTTATTTCATATGTAAGTATATTTAGTACATAGGTTATTTAGTATATAAGTGTGGATGAAAGAAGTTATTTAGTAGTAAGTGTGGATGAATCAAACTGACTACAGCATGGAATTAAGACCCAAAGAGATAAGGCTTTCTGTTTGTTTCAGGGAAAACTAAGGAAGAAGCCTGTCGTAGTAAAAAAGAAAGAGACCAAAGTAATGTATGAAAGTAAAAGTTCTCTGGTAATAGTCCAAAGTAGTGAAGCTCAGTAGTAACAATTTATGAGTTGAATATTTCCGAAGATGTCGTTGAATTCTGTATTTTTGTTTACATAAGACAGATTTGGGAAGTATAAAATAGACTTGAGAAAATTTCCCTTTAGGTTTACTGCAGATCAAAATATATGTTTTTCAATTATACCTTGGACTTTAATCCTGAATCTTTATTGAGTCTTAAGAATAAAGAGCCCTAAAAATTGGTATCTAAGTATCTCTGAGCTTCGTAGGAAATGAATATGCTAAAGCACATTTTTAAGTGATGTGTTTAAGATATGACAGAATGACACAAGCTGGTAGAGATCTAATGGGAAGGAAATTCAGTTCTCGTTTATTCATAGAAGTAGGACTGTAATCGAAGTTGGCACAATGCTGTGCAGCACACTTGCCCTTCTGAGATATTTAATACTTACACGTTCTACACACACACACACACACACACTGCATATACAATAAACCTGTGAAGTAAGAACACATACACACACACACACACACACACACACACACACAGACATACTACATATACAATAAACCTGTGAAGTAAGAAAGGGCAAGTTTTGTTCTTATCTTTGGGCACTGGGGGCCAGTATTCCTCTGTGACTTGCCCGAGGCGCACGTTGTATATACAGAGAAGCCAATATTTGAACCCAGATGCATCTTCATCCAAACTCCAGAATTTTCCACCACCCTCCACTGTCTTTCATATAAAGTTGGGACAAATATGTATGTCATTAGGCTAAGTACCTTAGCCATGTTTTAAAGAGAATACACCCAGTGTGTCAGGAAACTCCTGAAGTGCGGCTAACCTGTATCCTATTTCAGGCATCATGTTGGGTCCCTTCCAAGAGAGTAACAGCATCAATGGCACATTTTCCGTAAGTAGCTGCTTGCTGTAGACTGAAAGACTCATGTAACTACTTCAGCTGAAGTATCCACGCTATGTTGGATACTGTTTCAGTGCTTAGCAATAAATAACTCCTTTCATAACAAAGTTTATAGTCTAATGTCTATATGTTGCACAGGCTTTGGCATTGTGTGATTTAATTGTTATCACTACAATGGGGACAGTGTAGTTGTCCTCATTGCAGGGTGAGGAAATCAGAAGTGTGGAGAAACTGCCCCAGAGCCTGATTTCCCTAGTTCACCACCCAGAAGGCTGCTCCTGAGTTATTCTAAGGGGTATTTCTTCATATTGAGGGTCTTTCTTCCCCATCTCCATGGTTGTACTCATATTTAGTTCTCTCACTTTTCTAAAAGTCTCTTTTCTCTTCCCCTCTACCTGTGGAAACCCTACTGTCCCTCTAAAGCTTGGTTTAAAATTCCTTCCTTTTCAAATACTGAAGTATTCACTCTCCATTGATCTTTTATTTTTCTTTGTACTTGAAAAACTCATAGGATTTGGTGTTTAGGGCTCAATTTTTTAAAGAAAATTACTGTTTTCACATACTAATTATTTTTGTTTTACTCCTCTTCTAAAACAAATTATAAAATCTCTGAAGGACAAAGTACATCCTTGCCAAGTGCTGAATTGCTATGCATGTCAAAGTCAACAAATAGATGATTGCTTTTAAATTATTTGCATGCTTTATCTATTTGAGAGAGACACATTGTTGAATTATTCACTGTGCTTACCACATAGAGGTTGCTTAATAGTTACTATTTGAATTAAATGAAATTTATGTTTTCTAGTTACTTAATATTAGTTTCATGATATTTAGGAAGCTATCTTCAAGTCTCCAAATAGATCTACTGTTAAACTTCATTACTTTATACATATTTTATGTAGCATGAAAAGCTATATAAAAATAGGAATTTGGTGTCATAGTGGTGTAATAATAAAAATCACTGTCCTGCTGATTAAGTATTAATTTTTCTTTACTAGGGAGTAGGATGTAGTAAAATCACATTGTCTGTTTTTCAAAATACTTCCTTTCTCCTCCAATTATACAAATTATATTATTATAGCCTCAATTTGATGATTTAAGATCTAGCAATAAAATTTAAAAACATGCTATATTCATTTGTATCATAATTTAAAAGAATACAAAATATCTCCTTGCTGCTCTAGCCATGAAATAATACTAAATCAAAGAAAATACAGCCAAAAATGCCCATTAGCACATAGTGTTATCTTCTTTGTCACCATAAAAATATTCACTGTAATACATTCTCTAATGTGATGAGGAAATGAGTCAGCAGTCTTACACAGAGGGAGATGTCCCAGGTCTACTTTTGTTGATTTACTGTCAGCTTCTATTTGAATTAGACTTTGGGCCAAATACAAAGCAGAACCTAATTCATTCCCCTAATGATCATTTCTAGGATCTCTAGCAGGCTGTTTACTGCTCAGGGCAAGAGAAGACAGACGAAACAGAAAAATGGCAGAAAGGACACTGTAACACACACACACACACACACACACACACACACACACACACACACACTGAAAGCCTGCAGATTCCAGGAGTATATTTAACTATTTTTGGAGGTGTAAAGTCCAGCAGAACTGAATGATGTAAGGAAAGAAAGAGAACACATGCAAAGGTAGTTCCATTAGATGATCCTAGGCTGTCAAATGCACTATTTGCTGCCCGCTCTCCTACTGTCCTTATCACAGAAGGAAGTAGAGCCAAGTAGAGTCAAACTAAGGGTGGCACACTTTATTTCCCAATGAGGACCACAGTAATATTGCCAGCCTCACATGTTCTTCTATATTTTTGCCAGTCTCCTGCAGTATATGAAATCTATTTCTTCTCCCTTAAACCTGGACAGAATTTTGTAGCTGCCTCAGTAATAATAATGAAGCTCATGTGACTCTGCCTAACTTCCAAGGCTTGATCATAAAATGGGATAGGACGCCCCTCTGGATTGTTCTCTCTCTCTCTCTTCTCTCTTTCTGAGCTTTAGAGCTCAGTCATTATCCTGTGAGGAAGTCCAAGATGGCTCCCATGAAGAGATTCAAGTGGAGAGAAACCGACACCACATCCAAAGACATCGACTGTCAGACATGAGTGAATGAGCTTCAAAAGATTCTAGCCCTCAGCCTTACAGTCTTCTAGCTGAAGTCACAGATAATGGGAAGAAGAGAAAAGCCATCTCTACTGATCTGTCCAAATTCTGATCTACAAAGGATAGCATGATAAGTGGTTGTATTGTTCCACTACATTTTAGCGTAGTTTATGGAGTCACAGTGAGTGAAACAGATGTTGGTACCTGGAAGCACATTATTATAGTAACAAAACTCAAACACTTACCATTGGAAGCATGTGATGGGTGGAAGCTGAAATGAGGAGAATATTCGTAAAAGTTGAAAGGGCGTCTGCCATGGTCTGAATGTCTGTGTTCAAACAAAATTCATATGTTGAAATCCTAACCCCTAACTGATGGTATTAGGAAGTGGGGCCTTTAGGAGGTGATGAGGTCCTGGGGGCAGACCCTTCATGAGAGGACATAGAGCTTCTATAAAAGTAGGCCCAAGAAAGACCCCTCACCCCTTCTGACAATGTGAAGAGACAGCAAGCAGGCACCATCTCTGAACCAGGGAACAGACCCTCCACCAGACACCGAATCTGGGGGTGCCCTGATCCTAGAGTTCTCAGCCTCCAGAACTGCAAGAAATACATTTCTGTTGTTTATGAGCTACTCAGGTTATGGTGTTATTCTGTTACAGCAACTCAAATGGATTAAAACAACTTCAAAGTGATCGTTAGGAGAAGTCATATGGCTTTCAAGAAGCCTGTTAGGGAATTCTTAGAAGAAAGTAGGAAAAAATGGAACAGCAGGATGGAGGAAGAGTGGCTTTTCTTCCATAGCAGTGAGAAGTTTATTTGTTTGTCATAATGTGGAAAATAGAAACTGTACCTAGTAAATTGATGAATCAAGAGAAGGAGATTTTTGGGCAGAATTTAGAAGAGTCTTCTGGCTTCTTCTCAATGACTATGATAAAACGAGAGTGGAGGTGAGCTAAAAATATTGTCCAGTGTTCAGCTAATTTTAGAGTACCTACAAGGGAGCCAGAACATACTGGGTTTGAAAATAAATCGTTCCTATACTCTGCTCTTCAAGATTCTCAAGTTAAGAAAAGGCTTCATGGCAAAGATAAAATCTATGATGTGGCTCTAAAATATTTTGTTAAGAACTCAGAAAGCTGTAAAGAGCAATGCCTGAGAGAGCCATTCTGCCAGACTATGCCCCTCTAAGAATCTTCCAGGCAGGCCTAACAATACTTCTCTAAGAATCTTAAAAACCAAGTCCCATTGCAGTATCACGGGAAGCCCAAGGTATAGAAGGCATAGAAAGTCTTTTGTATAATGAAATGTATTATACATTGATTCCTAAGAAGCCGTTAACATTTTTAAAAGAATTATATCACCTTGAATTGAAAGGGACAGAGACACAATGAAAAAGAGGTCTCATGGCCTCCAAACTTCAATAGTTAGTAAATGGTTGGAAACTACTCAGCTTCAACCACTGGCCATTTCTTGTGGGAACAGAATAACAAAAGATAAATCAAAGAGCCCAAAAGGCAGAGGCAATAGACCCTGCAGGAAATAAGACTGAAGCCCAGTTAAGGAACTGGCACTATGAGTATGACTGAATTTCGTATCTACTATGAACTAAGGGCTGCTGTGTGTATTCCATTTTTCCTCTTTCTAAACAGAGGCCTCTATAATAGTTGGCTATTGAATGCCTGTTCAATTACTGTAGACTGGCTGTATGAGTGGAAGATCATTGTTTTTTTAGATACACACTGTATTAGTCCATTTTCATGCTGCTGATAAAGACATACCCGAGACTGGGTAATTTATAAAGAAAAAGAGGTTTGATGGACTCACACTTTCATGTGGCTGGGGAGGCCTCACAATCATGGCAGAAGGCATGTCTTACATGGCCACAGGAAAGAAGGAATGAGAACCAACCAAAAGCAGAAACCCCTTATAAAACCATCAGATCTTGTGAGACTTATTCACTACCATAAGAACAGTATTGAGGAAAGTACCCCCATGATTAAATTATCTCCCACCAGGTCCCTCCCACAACACATGGGAATTATAGGAGCCACAATTTAAGATGAGATTTGGGTGGGGCCACAGCCGAACCATAACACATACTGTCAGAATTGAGTAACCATACTAGAAGAACTGCAACTGAGAAGGTGTTTTTGGACTTGGACTTGGTTTGTATAACAAAATGAATCACTATCCTGAGTTGGATGCTGCAATAAAGCGGTATATCGAGGGGCTTGAAGTAGGGAGTGATGGGCTGTGTCCCCACAGGTTGATAAATTTGTAGAGAATACCCCAAACTTCTGCATTTATTACATAACCCTTATTTATTAGTATGTACTGACAACCAGGAGTCACTAGCCATTTGAGGAAAATGAGTAGCCCAAAGAGAAAGGTAGGAAGAGCAAATATCCATGAGCACTTGAGGAAAATAATAATTAATATAAATGAAGAGAAAAATATCAAGAAAACAATGAGTAGAGGGCTCACATAATAGGCATTTCAGAAAGAGAATAGAAAATACAGATGGTAAGAAATAATCCAGAAATATTAGAATGTAAATCCTCAGAGAGGGGTTTATAAGGATAAAAGCCAGAAAATGTTTAAAAGACTCACACATAGAAATATTGCCATACAATTTTTATATTTTAGGACAAAAGTGAAAACCCAAAGGATTCTGGGAAAGAGGAGCAGGGACTAGGATACCATTCAATGGAAAACACTGAACTGGTACCAAGAATCCCTGCAGGAGCATTGGGTGCTGGAAGACATTACAGCAATGACTTTAGCACTAGAGTGCTCTAGCCAATAAAGTATACAAATGCTAATAAGAGAAAATTAACATAGAGATAGGTAGATGATAGAGACAGATATAAGAAAGATAGGAGGATATATATATAAATATAGATATAAATATTAATATGTAAGTACTCCATAAACCTCCTTTGAACATTCTCTTAAAAAAATAACTACAGTATTATTCTAACCATTGAAACAATTTGAAAAGAAGGATGCTGCAACATTCCAGATAAAGTGGAAAACAAAAATCTAGCTTAGGAAAGCAAAATGAAAGTGTCCCAAATATGTGTATGAGACCACCAGTTTGATTTATTGTAGGGGACCACAGGATTTTAATAATGTCTTTGAGAAGTTACAGAATGGCACCTATCATAAAACATTGTTAAGAAATTGGATGATAATAATAAAATGAAGGCATATTCTTCACTTATTAAAAAAATATGGTAAAATGAAGAAGGTATACAAACTTCAGAGAAAAAAATATTGAATAAACAACTGGTTCATCAGGAGGCAGAAGTTGCAGTGAGCTAAGATCACGCTGCTTCATACCAGCCTGGGTGACAGAGCAAGACTGTCTCAAAAAACAAAAAACAAAAAACAAAAAAACTGTGGTTCAAATATGAAAAAAAAAAGAACTTCTGCAGCATGATTATAATCACTTGATAAGGTGTAAGAAATTTAAATAGCATTTGTTGTAGATGCAGGAAATACTCTTAATTAAATGGCACAGATTTAGAGATGTAGAAAATATATTCTTATTTGTAGCTACAATTTCCATATGTACAGGTACAATTATTCATTCTACAGTGAAAATGGTTATACAATTATGACGTTATAATTGTCATTAATAGTTTTTATATTTTTAAAATAATTGTAAAATGAATTCAGGAGATTTTTAGTTATATAACAAATTAAAATGTGATTGTGTATATATATATATATATAATCACATATATATATATTATTTATTTCTGGAGACGGAGTCTCTCTCTGTAGCCCAGGCTGGAGTGCTGTGATACCATCTCAGCTCACTGAAAACTCTGCCTCCCAGGTCCCGGTTCAAGCAATTCTCCTACCTCAGTCTCCCAAGTAGCTGGGATTACAGGCAAGCTCCACCTGCGCAGCTAATTTTTTTGTATTTTTAGTAGAGACGGGGTTTCATCATGTTGGACAGACAGTTCTTGAACTCCTGACCTCATGATTCGCCCGCCTCCGTCTCCCAAATTGCTGGGATTACAGGCTTGAGCCACCGCGCCTGGCCAAAATGTGATTATATTTTACTTTGAAATGTAATGCTATATTTAAGATAAATAAGAAAGTTGTGGAAAAGATTTGTAGGCAAAGTATAGTTGTTGATTTCCTCATATTTATAAATGATTGATATTTTTAAAAGTGATTAATGAAGAAATAGAAGTTTTAACACATTATTTAAGTTTAAAGGATAACCATTTGAACTAACAATTTGAATAATGACAAGGGGAGAAATTTTTAAAAATCTACTAAATTTCTCATTTTCCAATGTATCAAGTCAGTAGATTATTTTTTAATAAAAGGATCAAGAAATAGGTATTTGTGTGATTTGAAAGCAATAAGGTAAGCATCCTATTTTGTAAGGGCATGTATTTGCCCTTAAAAGATGTGAATAAAGTAGTAATAAAAATAAACATTATATATGCCTTCGTTATACCAAACATTTTCATGGTAACGAAGCATAAAGCATCAAACACATCATATAATATTGAAGCTTCCTGCTTTCTCTATGCGTGGAAGAACTGTGTTATGAACACTTTGATAATAACTTTTGTTGAAATGAATCATATTCCTCATGTAAATTGCATCGAGTAAGATAAAGTGGATAAAATGATTGCTTTCCAAAATATAAGCAAATCATATGTGAAGAATACCTGAGGAATTATAAAGGATATGCGTTATTAAATTTGAACTTTATCTCAATATAATTGTTATATTATTTTCATATTTTAAATGAGAAAAATAATGATTAGAATAGTTTTATCTTGCCCAAAGTCATATAGTTATTAACTGGTCAAATCTAATTTCAAACTCTGTCTTCAGATACCAAGGGCTTGTAATTTTAGATAAATACCCTAGGCACATTTTGGTCACCATTCTGTGTACTTCACATTGGAGGAAGAAATTTTCTGTGATACTAAGAAGAGAATTTAAATAATATTTTAATAGAAGACAGCAAAACAAAATGTATTTCCTGAGTTAGGTTAGCATAGAAATATCCAATTATTATGACTAAGCAAACATATAATAAATTAACCATTGGCTTAGCATTGTCTATTTAATCATAACATTAGAGTCACAAGCTTAAAACCTTTTTTGGTGAAATTATTTTTTTTAATTTTAATTTTTATCTTAAGTTCTGGGGTACCTGTGCAGGTTGTGCAGGTTTGTTACACAGGTAAACACATGCCATGGTGGTCTGCTGCACCTATCAACCCATCACCTAGGTATTAAGCCCAACATGCATTAGCTATTTTTCCCAATGCTCTCCCTCCCCTCACCCCAACCCCATCCCCTGACGGCCCCTGGTATGTTGTTCCCCTCCCTGTGTCCATGTGTTCTCATTGTTCAGCTCCCACTTATAAGTGAGAACATGTGGTGTTTGGTTTTCTGTTCCTCCACTGGTTTGCTGAGGATAATGGCTTCCAGCTCCATCCATATCCCTGAAAAGGACATGATCTCATTCCTTTTTATGGCTGCATAGTATTCCATGATGTATATATACCACATTTTTCTTATTCAGTCTATAATATTAGACATTTGGATTGATTCCATGTCTTTGCTCTTGTGAATAGTGCTGCAATGAACATACGTGTGCATGCATCTTTGTAACAGAATGATTTATATTCCTTTGACTATATACGCAGTAATGGGATTGCTGACTCAAGTGATACTTCTGGTTCTAGATCTTTGAGGAATCACCACACAGTATTCCACAATGGTTGAACTAATTTACATTTCCACCAACAGTGTAAAAATGTTCCTATTTCTCCACAACCTCGCCAGCAACTGTTGTTTCTTGAGTTTTTAATAATTGCCATTCAGACTGGCATGAGATGGTATCTAATTGTGGTTTTGATTTGCATTTCTCTAATGATTAGTGATGCTGACCTTTTTTTCATATTTTTGTTGGCCACTTAAATGTCTTCTTTGAGAATTGTCTGTTCCTGTCCTTTGCCCACTTTTTCCTTTTTTTTTTTTTTTTTTTTTTGTAAATTTGTTTAAGTTCCTTGTAGATTCTGGATATTAGACCTTTGTCAGATGGATAAGATGGATAGATTGCAAAAATTTTCTCCCACTCCATAGGTTGCCTGTTCATTCTGATGATAGTTTCTTTGCTGTGCAGTAGCTCTTTTATTTAATTAGCTCCCATTTGTCAATTTTTGCTTTTGTTGCAACTGCTTTTGGTGATTTCATCATGAAATGTTTGCCGGTACCTATGTCCTGAATGGTATTGCCTAGGTTTTCTTCTACGGTTTTTATAGTTTTTGGTTTTACATTTAAGTCTTTAATCCATCTTGAGTTAAGTTTTATATAAGGTGTAAGGAAGGGGACCAGTTTCAGTTTTCTGCATATTGCTAGCCAGTTCTCTGGGCACCATTTATTAAATAGAGAATCCTTTCGCCATTGCTGGTTTTCATCAGGTTTGTCGATGATCAGATGATTGTAGATGTGCAGTCTTATTTCTGCATTCTCTATTCTCACAAACTTAAAGTCTTGAATTATATTTGTCAAGAATATATTAAACTTTTGCAAAAACATGATGGTTCTACACAAATATTTATGACTTTAAAACTCATGCCAAACCAATGGTAATTCACAAAAACCACCACCTCTGAAATCATTCTTATTTTTATATGAGACAATAGCTATTGAACTGATTTTAACAAAGTGGAAGTGAAGAATATGAGATTTTTATATATGACCTAAAAAATAACATTATAACTAAAGAGTCTAGATGAGGTAGCTCATATCTTTTTGCCCAATAATTTTAAAGGGTTTTATGTAGAGCATATGCAAAATGTAAAAATACTTTGCTCTGATAAGGAGATATTAAATTACACTTCAATTAAAATTCAAATGGAATATAGAAATTAGCAAGTAATTTGCTCAAACGCATAATCTTAAGATCCTCTTTCTGTTTAGTGATTCAAATTTGTTTCTTAAGTGGTCACAAAAAGGCAAATTCATGAGATATTATAATTCAATGTATTTAGTAAAAATGTATCACATCTCTGAGCATTTAGCTAGCTAAATGCATCCCAACACTCATGCATATCATAAATTTTCCCCAGACCATAAACTCTTGCTGGGCTATTTGGCTGATACGCAGGCACTACTTGAGGTTTCTCTGAAGTTTAAGCACCAAGGAATTGGAGGAAATCTTCTCAATGAGTAGAATGCTTAAGGCTTACCCAGAAGCCTAGGAAAATGTAATGGTTTCTGGGGTCAAGCCCAGGGTCTCACTACCCTGTTTCTCCTCTGAGGTGCTGCACCCTACATCTCAACAACTCTAGCTCAAGCCTTGGCTCAAAGTACCCTAGATAGAGCTCAGGCCACCACTTCAGAGGGCACATGTTGTAAGCCTTGGTGGTTTTCACATGGTGTTAAGCATGTGGGTGTGCAAAATACAAAAGTGAAGAGGGCTTGGCAGCTTCCACCTATATTTCAGAGGATGTATTGGAAAGCCTAGGTGCCCAGGCAGTAGCCTGCCACAGGAGCAAAGCCCTCACAGAGAGTCTCTTCTAGGTCAGTGTCAAGGAGCTAGAGTTGGAGCCCCCACACAGAGAACCCACTGTGGTACTTCCCAGTGGAGCTGTGGGAACAGAGCCATCATCCTCTAGACCCCATGATGTTACAGTCATCAGTAGTTTGCAACCTTAGTGTAAAAAAGCCGTAGGCAACAGACTCCAACCAGTGAAAGCAACTACAGGGGGCTGCACCATGCAAAGCCACATGGCTATAGCAGCCCAAGGCCTTGGGAGCCCACTCCCTGCACCAGTGGGTCTAGTATGCAGGACATAGAGTCAAGGGAGATAATTTTAGAGCTTTAAGATTTAATATCTGCCCTCTGGGTTCCAGAATTGCATGGGGCCTGTTACTCCTTTCTGTTGGCTGATTTATCCCTTTTGGAATGGGAATGTTACTCAACGTGTGTACCATCCCTTTGGTAATAAATATGTTTGTTCCTTGGAAATAAATATCTTTGTTTTGATTTTACAGGTTCATAGGCTGAAAGAACTTGACTTGGAGTCTCGAATGAGACCTTGGAGTTTTTGAGTTGATGCTGCAAGAAGTAGAGATTCTTGAGGACTTTTGAGAAGGGATGGCTATATTTTGCAATGTAGGAAGAACATGAGATTTGGGAGGTGAGGGGGCAGAATGATATACTTTGGATATTTGTCCCCTCCAAATCTCATGTTGAAATATGATCCCCGATGTTGGAGACTGTGCCTAGTGGAGATGTTTGAGTCATGGGAGTGGATGCCTCAGGGTGCCCTCCCCCTGGTAATGGGTGAGTTCTTGCTGTGTTCATTAATGCAAGAGCTGGTTGTTTAAGGCAGCCTAACACCTGCTCCTTTCTTTCTTGCTCCTTCCCTTGCCAGATGACATGACTGCTCCCCATTCACATTCTGCCATGAGTAAAATCTTCATTAGGCCTCATCAGGAGCTGAGCAGGTGCTGGTTCCATTCTTGTACAGCCTGTAGAACTGTGAACAAAATCAACCTATTTTCTTTATAAATTACCCAGTCTCAGAAAATCCCTTATGGCAACACAGACAGACAATACACCATAGTTCTACTTTCTGCTTTTATTATATCAACTCTCTTTTTTTTCTTTTTCTTGTTTTTTAATATTCCACAAGTAAGTGACATCATGTAGTATTTGCCTTTTTGTGTCTGGCTTATTTCACATAACATGATGTCCTCCAGGTCCATCCATGTTGTAGCAAATAAAAAGATATCAATCTTTTTTTTATCGCTGAATAGTATTCCATTGCATATGCACACCAAATTTTCTTTATCTATTCATCCAGTTTTGGACACTTGGGTTGATTCCATATCTCAGCTATTGTAAATAATGTTTTGATTTATATCACAGTTCAAATACTTTTCAACATACTGATTTCATTTCCTTTGGATATATACTCAGTAGTGGGATTCCTGGATTGTATGATAGTTCTATTTTTAATTTCTCAGGTATCACCATACTGTTTTCCATTTACAATGTCATTAAAAATGTTTAAATGTTCTATGTTATCCGCATGCTCACCAAACCTTGTTTTCTGTTGTCTTTTTTATAGTAGCCATTCTAACTGGAGTGAAGTGGTATCTCATTGTGGCTTTTATTTGCATTGCCCTAATGATTAGTGTTGTTGAGAATTTTATAATATACACATTGGCCTTTTGTATATCTTATTTTGAGAAATGTCTATAAGGTCTTCTCCTTACTTTTTAATTGGGTTAGTTTTGTTGTTGTTGAATTGCTCAAGTTTCTTATATATTCTGGATATTAACCCCTCGTAAATTGTATACTTTGCAAATATTTTCTCCCATTTGGTAGGCTGTCTCTTCACTCTGTTAATTATTTTCTTTGCTGTGTAAAACCTTTTTAGTTTGACCTAATTTCATTTGCCTCTTTTTGCTTTAGTTGCCATGCTTTTGAGGTCTTTTTTTCAATTGCCTGCCTAGCTCAAAGTTTTAAAGCATATCTCCTGTGTTTTCTTTTAGTAGTTTTTATGATTTGGTTCTTAATACAGTTTGAGTTGATTTTTGTATATGGTGAGAGGTAGGGTCTAGTCTCTTTCTTCTGCAGTTGTATATCCAATTTTCTGAGCACCATTTATTTCAAAAACTGCCTTTTCCCCAATATGAGTTCTTGGCAATATTGACAGAAATCAGTTTAGGATAAATGTATGAATTTATTTCTGGGTTCTCTGTTCTGTTCCACTTGTCTATGTGTCTGTTTTTATGCCAGGACCATTCTGCCTTTTTACTATAGTTTTGTAATATATTTTGAAGTCAAATAGTGTAATATCTCCAGCTTTGTTCCTTTTGCTCAATAGTACTTTGGCTTTTTAAGGTCTCTTGTAGTTCCATATGAATTTTAGTGTTTTTGCTTCCCTTTCTGTGAAGAATGTAATTTGTATTTTGATAAGGATTGCAGTTATACCTGTAGATCACTTTGGGCTGAGACTGGGATGATTTATAAAGAAAAGAGATTTTTTCTTTGGCTCACAGTTCTGCAGGCTCTATAAGCATGGCACCAGTATCTGCTTGGCTTCTGATGAGGGCCTCAGGGAGCTTGGAATCATGGTAGAAGGCAAAGGGGAGCTGGCATGTCATATAGTGGGAAAGGAAACAAAATAAATGCTAGGCTTTTTAAAATAACCAGTTTTCATACAAACTAAATGCAAGAACTCACTCATCACAAAAGGGATGATGCTAAGTCATTCTTGAGACATCTACTCCTATGATCAAACACCTCTGACTAGGCCTCACTTCCAACATTAGGGATTGCATTTCAACATGAGATTTGGAGGGAGTAAATATCCAAACCATATCAGATAGTAGGGAAATTATAACAATATAAATTTTTGCAACCCATGGACATGGAATATATTTACATTTATTTGTGTAATTTGTGTCTTCTTCAAATTCTTTCATCAGTATTTTATAGTTTTCATCTCTTTGAATAAATTTATTTTAGGTATTTTATTTTTTGTAATTATTGTAAATGGAATTATTTTCTTGATTTCTTTTTCAGGTAGTTTGTTAATGATATACAGAAATACTACTAATTTTTTTATGTTGATTTTGTATCCTGTGACTTTACCTAGATGTTTTATTTGTTTTAACAGTATTTTGGTGGAATTTTTAGAGTTTTCCATATATCAAATTATGCCATCTGCCAACAGGAACAATTTGACTTTCTCCTTTCCTATTTGATTTGTCTCTTTCTTGCCAAATTGCTCTGGCTAGGACCTTTAGTATTATGTTGAATAAAAGTGATTGAAGTTGGCATGTTTGCCTTGTTCCAGATAAAAGAAAAAAAGCTTTTATCTTTTTCCCATTCGTTATAATGTTAGTTGTAGGTTTGTCAATATGGACCTTTGTGTTGAGGTATGTTCTTTCTATACCCAAATTTGCTGATAGTTTTTATCATAAAGGGATATTAAATTTTGTCAAACACTTTTTCTGCATTTATTGATCACATGGTTTGGTTTTCATCTTTCTTTTTATTAATGTTGGGTATCACATTTGTTGATCTTTGTATGTTTAACTAATTTTTCATCCCTAGGATGAATTCCACTTGGTTATAGTGGATGATCTTTTTAATTTGCTGTTGAATTCTATTTGCTAGTATCTTATTGATAATTTTTACATTTACGTTTATCGTGAATATTGGCCTGTAGTGTTCCTTTTTTTTTTTTTTTTTTCTGTGTCTTTGTCTGGTTTTGGAATCAGGATAATGCTGACCTCATAAAATGAGTTTGGATTAATTCCTTTTCTTCAATTTTCTGGAATAGTTTTAGAAGAAATGGTATTAGTTATTTAAATGTTAGGTAAAATTCAGCAGTGAGATCATCAAGTCCTGGGCTATTTTAGATGAAAGACTTTTTCTTACTGGTCCAATTTCCTCACTCACCATTAGCCTGCTCCAGGTTTTTTGTTCATTTGTTTGTTTGTTTTCATTGTAATTTAATCTTGGTAGGTTGTACATGTTCAATAGTTCATCTATGTATTCTATGTCTTCAAATATGTTGGTTTATAGATGTGAATAACATTCTTTTGTTAACCTTCATATTTTTGTGATATCAGTTTTAATGCCTCCTTTTTCATTTCTAATTTCATTTATTTGTATTTTTTTCCCTAGTCTGGCTAAAGGTATGTCAATTTTATTATCAAAAAGACAACTCTTCATTTTGTTGATCTTTGAATTTAAGTCTATATTATTTATCTTTGCTCTGAGCTTTATTATTTCCTTCCATCTATCAATTTTGGGTTTAATTTGTTTTTGGTTTTCTAGTTCCTTGAGGTGCATGGTTAGGTTGTTTATTAGAAATATTGTTTTCTTTTGTGACATAGGCATTTAGTACTATCAAATTTCATTTTAGAACATCTTTTGTTTTGTCCCATATGTCTTGGTATGATGTGTTTCCATTCTCATTTGTCTCAAGGAATTTTTAAATTTTTGTTTTATTTTTTTCATTGACGAGTTGGTTATTTAGAAATGGGTTTTTTAATTTCCATGTATTTGTAATGTCTCTAAAATTTTTCTTGTTGATTTCTATGTTTATACCATTCTGGATTGCAAAGATATTTGATATGATCTTTATTTTCTTACAATTCTTAAAACTTGTTTTGAGGCCTGACATATGATTGATCCTGAAGAATGTTGCATGTGTAGCTGAGGTGAATGTGTATTCTGCAGTGGCTGGATGGAAGGTTTTGTAAATATCTGTTAAGTTCATTTGGTCTATGACATAGTTTAAGTCTGAGGCTTCTATTTATTCTCTGTTTAGATGCTCTGCTCAGTGTTGAAAGTTGAGTTTTAAAGAACTTTATTATGATTGTATTTCCATCTATTTCTCTCTTTAGATCTAACAAAATTTGCTTTATACATTTGCGTGCTCCAGTGTTGGGTGCATATATATTTACAAATGTTATACTGTTGTTTAAAAGTGTGTCTTACTAAATAACCATGGTACCAAAGCATTCATTATTATAATGGTGGTCTCTAATGCCTGTTTACTTTAATACAATGACCAAAACATAGCAGTTAATTAAGCAGTTGGACATTTAATTTGTTCATTAATTCATTTATTTAGTACCATAAGAAGTAGGCTGCTTATTGTTCAAAATGTTACTCAGCTACAGAAGAAAGTTATTTCACTCAAACACTATGCAAAGAAAAGACGTGCTATGACATCAATACAGTTAGAGTGAGAATATGTGACCAAAAAGAAATAAATGAGCTCATGAGACAAGACTTAAGATACCATAATTTCAAGATGCATTGGTTCTGTAAATAATAGGAAATTATTATTTTTGCCTTGTTTTGGGGAACTAACATAATTCATCAGCAAGAGAATGAAGGAGACAACACTTTCTGTAGATGTCAATGACGCTCATCAGTTGATAGTCCAACTGGGGCAGCTGTATTTCTTTTCTTAACTGAAAAATTACTCTGGAAAATAAATGGAGTTTAAACATCTTGTGGTGACTGGCTCTTTGGAGAAAAGAGTATCAGTGGTGGAGAAGGTGTATAGAACAAAAGAATTAGCATTAGAAATCTTTATTACTTTTTAAAACTTCATCAATTTGTAATGTCTCACTTTAAATTGGAAATAACATTGGAAATATAACAAAATATTAAACATCAAACATTATATACTTATATGCATATAATATAAAATATTAAACATTATATACTTATATGGTGAACTAAAATCTATCTACCTGAAGACTAATTCTAAGGAAATGAACCATATGTTTAGTTTTCTTTTTTTATTTATCAAAACTTTAAAAATAGCAAAACTGATTCGTTATGAATTTCTCATTATTTCCCTTAATTCATCCACATTTTAATAGAATTACTAATGTCTTTTAAAGAGCTATAAAATAATCTCATCATAAATATGATGATCTCCCAAATCATGATTTACAGAAATAATATTAACTTAGGTAGACTTTTTAAAATTTCCATTTTGTGCTATGTTGAATACATACAAATCTTGTCATCAACAAAATGTCATTTTTTTCTGTCATTCTCTTACATTTTATTCAGTAGGAAACATTTTTCTGTAGCCACTGGATAAAATATCATCAGAGTGATGACAGTTTGCTCAATCTGAACTAATAGGCAGTCTTTTCAATTTTCAAGCCCAGCCCCTATTCAAAATTTAAATGCCTCCTCTAATATAGTAACCAAAATTCTGGACTTGATTTGCCACTAATTAGTCTCCATTCTTTCAAGTCCACTTCTTGTAATCTCACATTGAGCACAGGGGGAGGGGTGTCTTTTCGTTCTCCTTCCAAGTAACTATCTGGTCTTAAGCCTCTGGCACTAGGACTTGAAGACAGAGGAGAGGAAAAGAAGAAATATTCCCCACTTGAAATGGTGTCAATGAACACAAGCTCTTTGCTTGCTGTAGTCTGTTAGATACCTTAAGACTAAGCTCCTCTCTCTTGTAGTTCTCTTGACTTGAGTGAATACACTGGTAGTCAGTTGGGAACCTTCCTAGAGTCCTGATTTTAATTTGCGCTTCTTGTTGTTGATGTCCCTTCGCTTTTTTGGAAACCATAGATGACCTCACACTGACTTTTCCCTTGTTTGCTAATATATGGTTCATGGGCAACTTGCATGCATTTACATCTCATCTTCAGAATTGTGCAGGTCAATTCCAAAATAACAACCCTGTCTTGTCTCTGCCCCACAAAAACTTAGGGGCCTTTATTTGCTTTTCCGAACTTCACAGTATTGCTTTAGTTATAGGTTCTGAAAACTGGAAGAACTAAGTCATCGTTTCAAAGTCTAAACTTGTATTTTCCTTTCAATTACATATTGAGAATATGAGTTTGCTTTCATTTTCCCATGTGTGATGTCTGACTTTATATTTGTTTAGACTGTGCTCTCATTGAGATAACTTTAAGTATTAAATCAAACTGTCTTTGGTTTTGTGATTATTTCTTCTTAGAAAATCATTGGCATACAGATAACAGATAGATAGTCTTCTATATTCCAATGTTTACTTCTTTCTTAAACATTATTTTTCCTTTTCTTGAGTAACACCAAGTTCTCTGTTACCCTTCTAATTTTCTTCTTTAACATATTATTTATCTGAGTTTAGTAATCAAATGTTAGAATCATTTGACATTCTACTTGAGGCCTACTTTCTATCTCTGAGAGGGAATTTTATTTATTCTCATGTATTCAGTTGCAAACCGTATATGGAAAATTACCAAATGTATATCTACATTGCAGAGTTTTCTCTTTACTCATAAAGATACATTTACTCTTTCTATTTAACACCTGTTTCTGGCCAAATTCTCTAAGAATTAGATGACAATTCCCCACCCTCCCCCAATTTGTTTCTTCTCCAGTGTTTACTATCTCAGCAAAATAGCTCAACAAATACCTTGCTCCTAGAGTACATGAAATTTGTATTTGACGCTTTGCTCACTCTTACCCTCTAGATTCAATTAATCACCCAGACATCAACTTCTTTGTGTAAATATCATGTGAGTTCATTAATTTATTTGAATTTCTTTTGTCATCCTAATTCCTATTATTGTTTACCTTGGTTATCACACCATCTCCTAGACTAGATGAAGTTATATATCATTCTTTCTCTTTCGAGAATATTCTTTTTTTTCTTTTTTTGAGACAGAGTCTCGCTCTGTCACACAGCCTGGAGTGCAGTGGCGCGATCTCGGCTCACTGCAACCTCCGCCTCCCGAGTACCTGGGACTACAGGCACGCGTGCCACCATGCCCGGCTAATTTTCTTTTTTCTTTTCCTTTTTTTTTTTTGAGACGGAGTCTCATTCTGTCACCAGAGTGGAGTGCAGTGGCGCAATCTCGGCTCACGGCAACCTCCGCCTCCCGGGTTAAAGCGGTTCTCCCGCCTCTGTCTCCCAAGTAGCTGGGACTACAGGCACACACCGCCATGCCCGGCTAATTTTTGTATTTTTAATACAGACGGGGTTTCACCATGTTGGCCAGGATGGTCTCCATCTCTTGACCTCGTGATCCCCCCGCCTCGGCCTCCCAAAGTGCTGGAATTACAGGCGTCAATTTTTTGTACTTTTAGTAGAGATGGGGTTTCACCGTGTTAGCCAGGATGGTCTTGATCTCCTGACCTCGTGATCAGCCTGCCTCGATCTCCCAAAGTGCCGAGATTACAGGCGTGAGCCACCGCGCCCGGCCAAGAATATACTTTACATGACAATTAGGGCCTTATAAAAAATCATAGTGATTATTTTACTCCTTTGTCTAAAACTCTCCAATTATCCTCTATTTTTATTAAAGCCTCAGATTATTAACATTGCCCATGATGTGTCATTGTCCAATGAGATAAACCGTGTTTATATCTTACCCAATTCTTTGT
Source organism: Pongo pygmaeus (assembly GCF_028885625.2). Taxonomy (NCBI): domain Eukaryota; kingdom Metazoa; phylum Chordata; class Mammalia; order Primates; family Hominidae; genus Pongo; species Pongo pygmaeus. Next base: position 48,850,347 of record NC_072378.2, read on the forward strand.
AAGGTACATTCCACCTAGAATGACTCAATTTTTTTGTTTTGTGTTATTTCCAGTCTTAATGCCTTTGTATATAACACTACCTTATGTAACTCACATGCTACTAGCCTCCTTCCCACCCACCTATATACTACGTATACATACAGCCACTTTTTGCCTCATTAGTGTCACACTTGATGTAACTAACTCAGGGAAGACTTATGAACTTCACGCAAGTTTGATTTTACCATTAATTGTATAAATTTCTTCCAATGCCACTCATTTCTACCAAATTGTTTAATGTGACTCTAATGTTGACTGCAACGGTATACACAATGTGCATTTTTTTCATCACTGTATGTCCATAGTCTTGAACAGTACTTAATACAGCGTAGGTACTCAAATATTTATTAAACAAACCACAGCTTTAACTGTAGTTCATGGCCAACAGCCTAAATGGGCAGAATATTTAAAGAAGTGAAAGAAAACAGTCATTTGTCTAGTTCCCATAGGCTGTTATAGAAAATTATAAAAAGCTTCCAGAAGAAAGTTTTTGGAAGTCTTTTAGATATTATGTGCCAGGCAACTTGTGAAGTTCTCAAGCTAGAAAATTCAAGTACAACTCTAGTGTCCTTTTCTATAAGACAAATCCCCACTTCACATTATCAGATTTCATAGACTCATATATGTCTGTCTATTACTGTATTCATTCAGCTAGATAAATAGAGAAGAGATGAGGAAGAGAAGAACAATATAATATTTAACAGATGCACCTTTGGGTGATAGAATTAAAAGCACTTAAAAATTATTCCTTGGCCGGGCGCAGTGGCTCACGCCTGTAATCCCAGAACTTTGGGAGGCCGCGACAGGCGGATCACGAGGTCAGGAGATTGAGACCGTCCTGGCTAACGCAGTGAAACCCCGTCTCTACTAAAAATACAAAAAATTAGCTAGACGTGGTGGCGGGCGCTTGTAGTCCCAGCTACTCAGGAGGCTGAGGCAGGAGAATGGCATGAACCCGGGAGACAGAGCTTGCAGTGAGCCGAGATCACGCCACTGCACTCCAGCTTGGGCGACAGAGCAAGACTCCATCTCGGAGAAAAATATATATATATATTCCTTATACTCTTGGTATTTTACATCTAACTATACCCATTTTAATTTCATAATTATGTATACTTAGACATAAAATATTATTAAACAAAAGGCTGTATCAAGCACACGTGTCTACATGAATTTAACTAATGTTTATTAAATGTGATGGGTACTCTACTAGTTTTAATTTTACCAAGATATTGGTAAAATTGTTTTTCAGAAATTTCTCACTATTTATCCTCAATAGAATCCAGGAGACAACACAAGACATTTAGAACTTTCTTTTTCCATTAATACTGTCATAAATTGGAGAACCAGAAGTTGTTATGCAGATGTGTATTAGATAGGAAGTTTAGAGATACTGGCTGTCATAGGCTATCATTATTGAAAAAGCAGAGTACATGGCTACCCCAATAGTTTCTTTGTTTTTCATATATATTTCATTAAGATTTGTAATAATATTTTAGGCACAAAGACATCATTAAGTTGCAATTCTCCTCAAAATAGAAGGTGAACTAAATTTTCTCCATATTGATGTCTGTCCCTCCTAATCATTAAGAAATTTGTAACTCCTAAAAATTAACAAGTAACTACATTTCAAGTATTTCTGTGAGCTTTGCAACTTAAATATATCTACACTTGCGAAGAAAGGAGGACTTGTATAAACCATTCTCTGCTTTCTTAAGTGAAATCCTTCCTTGCCACACAGCAATTATGTCCTCTGGTGGATAAAAAGATGAATGTGTGAGATTACTATTTTAGGATCTACATGCTCTATTTGGATGTAACTCATTTATAAACTCATGAAAAGTAGCAAATAAATAATTTCTATTTTCAAATAAAAGCATACTTAAGAATGAAAATTGTCATAATTATGTGTTTTTTTCACTCTGTATGAATGTATTTTGTAATATTCTGATTTGATTATTTTAAAGATAGTAATTCTATCACCATTATCAGCCATGACACTTTTATAGGACTGATGATATGTCTTATTTACAGTGGTGAAAACAGATTGGTAAAATAGTCAATCTATTTCATGTTTTCAATTTTTTTATGCATGTAAAGGTGTTCATAATGGCCTTAAATTATCTTTTGTATTTCTGTGGTGTTGGATGTAATATCTCCTATTTTATTTCTCATTGAGCTTATTCAGATATTCACTCTTCTTTTCTTGGTTAATCTTGCTAATGGTCTATCAATTTTCTTTATCTTTTCAAAGAACCAGCTTTTTGTTTCATTTATCTTTTATATTTTTGTGTTTCAATTTCATTTAGTTCTGCTCTAATCTTGGTTATTTCTTTTCTCTTACTGGTTTAGGGTTTGGTTTGTTCTTGTTTCTTTAGTTCCTATACCTTAGATTGTCTACTTGTCCTCTTTCAGACTTTTTGACGTAAGCGTTTAAGGCTAGGAATTTTCCTCTTAGCACCACTTTTGCTGTATCCTAGAGGTTTCAATAGGTTGTGTCACTATTATGATTCACTTCAAAGAATTTTTAAATTCCCATCTTGATTTAATTGTTGACCTAATAATCATTAAGGAGCAGCTAATTTAACTTCCATGTATTTGCATTGTTTTGAAGGTTCCTTTTGTAGTTGATTTCCAATTTTATCCCACTGTCGTCTCAGTATCTTGAAATAATTTCAATTTTCTTAAATTTATTGGGACTTGTTTTGTGGCCTGTCAAATGGTCTATCTTGGGGAAATTCCCTTGTGCTGATGAATAAAATGTATATTCTGCAGCTGTTGGGTAGAATGTTCTCTAAATATCTGTTAAGTCCATTTGTTCTAAGATACAGTTTAAATCTGTTGTTTCATTATTGACTTTCTGTCCTGATGACCAGTCTAGTGCTGTCAGTGGAGTATTGAACTCCTCCACTGTTACTGTGTTGCTGTCTATGTCATTTCTTAGGTCTAGTAGTAATTGTTTTATAAATTTGGGAGCTCCATTGTTGGGTGCATATATTTTTAGAATTATGATATTTTCCTGTTTGACAAGGCCTTTTATCATTATATAATGTCCTTTTTTGTCTTTTTAAACTGCTGTTGATTTAAAGATGGTTTTGTCTAATACAAGAATGGCTACTCCTGCTTGCTTTTGGTGTCCATTTGCATGGAATGTCTTTTTCTACCCCTTTACCCTAAGCTTATGTGAGTTCTTATGTGTTAGGTGAGTCTTTTGAAGGCAGCAGATCCTTGATTGGCAAATTCTTATTCATTCTGCAATTCTGTATCTTTTAAATGGAGCATTTTGGTAATTTACATTCAATGTTAGTATTGAGATGTGAGGTATTATTCCATTCACTGTGCTAGTTTTTGTTTGAATACCTTGTTTCTTTTTTATCGTATTTTTGTTTTATAGGTTCTGTGAGATTCATGCTTTGAAGAGGTTCTGTTTTGATGTGTTTCCAAGATTTGTTTCAAAATTTAGAGCTTCTTTTAGCAATGTACAGCCCTCCTAGCTTAAATCAGGAAGAATCAGAAACCCCGAACAGACCAATGACAAGCAGCAAGATTGAAATGGTAATAAATTACCAACAAAAAAAAAAAAATTCAGGGCCAGATGCATTCACAGCTGAATTCTGTCAGACATTCAAAGAAGAATTGGTACTAATCCTATTGACACTATTTCACAATATAGATTAAGAAGGAATCCTCCCTAAATCATTCTAAGAAACCAGCATCATGCTAATACCCAAACAAGAGAGGACATCATCAAAAAGAAAACTACAGACCAATATCCCTGATGAACATAGATGCAAAAATCCTTAACTAAATACTAGCTAACTGAATCCAACAGCATATCAAAAAGGTAATCCACCATGATCAAGTGGGTTTCATGCCAGGGATGCAGGGATGGTTTAACATATGTAAGTCAAACAACGTGATACGCCACATAAACAGAATTAAAAAGAAAAATCACATTATCATTTCGACAGATGCAAAAAAGAACATTTGACAAAATCCAGCATCACTTTACGATTTAAACCTTCAGCAAAATCGGTATACAAGGGATATACCTCAATGTAATAAAAGCCTTCTATGACAAACCCACAGCCAACATAATACTGAGTGGAGAAAAGTTGAAAGCATTCCCTCTGAGAACCGGAAAAAGACAAGGATGCCCACTCTCACCACTTCTATTCAGCATAGCACTGGAAGTCCTAGCCAGAACAATCAGACAAGAAAAAGAAATAAAGGGCATCCAAATTGGTAAAGAGAGAAAGTCAAACTGTCGCTATTTGCTGATGATATGATCATATACCTAGAGAACCCTAAAGACTCCTCCAAAAAGCTCCTGGAACTGATAAATGAATTCAGCAAAGTTTCAGGATTCAAATTAGTAGCTCTGCTATATACGTACAGCAACCAAGCTGAGAATGAAATCAATAACTCAACCCCTTTTTACAATAGCTGCATCACTGTATAAAATACTTAGGCATACACTTAATCAAGGAGATGAAAGACCTCTACAAGGAAAACTACAAAACACTGCTGAAAGAAATCATAGATGACACAAACAAATGAAAACACATCCCATGCTCATGAATGGGTAGAATCAGTATTGTCAAAATGACCATACTGCCAAAAAACAATCTGCAAATTCAATGCAATTCCCATCAAAATACCACCATTATTCTTCACAGAACTAAAAAGACAATCCTAAAATTTATATGGAACAAAAAAGGAGCCCAAATAGCCAAAGCAAGACTAAGCAAAAAGAACAAATCTGGAAGAATCACATTACCTGACTTCAAACTATACTGCAAGGCCATAGTCACCAAAACAGTATGGAACTGGTATAAAAACAGACACATAGACCAATGGAACACAATAGAGAATCTAGAAATAACCCCAAATACTTACAGCAACTGATCTTCAACAAAGCAAACAAAAACATAAAGTGAGGAAAGGACACCCTATTCAACAAATGGTGCTGGGATAACTGACAAGCCACATATAGGAGAATGAAACTGGATCTTCATCTTTTACCTTATACAAAAATCAACCCAAGATGGATAAGAGACTTACATCTAAAACCTGAAACTATGCAAATTCTAAAAGATAACATCGGAAGAATCCTTCTAGACATTGGCTTAGGCAAAGACTTCATGACCAAGAACCCAAAAGCAAATGTGACAAAAACAAAGATAAATAGATGGGACTTAATTAAACTAATGAGCTTCTGTGCAGCAAAAGGAACAGTCAGAATAGTAAACAGAAAACCCACAGAGTGGGAGAAAATCTTCACAATCTACACATCTGACCAAGGGCTAATATCCAGAATCTACAACTAACTCAAACAAATTAGCAAGCAAGAAAGAAACAATCCCATCAAAAAGTGGGCTAAGGATGTGAATAGACAATTCTCAAAAGAAGATATACAAATGGCCAACAAATATATGAGAAAATGCTCAGCATCACTAATGATCAGGGAAATGAGAATCAAAATCACAATATGATACTACCTTACTGCCGAGACCAGTTTGGTTGGGGAGACTCTAACCCAGCGGAGCTAGAGGAATTAAAGACACACACACAGAAATATAGAGGTGTGAAGTGGGAAATCGGGGGGTTTCACAGTCTTCAGAGCTGAGAGCCTCAAACAGATTTACTCATGTATTTATTAACCACAAGCCAGTTATTAGCATTGTTTCTATAGATATTAGATTAACTAAAAGTATCCGTTATGGGAAACAAAGGGAAGGGCCGAAATAAAGGGATGAGTTAGGCTAGTTATCTGCAGCAGTAGCATGTCTTTAAGTCACGGATCTCTCATGCTACTCTTTGTGGTTTAAGAATGCCTTTAAGCGGTTTTCAGCCCTGGGTGGGCCAGGTATTCCTTACCCTCATTCCAGTAAAGCCACAACCTTCCAGCGTGAGCATTATAGCCATCATGAACATGTCACAGTGCTGCAGAGATTTTGTTTATGGCCAGTCTTGGGGTCACTTTATGGCCAGATTTTGGGGGGCCTGTTCCCAACACCTTACTCTCGCAAAAATGGCCATAATAAAAAAAAATTGAAAATAATAGATGTTGGTGTGGATGTGGTGAAAAGGGAACACTTCTACACCTCTGGTGGGAATGTAAACTAGTACAAACACTATGGAAAACAGTGTGGAGATTCCTTAAAGAACTAAAAGTAGAACTACCATTCGATCCAGCAATTCCACTACTGGGTATTTACTCAAAGAAAAATAAGTTATTATATGAAAAAGATGAACACACATGCATATTTATAGCAGCACAATTTGCAGTTGCAAAAATATGGAACCGAACTAAGTGCCCAGCAATGAATGAGTGAATAAAGAAAAAAAGTATATATATGTATATATATATATATATATATATATATATATATATATATATATATGCACCATGGAATATTACTCATCAATAAAAAGGAACTAATTAATGGCATTTGCAACAACCTGGATGCAACTGGAGACTATTATTCTAAGTGAAGTAACTCAGGAATGGAAAATCAAACGTCATATGTTCTCAATCATAAGAGGGAGCTAAGCTTTGAGGGTGCAAAGGCATAAGAATGATACATGGATTTTGGTGACTTAGGCGAAAGGGTGGGAGGGGTGTGAGGGAAAAAAGACTACAAATTAGGTTCGTTGTATACTGCTGGGGTGATGGGTGTACCAAAATCCCACAAATCACCACTAAAGAACTTATTCATGTAATCAAATACCACCAGTTTCCCCAAAACCCACGGAAATAAAGAATTTAGAAATAATATTTAAAAATTTTTGTGGGTACATAGTAGGTGTATATATTTTTGGGATACATAAGATGTTTTGATACTGGCATGCATGGAAAATAAGCACATCCTGGAGAATGGGGGATCCATCCTCTCAAGCATTTATCCTTTGAGTTACAAAGAATCTAATTGTATTCTTTAAGTTATTTCAAAATATACAATTAAGTTATTATTGACTATAGTCACCCTATTATGTTATCAAATAGTAGGTATTACTCATTCTTTCTAATTTTTTGTACCCATTAACCATCCTCACTTCCCCTCCAATTCCCCACTACCCTTCCCAGCCTCTTGTAACCATCCTTCTAGTCTCTATATCCATGAGTTCAATTCATTTGATTTTTAGATCTCCAAAATAAGTGATAACATGTGAGTTTATCTTTCTGTGCCTGGATTATTTCACTTAATATAATGATCATCACTTCCATCCATGTTGTTGCAAAAGGCTGGATTTCATTTTTGGGGCGGGGGCTAGAGTTACTGATTTAGGAATACAGCAACAAAAGAGTACACCAATCCACATTTTATTATCCCCTAAGCTGTAGATGCAGTTCTGCACACAGACCTAAGTGTTTTTGTTCAGGGTGGACTGTTCATAGATTGCTGGAAATCCTGGGAACAGACTGTCAATCCCTTTCTCACTGACGATGAACCAGGAAACTTGTAGTCCTGGAGATTTCTATTATCTTTGCCTACTCAGGGTAACCACCACTAGGATAAGGCAAAATTGATGGGGAAAATGAGGAAAGGGTTAGAAACAACCAGGGTTTTTTGGCAGTATCACTGAGCTACAAGATTGTACTTGTCTGAAGCCTTACCTCAGGACATACATTTACATGGACATATAACTTGCCATCTTTGTTAGACAGTTTAAATAAACTAATCTGTTATTTGCATCTAATGCAATTGAGCTAATAGAAAACTGAAGTTATTTTTTCAATTTTGGCAAACGGTTATTTTATCTGATTAAAATACGAATGATTGCTCACCTGAAAAATAAAATAGGTAGTATGAACATATGTAAACAGGATTCCTATCAGATTGCCTCTGGCACAGTTCATATAAGCTTGGCAGTATTGTTGGGGACACCAAATACTCATCAATTGAAAAGCTACCAAATAGTGAATTTTGACCGAAATATGATTTAAAAAAAGATGGAGAAGAGTGCTTTCGAAGGGGCAATGCTGCAAAGTGAAGATATATGTCATAAGATACACGAAGCTCTTGTTATATAACAGATTTGTGCTTCCAAAGCCATAACGTCCAGTAAAACCACTTAGGAAATGAGCAACAAGATGAAACAAATGGACTGCTGAACTTTGAGGTGCAGTAAACTTTTTCCCATTCACCTGGAGCATTCTCATCCAACTGGAATTAGAACTGGCTGCGAGATAAATCATCCAAAATCTAGAGCTCTGAGTAGTGAAGAGATAAATATAAGATTAACTGTTCCATCTAAACTCATTTCTCATCACAAGGCTCAAATAAATCCCAGTTTCTTTTGTATATCAAAGTCACACTGCCATAAGGAAACCATCAGACTTTATTCTGAGGATTCTTTGTCATCTCATAAAAAATGGGTTACTAACAAGGCAGTTATCGATAGCATTTTTGAAATAGACTTTTATATGCACAGTATCCTTACATATTTTTTGCATAAATTAATATAGATAGATACATTTAGTACTAAACAGAATGAGTAGATTTTCTTCGTAATTATTAATTGCACCAATTGGTTAAAAAATTCATTGCAAATTATTAAAAAATTATAGCTGATGATAATGCTTTGGAGATAATAAAATATAGAGATACAGTATAAGATAAAGAAAAGCATCATAAGAACTGACCCACTGAGAAATGTACCCAAAGTTGAAGTGATCAAGACGATCAGTTGTTTCCTTTGCGGGTCTTCCTTGACCCACTGCGGATGGCTAAATTTCTTCCTTTCCTGATGGTAACTTGCTCTCTTCCATAAATCGCTCTTGAAAACGTCCTGAGAAGCAAGTAGGCAAAGGCATATAAACATACATGTGAGTTGTCCTAGGCAGTAATGGAAAAAAACCCAAAACCTCCCTAGTTCCCTATAATTGTAGTTATCTTATGTAAATAGAAATGATGCATTTATGACATTTCATTCCTTTACTACACTACATTTTCCACCACACATTGAGTGTGTATTCACACTAATTCAGTAGATCTTAACATTATTTTGAAAATGTAATTTGAAAAATGTCAAATTCCTAGAATCTTCCCCATATTGTTAATAGATAAAAGTACTCATATGATTTTATATGGAATAAAAAATTTGGGGAATGAGACATTATGAGACAGCAAAATAAATCATACAACACTTTTACTCAAGTTACATTAGGGAGTCCATACTGCGGTACCAGAAATAGCTGTAGGAAAGCATTCATTAATATAACAAACAAGTATTTAATTTTTATTATGTACCAGGTACTATTCTAGATGATGGGGATGAAACACTAATTAATATGTGATCATTGACTTTGAAAAGCTTATAGTATAATATAATAAGACAAGCAACTACCAAAGTGAAATAGAAACCAAGATAGATGATCCCAAGAATGCTTTACTGACAATGAAAGTATGCATTGGAAAGATGACCCCAAACTGAGTCTTAAAAGTCGAATAGCATTTGCCAACGGCATGGAGTTGGATGACAGTCAGAGGTGTGGAAAGGTCATTCTAAGAGGAACAAGTACTTGGAGAAGCCACATCTAGTTAAAAGCCAAGAAGATACTATGTATGCGCTCAGGTGACATTGGCAGTGTTTCTCATAGATCTGAGAAATAAGAACCCAGCTGCATACCTGTATTTTAGTTGACAACTCTGTATTCAATGGAGAGATCATGAATTCTACTTAATTATTTCTGCCACTGAGTTACTGGTTTCTAGGATGGTAGCTGTTGACATACAAATGCAAGAAATAATTGAGAGAACATGCAATGTGAATATCGATGAGAGTCAAAGGGGAAGCACCAATAGTCAAAAACAGTGGTGAAGCAGAGGCCAGAGAAGGAAACTTCAAGAGGAAGAGAGCGATAAGGTGTGAAATGCTGCAGATAAGTCACATAAAATAGGGTGAAAAAAAGCATTTGGTAATTAGGAAATCACTAAAGTGGTACCTGAGTGTAGTATCTTGAAGAGTACATGGAAGACAGATAAACGCAGCAATTGAGGAAATTCCTCTCCTGAAACTTGTATTTTACAGAAAAGAGAAATATAAATGTGTAGGTAGAGCCAATGTAGGATTATTTTTATTATTATTATTTTGCTTGCCCTTCCCCTTTTCATTCTTATATGGAAAATAGTTGAGCACTGACAGGCAGCTGTGAGAATGAAAAGATGAAAAATTTAAAAAGATTTGAAATCAGATGATATGGAATAGTATTTGGGCTCTGCCTAGTTAGTTGCCCACCTTGCACAAATCAGTAACTATCTGAGTTTCAGTGTTTGCTTGAGAAAATAGGAACAGTAATATATGTCCTACCTTATTCATATGAATATTTAGATGATTATATACAATAATGTATGTGAAAGTAGGTTATAGATCAAATTCATGATTAGCTTTCACTCAAATTAGACCTCTGTAAAATAAAAAGTAAATAATAGATACGTTGATTATCAGACTAAAAGAAAAATACATTTAGATAAAATAATTAAGTTGGAGAGTGAATGTTAACTTGTTTAGCTGTAATTTGTGACTCCACCAAATTGTAATTTTTGATCCACTTCCTATTTGAAATAGGTTTATATTTCACAGGGTAGGCTGTATATAAGTGCTAGAAATTCAAATTCATCTTTCAGCTGCTAAGTATGATAAAGGAATGTTCCATGAACTTAATTCTCTATCTTGGCAAAGACTAAAACTGCAAATCAGCACAATGCAAATTTAATCTATTCTGTTTATAGTCTCACTGTCACTTCAAGGTCCTATTGGGATGCCATATGGGCTGGTTTATTGCTTAGATGAAGTTTACAAATATAAACAAATAAATAATTTTTGGGATTTCTGCAGAGTCAAATTAAGTTGGATGCAATGTCAAATAAACAGCACATATATCATAACTTCACAAAGGAATAGAATTTATTATATTTCAGGAAACAAATTCCCAAATTATATTTTACTGGATATACAAAAATACTTGCTTGCATCTAATGTATTTCAAATCTGCCACTTATTTAAAGAGTCATGCTTTTTACCACAGTAAATAATACAATTTAAAATGTATTCATATCCCAATGAGTCTGCCTGTTTTCTAATATGTTAACAGATCTTATTTATCCAATTGAATGTTCACTAACAAATTTAGTCTAGCTGCATTTTTTCTTCTTTCCTAAAATAATTTTCTGAGATGGAGAACAAAGTGATTGTTGACAGAACTAACGTTCAGCTTCTTTAATAGTAAGATATTTAAGACAAGTCAGCTAAATGCTTTAAAATAAATATTAAATTTGTGCACAGGAAAAAAAAATGGTTGGCAACCAATTGATGTGGAATAATGCTTAAAAATGTTTGCTCATTCTAATATCCTTTAAAAAGCCAATGAACAAACACAAATCAACAAGTCATATAAATATAGAAATTTTTTATTAAATTGAGAATGTAATTCAGGAAAACTATATAATGTTTGGTAGATATCATATTAAAGCATAGATATCTGAACTGTGAATAATTTTAATAGCGAATTCATCTCTATACTTAATCCATTAAGTGTTACTAAAGGACAAATGTGCATAAGGATCTTCCGATTGACTTTTATTTATTTACATACTTTTATATCATAAAATACCAGTTTTATTAAGAAATATTTTCTTTTTCTATATCAGAGAATTACTCTACTTGATGAACATCAGTCATTATGTCATTATCATCAACATTATCATGAAGTATTATTATAAAGTATTTCCAGGAAATGTTTCAATCTACAGTGTACTTTTAGAAATACTGCTGCATTGACTTAGCAAAAGTCCTGAAATTGAGGGAGAAATCATATCTTTTTTGTAATTTTTAAGTTCAGGGGTACATATGCAGTTTGTTATATAGGTAAATTTGTGTCATGGAGTTTTGTTTACAGATTATTTTGTAACCCAGGTATTAAGCCTGGTAACCATTAATTACTTTTTCTGATCGTCTCCCTCCTTCCACCTTCCACCCTCCACCCTCCAGTAGACCCCAGTGTCTGTTGTTCCCGTCTATGCGCCCATATGTTCTTATCATTTAACTACCACTTATAAGTGAGAACAGGCAGTACTTGGTTTTCTGTTCCTGCTTTAGTCATATCTTCTTCTAAAGATTGGAAAGTTGGAAGTGAAAGAGGTAAAGTCATATAGCTTTAAGTCACAAAGTCAGAAGCCATAATTTAGTTTTTGATTTTTAGATGTTGCATTCTTCTGTAGACCACAATTTGTAGTTTACATTTGCTAACAGTTTATAGCTAACAAAATACTTTCTCAAGCGTTATCTCAGTGAGCTTTTTGTATTGAGCTAAGAAATAAGCATCAATATATACATTTTGCAATTGAATGTTCTAACATTGAGAGGAATTGAATGTCCTGTTCAATCTAACACAGCTTGTTTGTGCAAATGTCTGTATTGAAACAAAATATATCTAATCTTTTAACTTTGTAATCAATTCAGGTTATACATTGTGTCATATGTTTAACTAGTATGTATAATTAGTATATGTTTCATATACCACTAATTATTTTATTTTCAATTAGCTGGTCTGTGATTGCAGAGATTTCTCAGTTTACAAAACTTCTAGGATTTTAGATCCTTAAAACCCAGTCCATTCTCTCCTCCAAGTTTTTTTTAAAGACTCCACCGAAAGTTTTTGGTAGGGAGACTTCAAGGAATTCCAAGGGAAGGTTCCTTGAATAAATGGGAGAGGAAAAAGTAGAATAGTGAAAATGATAGTGCTCTAGGCATTGAGGCTTGGCATCTATTTATTCATTTGATCTTGGCTAGTCCACCACAATTACCAGACTTCCATTTAACCTATATAAACCAAGGTTTTACATTAGATGAGCCTGAGACACAATGCAAATCTAAAACTTCCCAGTCAACAAAACTTAAAGGTATATTATTATCTATTTGATTAGTAAATGCCAATAAATTAAATGTGATGGAATTCTTTCTATATAAAATAAATGTAGTAGTTATAGTCTGATATTCAAGTCTTAAATTCCAAATTATGACTATTTGCTTTTATTTACTCTATCTCATGTGTGAAGACAAGATTTTTAAGGAAACAAGACACGAATTATAACTGCCTTTGTGCTCACTCTAGGCATATCAATTCACACCATCCTAAGATCGTAGTGGTGGAAAATAGGCAAACTCACACCAGTTTTGAAACTGTATTAGACAGCTACTTTGTAAGAAATCTCAATTCACAGTTGTGATAAACAAAGATTGCCCAATGCAACTGTTTCATTACTGAGAAATTAGGAAATAAGCTATTTATTGCTATGCACAAGAGCTATGCTGTCTGATCCATGTCTTGTCTTCTGTAGTAGGCTGATAATCACCCCTAAATATAGCAGTTCCCATTCCCTGGAACTTGTAAATGTTACCTTATTTAGAAAAAAAAAAAAATTCTGTGCAGGTGTAATTAAATTAATGATTTTAAGATGGGAAGATGATCCTAAATTATCTGGACAGGCCCAAGATGTCATCACATGTGTCTTTATAAAAGCAAAGCAGAGGGACATCTGACATACACAGAAAAAAAGGCAATGTGAAAGGAGGCAGAGATTGAAGTGATGTGGCCGCAAAATAAGGAATGGGAGCAGCCTCCAGGAGCTGGAAGAAGTAAGGAACAAATTATCCTCTAGAGCCTCTGTAGAGGGCACATCCCTGCTGACACTTAGGTTGATTGGGGCCTGATGCTAATTTCAGGCTTCTGGCTTCCGGCTTCCACAGTTGTGAAAGAATAATTTTCTGCTTTTTTAAGCCACCAAAGTTGTAGTAATTTGTTGCAGCAGCCATGTTTCCACCCCAAGGGCCTAGACAAGTATCCATCAATACATCATTTTTTTTTTTTTTTTTGTATTGGCCTGGTAATAGTACAACTACTCTTTCCTGTACACAGAAACTCATATTTCATCTTTGGACATTGTACTCGTTCGTTTTCATGCTGTTAATAAAGACATATCCAATACTGGGTGACTTATAAAGGAAAGAGATTGAATTGGTACATGATTTAGCATGGATGGCAGGCCTCAGGATATTGACAATCATGGTGGAAGACAAAGAGGAAGCAAGGCACCTTCTTCACAGGGCAGCAGGAAGGAGAAGTGCAAGCAGGGGAAATGCCAGATGCTTAAAAACCATCAGATCTCATGATACTCACTCATTATCATGAGAACAGTATGGGGAAAACTGCCCCATGATTCAATTACCTCCACCTGGTCCTGCCCTCAACATGAGGGGATTACGGGAATTACAATTCAAGGTGGGATTTGGGTGGAGACATACAGCCAAACCATATCAGACATTGAGATGCAGTAGGTGGCATTGTATACTTTTTAAATTGCCATTCCCATTGCCTCTGTGGAAATAATCAGACTCCATAATTCTTATTTTTAGAATGTCTTCTTTGTAATAACAATAAAACTGATGGAGATTCTACTTTTAAGATGTTACTTATAGATGAATGTATGAACCTATGATAAATTTGTATGGAGAATTAAAAAGAGATTTGCTCTTACCTTTTAATTCAATTAGGCTGGTTCTAATCTTCTGGGTTATGTTTCTGATTCCACATTAAGAGACATTAGCTGGACATTTCTTGGTCATTTGGAATTACTCATCATTGTTTTAATTACATGACAATCAATTAAAATACTTCTTATATTTTATAAAAATGAATTATTAGTGGCCTTTCTAGATCAGTTGCTAAATCTCACAGCTTTATAAGTGATCATTTGGCTTATGAATATGCATTTAATTAAGAATCGTTACTTGTAGGTGATAAGCTATATATATACCCCTGGCATGTTAATTGTGGTTCAATGAGTATAAAAAATGAGACCTGATGGTGTTAGTTCTCTTACTTAATGCGTGACCTCACCTAAGTCCTTAATGTTACCAGCCCTCACAAAAATAAAAGTATTGTATAGGATAATGTTTTCAAGGACTGTAGGAAAGGTGAGATTTTTCAGCATATAAAGGTTGACCGTATTTCTCTCAGGGAAAGGGACTAAAAACCCCAAGTAAATCCACAGGGTCTGTCTGATTCTTCTTGGACGTTTCTGTGAAAGGTGAGGAAACTATTAATGTTTTCATTGTTCTGGAGCATGTGTTTGGAAGAATATAATAATGTTTACACTATTTGGGTTAAAAAATAACAGACTGGAAGTTAACATAGTGCTATGCTAACAAATGGACTATTCACCCTTGTTCTGGTGAATTCCCTTGTAGCCAATAATTAGGGATTTGAATCCAGGTTACTCCTTCCTCTTTTTTTTTTTTTTTTTTTTTTGAGACGGAGTCTCGCTCTTTCCTCCAGTCTGGAGCGCAGTGGCGTGATCCCTGCTCACTGCAAGCTCCAACTCCCGGGTTCATGCCATTCTCCTGCCTCAGCCTCCTGAGTAGCTGGGACTACAGGCGCCGGCCACCATGCCCGGCTAATTTTTTGTATTTTTTTTTAGTAGAGATGGGATTTCACCGTGTTAGCCAGACTGGTCTAGATCTCCCGACCTCGTGATCCGCCCACCTCGGCCTCCCAAAGTGCTGGGATTACAGGCGTGAGCTACCACGCCTGGCCGAGGTTACCCCTTTAGAATAATAATGGATAACATTGATTATATGTGGCGATCACTCACGGAGGTTTTTCAAGAGTTTCCTATAGATTAGTGTTCACAGTTTCATCAAATATGACAATAAAAATTTATAAAACAGATTTTGGGCCATTTTACTAACTTGGAATGACTTTCCCAAGCTGATCTACCTATACACATAATTTTTTAAATTCATTTTTTATTTTAATTTATTTTTATTTTTATTTTTGAGATGGAGTCTCTCTCTGTTGCCCAGGCTAGAGTGCAGTGGAGCAATCTCTGCTCACTGCAACCTCTGCCTCCTGGGCTCAAGTAATTCTCCTCAGCCTCCCGAGTAGCTGGCATTACAGGCATGTGCCACTACATCCAGCTAATTTTTGTATTTTTCGTAGAGACGGAGTTTCACCATGTTGGCCAGGCTGGTCTTGAACTCCTGCCCTCAAGTGCCCACCTCAGCCTCCCAAAGTTCTGGGATTATAGGCGTGAGCCACTGTACCCAGCCTATCCACATAATTTTTAAATAAATCAGTAGAGTAGTTCCGCTTCCATTTTGTATGTAGAAATCCTCAGTAGAACTTACTCCTTAATAAAAAGGCTGGATAGTATGCAAAGTTGCAAGTTTTGTTCAGCCCATAAAAAATATGAAATTGCTAGGTGACTATGTAAAATAAATTCCAAGGGTGACAGCTCTCTCCTAGGAGAAATAGGTTGCACAAGCTTTTTTCCCTGTCAGAACACAGCAGGAAGGAGCAGCTGCTATAAAATTGGAGAAGGAGGAAACAGCTGAAAATGTAAGGATTTCTTAAGGATCATGTGTGGACTACCATGGAAATTTAGAATATCTGGGAGTTTCAGATACAAAGGACAGTAAGATTGAAAGGATGGCAGGATACCTAAAATAGTCCCCCTTAGTAATACACAGGTGTGCAAACCTGCCTTGTTTATAGACCCTTCACTGAGAGAATGAAGGGTCACTGGGGTAAAGAAGGAAATGTTTCCATCCCAGGGGCCTAAGCAAATATCCACAGGCTTTAGGGGAGGAGTAGAAGCAAAAGCTATCTTCCTCATTAGGTGGAGTATCAAATCCCCTTGCTCCACCATGAGCCTCATACTGAGTAACAAGGAATAGCAGCCTACATTCTGTCCCTAGGAGGGACAGGAAACCTTTCTGTCACTGGTCCCAGGTAAAGGTACAATGCTGTTGAGGGAGAAATGGAAGCAAAGTCTGTTTATATGTTTTCTAGAGTTTTTAGATATAATTAGTGGAAGAAGTAGGCTCTACTGGGTTTACATCACCAAAGTGGGACTGGAATTATGCATATTAAATATTCATGTAGTGAAGAAGAAGTATTTCAAGTCAATTACCTAAGATTCAAACTTTAAATCTATGGAAAGAAGAGAGAAAATAAAATCCAAAGAAAGCAGGGATAAAATAACAATAATAGCACAAATAAAAATTTAAAATAGAGAAAAATTATTTATTATTATTAAGAAATATTTTATTTTTCTGCATCATGTAATTATACTACATGATGAATCATCAATCACGATAAAAATGTCCATAAAAAAGAATAGAGGGAAATGTTCTCAACTCGGTAAAGGGCTTTTCAAAAAACCAACAGCGAATATCATACGCAATAGTAGAAGAGCAACTCTTTCACCATGAAATTTGAAAAAAAGTAAGAATTTCAACTCCAAGTTTCTATGCAATGATCCAAGAATCTACAAAGTGCTTCTAGACAAAATTAGTGAATTTAGTAAGATTGTAGAATATAACATCAAAATAGAAAAATAACTTTTCTTTCTCTAAACTACTAACAATTGATTGGAAATTGACATTTTAAAACAGCCACAAGAACATTTATTACTGATAGTTTATGTCCTAAATTTATCTGATAATACTAAAAATAATTGTTAAGAAAAATAAATTAAAACCAAAATAAGTGCAGAGATATAGACTTTTCAACTTTTGGAAGACGGGATATTGCCAAATATCAGTTCTTCCCAAATTGATGTAGATTAAACACAATCTAAACAAAATTAAAGCATGGTATTTTTAGTATGATGAAATGGTGAATGACTTTTGTGAAAATTTTAAAAAGGGACCAGAGTACCAGTCCCAAACCAGGAAAATGTGATGCTTATTTAATCCATGCTACAGTATTTTAAGTAGTTTGTTGCTATGCTCAAACCATTTATATGTACTTTTAAAAAATTTGTGTCCATGAGTGTCTACTGAGACATGGGACAAATTTTTTTTTCCTGATTTCAGTGGTCCCACACATTGCAAGATGCTAAACATTCTTTCCTTCATCAGCTATAGACAGCAGTGCCTTACTCAAATGTTACATAAAAAAACAAAAAATCAAACCAAACCAACTAACCAAATAAACAAAATAAAACAGAATACCATCACACTATTTTCCAAAATATCCCCTACAGGATGATACTGTCACAACTAAAACCTATTGAAGTTTGAGGCTGTAAGTCATGATCGTTTAATAAATGGATTGTGTAATCTTCAATGTAATATTTGCTATTTGCATAACCCAGTTCTCTCATCTATAAAATGAGGGTAATAACATACTCATATTATAGGGACTTCATAGTATGGTTGCTAATTAAAACAAATAATAATTTGCACAATGATTAATACATGGTACACATTCAAATAAGTGCTGGTCATAATTTTTACAAATGGTCAAACTTTGTTTGTCTATGTGTTTGTTTATTCTAGTAAATTGTAGATGGAGTTTTTAAAAGCCTTTAAGAGATTTTTCATTATTTTAATTCTTGATTATCGTGCAAGCAATGTAATCCTCATTATGTTTCCTGGTTCTTTCTGAACAATAGAAGAAGAAATGATGCATGTCTCTGCTAAGGTACTTACTCTGGGATAGAAAGTAGAGGATAGATATTTGGTTTAGCAAGGAGTTCCTAAAACAGACCGCCTATTTTCTCTTTTCCTAAGTGGCATGGAGCAGGATAAACGACCAAACAAATAAAGGGTATGGAAACATGAGAGTGTTAAGAATATTGTCTTGAGAACTTATGAACTAAGCTCTAATGTGTCACTTCTCGTTTACAGAAAACCTATTCACAGTGATTGTATTTTGAAGCTGTTCAGAAGCATTGTAATAATAATTTATAACTGGCTTTATTTTAAAAATGCATCCAGATAGAGCATTTCATCACAACTCTTAAGTGCTTGATGATCTTTCTTACTTGATTTCATCTTATCCTGGATGGCTGAGTTGAAAGTTGCCCTTAGTTTTCCTGCCTTGTCAGGAGTCTCAGGCACAATCATGAAAGTTGTTGATCTTTGCCTTTTCTTTTCCACATGGTTAGGTGATGTACAGAATCTAGGTGTAGTCAGGATGCATTAGCTCTCCAAAAATCTGCATCCAATGGGCACTTCTGTGAAAGTGAGACACTCAATGTTTTCAACCCCTTTATGTGTCTGAGCTGAAAGGAACTGTGAATGCATTTTATCTTCACGAAAGCAAGCAGTGAAAAATCTAAATACCCTATCAAAATACCAATGGCATTCTTTACAGAAATAGAAAAAAAAGTTTCCAAAATTTAAATGGAAGTACAAAAGACCCGGAATGGCCAAAGCTATCCTGAGTAAGAAGAACAAAACTGGGAAATCACATTACCCAACTTCAAATCATACTACAGAACTATAATAACCAAAACAGCATGGTACTGGCATAAAACGAACACAGACCAATGGAACAGAATAGAGAACCAGAAATAAATTCATACATCTACAATGAAACTATTTGCAACAAAGTGCCAAGGGAATACAATGGGGAAACACTGTATTGACAGTCTCTTTTTGAGAGTTTCTTCAATAAATAGTGCTTGGAAAACTGGATATTCATATGCAGAAGAATGAAACTAGACCCCTATCTCTTGCTATTTACAAAAATCAAATCAAAATGAATTAAAGGCTTAAATCTAAGACCTTAAACTATTAAACTACTAGAAGAAAACTTTGGGGAAATTATCCAGGACATTGGACTTGGCAAAGGTTTCTTGAGTAATACCCTACAAACACAAGCGACCAAAGCAAAAATAGACAAATGGAATCACATGAAGTTAACAAGCTTTTTCAAGGCAAAAGAAACAATCAACAAAGTGAAGAGACAACCTACCGAATGAGAGAAATATTTGCAAACTATGTATGTGACAACGGATTAGTAAGAAGAATATATCAGGAGCTCAAACAACTCCTTAATAAAAAACTCTAATAATCTAATTTAAAAGTGGGGAAAGCATCTGAATAGACATTTCTCAAAAGAAGAGATACAAATGACAAACAGGCATATGAAAAGGTGCTCAATATCATTGATCATCAGAGAAATGTAAATCAAAACTACAATGAGATATCATTTCACCACAGCTAAAATGGTTTATGTTCAGAAGACCGACAATAACAAATGCTGACAAAGATATGGAGAAAAGGGAACACTCACACACTGTTGGTGGGAATGTAAATTAGTACAACCACTATGGAGAACAATTTGGAGGTTCCTCACGTAACTCAAAATAGAACTACCATACGGTCTCACAATCCCACTGTTAAGCATATACTCAAAAGAAAGGAAATCAATATATTGAAGAGATATCTGAACTCACATGTTTATTGCAACAATGTTTACAATAGCTAAGATTTGGAAGCAACCTGTGTCCATCACCAGATGAATGGAAAAAGAAAATGTGGGCCAGGCATGGTGGCTCAAGTTTGTAATCCCAGCTTTTTTGGGAGATGGAGATGGGAGGATAGCTTGAGCTCCGGAGTTCAAGACCAGCCTGGGCAACGTGGTGAGACTCCATCATTACAAAAGTAGAAGTATTAGCCAGGAGCAGTGGCATGTGCCTCCGATCCTCGCAATTTCAGAGGCTAACATAGGAGAATTGTGGAAGCCTGGGTTATTAAGGCTGCAATAAGTCATGGTCACACCACTGAACTCTAGCCTGGGCGACAGATTGACACCCTGTCTGTAAGAAAAAAAGTACTATTCAACCTTAAAAAGGAAAGAGAACCTGCCATTGCAGCAACATGGATGAAATTGGAGATCATTATGTTAAGTTAGGTAAGCCACTATCATAGAAAGACGAACTTCACATGTTCTTATTTATTTGCGAGAGCTAAAAAAAAAAAAAAAAACAATTGAACTCATGGAGGTAGAGAGTAAAATGATGGTTACCAGAAGCTGGGAAGGATACTGGTGTGGGGATGGAGGAGAAGTGGGGATGGCTAATGGGTACCAAATTAAAGTTGGAATGAATAAGATCTAGTATTTTATTGCAGAACAGGGTGACTACACACTCAACAATAATTTATCATAGATTCTAAAATAACTAAAAGATTATAATTGTATTGTTTTTAACACAAAGAAAAGATAAATGCTCGAGGTGATGGATATCCCATTTACCATGATGTGATTATTACGTATCATATGTCTGTATCAAAATATCTCATGTACCCCATAAATATATACATCTACTATGTATCCACAAAAAAATTTAAAAAATTGAAAGGAAAATCTAAATTTAAAAATGACACAAAGGACTTATTACCTGCAAGAAATTTTCTAATTTTCCATTAATTTCCTTTTGTAGCCTGGCATGTAGTTTATTGACACTGATTGCATTTGGAGGAATATGGAAAGGAATTATGTTCTATCACATGACTACACAAAGATAAAACTGCCCAAGATGCACAGACACTTCCCGTCCCCAACACTTTGTGTCCCACAGACAAAAACTTCACACACACACTCTTGTATAATGAGAATGTGAAAGATGTTTAAATTTTAATCTCAACTCCTTACTGCTAGAGGAAGGGAGGTAGGAGGGAATACCTGCTGAATATACTATAATGGAAAGACAGTATCTTTTTTAATTTGGAAAATTAAAAGGACAAAGGAATAATAAATGTTTTGAGTGCTCATTGCTATTCCAGGCTATTTATATATGTTACTTCATTAATTCTATAAAAATCATGTTTCTTCCTCTAGTTTAAATAAAATATAGCCAGATTTTGGGTGCCTGTTAAATAACCTAGCTGTTCTAAATAATGATAAGAGAAGTAACATTTATTGAAGGGCCTATGCATTGCCAAGGAGTTTTCTCACAGAAACCCCAGATCAGCAGCATTATCACACTAATGCAGTAGATGAGAAAACTGGGGCTCCAAGAGGTACCAGTGGTACCCAACAAGACAGTAAGTGTATTCCTGTGGAGTCCATGATGTGGGGAGGTAGTGTGCTACAATATTGCTGCCTGAGAAGCCTCTTTTCTTATCTGAATCAACGGAGTTTGATAATTTTAGTGATTAAGGTAATATTTTAATGATTTTTGAAATTTGGGTAAATCTTGTGGCGTTTATTTATAATTGAATATGATGAATTTAGTAAACACTTGTTTTATTTTATTTTAATTTTGTTCTCAGTTTTGAGATTTTTTTCTTCCTTCAAGTATATAGTAGACCAGTTTTATAAATTAATTGCATTACCTAGGCAGTTTTCTCCATTTCGTTTTGACTGTCTCCATTTTCACTGATTGTAAGATGGCTAAGAGAAGATGAAAGAGATGGAAGAGGTTTTAAATAACTTGCATTTCACTAGATGAAAATTCAATGTGTGTATCCCTCCTCTTCAAAATATTCTTATAGAGAAAAGAAAACAGACAGCACTTTTACTGTTTTGACTGCTTCAGAAATTAGAATGAGCAAAACAATGATTCTTTCTTTTTTAAAAAATAAATTATTGTGATAAGAACATTTAACATTAAATCTACATTCTTACCAAATTTTTAAATGTACAATGCGATATTGTTAATGTTAGGCATCATATTTTACAGTAGATCTCTTGAACTTATTCATCTTTCATAACTGAAACTTTATGCCCATTTATTGCAACTACCCACTTCTTCCTCCCCTCCAGCCAGTGGCAACCAATATTGTACTTTCATCTCTATAAATCTGATTATTCTAGGTACCTCATATGAGTGCACTCATTTAGCATTTGTCCTTCTGTGACTGGCTTATTTGACTTAGCATAATATCCTCACGGTTCATTTATATTGTCCCATGTTATAAAATTTCCTTCTTTTTAAAGGCTGAATAATATTTTGTTACATATATATACCATATTTCCTTTATCCAGTCATCCACTAATGGACATCTAAGTTGCTTCTAAATCATGGCTATTGTGAATAGTGCTGCAGTGAACATGAGAATGCTAATGTCTTATCACAATACAAATTTCACTTTTTTTTGATAATTACCCAGAGATGGTTTTGCTGCTGACATTCTTTTTTTTTTTTTTTCTTCCTGTTAGGTAGCCTTAAACTGTAAGACTATTTGTGCTACAAATACAGTAACTAATTTAATGTATGGATATTTATATGTACAAATTTTTACTTCCAGAATACATAATTTGTATATACACTTGAATAAAACACCTTACTAAAACATTCTTCTGCTTTAAGTAAAGCCCTCCCCAAAAATGGCATTTTTATTTTTTACAGATATGCAACATGTGAATTTAAAATATTATCTGGGAGAGAGATACAAGCGGGATCTTTTATTCCATTAAGACTTATATTTAAACATATTCTCCCGTTAGTGTTTAAAATACTATGAGGTGATAGGTCATAACTTAATTTTACCATTTCACAAAGCCAAGCAGATACACAATTCTTCACAAGCGGTTAGTGGACTTCCATACATCTTAACCAGCCCACTCAGTAACAATACATTGTATATTCTAGCTCAGCA
Organism: Pongo pygmaeus; assembly: GCF_028885625.2. Lineage (NCBI taxonomy): Eukaryota > Metazoa > Chordata > Mammalia > Primates > Hominidae > Pongo > Pongo pygmaeus. Next base: position 48,873,792 of record NC_072378.2, read on the forward strand.
CATCTCAAATTTTAATATGCACAAAAATCTCCTGGGGATCTTGGTAAAAGGTAGATATCCACTGACGGTAAGAGAGATGGGTAAGAAGTCAGTGAAGAAGAATAAGAGGTGGAAGAGGTGTTATCTATTTAGATAGCTTCACAATTTCTCATTTTCATGTGTTCTATTTACTTTGTGTAGATGATAACTTAAACACATAAGCTAATTATTTACTTTAAAAATACTCTTTTTCTTCTTGCCAGTTTGGTTCTTTTATATAATCTTCAGATATAAACTCGCTAAAGATTTAAGAGGAACAATTTATCATATTTCATGAATTCAAAGACACATGTTTTCATATTTTAACTTCTCCAAAATGATGCTGAGTCTTACAATTGATGGCATTTTACTACGCAATTTATAACATTTTTTCTTTTCTTTTTTCTTTTAAACCTTCTTCTTTATTTTCATGACTTGGGTGCCATGCTTCTTACAGTCCATGGGGTCCTAGATTCCAAGAAAAATGGTTGCTGATGACTGTGTCCTTCATGTCACTGATCAGCTACTCTGCAGGAGAGCAGCTTGAGCTTTGATAGCCAAGTATAGCAGATGATATCCTGGATTCTGCTACAAGAAGTTGCTGAGCAGGACTAATACCATGCTGGGTATAAAATGTCGAAAGGACAAAGATCTCATTTAGCCTTCTGCATAGACTATTCTTCTAGGGCCACAGGGAATAATCAAGGATCTGAAAACTCAGTAAAGGTTTTCTTCTTGATGTTCCTGCTTGAGACTCTGCTGCAAATGCAACTTACACTGTATGGAGAAGGGGATCAGTGGCCAACATTTCTCTTTGTCTAGGAATGGCTGGTGGTTATTCCTCTGCTGAACACACATTTGAAAAACATTTGAAGACATTTTTGGACTTCCATAATAAAGTCTTCTCTGTTATGTTAGGGGAGAGGGAGCCGAAAGACAATGAAGAGTCTCTTTCTTTTCATCAACCAGTGTAGTTCAGGAGGAAGAATTTTGCAGATATTCATGTTTTTAAAAATTAAAACAAATTAAAAAACAATAATCCTACGAGTAATATAAGACAAGTATTTAAACTTAAAATGAGCAATTTTAGAAAATTACTTCTTATTTTTTAATTTATTATTTCTTATCACATTTGTCATTTTCAAGCTGTGTTTGTTGAGCATTTCTATACACTATGAGTAATTAACCTTAGCCACTATCCTTCTGAAAAACCACTGGTGACATTTTAAGACTTTGTATGTTCTTTACAAAAATAAAAGATGTAAAACTTGAAGGACAAATTACATGTTCCTTTAATCCCAAGAGCACATATAAATAGATGGTCTGAATTCTCTGAATTGGTTTTGTTTCCTGAGAAGGACAAACTAGGCCTTTATTAAACTGCTGTTTTTAAGATCACCTGTCATTATTGGTCATAACAATATTTCAGCTCACTCTAAATTAAGAGAAACTAATAGCCTAATTGTCTTGGCACCAAAAGTGACATTGTGGTTTAGGGAGATAGAGCAAAAATGTTTTAATGATAAGCTAGAACTGTATACTCCCATGCGTAAAAGAACTGTAGCTTATATTTTAAAGTAACAATTCAATAATAAGGAAAAGTAATCAGCAATTAACTGTCAAATATAAGTAAACCTCAGAAGCCATTTAAAATTTCCTTAAAATAATCTGAGCCTATAATCAAATTTAAGAAAGATTTAATTCCCAGACTTGTTTGTTCACTATTACTGTTTTTTCAACATAATGCATAGTTTACTGTATTAATCCTTTCTCTTACCCTATTATTCACATCACAGTCTTTTAAATTTTAATGGAAGGTCTTCTTTTCATGTAGAAGATGCATCTTTATATTCCCCTAGGTACAAAACGATTGTGCAACACCAGTCACTAAAACAAAAGGAAATCCAGTGGAAATTCCGAAAGTCAATTTTCAGTTTTGTACAACTATGTAGTAATGTAAATAATTGATGCTTTTGTGGTTTTCCTTGCTCAACCCTATACTCAGCTTAATTAAAACCCTGCTATTACTAATTGAGAAACTATCAATCATTTGTTCAAACTTCCCTAACTGAGCCCTCTATTAATTTGTTAGTAAGAACACTAGCATCTGGAGTAGTATCTCATAGCTGTTGCACTTAGAGAAGAATCTTATTTTTTAAATTTTTTCAACTTTTATTCTAGGTTCAGGGAGTACATGTGCAGATTCGTTACATGGGTCAATTTTGCGTCACTAAGGTTTGTTGTACAAATGAAAGCATAGAACCGAACAGTTTTTCAACCAGTGTTTCCCTCCCTCCCTCCCATGTCAATCAGTCCACAGTGTCTATTGTTCCCATCTTTGTGTCCACATGTATTCAATGTTTAGCTCCTGATTATAAGTGAGAACATGTGGTTTCTGGTTTTCTCTTCCTGTATTAGTTTGCTTAGGATAATAGCTTCCAGCTACATCCATGTTGCTTGCAAAGGACATGATTTTGTTCCTTTGTGGTAGAATCTTTAAAGTTAAGAAAGTATTTACAATTTCTTCAAGATTTGAAATTCTGCTGTGTTTCAAGACTAAAACATTTAAGCACTTTGAGTATGTGTGAATACGTGTGCATATTTTGATATTCCATATTATTTCATATTTCATATGTATTCTGAGAGTCCAATTGTGATGGGAAACTAATATTGTATTCCGAGATTCATATGTATTCTGAGAGTCCAGTTGTGATGGGAGACTATTTTTAAATGTAACATTACAAAATATGTATATCTTACTCTTGAAGTTACAGTGGGAAAATTTCCAGATTCATAAGGACCTCTGATTTATAAAAAGTGAATGACAGTGGAAACTGCCTTTCCTCTTCACACCATGAGAATTTTCTAGGGTGCGATTGAGCTAAGGATAGAGAATTTTTTCTGCTAAGTGCCAGACAGAAAGAGCCTGCTTTGTATTCCTTCCTGTTGTCCATTCATCCTACAATGGAAGGAAATAAAATGCTAGAATGCTGCTTTACATTTATCTGTGTCTCTCCCAAATAGTTATATGTCACAGATACATTTATTTGAGAGTTTATTTGCTTAATATATTAACCATTTGGACCATCTCTGATTGGTTAAAAAGACTGATCTTCATTCATCTAATTGTTTTTAACATATTTTTATGCTTTGTTTTTTCTATATATTGTCAGGTTTTTACTAAATAGATCTTATCTTTCATCTTGTCTAACAGAAAGTAAGATTCAGGAAGCAAATCTAATTTGTCCTAAAATTATGTTTTTTTGATGCTTTTACATGCCTTGAAGTAATGTTCAAATGTGTTAGGGAGTCTACCTCCTAGTCCTTCATGAACATGTTCAAATTTGGCAACACTGGAAAAGCAGCAGATTGTTTATTAAGTCATTTGTTACAATAAACGAATCACTTTTTTCCAAATGTTGAAATATTACCCCAGGCTTTTCCAAACTTCATAAACTACAACAAAGTGATTGAGAATAGCTGTGATACATCTGGAAAGTGTTCCATTAAAATAAGACATGCGCACGCACGTGCACACACACACACACACACACAGAGAACGAGAGAGAGAGAGAATTACCATGTGACAAATAGGACAATCTCAGGGAACATCAGAAAAAGAAAAACTGAGAGTTTCCATCTGGGCTTACTTAAGTAAATTTTTGCTGCCTCTCTTTTGGACATGTAAAGTGGGAAGAAGAGGAGGAGGTAGAGGAAGATGATCAAATAGAAGCCTCCATTAATTGTCCTCCCTATAGAAACACCAAATTTATATCTATACAAAAAAAAATACATTCATAGGAATCACATATCAGGTAAGCGATAACAGTGCCTGATTTTAACTTCATATCACTGAAAGAGGCACTAAGGAGAGTAGGAAAGAGTCTTGAACTGCAAACACCACTCCTCCCTCACCCAGCTCCCCTGCACCTGACAGTGGCCAGGTGGCACAGAGAAATAATCTGTACACTCGGAGGAGGAAGAATGCAGCAACTGTGGGACTTTACATTGTAACTCAGTGCTGTCAAAACTGACCAGAACTCAGACAACATGTATGCAGGGACTATTTAGACTAATCCCAGCCAGAGGGCAATTGCCCATCCCAGCAGTCAGTTGGAACCTGAGTGTTGTCAAGTCTTGCCACTGTGGGCTAAAGTGCTTTAGGGTGCTACATAAACTTGAAAGGCAGTCTAAGCAACAAGGATTATAACTCCTAGGCAAGTCCTAGTAGTATTCTGGGCACAGAGCCAGTGGACTTGAGGGGCACCCAACTCAGTCTGGGGTGGCTAAAGGAGTACTTGCATAATTCTTCCCCAATCCCAGGAAGCACAATTCGCAGCTCCAAAGCAGACCCCTTCCTTCCACTTGAGACAGGAGTGGGAATAGTAAAGAGGACTCTGCTTTGAAACTTGGGTACCAACTCAATGGCAGAAGTATAGGGTACGGGCAGAGTCATGAGGCCCTTATTCCAGTCTCTAGGGCCTGGAAAATATACCTAAACACAACTTGGTCCAGAAGGGAACCTACTGCTCTGAAGGGAAGGACCAACTCCCAGCAGGATTCCCCCCACCTGATGACTAAGAAGCCGTTGGGCTCTGAATAATTAGCAGCAGTAACTAGGTAGCACATGCCATGCACCTTGGATGAAACTCTGAGATGTGCTGGATTCAGGTGTGACCCAGAACATTCACAGCTGTGGTGGCTATGGGAAGAGACTCCTTTTTCTTGTAAAAAGGTGAAGGAAAATAAAGGGGACTTTGTCTTGCAGCTTAGGTACCAGCTTGGCCAAAGTGGAGAAGAGCACCAGGAAGGTACTTGGGGACCCTGATTCTAGGCCTTGGTTCTTGAATGGCATTTCTGTGCTTACCCTGAACTGTAGGGGAGTCCATTGCCCTGATGAGTGAGTCCTAGGTGTGGCAGCATTCACCAAGAACTAACTGATGTGCTCTTGGGGCTTAAGTGAACATCAGTGGTAGCCTAGCTGTACTCACCAGGGGCCTGTAGTGGTATGAATATGGAGGGAGACTCCTCTGCTTGGAGAAAAGGGAGAGAAGAGTGGGAAGAAGTGCATCTTGTGGTTTTGGTGCCAGCATAGCTGCAGTAGAATAAAGAACCAGGTAGATATCTAAGGTTTCTCACCCTAGGCCCTAGCTCCTAGACAGGATCTCTGGACCCACCTGGGTAAGGGGGAATTTGCTGCCCTAAAGGAAAAGACACAAGCCAGGCTGGCACTGCCACTTTATGATTGTACAGTCCTAGAGCCTTAATGAACATAGATGGTATCTAGGTAGTCGTTACAGTGTGCCTTGGGCAAGACCCAGTGCTGTGCAAGCTTTAGGTCAGACCTAGTACAGTCCCAGTAGAGGTGGACACAGGGGTGCTTCTGTCACCCCTCTCCCAGCCCCAGACAGCTCAGCACAGAGAAAGAAAGAGAGATTTCATTTTTGGGGGGAGAAAGTCAGGGAAGACAACAAGTGTCTCTACCCAGTAATCCAGATAATTCTTCTGGAACTTAACAAAGACCATGAAGGCCGTACCTCTGTGATGCTGCAGGAACTCCAATGTTACTGGGGTTGGAGTGCCCCCTAATGCAAATATAGCTGCAGTGACTCAAACCTTAGCTCACAACACCCAAGTGCCTTTGAATACCTGAAAAACTATCCCAACAAGAATGGATAAAGACAAGCCCAGTCTATGAGAAGTACAATAAATATCTAACTTTTAAATGACTAGACACTGACAAACATACACAAACATCATGAACATGCAGGAAAACATGACCTTACTACATGAACTAAATAAGTCACTGGGAACAAATCCTGGAAAGACAGAGCTATGCGACCTGTTAGAGAATGCAAAACGGCTGCTTTAGAAAACTCAAAGAAATTCAAGATACCACAGAGAAGGAATGAACAACTCTATCAACAAAATTTAACAAAGACATGGAAATATTTTACAAGAATCCAGAAAAAATTATGGAGTTGAAAAATGCAATTGACATAATTAAGAATGCATCAGGATCTCTTAATAACAGCAGTAATCAAGCAGAAAATGAATTAGTGAGCTTGAAGACAGGCAATTTGAAAATACTCAAGGGTGGCTGAAGAAAAAAGAATATAAAAGAACAAAGTGTGCCTACCAGATCTAGAAAATAGCCCTAAAAAAGTTATTATCTAGCCTCAAAAGAGTTAATGGCCTTTAAGAGGAGGTAGAGATTAAGATGGCAGAGAAAGTCTATTCAAATGAATAATAGCAGAGAACTTCCCAGACCTAGAGAAAGATATCAATATCCAAGAACAAGCAGGTTATAGAACACCAAGAAGATTTAACCCACAGAAGCCTACCTCAAGCTATTTAATATTTAAACTCCCAAAGTTCAAGGGGAAAAAAGGAGCCTAAAAGCAGCAAGAGAAAAGAAACAAATGGCATACAATGGAGCTCCATTACATCTGACAGGAGACACCTTACTGGCCAGTGGAGAGTGGCATGTCACATTTAAAGTGCTGAAGGAATAAAATTTTTACCCTAAAATAGTATATCTGGTGAAAATATCCTTCAACCATGAGAAATGAAGACTTTCTCAGACAAAGGAAAGCTGAGGGTTTTTATCAACACCAGACCTGTCCCACAAGGAATGCTGAAGGCAATATTTTAATCAGAAAGAAAAGAATGTAAATGAACAATAAGAAATCGTCTGAAGGTACCAAACTCACTGGTAACAGTACATGCACAGAAAATCACAGAATATAATACCATAATTGTGGTTTGTAAACTCATATCTTAAGTACAAAGATGAAATAAAGAATTGATCAAAAATAATAGCTGCAAGAACTTTTCAAGAAAGGAACTACAGCAAGATATAAACAGAAACAGCAAAGAATTAAAAAATAGGGAGATGAAGTTAAAGTATAGAGTTTTATTAGTTTTCTCTTGCTTGTCTATTGTCTTATTTGTTTGTTTATGTAATCAGCGTTAAGTTGCCATCAATTTAAAATAATGGGTTATCAGATAGTATTTGCAAACCTCATAGTAACCTCTAATCTAAAAACATACAATGGATACAAAAAAAAAGCAAGAAATTGAAACATACTACCAGAGAAAAATCATCTTCACTAAAAGGAAGACAGGAAGAAAGAAAAGAAAAAAGAAGACTACAGGTATCTAGGAAACAAATAATAGAATGGTAGGAGTAAGTTCTTTCTTATCAATAATCACATTGAATATAAATGGACTAAATTCTCTAATGAAAATGTAGATTGGCTGAATGAATTAAAAATTATACCAATCTGTTGCCTACAAGAAACATACTTCCCTTATAAAGACCCAGTTAGCCTGAATATAAAGGGGAAGGAAAAGATACTTCATGCCAGTGGAAACCAAAAAAAGAGCAGGAGTAGCTATACTTGTATAAGGCAAAATAGATTTCAGACAAAAACGACAAAAAGAGACAAAGAAGGCCATTATGTAATGATAAAGGGGTCAAATCAGCAAGACGATTTAACAATTGTAAATATATTTGCACCTACCACTGGAGCACCCAGATATAAAAAGCAAATGTTATTAGAGCTAAAGGGAGAGACAGACAAGAATAATTTTGGAAACCATACAAACAAATGGAAATAAAACAAAGTGCTCCTGAATGACCAGTGGGGTCAATGAAGAAAGTAAGAAGAATATTGAAAGTTTTCATTAAGCAAATGATAATGAAAACACAACCTACCAAAATCCATGAGATACAGCAAAAGTAGTACAAAGAGGGAAGTTTATAGCTGTAAGTGCCTACATCAAAGAAGAATATAAACTTCAAATAAACACCCTAATGATGCATCTTTAAAAAATTAGAAAAACAAGAGCAAACCAAACCCAAAATTAGTAGAAAAAAATAATAAAAATGAGAAAAGAAATAAATGAAATGGAAATGAAGAAAACAATACAAAAGATCAATAAGCAAAAAAAGTTCTTTTGAAAAGATAAACAAAATTGACAAAACTTTAGCCAGATTAACTAAGAAAAAGAGAGAATACCCAAATAAATAATATCAGAGATGAAAAAGAAGACGTTACAACCAATACTGCAGAAATTCAAAGAATCATTATAGACTACTATGAGCAACTATATATCAATAAATTAGACAATCCAGAAGAAATGATTAAATTCCTAGACACATACAACCCACAAAGAGAACCATGAAAAAAATCAAAACCTTATAACAAGTAACAAGATCCAAGCCATAGTCAAATGTCTCCCAGCAAAGAATAGCACAGCACCTGATGGCTTCACTAATACGTTTTACCAAACATGTAAAGAACTACTACCAATCCTATTAAAACTAATCCAAAAAATAGAGACAAAGGAAAAACTTCCAAACTCATTGTATGGGACCAGTATGATTCTGTTACCAAAAGCAAAGATACGTTAAAAAAAAAAAAAAAAAAGAAAGAAAGAAAAAGAAAAAAGCAAACTACAGGCCAATTATCTCTGATGAACATGAATGCAAAAATCCTCAACCAAATATCAGCAAACTGAATTCAACAATGCATTAAAAAGATCATTATTCATGACCAAGTGGGATTTACCCCAAGGATGTAAGAATGGTTCAGCATAAGTAAATTAATCCATGTGATACATTTTATCATCAGAATGAAGGACAAAATCATATGATCATTTCAATTAATGCTGTGAAAGCATTTGATGAAATACAACATTTTTTTCATGATAAAAACCCTCAAAATACTTGGTACACAAGGAACATACCTTAACAGACTAAAAGCCATATATGACAGACCCACAGTTAGTATCACACTGAATGGGGAAAAAACTGAAAGCCTTTCCTTTAAAATGTGGAACACAACAAGGATGACCACTTTCAACACTGTTTTTTAAACATAGTACTGGAAGTCCTAACTAAAGCAATCAGAAAGAGAAAGAAATAAAGTGAGTTCAAATTGGAAAAGAAGTCAAATTATCTTTGTTTACAAATTATATGATCTTATATTTGGAAAAACCTAAAGACTCCATCAAAAAACTATTAGAACTGATAAATTCAGAAATGTCACAGGATACAAAATCAACATACAATAATCAGTAGCATTTCTATATGCCAAAAGCAAACAATCTGAAAAAGATCAAGAAAATAATCCCATTTACAATAGCTACAAATAAAATTATGTACCTAAAAATTAACAAACCAAAGTAGTGGAAGTTCTCTACAATGAAAATATAAAACACTGATGAAAGAAATTAAAGAGGACACAAAAATATTGGCATTATATTCTGTGTTCATAGACTGGAAGAATCAATATTGTTAAAATGTCCATAGTACCCAAAGCAACCTACAGATTCATTGTAATTCATGTCAAAATACCAATGACATTCTTTACAGAAATAGAAAAAATTCTAAAATTTAGATGAAACTAGAAAAGCTCCAGAATAGCCAAAGCTATGCTGAGCAAAAAGAACAAAACTGGAGGCATTACATTACCTGACTTCGAATTATACTGCAGAGGTATACTAAACAAATCAGCGTGGTACTGGCATAAACACAGACACATAGACCAATGGAACAGGTGACAGTAATCAATAATAACTTAATTGTACATTTTAAAATAATCTTAAGAGTATAATTGGGTCAGGCAAGGTGGCTTACACCTGTAATGCCAGCACTGTGGGAGACTGAGGCAGATGCATCACTTGAGCCCAGGAGTTTGAGACCAGCCTGGGCAACCTGGTAAAATCCTCTCTCTACAGCAAATACAAAAACAATTAGCTGGGAATGTTGGCACATACCTGTAGTCTCATCTAATCAGGAGGCTGAGGTGTGAGAATCACCTAAGCCCAGGAGGTAGAGGCTGCAGTGAGCCATGGTTGAGCCACTGTACACCAGCCTGGGCGACAGAATGAAACCCCATCTCAAAAAAAAAAAAAAATGTAATGGGACAGTTTTTCACTCAAAGGATAAATGCTTGAGGAGATAGATACCCTATTCTCAATGATGTGCTAATTTCACATTGCATGCCTCTATCAAAATATCTCATGTACTTTGTAAACATATGCACCTACTATAGACTCATAAAAAAAATTTAAAAAAAGTCCATACACCTAAACAGTAAGCTTATTTTCTACAATGGTGCCAACAGCATACATTGGGAATAGGACAATCTCTTCAATAAACGATGCTGGGAAAACTGGATATTCATATACAGAAGAATGAAACTAGATCCCTATGTTTTGCCACATATAAAAAGAAAATCAAAAATGAATAAAAGACTTACATCTGAGACCTCAAATTATGAAAGAAAAAAGGATAAAAGACTTACATCTAAGACCTCAGACAAGAAAACATTGAGGAAACTCCTCTTCAGGACTGGGCAAAGATTTCTTGAGTAATACCCCACAAACACAAGCAACTAAAGCAAAAATAGACAAATGAGATCACATGAGGTTAAAAAGTTTCTGCATGGCAAAGGGAACAATCAACAAAGAGATAACCCACAGAATGGGAGAAAACATTTTCAAACTATCCGTCTGATAAGGGATTAATAACCAGAATATATAAGGAGCTCAAACAATTCTACAGGGAACTCTTTAATAATTCAATTAAAAATGGGAAAAAGATCTGAATACACATTTATCAGAAGAAGACATACAAATGGCAAACAGGTATATGAAAAAGTGCTCAATATCATTGACCATCAGAGAAATGCAGCTCAAAACCACAATGAAATATTATCTCACCCTGGTTAAAATGGCGCTTATCAATGAGACTGGCAATAAGGAATGTAAGAATGTGGAGAAAAGGGAACTCTTGCATACTGTAGGTGGGAATGTAAATTATTACAAACACTAGGGAGAACAGTTTGGAGGTTCCTCACATAACTAAAAATAGAAATACCATATGATCTCATAATCCCGCTTCCAAGTATACACTCAAAAGCACTGGTCCCCAACCTTTTTGGTACCAGGGACTGGTTTTGTGGAAGACAATTTTTCCACAGATGGGGGTGGAGGTGGGAGATGGTATGGTTTTGGGATGACTTTGTTCCACCTCAGGCATTAGCATTAGATTCTCATAGAGGTTGCACAACCTAGATCCCTCCATACTCAGTTCACAAGTGGGTTCCAGCTCCTATGAGAATCTAATGCCACCACTGATCTGACAGGAGGTGGAGTTCAGGCTGTAATGCTAGCTTGCCAGCCACTCACCTCCTGCTGTGTGGCCTGGTTCCTAACAGGCAACAGACTTGTACCTGTCCACAGCCTGGGGGTTGGGGACCCCAGTCCTAAAGGAAAGATATCAAGATATTGAAGAGATATCTACACACCCATATTTATTCCAGTACTATTCACAATAGCCAAGATTTGGAAGCAATCTAAGTGTCCATCAACAGAGGAATGGATTAAAAAATGTGATACATATACACAATGGAATACTATTCAGCCTTAAAAATTAACGAGATCTTGTCATTTTCAACAACATGATTGGAACTAGAGGTCATTAATTTAAATGAAATAAGCCAGGCATGGACAGAAAAACTGCATGTTCTCACTTATTTGTGAAAGCTAAATATTAAAACAATTGAACTCATGGAGATAGAAAAATGATGGTTACCAGAGACTGGGAAGTGTAGTGGGGATTGCAGGAGAAATGGGGATGTTTAATGGGTACAAAAAATAGTTAAAATAATGAATAAGTTTTAGTATTCGATAGCATACAAGGTGATTATAGTCAATAATAATTTAATTGTGCATTTAAAAATAACTAGGCCGGGTGCAGTGGCTCATACCTGTAATCCCAGCACTTTGGGAGGCTCAGGTGGGTGGATCACCTGAAGTCGGGAATTCAAGACCAGCCTGACCAACATGGAGAAATCCCATCTCTACTAAAAATACAAAATTAGCCGGGCGTGGTGGTGCTTGCCTGTAATCCCAGCTACTCGGGAGGCTGAGGCAGGAGAATTGCTTGAACCTGGGAGGCGGAGGTTGCAGTGAGCCAAGATGGCACTATTGCACTTCAGCCTCAGCCTGGACAACAAGAGCGAAACTCCGTCTCAAAACAAAACAAAAAAAAAAAAACTAGAAATGTGTAATTGGATTGTTTGTAACAGAAAGTATAAGTGACAAATGCTTAAAGTGATGGATACCCGATTTATTCTCATATGATTATTACACATTGTTTACCTGTATCAAAATATGTAATGTGCCCATAATGTATATACATCTAGTATGTACCTAGGAAAATAAAAAATAAAAAACAAGGTAGTAGGAGAACAAAGTCATCATACCCTTAATATTCCATTCCCGATACTATTCCTTGTGTGGTGTAAGTTTTAATTTTGCTTAAATATTTCCATTCATTGATTATAACATTTTCATCTTTCCCTTTTTTCCACAGCATTCTTCTTATGAGGTAATATGTATCCTATAGCACAGCACACTTGGGATCAATTCACACATATATTTAATCCTATATGAGAAAATTTTATTATAAATTATTAATTGTTGAAAAAACATACATGCCTATATCCTCAGGTATTTCACATTTAAATACATTTTTACTATATTCATTTGATTCACTGGTCTTTTTTCCTTTATTATTTTATATCTACCCACTCCGAAGCTGCACCCTAACACTTTTGTTCCATTTATCCCTTTCTGTCTCTCTCTCTCACACACACAAACACACACACACACACACACACCCCACTCTCCTTATTTCCCAGAAAAAAATAGGTGTTTTCTTATGTATGTCCATGTTTATTTATGACTGACTTCTTTTATAAGACAATTAAAATTTAACTACAGGGAAGTGGAACATTTCTTTAATCAATTACCAGAGAAGGATTAAATTTGTAATACTATGACAAAGGGACAAGTGGTCATGACTTTTTGTCTTTATTTTAGAGGAATATAGGGAGAATTTTGAGGCTTCTTTTATAGATAAGATAAAAAAAAATGGCGCATGAAGAAAGGAATCGAGCTTTAAAAAAGTATAATCAATGTGAGGTGTTTTGTAAAAGTCAGTCTGGTGGTGGGTAGGTGAGAGGGTGAGAGACAAATAAAATGAATAAACTACAAAATTTATTTTTAACACTAAGTAAAATTGTCATATGTGATGTATCCCCATAGTCAGAAGAAACAATCCTCTTCTTGACAGTTGGTCAAAACTCAGGAAGGCTATTGAGACCTTACTGTTCACTCCTCACCCAAACTCTCTCAAAGCAGAGTGATTTTCAATAAAGTAAAATCTAAACAGAATCTTAATTCTTTATATTCAGAGTCCAGGAGATTCTTTTATGAACAACTTCTATCCGTAAAGTCAAGGGAAAATATGGTCTACAGGTCTAGAGCAGAACTGCCCTTGATATTATTAGAGTCACATAGATACAAAAATGCAACCACATTAAGACAATAAAATTAACTTAAATAGAGAAGAAATTACAATAAGCAAATCTTATTAACTTCAGGATGGTGACCCAATGCAACTTCTCACATACATTTTGTCCATAGAGTCATATAGAAGCTCTTTTAAAAATCATAACGCTAAAATAGTCTTTGGTTTCATTACAATTTAAAGTCAAAGTTTTAATATGATTTACAAATTAATTAGATAAATCCTGGCAGCATAACAAAATATTATAATGGAAACCATTAAAGTCCATTTTACAGGCCAATTTATTACCTTTAATGGAGTTATTCAAACCAGCTTAAAATGTATATATTTCTTTCCAAAATATAAGTGATTTACCTTTGGGAAGTATGTCTAGGTCAGGTTGCAACCTACCACCCACTACATCTGCTATACAAGTTCAGATTTTATGCTGTAACATTCTGGCTAAAAATAATTTTAAAATAACTGAGCCTTTCAAAACTAAGTATTTTCTTTATACTTTACTTTGAAATTTGATATTGTTATAAAACATTGCAAATGCACATAAAACGAACCTTAAACATATCTAACGTGGAAATAAATTAATTTCCAACCACTGGATCATGTTAAAGTGATGCTTTTCATGCTTTTAACAGAAAATTCTCATTGGAAAACTTTTTTCCTACATTTTTAGAAAGAAAATTATTTTTCTCCCTCAATGTATATAAGGTAGATAGATTCACCTTTGGTGAGGGCAAAAGTGTCAGTTGAGCCTTCAGAGAAATTGTTTTTTAAGGCGATATGCTTCTCTCTTTTCTCCCACTCTCTGGCCCACTCTTGCCTCTAGCTCCCAAGAGCCCAATATTTCTACATTTCCTTTCAGCTGTACAGCCCAGAATCCTCTGCCACAGTTCAGTACCTGGTTTCACAAACACCCCAAAATGCCACTCTTTCAATGTATCCCTGTGTGGCTTTATTCTGACTAGACATTATAAATGAATCTCCTCATGTTCACACAAACATGGCATTTTTTGCCTTTTGAAGTCCATTATTCCATTTCATCTTCGTGAGAGTTCCATGAGCTAAGAACACAGGGAGTATCATCTGTATTTCACAGGTTAGGAAATTGAGTCTCTAAAAATTAAATGTTCATGGTCATTTGAATAGCTTAATAAATGTTGTGAAGCTAGAATTAAAATACAGTTATCTCCCTCCCCTAATCAATAGCTTTCTACACAATATATAATTATGAATGCTTAGTACTTAACATAAAAATGGATTAAGAGTAACTGTTAAAACATTAATATCTTTTTTGTATGAAAGTTCATTAATTTTTCCACTAATTCAAATATGTAAATATTCATTTACTGAAAATCAACTTCATTCTACAAAAAGTAAGCATTCCATTAGGTGTGTAATACAGTGGAAGGGGTTTTATGATGAAATGATGTACACAGTGCTTTAAGGTCATGAGAAGAGAGAAACTATAAAAGAGAGGCAATGTTAGATGAAGGTTTACAATAAATTTATATTATGTCTGCCCCCCAAAATAAGTGTTTAATAGACAGAGAAGATTAAAGCTATTTCAGATATAGAAATAGAATTTTAAAGGCTTGGTAGGTTGAAAGTGTTAGTTGTGTTCATATAATAGCAAGTTAGGACACATTCCATGTGGGTGAAAAATAATAAGAAAGGAGAAAGGAGGATATGGGAACAGTTTTTGGAGATGTACTTGTCATGTTAGAGGAATTATAAAGCATCAATTAGAAAACATTTTAAAGAAGAGGAGGCATGTGATTCAATTTGTTAGGAAAGTCACCTTTGAGGCAGAGTGTATAAATGGTTGAAGCAGGACAGACTAGATGTGGGAAAAGGAAGCTGGGAGAAAAGTGACATGGAAGGTAAGGAAGAGAATGCTTTCTACAGGAGCCTACTCCCGGTTGTTAATACTGGGTTGCCATTCTGTGTTCCTGTTTGTGAGTTATGACATCCACTTCTGAAAAGTTTTCATATATATGATACCTTTTTCAGGGTGGTTAACTTTCTACTCAATATTTTCTATTATTTTTTGTATTTATAACATTTTCCCTTACATAGTCATCTCAGACTTTAAGAATTAGTGCTTTAATACAATTTTTACTGGCTATCCAAAAAATGATTTTAAGCAGGTAAATACTGTGAATACAAAGAAGCTTAGGTCTTACTGTGGAAATCTTTTTTCCCACTGCAGAGATAATTTTCTTGATTTAATGAGAGAGTTTAGAAGTGATGTCACCAAGATGGCAGAATAGAAAATCCCCTTGCATCACTCTTCCAACAAAAGTACTACCAGAAGCCACTTAAAAACTAGAACATCCCCCTGAATTCACCAGGATAGAGAAGACTAGCATTGAAAATCCTGGGCCCACAGAATTTAAAGAAGCCATAACTGGTAAAAGGAATATTAATTTTAGACTGTGCCACCTCCTCTTCCAAGCCAGCATAATACTACCTACATAAAATTTCCCTTGACCCACAGTTTCCAAGGATGGAGGAGGGAATTGGATGTGGATGTTTGATCTCCGTATTGGTCTGAGAATCTTCATAGGAAGCCCACTCTAGTCCCATCCCACAGAAACATTAGGACTGCCAAGAGGGCCGAACCACCTGGGACGACCTGGGGACAAGGAGCAGGCATTTGATCGCAGCAACTAGTGTGCAGATGTTGGTGGCTACTAAGCACTACAAACAGTGAGGATGCCATGCTAAGAAGACTAGCTGATGTCACAGGGCTACAGGGGGCATGACTCATGGGAATGCCAGAGATCCTGGTCAGATTTTCCACAAAACTAAGAGGTTTACATGGAGCCCTTCCCTGTCCAACAAACAACTAAAAGACTGCCCAATAATTTTGAAAGCTCACTTCCCTAGAATGTGAAACAATGGCAAGGCAGCAGTTTAATTCTAGTGTATTCCTTAAGTCGTAATTTTCAATATATGTCCTCCCTAGAATGGGAAGAAACAGTAGGCCAGTGATTAAGTTCCTTATTTAAGTAATAAAAGTTTAACACCACCAAACAACACTAGAAAAAGGTCTAAGAAGTTCTCAAATGTGCAGGTATCAATGTAAAGATGCAGTGATTGTGAAAACTCAGGGAAATATGAAACCACCAAAGAAACCAATAAAGGATTTAGAAGAACTGAAGATCTATAAAATGTCTGATAAAAAACTCAGTATAATTTTCTTAAAGAAGTTCAAGAAATCATAAGAAAATTCAGGTAAAAAAACACTATACGAAATTTGATAAACAATCAGGAACAATATGAGACTTTGACAAAGAAACAGGAACAACTTAAGTTCAGATAAAAAATCTAGAAATACAGAATACAATAACTAAAATGAAAAGGTCTACCAGAAATTTTCAAAGGCAGACTTAATCAAACAGAGGAAAAAATCAGGGAGCTTAAAGATGGGACCTATAAAACTATCCAATCAAAGGAGCAAAAAGATAAAAAAAGATAAAAAAAAATTTAAAAGATTAAAGAAAGATTAAGAAAATTATGACACATTATTAGGCAAACTAACCTCACATAGTAGCAGTTACTGAAGGAGATCAGAGAGTAAAAGCCCTAGAAAGTATATTTAATAAAATAACCACTAAAAATATCCCAAATATGGAGAAAGATGATGACATTCTGGTACAGAAAGCTCAGAGGTCACCAACCAAATTCAACTTAAAGAGGAATTCCCCAAAACACATCATAATCAAATTATTAAAAAATCAAAGGCAAAGAAAGAAAACTCAAAGGAACAAGAAAAAAGAACAATATCAGATTTAACTGAGCCCCAATATAACTTTTAACAGATTTCTGAGCAGAAACCCTGCAGGCCAGGAGAGAGAGGGATGATATATTCAAAGTGTTAAAGAAAAAGAAAATCACCAGACAAGACTAACATACCCAGCAAGGTTATCATTCAAACATGAAGGGGGCCGGGGGTGGGGGAAAACCTCTTCCAGGCAAAAGCTGAGGGAAGGAATCAACACCATATGTGTCTTACAAGAAATGTTTCAGTCTTAAAGACAAAATGCTATATGTAATAAGAAAATATTTGAAGATATAAAACTCAATGTTAAAAGTAAAAATAAAGACAAAATCAGAATACTGTAACACTGTAACTGTGGTATGTAAACCACTTATATGTTAAGTATAAAGACTAAATGACAAAACTATTAAAGACATTAATAACTACAATGATTAGTTAAGAAATAGGAAGTATAAAAAGACGTGAACTGAAATATTGAAAAGTCAAAATGGGGAAGTGGACAATGGTATTGTTTTTGCTATTTTATTTTTCCTTGCAATCAAAGTTAAGTTGTAATAAATTTAAAATAATTTATTATAAGTTATTTTTAAGCCCTATGGTAACTACAAAGCAAAAACCTATAATAGATACACTAAAAATAAATAGGTCATAATCAAAACACATTACAGAGAAAAGCACATAACCACAAATGAAGACAGTGAAAGAGGAAAAAAGAAATAAATGACATAGGAGACAAATAACAAAATGGCAGTAGTAAGCTTTAGCTTTCAACCATAACCTTAAATGTAAATGGATTACATTCTCCAAAAAGACAAAAAGAAATGGTGAAGATGCAGAGAAAAGGGAATGCTTATACACTGTTGATGGGAATGTAGATTCTGTAACAGCTGTTACAGAAAATAGCATGGATATCCCTTCACAAATTTAAAAAAGAACTACCATAAGATCCAGCATTCCCACTACTTGGTATACACACAAGAATTGAAATCCATATGTCAAAGTGATATCTGCACTCCCACATTTATTGCAGCATTATTCACTACGGCCAAGATATGGAAACAACCTAAGTGTCCATCCATGGATGAATGGATAAAGAAAATATGGTATATATATATATGTATATATATGTACTTGATTAAATACTATTCAGCTATAAAAAGAGAATGAAATGCTTTATTTGTGGCAACATGGATGAACCTGGGGAACGTATTGTTAAATGAATTAAAAACAGACACACAAAAACTGCATACCTTACTCATAGTTGGAATCTACAAAAGCTAATCTCATCAAAGTAAAATTTAGAATAGTGGTAGCCAGAGGTGGCAGAAACAAAGATGGAAGAAAAGATTGGAAGAGGTTGGTTGCTGGGTAGAAAGTTACAGTTAGGAAGAGTAAGTTCTGGTATTTTGTTATATAGTAGGATGACTATAACTAATAACAACATGTTATATTTTTGCTAGAAAAGAGGATTTTGAAAGGTATCATCACAAAGAAATGATAAAGGTTTGTAGTGATGGACATTCTAACTACCCTGATTTGATCATTATACGATGTATACATGTACTAAAACATCACATTGTAGCCCATAAACACGTGTGATCATTATGTGTCAATTATGAACAAAATTAAGAATCTATCAAGTAAACAAAAAATCTGTGTGAGGGAATGTTGTTGAATCAGACTGCCTAATGTGGAATCCTCTGACTAGCTGCATGCCCAGAGAAAGTTACTTAACTTCTCTATGCCTCCATTTCCTCATCTTAAAAATGAAGTTAACAGTTTCTCTCTTAAAGTTTTTTGAGGATTAAATGAACATTATCTAAAAATGATTAGCGCTCTGGCAGATTATCGCTTAATACATGTTAGCCACCATAATCACACCACCACCACCACCATCACCACCATCACCACCACCACCATCAACATCATCATCGTCATCTTGCCAAAAAAAGGCTTGTTTCTAAAGCAAGTTCAGAAGACAGGCATTTAAGACAAAAAAGAAATGTGTTCCATCAAGCTTCTCATTCATTTCTCAAGAGAACTTTCAAACCATACAAGCCTCATTCTAATATTATAATCATGCTATGTGTTATATAGTTCTTTGACTAAATATATTAGTTATAAAATTTCTTTGAAAATATATAATATTAGCTCAGCCTGTAACTACACTGATCACCCTAGATACTTCTAACCACTTATCATACTAATGTCTGCTATATGTTTTCTCACATAAAATTGTGCGTTTTAAAATAATATTTGACTTTTTATTTCTAAGTATGTCAAGTATTTATATATAAATGGAGCCACTATTCTCTTTTGTATATCAATGAAAAGTTAATTAATAGACTAAGTAGACTTTCTGCGTGTATTATTTTCTTTGACTTTTCAACAATAGGTCTCCCCTATCTCTGCCAGTATTTTGCTATCTTTATGCTTCTTTATGCTACCCTAGTTCTCACTTCATCTATTGACCCTCTGTCCTTTCTCTGTATGTTCTCTGCGTTGGAGATTTCAATCACTCTTACGGCTTCAGTGAAAACCTCTTTTTAATAAGATTTCTAGATACCCATCCACGGCCAAGAATTCTGTTTCTATCAAACTCTAATATTATCATTAATTGTCTACTTGATTGATGTGCAGTCGCCTCAGTGTCAGCATGTCTAAACCAAAAGTCATATTTCTCCACAAACTCTCAGACCCTTCTATTATTATCTTAATACTCTGAATCCTATACATTCAAAACTGTAGGGGGCAATGTGATAGCCCTTAAGAGAAGGGCTTTGGGAACAGACATAACAGAGCTTGCTTTGCCTCTATCATTAGTAGCTTTATGACCTTTAATGATCTACCTTCCCTAAGCCTTAGTAACCTGTCTAGTAAAAGGAATTTTATAGGGCAATTAAGTTAAGATGCTTAGCTCAGTGCTTGGCAAAAGCAAGATCTCAATGAATTTTAGCTGTCATTATTAATGCTACCCACCTAGAGTGCCTCTGAATAATAGACACACACAATTATCTCTGTGCCTTTAATGAATCTTCCTCAGTTCTCCCATCATCTTTGTCATGGTGACATCAATTCACAATGCATATGTCAACCATGACCTCTTTAGCTTGCCTTTGTTTTCTCCGGTTCCCTGAAGCTGCTTCTTTAAGAGACCACACATCAGAAAATGCAGAATCAGGTCCACTTACGTTGCTGAGATGAAGTAATAGAACCAGCAGGTTCATTTGCAATCTCACAATACCTTGAGCTTGCTTTACCCTAGAGTTGCCATGTCTTAAATCTCCTTTGCCTTTTCCATGGCCACACTATGGGCCACACTTATGGCCATACTCTTAGCATGAACCTCAGTGTTCCCACTCTCACATGTCCAGTCAATTCCCCCTTTCTGCTACTCCTACTGGATCAGTCTCAGAATTCTTTGTGCCCAGGCAACTAGCAAATAAAACCACCGATGCCCATAAATCCCTTTACAGTCCAGGCCTACACTGTCCAAACTTCAGTGTCTCCCTTCAGTGATAAAACTTATTATTCACCTTTCAAAAACTTTGGCCCCCCTCACTATTACCTTCACCATTAAATTCAGTGCCACCACACCTGTCAGGTTCTACATTTTCTACTGTTCTGTTTCCTGATTTCTCTGATTTAGCTAGATTGATGTTTCCTCATTGCTCTCTGTCCTATTTGTTACTTTTCTATACCCCTGATCAAACTGCAGCTGTGGCCTGGAACATTCACCTCTTTCTCTTTACCTATTTGTATAATTTCCCATCTCCAATGTCTAACTTAAGCCTCCAATGAGACTTCATTAATAATTATAGCTATGGGGTTGTTTCCTGTCTGAATTTATGTACTGGTTTTACCCTTGTTTCTTTGTGTTTTCAGACATTTTACCATATTCCTTTTAAGCACATTGATTATGTATTATGATTCAATACTGGCTAAACTTATGAATTCATATGAATTTGACAGAGCATGCAAGCATCATATTGAAATCAAGACAATCAATTAGATAAAAAGTTTAATAGTTCAAAATTGACACTGGTTCAGAATTTTTTTTATTTCAAATGTTTTCAGTATAAAATCAATATTTGAATATAAATAAATTTTGAGAAATATATATATGTCTGTGTTGGAAAATTTTATGCTATACTATATTACATATTTATAGCATCACATAGATTTTTACAACATAATAGGAAACCACTGCCATTGTGATGACAATAAAGAAGAAGAAGATGATGATAATGATAATGATGATGATGATAGGGCTGAAAATAACTGCTGTATAGAAATATATCTTTTAATTTTTTAATGGTGCTTATACTGTTGAAGTAGATATATAATTCATATTCCATATTGAATACCATGTGATTTATAGTATTTGCTAGGCAAGCTATTGGGTTTCACATAACCTCACTAACCTAACTAACTTTGCATAACCTTCACATAATCATCTCAGAGTTTGCTCCCATTCAGAATTTGCTTTGATGTTGTTATTTTCAAAGTGTCAAAATCAACATTTTTTTTATTTTTTAAAAAGTGGTATTGTTCTACAACAATCCCTTCTGATTTTGCTAATTTTATTGAAATGTAGTATTTACAGCAAGAAATATCCCTGTATATCTGAGTGTTTGAAAATGGTTAAGTTTTCAGGGAGTCTGTCAGGATCATACACTGTGCTTTCAATCCTATGTTCCTTGAGATCAAAACCATCTTTTTTATATGCTGAAACTTTTAGTGTTTTCTAGAAAAGTGTTAGTCTCCTACTGCAGGGGTTATTAACATTTCGTATATTGAGAAGACATCGCTCTTCAGTAAAAGCCCAACCTTTGGCTTGAGACAGTGTGAGAGAAATTCAGCCAGTGAAGTGGTGAACAATGTTCCTCATGAGTTTCAAGTGGGAGATTCATAGCTACCCCACAGGAATTTATCATTTCACAAGCATTTTACACTATTATTTTTCACGAATAGTCACACATTTGTATTCTTTTGAAATTGGATTGTTACCTCTATCTCTGTTTGAAATAAAGACTGCTTTTCTCAAAGAATTCAAGGCACTAATTAATTATATTAATTTATTCTCACGTAGTAGGTGCATTTACAAGTTATATGAGATGAATTGAATCATTATCAGTACCATTACTGACAGATTTATTCACAATAAATCTTCATTGTTGAAAAGTGATCACCCTTTTCTTTTTAATTAGGTTTATCCAAAGGAAACAACAGACCTAATTCAAGTGAGTAGTTCAACCCTTTGGATTTGGGTTGGAAATATCAGAAGTGAATTAGAAGTGAGAAGGTGTTAATGGAGGGGTGATATGTGAATAAATAACCAAATCAAATTTTGTCATGTGGCCATGTTCTCTACCCTACACATAGCTTTGTGAGTGGCTTGTCCAGGTGCCATAGATATCTCTTCTATGCTATCTTGCTCCTCTTTGATACAAATATCCTTAGGGGTATATGAACTTTTGCTTATTCTAATATGCGTATGAGTTTCAATGCCTTCATCAAGTCCTATTAAATGGACTGATGTCTAACTTTCATGTTTCTTGAATTAGGTATCTTTTGGTAAACTGTATCAGTAACTTGGACATTTATTTCTTGTTTAATTATATGTGGGCTGTGCGTCTGCTATGGGTTGGCTGCAGGTTGCCTCAGCTCTGCTAAGCTCATCTGGGATTGGTTTCATGTTCTTACAGGTATTCTTATCCCAAGCTGAGGGAAAATTCACCATTTGGGACATGTTTTCTCCAGGGTGTGGAGGAGGAACAGGGAATCCTCAGTCAATCTATAGAACTACATGGAAAACTCTGGCTTGGATTCAGTAAGTACAATATTCACTTACTTCCCACTGGCCAAAGCCTGTCACATGATCACAGCCGTAGTCAATGAAGTGAGCATGAATGCTTCTCCTATAGGCAAGATTCACGCAACAGGTAAGGATGCATACTCAGTCCTATTATAGTGAGGAATGAGAAGCTGGGAACAATCATCTATCTGTCTCCGTTTTAACCTCCAGCAGTAGCAGAAGCCAACGCTAAGGGAGTGCGGCAAGCTCGTACTGGGTTCAAGAAAGCCACTAAGGCATGCTGGTGTGATTCCCTCCTCTTGCCCCACCTCACCTGCTTCTGCTCTCATGAAGTCATCACTGGGAAGTGCACACTGGCAGCAGGAGGGGATAGCCTAATATCTGGCATGTAGGCTGACAATACAGTTTTGGCACATTATAGTGTAAAATATTTCTAGTAGTACTCCACATTCATTCTGTCTACTGCAGATAGCCAATTTCAGGGGCCAAGAGGAACTTCCCTGTTGAGTAAACACCGTGGGATACGGAGGAACAGGTGAGCACAGCAAGAAATGGGGCCATTTGTTGACCCCTCAAAGGAAGATAATTTGCAGAAAATTTTGTATCTACTTTGACTCCTCCTAAGGAAAAAATAATATTAATAATGAGAATTTCCACAAGAAAAAGAAGAAAAGTGAAAAATGGAAAAAAATTATAACAATGTACGTGACAAAGTTCTCTAGCTAGCACAAGGAAAAAACCCTAAAATCTTAGAGTTGGACTAAACCCTAGGGCTTTTGGTGAAAATTTACTTTCCAAGTTTATTTTGGTATAAAACCTATCATAACATTTCCCGAAGTATTTTCTTTAGATTGTTATTCAGTTATATGAAGGAAAAAGTCTTGGGAATTCTAGTGAAATCAAGGTTTCCTTCATTGATGTAATTTTTATATGATGATGTTAAATAAATATAATACATATGTTTTCATGCCTTTTGAGTCACTTATTTATTCCAGCACCCTTTTTTTAATTTTATTTTTTAAAATAGAATTTTAGAGAACTATTGTTATACAGATGATACTTAGGGAAAACATTGTCAATTCCAATAATGGGTTCTGGACAACTTGAGATGGAAAGGGACTTCTAAGTTTTGGTAAACATGCCATATCATTTCTTCTATATTATCCTGGAACTCCAATGGACTATGTACCAACTGATATTATCTCCAACGTAATCCTTCTATGTGTGCTGGAATAACTTAAACTAAATATTTAGCTTTCTGTTGTTTCCTTCTGTTTTATCCACATTTCCTTATGTAAATATTCTTTATGTCTAAAAGCATTAAGCTTCTATAATGCCATAAAATATTAGTGTAGTGTGTTGTATTTGTAACCCGCAATGAACCACACTTTCTAGTACTCATGCCCTGCAGTTTCCTCACTTTGAGTCACTACTGGCCCTGTGATATGCTTTTACCAATGAAATGTAATGAAATGATCCCATTCAGTTCCAGCCCTAAACATTAATAAGACTAGGTAATTTCTGTGTGTTTTTTTTCTGTTTGTTTTGATTTTTACTTTTAAAAGCTACTAGCCTATAGAGCCAGGAATCATACTATAAGGATGCCAAGACTATCTTCATAGAGATGGGATGTGTGGATAGTCCTTAGTGGATGAGATAACATTTGGAAAGACACCATGTGCAAGAGAAATGAGTTGCCCCAGCTGATAACAGCAAGGCCCCAGACATGAGAGAGGCCTCTTGGACCTCAGTCTAGGCCATCCTTGTACTGAATCCATTTGGATGGGGGCTGTGTTAGGTATTTCTATCCAATCAAAACCGTCAAAATTAATCAAACAAACAAAAAAACATTGAGGGTAGCTCAGCTGAAATTCCTGACCCACAGAAATGTAGACAACTAAGAGTCATGGTTTTATGCTACTAAATTTTAAGATGGTTTGTTTTACAGCCAAAAGTATCAAAACAGAAGTTGTTCCTGTTTTCTAGCTGATGATGTGGCAGGGAAGTGGCATAAATCAATACAAAACAATATAATTAAGAGTCACTATGGGGTAGGGGAGATAAAATATTAGAAGGTCAGTGTTTATAATTAATATCCAAAAATTAAGAGAGGATTTGTGATTTTTTGAACTTCTAAGTCAGAGAAAATTAATGCACACACATATACATATCCTATCCCAAATATGTAGAATATGTATTTATGCATATACAAATATATACACATATACATACAAACATATATGTATACATCCTAACTACATAGAATATCTCTATAAAATTTGTATAAATATATGCATATACATGCATATCTATTCTATATAGGATTTGTATATAGGAGATATATGTGTGTGTACACACACACACACACATATATATAACTATGTAACAAATAAGTGTAACTTTATAGGATACAAACATACCAACAGGAAACCTAAATATGCTTTTGGATGCATACCAATAAATTTTTCATAATTTATCTAAATTTTCACCCAATTCTCCAAAATAGGCATTATGCTCCCTGAATTATAAAAATGGGAATTGAAGTGCAAAATGCTTATATACCTTACTCAAGTCATAAAATATTTTATTCTGAACTAAATAGTCCTTATTCCCTTTTGTTTTTGTTTTCTTTTTCCTGAGATGACGTCTTGCTCTGTTGCCCATGCGGGAGTGCTGTGGCGCCATCTCGGCTCACTGCAGCCTCCACCTCTCGGGTTCAAGTGATTCTCCTGCCTCAGCCTCCTGCATAGCTGGGACTATAGTCATGCGCCACCATGCCTGGCTAATTTTTGTATTTTAGTAGAGACAGGGTTTCACCATATTGGCCAGGCTGGTCTTAAGCTCCTAACCTTGTGATCCACCCACCTCCGCCTCCCAAAGTGCTGGGATTACAGGAGTGAGCCACTGTGCCCGGCCTGTTCCCATGTTTTTATGCTAATCTGCCTCCCTTTTCAGTCAAAATGACTGCAAAAATTATCTAATTGTTGTTATTCAGCACAAATTGTAAATGGCAGCAAATCTGTAAATTTCTGTCTGTGTTGCTCATGGCACTGTTCATGAGCTGTGGCCAATCATCCCATCAAAATCATTTCACTGTATTAGAATTTGCACACCATGGAAAGTCAAAACTCATTATTCAAATGCAATAGAGCCAGGCTAGCTCTGGATCAAATTGTCATGTAGATCAGCATTTTCAGACATTAATGTTCCTGTGAATTTGAGATCCTGTTAAAATACAAATTAGATTGCAGTAAATCTTGTGTGAGGCCTGTTGTTTTGCATTTCTAACAAGTCTGTAGATGATGGTAGCCAAGAGCCACTCTCTGAGTATCAAGGATCTAAATAAGGTGATTCTCACGTCCTCCATCCCCACCACTATATCTACCCATAGATTACTTCCCAAGCACTGATGACAAGTACTCCTGGTTCAATTGGAATTCAAATATTTTTCTCTGTTCTCCAATCTCTATTAAATTTTAGTTGTGACCTTTATCTAATCTCAAATATTTTGTAATTGAAAAATTACCTAGTAAAGTAATTCCACCCAACAAAAACAGTTTTGAATTCAACCTTCCTGAAAAAAGAAAAAAAATAGTTTGCCATGAAAGAGATTTTCTTTACATTTAGCCAAATAATACAAATAATAGTGAAATATT
Source organism: Pongo pygmaeus (assembly GCF_028885625.2). Taxonomy (NCBI): domain Eukaryota; kingdom Metazoa; phylum Chordata; class Mammalia; order Primates; family Hominidae; genus Pongo; species Pongo pygmaeus. The sequence continues at coordinate 48,900,455 of NC_072378.2, forward strand.
TGTGCCTGAAATGTGTGGCATTATTTCTGAGGCCTCCTTTCTGTTCCTTTGGCCTATATATCTATTTTGGTACCAGTACCATGCTGTTTTGGTTACTGTAGGCTTGTAGTATAGTTTGAAGTCAGATAGCGTGATGCCTCCCCCTTTGTTCTTTTTGCTTAGGATTGTCTTCACTATACGGGCTCTTTTTTGGTATGAAATTTAAAGTAGTTTTTTCTAATTCTGTGAAGAAAGTCAGTGGTAGCTTGAAGGGAAAGCATTGAATCTATAAGTTACTTCGGGCAGAATGGCCATGTTCACAATATTGATTCTTCATATCCATGAGCACAGAATGTTTTTCCATTTGTTTGTGTCCTCTCTTATTTCCTTGAGCAGTGGTTTGTAGTTCTCCTTAAAGAGAACATTCACATCCCTTGTAAGTTATATTCTTAGGTATTTTATTCTCTTTGTAGCAATTGAGAATGGGAGTTCACTCATGATTTGGCTCTCCATTTGTCTATTATTGGTGTATAGGAATGCTTGTGACTTTTGCACACATTGATTTTGTATCCTGAGACTTTGCCGAAGTTGCTTACCAGCTTAGAGAGATTTTGGGCTGAGATGATAGGATTTTCTAAATATACAATCATGCCATCTGCAAACAGAGACAATCTGACTTCCTCTCTTCCTATTTGAATATCCTTTATTTCTTTCTCTTGCCTGATTGCCCTAGCCAGAACTTCCAATACTATGTTGAATAGGAGTGGTGAGAGAGGACAACCATCTGATCTTTGACAAACCTGACAAAAACAAGAAATGGGGAAATAATTCCCTGTTTAGTAAATGATGTTTGGAAAACTGGCTAGCCATATGCAGAAAACTGAAACTGGATCCCTTCCTTACACCTTATACAAAAATTAACTCAAGATGGATTAGAGACTTAAACATAAGACCTAAAACCATAAAAACCCTGGAAGAAAACCTCGGCAATAGCATTCAAGATTAGGCATGGGCAAAGACTTCATGACTAAAACACCAAAAGCAATGGCAACAAAAGCCAAAATTCACAAATGGGATCTAATTAAATAAAAAGCTTCTGCACAGCAACAGAAACTATTATCAGAGTGAACAGGCAACCTACAGAATGGGAAAAAATTTTTGCAATCTATCCATCTGACAAAGGGCTAATATCCAGAATCTACAAAATACTTAAACAAATTTGAAAGAATAAAACAACCCCATCAAAAAGTGGGTGAAGGATATGAAGAGACTTCTCAAAAGAAGACATTCATACAAACCTATGAAAAACAGCTCATCACCACTGATCATTAGAGAAATGCAAATCAAAACCACAGTGAGATAACATCTCATGTCAGTTAGAATGGCAATCATTAAAAAGTCAGGAAACAACAGATGCTGGGGAGGATGTGGAGAAATAGGAACACTTTTACACTGTTGGTGGGAGTGTAAATTAGTTCAACCATTGTGGAAGACAGTTTGGTGGTTCCTCAAGGATCTAGAAACAGAAATACCATTTGACCCAGCAATCCCATTACTGATTATTTACCCAAAGGATATAAATCATTCTACTATAAAGACCCACGCACATGTATGTTTACTGCAGCACTGTTCACAATAGCAAATACTTGGAACCAACCCAAATGCCTATCAATGATAGACTGGATAAAGAAAATGTGGCACATCTATACCATGGAATATTATGCAGCCATAAAAAAGGATGAGTTCATGTCCTTTGCAGGGACATGGATGAAGTTGGAAACCATCATTCTCAGCAAACTAACACAGGAACAGAAAACCAAACACTGTGTGTTCTCACTCATAAATGGGAGTTGAACAATGAGAACACATGGACACAGGGAGAGGAACATCACACACCAGGGCCTGTTAGGGGGTGGGGGGATAGGGGAAGGATAGCATTAGAAGAAATACCTAATGTAGATGATAGGTTAATGGGTGTAGCAAACCATTGCACGTGTATACCTATGTAACAAACCTGCATGTTCTGCACATGTATCCCAGAATTTAAAGTATTTAAAAAAGCTAAAAAAAAAAAAAGAAATATTTGTGCCTGAGGTAGTCTATCAGAAAACAGCTTTTGTTGCTTTTTTAATTGTTGTTTGGCAGGGGAATATTTTTGATAAATATCCAATAACAGATATTAGGTATTATAGTACTGACTTCTTTTATTACATATAGGACTAGTCTGGGACCCACTTATTAAAATGAGAGGCAGGGGAGATAATGCAAACTATACTCAAAATTTATAATTTTTTCAATCTCTTCCTCAGCTCACAGGGTCTTAAAGAGATATAAAGGAATTTTCTATATGTTATATCTACCAACGTGTTGCATGGTAGGATTGGAAGGTTTAAACTGATTAAGTTCTTTAATTTGTGGCTAAACTTGAACTGGTCTCATTTCAACTATGACAAAATTACAGAAATCTATTCAAAGAGAGGTTATATTGAATCCTATTTCCAAAACAATGTCTATCTCTTTTACTTGGTAGACACTTGCATAATAGTAAATACCTATAATCTTTTCAAAGACTGTGAACTGCCTTGATTAGATTGTTTCTGTAATAAAAATTGCCTGCCACACAGGAAAAAGGAATAACATGCACTTTGTAAGCAAGTTTATAAAGGGTTAAAGCTATAAGAATATATAACTGTGTAAGTCCTGAGAACATGAACCAGGCATCCAATTTCATTTTATGAAGATCCTAGCAAAACAAAATAAGTTCTGTCTTTTGATACAGTTATATATGACTTAATTGCTTATTTAACACTTGCTTCTCAGTTGTATGCTCTTTAGAAGTGACACCTGTTTCAGCTTGTGCCTTGACTAATTGCAAAATGATTATCAAGCATCTAAATCCAAATATATACCTAACATGGCTGATTAAAGAAATAACTCTTCTAGTGACTGGTTCAGGAAAAAATCGATCATTGGTTGTATGAAATTCAAAGAACAAAAAAGTAAATATGTCACTTACCGTATATATGCTTTCATTATGGAGGGAGTTGAGTAGGTTGGTTATGACGATGAGGAAGGATTAGGGTTGGGAGACTTATATGGGCAGTTCTTCACATATTTGTTTCCTAAAAATATTAATAATTTTCTACATAGCCAAACTTAATTAAAAATATATCCCCTAATGTTAATTCACTATGTGTTTTTATGGCAATGTCTGGGCATTTATGTGTATTTCATGAAGACTATTGGGTCACTAAGAATCACAGCAAATACCTTTTACATCAGTAACCACAATATTCACACCAAAAATTGATACCTATGGCCAGTGTTCTAAAAAGACTGTAATAACATCAGAAAGCAGAAGAAATGGCACTTGAGAGCAATCAGTTCTATTCACAAACTGTGATGAGCACCAGAAGCACATGAGAATATCATAAACGAGAGATACATCTGAGTTCACCAGGCTTCCTAATTCTCTTATTTTGCATGAGGCAAGGGAGATAAATTCAAGATAGAGGCAAAGGTCAGGGAACCATGAGTGCTGAGGAATCCAAATTAATCAAAGGAAGTCTGAAACAAGGAGTTTCAGCATTGTTATGGTTTATTTTCCTTCAAAGACCATGTCAGAAACAGTTTAATACCAGATGTAATACCATAATTCAGCTTTTCAGCAGGACAAATTAACCCTATCTCTGGATTATTTGTCACAAAAATATCACTATGCCCGTTAGGCCACCTCCTACTCTGCACTTGAGTCATTAGTTTTGGCTCACCCTATATCTGCTTCTGGAAATTTTCTTCTTTTCACTAAGAGGCTAATATGAGCAGGCTTGGCCATGCTTAACACACTCTTACTGTAATGGTTAACTTTATGGGTCAACTTGGCTGGACCTTAGATATTTGGTCAAACATTATTCTAGTTATTTCCGTGAAAGTATTTTTTGGAAGAGATTAACATTTAAATTGGTAGTCATTGAATAAAGCAGATTACCCTCCATAATATGTATAAGCCTCATGCAATCAGTTGAAGACTTCAATAGAACAAAGACAGACCTCTCCTGAGCAAGAAGGAATTTGGCCAACACACTGCCTTTGGACTGGTGCTGCAGCTCTTCCCTGGATCTTCAGTCTTCTGGGAAGTTTTCTATTCATCGAGTCTTCTCAGTTGCATGAACCAGTGCCTTAAAATAAATATGTGCATTGTGTGTACTATGTCTATTTGTATCATCTGTATCTATATTATCTATATGTACAACTGTATAGATAGATATATAGGTATATTTTTTATTGGTCTGTTTCTCTGGAGAACACTGAATAATACACTCACAGTAGATTCTTCTTTTACAAGTCTGTATTTATTAGAAAGAAAAAAGTTGTAAAGCTCTATTTAGTTATAGGTGGGGTTATTCTTTACTATCAGTGTATTAGTCAGGGTTCTCTAAAGAGACAGAACTAATAGGATAGATAGATATATGAAAGGGAGTTTATTAGGAGAACCGACTCATGCGAACACAAGGTGATGTCCCACAAAAGGCCATCTGCAAGCTGAGGAGCCAGGAAGCCAGTCCGAGCCCCAAAACCTAAAAAGTAGAGAAGCCGTTAGTGCAGCCTTCGGTCTGTGGCCAAAGGCTTGAGACACCCAGCAAATCACTGGTGTAAATCCACGAGTCCAAAAGCTGAAGAACTTGGAGTCTGATGTTTGAGGGCAGGAATCAACCAGCACAGGAGAAAGACGGAGGCCAGAAGATTCAGTCCACTCTTTCCATGCCTGCTTTTATGTTGGCAGCTGATTAGATGGTGCCCACCCAGCTTGATGGTGGGTCTGCGTCTCCCAGCCCACTGACTCAAATGTTAATCTCCTTTGGCAACACCCTCACAGACACACCCAGGAACAATACTTTGCATCCTTTAATCCAATCAAGTTGACACTCAATATTAACCAACACAGTCAGTAAAATTCAGAGCTGCTCTATTATGTAGCAGCAAATGAGTCCTTGCTGTGGGAGATCCCCTCATTCTTTTTTCTCAATTCATAATTGTATCTTTATCATAATTGCATAATGGTCAAGCCTGCTCGTAATTTTATCCAGTTCAACTGTGTTGACTCCCATCATGACCTTAGCCACTTGCCCTCATGTGGCCTATATGTATGCATCAAGAGAATGTGGAAAGCCCTGTCTCTATGCGTTTGATTTATGTCTTGATTGAGACTGACAATTCTACAAACATCTTTGTGAATGCAGATAGACTGTTTCCCAGAATTTTTTGGTGCCTAGCTGAGAAATTCAATTTCTTCTTCAGAGAAGAAAGAAATAAGATAAAGCCATGGGTATTTAACTAGAAAAAAGTCCACCTTCTCCTGTCCATCAGCCTTTAATGTGTGAGTCCCTAGTGGAAAGACATGATCTAAATGGCAAACATCTTTCTTCAAAATGACTGTGCTTGCTGTGGAGGCATCATTCCAAGGCTCTGGCTATGCTGATTGAATTAGAACTTTCTCTGTAATATAATGAACTTAATGACAAATGCTTATGCTAATTGTTTGATTTTAATTAAGTCTAATTAATGGCTTAAGTCTATTTTTTTCTGAAATCATATCGAATATTTTATTTTAGGCATGAAATACCTTTCAAGGAATGAAAAAGATTCATATTGTAGCATAATTAAAGTTTCAAGCTCTTATTCATAAATTTTATTAACAAATTTTTTATTACCTTATCATTCACCTACTCTAATATTTAAAAATTAGAAAGTAAACCAAATTAATTACAGCAAAAATACTCAATATTATATATCTATAGAGTGATATAGATATCTAAATTATAATAAGAATCCTAAAAACTTCTAATCTCTATTACTATCTAAATTGTAGCCTAAGTAAGTACTTGTAATAAATTCCTGACTCCAGCAGTGTATCTCAACAAGAAGATAATAACTAGGGACGTATCTATATAAAAACATTGTTGACCAACAAGTAATATTTTTTGTCTATTTGTCTTTTATTACTCATATTGAATATTTTGATTCAAGATCAGAATTCAGGAGTCTTTCACTTTTTATTACGTATTTTAGCTCAATAATAATATACTGTAATTAAGTGCCACACCCATGACTTTCTGGCCTAGGAGGCAGGTTTTTCTAAAATAATAGGAAATTGGGAGACAATTTTATATAGTTTTTCTTTCTACGTTTGAAAATGCACATATAAAGTATAATAAAACACAAATATTTTTACTATTACTATTGTTTTACATGATATATTTAAAAATTAAGTAATAAAAGAGAGAAAATACTTTCATACAAGTAGATACTTTGCTAAACAATATTTAAGAATCAATTCCTATTTATTCAAAATATTATCTTCAGGATTTGGTAGAGATTAATTTTTTCCATTAATCCTGTATCTCTTTGTGGCTGCAACTCTTTTAGCAGGTGTACAGATATTTCTACATCTAGTTTGAGATCCCTGTGGGTAAAAACTCATAGTTGTTAATAAGCTTGGTGCCTCTAAGCTTACTCCCCCTACCCACCCCCAAATTTCCTGTGCCTATCTTGATCCAAACAATGAAAATGACCCACCCCATATAATAAAAATACGTGGTTGAGAATCCACTGTTTGAAGGCTCAGACATTTAATTATCCTCCTTTACTCACTCTACTCCTTTAACTACTTTTTCTCTGTTATAGCTACCTGCTCTTCACTTACTTTCACCCGGCCCTTCCATTCTGACCTCACAGTATGATGTTTCTTACCTTTTGACTCTGAAATCGTTTTTAAGGTAGTAATATCACTGATCTGCATTGACTTGGAAAGGCCCATTATTTAGCTTAGCCCTCATCTCCTTTTGGAAAAGGTAGAAGGTTCTCTCAAGCCCCACAGTATGGCCGTAGATTGAGATCTTGAGCCAAACCAAACCAGAGTGTTGCCAGCCTTCTATTTCCACTATTGTGCCTGCTGGGAGAGTCTCCCTGTGGTACCCCTCCTACCAGAAGAGCCCTACTTACTTGGAAATAAACGACAAGCAAACAGAGCTTGAGTTTCCCCCAGCCTTATCCTTAAAGCCTTAAACACATTAATTTAAGCTGCTGGAATTTATTTATTTATTTATTTATTTATTTATTTGTCTGTTTCACACAGCAGACGAGACGACGCAACTTCAACATCCTGGGAGTACCTATTCTTGGCTTCAATTTCTTCCCACCACCTAGACCTGATCTGCCTTCCAGCCTCAGTCCCCACACGTCAGATGAGTAATTCTGCATTTGCTTAATCACTTCTGGTAAAATTCACTTCTTCATGTTCAATTCTTGAATAGCTCCGCAGCCAAGCTCGCTATCATGACCATAGCTTTTCTCCTGTGATTTTCCTGGGTTGGTTTTTATTTTACCAGACTAAAGAGCACAAATGTAAGCAGTGTAAATGTAGAAGATTCTGGGATCCAGAAGATTATGTGGAATTTTCTTACCCAAAATGCCCTACTTTGTCATTAACTTTTGCAAAATATAACATCAATAGAAGAACATAACTTCTCAGATGTGACAATATAAGTGCTTATGATTAAGACTTTAATTTTTTACATTGTCTCACTTAAAAAAATAAAAATATATACTTAGCAGGTGGCTTGCTGATCATTTTCTGGTCAAGAAAATCTTTCCAAAAACATGCATTATAGCATCACAGTTAACATAGAGTTTTGAGCCCAGCTGTTTGGAAATGAAACCTTTATTTGGAACAGCATACTTTATTTTTATTGCTTTTAGTTAATATAATTATATATTTTATATATTAAAGTGATCTAAGATTATATTTGACTTTTTAATGAGGTCTCATACTTTAAGAATGGTGTGTTTAAAGTTAAATAAAACACCTTAGTTTATTTACTCAAGGTATTCTTATATTTGGCAAGATTTATTTATTTTATTGCTTTTCAGTTATTTTATTTAGTTACAGGACTATAATTTTATGATTGTGGAAATGTATTGGGTTTTAATCCAATATATTAGTTATCATATTTGTTTTTACTTTTTACATGTAAAATTTATAAACATGCTTTTTTTGCTATTATATGTCGTTAATAACACAACTTAATAGTTCAAGTTCAAAGTCAGAACCCTGAGATAAGAGCTATTAAGTTAGGTCAAGGTGATCTATTTATCTGCTTCCTGTAAATCACATAAATTAACTCATTTCTGCCACATCTATTTGTTTTTCCCACAAGGGTACCACAAGGGGTGCTACTAAATCTGTTCATCATCTTACCACTTCTCAGCTTCGTAGCTCTATCTTCTCCCTACAACTCAACTATGTCATTACTGGTCTTGTTTACTGGTCTTCCTGCTTCCCCACCCTCACCCATGAATTTTCTTCTCATTACAGAAGATGTTGTTTAAAACCTAAGTCCAATCACATCACCCCTCTGCCCACAGCCCTCTAGTGACTCCCTGTTTCTCTCGGAGGAAGAGCCAGGATACTTACTATTTTTTACAATGTCCTACCTGATCTGACTCACAATTACTCTCTGACCTCATCTTTTATTTTCTCCTGTGCTTATTCTGCTCTAAGGCTTATCTGCCAACCCCCTATCCTCTCACTGTTCCTAAACTTGTACCTTCACCATCAAAGCATGCAATGGCTCTCCCCTCTGCCTGGAACACTTTGCAGTATCTCTGGGTCTCACTCCAATACTTTATCCTTGTTTGTGCTCAAACGGCCTCTTTGTAGAAAATCTGACTTTGGTAAGTGAATGCTAGGCTGCTATAACATGATTTTTAAAGTAAGATTATGCTTTCTTGTTATATCTTTTCTCCTGATGAGAAAAGATGTACATAATAAATAATTGGACATATTATATCTAGAGTATTAGGGTAGTTTGGTGGCAGACAAGCATACCATAAACATTCTGCCTTGTTTCCATATGTTTGAAAATCTTCCTCTGATTCATATCAAGGACACTTTCTTGATATACTGGCTTCTCCTTTTTTTAGGAGAAAGCAAAAAGTTTAAGTTTAGGGTAAAATTATAAGATGGAGTTTCTCATTAGAATTAATTGTCAAAGTCATTTCTATTAGCTTGGATAGATATATTTTTATGCAGATTAAAATGGTCAGAATTAACTCAATAATTAGCCAATGTATTGTGAGAACATCAGGCGCAGAAAGGCCTGCTATGTTATTACATCTTTAGAAAACACACTTTGTAAATTATAATGATAGTCGTATTGATCCAGAAACTAGGAGCAGAGATTGACTTGAAATTAATTTCTACCAACCAAAATGCAATTATAAACAATGTGACTAGATTAGTCCTGAGCATTGCTTCTTTTCTACTATTTTGGCTAAAGCACATCTATGCTGTGAAAGCCAACTGGAGAGTTTTGCTCCTGTGGACTGAAATATTAGGGCTTTCTGTGTATGCTTTTGTGATTATCTGAATGAAATATGATAGTGCCATTTTTAGCTTACCATTATTTCTGATGAATGTCATCCTAACACAATTGCTTGTACAGCATATATCAGAAATAAGTCATGCTTGTCTAAAACAGCTACTTCACTAGGCAAATCTGTCTCTTGGTTATATTCCAAATGTAAGTCTCAAAATGCTTTAAAAATAGAACTAAAATAATGTAAAGAACTTTGATTAGAAAACAATACAGGTATCTACCAGTATCTAAATTACTCCATGTAATTTAGCACAAACTATAACAAAAGTAGTCATCCACATTTACTTCAGCATAATAAAAGGATCAGAAACACTTTTTTTCTGTTTCGCTTTGTTATTTTTGTTTTGCTTTTTCTTCCAAGGGTTTTTATGTATCCTAGGGACATGGATGAAGCTGGAAACCATCATTCTCAGCAAACTACCACAAGGACAAAAAACCAAACACTGCATGTTCTCACTCATAGGTGGGAATTGAACAATGAGAGCACATGGACACAGGAAGGGGAACATCACACACCAGGGCCTGTTGTGGGGTGGGGGGAGCGGGGAGGGATAGCATTAGGAGAGATACCTAATGTAAATGACTAGTTAATGGGTGCAGCACACCAACATGGCACATGTATACATATGTAACAAACCTGCACGTTGTGCACATGTACTCTAGAACTTAAAGTATAATAAATATATATATATACACACATATATATAAACTCATTTTCTAAAACTATTCATTTGCAATTCAGGAGAACCTTGATATGTATAGTTGTACTCCTTAATCAGGAGACAGATACTGTTTAAAACTGTCCAAAATCAAACTATTTATTTCATTCATTCCAGTTAGTGATATTCTTGTGCTAAAAATAGGCTTGCTTAAAAATTTAAACTGTAATTTGAGTTTGGAGAGCATTTGCTTTTTTAATAAGTTTTCAAGTTTTCTCCTATTCTTCTCTTTCCTGTTCTGAAATTCATGGGAACATAAGGTTTTTGTATCTCCATAGCACCTTTAGTTAGCATTTACTGTGTGATACAGGTTCTATAGCTGTTGAGTAGTTGACTGAAGTCATAGGTAAATGTATTATATTTTCCAAACTATTTCATATGCAGCAGTTCTGGCAATCTTAAAATGCAAAAAGAAAAATGACATTCTCTTAAGGCCTTTCTGTAGCATCCTATTGTACATAAACTAAAATAAAAATTTGTCCTTTCGAAAGCTTAAGAGAGCTACTTGAACTGTGAGATCCTGTTTCCTTCTTCCATCTCATTTGGTTCATCACTAAGCTCTAAAACCAGTAGTGGCCTTTCAAATATTTGCCCAGCCAAATTCTTTCCCAGCACAGAGATTTTATAAATGCCATTCTCTCTACCTAGGATATCCTTTTCTCATAAAAAAAAAAATATAAAGTCTTTTGGTTTCAGCCTAATATCTTTTCTGTAAGAGTGCTAATTCTATCCCACATGTTTGTCATGTTTAATTTTTCTTTTATTTTTTTAAGATGGTATTCCTCATTATTCTCTATTTCAGCATCCTGTTTATTTCCTTCATGGTAAAAATAGCTTTTTGCAATATTTTATTAACTGGTTTTTGGTCTTTCCACTGAAGTAAAATGTAAATTCCCTGTCTGTATAGCCTACGTCTGGATGATCAGCATTGCATCCCCAGGTCTGGCACAAATATGACTCTAAATAAATATTTGTTGAAGAAAACAGCTGAAATTTATCTTTATATATTTAATGTTTTAAATTTCTTTTTTAAATGAACAGTTTTGGAAATAATAATGCAATACACATTCTCCAGAATGAAAACCTATCAAATTTTTGTCATATTTGCTTCCACTTGTACTCTTTTATTCTTCTTGTCATTTTCCTTTGATAAAATAGTTTAAAGCAAATTTTAGACACCCTGTCATTTTCACATGCATAAACATACCTGTAATTACTAAACATACTAAATATACCCATAATTGCTCAAATATACTAAAACATACCCGTAATTACTCACATACTAAAACATATCCATAATTACTCAAATTCTCCTAGGGAATGAGCACTGTATTCAAATTCTTGGGAGACAGTTTTGCCAAATAAGATTTTTTATTTGTGGAATTTGATTTGTAGTTCAATTACACCTGAATTGTGGTTGTTTGTATTGTTCAGGTGTCAGAAATTACTCTGAAATATGTACTCTTTTTTTACATAATCACAATGACATTATCACAACTAATACAAATGAAAACAGTCTTTTGGTAGTATATAATACCCGGTCCAAAGCCATATTTCCTCGCTTGTCTTTTAAATACTGTTTTACGGTGTCTTTGTTTAAATATGTATTAAAACAAAGCCTAGGCTTTACATTTTTTTCATATATCTATCTTATTCTATCATCTATCTATCTATCTATCTATCTATCTATCATCTATCTATCATCTGTCAGTCTCTTTTAACTTAAATTAATACATTCACTCATTTTTTTTTCCTGCCATTGATTTAGTACAGCAATGATATCAACGGTCCTATATTGTGTCCTACCTTCTGTGGCTTTCTTTCTTAACATCATTTAGCTTGTTTTACCCCTTCTACATCCCAAGAATGGATATAATTTCTAAAAGTTGGTTAAAATCAGGTTCCAATTTTGACAAGACTGCTCTACATAATACTACATGGTTCAAATTACATCGCAGCAGGAGGTGCAAAATTATCCTGATGCTAAAGTGACTAAAGTGAAAGTTAGATTCAGGTGTGGGCAGCCTGGTTACTCTTCTTACGTTTCCTCACCCAACTTTTCTCCAATAATTTACTTACTGGTGATTGTTACCACAATTAATAGCTTCATTGGGGTGTCAAAATGGAGATTTTTCTAATTCTGTCTTTCCTGCACATTTTTAATTTGACCTTGCTTGGAATGTTATAGGATGCTTAGTGGGACTTACTGTTATCTAGATAGACTGATGATATTATTCATGTATTTGTTGTCATTTTTCCTGTTTGCTTTTTCTTTTTTCTTTCTTTCTTTGTCCAAATTCTGATTAGGTTTGTTTTTTTTGGGAGGAATTTTGAAGAGATTAAAAAACAAAAAGCCCTACATTGCTGCAGTGATAACCTTTATGCCACCTTCTTGTTTTAAAGTCTCGTTTTACTGTGCCTTTCCATGTACTTCTCCAGACTCCACTTTCCGTTCTCTTTTTTCCCTTTCTAAACATTTTGAGTCCAAGTAGCAATTTTGTTTTTCAGTATTAAAGTGGAAGGGCAGAGCTGATTTTGCATATATAAACTGCAGTTAATTACACAGCTGTGTGCCAGAGTTATATAGGCTCTCCTTTGTGAAAAACCAAGGCTTACTCCTCCAGTTTAAAAACTGTCCAAATGTCATTTTAATTTATGAAGGCACCCAGAATAAGTTCTAATCTCATACTGCCCCAAGATATTTATTGAAGCCAATTCTCTCTTTTATTAATTTTTACTGAAAATAGCACTTTGTTCTTCCCCCTGATAGGACTGGGTAATGTTAGAATGTCCTCTAAAATTCTTTGGACCTTATTTACATTCTCAAGAGATTTTTTTTTAATTTACCAATAAGATGTGCTATTTGAGGAATTAGACTTTAGTTCAGTTGTACATGGATTATGTCTGTTTGTATCATTCGTGTCTCAGTCTTTCATCTTATTAATATGTGTATGTCTCCTCCACTCTGCTTCCTGTGCTATTCAGCTTGGATAAGAATGCTAGTGACTTAGGTCACAGAGCGCCACCTCATTCATATCAACTTCTCCACCGAAGGAATGAGCACTGCACTCTGGGCTGCTTGTGTCTAAATCAACCTAGGCACCCAATGTGTGAAATCTAAAACTAGACACAGTGAAAAGAGAATGATTTTATATTTATTTCTACAAGCTGTCTCGTTTATAAGGAAATAACTAAAGGTTATTAAAAGAGGCCTTTAGGATAAAGGAAATTCAGACACTTACTTTGAGTCTCAGGACCTTGTCATAACAACCAGAACCACATTTATGCCCCTTCCTTCCTACCTGTCAGATGCAAGTTGATCTATGTATTTGAATTTGCAAGGTGTAGATCAATTTTGCCAAACTATGCTAAATGGTTCTACAAAAAGTCATGAAAATCATCAAAGAATAAACTGAAATTATAGGTTATATTGTCTGTAGAAAATATTGACATTAGAAGATAATCAACAGCCAAACAGGCCTTCTCTAGTAAAATATGATTTTAAGGATGTACGAAAACCAAATTTATTATTTTATTGTTTTTATTATACTTTAAGTTCTAGGGTACATGTGCACAATGTGCAGTTCTGTTACATACGTATACATGTGCCATGTTGGTGTGCTGCACCCATTAACTCGTCATTTACATTAGGTATCTCTCCTAATGCTATCTCTCCCCTCTCCCCCCACTCCAAGACAGGCCCCAATGTGTGATGTTCCTCTTCCTGTGTCCAATTGTTCTCATTGTTCAATTCCCACCTATGAGTGAGAACATGCAGTGTTTGATTTTTTTGTCCTTGTGATAGTTTGCTGAGAATGATGGTTTCCAGCTTCATCCATGTCCCTACAAAGGACAGGAACTCATCCTTTTTTATGGCTGCATAGTATTCCATAGTATATACGTGCCACATTTTCTTAATCCACTCTATCATTGATGGACATATGGGTTGGTTGCAAGTCTTTGCTATTGTGAATAGTGCCGCAGTAAACACACATGTGCATGTGTCTTTATAGCAGCATGTTTTATAATCCTTTGGGTATATACCCAGTAATGGGATGACTGGGTATTTCTAGTTCTAGATCCCTGAGGAATCACCACACTGTCTTCCACAATGGTTGAACTAGTTTACAGTCCCACCAACAGTGTAAAATTTTTCCTATTTCTCCACGTCCTCTCCAGCACCTGTGGTTTCCTGACTTTTTAATGATCACCATTCTAAATGGTGTGAGATGGTATCTCATTGTGGTTTTGATTTGCATTTTTCTGATGGCTAGTGATGATAAGCATTTTTTCATGTGTCTGTTGGCTGCATAAATGTCTTCTTTTGAGAAGTGTCTGTTCATATCCTTTGCCCACTTTTTGATGGGGTTGTTTTTTTCTTCTAAATTTGTTTTAGTTCTTTGTAGATTCTGGATATCAGCCCTTTGTCAGATGAGTAGATTGCAAAAAATTTCTCCCATTCTGTAGGTTGCGTGTTCACTCTGACAGTAGTTTCTTTTGCTGTGCGGAAGCTCTTCAGTTTAATTAGATCCCATTTGTCAATTTTGGCTTTTGTTGCCTTTGCTTTTGGTGTTTTAGACATGAAGTCCTTGCCCATGCCTATGTCCTGAATGGTATTGCCTAGGTTTTCTTCTATGGTTTTTATGGTTTTAGGTCTAACATATAAGTCTTTAATCCATCTTGAATTAATTTTTGTATAAGGTGTAAGGAAGGGATCTAGTTTCAGTTTTCTACATATGGCTAGCCATTTTTCCCAGCATCATTTATTAAGTAGGGAATCCTTTCCCCATTTCTTCTTTTTGTCAAGTTTGTCAAAGATCAGATGGTTGTAGATGTGTGGTATTATTTCTGAGGGCTCTGCTCTGTTCCATTGGTCTATATCTCTGTTTTGGTACCAATACCATGCTGCCAATACGAAATTTATATCAAGCTATCTTTTTCTCAGTCTAACACTTATTCTTTCCCTAACTGAAATGCTTATCATCAGGCTTTATTAGGACCTACCTTTCTCTCAATGCTTATCTGTTGTTAGTGAGACTCTTTATCTCAACTTTGGCCAATCCATGTACCTCAGTCATTTTTGTTCAGTTATCAAGATTATATTAGGTTAACCTGCCAACCAGCTGATTAGGACTGGTGCTTTTTTATCTAGGGGAGTTACTGTAATGTGTGTGTGTTTGTGTGTGTGTGTGTGTGTGTGTATATAGATTCAGTAGCTTAACCACACAAAAGAAAATTACTTTTAATAAATTTTAAAAGAAGTAATTTCACTGTCCCTTCTTGTTGTACCTAAAGACAAAAATAACTGCAATGACATTTTTAACTGTTTACTAACAATATATGCATTGTCGATATTGGTAATGCTATTATGAAACTATTATACGTACATTGTAGGATGAAGCAAATGAGTAACTATGTTAATGGTATGCAGAACCAAGAAAGACAAGAAAGCATACAAGAAAATGCAAGCATACAAGAAAATAATATAATATATTTTTAAGCAAAATTAATCAAAATCTCTCTAGTTTTAAATGTAAATAGGAAATATCAGTGTCAATTTATAAAACATTTTTTCTTCAAAAAAAGATTTACCTATCTTGATTACTGAAAAGGGCCAATATTCCAGCCCAGTAGTAGTCATCATTCTTCATCCAATGAGGACTTTTAATTCCATTTTTCACAGAAAGCAAGCAGAGCTTCTCAGATAAATGGCTGATTATCTGATTATAGATTTGGCTGGGGCAGAAAATATACAAGATATTATAATACTAGAAGACAAAGGATATATCAAATATTCCTGGTTTTGTGCTAAAATAAAATAAAAGCCAAATTGAAAGGGTGCCTCTGACTAAGATGGGACAATTTGAGTATCACAAACAATGATGACTGCAATGAATTGAAACTCAGCAAATATGTTCAAATCCATAATTTCAAAAATGAGAGTAAAACAACTAAATTAGTCATTTTAGAATATTACTAGCACATCATTTTCTTATCATTCTAAAAACTGGTAAATAAGGGCAACGGATCAAAAACCTGTCCTGCCTATCCTAGCTCAACTGCTTTTCAGGGCAATCAAACTGTTGATCAACAGTTTCTCTTAGAAAATAATTCCTATTGAATAATTCACATTTTCCCTAAAATAATCCAACAGTAGAGATGGGGAAGTGGGTGAAGGACATAAGTGAAGTGAATTTTGACCATCACTGAGAATTTAGTTGAAATTGGGAGATGGGTAAACGTGAGTGTATATTTCAGTATTTTCTATTCTTTATGTCTGCTTGAACATTTCTATAATGAAATTTTTTAATTGTCAAAAGAACTAATAAGCAAAAGAAAGAGTGAATGATTTGGGAAAAGATACTGATTTTGCCTGTATGGATGGACATAGATAATGTAGAGACACCACTGCATTCTCTGAGCAGTGGAGATAGCATGAAACCACTTGGAGAGACAGAGTAAACAGAAACATCAAGAGGGCTCACCATTGTGCCTGTCAAATTGGGTAGCTCCAAGTTACTTGTGATTTGAGTGGGTTAAAGATAGAGTAGGGGCAGATATCTTTAGGGGCTTTGACTTTATTTATACACTTTTTAGCCATGGAAGTTTTTTGAGAAAGCAATTTAAATATTTCTATCTGTGTTTTAGAAATACGTTTCTGCTGGCAAAGTGAAAAATCTGAATTAAGAGATAAAATGTTGCTGACAGAGAAATTAGTATATTAGAATATTATTCCAGATAACACAATATGAGTGAATGAACTTATATAATGTGAGATTGCAGAAGACAATTGGTATGAGAGAAATTGGAGATTTAGAATCATCAAAATGGCATAACTGAATGTGGCAGAGGAGTCAGATGAATTGAGGTATGTTTATTAAAAATCCTTAAGATAAAAGGTATAATTAGCTAGAATTACTAAGAGAGAACTTTTTCTTTTGATGAATGTAACCAGGAATGTGTGTGTGTGTGTGTATGTGTGTGTCTAACTTCTATTTTTATTTTTTATTTACCCTTCTCATCCACTGTTATGCCAAAAATAGATGGAGAATGAGGTCAACTCAACATTTGCTTTTGCTCAAGGCTACATCCAACAAATTACTTCTTGCTTCAGTTTAGAAGAGAAATAAATCAATTACCCTTGCTGAAGGGTGGCTATCTTGAATGATTTTAGGGAAAAATCAGGTCATTCTAAAGAGGTGTCTGAAATGACTGCAAAGAGTTAAGAGTAAGATAAGCACTAATTTACTATCTCCTTCATCCCTGTAATGATGTGCTTAATAGAGGACAAATTTCATCACCAGGTATTGTCAGGGTCAAACTGCTATTTTAGTGTTTTTATTAATAAAAGTATTATGGGGATGCTACACTGTCTCCGATGAAGGGTGTTTTTCTAAGAGGTTTAGGACTAAACCTTACCAGTAGCATTAGAGGGACAGCAATCTTCATATTAACCCTGAGAAAAGCCCTTTGCATCCTAAATCTTCCTGACATCCTTATTCTCAAATTTGTTAACATATGTTATCCTTAGGTGAGAAGCTAAAAGACAGAGGGACAGTAGATGATGAGCTGATTAAGGACAGAAATATATTTTATTTATTTCAATAACCTAAGCATCTACTAGCGATTGGTAAGTGTCCAAGGAAGAAAAGACGGAAGCAAGCAGTTAAGTTAGTTGACATGTAGAAAAAGGTAAACACAGTAAAGAATACAGAGGTGAGAGAAGACATTAATTAAATATACATTTAACACACATTATTCTCCTATGGTAGGAGAAAAAAACAGTTTTAAACATGTGCTTGAATGGAGGGTGTTTTGGATACAGGTGATTCATGTCTGGACAAGGAAAATTGTAGTCTTAATTATGTGAAAGCTTGAATGTCTGGCTTCAACTCCTGGAAAAGCTAAGAGCAGTGGGATTTATGATGTGCTATTTAAAATCTGGAACTCCCCTGGTAACTCCCAAGGCCAGTTTGTATATGAATATTTTTTAGCTGGCATAGCCCGTTAAATAGTCTGGCATAACCCGTTAAATAGTCTGTCTTGACGAAGTGACGTTAGAAGTATAAAAAATCCACTGAGAACTTCTGCTTTAAACTCTCCCAAAGCCAAGATGTATCACACACATCTTGGTGGTTCAACCTGGAGAGAGAACAGGTCTCTGTGAGAATAAGGACCCTTTATTAGACCTGTAGTTCGGTTCCAAACTTTCTTTCTCTTGTCGCATCATATTTTTTGTCTTTAAATAAAAACTTAATGTGAGTATGTCTATGAAGTGTTACGAGTGTTTTGAAAAAATGAAACTTGTTAAAATGTTTGCAAACCGTATTCTTGAAAAAAGGAATGTAAGGCAAGGAGTCAAAAGAGAAAAACTGGGAGAATGGTTAAAAAAAAAAAAAAAAAAAAAAAAGGTGGGGATTTGAGAAAAGATGGCTGTGGTTTAGCTATTGTGGCCTCTGTTTTTAATGGTCTGTCAATTCATGTTTGGTAAACTCATACCAGATTAAGAGCCATCTCTGAAGTTGCTAGAAAATACTTATTTACATCTCCTATTTAAAATGGCTTCTTCTTCATTTTGTGCTACACAAAGTTAACAGAGTCTTACACATTGCTGAAGTGTGCGGCTGATAAGTGATCCAGAAAAGGCATAACATCAAGGATTTTTGGAAAAACAAACAAACAAAAGAATAGTGTAGTTCAGGCTGGCATGGTGCCTCATGCCTGTAATCCTAGCAATTTAGGAGGTCGAGGTGGGCAAATCACTTGGGTCCAGGAGTTCGAGACCAGCCTGGGCAACATGGTCAAACCCTGTCTCTACAAAAAATACAAAAATTAGCTGAGCATGGTGGCACACTCCTGTCATACCAGCTTCTTGGGTGGGCGAGGTGGGAAAATCATTTGAGCCCAGGAGGCGGAGGTTGCAGTGAGCCGAGATTGTGCCACTGCATGCCAGTCTGGATGACACAACAAGACCTTGTCTCAAAATAAATAAATAAAAGACAATAAAAAATTTAGGTAGGGCATGGTGGCTCACGCCTGTAATCCCAGCATTTTGGGAAGCCAAGGCAGATGGATTATGAGGTCAAGAGATCGAGATCATCCTGGCCAACATGGTGAAACACCGTCTCTACTAAAAATACAAAAATTAGCTGGGCATGGTGGTGTGTGCCTGTAGTCTCAGCTACTCGGGAGGCTGATGCAGGAGAATCACTTGAACCTGGGAGGCGGAGGTTGCAGTGAGCCGAGGTCATGCCACTGCACTCCAGCCTGGTGACAGAATGAGACTCCATCTCAAAAAAAAAAAAAAAAAAAAATTTAAAAAAAGGTGTAGTTCATGGTTAATGAAGAGGATGAGTGTGCTGCTTCTATGACTTCTCATTATTTTTCTTTTTCTCCAACCAATGCATGAGTTGCAAAAGCAATCTCATTGTCTCTAAAAACAAACAAGAATTAGACCTGCATCATTTGAACCAATAAGCAGAGGGAATCCTGGTTTGAGAAATTCTTTTAATGCTGTAACTTGGGTTTAGGTCTAAAATTATGAGTGTTTTCTGTTTCTCTTTTCCGGAAATAAAAGAAGCTAAATCTAAAAAAACCGACATGATTGATGTAGGCTAACCTGTTTTGAAAAATCAGACTTGATACAACATTATTAATGTTTAAAATCAGATTAAAGATATTTCCTTGTTATGTGTTTAGTGTTACCTACTATTTCATTATGGGTCATAGTTCAGAGCTCTCTACTATTTCATTATGGGCCATAGTTCAGGGCTCTCTAATATTTCATTACGTCTTAGGCTGCACATGATTAGACACTGGTCATCACAATTTGTAACAGAGAGGTCACTTTTGTCACATTTTAAATTAAATCAAAATAAAGTCCACTGTTTCCAAATGATCAACTGACAATGCATTAAAAAGCATAATTAGAATTCTTTTCATCCTTTGAAGTTATCATTTAGTCAGACAAATATTGAAAATAATGGCAAAAATCACAATTACTTTTCATCAACTTACAGACTACGAAGAGAGAACAAAATGGCAATACCACTAAGATTAACCTACACAGAGGCAGAAGGTATGAAAATAAGGTTTTACTGATTTACATGTCAAGACAGTGAGCAGAAGCATACAACCATATAAGTTCTAGGCTAGGAATGAAGACACCATTACTTCTACCGCATTCAATTGGCCAAACCAAGTTACAGGGCAAAGACAGACTTTTGTTTGGGGGGTGGGAGAGGGTGCACTGCAGGGGAAGACACCATACTGCTACTCATGGTGTGAAAAGCTGTAAAGTCACATTACGAAAGAGACTAGGAACAGGAATGAGTGAAAGATTGTGGTCATTTTTATCATTTACCAAACCAGAGAAAATTCAAGTAAAAATTCAATGATATGGGCATTATAGGATTCAGTCCAACTTTCCATTTTCTACATAGAACAAAATTTCTCTTTCTTACTTTTTCTAAACAGGTAAAAAATGTTCAATTTGCAAAAAAAAGAAAAATCATCCGAAGGAAATTTGTTAGTATATTGGTTAACATATTTTGATATAAACTCAATGCTTACAGCTGCATAGAGAGCTTTAAAACATAATTATATATATTAATGTACCTGACATTCATCTTAAAGGGTATTATTATGATCAGCATTTGTTCTGATCTTTCTATTATAATCCTATAGTGTTTAAAGTGTTTTATTATTTCATAAGTTCTATTCCACGTACTTCAATGTAGTTCACTTTTGAAAGATCATGTATTCTCATTTTTTCACCCACAAAATACCATCCTTGTAGGAATAACTTGAAATATGTGTAATGTTTATGCATATTAATTGGACTTAACCAACTAAGAAGGGTGTAGAGGAAGCTGGAATGAAGATTAAGCTACATGTATAAGATAAGAAGTTTCTGTGTTCAGACCATTGGAGTATACAAAAAATGGACAGGTTAAGAGATACTCATTAGATTAATCAATGGTTGTAGAGCAGATGTAATTGTTGGGGAATATTTATTAGTGACTAGCAACACCTCACTATTCCCAAGAGAGCTCTGGCAGGCACAGAGCGGGCAGTACCTTAGGAGTTACTGGGAGTGCAGTCATCATAGCAGAGCCAATGACGTAAAGCAGTACCTTGAAGACGCAGAGATATCAGAGATTGCAAAGTTGATCAAGGAAAGAAAGAACTGAACACACTGGAAACTGAGTGTGGGCCAAGGGATAGATCACAACACTGCTGTTCGAGTCAGTCTCTCTTCTTGCAATCAACAATAAAGCTTCAGTGCAGACTAAAATCTTGGGCTGAAATCCTCCCAAAGCCTGCATGTGGAAATGTAAGTGAGAGGTAAGAAGGTTTCATCTTAACAGCCTTGCTGGGGGAAATGATTCATATTTATTCTTTTTTAAAAAATAGATCTTTAGCAATTACAGACCATGCATGTTGAGCAATTCACATTTACTAATGTATTTACTACACACATTCACTAATTACGTGACATTTGAAAAGTTACTTAACATTACTCCTTATGTAAAATGAGAATTCTAATATGGCACTGGTAAGTACTCAGCTCAAATGCATTTTGTGAGAAGTGAACTTGTATAGGTATTTGTTTTGGTTATTGAACACGGGGTAACAAATTACCCCCAGAAGTTATGGCTTAAAATAAGGACATTTATTTTTTCATAAATCTGCCATTTGTGCAGGGATAGATCCTCTCCAGTCCACTCAGCATCAGCTGGGTGGCTGCAAGGCAGGGGACAAGAACACTTTGATGTCTCTCTCTTTCATACTTCTGTCAGTGAATGCAAGGTGTCAGTTGAGACTTTAGCCAAAAGATCCACATTTGGCCTTTCCATGTGGCCTGAGCTTCCTGAAAACATGAAGAATGAGATCTAAGGATAAGTGTCCCAAAAGCAAGAACAATCCAGGTAGAAGTGATATCACCTTTTCTCACAGTTCAGAAGTCACAGCATTACACCCACTGCATTCTATTCATTGAGGCAGTCATAAAGTCCAGTCCAATTTCAAAGAGAGTAGAAAGAGTCTCTACTCTTGATGGAAAGGTGGCAAATTTCTGGAAGAACATGTGAAACCTGGAATACTGCTGTGGCCATTTTTTGAAAATACTATCTGCCACAATTATATATGCAATACTTTTCTAGGCAATAAGAAGTATATAAAAATTTATAAGTTGTTAAGGGTAAAGAGTTTCTGCCAGCTAATAAACAAATGCTAGTTGTTATTAACATTTTTAGCATTATCATTTTCACATAGAAAACTTTAGTGTTGATTAACAAGTATATTCCCTGCCTGCCCATAGACTTTAAAATAACATTAACAAATGAAATCAGCTTATAGTCATGTACAACTTTACAGCTGAGGTTGAAAACCTCTTTGTGTATAAAGTTAAAGGCCTTTGATGTTTTTGTATGGAATGTTTTAATGGATTCAATAAAAGTTGATTGATACCCTGCTATACGGATAATTATACCATTGAGGTTTACCTATATGTATAGGATCTTAAATTTCTCCTCTCCAACGTATACATTTATTTAAACCTCCCAGAATTCCCACACAAATATTATTATGAAATAGAAACTACATGAAGTAACTTACTATCTGCCACTAGAATGTGTATTTCAGTGAGAAAAAAACTATATGATGTGCCCACTATCCTAACATTAAAACTCAGCACTTAGAGGATAACAGGCATTGTATAACTACTTGTTTTTGCTGATGCCTCATCTCCAGTTAGTAGTAAGCTTAGAGATGTGGTTCTGGAGGTTAATGGATTTATGAACTTGATCCTGTGCTAGCTTTGTATCAGAGTCATCCAGATAAAAGAAGTCAAAGGATGGCTTAGTAAGTGAGTCTTTAAGAATGCCTGGGGCATAGTACTGAACAAATACCTGAACAAGAAATGACTGAAAATTGGCCTTTAATGTATGTGTCTTTGAAGTTATATTAACTAGTTTCTACATATTTTTTCTGACTAACTGGTAGGCATCTAGTTGTAGCTGGAAATTAAGAAATCATAAAAATAAAACAAAAAAAATCTGAAAAAGCAAAAGAGAATTTTATGTGTGTGTGTGTCATATCCTACGGTACATTCAATCTATGTAAGCCTTGTCTTTGGTATGTAAATCTGCATCTCCAATCTAGATTATGATGCAGTAAATACATATCTTGCCATTTCAGGTACTATGTCCTATTGTGAGGCTCATTTATGCCCAGTTCCAACTGAATCTTCAAATCAAGCTCTTTCTACTGCCTCTGCAGGAGACACAGATAGAACGCTTCCTTTCTTGTTCTTCTCCAGTCACTTTTAAATCTAAAGCTAGAAATCAATTCATGATGCGTCATTTATCCCCTTATTCACTCTAGGAAGGAGTTCAGAAATAATAGTAAGAAGTGGTTTATAGCTGAATATTGCTATATAACAGAATCTTGCTGTAAGCTTACAAAGTCTTAAAATAATACCTTGAGTGAGAAAAAAAATCAATTTCAAATTACTAAAATCTCTCACTTAACAAAAATTTTATCCCTATTCTCTAACCTGGCTTTCTCAGAAGAGTACAAAAACCTTTCTACTCTATAGATGATATGTTTGATACCTTCCGGCAATACATCCGTTCAGGTTATCCACTCCACTGTCATGGTCTTTATTCACCTCTTTCTCCAGTTAAGGTGTAAAACTGATTGAATTAGGAAACTGTCATTTACTCAGATAAAGTGCCTCTCTTTAAACTCACCACCAGAGCCCAATTCTCAGGGACTAGAGATCCACCCTCTCACTCCCCAAAAAAGATTCCTTATAATTCACCAGACTTTGCTCTAGATCCTGAACTCCAACATAAATAGTAATATAACTCTCCCAACTTTTTTTTTCCAAGTTTATCTTAACTAGATGTATCCATTTTGAATTTGTATATAAATTCTAGAATGTTGTCAATTTTGATAAAAAGCATATACTGGAATTCTGATTGTGATTTATTTGAGTCTATTGTGAAATTTCATAATTTTAAGTATGGAATTATGAAATATAATTGAAAGAAACATATTATAGAATATATTTCTTTTATTAAATTTGTTTCTAGACGTTCTTAGGAGCTATGATAAATGCTACCATTTTAAAAATTTGCATTCCTGGTGATTGTTGCTAGACAATTTCTATGAAAATAAAATTGATTTCCACAGTGGTCTTGTACCCAGTGAGTTGGCTAAATTCATTTATTGTTTTTAGTACTTTGTGATTATTTAGCATACTGTTCATACACAATAATGTCAACTACATATAATGACAGTTTGACTTTTTTCTCAAATCTTATAACGTATGTTTTTTTTTTTCTTATCTTATTGATCTGGCTAAGACTTGCAGTATGAAATGAAATGGAAGTCATGATAGCAGACATCTTCGCCTCATTTCTGATATTTGAGGGAATTATGTCAAAATTTCTGTATTAACTGTGACGTTTATTTAGGTATTTTGCAGATACTCTGAATTGAGCAAGTTTCCTTCCATTCGTTGCTAGTTTAAAGTTTTGATTATGAATTTAGGTTGAATTTTATCAAGCTTTGTTTTTGCATCTATAAAGATTATAATATTATTTTTATTCTTTACTCTAAATATGGATGTAATACATTGATTAATTTTCAACCTGACCTTTCTGGAGCAAACTCAAATATGTTTTCTATTACTCTTCTACATCACATTTGATATCTTTATTATCTTTCTGTTTAGAATTTTTGTATTTGTTTTTAAAAGAGTGTCCTGTAACTTCCCTTTTTAAAACTATCTTTGAAAAGACTTTGTTTTTTTTTTTTTTAATTTAAGAAAAGGTCATTTCAGGTTACTTTCATACAATACATTGAGAAACATTCTTACTTTTTCTATTTTCTGGAAACATTTTTCTGTGATTAACCTTATTTCTACTAAAACTATTTAAAATAATTCATTGGTAAAGCCACCTGGGTTTGGAGTTATTAATCTTTGTATAGATATTGGTTATATAGATCTTCTATTTCTTCTTGTTATGTTTTTCAAGATTCATGCCAATTGAAAAAAACTTAATTTTTTGTCACAGAGATTTTAGACTACCTTTTTTTCTAATTCTGTGAGATCTGTAGTATGTTATCTTTTATTTTTATAATATTTCCTTCTTCACTCTTTCTCTGTTTCTTTCCTCTCTCCCACCCATCTTGTCAAGGTTGTATTCATCTTATTAAGCTCTTTAATATTAATATTTGTTATTATTGATTATGGTGTGTATTTGATTTCTAACATTCATTTCTGTTTTGGATTTATTGTTTTCACATTTTTATTTGGTATGTTTAATTTCTTATTAATGGTTTTCTAGTTTTTAAGTGTTTACTTAGATCATTTATTTTCACCTTTATTATTTTCTTAGGCAGGTATTTAAGGACATACATTATCTTGTAAATACAATTTTGATTACATTCTAAAGGTACAGAGATGTTATATTTTCATAATATATCATTTCAAATATTTTCTAATTTCCACTGTGACATCTTATTTTACTCATGAAGTATGAGTTATTTATAAGTACATTTAAAAAATATCCTTACATATGAGAATTTTTAAAATTTATATAATTATTATAATTTTGTTGCTTAATTAAACTGTTGTCAGAAATCATTCTCTAAATAATTGTCACTTTTAGTTTGCGATTCATTTGCACTTTTAAAATGAGCATTGGGTTGTTGAATGTATTGCTCTATATATGTCATCAGAATAAATATGTTTTCTAATTTTACTTAGATCTTCTGTATTGTTTTTGTTTACTATATACTATTGAAAACTGTGCTAAATTTTTTATGATTGAGGATTTGTCTATTTCTCTTTAAATGCCATTTTTCTTTATATATTTTGAAATAGTATTATAAAATAGGTTATAAAATTTCAAATTTTAAAAAAGTTTATTTACATTGGATAGGAAATTGCTTACATTGTCTCTTATAATCCTTGTTTATAGTCAGTTTGTTTGGTTATTGTATAATTACTTTTGCTTTCTTGGGTTAACTTTGGTATTTATATTTTTTCATCAATTTACTATCAACCATTCTACAACTTTATATTTAAGTTTTGTACCTTTTAAGTTACTTATAGTTTCTTTTGGTCCTGTAATGCATCCTTTACATTTAATTTGGGTATTTAGTAAAATTTACTATCACTACTATTACTATTTCCAACACATTAAATATACCCATATTACTATTTGTTTTTATTAATTGTACCTGTTTCATCTTCAGCTGTGTAAATATTTTATTATTTTCCTTCTAGTACTTCAATAGTTTTACATTATTTATTAGTTTTTAGTGGATATCCTGGATTTGACAACATGTATTTTTCACTCATTAAATTCTAATATAAATTAATTCATTTATCATTATCTAGACAAAGCTTTGACCTTAATATATTTTTGTGTTATTGATTACTTGCATTTTAATAATTCATATAAATTACATGACTTGAAGCACATTTTTATTGTTTTATAAAGTCTACAGTAATTTTCCTTATCTTATTTAGGGCTATGTATTAGTTCCTAAATTTCTTTGTTTCTGCTTACAAATTACTTCTTCCTGAAGAACTTCCTAACTAATGCTCTTAATATAATTATTCTGCCAGTCAAATCTCTTAGCTTTCGTTTGCCATATATCATGTTTATATTGCCTTTATTGTGGAGGAAGCTCTGTGAGAATAGAATAAAAAGTTAGCAGTTATTTTGGCAGTTTAAAAATCATATTTCATTGTTTTTAGCTTCCATTATTTTCTATTGTCAATTGTTTTCCTTATTTTTTCTGTTATGATTAAAAAGTCTTTTTTTGCTAGTCACTTTCAATATTTTATTTTTATATTTTACTTTCTGAAGTTTTACTATGTGCTGTGCCTAGTTTTTCTTTGAAGTGATTCATGACTAGGTGAATAAGCTTTTCCTCATTTTCAGAAAATACTTTCCACCTCCTTTTAAACATTGCTTTTACTCTCTCTTTCCTTCCCTTTGGGACTTCAAACACACACACACACACACACAACACTCTTTACCTCTACCCTTTCTAACTAGACATTTTCAATTGTCCTGTAATTTAGTTCCAATCTCTTCTTCTGCTACATCCGTTCTGTGGTTAATTCTATTTCATTTAGAATCTTATCATTTCTTTTTTTAGCAATGAGTAGGCAAAAATTCAGATTTAGACCATAAAATTTTTCCAACTCCACAGAGAGAGCATTCTGCCATAGCTATATTCAATTCACAATACTGAACAGAATATGTACTATTTCACTCTAATGAATATGCATTTGGCTTTTTTTTCATGGTATTAAAATACTGATCAAAAACATAACCTAATGAACTAAGTGAATAACTAAATAAATGTGCTTAAAAATTAGATCTTTCCAGAACAAAAGAAAGTATGCTTTGATGTCTAAATTTATTTTTCACCCAGGAAGTAGAAACTTTCAAAATGTTCATTTTGGTCTAGCCTTAAAATCTTACCCTTTAATCACAGACACCTTGTCTCCTTAGATTATGATGATATTTCTGAGACCCTTTCTGTCATATTTCTTCAAATAATTGAAATTGAAGATTTCCTAGAGGAGCTGAGTACTATATTTCAGGAGTTGTATCTTGTAGTAGCTTGTTAATAATTCCCATTAGTGTTTTGAATTAATCTTTTATAAGATGTCAAGACAAATAGAAAATAAATTTAAATAGAGAAATATTTTATTTTCCCTAATCATAGAAGTCTATATACTCTAAATGTGAATATATACTCCCCATCACTTCATTATGCTTTATGTACCTTCATGAAGAGAAGAGTGTCAGTCACCTGTATTTTTTAATTTTAGAATTAAATTTTATAAAATAAATATGAGAAAGAGGCTGCAGCCTTAAAGATACAAACAAAAGATATTCTAAGGCAAATATAGCACCTTGCAATTTGACTAAACATAGAAAGAAAAACATTGAAAAATATTAAATCCTAAGAAGACAAAAATCAGACTTTATGAATTAGTATTTATTTTGGTAACAGAGCTAATTGAGTTGATCATTTTAATTTTGAATATTTTAAAAAATAAATTGAGACGTGATCACAATAATTCCCAAGATAACACAAATGAATTAATTTTTTTTTAAATAAATGCAGTTGTATAATAGACAGTACTCAATTTCAACTGCTGGGACGTCCTATGTCTTGGGTAGTGCTTTCATCTAAGGGTAATGGATGGGGAGATTTCTCCTACTACTTAGGAATCGGTGAGATAGCCGTGGGCAAGTTCAGGTAGAGTTAAGTTGAGGTACTAAGAATCACTAACAGAAAACTGGTTAGACTTGACATCAATGCTAAATACTGGTTTATTTATTGAAAAATATTTATTTAATGCCTACTGTGCACCAACACTTTTGTTTATAAATAATGCTGTGCATCAGAATTACAGAAATAACTCAGGGAGTTTTTTGGGGGTTGTGGTAGTAATAGTTTAGGTTGTGTTTTTTGTTTGATTGTTTTTAAAAATGTGTGAAGATTCTGTCCTCCAGAGGCCAGACCTAAGATTGTTCCCTTGCCTACATATTAGAAAAAGTTCTACAAATGATTTCAAGGTCTACGTTTGGTTTGACACTGTTACTTCAGTAAATTAGGTATAATAGAGCATACTAGGAAATATGACAATAATAAAAACAACATAAAGTCAGATTATTCTAAGTATTCCAAATGTATCAGTTCTTGCAAGGTTGGTGTTAAACAAGTAAAAGGGTCAAGAATGTTGTTTAAATAGTAAGTTTAATCTAATATTCAAATAAGGATGCTCTGTGAAATGTTATACAATACATGCTTCAGAAAACCAAGCCTATTGGAGCAAATCTAATGATCTAGCCACAATTGCCCTTTGGTAAATGTTTTTCTTTTACGTGTTTTAGAGTCCAGGGGGAGAAAACGTCTCAGGTTATTTGGGCTAAAACGTCAATAACTGCAAATGCCAGCAATAGTGGGCCAATTGAAATTTTCAAAAGTTATTAATGTCAAAGATATTTGTTGCCAATTATCTCTAGATGAGGAAAAAATATTGTTCTCTCTTGATCTACTTTGGCCATCAGGATTCAAGGTCACAACGCAGAAACAGTCTGTGTGCTTTAACTTGTAATAATGGCACAGATAAACCAAAGTAATCTTTGTATTTTCTCTTTTGAGTTTGCAAGTGTCTGAAAACTTACTTAAAAGATGGTTCTTGGAAGCAAAACATATGCATTTTGATGGAATTGTTTATTTTCTACCACTTCCAAGCTTTGCCACACAATACAAGTCACTCAAACTATTGACATGGTGTGTTTCAATTTACAAAACAAAGGTAATAACATTTGTCTTACATAAGTCACAGAGAGTATGTAGAACCAAACAAATATTATAAGTAAGTTATTTTTAAACTGCAATTGTATTAACACAAATATACAATTTTAAGAAAATTCTGTTATGCCAATGTTATTGCATTACAAAGTCAAAAGGGATTTCAAAATTCACCTGGTATATGGAGTTCTGTGCCCAGATCAGAACAGTTGTCCCCATATGAGAAGACAATTTCAATTTAACAAAAGTAGATACTCATTTCATATGATTTAATCATTTCCACATTTTTCCCCAATTTTTATTACTTAATTGCTTTTGAGCAGTAGTCCTCTTCCATTCTCTATATTTTAGAGCAGTGGAAAAATATAGACAAAGATTGGTCAAATGACATTTTGGAAATAATTAGAATGAGAGACAAAAGCTTTCAATCAGAGTTGCTATCTCATAATCCAGATATTTGGGTTGGATTTATTAAACTTTGAGAAAAGAAAAATAAGAAAAAACACAATTGATGATAGCTGGCCTAATTCCAAAACTATAAGGACTATCTCTTCTAGACAAAAGATTTTCCATCTATTAACATATTAACATTTTTTGAGATTTTTAATTTGAATGCAAACTTTACTCTTTTTTTATCAAACAAGATTAAGTCAAGGAAGCGGATTCAGTAGGATTATTGATGGGATTAAGAAATTTATTATAGTAATTAGACATTACATGGTTTTAGGACGAGATCAGGATGTAAAATCCCCAGAATTCCAGAGAGCTGGAAAATCAAAGAGAAGGTCACATTAACCAGCCTGACTGAAGCACTGGCTTGGGTAGGCAGTTGAAGCTTTCAGGAAAATGCTGTGAAGCTAATGACTTTCAGCCTCCAAAGTAAGCCTATGACTGGGAAACTTGTGGAGAGGTCTATGGGAAGCTATTACCTCTATGTAGCTACAGCTTCTGTGGGACTGTTGCTAAGCCTTAGCAAGAGGCTGCAATTTGTCAAGCATACACAAGAAAAAAATAAAGCCAACAACAAAGTCTGACTGATTTGGCCAGTAAAAATACAAGGAACCTCTTTCAGAACCTCTTTTATTACTTACATAGACTGTGAAAGGAAGAATAACCCAAATCCCTTGTCCTTAGGCTCCTACAAGAATGGCTCCAAAACCAAGAAGCCAGAGGACTGCAACGGACGTTGTGGGATATATCATTGGTAAGGAGCCAATTCTAGCCTGCAGCTAAGAGGTTTTAGTCTACAGCTCTATTCTGAGAGGTTAGGGCAAAAATTCCATTCCTCAACCCGGGAGGCGATGAGAAACTGTCTCATGACAGCCTCCCAGAGGGAATAAGGGGGCAGTTGAGAGACCGACCTCCGAATTGCTTCTTACTAAGTTACCATCCTTTCACGTTCTAGCAGGATCACGAAGTGTTCTGTCAAAATTCAGGAAAGCTGTGGGTCAAGCCTTTCCTTGATGTTTTTTTATAACTTCATAGAGTGTGCTACACAAATTGCTTACCTGTTCCAACTCTCCTGGGTCCCAAGGAGAGGGATCTGCAGTAAAAGACTGCAAGCCCTGCTATCTCTGAAATCTCTATAAGAAGTGAGAGATAAAGGAAACCTTACCTACCCGGTGAAGCTTTGAAAAAATAAAGAAGGATGGTATTCCAGAAAGCCAACCTGAAGAGATGAAGAGAGAGAGTGGTGAATGTTAGGAGCAGCTGGAGGGAATGTATTTGCCTTAAACTTAGTCCCTGGAGACTTTCTGAACTAATTTGGAGGAAAGTTAGCACTTAAAAAGCCCCCCTTGATTGTGATGATTGAAGTAAGAAGAGTAATAGTGATTTATTGCTATTATTTTGTGTCTTCTGTATCCTCAGATTCATATAATTTGGGAATTATGCATGTAGTTCTTTTTCTAAAAGAATAAATTAGGATTTAGAAGTGTTAAACATGGAAGGTGGCACTTGAAAGCTTAAGTAGAATTTTTTATTCAATATTTACATTATCCATGTAAATTTGTGATTATTAATGAGAGGATAAAAGTAAAGAGCATGGTCATGTGTGCCAAAGTTGGGCATACACAGGTACCACATGTAAATGTGTGTTTGTAATGTAAGTAGGTCTATCATATCCATTTACTTTGAAAAACAGACTGAGAAGATTAAACAAACATAAAGTTTAGTGTTCAAACCAAATAATTTCCTCGAAGTTAATTAACTTGAATTTTAACACAGCTCAACTTTGAAAGAATTTTGGGCATTAGCAAATGGATTTTTTAGTAATAGCTTTAGAGCCTCCTAAGAAGATGTACAACCACCTCTATTTTATACTGGTCTTATTTAGTAAAATCATCAGCATTCCTTACACTGAATATACAAAGGACAATGCCCGTACCATATACAGATGTTCCTCAACTTATAAAAGTTGATTTAAGATTTTTTTGACTTTACAGTAGTATAGCAGTAGGCATTCAGTAGAACAACTATTCTGTTTTTCACTTTCAGTATAGAATTCAATAAATTACATAAGATATTCAACTTTTTGTTTTAATAACCTTTATGTTAGATGATTTTCCCAACTGTAGGATAATATAAGTGTTCTGAGCACGTTTAAGGTAGGCTAGGCTAAGCTATGATGTTTTGTAGGTTAGGTATATTAAATGTATTTCAATTTACAATGTTGTCAATTTACAATAGGTTTACCAGGATGTAGTGTCATAGTAAGTCAAGGAACATCTGTACTAAAATAGAACTCTGACCTGCAACCCCCAGCAACCAGCTAGGGAAACTAAACCACAGTGAGGATTTAAACCACAATCTGCAGCAACTGGTTCAGGAAGCCAAACCACAATCTGCATAGCAAATGCCCACAAATGGTCAGAACTTAGTTAGTAACTGACAGCTTCCCTAATTCCCACGTCCTAAGCCCTTAACCACCTTTACTTTCCTATTTAGGACCAACCAAAGAAAGCCAGTTATCCTAGACTAACAAATTGCCTAGGATGTCCCACTTCTAGTTAGCCTGTCTCTAGCTTCCACATGCCAACAGTCTCCAATCAGGGAATACCTGAAGCTTTCCCTTTCAATAACTATAAAGCTTTCACATTCCTTTGCCTGCCTTCGAGTCCCTGCCAAAGCAAGTGATAATGACTGAGTCCCTGGCTGAAACAAGCTCTGAATAAACAGCCATTACTTATCGTCATTTGATTGGTCTTCATTTATTTCCACAGTGCTTAAATATACTTATTTAGTATGGATAGTTTGAGTAATTCAGGACTATTGAATGACTTTGAACAAAGAAACAAAAAATAGTGGGCTTAAACCCCTTATTTAGAGGTGAGTTGATTTGCTTCTCAAACATCTGGTAAGAACAATTGTCAGCTACCATTGATCAAGAGGTAGGCATATTTTAAGCCCTGCGCTAGATGTGTCCTATGGTTCACCTCATTTCATCACATCAACAGTTCTAAAGAATAGGTATTAAAGATGAAGAAATCAGAGAACATAGAGGTTAAGTTTTCTGCCCAAAGCTAGCTAGGAGCTCATATGGTAGGTGAAGGAGGGGCTAAAATGAAACAAAATATATCACAAATATACATGTTGGAAGGATTTGTTTATTAAATCAGTAAGTTCTGGACTTTATAGTTAAGCTTGTAAGTTTTGACAATAATATGGGTAAAAGGGCAAAGCTAATGGATAGCCTTAGATGATAAACATGGAATAAGGGAAGAAGAATTCTGACATGTGTAGTCATCAAAAAACTATAATCATTACATGTGTAATCATCAACAATTTAGCAAGTAAATTTAATGGGATGTTCTTTTCTTCCCTGGCACTCAATTTACCAGTCTCAGGCCATGGTTTCCCGAATATACAAGCCTTCACACCAATGACGGTCTGTAAAATCCCCAATCCAGGAGCCTCTTTGCTAATTATAGAGAGGGCATTAAAGAGACCAAGCTTCTAGTCCAGTGGTTCTCAACTTCTGTTGCCTAGGTTAAACTCTATATCCATTAAATAAGAACCTTTGAAAAAAAGATGGAAACAGCAATAATTTTAAAGCTTCCGAGGTAATTAAAATGTGTGCTTAAGTTGAAAGCCACTCTTGATGAGGATTTCTTCAATTGTGAACTATAGACATTTTAGGACAGTTAATTCTTTGTTGGGTGTTGGGTGCTGTGTTATACATTGCAAAATGTTTAACAGTATTCTTGACTGCTACACATTAGTGGTCAGTATCATCCACACCTTTCCACTGTTAATAACCAAAAATGTGTTCAGATATTACCAAATGTCTCCTGGGGAGCAAAATAGCCTCTCATTGAGAACCACTCTTCTAGACCAAGGTCTGCTATAGGATCTCGAACATCATCCTATTGAGTGTTTCTCATACTCAGCATGTATCAACATCACCAGGAAGGTTTGCTCAAACTCAGATTGCTAGACTCTACCCTGAAAGTGGATTTAGTGTGCCTGGGAAAAGACTCAATACTTTGATAGTATATTAAATTAGTTGTCATATTGAAAACCTATGTTTATCTGCTTTGTTCCCAATCTCAAAATTCCAATATAGCCAAGTTTCACACCCTAATCTAGCTATTTCAGAAAGTCTCCAAGTCATGTTTAAAAGTGCCCACAGAAGTTATTTCTTCTCTTCCTACCTTGGTGGCTGAGGTGATATCCCATGTCACCTTATCCTTTGTAAATGATGCCCTCCTCTGCTTCACTTTCACTATAGATGACTACTTGTCCAGCATTAATAGTTATTATAAGAATAGGGAAGGTTTCCCTCACCCGGGCCACACTACAGCAAGTTACATAGGCCAACAGTTGCAAATACCTCGTGAGCACTTAGTTTTACTACCTTATTTTCCTATGGCTGTAACACGGCTCCCTGAAAAATACAGTAGGACAGAGAAAATTATAATCATTGCATACTGCTCAGGATTTTGTCCTGAAGCTCACCCATGCTTTTTGGATAAAGCTGATACCCCAAATTCTTTCCCTTTCTGTAATGTACATACAATCATTCTTGTGAGACTCCTCATTTCTCAGAAACCTGTAAGATCATCTCTATAACCCTTCTGAATTTCATTTAATATGTGAAATTTGGTTCTCAAGTTGATCAAGACAGCAGGGAAAAGAGAAAAATGAGTAGGAAGGTAAAGCCAACTTTTTACAACTTGCTATGGTTTAGCTGTGTCCCCATCCAAATCTCATTTTAAATTCCCATGTGTTGTGGGAGGGACCTGGTGGGAGGTAATTGAATCATGGGGATGCACAGTGCTAAGGTTAAGACTTAGCCCTTTAAAAACTCAAACAAATTTAGAAGAAAAAAACAAACAACCCCATCAACAAGTGGGCAAAGCATATGAACAGACACTTCTCAAAAGAAGACATTTATGCAGCCAACAGACACATGAAAAAATGCTCATCATCACTGGCCATCACAGAAATGCAAATCAAAACCACAATGAGATACCATCTCACACCAGTTAGAATGGTGACCATTAAAAAGTCAGGAAACAACAAGTGCTGGAGAGGATGTGGAGAAATAGGAAAAATTTTACACTGTCAGTGGGACTGTAAACTGGTTCAACCATTGTGGAAGACAGTGTGGTGATTCCTCAAGGATCTAGAACTAGAAATACCATTTGACCCAGCCATCCCATTACTGGGTATATACCCAAAGGACTATAAATCATGCTGCTATAAAGACACATGCACACATATGTTTATTGCGGCACTATTCACAATAGCAAAGACCTGGAACCAACCCAAATGTCCAGCAATGATAGACTGGATTAAGAAAATGTGGCATATATACACCATGGAATACTATGCAGCCATAAAAAATGATGAGTTCTTGTCCTTTGTAGGGACATGGATGAAGCTGGAAACCATCATTCTCAGCAAACTATCGCAAGGACAAAAAACCGAATACCACATGTTCTCACTCATAGGTTGGAAGTGAACAATGAGAACACTTGGACACAGGAAGGGGGACATCACTCACTGGGGCCTGTTGTGGGGTGGGGGGAGCGGGGAGGGATAGCTTTAGGAGATATTCCTAATGTAAATGACAAGTTAATGGGTGCAGCACACCAACATGGCACATGTATACATATGTAACAAACCTGCACATTGTGCACATGTACCCTAGAACTTAAAGTATAAAAAAAAAAAAAAAAAAGACTTAGCCCTTTGAGTAAAGACTTAATCCTTTCTTGATTCCCACTATTGAATTTTCACATGGGAAGAAAGAAGCCAGATACTTTCCTAGCAGGAAAGCATTCTGTGTTTTTTCCCCATCAAAAATGAGTAAAGTATTACCCATACTTAACACAGTGCCAATGATTTTTTGCAGATAAGGATTTCTCTAGGGAGAATTTGCACCACTCTGCAAAGACGCTAATGAGGCAGACCAACAGCTGACAGACTTATGCCAGGTAAGGTACTTTCTTCCCAGGTGGAGGCTGACTTTTTAGTTTCAATGTACTATCTTCTCTTTTTTCTGTTTATTGTTAGCCGTGGAGGTGTTCACAGACTTATTCCATTTAAACCTACTTTAAATTTTGAATAGAATTATTTAGAGCTTCTAACTCCCCAAATTTCTCTTTTCTTTAACCTTGTTTTTAAGAAGGCCTTCCCCCTTCCCACTCTAGTTTTCTACTAAACTGACTTCTTGGTTCATGCAGTGGATAGTAAGCCTTTGGGAGTATAAAAATTGAAAAGCCTGCTCCTGGCTGACCTAGTGAAGCAAACGTTTAATAATTATTACCTCGCTAATAGGGACATGTACTTGAAAGAGAAACTGACATTTGTCTTCTCCTTGAAACTAAACAAACAGCTTGACGTTAGCATGTATGAAATAGTCCCCTTTGGGGAGCTTATTGTTCTCCACAGTCAACATAGTGGGATGGGAAAGTATATAAAATCTTAATAAATAACATTCCTTAGGCACTTAAAGGCCATAGCACACTGTGCTAACTTCCATATGTGCGTTGTTTTATTTAATCCTTACCTCAATGCATGGAATTATGAGTTACTTTTGCTGTTCTCACATTTTATAGCTGAGAAACTGAGCCTCATGTAACTTATTCAGCTTTGCAATATACATACTTGGAAGACTGGTAGCAAACAGATGTACAGGGGTTCTTAAACTTGGGCTCATGGACTTCCATTGAATAAAATAACAGTTCAATCAATGACTTTTGTTTGTAATCCTATATCTATAATTGAATGCATTTATACACATTTATATTAGTTGAAAAGATGACCACAGGCTTCATCAGACTGCCATAGTGGTCCATGGCACCTAAGTTAAGAATTGTTGATGGCAATCTGATTTCTATCAGTCTCTCTCCTGAGAGATATCATCTCCTCATCTTGTGAAATCCTTTGTCTTCTTCAACATCTCTGTGTTATTTCTTCAGAATGGGAACAATGGTCTTCTCTAAAGTGGGCTTTCTGTATCACTTTTAAGACAGGTAGTATTTACAAATCAATATGGTTTTTATGTGTGATATCAACAGCCTCTTGAAGTCCTCATACAATACACATAGCAACATATATCCAATTGCAAATAGCATTGATTCCATTTTATGTTGAAGTATACAAGTTTAAAACATTTCATATCCTTTTATTATTCAGGCTTCCAAGAATCGGAACCTTACAACTATTATCTTTTTAGTATCTCTTCATTGATTACTGGAAGATGATACTATGTTACAATGGATCAAAAAGCTTTGAAAGTTTTTATTCAAAGCTGGGCACCGTGGCTTACACCTGTAATCCTAGCACTTTGGGAGGCCCAGGTGGGAGGATTGTCTGAGCTCAGGAGTTCGAGACCAGCCTGGGCAACACAGTGAAACCCCGTCTCTCCTAAAACACACACAAAAAACTTAGCTGGGCATGGTGGCGTGCGCCTGTAGTCCCAGCTACTCGGGAGGCTGAGGCAGGAGAATTGTTTGAATCCAGGAGGTGGAGGTTGCTGTAAACCAAGATCACACCACTGTACTCCAGCCTGGTGACAGAGCGAGACTCTGTCAAAAAAAAAAAAAATAAAGTTATTTATATGTGGAACAAAAATATTTCAGTCAGAAAATCACCTCTGTTTCTCTATATAGAAATTTGCTCATCCTTCCATTAACTTTTATAACTACTTAACTGCATTTTGTTCAGCAGTTTATCTTACTAACTTATACTATAGTTACTTGAGTAAATCTTATCTCCTCTGAGGGTCTGGTCATCAATTATGTCTTCTAGTTCCTAGGGTAGAGTCTGGCACACTGTAAAAATCCAGGGAATTTTTGTTCATAAACCACAAGTATTTCTCTACACCCAGTAGACCCTAAGAGCCATAACAACTCTGTTTATGCTCTTAGCACAGATTGATTCCAAAGAGAGATGGAGAGAGAGAGAGAGAGACAGAGACAGACAGACAGACAGAGAGACAGAGAGAGAGGTCTTATTCAAATGAAAAGTAATCATGTAAAGGAAATTTTAGGAAATGAAAGAAGTAAGTAACTGCCTCATTGGTAATTCTAATTATATTTGGCTTCT
Organism: Pongo pygmaeus; assembly: GCF_028885625.2. Lineage (NCBI taxonomy): Eukaryota > Metazoa > Chordata > Mammalia > Primates > Hominidae > Pongo > Pongo pygmaeus. The sequence continues at coordinate 48,938,511 of NC_072378.2, forward strand.
TATTAAGTCTTTTTTCCTAAGATTCTTATTATTCCAAGATGCCATTTTAATCTATTTAAACAAAGAAATTTGTTGAATTTCTACTGAGGAAAATATATTATACCAAGCTTCATAAGGGGTAAAAAAATTCAAGGAGCTTAAAGCCTAAAACCAAAGGTATACATTTACAACTATGCCACAGATTGGTAATAACTCACCCAGTAAATAATCCAATCAACTCATACAGGTTCTTAGCAGGATTACTAAAGATGTTACTTACAGTTTTGCCAGTTGTCTACTGTGAAATTTTAGGACAATTCAAGTCATTGTGGATTTATGTATTTATTATGACAATTTTCTAGCAGATAGCTAAAAAATGATTTTTGAGCAAGAAGCACCTTTAACAATCTTGCTCACAGATCTTTAAATTGACAGTTCCGACATACTGAAATACAAAGCAAATCTAATCTCTGCTGTTATTCATCTTACATTCTAAGTGAGATGAGTCAGATGATAAATAAACAAACAAAACCCAAGAAAGTACAGGCATACCTCAGAGCAAGTTCAGTTCCAAACCAGGACAATAAAGTAAGTCACGGGAATTTTGTTTTCCCAGTGCATATAAAAATCATGTTTACACTATACTATAGTCTATTAAGTGTTCAATAGTATTACACTTTTTAAAAAATACACAGCTTAATTAAAAATACCTTATTACTATAAAATGCTAACGATCAGCGGAGGCTTGAGTAAGTTGTAATGTTTTTGCTGGTGGAGGATCTTGCCTCAATGTTGATGGCTACTGACTGATCAGAGTGGTTGTTGTTGAACCACAATGTTGATGGCTACTGACTGATCAGAGTGGGCTGGCTGTGGGAATTTCTTAAAATAAGGTAGCAATAAAGTTTGCTGCATTGATTGACTCTTCCATTCACAAAATATTTTTCCGTAGAGCTAATCGTGTTGGCTCATGCCTGCATTCCCATGTACTTGAAAGGCTAAAGCAGGATGATTCTTTGAGGCCAGGAGTTAGATCAACTTGTGCAACATAGCAGGTCCTATCTCTAAAAATGTGTATTTAATTAGCCTGGATTTGTAGCAAGTGCCTATATTTCCAAATACTCAAAAGGCTGAGGCAGGAGGATCCCTGGAGACTAGGAGTTCTAGGCTGCAATGAGCTGTGATGACACCACTGCACTCCAGCCTGGGCCATAGAGTAAGAATTTCTTTCCAAAAATAAAAATAAAAAAGAAAGAAAAGTTTTCTTTGTAACATGTGGTGCTGTGTGATAGCATTTAACTCGCAGTACAACATCTTTCAAAATTAGAATCTCTTCTATCAGACTCTACCACTGCTTTATCAATTAAAATTTATTTAAGTATGAATTTTAATTTTTTTAGAGACAGCATTTTATTCTGCTTCTACTTCAGCCTGGGATTATAGGCATGAGCCACTGAGTCCAGCCTATCAATTAAGTTTATGTAATATCCTAAATCTTTTGTTATCTTTTCAACAATCTTCACAGCATCTTTACTAGGAGTAGATTCTATCTTAAAAATCACTTTCTTTGCTCATTCATAAGAAGCAGTTCTTCATTTGTTCAAGTTTCATTGTAAGATTGCAGCAATTTAATCAAATATAATATTCAGTATCCATTTTTAAAATCTAGTTCTTTTTCTATTTCTACCACATCTTCAGTGACTTTCTCCATTGAACTCTTGAACCCCCTCAAAGTCACCCATGACAGTTAAAATCAACTTCTTTCAAACTCCTGTTTATGTTGATATATCGACTTCTTCCCATGAATCGTGAATGTTCTTAATGGCATCTAGAATTTGAAATCCTTTCCAGAAAGTTTTTAATATACTTTTCCCAGATCCATGAGAAGAATCACTATCTACGACAACTATAGCCTTATAAAAGGTATTTCTTAAATAATACAACTTGAAAGTCAAAATCACTCCTTGACACATGAGCAGCAGAATGGCTGTTGTGTTAGCGGCATGGAAACAGCAGTCACCTCCTTGTATATCTTCATCAGAGCTCTTGGGTGAACAGGTATATTGTTAATAAGCAGTGATATTTTAAAAGGACTATTTTTTTCTCAGCAGTAGGTCTCAATAGTGGGCTTCAAATATTCAGTAAACCATGCTGTAAACAGCTGTGCTGTTGTCAAGGCTTTGTTCTTCAATTTATATGGCACAGGCATAATAGATTTAGCATCAGTGTTAAGAGCCATATAAATTTGGGATGGTCAATAAGCATTGACTTCAACTTAAAGTCACCAATTACATTAGCCCCTAATAAAAGTAAGTCTGTCTTTTGAAGCTTTGAAGCCAAATATTGACTTTTCCTGTCTAGTTGTAAAAGCTGTTAGGTGGCATCTTTTTCCAAAAAGAAAAAAAAAAGGGGGTGTTTTATCTCCATTGCATATCTATTGTCTAGTGTAACCACCTTCATCCATTATCTTAGTCTAATCTTCTGGACAACCTGCTGTAGTTTCTACATCAACACTTGCTTCACTTTGCACTTTCATGTTATACACATGGCTTCTTTCCTTAAACCGCACAAACAAACCTCTGGTAGCCTCAAACTTTTCTTCTACAGCTTCCTCAACTGTCTCAGCCTTTGTATAGCTGATGAGAGTGAGGGTCTTGTTCTGGATTAGGCTTTGGCTTAAGGAAATGTTGTGGCTGGCTTGATCCTCTATGCAGACCACTCAAAAGTCCTGTAAATCAGCAATAAGTCTGTTTTGTGTGTGCCTGTGTGTGTGTGTGTGTGTGTGTGTGTCTGTGTGTGTGTGTTGACTGCAATAGCACTTTTAATTTCCTTCAACAACATTCCCTTTGCTTTCATGACTTAACTAACCATTTGGTGTAAGAGGCCTAGCTTTCAGTATATCTTGGATTGGGACATGCCTTCCTCACTAACCTTAGTTATCTCTAGCTTTTGATTTAAAATGAGAGGCCAATAACCCTTCCATTCACATGAATACCTCAAGTCCACTGTAAGGTTATTAATTGGTCTAATTTCAATACTGATGTGTCTCAAGGGCTAGGGAGGCCCAAAGAGAAGGAAAGAAACAAAATAATGACTGGTCAGTGTAGCAGTCAGAACACACACATTCATCAATTAAATTCACTGTGATATGGGTATGGTTTTTGGTGCCCAAAATTAATTACAATAGTAATTGTAATTCATCAAAGAACCCTGACCACAGATAACCATAACCAGATATAACAATAATGAAAAAGTTTGAAATATTGTGAGAGTTACCAAAATGTAACACAGAGACTCAAAGTGAGCACCAGCTGTTGGAAAAATGGTGCTGAGAGACTTACTCTACACAGGGTTGCCACAAATCATCAATTTTTTAAAAACACAATCTCTGTGAAATGCAATAAAACAAAGTGCAATAAAACAGGGTATGCATGTATGTCAGATGGTGAAATGTATTATGGAGTAAAATAAGCAGTGTCAGAGGATAGAGAGTAATGGAGGAGAATGTCTTACCCTATTAAATTCAATGATGAGGAAGGGTCTCTCCGATAGGAAAGGATGGTGCCCCTCTAGCATAGATCTGGTTGGAGAGAAGGACAATGCATGCAGATATCTGAGAGGAGAGAGTTCCATTTAGAAGCAGAATATGCAACAACTCAGAGGTTTGCATTTGCAATGCCTAGTAATTGGAATATAAAAATGATAACAGAGCACTAAGAAGGAAGAATAAATCAATTCCATCACATGTTTGGTAGCATTTCTTCACCCCTCAATTTTCCCAGTCATCCTCAATTTTCACTGTTGGATAGCCTTTTTAACAAGATAATAGCTTCTGAATGGCTTCTATGGAGTTAAATCTCATAAAGTATAATATATTAAGCTACTCATTACTAATTAAACATTTTATCTTTTAGCAAATATTTATTAAGCTCATCTTAAAACCATAAAGTTGTTTTGAAAATTTTAGGTTTTATTTCAGTGACAGACCTGAAATGCAAATATTGATTTTCAGCTATTTGTCAAATAAATGTACTGTATTCAGCTGGACATGGTACAAGCCTATGAGTGGTCAAGGAAGCTTATATTCCTGAAAGAAATAGCCGTAATGAATAAATACTAGTACTTCAGGCCTGTTACCTGTTAACACTCTCCAAATAAACAATAACTCAGGTCTTCAACTCTGATGAATGACCAACACTCTTAAGAGAAGTTCAAGCTCTATTGCCAAACTTAAAATGAATCACTGCTTTACTTTCACCTGAAGAAATAGCAGAATTCTATGATTTTTGAGTATCAGTTTATGAAGAACTTTTTTAAACATTGCACCTGGGAAAGCGTCAGATTGCTTCTTGCAACGTGTTCAACAGACGGTGAGGAACTGAAGCCGTCAGTCCAACAACTCATGAGGAACTGAATTCTACCAAGAGCCACTTAGGCTTGAAAGTAGATCTCTTCCTTTTTAAGCTTAAAGATTACTACAGCCAAGATGGCAGCTTGATTATAGCCTATGGGAAACCCTGAAGTAGAGGCTCCAGTTAATTGTACCCAGATTACTGACCAATATTAACTGTGAGATAATAAACATGTTTTGTTTAACCTGCTAAAATTCATAGTTATGTATTATGTAGCAATAGATAACAAATACAAATCGTCCACCCCTACAGAGGAATTAGTCTCAACCTGACATCACCAAACGGAATGAAGCTAGTATTTGTTTTAACAAAGATTTCCAAATGGATCATCACTTTAGATATCTGGATACTACAATTGCTCCCTAAATCAAATATTTAAAGCCAAAGTGAAAAACGTGACAGATTAAATACATCTTTGATCAGGGATATTTCAGCGTTGTTGCCTCCAACACAGAGGACTTAATACATAATGTTGCCATTTTTTATATCAACATTGTATTTGCTCTTCTTTAACTTAGAAACCAGGCTGAGGAAGAAAAGAGTCAAATACATAGCATTTTATACATTCTAAGCATCTACAATTTCCTACTGATAGGGTTTGGAGAACTGTTGAATAAATTTTACAATAAGCACACAGATATGTAAATGAGGTCTATTTTATTTTCATTCTGTTCTATACCATAATGGCTCAAGGCAGATAGCAGAAGACAAACTTTGGCCAACTGGTAAATTACTGGTTGACTCTAAAAATATTAGACTCTCCTGAGCCTGAATCCTTGCTATTGGTTTCTGCTTCTTTGTTTGCTATGTCAGCAAGGGTAAAAACAGAAAGCAAGAAAACGAATTATCCCATGCATGTCAAAGGATTGCTTATTCAACAGAACTGGAGGCTATCAAGGTAGTCTGATGTTGAAGTGACAGAAAAAGTGACTTCCTATGTGACACAAATCAGAGAAGGAGTCAGAGAAGTCCCTTGCCTATCTAGCACCTGCTTTGTTCGTCTTTTTATTATGAGAGGTTATTTTTAAATCTTGAATCCTTTTTAAACATCCCCTATTAAAATGGACATGTACTTGGGAGGAGTCACTGTAATTTTTTATCAATAAAAATAGAAGTATTAAAAAAACAGGGATGGTATTAGATAGTCTTCTGGGACCGACCATTAGAAGCAGCAGGCACATAAATATCTACTGTAGTTCATGGCCAAGAGAAAGGGACTGTTGCTATGGTTTAGATGTGGTTTGTCTCCCACCAAAACTCATGTTGAAATTTAATTCCTAATGTGATAGTGTTGGGAGGTGGGGTCTATCACGAGGTATTTGGATTATGGGGGAATCATACTCATGAATAGACTAATGTCAGCTTGAGAAAGTCAGTGAGTTTTTGCTCTCTTGAAAATGGACTAGTTCTCTCAAGAGAAGAAAACCTAGACTCTCCTGCATCTCTCTTTGCTGGCTTTCCTTTCTGGTTTTTGCACTGAGTTGAAGCAGAATGGAAGCCCTTGCCAGAAGCCTAGCAGATGCCAGTACCATTCTCTTGGACTTCCCAGCCACTGGAATCATAAGCTAAATAAACTTTTTTAAAAAACTATTACCCAGTCCCAGTTATTCTGTTATAGCAACACAAAACGGACTAAGACAGATGTCATCAACAATAAAAGCACAAAAGTATAATGAGATCTGGTAACTTAAAATTCTGCTGATATGAATTTTGCAGCTACATCTGATCTTAAGCCTACATTCACATTAAATTCACATTTGAATACTCATGAACTATAATTTATGGTTGGCTCATTGCTGCAAATCCATTTGCTTCTCAAAAGCAGAACTGGAGAGTTCCTTAGAGAAATGTGACAAATGGAAAATACTAAAACATCGATTGTTGTATCCAGAGTCAGATCTTGTAGACTCAGTAAAGTTTCTATAAGAAAAAAGGCACATTGCCTCACTTCCAGGTTCTCCATTCTTAAATTTATGATGAGCAAAAAAGCTTTGTTGAGTACTTATGCTTATGGCTGGTAAGTGACTTGAGGCTGTAAAATACAAAATGCTAAGTTTGAATGTGTTCCAATTAACTACGAAGCAAGTTCATACCATGATTTTCCAACCACTCAGAGAATCTATAACATTAGTTAGATGAATCATGATTTCTATAATCCAAATGGTTATTACAAACTGGTACTCTATTAAAAATTTCCACTGAGTAAGATAACCCATTGCGTATGACTATATCTATAAATAGACTCTTAAGGATCTGATTTTGACTGATTTGCTGAGTTAAATGGCACAATATTTTCACTTTTCAGAATCATTAGTCAAGCCATAATTTATTTGGGGCATAGGAAATAAAGTCTAGATCAGGATTCAGAAATTCTGTCTTTGCCTTGAGGCTTGTCTACCATGTATATAGCCAGCCTTCTAGGAACTTCAATACATTCAGGAAGTCATTACCTTCCTTATGAAAGGAGCTTTAGTAAAAAATAATTATATATCTTTTTATAAGAATTTTTTTTAAAGTAAAGCTATCTTAAGGAAAACACTATACTGTGTAGTTAGGAGAGACAGTATTTGATTTAAAATAATCCAAACTACCATAGCACAGATAGCTCTAAATATGCAGAGGCAAAATAAAATTAAAGATGTAATCTTGGGAACTAAAAAATTGTCAAATGTATTTTTTTTGTTTGAGGCTCTTTGCTAACTTGGTGTCACGGGCAGGTGGGAAATAATCTCCCCTGAGAATCTGTAGCCATAAGCTGGCACATAAGTTTCTGGAGTGCATTAATGTTACCCATGAAATACAAAATGATGTCAAATAGAGAATTTAATTTGGTTTGCATTCACGCTGTCCTCAAAATCCAAAATAGGTCTTAAATGTAGGGTTTAACTTAACACTATCTCAGATTACTTTTGATTGTTGGCAATTAGGAGAGACAATACAAGAAAAAAAAAAGCTTAAAAACATAACCAGGAATAAGAGTCTAAAGAATCAATGTATAACACTAAACATTAATAAAACCTGTAGAATTAACCAGCTAAAAATGTCTGCTTTTAAAGAGGGGTACATATCAGTCACCAGACATAGAACAAAAATAAACCTGTAGTGCAATGGTAAAAGGACACTTTTTTCAATAAATGTTGCTGGAACAATCGACTATCCATCTAGAAATAATATATACCTGGATTCTTTCCAGAGATTATAACAAAACACAACTTCAGGTAGTAGATCTAAATGTAAAAGGCAGAAAGATAAAACTTCAACCAAGGAGAATATATACATTGTATTAAAATTGTAAAAGACTTTGAAACAAGATACAAAAGCTTTGTATTTTAAGTCTCGTGTCGATAATGAAGACAGATTGATAAATTACATTATAATTTAAAACTTTTATTCTCAAAAGATGCTATTATAAGAGTGAAGAGGCATGCTGAAGGAGAAGATGTCCACAACACATATATTCAGCAAAGGACTTGTATACGAACTATATGAAGAATTCCTATAAACCAAAAAGGAAAATACAAGTACTAAACCATTTTTAAAATAAGCTAAAAATTCTAGCAGGTATTTTAAAGTAGAGTATATCCAAATAGTTTACTGGTATGGAAAGATGTTCAATGTTATTTGTCATTAAGGAAATGCAAATTAAATCTACAATGAGATTCTATTATAGATTCATTATGATAGCTAAGATTATAAAGACTTATCAAACCAGTGTGTAAGGGTGTGGAAGGTATTAAAATCTCATACACTGTGAGTGGACATGTGAACTTGTACTTCTGAAAAGTGTTTGGCAGTACCTTCTAAAGCTGAATATGCACATACAACATGATCCAGAAATTTATCCAACATAAATTTGTACATGTTTCTATCAAATATCACAAATATCAAATGTCATGTACAGAAATGTTTGCAGGAGCATTATTTGTAATAATAATTAAAAATAAGAAAAACTGGAAGGAACCCAAATGTTCTTTCATAGTAAAATTGATAAATTAATTGTGGTACATTATCCAATGAACTAAATTAAATAATAAGAAATAGTGAGTTACTATTACATACAAAAACATAGATAGAACTCAAAAATGCAATATATGACAGGCTAAGCTAAGCCCATTGAGTACATACAATATGATTTCAGTCATACAACTTACAAAAAAGGACAAAGAATAATTTCATAATTAAATATAATATAATAGTTACCCTTTGAGGGCCGTTTCTGGCTTGACTTTAGGGAAGTTTCTGTTCTATTTCTTGATCAGGGTGTTGATTTTAAGGGATTATTCAATCTGTGACAACGTATTGGGCTATACACTTAGATCTATATGTTTTGGGAGTGCAAAATATATTTAAGTAAAAGTTTACTCAAAATTATAATACGTACATAAAAATCCCTTCTAATCACTTCATTCACATCCATCTAATTAAGTCCTCCAAATCTGCCAGATTTCCTTTTAACTATTTCAACTTAAATAGCTAGATGATCGATGGCCCAACGTACAACTGTTTGGGCAGCCTTGCTTAGAGCAGGACATGAACTGAACAGCACGATCTCTGATGTCCTTAACCTCTGCTAACTCTAAGTGTTCAAAGTTGCTTACTCTGATTATCACATTGTTATAATTTCCTTCACCTCACAACCCCTAAATGCATACCTTACCAATGAGCTTTTTACAAGCATTTTCATTTGGAAAATAAATTTCTGCACATATCTTCACAAACCACTAAAAGAATATTAATTTAATCTTCATTTTATAAACAAGAAGGCTGAGATTCAGCATAATCAAATAACCTCTTTGCCTCTGAAGCTGTGAGAAAATAAATTTCTGTTCTTTAAGAAAAAAAAAATAAAATAAATAAAGTAGTGACATAAAAAAAAAAAAGGACCATTCAGCTGATACACGGTAGATTATTTTTTGCTTACTCATGGAAATTTTGTAAAAATTCTTAACTCACATCCTCATATCCCCATCACATTTCCTTAGTTGGACTGAAAATTCTTCAAAGCAGAGACCATATTTTTTTCCTTAGTGTCCTTCCACAATGTGTTACATAGCTGTCAGCATGCAGTAGGTAATTAATAAATGATTCTTGAGAAAAGGCAACATTCTTCAGTCTTGTCAGTATTTGAGCATCTAAAAACACATCATTCTGAGCAAAGACCTGAATGACTAAATCATCACCTCAATTCGATAAGATATCTCATGAGCATTGTCTTCTTTGTGACATAAGCCTTTAACTAATTAAAAAAGCCAGCCTACGAAGAAAGAATAGATGATATGTTATCAGGCATTAGGATAAGTAGACTAATCTTTCTTTGCATTAATGTCACTAATTACCATCATAGGAAAAGTGCCAACATGTGTTTTTTAGTGACTAACCATGATTTTAAAATATCTGCACTTTATAAAGTGCTTGCACAAAACATCCATGACAATTATCATGTAAATGGGCTCAAAGGAAAATCAGATACAGCAATTCACCAAGAATCTGTGTCCTTATCTAATCAGACTCATCGTCTTTCAATATGATGCTGTAAAAGACGCAAACTGAGCAAGGGCAGAGCTGGTCAGCATTTAAATGAGATTTTTCCAAAGGCAAATTCAAGGACCCAAAAGACTCTGAGAAGGAATGCCAGTATTTTCATTACTGAATCATTTTCCTCCAGAGTATAAGGAGATTACAAGTGCCCTGAAAGTTATTGTACTTAAAGATGCTTTTTTAAAGGTAAAATGTAAAAGGAACAATGCAGACATGTTGGTCATTAAATTTTATGTGGTGTTTTTTCTGAAGGGTATGAAGTTAAAGGCTCATTATCATTAACATAAATATAGTTCATCTTACCCTAAGACCAAGCAATTACAGATGTCATTTTAGAAAATTCATAACACTCTTTTATAATTCTAAGACATGATCAAAGTAAACATCAGTTCAGACTATTCCAGATCCTTGTCTTCAAAGTATCACAATTCACTCACACTTCAACCATCTGGGAGTACATAATGGATCTCTATTATTACAAGCAGTTTAGTTTTTTTCTTGAATTACAGCAACTGGAAAATTTAAAATATTCTCCTAATATACAGATTATTCTAGAATAGGCATAGCTTCTGATTCCTCCTTTCACCATCTCACCCCTTAGAAAAAAATGGTTACACTTTGCTAGAAGCACTTCCAAGTAATAATAGAACTTAAGAGAATCTTTCAGGCAAAGCTTTGGTAACTAGTTCAGGTATGCTTATCTAGATTTCTCCTATAATAGATGGCAATGTAGAAAAGAACATTACGACAACTAGAAGGAAATACACACACACACACACACACACACAGACACACACACACTAGCACTTTCTATGTAGTTTTCTTTGAATTAGTAATCATAAAATTAAAAAATCACATTTTTACCTATAGCTCTCAATCCTAATTTTCCACATAACCCTTGCTTTTGTTTTAGAAAAGACCAATATGTATGAATGGCTTTAGTTTTTTTCCTAAAATTTTATTCTAACAAATTTGTACCAGGTAAGTACTTCTTCCTTCCTTCCCTCCCTTCCTCCCTTCTTTGCTTTCTTCCTTCTTTGTTTCCCTCCTTCGTCCCTTTATCTCTCCCTCTCTTTCTCTTACACCCTTCTAAAAAGTATTCATTATTTGTGATCTAGAGAGACATCAATGAATTATAAGGAGCAAGATCCTTCCAGCTATTACCCTCTGATCAAAGCTGTTTGAGAGAAAATAAGAAATACGATAGAAACGGAATTGAAGGGAGTCCCAGAAGAGGAGAGCTTTTGGCAGAGTATGAACTGATGTTCAGAATATAACAGAATGCTTTCCTCATCTGGGCTAAATGAAAAGTGTTCTAGGAGCATCCTGTTTCTACGCTTAGGAAGATCTGTGTCTCTCTTTCTATATAAATAATTGCTGATCTGCAGAATCTCAGTTCTTCTGTATTCTGTCAGTGGAACTAGGGGCCTATGTGTTTATAGCTCATAGAGATTCAAAGTCAGGAATTGACAAGGGTAACAAAATAGCAGGGTAAAAACAGAGGGAATAACAGACAATCTGCAATTACTAACTGGCAAAAAAAAAAATGGTATGAGCATTCTGTGGATCAATTTTATGCTACAGAAAGCATACTGGACTTATATTGCTTTGACCTGCCCAAGAAGGCAGCCTGCCTGGGCTATAAACCCCACCTGTGAAAGGCTGACAGGGTAAATCAAAGTTCAAGTGCTGAGAAAGATTATAGAAGATTAGCCAAAGAGTACATCATTGGTGAATAATATAGTACATGTGTTCATGATAAGGTACTAAAGAATCAAGAAGTGAATCCCTCAAAAACACAGCCAGCATGTGGAAGCCTTAGAAAAAGAACTTTAAGGAACAAGATCAGACTTCATCACTTTTCATTTGATTCCCTCTCCTTTTTTTCTGCTCTATCATTCCCTCCAATAAAATTGGAATTTCACAGATTTCCTTTCCTAACTTTTAAAGAACCAACAACAGGAGGGTTGTGGACAAATCAAAGGGCAAGGACAAATGGAATAAAAGAATACATACATCCCACCAGTGTTCTCTGCATATTTCAAGGCATAAATTGGTAGGATTGAAGTGTGGAACTGGATGTGAAATTGAAGTTTTGATGTAAATTTGAGATTATAATGAGACTCAAGGTAATTGTATTAGTCAGAGTTATCTAAAGGGACAGGACTAATAGGATATATGTAGATATGAAGGGAGCGTATTAGGAGAATTGACTCATATCATCACAAGGTGAAGTCCACAATAGGCCATCTGCAAGTTGAGGAGCAGGAAGCCAGTGGTGGATCAGTCCAAATCCCAAAACCTCAAAAGTAGGGAAGCCAGTAGTGCAGTTTTCAGTTTGTGGTGAAAGGCCTGAGAGCCCCTGGCAAACGGTTGGTGTAAGTCCAAGAGTCCAAAAGCTAAAGAACTTGGGAATCTGATATTGAAGGGCAGGAAGCATCCAGCATGGGGGAAAGATGAAGGCTGGAAGACTCAGCAAGTCAAGTCCTTCCACTGTTCTTTTGCCTGCTTTATTCTAACCATGCTGGCAGCTTATTAGAGGTTGTCCACCCAGACTGAGGATGGGTCTGCCTCTCTGAGTACACTGACTCAAATGTTAATCTCTTTTGGCAACACCCTCACAGACACACCCAGAAACAATACTTTGCATCCTTCTATCCAACCAAATTGACACTCAATATTAACAATCACAGTAATCTAACCAGAAAGCTATGAAATATGCTTAAGATATTTTCCAGTGGTAGGGAAAGAGATTCCATGGTTCATTTTCAAGCAGTGAAAAGAAAGAAAAAGTTAGTTCCTATAGTAGTCCATGAATTTTAATACCCTCAAGAATCCAATTACGCAGTACAATCTACTGATTAAAACATAAGATTAGTCAATCTCAGTATACTTTCCTAGAGTCCCAAATTTAAGAAGAGTTATATGGATACATATTTGGAACATGTAGAATTTAAATGGATTCTGAAATTCAAAGAATAAACAGAATAGGCACCTTTGATTATAGAATAGAAATATAATGAATTGGCCAGGCATGGTGGTTCATGCCTGTAATCTCAGCACTTTGAGATGCCAAGGGGGGGTGGATCTCCTGAGGTCAGGAGTTTGAGACCAGCCTGGCCAACATGGTGAAAACCTGTCTCTACTAAAAAAGAAATACAAAAATTAGCCAGGCATGGTGGCAGGCGCCTAAAATCCCAGTTACTTGGGAAGCTGAGGCAGTAGAATTTCTTGAACCCAGGAGGCAGAGGTTGCAGTGATCTGAGATCGTGCCATTGCACTCCAGCCTGGACAACAGAGCGAGACTCTGTCTCAAAAAAAAAAAAAGAAAAAAAAGAAATATAATGAATTTATTCATGTTAGGGTGCATATGTTATTATACTGAAATTGATCAAGGGAATCCCATTGAAGATTGCATCTGCAGTAGCATCACAGTTTCACCCTGGAACATTTAGCTATAGACAAACTTTGGTATATAAAAGAAAAAAAGTTTTTAGTATAGCTACACAACAAAGAGAAAAATTACTGGATTTAAAAATTGAAATATTTTTTGATATTGCATTGTATGAGTTCCTTATATATTTTGGATATTAACTTCTTATCGATGTATGATTTGCCAATATTTTCTCCCATTCCTTTTCATTTGGTTGATAGTTTCCTTTCTGTGCACAAACTTTTTAGTTTTACATAGTCTCACTTGTTTATTTTTATTTCTATTGCCTCTGGTTTTGGTATCAGATCCAAAATTTCATTGACAAAGCCAGTTTCAAAGAACTTGTTCCTTATGTTTTATTCTAAGTGTTTTACAGTGTCCATTCTTACATTTAAGTCTTTAATTAACTTCAAGTTAAGTTTTGTGTGAGGTGCAAGATAAAGGTCCAGTTTCATTCTTTTGTATGTTGATACCCAGTTTTCCCTACACCAATTTATTTTTGGCACTCTTGTCAAAAATTAGTTTACTATTGATTTGTGGACATATTTGTGGACTCTATTCTGCTCCATTTGTTTATGTGTCTGTTTCCATGCCAGTACTGTTTTGATTACTGTTACTTTGTAATATAGTTTGAAATCAGGAAGTATGGTGTTTCCTGCTTTGTTCTTTTGCTCAAGATTGTTTTGGCTATTTTTTAGTTACATATGAATTTTCTATTTCTGTGAAAAATGACATTAAAATTTTGCTAGGAGTAGCATTAAATATGTAGATTGCTTTGGGTAGTATAGACGTAGCAATATTAATCCTTCCAATGAACATGGAATATCTTTCCATTTATTGTGTCTTGTTCAATTTCTTTCATCAATGTCTTTTAGTTTTCAGTGTACAGATCTTTCACACCCTTGGTTACATTTATGCTTAAGTATTTTATCCTTTTTGATGTTATTGTGGATGAGATTGTTTTAATTTTTTCATAGTTTATCGTTAATGTTAATTGAAATTGATTTAAAAATTTTAGCCCCCAAGTCAGGAAGTGGGAAGTGGTAAAAACCTAACGCCAGAGAAATACTTTCTTTAGAAATAATAGGTCCAGATCAGGTGATATTTTCTCCTACAATGTATACCCTTGTGTTAGATACTTGGTTAGAATTCTACCTCTAACTAACTGTGTGACTGTGAGCAGTTTATTAAATCTCCCTGTGTTCAGTTCCCCCTTCCTGATGTGGTATGTGATGATAGTATCAAGCTCAACTACCAACTTTCATTGCTGGACAGGGTAAATGAGTGTAATAAAAGCACTTATTATGGTGATTGCAACAAGAAAGCACTCAGTAAATGATAGCTATTGTTATTCCTATTATATCTTTTGACTTATAGGATGATTTTGACCTGTGTCTTTGTATTTTGCTGCATTTATGGTTGAATAAGAATCCATTTATTATTATTACCCTATATTCTCCCCCCTTTCTCCCTGACACATACACATTAGAGATAGACAGATAAATTAGATAGATAGATAGATAGATAGATAGATAGATGATAGATAGATAGAAAGATAGATAGATAGATAGACAGATGATCATTCTCTTTGACATAAAAGTAGGATAATTTAATACTACTCTAGTATCAAGTATAGCTTCAGGCATCTAGTCAAATTGAATTTAGAAGTCTCAGAGCATTTACAGTGTCACAGCACAGGCAATTTTGAGAACTGAGTGTTACAGGTTTGACTTTCATTATAGGCTCAGTTTTCAGATAAGTTACAGAAAAGTCACATTTTGTAGCTGGAAAGAGCATTAAGGCTTACTGGTGAGTTTCAAATCTCTTAAGACATATGGTAAGAAAATTATATGAACTCTCACCAAGTGTTTGAAATACATATTTGTTTACAAATTACTGTTTATTGTTCAGCTCTAAGTAACAAAATTCAGTCTCTAGCAGTAAAAATTCAGGTACTAAATTTTAAATGTCATATACAAAATCAGATGAAACACTGTATTTATATGTAAATAGATATACAGACAGATAAATACAAGCTTTGTCTAAAGTGATCTTCCTATATTTTCCATCAGTTTAAAAATGGGTGAACATTTAAGTATATGATACACAGTTATATTGGTGGAATAGTATCTGTAATTAATTATTGTAAAATATTATACATGTATACAAAAGTAATAGCAATTTATAAAAATATTATATATTTTCAATATTATTTTAGCTAAATTTCAATATCATTTTAATTAAATTTAAACTTACATTGTATTTTTGCAGTTTTGAAACATCATTTTATTAGTTTTTTCTTACTTTTTAATGAAGTTTTTATTTTAGAATTTATTTAGTTTTCCAGAGAAGTGGGATAATAGAGGTACCATATATTCCACACTCAGTATCCCCGTGAACAAATGAGCCCATATTGATACATTATTATTAACTAAAGTCCATACTTTATTCACATTCCCTTAGTTTTTATGAATGTCCTTTTTCTGTGCCAGAATCTTATTCAGGAAATCACATTAGATATAATTGTTCAGTCTCCTTGAGCTCCTTGTAGCTGTGATAGTTTCTCAAATTTCCTTTGATTTTGATGACTTTGACACCTTGGAGGAGCACTACTCAGATATTTTGAAGAATGTCCCTCAGTTGGGATTCATCTGTTTTTTTATCTCGTGCATACACTGGGCCTATGGGTTTTTGGAAAGATATACACAGGAGTAAAGTGCCATTTTCATTACATTCTATCAACTACATACTATCAACATCATTTATGCTTGTTGATGTTGGCCTTGATCACCTGATTGAGTTAAAGTTTTTCAAGTTCCTCCACTGTCATGTTACTCTTTTTTTCCCTTTCTACATGCAACTCTTTTGGAAGGAATTTGCTGTGTGATCCCACAATAAGGAGAGAGAAGTTATGTTCCACCTCCTTAAGGACAAGTAACTACACAATTTATTTGGAATCTTTCTCCATGAGATTTATTAATATTTTAGATTAAACTGTAGCCATAACTCTCAAGCAAATCTGTGAAACATTGTGTCTATAGTGCAGACTGGTTGTGGTGCTTGGTTTTAGCCATATTCTGCCCTGTAGCCAAGGGCTAACACACCCCAATCCTTTCTGTCGGTTCTTCAGCAGCTTTCATGATGGTCTCTATGGGGAAGTGGAGAGATGGGCTCTTCTGAACATGATTACATACAGGGTGATATAAGTCATTCTCTCAACATCAGACTATTCTCTAAATAGATCTGCAGCAAGTAGTTTACTCTGATTCATTAAATTCATATCCTGAGATTGTCTCAAAATCATCTCCTTTAATTCACCTAGAGACTCCTAACTAGGTCAATTAAGTTTTCACTTAAGTCTAACCTAAGTCTCATGTGCTATAATTCAAGCTATTTTTTCTTTTCTTTCATGTTCAGATTAAATTTCTTGAAAATTACTGGGTGTATTAGTCAGAGTTCTCCAGAAAAACATAACCAATAGGATGTGTGTGTGTGTGTGTGTGTGTGGACACAGAGAGAGAGATTTATTTTAATAAGGAATTGGCTCACATGATTGTGGAGGTTGGCAAGTCCCAGGATCTGCAGGTAAGTTCAAAAGCTGGACTCCCAAGAGAGCTGATGATGCAGTTCCAGTTGAGTCCAAAGATCTGAGAAACAGCAGGGCCTATATAGTTCCAGCCTCAAGGCCAGCAGGCTTGAGACCCAAGAATAGCTAATGTTTCAGCTCAAGTTCAAAAGTTGGGGAAAGCCAATACTCCAGTTCAAAGGCAACCAGGCAGAAGCAATCCTCCCTCACTGAGGAGACAGTCAGCCTTTTTGTCCTGTTAGGCCTTCCAGTGGTTGAATGAGGCCCACCCACATTCAGGAGGGCAAATCTACCAATTTAAATGGTAATCTAATTCAAAACTACCCTCACTGAAACACTCAGAATAATGTTTGAGCTATTATAATATCTGGGAACCCACGGCTCGGTCAAGTTGACAAACAAAATTAGCCATCATATTAGGGTAGAGTATTAAAATATTAAGATCCCCTGAGAGAACATATGTACTTAACAAATATATTACAACTTCAGTTATCTTAGATTTCAACATTGGCTTTTGAGAAACTTGGGTGATTTTCTTTCACAGCAAAGAGCTGCAATATAGGTAATAGAATTTATTTAAAAAAAGAAAAAATAGATTATTGTTTTTATACGAAACCTGGAATCATGGATACTACTCCTTAATGACAAAAATGAGATAAATTGACCAAAAACAAAACAAAATAAACAAAGGGTAAGGAAGGGAAAGAAAAATATTACGGTATTGATAATAAGAAAACAAAGACATCTAAAATGAGTCACAAATAAAATAATTTTCCACATTTTATTTATTAATCAGGTCAATAAATACATGCCAAGTACTCTCCTCAATGCTTGAGAGACAGCACTAAACAAAGTACAAGAAGAGATCCCTCTTGAAGCATAAATTTTTACAAGGAGAGATGAGCAATAAATAATAAAATTTACTGTTATAATCATTAATATCATTGTTAATTATTATTATATAATAATCAGCAATACATATATTATCAATTACATAATTATCAATACATAATATAATAATATAATTGTATATGATATAATAATAATATGTATTACTAACAGTATATCTTTTTTATTGTTAGTGAATATTATTAATAATATTGTTAATAATTTATTAATATTATTGATAATAGTGAATATTATTCTAACTAGAATACTATAGATATTTAGAAAATATTACTAACATATACTACTTTCAATATTATGTTAACAAAATGTAAAATTATGTTGTATTTTTGTAGTTTTAAAAATACCATTTTATCAGGTTCTTACTTTTTAATAATGTTTTTATTTTAGAATATATTTAAATTTTCAGAAAAGTAGTATAATAGAGTTACCATATACTCCATACTCAGTACCCCCTGTGAACTAGTGCACCAATAGTCACTTTCTAACTAGTCATCTTCTAACTAGAAGGTGACTTTAGGGCCCCCCACTTCCTCCTACTTTCTGTCTTTGTCCTGAGAAACACGGAGCGCCTTGACAGCTCTGTGAACCAGCCAGCTGCGTGGTTTCCATGCAGGCTTGAACTCAAGCTAGGCCCTTGAACTCAAGCTAGGCCCAGGCACTAATTAAGCTGTTTAGGTTGTTACTGAAAACAGTGAGAGATTATTCCTCTTGCTAAATGCATAGAAACTAGCCCTAGCCCTGAACCTCCTTAAACCCTCATGTTAATAAACTCCATAAACCAAATCTCCTTCCCAACTGGTGGAAGACATATCCAGGTCAAACATCTGTTCCATTGCTGTCTGTCACCAGAAAGTTTCAGCCCTGTGTATATAAGTTCCTCTCCTAAATAGTTAGGCTTGATCACCCTGGCATTTACTGCTTCTGTCCTTGGAATTGCAACCAGTGCCAACTCAGGAGAGTTTGAAGTACCTCCTGCAGAAACTCCCCTGCTGCCACTTTTGTGGTGACTCCAGCCACAGGGGATAAATTGGATGGAATAGTGACAAGTACATGGGAAAAATAAAAGTAGGGCAGGGGAAAAAGTATCATGGACATTGGTGTTCAGGAGAGCAATTTTACATATGAGGTGAAATTCAGTCTCCTTGAGAAGGTGGTATTTAAGTAAAGTCTCAAAGGCAGTGAAAGAGGTAGCCATGTGCATGTGTTGGGAGATTATCTAGGCAGAGTGCAGTCAGAGCAAAACAGAGAACATGACTTACATGTTTGAGGAAATACCAGAGAGGCTGGAGTGGAATGAAGAATGTCAGAGTTGTAGGAAAGAAGGTCAGAGAGGTAGTGATGGTGTTAGATGTGCAGGAGACAAGATTGTATGGCTCAATCTGTCCAATAATGGCTTTGCAGGCCATTATTAGGATTGTCCCTTCAATCAAATGTCATTCACACTCAAACTTCGGTGTTTAGTTGACAGTTTGTAGTTTTGCTTACCTGGGCTGGTGTTTAGGAACAAGTGATAAAGCAGTTATTACTCTATGTTTGATTTGAGGCTAAACGTCATAATGTATCCTGTGGATACAATTGTCATACAAAAACTTATATATGAAAAAAAATCACCATCTATTGGAGAAGGAAGAAAGAATAATGGGATTCTAGAGTTCAAAGTGAAGACATGGAAAGCAGTAAGGTGCTCACCCCACATCCTTGTACATAACTGTTACCCATGACTGCACTTTTGTAATGTGGAAAACAAAGTTAGATGCAGAAATCCAATTTGAGTTTTAAGGATACATTTCCACTTCTTAAATAACTTTTCTGTAACTTTAACATTTAGGGTTTCTTTTGTGAAGAATCACATAGATGCTTAGGAAAAACATCTATGACAATATGCTGATAATCAAACTGTCAATCAAAAGTAGCTACCATATAATCATATATTTTCTCTTTCTTTTTTTTTATTTTTACTTTTGAGATGGAATCTCTCTCTGTCGCCCAGGCTAGAGTTCAGTGGTGCAATCTTGGCTCACTGCAACTGCTGCCTCCTGGGTTCAAGCAGTTCCCCTGCCTCAGCCTCCCAAGTAGCTGGGACCACAGGCATGCAACACCATACCCCACTAATTTTTGTATTTTTAGTAGAGACGGGGTTTTGTCATGTTGGCCAGGCTGGTCTTGAACTCCTGACCTCAGGTGATCTGTTCGCCTTGGCCTCCCAAAGTGCTAGAATTACAGGGGTGAGCCACCACACCCAGCCATAATCATATGTTTTCTAAATAATAATATAATATCACCAGGTATTTTCCAATATATAAAGTATTTTACATTCACATCTTCATACAAACCTTAATTAACAAATATTATTATTTATGGTTAGAAAAAGTGAAGTGAAAAACAACTATCATTATGCCCCTTTTACAATTATACATTATATATTTTTTACCTCCATGATGAGTATTAATCTTTATGTTTCTGGTGCAAGAATGTTATACTTTGTTGAAATACATTTCAAAAGGAACATAAAAAAGAGTGTATGTCGCTTACTATATGTACTTTTTCCACATACAATATATTCATTTTTTTCTGAAAGTGATATTAGAAAATAAGTATTGTAATTTCTAGTTTATACATAATAAGAATGATTTGTATAAGCTGTATTCTTTGATAAATGTTACCAAGCTAGTAAGAGTCAGAGTCAAACTATGACCCAAGATTCTCTTACTCTAAAGCTAATTCAGAACATATTTAAAGCTGTTCTGCATTTTAGAGAATAAAGAGAGATATCAGAGCCAACAAGGACTCTGATAATTTATTTAGTATCTTTGGATTTTTGTGAGTCCTCTCTCCCAGATGGAAAACTGAATTTTTGTTCTATAATCAATCTACAATTTTGCATTTAGAGTTATATTTCATGAAAATACAAAGTTTACTATAAAGCATATCTTTTTCTCAAAATGTATAAGAATAAAACAATCTTTACCTCTTGTCCTACGTAACCAGTTCTACCATACAATTTCTAGGAAACAGTTTTAGCATAAGGAATGAAGGCTTGACTATTACTAGGACATAAGGCTTAATCCTTTGTAAAATTAAAAAAAAAATTCGATTGACGTGTTCTACCAAAAATTCTACTCAGTACTTTCCAGTGTCATCATTACCACTTGTGAGTATTTTGTACTCATCACTCAATCTTTTATTTGACTTAGCATCTGAGAGAGCACTCAAGGGTTGGGCTAAAAGTAGACACAGAAAGTAGGCTACTTACTTCAGAGATGAAAAAAGTATGAATTTGGGCCAAATTGGATGCACTAACGGGAATACTATTTACTCTCTGCAAATCAATAATTTTTTTTAACAAATGAATACTTACAATAGCTTTGCTGATGATAAGGAACATCAATTTTGAACCTCCAATAAATAAAATGTTAATCCAAAAAATGGATTCCATTTTCCTCATTAGTAAACCTATATTACAAAAAAAGTTTTATTTTTATTTTTATTATTTGAATTTCACCAATAAAAATCTTGGGGAAATCTGTTCTCTCATTTGTTATATTACTACCCATACAATATTTTCAAAACTATTATCTGACCCTTCACAGAAAAAAGTTTTCTAACTGATGGGGTACTGAATTTTGATCCTCACTTGAAAACTGGGGATTGTCAGGCCTCTGAGCCCAAGCCAAGCCATCGCATCCCCTGTGACTTGCACGTATACACCCAGATGGCCTGAAGTAACTGAAGAATCACAAAAGAAGTGAATATGCCCTGCCCCACCTTAACTGATGACATTCCACCACAAAAGAAGTGTAAATGGCCGGTCCTTGCCTTAACTGATGACATTACCTTGTGAAAGTCCTTTTCCTGGCTCATCCTGGCTCAAAAAGCACCCCCACTGAGCACCTTGCGACCCCCACTCCTGCCCGACAGAGAACAAACCCCCTTTGACTGTAATTTTCCTTTACCTACCCAAATCCTATAAAACGGCCCCACCCTTAGCTCCCTTTGCTGACTCTCTTTTCGTACTCAGCCCTCCTGCACCCAGGTGAACTAAACAGCCATATTGCTCACACAAAGCCTGTTTGGTGGTCTCTTCACACGGACGCGCATGAAAAGGATTCTAAAAGAAGTGTTTATTATCATGAAGATGACATCAAGAGTCCATTGAGTTTAAAAAGGGTCCTATGTTGAATTGTAGTACAAATAACACAAACTTTTATCAGCATTTAAAAGGCAAGAAATAAGAAATGTTCATATTACAAATATTTATAATTTTTTTTGACTTGATTATGTCATTGCAAAAATGCTTTCTCTGGCTGGACGATGTGGCTCGCACCTGTAATCCCAAGTTTTGGGAGGAGTGAGAGGACTGAGATGATTGCTTGAAGCCAGAAGTTTGAGACCAGCCTGGGGACCAAAACAAGACTCCATCTCTAAAAAAACAATAATAATAATTAATAAATAAAAATAAATACTTTTTCCCTAGTTTGATTTGCATCAACATTAAAAGAAAACTCCAGGCAGGTAAACCATTCTTATTAATAAATTAAGAATCCCTGGCACAGTTCATTATGATAGTGACCATTCAGCTGTACAGAATTGGCACTCAGAGCATGACGTAGTTTAAATGTTTGTCCTCTCCAAATCTCATGTTAAAATGTGACCAGGAGATTTGAAGTGGGCCTAATGGAAGGTGTTTGTGTCACAAGGGCAGATTCCTCATAAATGGTTTCGTGCTGACTTCATGTTAATGAGTGAGTTCTCAGTGCATGGATTCATGTGAGATCTAGTTATTTAAAAGGGCCTGGCATCTCCTCCCTCTCACTTTTGTTCTTTCTTTAGATGTGTGGTATGCTGACTTCCTCTTAGACTTTTGTCATGAGTAAAAGCTTCCAAGCCTTCACCAAAAGCAGATGCTGGCACTATGCTTCATGTCCAGCCTGAAAAACCATGAGCCAAATAAACCTATTTTCTTTATAATTTTTTTTTCTGTATATACTCAGTCTCTCAGGTATTCCTTTATAGCAACTCAAACAGACTGACATAGAAAATTGGTTCAGAGAGTGGGGTGTTGCTATAAAAATACATGAAAATGTGGAAGCAGCTTTAGAACTAGGTAAGAGAGATTTAAAAATTTTAGAGGGCTCAACAAAAATACAAAAAGACAAGAAAAAGTTTGGAACTTCTTAGAGAAGTTGTTAAATTGTTGGGACCAAAGTACTTACAGAAATATAGTTAGTGAAGGCATGGCTGACAAATTCTCAGGTGGAAATAAAAAATGTATTGGAAACTGGAGCAAAGGTCACTCTTGTTACAGCCTAGCAAAGGCTGCATTGTGTCCATGTCCTGAGGCTTTGTAGAAGGCATAACTTGTGATTAGTGACTTAGGGTATCTGGCAGAAGGAATTTCTAAGCAACAAAACATTCAAGATGTGGCAAGGCTGCTTCTAACAACCTAAATCACATATGGGAACAAATAAATGACATAGAATTAAAACATATTTAAAAGAGAAGCAGAGCATAAAAGCTTGAAAAATTTACAGCCTGGCTGTGTGAAAAAAAAAAAAAAGCATTTTCAGGGAAAAAAATCCAAGTGGGCTGTAAAGCATCCACTTGCTAGAGAGATTAGCATGACTAAAAGGGAGCTAAGGGCTAATATTCAAGACACTGGGAAAAAGGCCTCAAAGGCATTTCAAAAATCTCTATGACAGGCCCCACTTCGTAGCTCCAGAGATTGAGAAAGAAAGAATGGTTTCAGGGGCCAAGCCCAAGGTCCTGCTGCCCTGTGTAGCCTTGGGACACTGCTTTCCGCATCCTGTCTGCTCCAGCTCCAGCCTTGGCTCAAAGGTCCCCACATATAGCTTGGACTGCTGCTCAGAAGGGCATAAGCTGTAGGCTTTGGCAGTTTACATATCATGTTAATTCTGAAGGTGTGCAATATATGAGAGTAAAAGAGTCGTGGCAACTTCCCCCTAGATTTCAAAGAAAGTACTGGCAAGCTTGGGTGCCTAGGCAGAAGTCTGCCACAAGGGTAAAACCCACACAGGGAGACACTACTAGGGCAGTGCTGAAGGGAAATAAAGGGTTTGAACCCCTCATACAGAGTTCCCATCAGGCCCCTACCTTGTGGAACTGTGGGAATGGGGCTACCACCCTCTAGACCCAAGAAAGATAGAGCCATCCCCAGCTCATACATTGAGCCTGGAAAAGCTACAGGCACTCAACTCCAACCTGTGAAAGCAGCCATGGGGTCTTCATCCTGCAAAGGCACAGGAGCAAAGTGGCTCAAGACCTTGGGATCCCACCGCTTGCACCAGTGTGCTCATGATATGAGGAAAAGAGTCAAAGAATATTATTTTATTGCCTGCCCTGATGGGTTTCAGACTTGCGTGAGGCATATTGCCCATTCTTTTAGCCAGTTTATCCCTTTTAAGATAGAAATGTCTACCCAACACTTGTACCACCATTGTATCTTAGAAGTAAGTTATTTTAAATTTAACAGGTTCATAGGTTAAAACAAAACAAAAGCCAACAAACAAAAACAAAATGTGTCTTAAGTCTCAAATAAGACTAGACTTTGGACTTTTGAGTTAATGGTAAAACAACTTATGACTTTTGGAGACTATTGAAAAGGGCTAATTTTACTTTATAATGTAAGAAGGACATAGATTTAGGGGGCCAGGAGTAGAATGATGCAGTTTAAATATTTGTCCTCTCAAAATCTCATCTTAAAATATGACCTCCAAAGTTGGAGGTGGGTCTAGTGGAAGGTATTGGGGTCATGAGGGCTTGACCTTATAAATGGCTTGACCTCTTAAATGGCTTGGTGCTGTTCTCATGTTACTAAGTGATTCTCACTTCAAGAGTTCACATAGGATCTCATTGTTTAAAATAATCCAGAACCTCCTCCCTCTCTCTTACTCTCTCTGTCTCTCCCACTTGCCATGTGACATGCCAACTCCCTCTTTGCCTTCCACCATGAGCAAAGCTCCCTGAGGCCTTCACCAAAAGCAGACACCAGCACTATGCTTCACATATAGCCTGAAAACTGTGAGCCAAATAAACCTCTTTTCTTCATAAATTACTCAGTCTCTGGTATTCCTTTATAGCAACACAAACAGACTAACACAGATCACCTGCTCTGTGTGGACAATTTAGTTAAAATCAGTTCTCTCATAGTAGATAGTGCTCAAATGTGACCGCTTGTGCTCACTAGACATCATGCCTGGAGCAGAGCTATTATGTGGTGGGAAGTCACAGTCAGGAAGAAACTGTGAGAACAAACTTCCTGAGCTCCTAGGCTGTGGCCTGAAACTATTAAACAAAGAACGACTTGTCTGTCAATGTTGCCATTTTATGCTATACTAGAGCATTTTCACTAAAGGGCTCTAAGAGCAAGAGTTAAAGAAAAATAATTATATAGAAACAACGTTGAGGCCTTCCGGGTGAGTCGCTCTTTGCTTTTTAATTTTGCTAAGTAGTAAAAGGCAATGATGTAGAAATTGCTAATTAGTAGCAATTCTCAATAGAAAAATATTATAAAAGGAGACTTTCTAGTTCAGGCACAGTGGCTTATGCCTGTAATCCCAGCACTTTGGGAGGCCGAGGCGGGCAGATCACCTGAGGTCAGGAGTTCAAGACCAGCCCAGCCAACATGGCGAAACTCCATCTCTACTAAAAATACAAAAACTAGCTGGCCATGGTGGCAGGCATCTGTAATCGCAGCTACTTGGAAGGCTGAGGTAGGAGAATCACTTGAACCTGAAAGGTGGTGGTTGCAGTGAGCTGAGATGATGCTATTGCACTTAAAAAATAAAAAAAAAATAATAAAAAAAGACTTTCTAACAACAGATCCCTTAATAGAGCTGGACTAGTGTAATCAAAATTTTTTCTATTTGAAAATATTCAGGCTAATCCGATGATATGTTACCCTGAAAAGACGTATTCCAAAGTCCTGTATTTGTTTTATAGAGTAGGCTGCATTTTTCTTAAAGGGCAGAAACTACCTAGAGTAAAATTATCACCATTGCTGACATCCACATATCACTTTCCAGCTGACAAGATACTCTATACTCATTTTCCCATCTGAGTCACACCATCTCCCAGTCAAGGCAGGTAGGATCCCTATTTTACAATTGAATTAACAGAGTCTGTGATTTTCTTAAAGTGACATTGTTTATAGAAGAATAAGCTCAAAAGCAGATCTCAGGTATGTAGGCTCTTTGTCTTACTTTCTTTCTAAACTATTATTCTAATAATCCTCTGATTCTCAGAAGGGAACATTCCAACTCCATTTGACTCAGAGTCATTCATTTCTCTCACACCTCTTCCTTGTTCATGTCTTTGCTAAAACACTTTACAGAGAGCCACAAAGATGAATACCTTGCCAAATATAATAATCTAGTACAATATCTCTTCTGTGGTCAGAATTGGTTATATATGCCAGGATAATAGAGAGCCATGAACATGTTAATCCTTGACTATGGAATGTGTGGTATGTTTAGGTTTTTGTTTGTTTGTTTCTTTCTTTTTACTCTTTTTCTTTTTGTTTCACAACTGGCATGCCTGTACATACAGAATTTGGGGACAATAAAATACTGTGCTAGGAGGATAATCTGTTTCAGAATCATGTGTTGATTATGTGAAACGTACAGTTTCTTGAACAATATCTCAGAACTGTGGAAAAAAAATCTTTTCATGTGGTATTCAGAAATGTGGATTTTAAACAAATTCTCCAAGAGATTCTTATGGAATTTGAAGTTAAAGAATATTGGGAGAGTTAATCTGGCATGAATATTGAATATTCATACCCATTTTTGCTGGGCATAACAAGAATGGAAGGCACAGATAATTCTTTTCTCAGCCATTTCTGATGGTTATACTTGCAGTGAGCATCCTTAAGGGATGAGATATCTTCATACATACAGAGAGCAGGTTCCTATGGAAGCAGTGATACTTCAAGTTTATAGTTTTTTGCAATGCAAGCTCACTGCATGCGTTGTTTCCAGAATGGCCCCTCTGCATTACTCTGCAGGACTTGATGGCATGCTTGCTGTGCTTTAAGTGATAAAATCTTTTCTCTCTGATCCTAGAGTCTGTTGTCATCTATCAGCATCCATGAAGCTGTAATTATCTAATTTCTTAGCTTGTAAGAAGCATAAAATGCCAATTTCTGATAGAAAACCCCTGCATCAGTCAGATGTAAGTGAGTAATGTAGCCAAACTTCATGCCTAACAGAACAAGTAACTAAAATTCAGACAAAGCCAGTAGCAGTGGCTCACACCTGTAATCCCAGCACTTTAGGAGGCCGAGGCAGGAGGATCACCTGAGGTCAGGAGTTTGAGAACAGCCTCAACATGGAGAAACCCCGTCTCTACTAAAAATACAAAATTAGCCGGGCGTGGTGGTGCATGCCTGTAATCCCAGCTACTCGGGAGGCTGAGGCAGGAGAATTACTTGAACCTGGGAGGCGGAGGTTGCAGTGAGCCGAGATTGCACCATTGCACTCCAGTCTGGGCAACAAGAGTGAAACTCTGTCTCAAAAATAAATAAATAAATAAATAAAATTCAGACAAAATCTTCAAAGGTTTTGTATCAGAAACATGCAGAAACCTGTCTGCAGGAGGCATTTGACTTTTTGCTCCAACCCCCTACTACAGTCTTATTTTATAATTTTCAAAGATAGAAAGCATAACTGGATTTAACCAGCTATTCTCTATTTCTGCTAGAAACCCAGAGGCAGAAAAAATGCCAAAAGTTTTATTGAAACACATGCACACACACACACACACACAGATAGTAAATATTACAATAACAACTGAAAAGCAAGTAAATCTTAGAGATGGATAAATGAACTTTGATGATACATTTTTGGAAATAACCAACTGATCAGGAAGAAAAGAGGACTCGGATAGTCTCATTGTCCACAGTGATAAACTAGTACCAGATCACCAACGAGCACATGAATCTTTGTCACAATTACCAGCCCAGTAGGTGATCTTGCTGTGTTCAATCAACAGGTAGAAGGTAGATACAGGGAGTCCTGGTAGCAATTATTCTTGATATTTCAGATTCCTGTTATTAGGGCAAGAGAATTTAAAGTAGACCTTCAAAGCAGGCTCAAGTGGTAAAGGGAAAGTGAAATTCCAGTCCGAAATGAGGAGCAGGATCTAAGGTAGGAAAATCATGATATCATGGGAATTGGGAATGAAAATAAGTTTAAGCAGGAAAACAATACAGGCAGCAGTGCCCAGGAAGTACTAGGCTTTAACAGATGGGTCAGACAGGAGCTCTGCAGTGGAGCTTGTCCTAGCTCTTGCTGGGCGAATTGTTTCTTCAGCTTATCTGAAGATAGGGCTAAGGTTAGAGTCATGATCTGCCTCTGTCTAAAGATGGTGAAAGGACAAAGTTTTCAGAGTCACTAGGAGCTGCAGGAGGTAGAGAAAAAGTCACTAATGGAAGGACCAAAGTAAGAGGTGAAAGCCCTAATTGAATATTACTATCTCCTAAATGTTTACGATTTTTCTGCAAACATTCGTTTCAGTTTCCAGAACTGAACCAGCAAAAATAGGAGTTCACCAGAATGTGTGGAGAACTGACCGGATGAGTTTTCTTTGCCACCTCAATTTATATCCTATACCAGCCAATCACTGAGTCTACTACTAGAATTTTGGGACAGACAGATGTTTCCTTTTTATTTTAGTCACATATTAGAAAGTGAAGGCCTATGACAAATCTCATATGACATTATCTTTTTTTTTTTTCTTTTTTGGAGACAGAGTCTCGCTCTGCCGTCCGGGCTGGAGTGCAGTGGAGCCATCTCAGCTCACTGCAAGCTCCGCCTCCCGGATTCACGCTGTTCTTTTGCGGCAGCCTCCATTATCATTGACACTGACAAAGTTTAACTTTTAAGAGCCCTTCACCTTATTTCTAAAGAAAAAGCAACATAGGATATTCTCAGTTTTTTCTTTTTAAAATATTTTCTACTTGCTCAGAAAAGGTACCACATAAGCACAAGTTAGAATAACATCTTTTATTTACGTTAAAGATAGATGGCAAACTTTGTTTTTGAACTGACTGTTTTCCTTATTATGCACCTCCAGAATAACGTGTTCCAGCAGTTTTATTTTTAAATGTCAGTTTTTCATATACTTCACCTAACTAGAACCCTGATGCAGACAGAAAATGTAGAGAGCCACTAGGGAGGATCATCAGTCATGAAGATTAGAATTAGAGCAAACAACGGATAATTTTCTCCACTTGTTTTCTACTAGCAACAGACCTCGTTTTTAGTGGAGCAAGAAAATAAGATTAGGATATGCCAGTCATAGAACTATTGACACACCATGAAAAGGTACAGGAATTTTAATTATTCAAGCACATGTCAAGTCTGAGATTTCAATAAAGGCCTTTACATAATTAAAGCAGTAGTAAAACTGCCAAAAAGTTTTATATGGGCTAAATTTAAAACATTTTATCACTGTTAAGAAAATCCTTCTCCTTATATTGTAAGGCAAGCATGCATGTACTGGAAACAACACACTCAGAACCATTTACTCTGAGGAAAAAAGGATGAACTAAGGTCACTTGTGAAGTTGCTGAAAGAAACTAGACAATCTGAATTTAATTACAGCACATCTCTGTGCAATTGGCTATTTAATATGTGCAATGGACAGTAGAAGAGGAATTGAGAATATGATCTCTGTCGTTGTGTGACCTTTAACTTCAGAAGACATTGATGATAAACAGGAAATCATCATTATTTTAAGGTAAGGTAATCTATATCCCTTGCTGAGTAAGCTATACTGGTAATAGCTTACAGAAGACACTGACTATTTTAAGTTGTGAAAGTTAGAGGCTGCTACTTAATGTTAGAGGGGCTGGGGCAGAACTCTGAGGTATTTTGAATACGTAGGGAGAAAATATTGGGAAACAGTATATGCAAAGGCATATTGATGGGAATAAGTGTGCAGACACAACCAACAACCAGACCAAAGAGTAATTGTCATATAAGGTTGTATTATGGCATGGCAGGAAATGAGGCTGACTAGAAATGAGAAACATGAAAATGAGAGGAGGTTTCTTTAATGCAGTCAAGACACGTGGCTCTAAGTTTGAAGTCAGGAAGTAGAGATATAGGAAGCATACTATAGAAATATAGTATAGACCTCTGAATTAATAGAAGACTCAAAAGAGAATCCACAGTCCTGATGTATAAGAAGAGACACAGAAAAACAGAACCGCCAATATATATTTCAAAAGAGTGGATTCAATCTATCGAATATTAGTTAACTATATTAGTTAACTATTATCTGGGGAAAGGAGTGGTGGTGAAGGATCAAAAAACAAACACCAAGGTGTCTAAAGGCAGTAACTGTAGAAAGCACCTAATACACTGTAGCCAGAAAAATAAATGGAAGGCATTGAGTTACCAGAAGCTTGGAAAAGTCAGGTATGGTGGACCCAGGCCACAAGGATAAGGCATTGTTACCAGTTTCTACAATTCTCTGTGAGTGAGTATGATGGGGTTTGTGCTAGAAGTGGTAAAAGAAGCTGAAGTCTAGTCCAACCAATGGTATTGTGACAAAGAGACACTTGGGTAATGATGCTAGGAACAACAAGAAAGCAGGAAATGGGCCTCTTCTCTCCTCTTGCCACCCACTGTCTCACTAAAATCCTCTATTCTGAGAACCTAACAAAAAGCTAGCTGATGAAAAATAAAATAAAAATAAAATAAAAAAATAAAAGTCTGTATAATGTTGTTTGCCAGCCCTAGCCCCAGCTTCAGAGAACAGTGTGTGAAATGTTGACCTCGGCTGAAAAACTATGTATGGATAAATACCAGCCATGCCCAACTTCTTTCTTTACTTCCTAACGACTAGATGTCTGATAATAAACTGTGAAAAGCATTAGAAGTGAAATGCATTATCTTCTATTGATATTCATTGCAACTCTGGGAAATCAAAGGAAATGGGCTGTTGCTTCATGGCCTGCCAGAAACTTCTGATGTGTGTTCAAGGGTTATTTCAGAACAGCAAAACCAAGAAAACCAATTTTTAAAAAATCCCTAACTTACAGATTTTTTCCTCGTTTTTCTCCTGTAAACAATATTACCTTCCTCAGTTGGGGAGTATTTCTTTACCTCTCTGACCTCCTTTGCTGTCTAGAAATATGAGTTATTAAAGGGATTGCATGGATTCCTGAATAAGCAGCTTGGGTTGTTGACCACATTAGTAGTATGAGCCTCAGAGGAACGAAGTGAAAATGGTAGCACTGAGCAATTATAGCCAAGAAGAAATAGCTTATAATTCTCTACGTATTTGTTTTTGTTATTTTAGTACAAACACATTAGGTAAATGAAGTATTAATATATAAGACCATTAAACATACCCTTGTGTCTTGCATTAGTCTCTAGAGGAAATATATTATCCCTTCCCTTCCCTTCCCTTCTCCTTCCTTCCTTCCTTTCTTCTTCATTCCTTCCTTCTTGTCTTCTGCCTTACTTTAGCAACTATATTTAAAGTCCTATTCCAGAGAACAGGAAAATAAGAAAGAATGAGACAACATTGATTTTACAATATTATTTGGTTAAAAAGCTAATAATCAGTAAATGGAGAAAAAGTGTTGTTCACACCAATTCCTTCAGTGACATAGACTATGAGACATACGTCTAAGTGGGAGACACGAGATATGGAGGTAATTAGTGAGAACTAAGGTGAAAAGATTAACAGAATACTGGTTATGTTAAATTAGATTTTATCCTGAAAACCACAGGTAGTCACTGAAGGATCTGGAGACAAAGAGAGATATAATGAGATTTGCCTTAAGCTCTATTTGATGGAGACAGAGAAGAAGGAAAGATGTCAGCACAAAGACCTTGTGTTCAAATAGGGCTAGATTCCCCAGTTAGCCTCAAATAGGGCTGAATATATGCAGTCAGCACCTAGGACATGTATTTACTGCGTGATATATACGGTGAGGAAAGGTGCGTGGAAGGATAAAGTTTCTTACAAGTATATGGGTGACACATGAAGAGGAAAATAATTGATAAGGGCAATAATGCGTTTCTTTCCCATTTTGTTTTTCAGAGCATTGTGATACTAAGCCCCATTCTAGTAAGAACCAAAGGCAGGGCGATATTGTTTTAAAAGCTCAGAGGTGTCGATACTTGGCTTTTACTGGAAAAAATATTCTGGCAGAGTGGCATTTTCTAAGAGGAGAAATAGCAGAATACAGTTGTAGCCCTTGATGCCCAGGCACAGAGTAGGCTTGCAATACACAAGTTAGATTCCCTCCAGAGTCTTGGCAGAAGAGCAACAGCAGTCAACAAAGGAGGATTTCTTTGAGAGTATATATAAGATGTCCTCCGGTGGCTCATGCCTGTAATCCCAGCACTTTGGGAGGCTGAGGCGGGCGGATCATTAGGTCAGGAGATCGAGACCATCCTGGCTAACAGAGTGAAACCTCGTCTCTACTAAAAATACAAAAAGTTTAGCTGGGCATGGTGGTGGGCGCCTGTAGTCGCACCTACTTGGGAGGCTGAGGCAGGAGAATGGCGTGAACCCAGGAGGTGGAGCTTGCAGTGAGCCGAGATTGTGCCACTGCACTCCAGCCTGGGTGACAGAGCAAGACTCCATCTCAAAAAAGATATTACCCCAAATACATAGAGATTAAGAGTTTGCATTTTAAACAAACACCTCAGATGAGTTTTATGAGGATTAAAATTAGAGAACCACATTTCCATGCATGGTTGACATATTTACTCTTCTTTTGCAAGTACCTTGCCTATTTGCATTACAATAGCAGTGACATTATCTAGGCTTTTTCTGCTGCTTCATGCCCCAACTTTTCTGACTTTTAATCATCTGTTTTCTACTGGAAAGACAATTATATCTGACTTCCAACAAGCAAGTCACAGACTATTTTAAATATCTTTACCTCAATTATGAAACTCCAGCTATGATACCTTTTTTTTTTTTTTTTGAGTTGGATTTTCACTCTTGTTGCTGAGCCTGGAGTGCAATGGTGCCATCTTGGCTCACTGCAACCTCCACCTCCTGAGTTCAACCGATTCTCCTGCCTCAGCCTCCTGAGTAGCTGGGATTACAGGTATGCACCACCACACCTGGCTGATTTTTGTATTTTTAGTAGAGACTGGGTTTCTCCATGTTGGTCAGGCTGGTCTCGAACTCCCAACCTTGGGTGATCTGCCCGCCTCGGTCTCTCAAAGTGGGATTACAGGCATGAGCCACTGTGCCTGGCCTTTTCTACTTATTTCTTTAGGCCAGTGACATATGATAATTTACTAAGGGAGCATAGATGGTCTATGGAACTACAGCTAGACATATAATCATATCCCTATTGTTACAAGCATAGTTTTTCACTTAAATAATGTGTCAGGTTTTGCCATTTAATCTCATTTCATATGTTTTAGGTAACAAGTATATGAACTTGATACCTTTACTTTTGGAAAACCCATAGTGGAAAAGTCAGCCCACATAGTCTGGAGAGAAGGACATAGGTAATAAAGCCCACATATATAGGGCATAGAGCACAGGGCATATACTTAAAACAATAGTGAGGTCCTTAGCAGCGGAACAAGATGTGAAGAGAGGAAGCTCATGCTCTAGGATTCCTCTGTATCCTCCAATCAACTGAGAAGGCAAAATATTACACAGTTGCAAGAACAGAGCACTGGTAAACAGTGCCAAAAGTTACAGTGAGTTGAAGATAAGGTCTGAAAAATGCCCATTTATTCAGCAAATAGGAAGTTAGTATTGCCCTGGAATGAAACAGTTTTCATGCAATGGAAAAAATATCAGAGAGAAGACAGAGATTTAAGAATTTGTGTGAAGGTAGAAACAGCAATTATTTTATTATGTAATGAAGATTTAGACCTGAATTAATAATACTACTACTACTAATAATAATAATAGATACCAATTCCTGATACTTGTGCCATATTTTCTTTAATCTTTATCACAATCCTGGGACAATTGTACTATTATTATCTCTATTTTCAAATGAGAGGCAGGAGAATTACAGTTAAGTATCTTGCACATGATCACAAAGCAATAGTGAAACCCCGTCTCTAAAAATACAAAAAAATTAGCTGGGCGTGGTGGCAGGCGCCTGTAGTCCCAGCTATTCGGGAGGCTGAGGCAGGAGAATGGCATGAACCCAAGAGGCAGAGGTTGCAGTGAGTGGAGATCGCGCCACTGCACTCCAGCCTCGGCAACAAAGCGAGACTCCGTCTCAAAAAAAAAAAAAAGAATTTAATACAGATGTATCTGAGGTTCTAACTACTATGCCATTGATATCATAAAAATCTGAAGTTGCTCTTGATTTTGACCCACATTAGAAGTTTATTCACAATTTTCACTTCTCTACTTTGAAAAAAGTTGATTATAATTTTTCTCTCCCTGACAGAGTAGCAATAAAACAAATAGAAAGATTCCCTAAGTCTTTTACATAGAGGTACTTTAATAAATAAAAGCACTGTAATAAAAGTGCTGCATACACTAGAAAAGGAAACACATATTTTCACTCCAAACCCAAATTTTTCTGACAAGAACTTTAATTTGAGTGGTGCTTATACATTAATATTCCATCATTGTGTGTCCTTTCCTTGTTAAAAGCTGCTGTGTGCTCACTAGAAAGTCTTGTTTGAAGAGGCCACACCAACAGATATGTAAACAAAGGACAGAAAAGTTTCTGCAAGTCAGGCATTTATAATTATTTCATGAAATATTAATCTTCCATATCAGAAATGCTCTAGAAAAAAAAGCACTTCTTACAAGGAAAAAAGTTTCAGAAGTTAAAGGAAGGCCTCGGGTGGAAAAAATTATTAAATTTTTATTTTTAACTAAATACTTTCATAACTAACAAAGAAAAAATTGCATATAATCTTGTGTATAACATGATTTTTTGAAATATATACACATTGTGGAACGGCTAAATCAAGTTATTTAACATATGCATTACCTCACAGTTATTTTTGTGTGATGAGAACACTTATCTACTCGATTAGTGATCATAAGTATACAATATATTATCATTAGCGATGGTCCCCATGTTTTATAATAGATCTCTTAAAATTATTCCTCCTATATAATTTATATTAAGAAATTGGGAAACTCCATTGGTGCCTCCCCACGATGTGAAAGTTTCAGTCTGTCTGAAAGCACTGATCTTCTGAAAACAGTCTTTCTTATTCTTTCCAAAATAGAAGTCAGTAGGAAAGTAGAACCAGCTTGGCATTAGGAAAGTCAGAGATAAGAATAGCATGTCCTTTGTATTATCCTTTATAATAAACCAGTAAATGTAAAAGGAAAAAAAAAAAGCATGTTTTTTTCAGAACCACCTATTCTTAATGACTAAGTATGGACACAAAATCATAAATATTATCTATTAAGAGAAAACAGAAGAAAAATCTTCCAAACTAAAGAGAAACTAATGGTTACCTAAAATGAAAGGGAACACAGACAATGGGTACGGGACACCTTCAAAACAAACCCAGACAAGCAAAAACAGCAAACAAAACATTGTGATTTCACACCAAATTGTGAATATAAATTTGAATCTCAAAAATACTATTCATGGAAGTATGAGATCATCACATAATTGCTTAATCAAACTATCTGATCATCTCAAGGATCCAGAGGAGAAAAGCTAGATTTCCAAAATATCTCCAAAACACTATCTCATACACAAGTTAGTTGTTTATTATATTTATCAGTGAAGGAATAAATAAACAAACACAATCTCCCAAGAATACCTTAAGACTTGATCCTTTTGTAACCTTGTTCCATTTTGTTTCAAAACACCTGAAAATGAAAGAACTTTGATTTTTCCGTGTTCATAGTAAAATATCAAATATAAGTGGAGAAACTTAAGATAGCCTCTAATATTTAGAGTATATTGTTTGAAATTCACCAACCCTTCTTAATTGCATCTGATATTAATGGCTTATTTGAAAAAAAAATTAGAAGGTAATTATCTTAGAATAAGCTTTTAAATATTATATATTATTCTTTTTAAAGATTATTTTATCAATGGGTACTAATTCATCTTTAAACTATTGTAGTTAATTCCTCTGAAAAACCTTAAGGCTCTAATCTTCTAAATCATAAAAGAAGGCAAAGAAACAATAGCCTTTAAAAACACTTTGATTAATAAAGTCTACCTTTTATTAAATCTTAAGCAATA
Source organism: Pongo pygmaeus (assembly GCF_028885625.2). Classification (NCBI taxonomy): domain Eukaryota; kingdom Metazoa; phylum Chordata; class Mammalia; order Primates; family Hominidae; genus Pongo; species Pongo pygmaeus. The sequence continues at coordinate 48,974,564 of NC_072378.2, forward strand.
TTAGATTGCTGGCATTGCTGAGTACTAGTAAAAACATCTTTAGATCAATGTGAATTTGTTTAACTTCAGCGTGTTTAACTTCATAAAGTCACTAATGGTGAGATGAATCACATCTGTGCTTTCTTTGATTATGTTTATCTTGTTATTCAGCAATATTGATATAATTTATCTTTGTCATAGCAGTCAGATGTCAATCTCAAAAGACCCTATAATTTGATAACAATATAATGGCTGGCCATCTCATATATCATTAAGAATCACTGCTTTTCCTGAGTATTAAGTAATACAATGTATGTAAAGTACACCATCTGGGATGTAGCAAATAGTGAACTACAAGAAATGGTGTTTATAAGGATCTACTCTATCTCCCTTAAAATGTGGAAGAATTGGTGGAAGAAGTGAAAGAATCTGTGGAAGAAGTGAAAGAATCTAATGGGCAAGTGGAGCATGAAAAGGCAGAAGTGTTACAAAAGACTGAGATTAGAAAATAACGTTTTCAGCATCAATCAGGGTGGAATTTAGAGCATCTCTGGAGCACTGGAATAGTATAGTGTTTGAGAAGTGAACAAGAAGGACAGGAAGGACAGAAGGGCTAACATTTGCTGCTCTTTGAAATCTTGGTAATTGTATAACATTCAGGGGCAAGACAGAATGAAAGTAGTTATTTTCAAATTACTTTTCAGCTGCTTGCTTGTGTTACTTTGAGCAGAGCACAGTTATAAGCATGGATCAGGAGTACCACAGACTCACAGGGAAATATTAATATTGACGAATCAAAGGAAGTGCAGATTTTTTGGCTGCACCTTTTGTTCTGTTTGTGGTAAATACCTGCACAGAGAAAAGATGGGATATTATGTGAATGTGCCATGTTGGGACATTATGTTATTTCATTCATTCTTTAACTCTTCATGTATGAGAAGAATATTATTTCCATACTAACAATAGTAAAACTAAGGCTTAGAGAGTTTAAATTACTTATTTGAAGTTGCACAGTACATAAGGGACTAGAATTGTATCCAACATGTGTTTGACCATCAAAGCCCATGCTTTCTGTTACATCTAGATCTAGTCACAAAGAGATGGACAGTGTAATGCTTTCGAGAACAAGGAATTTTGACTCAACAGTTTCCATTGTAAGCATGAGATATTCTTTAAAATGTTATTTTCTTTTACTGACCTCATGTTTAATAGATGTCCTTATGCTTTTAAAATTTGGATTGCATTATGTAACACTTTAGGCACAAGGGTGTCAAGTATGTGGTATTCAGTTGTGTTCAGGTATGTTTGTGTAAATGTGTGTGTGTGTGTTCATTTATGTGTATATATTTGTGTATGTCTATGTATGTCATTAGTAATTGAGAAATGGATTTCAATACCCTTTAAATCCGGGACTACAGGAGCTAGATGTATACGAATTATCACACTTAATATTTACAAAAACCTCAGAAGTTAAGAAATAATAACCTTATAAGTTAAAAAACACTACCCATCATCTTTTATTAGTTGGAGAAATTTAGAATTAGAAAGATTGTAAGTCAAGATAAATCACAGATCAAGTCAAAGCTTGTGCTTTTTCTCTTATTCCCAGAATGCATGTACCCAGCATATTAACTGTGTCCCTACATTTAGTTTCACACCCAACACAAATTAGAGAGTAAGCCTTAATACCCAAATGAATTAACAAATAACTTAGATTCCATGCAGATGGAATGTGTATATATGTGGAGGTGTGTGCTTTCCACCTTCAGTTCACCCTGTCATATGTAAATCAATCCTCTCTACCCTCAAGCCTGATACCTACAGACTTGGTGAACCTGTGGTGGTATCACTGCTTCTTTGAACAGAAGGCAATAGACTAGAAATATACCTTGATAAATGATTCCAATATTAAATAAAACATAATTATTACAAATATATATATGCAGAGGTTTCTTAAAGTGAAGGAAACAGCAGGCATTACTCAACTTGAAAGTTTCTTTTCCTCCTTATTCTGTATAGTCCCACTCAGGAGCCACATACATGCAAAAGTGCCACACATTGCCATATTGAAACTGTTTTATCAATGGATAACTAGAAGAAATTCAAATTAAGACATGATTCTTCATGGTTTTTTTTTGTTTTTTTTTTTTTTTTTTTGAAAAATACAGTTGATTAACTGAGAAAAGAATCCAAAAAGAAAGAAAAAGAAAAAGAGATGTCAGGATCAAGCACCAAACACCAAGCCCAGCCAGGAAAATATAAATCTCTATGTTTTAGAAACAGAAAGGATTTCCAAGAATATTTTATTCAAAAATTTAAGAAGTCAGGATACTGAAAGAGTCCCAGGGAACAGATCTATGTCTTCACCGAAAGCTCATGGTAAAGTTAGGGCTAGGCCAAAGAACTTCTGACTCCCAGTTCAATTCTATTATCTCTCCCTACCATTGTCAGCAAATTAATTGCACAGTGAGCTGTTTGCCAAAAATTCTTATCTTTGTCAGTCAAGTACTTTACATTTTTGTTTCTACAAGCACAGTAAAATGAGGACAAATCATTGTAGACAAAGACTGCCACACTGAGTCAACAGATGCTTATTGACTGAGTAGTTTTCCTTGCGAACAATGATAGGGAAATATATTTTTAATTTTTACTTTGAGTTAAATTTTTATGGAAAAACTGAATTCTGTTTCTATTTAACTTTATCGGTTTGACTAGAGAAAAAATAAAATAAAATATTAAAATACAAAACAAATCTTACCCCCTTACTGTCTCATTAGTAGGAAAGAAGAGAAAAAATCATTATCTTAAATTCAGTTTGAATCAAAACTCAGTGACTCAGAATTTAAGGTTGTCTACTCCCTGGGGACTGTGAGGATGTCCTATAGCATATCTGTACTACAATGATAGTGTCGCCAGCTGAATCAGCATGGCGGGTCTGGAGAACTATTATGAAGTTGTAAACAATAACAAATGCACTTGGTTTGAAGGAGGCACATCAGGTACTTGGTCAGCAAATTACTTTAGACATTGAACTGCTGGTAGTGGGAATATTCAAAGCTCTATAGCAAGATGGCATAGGACTGATCTAGAATACATATCTTTGTAATTCTGTAATCTTCAAACCAATTCATGTCCCTAGGTTCAATTATTTTATTTGTAAGTGAAATTCAATGGTTAAAATATTTTCCCTACATGTTGCAGAGGTCATTTTGAAGATAAAATAAGGCAATGTATACGGTATGCATACAAATCCCTTTGTAAACTGTAAACATGTAAAAACACAATGGATTAATTATTGTACCAAAATATTATCAGTGATCTGGCATTCAGAATAGCTCCATTTAAATTACATATTGGCATTAACTTGTGGGATAATTGGATAAGCCATTAATTTCTCTAGACCTCAGTTTTCTCGTTACTAAGTAAACAAATCTTTTTATTAATCTTTTCTGGTTATGATATTCTTTGATTGTAGCTAAGGTTATGATTTTATATGTAAAACTCAATTGTCCTTGGGATGTTATATTTTACTAAGCTGGAGGGTATCTTAAAATTTCCTTTTAATTAAATCTCCCCAAGGGCTGTATATTATCTTATATCTTTTCTTCAGAGAAACAGGGTAATTGTATGATTTTCAGCTATAAATAATGAAAGCCTCTGAAGTAGGAAAAGCTGATGTTGAAGCAAAACTAGAGTTAGGTTTTAAGTAAATGAGAGCCAATTATTGCTTAGTTATTAGGCTTTTATCTAATCAGAACTAAAATCATAAACACAGGTATAGGCTTTTATAGGTGATACCAAAAGAAAGGTAAATTAAGATTTAGAGAAAAAATAAGGGAGGATAGATCTATTTTCTAAGAACTCATAATTTTCTGGGGTAGTGAAAATGTAAATGGTGTAGGATAAATATGGCAGATCTTTACTGTCTGAATATATATCAAGGAATAACAGAAAGAGAGTTTTGTATTTCAAAGAAGGTATTTGTTATCAACATTGTCTCTAAGAGTGGTAAAGCAAGTCTAGCAAATGTGAAATTTTTACTAAATATTCATGTTTAGAACTTAAATTCGCATAAACTGCCATAAAGCTGATTAATGATAACCAGTATTTTGCTCTTTTCTAAGAACACTAGCTCCTTTACTAAGTGCCTTTTTCTTTTTTAAAGTAAACATTGCAGCATTATTTAGGAATTCAAATTCCAAAAGAAAAATTTTAAATAATTTAAGGAGCTATTTTCTGAGCTCCGTATTGTTTACCTTATCATTCACTTACTTTGATCTTCCTCACTTTCTTTTCTATGAATTTATCAAGCAACTGTCCTTTTGAAGTTAAACAGCTAGGCAGCTGCTTTCATCTGAATTGAACATTCAGTGGAGAATAATAATCCATACCTTTATGTAACATCGAATTGATATAATTTTACATCTGCTTCTACACTGCTACCACCAAATCTCTAGTTGTCATAAATTTAGCAGCCAGAGTCTGAACATTAGGGTGGCATAATACAGCCTATGTCTCCATGTGTTGTTAGTTTATCACTATAAAGGGTAACAGAATTTCTAGAATTGCCTCCAGAGAATTCAACCCCACTGCAGTTCTCTGAAATTGTATCAAACATAACAGGCAGATATTTCAATCACTTGAACTTACATCAGAGGCAAGAACCAGGGTGATGGATTTACTAGCTGTGAGCTCCATAATTCTAAATTCATTTAGAAGACTAAATTCCTTTGGGTTTGTTGTGGGCTGGATTTTGTCCTCACACTCCCTTAAATTCATATATTGAAAAAAAAACCAAGAAGTTATTAATCTGCAAGTCAAAATGATAGGCCCTCAGAAGAAACCAACACCCCTGACACCTTGATCTTGAACTTCTGGCTTCCAGAATCATGAGAAAATAAATTTCCTTTGTTTAAGTTACCCAATCTGTATAACTTTATTATGGCAGTCCAGCAAACTAATACAAGGTTCAAACCCTGAAAGCTTTAAAGGACAGATCTCCTGGAACTTTTCTTAATTAAAATCTGTCCCTCATGCCAATACCTATATAACATTATGTATACTTCATTATAAACTCATTTGCCCAAGGCTGTCCTTAAATCTGGGTTTTGTAATAAAAAAAATTCACTCATGTCAATGTTCTGTAGTCAAGAATCACTCAAATTTTGTGAATGCCTTGATTCTCTATCTTACACTTTTCATAGGGTCATATTTGAGATGTAAAGTTTGGCTCATCTTCCTCATTCAAAAGACAGGGACTTGGATCTCATGAGCATTTATTTCCCTTACGAAGACAGAATATAGTTGCGCACAGTTCTGTGAAAATAATAGTCAGTGTAAGGCATAATAAGGTGATAATGGCTTTCTCCCTCATTTACCATCAAATCATATCCTTAGGACCTAATATTTCATCTGAAATTGTAAAGACAGGCATTTTTTATTAAAAAAGAATGTCGTACTCAGCATGTTACTGAAGCAGTAAGCAGTACTTACTAAAGCAGGGAGAATGAGTGATTTTTTGCATTGTGCCTGAAAGATAATAGAACAATAATAGGCATCAAACATAGAAAAGCAACCTTCCTTTGTGTGCCACCTGAAACATCCAACTTTATATCTACGATCTGGTGACTTAATAACTCGTACCATATTTTATAATTCACATTTTCCTATATTTATTATCTCTGAAATCAGAAGCATTTTACAATTGTTCATGTTTTATAATTATATATGGCAGCATTATTTCCTTAGAAATCTCTTAAAATTACTAATAGTAGCACTTTAGTTTCCATGAAATATGATGATACTATTCTTCAACAGTAAAAATTAACTTGGGTTAAAAGAAAAAAAATATGTGCTTCTTTTCCTTAGTAAAAGTATCATAAACCTTTTCATTATGAAACCCTTAATACTTCTCTTTAATAAATCATATATTTTAATACCACTTTCTTCAAATACGTCTCAGTGTTAGTGGAAAGGTGTTTCTCCAATTGTTACCCAGTCTGAGTAGGAAAAGAAAAACTAGGATTCAGTTTAATAATGATCTGACAGAATTATATTTCTAGCCCTGCTAATGAGGAACAACTACTGTATTAAAGTACTAGGAGGTCATAATGTCTCAATATCTCACATTTTGAGTTCATTTGGAAGACTAAATCCATTGGGATTGTTAAGAGCTGGATTGTGCCCCCTTTTGGAAGTGGTCACCTTTTAACACTTAGCATTTAATTTTACTTCTTAGCCTCTGACCACTTTTCAGATTATTGATGATCAATCAATCAGCCCATCCTGAATTTTTGTATTTAAGTGCCTTATAATTACAATTGGCTACATAGCAAGGGTCACTACATGCCCCACAAATCTGAAAGGAATTCACAATGGCATAATTAAGCTCTCACCAGACAACCCTATTCCTTGGGCAATTATTTTATCAATACAATGAGAATAGTTTTTTTGTTTTATTTTTAATACAAAAAAAAGTATTTCACAATTGACACAGGATGGTTAATTCTTGAAGAATTACATATTTTAAACCTTGTTATTAGGAACTTACAACCCTGTTAAACATAATCTTAGATAAATTTCAAGTAAATAATTCTTCATTTTGTGTGTATTTTAAACATACACTTTAATATATTCACTTACTTTTGTCAGGTTTGTCAAAGATCAGATGGCTGTAGATGTGTGGTGTTATTTCCGAGGCCTCTGTTTTGTTTCATTGGTCTATATATCTGTTTTGGAACCAGTACCATGCTGTTTTGGTTACTGTAGCCTTGAAGTCAGGTAGCATAATGCCTACAGTTTTGCTCTTTTTGCTTAGCATGGTCTTGGCTATACGGGTTCTTTTTTCAGGTTGATGGGTGCAGCAAACCACCATGGCACATGTATACTTATGTAACAAAGCTGTACATTCAGCACATGTATCCCAGAATTTAAAGTATAAAATACACATATTCACTTACTTCACAGATCTTTACTGAGTACCTAGCAGGTGTTAGACATTAACGACATTTACCATGTCCTCAGTGGATCTCTTGCCATGCTGCTGTCAAGATGTTGGCTGAGGTCTCATCAAAAGTCTCAACTGTGGAGAATCATTTTCACTTCCACATGGTTGTCAACAGAAGGCAATTCTTTATGGGATGGATTGAGGGTCCTAAACTAAATTATTTGCCACATAGGCCTCTTGAACAGAATAGCTTGTTTCATCAAAGCATGCATGCTGAGAAAGCCATAAAAGAGTCTCTTAGCAAGATGGAGGATATAATATTTTGTATTATAATCACAGAAGTGACATCCCTCAATTTTGCCATCTTATTCATTAGAAGGAGGATGGCAATAAGGATTAGGAGTTACACCAGGACTTGAATGCCAGGAGGCAGAGATCACTGGGCGCTATCTTAGAAGTTTGTCTAGTCAGTGAATTAAGAGTATATATATATATATAAAATATATATATTTATATATATATTTATATATTTATATATAAAAATATATATTTATATATTTATATATATTTATATATTTATATACATATTTATATATATTTATATATTTATATATAAAAATATATATTTATATATTTATATATATTTATATATTTATATACATATTTATATATATTTATATATTTATATATATTTTTATATATTTATATATTTATATATATTTATATATATTTATATATTTATATATTTATATATATTTATATATATATTTATATATTTATATATTTATATATATATTTATATATTTATATATATTTATATATTTATATATATTTATATATTTATATATATTTATATATATTTATATATATTTATATATTTATATATATTTATATATATTTATATATTTATATATTTATATATTTATATATATTTATATATATTTATATATATTTATATATTCATATATATTTATATATTTATATATATTCATATATATTTATGTATATTTATATATATTTATATATTTATGTATATTTATATATATTTATATATTTATGTATATTTATATGTATTTTTATATATATTTATATATATTTTTATATATTTTTTAATATATATTTATATATTTTTTATATATATTCATATATATTTTATATATATTTATATATATTTTTATATATATTTATATATTTTTTATATATATTTATATATATTTATATATATTTATATATATTTATATATATTCATATATATTTATATATATTTATATATTCATATATATTATATATATTTATGTATATTTATATATTCATATATATATTCATATATATTTATATATATTTATATATATTTATATATTTATATATATTTATATATATTTTTATATATATTTTTATATATATATAAAATTCTAAATTCATTTAGAAGACTATATTTGTATATATGTATGTGTGTGTAAATGAATATATTAAAGTGTGTGTGCATATATATACACACATACACACATATATATTTACATATATATATGGAAAGAGTACTTCATGAAATTATATTACCAACTTAAATTCAGGGCTAGAGGATTATTATTTATCCTATACTAAATCTGTATGATTTCGTCTATAAAGCTAATCCTGATTTTCCAAAACATAGGAAATAATAGGATATTTTGTTTATCACACATTAAACACACAATATTATTATCCACATCAGTATGATTACTGAAAGAAGTCAGTTTTTCTAGGCTTTCCCCTTCTTTCCCCATATTTTAATAATTGTACTTTACATTGTCTGAACATACAGCCACTAAAAAGGATACTATTTCTCTTTTAACTTTCATGCAGTTTCACTTTTCCAATAAAGTCTCATTTATTGAGTCTCCACCTTTATACCTAGAAGTGTAAACTAATATTTCTCTAGTTACTTTGGTTTTATGCAGCTTGTTCTTAGTCAATTTCTTAGAAACTGTTATGGGAGTCATAATCCCTGAGTTCTTAGATGTTGATAGCAATTTGTCTTTAATACTTGATTGTCAGGTGTGTGTGTGTGTGTGGGTGTAAAATCTTTGGCTCATAATTTCTCTAATTTCTTCTAGCATAAAATGTTACTGTCAAAGTGTCTGATGATTATCCAGTTTTCCTTCCCTTTTAAGGTATCTTCTTTTTTCAGCTTAGATTACCAAAGCATTTTTCTTTTGTTTAAAGTCCAGAAGTTTTACAAGAATATATGTTTGAGTGTTGGTTATTCTGTGTTGATATTCTTAGGCTGAAGTGTGCTCTGTCAATTGCTAGTGTACTATTTTTAGTTTTCCAAAAGTGTTTGGAACAATGCTTTTTTAGTATTTATTACATTATCTTGTTTTATATTTCTTTAGGAAGTATTATAATCCATATGTTGTTTTTGGACTACTTTCATTATTTTTCATATTTAAAAAATTATTTTTAAATTCTACTTTAAAAAATCAATTCCCTTCTCTTTACTTATTTCGTTTAAGGTCTTACCTATGTTATTTGCTTTTGTGTTTTTTCTGATTTCAAATTTACCTGCAACGTATTTTTCTATTATTTTTAATTTATACCTGATATATCTTACTTCACTTGTGAGTTTTTATAAATTTGTAAAGTATTTTGTTTATTATTGCCATTTTCTTATTTTATTTTATCTCATTCAGAAATAATAGGTCACAGTTTTGATCTGTTTTGTGGGTGTATCTTTCTTGCATACTATCATTAACTGTAGCAATGTTATTCTGCCCCTTATTCTCTGTTTTTTTTTTTTAATAATACCATTTTATGAGATTGGAGCCTTTAAGGCAAAATTATTTTTCCTAAAATGTTAAAAGCAGACATAGTTCAAGATAGGTTTTCTAATTTCATTTAATTTCTTGTTCCATTATTGTGGGAATGTGTTTAAAAACACAGCAACTTCCTTTCTGAGATTTCCAGGCTCTGTTCTTCTCTCCCCTGTTTATCTAGACCTCCATCTTTCCTTCATCTCTCTTATCTCTATTCTATTTCATTGTGATTCCACTCCCAAGTTTCAGACCCTGCCCTGGAAAGGAGCTAAGTCTGGCTGGTTTCATGAGATTCTGTGACTCAAATTGCTCTAGGACCTATACCCAGGATCTCTGTGCTGTTAGAGCAGCAAAATCGAACTACAGCTGTTGTTTTCAAATCGGTCCAGAGGACCTTAAAGTGAAAATATGTTGACTCTTTGGGATTCTCCTCTTCTCTGACCTATCAGATGTGCTACTTCTTCTATCTATTTATTCCTGCATAAATTCTCATATCATGGATGTCATGTCACAACTAGTAAATTGTCATCACTTAAGCTGTTATTCAATTATATTATATATGCTATCTGTGTTTTGTTTTGTTTTATTTTGTTATATGCAGTTGGCTTTTTTTTTAATCAATGGATTCAGAGATTAGTAAAATGTATACCACCATGACTGCCATTTTCCAAGTATTCCCAGGTTTTTAGTTACTGTTTTATTATGAGATTCTTATCTTATAATTACCTGGAAATCCAGGTAATGTACCCATGGTCCTTATTCTCAAACAACTTATAGTGTATTAAATGAAAATAGATAAATGTGCTGAACTCTGTTATAAAACACAATTTATTCATTCAACAAATATTTATTATGTGTTATGGGTCAGAAACCATTATGGATGCTGAAAATTAAGCAGTGATGAGGCACAGGCTCTTATTCTAATGGGTCTTATGGTTTGTTGAAGAGCATCAAAGTGCACATTAAAAGTGACCATATCAGCCCTCATGAAATACCATAAAAAATTAAATAGATCATTTCTTGGCCTTTGGCTATTGTCAAGTGTAAGAATAAAATAGAAATTTTAATTGAGAACAACTGGTGTAGAGTAGTAGGAGGATACTTATGATTGGATGGCTAAGGATGGCTTCTTTATGGAGGTAATAGCTAAACTATTGAATGACGAAAAAAGTTAACCATATGAAAGTCTGAGGGTGTATTATTATGGCCCAAAGAATAACTAAATATAAAGGGTTTAATGCTTTAGCAAACTTGCTACTGCGAGGACCAGACAGAGCATTCTAATCCATATCAATGAGAGAAAGAAGTCAGAGGTAAAACATGAGATAAATTCAGAGATCCAGGTGTGTGTCAGATTACAAGAGGTCAGTATGAATATTGTCAATGAGACTGGATTTGATAATAGCTAGTAAGATAAGCCTTGGCAGTATTATGAGCAAAAGAGTGAATTGATCTAATTCTCTCTGAACTCCATGTAGACATTGCAATGCACTAGTGAAAAGTGGAATCAAGTGGACCCATTAGCTTCTTTGACAGGAGTCTAGACGATAAGAATGGTGGCTTAAATTAGGGAAGGAACAATGAAAACAGATGGAAATGGATAGCTTCAGAATATATTTTTGAGAGATTGACTTTATGGATGCTTCCCAGATTACAGAAAATACCTGTCTCACAGGATATGCTTTGAGATGTATAATACAGAAGCAGAGAAAGTTTGTGTGACACAGTAAGAGAAATAATTATGAATTCTGCATTTGGCATGTTGTTCTGCAAGTGAAAAATATCAAGAAAGCAGTTGGAGCTTAGAAGAAAGTTCAATACAGGAGGTAAAAAGATGGAAGTCAGTTGTAAATGGGTTTTTAAAACCACACCTGAAATTATATCACAAAAGACAAGAGCATAACAAAAAAGAAAATAGGGTCCAGTTCCAACATTTGATAGTACTTCAATATTTATAGTTCTGCAAGCATAAGAGGAACCAAGGGAAGAGAACACGAATCATTACCTCTGGAGCTAGTGCTATGATCTGAATGTGTTTCCCCCAATATTGTCTTAAAACTTAACCCCCAAGGTGATGGTATTAGAATATGGGGCCTTTGGTAGGTGATTAGGTCATTAGGGCTCCAAACTAATGAATAAGAATAATCCCCTTATACAAAAGATGCAAGATAAATGGATAGCCCTTTCTTCCATAAGGTTACAGTGAGAAGACATACATTTATGAAGAAAGCAGACCATCACCAGACGTTGAATCTGCTTGCTCCTCGATGTTGGACTTGCCAACCTCCAGATCTGTAAGAAATAAATTTATGTTATATATAAGCTATCCAGTTTGTAATGCTTTGCTATAGCAACCCAGATGGACTAAGACAGGTAGGAATAAAACAAAAAGAATAGTGACATACAAGACAAGAAGAGATAATTTTTCAAAAAATATTCATTTTGTTGAATAATACTAAGAACACATGATAGGCGAACATAGAGATGTAGTATTTGTGTTTATCAAATTGAAGTCATTGATAAAGTTGATAATATCAAATTTGGATGAGTTAGGTAAGAGAAGCTCATCTGAGATAGGTGTGACTGTCAAGATTTTATTCTTTCAAAAATTTTATTGTAAAGATGAGCAAACAGAGAGGTGTGCCTGGACAAAGAAGTGAAGGTCGAGGGATGATTTATTCGTGTGTGTGTGTGTGTGTGTGTGTGTGTGTGTCAGTTTTAAAGAAGACAGTTGTAGCTGATTATAATATGTCACTAGAAAAGGAAAAATTGATAATTTGGATGATTCAATGTGTAATTTCCAGAAAAAAATTGATGAGAAATTAAGAAAGAATGTGATCCAGAATGCAAGAGCCTTTGTTAGCTGTGTTCTCTATAGTAACAATGAAGGAGAAGGGAGTATGGGCTCAGATTCAGAAAACTTGTGAGGTTTAAGAGAAAGAAGGCAAGGACATCCCATCTGATAGCATCTTTTTAAAAAATGCAATATAAAACAAGGCCATTAGCTGACAGGGAGTATGTATGCAGATATTTCAGTACTTTTGTACAGCAAATAAGAAGACTTTTGATAAAATAGAGAAGTAAAAATGGAATTTGGTGTACAGCATTATGAATAAACTAGGAAAATCATGGTAAGAAAGTATGAACTGCATAGAGTTTCCATAAGGTTTTGTTGTGATTAATTTAAACTGAAGTCACTCATGTGTTTTGTGGGTATTTTCTCAAGAAATACTGTTTATCAGATGTTTATCTGATAAATATAAACATAATTACTAGATAATAAAATCATGGAAGACCTCATAAAGGAGGTGACACTTGAGCAAAGTGTTAAAATGCAGGAAAGTTTACTCAGAAGGACAAAGAGGAAGGGCAAAATGTTTGCTAAGGACATGAGCAATTTAGGAAAAAAATAACAATTTTATATGATAGCATCAAAGGCTTATGTGTGGATGAGATAAAAAAGAGGAAAAGTGGAGGCCCAGGAAGCAGTGGGAAAAGTTGGAGCCAATTTCAAGGGTCTAACATATATCATGTCTATGATCTAAAGTTTATCCTTTAGGTTATAGTAAATCAAAGTATAATTTCAAACAGCTAAGCAATATGATCATATAAAATAATTAGGAGTATGATCTTCTAATGATCACAATTCAAATACTCTGTAAATATTTTTTAATATCTCTCAAGTTTATACTAATTTATTTTTTCATCCTTACGCACCATATTAAGTACAATGCTCCTCATCTGTAGGTTACTCAACCATGTCTTTTGCTTGGTTGACAGACCGATTTCTAAATATATATATATTTTTCCCCTACATAAGGAAGCAGTTCATATAGTCACTGATATCTTACTGAAAACCTTTGTGGAAAAAAGTATATAAATAGATATATCTAAATTATTTAAGAATTCTCAATTGCATAACTCTACTATTCTTATCAGTCTATTCAAATTATTTTCTTTCATTTTCAATCAGGATCTATTCATTTTCAAGACAGCACTTCAGAAATTTCCATTATAAGGAAACTACAAACATAGATATTATTGGCATTCTTATTTTACACGGTACTGAGGAGACTTGTCTTTCTCTTCTAATGCCTAATTTTCATAATTTATCTCATTTTATAGCTTTTTCTTACATCTATTTCATTTCTGAAGTATTTCTATTTTAATTGCTTAAAAATTTCTCTCATCTTCAAAGAATCAACTGCCTGAAAATATTTCAATCAATGGCTTTTCATATACTCTCTATAAAATGTTTATATTTTAATAAACTGATAATCCAATAGTGCATTCCTTTTTTATAACTCCCCTCTCATTTCACTTCAAACTGCAAATTTAGTATCTAGAACTTTCTGTGACTCTTCTACATTCATCAAATATGAAGTCTCTCTCAAGTCTGTATTAAAGTTATTTTTCCAAGCAATCTTCCCTTTTCTTTCAAAAGTCAAGTTAAATAAAGAACAGTTGGTCATTATTACCTGATTATTCATTCTCTGAGTTCTACAATCATGACAATGTCTAGGGAAACAAGTCATCACAAAGAAAAATGTAACAGTTAACTGACCTTATATATATGTTATCCCTCTTTAAACTCTTTTCAACCTTAGCATTCCATTCTAATCCTTCCCACTGTGTTATGGTCTATCTGTTTTATATATCTCATAATTGCAAGTAAATCGATCTTGAAATTTAAATCACACAAAAATAGCAATTCTATAAAGACCTTAGGAACAAAAAATGTGGAACTAAATTACTGATAAAGAGACTGATAGATAAAGATTTGAAAGAGATAGATGAGTTAAGAACTGGAGGGGAGATAATTGATGAGGATGATGTATTCATTTCCCAGCGCTGACATAACTAAGTACCTACCACACACTGAATGGCTTACAGCATCAAAAACTTATTCCTTCACGGTTCTGAAGGCTAGAAGCCCAAAATTAATGTGTTAGCACTATTGATACCTTCTAGATACTCAGGAAAAATCTTGTTCCATGCCTCTCTTCTAGTTTCTGGTGGTTTCTGGAAACCTTTGTCATTTTTTGACTTGTAGACTCATCACTCCAATCTGTCTCTGTCTTCACATAGCATTATTTTCTTTATGTATCTATGTATCCAAGTTACATAAAAAAAATGCTTCATGTATACTACATGAAGTACCTACAGGTACCTACTTTACCCAAAATTCAGGAGAGATATCTTATGTGTATCTTTTATGTATCTACATATTCTTTTTTTAAAAAAATTATACTTAAGTTCTGGAATACATGTGCAGAACATGCAGATTTGTTGCATAGGTATACATGTCCCACGGTGGTTTGCTGTACCTATCAACCTGTAATCTACATTACTTATTTCTCCTAATGCTATCACTCCACTTGCTCGCCAGCCCCCGACAAGCCCCAGTGTATGATGTTCCCCTCCCTGTGCCCATATGTTCTTATTGTTCAACTCCCACTTATGAGTGAGAAGATGCAGTGTTTGGTTTTCTGTTCCTGTGTTAGTTTGTTGAGAATGATGGTTTACAGCTTCATCCATGTCTCTGCAAAGGACATGAACTCATCCTTTTTTATGGCTGCATAGTATTCCATGGGGTATATGCGCCACATTTTCTTTATCCAGTCTATCATTGATGGGCACTTGCATTGGTTCCAAGTCTGCTATTGTGAACAGTGCTGCAGTAAACATACATGTGCATGTGTCTTTATAGTAGAATGTTTATAATCCTTTGGGTAAATAACCAGTAATGGGATGGCTGGGTCAAATGGTATTTCTGGTTCTAGATCCTTGAGGAATCACCACACTGTCTTCCACAGTGGTTGAACAAATTTACACTCCCACCAACAGTGTAAAAGCATTCCTATTTCTCCACATCTTCTCCAGCATCTGTTGTTTCTTCACTTTTTAATTATCACCATTATAACTGGTATGAGATGGTATCTCATGGTGGTTTTGATTTGCATTTCTCTAATGACCAGTGATTATGAGCTTTTTTTCATATGTTTGTTGGCCACATAAATGTCTTCTTTTGAAAAGTGTCTGTTCATATCCTTTGCCCACTTTTTGATGGGGTTGTTTGTTATTTTCTTGTAAATTTGTTTAAGTTCCTTGTGGACTCTGGATATTAACCCGTTGTCAGATGGATAGATTGCAAAAATGTTCTCCCATTCTGTAGGTTATTGTTGAATCTGGTGATAGTTTCTCTTGCTGTGCAGAAGCTCTTTAGTTTAATTAGATCCCATTTGCCTATTTTGGCTTTGTTGCCATTGCTTTTGGTGTTTTAGTCATGAAGTCTTTGCCCATGCCTGTGTCCTGAATGGTATTGTCTAGGTTTTCTTCTAGGGTTTGTATGGTTTTAGGTCTTACGTTTAAATCTTTAATCCATCTTAAGTTAATTTTTGTGTAAGGTGTAAGGAAGGGATCCAGTTTCAGTCTTCTGCATATGGTTAGCCAGTTTTCCCAACACCATTTATTAAATAGGCAATCCTTTCCCCATTGCTTGTTTTTGTCAGGTTTGTCAAAGATCCAATGGTTGTAGATGTGTGGTGTTATTTCTGAGGTCTCTGTTCTGTTCCACTGGCCTATATATCAGTTTTGGTACCAGTACGAAGCTGTTTTGGTTACTGTAGCCTTGTAGTGTAGTTTGAAGTCAGGTAGCATGATGCTTCCAGCTTTGTTCCTTTTGCTTAGGATTGTCTTGGCTATACAGGCTCTTTCTTGGTTCCATATGAAATTTAAAGTAGTGTTTTTTTGTTTTTGTTTTTGTTTTTTTTGACTGAGTCTTGCTCTGTTGCCCAGGCTGGAGTGTAGTGGCATGATCTCAGCTCACTGCAACCTCTGACTCCCAGGTTCAAGCAATTGTCTACCTCAGCCTCCCAAGTAGCTGGGATTACAGGTCCTCACCACCACGCCTGGCCAATTCTTGTATTTTTATTAGGGACGGGGTTTCACCATCTTAGCCAGGCTGGTCTTGAACTCCTGACTTCATGATCCACCCACCTCGGCCTCCCAAAGTGCTAAGATTACAGGCGTGAGCCACTGCATTTGGCCTAAAATATTTTTTTCTAATTCTGTGAAGATAGTCAATGGTAGCTTGATGGGAATAGCATTGAATCTATAAATTACCTTGGCCAGTATGGCCATTTTCACGATATTCATTTTTTGTATCCATGAGCATGGAATGTTCTTCCATTTGTTTGTGTCCTCTCTTATTTCCTTCAACGGTGGTTTGTAGTTCTTCTGTAAGAGGTCCTTCACATTCCTTGTAAGTTGGATTCCTGGGTATTTTATTCTCTTTGTAGCAATTGTGAATGGGAGTTCACTCATAATTTGGTTCTCTGTTTGTCTATTATTGATGTATACGAATCCTTGTGATTTTTGCACATTGATTTTATATCCTGAGACTTTGCTGAAGTTGTTTATCAGCTTAAGGAGTTTGGGGGCTGAGACGATGGGATTTTCTAAATATACAACCATGTCATCTGCAAACGGAGATAATTTGGCTTCCTCTCTTCCTATTTGATTACCCTTTATTTCTTGTAAAGACATAAGTCAATGAATGGATTTAGGGCCCACTTTAACATAGTATGACCTCATCTTAACTTTTTTACATCTGCAAAAATCCTATTTCTAAATAAAATCACAGGCACAGACAGTGGTGGGCTGGGCGCTTAGGACTTGGACACATACCTTCCTGGGGTACGTAGCTCAACAGCTACAGAAGATGATACAAAACTTCAAAAATAACATATAAACATCAAAATATTAAAAGAGGTGTTAGTAAAATTGATAAAACCTTCATATATAGTTTTTGGCAAAAGTAACTAGTATGTCCTAGCTATCAGAGTCAAATAGTGATTGGTGTTCTTTTGTACATCCACATAGTTTTGTCAGAAAAATTATGACTTCCTCCTGCCCTAAATCAATACCTGTTCTCACTGGTTCTATGAAACATTGCAGTTATGATGACAATTTATTTTGTTAAACAAGAGGTTTTTTAAAGCTCTCTCTTTTTTTTTTTTTTTTTTTTTTTGGTTTATTGTTCAATATATAATCCAGTCCTAACCACGTTTTGTTTTTTTTTTCTTTTTTGAGAAGGAGACTCTTGGGTCCGTGGCGCGATCTCCGCTCACTGCAAGCTCCGCCTCCCGGGTTCACGCCATTCTCCCGTTTCAGCCTCCGGAGTAGCTGGGACTACAGGCACCCGGCACCACACCCGGCTAATTTTTTGTATTTTTAGTATAGATGGGGTTTCATAGTGTTAGCCAAGATGGTCTCGATCGCCTCACCTTGTGATCAGCCAGCCTCGACCCCCCAAAGTGCTGGGATTACAGGCGTGACCCACCGCGCCCGGCCCTAACCACATAATTTTAAACACATTGTCCCTGCTTGAAATTGGTTAATTTATTGTAATCTCTTTCCGTAATAATGGACCTCATAAAATGAGAATATTTGTACAGTGAGTGGTATTTTATAAGGTGTTTCCTTTTAAAAGATAGACATATTTTCATAGCCATTTCAATTTGCCTTTTTTTTCTGTAAAGGACTTTTATTTTAACACATTAAGGGTTAGGCTTGTCTGACACTTATAACAGATCTTATCATATCAGCTCTTCTTTAAATAAATTAATAATTATGTAGGAGTGATATTTATTTCAGTGGATGATACCTTCATTTAAACACTAAAAACTTCAGCAGCATTGAGTTATATTTTACCAAACTTCAGGTTATTGGGTGCTGTAGAAACTGGGACACTTGAAACAAATGTTTTCAAACTTTAAAGGAATCATAAACATATTTGTTTTTGATGTCATAGTATGTGTGAATATCTACAAAGTGATATTTGGCAAACATGCTTTCAGCTGGCTCGAGTACACCCAGTCTACATCCCTAAATGTTTCCATTTTTATTTCTCCTTTTATTCATTTGTCATCATCAAACTGGTTTGTGTGCATGCCTTTTGTGTGTATGCTTCTGATTTCAAATTTACTGTTACCTTCACGTCTCAAATTCAGTGTAGTTTGTGTGTGTTTGTTTTCATAGGAATTTCCTTGTCTTATCTGGCCCTTGTCATTGAGTTAAGGAAGTGAATAAATGTACACAAGAATCTATATTATCTATTTAAAGTTAATATAAACTGCATGTAAGTACTGAGATGTGCAAAATAAGGAAAAAAATTAATGGAACATTAAGTTAGTCACAAAAATTTTCCAAATTATACATGCTGTGTTAAGCTTTGAAATTACATATTTATATTTTCTACATAGGGGTCTTGTGTTTCAAAAAGATTTTAAGAGCCCTGAGGGCAGAGTTCTCAC
Organism: Pongo pygmaeus; assembly: GCF_028885625.2. Classification (NCBI taxonomy): domain Eukaryota; kingdom Metazoa; phylum Chordata; class Mammalia; order Primates; family Hominidae; genus Pongo; species Pongo pygmaeus. Next base: position 48,993,598 of record NC_072378.2, read on the forward strand.
CTTCTGGTTCACAAACTTTCACAAAAATACAGGCTACTGTCTTTGTGTGGTGGGTCCTTTCTATTCCTTCCTCTGTAATTTCCCTGTCCAAATACACACCGCCCTGTTCTTTTCTTGCATATTCATCTCATAATCATTGCCAAAGCCTTCTCAAACTGGCTAAAATGGCCTTCCTACTCTGTTCAGCATTCTCTCTTCCATCTATTTTGCTAAATTCCAAATTTTTATTCTTTTGAGAAATTTCCTTTAAGTAATTAAAAGGGCAGTAAGTTTTTTTTCTAATTTTTAAGTACGTAGGTTTCACTTGCTTCTACACTAAACTGTGCTTTTCTTAATGCAGTAAAATATATTCTGGTATAATTTTAAAACTCCTTCTCTTTGTAATTTCATTTTATTTATTTAAAAGGGTTATTGGGTCTTCAGATTAGACATCTAACACTGTAAATGTAATGCATCTGAATTTCACTGGGCATTAAAAGAAAACTTTTAATGGTACCTTTTACCCTGTCAAAGGTCTTGTTGATATTTGTATAGTTATGTACACGAATAACACAAAAATATTCTCACTGGAATTAGTAATTGACATAAATAGTCTGATACAAAATAAAGACCCAAAAAAGACATTTAATAATTATGAAAATAAAAAATTCTTCGGAAAAAATATCTGACTATGGCTTCTTCTGCCTTCTGAGAAGTGGTGATGAGTTGAATGATTACTTATGGAAGAAGATAATGGGTGTCAATCCTTTCTCTTTACAGAGAGCTACAAGAAGGAACTCTAACCTAGAATTTGATATTTTAAATGATATAATTTTTATCCTCAGCAAGTTTTCTCATTGTTAAAACTGTGAGACCCTGTAATTGGTGTGTGTGTGTATGTGTGTGTTATTTTAGACAAAGAAAAAATCAGAGAGGTGATTGTTAATTTGTACTCATGCAACATAAACTCTGAACCAAGCAAGAGGTAGGAGTTAATGTTCATGTTCGTTCAGTGTACACTTTCTCAAATGAATATTCTTCTCAAGTTACAGCTGCCCTTAGTTCACTGATTGTTAGAGAATCCATCCTTTGAGGGAGGAGGGGTCTTGCTATCCTTCAGGACACATGTGGCTAGATATGGTGATGAAGTAAAGCAATGGGTACTGAGAGAGGAGATTGGAGCAAGTGCCATCTCATTTCACAGGGACACACTTATCCAAATAGAGATAACTCAGGTCCTTTTAATCATCACCTTTCATACAATGTTTCCCATGGTGTTTCCTCTTTTCCTTCTCATTCTCCTTCTTCTTGTTCCTCTTCTTCTTTTATTTTATTTTAGATTCAGGGGGTACACATGAAGGTTTGTTACATGGATATATTGTGTAACAGTGTTCATGATTTATTTTTTAGGGCTGTTCTTTACAACCCTGTTAAAAACAAATATCCTGCCTAAATGTAATCCACACTCCACGTCTCCCACGGATGTTTTTCCTATCACGGCATTCTGTAGTAAACCATTCTTAGCTCAATGAACTTGGCTTTAGCTGTTCTTTCTCAAAATACTCTTTTGAGGCAAGAATGTGGAGAGAGTAACACATCAAGTTTGACTCTTATTTTTAAAATTTACTTTCTTTCAAGGAGCAGGAAAATATACATTCTAATTTCACTGAAGATGAAACCAACTTAGGTATTCTAAAGGTCTGTTAGGCACCTAAAAGCATGAACTGAACAAGAGCAGAAGCTGAAATCATTTCTGGCAGACAGCACATGAGAATCAAGAAAAAAATCCATCTTCAACAGGAATGTCAGGGAATGCCTTCTGAATAAAAAACTATGGATTCTTCTTATGAGTCACATCTGCATCTCACCTCTAGAAAGCTGGGCTCTGCCCCTGTCAAGACCCACACTGAAGTGAAATATAATTAGAGGCATACTGTTTATATTTCATATACCTTAAACTGTCTAAAGACAAGAATGTTACAGTCAGAAAGGAATCATTCACTCTTTTAATTTCAGACCCTTTTGCTTCTTTTCTAGGCTTATATGAAAAGGCTCAAAGAAAGAAGGTAGAATCTTCGCATGAATTGAAGCAAACACAACTGTAATATAACCAGCTTCCTGGGATAACAATTGTCATAGACTAGAGCAACCAGAAGAATAATTAGATCACTACAATAGCAACCAGTCAATTTGGACTGACTGTGGAATCAGAGAGCTGATGTACTACAACAGAAGAAGAAGTTAAGAACTAGAACTAGTTTCCATCAGCCACTCCAGAGCCAAACAACGTAATGTAACCACAGGTGTAAAATTCATCATATTCACAGAACTAAGAATTTTGCAGGATCTATACACTAAAGGGACAGAATTTCTTTGGGGCTATTATAGAATTCAGCCTACCATGATTCACCCTCTGACCCCAAGGATTCATGTCCCTTCCAAAAGCAAAATACATTCACCGTCTCCTAAAGTTTTCAAGGATGTCAGCATCAGCTCAGCATCTCAAATCTCATCCATATCATCTATATCAGTTTTGGAAGAGGATCCTGGGTGTAATCCATTAACTACAGCTGCTGGAGCAAAATTTCCCTCCAATTTTGCACTTGTGAAACTAAGAGACAAATTATCTGCTCCCCAAAGTCCCAATATTCAATAGTGGGGAAGGCATAGGATAACAGTTTTAGACATTCTGGTTCAAAAAGAGAAATGGGAAGCACAAATGAATAACTGGTCAAAATATTCCTGAAATCAAGTTGAGAAAACAGTGGATTTTTAAAAATTATATTTCAAGATCTGGGAGTAATTTTCTATGGCCCTCTGGGCGCTCAGCTCCACCCTCTGGGCTATTTCTTCTACCCTTAGAAACATTCTTTCTTTTTATAAAAGGTAACACATGTTTCTAGCAAAGAAGTTTTATCAGCCTGCTTGTTGCCACTCTCTGGCTCTTGCAGTTCAAAGTGGCAGTATTTCTGCTGATATGGATTTCCCAAGAACCTGTGATCTTGCACGAATTGTACTTGGTTTCACTCCACTGGACAACAGCCATACCCTCAAATCTTTTTGAGATAATCCCTCCTCTATTTTTGGCTCCCGTTGATCTGACTGAGGCACAAAGTCCTTAAGCTTCTTAGTAGTCCTCTAAGCATTTCCTTAATCTATGGAATCTGATCCTAGACGTCCTCTAAGCTTTTTCTTAATCTATGGAAAGAGCCAGTTGTATGACAGAATTTTCTGACCTTTTGAGTATTCTGAGGTTTTGGTCTGAGTTTGTACCACCACACTCTCAGCCTTTTCTCTATGCCACCCTGTCTTTAGTGCTCTCATCTTAGCACCTTTTGTCATGTGAGTAGGCTAAAATTATCGAAATTACTTTTTTCAAAAATTTTTTTGAGACAAAGTCTCACTCTGCTGCCAGGCTGGAGTGCAATGGCGCAATCTCGGCTCACTGCAACCTCCGACTCCCTCATTCAAGCGATTCTCCTGTCTCAGCCTCCTGAGTAGTTAGGATTACAGGCATGCACCACCATGGTCAGCTTATTTTTTGTATTTTTAGTAGAGAATGGGTTTCATCATGTTGGCCAGGATGGTCTCAATCTCCTGTCCTCGTGATCTTTGATTGTAACTTCTTCCTTTAATTTATTTTTCTTTTCTTGCATTTTGCTCTAAGCAGCAAGAATAAACCAGTGCTTACCATAAACACTTTACTTGGTGGGTGTCGGAGGGGTCCCCTCACCTTTGTATCCAAATTAATTGCCCATACATTTTGCTTTCCACAACTTAGGACAACTTCTGCTAAGCTTTCAGTGGCTACATATGAAAAATCTTCCTTTCTCCTGTGTGATAACATGTTGTTGACTTCCTTCTTAGTCCTCCAAGGTAGCCATCCATGTCTATATTACCCCTAACCATGTGTTCAAGGCATTTTAGAATTTTTTTTCACATATTCCAACTTTTACTCACTTCTTGATTCCAAAACCACTCCTTCATTTTAGCTATGGGTTAAGGAGTCACTTATTTGCAAGTTCCGAAATCTGTATTAGCTTTATATTACTATATAATAAATTACCACAGCAGCTTAAACCATCATCTATTTGTTAGCTCATGGTTTTGTAGACTAGAAGACTGGCACAATGTGGCTGTGTTCTATGATCAGGGTATCACAAAGCTAAAATTCACGCGTTGGTCAGGAGAAGTTCTCATCTAGAGGCTGCAGGGAAAAGATCAGGTTCAAACTGACTCTTCCTATTGGCAGAATTGGTTTCCTTGGGACTGTAGAACTGAGTTTCTGTTTCCTTGTTGCCCCTATTTAGAAGCCACTCTCAACTCCTAAAGCTGACCCATATTCCTTGCCATGTGGCCCTCTCTATCTTAAAGCCAGTAATGGTACATGGAATCCTTCCCATGCTTTGAATCTCTGACTGTTTCTGACCTCTAGACTCAGATTTGCTGGGTGTGGGTGATAGTCAATCCCACCTGGATAGTCTCCCTAATTTAACGTCAATTGATTTGGAAACTAAATTACATATACAACTTTCCTTTTTTCAGTGTAAGGTAACATGTTCATGGGAATAAGGGCCATCATATCCACAGGCCAATAGATTACACAAGTTATACAACACAAAGTAAGGATCTTGGAGGCTGTCATAAAATTGTGCCTACCACAGTATCCCAGTGTCACATAGCAATCTCTAAGCTGGTGCTTCCACTGTTCCTTAAACACAATGTTGAAAGTTTAGCAGCCTCTGGAAAGTATAGTATATGATAGAACTAGTGGATTCCACAGTCCTGTGACAACCCCAAATATCTCTTGCTATATAGTAGATTCCTTGCTCTCCATAAAATTATGTAGTATCCCACGTCAGCAGATCCAACGCAATTTATGACATTGGAGAGTGATGCTGGTTATGGTTCTACATGCAAGAAGGGCAAAATCACACCAGGAATATAGATGGCTGGTAGTCAGAAAGAATTACTGCCCCTTCCAGGATGTAGGGGATCTAATATAGTCAACTTATCACCAAGTACCTTATTCGTTTCCTCTAGAGATTGTGTTATATTGGGGGCTTGACTTGAATATATGTTGGACATTTGGCAATGGCAATAACTAGATCTGCATTGATGAGTGGGAACCCATGCCATGGGCTCATGCATAACCTCCATTGCTGCTATCATGACTACTCTGTTCATGTGCCCTCCATGCCGGCCCTGGGCTGGCTAATGATAGAGATTGGCAAATGTCACCTGTAAAAGACATTCTGTCTAATTGGCTATTTGGTGTCTCTAATGGACTAAATGCACACAGGTGAACTTGATATGTATAATACAAATAGCTTCACAGTTTGCGTCCATTCTCATAGATCAGTCTATATGCCTCTTCTCCATATATCCTTCTATTGTACTGACCATGTCTACATCTGAATCCCCAAAACCTGTGAAAGTTACATTTGAAGAAAAAAGTCTTTGCATATGTAACTAAATATCTTGACATGAGGATATCATTTTAGAGTATCTGGGTGGGCCCTAAATCCAATAACATGTGTCCTTCTAAGAGATACACAGAGAAGACAGAAGAAGACAAGTACGACACAATGTGACCACAGAAGCAGAGATTGGAATAGGTGACTACAATTTAAGGAATTCTAACATCCACCAGATGCTGGAAGAGGCAAAGGACAGATTCTCCCTAGAGGCTTCAGGGGATTTTGGTTCTGCCAACACTTTGATTTCACACTTCTGGACTCCCAAACTGTCAGAGATTAAATGTCTATTGTTCTAAGTCACCAATTTTGTGGTAATATTTATTATGGCAGTCCTAAGAAGCTAAAATGCCTTGTTTTCCTGATCTTCCAACACTTTTAAAGCTCCTGACCAACCAGCCAATCCATTTATTTTCACACAAAGTAAATGACCAGATACCCTACTCAAAGCTTTGTCCTTCAGAGAATTTTCCTGCACTAGTCTTTTCAGTATCATTTCTGAGTAGGATAGTAGTTTAGCAGTAATTCATTTTCTATTACATATGGCTCAAGAAGCAGGGTGACTTGTACTGCAGGCTTCTTTTTGCAGACCCCTTGTGTTATCTAGTTAATGGGTTAGCGTGAGTTTACCAAGGATTGCACTTCCTTATTTGGTGAAGGTGTGGAATTTAACAATATATTCTTTATTTTGAGGGGGTGCTTTAGCATTTCACAGACTACTGACCTCCTAAAATCTTCCCTCATTGCAAACCCTTATATCTTCATAGGTTTTATCTTCTACTCTCTAGAGTGTATAGGTATATTTAAAGGACATGTGTCTTTCTAAAGCCTCCAACAGACTTAACATTTTATGCTTGTCTTGTTCTAATCATATGATTTATTCAATATACTGTTCCAATTAAGATAGTCCAAGTCTAGATGTTTCTGGTCCCCTTAGATAATATAACAGAGGGCAAGAAAATTAACATGGTACTGGGGCAAGATTATAAATGTATTTGATTTTCCATCTTTCTGTTCCTTTTTCTGATAAGTATGGAAAGGAACACATACACCAGCTCAATGGCCAAATATATACCTAAAGCCATGTTGACTTACCTTAGCAAAGATAACACATCAGCCATAGCAGCTATGACTTTATGGAAGTTCACTGTCATTTTCCAGGCTCTGACTAAATTTTGTTGTGGCCAGACTCGTAAACTAAATGGGAATAAGATAGAAAACACTACCATCATATGCTTTAGGTCTGAAATGTTGCCAATGATTTTTATCATTACTTCTAGAATGTGGTATCATTTTTATTTAATATCATTTAATATAGTTCATTCATACCTTGAAGAGATGAAAAAATTTTCAGTATTTTTCACTTTTCTTTCCCACTCTAATATTCCTTACCATATGCACCAAACAACCAATATGAAGGTTTTTTTTTTTTTCCAATTACTAAATCAGTCCATTCAGTTATACATATGGAGATAGGACATGACTGCCAGCTGGAATTATTGACCTACTATACCCACTGAGTACAAGAGAACATTGATAATCAGTACTCTTATGCCTCCATTTTAAGAAGTGAACTAATGGGAATGTTACAGCTCCCTGGTTATAAATGTCTTGGCTCTGTTCTACTAAGTCCTAAAAATGTTTGCTTATGGCTGGGCGAGATGGCTTTTGCCTGTAATCCCAGCACTTTGGGAGGCCGAGGCAGGCAGATCACCTGAGGCGAGGAGTTTGAGACCAGCCTGGCCAACTTGGTGAAACCCCGTCTCTACTAAAAATATAAAAATTAACCAGACTTTAATCTCAGCTACCCTGGAGGCTAAGGCAGGAGAATCACTTGAACCTGGGAGGCAGAGGCTGCAGTGAGCCCAGATCACACCATTGCACTCCACCCTGGTGACAGAGCGAGAGTCTGTCTCGATTAAAAAAAAAAAAAAAAAAAAAAAATCTGCTTATTAGCCTTTACCTGGTATGCAGTTACTCAAGTAAATTGCCATATGTAACTTTGGGGGAACACTGAGGAATCATTAACCTATCAATACATTTACTGTGATGTAGGAACATTCCTCCTAGGGAGCCTGCTTATTCTTTAGTCAGTGGTTCCCCATTCTAGAAACTAAATCAGATCTGGAAACTGAGCAAGGAATTGTGTCTTTTTGCTGCAGTGGCTGTACTCAGCTTCTTGATTACCCATGCATTATTTCTTTTGGATGTAGAGACTGAGCAACACTCCTGTTGACTGCCCATCTAATCTGCCTCTATAGATGTCTGCTCCATTAACTATTTCTATAGCTCTCTGTGAGTTAGTCCACAGTTGACTCTTTGATCTTGCTAGTCATTACAATAACTGCATCTACCTTGTTTCTTTGGGTAAATACTACCATCTTCCTTTTGTTATTTTTAGTATTTTATAATATCCATTGCAACCAGAGACCCTATTTATGTAAAAACATCTCTTACCACAAGCCCTATCTTACAAAGGACAGCCACCACTGAACTTCTCCGTGATGTCAGTTCCTTTCTCAGTAGAGCTTTGGTAAATGAGTGTCCTCTAGTAACTCCCAGAGGACAAATCATGTGGTGGCTTTTGTGGCCTTAACCATAGTTACTGGTCTGCTGGCCAGGAGGGGATGTGCAGTGGATCTGAAGGAGAGATGTGTTGTCTTGTAAGTCACAAGCCTTGGTATCGTTTTCAGGTAAATGGGGTATTCACACCTTTAAGAGGGATACATGGGGCAATTTTTGCAAGCCCCAAAACTTACACTGATGTTGGTGTCATTGTTCCATATCTCAGGTTCCACATCTGACAGGGATCCGGATTGAGAATTAAAATATCTCAAGAATTGTGCTACTTTTACTATTAAGTGATGGGCTTATGATTTTCTTCATAAAATCCCAAGATTTTTCTGTCTTCTGCTTGAAGGAAATTAGAGTCTTTTTAATGCTGTCTAGGAGACCTTCTACCTTTATTTGTTATTAAGAGTTCTGGGCTTTTCATTTTATCTCTCAATTTGTCAAATGTCCCAGTTCCATACTCGTTATTACAATTTTCCTTATATTTATCAAATGCTCAAAATATTCTGCTTGTCAGTTCATTCTCTTCCACTCGATCTATTACCCCAGTTAACCTCCAGCTGAAGCTGTAAAGTTGCAGCATGACAATCTGCTATGGGCTATTCATAATGAAAAATTTTAATATTTCCTTATGCTTCATTATGGACTATCACTAGTGGTAGGGCTCTGATTGCTGGTGAGCTGGTGGTTGACACAGCTCCAAATTCCTCTTTTCAGGCCTTTCTTTAACTATTTCTGATTCCAGGTTTCTTAGGAAGCAGGGTCTTACTCAGAGATTTGCAAGTAGGAAGTTCATTAGGGAGTGCTCTTGAGATCAATGTGTTTAGGGAAGTAAAGGAAGCAGGACTGGGAAGAGTGTTAACTGGATTGTGATGAAGTTGAAACAAAGACCTCAGTTGATTATATGAGGTTGATATGAAGCTTATATGGCCGATATCACTCTTTGAAGTCATCCTAAATTGGAGAAATGGGACCAAAGCTTTATCCCCCTGCATCTGCCAATTATAACTTTGAGTGAGACAGCTCTCTTTAGCCCAGTCCAAGTACCAGAAAGAGACTTAGCTAAAATCTATCAGCTACCATCACTCCTGAAGCTGTGGTGATGAGTGCTTCAATCTTGGGGAAGAAGTGCTGGAGGAACATGAAATTCCATAGAATCATAATCCATGGTTTTATTTTCTGTTTATTCTTTCTTCACTCTCTCTCTTTCTTTCTTTCTCTTGGTCTCTCTCTGTCACCCAAATGTGGTATTTTATTATTATTTTTAAATTATAAGACAATGTTATAGACTGAATATCTATGTCCACACCAAATTTATACGTTGAATTATGCCCTAACCTCTAATGTGATGGTATTTGAAGATGAAACCTTTGAGAGTCAATTAAAATTAAATGAATTCATGAGGGTAATGCTTTCATGATGGGAATAATGGTCTCAGGAATAATGATCTCATAAGAAGAGGCTTGCACCTACTGAGAATAGACCATGTGAGGACCTAACAGGAAACTGGCCACCTACCAACCAGGAAGAGGGCCCTCAGCATGAACTGAGTCAGCTGGAACCTCGATCTTGGACTTCCTTTCCTCCAAAACTATGAGAAAATAAATGTATTCTTTAAGCCATCCAATACATCATATTTTGTTAATGGCAGCCCACACTAAGATAGTCAGTTTTAAGACTATGATATAAACATAGAGAAAGCAGTATGGACATATGGCAGTACAATTGTTGGACAAGCAAGGATTTTGGACAAAGAATGGAATATATCACTCACCATCCAAACAACCAATAGCACAAATTCCACTCACAGACTTCAGCCTCTTAGTATAATAGTATACTTGGTTAACAGGCTGGCTTGCCACAACGCCCGGCTAATTTTTTGTATTTTTAGTAGAGATGGGGTTTCACCATGTTAGCCAGGATCATCTTGATCTCTTGACCTTGTGATCGGCCCACCTCTGCCTCCCCAGAGGGAGGTTACCTCTGGGGAAGAGGTATACCTCTGAGGCAGGAGAATCGCTTGAACCCAGGAGGTGGAGGTTGCAGTGAGCCGAGCTAGTGCCACTGCACTCCAGTCTGGATGACAGAGTGAGACACCGTCTCAAAAAAAGAAAAAAAAGTATACTTGGGTGACAACTCTGAAAAAAATCTCAATATTTTATTATGTTTAAAATATTATCTTTATCTGGGAACAAGAAAGAAATCTGACTCATTTATGTAAATTATCATTGGAAGGCTAACTATCTGATGAACCTATGAAAATTGTTTTTTAAAATAACTAGAAAAAACCAATCTTCTATTTCTCTCTTCTGGTAAATTTAGTTTATATAGTTTATATATACTGCTGAATATAGTTTAAATATTCCCATCAAATTGTTTCTCATACTGAGAAGAGAAGCGATCCCAATGTCAAATCTAATTTTAAAATTTAAAATATTTTTCTGCGTTTATGACATGCATCTGTAGTGTGACATATCTTCAGATGCCAGATGCCTTTTTATGATACTTTTTTTTCAATCCCTTTGGCAAAATTCTAAACTCCATATCTTTGATATTTATGCATTTGCCTTTATCCTTGATCTTAATTTATGCTATAACTTGTTTATCTTTTCTACTTTCTTATTTTTCACTTTCATACTTCCTATTCATTAATTTCTGCTAAAAAAGTGTTTCTTTACTGCTATGGCTCATATATATTGATTTCAAAAATGTTCATGAGATGGTCTCTATGATTGAAACAGAAATATATACTAATGTAAGAAAAAACATTTTAGATTAACCTTAGTTAATCTCCTAAGATTAACAAAATAGATGGTTATTTTTAAGTCCAGCCACCAGATTTGTCAGTAGGTGAGTCTTGAGATGATAACAATGCCCTGACATTGATTCAATTCTGTCTTGAATATCCTCTGGAACTCCAGATATTTGTAGCAGACAAATGTAATCCAATGTTCATTTCTGAATCCCTAAATATTATAATTCATGACATAATAAAATATTATTTTATGCTAATTTGCATCAAGGCATAATTAGGGTAGAAAAAATAAGATAAATGCTGTTTTCTCTATCTGAGAGTAATAATTATGATGATAGCAAATATTTATTGAAGGTTTAATATATATCAATCATTTTGCTAAATATTTCTCATATACTGTCTTATTGAAGGTTTAATATATATCAATCATTTTGCTAAGTATTTCTCATATACTCTTTTACATAATATGCAAACAACAATCTGATAAAATATTTGTATTTTTCTCACATTTGATAGAGGAATAAACACGGACTTACAGAAGTTATGTAGTGTACAAAGGTAAGTTAGGGCTTGATTGAAGAAACTAGAATCAGCTCTAATGAAATTAATTTAAAAGTCATTGCTGTGGCATTGTAAATGGCTTACAGAATTGTTAGCAGAGAAGCAGACAATTGGTGAAGTTTAAGGGATGGATTCCATATACAATGTCCCAAAACTGGGTTACAGTGTTTTGCCGTGTTTCTTCCCTGACATGGAAGTCACTTACTCAATTAGGAAATAATTTTACAGTTGATGGGTTTAAAACCTCACCACTTCTGCATGTAAAACAGAAGCCTCATGCCTTGTCTCTCCTTACTTCAGATTCCTTTCGTTTAAGAGCACTTAAAGGTGAAACTTAAATTCCATTCAGAATAATAGATGCAAGAGTGTCTGCGGCATGTAAGTTTAGCAGCACACTAGAAGGAAGTTGAAACCAATGTTAGTAAACAATCACTCAGTATTCTCAACACTTATGAATGACAAAACTAGGTTAAACTGCTTTTCTTTTCTAAGACCATTTCTGGATCCATTTTCTCTTTCTTATTCTCATGTTCTCTTGTGTGCATATTTGAGCGTGCATGTCCCTCTGCTCTTCTTGAAAGACAAATTTGTTCTTTTCTTCCAATGCTTATCATTATCATCATCATCCAATATTAATATGACAAGGAAAAAGAAGAGATACCACAGTAGGCATCTCTTCAACTGAAAATGGAACACCAACCAGCCACCAAGAAACATGGGATCACAATAAATGATGAGCTTGAAGATTAGTACAAATAACCAAAATAAGACATTTTTATTCCTGAGCTCCCTGGATAATGACAGGAAAAAATGTAAGGAAGAGTATCCCATCTTGTTTTGTGAAGAAAAACATTTGGCAAAGTGCTAGAGCTTCAGAGCACTTCTGAGTTCATTTAGTTTAATTCCACACATTATAAATGAGAAAACTGAGATGGAGCAAGGGAACACAATTTGACTCAAACTTGGAGACCGAGTCAGAAGTGAGATCTTCTGCTCCTTACACCAACTTTCTTTGTTTCTCCTAATCCCATTTCCTAAACTCGAATATAGCTATGAATCTTCAGAGATAGAGAAGGGTATTTTAATGCTAGCTTTGGGGAAGAAGGATAATAAGTTATTTCCATACAGGTAGCTAGTTTTAAGACCACCTTGTAGATTAAGAGTTACTCTGGTAATCTTATATGTAAAAATTGACTCATTTACAATTTTTATACATTTTATACATTTTATAATACTTTACAGAGGCCTGCAGAAGAGTTTGCTCACAGCATGTTCAAGCCACCAGATCTTACCTGAAAAACTCCAGTGCCCTTACTAGCTAACTCTAAAGGAAATGATGCAGCTGCATGGCTCTGTGCAAAATGCCCATCTAGCTCATATTGGACTTCAAATTAAGGTCTCCAATCAAAAGAATCAACCTGTAACTATTTGCCCTCCTGTTAGCCAAATTTCTTTGCTGTTGCTGAAGTTCACTTCTTTCATCTGGACACAACTGATTTTATATATTGTTTTCTTCTCTTCGCATGTAAAAATACTTCAATCAAAGTGTGCAGTGTATAGGCAACACAAACAGGAGAATAGATAATAAAACATTTAAAGTCTTGCCACGTGGTTGTAGGAAAACTTCTTCAAACTTTTTCTGTTTAAGAAAATGTGTCCATGAAAATCTGACAGAAACAGTCATAACAAATAACAAGGTAACCTACAAGCCAGTGAATGTTTTGCAATTATATTGACATGAAGATATTTGTGTTAAGATTTGCCTTTCACCTATTTGCCAGAAGGAATGCCTTCATTGTTCCAAAATGCCATCAGCATCCATAAACAAATATGATATGAAAGATATTTGGATACATTTTTTGGAACTAGTAACATAAATTTTTTCCTGGAAGGAGCAGTTGCTATACTTCTCCATAAAGTTGTTTTAACTTAACACATGACAATTCTTAAATGAACTGTCATTATAGCAAAGTTTTCTATTGTAGAGAATAGTTGAGGGTAATTCTTTTCATATGAACTTTACTAAAAATCAAAGAAACTAGGTACAGTTTCCCCTTTCTGATTATTCTTGCAGTATATTAAGTAAAGCTCTTCACCTTTCTCCACCACATACTCCATTTATAAAATGCCAGCTACTCTTTTAGCCATCTTTCTGTAAGGTTTTAACATGGCCATAACTGACCCAATATCATAGTACCTGTTCAAGGAAAACAGCAAAACAGGAAAAACAAAAAGGGCAACAAGAGGTAAAACAATGACTTGTTAGATCTATCTTTTTCTAAATAACCTATTTGATAGTTTGGGCCAATATTAATATTTTTCAGTGAATTTGTGGATTTGACAGATTATTTTTGCAAATCAAGGAAACAAAAATGATACAACTTTAATGATGTAAAGTCAGCTAAATGATACCCCATGACAAGCATGAGACACTAAACAAACGTTCAGCAGAAAATCAATTAAGACCTCAAAATCATACAACTGTTGACCATTTGTATGTCTTTTTACATAAATGTCTATTCAGATAATTTGTCCACTTTTTGATGGGATTATTGGGGTTTTCTTGCTGTTGAGTTATTTGAGTTCCTTGTCTCTTTGGAATATTAGTCCCTTAGATGACCAGTTTGTAAATATTTTTTCCTATTCCACATAGTCTCTTCACTCCATTAATTGTTGGGAATGTAAATTAGTATAGCCATTATGGAAAACAGTATGGGGGTTCCTCAAAAAACTAACAATAGAATCATTATACAATCTGGTAATCCCACTACTGGGTATTTATCCAAAAGAAAGGAAATCAGTATATCAAATGAATAACTGTACCTCCATGGTAATTGTAACACTATTTACAATGGCCAAAATCTGAATCAACCTATGTGTCCATTAGCAAATAAGTGAATAAAAAAAGGTGGTATATATACACAATGGAATACTACTGATCCATAAAAAAGAAGGAAACGTCATTTGCAACAACATGGATGGAACTATAGTCATTATGTTAAGCGAAAGAAGCCAGGCACAGAAAGACAAATGTTGCGTATTCTTATCCTTACGTGAGAGCCAAAAAAAAAAAAAAAGTGAATCTCACAGAGGTGGAGACTAGAATGATAGTTACCGGAGGCTGGGAAGGGTGTGTGAGGGGGTATGAAGAGGTTGTTAATGGATACAAACATACAGTTAGAGAGATGGAGTAAGTTCTAGTGTTTGATAGTGCGGTAGGGTGACTTTAGTTAACAATTTATTGTATATTTCAAAATAACTAGAAGAAAAAATTTGAAATATTTCCAACACAAAGAAATGATAAATATCCTAAATACCCTGATTTGATCATTACACATTGTATTCATGTACCCAAATACCACATGTGCCCCATAAATATGTATAATATGTATAATAATATCAATAACATTGTTAAAGAACTCTTCAAAATCAGTTGTTTGATTCTATAACAAATATCTAGTCATATGTAGAAGCTGTAAAATTAGAGCTCCTTTCTGATGAAGGGAGTGTGCTTTTACATTCCAAGGAAGGGTAAGAAGAGAAGGTGTCCTTTAACAGTGATAGTAATTTAGGCAATTATTTAATATCCCTGAGGCTACTCTCCTTTGCAGAGGTTATTGTGATTAAAAAACACTAGATGTTGTATGAAAAACACCTTAATGATGGCTGCCACACAGTAGGACATAATTTTAATTCCATTATAAGTATTATTTTCAAATATCTAGAAAAGATACAAAAATAAATGATCCATTGATTCACTCCAGAAGATGAGTATCAAATCTCCACATATCTAAAAACAAAAAAGAATTTGTCAAAAATACACAAACATACCAAAAAAAGCATCTCTTAAAAAAGTCGTTTCAGTTAATGCCTTTCTTATAATCTTCACTGGGAAATTATAATCACATGTAAAACTCAAGCATAAATAAACCTATTGTTTCCCAGAATTACCTTAACTTCACAAGACTCAGTATAAAAAAATATATATATAATCACTGATCTACATAAAGTCTTTCAGATAATTTTCTATCAGGTATAAAAGAGAAAATACAGTTTATGGTAGAGAGGTTAGGAGGAGATGATGAAATTTCTATGTATTGACAATGCCTTAATTTGTGGAGTCAAAGCTTAGTTGATGGAACTAAAGAAATAGCTTTTTTCTCTTCTAAAGGGATAAGTTATTCTAGATGCTTGTCATTTCCTTTTACAAGTGTGCTGGAGAACTTCCAAAGCCATATGACTAAACTGCTACAAGGTCTTAAGAAAAAGAAAAGGAAAGACAAAGAAAATGAAACTCAGTAAAAAAGGGGAAGAGTTCACAATGCATTTGCTTCTTTGGTATATCTGAGAATAAAGAAAAAAAAGTTTGCCTCAGTTGCATTTGGACAAGGGGTTCAACATATCCAGAAAATAAATTAGAGATCTAGAGAAAGGTGTTCAAAATTGTGTAGAAATTCACAAATTTTGTAGAAGTCAAGTAAAAGAAAAATTATTGATTGCAGTGATGTAAACTTTGTGTTTTCCATAATAGAGTCTCATGCTATAATCTATATTAACCCTAAATAAACATTGCAATTGGTTTGGGCCATAAGTAAATGGAGAATATAATCACTTCTGTAAGAAACAGCCCAGTTTGTTGATCTTGGATCAGTTATCCAACATACTTTGAGCCCTCAAGGTTTGCCAAGTCTTTGTCATTCTATAAATCTCTTCATTCCTTTTGTGAGGGCTAATATAAGGAGCTTTAGTCCTGCTATTCAGTGATTCAGTTATCATTTTTGCTGTGGTTCACTCCTTGACCTTCAACCTAGTTCCTCCATCTAAATCCTTACCTTGTTTCTCACTGCCAGAAATTCAACCGCTGGCTATATCTGCATACCTGTTTTGGTTCTAAGTCCTAGTTTAAGCCGTTGCCTCCAAATCTTTGTACCAGTCTTTTCGAATGTTTGCTGAAAGCCTGAGTTGGCTTGTATCTTTTTCCAATGAATAAAATCTCCACTAATGCAGCACACACTGGTGTCCTTTGATGTCTCAAATATAATCTATATTCATTTAGTTATGTATCACCATAAACATTGCTCCATAGGGAAAATTTTTAAATGAATGAATTGGTATAATTTACCAATGATCTTCAACCCTAAATCAAAAATTCAAAAACACCTGAATCAAAATGTAATTGATGTTAATTACTTATTAACGTAAAATAAGATGATATTCATATTACTTTGCTGCACATGATATGGATTCTAATACAAACACATACCTCTCTCTCCTTCTCTTTATCTCTCCTTCTCATCATCCTCTTGATCCTCTTATCTTCCTTGTCCTTCTTTTCTCCCTCCTCCTCTCCTTTTCCTTCTTCTTGTAAAGCAAAAGGTGTAGAAATTCACAGGACTCAGGATAGCTGGATGGTTAATCATTTCACAAAAGCAAATTACATGATGTCATAAACAAACAAACAAAAAACATGGGATCTGGTTTCAGGCTGACCCAGATTTAAATCTTAGATGAGTTTTTATCATATTTTGGAAAGTATATCATATTTCCTAGTTATTTTGCTAACTTGTGAAATGGACATAAGCATATCTACCACTCAGGGATTTTGCAAAGATCAAATTAAGTAGTAGGCAAAATATGTGTAACTTCGCAACTGTCACAAAGTAGGTACTCAGCTAATTTTTGTAATCTCCCTCTCCAAATTTCCTTTTCTTCAATAATTAATTAGATATGGTAATAGATCAATATCTGTACTTCCTTAATTTATGCTACTCAGTTGGCATTCATATTTTCTTATAGACTCAAATACACATATGTTGACAAATATATGTAGAAAAATTCATTACTATACTGCTGTATATTGTTAAGTATGTTATCTGATGGTACAGGGAACTATCTAGCTTTCAGGCAATAAAAATGTGTAAAACAGATAGTCCCCTACACTCTCTCCCAATAAACAATACATACCATCATATGAACAATGTTCTCAGAAAAAATTTTGGATATCTTATTTATGTATTACATAAGATCAGTAGTGTATAGTGCTTATTGTACACAAGGTCCTCTATTTCTTGTAGTTGTTTTGTATTCTACTAGTAATGTTAATCCATAATGGCTGACTAACAATGTACAAATGATAATGTTAATGAAAAAAATTCCAAAGAATGAAAAGTTTAGTCAGCTGAATGTTTTTTAAAAAACGAGATTTAGAGCTTCTCAATGTGACTTCAATAAAATATCCAAAAACTTAGAGGACAAAAATCATCAGACTGATTGAGATGGTTGAAAGTCCTTTGATGCTATGAAGGTTACATCACTGAAATCCATTAGAATAGATCAGCTCTTCAACAATGCTAGTTGGAAGGACCTACAGCCAAGTAATATCACGAATCCACAGAATTAGAAGAGTTGAGACACTTCTAATTTTTAGTGCTGGAAATATATCTTAAAAATGAGAATTGCGAAACAACTCTATGTATTCGTGATGTATTTAATGCACCATTTTCTGGAATGCATCCCATTTTATACCACAGTCTTAAAATTAGAAAGAAACTTGGAGGACATCCAGACAAACTTGCAACCCGATGGAGAAATTCTTTTCCCCTACATCGTTGAAAAACAATTCTTCATTTCCTATTTGAAAAATTTTAATGTTAAAGTGCTAACTTCTTCTCACATTAACCTCTTGAACTGTATAGATTAGGATATCAGAAGACAAGAAACAATACATTCATAAAGGTCTAACTAAGTGAGTTTAATGCAGGTGTTAGTTACAGAGGCATGGGCACTGTTACTAGAATTATTAAGTGATAGGGAGAGGCCCAGTGGTGAGTAATAGTAGGAAAACTTTGCCACATCTGGCCACCAGGGTTAGATGTCTTTCTTGTCTTTGTCCCTAGCCAAGGACATCTCTTATAGTTGTTTTGTACTCTGCTACATTATGCACTCTGTAAATACTTTCGACTTTGAGTATCATGTCATTTGCTGATTCCCAAGTTATTGTGCTTCACTTCTTGATAATAGCTTTGGCTGTTGGCTCTTTGTTATTCTTTCTGAGTTTGTAGAGGAGGCTTCTCACCACTGGCCTCTGAGTTTTTTGAAATTCTCTTCTCCAAAGATTCTGTCTTCCTTCTTCCTCATCCACTCACTCTCATTGTCATTCTAGTCCTTGGCAGTAAAAATAACCATAACCTCTCCATTCCCTCAGTTTTACTAACCACCAATTCTTATTTTTCAAAGTCACTGTTTGAATCAACTTAAATAGTATTGTTCCAAACTGGGGATTCCTTTATCTATTACTACAGATGAGTAGTTTGCACTCTCTAAAACCAATCCGTGAATTATCTTTTTAAAATGTAAGGTAGAATGTGTTATTCGTCTGCCTAAAATCTTACAGTGGCTCCTAATATCACTCAGAGTAAATATGAAGTCCTTACAATGGATCAAAATGTGTTAGAAGGTTTCACTGCCTGATACTTTGCTCAAGTCCTCACAGGCTACTGTCCACTTACTTTTTCCACATGAGACACATCAGCCATCATGGAATTCCTTGAACACCTTGAGCACACTCTTACTTTGAGATATTTACACCCACTGTTCCCTCTTCTGCTCTTCCTGGAACATTCTTTTCCTGCATACCCACATGCCTCTCTCCCTTACCCTTTTCAAATCTCTGTTTAAATGTCACTTTTTCAATGGGGCTTACCTAATCCCTATTTAAAATGTTATCTTATCCCAATGAACTTACATTCCTCAGCTTCCTTAGCCTTCTCTACTCTTTCTTTCTCCCAGCAATTATATAACATTCTGTAAAACTGACATTTCGGCTGAGCACAGTGGCTCTTGCCTGTAATCCCAGCACTTTGGGAGGCCAAGGCGGGAGGATCACGAGGTCAAGAGATAGAGACCATCCTGGCCAACACGTTGAAACCCCGTCTCTACTAAAAATACAAAAATTAGCTGGGTGTGGTGATGCATGCCTGTAGTCCCAGCTACTCGGGAGGCTGAGGCAGGAGAATGGCTTGAACCCAGG
Organism: Pongo pygmaeus; assembly: GCF_028885625.2. Classification (NCBI taxonomy): domain Eukaryota; kingdom Metazoa; phylum Chordata; class Mammalia; order Primates; family Hominidae; genus Pongo; species Pongo pygmaeus. The sequence continues at coordinate 49,012,970 of NC_072378.2, forward strand.
AGGTGGAGGTTGCAGTGAGCCGAGATCGCACCACTGTACTCCAGCCTGGCAACAAGAGCAAGAATCCGTCTCAAAAAAAAAAAATTTTTTTTTCTTTTCATTGTATGTTATGTATGTATTGTACATTTAGTATGCTCTTTATTGGCTATCCACCCTTCTTGAAAGAAAGATCTATGAGGACAAAAACTGCTGTGTTTTATTTACTGATACAATTCAAAAACCTAGAGTTGCTTCCACAAAGAAGAGACTCAATGTTTGTTGAATGAGTATATGGCTGTTAGAATATGTATGAATAAATTACTATCAAAGAATCCTCTAACTTTCATGACTCAGTGAGAGGTACTAAGGAGAGGGCTGGCTTGTCTTGGGAGTAGGCAGAGAGGAACTTGCTACGGAGTTTGAAGTACGGAACCTTAGACAGACTACGTATCTCTAAGATCTTGAAGACTTGGTCCAAGGGTTTTCTGTGCATGTAAATGTTTCCAGAAATCTCAGCTTGCTAAAATTGGAGGTTCCTAAGAAATACTTCTTACCTATTCAAGCAAAGTATCTAAGTTGGGGCCCAGGAACTGCACTTTAGTGATCCTTTTTAGGGACATTTATGTATAATAACCTCTTAGAAATACAGCCTCAACTCTTTACAAATAATACCTCACTGGAAAAATATATATTTTAAATGACAGTTTGAGGAAAAATGTAGAAGGGACATTTGTTTAGGTGTGGGGCAATGAAAAGAAAAGAAAACGAACAAGGGAAAATGCTTGGCCTCAAAAGAGAATAGAGAGTCAGAACAAGAAAGGGAAATTATTTTACACGTTTGTTCCACCCCCGCCCGGAGGGATGAGTACAATGTAAAAGAGATTGGAATTTGGGAGAAAATTAGAATCTTGGTAAACAATCATCCTCTATACTAAGTCCTATCCATTTTTCACATAGTATTAGGACTTAAACACACCGATTTTTCACATCTTGCAGGAGACGTGGAAAAACTTAAGTCACTTCTAGTGTTTCTATACATATTAGAAATGTAGTTATAATGTAAATAACAGCTGAGTGTTCAATGAAAGGTCAAATAATTATTTTTCCTATTGCTGTAACTAAATCACACAGACACCCTCATATGTACAGCAGCATCCCTGGGGATTACTATTATAAATGACTATTATATTATTGCCTTGAATTACCCTTTCAAAACCACACAAATACCAAGCACTTTCCACATTAAAGATCATAAAGCTAAACCATTTTAACTGATAACCATTTAGCATAGGAGGCTCTAAATAAGATTGATATCTCACAGGTTGGCAAGTCAGGTAAGAAATTTCTCACTGAATACACACAGGCCATGTAGAGTTAACAAAAAAAAATTCTTTTGAAATTTTAAAATGTATTATAATTTATTCTGTCAGGATTAGATATTAGTTAACAGTTTAGTAGAGAATAAGTTATTAGGTAATTTGATGGCATAGAAACATATCAGAAAGAATTGTTTCAGTTTTTGGAACATAAATTGAGAACTGGGGTATTAAAAAGAATATATTTTAAATGCCTTTGTAGCAAATGTAGCAATATTGTTCATTGATAATGTGATTCTTGTTAAAATAACAAACATTCTGTGTTTTGCCAATTGCAAGTGGTTCTGAACTTTACAGACTCTTTTATTTTACATGCGGGGTACATGTGAAGGTTTGTTCCATAAGTAAACTTATGTCGTGGAGGTTTGTTGTACAGATTATTTCATCATCCTGGAATTAAGTCCAGTAGCCAATAGTTATTTTTTCTGCTTTTTCTCTCATCCCACCATCATCACTCAAGTAGCTACTAGGGTCTGTTGTTTCCTCCTTTGTGTTCATAAGTTCTCATCATTTACCTCCTACTTATAAGTGAGAACATAGGGTATTTGGTTTTCTGTTCCTGTATTAGTAGGCTGAAGATAATAACCCTCTAGCTTCATTCATGTTTTCACAAAAAACATGATCTTGTTCTTTTTTATGGCTGCATAGTATTCTATGTATGTATGTACCACATTTTCTTTATCCAATCTGTCATTGATGGGCATTTAGGTTGATTCCATGTCTTTGCTACTGTGAATAGTGCTGCAATGAACATTCGCATGTATGTGTCTTTATAGTAGATTGACTTATATTCCTCTGGGTGTATATCCAGTAATGGGATTGCTGGGACAAATGATAGTTCTGCTTTTAGCTCTTTGAGGAATCACTGTAATGCTTTCCACAATGGTTGAGCTGATCTACACTTCCACCAACAGTGTATAAATGTTTCCCTTTCTCCACAACCTCACCAGCATCTGTTGTTTTTTGACTTTTTAATAATAACCATTCTGACTGGTATGAGATGGTAATTTTATTTTGATTTGCATTTCTCTAATAATCAGTGATGTTGAGCATTTTTCATATGCTCCTTGGCCGCAAGTATGACTTCTTTTGAGAAATGTCGGTTCATGTCCTTCCCCCACTTTTTACTAGGGTTTTTGTCTTGTAAATTTGTTTAAATTTCTTATAGATGCTGGATATTAGAGCTTTGTCAGATGCATAGTGTATACAAATTTTCTCCCATTCTGTAGGTTGTCTGTTTACTTTGTTGATAGCTTCTTTTGTTGTGTAGAAGCTCTTAAGTTTAATTAGATCCCACTTGTCAATTTTTGCTTTTGTTGCAATTGCTTCTGGCATCTTTGTCATAAAATCTTTGTCCATTCCTATGTCCAGGATTGTATTATCTAGGTTGTCTTCCAGGGTTGTTATAGTTTTGGATTTTACATTTAAGTCTTTAATTTATTTTGAGTTGAGTTTTGTATATGGTGTAAGGAAGGGGTCCAGCTTCAGTCTTCTGCATATAGCTGCCTCGTTTTCCTTGCACCATCTATTGAATAGGGCATCTTTTCCACATTGCTTGATTTTGTCAGCTTTGTTGAATATCAGGTGGTTGTAGGTGTGTGGCTTTATTTCTGAGTTCTCTATTCTGTTTCATTGATCTGTGTGTCCAATTGTACCAGTAACATGCTGTTTTGGTTACTGTAGCCCTGTAGTATAGTTTAAAATTGGGTAATACTATGCCTCCAGATGTGTTCTTTTTGCTTTGGATTGCTTTATCTATTCAGGCTCTTTTTTTGGTTCCATATAAATTTTAAAATAGTTTTTTCTAGTTCTGTGAAGACTGCCATTGATAGTTTGATAGGAATAGCATTGTATCTTTACATTGCTTTGATCAGTATGGATATTTTAATTATATTGATTCTTCCTCTCCATGAGCATGGGATGTTTTTCCATTTGTTACTGTCTCCTCTGATTTTTTTGAGCAGTATTTTGTAGTTCTCACTGTAGAGCTCTTTCGCCTCCCTGGTCAGCTATATTCCTAGGTATTTTATTCCTTTTGTGGCAATTGATAATAGGATTGTCTTTCTGATTTGGCTCTCCTCTTGGCTGTTTTTGGTTTATAAAAATGCTAGTAACCTTTGTACATTAATGTTATTTTTTTTTTTTAAAAAAAAAAAGCTTCCAGCTTTTGCCCATTTAGTATAATGTTGGCTGTAGGTTTGTCATAGATGGCTTTTATTACTTAGGGACACAATAACAAAAAAAGAAAACTTCAGGCCAATATCCTTGATGAACACTGATGCAAAACTCCTCAGCGAAATACTTGCCAACTGAACTCAGCAGCACATCAAAAAGCTAATCCACCACAATCAAGTAGGCTCCATCTCCAGGATGCAAGGTTAGTTTGACATATGTAAATCAATAAATGTGATTCATCACATAAACAGAATTAAAGACAAAAACTGCATGATTATCTCAATAAATGCAGAAAAGTCTTCCAATAAAATTCAACATCACTTAATGTTAAAAGTGCTCAAAAAACTATTTATTGAAGGAACATATCACAAATATATATATATACACACACACATATATATACACACATATATATATAAACACACACACACATATATATATATGATATGGAGTCTCACTCTGTCACCCAGGCTGGAGTGCAGTGGCGTGATCTCGACTCACTACAAGCTCCACCTCCCAGGTTCCTGCCATTCTCCTGCCTCAGCCTCCCAAGTAGCTGGAACTACAGGTGCCCACCACCATGCCCGGCTAATTTTCTTTGTATTTTTAGTAGAGACGGGGTTTCACCGTGTTAGCCAGGGTGGTCTCGATCTCCTGACCTCTTGATCCACCTGCCTCGGCTTCCCAAAGTGCTGGGATTACAGGCGTGAGCCACTGCGCCTGGCCAAAAATATTTTTTTAAATGTTATCTTCTGTCCTTTAGTCAAAACTCAGCATTTCACACTTGAAAAAAAATAGTAAATCTTCACATGGCCTCTGAAGATACAGCAGAAAAGGTATTATGAGCAGTCTAATATGAAGGTTATGAAACTACTTTTCAGCTGCCATCCTGGTAAACTCAAGACAGTATTCACTTTTTTTTTTTTTTTGAGATAGAGCCTTGCCCTGTCACCCAGTCTGGAGTGCAGTGGCACAATCTCAGCTCAGTGCAATCTCTGCCTCCTGGGTTTAAGCAATTCTCCTGCCTCAGCCTCCTGAGTAGCTGGGATTACAGGCGCCCACCACCACACCTGGACTAATTATTGTATTTTTGGGAAATACAATATTTTTGTATTTTGTATTTTTCACCATGTTGGCCAAGCTGTTCTCAAAATCCTGACCTTGTGATCTGCCCCTCTTGGCCTCCCAAAGTGCTGGGATTAGGTGTGAACCACCGCACCTGGCCTTGATTTTTTTTTTTTTTTTTTTTTGCCACAAATCAAATGGCAAAATAAGCAATAGACAGAAAACAATAGAAGAGCATAGAAACAGTTGTATCTAAATCAAGGACTCCCAGATATGTTCAAAAAGTGTTTGAATCACTTTACTTTTTGTACTCAAGTTAGAAATTAATGTGTCATGTTATCTTATAATATTTCTAAGTATATCTTACAACATATTCTTCTGTCACAGCCAGCATGATTCTTTTAATCAGATCTCTCTTTGTCATTGTGTTGCTATGCCAAAGGATGGAACGCACACAGAGGGGTTGCATGAGGCCTCTTTTCAACAAGTGCTAATTAATAGGCAAGTCAAGATAGAGCCTCAAAAGACAAAGCGGTGAAGCTAAGATCGCTCATCAAAAAATGAAAACATACTCTTTAGATTTGAAAGTAAGGATGGCTTGCGGGATTTGTTTATTTCTTTGCCACATAAAGAAAGTTTAAAATTAAGGACATTGTCATACAGTAAGGGACCTTGACCCCTGTCTTTCATTTAATGTTTCTAGGTTCAGTGTTCTTGTCAGTAAAATTAAAGGAATTAACCCAATACATGACTCTTATCTGTGTTGACAGAGTCCTAGAAAGTCACAGGGGCAGCTGCGGACCAGTGATGAGAAGGATTGTGAATAAAAAGAAACCAAGGATTTTGCTTTCCCTCTCTTTCTTTCTCTCTCTCTCTCTCTTTACTTATTACCCTTTTTGAACTTCAAACAATATTTTACAATTTTTAGTTGAATATTTTAAATAAAATATATTATAGATACAGTTAAGCACACAGAGCTTAAACATCAGATTGACTAATTTTCACAAAATAAACACACACATATGATACTCATTTAGACTTCCAAAATCTCTCATAACTCTACCATTAACTTCCCACAGAGTAAGCACTATACTGAATTTTATCACCGTAAACTAGATTTTTCTATTTTTGAATTTTATAAACATTGACTCATACTATATGTGCTTTTTGTGCCTGTGTTTGTTCAATCAATAATATGGCTTATCCACGTTGCTCCATGAAGATTTATCCACTTTGCCTCATGAAGCTATAGTTGGATTTTTATTATGTATTAACCCATTGTATGAATATACCAAAATCTATTTTTTGCTAACACATTTAAGTACATTTGGATAATTTTACATTTTCAACTTTTACACAAAATGTTGCTAGAAATCTTGTGTACGTGTCTATTGGTATCAGTAGGTTCATCTTACTATCAGTGATAGGAATGAGTGGAATTGCCAGATATATCCTTAGCCGTGGACAGTGCTAAACAGTGTTCCAAAGTGTTTGTACAAATGCATACACCACTTGTCAGTGTATGAAAATTCCAATTACTCCACGAATTTGCAAATATATGGTACTATCATTTTTTAAAATTTTAGGTATTTTGAGGGAATTATATTGGTATTTTATTGTGGTTTTAGTGTGAATTTCCTTAATGACTAATTTTATTGAGCTAAATATGTGTATATATATATATACACACACACATTATATATATACACACATATATATACACACACATATATATACACACATATATATACACACATATATATATATATATACACACACACCTATGCCTCATTTCTACTTAGTTATCTGCATTTGTGAAGAGACTATTCAGATTTTTTGATGTTTTTAATTGGACTCCTTATTACTAGTGATTTGTAGGAATTCTTTCTATATTCCATAAATAGGACCTCAGAACCTATAAACATTGAAGGGATACTGAGTGCTGTGTCAACTCAGGGTTAAATGGATTAAGGGCGGTGCGAGATGTGCTTTGTTAAACAGATGCTTGAAGGCAGCGTGCGCTTTAAGAGTCATCACCACTCCCTAATCTCAAGTACCCAGGGACACAAACACTGCAGAAGGCTGCAGGGACCTCTGCCTAGGAAAACCAGAGACCTTTGTTCATGTGTTTATCTGCTGACCTTCTCTCCTCTATTATCCTATGACCCTGCCATATCCCCCTCTCCGAGAAACACCCAAGAATGATCAATAAATACTTAATAAAAAAAAAAAAAAAGAATAAGGAAAAATAAATGTATCTTAAGTTAGGACCTGTAAAAAGAATAAAAATAGAATGTATAACTTTCTTTATGGTACAGAATCAACATCACATAAACTATTTTCTCTGATCACAATACAACATTAGAAATCACATCAATTACCAAAACATAGCTTTAAATTCTCATATATCTGAAAACTAAAAAACAGAACTAAATAACCTTTGGGTTAAAGAGGAAATAATGACAAAAATAACAAAATGCCAAGTACTGATTGGAAATCACATCATTTCAAACGTCAAAAAAAAAAAAAAGAGAAATAGAATATTTACATATCAGCCTGTACCTATATTGCTAATGCTTTTGTTTCTCATTTAAGAAATATGAACTTCCACAAGATCATAAAGATAATCTGTTAATAGTCTTCTAATTTTTAATGTTTTTCTTGTGACATTTAGATATATTATTCTCTTGAAGTTGAAGTAATTACTTTGACATGGAGAGCAAACTTAAAAAAAATGTTGCTAGACACTTTAGCAAGCAACATTTATTGGAAGACACTCTTTTCCCCACAGAATAGCAATGGCACTTTACCATAGATGAGATGACCATATATGTGTGCTTTTGTTTCTGGGCTTCCTATACTTTTCCACTGGTCTATCTGTCTGTATTTTTATAGAAGTCTTTATATATCAAGTCCTGATATATTCTTCTTCAAGAATGTTGTAGCTATTCCTGGTCCTTTGTCTTTCCACATACAATCTAAAAGTTGCTTTACCCACCAGAAAATGTTGGAATGTAATTAGTCTTGCATTGACACTTTTGATCAATTTAAGGAAAAATGATATCGTTATAATTCTGAGTCATTCAGTTTATGGCCATGGCATGCTGTTACATTTATTTAGATTTTACTTCATTATTTCAGCCATATTTTGTAGTTTTTTAGTTTTTGAAGCCTTAGAATCTTTTTATTTATTTCAATGATTATAAGACAATTTCGATGGTAGAAATTTTAACTTTATTTTCTGTTTTTGACTTTATCTAAAACTACAGAGTTTTGACTTAGTTTGTTTTAGATATCTTGTTAAATTTCTCTATCAATTCTATTAGTTTGAACCACATGAGATTGTTGTTATGGTAAGTAAAAATGTTAAAATATCAGCATTTTAATGTGGTTGAACATAACAGTTTATCTCTAGTGTCTTGATTTCCTATGTACACAACTAAGCCATCTGTATTAGTCCTTTTTCATGCTGCTATGAAGAACTACCCATGACTGAGTAATTTATGAAGGAAAGAGGTTTAATTGACTCACAGTTCCACAGGGCTGGGAAGGCCCCAGAAAACTTACAATCATGGTGGGAGGTAAAGCAAACAGGTCCTTCACATGGCAGTAGCAGGGAGATACGCAGAGTGAAGGGGGTGAAAAGTCCATTATAAAACCATCAGATTTTGTGAGAACTCAATATCATGACAACAGCATGGAGATAACTGCCCCCATGATTCAATTACCTCCAACCAAGTCCCTCCCATGACACATAGGGATTATAGGCACTACAAGATGAGATTTGGATGGGGACACAGCCAAACCATATTACCATCTGTCACTTAATACAATTTTATTTCTTACATCTCAATACTTATCTTTTAAACATTTATTTTTGTTGCCTTATTGTAGTATGTGCGACCTCTAGCAATATGTTGGGTACAACAGGTGACAGCAAATATCCATGTTTCATTCTCAATATAAGGAAAAACACTGTAACTATTTCACTAAAAAATATTATGTTTCCTGTACATTTTAAAATATATCCTTTATCAGATTAAGGAAAGCTCATTTTATTCCCACTTTACTAAAATATTTTTAAAAATCATGGATATATGTTAAATATTATGAAATGCTTACCTTATTCTCTTTAAATAATATTATCATTTTCTGCTTTATTTTGTTAATATGGTAAATTAATTATATTGTTTTGATAATTACATAAAACATAAGCTCTTAGAATAAATAAATTTTATATTATCTATATTTTATATATTTCTAGATTTGTTTTGCTATAATATTGTTTACAATTTTTGTGCTTATGTTTACAAGAGGGGTTTTGCTATTATTTAACTTTTGTGTGAAGTCCTTGCCAGTCTTTGAAATCGAGGTTATTCTGAACAAATAACTTGGAGAGAACACATCACCAATTACCAAATGGTATTTAACAATATCAGATGTAAGTATTCAGGACCACAAAACCTATAAACATTGAAGGGATACTGAGTGGATATTTTGAACAACTTTACGGAGATAATTTATTTACAAAAATAATGCACTTGAAAACATACAACTTCCTGACATTGACATAAGAAGAATTAGAAAACTTGGATAATCCTATATTTATTAATAATGTTGAAACTATAATTAAAAGCCCTCCTACAAAGAAAAGTTCAGGAATGGTAGACATCAATAACGAATTGTTTCAAACACTTCAGAGAGAAGTAATGCCAATATTGCACTAACATTTCCAAAGAATAAATAATTAATTGAGTATACTAGATATTAAGGAGACAGCAACATCAACGATAACAGAAATTACAAGGCTTTAAGCTTGGAAATAAATGGAAGGAAATAGCATACACTGTGTTCACATTTAAAGTTTATTATTTAACAGTCATGCCAAGATAGAAAAATGAAATCTTGAGTGTCAATAAGTATGTATACTAATTGTGAATAATGGCTTTTCTGTATTCTAATAGTCAGTTGATTTATAAAAATAGTAGGTCAGTTTCAAAGACCATCCAACATTCATTTAGATATTTCCTCTCAGCTTCAAACTTACCCATCCATTATCTGATAGATAATGTTGGGGCTTGAAATCTGGAAACCAAATTTTTATTTTCCAGCTGGCTCTTAGTTGGACTCTGCCATTAGGGAGAATTAGAGAAATCCTGCAAGTCTGGAAGAGAAAGAAGGTACATGCCCCTTCCTGTTTTTTCTGCCTGTTTATATTCTTTTTCTTTGAAAGTAACCCTGTCAAGTCTTCTTAATCCTGACAGTGGTAATTCTGTCCAGTTGCAGCAGAATTCATTTTTCCATTTTCCCAATGTTTTCAGAAAAGATTTAACTTTATTCACCTGAGGGATACTAACATTGCCAATTATCACTCCTCAGAGGTTCAAGTCCAAGCCCCACAGGGCACTTCCTCTGAGTTTCTAAGTTTTAATATATCCAGCCTCTACCCATTGTCACCTAGCTATAGAGAACTTACTTCTTGCAATTACTATCTCAGGGATAACTTAGAGTTCTTGTTTTATCTTTTATAACTTGACATCTAAATACCTACTGAACTATTCCTTATATTAATTCTCTCTGTTCAAACAATAAGTTGGCTTCTATCCCCTGGATGATCCTGAATGACAGCCCTGCAAAGGGCAAACATACAATGAAGAGGAGATACGCTGGGCTGTGAAATTGTAAAACTAAAGCATGGGATAGATATGTGATAGAAATTAAACAAACCAAAACATGTAACTGAAGGAAGTTCAAATAAAATTTTTAAAACACGCATGTGTGAAATAGATATTACAGAATAAGAGAAAGGAAAAATTGTAAATGTGTGCGTGTGTGTGTGTGTGTGTGTGTGTGAAAGAGAGAGAGAGAACTGTTTCCGCTTCAGCTAACTACTATTATCTTTCAAATGCTTATAATTTAAAGGGCTATTGTGCTCAAAAAGAGTCGGATACTTATAAGAAAGGAAAATGTAACCTAGTTCATTTTTATTTAATTTTCTCTATCAATACAAAAATCCATGGGAGTTATGATTTACTGGGAGTGATATATCATTTTAAGTAATCAGCCCTCTCTTCAGGATATAATATGTCGTATGCTATCAAAGCAATTGTTCTCAATATGTACATTGCTATTCAACATCAATAAATGTCTCGGTAAAGAAACAGATGCATGAATTTACATTTCTTTTTAAGTGCAAATAAATCAATGACTATCCTCTGATGAAGTCTACCAACTTTACTGGCAAAGGCATTACTACTTTCTTTTGCTTTTATATTATGCCATATTTCCTATTGCACTATTGGCTTCTCTGTGAATTTGAATGGCACATTTACTTAATTAGGAAAGCTCTAACCAATGAATTTTAAGAAAAATTTTTTTATAAACAAATAAATAAATGCCTACAATAACAACAAGTCAACTTTAAAATGGGTTTTTTCAGGATACTGACAATTTATTTTAGACAATTTTTGTTTAATTAAAGATAAATTACTATAGCCTTTTTTTTTTTTTTATTTTGAAGCTGCATGTGTTTGTTTCTACCTGGCTTTTTCTCACCTTTCACATCATCCTTCTATCTCAGGTAGAATTTGATGATGGTAATTGTGTTAGTCATCAATGTATTTACTCAACTCAAAATTCACCCTTCATTGCCTGCTCTGCAAAAGTTGAAATGGGCCAGTTGTATATTTAACCTTTGCTGTTGCCATGATGTTAAGTTTTGCCACTAGAAGGTCCTGAAATAGACACTATGAGAGGAATAAGCTCTTCTTATTCTCAGCAATTTCTGTCTGATTCTTCATGTGATTGTCAGTAGTATGTGAATGATGTAGGGTAGGGGGGAGGTACCAGTGGACTCTGCCCTCATTAAGTATTAGCAGTAGCTGACTGCTTCCCACTTGGGATTGAGTGATTTGCCACAAGTAAATTATTATCAAGGCTTATGAGTGTGCCAGTGGTTGGTTCCCAGCCTTGTCTTACCAGCAACCCAAAGAAGTATTTTGTTTGCCAGCACTGACCAGGATTTTCTCTTCTATACCCTGAAGGGGTTTTTCTTACTTACCCAATAACTAGGAACAAGATCTGACCTGAGTTACCCTGCCACCTTCTCTGCCATACAGTAGTCTGCAATCATACCTTCACCAATGAGGTCTGAATCCAAGCCTTGAGATTTATCTCTTTGGTACACAGCACTCTTTACTCCTTTATATGAAATTCCATTATAGTTAACAATTCTTTATTTTAAATATTCCCTTTTCAACGTATTGTGTGTTTTCTGTCTCCTGATTGGATCCTAACTGATAAAGGAATGAACAGATTTTCAAATATTTTCCAAATCCTCTCTATTACTAAATGGAAATTTTATAAATGAATCACATTGACCGGGGAAGTTTGTCTCTTAATACCTTCTTCTTTTGAAATAACATTCGAAAGAGATTCATCAAGCAATGACAACAAAGAAAGAACAAGTAATTATCTAGCTAATGGTCAGAATAATTACATTTATAATTGAACTGAAAGAAGTTTTAAATTGGACTCTATCTTTAGATTTAGAATGTAAGACAAAGTACACACCATCTGAAATTTTAAACAGTCATAAGGGATGGGTGATTTCTCAGCCTAAGGAAAATTATAACTTTCATAAGCATTGACCAAATAGTAAATTGTAGAGGTTGATTAATAGGCCATTATATTTTTGCCATTTTCTTGATGGTACGATTTTATCACATAGGTTGGGCAGTACCATTAAGTAAATTATCTATCATATTATCTATGGAAAAATGATTATTCTTTTGGAAATCGGTCTCCAAGGAAATTTCACATATGCAATCTTCTTATTTTTTAGATGAAAAATCAACAGAAAGATTGCTGACTTTTTGATGCATAGAAAAATAATATTGCATGCCAACTAAGAATTGTCAAAATGATGTGCATACTTTGTGGATGCAAAGTAACAATAACATTGGTGTTAATAAAAACAGAAAAAAAAATCACTGCAATGTATCTCCCAAATTCTCTCTCTCTCTTTCTTTCTTTTTTTTCTTTGTAGCTAAAATTCTGAGAACTGAGAAGTCAGTTTGTAGATTTCTAGGAAAAAAAATTTCTCCGATAAGGCAACCTCTCATACCTCCTGTAAATTTCTTTTTCCCCCTGGAAAAACAGCAGAGGCTAGAAGGAAAACCCAATCTAATGTTTGAAGAGAAAGTTAAGGGACCATACGGTGTGGATTAACTTGTGCAGTTGTGAATTTAGCCATGGACCACTTACTTCTGGAGTTCTGGTTAGCTCAAGGTATTTGCTTTGTTTCTGTTATGTGCAGCCTGGGACAATATAGAGTTATCAAATATCATAACTGAAAAATCACTGCAAATACTACATTATACATCAGTGTTTTTTTCATACTTGTTTGCGTATTAGAAGTACCTGAAGAGTTTAAAAAATAACAACAGCAGCAACTAATGTATAGATCTAAGCCACATTTTGTAAATTAGTTGTGACAGAGCCGATTAATGAAAAGCTTTCCAGGTAATCTAATATTCAGTCAGTATATAGCCTCACTGGTATTATATTCTGCATATATCCTTGTGGCCTGATGGGGATTATGGCTGTTTCTGTATTAGGTTGAATTTCAAAGAGATTAGGGTGCATGAATGCATCATTTTGCATAAGTTTCTTTGCAATATAACTTTAAAACCTTAGTATTGTATACATGAGTCTAAATTTAAAAAAAGCAAGTACACTGATTTGTGGAGAATGTATGGTCACATTCTTTAATAATCTACTATCTCATCTTTTTGTTTATCAGGAAGTTTATTTTTTTCACAGTGATGTAGAGACTAGCCTCTGGTTGGTTTATTACAGGTCCTAAATCCATGGCAGTGGAGGAAAAGTATTCCTATAATGAAAGTGGCAGCCTCTGAATTGTTTTCCTGTGGTTTCTGGATTTGAAGTCGCATAATAGTGACTTCATTGTTAAATTAATAATATTGAATTTTCTAACATTCAAGGAGTACATACCTCCTGGTAGATACCTGAATGTATTTATTACATTGAGGAGATGAAAAGATGCTTTCTTTGAGTGACTGTGGCTGGCTTACTCTACATTATTTTTCCACGAATTTTTGGTCCACACGTGAGATTAACCATCCTGATTTAAGCTGCTTTGAGGATCTTTCCCCAAAATCATTAGCAATTCAAATGATTCTTTGAAGCCCTGGGAGAGCTGGTTGTAGGCAATAACAGCTAAAGGGTGAGAATTCAGACTAGTCATGAAAAACAAAAAAATAAAGCAGTCTGAGCTATGTGAGGTATGCAGAATTTATCAGACCCAGAGAGACATAGCATGAGACTTCAATTATGTCTCCTGCAGCCAAGCCCAGAGGTAATTGTTTAAATGCATTTTGTTTTTTCTTCTTTTCCCTGTAGTTTCCAGACTAGCTTATACATTACATAATTGTTATCACAAGTTGCACAGTGTTATCCTTATTCATTATCATCTGGTTCCTAAAATTTTTAACACAAAGAACAATGTATAGTTAATTAATAGCTAATGTTATGAATACCTTCAGCTAATATGCTGTAAGTTAATACTTTGCACCAATCTAATAGCAAACTAATATTTTGCACTAACCCTAATAACATAACCTAATACTTTAATGAACCAATGTAAATTATGTAAATTATTAATAAATAACTTCAAAACTGCCTTATTCTTTTTTTCCTTTAAAAACCCACCTGTAACTGCTGGTAATCAGTGTATATTTTCAGGGCAACTTGAACCTATGTTTAATGGGTTGCAGTTTTCAAATTTGGCTGAAATAAAATCTCTAGTTACATTATTAATTTTGCCTCAGTTTCCTCTTTTAAGTTTACAAAAAAGGTAGATTGTTTAGCATCTTGATATTCAAAGATAATGTTATTTAAACATAAGAAAACAAAACTAGACTGACTTTTGCATCATTGGAACAGCTTTACAGAAATTATTAATATTTCAAACTGCTTTATGGCTGAATAGTATTCCATTGAATATATATACCACATTTTCCTCATTCATTCACATATACAGGAACATTTAGGTTAATTTCATACCTTGCCTATTGTGTAAAGCACTGGAATAAAATGGGATTCCGATGTCACTTCATATCAAATTTACTTTCTTTGCCCATAATGAGATTGCCGCATCATACAATAATTCTATTTTTGAGGACTGTCCATACTGTTTTCCATAATGGCTGTAATAATTTACATTTCTCCCAACAGTGTATAAGCATTCTCCTTTCTGTGTGTCCATGCAAGCATTTGTTATTTCTTTTTGTCTTAAACCTGTCATTTTCAGCAATATGAATAAACCTGAAGGACATTATGTTGAGTGAAACAAGCCAGGCACAGAAAGACAAACACCACATCATATGTGGTATCTTAAAAAGTTGATTTTGGCCAGAAGCAGTGGCTCATACCTGTTCTCTCACCACTTTGGGAGGCCAAGGTGGGAGGACCGCTTGGCCCAGGAGTTGGAGACCTTCCTGTGCAATATATTAAGACCCCATCTCCACACACACACACAAAAAATTAAATTAGTCAGCTTTGGTGGTGTGTACTTGTCATCTCAGCTACTCAAGAGGTGGAAGGTTTGCTTGAGCCCAGGAGGTTGAGGCTGCAGTGAGCTGTGATTGTGCCACTGCACTCTAGCTTGCATGAAAAAACAAGACTCTGTCTCAAAAAATAAATAAAAACTAAAAATAAATAAAATTAAAAAGTTGAAATCATAGAAGTAGAGAGTAAAATAGTGGTTACCAGAGGCTTGAGAGTGTAAGAGGGTTGGGGCACTAAAAAGAGCTCATCAACCAGTACAAAGTCACAGTTAGGAAGAATAAGTTCTGGTGTTTTATTACACAGTTGAGTGACTACAGCAAATAACAGTGTAGTATATATTTGAAAATAGCTAGAAAAGAAGATTTTGAATGTTGTTGCTGGAAAGAAATGATAAATATTTAAAGGAATAAATATGGTAATTACCTCAATGTGATCAATTATGCAATGTATACATGCATTGAAACATCACCCTGTACTCCATAAATACGTCCAATTATTACATATCAATTATATATAAATACAAAATTAATTGATAAAAATATACTATTAACACTGGCTTACAAAGTTCACAGTTTGGTAATGTGAAATTAAATAGGGCAAACCTAAGGCTGTTGGAATTTTACATTATTTAAGCCTTGAGATTAATGTGACTATGTGGCCTGAGTCAAGTAGCATGCAGCTACAACTTCTGCTTCTCTGATTATACATTAAATCTCTTCCTTATTATTGTCTTATAAATGATAGGGAAGGAATAAATGGACATTAACTTTCCTTAGGGAATGTTAAGTAATCTTCCTTGGAATGTAGCAAGTTGTAACAAATAAAATCATTGTAATGTATGTACTGACCTTATATGGAAAATGTTGTCACCTTGTTAAACTTCCCTGTTTCTGCCTATATAAGTGAAACCTTAGCTTCTTCACTTTGGAAACTTGATCCTATTTACTTGCAGCCTTGTTTCCTGGGTGACTATCCTCAAGCTTTAGGCTTGAATAAACTCTATACTTAATCATATTTTCTGAATCTCATTATTTTAGTTTGATAGTAAATAGTTCTAATACAGAAGATCACAATTACAAAACAAAGAAAAGAGAAAAAAAGTTTTTGTAACATATAGGTTTAGCTAAAGTCAACAAAACTATCAATACATATAAGAAGAATGTCATCAGTCATGTAATATCAAGTTACATTGATATTTTATTGTCAATTTAATTGTTTTGAAAGATGAACTCATCTATTTGATAGACATTCAATTTATGGGGTCCTTGCTTTGATAGTTAGAAAGGCAGACATTCTACTTTGCATTTGAATAGAAGTTTCAATGTATCAGATTATAGTTATACTTTATGAAGGATTTTGAAAGTACTACAGCATATCCGGACAGATCAACAGAGTCATTTCAACTAATCTATTACAAGGCCATCACAATAGCCTCCTGAAACACAGAATATTTATCAGAACTGGTGGTACAAACTCATTCATATAAGGCTTAAGTAATTTATCTTTCTCTTGTACACATGGATCAAAGCCTGAGCCAAGGTGGTACCCTGAAAGAAGGGTAGCCATAAAAAACAGGGAAGGAAGTAAAGGGGAAAGAATATCTCTAGGTTCAGGCAGAGGTTGAGGAACATTAGAGTTTTCCTGAACAAGGGAGTGTTCACATAAGCATTCACCATTTGGTAGAGAGAAATTAAAGACACCAATTTGGAAAACGCACTTCCGAGGAGCAAGATTCTCAGATAATCAAGGCAGTGGATTGTGGTTGGATTTGTGAAAAATGAAAGATACTGAATGACATAAGTCGGGACTCAGAAATATGGAGTGAGGTTTGAAGAGGAGGGAGAGAACAAAGGGTAAGAATACTCTTCTAATTCAGTGAGTGACATGAAGCAGCAGGAGATGAAGGTATTTTCATCGAAACCCTACGGGGCTGGGGTAAAAATGAGAGTACTGGGTAAATGAGGGTATGAGGAAATGAGTACTGGGAAGAATATCAAAAGGAATGATATTATCAAGACCTTTTGATAAAGAAAGGTCTTCTGTATTGGGAAAGACCATCCATTTGAGTAGATCATACATCAGAAGTTTAGAGATAGAAAAAGCAACTGCTTAATGGGCTAGAACAGCTGAGCCAACCCTGATTATCCCTGAGGAAGGCAGAGTAAAGGAAAATAACTAACAAATGTCTTTTCCAAGTTAATGGCCTTCACTGAGAGACTGGAGCTTGCATTGTATTTTATATACCTTACCTTGATGAATACACACATGCTAAAAGAATAGGCATTATTATTGCCATTTTACCCATCAGGAAACTATATTTCCCACATGCTATAGTGGTTTCCCAATAAATTCATACTATGAAGATACCAAATATGGGGTCTAAACCAAATATTTCTCATTCAGATATCCACATTAACTTTCTACATAGCTCTTTCTATCCAAGTTGGCTTATCTTACTACTTGGCTGAGGGCTGACTTTATCTTGAATCAAAAAATTCATTCTACAAGAAATTTTGTTACCGCATTCATATGTATGCAAACCCAGGGAGACAGGAGCAGTGAGCAGCTGAGAGAGCTCTATTAAAGCAGAAGTAGGTTGAATTTGGAAAATTAACTATTCTCCTATGCCCAAAAACTATGACAGTTTTCATAGCCTTGTCAACCTAGTACTTCACAGATATTAAAATTGGCCTTCAGGTGCAAGCCAAAATTATCTTTAAATAAAATTAGTAATATGCCATCTTTGATTCTTCAGGTTCATGACAATCAGATATATCACCACTAAGAGCCCCGTTGGGTATGGCAAAGATAAAGGAGGAGCTCTATTACCTTAAAATTATATATGAACTGAGATTCTCTTTTTAAATAATCAGAAACAAAAAAACTCCCCTACTATTTAGTTTAATGGCAATCCAATTAATATAGAAAAGCATTACCACTTAAAATATGCTGTTAAATGTCTACAAAAGTAAAAAAAAAATAAATTTTAGACAAAGCTTTCCAGTTATACAAATTTGAGCAATGTCTTAAATGAAAAGAACAGATATATAGTAGGAAATGGGGAAAAAAACTAAAATTCATAGTTTCACTGGAGAAATAATTGGTGCTTTTTAAAATCTGAAATATTGGAGCAAAGCACACATTTTGCGTGAAATTAGAAAACATGTAACATTTCCTACAAATGCTTTATCTTTTATCATTCTGACTATGACTGTGATAAATGACTTTTCTACAGAGTATGAAAAAACTCACCCCATGCTAGGATAACGGAAAGTGATTCTTTCACACCTTAGTCCTTAAAATAGGTTGTTTATATATGGATTTTCAGAGTCTGCCTATTGATAAGGACTAACCTTGAATAAACCAGAGACTTCATGCAACTAGGGAAAGATGGAAGTCTGGGCCGGACTGTCTTCCCACTGAAGACTTCTTCCCTAAGAACAAGGTCCCAAACCAGTGGTTCTCAAGTCACAGCATTCTTTTACTAGGCCAACAGAGTATTTTCAGAAAAGTATAAATTTCAATATCTAAAGTAATCAAAGCATATCCTTTCCAATTTCCCAAGTTCTTTACCACTCTGATTTAAAAATTTATTTTACATGCTTGATTCCTAAAGTTATTTGAATTTGAGCCCTTGTATTTACAGAAAATATTTAAAGTTATAGAATCATCTGTCAACAGTGTAAAACTCTGAATATGTCTAGTGCCAGTAGGGGTATTAGAAAGTATCCAGTGACATAGCTGCTGGTAGGACTACAGATTTATAAAACACTTTTTGAAGGGACAAGTAGATTAGCAATGTATTAATCAGAAAGTGAAATACTTTTAATTCTACCTCAGGACTCAGAGAAATGTTTAGATTTAAGAATATTCATTGCAACCTCATTAATCATAGAAAATATTGAAATTGACTTCAATAACCATCTCTGAGAGACCGATTAAATAACTATGATAGGGCTATATTGTAGGGAATCATGCAACCATCAAAAAGAACATGAACCTAAGTGTACTTTTTGGAAAATGCTCCAAGATACAAAGTTGCAATAAAAAACCATTTCAGACTAAGTATATAATATGAGCCTATTCATTTAAAATATGCATGTATGTGTATTTATATGTATTTGAATGTATATACACAGAACATTAACTGGAGAACTAGTGTGACATATACCAAACTCTTAAGTCCTATGTGTAAACTGGGGAGTGAAGTAAAGGAACATTTTCCATATTTAGTCTGAGGATTCAATATCCTTGAAATATTTATAATGATAATTTACTTGTATATTGATTATAGAAAAGTAATGATATGATAGAAATATAAACTATAAGAGGGAGAACAGTATATGTAATTATTAATTTCCATCATAATGTGCCCCCCTTTTACTAGAGTACTGTCTCCAGGTCTCAACTCCAACTTCTGCATTCCTGAAAAGTTAACTCTTTTTATTTCATCTGTCTTTCAGACTTTAACACAGTTTTTTCTGCTTGGATACTATCAGCTATATCCCATAAGATAGTACATACTGTGTTTTCATCATAACTATCTTCTGTATGCGGCTGAAAGTTCAACAAAATCTGAAACCATACCTTTGTGGTTTTCTCATCATTTCCTCGAGACAATAGGGTCCTGGGATCACTGTGTCCTATTTAGCAGAAGGAACTGTAATGCACACTGAATACACAGTGAGCTCTATTACTGAGGTAGGAAGGGTCAGTGGGGCATTCTGCCTTTAAGATAACAGGTGAGCTTACTTGTTAGCCAATGGATGCATTCTAGCTGGTAGGAACCTCAATGTGTTTGTTGAATGAGTCATTGCATCAGTGAATTCATGAATATATTAATCTTACCTGGTTTTTTCTTCTTCTTTTTTTTTTTTTGCAGTTGAAGATAAACTCCTCCTGGAAAGGAATATGTAAAAATGTAGGAGAAAATATGAGTTTTGAAAATAAATAGAAGAGCAATGATTTAACCAGTATAACAAGCTTAGAAGAAAAAATTCTTGGACCTTAATTATTTCAAATTACTGACTTCAAATAATTTATAACCCTTTCTCGTATGTATTCAAGTGTAATTAAATAATCATTCATTCATGCACTCATTAATATTCATTTAAAGTTTTTCAGATGATGAAGCCTGTAGATAGAGAAAATAATTAAGGCAGTCTGGGATTCAAACTGGTGCTTCCCTTTTAGGTCATGTATCAGTTTCCTAAGAGGGAAAGAGGAAGCTGGAACCTCTTGTCACAACCTTGGAGTTCAACTGATCTCATTTATATTCCAGTGGTTATATTGTTTATATTCATATACTAGTTGCACTAAGTAATTTCATTTAGTGCCCTATTCCATCCTAAAATGTGTTGTACTCTGTAAAACATACTTTTAATTTTTCTAAATATTATATATTTTATTACTGTTTATTTCAAAATTCTGGCAGCAAATTTTTTTGTTGCAACTTTCCTGACATTCAGGCACCTGTTCTGTGTTCTTATAGGGTTTGACTATCAAATTATTTCTAATCATTCCTGTTGTTTCTTTTTATTCACCACTTCCACAAATGTGGCCTGACTGACAAGTATGGTCAGCCATTTTCATGAAAGCAGATTATCCATGGAACTTTTTCTGCCTCCTAATAGAGCTCATCTAGGTCTCCAGCATGCCTCCAGCTCTTTTGCTAAATAGGACATAGTAGCTAAGGATCTAGTGTTGTCATCATTAGCATGCATATCCAAAAGTTGTCTTACTGTAGCTTCTCATAATCTGCATTAAAATATATACAAACACTAGTTTCCACTACGATTTTACAGACAAAGCCATATCTATCACTAATTTTTCTTTGAATTGATGGTGGTGATAATCTAGATTTAGTTTATCTATGTATCTATCTAGTGTAATCTATGACTTAGTTTATAGAGTTTTCTCATTTAGTTAACTGACAGAATCCAAATTTAAAGCTGAAAACAAAAAAAGTGAAAATTCTACTGAGATAGTATAAAAGTTTTGCAAATATGAATTATTGTCAACTCATGAAAAGAAAAATAAAAACAGCCCAACTTTAATAATAATAATAATAATAAAAGATAAAGTCATGGGGAGATAAAATGTAACTTCTTTAACAGTGAAGGTACAACACACCTATGTCAGTGTTGTAAAATTTCCTTTATCCAAAACAAAAAATAATTAACAGCTTATGGGATTCAAAAGTTTATGTGATCTCTTTTATTGAGAAATAAAACAAACCTGCAATGTAATAAATTATATCAGAATAGACTGTTAATGTTGATTGAACGTATTATAACATTTAAAACATTTTCTTCATTACTTTAATAAATGATAGATACACGAATGTAAAGAAAACATCAAATTGGTTATGAAAAAAAATCTTCCTTTTCATTGTGAGAGTTCAATAAACAAAGAGGAAACAGAGGGAAAATATGAATTGGTGAATGTATTATCAGCCTATTCTTTTCTTAATGTTATAATCTTTTTTGGTTATGTAAACAAATGGAAACTTATCTGGACTAAAATCGTACCAAGAACTGTACTTTGTAACTGCGTATATTGGTGTGAATAGTATTTTTCTGCATGAATGTCCTAGTGTAGGTTTTAAATAAAGTTGAGATAAACAGAATAAAATATTGTGTGATAATCAAGCCCATCTGTTGCCTTTGGAAATAAAACTGCGCTGTAATTTAGAATGGCCCTAGATCAACTAATCATGTATTTCCAGGATATTTATTTTCCAATTAAAAAAATATACTTTGGATTGATTTTATGCTTAAAAACAGGAATCTAGAGGAAATAAGTATACTGTGAAACTACTTATTAATGAACATATGGATTAAATATATGGCCAAATGTGAGAAGTATGATCGATAAAACTATCTTCTTCATAGGACCTATAGCAGAATACAGAAATTTTGTATTATTCAAACTTTTTAAAGCCCAAAGAATTTCAGTCCAAATATTGTCTAGGAAACAAGTTTGTAGATAACATTCTGTGAAAATTTTGGAATATACTTGTAATGTGTATTACTTGAGGAGAAAGGTATTTAAGATCAAACATATTTGGATAAAACTGTGTTAAAGAAAGATAAACGGAGGAGTGTCTGTGTTCTTTCTTCAGTACTTATCAGGACCCTTAATGTGCTAGTTATGGATCATATACTTCTTAGGAAGGAATAAGGTCAACAATGTTTTTCCATAGTGTCTGATAACAGAACCCCTTTTTCATATAAAATATTTGATAACACTTGCACTTGAACAAGTATATTTTTAAAAATACTGATCCAAATGAATAGTCAACCTTTGTAATCTCTGTATTTTAACTACTTCTTGATTTGAGAAAGATTCTAAAAGGCAATTGATTGTTTGATTAGGAGTTTGGCATTATGAAGCATTCCACAAATCATTAAGTTTCTCATTTTCATTTGAAATATGGAGACAAGTGATGAAGTGACTTACCTAAGGCTATAAATAAATTTAATATTCTTATATTCTAAAATGAATACTTTCATATTTTCAGTATTTTTTTGGAAAAGCAGTATGCAAACAGTAACTATGAAAAACTAGTAAATATTTTATTCATTTAGTTTTTGTTTAGCTTTTATATTTCTTATGCACAGCTTTTATTTTCATTTTTTGCAACATTGAAGATAGAACAGTATATAATGGCACAGATAGAGTTTTGGACAAATACAAAAATTTAAATCATTTCCCTTGAAAACCTGCACAAGACAAGGATGCCCTCTGTCACCACTCCTACTCAAGATAGTATTGGAAGTCTTGGCCAAAGCAATTATGCAAGAGAAAGAAATAAAGGGCATCCAAATAGAAAGAGAGGAAGTCAAGCTATCCTTGTTTGCAGGTGGCATGATTCTATATCCAGAAAACCCCACTGTCTCAACCCAAAAGCTTATTAAGCTGGTAAACAACTTCAGCAAAGTCTCAGGATAGAAAATCAGTGTGCAAAAATCACTAGCATTCCTAAACACCAGCAGCAGTCAAGCTGAGAGCCAAATCAAGAATGAACTCCCATTCACAATTGCCACAACAAGAATAAAATACCTAGGAATACTGCTAACTAGGGAGATGAAAGATCTCTACAGAGGGAACCACAAATCACTGCTCAAAGAAATCAGAGAAGGCATCAACAAATGGAAAAACATTCCATCCTCATGGATAGAAAGAATCAATATCATGAAAATGGACACAGTGCCCAAAGTTATTTATAGATTCAATGCTATCCAAATTAAACTACTATTGAGGTTCTTACAGAGATAGAAAAAAACATTTTAAAATCATATGGATCCCAAAAGAGTTCAAATAGCCAAGGCAACCCTACACAAGCAGAATAAAGCTGGGGGCATCACACTCCCCAACATCAAACTATATTACAGGGCAACAGTAACCAAAACAGCATGGTGCTGGTACTAAAACAGGCACATAGACCAATGGAACAGAACAGAGAACCCCAAAATAAGGCCATACACTTACACCTATCTGATCTTTGACAAAGCTGACAAAACTAATCAATGGGGAAAGGACTCCCTATTCGATAAATGGTGCTGAGATAACTGGTTAGCCATATGCAGAAGATTGAAACTGGATCCCTTCCTTACACCATACACAAAAATTAACTCAAGATGGATTAAAAACTTAAATGTGAAACCCAGAACTATAAAAACCCTGGAAGACAACCTAGGCAGTACCATTCAGGACATAGGCACAGGTAAAGATTTCATGATGAAGATGCCAAAAGCAATTGCAGTAAAAGCAAAAATTAACAAATGAGATCTAATTAAATTAAAAAGCTTTTGCACAACAAAAGAAATTATTGACAAGGTAAATAGACAATCTACAGAATGGGATGGGAGAAAACTTTTGCAAACTATGCATTCGACAAAGGTCTAATATCTAGCATCTGTGAGGAACTTAACCAAATTTACAGGCAAAAAACAACCCCTTTAAAAAGTGGACAAAGGATGTGAGCAAACATTTTTCAAAAGAAGACAGACATAGAGCCAACAATCATATGAAGAAAAGCTCGACATCACTGATCATTAGAGAAATGCAAATCAAAACCACAGTGAGATACCATCTCACACCAGTCAGAATGGCTATTAATAAAAAGGAAAAACAAACAAAAAACAGATGCTGCTAAGGTTGTAGAGAAAAAGGAACGCTTATAAACTGTTGCTGCTGGGAGTATAAATTAGTTCAGCCATTGTGGAAGACAGTGTGGTGATTCCTTAAAGACCTAAAAACAGAAACACCATTCAACCCAGGAATCTCATTACTGGGCATATACCTAAAAGAATGTAAACTGTTCTGTTATAAAGACAGATGCACACCCATGTTCATTGCAGCACTATTCATAATAGAAAAGACATGAAATCAACCTAAATGTCCATGACTGATACACTGGATAAAGAAAATGTGATACACACACACTGTAAAATACTGTAAATCCACAAAGAAGAACAAGATCATGTCCCTTGCAAGGATATGGATAAGCTTGAGGCCGTTATCCTTAGCAAACTAACGCAGAAACAGAAAACCAAATACCACGTTCTCACTTAAAAGTGGGAGCTAAATGATAAGAACACATGGACACAGAGGGGAACAACATATACTGGGGCCTAATGGAAGGTGGTAGGTGGGAGGAGGGAGAGGATTAGGAAAAATAATTAATGGGTACTCTGCTTAATACCTAGGTGATAAAATAATCTGTACAGCAAATCCCAATGACACAAGTTTACCTATGAAACAAACCTGCACATGTACCCCTGAACTTAAAAGTTAAAAGAAAAAGAAAATATTCACATATTTTAGGGACCTAAATATATGACCACATTTGGAGGTTGCCTCAATATTTAATCTGTACAAATATAATAAACTATTTTCTATTAAAATAAGATTTTATAACTTTTTCACTGCACTATAGCTAAAAATCAACTAATTTGACAATTGATACATGGAGAAAATTGGTATGTGGAGAGGAGGAAAAAAAATTAGTGACGAGACCCAACAAGTGCAAAAATTTTCTAATAAATCTGCATATATGCCACCTGTGCCAAGGAAGCACCTAAATCTAATTTAATAATTGGAACTACAATACAGAAGTCAGCTACTCTAGAAGATATTTGTCTTTTCCAGCTGGAAAATGGTACATTTTTACTCTAAAAGAAGAAAAGGGCTTTTCAGCAGAAACTACTTATTAGGAAATATGCAAAAATCATATCTTACATGCTTGACTGGATGTATTTTTTTTACCTTTGCCAAATCAGCATCTTTGGTAAAAAATGCTTCTCAAGGTTTGAATCAATATGGAATAATAAATCAGCCACAGTTTGAGGTTATTTTTCCCTATTACTTATGGCAAAGACCTAAGAAATTATGGTGTGGGCTGGGAGCGGTGGCTCACACCTGTAATCCCGGCACTTTGGGAGGCCAAGACAGGTGGATCACGTGAGGTCAGGAGTTTGAGACCAGCCTGGACAACATGGTGAAATTTTGTCTGTAATAAAAATACAAAAATTAACCGGGCATGATGGTGGGCGCCTATAATCCCTGCTTCTCAGAAGGTTGAGACAGGAGAATCTCTTGAACCCGGGTGGCAGAGGTTGTGCCACTGCACACCAGCCTGGGTGACAGAGCGAGATTTTGTCAAAAAAAAAAAAAAAGAGAGAGAGAAATTATGGTGTCCAAGCTTTTTGCTTTAAAGATCAGCAAGTTGAAACCAGAGAATTCAAAATTTAGATTTAGGCATAAAATTTAGGTTACCTGACTGCCAAGCTATTGCATTTCCCACTATTACAGTTGGGAATAATAAATATCTAATTCCTTGATACATTTAATATTGCATATTTCACAGATTTTACAACTGAAGGCTCCGTGTCCTACTAACCAGGGACTGAAATAACTGAACTTGAAAGGACAAGCACCGAGTAGGTCTAGAGACTGAGTAATTGTATCCCAGTCACTCCGACTTCATCAGCTGGTACATATTAACACATACCCTCATCACCAGATTAATGGGAAATCCAGGCATTTCCAGGGATTTCTCTTCCAAATATTTTCAAAAACATGAAGTTTAAAACTACAACCAGAAGCTGCCACAGGCCACAGCATTTATGCTCCTTAACCAGCGAAAATTTCCCTGCTGATTCTTCAGTATGTGATTTGCTCAGAATCAGAGCTGCCATCTACAGGTCCACAGTCTCTCTGTGAGTAGAGATCTCAGGCCTATGACTGTGCTACAACATTGATTCTACCATAATCCACTGAATTCCATACTGTGAACAAGATTCTGCTATTTCTACTAACAACCTCTCTCTACATCTGTGGTATTTCCCCTCTCCAGACAGTTGTGAATTGATTTTTATTTCTTGTGTCTAACTCTTCTAGTGCAGTATTTTAGAAAGAGTACATTCATTTTTACCATGATCATCTTTCCTCAGGAGTGCATAGGCACAAGGAGTGTGATCACAGATCTCACTCAGGCTCTGTTAGTATCTATCCATTCCAAGCATGCTCTAAAGCAAAGCCTGACCAACCATTCTAGAATTATTCTTCACTCACAGTGATTTTTCTTTCAAAAGACCTATTTTCTGCCCTTATAGTATTTTCTTTTTTTATGGTACCAGTATTGTTTGCAGATTTTTAAAGGCCCAAATGTAAGAAAACCCAAATTAAACTTAAACAAAAAGTGGAATTGATGTGTAATGAACTGATGAGTAGAGAAGTAGGTATAACATCACAAACAGCCTGGTTCAGGGACTCAAACCTAATTCATTGCTGAGCTCCAATCTTTCTGGATTAACCACATTCTCATTCACTGTCTCTATACAGTGGTCCCAAAATAGCTCTGTCTCACCTTGCTTGGCTGCAGTATTCTAAGCCTTATATCTGTAGACTAACAGTTTGTTTCTACATTCTACATTCCTATCAGAGGAAGGTTTATTTTAATTGGAAGAGTCAAAGTTATATATCCATTCTTGAACCAATTACTATAAAACGGCCATAGTTTGTTTAAGTCAAGTAGAATCAACCTCAAAACTTGGTGAGGACATCACCCCCACTAAAATATAGACTTGACACCTTTACTAAGACAATATAAACAATCTCAGCTCTAGACCAATCTCAGTTCTCGACCAATCTCAGTTCTAAATTTGACTCCACCTTTTGCTTTTCCTGACATCTAGCTCAATGTGACCCTATATTTAGGCCTGATTACTTCAAGATGGCAATCTAACATTAAGTTATCATTCTTAAATACTGGTCCTTAGGTGAAAGGTATGACACAATTAGTCAGTGCTGTCTAGAAATTTTGATGAGACCAACTAAATGGGAAAAAACTTGAAAGGAATTTTACACACAGATATTCCCGTGTCATCACTAATGCAGGATACATAGATAAAATAAAGGTTTGGATATTATAACAGTTTTCTTCCTTCAAAGTGTTTTCCCCTGTTTTTGTCTCTAAGGATCTCTTATTCTCAAGGATATTTAATGAAAACTCGTATATTTAAATGACCAAAAAGAATATTTATACTAGATACATTTATCAATTCAATACAAAAGAGTCATTGTGAAGTAAAGAAAATAAGTTCAAGTGCTTGAGCCCTGGGTGAGAATCCTGTTTCTGCTATTTATTTCCCATTATTTCTCATCTCAGTTTCTTCATCTGCAAAATGGGGATGATTAACATGCATCTTATATGGTGTTGATGAAGATTAAATAAGAGCATTTATATAAAGAAGCTGAGTGAACACCTGGTACATATTAGGTATGCAGTTAAGTATTAGTTTCCTCTCTTTCTATCACTCATTGGATATTTTTTCTTCATTAATGAATAATAAGGGATTGCAGAGAAGCTTAATATGCATGAATTCATTCCACCCTTCAATAAAAACTATGAAATGTCATATTGGTCATCAGGTTCCCATGTCAAAGAGGACTCCTATGTCTTGGCTATTAAAATTAAAGCTCATACATAAATAAGAAGAAATCTATGCCGAATTCAAACTTAAAAGGTAGGGATAGTGTGATATCAAAGAAAAATTCCACTGGATGGAGTTAAGCAGGAAAAGGAGATGGTATTCAAAACTGTTGACATAAGGGAGAGAGACTGAATTCAACGCCACAGAAACAAAAGATGGAAGCGTTTTTAAGGGCTGGAAAGAGCTGGTGGGAAAGTACTGGAGTATGCCATGAGGAGGTTGGTTAAGGTTATTGAAATCTGCCCAGTTGTCCCATAGAACAGATGTTTATGGTTTCTTTGAATAAACATAGAAATTGATCCTTCCAGTCTTAAAACTTGAGAAAGTTACATTTGTTATCTGAGTTCCTTTCTCAGGAAACCAACCTTCAGGACTACCAGAAAGTATAAAGGAACTTAAACTTACCAGATCACCACATCTGGACAATGAAATGCCAGACCACTCATTACCTAACCAACGACCTGCTTCTTGTTGACAAACTTCTCTTCCTTACCCCTTCCCTAATTCCTGTTTCCCTGCATGTAGTTACATTTCTTACCTGCTATATAAATCTCTAATTTTAGTCACTCAGGGAGATAAATTTGAAACTATTCATCCTTCTCCTTGGCTGCAGCACCCAATTAAAGCCTTCTTCCCTGGCAATACTCATTGTCTCAGTGACTGGCTTTCTGTGTGGTGAACAAGACCTAGAAAGAACCCTTGGCATTTTGGTAATATTATTAGACCATCATTGTTTGCTAACTGCTGCTTATCAAAGTTAGGCTCCTCACCTCCCACAGAGACTGGGAGATAGAATTTTTTCTTGATGATTATATTTCAAAGGGAAGGCAACCAGGCCTCTGAGAAAGACATTTGCTAGTTGCGAAACTAGCAAGAAGCTGGTAAAAGTTTTATATCTTAGGGGAAGTGAAATAATTTACAATTGCAATTTTTTAAAGGTAAGCATCCTAAAAAAGGGGATGTCAGAGGTCTATACTTAGGAAGAAATCTGTCTAAAATTTAGTCAAGTGGAGGGAAACGTTAAGCCTGTCTTGGTCAGTGACATAGTGCAAGAGGAGTACTGGCTTTGGTGACAATTGGGATTGAGCTTTTAGAGAGTATGAACGTACATAGTTTCTGTCTGAGATTTAATCCCTAGATCTTCCAAACAGATTTAAATCTACATTCATCACAAAGTTTTAGGATTATTGTATTGAAATGCTCTTCTCACCAAGAACAGAAGATGAACATATTTATTTACTAGGCAATTAAATTTCATTATGGTATTCAATTAAAAAATCTCATAACCAAAATAACTTATTTAATCATTGATTTTCTTTTAACTAAACATGTTTTTAGAATTCACAAGACACTATTGTGCCAGAAATCTAAACTAAAGGAGTCATTTTTTTGTGTGTTCAGATACATTGAAAAGAGCACCTGGGTTTTCAAAAATAACAAACCAAAGAGGGAGATGAAATATTTGAGTAAAAAACGTGGTATTTTATCTCTTCTCTGTGAAAACTTCACAGAGATAAAAGGAAAGTCAATGACAGAGTCCACTTCCTTGTATTTTCCTTGGTAATAAATGGTAATACACTAAAATAAAATCCTAGCAGTAAATTGGCTTGGAGCAGTTACTATGTTGGAAATTACTATTATACTTTTCCTCAAAGAAACTGATAATTCAATTATTCAGTTTTCTATCTCCACAATTCTGCCTAAATACTTAGGCTCTTTATTAATAAAACTGGCATATTTATAACTGTTATCTTTATTACAGAGTTAATAATCATTGAAGAATAAAAATAAAATGTAGGGTGAACAATAATAAACTAATTAGCTTTTCTTAAGGAGCTGATAATGTCCACAGAAGACATAAAGGAACTGTGACTTATGTACTTTATTAGTACTCCAGAAATGACCACATCTTTCTCCTTTCATCTATTGTAGCCTCTCCCTTTACTTTTTCTTGCCTTTCTTGCCAAATTACTCTATAGTTTTCTGTCTCTCACATTTCCTCATTGTAGCCTATTTCCTTCTCTCTTGCCATATGTTTGCATATTTGTCATGCATCAATGAAAAAGATAATTCTGATAATGATGTAAGGAAATAAAAATAGCTTAACCCAAAAAACTGTAAAATAGTTTCAAATGAAGCAAAAGAATACCTGACATTCTTTCATTGGAATGTTGGTGGTATTTAGTGGGGTATGTAATACCACAGGGGTATGCCCCTTTATCTTTTTGACTGGCAATTTTACAACTTTATAAGTAGTCAAATAAAACAAAACAAAAATTAAGGTGCTTCCTTAAAAAAGTTAAGGTAGAATGACTGTATGATCCATCAATTCCACTTCTGAGTATATATCCAAAATAATTGAAAGTAGAGTCTCAAAAAGATATTTATATATCTGTGTTCACAGTAATATTATTCATAAAAGCCATGAGGAAGAAGCAATCTAAGTATTCATTGATAAATGAACAGATAAACAAATTACGTCTTATTATACTATATTATGTTATTATTATATTATCTCGTCTGTGGTAACAAAATAGTATATATTGGATGGTTTAAACAAAATAAATGTATTTTCTCACTGTTTTAGAGACTAGAAGTCCCCGACAAAGGTGCTGGCTTATTTGGTTACTGTTGAGGGCTTTCTTCCATTCTTATGGGCAGCCAATGTGTGTTCACATGACTGGTTTCAATGTGCTTGGAAAGAAAAAGAGCCCTGATGTTCCTTCTTATAAGAATATCAGTCATATTGGTTTATTCCTTTATGACCTCATTCACCTTAATTACTTCCTCATAGGCCCTATCTCCAAATACAGTCAAATTGGGAGTTAGGGTTTCAATATATAAATTTTGCAGACACAATTCAGTCCATAACAAGCATACTAATAACTCTGATTTAATCAGTATTTTCCTCATTACCTAATTTGCTGTTTTGTTTCTTCAACAATTCCCTACATTCTAAGATCATGCAAATTTTCTTCTATGTTATTTTTGAAACTTGATTGTTTTGTATTTCACATTTAAATATAATTGATCTGAAATTGATTCTTTAAGTGTTTTTGTGAAGGATCAGTCATATTTTTCTATGTAGACATGTGGTTAACTCAGTACCATTTGATGAAAATTTATTTCCTGTACCACTTCAAGGCAGTGTAGTTTCTGTAGTAAATCATATAGTGTATATATGTGAATGTACACCCACCAGTCTTTCAATGTTGGTCTATTAGTGGGATAATTTTCCAATTTTTTAAAAATAACTTTTTCTTTGGAATTATGACTTTCAAAACATTTTATTTTATAATTTATTTCATTTTAAATTAACAAATAATAATTGTACATATTTATGGGATACAAAAGGGGCATTTTAGTAGAAGTATACATCAAGTAAATTGGCATATTTATCACTTCAAATATTTATCATTTATTTGTGGTAAGAACATTTAAAATGTTCTTTTAGCTATTTTTAAATATAAGTTATTATTAACTATAGTCACCAGGCTGTGCAATAAATCACCAGAAGTTATTTCTATTATTTAACTGGAACTTTGTATCCTTTGACCAATATCTCCCCTTTCCCTCCCCACCAGCCTCTGGTAATGTGATTAACAATCGTAGTTTGTCATCAAGATTGTGTTAGCCACTCTTAGTCCTTTACATTTCTAAATAAATTATATAATCAGTTTGCCAATTTACCAAGAATATATCTTTGGGGATTTTAGGTGGGCATACATTGGATCTATAAAAGAGTGGAGAATTAATATCTTTAAATATTTGGACTTCTAAACTATCAACATTGCATACCACTGCATTTATGTGGGTTTTGTTTTATCTCAATATTATGTGGTAGTGCTTTTTTTGTATTTAAGGTTTTGTACATTTATCATTAATTAGACTCGTACACATAATTGTTTTAGTTATACTATAATGAAATGATTCTTTTTTAATTTTAA
This sequence comes from Pongo pygmaeus, assembly GCF_028885625.2. NCBI lineage: Eukaryota > Metazoa > Chordata > Mammalia > Primates > Hominidae > Pongo > Pongo pygmaeus. Next base: position 49,045,103 of record NC_072378.2, read on the forward strand.
ATTTTGTGTTGTTTTTTGTTAATATATTAAAATGAAAACCATCTAATATTCAGTTACCTAACCAAAATATGTATTAATTTTAATATTTTACATGATTCTCTTTCTCTATGTACATAATCATTTTCATTGTAAATAATGAGTTTTATTTGTCTGTTTATGTATTATAGCTCTATTTTTTTTCTTGTAATGGAGGTTAGGACCTTCATTAAAATATTGGTATAAGAAAGTCTCATTCTCAGAATTTGAAGAAAGTTTCAAAAATTGTCAAATATTGAAGATCCAAATAAACACAGTTAGAAATTACAAGGGGGCATTCCACAGACATACAAAAAAAAAAAAAAAAAAACTTCAGAAACTACTATGAACATCTCTGTGAACAAAACCTAGAAAACCTAGAAGAAATGGATGGATTCCTGGACACATAAATCCTCCCAAGATTGAACCAGTAAGAAAATAAATTACTGACCAGACCAATACTGAGTTCTGAAATTGAATCACTAGTAGAAAGCTTACCAACCAAGAAAAGCACAGGACCAGATGGATTCACAGCCAAATTACATCAGGCATATAAAGAAAAGCTGGTACTATTCCTACAGAAAATATCCCAAAAACTTAAGAAGGAAGGAGTTCTCTGCAACTCATTCTATGAGGCCAGCATCATCTTGATACCAAAGCCTACAGAGACAGGACAAAAAAGAAAATTGCAAGCCAATATCCTTGATGGACATAGATGCACAAATCCTCAAAAAATACTAGCAAACTAAATCCAGCAGCATATCAAAAGCTAATCCATCTTGATCAAGTAGGCTTCATCCTTGGGATGCAAGGTTGGTGCAACATATGCAAATCAATAAATGTGACTCATCACATAAACAGAACTAAAAACAAAAACCACATGATTATCTCAGTAGATGCAGAAAGGGTTTTCAATAGATTTCAACATTTCTTCATGGTAAATATCCTTAACAAACTAGGCATTGCAGAAACATACTTTAAAATAATAAGTGCCATCTATGATAAACCCACAGCCAGCATCATATTGAATATGCAAAAGCTGGAAGAATTCCCCTTAAAACCTGACACAAGACAAGGAGGCCCTCTCTCACCACTCTTATTCAACATAGTACTGGGCATCTTGGCCAGAGCAATCAGGCAAGAGAAAGAAATAAAAGGCGTCCAAATACTAAGGGAAGATGTCAAACTATCCCTGTTGGCAGACAACACTGTTCTATATCTAGAAAACACCATAGTCTCCACCCCAAAGCTCCTTCAGCTGATAAACAACTTCAGCAAAGTTTCAGGATACAAAATTAATGTAAGAAGTCAGTAGCATGCCTAAATGCTGATAACATACAAGTAGAAAGCCAAATCAGGAATGCATTCCCATTCACAATTGCCACATAAAGAATAAAATACCTAGGAGTACAGCTAACCAGGGAAGTGAAAGAGCTCTACAATCAGAATTACAAAACACTGCTCAAAGAAATCAGAGATTACATAAACAAATTAAAAACATTCCATGTTCATAGACACGAAGAATCAATGTTGTTAAAATGGCCATACTGCCCAAAACAATTTAGATTTCAATTCTATTCCTACAAAATCACCAATAGCATTCTTCACGGTTAAGAAAAAAACTATTTTAAAATTCATATGGAACCAAAAAAGAGACTGAATACCCAAGGCAAACCTAAGCAAAAAACAAAACAAAAACAAAAAAAACAAAGCTAGAGACATCATATTACCTGACTTCGAACCATACTACAGGGCTACAGTAACCAATGCAGCATGGTACTGGTACAGAAACAGACATATAAACCAACAGAACAGAATAGGGAACTCAGAAATTAGGCTGCATGCCTATAACCATCTGATCTTCAACACACGTGACAAAAACAAGCAATGAACATCTCTATTCAACAAATGATGCTGGGATAACTGGCTAGCCATATGCAGAAGATTGAAACTGGACCCCTTCCTTACATCATATACAAAAATTAACTCAAGATGGTTTAAGAACTTAAATGTAAAACCCAAAACTATAAAAACTCTGGAAGACAACCTAGGCAATACCATTTGTGGTATTTGATTTTCTGGCAAAGATTTCATGACAAAGACACCAAAGCAAGCAATTGCAGTAAAACAAAAATTGAGAAATTGGACCTAATTAAATAAGAGCTTCTACACAGTAAATGAAACTATCAACAGAGCAAACCTACAGAATGAGAGAAAATACTTGCAAACTATGCATCCAACAAGGGTCTGAGATTCAGAATCTACAAGGAACTTAAACAAATTTACTAGTGAAAAACAAACAGCTTCATTAAAAAGTGGGCAAAGGACTTGAACAGACACTTTGCAAAGAAGACATACACATATCCTGTATGCATATTTTAAAATGCTGAAAATCACTAATTATTAGAGAAATACAAATTAAAACCACAATGAGATACCCTCTATCCCCAGTCAGAATGGCTATTAATAAGAAGTAAAAAAATAACAGATGCAGGCAAGGTTGCAGAGTGAAGGGTCAGCCACTGTGGAAAGCAGTGTGGCAATTACTCAATGAGCTTAAAACAGAACAACCATTTGACCCAACAATCCCTTTATTGGGTGAATATTTAAAGGAATATAAATCGTTCTATCATAAAGACACATGCATGTAAATGTTCATTGCAGCACTATTGAAAATAGTAAAGACATGAAATTAACTTAAATGCCCATCAGCATTAGACTAAATAAAGAAAATTTGGTTCCTATACACCGTGGAATACTATGCAGCCATAAAAAAGAATGAGATCATGTCCTTTGTAGCAACATGGGTGGAGCTGGAGGCCATTATCCTTAGCAAACCACCACAGGAACAGAAAACCAAATACTACATGTTCTCACTTTTAAATGGGAACTAAACAGTAAGAACATATGGACACAAAGAGGGGAGCAACAGACTCTGGGGCCTTATTGAAGGTGAGGGTAGGAGGAGGGAGAGAACCAGAAAAAATACCTATCAGCTACTATGCTTGTTACATGAGTGACAAAGTATTTGTACAGCAATTCCCTGTGACATTCAGTTTATATGTGACAAACGTGCACGTTTACCCCTGAATCTAAAATAAGAGTTTAAAAAAAAAAAAAGAGAGAAGAAAAAGTTAGTGTAAAAGTTCTTTTGTCATTTTTGGAAGATTTCACTTGTCAAATCATTGCCTGTTATTCTTTTTGAGGAGTGCTTTTAAGTTACATATTGTATTTATTTAATAGATATAGTACTATTTCATTTTTCTAACTTCTATTCATTTTGGTGACTTGTATATTTCAAAGAAATGAAAGATTACATTTTAATATTCAATTTTTTGCCATTAAATTGTTTATACTATCACTTCATTATTTTTTTTTACCTTTAAGAGCTGTAGCAATGTCTCCTTTTCATTGCTATGATTTTTATGTTTTCCTCCTGTCTTTATTAGTCTAGCAGGAAGTTTATTGATTTTACTAGTCTTTCAAAGACCTAATTTATAGCTTTTTTTGTTTCATCTATTGTATGTTTTTACCTACATAACTAATTCATTAACTTATTTTCAACAAAAAATGGTTATTATGGTGATGAAATTATAGGCCAACTTTTGCTTTCAATTTTTTAAAATAGCGTTTTAATTTTAGAAAGGTTTTAGAGAAAAAATGTGAAGATAATACTTATCTTCCAAAATACCCCTCACTCCTATTATTAACATTGACAACAGGGTGGTACTTGTATTATAATTAATAAATTAATATTGATGTTTTATTGATATTCATATTGATATTTGTACTTTATTTGGATAGCCTTAATTTTTACTCAATGATGTTTTTCTGTTTCAGGATTTTATCCAGGACACCACATGTCATTTAGTTGTCATGTCTCCTTAGGTTCCTTTCAGCTATGATGATTTTTCACACTTTTCTAATTTTTGATGACCTTGACAACTTTGAGGACACTGGTCAGGTATTTTGTACCATATTTCTTCAATGTGATTTGTCTTATGTTTCTCATTATTAAACTGGGGTTATCCATATTTGAAAACAGGGCCATCGAGGTAGGCTACCATTATCAGCACACTATATCAAGGACAAATACTGTTGGTGTGGAGCTGAGCTGTGCTGGAGAGAGAGCTAAGATGACAAATACTGGGGTAGGCACCTTAAACAACAAGCCAAAAAAATGAAAGTGTCAGGCAATCCTTTAATCGCTTACTGTGATAGTATCAGCAAGAGGATGAATCAGAGAAAGTGGCAACTCCCTGCTGCTCCATTTTCCCTATGAATTAGCACACTGTAGATCGCCACAGACATGTTGGTCTTTTTTCTGCAAAGGAGCTTCAAACAAGAAGTTCCCACAGTTTTACAGACCCTGCAACTGGGTTGAGAGAAAGGAAGAAGGGCTAGGAGTGGGAAAAAAACTGAGTAAGAATGGAAAAAGTAGTTTGAAGGTTCAACAATAAGAGAACCTCCAAGTAGGGGTGCCTCAACTGAAGTTAAGATAGGAATAAGAATATGAACAGTTGGAGGTCCTGAGTCCTTGACTGAAATTCGTCTTAGAGATTGCAATGCTCTTGCTGTGCACCTAGTCTGTATGGGTAAGGCAGCTGTTCCCCATAATGCCACCCAGGTAAAGCCTTTGTAATTGCCTGTCATCTGGCGTGAAAACACCCAGGTTTTGGGGCCAGTATCTGGACTCTTCCATGACCAGCATCATTTCTCACTGTTGATATTGGCCTTCCTCACCTGGCTGAGATAGTGTTTGTCAAGTTGTTTTGGTGAAGTTACTCTTTTCTCCTCCTTTCTATACTGTATTCTTTGGAAGAAAATTACTATATGCAACCCACCCTTTGAGTGAGGAGTTATGCTTGCTTTCTCATTTTCATGACAGCAGTGTATCTAAATACTTTATTATTTCTATATTAATTTATGTAGTTTATTTGGAATGCTTCTGCACAAGAAATTTGCCTATCTGTCCCATTTATTTAATTATGTGGTGAATTAAATTTATTTTATAATGCAAATCAAACTTTCATTCCCTAAAATGAACTCATCTTGGTTATATTGTGTTACATTTTTATTTATTGGTGAATTTGCCTTGTTAATATATATATTTTAGGTGTTTTAATTTGAATTCATGAGAGTGATTAGTCTGTATTTCTTTATGTCTTGAAATGCCTTCTTCCAGTTTTCTGCCTTGAATCACAGTTATTTATGAACAAGTGTTGTTTCCCTAAATGTTTATGATCCTGGAAGAAGAGCTCTACAACCTGTTTTGCTATATACCTATCAACCTCCTGAATGCTCACTTTTTGATCATCATGTATATTACATAGTTATTTGAGGTAAGTAACTGAAAAAATACTTAGAGGGATTTACACTAAGGTGTAAAACATTGGCCTTGTTGTTCTCTCTAACCCTTCCTAGTAATCCTTATATTTTAAAAGAGCATTTCTAAATTGTTAATATTTTAGTGTGTTAATGTTGACATTTACTGGAGTTCATAGATCTTTCCTACTATTTTCAATTAACACCAAATAAGTAGGTTATGTTCTTTTTCTTATGTCTAATGCCGGCTATAATATCAACAGTAGTAATGAAAGTTGAAATTAAACATTTCCTTAAAGACATGTACAAATTATTCACTGTCTAAACCCATTTTTCACTTTAGTCTCTGATACCTATCAATCTCTCCATTATTGGTAGGTATTCTATTCTTATTTTGCCAAAGAAAAAACGTAGCCCAGAAACAGTAAGAACTTGTTGGATGTTATGCAACTAGTGATTAACAGTGGCAGACTCAAATGACAGGCTTCCTGACTTAGCTATCATTTTCTTTTCCAAACTTCCTTTCGTTAAGATGAAATCATTATTGGAAGTCTTTCTAGCAAGATTTAGAATCTTTTCTTTAGACCAATGAGCATCCTATGCTTATTTTAAAAATTATTTTCAAGAAAATTATAGACCTTACAATATAAGAATATGTTTAATTCATATCTCTTTCCAATGAAAGAATGCACTCATCAGCTGTGAATTGTTCCTTGGAGATGCAGCAAGTGCTAAGTATCAGCAGCCTGACACCAAGAGATTCTTGTACCCAGTTATCAGCAGCATATAAGCTTATATATACGGCAGCAGTATATAAGCTGAAGAGTACAGGGGTGGCCCTTTCAATGCTAGTGCTGTGATGTTGAGACCCAAATCCAAAGCGGCTTTCATTCAACATAATATGCAGTTTAAATAACTGCATCAATCCACTATCATTTATTGATCATCTGTTAAGTGTGCAGCACATTGCAAAACTATGCTAGAGTTAGGGCTTCGCTGCATTCTATATCTATTCCAACACTTGTAATATAATATTTCACAAGTTATATCTGTCTTGTCCCAGTGTTGAAATCATGACTAAAAACTCAACTTTCCTTTGCTTCCAGTTGGCTGAACTCCCACCCTACTTACCCTAGCCATTTCCCTTATTATGTTCCCTATGTGTAACTCTATGGGTACCCAGTGCCATACGGGTACTACGGGTATGGATACCCTTAGTAACTCTATGGGTTACTGAGCATACACCCCAAACACACCTCCCAACTTCAAGCTTCTGAGGTTCTCACACTCTAGGGCTAGGTACCAGACAACTAGGGACAGCCCCTAGGCCCTGGGGTCTGTTAAATTGTTCAAGTTAGTCAATATCCACCAGGAGCCCAGGGAAACCTAGCTAACCCTCACAGTATGTCTAAGCCATATATAAGCTGCCTTCCATAGCTCTGATTTGCTGTTACCTTATGGTTGGGTATAACTTTCTGTATGGCCCTATATGGCAGGCTTCTCTGGTTTGGAGCTGTAAGTAAGAGAGTTTTGCCTTTTATCTATGGATGTGTCGATGTTTGTGTCCTGCCATTCAGAGGATCTTTAAACCTTATAAAACATTTGGGTTGGCTTCTATTGATTACGTTTTTTGACTTAGTTTATGATCTTTCTGGCTTTTGGTATATGTAGTAATTTTCTATTGGAACCTAGATATTTTGTGCATTATGTTAATGAGATTATAGATATTACTTAAATCTTCTGTTTTAAATGGCTTTCTCTGGCACTACTTCAGCAGGAGCAGGGGCTGCCACTTCATTATTCCCATTAGACTGTAGTATTCTAGGTTCCCTACCTTGCCTCCTTCCTCACTTAAAGAATTGGTTTCGAATTATTGTTGTGTGGGATTGTTTTTCCAGCTTCCCTCTAGGACCCTGCTGTCACTGTCGTGAGTGAGGTCTCATTATTTCTAAGTGGTGGTAGAAGTTTTGTCTGTCTCCTAGGCATGCTTTGTTAACACTCTATTGGGAAAGGAGGAAGAGATCTTGATACTCCTGGAAAAGGTGGAATTCTAGGCTCCCTATGTGGTCTCCACTGATATGTTTGTGGGAGAAGGAAGCTTGTTACCGCTTAGTGGGGATGGAAATCCTGATTCATACTTGTCCTTTCTGACTCCAACCTTGGAGGATGCTTGGGGTGCCTGGTCACAGCCTGATGGGGGTGGAAATCTAGGCTCACAACCAAGCCTTTTCTATTATGGGCCATAGTTGTTTCTGTGGTGTTTGGAATAGAACGTTATCTAAAATTTTCTATTTTTCCAGTCTGATCCCCTCCTAGTCGTTTATATAGAGAGAAAGACCTTTTTTTCCATGGTGGGGGCAGTGTGTGTGCTTTTTTGCATCTGCTTTCATTAGTGTTTGCAGTTTGCCTGCTTCTTCAGGTCTCAGCCTGGGACTATATGGGGCAAAAGAAGAAAACTCCGGGAATTCACTGCCATGGCATTCTTTGAGTCCCAAGGTCCCTAGCAAGTTTTCCTTCTCTCCACCATTCAGAATCTTTTTATGTAGATTTTATTTATAATCCTCAGATCTTCTTGTACTTAGCAGAAAAAAATGAGGGAAAGTATGTTGACTTCTCTTTGTTGAAGAAGGGTTCCCAGAGTATTTTAAAAATAATTTTATTTTAATATTATTTCAAGGTTACAAAATTGTGTAGGCATAATAAATGAAACTAATATGTCCTTTTTTAAGACTCAAAACTTATTTTTATTTTGCCCCATTTGTGTGCTCTCTCTTTGTTTTTCTCTTTCCCATTTGAGAGGAAGTTGCAGACATATTATCTCTTTAATCCTGAATGTATCACTGGTATTTCAGAAAAAGGATATTCTATTATACAACCTGGTAAAATTCTCAAAATTAGAAAAGTTAATATTAATATATACTACTACTAGCTAACCCTTTCCATATTTACATTTTGTGAATTGTCCTAATATCTTTTATGAATATTTACTTAGTTCAAAATCCAATCTGAATTCACTTGTAGCACATCACTGTTTAAATAGCTTTAGGTGTATTTTTAATCTGGAATCTTCTCAGACTTTCTTGTTCTTTTTGATATGTTGTAAGAATACAATCCAGATATATTATAGAATGCTTCTGAATTTTAATTTGTCTGATGTTTCTTATTTATTTTGTTTTATTTTATTTTATTTATTTTGGAGATGGTGTCTCGCTCCTCTCACCCAGGTTTGAGTGCAGTGGCGTGATCTCGGCTCACTATAACCTCTGCCTCCCAGGTTCAAGCTTCTCCTGCCTCATCCTCCTGAGTAGCTGGGATTACAGGCACCCACCATCACGCCTGGCTAATTTTCTTTTGTACTTTTAGTAGAGATGAGGTTTTGCCATATTGGCCAGGCTGATCTTGAACTCCTGACCTCAGGTGATCTGCCTTCCTCAGCCTCCAAAAGTGCTGGGACTACAGGTGTGAGCCACCGTGACCTGCTTGATGTTTCTTTATTATTAGATTCATAAGCATGTTTGGTGGGATTACCACAAAAATGATATGCACTTCTTACTGTATTCTATCAGAAGGCACATGGTTGACGGCTGCTCTTTGTGGTAATTTGATGAAATTGGCAGCTATGGGATGACAAGCAGACTCAGTTTACCACAGGCATAGTGTTTTTGTTTCCTACTTGTAGTTTTGACAGGAGCTGTTCAAAATCTGGAAGAGGTTCTGTCATGGCATCTGGAAGTTGCTTTCAAAAGGTTCCAGCTGTGTTTGCAAATCGAAACTTCAATTCGGTCATATACTGTAGACAATTTCTATACTTCGAAGCAGTTTTGTGGATTGTAAAATTATTGTAGCCACAGAATCAGCTTTTCTTCCAGCAACTTAACCAAATTTAGTGTGATCATGTGATAAAGTGTTTTGTAAAATATTTTTTAAATTTTCACACTTTGCTAGGAGCTAAAATGTTGGCCAGTATAATATTGAAAAGCAATGCTTCGGAAATGATATCCCACTTGACAAAATATATTTGATAAGATTTCCATTAGGGTTACAGGCTGCTAAACATTTCCAGAAGCTGACAGAGCAGCTTTCTTTTGATGACACACATAATAATAAGCACTAAATTTTCAAAGAGCTATTTTTCAGAAACATCATAAACTACTTGCCCATGTGTTTGAATATTCCTAAAATATTCCAGATTATTGTCTCTGAATTTAATTTATAACACAGTGACACTCCAGCAGAAGGGAAAACAAGTGGAGAAATCTTGGACAATATTTATAATAAGGAAAACAGGAGATGTTAGACATAAAGCTATGGAATTTTGCTCTGCTAATGTGTCATATCAGTTCAGAAGCATGGTAACATATCACAATTTTAGATTTTAGTAAAGTTCTTATTGCCTATAGCATGAATGCTATCATTTTAAGCCTTGCTTATGTAAGCCTTAGTCATTTGGAATTCTGTTAATTTACATGGTTATGTTAATTTGTTAATGGTTTCACCTTATGTGACTCAACTTTTTGGGGAATATCAGTTGTGTCATTATTTCATAAAGACATGCATTAAAGAATAATATAGTTACTAATAAAGAAGCATTATTATTTAAATGCATAAAACGATGATATACTATGAAGTGTGTAATAGAAATATGGGACATCTTGGAAGTTTTTAACTGAGAGTGACAAAAATGTAGTTATCAAAAATGCATCTACACTTAACATATACGCAAAGAATTCTCTGACATTCACCTCAAGGATGTCTATTTTCAAACTGTGTAATTGTTCAACTATTTAATTGATTGTCACAAACTAGGAGGGCATTTCTCCATGCAAGGTAGTAGGAGGGTTGATACCAGATAATAAATATCTGCAAGGACTGACTGCTTTTCTCTGTCGTTCTCACTCTCATTTGCAAAATGGGTACCACAGCTGTAGGTCTCACATCCTTACATAATGTCATGCTAAGACAGGAAGAAAAGGATAATATTTTCTGTGCATATTTCTCACTTGTCAAGAAAGAAACACTTTTAGAAACCCTTTCTATTCACAGATTTTCTTAAAGATCCCATTGACCAGAATTGTATTATGTGCACGTGCCCGGGCTGCAAGGAAAGCAAAGAAAGGACAGACCAGAGATTTTATTTTAGAAGAGACATAAAATTTCCCAACAAGGAAGAATTATGCAGTAGGGGGGAGGCAAGGGAAAGATAAATTTCAAGGTAATAACCAATAATAGCTGTCTCAATAATTAGATTTTATAAAACCCTCAAATATAGCTATGTTTTATGCTGATTTATTATTTATGAAATGTTTGCAAACAAATCATCTCAATCCCTAAAGATGACTATTATGGATGTTATATCTACTTCCATTTTATACTTGAAAAAAGTATTATAGTGATGAGCCATGTATCACAATTTATGCTTTCTTATGTATGGTAGTGCCAGTAGTATAACAACTCAGAGTGAAGGGACATTAATTAGGGAATTTATGTTCACTTTGTCCATGTACATGCGTGCGCGCATGTGCACACACACACACACACACACAGAGTATTGGAGTAATCAACTATAGAGAAAGATAACTCTGGCAGGAAGATACAGAATAAGCTTGTAGAGGGAAGGACTGAAGCAAACAGACTAGAAGACTTAAATTTGAGTGACAATTTTTCACAATTCTTACCTTAAATGAGTTGATAAATAATCAAACAAGAGTGGTGGTAACTGAAATTGTAGAAATTGGTGACTGAATTATTTCAGAAGGAAATATAAAACGGGATAAGATGACATATTATATAGAGGAGCTTGAAGAAAGGGAAAAATTAAAAAAGACTCTTCTGTAAGACAGAAATAGTATTATCACAGCAAATAAGTTGTTGACATAAACTGATTTTGAAAGTCAATGTCAGATTTGAAATAAGCTAACTTGAGGAGATAAGTGAACTTTCTATTACATTCAGTAAAGATCATGCGGAAGTGAGATAAAGGGTAAAGTTCAGTAAGAGTCATCTTTAAAGAAACTACTTTTTAGGGAGATGCAAGATAAAACAGGAGAAACATGATTTCAGTATGGCCAAGGATACACTCATGCCAGGAAAATCTTTGGGTTATGTTCTACCTCTATCAGCACTCATTCAAAGCCATCAAAAATCTGTTGCTGATCAGTTTAACATTTTCAAATGTGGAGCTCTAAAAGCTGAAATAAATAAGTATGAAATTACATGGAGATTTTGAAAGAAAGCATGCTGTATGGGTACCTACTTCTCTGCTCATCCCACACTCTGTTCCCACTACATTGCCCTATTTTCTGTTACCTAAAACTCCCAGCTTGTTGCACTTGCTTTTTGCATTTGCTGTTTCCTCAGCCCATATTCTTTGCCTGAATCCCAGCTCTATCAATTTCCAGCTGTGTGATCTTAGGAAAGTTACTTAGCATTTCTGTGCCTGTTAAATGTTAGTTATTTGACATTTCTGTGCAAATTTTCCAAATTTGTAAAGTAAGGCTAATAATATTTAACTTTGAAGTTTATTAGCATTACTTAAATTAATGCACAAAAAGTTATCAAAAATGCACTTATACTTAACATGAACTCAAAGAATTCTCTGACATTTACCTCAAGGATATCTATTTTCAAATTGTGTAGTTGTTCAGCCTTGAATTGAGGTAAATTTTTAAAAGTTTAGAAAAATCAAACTCCATGAGAGTCTTTTTTTTTTTTTTTTTTGGTGAATTTGGCATGATGTGTTTGACATCAATTCTTGTCTGCTTCTGCCACACCCACTCAACCCAATCAGTTCTTCCCAATTATTGTCTTATACAAGACTAGCCAGGCTGAAATTGATTCCTCCCACAGCAAAAACCACACCAATGTCCAGAGCCCAAGGCAAAGCTCTGCCTCCTTTGTCAGTGTTCCTCCTTGTTACCAGTGACTTACATATATTTCTCTGCTTCACTTTCCCTGCTCACTCAGTTTCTGCACATTCCCTGGTTCTTGTTTGCCGAGTTCTAACAAAACCATTATGCTGTTTGTTGTCTAGGCAATCTGGTCACTAACTGGTTTGCACAGCTGTTTCTTAACTTTGAACATCATCCTTTTTGTGTGAGCTAATTCAGTACCTGAACCCTACTTTGGACCACTTCAGGAGTTGGCGTTGACTTCTGCTTTGATGACAGGCTTCTAGTCTGATCTCAGTCCAGTTCATAATCCTATTTATTTCTTATCACAATGGTGTTCAATCCTTCTGAGTTTGTTTTTCTGGCTTTTGTTTAGTTATTATCATCATCTTCACTGTGTATTTATGTATGTTTAGCTATTGACTTCTCCTCTTTGTCTGAACTCAAGGTGGCATTCAGTATATAAAAGATAAATATACTGCTTTGCTTGAATCTGGAGGATATAATTGCATGCTTTTTGCTTTCATTTTCCCCTACCCCAAAGAGAATTCTTCTACCATCCCAAACTATCAAGGGGAAAATTGGCAAAGCCTGACTATCTCACAAGTACTTTAAATGTCATAATGTGCTGGCTTATTCAATTTATATAGAAAAAAATCATATATTTTCAAAGGCACATTTATCTCATTTAATTTTTATAACTACTCCACTCATTCATACATTCATTTGTTCATTCAGCAACTTTTTATTGAGAGCCTAGTACTTCTCAGGCATTGTTCTAGGAGCTGGGTATAATATTGAAACCCTCACGAGTCAGGCATGTAGAGTTTTATTGCCTCCTTCGAGAGATAATACAATTGTGACCCTCAAGTTGCATAACTTGCCCAACTTCATATAGCTAGTGTGTAACAGAGCTAAAAATACAAATGTGTTTTCTGAAGCTGTGCTTTATCCTCTTTGGGCTAAAAGTATGATTCAAGACCTTCAAATTCATAAGTGGTTTACATTTGCATTACTGTTAATTCTCCTTTCAAATGAATTGACGTATCAGAGACTCATAAATGGTGTAAATAGTAATTGTGTGTTTTAGGATAAACATAAAGTCGTTTAGATATAGCATGATTCTAGGTAAATAGTCATATTTACCTTGTATATGACATAAAAATTATAATAACACTTCTTAAGTAACCAAGGACAATAAAAAAATCTAAATTTAAAATATATGTATCATTCTTCTCTTTATAATTTTAGTGAGATAGCTAACTGATGTAAGTTGTGCTTAAATTATTTTTCATTACTCATTAAAATTATGTATTGTATAAATTAGTTTAAATTTTAACTTATTATTCTTACATTAATAAATAACAATAAGTTAATACTTTAGAACAGTAGTTCTCAACTGAGAACAATTTTACTTCCCAAAAGATCTTTGGCTATGTATAGAGGCATTTTAGTTGTTCTACTGGCATCTAGCAAGTGGAGGCCAGGGATGCTGCTAAACATAACAGTCCACATAGAAGAGAATTATCCAGCTCAAAATGTCAATAGTGCAAATGGTTGAGAAATCTGTATCTAGAAGTGTGTCATATAAAATGTGTGAAAAGCCTAAATTTAAAAAAACAATTTGAACACTTCATTGTTAAAGTCTGGACAATTTTAGATTATATAAATAAGGCATTAAAAGAAGGATATTTTGCAAAATAACATAATTTCTTTTGTTAAAGATGACCATCATTTGGCCTTTAGCTAAAACTGGTTTACACATAACAGTTTTACATTTGTTTTTGTTTATTACAGCATTTTTAGTGGTGGCATAAGTGGAAACATAATAAATGCACACCAATAGAAATATGCTTGATCAAATTATGATAAAACCACATTATGGACCATCATTCAGCAGCACTTAAAAAAATGAATCCCTTCTATACTAGCTAAAATGGTGGAATTTTATAGTGCCAATATTTCTTCCTCATTTACTTTCTCTCTCTTTTTCTTTTACTTTTGATTTTTAACTAATTTTAGACTTACAGAAAAACTATGAAATATGGCAGAGGATTTTTGTAAAACCCTCACTTAACTTTCCCTAATGCTAATATCCTGCTTTACCATAATACAATTATCAAAATCAAGAAATTAATATTGGTGTAATAGTAAACTAAGCCAGTGATCAGCAAACGTTTTTAAAGAACAGGATAATACATATTTTAGGCTTTTTAGGTCATACAGCCTCTGTCACATGTACTCAACTCTGCCATTGAGGAGTGACAGCAGTCACAGACAGTATGTAAGTTAATGAACTTGGATGTACTCAATAAAACTAACTTACAAAAACAGACATCCAGACAGCCGGACAGCTGACTTTTAATATAAAAGTCTTACTGTAATTTCACTAGGCTTTCCTCTAAAATCCTTTCTCCATTCTAGGATACTATCCAGAATCTTACATTATGTTTAATTGTTATTTGTCTTTAATTTCTTGAGCATGTTAAAGTTTCTTAGGCTTTCCTTGAAACTTTTGAAGAGTATTAGTCAGTTACTTTTTGTAAATGTCCCTTAGTTTGCGTTTATCTGATTATTTTATCATCATTTTATTTGAGGTTTGTATTTGTGTAAACTTCACAAGAGTATTGCAGAAATCATACCGTGCCCTTCTCAGGACATTATATTACATAGTTCATGGTGCCATTGTGTCTTATTATTGCTGATGATGGCCTTCATTCCTTGGTTAACGTGGCTGCTACTGGGTTTCTCCTCCTAAAGTTAACTATCTTTCCTTTATAGCTAATAAATACCTTGAGGGTAAACTCCCTGAGACTACGAAAATCCTGTTTCTTCTAAAAATTTCAACCACTAATTTTAGCGTCCAAAGTGTATTTTGTCTGAAAAAAAAGTATTACCTTAGTATTTGCCTAATGCTGATTTGCTAGGTCCTTCATTCCCTCTACATTTATTAATTGAAATTCTACTATAAGTAAGAGCTGTTTTTTTCTTATTCATTTATTCATTTGTTTAAATTCAAATTGACTCATGGATATCTACTTTAATCCAATAATATAATAATTCATTGTTTGCTCACATTGTTCAGGTTGACTTTTGTATTCTTTCAATGAGTTCTCATGTTAAAAAAATATTTTCTTTACTTTGTAGCACCACAAGGTATCAAACTTGTATTTGTCCTATCCTGACCTTAGGATCAACCACTTATCCACGGACCCCTGGTTCTTTTTGTCCGAGGATGGTCTTTTGAAACAAAGAGCTGGGCACTAAGTGTTCTCGTTGCTTGCTGACGTGTCATGGCTTCTGGGTCTCTAGCAGAGAGACCTTACAGGAAATACATGCATGTACTCTAACTCACACAAATGTAACCATCTATTGATTTCCATCCAACACCACAGGACTAATTTTTGCCTTCCTTTTTCTGTGTTTGCAACATTTTTCTCACTTTGTGAGAAACTGGATCTTATTATCAAAACTATATTTAGGTATTCAATTCTTGCGCTCACATAAAGTAGTTTAAGAATTACTAACACATACCTTTGTGAAAAATACATTTACTAAGTGGATTACAGTATTTATTTACAGTTCTTTTGTCTTTGTTCTTATAGTATTCAAGCAAGGTAGTATTTCTAAAGTTATTTAGGTTAGTCCTTTCCCCTCTAATCATTTCAGTGTGGTTATTACTAATTTTTAATAAAATTATATCTATTTATTAGTGTTTACATTCTATTTGTACTATTTTGTGTGTTACCTCCACATCCTAGTTGGTTTTATTACTTGGTTTTTTTTTTGAATATGTGAAGGGTATGTGAAATAGTACTGTAGTTGAAGAGTCACAGCTATTCAAAAATATATATTTAAAAAGTGTCACTCCCTCCTCATCCTTACTACCTATTCCCACCCTTCTTCCTCCCGAACATTTATCCACCTGCCCCTATAGGCAAACTTTTTAGTCTCTGGTTTATCCTTCCTATATTTATTTTGCATAAGTGTGCATATCTTGTGTATTTTCATATATACTATATTTTATTATGCTATAGATAGCATATTACAGATAGTCTGTGTACTTTCACTAGCCATTGTTTCAGAAAAAATAATTTTGACTCAAAATAGGTATCGTGCTCACTGAGTAAACTGTCCTCAGAATGTGAGGTTATCTTTTTATGGAAGAAACATCTTTTAATGGAAATAGGCCTATGCATAAGGACAATGATGACATTAGTTAAAATTATATGGCAAGCATACCAATTAAAAGTTAAGCAAAATATACACAGATACAATTCAAAGAAGAAACAAAAGTCTTAAATATATTTAAAAATTCTCAAGTTAGTCTCAGAAACATATTCTGAAATAGGATTGAGATCTATTTTCTGTTCTTTGATGAGTAAAATTTAAAAGAAAATGTTGATAATATCAACTTACTGGAAAAATGTGGAAATAATCACTCTTTGCTATTAATGGAATTGCACATTGGCATAATACTTTTTATTTGCGTTTACTAATATCTATCAAAATTCCTAAAAGTACAAATGCATCAATTTGTCAATTGCACTTTGCCAATCATTTCTAACAGTAAGTTATATATGTGAACATAAAGGGGGCATATGCATTGCATCTTTTTAAACATACAAATATTGAAAACAATAAATATTTACAAAGTAAGCTTCTCATAATATTGGTACTATATTTTTAACAGATTAAAAATGGGGTAAGTCTATGCAAACTAAGAAAATTATTCAAGATATGCTTTTAAGTTTAAAAAATGACTTAACTGCAATGATATGTTAACAAACAGTAATATAATCTATATGAATAATGTACATATTTAAGTGTAATTTTTTATTAAAAAGTCTGTTAATATACATCTAAATAGTTATAGGGTAAGAAAGGGATTGTGAACCAGTATGGAAGACTATTTTTACTTTTTATCTACATCTTTCTGTTTTTCTTGAAATCAGTTTGTATTAATGCATATCTTCTGGAATTTCACGCAAAGAGTGTGTGTCAGCAGGACAGTTTTGACCAAGAAGGTTCATGCCTAGAAGTCTGGATAGACTGACAGAGTATAACTTAAGCCATGATAGTCTGATGTAGAAGATCAGAGAACGGGTAGCAAAAGGTGGGAGGTCGTTTCATACTGAACAGGGAACACAGAAGTGAATTTTAACTTTAAAGGAAAAGGTTAAGGTCCTTGTAGAATTGGTCCAAAGACCTGCAGGTGCAGCTGTGCCAGTTTTATTTGGGCTATTCGAACATCATGAAGAAACAGCAAGGCAGGCACTGTGAATCAGATGCATATAGCATCTGAGGATATATAGAGTGTCCTGGACCTACTTCATTAAGTTACAGTCGGATCTTTGCATTTCATAGAATACTGTCCTTTATTCTCATCCCTACTAGACAAGTCACCTACCTCTTTTAGGCTAAAGTGAACAAATGTTTAAGACTTTTTTCCCCTGGATTAAATAATATGAAAAACAATGTTGCAAACACAGTGAAGGCAGGAAGCAGGAGTAAGCAACTGATGATGGAGTACATGAAATGTGGCTGGTGGGAGACATGTCCATAGCAGAGTATCAGGAAAAGTGCAGACACAAGTTGACTCCTCCGTGAGACACGACTAAGGAAAAATACACTGACCAGGACTCTGACATGTTTTCTGGGGGGGGGGGGGGGAAGCTGGTATGACATAAGGCAAGAGAAAATGTGGTATTATGAGAAAAGACATCAGCTCTAGTGTAGCAGTAGAGCGATAAACCCAAAGCTTTTGAAGACTTTTTTATTGTCTGAAAATGAGGCATTTTGTTTCATCCCCTGAAGGTTTACCTATGCCTGCTAGACCTCTTCTTTTCTTCTCTACAATCTTCCCCAGAATTTTACCGGGGGCTTTTTAACCTCACAGCATATAGTGCTATATTCAGCTGTCTCCTCTACGCATGTAAGACGCATTGTTAGTGGAAAATTATTCACTCACTGGGAGACTAATGTGGTGGCCAGATGGTCACAATTTACTCTCCGGGTGCTTTGGGGAGCTGTGTATCCTCAGGCATTATGTGATTTCCACAGTGTTATAATAAGCTGGGTAGGGAGACCACAGTCTTCAACTGAGGTAATTTGGCTTTATAAATTTAAATCTCCACCAATTCATGTTTTAGGGTTTAATCTGGGTTGGAACTCTGATAAAAGAAACAGCCATGCAATTTAGCAACTTGTCAACTTCCAGGATGTATTAAAAATAGTTCCAAGCTATGTGTATTAAATTATGGATATATTGGTCACTAGATATATGTCTCTAAATTTTGATTTGGTATTTCTGAAAAAAATTAGAGGCTCTACAAGAATATACTATAGACATATTCTTATAAAATAATGCCATGTAGAAAGGGATAGAGCCACTGGTAACTAATAGTGAGATATGGATACTTTACAACTGGATATTACTTCTTATTAAATGTTTGAAGATATGATTTAAGCTACATACAGGTGCAGTTAAGAGTTTTCCTCTTACAACAACAGAGTAATCTTGACCCTATAAGCAACTTCTTCCAATGAGCAGGATAAATATTATGCTTAGACTGAGATGAACTTTCAACAGATCGCTTCTACTTTTTGATTCCAAATTTTTCTCAGAAAAGCATTCTAAAATGAGATTTTTCATAGGGAAAGATCATAAATAGAAGCAGTGACATGAGATGTCTTTTTTTTAGTGTTCATTGCCATTGTCTGACCTTCAAGCATATGGAGAGAATCTGGATTTGTGGTCTGTACCTTTTGACATAAACTATGCTGAACACATGGCCTTTCCAAAAATACTGCAGGAAACAGTTCTCTGAGTATCATTCATCATGTCTTTCCACAGTGACATCTCATTGCAAAGAAAGGTGAAAATTGTTGCTATGAGACATTGAGTTGATGGAGAATAAAAGAAAAAGTTAACTAATAAAAGCATGTATAAAAGCTAATAAAAGCATATATAAAAATACTCTTTAATGATGCTGATATATTTTGTGTATAATCCATGAACCAGAAATTGCATAGAAACTAGAACTTTATGAACACAAACAGGGGCACATCTGCTTCCTCTCTTGTGAATTTGTCATTTATATTTGAGACAATGCTTCCAGTGACAAAAGAAAACATATCCATGAAAATTAGTTTGAAAGTCTTACTATAGATTTCTGTATGTATAAAACACACATCTTGGCAATAAATTAAAGAAAAAAATTCACCTACTGCACTAATATTGCTTAGATTTTTCAGTCTTTTCCATGGAAGAAAATAAAGAATTATTTCCTTTTAGCTTAAGCCAAAGATAACTTTATTATGAGCATATTTGAAAAAACTAGATATTTTTTGCCTACAGAATGTACAAGTATTTTTGAGTAATTATTATATATGATTTTTAATAGTCATTACATATTTGCAATACTTTTAAAATAGTTGTTACATACCTACATGTTAGTGATCAGTGTATTAAACAAGATCAAAGAGGCTGCTGATGAATCAATAGCTACTAAATTGCAGAAGCACAACTTGAACCAAGGTCTGTTTAGTGGCTAAATCTTTACTCTATTCACAATATCACATAGTGTTAGAGAAGCTTGTCTGAGATTTAGAGAGGTGTTTTGGCCAAACACAAGAGTGACACAATAATAGTTGTTGTAAGGGAACCTCAAAATTAGACAAATCAGAGGGTTCAATACCTGTATCATAGAACACTTTTTTGTTCCTGTAGATAAACTTGCGACAAAACCATGGCATCAGCAGATCTTACAATTGTTACCTAGGCTCACTTTCTTCTATGGCCTTTCTCCCATTTGATCATACCCATATATACACTTTGTACGTACTCATTAATTTCATTTGCAAATGAAGTTTAAATACAAAAAATTCTACAATCACCTAGGCACCAATTTAAACACTTTTAAACAAAGGAAACAATATTGTATTAAATCCTTAAATGCAAACAGTTGTTGATGGGGAAGAGATTATGTTAGTGGTATTTTCCCTGGTTCAACAGGTTGTCAGTACAACTGAGTTGGTAGAAAGTATGCATTTAGGCAAAAATGTTAATATCATACTAGTTGATTATTTCCGTTAAATACAAAACAAAACATTTTCTCAACAGAATAACAGCCGTATCTCTCAAGGTCAAGCTTTCTAGTTGAATCATCAATATAAATGGTGATGATCCAGAAACAGTTCTGACTGCTGGTTATGGGGAAAAAATGGTGTTTATAGATTTTTATTCACTATGGGGAGGGTACATAATGAATGGCCAAAAAATTCATTTTTGAGTGACAATTCACAATCTACTTAAATAATGAGAATATTGAGCATTACCCCTGCTTTCACCAAATATAAGCTTTGATATAATTGAGGTCAATAAAGAACACTCTGACTCTTACTTTTTCCAATCAATTTATTCTGTTGGTTTTTCCTCTTGACTACTGAATTATTCAGTCAAGAAAGAATGACTAAGTCATAAAAAACTAGGAAGTTTTGAGAAATTGTTACAGTCCAGAGGAGCTAGGATAGACATAACAACTAAATGTAATACAGAAACTTAGATAGGATCCTGAGGGAGAAAAAAAGACGAGGCGTAAAAATTAAGAAAATGCATAAATAAAGTAAGAAATT
This sequence comes from Pongo pygmaeus, assembly GCF_028885625.2. Taxonomy (NCBI): domain Eukaryota; kingdom Metazoa; phylum Chordata; class Mammalia; order Primates; family Hominidae; genus Pongo; species Pongo pygmaeus. Next base: position 49,065,967 of record NC_072378.2, read on the forward strand.
TAGTTAATAATGTATCAATGTTGTTTCATCACTTGTGACAAATGTTCTATTGTTATTTAAGATGTCAACAGTGGGAGAAACCAGGTGTATGGTATACAGAGCTTCATATTCTCTTTGTATTTTTTCTATAAAACTCAAACTGTTCTAAAATTAAAAGTTTATTATAAAAAATAAAGAATAGCTAATCTAGATATAGAAACATGCTGGAAGAAAAAAAGATCTATTCAGGTAAAGCAAAACAAAAATAAATTATTTCACTTGGGAAAACTAAAAACAGATAAATCTTTGTCCTCCTCTTTGAGCTTCCCTCTCTGCCTTCATTCAAATTATGCTGCTGACTCGGCAAATATGGCACATGTTTAATTTTTTCCCCTAATCATGGAGATAATTTGGTAATAATCCAATCATTCTCTTAGTCAAGTTGCGTTTTGAGAAACAGTTTGCATATTTACTGTTTCTGAGATAGACATAGGACAGGATAGGTAGGGTCAAGTGGGGGCAAAAGACTAAAAATAAACCGAGGGCTATGTGGAAGTCATCATTCCTCAAGTGTTTAAAAGGCCTCTAACTGGCTGAGTAAATAAGCAAGCCATTCTATCTTCTTACCCTCAAAATAAATAGTTGGAAAACATTCTATCCCAATCTAAGGAAATTGAAAGTCATGGGCAGCATCTTAGTTTCCTTTAATTCTGCAACTTTCCACCTCTAATGTACCATCTTACTCCACAAAATGGTGGACTTTTAGACAGCCAATTTAATCTTTTTTTATCATTAAAAGTATAGCATCTGGCCAATCATTGTTTCAAATGGCAAATCATCCCATTTCCCAAACATAATTTGACATAAGACAATATCTTAAATAAGGCACTATGAGGAAAGAGCAAGGCCAGATAGTTCTCATTTTCTATCCAAGATTATTTTTTACTCTTTCTTCTTAAAAAGAGGAAATGCCAGTATTAATCTAAAATCACACTTAATCTGGATGACTTCATATTACTTGCAAATGTCACTCAGAACAGAATGAAAAGTAGGGAAAGTTTATTTCTGATGTTTTCTGACCTCCCCAGACAGGCAATTTAATCACAGTAATGTCTGTCATCCAAAGCCCTCTAATCCTATTGTTTTAGTTTCTGCCTTTTGCTCAACTATTATCCTTCCTCATTATTCTGCCTCCCAAAACACACATGTTAGCAACACCTAACACTTTCCTCTTACTTTCTTACCAGGACACCTTCAGTTTCAGAAAAACTTACGAAAACCAGAGAATAGATCATGATTTATTTTTCTCTTACATTGCCTTTCAGTTCTATGGAAACATGTTAGACCACATTTCAAGCCTCATACAACATATATTATAATGTTTCTAAAAGTGATATTTTATAGCAATCTAAACTTCATGATTCGCAATCTGAGCAAGAAGTTCCTGACATTTTAATTTACAACATCCTAAATTAGTGTGTTGAAAATCCAGATTCATTAATTGTTTTAATATTTTTGTTAGCATAGGCAAAGAGCCAAAAATAAGCAGGCAAGGAAGCCCCTGGAAAACGAAGTCCTGGAGATGCTGCCCACTGTCACTAAGCACAAAGGGAAATGGCTACATTGGTTACATCTGGCCTTGTGGTTAGGCGCCTCTAGGCCTGAAGGGGACTGACCATGCCCTAGCCAAAGATAACCATACTAGGGACTCTCCACACTGATGAGCATGCAGTCTCCACGAAAAGTCCCTACAGTAGCCTTTTTCTCATTATAATATTAAAAAATATACCCCTGAGTAAAGATTTTAAATGCTAATGGACATGCAATGTGTATACTAGCATGTACAACCACAGAGCATGCATGCCCAAAGAGACCTCCTAAAACATGCTTGCAAGTAACACTCCCTCTTGCACCTTCATAAATAATCACGTAAAATTCTCATAAAGAGAGTCCCCCAGCACTACTGCTGCTGGTTCATTCTTTCAAGCAGTCCACTCTGTCTTGTGTTTCAGAGTATACTTTCTCTTTAAATACACACTACTACTACTATTTTTCCAGCTGGATCAGCCAAGAACTGTTTTCCACTCCTCTCTGGGAATGCACTTTATCTTTTTTTAAGAAACCCTGCTATTTAACAATTGTTATGCATCTCTTGGCTGAATTCTTTCTTTCAAATTAGATAAGAATTAAGGTTTCTGCACTTCGTGGTAACATTTTTATAAATAAATTATATGCATCTCATATTGCATATATAGGAAAACTATTAATTTTATATTTGCCTACCTAGATCCTATTCTCAGGGTTTTTAATCATTTTCTGCCTTCTAATCAGCTAGGGTGAATTATTAGGGATAAAGACACTTTGGAGCTGCCCCTGAGGATTCGTATTAGATTAGGGTAGAGTGTAGGAATCTGCATTTTAATAAGCACCTCAGGAAGTTTTGAAGAAGATGATTAATTGAATGGGCTTTTGGAAATACTTCCTCTCTGATGTCTTAGCAAGACCTGAGGTATAGGAAAATCCTAAACTTTTCCTAAAGAGTTTTACGTAGACCCTGAAGCAGGGGGAGAAAAGAATAAGAAAATAAAAAAAAAAGTGAAAAGAAAGAAAAGCATAATTATTCTTCTATGAGGAACTAGAAAAAAATGGGCAAAATACATAAAAATATTTGCTCAGAAACTTGGAAACAGGAAGGACCAGATTGAGAACTCTGAGATGGTAGAAATGCAATGATCTCTACGATATTTCTATTTTCTTCTTGGAAGCAGTTTCTGGATAGTGAAGCAAGGGAGGAGGGACAAAATTAGAGCCCAACAGATCCTGAATCTCAGAATCCTAGGAGATGTAAATTAGAGGTAGGTAGGCTGAGGTGACTGGACATTGTGCTGGAGAGTTCCAGAAACAAAGTGGCTACTTAGAAAAGTAGCTTCAAAAACATGCACAGAGTTCCTTTTAGAATTTGTTGGGTAAAAGGCTGCATATCTGTAGGATTAAAATCCACAAAACTAGGTAAAGAATAACGGGAAAGTAGAAGCCAAACAATTCCCACAGACAGAGAAGGGAAACAGTTCTGCTCCATCCAGCCATAGTGGAAAGCAATTAGTAGTTACCTGAGGCACTCAGTGGAGATTCCAGAGGAGTCAGTCATGCCCAGGTAGTGGGCCTGAACTATCTCTGGAGTGGAGACACTCTTGACCCATTTAAACACTGTTTTGACCACCCAAACAAACTTCTCCCAGTTTTTATGCTGTTGGCTGCATAACATGTAGCCCCTTGTCTTGGTCCTCCCCGAGATTATAGTCTACGTAATTGTCTCTAAAGAAATGATTTTGCTTTTTTTAATTTATTTTTATTATTATTATTGTTATACTTTAGGTTTTATGGTACATGTGCGCAATGTGCAGGTAAGTTACATATGTATATATGTGCCATGCTGGTGCACTGCACCCACTAACTCGTCATCTAGCATTAGGTATATCTCCCAATGCTATCCCTCCCCCCTCCCCCGATGATTTTGCTTTTAAGTCACTGCAATAAATTTTATTTCTGAAATGAAGAAATCACACATATATAGATACTGCTCATCTTCTATAGTTAACTTTATGTTACAGCTGTTTTAAGTGCTTCTGGTGCTTTGAATGTATCATGCTTTCTCATGCTTTTATGCTCTATCACATACAATTCCCTTGCTGAAGAAGTTTCAGTGATCCTTTAAGACCTTGATCAAGTATTATCTCCTCTTTGGAGACTTTCTAATCCTTCAGAACTTACAGTGATTTTCCTCACTGTCTTTTCACAGCACTATATATAGATGGCTTTTACAGCATATATTCAATATATATGAAATCTCTTCTTCCGCATAGACAATGAGATTCTGAAAGTGTAGAGTAATGTCTTGTGATTTTTGTATTATTATACCTTAGGGATAGCAAAGGGGATGAAACCAAGTAGCAGTAATAGCAGCAGTAGTAGTAGTAGTTACAGTAGTAGTAGCAAGAACAGGAAATACTCATAGGCAGTGGACCCAGAGTCAGCAAGGTATGCGCTCTTAACAACCGTACTTATACTCACTTAAACCCACTTTCAATAACCTGCAAATTAAGGAGCAGGTTAATGAAAATTAAAGGGCAGTTTGTGTAGAAAAAGGGTGGTAACTTCTGGATTGTTGCCATGGAGAGGGGTGGTAACTTCTGGGTCATTACAACAGTATTTGTAAAATGTCATGGCACTGGTGGGAGTGTCTTATGCCAATGAGCAATAAGGGCAACTAGGAATCACTTTTGTCAGCCATGTGCTGATTCCTGCCAGCTTCTTCACTTTGTCCTGTCTGGACCAGATCCTGTTTTAGTCATCTGGGTTGTGACCATAAAACAAGTTCTGCCAGTCTCCTGTCTCAGTACAGATAGCCTTCTAAAGCACTTGACATGCAATATTATATTATTTAAACCTTGGAGCAAGTATGCAAGTTAAATATTATTATTATTCCTGCTTTATTTAAAAGGAAAAAGAAAAAGAAACATAGATTTACAAAAATAATTTTAGAATACATTGAAGTATTTAACTTAATACTTAGAATAAAACAAAAATAATTTCTAAGGGCAAAGAGGCTTTATCCTTGCAATGATAACAATTTAGTTATCCATTTTTTCTCTCTCTGATTAATATTTCGCACTAAGCTATCTCCATTCCTTCCTGGCATACTGACCATGTGATGTTCTCTCATACTTTTGTGAAATAGCACATAACATTTTCTATTTTGAAGGCTTCTTATTGAGGGCAATTTAAATATTTAATGTAAAAGCTGGGCCTGAGAACTAAACATTACTATCACTCTTCTGCCTTCATGAAAGTACAAAGTTGAATCTACCACCCATAAAAAGAATGAAAAAAAAATGTATTTTTGCTAAATAGACAACCAATGCTGATATCACTTTCTAAATTAATAACATGGAAATATATCAGTATGGCAAATAAAAGTTCTATAATATAATAAAATCATGATATCCAAATTGCCATTCAGATATGTGCTCAGAGACCAAAAGGAATACAAATTAATGAATTCTCTCTCTCTCTCTCTTTCATTTTTTATAGATGAAAAGGAACTTGAATTATATGTTCTGAGTAGAAAAAAATCTCTTCTTATGTTTTATGCTCTGGTATCATAAACTGTATTGCTACATATAATGCATTATAAACGAGGCCAATATAATTGTAAAATATTAGGCTGCAGTAGGAAAAGGCAGGCCACGGAGAATTAGTAAAATTAGAGTATGTCATCGTGGATTAGGTATGATTTAATAAATTGACCTCAATATTAAACTCACGGCTTAAATCATATTTAAGAACAAATGCCATCAACCTCATCCCTTTGGCACAACAGACAGCAGAGTTCTCGAAAACATTTCTTCTTTTAGTTTTCTTGTCTGTAGATCAGACACACACAAATGACTTCAGGAGGCTCTAGATGTATTATTAACCAGAATAGTGCATCCAGAAATTATATACAAAGCCAATAGTTCCTATTCTGAGAATCATAACAAATGTACTGTCAGGAAACATGGAAAACCTTTTGGGGAAATTCCCACAGGGGAGAAAATAAAAGATGTAACTAAGAAAAGTAGAGCAGAAAAATAATATTTTATTTTAGAAATATTGATTTTCTTTTCTTTCATAATTTTTACTTGGAAAACCAACAGCATCTTTCACCATGATAGGCAATTATGTGGAATAAACTGTCTTTAATGTCTTGAAAAAATGTATGTACTAAATTTATTAAAGTAAAAATAAAGCTTATTATAATATAAGAATAGACTCAGGGTATACAACCTTTTAAATTTTTTTCTGAAGACTTAATAATATACTTCTCCAAAAGCAAGTAAAGTTTTACTTGTTCTGAATATATTATAATTAAGAAATGATCAGGAATTGTATCTTCAAGCAGAGCAAACTGCTCATCATATACAGGGTCTTTGGGAAGACCGGAGTTTAAGAATTCATACACTTCCAGAGATGTAAGTAGGTTGACATCACCTGTAGATGCATGGTTACTCAGGTGAGAATATTGTTCACTGGTTGGCCATCTAAGACCTGATTATTGGTATGATTTTACTCCTGATTAGTTTACTTTCAGGAATAAGGAGCTAGCATTAATTGGTAGCCTAAAACATCATGTTTGCTGAGACTAGTTCTTGCATAATTAAATACATTTACAACCAATTCTGAATGCTATTCATTACCATGACTGCAGAACAATGTCTTTCCACAAATTTTTGAACACATTTTAAATTTGTAATAGCTTTATGATATTGTTTTCCTTTAATTAAATATTTAATTTCATCTTTTGGTTCACATAATGAGTTGAATGGTGGAGCCCAAAAATACATGTCTGGTATCTGTTAATGTGATCTTATTTGGAAAAAGCATCTTTGCAGATGTAATTACATTTAGGATATCAAGATGAGATCATCCTGGATCATCTGAGTGGGCCCTAAGTCCAATGTCAAGTGTTCTTACAAGAGACAAAAGAGGAGACAGAGAGAGAAGAGCAGAAGACCATATAAAGGCAGAGGCGGAGATGAAAGTGACACAACCACAAGTAACTGCTGTGACTCTAGAATCTTGAAGAGACAGGGAAGAACTGCCCTCTAGATCAGAGGGAGTGCAGGCCTGCTGACACCTTGATTTTTGTCTTCGGGTCCCCAGAATGTGAGAAAATAAATTTTTCTAGATTAAAGAGGACAAGTTTATAAAAATTCATTATGGCCGCTATAGGAAAATAATGCAATTACCTAGAATAAACCTTCAATAAATTTAATAAATCTATTTCCCAATAGAAATGCATGTGTGACATAATTTATAATTCCTTGCATATATAAAATATTTTTGTTATGATTGCAAGTTAAATATTTGATTTATAAATTTAAAAAGGCAAACTGGTAAAATTTCCATAGCAAATACTCCAGATTCTGTTTTGTTGTTATCAAACATGAAACCACAATTTAAGAGCTATAGACTATTTTGGGAAAAAACTATTCCCTTTAAACGCCTTTAGATGTTGTTCCGTGATCTTGTAGTATTAAGTTGAGGCCAATCTGAAGTTTCTTGCTTTAGATATATTTGGTTTCATGTGTCTAAATAGCTCTAAAATTATTTATTTAACTCTCATATTTAAAACTTCACAAAGGTAATTTAAGCTCCTTTATAGTACCTGTCATGTAGTGAAAATATTATTTTCAGTTCAGAAAGTTTCAGCTATTATGTTATCAATTATTTCATATTTTCCACTCATACAATTTTCCATTTGGGGAACAGTATATTATTTGTATCTTGAGCTGCTCTTCTCTAGTCTTCAGAGCTTTCATTTCTGTCTGACCCTTTTAATCACATTTTTCAGTTCCTCTGACTGGTATATACTCTGCATAATTGATTGCCCATTACTAATAGTACCAAATGCACTCTTCATTTCTTGCATTATCTTTAATTCTCTAATTGGGTTATTAATTGACTCACACATTTTATATTTCTCACCCAAATTTATTTTTACATTTATTTCCCCGTCATTTTTTAAGCCATGTTTTAATTTATTACATGTAATTTCTTTTATTTGATAGAAATAACATGAAATGAAGTTAAATTGGTTAAAGTATTCATTTATTTCTGTTTCCTATTATAAATATATATTTTTATAATTTTATATTTGTGTGACTACATAATAGTTATACATATTTTGGAGGTCCATGTGACATTTTGACACAAGCATACAATTTGTAATAATCAAATCGGGGTAATTGGGATATTCTTCACCTCAAACACTTATTATTTCTTTGTGTTAGGAAAACTACAATTCCACTCCTATAGTTATTTCAAATGTACAATAAATTATTGTAAATTAAACATCTGTAAATTAAAATTACGCTATTGTGCTACTGAACACTAGATACTGTTCATTCTAACTGTACTTCTACAACCATTAACCAGCCCCTCTCTATTCCCCCCTTTCCACCACCCTTCCCACCCTCTGGTAATCATCACTTACTCTCTACTTCTATGAGATCACTGTTTTAGCTCCCACATATGAGTAACAACATGTGATATTTGTCTTTCTATGCCTGGCTTATTTCACTTAACATAATGCTGTGTGGTTCTATCCATCTGTTACAAGTGACAAGAGTAAATGTTTTAAAATATGTTCTTTTTAATAAGTCGTTTATTTTTATACTTTTATATTGCAGAATCTTTTCAACAGTCTAATAATCTTTGTAGTCTCTGTTTTACTTTCCGTTTATCTCTGATTGAGTTTATAGATGCTCAAACTTGGCACTTGTTCTTTACATTTTCTTTGGATTTCCTTAACATCTACTCAAATACTCTTAGAAATACTATCTTATGTATTAAACCTATCTGCTAATTGTTGTAAGTTTGGTAGTCCCGTGATACAACATCATAAAAAACTTAAGAAGATATGCGATGCCAAGAGGATCAGAGATTATTTTGAGTCTGTGTTTTTCCCATTAACTTTGGTAAAACCTTGATCCTGAGGCAAATATTTCATATTTACAGTTCCCTTCGGCTTGGTCTTTTCTAGTATGTAATGCGGCTTCTCAATGCTGAAGCTATAGGCTTATGATAGAGCTCTATCACAACAAAGAGTAAACTCAATCCCCTCACTGTGGTACACTTTTCATTTGGAGTACCAATAATTTTTCTTCAGAATCCTAAGACGTATTCTTTTAAATGTTATTGATTTATAGTGGCAAAGCTCTTATGTGTGTTTCCCGTGATTTGGATACATCTCTCCAATAAACTATGAGTTCCCAGAGAACATGGATCACATCATTTTATTCCTTGGTTACTTACCAGCTAGCATATTGCCTTACACGGATTTTAAAAATTTGGTAAGTGTCTATTAAATGTTAAATACTGAAAGAAATACATTTTTATTATAAAATTCAGAATTTTTTTTTTTTGAGATGGAGTCTCATTCTGTCATCCAGACTGGAGGACAGTGGGTTGATCTCGGCTCATTGCAATAATAAAAACGAATGTATAGCAAACTGTGTATTTCTGAGTATTAAAGTTTAAAAACCTATCAGCAACCTCAAAAAAACTCACTCAGTAAAATTAATACATTTATTTAGTTTCAGTTCTAATAACTTTAGTAACAAGTAGGGTAGACTAGAGCACCCAGGAAAAACAGAACTAAAAACAAGCTAAACAAAACTGAAACATACAAAAACGGACAAGGAAAGAATAAGAAAAACAAAGGGAAAAAAAGGCTTCAACTGTCTTGCTTGTATTACATGGTCTTAGATTTAACACTGTGAAATTTTTTATTTAAAATGTTCTTCCGGTGCAGTGGCTCATGCCTGAAATTCCAGCAACTTGAGAGGATGAGGCAGGAGGATCAGTTGAGGTCAGGAAGTTGAGACAGGGCTGGCCAACATTCTGAAAGCCTGTCTCTACTAAAAATATGAAAACTAGCTGGGAGTTGTGGTGGGTGCCTGTCATCCCAGCTACTTGGGAGGCTGAGTCAGGAGAATCACTTGAACCCAGGAGGCAGATGTTGCAGTGAGCCAAGATCAACCCACTGCCCTCCAGAAGTTTTCTATGAAAGCCATTGCCTCCAGGGGAAGAGTAGGTGATACCCATCCACAGTGAAACTGCAAGAGTGAGTAAAGGAAATGCATCCTCCCAAATTCTGTGAAACAGAATTCCAGTTTATGAACTATAGGGGACTCCATACATTAATTAAAGAGAGTATGGGAAATGAAGGTCAAGTGACCTTCAAGAATTAGATAGACAGATAAAAATACAGGAATAAAAAATGCTTACTAAAGAGAAATTCCAATAAAATTAATCTTCAAGTTAAAAGTGAATTTTTACCTATGGTCTATATAGATTGATTTTAAGTTGGAATATATATATTTTATACATTTATATGATGTATATATTATATATTTTTTGGAATATATATATGAAATTGAAAATTGTTTTTGTGTCATCATACCACAAAACAACCAAATACAATATGCATATAAATTAGAATTAGATGACCCACCATGTGCATACAGAACATAACTATTCAATTCATTTATTTATAAATTTATTTCCTCAACTAATATTTAGAGAACACTTATGTGTATAAGTGCTACTTAACAAATAGTAATGCATGATGTTCCCAGTTCTGTAGAAGTTATAAAAATAAATAAGACATAAACCATGCTCTCAAAATTCTTACAATCAAGTAGTGGAAATATGATGGATAATAAATGATTCCTATAAAAATAATTCTTGAGAACTCTATGAGAAAAATGTAGAGTACCACAGTATTTCAGATAGGATAGATGGCTATAAATTAACATAGTCAGAAAGAGCTACATTAAGGGCAACAGGGCCAAAAAGGTCTATGAAATTGCAGTTTGCCCAAAGGTAAGCACTGGGCATTACAGAAGTTAACATTATGAGTAAAATTACAGAGGCTACTTAAAGAATAATCTATTTTGGATAAAATGTTGAGTTCGTTTTTAGTTATTTTTTTTTCAGAGTAGATGAGTATGTTTGTTCAGTAACTGACTTATTTGCTCATAGAAGATTAACCAGACAACGTTGTAGTGCTGAACTTGACAGAGAAAGCTACAGATACAATGTTTGTTACATAGTTTTTAAAATAGTTCAGACGTTTCAGAGACAACAAATTGTTCACAATATTTTTTTTTTTTTTTAATGTTAGAATACATCATCTCAGCATATCTTGATTTAGAAAGACTATATTTCCCAGACATTTTTACTGATAGATTTGACAATGCAACCAAACTTGTCAACAGGATGGAAGCAGACATGCTGCATCTAACTAAGAAGTGATCTTAGACAGAGGGCTGCACCCTTCTGCATCTTTGCTACTTTGTGGTATGGGATGTGAGTTTAAAAACTAGCAATTGGAAATCCTTCTTGGACCATGAAGAGGCAAATATATGTGGAACAAGGCAGAGAATTAAGACATATACTTATGCATCTGTGATGCCATATGGCATCTTACGAGCCCTCGATTGCCTAGTTTGCTTAAGCCATAGTCATTGAGGGTTTATATCTGTCAAATAAAGGTAAACACAATATCAACTGGTATACTAGGTATATCAGACATATTGAGTTCTTAATTAAAATATTAAATAATATTAAAATAATATTAAATGTTAAAATATGTTAAATAAAATATAAAATTAAATTAAATTAAAAATTAAATTAAATATTAAAGAAAATATTTAATATACTGATATACCAAATATATCAAACATATTAAGTTCTTAATAAAAATATTTTAAAATTAAATAAAATATTAAATATTTTATTTAATATTAATTACAATATTAATGAAATATTAATAAAATAAAATATTAAACAAATTATAATAATAAAATAAAATAAAATAAAAATGTTAATAAAAATTAATTTAAAATATTTAATATTTAATCAAATCTAAATATTTGATATTTAAGTAATATTAAGTATTAGAAATAAACTGAAAGAACTGAAAGTTCTTTCAGTTTTTCTAAATAAAAGGTAATATATGGGATATTTTAAAATCTAGAATCTGGAAATACATCTAATTTGTATCTTTTTACTATATATTTCAACAAAACACTGTGCACTCTGAATTAATAATATTATGAAATGATGGTGCAACTGTGATCTGGTCCTGTTTTTTGGAAGCCCATGACTATTACTATCTCACATGTACAAGTTTTACCTTCTTTACTGAGTTGGGAGGTGACCAATCCACTGAAATGTGTTTGTGGCAAGTGATATCAAGTAGAAGATAGATTTCAGTTAAAACTAAGCCGTGAGAGTTGTCACAGAAAAGTCAGGGTCCTGAAGAATAAGTCATCAAATAGTAGTCTACAGCTGACATTAGACAAATCAAGTAGTCTACAAAGGTCTAGGAATGCATGGTGTTCAATGAAAGAATAAGAGAGGAAAGTAGCAGACAGGATAGACTTTTAGAGTTTTCCCTAACTTTTCTGTAATGTATTTGTAACCAAGTTGACTGAGGCAGCAGGTATAAAACATAATGCTTGTTGCAGGGACTGAGTGAGGAGTAGACAATATCTTTTTATTAGTAGGACATCAAGTGTAATAAAAAACTGGCAAATGCTACTTTTCCAATTGCCATTCTGGTGTAAGGGAAATAATTCAACACAAATGATGATATTGTGAGAGAAACTTCTTCATTATTAGATAGAGAATTTGAGGCACAGATAACGAATAATTACTCAAATATTATATAATTTACTAAAAACTGTTAGAAGGAAATATATCTCCAGAATAGTTCAGTGTGAAACACTTTCTTTAAAAACAAAAAAATCGCTTTTTCCCTAAACTATTTTGGCACAAGTTCAGGTATTGATAGAGCTTAAGACTCCATAAATGACCTTGTGACACCAGATTGCTGACCTCCAGGGAAGAAGTTTTTGATTTTGATCAAAGGCTAGAGAAAGCTGAATTTTGTGATCTATTTGTAACACTCCTAGAAATACTTGGGAGTAACTAGAGTTCACTGTACCTGTAGTTTTGAGACCCAATCTATTGTTACCACAACTTCTTTTCAAGTCTACTGCTCTCTGATCTCATCAGTAGATAGCGTGATCAAAACAGCATTTGAAGAACAGGCTATGTGGTTCCTGACCTGAGTAACAATGGCAGTCAGTAGTGGCCATCTCAGATATGCATTTTGGATTTACTAATCCTAGGTGATGTAAGTTCATATAAATTTTGGGACAACTGTGTGAACTGTAATTATGTTATAAAGAACTAAAATCTAAAAGACATTGGGATGAGAACAATTACATGGATATATTGTTGTTTAACTTCGAATGATGTTTAATGCCTCTAAATGAATCTCTGCTTATCTCTAAATGTCTCACTTTTCCTCTAAATAAAATCACAATGGTATAGAGATATGTCTCAGGTGAATGCATAATTCTTGATATAAAAGATAAAAACACTTGGACTGGGAATGAAGAATCCCATGTTCTAGATTCAATTTGGTAGGAGGAATTCTAACATGACCTCTAAGGTTATCACCTCATGGTGTGCGCACCTTGCATAATCCCCTCCCCTTGAAAGTGATCAGTCTAATCTAATCAAGTAATTCCTTTAAAGAGAAAAACTAGGGGTCAGAGAAGGCAGAAATCAACAAACTGCATGTTGTGGAGAGGGTCTCATGGTTGGGAATGGTAGGAAGAGCCTTACTAGTCTCAGATTTTAAAATTCTATGGGATGGAGCCACTTATTTATTACAAGATTGCAGCTGTGGAAGAGAATTTAAAAATGATGTAATCCACCGAGAGTAAAATCACAACCTTGTGCTTATTGACATCTCATGATATCCAAATGAGCAAACAATAGTGGAATAAATATTGGATCTGATCTCTCATTTGAATATTGAATTGTGCCATGAAAGGCTGATAATAAGCCAGAAATGAATACATACTTCAATATATTAAACTGCCCTTAACAGTCCATTCATTCTAAATTGTTATCAAGGGAATTTTGCACTGAAATCCCAGGAAACTTTTCTGTCAAAAAGAAATGAAGAAAGTGGTTATGCTTTAACTCATTAAAATTTTATTTTACCGACTGATGTTCTCTGGATAGATTTTCTTTATAGGATACAAATTGCGTTTTTGTTTTTTACTTTGGTCACATTGGGTTGATTAAAAAACCATAGCCATGTTTATGCCCACCTGCTGTATTTTTAGTATGAAAAATAAACAATGCTATATAAATTAAGATTTTTTAAAACTGCTTGATGTTTATAGCATACTAGATATACGTATTTTGCTATTATTTAATAAAAACAATATATGAACCATATAGGAAAGAGGCTTATCTCAGAATAAATTCAAATTTATTCCTAGGACATCAGGGAACTGAATGGAGCCACTGATTTACAACAAATGAATGGATGGCATAAGGCTTTCCAGGATCAGGAAATATTAGCAATAGAGAAAATATGAAATTTAGTAACAGCTGACCTCCCTTGAAATATATTATAAACCCCACCTGCTTGAGACATCAAATAAAAATGTTATTTACTTATCCATCAAGTGTAGAATTAATTACATGTTAACCAAAGAACGCACCAATGGGCCCACTGAACTTACTTAATAACTTAATAAACTTTTCTCCAAAAATGAGGACATAAGCTGGAATAATGGAAGCATGAAGCAGAAATGAGAGATTCATTATCCAGATCTCCATGCTATTTGATTTAAATAAAGCAATATTTATTTTGCCTTCAGTTTCTAAGATATGATCTGAGTCCTAGTGACATTAATTCCACTATAAATGAACAAATATGATGCTCATAAAGCATAATAAAAATTAAGTGACAATTTACTCATTCTATTATTAATTCAATTAAAATTCACATATTGATGGCATTCCATATGTAGATAATTGTGGTACATTCTTGGAGGGTACACAATTAACATAACATACATTTCTCTCCATCTACAGCTGTACAGTATAGTGGGACAGGAAAGTTGGGGTGAGATATGGAGAAGTAAGTTCATTCTTATACATTAAGTGAATTTATTTTGATAGAAAATAGTAGAAACCCCCTCTAGCTCACTTCTATTCATTAAAGTGATAGCTAATTCCAAGTTAAATTCACTTGCAGAAAAAAGGAGTTGTGAGACTGGAATTGAGATGAACAGCTGGTACTCAAAATAAGCATAAATCATCAAAACAGACAAAATAGATCCCACTATGAGAGAGTATGTTAATTAAGAAAAGCTGTTAGCTAAGAGTTTGAAATACAAAGACACGCACAGGCTCAAAATACAGGGATGGAGGAAGATTTAGCAAGCAAATGAAAAGCAAAAAAAAAAGCAAGGGTTGCAATTCTAGTGTCTGATAAAACAGACTTTAAACCAACAAAGATCAAAAAAGAAAAATAAGGGCATTACATAATGACAAAGGGAACAATGCAACAAGAAGCACTAACTATCATAAACATATATGCATCCAATACAGGAGCACCCAGATTCATAAAACAAGTTCTTAAGGACCTACAAAAAGACTTAGACTCTCACACAATGATAGTGGGAGATTGTAACACCACACTGTCAATATTAGACAGATCAACAAGACAGAAAATTAGCAAGGATACTCAGAACTTGAACTAAGCTCTGGACCAAGTGGATCTAATAGACCATTACAGAACTCTCCACCCCAAATCAAAGGAATACATTTTCTTCTCAGCACCACATAGCACTTTTTCTAAAATTGACCACATAATTGGAAGTAAGACACTCCTCAGCAAATGTAAAAGAATGAAAGTCATAACAAACAGTCTCTCAGACCACAGTGCAATCAAATTAGAACTCAGGATTAAGAAACTCATTCAAAACTACATCACTATGTAGAAACTGAGCATCCTGCTCCTAAATGACTACTGGGTAAATAACAAAATGAAGGCAGAAATAAATAAGCTCTTTGAAACCAATGAGAGCAAAGATACAACATACCAGAATCTCTGGGACAGAACTAAAGAATTGTTTAGAGGGAAATTTATACCACTAAATGCCCACAGGACAAAGCAGGAAAGATCTAAAATTGAGACCCTAACATCACAATTAAAAGTACTAAAGAAGCAAAAGCAAACAAATTCAAGTACTAGCAGAAGACAAGAAATAACTTAAGATCAGAGCAGAACTGAAGGAGATAGAGACATGAAAAACCCTTCAAACAAATCAATGAATCCAGGAGTTAGTTTTTTGGAAAAGATTAAGAAAATAGACTGCTAGAAAGACTAACAAAGAAAAAAAGAGAGAAGAATCAAATAGGCAAAATAAAAAAATGATACAGGAGATATCACCACTGATCCCACAGAAATACAAACTACAGTCAGAGAATACTATAAATACCTCCACACAAATAAACTAGAAAATCTAGAAGTGGATAAATTCCTGGACACATACACCACCCAAGACTAAACCAGGAAGAAGTCAAATCCCTGAATAGACCAATAAGAAGTCCTGAAATTGAGGCAGTAATTAATAGCCTATGAACCAAAAAAAGCCCAGGACCAGAAGGATACACAGCCAAATTCTATCAGAGGTACAAAGAGGAGCTGGTACCATTCCTTTTGAAACTATTCCAAACAATTTTAAAAAAGGGAATCCTCCCTAATTCTTTTTATGAGGCCAGTATCATGTTGATTCCAAAACCTGGCAGAGATACAACAACAACAAAAAAAGAGAATTTCAGGCCAATATCCCTGATGAACATCAATGTGAAAATCCTTAATAAAATACTGGCAAACCAAATCCAGCAGCACGTTAAAAAGGTTATCCACCACAATCAAGTTGGCTTCACCCTGGGATGCAAGGCTGGTTCAACATATGCGAATCATAAACATAATCCATCACATAAACAGAACCAATGACAAAAACAACATGATTACCACAATAGATGCAGACAAGGCTTTCAATAAAATTCCACACCTCTTCATGCTAAAAACACTCAATAAACTAGGTACTGAAGGAATGTACCTCAAAATAATAAGAGCTATTTATGACAAACCCATAGCCAATATCATAATAATGGGCAAAAGCGGGAAGCATTCCCTTGGAAAACTGGCACAAGACAAGGATGCCCTATCTCACCACTCCTATTTAACATAGTATTGAAAGTTCTGGCCAGGGCAATCAGGCAAGAGAAAGACATAAAGCATATTCAAATAGGAACAGATGAAGTCAAATTGTCTTTGTCTGCAGATGACACGATTGTATATTTAGAAAGCCCCATCATCTCAGCCCAAATACTCCTTAAGCTCATAAGCAACTTCAGCAAAGTCTCAGGACACAAAATCAATGTGCAAAACCCACAAGAATTGCTATACACTGATAATAGACAAAGAGAGAGCCAAATCATGAGTGAAGTCTCATTCACAATTGCTACTAATAGAATAAAATACCTAGGAATATAACTTACAAGGGATGTGAAGGACCTCTTCAAGGAGAACTACAAAGCATTGCTCAAGGAAATAAGAGAGGACAAAAACAAATGGGAAAACATTCCATGCTTATGGATAGGAAGGATCAATATTGTGAAAAGGGCCACACTGCCCAAAGTAATTTATAGATTCAATGCTATCCCCCTCAAGCTACCACTGACTACCACAGAATTAGAAAAAACTACTTTAAATTTCATATGGAACCAAAAAACAGCCCGTATAGCCAAGACAATCCTAAGCAAAAAGAACAAAGCTGGAGGCATCATGCTACCTGACTTCAAACTGTACTACAAGGCTACATTAACCAAAGCAGCATGGTACTTGTACCAAAACAGATGTACAGACCAATGGAACAGAACAGAGACCTGATAAATAACACCACACATCTACAACCATCTGATCTTTGACAAACCTGATAAGAACAAGCAGTGGGGAAAGGATTCCCTATTTAAAAACTGGTGTTGGGAAAACTGGCTAGCTATATGCAGAAAACTGAAACTGGACCCCTTCCTTACACTTTTTACAAAAATTAACTCAAGATGGATTAAAGACTTAAATGTAAGACCTAAAACTATAAAAAGCCTAGAAGAAAACATATGCAATACCATTCAGGACATACGTATGGGCAAAGATTTCGAGTCAAACACCAAAAGCAATGGCAACAAAAGCCAAAATTGACAAATGGGATCTAATTAAACCAAAGAGCTTCTGAAAAGCAAAAGAAACTATCATCAGAGTGAACAGGCAACCTACAGAATGGGAGAAAAATTTTGCAATCTATCCATCTGACAAAGGGATAACATCCAGAATCTACAAGAAACTTAAACAAATGTTCAAGGAAAAAACCAACAACCCCAACAAAAAGTGGGTGAAGGATACGAACAGACACTTTTCAAAAGAAGACATTTATGTGGCCAACAAACATATGAAAAAAAGCTTATCATCACTGGTCATTGGAGAAATGGAAATCAAAACCAAAATGAGATACCATCTCACACCAGTTCAAATGGCAATCATAAAAAAGTCAGGAAACAACAGATGCGGGAGAGGATGTGGAGAAAGAGGAACGATTTTACACTGTTAGTGGGTGTGTAAATTAATTCAACCATTGTGGAACACAGTGTGAAGATTTTTCAAGGATCTAGAATTAGAAATACCATTTGACCCAGCAATTCGATTACTGGGTATATACCCAAAGGATTATAAACCATTCTACTGTAAAGACACATGCACACACTTTTTTTTTGCAGCACTATTCACAATAGCAAAGAGTTGGAACCAACAAAATGCCCATTAATGATAGACTGGATAAAGAAAATGTGGCACGTATACACCATGGAATACTATGTAGCCATAAAAAAGGATGAGTTCATGTCCTTTGCAGGGACATGGATGAAGCTGAAACCATCACTCTCAGCAAACTAACACAGACACAGAAAACCAAGCACTGCATGTTCTCACTCATAAGTGAGGGGAACATCACAGACCAGGGCCTGTCAGGGGGTGGAGGGCAAGGAGAGGGATAGCATTAGGAGAAATATTTAATGTAGATGTTGGGTTGATGAATACAGCAAACCACCATGGCATATTAATATATATATAAATATATATATTTATATATAAATATATATATTTTTATATATTAATATATAAAAATTTATATATAAATATATATTAATATATACATACACATATATATATATAAAACAAACCTGCTCATTCTGCACATGTATCCCAGAACTTAAGGTATAATTTTAAAGAAAATCTAGAGGCACAATGCTTGAAAAAAATGTTCAAATCACCTACTTAACCCATTCAAGTTATTTATTAAATTTGATTTAATACTGTAAAATAATATTATTAAAACATAACTGAGCTGGGCAAGATGGTCAACTAGATGCAGCCAGGTGGAACAGCTGCCAACAAGGGACTGCGACAATTGGAGCTTTCCTAACAGATCTTCAGAGGGAAGGCACAGAGAGTGGATGCAGGGAAGAAACAAAAGCTGGGCTGAAGGTGGAGGAAGCCAGGAACCCTGAAAGGAGGCTGCCATGCACTGGAACTTAATAGTGGCCCCCAGTGGCTCCAGGGGAACAGGTGAGTTGAACTGGCAAAGAGCAACTAACTTTTGCCATGGACCTCAGGAATGCTGGCAGGAGGAGATCCCTCGACCACCACAGATAGTTGAGTCAACAGGGAGAACTGCTCAGAGAAGTGGTAGGGGCAACAGGGAACCAAGAGGGTTTGGTGTGAGAGTATCTGTAGTGGAGCACAGCCATGGATACCTTTCCCCCAAGGCTTGACTTGCTCCCAGAAGAGGTTTTAGCCATAGGGAACCTTTCAGACCTGAACTCTGCAGGGTGGTTCTTGACCATCACATGAGGCTGGTCTGACCTGAGCACCTGTTGGTTTGCTGGCTTCTACCAGGGTCCAAGCTTGGCTGTACTTGCTTTCATTGCAGCCTTGAGTATACTAAGGGCCTGCATCATAGCTCTTCTACTTGCTGACCATGTCTGACTGGCAGAAAGTTCTAGCAAGGTGGCATTTGCAGCCATGCACCAGCCTGCCCATTCCATCTCTCAACTGCACAACTACACCTTCCTCAGTCCTGTGGCCAAGCCCCACATGGCTTTCCCAGAGCATGTGTGTGGGCAGACCTTGCCTTCCCTGCTCTAACAGCATGCATGCGCCCATGTGCCCTGCCCTGCCACTGCTGGCAGTGGGAGTGCATTCTGCCCCCACCTCCCCTGTCATACCAACATTGGAGTCAAGGCTTTGGTGGGCACAGAGCCCACCAAAACCCTTCGTCCACAAGCACCCTGCCCCTGCACCAACACTGCTGCTGGAGTGAGAACAGTGGACCCTCCCCTACCCTAAGCGGCCACCTCTGCCTCTGTGAATGCTCACAGAGGGTGTATACAGTCCTGTGAATGCAATGCCCTGGCCCCATTCAAACACCACTAGCAATGCAACCATATGTACAGTCACCAGAGGGGTACTCCTCAACTGTGCTGCCTCCAATGTTGGGGCTAACACGCCATGGAGGCCAGCACCCTGATACCTGCTAGCACCCTGACACAGCTGATAAGTGTGAACTCTACCACAGCCATGCTTGCTGCTGTTGACATGTGTGAAAGAGGAAAGATCTTGCTGACACCACCCTTTGGCTAGCGTCATCCATTGAAGTGCTGGGACTAGGAACACTTTGACACCCCATTGGAGTGGGTCCTTAAGGTCAAGGAGTCAGAGAACAAAGTCAGGGCCCAAACAAATTCCCCAAAGCTACAGCATGCAGTACAGGAGTTGTGAACTGACCCTTGGCCCCCTAAAATATTCCAGAAATGAATCCAGTCAACAGAACCAACCTTATACCACAGTTCAACCCACAAGGTCATCAAATAGGATAAAAGAAGAAAAAAAAACAAAGACAGCAACTTCAAAGATTGAAGAAACATCATTTCACAATGATAAGAGAAAATCAGCACAAGAACTCTGACAACTCAAAAAGCCAGAGTGCCTTCTTTCCTTCATATAACGACACTGGCTTTTGAGCAAGGGTTCTGAACCAGGCTCAGATGGCTGAAATTACAAATAGAATTCTGAATATGGATAGGAATGAAAATCATCAGATGCAAGAGTATATTAAAATCCAATCCAAGGGGCCGAGCATGGTGGCTCACGCTTGTGATCCGAGCACTCTGGGATGCCAAGGTGGCAGGATCACTTGAAGTCAGGAGTTCAAGACCAACCTTGGCAACATGATGAAACCCCATCTCCACCAAATAATAATAATAATAATAAATTAGCTTGGAGTGGTGGCATGCACCTGTAGTCCCAGGTACTCAGGAGGCTGATGCAGGAGAATCGCGTGAACCCAGGAGGCAGAAGTTGCAGTGAGCCAAGATGATTCCACTGCACTCCAGCCTGGGGGACAGCAAGACTTTATCTCAAAAAAAAAAAAAAAAACAAAACACCAGTCCAAGGAAGCCAAGAATCACAATAAAACAATACAGGAGCTGACAGACAAAATAGCCACTATAGAAAAGGATGTAACTTATCTGACAGAGCTAAAAAGCACACTACTGGCCAGACGCAGTGGCTCACGCCTGTAATCTCAGCACTTTGGGAGGCCAAGGCAGGTGGATCACAAACTCAGGAGATCGAGACCATCCTGGCTAGCATGGTGAAACCCTGTCTCTACTAAAAATACAAAAAATTAGCAGGGCATGGTGTCGGGCACCTGTAGTCCCAGCTACTCAGGAGGCTGAGGCAGGAGAAAGGCGTGAACCTGGGAGGCGGAGCTTGCAGTGAGCCAAGATCACACCACTGCACTCCAGCCTGGACAACAGAGCAAGACTCCGTCTCAAAAAAAAAAAAAAAAAAATACTATAAATTCATAATGCAATCACAGGTAATAGTAGACCAAACTGAAGAAAGACTCTTAGAGCTTAATGACTGGTTTTCTGAAATACGACAGTCAGACAAGAATAGAGAAAAAGAACAAAAAGGAATGAAGAAAAAAATAAGAAAAATATGGAATTATGAAAAGAAATTATATCTAAAACTCTGGATAGGTGTCCCTGAAAGAGATGAGAATAGAAGCAATCTTGAAAACCTGTTTCAGAATATCACCAATGAGAATTCTCCAAACTAGCTATAAATGTCAACATTCAAATTTAGGAAATGCAGAGAACCCCAGTAAGATACTTCTTCACAAGATCAGCTCCAAGAAACATAATTGTCAGATTTTCCATGGTCAAAATGAAAGAAAAAGTTAAAGGCAGCTAGAAAGAAAGGTCAGGCCAGCCACAAAGGGAAGCTCATCAGACTATTAGCAGATCTCTCTACAGAAACCTTACAAGCCAGAAGAGATTGGGGGCCAATATTGAACACTCTTAAAAAAAAAGAAATTCCAACCAAGAATTTCATATCCAACCAAACTAAGCTTCATAAGCAAGGGAGAAAAAAAGATCCTTTTCAGATAAACAAATGCTCAGGGAATTCATTATCATCAGACTGGCCTTACAAAAGCTCCTGAAAGAAGCACTAAAAATGTAAAGGCAATACCATTACCAGCCACTGCAAAAACACACTTAAATACACAGACAAGTGACAATATAAAGCAACCATAGAAACAAGTCTGCATAACAAACACCTAACATCATGATGAAGATCAAATTCAGAAATATTAGTATCTACCTAAAATCATGATGAAGATCAAATGCACAAATATCAATATTAACCTTGAATGTAAATGGGCTAAATGCCTCAATTAAAAGGCACAGAGTGGCAAGCTGGATAAAGAACCAAGACCCAATGATACGCTTTCTTCAACAGACCCATGTCACATGCAATGACGCCCATAGGCTCAAAATAAAAATATGGGTAAAAATCTACCAAGCAAATGGAAAACATAAAAAATCATGGGTCCTTATTATAATTTCAGACAACATAGAACTTTGACCCAACAAAGATAAAAAAAGAAAAAAATGGCATTACCTAATAGTAAAATGTTTAACAAGAAAACCTAACTAGCCTAAATTTATATGCACCCAACAAGGAGCACCCAGATTCATATGGTAAGTTCTTGAAGGGCTTCAAAGAGACTTAGACCCCCACACAATAACAGTGGGAGATTTAAACACCCTACTGACAATATTATGCAGATCATCAAGGCATAATATTAACAAAGATATTTAGGAACTGCACTCAGCACCCAAATTGACTTAATAGACATCTACAGAACTCTCCACCCAAAACCAACAGAATATGCATTCTTCTCATTGCCACATGGCACATATTCTAAAATCAACCACACAGTTGGACATAAAGTAATCCTCAATGAATGCAAAATAACTGATATCATACAAACCATCCTTTTGAATCACAGCACATTAATATTAGAAATCAAGATTTAGAAAATCATTCAAAACCATAAAATTACATGGAATTGAATAACATGCTCCTGAATGACTTTTGGGTAAATGATGATATTCAGGCAGCAACCAAAAAGTCTTTTGAAACTAATGACAGCACACAAACCACATACCAGAATCTCTGGGACACAGACAAGGCAGTGTTAAGAGGGAAATTTATAGTACTAAATACTCACATTTAAAAAATTAGAAAGATTAAATTCAATAACCTAACATCACTGCTAAAATAACTAGAACCAACAGCAAACCAACCAAAAAACTAGCAGAAGACAAGAAATAACCAAAATGAGACCTGAACTGAAGGAGACTGAGACATGAGAAACCACTCAAAAGATCCAGAAGTTGGTTTCATTTTAAAAATTAATAAAATAGATAAATTATTAGCTAGACTAACAAAGAAGAAAAGAGAGACAATCCAAATAAACACAACTAAAAACCACAAAGAATACCACTGACCCCACAGAAATACAAGTAACCATCAGAAAATATAATGAAAACCTCTATGAACACAAACTAGAAAACCTAGAAGACATAGATAAATTCCTAGATACATACCTGCTCCCAAGACTGAACCAGGAAGAAACTGAATCCCTGAACAGAACAATCATGAGTTTCAAAACTGAATCAATAATGAATAGCCTATCAACCAAGAAAAGCCCAAGACCAGATGAATTCACAGCCAAATTCTACCAGATGTTTAAAGGAGAGCTGGTACCATTTCTGCTGAAACCTCCACAACTTTTTCTATGAGGCCAGCATTATCCTGATACAAAAACCTGGTAGAGACACAACAACAACAACAAAATCTTCAGGTTAATAATATTGATGAATATCAATGCAAAAATTCTCAAGAAAAAATAAATAATAGCAAACTGAATCTAGCAGCACATCAAGTATGGCTGGTTCAACATATGTCAATCAATAAATGTGATTAATCACATAAATCACATTTATGAGCTAAAGACAAAAACCACATGATTATCTCAATAGATGTAGAAAAGACTTTTGATAAAATTCAACATCCATTCATATTAAAAACTCTCAGTAAATCAGGTATTGAAGGAACATACCTCAAAATAACAAAATTCATCTATGACAAACCCACAACCGACATTACACTGAATGGGCAAAAACTGGAAGCATTCCCCTTGAAAACTGGCATAAGACAGGGAGACCACTCTCATCACTCCTATTCAACTTAGTAATGGAAGTCTTGGCTAGAGCAATCAGAGAAGAGAAACTAATAGAGGCATCCAAATAGAAAAAGAGGAAGTTAAACTGTCTCTTTTTGCACACTACATGATTCCATATCTAGAAAACCCCATCGTATGAGCCCAAAAGCTCCTTCAGCTGATAAACCACTTCAGCAAAGTTTCAGAATACAAAGTTAGTGTACAAAAACCACTAGCATTCTTGTATATCCAAAGCAGCCAAGCTGAGAAGCAAATCAGAAAGGCAATCTCATTATCAATTGCCACAAAAAGAATAAAATACCTAGGAATACAGCTACCAGAGAAGTGATAGATCTCTACAAGGAGAATTAAAATCACTCTTCAAAAAAATAAGATAACAGAAACTAATGGAAAAACATCCCAAGCTCATGGATAGTAAGAATCAATATCATCAAAATGGCCGTATTGCCCAAAGCATTGTTCAGATTCAATGCTATTTTTATCAAACTACCAATGACATTCTTCATAGAACCAGGAAAAGCTAGTTCAAAATGTATCTGGAAACAATAAAGAGCCTGAATAACCAAGGCAATCTGTAGGATCTAATTACATTAAAGAGCTTCTGAACAGAAAAAAAAAAAAAAAAACTATCAACAGATTTAACAGACAACCTACAAAATGGGAGCACATTTTTACCAACTATACATCTGAAAAAGGTATAACATCCAGCATCTATGAGACACTTAAATTTACAAGCAAAAAACAACTCCATTAAAAAGTGAGCAAAGAGCATAAACAGACATTTTTAAAAGAAGACATAGATGTGGCCAAGAAGAATATGAAAAAAAGCTCAACATCACTGATTATTAGAGAAATGCATATCAAATCTACAATGAGATACTATCTCACACCAGTCAGAATAGCTATTATTATAAAGTCAAACAATAACACATACTGGCAAGGATGTGCAGAAAAGGAAACTCTTATGCACTGTTGTTGGGAGTGTATATATTAGTTCAATCACTGTGGAAAGCAGTGTGGTGATACCTCAAAGAGCTAAAACCAGAACTACTATTTGACCTAGCAAACCCATTACTTGGTATATACCCAAAGGAATTTAAATCATTCTATCATAAAGGCACATACATGCGTATGTTCAATGTAGCACTACTCACAATAGCAAAGACATGGAATCAACCTAAATGCCCATCAATGGTAGATTGAATAAAGAAAATGTGATGCATATACACCATGGAGTATACACAACCATAAAAAGAATGAGATTATGTCCTTTGCAGGACATAGATGGAGTTGGAGGTCATTATCCTTAGCAAACTAACACAGGAAGAGAAAACCAAATACTGAATGTTCCCACTTACAAGTGGGAGCTAAATGATGAGAACACATGAACACACAGAGGAAAACAATAGATATGGGGCCTACCTGAGGATGAAGGGTAGGAAGAGAGAGAAGATCAACAAAAATAACTATTGGATAATAGGCTTAATATTTGGGTGATGAAATAATCTGTACAACAAACCTCTGTCACACAAATTTACCTATATGACAAACCTGCACATGTACCCCTGAACTTAAAATAAAAGTTAAAATAAGTAAATAATAAATAAAATAAAGCATAACCAAAACAATTGTTGATAAAACTACCATTATAGAAACATAATTGAAAACATTTATTGCAACTATTATACATCAGTATTTTACACTATTTTCTGACTGACTTATTTATCCTAAATAATAAACAGTTCATGAAGTTTGTAACAAAACTTCTGCTATGTTTTATATGAGTTATATATTATAATATCTAATTTAATTTAAATATATGAAAATATAATCTTGTCATATACAATGTTTTCACCATTCTGGGAATCTCTAATTTTGTTTATCTTTAAAAATGAGTATTGTCTTTCTCAAAGATGAAAGTAAAATAAAAGTAATTGTTAATTGAGTTTTAAAATTTGTATTCATAATTCAAATATTATGTAAAATTTGATAAATATTTCTAAAACAAGAAGTATTTCATAATGGTAAAAGTCCAAGTTATCAATAATATATCATAATTTCAAATATATCAAATATATAACAGAATTTTTTCTAGTGTGCATAAAATAAAAACCATTAAAATATATTTTTTAAAACTTTAAGTATCTAGTATTACAGCTAGTGATCATAACCATCTCTCTCAGTAACTGATAGAACAAGCAGACAAAATATCAGTATGCATTTCAATAATTTGAAAAAATTGATCTACCTTTCTGACCTGTTTGATCTTTGTCATATACTTCATCCAACATGGCAAAAGGTATGCAAAGTGCTTGTGAAATGTTCATCAAGAGTAGTTTCAAGATGGCCTACTAGATGTGCCATCAAGATGTGCTACTGTCATTTAGAGAGACCAAAATTTTGACTAAATCAACAAAATTTGAACAAATCTGAGAGAAAATGCCAAATGTGGATGGAGGAAAGCTGCAGGTGCCAATTCTGAAGAGGGAGGAGGCTGTGAACCCTGCCTGGGGTGCCTGGACACTAGGGCTCATTCCTGATCCTTATTAGCTCCTGGGGAAGAGATTGGGAAGAGATGAGGGAAGGGGCTGTGAGACTGCCCTCTCTTGCTGCAGACCTCTGGTATCCTAGCTGCGGGGAACCCCACACTCCCCATCCCCAGACATTTGAACTGGGAGGAGGAATGTCGCCAGATATTAGATGGAGACAGGGCTTCAGCAGTTACAGAGCTGGGAATCTTTGTCCATGGGACATCTTCGGCAGAGCCTAACCATGGGTGCCCATTCCTCAGGGCTCCCTGTCTCCCTTTGAGAGGATCTGGCCTCAGCTATTCACCAGACTAGCAGAAAGCAGGACCAGCTTCCCCATGGGACTGGAGCACATCTGTTTTTCAGGCCCACCTTTTTGCCAGCCCCTCCCAGGCTTCCTGCCTGGCCACCCTGCAGGAGTGTGTACAGCGTAGTCTCTGCTGCTCAGCCTGGATGATCTGCTCCACCTGAGTGCATTCTGGGAGCCTGGTACCCATCAGATCCCTCAGCACACAGAAAAATCAACCCCAAAGTTCTGGAGGAGGGAATCACAAGCAGGTCCTGGTGCCCCAAGGATGTGGCCAATGGCTTGGGAGTGTTGAGCCTGGATCTTTGCCTGGCTCAAACTAGGAAAGCTGAGGAGGAGCCAACACTTACAGAAAACTGAGATAGGTGAGTTGTACAGTTTTACAAGCTTTTGTGGGACCTGGGTGTGCCTCACTCCACAGGACTTGTCCAGTAAGGGTGGCCTATCTTCCTGCCAGATCTCTTCCTAAGGAAGTCTGATGGCCCAAAACATCTAACAATTACAAATACCCCACAGATACAGCACCAGTGATTGGAAGTCACTACCTCAAGACCCAGGAGCAGACCTGGTGAGGAGTCACTTCTCACTGAAGAGAACAGCTACAAATGTAAGGACAAGCAAAGGAGCCACCACTAAGTAAGAACCTATCTACCACTCATTGCTCTCAAGGACTATCCATGGGATCATAGTCCAAACTACATCACCAAAAAACACTTTGCTAATTTTCTCCACTGCAGAAGAATTCAATAACAAACAAAGATTCTGCACAGAGCTTTAGCCCTCTGAAAACTTACAGAAGTAAAGCCAACTGATAATATTCAAATTAACCACAGTTAGAGGAATGCCAGCCCTCTCAGATAAAAAAAAAATGTATCAGTGTAAGAACTTGGCAATTCAAAAAGCCAGAGTGTTCTCTTACCTCCAAATGAGCCCACTAGCTCCCTAGTAATGGTTCTTAACAAGTCTGAAATGACTGAAATGAAAGTCATGGAACTTAGAATCTGGAAGGCAAGGACGTTCATCAAGAGCCAGGAACAAGGTTAAATCCCATCCAAGGAAGCCAAGCCATTCAGTAAAATAATTCAAGAGCTGAAAGATAAAATAGCCATTTTAAGAAAGAACAAAACTGAATTAATTTTGCTGAAAAATTCGCTACGAAAATTTTTATAATATAATCAGAAGCATTAACAGTAGAATAGACCAAACTGTGGAGAGAATTGCAAAGCTTGAAGACAGGTTTTTCAAATGAACTCAATTAGACAAAAATAAAGAAAAAAGAATTTTAAAAAATGAAAACAATTCTACTAATATGGTATTATGTAAAGAGACCAAACCTATGACTCATTGATATTGTAGAAAGAGACAAAAAGAGAGAGAAAAAGCAAGGTGGAGTATATATTTGAAGATATAATGCATGAAAAATTTTCTATTCTTGCTAGAGATATTGACAAGCAAATTCAAGAAATACAGAGAACCTCAGCTAGATATCATACAAGATATCATACAAGATGACCATCCCCAAGGCACATAGTCATCAGATTCACCAAGGTCAATACAAAATAAAAAATCTTAAAGGCAACTAGAGAGAAGGGTCAGAAGATATTGGTGGCTTATTTCCATCATCCTTAAAGAAAAAAAAAATTCAACTAAGAATTTCACACTCTGCCAAACTATGCTTCATAAATGAAGAAGAAATAAAATTCTTCCCAGACATGCACATGCTGAAGGAAGTTGTTTCAACTAGACCAGCCTAACAAGCAGTCCTCAATCTCATATGTCAACTCTAACCCTGAATATAAATGGGCTAAACACTCCACTTAAAAACATAGCATGCCAAGCTGGATAAAAAGAAAAGACCCAACCGTCTGTTGTCTTCAAGAGACTCATCTTGTATGTAACAACACAAACAGAATCAAAGTAATGGGTTGGAGAAAGATTTACTATACAAATGGAAAACAAAAAAGAACAGGTATCTTTATTCTTAAATCAGATAAAAAACTGATTCTCATATCAGTTTAAGCCTTTAACAATTAGAAGGACAAAGAAAGGCATTACATTATGACAAAAGGTACAATCCAAACTATTCTAAATATATATGCACCCCAAATTGGAGCACCCATTTTCATAATACAAGTTCTTTTTGACCCATGAAAATACTTAGACTGCTGTACCACAATAGTAGAAGACTTCAATACATGACTGACAGCCTTAGACACATCACTGAGGCAGAAAACAAACTCCGGAGTTAAACTTATCACTTGACCAATTGGATCTAATAGACATCTACAGACCACTTCACTGGACAATCACAGAATATATATTTTTCTCATCTGTACCCAGAACATATTCTAAGATCAACCACATGCTAGGTCATAAAATAAGTCTCGATAAACAAAAAAATCAAAATCATACCAAACACAACCTCAGCTCACATTGCAATACATATAGAAATGAATATCAAGGTTTCTCAAAACTATACAAATACATGAAAATTACACAACTTACTCCTGAATAACTCTTGAGTGAACATTGAAATTAAGGCAGAATTTTTTTTAAAAAACTGAAATTAATGAAAATAGGGACACAGCTTACCAATATCTCTGAGATACAGCTGAAGCCATGTTAAGAGGAAAGCTTATAGCACTAAACACCTTCATCAATAAATTATGAAGATCTCAAATTAACAATCTAATTTTGCACCTAAAGGAAACTGGAAAAAAAAAGAACAAACTAATTCCAAAGCTAGCAGAAGAAAATAAATACCTACAATTACAGAAAAACTAAATATATTTGAGACACAAATATCCTCACAAAAGATGAATGAAACCAATTATTTGTTCTTCAAAAGAATTTTAAAAAATGATAGATGCCTAGATAAACAAAGAAAAAGAAAGAGAAAATCCAAATAATACAATCAGAAATTACAAAGGCAATATAGCAAGTGATCTTACAGAAAGAATCTACTACCAAAAAAAAGCCCTGGAGCAGCTGGATTCACAGCCAAATTCTGCTAAATGTACAAAGAAGAACTGCTACCAATCCCACTGAAACTATTCCAAAAAAAATGAGGAGGAGAGTTTTCTCCGTAACTCACTATATCTAGCCAGCATCTGCCTGATACAAAAATATGTCAAAGACACAATGAAAAAAAAAAAATTCTGGCCAATATCCTTGATGAATATAGGTGCAAAAATCCTCAACAAAATATTAACAACAAAATAGAGCTGCACATCAAAAAGTTAATAAACCACAATCAAGTAAGCTGGTTCAACATGTGCAAATCAGCCAGTGTGATTAACCACATAACCAAAATTAGAAGCAAAAACCACATGATCATCTGAATAGATGCAGAAAAAGCTTTCAATAAAATCCAACATCACTTCATTTAAAAAAATCCGTCAACAGACTAGGAATGGAAGGAACAGATTTAAAAGAGTAAGAACCATCTATGACAAACCTTCAGCCCACACAATACTGAATGGGCAAAAGCTCAAACCATTCCCCTTGAGAACAGGAAGAAGAGAACCACATAGTACTGGAAGTCCTAGCCAGATCAATCATGCAAGAGAGAGAAATAAAAGGCATTCAAATAGGAAAATAAGAAATCAATCTCTCCTTATGGATCATATAATTCTATACCTAGAAAATCCTAAAGACTCTGCCAAAAAGCTACCAGAGCTGATAAATGACTTTAGCAAAGTTTCAGGATACAAAATCAATGTGCAAAAATCAGTAACATGTCTATACACCAACAATGTCCAGGCTAACAGTAAAATCAAGAACACCATCCTACTTACAATAGCCACAAAGAAAATGAATTATCTAGAAATACAGCTAACTAAGGAGGTGAAAGATCTCTACAAGAAGAGCTGCTGACAGAAATCAGAGATGTCACAAACAAATGGAAAAACATTCCATGCTCATGGATTGAAAGAATCAATATAATGCAAATAGCCATACTGCCAAAAGAAATGTACAGATTCAATGCTATTCCTATTAAACTACCAATATCACTCTCCACAGAATTAGAAAAAAATATTTTAAAATTCAATGGAACCAAAAAAGAACTTGAATGGCCAAAGCAATCCTATGTACATTAAATCTGGAGACATCAATCACACTACCCGACTTCAAACTATACTATGAAGCTTCAGCAATCAAAACAGCATGGTGCTGGTATAAAATGAGACACATATAGCAAGGGAACAGAATAGAAAACTCAGAAATAAAGCTGCATAGGCCAGGTGTGGTGGTTCATGAGTGTAATCCCAGCACTTTGGGACGCCAAGGCTGGAGGATCACTAGAGGTCAGGAGTTCAAGACCAGCCTGGCCAACATGGTGACACCCCCTCTCTACTAAAAATCAAAAACATTAGCTGGGCATGGTGGTGCTCGCCTGTAATCCCAGCTACTCGGGAGGCTGAAGCACGAGAATTGCTTAAACCTGGGAAGTGGAGGTTGCAGTGAGCCAAGATCGCACCACTGCTCTCCAGCCTGGGTGACAGAACAAGACTCTGTCTCAAACAAACAAAAAAAAAAATAAATAATAAAGCTGCACACTTACAACCATCTAATCTTTTACAAGGCTGACAAAAACAAGCAATGAATTTATTCAATAAGTGGTGCTGGGATACTAGCTAGTCATATGTAGAATGAAGCTGGGTCCCCGCCTTTCTCCACATACAATAATTAACTAGAAATGAATCAAAGATTTAAATGGAAGGCCTCAAATTATAAAAATTCTAGAAGATAACCTAGAAGATACCTTTCTTGACATCCACCTTGGCAAATAATTTATGACTAAGTCCCCAAAAGCAATTGTAACAAAAACCAAAATAGGTGAGTGGGACCTAGTTAAACTAAAGAGCTTCTACACAGTAAAAGATATTATGAAAAAAGTAAACAGACAACCTACAGAATGGGAAAATATATTTTCAAATCATACATCAGACAAAGGGCTAATATCCAGATCTATTGGGAACTTAAATCGATAAGCAAAATCAAATAACCCTATTAATAAATGGACAAAAGACATGAACAGACAATTCTCAAAACGAGACATAAAAACAGCCAAAAAATTTTGAAAAAAATGCTCAGCATCACTAATAATCAGAGAAAGGCAAATCAAAACCACAATGAGATGTCATCTCGCACCAGTCAGAATGGCTATTATCAAAGAGTCAAAAACAACAGATGCTGGCCAGGCTGCAGAGAAAAAGAATGCTTATAAATCATTGGTGAGAATGTAAAATAGTCCAGCCACTGTGGAAAGCAGCTTGGAGATTTCTCAAGTAAAATAGAGCTACCAGTTGACCCAGCAACCCCATTGCTGGGTATATAACCCCCCCAAAAAATAAATTATTATATCAAAGAGATACATGCACTTGTATATTCATTGCTGCATGATTCACAATAGCAAGGTTATGGAATAAACCAGGTGCCCATGAATAGTAGATTGGATAAAGAAAATCTGGTATACATATCACAGTACTGTTCAGCCATAAAAATGAATGAAATAATATACACCATTTGCAGCATCACGGATGCAGTTGAAGGCCATAATCCTAAGCAAATTAACTCGGAAACAATAAACAAATATCTCATGTTCTCACTTTTAAGTAGGAGCTAAACACTGAGCACACATGAACATAAGTATGGAAACAATAGACACTGTGGATTACTAAAAAGAGGAAGGAAGAAAGAGGTATGGGTTGAGAAACTATATATTGGGTACTATGCTCACTACCTGGATGATAGATTCATTCATACCCCAAACTTCAGCATCCCAAAATATTCCTATGTAACAAG
This sequence comes from Pongo pygmaeus, assembly GCF_028885625.2. NCBI lineage: Eukaryota > Metazoa > Chordata > Mammalia > Primates > Hominidae > Pongo > Pongo pygmaeus. The sequence continues at coordinate 49,098,735 of NC_072378.2, forward strand.
CTTGCACATGTACCCCCTATATCTGATTTTTTAAAAAAGAAATGTTCACCAAGATAAACCATATTCTCTACCATAAATGTGTTGTCAATAAATTTCACATATCATTTCAGTAATGAATAAGATCTTTAACTACAATGGTATTACATGAAAAAAACGATAATAATAAGATATGTAAGTAAGCCCAAATATTCAGAAATTAAGCAACACACTTTTAAATATCCTTTGTGTCAAACAACACCAGAAAAATTCAAAATTATCTCAAACCAAATGAGAATAAAAATTCACCATATCAAATTATATTTAATGCAGCTAAAGCAGTAAAGCAAAATATTGGACATTTAAATGACAATATTAGAAAAGAAGAAGCTGTTTCAACAACATGCGCTGTGATCAATATATGTTTAAAAAGTAGACATTGAATTCAAAGCAGAAAATGGAAAATTAAAACACCTAAAAGTGTAAAGCATGAAATAAAGTATGGGCAAGCTATAAAAAAAAGAAATTCAAAATGTGAGTAAATATATAAAATTACAATGTATATATAAATGGGAGCAAAACTAATTTTAAAAAGAGAAAAAGAAATTGTATTAACAAGAGATAAAATGGGATCTTTCTAATAACAAAATCAGATCTTTCAAATAATAAAAATACAATAAGGATATTATAAGTCATTTTATGCAAATTAACTTGTTAACAGACGAACAAATTTTCTGAGAAGAACAACTTTTAAAAAACTGATCAAAAAGAGTAGAAAATGGCATTATAGCTACTTTAGAAACTAAATCTGTAAGTTATAAAAACAATTACACTCAAAGTCTCTAGGCTCAGACAGCTTTAAACTTGAAACTTATCAAACATATTAGCAAGAAGCAATAACATTTTTTCTCACACTCTTTCAGAAAATAGAGAACAAGGGATTGTTTCTCAAGGTATTTTTGTGAGTACAGTGTAATACTGATATTATTTTCCTTCACCATGAGAAGTTTTTAAAACCCCAACTTTTTATTTTAATATTCATCATAAGCATAAACACAAAATCACTTAATGCAATATTATCAAATGTATTCCCACTAATGCAAAGTGTCTTTAGTATTCAAAAGTAAAATGTATAATTTGCCACATTAAGATTAATAGAGGACTAAAATTGTATGATAAAGTAGATACAATCGAGTAGTAGAAGAACATTTTACAAAATCATTGATAAAATATAATGACACTTCATGTTTAAAAAAGTTCTCAGCACATTGGGACTGGAAATAATTTTTAATATGACAAAGAGCATTTATGGAAAAACATATTTGATAGAGAAAAGTTGAGTTCCCTCCTATACAGCTAAAGACAAGGCAAGCATGTCTACTCCCACCATTTATTTTCCACATTTTACTTGAAATTCTAACCAGTGCAATAAGGTAACTAAAAGAAATAAAAAAAATAAAGATTAGAAAGAGAAATAAAACTGATTTTATTCTCAGAAGACGTGATAGTTTGCATTCAAAAACTATAAAAATTACTAAAATAAATATGTACATTTGGCAATATTACAGGCTACACTATTACATTGCTATCATGTAGATATACAATTAGTTTTCATGTAGTAGCACTTAGCAGTTATAAATTGTAATTAATAAACTACTTTGTACAACAGCATAACAAAACTCAAATACCTAAATGTATCTATTTTAAAAATGTGTAAAATGTCTACAAAATATTAATAAGACTTAACTACAAAAATATGCCATGTTTATGGATTGGGAAACTGAATGCTGTTAAGGGATCCGTCTTCTTTAAGCTAACGCATGGGCTCATTACAATTCCAATCAACATTTCAGAAGGCTATTTTGGAACCAATGGACAAAGTCATACTAAAATGTATATGAAGATTCCAGAAACCTATAATAGTCAAGATATTTTTAAAAATAATGACAATATTGAATGTCATCCACTACTTGCTTTAAAAGCTTACTGTAAATCTACAGTCATCAATCCAGTGTGATACCTGCATAGTGTAAGACAATTAGATCAATGAAACAGGATCGAGTCCAGAAATAGCACCACCTACATACATTTAACTAATTTTAAATAAAGTTGTCATGTAAAAAAGGATTGTGTATTAAACCCTGATGGTGAAATAATTGAAAATACAAATGAAAAATAATGACTCTCTGTGTAAAAGTTATTTTGAGATTAATTGTAGGCCTATACATTAAAATGAGAACTATAAAGCTTTTAGAAGAAACACAGGAGATTATCATTGTGATCTCAGAGGAAGCCAAGTTTTCTGAAAAGTATATATGTAAACGGTAACTGTGAAAGAAAAGAAATAAAGAATAGAATAGAATACAATAGAATAAATTGAGCCCCAAACAAGTTAAAATTTATTCTCTTCAAAAGAAATACAAATATGGAAATAAGTTACCTACAAACTGGCCAATATATGTAGATACATAGATAGATATAGATAGATAGATAGATAGATAGATAGATAGATAGATAGATAAATAGATAGATAGATTTAGGTACATGAATCAAGATTATATATTAAATATTTTACAGATCAATAATGAGACACAACTAATAAAAAAAAAAAGCAGGGCAAAGTCTTGAAGAGTGATTTCTCAAATGAAGACGGATGAACGGTAATAAGCACAAGAGAAGGTACTCAACATCTTTAGTCATCAGTGAAATGAAAATGAAAACCACAATGAGACACAGTTCACAATCACTAAAATGGGTAAAATCAAAATATTCCAGAACACTGGATTGTTGATGAAGGTATGGATCAATTGTAACTGTCATTACTTTCTCATGAGAATTTAAAAAAAATAAAAATTTAAATTAAAATAGTAAAACTGCTAGGAAATTATTTATCATTTTCTTATGAAAATTTAATACACAACATAGACTATGATCCAAGAATTCCACTTCTGGGTATTTACTCAAGAAGAATGACATTTGCAATAATGTTCATAGAAGGCTTATTCAAAATATCTCCAAAGCAGAAAAAATATCCATCAGCAGATTACTGGAATAAAAAATATGCTACATTTGTGCAATGGAATCTTACTAAATAATAAAAAATAGATTACTGCTACGTATAAAAACATGGATAAGTCTTTAAAAACATTATGTTGAGGGAAAACAATCCAGACCCAAAATTACACCCTATACAATTTCATTTATGTTAATTTCAAGAACAGGCAAATCTGATGTTTGTCTTTGAGTAAAAGGTATTGATTGAAAAGGTATACCAGGGACTCCCCAATGTGAGATAAAAATGTTGTTTATTCTTGGTGTTTGAAATGCTTTTTCTTTTTAACACGGCTAATAAGAAAATGCTTTTTCTTTTTAACATGGCTAATTGTCAAAACTCATAGAATTGCACACTTAATATTTGTGTTTGATCAGAAGTTTGAGAAAGCAGTTTTTGCTGGCTGAGTGTCATCTCCTACAGAAATCAATAGACTAGTTAAATAAGAATTTATAGCTCTAAATTTTATTCTGTCAGGGAGTTACTATATTAAAAGGTACAAGCTTTGTCTTGAGTTCTTATTGATGACTGAAGACAGCACATTACTTAGTTTACTACTGCAATAATTCTGCTCTTAGTAGAGCAGGTGGTTTACTGGACCAGTAGTTATCTGGTAAATGTGATATACACAAAATTTAATATTCAGCTATGATTATTGTTTACTATATATGTGCATTTATTAGGTCCATCCAGCAATATTTTCTGGATATTAAATGTGATAAATATGGCTCTGAAGTTGGAATTGCTACTTTATATTTACACTTTGTAAAGTAATTATATTTTTCTTTAAATTCTTAGTATTTTTAAGGCAAACATATTGTTACTTTAACTTAGTACATTCTCCTACTGTTAATGTATGCTGACACATGGGCCTTAGAAATGCATTCAGAATCAAATAATAAGTTGTCAGTTATAAATATAGGTATAAAAAAGAGAGAGAGACATTCATATGCATTTTTTTCTACTTGTGCTGATTTCTAGTCCTTGTCTCTGCAAGAAAGGTGTATCACCAATTTCAACATGGGATATTTTAACTCAGCAAAATTAGTTTCCCTTTAATCCCCAAATAATTATTTGCCCTTTAGAATTTTGAGAAAGAAAGGATGCCGTGGAATTGAAGGAAGATAGAGAAAAATCATACCATAAATTCACAGTAGTGGGGGGAGGAGCCAAGATGGCCGAATAGGAACAGCTCCGGTCTACAGCTCCCAGCGCGAGCGACGCAGAAGACGGGTGATTTCTGCATTTCCATCTGAGGTACCCTGTTCATCTCACTAGGGAGTGCCAGACAGTGGGCGCAGGTCAGTGGGTGAGTGCACCGTGCGCCAGCCGAAGCAGGGGCGAGGCATTGCCTCACTCGGGAAGCGCAAGGGGTCAGGGAGTTCCCTTTCCAGGGGTGACAGACGGCACCTGGAAAATCGGGCCACTCCCACCCGAATACTGTGACTTTCCGAAGGGCTTAGGAACCGGTGCCCCAGGAGAGTATAGCCCACACCTGGCTCAGAGGGTCCTACGCCCACGGAGTCTCGCTGATCGCTAGCACAGCAGTCTGAGATCAAACAGCAAGTCGGCAGCAAGGCTGGGGGAGGGGCGCCCGCCATTGCCCAGGCTCGCTTAGATAAACAAAGCAGCCGGGAAGCTTGAACTGGGCGGAGCCCACCACAGCTCAAGGAGGCCTGCCTGCCTCTGTAGGCTCCACCTCTGGGGGCAGGGCACAGACAAACAAAAAGACAGCAGTAACCTCTGCAGACTTAAATGTCCCTGTCTGACAGCTTTGAGGAGAGCAGTGGTTCTCCCAGCACGCAGCTGGAGATCTGAGAACGGGCTGACTGCCTCCTCAAGTGGGTCCCTGACCCCTGACCCCTGAGCAGCCTAACTGGGAGGCACCCCCCCGCAGGGGCAGACTGACACCTCACACGGCCGGCCAGGTACTCCAACAGACCTGCAGCTGAGGGTCCTTTCTGTTAGAAGGAAAACTAACAGAAAGGACATCCACACCAAAAACCCATCTGTACATCACCATCATCAAGACCAAAAGTAGATAAAACCACAAAGATGGGGAAAAAACAGAGCAGAAAAACTGGAAACTCTAAAAAGCAGAGTACCTCTCCTCCTCCAAAGGAACGCAGTTCCTCACCAGCAACGGAACAAAGCTGGACAGAGAATGACTTTGACGAGCTGAGAGAAGAAGGCTTCAGACGATCAAATTACTCCGAGCTACGGGAGGATATTCAAACCAAAGGCAAAGAAGTTGAAAACTTTGAAAAAAATTTAGAAGAATGTATAACTAGAATAACCAATACAGAGAAGTGCTTAAAGGAGCTGATGGAGCTGAAAACCAAGGCTCGAGAACTACGTGAAGAATGCAGAAGCCTAAGGAGCCGATGCGATCAAATGGAAGAAAGGGTATCAGCCCTGGAAGATGAAATGAATGAAATGAAGCGAGAAGGGAAGTTTAGAGAAAAAAGAATAAAAAGAAACGAGCAAAGCCTCCAAGAACTGTGGGACTATGTGAAAAGACCAAATCTACGTCTGATTGGTGTACCTGAAAGTGACGGGGAGAATGGAACCAAGTTGGAAAACACTCTGCAGGATATTATCCAGGAGAACTTCCCCAATCTAGCAAGGCAGGCCAACATTCAGATTCAGGAAATACAGAGAACGCCACAAAGATACTCCTCGAGAAGAGCAACTCCAAGACACATAATTGTCAGATTCACCAAAGTTGAAATGAAGGAAAAAATGTTAAGGGCAGCCAGAGAGAAAGGTCGGGTTACCATCAAAGGGAAGCCCATCAGACTAACAGCGGATCTCTCGGCAGAAACCCTACAAGCCAGAAGAGAGTGGGGGCCAATATTCAACATTCTTAAAGAAAAGAATTTTCAACCCAGAATTTCATATCCTGCCAAACTAAGCTTCATAAGTGAAGGAGAAATAAAATACTTTACAGACAAGCAAATGCTGAGAGATTTTGTCACCACCAGGCCTGCCCTAAAAGAGCTCCTGAAGGAAGCACTAAACATGGAAAGGCACAACCGGTACCAGCCACTGCAAAATCATACCGAAATGTAAAGACCATCAAGACTAGGAAGAGACTGCATCAACTAACGAGCAAAATAACCAGCTAACATCATAATGACAGGATCAGATTCACACATAACAATATTAACTTTAAATGTAAATGGACTAAATGCTCCAATTAAAAGACACAGACTGGCAAACTGGATAAAGACTCAAGACCCATCAGTGTGCTGTATTCAGGAAACCCATCTCACGTGCAGAGACACACATAGGCTCAAAATAAAAGGATGGAGGAAGATCTACCAAGCAAATGGAAAACAAAAAAAGGCAGGGGTTGCAATCCTAGTCTCTGATAAAACAGACTTTAAACCAACAAGGATCAAAAGAGACAAAGAAGGCCATTACATAATGGTAAAGGGATTAATTCAACAAGAAGAGCTAACTATCCTAAATATATATGCACCCAATACAGGAGCACCCAGATTCATAAAGCAAGTCCTGAGTGACCTACAAAGAGACTTAGACTCCCACACATTAATAATGGGAGACTTTAACACCCCACTGTCAACATTAGACAGATCAACGAGACAGAAAGTCAACAAGGATACCCAGGAATTGAACTCAGCTCTGCACCAAGCGGACCTGATAGACATCTACAGAACTCTCCACCCCAAATCAACAGAATATACATTTTTTTCAGCACCACACCACACCTATTCCAAAACTGACCATATACTTGGAAATAAAGCTCTCCTCAATAAATGTAAAAGAACAGAAATTATAACAAACTCTCTCTCAGATCACAGTGCAATCAAGCTAGAACTCAGGATTAAGAATCTCACTCAAAACCGCTCAACTACATGGAAACTGAATAACCTGCTCCTGAGTGACTACTGGGTACATAACGAAATGAAGGCAGAAATAAAGATGTTCTTTGAAACCAACGAGAACCAAGACACAACATACCAGAATCTCTGGGATGCATTCAAAGCAGTGTGTAGAGGGAAATTGATAGCACTAAATGCCCACAAGAGAAAGCAGGAAAGATCCAAAATTGACACCCTAACATCACAATTAAAAGAACTAGAAAAGCAAGAGCAAACACATTCAAAAGCTAGCAGAAGGCAAGAAATAACTAAAATCAGAGCAGAACTGAAGGAAATAGAGACACATAAAACCCTTCAAAAAATTAATGAATCCAGGAGCTGGTTTTTTGAAAGGATCAACAAAATTGATAGACCGCTAGCAAGACTAATAAAGAAAAAAAGAGAGAAGAATCAAATAGATGCAATAAAAAATGATAAAGGGGATATCACCACCAATCCCACAGAAATACAAACTACCATCAGAGAATATTACAAGCACCTCTACACAAATAAACTAGAAAATCTAGAAGAAATGGTTAAATTCCTGGACACATACACCCTCCCAAGACTAAACCAGGAAGAAGTTGAATCTCTGAATAGACCAATAACAGGAGCTGAAATTGTGGCAATAATCAATAGCTTACCAACCAAAAAAAGTCCAGGACCAGATGGGTTCACAGCCGAATTCTACCAGAGGTACAAGGAGGAGCTGGTACCATTCCTTCTGAAACTATTCCAATCAATAGAAAAAGAGGGAATCCTCCCTAACTCATTTTATGAGGCCAGCATCATCCTGATACCAAAGCCTGGCAGAGACACAACAAAAAAAGAGAATTTTAGACCAATATCCTTGATGAACATTGATGCAAAAATCCTCAATAAAATACTGGCAAACAGAATCCAGCAGCACATCAAAAAGCTTATCCACCATGATCAAGTGGGCTTCATCCCTGGGATGCAAGGCTGGTTCAATATACACAAATCAATAAATGTAATCCAGCATATAAACAGAACCAAAGACAAAAACCACATGATTATCTCAATAGATGCAGAAAAGGCCTTTGACAAAATTCAACAACCCTTCATGCTAAAAACTCTCAATAAATTAGGTATTGATGGGACGTATCTCAAAATAATAAGAGCTATTTATGACAAACCCACAGCCAATATCATACTGAATGGGCAAAAACTGGAAGCATTCCCTTTGAAAACTGGCACAAGACAGGGATGCCCTCTCTCACCACTTCTATTCAACATAGTGTTGGAAGTTCTGGCCAGGGCAATTAGGCAGGAGAAGGAAATCAAGGGTATTCAAGTAGGAAAAGAGGAAGTCAAATTGTCCCTGTTTGCAGATGACATGATAGTATATCTAGAAAACCCCATTGTCTCAGCCCAAAATCTCCTTAAGCTGATAAGCAACTTCAGCAAAGTCTCAGGATACAAAATCAATGTGCAAAAATCACAAGCATTCTTATACATCAATAACAGACAAACAGAGAGCCAAATCATGAGTGAACTCCCATTCACAATTGCTTCAAAGATAATAAAATACCTAGGAATCCAACTTACAAGGGATGTGAAGGACCTCTTCAAGGAGAACTACAAACCACTGCTCAAGGAAATAAAAGAGGATACAAACAAATGGAAGAACATTCCATGCTCATGGGTAGGAAGAATCAATATCATGAAAATGGCCATCCTTCCCGAGGTAATTTACAGATTCAATGCCATCCCCATCAAGTTACCAATGACTTTCTTCACAGAATTGGAAAAAACTACTTTAAAGTTCATATGGAACCAAAAAAGAGCCTGCATCGCCAAGTCAATCGTAAGCCAAAAGAACAAAGCTGGAGGCATCACACTACCTGACTTCAAACTATACTACAAGGCTACAGTAACCAAAACAGCATGGTACTGGTACCAAAACAGAGATATAGATCAATGGAACAGAACAGAGCCGTCAGAAATAATGCCACATATCTACAACTATCTGATCTTTGACAAACCTGACAAAAACAAGAAATGGGGAAAGGATTCCCTATTTAATAAATGGTGCTGGGAAAACTGGCTAGCCATATGTAGAAAGCTGAAACTGGATCCCTTCCTTACACCTTATACAAAAATCAATTCAAGATGGATTAAAGACTTAAATGTTAGACCTAAAACCATAAAAACCCTAGAAGAAAACCTAGGCATTACCATTCAGGACATAGGCATGGGCAAGGACTTCATGTCTAAAACACCAAAAGCAATGGCAACAAAAGCCAAAATTGACAAATGGGATCTAATTAAACTCAAGAGCTTCTGCACAGCAAAGGAAACTACCATCAGAGTGAACAGGCAACCTACAAAATGGGAGAAAATTTTCGCAACCTACTCATCTGACAAAGGGCTAATATCCAGAATCTACAATGAACTCCAACAAATTTACAAGAAAAAAACAAACAACCCCATCAAAAAGTGGGCGAAGGACATGAACAGACACTTCTCAAAAGAAGACATTTATGCAGCCAAAAAACACATGAAAAAATGCTCAACATCACTGGCCGTCAGAGAAATGCAAATCAAAACCACAATGAGATACCATCTCACACCAGTTAGAATGGCAATCATTAAAAAGTCAGGAAACAACAGGTGCTGGAGAGGATGTGGAGAAATAGGAACACTTTTACACTGTTGGTGGGACTGTAAACTAGTTCAACCCTTGTGGAAGTCAGTGTGGCGATTCCTCAGGGATCTAGAACTAGAAATTCCATTTGACCCAGCCATCCCATTACTGGGTATATACCCAAAGGACGATAAATCATGCTGCTATAAAGACACATGCACACGTATGTTTATTGCAGCATTATTCACAATAGCAAAGACTTGGAACCAACCCAAATGTCCAACAATGATAGACTGGATTAAGAAAATGTGGCACATATACACCATGGAATACTATGCAGCCATAAAAAATGATGAGTTCGTGTCCTTTGTAGGGACATGGATGAAACTGGAAATCATCATTCTCAGTAAACTATCGCAAGAACAAAAAACCAAACACTGCATATTCTCACTCATAGGTGGGAACTGAACAATGAAAACACATGGACACAGGAAGGGGAACATCAGACTTCAGGGACTGTTGTGGGGTGGGGGGAGGGGGGAGGGATAGCATTGGGAGATATACCTAATGCTAGATGACGAGTTGGTGGGTGCAGCGCACCAGCATGGCACATGTATACATATGTAACTTACCTGCACGTTGCGCACATGTACCATAGAGCCTAAAGTATAATAATAATAATAGTAATAAATAGAGCCTAAAGTATAATAATAATAATAGTAATAAAAAAAAAAAATTCACAGTAGTATAGAATGCACCATGTACCAGCAATCATTATAAAAGTGCTAATATATACACATATACATAAATTCTACATTTACAAATATATAAATAAATTTAATCTTCTACCAAACATATAATTGCATACTTGAATTAAACATTTTACTCTACAATCAATAGAAATTGTATGAATATTTTATTTATAAATATATACATTTAATATAATTATCATGATATATAATGCTCTACAATTTTTCATTTTTATACATTACACATAATTCTTATTACATAGAGATCTAGTTTATGTTTAGGACAGTATCATTATATATATATAGATATATATATATTTTTTTTTGAAACAGTGTCTCGCTCTGTCGCCCAGGCTGGTGTGCAGTGGCCCGATCTTGGCTCACTGCAACCTCCACCTCCCAGGTTCAAGCAATTCTCCTGCCTCAGCCTCCCGAATAGCTGGGATTACAGATGCCCACCACCATGCCCAGCTAATTTTTGCATTTTTAGTAGAGATGGGATTTCATCATATTGGCCAGGCTGATCTTGAACTCCTGACCTCAGGTGATCCGCCTTCCTTAGCCTCCCAAAGTGCTGGGATTACAGGCATGAGCCACCGTGCCCAGCCAAGTATTATTACATTTTATAAAAGCTATAATAGCTTATTAGACAGTCTTCTATTTGTAGGCATTTGAGTTGCATCCAATTTTCTGCTCTACCAACAATGTTTCCAGAAGCATTGCCCAAGTAAACTCTTTCATTCAGAATAAAATTCCAGAACTTGAAACTATTGGAAAAAGCATATGCTTATTTTGTATCTTTTGGCAACGATTGCATCTCATCGGGTCTTTACAAAAATTGTCTAATTTTTTTCCATCTTAAAATCAATAAGATATTTGTCACACCATCATTAAAAGGCAGAATTATCAATTGCTAACACAAGTTTCCTTTGGTAGGGAACAATAACTTGTTCTCCCCTTCTTCAATAGTAATAGAATGTTAGTCAAATAAATGATATTCAAATTAAATACTACATTTACTTGTCCAATTTGGAGCTAAGTGCAGCCATCTGACCAAGTTCTGTCCAATGGATGTTAGCAGAGCAATTCCGTGGCAGTTCTGGAAATCTTCTTCACACGATACCCTTCTTCATCCTTCTACCATCCCCTTGTCTAGAATGCCTCCCTGAACTCTGAGGATAGTATTTCCAAGGAACGGGAGCATGGTGTGCTGAAAGTAGCCAGAGCCCCAGGTGCCCTCATTAAATATTCTACCAGTCTATCTGGAGAAGGGAAAATAACAAGTTTCTATTTTAGTCAACTCTCTATCGATTCTTTGTTTTTCTGTTACCAAACTAAATCTTTAAAATTTTCCAACCTTTATAAAATTTGGCAAACATAAGTGCTGACAATACAATCTTGTTACTTTACTTTGCATTTACTGACCATTGGTCATATTAAAAACATTTTTGTATGCTTTCGTCCATTTATATATTTAATGTTAATTATTGGCTCCTGTATTTTTCTTATTTTTGTCATTATTTGCCTTCTCATTGATTTTTAAGAGCCCTTTATATTTCAAGGGTATTAACGCTTTGGCTTTCTATTGTATTTTTCCAATTTTCATTTGTCTTCTTATCTGTTTATATTTTGTAGCATAAAAGATTTTTCACTTTAATCAGTCCAGTGCTATTTTTCTTTTCTGTTTTGAAGTTTCTAGCTTTAGTATTTAGATAGTCTTTGAATGAAGGGTTATAGTTTAGTAGAAAATGGTGAGAATGGAAAGTCTGACTACAGGACCCATTTCTTCTTTGGTTTGGTTCTTCCTTTCCTATCGGGCTTCTAAATTGGATCTCCTTCCATAATAAGTGATGTTAAGATATTTTAGCTTTGCTGGCAAAGATGAGGGCTCTAAGCAGCATAAAAATCTCTCTTTTGTATAAAAAGTTCTGTGATCAATCTTAAACTATGCCTCATTTTCTACAAGGTGTCATGTCAAGACTATTACAAGTGTTCAGAGTTTACTGGCCGTATCTTTGAAATTCTCTCTGTTTGGTCTGGTAGTGAATATTAAGTAATAAAAAAAAGTGTTCAAAAGAAATTGGCAACATTTTTACATCCTCCTTAAAGTTTCTTTTATTTAAAAAATAAAAACAAGAGTTGTGAGTCTGAAAATTATTGATATTTTATAATAAACCTGAAGAGGCAAAGAAGAATTAATGTATGACTTCAATGTAGACTGAGTTCAGGTATGATAAGACATAATTATAAGAACCTAGAAAGTGCACATAAGATTTCTTTTTTTCTTCAGTTCTTTTTTTTTCATTATTATACTTTAAGTTTTAGGGTACATGTGCACAATGTGCAGGTAAATACTTAAAGATCTAACTTTAAAATTCTGACTCCAGTTAAAAGCCAAATACACTGATTTTTTCCTATGTTACCAGAAGCCCTCTGTAAGTGATATTTGATGTTAACTTCTTCCTTTTAAGTCTATGTCCTACACTTTTTTTATTTTCATCTGTATCTATATTCTCTCCCTAGCCGACCTCATCTAGTTCCACAGATAAGATGGTGATATACATTTTCCCTGTATCATCCTTGGATTCTCCCTTGAGCTCCAGACTCACATGCCCAATTGCCTCAATGACATCTCCTCTCAAATTTTTAGTGAGTATTTCAAACAGCCTGACCAAAACAATAGTGATCTGCTTGCCGCAGATCTCCTTGTTATTAATCGTTCCCCTATCTATCCAGTTACTCAGGACAAATTGTAGGAGTTATTTTTGTCCTCTTTCTAATGCAGCCGTATAAAATCCATCAATATGTCTTGTCTATTCTAATTTCAAAACATATTTCAAATCTTATCTCTTCTCACATCTTCACTGCTAAATACATAGTTCCTGCTACCATCATATCTTGTCTGGATTAATGTAATGGTCTCCAAACTCAATTCCTTGTTTCCATATCTATCTTTTATAATTCAATATACATATAACAGAGAAATATTTAAAATGTATCCATCATAGCACACTGATCTTTGCTTACAATGCTGGAAGTGTTTCTAGCACACTTACAATATATTTCTTGTATAATTCTAGGACCAGCAAAAAACACACGATCTGGACTTTGCCTACCTAACCTCACATCTCTGATATTATTCCCCACTGCTCCCTTGTTTACTTTACTTCAGTAACGCTAGTCTTCTCTCCAGTGACCCACTGAATATGCTAACTCATTCCATTCTCTGGAGTCTTTGCCTTCTCTATTTGGTGGTGATGGGTGTCATAGGGGGTATAAAACTACTCCAAGCAGAAGAAAGACAACTACATTTAAAGCAATTCTATAGACATTCTCTTTCTTATAACTTTATGTAATTGTCTTTATAAAAACTATCCATATCTGGTATTCTATTATTTATTATTTTGATTATTTATATCTGCTATTTAAGTATGTATGGACACTGTGAGGGTGGGATTTCAGTTTGTCTTTTCTTCCACTATATACCTAATATGTTGCCTGGATCTTCGTAGGGGCTGTAGCTCTATTTTTTGCTCAAATGACAGAAAATATAGGTTATTGCTTGCAGATGGTATATTTGTTAGAAACTGGCAGCCACAATAAAATGCCACAAATTGTATGACTTAAATAACAGAAACTTATTTCTCACAGTTACGGAAGCTGGTTATTCCAAAATCTAGGTGCTGGCAGATCTGGTTCCTGTTGAGGGTTTTCTTCCCCTTGCAGATGGCCACCTTCTTGCCATGTCCTCACATGATGAGAGACAGAACTCTGACGTCTCTTCTTTTTCTCATAAGAACACCAGCTGCATGATTAGGGCCCTAACCTATGACCTCACTTAACCTCTATTATGTCTTCGCAAGCCCTATGTCCAATACGGTCACATACAGGGCTAGGGCTTCAACGTATCAGCCATTCAGCTGTAACCTAGAGGTTTTAACCACAAGTTTGGTAGTCCATACAAAGCCACTATCTGTGCTCCTACCTTGTCAAAACAGTAAGGTATGTCCAGGAGTTCTAGGAAGTTCTACGTTGAGGTCTACTTAGTGTTTTGAATATATTTATAAGAATGTCTTCATTTACTTAATGTTTTTCTGTGAATTAGAGTACAACTTCAGATTTATTAATACAAACTGGGTGATTCTTCCTTGATAAAGAATTGTCTGATCCTACTCACAGTATTGAATCATTATTTCTTGGTCTGTTTCTTCAATTTCTCATTGCCTAACCAATATCAGCAGAAGTCAGCTAAACACCCCATACAGACCACAGTGTATCAAATTATCATTGGAAAGTAAAGTGAAAGTGATTAGAAAATGAATATGAAACACATGTTCATACTAAGAGATGTATAAGAATTAAAAAGTCTTATCTAAAATCTCTTAACCAAATCAAAATTATTCCACTTGCTTTTGGAGAGATTCCTTACCTAGAATTGCTTGATGGTCTAGATGGATTTTAAGAAGTCTCTTAAAAAGTGTGTGATATGCTGTGCTGTGTCCATGTTCAGGGGTGTATAGAGAAGTTTGGGACGGGGCCATGGTTTTCAGCTGCTTCTCAAAAGAATGTGATATTCTGAGAAGATCTGGATGACATATTTGAGGTGACATAGATATTAGAAAGCAACATTTGTGTAATGAGCTAATACTTACCTAGATTTAAAACTGAGAACCATCTGTCTAGTTTTCCTCAACATCAAGCATGGAAAATTCTTAACGCCTTTCAAAGTCCTGATCATCGACACAAGCGACAATCTATTTTAGTCCTTTGGGTTGCCATAATAAAATACCTTAGACTGGGTAATTTATGAATAGCTGATATTTATTTCTTACAGTTCTAGGGGCTGGGAAGTCTGGGATTGAGGCAGCAGCAGATTTGGTATCTGATGAGGGCTCACTTTTCTGGTCCATAGATGGCACCTTTTTACCATGTCATCATATGGCAGAAGGGGCAAACAAGCTCATTGCGGACTTTTTTTTTTTTTTTTTAAGACAGAGTCTCGCTCTGTGGCCAGGCTGGAGTGCAGTGGCACGATCTTGCCTCACTGCAACCTCCGCCTCCTGGGCTCAAGTAATTCCCCTGCCTGAGTAGAACTCCTCAGCAGAACTCCTGACCTCAGGTAATCCGCTCGCCTCGGCCTCCCAAAGTGCTGGGATTACAAGCGTGAGCCACCGCACCCGGCCCGGGTCTCTTTTGTAAGGACACTAATCCCATTCATGAGGGCTCTGTTCTTATGGCCCAATCAGCTCCCACAGGCCATAGATTATAACAGCATCGCATTGAGGATTAGGCTTCAGAATATAAATTTGGGAGGGATTGTTGGGGAGGACACAAACATTCAGAATATAGCATAGTCATTACCAGCTAATTACCTGATTATTGGTTTCCCGAGTAATCACAAGCTTTCCAACATGTCCGAATGCATTGAATATTCATTCATTTTGAAGGAAGGTTACTGTTCTGTTTAAATTAACTAAGAAATTTAGTTCTGTTTTCTTTTCTTTTCTTTTTTTTTTTTTTTTTTTTTGAGACGGAGTCTTGCTCTATCGCCCAGGCTGGAGTACAGTGGCGCGATCTCGGCTCACTGCAAGCTCCGCCTCCCAGATTCACACCATTCTCCTGCCTCAGCCCCCCGAGTAGCTGGGACTACAGGTGTCCGCCACCACGCCTGGCTAATTTTTTTTGTATTTTTTAGTAGAGACAGGGTTTCACTGTGTTGGCCAGGATGGTCTCAATCTCCTGACCTCGTGATCCACCCGCCTCGGCCTCCCAAAGTGCTGGGATTACAGGCATGAGCCACCGAGCCTGGCCGAAACTTAGTTTTGATTTGGCTATAATCTATAAATTCAATACATAAATGATAAATTCAGTAAATAAACAATAACTATTATAAATTTATAATTTTATTCACAAATCTATAAATATAATCCAATAATAAATTTAATATATGAACAATAACACATAAATCCTACATAAATAAATCTCTAAAAATTAAATAAATAAACGATATTAATATTGTTTTTCTGAACTGAAGTCTACTTCAAATTCCTCAGGACACTAATGGCAAACACAATACACTGAAGGAAATGCATACTTATGTTAGCAAAAATGATCTATCTTTTGGAACTACATCTGGCTTAGAATTTCACTTTTCCTATCTTAGCACGTTCCAAGGATGCACAGGATCAAGCATACAAATGGAGCTGTGAATCTACTGGAAGTTACATTTTTCCCTGAAACTTAATCTATCTGAAGTCTGCACGCCTTTTTGCCTGCAGCAGTTCAATTCTGACAATCTAGCCATGAGTTAGAGTGAACAATTAGACTGAAGACTTTATTACACAATTTCTTTACTGTTAATCATTCTGTGTTATTTTTGCTACAACACACACACACACAGGATCATTTATGATACACATGATTAGCTTGTGTTTTGTAAAAGGGAAGGTATCCACTTCTAATGTTACACAACTTTCTAGTTCATCAGTTATCAAATTATGATCCAGGGCCTAAATCAAATCCTTGGCCTGTTTTTGTTTGGCCTGAGAGCTAATTTTTTTTTTCACTTTTAAAGGATTGTTAAAAACATTCTAAAGAGAAAAATGAAAAGAGAAGAGGAAAAATAAAAATATACAAAAGAGACTACTATATTGCCTGCAAAACCCAAAATACTGACTATATGGTTGTTTACTTAAAAAGTTTGCTGACTCTTTTGCTAATTTATTATTTAATGGCATATAGTTTTTATTTACATTTAGAGGGTTTTAGCTATTTTTGCATACAAAAACAATTATACAAAATTGTTAGAATTCCTACTAGAGTCATATACAAATTTTTGGAATCCCAATTATAATCATAGCTTATTACTAACAGACATTCAGGCATTCATAGGTACTACAGATACTCATATACTCATATATCAAATTCAAGCTAGGCTGCTGGGAAATATGTGTTTATGTTACCTGGCAATGGAAAGAAAGTCCAGTTAATGTGGAAAAACCATCCACATTCCCAAGTAAAAATATATATATATATATATATATATATATACACATATATAATTGTGCATAATATTGTTTTACTTAATGTTTTTCCTCCCACTCATCCCACATTGTGCATCCCCCTTCATCTCAACAAAATAAGCAATTACCTGCTGAATCTTGAGGATGAGATCACTGTTATTTATATTTCTTTGCTTAAACAATGTAAGAAATGGAGTGCTACTTCTTTAACTGTCAGAAGCATGCATACCTAGCATACCTTTAATTTAGTGCTGGGATACCACATTAGCACCTTCGTTGTTGTTTTGTACCCTTCCTAAAACTTTAGCACTGAAATAATATCTTCTGGCAGGCGTTTCTTACACTGTTTCTCACTGCCAGATGGGGAAAAGTACGGTATTTATAGCCCTTGCTCACTTCATTGCCATCAGGGCTCAGTGGGTCTGCAGGATCCCCTCAGCCTGGAGCAAAATATTGTCCCTAGGTGGGGAGAGTAGGATCACCCTGCCATACCTCCCAGGGGTGTGCAAGTCCGAATAGAGCTAGGTTTTGGACTGGTCCAGGGGGAAAAGGCTGTTGGCCAGGCTGTGCTGGATCTTGGCCAGGTTGTGGCTGGAGCGACCAGGTGCTCCCGGTCACCTTCGGACTGGAAGTGGTTTAGTAAGCTAAGGCCGAAGGTAATGGTCAGGATTGCGGGCACGGTGAGGAAAAAGACCGGGTGCGGGCTCACGCACAAGCCCAGCCTGTGGCCGATGGACTGGAGCCCTCTGCGAAGCACCTGCCGCAGCATCCTCCACCAGGTCTAGCACAGTGACAAGTGCAACACAGGACCCCTCCACCCCTCACAGTCACCCATCCCCGTCAGGATAGACAAACATACTATTGCCATCGCCCCCACTCTAGAGGTCTGTACCGAACACTGCGTTCGCCTTCCTTCAGTTTGCACAATTGCTGTGCTTTGGCGCTTCCTAGGCGCACCTACCTGCACTTTTTCCAGTTTCTCAATACTGCAACAGGTGCAATGAAACAGCAAATACGAAAAGCAGGCGGCTTCGTTATCCCGTATTCCTTCACTCTCTCTGCCAGAATTCGTGTTTCTTTGCTCTAACCCTTCACCTCAGTGCCCTGGCATCCCCACCCACCGCGCCTGTTTCCCCAGCCTCCTTGGTGGAAGTGGCCCCCGCGTACTAGACGGACTAATGTGAATTCCCTCTCCAGCATGATAGATTGCAGTTCCAAACTAGAACTCTAAAAATGAGACTGTAAAAATGTAAATGTGTCCCTTTAGAGGGGCCTTAGTGGAGATGGAGGGGTGAGAAGGCAGAATTATTCGCTTTTAAGAGCATTTATTTATCTTCTTTAAGATTAGGAGATATACCTAATGTAAATGACGAGTTAATGGGTGCAGCAAACCAACATGGCACATGTATACATATGTAACAAACCTGCACGTTGTGAACATGTACCCTAGAACTTAAAGTATAATTAAAAAAAAAAAAAAAAGATTTTTTTTTCTCCTCACTCACTCCGTTGGCAAGATAATGTAATAGGAAGTGAGGTGAAAATGCTGATGGCCCAATACATTTGGGGCTATTTAGAGCCAGAAGAGCTGGAGAAAGGGGGAAATGAGAAGGCAACTTTGTATATATTCCTGTAACCCTCTGCTCTCTAATTTTGTTTCAACAATTTGAGAACCAGATGCAGAGAAGCACATGCTGTATTTCTAATGATTAATTGATCACGGGATCTCCGCAATATACCCCTCAAAATCTGCAGTCCTGGGCTCTCTATGGGGCTCCTGCGTTCTTCCCAAAGGAGAGAGCTGCCAGCACCAACACCCTTGGCTGTTTGCTTCTATGTGTCTGCCTTCAGTGAAAGTTCAAATGCACATCCTCCACGTGCTACTCCTTTGTAGCTTGCAGTTGTCAAAGTTGAAAGTCAGCACACCAGCTTACCTCCATGGGTGAAGTGAAAGGCGTCTAGGCGTGGCATAATGTATGCCACGTGTAAGAAATGTTTTGTTGCAATAAATGGATTATTTGGATGATGCCAAACTGAAGGTGGGAGGGACAGTTTAGTGGCTACTGAATTCCTTTGGGAAGAGGTGGCAGCTTAAGGAAGTAGAGAGGAAAAAGAATTGAAAGGATGTGGTAGCTATATAGGAGCAAGATGAACAGGACTTTGTGATTGATGAAATGTAAATGTGTACACTAAAAGCCAAGCATGAGATTCTTAAATGTTCAACTTGCATACATGAGAGTAGAAGAGCATTAGTAATATTCCAGGCCAGGCGCGGTGGCTCACGCCTGTAATCCCAGCACTTTGGGAAGCCGAGGCCGGCGGATCACGAGGTCAGGAAATCGAGACCATCCTGGCTAACATGATGAAACTCCATCTCTACTAAAAATACAAAAGAATTAGCCAGGTGTGGTGGCACCCACCTGTAGTCCCTGCTACATGGGAGGCTGAGGCAGGAGAATGGCTTGAACCCAGGAGGCAGTGAGACAAGATCATTCCACTGCACTTGAGCCTGGGTGACAGAGTGACACTCAGAATAAATAAATAAATAAATAAATAAATAAATAAATACCTAAATAAAAAAAATTCCAGCCCTGATTTCAGAGATAGCAGTAATGGAAGGATATGAGAGAGGTGGACTCTGCAAGAAAACATACTTAGGTGAAAACACACTTAGGTGAAAACACTTACTCTGATGTTTATGAGTTGTGTCACATTGGCTTAATGATGGAGATAATTTAATTCTCAGTTTTTCCAGCTGTAAAATGCACATAATAATACTTACGTCTTAAGGTAGTTGTGAGGGATACAATGAGATAATGTATTTAAAGAACTTAGTACAAGAAATGGCAGATAGTGAATACTCAGATATTTTAATTATTTTTATTTTATTTTACTTTACTTTTGAGACGGAGTCTCGCTCTGTAGCCCAGGCTGGAGTGCAGTGGTGCGACCTCTGCTCACTGCAACCTCCACCTCCCGGGTTCATGCCATTCTCCTGCCTCAGCCTCCCCAGTAGCTGGGACTACGGGCACCCGCCACCACGGCCGGCTAGTTTCTTTTTGTATTTTTAGTAGAGACGGGGTTTCACTGTGTTAGCCAGGATGGTCTCGATCTCCTGACCTCATGATCCGCCTGCCTCGGCCTCCCAAAGTGCTGGGATTACAGGCGTGAGCCACTGCACCCGGCCAGATATTTTAATTATTTAATATTTTGTTATTGCCTTTTATATACCTAACAGCTACAATGGGAAAAAAGCATACAGTCGGCTCTCCATGTCCACCGTTCTACATCTATGGTTTCAAATAAACCTTGGATCAAAAATATTCGGAAAATTGAAAACAAATACAATAGATAATACAAATTTAAACAGCAATACAAGGTGAGATGCAGTGGCTCGTGCCTGTAATCCCAGCACTTTGGGAGGCCAAGGTGGGCAGATCACTTGAGGTCAGGAGTTCAAGACCAGCCTGACCAACATAGTGAAACACTGTCTCTACTAAAAATACAAAAATTAGCTGGGCATGGTGGTGGGCGCCTGTAATCCCAACTTCTCGGGAGGCTGAGGCAGGAGAATCACTTGAGCCCAGGAGGTGGAGGTTGCAGTGAACCAAGATCTCTCCACTGCCCTCCTACCTAGGTGACAGAGCAAGACTCCATGGAAAGAGAAAGAAAGACAGAAAGAAAGACAGACAGAAAGAAAGAAAGAAAGAAAGAAAGAAAGGAAGGAAGGAAGGAAGGAAGGAAGGGGGGGAGGGAGGGAGGGAGGAAGGAAGGAAGGAAAAAGAAAGAGAGAGAGAGAAAGAAAGAAAGAAGAAAGCAAGAGAAGGAAAGAAAAAGAGAGAGAGAGGAAGGAAGGGAGGGAAAAGAAAAAGAAAGAAAGAAAAAGAAAGAAAGAAAGAAAGAAAGAAAGGAAGGAAGGAAGGAAGGGGGGGAGGGAGGGAGGGAGGAAGGAAAAAGAAAGAGAGAGAGAGAAAGAAAGAAGAAAGCGAGAGAAGGAAAGAAAAAGAGAGAGAGAGGAAGGAAGGGAGGGAAAAGAAAAAGAAAGAAAAAGAAAGAAAGAAAGAAAGAAAGAAAGGAAGAAAGAAAGAAAGAAAGAAAAGAAAGAAAGAAAGAAGAGAGAGAAAGGAGAGAGAAAGAAAGAAAGAGAGAGGAAGGAAGGAAAGTAGGGAAAAGAAAGAGAAAGAAAGAAAAGAAAGAGCCAGAGAAAGAGAGAAAGAAAGAAAGAGAGAAAGAGGAAGGAAGGAAGGAAGGAAGGGAGAAGAAAAAGACAGAAAGAAAGAAAAGAAAGAAAGAAAAAGAAAGGAAGGAAGGAAGACAACTATTTACATAGCATTATATTGTATTTGCAATTATAAGTAATCTAGGATGATATAAAGTATAGAGGATAGAGGAGCATGTGTGTAGGTTACATGCATTTTTATATAAAGAACTTGAGCATTTCAGGATTTTGTTATCAGCAGGGGTTCTGGAACTAATTTTTTAAGGATACAAAGAGATGACTATATATGTGTGTGTGTATATATTTGTGTGTGTGCACATGTATTAAGAAGCGCATGTACATGTATGTGTCATATATGATATTTAACATATTTACTAAATAATACATGAAATATTAAGACAAAAGTTTTCTAGTAGTTATATATAGACAAATACAAAAATATTCAGTATGTACTACTAAAAATTTTACGGTTTGTTTGAAGTTTTCTTTTCCAGGCAAAGTTTTGAGGACATCAGCTAGGGACTTAAGCTTACATTGACTAAATGTTTAGTATCTACCAGCACTGTTCCTACTTCATATGCATTACCTCACTTGAACCTTTTCAAAACTCCTATCCTGTGGATATTATTATTCAAATTTTATAGATTAAAAATATTAGATAGGAAGAGTTCAGTTCATTTGTTTATGAGCCTTTAGCCATGTGGGATTCATAACTAATCTGTCTAAGGCCCAAACCAGTGTTCTTTTCACTGTATCATGGTTTGTAAATCAAAATAATATTGCTATCATTGCAAAATAATATGCTATCCACCTCTCTCATATCCCTCCAAATAATGTGATAGCATATTATTTGCATATATTTGTATAAAATATTTTTTCTCTCAGATACTCTTATAATACTTGTTTATCTATCTAGAATATTTCTGGACTCTGCCAGTTTAGCCCTACTTTGTCACAATTGTCATAGTTGTGGTGGCCTATCTGCAATGGGTGCTTTTTCAATCATGACTGAACTCTTCAGAATGTAAGCATATCAGAATCACTGTATCAATAGGATTTTGCCATGAAAACAGAGAAAAATAATAATAATAGTCCATATATATTTCTTACAATTGCCAAGTGTTTTTCTCAGCACATTTATTAGTGAATGTAGGTCCTTTCCAATTCTATTCAATTTAAACTGCCCTCCAGCGTTTGTACAAAGGAAACAATTCCATTAATTATCAAAAGGAAATTTCACTTTCAACTTTGTAATTACCTTACTCAAATTTAGAATAAATTGATGTTTTAGAAAATAGTTTCTTCCAAATCATTTTTTAAATTAAGTTTCTTTTTAATAGATTTTCTTGATTCCTATCAAAGTACAATCAAATAAGTGCATAAAGGATATAATGAAAAACTATTGCTTTTCCTCAACCACTCTCAACAGCCATCCTTGCTCCCAAGTGTAAACTTTCTAATTTTTGTGGACACTTCTTTGATTAGTTACTGCCATATTGCAAGTAATATTTTATATATTCAAAACTATACTCACAAATTTAGACCAAATAACTTCAGGACTTTATGCAGTTGATATTTTTCTAAAACATTTTTAAAAATAATTAAAAACTTAACATCTCTTTCCTGTTGAAAACTTGAGGAAAATGCTGATAAACCCTATTACGAAAATAATGATTACCATTTATTGGGACTTCATATGTCTGACACTTGAAACTATCACTTTAAATGTATTTTTTCAATTTAGTGCATACATTCAACATGTCAGGCTAGAAACAAAAAGGAAATCCAGGCTGTGTAATATTAGACTAATTATTCCACTGCTAAGTGGCAGAATCAATATTGGAAAACATTTCCTTCTGATTCCAAGTTCTAGGTGCTAAACCTCTGAATTCAACTGTCTATGAATAAAAGCAAAAAGAGGAAAATAAATATGAGTTATTAGCCAACCAACCAAAGGAAAGATTTTAACACGTTATTATATATCCTTTCATGATTTTTTTTTTCTGTGCAGGGGTTAGGAAGGGAATGAGTGGGAGAAAGAGATAAATAGGTGTAGCACCAGATAGCTTTAGACCAGTGAAACTATTTTCTGTGATAACATAATGACAACATTACATTATGATTTGGCAAAACACATAGAACTACAAGACACAGAATAAACTCTAATGTAAATTATGAACTTTAGTTAATAATAATGTATGAATAGTTTCATCATTTGTAGTATTACACGTGCCAATGCAAGATGTTAATAATAAGATAAATGGGTTTGGGGGAAGCATGTGGAAGAGGGAGTATGGGAATTTGCTGTACTTTCTGTTCAATTTTCTGTAAACCCAAACTGCTAAAAAAACAAAGTCTATTGCTTTTTGAAGAATGATAAATTGTATTATGTTGTTAATTATTATGATTAACATGTAACAAGTTTCTAAATTGTGAGCTAGGAAATATGGATGCATGTATATTATTACTTTCATTTTTAGATTATTATGCTGAAGTGTAGAGTATGCAGTGTTTACCTGCAACCATGAAACTAGTAATTGGAAAGGCCTGGACTTAAACCTAATTTGTCTTTCTAAAATTTTGTATCTTTTTAATACTACCTCACTTGTATGATACTATTTCTTTTTTTACTAAATGTCTAAAATCAATGTTCCTATCTTTCTTATTTTACTCTATATTAGACTAAGAAATACCTAAAAAGAAACCTACATTTTATCTTGTACTCCACATCTGAGCATTATTGATCAAAATAAAACACTCAGACTAAAATCTAGTTTTAACACTAGTTTATCTCCTAAAATTCCTGGTTTCATTTTGCTTTTGTCCTTTGTAGATTTCTTACTGAAAAGAATTATGAGCAGAAAATATATATATGACATACATATATACATATATACACACATATATTAGATATATATGCACTGTATCTCCAGTGCTTGCACTGTAAAGGTCTTTTACAATATCTTCTTTAATATCCTTCCAGAAACAAAAGTCCATCATAAATTTTGTATTAATTTTTTCAAAAACCTGGATATAAAATAGACCTTAAATTTCTTACTTAGAAATCCTCTTTCTATTCTATGACCTCAATTAAGCAAGTAAATCTACCCTAAATATGTAAAATAAGAGGAGGAATTTTATGAATTTATCCACAACTGTTACTTTAATACTTGAAATTAATATTTCCATTCTACTAGTTCAACAGAATTTGGCCAATTTTTTATTTCAAAGTAATTTCAAACTTACTAATATGTAGTGAAAATAGTATTAAAAATTTGACACATGTTTTTTACCCAGATTCCCAAATATCAACCTCTTACTACACTTGGCTTGTGTTATTCTGAGTGTGAATATCAGCATATACACATATACATGTATGGATAGAAACATAAATAGGTAAATGTAAATGTAAATATATATTTGAAATGTTTATAAGTAAGATTCAGACAAAATATCTCTTTACCTCCAAGTATTTCACTATATATATTTAATAAACAAGAGCATTCTTTTCCATAAACAGATTACAGTTACCAAAATCAGAAAATTAACATTAATGCAGTATTAATATGTAATCTACAGACTTTTTATTCAAGTTATATGAATTTTCCCACTAAGGGCTTTAGTCTGATTTGGGATTCAATTCGTTATTACATGATGTATTTCATGGTCACATCTCTTCAGTTTCCTTTAATCTGGAACACTTCCTCATCTTTGTTTTTGCTCCATAACTTAGAAAACTTTGAAGATTAAAGAGAAGCATTTTGTAGAAAGTTCCTCAATTTGGATATGCTCATAATAAAACATTGGGAGATAGCAGAATTGCATTGCTGTTTCAACATTCAAAACGATATTCTGAGTAGGCATTTTAAGGCATGCAATGTGAAGAGAGAAGCTTTTTGGTTACCATCACCCCAAAGTGTCTCATGTCACTTCCCATCAAACTAACCTCCAACCCCCAGGAGCAACAACTTTGGATCTTTTGCCACAACAGAAAAGTTTTCTCTATAATAGAATTTCTCTTTGGAGAAAGGCTTTTTTTTTTTTTCTTCATCTACTCTTTCTGTAAAGTGAACTAGAAAAATTAGAAAGTATTCACATGTTGTATTCTCAATTTCTGTTTTTTGATGTAATAAATGACTACACTTTCTACCCACCATAATCTCCTGCTAGGTTTGTGATGTTCTTGTTATGTTTTTCCTCTTTTAGGTCAGTACTGGTTATAGGTAGATCCTAATATGCCACTGATAGCAGCTATGCCCAGGTAAATCTGACTTTTCTGATATGCCTCATTAAATAAAAATAGTTTCTGAAACTAGCATAAAAACTTTCATCTTTGAATCTTAAATTATTTTACAAACATTAATTCTTTCAGAACTTATACAAGATGTGTATTATTGAGTCACAGATTTATGGAGTCTTAGAGATGGATGGGACTTCAGAAGACATCTGGTTTAACTTCTTGGTTTCAAAGATAAAAAAAACTGAGGACCAGTGAAGTAAAATGATTTGCTTAAACAGATCCTTTTACAATTTTGGCTTCAGAATAATAAATAAAATATGTCAACCCATAGAAAACATTTCTAATGTATATATAAATTCACTTTGTATGCCACTTTCTAATTTGGAGGGTAAATAGACATGTATTTCAAGGTAGGGCCAGAGAATTGGGGGCTGAGGCATAGTAGGGGCAAGTTGGTTTATACAATAATGGGTCAGTGATTGGTGTTTTGTAGAGTGGTTCAAATTTAAAAATCTATTATATATTTTAAAATAGCTAAAAGAGTGAACTTTGAATATTTTCACCACAAAAAATGATAAATGTTTGAAGCAGTAGATATGCTAATCATCCTGATTTAATCATTTTACACAATGTATATGTGTACTAAAACATCACACTGTGTCCTGTAAATATGTACAATTATTATGTGTCTATTAAAACAAAAGAAAACTTAAAAAGAGTTGATATATTGGCATAAATTAATGATTAAATTTACTTTCTTATATTGCTTGATGATAAAGATAATTTGCTCAAACATCTGTCTTTAACAAATCTCTCTCCTCTCATTTCATTCTCAGATTGTTATCCCAGCATCTTTCCTTTCTTTCTCATCTGCCTCCTGTCACAAACACATATAAGTCACCCAACAGAAAACATTCATGAAAGAAGAAATTTTAAAAAGATATGGAAGAATGTAAAAAATAGCTATCAAAAACTGTTGTGAAAGTAGTTAAAACATGATGAAAATTTTGCATTTCCTGAGATTAAGAAAACAAAAATATTACTGAAAAGATAATCTTTACTGAGCTTTCATCTCAAAATTAAGTAATGCTCGGGTCCTGTAATCAAGGCACTGATGATCTACCAGGAAAAATGGTCCTACTAAAAAGCAGAGTGCAGTGAGTACCAGAACCACGGGGCATAGTGGGTAGCGGTGGAAGGGTGATTAAAACTGGATATATTTGGAAACATTTTAGAGACAGGTTTGAAGTGGGCCCATGAAGGTAAGCAGTAATGTTGGTGACATTGAACTTTGGCCATCTGCTTCTCTTCTATTCTCCCAAAGATGTAAATAAATAGAAGGAAAAGCCAAAGAAAAATAACAGGCTGATGAGAAAATCAAATGTCTAATTTAGAAACATAATGAAGAAACTAAGTATTTGGAATATAACTGAGAATGTGTAAACTATTCAGAAAGTACATAATGACATTTTTACATTGTATAGAAATTGAGATTTGGGTGATGATAAAAGAGTGAATAGGCTGGGCGCGGTGTCTCATGCCTGTAATCTCAGCATTTTGGGAGGCCAGGCTGGAGGATCACTTAAACTCAAGAGTTTGAGACCAGCCTGGACAACATGGCAAAAAAACTGTCTCTACAAAAAATAAAAGAAATTAGTCAGGCATGGTGGTGTGTGCCTGTAGTCCCAGCTACTCGGGAGGCTGAAGTGGGAGAATCTCCTGAGCCAAGGAAGTCGAGGCTGCAGGGAGCCATGATAGCACCACTGTACTCTAGGAATAGATTACAGATATGATGAATAAACACTAAGATGACTAAGGAGGGAAGCAGTGGATTGTCTAAAAGTCACAGCTGTAAGTCTCTAAAATCAAATAAGATTGAACAGAACATCACAAGAATTACTGTAAACATCAAAATACCATTTGACTCAGCAATCCCATTACTGGGTATATACCCAAAGGATTATAAATCATGCTGCTATAAAGACACATGCACATGTGTGCTTATTGCGGCACCATTCACAATAGCAAAGACTTGGAACCAACCTAAATGTCCAACAATGACAGACTGGATTAAGAAAATGTGGCACATATACACTATGGAATACTATGCAGCCATAAAAAATGATGAGTTCATGTCCTTTGTAGCGACATGGATGAAACTGGAAACCATCATTCTCAGCAAACTATCGCAAGGACAAAAAACCAAACACTGCATGTTCTCGCTCATAGGTGGGAATTGAACAATGAGAACACGTGGACATGGGAAGGGGAACATCACACACTGGGGCCTGTTGTGGGGTGGGGGGATGGGGGAGGGATAGCATTAGGAGATATACCTAATGTTAAATGATGGGTTAATGGGTGCAGCACACCAACATGGCACATGTATACATATGTAACTAACATGCACGTTGTGCACATATACCCTAAAACTTAAAGTATAATAAAAAAAAAGAAAGTAATAAAATACATTTTCTTCTCTAAATTTTTCCTATATTCCTTTTGCGTGTCTCTTTTCTGCACAATACTTAATTAAACTAGGAAAGACTACATAAATGGTGAATAGTGACTGATGAACTAGGGATATGAAAAGTTACAATAATACCATAACTTATAAACATGAAGAAGAAAGAGTAATAGTTTTAAATAACTGAGAGGTAGAATACCTTCCTCTGAAAATCATAGCATGTAAAAGCTGGACCTGCTTTACTTAGCCCCATGGAAGTTGAGTGACTTGCCCAAAGTCACAAGGGAAAATAGTCCAGCTCTCAATTATCTTTTCAGCACAAAAACTCTGATGTGCTACAGACCCACATATCCAGCCATCCTAGTGGCCTTCCTAAGTGGAAGACAAATAACCTCCTCAAGTATAATATGCTTCAGTCTAATTCATTATCTTTTCAACCTCAATCTGTTCCTTTTGTAGCTTTCAATCTTGATGAAGAATACTATTCTTTGTAGTTCATAAGAGAAAAGACTGTCAGTTATACTAGGTCTTGTCCTCTCATACACGCTGTTAATTAAGCTAGCCTGAATCTTAGAGGCCAGAGAAATGACAGAATTTAAGGCTCCTTATTCTATAAGAGAAGGATTTGGACGCACATATCTACTTCAGATGCTAGCTGGGAGTGTGATATTTAAACTAAAGGTTTAGCTATAAAATTATATTTTATGGATGCTACATTTTTCACTTATATTGTTTTATATCATATTATTAGAGAATTTAGTATGGAAAATGGAGTAAAATTTGCTAACAAATTATAGTTCATTGAATTCAACTGGTAGAGTTTTTGTCTAGAAAATCCCAAAAAATCACACCATAAATTCAATTTTTTTAAATACACAGAAACCATAATATGGCTTTTTCTTAAATAATATTAAAATGCAATCAGCACAACATTTTTAATAAAGTCATACTTAAACATTAAAAAATGTTCTTTTCTTGATCACAAATCTACAAAGGACTGAAAACTTATGTTTTTATCAGATAAGATGGTAGAATTTACATTATTGAGTATTAATAATTGACAAATAATGAACCAAAATAAAATGTGGTAGATATCCACATTTGACAGATGCAGAAAAAGAGGCTCACAGAGTTCAAGTCAGAATACTGGTAAATAATGAGGTTGAGAAATGAACTCCATTTACATAACACTAAATTTTATACTTTTTCTTCCATATTTAATAATTCACCAATGAAAAAGCCTTTAATAAGGTATAAATATTCTGATGCATTTATAGACTGTGTGGATTCTTGAATCACTCAATTTTACAAGCATTTATTGAGTCCCTTCAACGGACTAGTTGCTATTTAGAATTACAAACATAATTAATTCAGTTTCTGCCCTCTAGTTGCTCACACTCTAGCAGCAGCATAATGGACCCATGACAAGGATCTACTGTAAGAGCGAAGAGAGATTCAAAGTGTGGTGTCAGTTAAAGAAAGAAAGGGATTATCAAAATTTAATTCAGTATTGATTAATTAATCAGAGTTGACTAAAATATGGAATAGCTTAAATATCTGTAAATCATTAGACAGGATTAGTCATTCTGAGCAAACCCTATGGTAGGAAGGAGAGGTGAAGATGTCTCAATATACATTTCCGAGAACAGAGAAGAGAAGAAAACAGATTACCTTAAGTACCAGGTTAGTAGCTGAGATTTCAAACAGCATCTATCCTAGGAAGATAGCCAAGCACACAGGATTTCTCTGATTTGGATAGCCTAATTACACTCAGTAAGGTTAGCAGTACGTAATATTTCCTCCAGTCAATGCTTATTATTACTTAAAATAATAACCCTCTGTAGAAAGGAAAATACAAAAATTCAGACAGTTAAAAAGTGTTTAGCCTAAGTGTTTTAGCCTCAAAGAAAGTGCTAAAATAAGTACAGGCTACATAGATAGAGAAATCACTCAACTGTGAAATTTCTTCCTTTATGCAATATATAGTAGCCTTTAGAACTGTAAATTGCCACCTAGTACTGCCTGAATGATAAATGATCTTAGCAACAACTAGTCATTCTGTTCTTCGCTAACTTTGGTTCTATCTGAATAATGCCTGAATACCTGAGAGACAAGAGGATATTTGAATAGTGAAAATAAATCGTGCATTCAATGTAAGCTACGTCTGAAGACTGGGAGATAAACAATGATTATTCAACAAAAAATGGACCAGTGAGATTGCTTTAAAACGCTGTAATATGCAGTGTTTTACAGACCTGTTTCAGTTGGTAGATATGAAACTTTTTCATAAAACAGACACTTTAATGTAATTTTATCCTCTTCACTAAAGAGCATTTTCAGCTATTTTAGTACTCAATTAATGTGGCAAGAAAAGGCTCCTTCTCTTTTATTTGACAGATTTCCTTCCTTGCAATAACGAGATAGACATAGCTGACAGACGTGTAATTCTGACTTACAATACTCACTTGAAAGAGTCCCTCAAGCCCTAGTGTCTTAGGAGAGCTGTACCAGCTTGCACATCTGCAGTCCCCAGAATGGTGACAGCTTTCAGATAAAAAGATGGGAGTCTGGTCGGCATTTGGTCTGGAATTCTCAACAACGTTGTCTTCTGCAGAGTGTGATGGACTGCAACAGTGATGACACTTCTTCAAACTTTGCTGCTTCGCCATAGCTTTTTCCCATTTTTTTCTTCCTTTCTAAACCATGGATACAGGACACACACCAACAGATACACGTCATTTATATGAGAGACAGGTTAGAGGAGTAGGGAGAGAATACGATTAGAAATATGGAAAATTAAACTAGTCCATCTATATCCACCATTTGAAAGAATCTTAGACCAAAGAACCCCCCTTCATCATGATAGAGAAATTATGCTACTAGATATGAAGCTTGGGAACAAGGTCAAGTAGATATGGCATTAATTTTAAGAACTGGAGTTATGAAGCTAACACAAGGTGACATCACAAACAAGTTTTGTGACTGTGCAAATTTCTTTGAACCTATAAAATCCATTCTTCATAATGTAAAATGAAGAAAAGAGAATTCCAAGGTACTTTTCACTTTTAAAAGAACAATTATCTATTTTTGAAGATGTTTAAAGATCAGTCAATGGATTTCAATCGTATACATTTTGTAATAAAAATACTCTGAATTAGATACATGTCTTGTAACAAGAAAAAAACACAAAAATAATTAAATTATGCTGATATTTCTGTTATGGTTAAAGATAGTTAATTATATATACAGTATGTATAACATAAAGTATTTTTAAATCTGGGATTAAGGTAATCTTATCTAGTGCTAACTGCACTAGAGAAGTTTTTTCTAATCATTAAATTCTTTACAGTTGGAGACAAATGAGATAGGCCAGGACCCTGGAGACTTGAGATAAGTGGCTGGTGGTTGTGATGGTCGTCAGCCTGTGGAGACCACTACAAATCTCACCTGTGCTAATGTGATCTCTATTTGAACATTCTATTCTATGTGATGCTAACAGCTACATATTTGAGCTTGCTACAGTCAGTGACATTTTGTTTACTATCAGAATGGCTTTGTATGCCCCTAATTGAAACCTATATATAGCCCTAAATTAGTTTTATTTTTAATCATGCAAATTTTCTGTCTCTGAACAGTCACTCTAGCTGTATTAGCTGCTCACTAATAATTACAGAATTTTCTAGTAGTTTCAGCAGCCAGGGATGTTTTTGCTTTTTTTGTTTGGTGGTTAGGGTCTTTCCTTCATGACTGCACAGTCTCAGAATTTGCTATTATTTCTCCCTGAAGAACACGTCATCAAAGGGCACACGCTTTTTATGTATTTCAGTTAAGAAATTCTGATATTCTTTTCCTTGATGTCTTTCATTGTTTAAATAAAAGCCTAATTGGTAGTAATAGCCTAACATTATAGAATGCTAAAATTATAACTGTTTTAAAGATCAAATATCCAAATATCTATTGAGATCTTAAACTACTCCGCAAAATCATTTTATTTGATCATCCGATTTATGTTTGGAAAGTTTTACAAATAAATCTCTATGTTTCAATGATGGAACACATAAAATTACATACCATTTCGTACCTGTAAAATCTTTTGTTTCCATAGCTTAAAAAATTTGTCTTTTCATATATATTTTTTAAAGAGTATCTGTTGAATGGTACCCTTTTATCTTTCTAAGGTAACCTTTGCTACTTTTTTTTAACTTACATAGTTTGGACTAAGAGAAGTGGTAGGAATGACTCGTTTTCTAGAAAGAAAATAAATGTAATTGAACACATTATTGAGCTATCTAAGAATGTGTCAGACACATTTGATTCTTCTGACATGAGACTGGTAACATCCAGGTTCCCCTGCCAGCAGGCAGACTTGACAGAACAAATGATATACATAATATATGTTGAGATTTCTTTGTACTTGTGCAAACAATTTATCAAACCTCCAATTTATATTTATGCTTTTGGAATGCCCAAAACAGCAGTATCCCCCAAAACTCTATTAAACATTTATTAAATAAATAAAGGTATTTGTTCATGGGGTTTTGGAACTTACTACCTACTAAGTATATTAGTATATATTTTACATATTCACAATCTCTTTATTTTCTAACTTAAAAGATGATAGCTGGATTCCCATATCTGTTTTTGCATTAAATCTGTTGCAATATCCCACATCACGGTCCTTTCAAAATATGACCATATATATTCATAAGGAAATCAAAATTAAAAAAGAAAATAACATCTTAATATTATTTGGGAAAACTTGTGAAACACCTTCAAGGTCTCTGGGAACAACATGAATGAGCAGATTTCACTTCAAGAATAGTTGCTGTAGATAAATTGCTAGAGAACTGAAATTTTAACAATATTGAGTTTTCCATTCCATGAACATTGTATATATTTCTATTTGTTTGTTTTGTTTAATTTCTCTTAAATGTTGTGACTTCTAACTTAATGATTTTGCACATTTTGTTTAAATTTATTCCCAGGAATTTATGGGTACATTCAACACTATTGTAAGTCTATTTACTTTTTATGTTTTACTTTCCAATTCTTCTCTGCTAATATATAGAAATACAATTGATTTTTGTATATTACCATATATTTGTTAAATTTACATGTTCTAGCTTACTTTTTGGGAGGATTAATTGAGATTTCATGTCACTTGAAAATAAGTGCTGTTTTATTTCTTTCTTTCCAGTCTTTATGACTTTTATTTTTCTTGCTTTAATCCACTAGCTAACATCTTCAGTAAAATGTTGAATAGAATTAAATACCTTTGTATATTCTTAAACTTAGGAGAAATATTTATTCTTTTACGATTAAATATGTGTTAGCTGTTGGTTTTTCATAGATGTTATTTACGTAAATGAGAAAGTTCCCTACCACAAAGTTTAGTTAGTTTTTGTCATGAGTCACTGTTTAATTTTATCAAATACTATTTTTTATGTATTGAAAAAATCATATAATTTTCTTTTTTGAAAATGATGAATCACAAAAATTGATGTTCAAATATTAAAACAAAATCAAACTTTACATTTCTAGGATACAACTCTATTGGTCATGATATGTTACAACTTAGTGCTATTTTGAATAATCTACTTTTGGTAATGATATTTATTTCTGTTCATGAAGGATATTAGTCTTAAGTTTTCTTGTTTAGAATAATGTCGTATTTTAGTATCACAGTTGTGCTGAACTCCAAAGATGAGTCCATTGATATTCTCTCCTCTATTACAATGAAAAAAATGTATTAAAGGTTACGGTTATTTTATATTTAAAAGTTGATTACAACAAGTGGATTTTGTCATCATTATAAAACGCCTCTCTTAATCTCAATAATATACCTTAAACTTAATTTTATTGGGCACTAATGTAGCCATTCCATATTTAAGATTTTTAACATACGTCTATATTTAACATTTGTAAGGTATATCTTTCGCCATGTGTCTAATTTTAACTTACATGAGCATTTAACGTGCTTTTCAAATTAATTTTTATAGTGTTGCATTGAAATTAGTCTATTCACTTTTAAGCTCTGCCTCTTTATGTTATTTTAAAGTGGTTTCATTAGGAATTGCAATATGCATACTTACCATATTATGATCTACTTGCATATAATATCATACTACCCCATTAAAAAAGCAAGAAGTTTACAATAGTTTAATCTCATTTACCCTTTTATCCTTTGAACAGATGTTGTCATAGATTTACTTCTACAAGAATTATAAACCCCACAATACAGTGTTTTGGTTTGTTTGTTTATTTGTTAACAGGTTTTTTTGTTTGGGTTTTTTTTTGGGGGGGGGCATTAAGTTGTCATGTCTCTTTATTTTATTTATTTATTTATTTATTAATTATTATTATTATACTTGAGGTTTTAGGGTACATGTGCGCAATGTACAGGTTAGTTACATATGTATACATGTGCAATGCTGGTGCGCTGCACCCACTAACTCGTCATCTAGCATTAGGTATATCTCCCAGTGCTATCCCTTCCCCCTCCCCCCACCCCACAACAGTCCCCAGAGTGTGATGTTCCCCTTCCTGTGTCCATGTGTTCTCATTGTTCAATTCCCACTTATGAGTGAGAATATGCGGTGTTTGGTTTTTTGTTCTTGCGATAGTTTACTGAGAATGATGATTTCCAATTTCATCCATGTCCCTACAAAGGACATGAACTCATCATTTTTTATGGCTGCATAGTATTCCATGGTGTATATGTGCCACATTTTCTTAATCCAGTCTATCATTGTTGGACATTTGGGTTGGTTCCAAGTCTTTGCTATTGTGAATAATGCCGCAATCAACATACGTGTGCATGTGTCTTTATAGCAGCATGATTTACAGTCCTTTGGGTATATACCCGGTAATGGGATGGCTGGGTCAAATGGTGTTTCTAGTTCTAGATCCCTGAGGAATCGCCACACTGTCTTCCACAATGGTTGAACTAGTTTACAGTCCCACCAACAGTGTAAACGTGTTCCTATTTCTCCACATCCTCTCCAGCACCTTTTGTTTTTTATTGAGACGGAGTTTCGTTCTTGTTGCCCAGGCTGGAGTGCAATGGTGCAATCTCAGTTCACTGCAAACTCCACCTCCCGGGTTCAAGGGATTCTCCTGCCTCAGCCTCCTGAGTAGCTGGGATTACAGGCATGTGTCACCACACCCAGCTAATTTTGTGTCTTTAGTAGAGATGGGGTTTCTCCATGTTGGTCAGGATGCTCTCGAACTCCTGACCTCAGGTGATCCACCTTCCTCGGCCTCCCAAAGTGCTGGGATTACAGGCATGAGCCACTGCGCCCAGCCTCTTAACAGTTATTTAAAAAGTAAATAAATAAATAAATAAATAATGTAGTTGATGCTTTTACAAATGTATATTATTTCTTATGACCTCCATTTCATTTTGTAGATCCAAGTTTTCAACTAATACAATTTATTTCAGTTTCAAGAACTTTTTTTAGCATTTCTTTAAGCATAGGTTTGTTGGCAAAAAATTCTATCAGATTTTTAAAATTTTACTATTCGTTATTGATAATAATAGTTGTACATATTTTTGGAATACATATATATTTTTATACATGTATATAGTGTGTAATGATTACACCAGGGTAATTGGAATATTCATCACCTGAAACATTTATCTTTTCTTTGGGTTGGAAACACTACAATCCTCTTCTAGCTACTTTGGAATATATAATAAGTTACTGTTAACTATAATTTTCATACTGTGCTATTAAATACTAGACTGCATTTTTTCTATCAACCCGTATTCTATACCCATTAACCAACTTTTATTCATCCTACCCCCACTTCTCTTCCCAGCCTCTGCTAATTACTATTTTACTCCCCACTTCCATGAAATCCACATTTTTACCTCCCATGTACGAGTGAAAACAGGTGATATTTGTCTTTCTGTGCTTTAATTTTTTCGCTTAACATAGTGACCTTCAGTTCCATTTATGTTGGTACAAATGACAATACTTCATTTTTCATGGCTGAATAGTGTTCCATTGTCCATATATATCAGCTTTTCTTTATCCATCCAGTACTTAGTTTATTCCATATCTTGGCTATTGTGAGTACTGCTGCAATAAATGGGAATGCAGATATCTCTTTGATATACTGATTTCTTTCTTCTTGATATATATGACTGGGTTATATAGTAGTTCTATTTTTAGT
The DNA here is from genome assembly GCF_028885625.2 of Pongo pygmaeus. Lineage (NCBI taxonomy): Eukaryota > Metazoa > Chordata > Mammalia > Primates > Hominidae > Pongo > Pongo pygmaeus. Next base: position 49,135,133 of record NC_072378.2, read on the forward strand.
TTTTTGAGAAACCTCATGACTATTGTCTGTAATGGCTACACTCCTTTCATTCCTAATAACAGTGTACAAGCATTCTCCTTTTTCAGCCTCCTTGCTGGAACTTGTTATTTTGCTGTTGTTGTCTTTGTTGTTGTTGCTGTTGCTGTTGACAATAGCCATTCTCACTGTTCTAACTGGGGCGAGATATCTCATTGTCAATTTGATTTGCATTAATCTGATGAACAGTGATGTTGAACATTCTTTCATATACCTGTTGGCCATGTGTATGCCTCCTTGTGAGAAATGTCTATTCATGTCTTTTGTTCATTTTTTAATTGAAGTATATGTTTTCTTGCTATTGAATTGTTAGAATATCTTATGTATTATGGTTATTAATCCCCTGTGAGATAAATAGTTTGCAAATGTTTTTCCCATGGTGTTGGTTGTCTCTTCATTTTGTTAATTGATTTATTTACTGTGTAAAACTTTTTTTAGGTTGATATAATACCATTTGTCTATTTTTCTTTTGGTTATCTGTGCTTTTGTGGTCTTACCCAAAATCTTTGTCAGACCAATGTCCGGTAGCATTTTTCAAATCTTTTCTTCTAGTAGTTTCATGATTTCAGGCCTTACATGTAAGTCATTGATCCATTTTGAGTTGATTTTTGTATATAGTGAAAGATAGAGATCTGGTTTCACTCTTCTGCATAGGAAATCCAGTTTTCTCAACACCATTTATTAAAGAGACTGTCCTTTCCCTGATGTATGTTATGGACACCTTTGTCAAAAATGAGTTGGCTCTAAATGCATTAATTTATTTCTATTCAGGTACTCTATTCTGTTCCATTTGTCTATGTGTCTGTTTTTATGCCAGTGTCATGCTGTTTTAGCTAACGTGACTTTGGCAGTATAATTTGAAATCCAGTAGTGGAATGCCTCCAGCTCTGTTCCTTTTGCTCAGGATTACTTTAGCTATTTGGGATATTTTGTGATTTTATACCAATTTTAGGGTTGCTTTTCTATTTCTGTTAAGAATGTCATTGGTATTTTGATAAGTATTACATTAAATATGTAGAAAACTTTGGGTGGTATGGTTAACTATATTAATTCTTTCAACTTATGAACATGGGATAACTTTTAACTTTCTTGTGTTCTTTTCAATTTCTTTCATTGATGTTTTACAGCTTTCTTTGTAGAAATCTTTCATCTCTCTCATTAAATTAATTTCTAGGGATTTTAAAATTTATTAATGAGATTACTTTCTTTATTTTATTTTCACTTGATTTCTGTTAGCATATAGAAATGCTAATTGTTTTTGTATGGTGATTTTGTATCCTACAACCTTACTAAATTCATTTATCAGTTATGGTTTTTTTGGTGAAGTCTCTGAGTTTTTCTTTGTATAAGATCATGTTGTCTGCAAACAGGGATAATTAAGACAAATTATCCTTTATTTTCATTTTGAATGCCCTTTATTTTTTTCCCTTGCCTGATTGCCCTGGCTAGGGCTTTTAGTACTATGTTGAATAAAAGTGATGAAAGTAGAAATCCTTGTCTTGTTACAGATCTTAGTGAAAAGGCTTTCAGTTTCTCCTCATTCAGTATGATATTAGCTGTGTTCTTGTTATATATTACTTTTAATCTCTTGATGTAAGTTCCTTCTGTACTCAGTTGGTTAATGGTTTCTTATCATAAAAGGATGTTAAATGTTGTTGAAAGCTTTTTCAACATCTATTGAAATGCAATATGATTTTTGTCCTATTTGTGTTGTTGTTAATGTGGTGCCTAACATTTACTGATTTGTGTATGTTGAACCCTCCTTATATTCCAGGGATGAATTCCACCTGATCATGTTGAATTATATTTTCACTGTGTTGTTTGCTAGTATTTTTTGAGAATTTTTGCAACTATGTTCATCAGGGATATTGGGCTGTAGTTTTCTTTTTGTCATTGTGTCATTGTCAGATTTTGGTATCAGGGTAATACTGGCCACATAGAATAAGTTTGGAAGTATTCCTGCTTCTTTAATTTGTTAAAAGTAATTTGAGTAGAATTGGTATTGATTTTTTAAAAATATTTGATAGAATTCAGCAGTGAATCCATCAGGTCCTGGGCTTTTCTTTGATAGGAGACTTTTTGTTATTGCTTTGATCTCATTACTCTTCGTTGGTCTGTTAGGGTTTTCTATTTTATTACGGTTCAATCTTGGTAGTTTGTAAGTGACAAAAAATATGTCATATTATTTTAGGGTTTTTTTTCCAATAGGTAGGCAGATCACTGTTCAGACTAGTCTCTAATGATTCTTTGTATTTCTGTGGTATCAGCTGTAATGTGTTCTTTTCATCTCTAATTTTATTTATTTGGGTCTTCTCTCTTCTCTCTTTCTCTCTTGATACTCTACCTTATGCTTTGTTAGTTTTGTTTGTTTTTTTAAAAAACTTTTTATTAGGTTGAGCTTTTGTATTGCCTTATTTAGTATTAATTTCAGTTATTTCTACTCTGATCTTTTTATTTCTTTTATTCTACTAATTTTAGGTTTAGTTTGTTCTTGCTTTTCTAGTTTCTTAAAGTGCATTTTTAGGTTGTTTATTTGGAGTCTTTCTATTTTTTTGATGTAAGTTATTTGCTATAAACTTTTCTCTTAGTACTGCTTTTGCTGCATCCTGTAAGTTCAGGTATATTGTGTTTCTGTTTTCATGTGTTTCAAAATTTTTTCAAATTTCCTTCCTAATTTGTTCATTGATGCATTGGTCATTTGAGAGCATGTTGTTTAATTTTCATGCATTTGTACAGTTTTTAAAGTTCTTCTTGTTGTTAATTTCTAGTTTTAGTCTCTTGTGGTCAGAAAAGTTACCTGAAATACTTTTGATTTTTTTGAAATTGTTGACACCTGTTTTGTGGCCTAACATATTGTCTGTTTTGCAGAATGTTGCACATGCTAATGAGAAGATTGTGTTTTCTGCAGCAGTCAGATAAATGTGAGTTACATTCATATGGTCTACATTATATTCTAACTCTGATGTTTCCTTGTTGAATTTCTGCCTGAATGATCTGTCCACTGCTTAAAGTGGGCTACTGAATCCCTCTACTGGTATTGCAGTCCTTCTCTCCCTTTAGATATATTAATATTTGGTTTGTATATTTGCATGCTCTGATGTGGGATAAATATACATTTAATATTGTTATGTCATCTTGCTAAATTGACTCCTTTATTACTGTATAATCTTTCTTTGTGTCTTTTTATGGTTTTTGGGTTAAGGTCTAATCAAGCATAGCTCCCGCTGTTCATTTTTCTTTTTTATTTTCATGGAATATATTTTTCGTCTTTTCACTGTAAGTCTATATGTGTCTTCATAGGTGGAGTGAGTTCCTCATAGTTAGCATATATTTGGGTCTTGTTTTTTAATCCATCCAATCTGCTTTTTTTTTAATTGGATAGTTTGGTTCATTTACATTCATTGGTTACTATCAATAGTTAAGGCCTTACTTTATACATTTTGTTTGTACTTGTATAACTCCTCTCTTTCTTTCTTGTTTTCTTACTGCTTTTGTTGTTACTTGATTTTTCTCTAGTGGCATGCTTTAATTAATTGCTTTTTATTTTTCACGTATCTTTTAGGTTTTGCTTTATGGCCACCACAATGCTTACAAAATATAACTTGTAGCTATAACAATTATTGAAAACTGATATAACTTCACTTTGAATAAAATAAAAGAAACAAACCAAAAAAATACCTAACACATTAACTCCCTTCTCCCTACACATTTTGAAATTTTTGGTGTCAAAATATACATTTTTTTATTGCTTATCTCTTAAAAAATTATTGTAGTTATTATTTTTAAGAGTTTTGGTTTTTATTTTTCTTACTAAATATATAAATGCCTTAAACACAATTGTCACACTAATAATTACAATATTAGTGTGACAGTTACATTAGCATTCTTTTCTTTTAGTTTGCAAAACTTTTTTAGCATTTCTTTTAGAATAGGTCTGGTAGAAATGAATTTCCTCAGCTTTTGTTTGTTTGGGAAAGTCATTTCTGAAGAATAATTTTGCTGGGTACAGTATTCTTGGTCGACTATATTTTTCTTTAGTATTCGACATATATCACACCATGCCCTCCCGGCCTGTTATGTTTCTGCTGAAAGTGTACTGCCAGGTGTATTGGAACTCCTTATATCTTGTTTTCTCCAACCTTTCTGCTTTTAGAATCTTTTCTCTGTCTTTGAACTTCGAGTGTTTGATTATAATGTGTCTTCAGGTATTTTTATTTGGGTTGAATTGGACTGATGACTTTTGACCTTTTTGCACTTGCATGTATTTCTTCAGGTTTGGTAATTTTTTATGATATTATTTCTTTGAATAAGTTTTCTAGTCTTTTAACTTTTTAAGTTCTCTCTTTTATTCTAATAACCTAAATATTTGCTCTTTTGATGCTGCCCCATAAGTCCCATTAGCTTTGTTTATTTTTTTATTCTTTTTTGATTGTATATTTTCCAAAAGTCTATCTTCAAGCACATTGATTCTTCCCTCTGAGTAATTCTGCTGTTAATGCTCTCTTTCACATTGTTTATTTCCCTCATTTTATTTTTCAACTCCAAGATTTCTGTTTAATTTTTTATTATTATTTAAATCTATTAAATTTATCAGATAAATTTATGAATTGAGCCTCTCTGTTTTATTGAAGTTTGCTGAGCTTCCTTAAAGCTGCATTTTTGAATTATTTGTCTAAGAGATAACACATGTCCATCACTTTTGGATCAATTTCTAGTGCCTTACTTTTTTCCATTCAGTGAGGTCATATTTCCCTGAATGTTCTTGTTGTTTGTAGAAGTGAGACGACAGCACATCATTAGGTACTTATTTTAGTCTTTGCAGTCTGGCTTTCTTTATGTCTATGCTTTTTCAGAGGGCCTTCCAGGGATTTTATACCAACTGACAATTGCATTCCTTAAGTTCGTATCCACTATAGCCATCTCAGCAATAGAGGATGCTTTAAGCCCAGGCTTGCTGTGAGTCTCATGAGGTCCCAGAGACTGATGCAGCTTCTGCCCAGATGGACCTGCAGATGATTTGAGAATGGTTAGTGGATGTATTTGGGAATGCTGACCAGGGACCTGAGTCCAGAAGACTTGCCCAGTGGCCCTTACAGTTATTCCTCTCAGCAGACCCCTGCACAAGTGTGATGAGTTCCCACCCGCAGCAAAAAGGGGCTAGAGTTGAGACTGGACCCCTTTGGAATCTACTGTGGGAAAGAGTTTAACGAGCACATCTTGTTGGTTCAGAGTGGTGTGTGTCTGCCAGCAGATCTCTGCACAGGTAAGAATTTTCTGACTGCAGCAGGAGGGGCTGAAGCTGAGAGTGGGTCTGCCCTAAATCAGCTGTGAGACAGAATCCGAAGAGCTCTGTCTAGGCTCAGAGGGGTGTGCATAACCCAACAAGTTCCTGCACAAATATAATAGTTTCTTGACTGGGGCAGGAGGGGCTGAAACTGGGACTGGATCCCTTAAGCATCTGCTGTAGGATGGAGGCTGGATAGCCTGTTTTCATTGGCTCAGAGGGGCACACATTGCCAAGCAAATCCCTGCACAGATGGAATAGTTTACTAATTACAGTAGAAGGAGTCAGAGATGTCACTGAGTCCACTTAAGATCTCCTGTGTAACAGGCTGAATAGCTTGCGTTGTTTACCCAGATAGACATATATCCCAGCAGATCCCAACACATATGGGATTGTTCCTCACCTGCAGCAAGAGGAGTCAAAGTTGAAATGGCTTTTTTTAAGATCTACTGTGGGATAGAAGTTGGCGAGTCCATAAAGGAAGCTCAGACTCCCAGGCTATGAGATGGGAGTCAGTCTCTGTTTAGGGTAAAACTCTCTAACTGCTTTTTTTCTCTGCTCTCACACCACCACAACAACCATCAACAAAGAAGAAGACTTCTGTGACCAAAAATATGGCAGTTTGTCCCCACACACTACTTAAAGGATAAGACCCCAAGACTTCTTCCCTTCAGACATCAGTCTCATGTCTAGGCCTCCTGAACTTCTGACCTACCTGCTTCAATTTGGGATTCCTACAACCCCTTCTCTGAGTTCAATTAATTTGTAGGAGCAGCTCAGAAAACTCAGGGAAACACTTACTTATGTTTGTTGATTTATTATAAAAGATATTACCAACGATATAAACGAAGAGTTGCATATGGCGAGTTATGGGGGAGGGGGTGTGGAGTTGCCATGCTTTCTGCAGGTGTGCCATCTCATCCTCCAGGAATCTGCATGTGTTCAGCTATCTGGAAGCTCTCTAAACCCAGAGCTCTTGGGCTTTTATGGAAGTTTCATGATGTTAGCATTTTTTTAAACCAATTATATTTAGTGGGACCCTCTCCGGGGAGGGTCTTAAGACCTACAATCAGAAAGAGGAGGGAAGGCAGGGCGCAGTCACTCACACCTATAATCCCAGCACTTTGGGAGGCTGAGACGGGCTAGTTACCTAAGGTTGAGAGTTCAAAACCAGCCTGGCCAACATAGTGAAAACCCATCTCTACTAAAAATACAAAAATTAGCCAGGCATAGTGGTGGACCCCTGTTATCTCAGCTACTTGGGAGGCTGAGGCAGGAGAATCTCTTGAACCAGGGAGGCGGAGGCTGCAGTGAGCTGAGATCATGCCACTGCACTCCAGCCTGGGCAACAGAGTGAAACTGCATCAAAAAACAAACAAAAAAAATGAACTAACTAAAAAAGAAAGAGAGGCGAAGATTAGGGTGCTGCCTTGGGGCAGGTGAAAAAGGGCAAAAGAGATTATGTTGCCAAAGGCCTGTGCCTGAGGCTTAACATATTCAACATTATAGTAAAAGATTGTAACAAGGGTTATGAGAATTATGAATGAGAAACTATGGACAAAATCCAATACATATCATAGTGCCACACGCCACCCCTTGGTTTTCAACCATGGGTCTATAACAGCAAAACAAAGATAAACAATTATTAATAATTAGTCCAGTTCATCATACTGTATGAGTTTCTCCCAGGCTGAGGCTCTCAGGTTTGCAGCCCTTCTTTCTACCTCGTCAGGTTCCAAAAGTAGGAGTGGTCTCGGCAAATATATAGCTTCACCATTTAGGCATCTGGAATAATTGAGCTAAGCAACAATTTCATCTCTTTCTGTGAGATTTCTTAGAGTTGTTAACGTAATATTGAATTTCCCTCATTTTATAAGCCGTTTATTCATTTCTTTACCCTTGGCTATTATTCCTCCTTTTTGTTCCATTTGTCATTTATTTTTACCTAAACTTTTCCACTTTCAGAAGGGACATGAGGTTTGGCCACTGTGATGGTCCAGATTGCTGGCAGCAATACTAGTCTAGCAAGTGTCTCCCACTCAGTCCATTCCCATTTACATAAGGAAGAGTTACATAGGTTCCAAACTAGTGAGCTATTTTTACCACTAGACAATATGGCAGTACTTATTCTTAACTCCAATTTTGCTAGGTGGGGTAAAGGCACCATGTACCTCCATCAGACCTTTAGGAATTTTGACTAAGTTTAAAAATATAGTGACATATTTTGCTTAAAAATCATCTCTACTTCTAGTACTTGTAGTTTCAGTCCTGGTCCTAGGACCACTGCATTAGGCAAGGAAGAAAAAAAAAGATTTTTTTTTGAGGTAATTTTTGGAAGAAAGTAAAAATATATATAGTTGTTATACCAGTGTATTCCTCTCTTGGCAAAAATTGTATAATTGCATAGTCATACCACCATCCTCCCCATCCCTTCTCCGGATCAACAAGAAAAGCAGAAAAAACATCTGGGGGGGCTGCTCCTTTAGTCTCATTCATGTCAGGTGACCAGGGACTGAAGCAGACCCCCAGCATAGCACAGATGCTCTACAGAAATGTTGCCAGACTGCTTTTTTTAAGTGGTCTCTGATCCTATTTCTTCTCACTCAATGGGACCTTTCAAATGGGGTCTCCAGATAGCCCTGTCGGTATTCCCTAGTTGACAAAGGTTTCAAATCTCCCTGGGCAAAGCTCCCAGAGGGAGGGATGGACTGCCATCTTTCCTGTTTGGGTGACTTAGCTGTCCCCAACCTTCAGGCTTTTGAGACTCCAAGGTGACCAGGCTGGAGAAGATACTTAGCAAAGCACAGCACAGCTGCTCTATGAAAATGTGGGCAGACTGTTGTTTAAAGCAGGTCCACAATCTCGTTTTTCCTCAATGGAGGAACCTCCCAACCAGGGTCTCCAGCCACCACCTACAGGTGCATTTGGGAAGGAAACAGGTCTGTATCTCCCTAGGATAAAGATCCCAGAAAGTAGAGTAGGCTGCCGTCTTTGCTGTTTCATAGCCTTCACTGTTGATACCTCTAGGTACTGGAAAATCTGAGGTGACTAGGGACTGGAGTGACCCCCAGCATACTGCAGCAGTCCTATAGAAAAATGGTTAGACTGTGGATGCCTGTTCCCATATTTCCTCAATGGACAGATCCTCCAGGCCTGGGCCTCCAGTCATCCCCCTATCTGGGGCTGTTGAGCCAGTAGCAGCTTTTCAATTCCCTGGACGGAACCCCCAGGGGCAACTGAAAGCCTCTCTGCCACTGCCTCTACAGTGGAACTGCCATTGCCACCATTTAACTAACAAAGGAGGAAAGACCCTAAGTGCCTTATCCACACCTCCAACAAGCTGCCATCAACCCAAGGAAAGAAGGCCAGTCTGTCTCCCACAGGTCCCACCCACCCACCCTGATCATCACCAGACAGAGAACCCCTGGCTTGGGCCCACAGCATAGACCCTCCATCCTGGGCTGACTGAACTGAGTGATTGCTGGCTGCATCTCTGTGGGGAGGAGCCCCCAGGAGATAAGTAAATAACCCTTGGCCACAACCACTACTAGGGTCCCTTCTTCTGCTGCCTCCAAGTTCAGGAAGAAACATGAACCCTGAAATCTCCCCAGAGCTGCAGTGGGCAGCCCAGGAGTGCCAAGCCACAATCAACAGCCAGCATTCAAGGTGGAGAGGAGCCCACACTTTTGGAGCATTGAGATGAAACGTGGCTGACACAGTGAGAAAACCAAGGGAAGCCACACAACTGAGCAAAAGTCCACCAACTAACCAGTATGCCTAAGTACCATGTATTAGATCAAAACCCAAAGTTTCGACATCAAAAATGCCTCGCTAACATACCCCTCCCCCACCATGAAACCAAAGACAAGAAGTCAGCCTCAAGTAAAGACCCTGCACAAAGCCTCGGCCCTGTGAAAACATCCAGAAAAGAGATTGACTGAGTGTACTCAACTACATTGCAGTTAAAGGAACACTCACATGCAGACAGGAGAAAGAACAAATGCAAGAACTTTGGTAAATCAAATAACCAGAGTGTTGTATGTCCTCCAAATGATTGTACCAGTTCTCCAAAGAAAGTTTTTAAACAGGTTGAGATGGCTGAAATGACAGAAAAAGAACTCAGAATATGAATAGAAACAAAAGTCATTGAGATTTAGGAGAATGGCTAAACCCAATCCAAGGAAACTAAGAATCACAGTAAAATGATACAGGAGCTGAAGGATGAAATGGCTGATATAAAAAGAAACTAATGGATCTGACAGAGCTGCAAAATATAATACGTTACCTTTGCAATGCAATCACAACTATTAGCAGCAAAATAGACCAAGGAGAGGGACGAATCTCAGAACTTGAAGATTGGCTCTCTGAAATAATGCAGTCAGACAAAAAGAAAGAAAGAAAGAAAGAGAATGAATAAAACGTCTGAGAAACATGGGATTATGTAAAAGGCGAAATCTATTAATCGCTGGTATCCCTGACAGAGAGGGGGAGAAAGCAAACAACTTAGAAAAAATACTTCAGGATATAGTCCATGAAAACTTCCCAACCTTGCTAGAGAGGTTAACAGTAAAATTTGGGAAATATAGAGAACACAGGCAAGATAGAGTGTTAAAGGCAGATAGATAGGAAGAGTAGGTCACCTACAAAGTGAACTGCATCAGGCTAATAGCAGACTTCTCAGCTGAAACCCTAGAAGCCAGAAGAGATTGGGAAACTATATTCAACATTTTTAAAGAAAAAAATATTCAAGAATTTTTTATGCAGCCAAATGAAGCTACTACCTAAGCAAACGAGAAATAGAAACCTTTTCAGATAAGCAAATGTTGAGGTCTTTTTACCACTAGACCTGCCTTACAAGAGATCTTGAAAGGAGAACTAAATATAGATTAGAAAAACCACAACCCGCTAATACAAAAGCACACTTAAATACACAAACCAGTGACACTATAAAGCAACCATGCAAGCAAGCCAGCATAATAACCAGCTAACAACACAATGACCGGATCAAATCCACACATACAAATACTAATCTTTAATCTAAATGGGCTAAATGCCTCACTTAGAAGGCAGAGTGGCAAGCTAAATCAAAAAGAAAGACCAAATGGTATGCTGTCTTCAAGAGACCCATCTCACACATAATGACACTCATTGGCTCAAAATAAAGGGATAGAGGAAAATCTACTAATGAAATAGAAAACAAAAAAAAGCAGGGGTTACAATCCTAACTTCAAACAAAACAGACTTTAAACCAACAAAGATCAAAAAAGACAAAGAAGAGCATTACATAATGGTAAAGTGTTCAATTCAACAAGGAGACGTAACTATACTAAATATATATGTATCCAACACACTAGCATCCAGATTCATAAAACAAGTTTTAGAGACCTACAAAAAAATGTAGGCTTTCACACAATAGTAGTGAGAGACCAGTTAGAAAAAAAAAGCATTCAATTCAGCCCATTAAGCTTATCTGTTTTTACCTTATTTGATCAAAGTAGCAGCCTTCCAAGTAGGATGTTGTCCATTCACTTTTGAGCTGTGCAGCAGGGCAGATAAGCCAATTGACATAGTTTTGCTCTTTCAAAATGACCCTCCTAAGCCTTGGGCTCCACAAGTTAAATAAACTTCTACCTGAATTCTGAGTCTCCTGCAGAGACACATTTGACTGTGGATAGGTACAGAATTTTTTTTTTTTTTTTTTTTTTTTTTTGCTATCGTAGGGTGATATGAGTGGGTTACCATCTATTCTGCCATCTTGGTGACATCACTCTATCACCTTTTATTATCCTAAAAGTCTTTGTTTCACCCACTTTTGTGAAGTATAGCTCCACTGAATATAGAATTATGGTAGACTTTTTTCCATATCCTTAAATATTTTGTTCTATTTTCATCTGGCCCTTGTTGTTCTGATGATAAATAACCTAGTATGTGTATCTTTTTACTTCTTAAGTGTCTTCATTTTTCTCTTGTTGCTTTCAACATTTTCTCTTTATCTTTTGTTTTCATTAGTTTTATTATTACACATGTGGGGAGGCATCTATATATTGATTGGTTTGGCAGTTTGCTATACTTTCTGAATCTGTTTATTAATATATTTTTACCAATTTTTAGAAATTTTAAACTGTTATTATAACAAAAAATTCTCTGTTTACTTGCTGACCTCTCTGGACCTCCATTTATACCCTACATTATTGACACAGTTCATTTATTTATGTTTTTCTCCATAACTTTCAGAAAACTTTTACAGGTATCTCTTCAAGTGTTGTAGTCTTCTTTTCCCTTGCAATTTCCAATCTGTTGTTGAGTCCACACAACACATTTTTTTCATATATTATACATTTTAGTTGCAGAATTTCCATTTGGTTCTTCTTTACATTTCCTAATTATCTGGTGAGATTCCCTGTATACTTTATTACTATATCTGCCATTCTCTCTACATCCTTTAATATATTTACAATGTTTTATAGTCTTTCTTTGATAATTCAGCACCTGGATTGTCTCATAATCAGTTTCAGTTGAGTAGGTTTCTACTTACTTTATAAGCCATATCTGTCAGGGTTTTTGTTTTTGTTTTTGATTTTTTTACATGTCTATTGATTTTTTATTACATATTGTAAATGGTGGATATACATGGTAGGAAGTTTAGATAACATTATCTTCCTTTATGCGTGTTATTATTATTATTATTTATATTTTTAGAGATGGGGGTATCATCATGTTGCCCAGGCTGGCCATGAACTTCTGGCCTCATGCAGCCCTCCCACCTCAGCCTCTCAAAGTGTTGGGATTACAGACATGGGCTACTACACCCAGACATGTGTTATTATCTTTTCTTACAGCCATAAAGTAACTGGTGATGCTTTCAATCTTATGAAGCATAATTTTTTTTTTTGTTGTTAGGCTGCATCTACTTCAGTTTTTTCCCCAGGCTTAGGGTATATATTAGTCTAGACTGTGGTCATTGCTCTTAAGATATGAACTTCAAAGGCATTCAGATGATGCCAGAGGTGTTCAACATACTGTCTCTACTGTATCTTGTCTAACAATACAAAGTTTCTCAGCACTGTATGTCTTCACATATCACAGACAAGCAGTGGCTACCCTAGATGCTGCCAGGGTTTCCAAATTCTTGTCCTACACACCTAAAACTTAGCCCTGCCCAAGCATGTATAGGAAGTTTGTGTACAGACTTTTAATGCCCCACTTAGGTCATTTCACTCCTTTATTTTGCCCTGAAAAGTCTAGCTCTGTAACATCCCCAAACTCCAATCTCTGCCCCCTCAGCTCAGTGAGTCTACCATATCTTCTCAAGCTCTACCTAATTAAACTTGAGTTTAAAATAGGTCTTCAGGCCAAAATCCTGTTCAAATATGAGACCTACATCCTATGTTCCCTTATCAGAAGGATCTTAAGCTTCCTGTTGTGCAACAACTGAAAACTTTTGCTTCATGTATATTTGTCCAGTGATTCATTTTGTCTGGACTTCAGTGTTATAAATGCCATCATGATATATATTTCTGACATTTGACTTAAATCAATATGATTACTAGCTGAGTAGAATTCTAAGGATGGCTTTGATAAGTCTCACAGTTTTAGAAAATATTTCCAAAAAAGCAAATTAAAAATTCATAAATTGTTTTTTAAAAATGTGGAAAAAGAAACTTTTTTATTAGACCCATATTTACTGATCCTTAATTGGTTTATTTTATGTTAAATCCATATATGATTTTGGAGACAACCGCAAAATATTAAAAATACAATGATTTAGAAGTTACTGAATAAGGTCAGGTCAGGATAGAGGCTGGATATGTATTGACTACACTGACTCATTGAATTTTTTGTAGGTGTTTCAGTGAAATTTTAAATGGAGGAAAACTGTGTTATATGATTTGTAGTAAATGTTAAAACAATAATCAGAAGAAAATAAACACATAAATAAAAAACATTAAAAAGAAGGTAATGCAAAAATTATACAGAAAAGTCAATTGAGTGGATAGCTAGTTTGAATAAATGGAACAGTTTTTAAACTGAACTTAAACTCACGCATAATTCTTCAAAAAACAGCATACTTCCAAATTTGGATTCAGAGATCGTTTAGAGTTATTCAGAATATTCAAGTATAGTTAAAATGATAACTATCTTACTCTCTGCATAATTTTAATAGCCTATCATTACTGTCCCAAATTTACCATAAAATACCACTAATGATCTATAATCTGTTTGAAAAACTTCTTCAGAATAAGGTGACATCTGGTAACTGGATAAAAACAAAACTGAGCAGTAAGCAAAAGCTGTTTCTATAAAGTAGAGATCTCCCTTTCTTCAGCACTCTCTTTTTCTTTTAAATGTAATTCATTTATTTTATAAAATACTTACTGCTAACTAACTAAACCAGTCTTTGATCAATAACACAAGATCATAAAAAAATAACTGCATGTGATGAAACTGCAACTGAAATGTGCAAACAAATCTTAATCAATTGGGAAAACCAGATTTGTTCTGTGATCTTTAGAAGTGTCAAAACATTAAAAAATTTTACTACCTATTATGAATGTATAGGAAAATGGACAAAATTAAAATTAGTATTTATTTAACACACTGTTGTTTAAAATTCTAGAAACATTGGTAATTAGTTTTTAATTGGTTTTCAAAAACAGTAGGCGTGAGTATCTTCTCTATGCCTTGGTGAGTTGTTTCCTTACTCTTTTCTAAGTTGGAGTCAACTTTTAATATTTTACCAGTTGAACTTTTAATGTCAAGAAATTTCTGAGAGTTCCTTTAAGTATAAACATTTTTGCCAGTGTCACTTCCTCTGGAAAATCTTTAGCTTTTCACCACAACCACTTTTCTCATTTGTATCAGTAAGTGCACATTAACTAATTTCCTCTGTCTCTATATCTAGTATCTTATAAAAAGAAATGGTGTTAGCTTTCCTATTGTCAGCTATTTATTTTGTAACTCCAAATTCATGTTTAATTTGCATTTTATTTTCAGCATTATCACTTTTTGTTTCTTTGATGCACTTTTATTGGCTAACTCTCATTTTTGATTATGCATTTTTGTAAAATATCATGTGGGCTTATCACTGAGAGACAAGAAGCCAATGCAATTGTATGCTTTGCTGTCTGTACATGAACTGAGTAAGAGACCCACAGTGACCAACCACTGACAGACTGAAAATACAGAGACATCTGTTATTCACAGGGTGCTTTGTAGGTTGAAGAATTAGCAGGGAAGTTTGTCTTTTCTGTAATTTGTCAGTTAATTTATAGTTGTAACTGATATTTAAACTGTTTCGGGACTGGTGTTAACTAACCAACACAGGTGATAACTAATATTTATGCATGTCATATCAGAGTAAAGTGAGGACTCTGCCTGTACTCATTACCTGTAGGTAATGTGTTTGCAAGGAGTAAAGTGAGGACTCTGCCTGTACTCATTACCTGTAGGTAATGTGTTTGCAAGGCAGATACACTCCCAGACTTCAGAGGGGAACAAGAAGATATTCAACAAACAAAACTAATTACAAAACATAAATTCTCTAAAGGAAAAATTAAGGGAGATATGAGAGCCTGTACCAATGAGAAATCAGCTAATCAGAGAGCAGATCAGGAAAGAGGTCCATGATAAAGGGAGGATTGAGCCTGAAAGATGAATTTTAATTAACCTCTCAAATAGTTGTTGGAAAAGCATTCCAAGCAGATGGAACATAAGACATGTGAAAAGTTACAAGGAAGCAACTCATTCCACTATTCCTTTTGACTGAGCAGCATGTGCATATGCGTGTGTCTGTGTTACGAAGGGGTGAAATACAAGAGTTGAAGAAGGCAGGGATCAGACATTATGGGATATTTCTGGTATGCTATCAAGAAAAGTGGAAGACAACATGAGAGTTTTGAGCTGAGAAATGATAAATTTGCATTTTTAAAGAAAAAAATAATATTTCAGTTCTTTCCTAGACAAAGAAGCTTATTTTCTGACAAAACAACATTTTTTGGAGGCATTGGATTTATTGCTATTTATTGCTTTATTGGATTTATCCTAAGATTTATTGCTATGATTTTTGATGAAAAAGAAACTCAAGAAATGAACACTGCATTCACTAGGCTTTCTTTTTGAAATTGTTTTTTAAAGCATCAATTCAAGAAATTAAGGCCCAAACAGTTTCACTCTTGATGGACAAATGTCAAGCATTAAAAATTTAGGAGGTGAAGACATCTCATATTTTTGTAGGTGGGGAAGGGGCAGTGAACAAAAGACAGAACTTCGTTATATTTGACTAATTTATAATCTGTCCGTGTGCATGGAGGCACTCTGGAAAGCTGAGAAGCAATTTGAGAAGCCACAGAAAAGCTAGACAGATGCTGGAATGTAGGCAAAGCAAGCATGAATAAACATTGAAAACACTTGTTTAGCAGAAACAACAAAGTCCATGCTGTAAGAGTAAGAACCACACTCTAGGAGTAAAGACAAGACAGAAAGACAAGACAGAAATAGAAAATTCCTTTATAAGGCCCAAAAAAAGCATTTTGACAAGATCAGTTTGACTTGCTAGAAATTAAACTATCTGCCAGAATGAAATTTAGCGTATTTTTAAGGAAAATATAATCACCAGAGCCTCTAAAATGCAAAAGTCTTGTAAAATTTCTAGCAAACAATAAAAGTAATGAACACGCGAGAAATTTAAAAACTGTGTATGGAAACTTTTGCTTCTGACCTAGATGGAGTAATAGGAACCAGATGGCTCCAAAAACCTGAAGTAATGAATGATTAATTCTGCAAACATATAGAAGAGTTTCACATGTAAAACCGCAAGCCATTCCTGAGAGAAATTTAAGAAGCTCTAAATGAATAGAGTAATATATGATATTCATGAATCAGAACATGCATGCTATATTGATAAAATGTTAATTCTCACCAAATCAATCTATTCAATAAAATTTCAGTTAAAATCCTGCCAGGCTTTTTAAATAAATCAGTTGAGGCTAAATTTAATACAGATATGCAAATAATATAAAACAGCAAAAACAACTTTGAAAAAGAAGAAAAAAGGAAGAACCTACTAAACCTGGTTGCACAACATAAAGTTATAGTAATCAAGGCAGTGTAATATTAAACACAGGTATATAAATCAAAAGAATAAAAAGTCCAGAAATATTCATGTTCCTATGATCAATTAATTTTTGATGAAGGTGTCAATGCGAATTATACTATATTGTAAAAAATTATGCTGATCGAAAATAAATGAACCTTGACCTTTACCTGACACCATATACAATAATTAAATAAACATGGATCATAGAACTAGTGTAAAAACTAAACCTATAGAATTTCTAGAAGAAATCATAGGTGAAATTCTAAGTGACGATTGACTTGGCAAAAATCCTTAAAAACAAACTAAAAAAAAATATGTAAATAGATGGGTCTTTATCAAAATTAGAATCTTGCTCTTTAAAAGACCCTCTTAGTATAATAAAAAAGACAAGCTACAGACTGGTAGAAAGTATTCACAGAACAAATAGTTGACAAAGAAGATCTAACTAGAGTATACAAAGACCTCTTAGAATTCAACTTTAGGCTTAGAACTAGTTTTTTAAAAATGGGCCAAATTGTTGAATAGATATGTCACCAAAAATGTATAAGTAGAAAACAATCACATGACAAGAGCTCAGGATCAGTTTTTATTAGAGAACTATGAGTTAAAACCACAATAAAACACCAAAACGCCCACCAAAATGCCTAAGATTCGAAAGACTGAACTTATCCAAGTATCAATGAGAATGTGCAGCAAATGGAGCTTTCATACATGACTGATGTGAATGGAACATCGTAACAGGAATGGATGAAGAATCAGTGGTGCACCCATAAAATGAAATGCTGCTCATGAATACAAAGGAATAAAATATTGTTACACACAACAGCATAGATAAACCTTAGACTAATTAGGCTGAGAAAGTCAGACAGAAAAATGCACACACTGCATAGCATTTGTATAAAACTCCTGGATGTCCAAACAAATTCATGTGACAGAAAGAAGACTGGTGGTTGCCTGGAGCTGGAGGAGTGGATGAAGAGGAGAAGCAGAGAGAAAAAAATGTACACAAGAGAAATTGTGAGGCTAATAGTTATATTCATTATCATGATTGTTTTATTGGTTTTAAGGGTTATACATAGGTCAAAATGTATCAAATTTTACACTTGAAATATGTACAGTTTGTTCTATGTCAATTATATTACATTAAAGCTAGCTGAAAATAAGGAGAGAAGAACATTTTCTGTTTGCACTCTGATTACAGTGTGGAGACTGGACTGTAGAAAGAAATAATGGAAGAAAAGGGGGAATTTTAGCATGCCTCCAAATTCTTCTCAAGAATATGGTAAGCAGAGGTTATTGATTGTAGGCGTGTATACAGAACTGAGAAATATATTGAGGTAAAGCAAAAGTAAAGTAAAGCCCTCAATGTTGGATTGGAAATGGGAGGTAAGGATAAGGGAGAAGAAAGATTAAAGCATGACTCAGATTTGTCTTACTCAACTAGAGGAATTGGGATTCTTTTCTACACTGTAGAGAAACCTGGACTAGGACCAAGTTTCTAGGAGGAAACTGTTCAATTCAGTTTTGGAAATGCTGAGTTTGAGGCTTGCTTAAAGCCTCACAATTGGAGGAGTTGAGTAGAAGTTTGGGTAAAGAAGCATAGTTTGGAGATATAAATTTGGGAGTCATTAGACATTTGATGGAATATTAAGCTTTAAAAATTATAGAGAGAGGCAAATGAAAGTTTTCATTAGAAAGAGAAGAGACCCGTGAAAGAGATTAGGCAACTTCTAATCTACAAAGAGAAACCAACAAAAACACTAAGAAGTTTCTATAATTTATATTGACCATTTATCAAATTTGTACTGAATGAAGGAATGAATAATGATTTTTATGAAAAAACATTCAAATCAAAAACATTGCAAATCAAAACCACAATGAGATACCATCTCACAGCAGTCAGAATAGCTATTTTTAAAGAAACAAAAATTAACAGATGCTGATGAGGTTATGGAGAAAAAGGAACTCTTATACACTGTTGGTGGGAGTGTAAATTATTTCAACCATTGTGGAAGACAGTGTGGTGATTCCTCGAAGACCTCAAGACAGAAATACGATTCAACCCAGGAATCCCATTACTGTGTATGTACCCAAAAAAATGCAAATCATTCTATCATAAAGACACATGCATGCATATGTTCATTGCAGCACTATTCACAATAACAGACATGGAATCAACCTAAATGCCCATCAAAGATAGACTGAATAAAGAAAATGTGGCACGTATACACCATGGAATATTATGCAGCCATAAAAAATGAGATCATGTCCTTTGCAGGGACATGGATGAAGCTGGAGGCCACTATCCTTAGCAAACTAATGCAGGAACAGAAAACCAAATACTGAATGTTCTCACTTATAAGTGGGAGCTAAGTGATGAGAACACATGGATTTGTGGGGAAAACAACACACACTGGGGCCTTTCAGAGAGTGGAGGGTGGGAGGAGTGAGAGGATCTGGAAAAATAACTAATGGGTACCAGGTTTAATACCTAGTTGATGAAATAATCTATACAACTAACCCCCATGACATAAGTTTACCTATGTAACAAAACTTCATATATACCCCTGAACTTAAAATAAAAGTTAAAAATGATTTTTTAATCAAAACCTTATCATGTTGACATTTACTCAGTATTCAAAATAATTTTTAATGCGTATTGGTATTTTTAAGCTTTATTAACAACCCATTGGAATATTATTCTTCCTACATCTCCATTCATGTAACTAACAATATTGTTAGAGATGACATGTGCATCCAAACAAATGGCAGGTTAGTAGACTTACGAGAAACCATCAATATTTGTTTCTAATCTCTTCCTGGTAGTGTGCATTTAAAAACAGGAAGTCTTCTATTTCACATCAGTAATAGTAATAATAAAGCTTCAGTGTAAACATTTGTGAGTTAAGAATCCCCGGCCGAGCGACGTGGCTCACGCCTGTAATCCTAGCACTTTGGGAGGCCGAGACGGGGTAGATCACGAGGTCAGGAGATCGAGACCATTCTGGCTAACACAGTGAAACCCCGTCTCTACTAAAAATACAAAAAATTAGCCGGGCGTGGTGGCAGGCACCTGTAGTCCCAGCTACTCAGGAGGCTGAGGAAGGAGAATGGCGTGAACCTGGAAGGCGGAGCTTGGAGTGAGCCAGGATCGCGCCACTACACTCCAGCCTGGGCGACAGAGCGAGACTCCCTCAAAAAAAAAAAAAAAAAGAATCCCCTTGGTTTCAGTTTGTTAAAAAAAACAGAATTTTCTTAAAACAACTGAAATCTTACACTAGACCTACAATTGTGCAATGAACAGAACACTATCTGTTGTGGAAATTTTCTTCATGGAATTTTCTTTTCAACATTTTTTAAGTTCAGAGGTACATGTGCAGGATGAGCAGGTTTGGTACATAGGTAAACCTGTGCCATGGTGGTCACACTGCACAGTCTTAATGGAATTTTGAAATACATTAGAACAACTCTAAATAAATATTTATCTTTTGACTTTCCTTTTTATAACGTGAACCTCAAAAATATTGCTATAATTAAAGTACTTGGCTCAAGGGCATTTTCTTACAACTGCATTAAAGTTCTCATAAAGTTTACATCATATAGCTTTGCATTACAAACCCTTCTCGGTTTCTCTCGGGTTCTGAATTGCATCACCAAATCTCACTTCATTCTTCCTCTTTCTACTTAAACCCCTCTACTCACAATTAGACATTTGGTTATAAAATTGTCCTAAGACTTTTTTTTAACGTTATCCCAATGTCATTTCCAGTTTGAATGAATGTCCTTGTGTGGTGCACAGCCTTTTATCATCAGTATGCACCCGTACTGGCCAACTATGTCAGAGAAAAAAATTAAGACATCAAAGATGGGAAGAATTAAATGAGGGAGGTGGAATCTCCTGCACGGGCAGGGATGAATCTAGTGACTGCCTAGTTTTCTAAGTTTCTGTATTTATACTTTGCCTCCAGGAAATTCTCTAGCATTTAAGCAACTGACTTTATCCAGGGACACATCTAAAAGACACACACACTGAGGTCGCTAGACTGTCTTTCACTGAGTCTGTAGGGAATTTATCCTCAGCTTGTGGAAAAAGTATGTGAAGTTTTGGGAGAAGGTAAGTGCTGCAAGTAATATTTAATACTCCAACATTATTATCAACCATGAGGCTTGTGTATCAATTGATATATAAGCAGAACTAAGATGAGAAAACAAAATTTCATTAAAATGTTAATATAGGTCTATTGATTCACTATGTCTTCTTCCACTTAATTGGGTGTTTTATTTTTTAGTATATAGATCAAGACAATATGGAACCATGATTTTATTGTAAAATACAGTTCCCTTTTTTTCTTTTTGCTTCAGGCTATTATCGATAGGGCTGTTAAGTTTGGTGGGGAGATAAAAATAGGTTTTCACAGGTGTAGCCTAATAAAGAGAAATTGAAAACAGGACCAGGAACAAGTTTGTAAAACTTACAAAAGGAGATTAATTTTGATATGTCTGTATAAGATATGCTGCAGTACTTCTCTTACATAATATGCAGATGTCTACTACACAAAGCTAGTACACAGGAGAGAATTATGTAAGGTGCTTTTAGTTTCATCTATCCCAATGGATAATTTACAGACTATTAATTTCCAAACTAATAATTTACATGGTCCCCTTACTATTTTTAAATAAAATTTATTGAAAATATATCCTGACTACACAGATATTGTCTTAAAATTAATAAAGTCTTAACTGTCATAAAAATCAGAAATAAAAAGAAAATGCCTTACAAATAAAATAATGTGCCTTTCAATATGCGAACTTTTGGACACAATTACACTGAAAAATATAATGAAATGGTGAAATGCAACTACACACAGAACCACCATGAACATTGCGTCTATAAAGTACACTGGATTAAGGGTGTTGCATTTAGGAGTCAAATGCCTAGCAACATTAATTTTTCTGATGTTCTTTTCTGAATGGAAAACAATTTAGGAGGAAATTTCAATCAAACCAAAGTATAATCATTTTCAGTGCTTTCATGGAAAATTCACAACTCTTAAACCTGTGAAAATGATTTGCTTTTATAAGCAAAATAGCAGAATATTAAAATCATGGATAATTAGGACACTTCCTCAGTGGTATATGATTGTCTTCCAGATATCTATAATCCCTGACCCCAACAGTTAAATAGCAGTACACTCTTCTCTAATCTACAGGACAAGGAAAGAGTCCACAGATTAAAAAAAAATGTGTTTAACTATGACAATCCTTTAAGAACCCCTGACTTAAAGAGTCACTATGTGAATTCCCATTTAGCATGTGAATGAGTTTTAATTTTGCTTGTAAGCAAGGGAAACATACTTCAAAGCAAATCTTAAGCATGACAAAGAATTAAAAACTGGGTTCTCTCTCTATGGGGAATAAAAATCCAGAGGTCCATCTTCTTACTTTCTTTTTGAGCACTACTCTCCCTATGCTTTAAACCAGTGCTGCCTAACAGTGATATGCCAAATGCTGATCTTATGCAAAATGTTTGTTACCAGTCTGAGGTGATGTACAGAATTTGAGAGTGATCATTTAGAAGTTTCCCAGATATTGAGCAGATTTTTATGCCTGTTGAATCTGCTGATAACAAAGTGGGAATTGAATTTTCTATTTTTATTTCATTTTTTATCTTAATTCATTTTTATTGTAATTTTCAAAAGTATTGGCCCCATGTACTGAAACATCACATGGTACCCCATAAATATATATAATTGTTATGTCAATTATAGACACAATTTTTTAAAAAAACACATTTTACTCTGTAATTACATATAATTATTATTTGTCAATTAAAAATAAAATTTTTTATAGACAGCTTTGGTCCATGACAGATTGGAAATATAAAATGCTTATCATTCATTCCAGCTAGATGAAAAGCCTTGCCCTGGACGATATCTGTGGCTGCACTTCAGAAAGACCTCCTGGGTATCCACGTAGGATGTGAAATGACTGCCTTAGTCATACGTACAATCTGAATTTTCTTTATAAGGGTGGAGAAAAGGTACAGAGGGAATATATCTCTTTGGATGTAAATCCATCCTGATCAAAAACAAATCTTAGAAAATAATGGAGGCAAAATGTTCCATTTATTCTCCCCCTTGTTTTCTATTTCTCTAATTCTGAGCATTCTCTCTTTTCCTGTTGCATACCTAGAACTGTCTGTCTCCCATTCCCCCATTACTCAGATAAGTGCTCTCTAAGACGTCACCATACTCCATGATTAGTCTTCAGCTTTCGCCAGCTATTTAATTGGTTATCCCAGTACCTTTAGTGTTAACTAACATCCCTGGTTAATAACAAATCAGATAATTAAAAATCAGTAAAACTAAAGTTGTAAATTGCAGTGTGCTTATATTTCTGTAGGTATTTAAAAAAAACAGTAATGTCTGCATTCTCTAGTATTGTATCTTTATTGGAGCAAATTAGGGGTCTATAGGCTATCAGAAACAATATGTTCAGAAAGCACCCTTAAATGTTACCACTCTAAAATCTCCACATAGGCTTTGTTCTCTCTCCCTACATTTAGGATTAAACTTGCTTCTGCTTGTCTTTCTGCAAAAAAGTATAGCTGTAGTAGTATTAACAGATGTGCTGTAAAGAATGTTCTCTTTTATAAGTTAGGGCATTAGGAAAGATGAACTCTTGTACATCACAAAGGAAAATGGAGATGCTGTGGTTACTAATGCATTGTTATTTTTAGAAAGTAACACCCATTTCTATATTGTGTTTGGACTTTCCAGGTTAGCAAGTAACATTTTAGAGCTTATAGACACTCTGAAGAAGGCTGTGAAAGGAAAAAAAAAAAAAAAGAAGAAGAAGAGGAAAAAAAAAAACACATTATAAACAACCAACATGTCATAGAATTTTCGAGAATTTTTGGACCTTTGAGACTTACACAATACATGCATTAAACCAGGCTACCAATGTCTTTTCTACAGAAACAAGAAAGGGAAAAGTTGGCTTTGCAGAGAGAATGCAATGGAAAAAGAAGTCATCCATTCATAATCCTTTCAAAATCAAGAAGAGCTACATAAAATGTAGATGTGCTGCCATTAAGAGCATACACAAAGACCTGCATGCTCCACAGTTCTGTTACTGAAGAAACTAGGCTAAGATAAAAACAATTTTACAAATCGGTACTGTTTAGAAGTAGTGATAGTGAAATGGATATAGGTAAGTCTGTGTAGAAAAAGATGTGTTTTCGAAATGTAAATGTTATGCTTTCAAGTTATTTCTTTTCAAATAAGATGCAAGAACATTTGTGCATTGGTTAGCATAACAATGAATCTGAATCTAGCATTTCACTTTAAAAAGCTTTATTGAGAGTGACACAAATAGAACTCTGGGGAAAATGACAAGACGCATCTTGAAGGCTAGAGATTGAAAGGGAAGAACAAAGGGTTGTATAACGAGAGAATCCTCATATCCTTAACCTATTATTTTCTGTTTAAAGGATGCGTGATGATATCACTTCTGGAAGCCCAGTAGGACAACAGTGACCCATTTTCATTCCACAAAATGCCCTATCATTTCCATACAATCAGTGGATGACTGCAAAATTAAACCACCTAAGATTACATAATCTCATGAATCTTACATTAAGAAAGTTGCAAATATCTGCTGAAAGAGGAAGTCCCATCTAAAGAGTTACCTCTGTAATAAGACATTTCAGAAATAGATTTTAGATCTCCATATCACTGTTTATTAAATGTGTGTGATGCGTGATGTGTGTGTGTTTGTCTGTGTGTGTGTGTGTGTGTGTTTTGTATTAGATATTAAAATACTAAACTCTAACGGGCTTAGCGGTTTGCCAAAGATAACCACTGAAGTTAAGAGAACAAATTGAAGGGGTGTCCAGGTGGGCAAATAAGGTTGCATGCATATGTTCTTTACACCCACTTTCTACAGGAAATTCTAAGATATTTTATTTTAGTATTTCAGCTTAATCTTCATTATTTCATTGATACAGGATTAAATCATCCAAAATTGGCCTACATAATTTAAATTATAACTTACATGACAATTCTCTAAAATTCCAAAGGCCTCTTTCATTCTTAAACCTACCCATTGCAAAAACATAAATCAAATAATATAAGTTACTCAGGCAAGTAACAGGTATTACCTAGAAGCCAACTTTTAACGACAATCAGATTGTAGATTCTGTCATAATAAGCCTTACTGCTCTCATTTAAATTGTTCCCTATTAATCTTAAATTGTTAATAATTTATATGTGTTGATTTCTAACAAATAAATTAGCTTTATCATTAAAAATGATTATTTCTGCTATGGTTTTAATGTGTCCTGAAAATTTTGGTGTTGAACCTTAATGATCAATGTAATAATTTTAAGAGGTGGGGCCTTTAAGAGGTGATTAGACCTTGAGGGATTCCCCGTTGTAAATGTTCTAAGACCCTTTTAAAAAAGGTTTTATGCAATGGTCGGCTCCCTTGCTCTTTGGCCTTCTATCACGTGAGGACAAAATGTTCCTCCTCGGTGGAAGATGGAGCAACAAGGTACCATCTTGGAAGCAGAGAGCAGCCCTCAGGGACAACCAAACCTGCCGGCACCTTGACCTTGGATTTTCCAGACTCCAGAATTGTGAGAAAATAAATGCCTCGTCTTTACGAATTACCAGTTTCAGGTATTTTTGTTGTAGCAGAATAAGAGGACTAAGACAACGCCTTCTCTTTTTTGATCTTTAAATACCAGAGTTCTCCAGAGCTTAGTGTCTGCTCTACTCACTCTCTATTTTAAATACCATCTTTCCTGATCTTGTCCAGTTTTGTAACTTTAAATACCATCTCAATTTCAATAACTCTAACGTGTGTCTCCTGTTAAGGTTGTTCAATGGACTCCAGATTTATATATGTAGCTCCACTGATCGTCTTTACCTCACTAGAAGACATCTCAAAATCAGTATGTCCAAAACTTAAATCCTGAGAATCCTTTCTCACCCACAGCCTCCTCCATTTCAATTAGTGGCACCCTATTCTCCCAGTGGCTTGGGCCAACTGCTTGACTCTTATTCTCTCATACCTTGAATGAATCCACCATGAAATACTATTGAAATAACTTCAAAATATACCCAGAATCATTTTGCTGTTTTAAAAACGATTTTTTGGTTATTTTCATAAGCCCCTAATCTATGCCATCAATATCACTTACCTCGATAACGAGAATAGCTTCTTAAATAATCTCTCTGATTTTTTATTAACCTTCTTCAATCTATACAGAAGAAATAGATTGAGTGACTGTGTGGTTTGTATTTCAGAATATAAGTTGTATCATCTTATGCCTCTACTTATGTCCCTGCAAAGGCTTCCCACTTCCTTTAGCCTTTCAACGGTGTCAAATGCTTCCTAAGGCTTCCTATGGTCTACCCTATCTCTAACTTCTGTGATCACATTTCTTTCTCCTACTCTTATACCACTAACTCTGCTTGGTCCCACTGTGCTCTTGTCATTCCTTGAACTGACAGACACGTTCCCCCATAGAATCTTGTCTTAGCTATTGTTGTTGTTTGGACAGCTCTTTAGACATCTGCATGGCTAACTCCATCACATACTTAATATATTTGCTTTACTTTAATGTCATCTTCTTGCTGAGACTTACCCCAAATACCCCATTTAAAATTGTAGTTTGCACCCTGGATACCTACTGTGCATGTCAAATCACCTTCACCCTGTTCTTTTTCAGTATTTTTTAGTACTTATTCTCTTCCAGTTTAGTACATAGCACACTTACTCTGTGTATTGCTCATTGTTTCTCCATACATACAAACTGATATGTAATCTATACGAGGACAGGGATCTTTTCTCTTGTATGTGTCACAATGATTTCAGACAGTTTCTGCAATAGGAGACACTAAATAAGCATTTCCTACTTAGAACTTTCATATATACCCTTTCTTTTAGCTTAGGGAGAATATCAGGCATTGTGGGAAGGGTAGCGGGAAGCAATGTAAGGGACTTAAGTCAGTTAAATGGTTCTGTTTTCCATAGCCATTTTAGTGTTACCTAACGAAACATTTAAGGACAAACACCTCAATTTCATGTTTCTGGAACTGGAATAGGTATGATATCAAAGACTATGGCATGATTTTCAAGAGGTACTCAGCCCACAGAATAAACCTGGTTAATCTCTTGAATTAAATTCATGTAAAATCTCGAATACAAACATGTTTTATTCCAAAGTAAATATAAACTTGTTAATCATAGAATAGAAAAATTAGACAAAACTGAAGATTTCAAAAAACAAAGACATTTTACTCTTTAATCTTTACAATCAGACCCTAGTGACATTTAGTTGTCTTTTCTGCCATTAAAGGTATTAGAGTCTGAGAACACTCTTCATGTAAGAAAATCTCTTAATTTTGGTATTTTGACTCCTAGCTTATTTTTTGTAAAGAAGAATTATATACTTTATTATTTATTTATATTGCATCTAGGTTTTCAGGTGCCAGTTAGTGTTTGGTAGACATAAATTATGCTGGAATGCCTGCTACTGTTAACATATGTCTGCTAATGTTAGCATAATCACTTTTTTTTGAAAATTCAACATTGTGAAAACTAAATATTGGACTAAATAGACTTTGATATGTTACACCTTATTGACCACAAATAAATGGTTTATTGTTGAGCTGAAATGTCTCATATTTTCTTTAATTATAAATAGTTTGAGCAAAAGAACAATGGTACTTACTATTATATGCACGATAATTGGATGTATCAAAATTAACATAATTGCAGGTCTTAAAAGCCATCATTGCTCACTACATAAGCATCAATATTTAATCTTAGAAACATTAAAATAGCTTGCTATGTATGAGTAGACAGAAGTGGAAAGTAATATTCAAGCCATGAAATTACCAAAAACTACATAAAAACAAAGTAACAGGTTGCTGATACTGGCCTTTATATTATTTCACTTTTAACTCACTCCAATCATGTAACATATATATAATCCACAAAACTGCTACTTGCCTTTTAGAAACAGACCCTGTTTGAGGGACTACACAGGATTAAGGGTTTAATTCGGTTGGTTTCACATGTGCCAACTGAGTGTCATAATAATTTTGTAGTTTATAGCTTGATGAGCCAAACTGCTCTGACAGTTCTTTGCATCTTCAGTCACCAGAGGATTATACATAGGCTGTTATCCAAATCTCATTTAGAAAATATGTATCTCTTCTAAAATAACTCAGCCAAACTTGTTGCACAGCTTTCTTCATCCTGATAAGTAAGATGCAGAATTACATGTGTTCTCTGCTCCTGGGGAGCTTACCTTCCAAAACAGAAAAACACAATTAGGCCAATTAAGTAATCACATTTTACAGGACTAGGAAAATCACTTCATATGGATTCCTTATTGGCACTACCGGAGTTGCTTTATATTCTTACAGGAAAAATATTTTTGAAAAGGAAAAAGGAATAGTCATGTCTTACTTCTGCTTACTGAAGGAATGTAACAGGGATTTAGCAGGTTTTCATTGATGAATGGTTTCCAGTTTGTATATATGGACCCCTGAGATATTGTTCATAAAATGTATATGCAGACCATATGTGTTCCATAATACTAATAATGCATCCCAAACATATGATCTTTTGTCATTTTGTGTCTTCCAGTCAGCAAAAGATGGAATACATGCTTGCTCTGAATGTTTTGAAGGTCTAACAGTAGAACAAAAACTCAAAAACCTGAAAGGAAACCGCTATGGGTCCCTGAAAGAGCAGACACTATCCATTTGGTTCAACTTGGAGATATAGACCTTTTGCTGACAAGCGTTTTTTTGTTTGTTTGTTTGTTTTGTTTTGTTTTGTTTTGTTTTTGAGACAGACTCACTCTGTCACCCAGGCTGGAGTGCAGTGGTGTGATCTTGGCTCACTGCAACCTCCACCTCCCGGGTTCAAACGATCCTCCTGCCTCAGCCTCCTGCAGGTGCATGCCAACATGCCTGGCTAATTTTTGTAATTTTAGTAGAGATGAGGTTTCACCATGTTTGCCAGGCTGGTCTCAAACTCCTGACCTCAAAAGATCCACCCACCTCGGCCTCCCAAAGTAGTGGGATTACAGCCATGAGCCAACGTGCCCAGCCACTGACTCACTTTTTCTAATATGCAGTGTCCGTACATGATACAGTTTAAAAGTGTTGAAAATTCACCATTCATAATTTCAAAGATGTAATTTCTTTTCAATAGCTGAGAAGAGCTGAGAAGAACAGAGCTGAGAAGAATATCTTAGACATAGATTGAGGCAAATGAGAAGATATGGAGTCAAGAAAAATAGAGATAAAATTATCATTATTATTTAAAGAAGATACTGAGTTGAAAAAAATGGCAGACCAAGACAATGTGTAAAAAGAATAGGACAGGTTACCAGAGACTACGTTCTAAAGGTGAGAATACAGATGCAGAGTTGACATCGAAGAGTCAGTGTTATTCTTATACTGCTCAATCATTTTGACTCCATCACTTCATAACAAAATAAGATCAACTAATGATCATGCCATTTGCTCACTTGAAACCACAATATATTTAGAATTTATAAATCATTAAAAATAAGTCAGAAAGTCAATTTCCAAGACCTCAGTGCTATAGATAACATTTGCTAAGATTGAACTGCATGTGTGGTTCACCTATATTTACAATAATTTTCTTCTGCTTTACAAAAGACATGTATTTTACCTATCACAAATCTTATAATGGTGACTTGCCCGTAATAAGAGGCTGTAAAATCCTGTTGGTTGACAATTGAAGGGAGAGTTTTGTTGCAGACACTAGAGAGTTCATCAAATATTTCATCTATTTTCCCACATTTCTCCACTCTACCCACCCCCCATTAAGTGAAGCAACAAAAATAGTTCTGAGTAATGGGCTGTGGGTAAGTGTTAGGTATCACTTCCATTCCAAAACATAGATGAAATAGAATGCTGCTCTTCACCTGTTTCTTCTCCTGCTATAGCACCTATATATACCATTGGCATTCTAAATGCTGGGATCATCATCAACAGGGTCTCTTAAGTGACCATGGGACTGTAGAGTGGAACATCCCCTAAGACACACACACACACACACGTGTGTACACCAGCCTTTATCTGGCATATATGAAGAGCAATAAAAAACTGTTGTGTTAAGCCACTGAGATCTGCGGTTGCTGTTGAAGTATATATAGTCTTGTTACTGTGTATACTTTCCAAGACCATATTAGTGTTATACTAGAAGAGTACTATGTGTTAATTGTTTCAAAGCAACAACTCAGGAGATGTTTTTTTCCAGATACATTTTACAGCTGAACACTAACTAGGTTAGGGCTGTGTGAGAATAAAGAGATAACTGATAATATAAGTGAATAATATGAAATTATTATTTTCCTTATTTTGCTATCAAATGGATTTCATCAGAAGTGATTTTTGAAGCTGGAGACATCACGCTACCCAACTTCAAATTACATTATAAGGCTACAGTAACTAAAACAGCACGGTACTAGTACAATAACAGACACATTGAAAAATGGAACAGAATAGGTAACCCAGAAATAAAACCACACACCTATAACCATCTAATCTTCAACAAAACAAAAAAAAAACAACCAATAAGGACTCCGTAATCAATAAATGGAGGTGAGATAACTGGCGAGGCACATGCAGAAGAATGAAACTGAACCCCTACCTTTCATTATATAAAAAATTAACTCAAGATGAATTAAAAATTTAAATATAAGATCTAAAACTATAGAACTCCTAGAAGAAAACTTAGTAAATAGCCTTCTCAACATCAGCTGTGGCAAAGAATTTTTGACTAAGTCCCAAAAAGCAATTGAAAAAAGAATAAAATTGACAAATGGGGCCTAAATAAACTAAAGATTTTGTGCACAGCAAAAGAAACTATCAACAAAGTAAACAGACAACCTACAGAATGGGAGAAGACATTTGCGAACTATGCATCTCACAAAGGTCTAATATCCTCAATTTAAGAGGAACTTAAACAAATCAAGCAAAATCAAATAACCCCATTAAAAATGGGCAAAGGAGATGAACAGACACTTCTCAAAAGAAGACATGCAAGTGGGCAAAAAAAAAAAATGTAAAAATGCTTAGCATCATTAATCGTCAGGTCAATACAAGTCAAAACCACAATGAGATACCATCTTACACTAGTCAGAATGGCGATAGCCTTTAAAAAGTGGAAGAATAACAATTGCTTGCCAGGCTTCAGAGAAATGGGAACTCTTACATTGTTGGTGGGAAGGTAAAGCAGTCCCACCACTGTGGAAATCGGTTCAGAGATTTGTCAAAGAATTTAAAACAGAGGTACCATTTGACTCAGTAGTCTCATTATTGGGTGTACACTCAAAGGAAAATAAATCATTCTGCCAAAAAATACGTGCACACATATATTCAGTGCAGTGCTATTCACAATAACAAAGACATGGAATCAACTTAGATGCTATCAACAGTGGATTGGATAAAGAAAATGTAGTACATATACAGCATGGGATACTACATAGCCATAAAAAGAACAAAATTACATCCTTTGTAGAAACATGCATACAGCTGGAGGCCATTATCCTAAGCAAATTAATGCAGGAACAGAAAGCCAAATACCACATGTTCTCATAAGTGGGAGCTAAGTATACATGGACATAAAGATGGGAATAATAGACACTGGGGACTACTAAAATGGGGAGGGAGAAAGGAGGGGCCAATAGGGAGCTCTGCTCACTACCTGGATGACAGATTCATTCACACTCCAAACCTCAGCATCACACAATATACCCATGCAACAAACCTGCATATGTACCCACTGATTCTAAAATAAAAGTTGAAATTACTTTTTCAAAAAGAAGTAATTTTTGACTAAGTTACAGAACGTTATACATGTCCATGGATGATGGTGCTTGAAAAGCATCATGGATAGAGGAAGAAATTTAAATCTATATCAAGAAAAAAAAAAAAAACATTTGCCATAATAATACCTCCATTCCAAGTGTGAAGTTCTATTCATTTTGCCCTAATGTGGAAATTACATTTAGAGCAGCAAGTCCAATTGAAACCGTGTCTAATTAAGTTGATTACCACCTACTATCATTTCTAAGATGCCTAACATCTTTTAGTAATGACTTAATTAGTAGCTCAGAGTGTCTTCTTATTATAAATACTGTCGTTATCCTGAATCATTTTTAAACCTTCTATCCCATCAACATCCTCAACTTCAGTGACCAATACATTCGCTCTATTTCAGCCACATGTAAATTGGCATCACCCAGAAATGTTCAATTCAAATATCTATCATTATTGACACTATATCTTATCATTCTTGTTATTTATATGAATATATTATTTAATTTTTAGTTTTTTCTACTTGACAAAAATTGCATATGTTTACCATGTAGAAATGATGTTTGGAAATATGTGTATATTGTGGAATGGCTAAATTGAGCTAGTTAACATTTGTATTACTTTGCATACTTAATCATGTTTTTGTGGTGAGAAAACTTAAAATCTGTTGTTAGCAATTTTTATTTCTTTTTTTTTTATTATACTTTAAGTTCTAGGGTACATGTGCACAACGTGCAAGTTTGTTACATATGTATACATGTGCCATGTTGCTGTGCTGCACCCATTAGCTCGTCATCTACATTAGGTATATCTCCTAATACTATCCCTCCCCACTCCCCCCACCCCACGACAGGCCCCAGAGTGTGATGTTCCCCTTCCTGTGTCCAAGTGTTCTCATTGTTCAATTCCCACGTATGAGTGAGAACATATGGTGTTTGGTTTTTTTGTCCTTGTGATAGTTTGCTGAGAATGATGGTTTCCAGCTTCATCCATGTCCCTACAAAGGACATGAACTCATCCTCTTTTATGGCTGCATAGTATTCCATGGTGTATATGTGTGACATTTTCTTAATCCAGTCTATCATTGATAGACATTTGGGTTGGTTCCAAGTCTTTGATGTTGTTAATAGTGCCGCAATAAACATACATGTGCATGTGTCTTTATAGCAGCATGATTTATAATCCTTTGGGTATATACCCAGTAATGGGATGGCTGGGTCAAATGGTATTTCTAGTTCTAGATCCTTGAGGAATCGCCACACTGTCTTCCACAATGGTTGAATTAGTTTACAGTCCCACCAACAGTGTAAAATAGTTCCTATTTCTCCACATCCTCTCCAGCACCTGTTGTTTCCTGACGTTTTAATGATCGCCATTCTTACTGGTGTGAGATGGTATCTCATTGTGGTTTTGATTTGCATTTCTCTGATGGCCAGTGATGATGAGCATTTTTTCATGTGTCTGTTGGCTGCATAAATGTCTTCTTTTGAGAAGTGTCTGTTCATATCCTTCGCCCACTTGTTGATGGGGTCGTTTGTTTTTTTTCTTGTAAATTTGTTTGAGTTCTTTGTAGATTCTGGATATTAGCCCTTTGTCAGATAAGTAGATTGCAAAAATTTTCTCCCATTCTTTAGGTTGCCTGTTCATTCTGATGGTAGTTTCTTTTGCTGTGCAGAAGCTTATTAATTATAGTCCCCATAGTGTACAATACAGCTCTTAAACTTGTTCCTCTTATCTAACTGAAATTTTGTATCCTTTAACCAATGAAGTATATATGTATACTTTGATATGATTGACTATCCAATCTCTACACTACCCTACCTCCTTTCTCATTACATGTAAGTCCCACTTTACTTCACACTTTTTGTCTTGTCTACTTAGAGTGTCAAAAAATATAACTGCAGCCAGTTTTTCCTCCAATATCCTGACCTCCTTTGCCCCAGGAAACAAAACATAACAAACTCACACATCGAATAACATCATCATCTAACTCAACTCCTCCTATGTCTGGGTTATGAGGCATTATTAAAGAAAATAATAAAACACACAGGTAGAGTTGTCTTTCTAAAATTCATGGTCTGCAAATGTGTTTGGGTGTTTAATACAACCTAGAAATTCTTTGATGAGTGCCAAGTAATTTCTTTCTCCAATTTCACTAGTGATTATTTTTAAATGTCTAAGTTCTCGTCAAAATTTTGAAAACAAAATCATGACTCATCTGAACAGATGATTTTTCACTCTCATTCTTAGAGAAGTAATTTAATTTAAACACCTTCAAATTTATTTTCCACCATAGATAATAAATTGTTTCAAAATCACAAGGGCATCTGAACTCTTGTTGAGAGGCATTGCATTAAGAAGAGCTACTATAACTCTAATGCCTGATTTAAACAGGTGGATGAGGAGTTTTCCCTTTGTATGTCACTAGCAACATAAAACAAATTAAGTCTAATTTTCATGCAGAAATATTTTTCTATAAGAATTTACAAAGGGTACATATATTATTTATTAGACTATATACAATATTTGGGATGATGATGGTAGTGATCTATTTCTCATTGTGTCTGGCTAAGTACGCCCACAATTTTTTGCAAAAGACAGAGAAACATGGAGTGACTAATGAATGTAAGGCTTCAGAACTATAAAAATATATATATATATATATATAGTTTCCCAGGACACCAGCTAAGTATAGTGTCTTCCCTGGGGAGGTAATGTGGTGTTTGTAGGTGCACAGATTTGAGTTGGATTCCTAGTTCTACTTAAATACCTTTGGAGTAGTTTATGTTATTTCCATGAATTTCAATATAATCACTTTTTTTCTTTTTTTTTTTTGACAGAGTCTTGCTCTGTCTATTGCCCAGTCTGGAATGCAATGGCACAATGGATCTTGGCTCACTTGCAAGCTCTGCCTCCCAGGTTCCAGCGGTTCTTCTGCCTCAGCCTCCCTAGAAGCTGGGATTACAGACACCCGCCACCTCACCCTGCTACTTTTTGTATTTTTAGTAGAGATGGTGTTTCACCAAGTTGGCCAGGCTGGTCTCGAACTCCTGACCTCACGTGATCTGCCCACCTCTGGTGTAATTACTTTTTATAAAAGAACTAATGACACCTTCCTCATGAGATAGTTGTACAGACTGAACAAATGTACATGCACAAAGCTCCTTCTACACAGTTTGTGCTCAGTACAAGAGAGTTTCTTTTTTTTTTTTTTAACTTCAGGTGAAGGTTAAAGTTCAAAGCCAAAGATAAATAATTAGGACATGTTGTCTTGGACCAAGATCTTAATTGCAGATCTGATGGCCTAAGAGGTATGCTTTCAAGAGTATTAAGGCAAGTACTACAAACTCCTTACTAGCACTTCCATATTTTATCAGCTGAGTGGGAACAAAACTTCCACAGTTAAAGGTCCAATCTTTAACCCTAAGACAGTATGTGATACTAGTTAAAATCAGATGGACAACTGTGCAAAATCAGATGTATAAATGTGACAGCATTTATTTTGTGCATGTTCAGATTGAAGAAATATTTTATTATAGAAAATTTATAAATTGTGGCAAAACATCAAAATAGACATTTAAATCCACACATGAGCCCTCCACACAATAATAATCATAGCTAACATTTGCTTTACAGTCTCTTTTAAAACTGGAATTTAAAAAATATATTTAGTGATTATTCTTCTAAAGACTAGTCACATCTGCATCATATTCCACCACTGCAGTGTATCACAATTTACCAAAATACCATGTTGCACGATTCAGGGTTTTTTTTTTTTTTTAATTATTACTTGTGAAATTCAACAAGAGCTAACTTTTGCTGATCTTTGACAATTTATCCAGCACAAAATTATTGGGTTGAAAGATGAGATATTTTTACACTTGTGTTGTGCATTGCCAAATTGCAGCATCTTGACATACTGAAAATACTGGATATAAAGATTTTATTCAGGAAAATGAGGAAAAACAAGAGAACAGAGACCCTAAAGCTGTTAAAGAGTGGGTTGAAATGCAATGGGCCATGGGAGAAACTGGGAGAACTCCCGAGGAAATACTCCTATCTGCTTAGAGTCAGCTCATTTGGTTCAAGAACTAAATCACAAACCAGGTCACTAAGAAGCAGCTGTACTTAACATTTTGTTGTTGTTGTTGATTAGTTATCTTGTGTTGAAAATCTTTTCCTCCATTTCTTCTATACGTACATCCTCCTCCTAGTACTCTTTTTATGTAATAAAAATAACATATGCTAAATAGATTGTACTAATGGTCTGTCCGATAAAAGCTGTGGGTTCATAGCGCATATACAACATGAAATAAAATAACCTGTGCACTGATTTTAAAATTAAGGAGGCTGGAATGTCTTAATTTGTCCTCATTCAATGATCCAGGAGTTTGTGGATATTCAGATATTACTATCTTTGGGAAACATTCCCTTATTTTCTGGTAAATGATGGACACTCCTTCCTCTGTACATAGAGAGCAAGGCTTTTACTCCATGATTGCTACTCATACCATGTATTGTTTTTCCTGATTTGTGTCTACCTCATATTTATTTTAATTGATAGTGAACAATTATTGAGAACTTCACACAGTCCAGATATTGTGATTCTTCCATGCATAAACTTTTTGTTGTCATTACAGCCTCTAGTTCAGTGCTCAGTATATACATTTTAAAAAATGCAACAATTACTTGAATCAATAGATAAAGGAATAATGCAATAATACGTGAGCTATGATTTTCACATGCAGAGTGTTATTTAAGTAAAGAAGCAGGCTAAGGAATGTGGAGCCATTGCATCAATTGTTCTGAAATACAGCTGCCTTTAGCTCAGAGTGTCTCTTTTACAAGAGTGCCTGACCATGAGGTGGGTCCTAGTCTGCTCTACAAATAGTATCCTTTATTATACATGCCTTAATGTGAACAGATTGGAATGCATAACTGAATTTAGAGAATTTCAAGCATATGATTACATCATTAAATTTGAAGAATTTTGTATGTTAACTTTAACTAAAGGTCTGAGTTTGAAGGACTTATTAAATATCATTTTCCAGTAAGTACCGAGTGTGTGTATGACCTTACACATGAATCTCACGAAACAAAGTCTGTACCCAGCCT
Organism: Pongo pygmaeus; assembly: GCF_028885625.2. Taxonomy (NCBI): domain Eukaryota; kingdom Metazoa; phylum Chordata; class Mammalia; order Primates; family Hominidae; genus Pongo; species Pongo pygmaeus. The sequence continues at coordinate 49,171,539 of NC_072378.2, forward strand.
GTCTATTTCAAGGGGATGTCATTCTCTGCCTTGACAGGGGTTATGTCTAATGGAATTGCCAGCACACAGTAAAATTGTGTTACTACAGGTAAGTGTTGCCTTGGCTGTATGCAAGTTACCAATATTGATGGTATTTAGTGGAACATGATGGCTTTTCCAACTATATAAACCTGTATCATTATTTTTGCATGGAACTGTTGTCTTGCAAAGTCGTGAAGTAAGGAAGAATATAGCAGATGTTTTATATTTTGCATATAACCACAAGTCTGGTAACACTATGGGCATAAAATTAAGAAACAAATGTTCTAATCATTTTTTAAAATTTTGCTCTTTGATTATTTCTCTAACCTAACTGAAACTTAATAGACTCATCCAGAAGATTAAAGTTGGTCTGAGGATTCTTTCTTTCATTTTTAAAATGCTCTCCTTATGTATAGAAATAGCAGACTGTCCAACACTCTACTGAACTCTAATAAACAAAACTTATATAACCTACGAGAAAGCTGGAACTTTCTAGAATATATGATGAAGCAGCCATTTCTTTTAAGAGAGAGTTATTTTCTGATGAAAACCAGAACACTAGTTTATTGAAATAATTTCAGAAACACAACAAACTACTTTAATTAGGAAATAATCTGTCTTAATGTGTCCCATTTGAACTATTATTCTCTATTTAATTTAATCTGGGTCTTATCCATTCAGATTTCCTGTAGCTAATAATAAGTGTATGCCTACAGCTGGTTGTTCTCATATCAGCACTTTATATTAAAAACAACCAAACAAAGCAGAGTCCAGGCAAGAGCCCAGATTCTTCTACCCTTGCTACATGAGCTGCAAACATGTATTCAACATTAAGGCTGTGGCCGGATACATTTAGTTTCATCGGCATACAGATTTAAAGCTTTTGATAAGTAATACTGTCAGGCACAACAGAAGTCTCCATTTCTCCGTATCCTTCCCATTCCTTTCATTACCCGATGTGCTTCACTCGTCTTTATTATGTGTCTGGTTTCTGAAGTTATTTAATATTGGGAACTCTGATTTGGCAATTGCATGTGTTTTTTTTTTTACTGTTGAATTAGTTTTACTCTATTTATTGTGTAGATTTTAATGATGTTGGCAGCAACTTTCTGACACTCGATAGGTAATAAAATTCTGAAACTTAATATAGGAAACCCTACCACTACCTGTTCATAGTGTTGCATAACAAAGTGAGGGGTGTGGTGCCACTAAACACATGCAGAGTTCTGTATTTTAAAAATAACCTGCCAGCAGAGAGAAAATATGAAACCATTTTCTGCCTTCCACATATAAAAATTTTAAAATATAAAACCTAAAATCGTTTATAGCCTGGCTGGGATTTCCAACTATGAATAGCAATCACCACACAAAGCATTGATGTAATAAAGGAAAAATAACCACCCTTATTTGGTAAAACTTTAAATGTTAACCGTGCGATTTACAATTCATTTACTTCCATCTTATCACAGTCAAGCAAGCATATGAGGACAGAAAAACCTAAAACAGATGGGTAGTTCAATGAATTTCTTAATCTTTTCTAGCTCTTTATCCTCAAAGTAATTTTAAATTCACTATTGTAATGCACATATCTTGAATCAGGAAAACTGGTAGGGAAACATAGACAAGTTATTTTCTTTAATTGAAGAGATAATCTGTGTATTTTCATATTTCCAGCATATCTTTAAAAAACACAGCATTAACATTTAGAGCACTTAGAAAGTAATACAATCAATAATCTGGATTTTCTTGAGTTAGCTGGCCTTTCTTCCCAAGGTATTTACAGGGGATTGCCATCTACCAAGTGTGGCTGAATCCCCAGGCAGTCAGACTTCAGAATCCTTGAAAGAATAGCTCAAGAGAGCCACCTACTGCTTATATGGATATCCAGTATGGAGAAAAAAATGTGTCTTCAGTATCAAATTACATCAATTTAATGTTTTTGTCAAATGAAAACAAAAATACTGCTGCAGCTGTGTTAAGAAACAATAGTCAATATATCACATTTTTTTCATTCATTTATCTATTGACGGACCCTAGGTTGCTTCCAAATCATAGCTGTTGTGAATAGTGCTGCAATAAACGTGGAATAAAAAAGGAATACTAAATTAGGCTTTAAACTCTTTGAGCTATCCTTGCCACTTGGTACTTTTTGAGGGACTTACCAAAAGCACAGATTACCAAGTAAAAAATGTATGAAATGGTCTCAAGTTCCAGTTTTAGGTGTTAGACTCTTTATCTCCTTTTCATACTATCATAGAGCATTTCCTGTTGCTGTCATTCTAACAAGAAAATACAAGACCGAAGGTAGAAGTGTGTATCCCAAAACAAAATGTTTAAAAGATAGGCCATTTAGCCAGACATGTTACTGGGATTGCTCCTGTAATCCCAGCACTTAGGGAGGCTGAGGTGGGAGGATAGCTTGAGCCCAAGAGATAGAGGCTACAGGGATTGGCCGGTATACGGGCAATGACAGAATAAACTTGGAATAAAGACTGGTGCTGGGGTTATCAATTTTATCCATGCTGCTAATAGCTCCTATTTATAGAGTTCTAGATTACAAAACCATGATCAGATGTAATTTTAATAACTACTTCTTTTTTTGTACTTGAAGAATTTGATGCCCACAAAGAAGATGAAATAACATATTCAAGGTCATACTATTTTCTAGGTCCAGAAAATGCTGGAACCCAGGGATCCCCGAAGTTTTTATCTAACACAACATCACTATGCCCACCAGATTCTTCTCAATTACATATCCATTAAGCAGATGTGACCTGTAGCATTATAGTTGAAGTAAGGTTGAGAAATTAATTCAAGTGAGTAATATGTAGCCCTGCACAAAGGGGGTTCCAAGTACCATGGGGTGAAAAAAACCCAGATGTGAGTCACCCAAAGCAGAATTCAAAGTCCAGATTTCTTTCCTTAACTGACTCAGTCACTTGCTATGATACTTTCATCAAGGGACTTAAATTCTATGAACTTGAGTTTCCCAAAAAGTAAAATTAAAAAAAAAATCTATCCTACAGAATTATTTTAAGGATAGTATGAATACAGGTTAAATGCTTTGCTCAAGTGGCTAGTACATGTGAATTTGGGCTCATATTGTTAGTAAATAAATTAGCATAACATCAGGTAAAAGAAATGAGAAGCACTAAAAAATGTACTCAATGCTACAGATATTTGATATACAAATATGAATATTATAGAAGTATTTATACTGTGTATGTTCCCCTGCTTAAAAATATAGACTTTCAGACTCAGAAGATATTAAAATTAAATCCAGACACCTTTTGCTGCCATTTCACCATTACTACTCTGAGACTTAAGTTCTTTTACTCATGACTTACATTTTTTATAGCCCTAATAATACTTTTCAATAATAACTTCATTTATTTATCCCACAGATGAAGCAATGAGCAAATTGTGAAATAAATCATCTTTACCTACAGGGAGTACATTCCAAGTGACTACACAACTTCCACTCTATCAATTAATATACATCACCTCCATTTGCTTGAACACCTTGAAAAATAACACCACGAATACAAGGATCTATCTTGTGTGCACTGGAAATGCTAATAACATCAATGTTTTCACTCTTATATGCATCCAATATAATTATCCAATACAATATTTATAATTTCAAATTTTCCATTTTGAGGAAGCGTGTATGAGATTAAAATTTTTCTACATCAATTTCTCTTCAAGAACAAGCTAATATAGAGAAAAATATAACAATACTTTGGAAACTTTTTGTTCCAGTGTCTTTGAGATTTTATTTTGTTTTGTAAATCATCCGCTCATAGTTTGTGGAAGATTTAACACTTGATGTAGTGATGTTCTTTATCTCTTGATTGATTTTCTTGCTTTAATATGTTTCTAGCAATATTTTAATAACTATAGAATCACCTTCTTTTCAAGTTTTATTTCTTGTTGAAAATTATTCCTGATAACAAACTTTTACATTTGAGGGATCACCATTAAGTAGTAGAAAAACTATTATGAAATTAGGAAATTATTATTGGAAAATTATAATTAGGAAATTATAACTATAAAGTTAGTAACCAATCCTAAGGAGCAGATGTACTTAATATATGACTTTATGTTGTTAAAAATTAATTTGTAATTTAAATGAAATTGGATGAGGAGGAGTATTTAGAAATCATGACTTACATTAATGAAACATTCTGGATTGCATTTGTATTACTCTCAGAATGTGTGGAGTGTATTAAATAACATTATACTCAATATCACAAATGATGTTTGGGAAAGAAGACATACAGAGAGAAGGCCGATGACTTTTCTACCATTCATTAGGTGTTTGTTATTAGCCATTACTTATTAGCTATTACACACACACACACACATCACTTCAGTTCAAAAGTAGTGGTGGTAGTGCTGGTAGGGGTAGTGGTAGGTGTGTTGTTAGCTCAATTCTGCCTCCTCAAATCAGATGAAAAAAATTGGACGTGGTTACAAAATAATTTTGTAAAAGTGTAATTCCATCTAAAGAGGAAAGTGTGGCATTAAAGTAATCCGAACTCATAGTAAATCATAGTGTCAATGATAAGTGCCTAGTACAATTTTCTGTGGTGCAAATGAACTCACTTGGACCCATGTGGTCCTCAGATTCTTCTCTTTTACCTTAAATCACTAATAGAAAATTGATCATATAGTGGTTATAATATATAGCCATCAATCTAGCATTTTCAGCCTTCCAAAAATAGCAACTATATTTCATATGCACTGGAGATCTCTTCCTGCTGAGATAATAAAACCATTCCTGTCATTATTAAGCATCTTCTAAGCTCTGGGAAAATTTAGAAATAAAAATAGACTAGGGTGTCAATCAAAATTATTGGATTAATATTTTTTGAAAAGTCTAGCAAAATACTAGTTTATTTTGGGCTTTTTGTCTTGTGTAAGATAAAATGTCCTCACTTATAAAGTGAAGAACATAGTTGAGCTAGTCCAGCTCAAGCGTTTAGTTATGTAGCTCAAATCATGTATCCTGTTCACTATAGGAAATGATGAGTTGTGTAGTGAATATAATTATCACTGTCTTTCTAACCTTATGAATTTGTGACCATATAACAAAATCATAAATGACAAAATACTTTAAAATATTACTTTATACAAGAATGTCACTATGATTTTGTTCTATCGCCTTTCTCAAATTCCTTGTGTGATTAAATACTTCCTAGAGGGTACCATTCACACAGCACTGATACAGGTTCATGAAAAAGAAAAATAAGACTAAAAGGTCTAGTTCTCCACACACATTTTTTTTAGTGGTGTTACTTCTCTCGTAACATTCAAGAAATTTATACATTCATTCCTTTCTAAAAATCTAAAAATCTTACAATAAGAAGTTATCATCAGCTCAAGCACTCAGGCAATATTGTGAGAGAAAATAAATGTGCATATATATATATACTTATGTGGAATACAGTATACTTATACTGTGTGTGTGTATGTATATATATATACACACACATACACTTATGCCATATATATTTATACAGTAATCCAAGTATGGAATTGGGAGTATATATATATGTTTAAAATATATAGGCATATATGTGCATTTATAATATGTGAATATACACTTTCATACCACTGTCTCTTAAGCTACCAATCATGTTTTATACTTGGTTTGCTGTGCATATATATATAATTTAAATTGCAGATTACACCATATAATGAGATAATTGTAGGTACTTTATTCCTAGCTTGATTTAAAAATTTAGCTTCTTAAATATTGATGATAAAATGTACTCTGAATTTTATTTTAATTGTTTCTGTTTTTTTTTTTCTGTCAAAGTGATCTTTCCAACTGAAATATTCTAACTGGAAAATCTGGCATCTTACTGTAGTGTTTTGAAATGAGAGGCTTAAAATTGAAAGAGATATGCATTTATAATACATGAATATACACTTTCATGCTACTGTCTCGTAAACTATCAATAACGTTTTATTCACGAAGCATAGAGGAAAAATGCAGTAAGGCAAATAAAAAGAAAGAAAGAGAGAAAGAAAAAGAAAAGAAAGAAAGAACAACAGAAAGAAAGAAAGGAAAGAAAGAAAAGAAAGAAAGAAAGAAAGAAAGAAAGAAAGAAAGAAAGAAAGAAAGAAAGAAAGAAAAAAGAAAGAAAGAAAGGAAGGAAGGAAGGAAGGAAGGAAGAAAGGAAACAAAACTCTGTAAGAAGTTACAAGAAAGTAAATATTAACTGGCTATGCATCCATCAGAAAGAAGTCCACAAATGCGTTGAAACCTCCTCAGAAGGAGAATAAAAAGATAAATAAAAGAATAAAAGACTAGCAGACTGAAAGCAGGCAACAGGTAACACCTTTGCAAAAATAGCATATATGATGGTCACAAACAAGCAATATATTTATTTTAAAATTTTAATTTAAATTTTGAATAGATAAGGCATTTTTATGATTCAAAATGAAAACTATGTAGAAGACATATACAGAAGCCTTTCTTTCTTTCTTTCTTTCTTTCTTTCTTTCTTTCTTCTTTTTTTCTTCCTTTCATGTGAAGATACTTGGATTTAGATAGCTGCCAACATTGTTATGGTACAAGAACATTAAACTTAAGAATAGATTCTTAATTACATACCTACGCTTGAACACAGTGTCTGACATATAGTTTTTGCTTGATAAATGTTAAACTGTTATCTTCATCTAAATAATTTTGTAATTGTCGTTACCTCTATTAGAAAGGAAAAGAAAGGAAAAAAAACTATCATTGACTCTTCTTACTTAAAAAAAAGAAGCCCAGTTTTTGCTATTATATTTTAGGACCCATAGAATATCATCCAAATTCTCTATACAATCTTATACTCGGTTCTCTTCACAAATCTACTGCACTTAAAATGGTCAATCTATTTTGCTTTGAATGTGAGATATTTTTTGCTACCTCTGAATTTCTTCTCAAAACCCCACCTTTTCTAGAAAAGGCTTTCTCCAGTATTTGTATAAGTTCTATCATTTTGTTATGTTCATATTAGGTTTCAGTTAATCTTGAAATCATCTCCAACTTTCACATCTTTTAGTACTTTTTCTATTTCATAATTTTAGCAGAACTTAATGCTTAGGTTTCCCATATGAAACTTAATCTATATTGACAGTATTTTCTCATTCCCATAGATCCTACACTGCCAAACCAAACCATCAATGAACACATGGTGACAGCTCTCAACACACTAATGACTACCCAGAACTAAATAACATCCTTTAAAGGCGCCTCATTTTTGCATCATTTTCAAAGTCAGTATAGTCTGGAAGATAATTAGTGACAATTTGAGTACCCTTCTATTCCAATTTACAGCTGTTTGAATTTAATATACGGAAGAAAATATTTTCAATATGGATTTGGATTCAAATTATGAATTTTGCCATGTTAATATCTTTGTAGAAATTTTTTAAGAGGGTGGATTATCTAACATAAATATTCTATATATTCATAACCAAGAAAATTCATTTTCAAACACATTAATAATGATAGATTTTATTCGGTATTTTGACACTCGTGCACTTAAAATTCCTTAGAGACTGAATACTCATACCATGTCAGGCAAATGCCATGAAAATACCATTTATCTAAAAAAATACACAATGAAAAACACAAAAATTATGGAGTTTAGCAGAAATGTTAGAAAGACATTACAATAGCTTTATTTTTGTTGCAGGTGCTTTTAGCTCTTAAAGGACCAGAAATGTGAAGCCACAGAGTCAAAAAATTCAGAAATAGAATAAGCATTCTATATAATTCTTGTTATTTAAACTGAACGTGCCCTTAACTTGCCATTAAAAAATAGTAAGTATAATTTTAATTGTATTGAACTTTTCCACACCCCTAAATTTTAGAAAAACATATTATCCAATCTGATTCTGATGAAGGCAAAATCTCATTGGAGATAAAAAATACTATTCATCCTTGTTTTGTCATTAACAATGTTTCGGGATAATGGATTGAGTTTATATTAAGGAATGGATTCTTGCTATTATGGACCTCTCCATCAGCCAAGTATGGTGAGAACAAGGGAATTCTCTGCTACTTTAAGAATTTCATTAAGCCAACATTTGATATGCATATTGTGTCTGAAAGCTGGGATTGCTGTCCTATAAGTGGAGTCCCACTGAGTCCAATCGGGCTTCGAGATCCTATATGTCACACCAGCAGGAAAAATTACCTGACTCTTTATTGGAAATATGGTGCCTATATAGTATTTATTCCCATACACTAAATTTAATGTGATGTCAAATAAAATTTTATTTTCTTCATTACTGACCAGAGTGTAGCCACCTTGCTTCTATGATGTACCCTTACAGGTGGTATAGTAAATGGTGGATATGCCTTTTTATACAGTTTTATACTTCCCAGAAGCACTTAATTTTCTTTGATACAATAACTTTTAATATAGTATCAGTTTCTGCTCCAGATTAATTTTTTTTAATTATTATTATTATTTTTTGAGACAGAGTCTCACTCTGTCACCCAGGCTGGAGTGCAGTGGCATGATCTCAGCTCACGGCAACCTCCTCCTCCCAGGCTCAAGCAATTCTCATGCCTCAGCCTCCCAAGTAGCTGGGATTACAGGTGAGGTGTGTGCCACCACACCTGGCTAATTTTTTTTTTTTTTTTAGTAGAGATGGGGCTTCCCCATGTTGGCCAGGCTGGCCTCAAATTCCTGACCTCAGGTGATCCACATGCCTCGGTCTCCCAAAGTGCTGGGATTAGAGGCGTGAGCCACCATGCCTGGCCTACATTAATATTTAATAGCATTTTCACTATTGAGCAATAGACCCGGTTTTGAATTTTGGATATCTTACTCAACTATTATCTGCTGTTCAGCCAATTTGCTTGGGTAATTTGAATTTCCGTTTTTATATGAACAAAATACAGGTAATAACATGTATCTTAGAGGATATTTCAAATAGTTATATGAAATAATATATGTAAAATGCCTAACACCATGCATAATACATAATAAATACTAGATGAAATCATCTATTCATTATCTATTCAGTCATTCAACAAATGTTTATCAAACACATATAATATTCCAGCACTTTATCAGACATTGGATCTAGTCATCAGGAAAGGTTATGCAATCATATCCAACAATCTCAAAACATTAAGGGACCATTAAAAAAGGATTGATTTTAGCTCATGCTACTTGTGTGACAATATGTATTAGTGTTGCCTGGGGTCTCTGGTCCACACTGAAGTCACTCTGGAAACCAGAGAGTAACCATTTCATATAATGTTATTAATTTTTACAGGGGAAAAGAGAACCAAGAGTAGTGCATTCAGACCTATAACATTTCTATCTGGAAGTCAACCATGTCATTTAAGTTTACCTTTTATTGGCAAAGCAAGTGACAAGGGGACATCAGCTTTCTATCTGAGTGAAGAAGAGTAGTCTTCTTTCAACTTGTCCAGTAGAAGGAGAATAGGAATACTTTTAAATGGGCCTAACCACTAACCACAAGAATGAACAAAATAGTACAAGATCCTTGACTTCATTAAGTTCCTATTTTGGAGAGGAGAGATGATAAATAAGAGAAAAATATAAATTACATTAAATGATAATAGTATATTTTAAGAAAAAAGTATATGTTAATTTCATTAAGGAAAAAAGTTTTAAACAAGCATCCCTCACATTGAGAATAAGTGGAAAACATATAGACAAAATATGTGCATCTGCTAATTGTGAACATGAAAATTGAGCAGCTAAGAAACGAACAAAGATTTTGATAGATTCATGAATTGGGGGATATAATTAGAGCTTAGGCCACTCCATGTGGAAAGAGCTCTGGTAAATAGACAGGCCTTCAATTGAAACATCAAAAAACTACTATCTGGAAGTAAAATTTACAGAAATTATATCAGTCCTCACAATCGGTGTTATCTGGCTTTGGATCATTGAGATCACTGGTCCATTTAAATTGTTATGGTGGTGATAAATATATAACTGCCTTCCAGAAGCAAAAATAAATCTCCTCTGGAAGAAGACAAATCTTCCAAAGTTTCAGATTATCTCCCCAAATTTTTCTATCTAACCAGACAAAATAAGCAGATATGTGAAAAATAAGTCATATCTGAACCAAAAAATTTTCAAAAGACAATCTATACAGCCAATAGGTGATATAGACACTTTATCAGGATATGGATTTGAAGCTTTATTTGTTCAAGGAATCAAAATGCAAGGCTGGCAATTTTAGCAGAGACTGGGAACTAAAAATATTCAAAATAGAAATATAAAAAACTGAAATTAATAACTCAGTAAATAGATTTAAAAGCATATTAGCTGCGTGAGAAGACAATTATTGAACTGGAAAGTTAGGCTACAAGAAAAAATAAATACAGGCTGAAGCAGAGAGAGAAAAAGACATGGAAAATATGAACAACAGAAAGGTAAGAGATTAGATGTGATGAAGTGATAGGTTCTAATATAAATTCAACTGAAACCCAGAAGGACAGGATAAATGAATAGGTGAAACAATATTCGAAAAGATTATAGCTGATAATTTTTCAAAGCCCATTAAAGATATTGGACCAAAGATTCAGAGGTTCTATGAACACAAAATGAGATTGATGCAAAGGAAAATACACTTACACATTTAGGTACATCACACTAAAAGTGCATAATTAAAAAAAAAAAGTAAGTGAGAGAGATTTTTTAAAATGTAAACCAAACCAACACATGCCTCTGGTTGAGTCAGAAAACTTTTCTTGCTAGTGAATTATTTTTTTTCTTTAATTCTCTATGTATTTATTCATTCATTTAAAATTCTGAGCTCTAAATGAGGTCTCAGTTTCAGGTTTCAGTCTCATGTGGGTGGGTCTAAGCCTTCCTTCTTTTCAGTATGTCAGCAATAAAATTCAACCCCCTTAACTTAATACAGTCTAAAAATTACCCCACAGAAAAGTCACAGATTTGTATTCTTCTCTTTTCTCTTCATAACCCTCATGATTTCACTCAACTTCTTATAAGGTCAGACATGTATGAAAGGATACTTGTTATATTTTATGTAGTATGGCTGGATATTTTATGAAGGGGGATTTTCCAATTATTTACATAGACATAGTGCTAGAAACAAAAGTTTCTGTGTTTTTTTACTTTAAAAATTTTTGAAGATGGGTGCACAGGGTATAAAACACTAAATTACACTTTTGAGACTTTGAAGAAGTAATTTTATTGTCTTCTGCTTTCTATTATTTCTCCAGTGAAGTGAATTGAGTCTGGTATCTTTTCCTTTATTACATCTGATATATTTTCTTTATAATATTATTTTATATAATTCCTCATTTTTTGCTTCTCTAGAATGAATAGTCTTTATCTTTTTCAATTGTTTCCAACTATTAAGGCATCTGCATGATTTTCCTTAAATAGTTTTCAAAATATTTATTTGTATTGTTCTTATAGAATCAAGAATATAATATGTTGCCCAATAGAGTATATAACTAAGTTAAATATGAAGAAAGTGCTTGATTTTTTTTTTCATTGACTATGACTAGGGTCAAAAATAAAATCAGATCAAGTAGAAAAAATTTAAAAGTTTATTGCCATACAAAAAATGCAAACTGCAATTGCGAAGAGTTTAACCCAAGTGATAAGAAGCTCACCTTACAAGAGTTACAGCACAGTTTACAAAGCATAAAGAAGGAAGATTTTGACTTTTATTGTGATTGGCTGTTATACAATAACCTTTTTTCAAAGATAAACAGAGCTATTTAAGCTGATTTGTCTAGAGTTTAATGTCACTGGGTTATGCTGCAAGAATGTAAAATATGTTTTGCGTTTATGATTAAATATAGCATTTCAGGGAAATCAGTATCTCTTAAATTTTGATCACATGGTTATGGGCAGCTGACCTTGGAGTATATCTAATCTGTGGCCTTCATTTTTATCTTTAATACTAGTTACAGGATAAGTGTAAGAAAATTATACATAAGAGGTATCTTTGAATGTCCTCTACCTTTAAGCTCAGGGGGAATGAATGATACAGTAGTAATTAGTGTATATAATTAGAGAATGAGGAGGATAGGGAAGACAAACTGCCTACACCCTCACTTGCAAAAAGTGTGAATACAAGTACAATGTCCAGGGGAAGATGAACAGAGGCAGTGTTGATATGTAGTAGTAGTAGGATAGAAGTTTCCTGTGTATGTTGGACCTCAGTTGTGGAATACAAAATTCTGAGCAAATTCAGTGTTTAAGAATATAAATTTGGAACAGAATTCTTTATTGCCATTTTATAAATATGAAACTGTGAACAAGTTATTTATTCTCTCTGAATTTCAATGTGTCATCTGTAAAATAGAGATATTAATAGTACCTAGCTCATAGTGTTGCTTGAGAATTAAATAAGATAGTATATATAGGTGCTTAGCACAGTGCCAGACTCATGGTAAGTACTTAAATACTGGCTAAGTGTTATTGTTGTTATTTTAGGGCAGTGTGTTATAAGGTAGCTCTCAAGTTTGTCCTGAGATTATGAAAATGAAAATTTTGTATGCTATAATGATCAAGCATAATATTTTTATTATAAAATAATGTAATAGTCCTTGTGCAACTAATCTTATAATCTATTACCTCAATTCTTTTACTGAGACAGTAAAAAGAAGGAGACTTTGCATTATACATTTTATTATTTTATTTTCCAAAACCTCTGCATAAATCTAATTTAAACTAATCTAAACAAATAAGCAAAGGAAAAGTAATTTACATTCTATTTCCAAGTACAATCTTACCAATGATGTTTATTTTTTAAACCACTACTGTAATAAGCAAGCATATGAAACATTGAAATATGTTAGTATGTATTTACAGTTTTAAAAAGGTAGTTTATAAATGTCTTAAGCCATTTGTACAAAACAGAATGACCAATAGTTAGAGGAAAATCATGAACATCTAGAGACTATGGGGGTGAGTTGGTGTACCTCCCCTTTAATTTATTTTTATAACTGGGTTCTAAACACTTCTATCATTCCTATTATGTCAATTCAGTGCAACTGTCATGATTATTGTTCAGGCACAGATTAAGGCAATAAAAACATGCTGGGACCAGCCTAATAGTAATATACTAATTGCTTATTCTTTTCGAGTTGCAAGGATGTTCACTAAAACATAATTTTTGTTATTTGGTGGCTTAGACCTTTTTCTTAATATACAAAAACAAGAGTTGTTACTGACAGTCAAGAACATCCACCATTCAAATAATTGTTTAAAGCATTTGTTAATCAAGTACTAATTTATCTCAGCCTATGTTAAAGTGAAGTGACATATGGAAAACGATGATAATTTTCCTGAATAACTTAGAATCTGACTGGGGAAATTACACTTGCCTTGAGTAAAACAATGACAAAAATAGTACACCAACCAAAGAACAAATAATATCTCAAATAATCTGTGTATCACAAATGAATGTATTTCCACATGTTCTGCACACAAGAATTAGAGAATATAATGTACGTGATAGGATTGGTCCCAAAAAATTCACGAAAGTTAAATTATGAACAGGGGAACATTAAATAATTATAAGCCATAAGATACCACTATGGGCCTATTAGAAGGTCTAAATTTTAGGTTAGTGGGAGAGGGGAGCAAGATGATGAGATAGAATGCTCCACCTATCATCACCCCCCTTCTCCAACAAGGACACCAATTTAACTACTGTCTACATAGAAAAAGGAAACCTTCATATGGACCAAAAATCAGGTGAGCCTTCATAGTACCTGGTTTTAAGTCTATCACTGAAAGAGACATGGGAGACATAGAAAAAACAGCCCTGAATCACCAATACTACCCTTACCCCATCCCCCAGCAGTGGTGGCATGGTGTAGAGAGTGCATCTGGGTGCTGAGAGGAGGGAGGGAGAGCACAATTGTGAGGCACTGAACTCAGTGCTGTTCTGTTACAGCAGAAAGGAAAACTGGACCAGACTCATCTGATACCCGCCCACAATGGGAGCATTTAAACCAGCCCTAGCCATAGGGGAACCACTAATCCCAGTGATCTGAACTTGAGTTCCCACAAACCTTGCCAGTGTAGGCTAAGTGCTCTGTGCTCTTTATAAACTTGAAATGAAGTCTAGGCCAAAAGGACTCCAATTTTTAGGTGAGTCCTATTGCTGAACTAGGCCCAGAGACAGTGGACTGGGTGAGCAGGTGACCTACTGAGACACCAGCTGGGGTGGCTAAGGGAGTGCTGGCATCACCTTTTCCCTAACCCCAGGCTGCATGGAGCCCCAAAGGAGACCCTTTCCTTCTGCTTGGGGAGAGAAGAGGGAAAAATGGGGAGGACTTTGTTTTGCATCTTGGATACCAGCTCAGCCACAGCAGGATAGGGTACTGGTCAGAGTTGTGAGGGCCCTGTTCCAGACCGTAGCTCCTAAATGACATTTCTAGACATGCCCTAGACAAAAATGGGAACCCACTGCCCTATAGAAAAAGATCCAGTTCTAGCATCATTCATCACCTGCTAACTGAAGACCTCTTGAGCCCAGAATAACCAGCGGTGATAACCAGATACTACATCGAGTTACTAGCCACACAGCTGGAAATGTTCTGAGTCTCACCTGAAGCCAGCAACTTTCAGAGTGTGAGAAACAGTGCTACAGGGAGAAACTCTTGCTTGAGAAAAGAGTGGAAAAGTAAAGAGGACTTTATCTTGTACATTAAGTACCAGCACGGCCATAGGGCGGATAGAGCACAAAGTGAGCTCATGGGATCCCTGATTCTAGGACTTGACTTTTGGAAAGCATTTCTGGACTTGCCCTGCAAGAAGAGAGACCACTGTCCTGAAGGATAAGTCCCAGTTCAAGCAGCATTCACCACAAGCTGACTCAAGTGTCCTTGGGCCTTAAGAGAAAATTTGCAGTAGTCAGGCAGTATTCCCCATGGCCTAGGGATGGTGGCTACAAGGTGAGGTTCCTCTGCTTTTAGAAAGGCGATGGAAGACTGGGTGTGGTGGCTCAAGCCTGTAATCCCAGGACTTTGGGAGGCCGAGGCGGGAGGATCAGGAGGTTTGGAGAGCAAGACCATCCTAGCTAACACGGTGAAACCCCGTCTTTACTAAAAATACAAAAAATTAGCCAGGTGTGGTGGTGGGTGCCTGTAGTCCCAGCCACTCGAGAGGCTGAGGCAGGAGAATGGCGTGAACCCGGGAGGCGGAGCTTGCAGTGAGCCACAATCGCGCCACTGCACTCCAGCCTGGGCCACGAGTGAGACTATGTCTCAAAAAAAAAAAAAAAAAAAAGAATGAAAGAAAGGGGAGGGAAGAATTGAGAGGACTGCATCTTGTGGTTTGAGTGCTAGCTCAGCTCCAGCACAATGCAACACCAGGTAGACTTCTAAGACTTCTAAGGTTTTTGACCCAAGTCCCTGCTTCCTGAATGGCACCTCTGGACCCACTTAAGGCCTATGGGAAATTGCCACCCTGAAGAGAAGAACATAGGTCTGACTGGCTTTGCCACCTGCTGATTGCAGAGCCCCAGGGCCCTGAGCAAATATAGGCAGTAGGCAGGGAGTGGTTACAGCAGGCCTTGAGTGTGAAACATTGCTGTGCTGCCTTCAGGTCTGACCCAGGACAGTCACAGTGGTGGTGGCCACAGGAGTGTTTGTGTCACTCCACCCTGAGTTTTAGGTGGCTCACAACAGAGAGAGATAGATAGAGAGAGACTTTATTTGGTAGAAAGTAAAGGAAGAGAACCAGAGTCTCTGCACGGTAATCCGAGAATTCTCCTGGATCTTTTCCAAGACCATCAGGGCGGTACCACTATGAGTCTGCAAGAACCACAGCATTACTGAATTTGATGTGTCCCCTAAAGCATATACAGTTTAAATCACAACACCTAATTCCTTTCAAATATCTGGAAAGCCTTCCCAAGAAGGACAAGTACAAACAAACCCAGACAGTAAAGACTATAATAAATACCTAACTCTTCAATGTCCAGACACTGAAGAACAACTGCTAGCATCAACACCTTCCAGGAAAGCATTACCTCACCAAATGTAATAAACAAGGTACCAGCGACCAGTCCTGGAGAAATAGAGATATGTGACTTTTCATACAGAGAATTCAAAATAGATATGTTGAGGAAACTCAAAGAAATTCAAGATGACACATAGAAATTTAGAATTCTATCAGATAAGTTTAACAAAGAGATTGAAATTATTAAAAGGAATCAAACAGAAATTCTGGACCTAAAACAATTGGCATGCTAAAGAATGCATGAGTCTTTTAATAGCAGAATTGATTAAGCAGAAGAAAGAATCAGTGACCTTGAAGACAGGCTATTTGAAAATACACAATCAGAAGAGACAAAAGAAAAAAGAATAAAAAACAATAAAGCCCACCTGTAGTATCCAGAAAATTGCCTCAAAATCGCAAATACGAGTTACTGGCCTTAAACAGGACGTATAAAAAGATATAGGAGTAGAAAGTTTATTCAAAGGGATAATAACAGAGAACTTCCCAAACCTAGAGAAAGATATCAATATCCAAGTACAAGAAAGTAATAGAATACCAAGCAGATTTAACTGAAGGAAGACTACCTCAAGGCATTTAATAAACAGGCTATCAAAGATCTAGGACAAAGAAAAGATCCAAAAAGCAACAAGAGAAAAGAAACAAATAACATACAATGCAGCTCCAATAAGTCTGGCAGCAGACTTCAGTGGAAAACCTTACAGGCCAGGAGATAGTGGCATGCCATATTTAAAATCCTGAAGGAAAAGAAATTTTACCCTAAAAGAGTATATCTGGGAAAATATAATTTAAAAATGAAGGAGAAATAGACTTTCCTAGAAAAACAAAAGCTGAGGAATTTTATCAATACCAGACTTGTCCTACAAGAAATACTAAAGGAAGAAATGGATGTTAACAAGGAATAAGTAAGCTCCTGAAGGCAAAAAACTCACTGGTAATAATCGATATACAGAAAAACACAGAATAATATAAACTTGTAACTGTGATGTGTAGACTACTCTTATTAAGCAGGAACACTAAATGATAAACCAATAAAAAATAATTACAACAATTTTTCAAGACATAGTACAAGAAGGCATAAAGAGAAACAAGAAAAAGTTAAAAGGTGGGGGAAGAAGTTAAGGTGTAGAGTTTTTATTAGTTTGATTTCTGCATGTTTGTTTATGCAAATAGTGTTAAGTAGTTATCAGTTTAAAATAATGGGTTACAAGAGAGTATTTGCAAGTCTCATAGTAACATCAAACCAAAAAACATACAATGGATACGCAAAAAATAAAAAGCTGGAAACTAAATCATACCACCAGAGAAAAACACCTTCACTAAAGGCAGACAAAAAAAAAGGAAAGAAGAAGATCACAAAAGAACTGGAAAACAAATTTTAAAATAGCATGAGAATGTCTTATCAATAATAACACTGAACGTAAATGGACTAAGTTTCTCAATTGAAAGACAGGAGTGGCAGAATGGATAAAAAAATGAGCTCTATTGATCTGTTGCCTGTAAGAAGCACACTTCACATATCAAAACACAAATAAACTGAAAGTAAAGGGATGGGGAAAGATATTCCATGCCAATGGAAACCAACAAAGATTAGGATTAACTACACTTATATCAGATAAAATAGATTTCAAGACAAAAACTATAAGAAGAGACAAAGAAGGTCACTATATAATGATAAAGGGGTCAATTCAGCAAGAGAATACAACAATTTTAAACATATATGCACTCAACACAGGACCACCCATATTTATATAAAGCAAATATTATTAGAGCTAAAGAGAGAGATGGACCAAATATAATAATAGCTGAGGACTTCAACACCCCACTTTCAGCATTAGACTGATTTTCCGGATAGAGAATCAACAAAGAAACATCACAATTAATCTGCACTACAGTCCAAACGGATATAATCAATATTTACAGAACAGTTCATCCAACGGCTGCAGAATACACACTCTTCCCCTCAGCTTATGGTCTATCCCCTCATTCTCAAGGGATAGACCATATGTTAGGTCACAAAACAAGACTTAAAACATTCAAAAAATTGAAATAATATCAAGCATCTTCTCAGAACACAGTAGAATAAAACTAAAAATTAATAACAAGAGAAAATTTGGAAACTATACAAATACATGTAAATTGAGCAATGTGCTCCTGAATGGAGAGTAGGTCAATGAACAAATTAAGAAGGAAATTGAAAAATTTGAAAAATTTCTTGAAACAAATGATAATGAAAGCATAACACAATAAAACCTGTTGAATACATCGAAACCAGTACTAAGAGGAAAGTTTATAGCTATAAGTGCCTACATCAAAAAAGAGGAAAAACTCCAAATAAACAATGTAACAATTCATCTTAAAGAACTAGAAAAGCAAGAGCAAACCAAATCCCAAATTAGTAGAATAAATAATAAAAATCAGAGCAGAAATAAATGAAGTTGAAATGGAATAGAAAAAATTATTAAACCAAAAGTTATTTTGTTCAAAAACTTAAACAAAATTGACAAACCTTTAGCCAGACTAAGAAAAAAAGACAGAAAATGTACATAAAATCAGAAATGAAAAAGGAGACATTACAACTGATACAGCAGAAATTTGAAGGACTATTAGTGGCTACTATGGGCAACTATATGTCAATAAATTGGAAAACCTAGAAGAAATGAACAAATTCCTAGACACATATGACCTATTAAAGCAGGGTATTTCCCCGACCTTTTCAGGGGAAGCACAACAGACCTGACTCATTTACTTAGCCTGTCCCTCTCAACTCCTTGCAGGAGGGAGCACTTGAGTAAATAAGGCGGGAACTGGAGTGCAGGAGCGCTGAAATCAGCTGGCATCTTTGGCACAGGGGCCAGGGGGTGGAGGCGGGAATCAAACTCCACTCACTCGGACTGACTGTGTCCCACACTTATGGAAGAGAGTTGTGCAGATAAGCGGGTGCAGGAGCCTGAGTGAATCTTTTTGGGGGCCAGCAGGGGTGAACTCTGTGCAGGCACTGTGGCAGTGTCCAGGCAGGGTACCTGAGACTCCCGAGGCCCCAGAGGGTGTGTTACAGTGCTCTTTTAGCTCTGCCATCCACAGATGGCTTAAGTATTAACAGCTCAGTGGATGCTCTGCCTTTTCCCATGTGGCGGCTGCTCTCCACTTGTGGGTGCGAAAGGCCAATGTGACAGCCTTTTGTAGCCACAATCGTGGCTCCCAAGCTCTTGTCCAGCATCCAGGAAAAATGAGCACACATGAATAATTGAATGATGGTTCATTCAATTATAAATGCAGGGAATTTTATTGCCAGTGAATTTGGCTCTCAGTGGGAAGGGGAACTGAAAAGGGGAGGGGGTAGTAGGTAAACTTCTCCTGAAGTCCGGCCATCTCCGGCCAGATTCTCCTCCAAAGTTTCACTGTCATACTGTCCCTCTGAAGTTAAGCTGCTTCTCTCCAATGTCCAGCTGTAGTTCCAATGTTCAGCTGCTTCCCTCTTCTCTGCCAGCTGTGTCTGAAATGTTTGTAGGTACAGTAAGAGGTGGGGTAGGCCATGGGTAGTTTGGGAAAAGGCAACATTCGAGTAGGAAAACAGGGATAGATGTTCTGACTTTGGGCTGTGGGTTTCAGGATTTTCAGCTTGAGGGTGAGGTTTTGTCATGGACCCACCCTTTTCTGCCTAGAATTTCACTGCTTTCTGTCTCTATCACTACCAAGATTGAACCAGAAAGAAATCCAATACCTGAATAGACCTATAATAAGTAACAAGATCAAAGCCGTAATAAAAATTTTTCCCAGTAAAGAAAAGCCCATGACCAAATGGCTTCACTGCTGACTTCTACCAAGCATTTAAAGAATAACTAATACCAACCCCTATTCAAACTATCCTGAAAAATCCAGAAGGGAATACTTCCAAACCCATTCTGCAAGGTCATTATTGCCCTTATACCAAAACCATGGTATACCAAAGTTACCAAGACAAGATATTGCCTTGCAGTTGTCTGCAAGTTGTCTTGTATATATTGTCTTGTAGATATGATATTGTTGTTTTATGTGTCTGTCCATACCAGATGTCTCAGAATAAACAAAGACACATGATACAAAGAAAACTACAGGCCAATATCTCTGATAAATATTGATGCAAACAGTCTCAACAAAACATTAGCAAACAAAATTCAACAAAACATTAGCAAACAAAATTCAACAAAACATTAGAAAGATCTTCATTATGACCAAGCAGGATTTATCCCTGGAATGCAAGGGTGGTTCAACATGTGCAAATGAATGTGATACATCATATCAACAGAACGATGAATAAAAAGCATCTGATTATTTCAACTGATGCTGAAAAAATCAACAAATAACATTCAGCATCCGTTCATGACAAAAACACTCAAAATACTGGGTATAAAAGGAACATATCTCAACATAATGAATGCAGTATACAACAGACTCACAGCTATTATCATATTGAATAGGGAAAAATGGAAACCCTTTCCTCTAATATCTGGGACATGACAAGGATGCCCACTGTCACAACTGTTATTCAACATAGTGCTGGAAGTCCTAGCTAGAGCAATCAGAGAAGAGAAAGAAATAAAGGGCATCCAAATTGGAATGGAAGAAATCAAGCTATCCTTGTTTGCGGATGATATGATCTTACACTGGGAAAGACCTGAAGACTTCACACACACACACAAAAATCTATTAGAACTGATAAACAAATTCAGTAAAGTTGCAGGATACAAAATTAACTTACAAAAGTCAGTAGCATTTCTATATGCCAAAGGCAAACAGTCTGAAAAAGAAACCAAAAAAGTAATTTCATTTACAACAGACAAACATAAAATTAAATACGTAGCAATTAACCAAATAAATGAAAGATCTCTATAACGACAGCTATAAAACACTGATGAAGAAAATTAAAGAGGACACTGAAAAATGAAAAAAAATTCCATGTTCGTGATTTGGAAGAAATAATATTGTTAAAATGCCCATAATACCCAAAGCGATCTATGGATTCAAAGCAATCCATATCAAAATACCAATGACAATCTTCACAAAAATAGAAAAAAAAATCCTAAAATATATATAGAACAAAAAAGACCCAGAATATCCAAAACTATCCTAAGTAAAAAGAACAAAACTGGAGGAATTAGATTACCTGATTTCAAATTATACTACAGAGCTATAGTAACCAAAACAGCGTGGTACTAGCATAAGAACAGACACATAGACCAGTGGAACAGAATAGAGAACCCAGAAACAAACCCACACACCTACACTGAACTCATTTTTGACAAAGGTGCTGAGAATAAGCACTGGGAAAAAAGTCTATTCAATAAATGGTGCCGAGTAAACTGAATATCCATATGCAGAAGAATGAAATTAAACTCATGTCTCTTGCCATATACAAAAATCAAATCAAAATGAATTAAAGACTTAAATCTAAGACCTCTAACTATGAAACTACTGTAAGAAAACATTGGAGAAAATCTCCAGTACATTGGTCTGGACAAAAATTTCCTGAGCAATACCCCACAAACACAGGCAAACAAATAAAAAAAAATGAACAAATGAGATCACATCAAGTTAACAAGCTCCTGCATAGAAAAGGATACAATCAACAAAATGAAGAGACAACCCACATAATGGAAGAAAATATTTGCAAACTACCCTTCTGACAAAGGATTAATTACTGGAATATATAAAGATCTCAAACAACTCTATAGGAAAAAATTTAATAATCCAGTCAAAAGGTGAGAAAAAATTTGAATAGACATTTCTCAAAAGGATTCATATGAATGGCAAACAAGCATATAAAAATGTCCTCAACATCATTGATCATCAGAGCAATATAAATCAAAAGTAAGATGAAATATCATCTCATCCTAGTTAAAATGGCTTATATCCAAAAGACAAGCAATAATAAATACTGGCGAGAATGTGAAGAAAAAGGGATGTGAGAATGTAAATTAGTACAACCACTATAGAGAGTAGTGTGCATGTTCCTCAAAAACTAAAAATTGAGCTCACATATGGTCCAGCAATTCCACTGCTGGGTATGTAGGCCAAAGACAGGAAATCAGTATATTGAAGTGCAGTATATTTGCACTCCCATGTTTGTTGCAGCACTCACTGTTCACAATAGCTAAGATTTGGGAGCAACCTCAGTGTCCATAAACAGATGAAAGTATAAAGAAACTGTGGCACATGTACACAATGGAGTATTATTCTGCCATAAAACAGAATGGGACCTCGTCATTTCTAACAGCATGGATGAAACTTGAGATTTTCATGTTAAGTGAAATAAGCCAGGTACAGTAATACAAATATTACTGTTGTCACTTTTTTTGTGGGGTCTAAAAATCAAAACAATCGAACTCATGGAGATAGTAGAATTATGGTTATGAGATGCTTGGGAAGGGTAGTCGAGGATGAGGGAGGTTGTATAGGGGAGAGGTAGGAATGGTTAATGGATGCAAAAAATAGAAAGAATGAATAAGACCTACTATTTGATAACACAACAGGATTACTATAGTCAATAATACCTTAATTGTACATTTAAAAATAACTAAAAAAGTATAATTGTATTGTTTGTAACACAAAGGATAGATGCTTGAGGGTATGGATTTCCCATTCTTTATGTTGTGATTCTTTCACATTGCATGCCTGTATCTAAACATCTTATATACCCCATAAATATGTACCTCATAAATATATACACCTACTATATACCCACAAAAATTAAAAATTAAAAAAATTATAAAAGAACAAAAACTTAAAAACCTAACCATACTAATTATTGCTGACACTATGGAGCAAGTGAAATCCAATATATTAGTTTGGAAAATATAAAGTGATACAACCACTTTTGAAATAGTTTGGCCATTTCTTAAGAAATTAGACAGACTTCTAATTTGAGCTATGACATGTAAAGGGCTTGTTAGTTGTCAGCCCCACACTTACAAGAAGAAAAGAGTTGAAGAAACACAAATTAACAACATCTTGTTGGAACCATCAGGGAACTGATATCACAGGGCACTGTCATCCCCAAACCTGGAGAGACAGATGAATACAGAGAATCACAGCTGAGTTCAGCCTACATGGAACACAGCCACTGGAGGGCCAAACTGGAAAAGACACTTAAATGAAAATTTTGAAAAATTGCTGGAGGCTGAATGTGGACTAGCATGAGAATTAGAAACTCCTGGGCACGGTCTTGGGGGAAGCAAACATTCATGGGTTTTATCTGCAAGAAACCCAAAGGTTCTCATCATGGAGAGCCAAGAAAATTGCCTGTAAGTATTTGTTGTTGTTGCTGTTGTTTGTTTGCTTATTTTTGTAGTAGGTTGGGAGGAGGAAATAATTACCATTTTGAAACACAACCAAAGCATTCTTCATAACAAAGGCATGTTTTTCAGAGGCTAAGGCTTTGCCAGAGCCTTATCAGACCTGTAGTCAGAACAATTATCCAGTTCCTTATCAGACCTGTGGGAAGAGCAATTATCTAGCTCCTCTAGCTTTCCTATCTCCCCTAATGATATTAGAAAATACCTAGAAGGTCCCTCTCTAGGGCACAGGCCCATGAAAAGATTGAAATTTTAATAGTAAACTCATATAAAGGCTCCCCTTCCACCATACCTTACCACTACAGCAATAGGACTCTAGGATGAAAACACTAAAATATAATATAAAGAGCTTCATACTGTGAAATCTATTTATGAAGGAGTTCTTAAGGAAAACAAAAAAAAAAGAAAGAGAGAGAGGGAGAATGGTAAATGACACTAGTGGAGTTTGAATCCTCTGGCAACTGCAGCTACAGCAAATATCAAATATAGCCAAACACCTAGCTAAATTATCATAAAACCTCACACTAAAGGCCAATTTACCTCAGTTTCTATTATCTAATACATTTTTTTGCCAAAAACTTGAAACATCCAAATATCTATTAACAGATGAGTGGTTAAAAAATTATGACCATGCAGCAATAACAGTCATCAATTAAAAAGAATGAGCAATAGGGATGATTCTAAAAAATTATATGCTGATTGGAAGATGTCAGTTAGAAAGAATATACTCAAAGATTCCATTTATATAAAATTCTAGAAAAATATGAACTGATCAACAGTCACAGAAAGTACATCAGTGCATGTCTGGAGACAAGATGGGGGGAGTGGGAACAGGGGATAAAGATTATAAGAGGTGTAAGAAAATTTTGGGGGTTGATGAATTCATTATTTTAATTATAATGATAATTTTATGGTTACACCGATGTCAAAACTTAAATAACATTTTACTCTTCAACTTTGGGCAGTTTATCATGTCAATTATACCACAATAAAGCTTAAAAATTGTTTACGTGACTGGTGGAGAGTAGTCTGAAGATGAGTAACATAAAATTATTCCTATTACCATTTCAATTTAATGGATGTAAGCATGTTTTAAATATCTAAAGTTTGTCTATTTTCAATATGTACTGTCATCTCTATATAGATTGTAGATGAGCAAATACAGCCTGATAAAATAGTGCTGGCCCTCACAGTGCTATATTCTAAATGTGGGTGACACCATCAAAGGTGGCCAGATATTCTTCTAGTTTTATTTATTACTTTATTTCTTCAACAAATATTTTTGAACTGGTCTATTTGCCAAAAAAGGTGCATTCCACCACATGTAACAGGCAATAATCTCCAGATAATTATCTTCTTTCATCTTCCTCCCTTGATTGTTCTACCCTGATGCCAACAGCTCTTCCTTGGACAATTTCTCTTCAAGTGACTCAAGAAACTCATGCATGTTGGAAATCTTTTTTCTAATCTGTCAAAGCTTTCTGGTCTCCAGAGCTCCATTTTGTTTTTGCTTAAAATAGACACACCTTCCCTATGTAGATACTAAGCATGTCTTCAAGAAAAATGTTAATAATTTTTCATAGTCCACTGCCAAAACTACTTTATTATCCCGACATATAATGTGTAATTCATTGGGCAGATACAATAAGGTCCTAGACCCATTTGACATCTGCCTTCTTATCTTTTCACTGATATTTCTGGATATCAATTCAACCAACACTGAAAGATAAGCCTTTTAGTTGTTTCTTGATACATTATATTATTGAGTAAGTGGAAGAATGTCACTTTCCATGATGCAAAGGCAAACATAATTTTTTTAATTCACAAATTGTACGTTTGTAATACCTGAATAAATAAAGCAATAAGAATGATGGGCACATTTAGAAAATTTAGAGGCATCCATAGTTGAATAAATATATATCTGGTTTACTAAACTTCTGTGGTACATGCCGAAATGCTTTGCCTAAGTGTTAGTAAACTTAGCATGTTAGTTATTCAAAAAGAGGAGCTTGTGTGAATAAAACTATGATCTAAATGCTGAATGAATGAGGACATGTAAAGCAAGAGGTGTCAAAATCAAACTGGAGTTTTGGGGAAGATCAGTAACCAACAGAGACAAATAAAACAGTAGTAATAAGCAGTAAATAAGGAGATATGGAATTATTCTATTGAATTTCGTTAGATAGTGACTTACAAGTGAGTATGCTTTTAAAAACCACATAGCTTCATCATACATTATCTACTTTATAGACACCCTCCAATGTGTCATATGCGTCATATGACAATTTGAAAAAAGAATCCAATAACGTTGGCTTATAAATAAAAGAATTGCACTTGACTCAGTAATTCTAGGAACTAATTGCAGTTGTCTGTCAGTACCCACAGGGGATTGGCTCCAGGACACCCCCAACCCCAAGAGGATACCAAAATCTGCACATATTCAAGTCCCTCAGTTGGCCTTGCAGAGCCTAAAGATGTAAAAAACTTGCCCATATATGTGCAGATTTCACATCCTTTTCATACTGTATTTCCAACCTGCGTTTGGTTGCGATATAAGGGGATGCAGAGGGACAACTGTTCTTCCTGAAAAAAAAACCCACTTGTATGTGGACCTGGGCAGTTCAAACCCATGTTGTTCAAGGGTCATTTCTAACTTACAATATTTATTTTTAATAATAGCAAATCATTTACATTGATATAAAGGTATTCACAGGCTAATATTTGAGTGTGATTACAGAGCAAACTTTTGACTTTGGAATCACTTGGAAGTTTCAATCAAATTATGAATAAAAAGAACATAAAATTAATATTTATTACATTTTGAAAAATGGAAAGATTAAAAATGTTCAATGTAATCATAAATGAAATGCTAGAAAGGACTGATGGTATGGAAATTTAAAACTTCTTACTCTACAAATTTACTGAGGAACATTCTTATTTATAATTGTTACTCAAAGGAATGAGTAATGCTTACAGTTACACTTGTCTTGGGAACATCATTTGGAAAAAGATGATAAGGATGATAAAGTAGGTTAATTTTTATTGAGTCTTACTGCACATCAGATACTTCTCTATATGGCTTATCCTACTTAATCCTCACGTGCCAACAGAACAACAAATTTTATGAGTAAAATTCTATGAATTTCTGCATTAAATAAATAAAGATATTAAAGATTCTAGATTTAAATAAGTTATTTGTGGGTATATCAATGGTATAAATTAAAGCCTGTATTTTAAAACTGGCACTTTAATTTTACAACCCACATTTTTAACCAACATTCTATGTTATCTAATTAATTTTCACAATACCTCCAAAATCCATTCAATATTATTTAAAAAAAATCCAAACAGTAAGTAAGAATAGAAATTGATGTCTGGTATACCTATGGGTAATTACAAACAAATATCTGATTATCAATGCAAATTTTTGTATTACCACATATACTATAGAGATAACATGACACTAGTTATTAATTCTATTACTTCATTCTTCCACCTACAATTTATTTCCTTTTGTCAACCAGTTTAATATTTTCAATGAAGCAAAAAGACAAATTTTCAGGGATTGTATCATAATGAAAATTAATATAATACAACAGTGAACTTGAACATAATACAGCTTTTGTGAAAGTATTACATTTTTTGTTATTATTATAGATGTTTTTACCATTAAAACCACAAAAGCAATAAATAAATAACTGATCTTAGAAACCAAATAAAATTATTACAGGTGAGGAATGCCATATGTGAACTTGAATTTTAACACCACAGGAAACCATTTTAATTGCTTTCTTAATGTAGTTGGTTCAATCTATATTTTAGGGAACATATGGTACATTTTTCTGATAGTGAGAACTTTTCTAGGTTTTTTACTATTTTTCACTAGAATTCAGAATTTTAAATTAAGCCTTTCTTAATTTAATACATTGTACAATTGACATCCTATTTTATTGTGACTTTTTAAACCAAAAGGATCATCATCTAAAATGTTGGCATTTAGAGTCATCAGAGATTAATGTCATTTTGCAACATCATGGAGCAATTATTTTGTAAATTGCACCCTTCCAGAGATTTCTGACTAAATCTCAAGATGAAAATGGCTTCCTCAATGTTATCAACAGAGTAAATTGTCTTCCTGCCAATGTTTGTCATTCCAAATATTATTTCATCAACACTGAAAGTCAATTTTCCTAAGGCCCTTGGAGCAAGCAAAATTACCAAGTGCTTTCACTCTAATTCCATGAGGGAAATGAAGTAAATTCCAGGCAGTCATTTTGAGCGCTTTAATTTCACGTTTTATTTTGGAATTTATGGATCACTTGGCAATCAATTCATAGGAAACAAAAATAGTTTTCTTTGAAAATGCAAATTTCTGTATGCAGTAAGGTTGTGAGAGGTTAGTCCTATTTAAAAATGCATAAAAAATTCCAGCATGTCGTTATTACTTTTTGCAAGGCTTTCATGAAATTTAATGTAATTTTGCTAAAACTGCACAGAGAGGAATGATGATGGATTTAAAGTCAGGAGATATACTTTCAAATCACTGTTCATTATAACCTAATTTCATTCTATTCAGCAAGATAATTAATCTACCTGAGTATCAAATCTGTTATAATAACATGAGGATATGAATATAATCCTCATGTGACAGAATTAAAGTATAGATTAAATGTGATTGTATATATGAACATGTTCTTTGAACATGGAAACAAATCTGTAAAGATGTTAATCACAAATAAGCATTTCTTGTCTTTGATAGCATTTAATATCCTGTGGCCCATGTATCCTGAGGTATCACCCCAAATGTTTAATAACAGAAATCAGGTTTTGTATGTCTTCTGTCTGATAAAAGTTTTTAATACTTTTTGAAGTTTCCATGATTTCTTCTCCAGGTTTTATGAATAAGAACGTTGTCTTTAAACTCAGCTCAACTCCCCTGAAAGACAGAATGCCATGAAGTGAAAAAAATTTAAATGAATTTCTCAATTATCTAACTTGCAAATTATCTTTGCATAATTATTAGAAAGGATCTATCATAATTAAATATTATAGCAACTATGTTAAGTATATGTGCCTGTCTTTTACTTCATATCCATGACCTTCACAATCAACTAGCCATTTTACCCACTTTAATTAAATTCACACTTCATTATTTTTGCAATTCCCAGGAACTTTTAAACTATAACTAAACGTAGAAGCAAGGGATTTCAGCCAACAACAGGGATAAAGCAGACAATTTTTCTCCCAGGGTTTCCTCAGGACTTCGAACTTTAAACAAATTGCAGTTCTAATATCAATGGTTACCTCCATTAATCACCATCTCCACATCCTTATCATTCCTACTCCAGAAGTATATAAGGCCTATAAGGTGAATAAATCCTACTCTCACTAGTGATATGCCTGGCATAATTCAATACCCACTTCTGCCCATATTTAAAGAAGCAGAGAGAACGATGCGGAACTGAGTCAAATGCAAGCATCTATTTGCAATGCCTCACTGAATGACTAGAAATATTATTTGGACCAATAAGCCAAGGCTAATATCTTAACACCTCTTAGAAAAGACCAGCAAAGTCATACTTAAAGAAGTATGGGTCTCTTAAAGAGCTATACAGATGTGGCTTGGGAGTAGTCAAGAGCAACATATCAAGGTGAAGCTGAAGAGAGAAAACAGAAGGCAGACATAGCTTGCTACATGTATTCATCTCTGAAAAAGAGAATCATTTGGTGGAGAAAAAATGAGCTGTAATGTGGAAGAGAAAGTCTTCATTCAGACAACACTGATAGACATCTAGGGCAGTGTAAGGGATGTGATGAGGGGAGGACATATTATATTAATTTTTCTTGGCTGCTACCTTTTGTTTTTTCTTTTTCTTTTTTTGAGGTGGGGTTTCGCTCTGTTGCCTAGACTGAATTGCAATGGTGCAATCTTGGCTCATTGCAACCTCTGCCTCCTGGGCTCTCAAGCGATTCTCCTGCCTCAGTCTCCTGATTAGCTAGGATTACAGGCACGCACCACCGTGCCCAGCTAATTTTTGTATTTTTAGTAGAGACAGGGTTTCACCATGTTGCCCAAGCTGGTCTTGACCTCAGGTGATCCACCTGCCTCGGCCTCCCAAAGTGCTGGGATTACAGGCGTGAGCCCGGCCAGCTACTTTTTGTTTTCTAAGCATCATTTTAGATCACTGCAGGGTAGTAATCTGTTTCTATTTTAGGCTCATCTCTTTTGTTTCTGGAACCCACCTTAACAGGTTGTATTGTACATCTGGTTATGTTTCGGACCCCCTTTTTCTCTTGTTTCTCCTTTTTGTCAGGTGGTTTTGCATGTTTTCAGAGCTTGTGGTGAGAATATGTAATTACTTGATGGTGACACGGATGCAATAATAACAAGAGGTGGGTCTCCGAATTCAGGCCCAAGATCAGTTTGTTGCTTCAACCATTGCCTGCCTTGAGGTGGTTCCAGCATTCTAGGCACATCAAGAATCTATAAGAAATAAAATCATGCTTCTGAAACACATCTATTAAAACAACTATCTTGAAAAAAACATTTTCTACTGGGGAGGTCACAGGGTCTGCGACTCTGTAAACAAAAATTTAATGCTAAGTAACATATACAACCACACTAAAAGAGCCTTCTCTAGTGAGGATAGCATTGCCAGAGCCAGTCAACATCTAAGACACTTAGGAAAGATGCCAGAAGCTACGATGTTGACCACCCTCAAAGTGCCCAAAATCTTTGCCACCAAATTTTCCAGAAGATAATGGATATCACCCAACAATAATCATTTCTGAATTTAATTCTCATTGAGAATTTCATATTTGAAAACATAAGTAATATACCCACATCCTAGTTTCAAGAGACATATCCACTACATGCCTTATCAACATGTTTATCACTTCTATCCATTGACATAGCTGAGCCATCCTCACTGTAACAACACTTCTTCCAATTGAAGGTGTTTTGTAATCTCACAATGATCAGCAGAGTTGCCCAGGTCAGTGGCTCCTCCTGAGCTTAGCTCAAAGTTATTTTGCCCACACCTTTCCCTCCGCAGTGACCACTGTGATATAGGAAAATTAAATAAACTTCTTCTCATTAAAATTTTCAAAACTTTTCCTGTATACTTGTAAAACATCACTACACAACTTAACAATTAGGTTTCTTCAGTTTTTTATATTATAAAATTTATTACATCAACTCAATTGTTTGCTTGCAGGAGATCACCTCAATCCCAAACCTGAATCCATCTTATTCTATCCTAAACTTGAATACAGTGTTACGTTAACTTCGCTATAATATACATGCCAAATAATTGTCCAGCTTAAACTTTCTTTTTTTTTGCCTTGATCAGAGATCATAATTATCTTCCTAATGTGGCTCAAAAACACATCTACACTTACACCAATCCTAATTCTAATCTTCACAATTAACAAAGAAATTTAATATATCTGTACATAATGATGTCTAAGTATCTTTTGTTGTTGTTGCTGCTCAGGCTGGAGTGCAGTGGCACGATCTCGGCTCACTGCAACCTCCACCTCCCGGATTCAGTCAATTCTCCTGCCTCAGCCTTCTGAGTAGATGGGACTACAGGTGCACGCCACCACACCCAGCTAATTTTTGTATTTTTTAGTAGAGACGGGGTTTCACCGTATTGGACAGGCTGGTCTCGAACTCCTGACCTCGTGATCCGCCCACCTCAGCTTCCCAAAGTGCTGGGATTACAGGCGTGAGCCACCGTGCCTGGTTAAGTAACTTTTTTCAAAGGTTAATATTTTTTTCTTTACAGGTCAAATATGTTCTACTTGATAAATAATTATTCATTATTTATTACTTTCATGTCAATTTTAATTTTTCTGTTGTCTTTTTAAAGCACAGTTCCCATAACTAAATGACATAGTTTTTATTTTTTTTTAAAGATATTTAGCGTAGTGATGGATACTTTTTAGGTGCTTAACAAACACTAGGATCAAGTTTTTTACTGAAAACTTAATTACTCTTGATGTAGAAAATTATGATATTAATATGAAATGATAATGTGATGGTTAATTTTTTGTGCCAACCAGACTGGACTAAGGGATGTCCAGACAGCTGGTAAAACATGATTTCTGGGTGTTTCTGGGAGGATGTTTGTCTTAATCTGTTTGTGCTGCTGTTACAAAATATCACAATCTAGGTAATTTATAAAGAAGAGAAATGCATTTCTCTCAATTCTGGAGGCTGAGAAGTCCGAGATCAAGGCATAGGCAGGTTCAGTTGTCTGGTGAGGAATACATTCCCTGAAAGGGAGGAATACTATGTCCTCACATGACAGAAGAGCATTATAGCAAGCTATGTATTAAAACACTGAGTGAAGCTTCTTTTGTAATGGCCTTAATCCCATTCATGAGGAAGGAGCCGTCATGCCTAATCACCTTTCAAAAAACTCACTTTCTAATACTATTTTATTGGCAACACCTGTATTTTGGAAGAGTGACATTGTTTTAGATCATAGCACTATTCTTGAAAAGATTACCGTTTGAATTAGTAGACTAAGTAAAGAAGAGCCTCACTCACCAATATAGGTGGGCATGATTCAATCTGTTGAGACCCAAAGAGAAGCAAAACGAAGAGGAAGAGCTAATTCATTCTCTCTTTCCCTTGCTCTCCTTCTCTCTCTTCTTTTCTTCTCTCTTCTCAAATTGAAACATTCATTTACTCCTGCCCTCATTTGGAGTTCCTGGTACTGCAGACTTTGAACTCTGGGACTTACTCCTCCACCACCCTTTCTATTACTTCTCCGGCCCTCAGACTCAAACTGAGTTATGCCACTGGCTTTCCTAGTTGCAGACAGCATACTGTGTTCTTCTGGGCCTCCAGAATTGTGTGAGCCAATTCTCACAATAAACCTTATTTTATATATCTATATATATATATGTATCCTGTTGGTCTGTTTCTCTGGAGAACTCCAGCCAATACAAGTAGGCTATGCCAATATAACTTGCTCTCTATTTTAAAGTAGATGTGTATATTCTCCATGTCCGTCTCAATTTCCTTTTGCAACCTTCCCCAATATTTTTATTTGCTTATTCAATGCTTAATTTAAACCACAAACTTTCTAGCAATTTTCATCCTGTTATTTTATGGTGTTTAATGAGGTTTTAAGTCTGGTTTTGCTATATGAAAGAGGAAACATAGAAATGAGATTATGTAAATACCCCTGCAAGGGGAGGTTTCTTGTATCCATGGCTATCTGGAACATGGTCCAGCTCTACAGACAAAATATACATTCTCATAAAGTTCACTTGTGACATTATACAGCATTTGTAGTCAAGAGAATCTCTTCTTCCCAAACTAGAACATGCTCTCTGGCTAAAATTTCAATTTCTCATTTTCACATCATGTCTGTGTTTTAGAAAGGAATAATTCAGGTCTGATAGAATGTTGAAAAGGGGGATTTCTCAAGAAATTTAAATTTTTACCAAGAAGAACATATGAAGATTAAAAGATATTGAAAGAAATGTAGGACTTGCTGGGGCAGGAAGCTGAAAGAATTCAGTGTATAAGAGAAGGTAAGTGAGCAATGTTGGAAATTATTTACTAAGATACATACTCAGAAAATATCAAGTACTATAACAGCCACACATACTTGAACCATAAAATTGGCTTTAAAAGTATGGTACCATATTAAAAAAATACAGTATTTACTCCCTCATCCACCCTTATACTCATGATCTGTGACAGAAGAAAGGTATCATCTTGTGTTTTGTAATTGATGTGAGGAAAAAAAAAAAAAACAACCAGCAAGGCTGTGAAGGGGTACATTCACATGGAAAAACCATGTACTGAAGTAGCTTAAATTAAAATGGTATTGAATAAGATAATATACTCCAAGGATATTCAACTGTAAAGTGCTTTTAAAATGTAAGGTATTATAATTATGTGAGAAAGTAAAAATGGCCTTGCGTACATGTCTCATTTCTCTAGTCTGAATGGTATTCATTAAGTAGTTCTTAATGGATATTATGCCATTCAGAAGACCATAATAACTTTTTCAGAGCAGAAAGGCCTCATTTCAAAAAGCAACCCATTTTATTGTGTACTCTGAAGCTTTTCTAGTTGATTTCATTTACTCATTGCTTTATAGCTCAATATCTTAGGGTATGATGAGGCATTTTGTTTCTTCTTGATATTTCACAAGGTTGTTTTCTTCCAGAGGCTCACATTTCAAACAAAGAACATGGATTATTCATTGATGGAAATAATCTTTTCTTATTCTCCTCACTTGTTTTTGCAGCTTCAGTATTTCATCATATGGCTATAGTATGTTTTTCAACTATTTTCCTATGCACGGGCGTTAAGGTGATTTCTATTATTTTGCAATTATAAACAATTCGGCAATGAATAATGTGTGCATATTGTTAGAAATATGTTCTTCAGAATAGATTCATAAAATGGGATTGCTGGGTCAAAAAGCAAGAACTTGTAGTTTTGCTAGATATTGCCAAATTCTGCTCCATAAACGTACTAATTTACATTTCTTATCTTAACCAATTATGAGAATTTCTGTTTCCCTACAGACTGTCAACACATTGCTTACTCAAGATGTATTTTTAACTTTTGTCAACCTGATAACTGAGAATCAGTGAAAATATATTTTACATTGTATGTTTCTCATCATGAAGGAAGTTGGATATGTTTTTAAATGTTTAAAGGTTTTTTGTATTTTTAAATTTTGTTTTAGCAAATTTGCCCTTTATGTATTTTACAAATTTCTCCAACATTTTTAAGCGTTTTTGTATACTGTAGCATTGGAGCTAATATAATAAATAATGGAGTTTGTTTTGCCATGCACGTTGTTTTTCTAGTTAAACCTATTAAACTTTTCTATTATCTCATCAATACCTTGAATATGCTTAGAAAACTTTTCTCCACACTTAGGTTACAAAAGAATTCATCTATGCTTTCAATTTCTTACATGTTTCATTTTTTAGGTTAGATCACTCATCTATTTGAAATTTATTCCTAGATATAAAGTAAGCAATAGATTACATTGTATATTTTTTGTAAAAACATGTCCAATTATGCCAGCATGATTTATTTAAAGGTTCATCTTTACACAAGTGATTTGAGATATACCTTTATAATATAATAAATTTCATTTTATATTTGGGTCAATTACTTGACTTTCAATTCTACGCTTTGGTCTTTTTAGTTATTTACCGAGTAACAAACCAACTTAAATATAGAGGGTTTAATATGTATGTTTTAATATCTAATAAACTCACTATTCTTGTATGTTTTCCTTATGAATTTTAGATTTAAAATGTGTAGCTCTATGAAAGGATTTTGAATACACTTGAATGCATTAGACATATAAATGTAAGTTATAAAAAACTGTTAATTTATGATGTTGAATTTTTTTAGCCAAGAGCTAGAGTTGCTTCTCTATTTGTTCAAGTTGTTTTTAAGTCTTTCAGGGATTTTTTTTCTCATATAGATTCTGCACAATTATTGATATAATTGTTTCTAAGTATTTAATTTTTGCCATTGTGGTTGTTTTGCTATTGTAAATGATGTTTTCTCTACCACTATTTTCTCTAACTTGTAGTTATCAGTGTGTATTGAAGGGCAATGATTTAATTTTATAGCACTCTAACAATAAATACTTTTATCATTTGTGTTTGTTTTATGATTCATTTTCTAGAATTTTCTAGGTATATTATCATATCAAATGCAAACAGAGATAGTTTCAATTCTTTCTCCCTAATTCATTCATATTGTCTTAATCAAATGGCTAATACAAAACATCTTTGGTCACATTGACAATAGTGGACTTATTTGTTTTGTTCTTAACCTTTGTGAAATTTTCTTTAATGTTTTCTCATTAAGTAAAATGATGACTTGATGATTAATAAATTTGTGTGTTTAAATTAATGTCAAAGAAATATCCATAAATGGCTGATGATTTCTTTGTGCGTTTTTAATCACACATTGTCAAATAAATTTTTTCCACATCTACCAAGATTACTACATGAAATAGTATTAGATCTCTGAGTATAGTTTATTATAATAATGAATTTTTAGTATTGTCCATTTAAAATTACAAAGTATTGCAGGGAAAATAATAAAGATTCAAATAAATAGTGATGTACATGTTCATTAATTAGAAGACTCAATGTTTTTGACACATCAGTTCTCACATATTTATATATATATTTATATATATATATATATATTCAAAGTCATCCCAGTTAAAATCCCAGCAGCCTGTTGTTGTAAATATTGATAAGCTGATTCTAAAATTTACATGAAAATTTAAATAAAGTAGAATATCCAAAACAATTTTGAAAAACAGTAAACTTTGGTAACTTAATCTGATTTCAAGAGTTACAATAATAATAACAGTACAGTATTGATGGAAGGATAAGTTTAGTTTATAGGCCAGTAGAACAAAATATAGAATCCTTAAACAGAGCCACACACAATATCAATTGATTTTTGACAAAGATGTTAAGCTAACTTAAAACAGGAAAGAAAGTCTTTCAAATAGTGCTGCAAAAATCAGATATGTATAAGCAAAAAATGAACACAATTCCTTACATAATAATTTAAATATATAATATATAATAACATTATAATATTACAAAAATAATTTAAAATGGACACACTTCTAAACATAAATGCCAAAGTTATAAAACTTCCAAAAGAATGTACAAGAAAAAATAATGCACCAGATAATGGATGAATAAACCTATATATTCAGAAAATGTAATATTACTTAGTGATAAAAATTCTAATCATGCAGCATGGATAAAATAAGAAAACATTATGCTGAGAAAAAGAAGCCAGACACAAAAGAGTACAAACTACATGAGCTCATTTGTACAAAAGTTGAGAGCAGACAAAACAAAAATCTAGTGGCAGAAAGCAGAATAGTTGCATGGAGCCAGGAGCCGGTGGAGGTGGTGAATGATTTCAAATGGGCTTAACAAAACTTTCTTTTGTAAAGAAGATGTTTTATCACTTCATTGTGGTGGCCAAAATGCTTGAAACTGTACATTTAAAGTGGATATATTTATTATATGTAATTATATTTCGCTAATGTTCTAATAAAAAGAAATTATTTATTAGGTAATATTTGAGGTATTTCTTCATGGTATGTCTTTAAGTAAAAAAAAAAAAGTGGAAAACACAATGACTGACTCCATGAATGCAAGAAGAAATAAATATTTAGAGGTAGTTTTTTTGTTTTTTTTTTTACCTATATTTGGAACTAAAACGAAGTTTTTGTAACATGCCTCAATCAAACGAAACATGTATTTTCTCAAGCTGCCTCTGCTCAGTCATACAATTCTCATTGTTGAATCATATTATTTAAATAATTGTTTTTCTGAAAATCTTCTAAGTCAGCTTAAACTGTTTTTTGTTTTTAACGGAATCTTTCAGCTACTCACTTTTATGTCTACCATTTATGTACTCACTCTTCAGTCCATCTACGTCAAATACATTTGTAATATTTCAAATTTTATCCTTCTGTGCACCTCGAAATTTCATGTGCCTTTATGGTTGATAACAATATCACTTATATTTACAATATTTTATAGTTATAAAGGTAATTATCCCAAAAATGTTAAACTGAATTTCATGTATATCCTATTAATATAGGAATTAAAATAATATGAATACCTTATTTTAATGGGAGGAAATGCCCTTCATAAATTTAAAATTTCAAAAAAAATTTTTCCTGTTCCTGATACTGTTCAAAACCTGGATAAAGTCAAATGCAAAGTGATATTCCTATTAGTGTGTCAGGATCAGAAATTATACTTCCAGTATTAGTTTTTTACCTCAAGCTCTGTAACATTGATGAAACAGCAAATAAATGACGGTAAAGCAGGTTATCTACTCTTGTTATTTAAACCACTGGGCATTTCTGAGTGTTGATTGGCCTCCTGCTGATCTCCGAAGTCCTACTGACTTATACTATGATAAAATAGGTAGAGACGGTGCAAGATAATAGGTACTCGCATTCACAGTGGAGAAAA
Organism: Pongo pygmaeus; assembly: GCF_028885625.2. NCBI lineage: Eukaryota > Metazoa > Chordata > Mammalia > Primates > Hominidae > Pongo > Pongo pygmaeus. Next base: position 49,208,929 of record NC_072378.2, read on the forward strand.
AACATCCTAGCATTGACGTTTGATGGTAGCTTTTAAGAATTTATTATCTGCATGAAAAAATAAAGCTGGATCTAATCTTTGAAGTCTGTAGTAATATTCCATCAGTTTTTCTTCAAATAATGTGTGTAGCATTGTGAAAACAAAGCATTTGGATGTTTTAGTGTCATGTAAAACATTTTATCTTCAACAGAATACCAGGATGTATTTAATACTTAGGTGGAATATGAATGTATTCTCTAAAAGAGTTTCTCAGTTTCTGTGGCTGAGATTAGAAACATGAAACATTTATGATTCATAAGTTTCTTTATAAAAGTGAGAACAATAACAGATAGATATAATGATGGAAGACAAAAATTCTCAAACATGAATTAAGTAGTTCTTAATATTTCCCTAAAATAGTTGGTCACAAGTCATGATGGGACATTTGACAGATGAAAATTTATCCTCAGAGGCTTGATAGAACTCTATCTGAGTTTCTAAAGCTTTTTACTTTTTGTTCATATTTTGTGTACCAATTTGGAGACATTGTCATCTTCCTAGAGGAAATATTAATGTTGCATATGCAACCTGATAAAATAAGCTTTCCTGGTTATAGATGAAAAGATTTAAGAAAATGATAGCTGCAAAATATGGCAATGCAAAATTAGATGAGCTTTCAATGACATAAAATTTATCAAGAAGCTGCAAACTTTGATTATATCCTTGCATTCATTCTTTTATTCCACAAATATTTTCTCAACTAGTATGCAAAATGTATGCAAAATACTGTGCTAAATATGTGGGCAATTAACTAAGGAGACCCAATCCTTGCCTTGAAATAATTCAGTCACATTTACTTAAAGTTTTCCATAGCAAGTTCTGTCTCCATACAAATTTTAAAATGTGTCCCTTAGAACGCCATGGTACGGCAGATGCACCGTATTGGCAAAGTGGATGCAAAGTGGATGGAATTCTCCCTATTCTTACTTTTTACTGTCCTATTTCAGCCAAAAGCATTCAACTTTTCTCTTTTTATGTACTGAGTCAACAAAAGTTTTTGCTTGATAAACCTTTGCAATAAAATTATTGACTATCCTTAACTTCAGCATGCTAGCAACAGAATCTTGGTATAGTATTTTCTTTTAAAAAGAAAGTTTAGTCAGGCTTATTCAAACATCATGTATTTATTCTTTGTTTCAACAGGTAATTATTGAGCCTATATAAATGGGAGGTAATTATTAATATTTTATATGTTCAGCTAGACCTAAATCCCACCTAATTTCCTAATCTAAGGAAAGATTTGGCATTGCTTTATCTATTTCCCAATCAACACTTTAGATTTTAAAATTCTAAATTTAAAATTTCCCTCCATACAACCTACAACTTTGACATGTATTTTTTTCTATTATCATGTGTATGTGCCTTCTCATAATCTGATAAAAATAGAAGAAAAATCAAGGCAACATTTTCTCCATGGCCTTGCTCCATTCCCTCTCTCTGAATTGCTTCTCCTAAGAAGGAGAATCATTTACTTTTTTTATGCTATAGGCTCTTCGCCAGTGCAGGTTCTAAGACCAACATATCAGAATTTTTTTTTTAAGTTGCTGCCCTTCAAAATGACAAAGATATATTACCCTTGATGCTAGTCCATTCTGATGCTGATCAGTTTTAGTAACATGGACTGACTTAAATCGACTTTATAGTGCTGTACAGATAGTATCTCCACACCTTGTTCCTCCATTCACAAGTCTATGTACTCATGACTTCCCAAGATCACTGTCCTTCCAGGACTGAGGCTCTTTCCTCTTCTTCCAATCTTCCCTATCCAGGGACTGCAATTACTTGGTGGAGGGTGTTTCTTAATGCTAAATATGACCTGTTTCTAAATTCTCATGTCCTATGCTATATGTTCACCTATGATGAGGTAGATGTCTACTGACATAGTTTCTGGATTTTCTGTGCTTCTTTTCTACTAAACCAAAAATATATATTTTAGGGAAAAAATTTATTTTCCAAAGAAATCTAATGCAGAACTCAAAAATATTCAACAAGTAGTACTGAAGCTCATCTGTCCAGGAAGACTGAAGCTCTTCCTGTCTTCACCAGCAGTCTTTGAAACATAGATGAAAGCTATTGGATTGGTCTCAAACCCTTTTGTTATTCACAAGTCCACTGAATCCCAAACACATAAGAAATGGCCTTCCAAGTGTCAAGTGGCTAATCTGACAACTGTTGGTCTCTTCAGGTGTCCCAAGGCTAAATATCTCTGAACTATTCTTTTGTTCAAAAAGAATGGGATTATTGTTATTATTTTTAAACTTACAGCCAACTCCATTAGTCTGTTTTTATCCTTTATAAATTACACTAAAATTTGTGAATTAACTAGCTTTTAAAAATATCTGCCTAATTTTGTAAGGCAAAGACCCCTAATTTCTTTCTACTATTTTTGAATTAGTTCTTTGTGGACCTAGATGGCCCTATTTTTAGAGGATTTATGCTGTCGATAAAAGAATATGATTTTGGAACACATTTTAGAATGTTACATCAAGATTTATAAATAGATATGAGAGGTTTTTTCCACAATGAGTGGAAGTGAAGTGCTGAAGTAAATACTTCCAGTCAACTGGGAAAGGCTTAAAAAAGTTTCAGTAGTTGGAATAATCTGCTATTGTTTCACATTTGGTCTATTTTTCTTTCGATTTTAGATTTAAAAAAATTATTCATGTTTTATTTACCTTGATTGAGGATCAAATTATATTTATACTTTATGATTAAATTAATCAAATATCTATTTGGGTTTATTTTTTAATAAAATAGATTTGAGTTTCTACATAACTAAACATTGAGATATTTTAAGTAATTACTTATCAGTCTCCTGTAATCATCCATTAACTAAGGTCAACGAGTGCCCTCAGCTTGCTAAAACAGCAAATGTAGGGCATTATTATGAGCCTTTTTTGTATAATACGTATTTAATTAAGCTATTGTGGGTGGTTCTCAGATAGAAAATCACAAGTAGATAATGCCAGAGGTTCTAATGCTCATACAGAAAATGGCATTCAAGTGAAATATGGAGACAGCGATAGAAAATCATCTACATGTTTATTTAGCTATCAATTATATTTTCAGTAATTAACGCGTTTCAGCAGGAGGGGGCACTTAGAAGTTGACTGATTTTAATCTCTTGTTAACTAATGTCCATTTTAAGAACATTCTTAAATTTTCATGTTTGAAAAAAAAACAGATTTGGTATTTCTTAGGTACTGACTCTTTCAAATTCCAATAACTTCTCCAACCTTCTTCTGCAATACCTATGTTCTCACTCCAAAGAAAGTATCAAGTATGAAAACTTTGTATTGATTACAACCTTGCTTGTTTTCTATTAGTCCCATCTTTCCTTTTCTGTTCTCCAACTGTTTCTCCTTAACCTGAAAAACTCACACAAAGCTATCTATGCTGTATTAGTCTTTAAATAGTGATAGATTTCAGCAGAAGATGCATATTTTTAAAAAAAATTGAAAGTAAGCTGTTTATAAACTTTAATGTGTCAGAATCACCTGTAAGGGTGTGGTGGATATATAAATAAAAATGCCTATGCTCCATCCCTTAAGATTTTCACTTAGCCGGTCTTGATTTGAGCTCAGAAACATCTACATTAAAAAACCCTTACTCAAAGGCCAAGAAAGGTTAACCCAAGACTAGATTTTTGAAAACACTAATTATCAGAAAATTTGGAAGCCCTTAGAAGTCAATGTTTTCAAGATCTGAAAGAAATAGGGTTTTCCAATTGTCCTCTTCATCTCACATCCTATAATGGGAGGGTGATTTTCTTAGCAATTATCACATATTTTAAGTATGTTTTTAAGCAACCTTTCTCATCTGTTGGGGTGGGTACTTGGTAAGCCGTTTAAATCTGGAAACATAGGGCACTCAATTCCGGAAATATAAAAAAATATTTCTGTGAAAATATCTTCCCAGTGTTTTGTCTATTTCTGAAATGTTTATTAATTGTATATGACATCCTGAGTTGAATCTGAGACAATTTCATTCCTGTCACACATTCATTTATTTAGTTATACTTTCCGGAAGTTTCAATCAGTTTGGTTTTCTCATTATTTATTGATTTTTTAAAAATTTTAACTATCATAGTTTAAATTTTCATGTTCCTTTTGTTCTCTTTAAAACTTTTTTTATTTTTCATAGAAGCAGTATCATATATTTTTGAAATTCATTTTTTCTCATTGTTTCTCCTTCCTTTACTTTTTTTTTTCCTTTTTTTTTCCTCCTTTATTCTCTCTCTTACTTATTTTTCTTCTTGGAGGCTTTCCTCATATATCTAGTAACTCATGGCTGACATTTCTTTTGGAGATATTTGTATTCGAATTAGAAGTCCTATTTAATATTTCCATTGTATTCCTTACAGTGAGGTGATGAGATGGCCAGCCCAGTTTTATTTGGGGAAAACCTAATATAAGTATTTACCCATCTTTTCTATAGGTAACTTAGTTTCCTCTGCAAAGGTCCTGAGAGCAGAGTATGAGGCTGGCCTGCAGTATTCTGGAGCTGGGACTGGGATGAAGGAGTTTGGCCCTGCTAAGGGAGTATTCACACTTACTATTTAAATTCCTGATTTCATTCCTGTGCCATAGCACTCCCTCCTCTGTGCATGCAGAACCTCCCTATTTTTAAATTTCTGAGAGACTGTCTTTAGAGACTGGAGAGGGAGAGGAGGTATTGTTTGTCTGATCCATGAGGTGGGCGAGAAATTGGGACTCTCACAGCATTTGAATCAGATGATCCGGCAATCCTTTGCCTAGGTTTTCCTCCAGGACATCTGGTGTTCCCAGATCTTAAATCTTTCTGGGGTCTTGTGGTGGGTACGTTATCTTCACCATCATTAGTACATTCCTCTACACTGCTTAGAGATCTTGTCCCTTTATTTACTCTGCCAGGTTGTTTATTATTCCTACATCTACTCTTAGGAGTTAAAGATATTTTCTACTCTGCTACTTCACTGAAGACTACTGCTCTTATTTTAAAGATATTTTCTACTCTGCTACTTCACTGAAGACTACTGCTCTTATTGAGAAGCTTTCTTCTTGCAAGTATTCTTTCAGATTCCATTAGTTTCTCCTTCTCTTTGCCATTTTCAGACTAGGGCTGGTATGTCCCTGATGTTACTAACCAGAGGGCACTGCACTATTCTTTGCTGTTTTTTCTTAAACCTGTGACAACAGCCTCTTTATTGAACTCCCTCAATTTCTCCATCTGAGGGTAACATATTTTCTGATTACACCCCAAATGTAGAAAATGGCAAAAAAAAAAACCATAACTATGATACATTAAATGCTATGTATGTGATTTTACAAGATTTTACAAGAAACCAACCTGTCACAATCTACAATTACCTGACTTAATCCAAAATAATAACAATAATAATAATAATAATAATAATAATAATAAGGCAGATTTAAACAGAACTGACAGAGTTTCAGAGCTGGGAAGACTATAAAAGCTATCCATTGCAATGGTCCAGATGTAATTATTTTTCTCTAACATCATTAGATGAATGATCTCCCCATTTGTAGCACATTCTGCTCTGTGGGTCTCTTCAAGGCACTTACTCCTAGTAAGTGATCACAAAGAGCAGGAGCTGGACCAGACTACATTTTACCCAGAGTTTCACAATTCCCGTTTACTTACTGACAACATGCAAGTGTGTAAGAGGTGCTATTGTGCACCTGAAAACAAAGAGAAGGGCATTCGGAGATTTTGAAATAAGAAGCTATGGGTCATTTCTATCATGAAAAAACTGAAAATATTTCTAGCATGTTTTATATAGCAGAATATCATAATAGGCTTGGTAAATTTTAACAATACTCAGCAACTAACTTAGGAATTGGGATGGATGCCTGACTACACATGTCAGCCTAAGACAAATATTAAAAACTGGCCCTCATAACATGTCACTACCACAACATTTCAGTTCTTCTATACTCACTTTCAACAAATTAGCAAAATCACAATTAATTTACTTAAGTATGTTTTCCTAGAAAAATCCTACATCTTCTGTGTATACTTACTGAGAAAATATATTTAAAAATATAAAAAACCCACGTTATTATATTGCAAGTTTTAATTTTATTTTTTAACCAGACCTTGCAGAGTTTTTATCTATTTACTCAGATTTATCTCCAGAACAGTTGTAAAGTGAATCAAATATATGTAGGGCAACTGCTCTTCAAAAAACACCAAGTGCTAACAGATCAAAGCAGTAAAGTTGTTAACTCTTTATAAATTGAGAAAATGTATCTATTGATGGAAATTCTGCAATATCCATCCAACTTCCCTAAATTGCTCTCTAATCTGTTCCTTTTATATTCAACAATGAATCAAACAATAATAATAACATGCCATAGTCATTTATCTTATTTTCTTTGTTACTGAGTCTTAAAGAATAAGGTCAATTATTAGAAATGTAAATTATTTGCTTGTGCCTTTCAGTTCTTTTGATGTTAAATCCAAATAGATATTCCACGTAAGAAATATGCTAACTGATAATTAGAAAGTTGACATTTTAATAGGTTTATATTTAACTCCTTTATTGTTTTTAGATAAATATAGAATAGATTATTTTTCCTATAATTATTATATGGAAAATTTTCTATTCATTTTTCTCCTCTGTACATAATAGAGAAAAATATTTTGCTTTGAAAAACTTTTCCTAACACATTTTGTCTTGTATTTGTTTCAGGCCTCAAATTGCACTTGAGAACAAAGAAATCACATACTTGGCACACAGGAAAGATGTGAAATGATTCCAAACTTAAGAGTCTCCTTGTCAATATTCTGTCAATACACTCTCTGGCTTGTTCATTACAAAGTATTGTTATTCTTGTTCCTAAGTATAGTTCTTTACAACTACATAGTGACTCTGAATATTCTAGTCTATTCATGAGTAGGCCAGATTTTAGACAATTTGATGAATGCCATTTTCTTTATAAAAGAATTGGAATGTATTTTAGGACTAAGCATTAATTTTGTAAAATATGTTAAGGAAAGTAAAAATATAATAATTGTGCCTTCAGCTTGCAGGGCAATAAATTACAACAGTGGAAAACGAATGCAGTTGCTTGCAGGGCAAATGTGTACAGCGTGACTTATTTAAAAAAACACCTGGAGTGAAGAAAGTCCAAAAAATGAACTAATGAGTCATTTAGAGTAAAACTCTTTATCTTTTCAGCTGAGCAGAAACACATTTTGTTCAGGTTACATTAAAAGAAATTGCTTATCTGGCAAAGCTATGAACAGTACCAGTTCTTTCAACTTCTCACTGAAGACCGTCCAGGGAATACTTTTGTGCTCTGCACATTTTCATATCCAAAGTGAAATGAATTGTGTTACAGTTTACAAGACATTTCCCTAAGCTGTCAAGTTTGAAGTAGTCTGCTTTTGAATAAGGCTCATCTAAAAACGTAAGCTCCTGCAGCCCTGAGGCCTTCTGGATGATGTAAGTTTAGAAATTTTAGAACTGAGTGAAATCAAAAAAAGAAACAAAGCAAAGAACACTTCCTAGTGAGAGTGCTATTGCCTGGCTAAGCCAGGGAAGAAAAATCTGACGCTTGGTTTGCTGGTTTATCCTGATTCCTATCTTTTTGGTATATCTGCATGATTCCATAAATACCTAAAGGAAATATTTTCTAATTTTGTATCTCAGGAAGTGAAAAATAATGAATCTTTGTAAACTTGTGACCATAATGTGGGATCTTGTGGATAGAAGACCTACCTGGATTGTTGGAGGCCTCTATCCTTATAACATCTGGAAAAAGCAATTTTAAGGGCTGAATGTCCTTTTCCCTCGTTGATAAAGTTGGCTGAGTCATAATCGTAATGGTGGGCTGGGCCCCACCTGTTTGCTCATCTGCTTCAAAACACTAAGGTGGCAGTGCCAGCTTTGGATTGCAGGTTCTCTTAGAGGTTTTATGATCAATAAACTCAGAGAAAAAGCCAGGGTGCATACATAATAAATTTTGAACTTTTTCTTTAATAAGGAATATAGACTGGAAGAAACTTTCTGACCAGTTTCTATCTGATGCTCTCCTGGCCTTTTTAATTATTTTTTTCTTTCTTTCTTTTTTTTTTTTTTTTTTTTTTTGAGACAGAGTCTTACTCTGTCACCCAGGCCGGAGCACAGTGGCATGATCTCAACTCATTGCAACCTCCACTTCCCAGGTTCAAGTGATTCTCATGCCTCACCCTCCTGAGTAGCTGGGATTACAGATGCCTGCCACCACACCCAGCTAATTTTTTGTATTTTTAGTAGAGACGGGGTTTTGCTATGTTGGCCACGCTGGTCTTGAGCTCCTGACCTAAGGTGATCCACTCACATCAGGTGATCCACCTACCACAGCCTCCCAAAGCACTGGGATTATAGACATGAGCCACTGTGCCCTGCCTGATGATTTCCTGGACTTTTTTTATTGCAACTAAGGAATCTATATAGGAGATATTTTTTCTCTTAGTAGTTTCTAAAATGTTCACTCAGAGAGACAGCCTTTGGCTTATTTCCAGTCTGGATTGGTACAAGAGATTCTGGAGAGAGGCAGGAATATAAAGAGTGTGGTCTATAGGAATATTTTAAGGCAACATTGTATTAATTAAATTTGGGCAAAAAAGCATTCCTAGCAATTACAAGTATGCAAAAGGCTGTTTTATAAGGGTAAACATAAATATTATTGTCTAAAGTGAGACTCATGTGAAAACAGACACTGATTCATAGATATATAATTTATTTCTTCACACAATGATTCTATCATATAGGGGGTCTTAACAAAATATTTCCATTTAAATATAATTTTAAGAATAATTTCTTTCATAAAAATCAAAATATATTCATATGCATCAAAGGAAAAATAATTCCTTATATTTATTATTTAAATGTTAAATAATATGCAGACTTTGTGTCAGAGTTAGGTCTATTAATCAGATCCTTAACAATATCCTTGCTAATGACCTTTCACTAGCATTTTTATAATAAAGGTAGTTTTTAAAAATATACTTTTGAATGTACAATATTTTAAATCATTAATGGAAACTATTCTTCTAATTAATGTATTTATTTTAATTGACAAAAAAGTATGTATAGTTATGTACAGCATGATGCTTTGAAACGTGTACATTCTGAAATGTCTTAATTGAGCTAATTAACACACACATTACCTCACATACTGATTTTTTGTGGTGAGAACACATAAAGTCTACTCTCAGAGATTTTCAAGAATACAACGCATTGTTAATAACAACAGTCAGCATGTGTACAATAGATCTCTTGAATTTATTAAATTATTTTCAAAATTTCCAGTCTATGCTTTAAGTATTTGAAATAGTTGAAACCCTTATTTAGCTTTTTTCTTCAACTATATTTATTTTTAATTGAGAAAATGCTTTATCTACAAGTGCAGAGGTACTTAATAAGTACACAGAAAATTCTAAGTGGAAAATATTCTCAATTCTATGTTTTCACACTGAAATGTGCCAATATTTCAACTCAGATATTTTCATAGATACCATTTTCTCCTATCTACGTGTGGCATTTATTTATGAAAATACTTTTATAACCAAAACTTGTTAAATTAGTTGCTCCTATTGAAATTTTTTGCAATTATTTGCTTCATTTAGATGCTGTAAAATTATAGACCAATTAATTTTATTCCATTGAAGTTGAAATTGAAAATTTATATAAACAAAACTATGAACTCAATCAAATATTATTACTAACCTCAAGATATGCCCAAGTACAAGTAACAAAATTAAATACTAAATTTTGTTTTTGTATATCACTTGAGCTCTCACTCTTATTATTTTTCTGTTTCTTTCTTTTGAAATAAAAATAAACTTAAAAATTCTCCTTAAAAATTGCAATTTTTGTTTCCAACAACTATGGAGGCATTCTAAGAAATGTTTTCAAGTGAAAACTTTCAACACTTTCGAGGTAATTTTAAGATATACCATTACAATAGATTCAAAGCAAGTGCATAACGCTCAGTGACTTACAAGGTAATTATTAAAAGCCTCAAGCCTTTCTAGAGTCTGATTAATAATGGAGAGCAAAGAATATGTATACTGTTTTGTTGAATATTTTTTCACATTCAGTATCAGCTTCATCGCACAATTTTGTAACTTAATTACTCTATTTATATATACATAAACATTTGTCAATTACTCTGTCAAATTACAGCTTTTTTATTGAACAGTACAGCTTGTTTGGAGACATTATTTGTGATGTATGAATGTTTCCAGGTACATTTTGTTTCCAAACTTTCTTAATTTGGTAAGAATATTATTTTTACCATGATTATGTTCTATCAAAATGCATATGTTGTGATGATCATTGCAAAAAAAATAATAAACTTTGATGGTTAATTTTTAAACCGAATTTATACTACTAGTCACAATAACATAAGACCTTTTACCTTTAAATTATTTTAATTTCATTAATTGACTAAAAAAACTGACCTCTTCTTAAAATTAACTTAACTGATTAATTTAGCTGATTGGATTTTTTAACTCTGCAAAATTCACCTCAAATTCAAAATGGAATTATTGTAGTAAGAGTTATAACTTCATTTTACATATTTGCAAAAAAGAGAATAAAAAATGAATAATGTTAAATTACAAAACATTAATTTAATATAAACGAAAAGTCATGCTTATGGAATGATGTGTAAATACACTTTTTGAAGCTCAGGAAGTAAATTGCCAGCTTTGAAAAAGCCTTCTTAAATAACCACTAACCTTTTCTTTTCTTGTTTTTGTGACAGAGACTCACTTTGTTACCCAGGCTGGAGTGCAAAGGTGTGATATTGGCTCACTACAACCTCCTCCTCCTGGGTTCAAGTGATTCTCCTGCCTCAGCCTCCCGAGTAGCTGGGATGACAGGCTCCTGCCACTACACCCAGCTAATTTTTTTATTTTTAGTAGAGACAAATTTTCACCATGTTAGTCCGGCTGGTCTCGAACTTCTGACCTCAGGTGATCCACCTGCCTCGGCCTCCCAAAGTGCCGGGATCACAGGCTGGGATTACAGGCGTGAGCCGCCGTGCCTGCAATAACCACTAACTTTTCAAGAGAATATTACAAAATCCTTTCTTCTAGTTCTTACATAGTCAATGATATCATTGTGGTCTCCCTGGCTGGGTGATAATTGTCAACATTCTGTGCGAGTTACATTTTCATTAATATTATTTTAATTTATATATATTTAAGATATACAACATGATATTTGATGTACATGGAGGAGCTTCAAAAAGTTCATAGAAAAAATCAAATTAATAGATAAAACCAAAACATATGCAATTTATTTCTCAACATATGCTGTATCAACTTCAAGCCACTTTTATAAGCAATAAGACCAGTCATTTAGTCCATTTCTATAGTACTGAAGTTTCTAGGAATTTAACCAGATCTGTGTGGTTGGTTGGTTGGTTGGTTTGTTTGTTTTAATTAACTGAAGGAAATGAGTGCCCTTTACAGATTTTTTTTTTTTTTTTTTTTTTAAGATTAGGAAACAAAAGAGCCAAACCGAAGCTGTAAGGTGGATGCCTTATGATTTCTCATTGGAACTCCTGCAAAATTGCCCTTGTATGATAAGAGGAATGAGCAAGAGCCTTGTGGTGGTGAAGAAGGATTCTCTGGTGAAGCTTTCCAGTAATTTTTTCTACTCAAGCTTTGGCTAACTTTCTCAGAACACTCTCATAATGAGCAGATGTTACTGTTCTTTGGCCCTCCTTACAGTCAACAAGCATAATGCCTTGAGCATCCCCCCAAAAAAACTGTTTCTATGACCTTTGCTCTTGACTGGTCTGCTTTTGCTTTGACTGGACTTCTTTCACCGCTTCTGGCCACTCTTAGTAGCCATTACTTGGATTGTGTCTTGTCTTCAGAATCATATCTGTAAAGTCATGTTACAATCATTCAAAGAAATGCTTTAGGATCTTGACCTCACTTGTTTAAAATTTCCATTGAAAGTTCTGTTTTTATTTGCAGCTGATCTAGTTGCAATAGTTTTGGCACACATTGAGTGGAAACTTTGCTCAACTTAGATTTTTCAGTAAGAATTGTGTAAGCTGAACCAAAGAGATGTCATTGGTGCTGGCTATTGTTTGTGCTGTTAATCATTGGTCCTCCTCAATTAGGGCACAAATAAGATTTTTTTTTTCTTACAAATCAATGTGGGTGGTCTGCCACTGCAGACCTCGTCTTCAGCACCATCTCATTCCTTCTTAAAACAAGTTATTCATTTGTAAACTGCTGATTTCTTTGGGGCATTGTCCCCATAAACTTTTCATTAAACATCAATGTTTTCACTATTTTCCACCCAAGCTTCATCATGAATTTGATGCTTATTCTTACTTCAATTTTAGCAGAATTCATGTTGCTCTGTTAGTGACACTTTTCAAACTGATGTCTTATTTTTCTTAGTTCCTCAATTAGAGCCTCTTCAGTCATGGTATAACAAGTTAGTATCAGTTTATTTTGGTGCTGCAAAAGAAATGAAATTCATGCATACTTTTTCATAATGTGCATTTTCTATGAACTTTTAAAGATCTATGATACACAATGAAATGATAACTATAATCAGGCAAATTAATACATCCATCACTTAACACAGTTCACTTTGTGTTTGTGTGGTAAGAGCACCTAAAGTCTAACCTTTCTTTACATTTTCAATATAGAATATGGGGGTCGGTGCAAAAGTAATTGCAGTTTTTGCCATTAAAAGTGCAAATTACCTTTGCACCAACTTAATATTAACTATAGTTCTCATGCCTGCACAGTAGATCTCTAGGCTTATTCATCCTACATAACTGCAACTTTATACTCTTTGACCTACATTTCCCAATTTGCCCCCAATCCATACCCCTGGTAATGACTATTCTGCAGTCTGTTTCTATGTATTTGACTTCTTAGAAAGTTCCACCTATAGGTAAGATCATGAAATATTTTTCTCTCTGTGGCTTCCTATTTCACTTAACATTATGCCCCCCAGGTTTAACCATGTTGTCCCAAATGGCATATTCTCCCTTTTTTTTAAGGTTGAATATTTCATTGTATACCACAATTTCCTTACCCATTCAATTATTAACAGACACCTAGGTTATTTCCATATCTTGATTATTATTGAATAATGTTGCAATAAATATATTGAGTAATGTTGCAACAAACATGGTAACATGGAAACTCTACAAGGTGATAATTGTATTTCTTTTGGGTATATATTCCAAATAAGGATTGCTGGGTAACATGGTAGTTCTATTTTTAATTTTTTGAGAATCATCCTTACTGTTTTCCATAATGACTATACCAATTTATAGCCCCCCCAACAGTGGACAATGATTGCCTTTTCTCCATGTCCTTAACAACACTTATCTCTTGTCTTTTTGATTACAATCATCCTAATTGGTTTTATGGTGATAGTTCATTGTGGTTTTGATTTGCTTTCCACGATGATTAGCAACTATTTAATATAGCTGATGGCCACTTGTATGTCTTCTTTGAAAAATGTCTATTCAAGTCTTTTGCCAATAATAATTTAGTTGTTATTTATTTATGTTATTGAGTTGTACTAGTGTTGTATATATTTTGAAAATTAACTTCTTATCAAATATTTCGTTTGTAAATATTTTTTCCCAATCAATAAGTTGCTTTTTCATGTTGTTGATTGTTTCATTTGCTGTGTAGAAACTTTTTAGTTTAATATAGTCCTACTTGTTTATTTTGCTTTTTATTTGTATATTTTGATAATATTCTTGATTAATAGAAATCAGTTAGTCAAGAAATACAGTATTTTTTTTGTTAACACAAGGTTTCAGTTTTTAGTTTGTTGATGTAAAACCAGTTTTAACAGAATAAAAACATTACCAAACAATCAAATGAATAAATTATTTTGGTTTTACTACTTTTTACCTTGCTATAAATTTCAAAATCCCAGTAGTTGCCTTGCAATAAACTGCAAAACCCCAGTAGTCAGGTATTCAGACCATGCCTTTTTCTAAGGCAGGGATGCTCATCCTGTCACTTGAATTTGTTTCACTTAGACCTAATCTATTATTTTCCACCATTTTTCATTCTTTCAAAAGACTGGAAGCCTGGGAATCAGGGACCTAACAGATTTCCACTATAAGAAAGGCACTACTGCTTGTTACACCAAGCGGCCCTCTGACACAGTCTAGACTACTTCTCTCACCACCAAAGAAGACCAGAAATAGCTGGTTATCTCACCCCAGTCCTGTTCAAGCACACTTTATTCTATCTGTGTGTCCTCTGAATTTTGCCCTTTAAAGTAAGATGTTAATTAAAATCTGTCTAGCAAGGGTCAAAAAAAGACAGGTGACCTCTTGTTGTCTTTCAGGTTTTGCCACATGTTCAAGTATGAAAGTTGTTCATTGCACGTGCATCTCAATAATACTAGAAAGGAAACTTGTACAAACTAGCAGAAAAAATATAGGGAGTTAGGCCAAGCACAACCAGGCTTATTTTAATGCAACCATTAATTTATCTGTTTTCTAATTATCTTTACTGTATTTGTAGACACTGAGTTTTGCCATGTTGTCCAGGCTCGACTCAAACTCCTGGGTTTCAGTGATTCCCCAAACTTGACCTCCTAAACTGCTAGAATTATAGGCATAAACTACCATGTCCAGCCACACTATTAATAATAATACATTAAAATATAAAATTCTGGCATGAAACCTAAAGTGGATGTGATTCTTGGACACCAGGCCAAACTCATATATATATATAACATTAGCTACAGGATAAAATGATAATGGACATTTTAGATGAAAATGGAAAAAAAATGTACAAATGCACAATTGTGGGTTCAGGTGACTAGAACTATGTAAATAAACACGTTAAAAGAAAGGTAATTTATTTTTTAAACAAGACTATAAATGAAGAGCCTTTAGTTAAGGTCATTGTTACCTCAGAAGCTCCGAAGATCTCAGTTGCTGTCTAAGCCCCATAAATTATCCCCCTGTCAAGGAGGCAGAACTATTTGACCAAGACATTTGCTGAGTTTGCATAGATCTTCTTGCAGATTCAGTCTCAAACCTCAATAACTTTTATATCTTCAATCATAGAGCATGGCCACACTCTTTTTTTTTTTAAAGCAAAATGAACATGTAAACATGTACAGACATAGCTTTAGGCTCAAAGCCTTTATAGAGAAATATAGACATAAGTTAATGAAATAGCATGAAGTAGAAGCAATTTATGGGATGAAACAAGTCAGGATTGTGTACAGCTGGAGAAATGTGAAGTGGGTAGAAGTCAGGATTTCTGAAAAGAGGCAGAGTAAAAGAGCCTGGGGAAAGAGCATCTGGCATTGGAAGGTAAATCACTATCCACCACCATACAATAAATGCAATCAAATGAGAAATGTTATTTTTATTTGATTTAATGAGGATATTTGTGCTGCACTCCACGGGTGCAATGATGTGAGGAGAATACAGAAGATTCACTCACTAGTAACAATTTCAGCTCTGCATAGACAGATGTGCCCCAGCCTGTTTATCATTGTGACTTTCTTCAGCTATTTTAGAAAATAATTTACACTGGTCTGTGGAATGATTAGCCTGCCAAAGATAACTTATATTAAAGGAGGCTTTTTTCCCTGCTTTGATAGAGAAAATGCATAAGTATTAAATAATATAAATGTGGTGTTCAGATGTGCAGCCAAATTCTGTTATCTGAGGAGAGTGGTATGGAGGATTAGGTGTGGCGAGTCTGGGGTGAAGCCCTCCCATTTGTTGGTGAGTTAACAGGAAGGGGAGCACCCCATGTTCACTTTCTCTATTTGTCACACTTGTCTCACAGTCTTGCTTCACACTGTGACAACTGATGTCTTCCAGTAACAGTGCTAATAACTGTAATGTCAACATATCCTCTTTAAGGATGATGAAGAAAGTATTCAGAGAAAGCAATTGCATCAGCTGCTCCCTGCTCACCTACCCTTCTGGTTGTGTTCAGCACATTAAGGGAAAGACAGAGACAGTGTTAGAGAGGAATGCTTCTTATGTCCATCACACCTGACCTTATTATTTCTGAATATGTAGATGGAAAATTATGCTTGAGCTGATAATTATCCCTCAGGTCTGTTGCTGCTGAATGGAAAATATTTCTCACTGCCTTTATTTCACAGATGAGCCATCTGAAATTTTTTAGCATGAATAGCAAGGAGTCCACTTAGATAGATACTTAAACACATGGTAGCTAGCTAGCTAGCTAGCTAGCTAGATAGATAGATAGACAGTCAGACAGACGGATGGATGACACATGTATGTAGGTGCAGGGATTTTATTTTTTAAGTATATCATGGCTGCTCCAGTTTGTGTTCTTGTGTACCAGATAGACAAATATCCTAGAAAATACTTTATATAAAACAACTAGTAGGTTCCTATAGTGTGAAAATTGTGAAGTAAGATGACTTTTCTATATTTATTAAGCCAATTTGTTAATGCTGGGTTTAGCTTTCTGTGGCTTAAAGCCTGCTTAGGAGCAGAGGCTGTTAAACAATATTTCCATTTCAGTGCATGGTAACGTTCTCCATCCAGCCATGCAGGTGAGACCTCAGGAGGACTTCTCCATCATCGCCAAATCAAGTTTATTTATAAATTATCTATTGGGTCTGCCTATGCCCCTCACATTGTCATTGGAAACTTGGAATCTCTCTTGCTTTAAGGTAGAGCAATTTATTCTCTACTTCATTCATAGCCTACTTTGAATGTTCAAAAATTCACTAAGAACTTCTGATAAATAAAATCCCTACCTACTATGAAATGTATCTGTTAGAAAATCAGAAGAAAACTATCTGAAACATGTTTTATAAAAACGTATTTGACTGTTTTACTGCCTTTGTCAATAGAAAGAAGGAGCATCAAGATTTCATTTTATCCTATTTTAAATTATGTAACCATATCCTATTAAATTTTATTTTAATAGATTTTTTCCTCCATATTCATTTTTTTTTTGGTTTTTTGTTTTTTGGTTTTTTTTGTTTGTTTGTTTTCTGTTTTTTGTTTGAGACAGTGTCTCACTCTGTCACCCAGGCTGGAGTGCAGTGGTGTGATCTCGGCTCACTGCAAGATCTGCCTCCCGGGTTCACGCCATTTTCCTGCCTCAGCCTCCCGAGTAGCTGGGACTGCAGGCACCCACCACCACACCTGGCTAATTTTTTTGTATTTTTTTAGTCGAGATGGGGTTTCACCATGTTAGCCAGGATGGTCTCGATCTTCTGACCTCGTGATCTGCTGGCCTCGGCCTCTCAATGTGCTGGGATTACAGGCATGAGCCACTGCACCCTGCCCATATTCATTCTTGAAAAATCTCATACATACATATATGTTACATTTTCTCAAACCAAACAAGATCTTATTACTCTTTGTCAGCATGATTTGTGAATACTGTTTTTTAAGAAATGAGCTTTCTCTTTTTATACATGCATGACAGATTTCAAGCCTATCTAACATGAAAAGAGCTAATAACTTTAATATGTGTAATTTATAATTGTTATACTTCCATTAATGTGATCTGGTATTCCTATCAAAAATCAAATGAGATGATTGCTCATGATACAGATAAGATTCTATATGTATTGCATATATCATAAGGAGTGCAAGTAAAGGGATGGCGAGTTTAGTGTGAAAAGAAATAAAGAAAAAATAGGGAAGATCAACCAGATAAATGACTATTTGTTATTTTTATTCTTCAAGAAAACCTGCTCAATGAATAAGAATTTGAAGCTTATAAGGTTTATGAAAAAGAAAGATGAATAGGGAAAGAAAACCATTCCAATATGAATTGTAGCTTAGGGAAAGCCTCAGAGATGCCAGTAAGATGAACAGTTGTAAGGCAATAGAGCAGCATTGTTTTGGAAGAGAGGAGCACAACTTAGCTGTAGCATGACTTAATATGATGTGTTTTGATGAGAAAGTTTGAAGGAAAATATGAAATCTATTGCTTTGAGATTCCTATCATTTTATCAGATAATAAGATGTATATAGAGGAAAAATTAGTTAAAAAAGCTAAAGATTAAGGAAAAAGATAGGTAAATAAATATTTTGTGACTAACCTCATGCATCATCAATTACTCCAATGTTTATGGCTTCGTTGCATTTTTCTGTTCAATGAGTAGAAATTTGCAAGTGGATTTTCCAGTTTATTCCTTAACTAGATCAAAAGCTCACAAAGAGTAGGAACTGTGTTTTTTGGAAAAGTGTTTAAAAAGTAGCTCATAAAAATATGTGCAATTCATACTAAATTAACGATTTTCAGTAAAACATTTGACAAAGCTTGAAAAATTATTTTAAGATTTAATTTCCATATTTAAAATTGTATTTGAAAAATATAGCTCATCACATCTGGAGAGGGCCAGATAGTATACAAAGGCCTCCACAAAACAGATCAAACACAAAACAAAAGTAACTGGATACCAAAGGAGAGCATTAACACCACACACACACCTCCACCACCACCACCACTGCCACCACCACATGCATTGTAACCATTAAGAAGCCAGCAAAGGGCTGGGTGAGGTGGCTCATGCCTGTAATCCCAGCACTTTGGGAGGGTAAGGTGGGCAGATCACGAGGTCAGGAGATCAAGACCATTCTGGCTAACACGGTGAAACCCCGTCTCTACTAAAAATACAAAAAATTAGCCGGGCATGGTGGCAGGCGCCTGTAGTCCCAGCTACTCAGGAGGCTGAGGCAGGAGAATGGCCGAACCCGGAAGGCGGGTCTTGCAATGAGCCAAGATCGCACCACTGCACTCCAGCCTGGGCGACAGAGTGAGACACTGTCTCAAAAAAAAAAAAAAAAAAAAGCCAGCAAAAAGAAGCAATAATACCAAATCAACTTGGAATCACTAACCAAACATTTCTGATGACAGCAAAACCTATACATTAAGAACATTTCTTTCAGATGTCCTTGGGTCTGCGTATCTGTGACATAGTACAACCACATATTCACATAGTTATCACTTCCTTTTACAGTTTAATCTGCTGAGACCTTTTATGACATTTCAGTTAGTTCAATCACAAATTAATTAACTATCAATCGAGAATCCTTAACCAAAGGAGAAAAAAATCATCATTAGGTTAGCATTTAAATATTCTAGTTTAAAAATAGTCCTCAGTATTCAAGGAAATTATCAGTACTATAACCTTATCTCAATCTAAAATTGAGAACAGAATTTAAAAAATATATATTAAAAAGCCAGCCAGGCATGGTGGCTCACATCTATAATCCCAGGGCTTTGGGAAGCTAAAGTGGGAGAATTACTCGAGGCCAGGAGTTTAAGGCCAGCCTGAACAACATAGTGAGACCGTTTCTCTATAAAAAATAAAGATGAACAATAATCTGGGCGTGGTCGTCTGTGTGGGTTGTCCCAGCTACTTGAGAGGCTGACACAAAAGTATTGCTTGAGACTCGAGTTTTGAGGCTGCGGCAAACTATGATTGTTCCATTGCACTCCAGTTGAGCAATACAGCAAGACCCTACTTAAAAAAATTAAAAAAAAAATTAAAAGCCTTTTATTTTTACTTTCTAAAGTCTTTTTACATATTTGGAAATTTATGATGTCTGACAATCGGCTATAAATCTTATAAAAATCTATTTATTAATTAGTTTACTAATGTATTAACGGATATTTTGTACTTCATTTTTTATTTCAAGATAAGGTCTGATGCATTAAAAGGCAAATATTGTATTTTGAGTATATAATATACTATATTTTAAGTATATAAAATGACAAAAGATGCAGAGAGATCTGTGATTTGGATACTAAATAGCAGGAAGTTTAAAGAAACAACAGTGAACATGGGAGTCTTTTCCATAAGCAATAATACGAACTTTATATAGAGAATATAAAAATTTATTGATCAAAGTGAAAGAATTGGAAAAAACAAATACCTCACAGATAAAATTTTAGGAGTAATCACAATGTTAATGTTTCAGGAATTAGATATAAATAATAAAATATCTGTCAAAGAGGAAGAATTACTAAAATGAAGCATTAGGTAATAATAGAAGAATATTCTCAAAGAAGGCTACATGGAAAAACGATAAGGGCCAAGAAAGTAAAAAAGAAGTATGCGAAGAACATTTATGTACATAGATGCCAACAACTATGAGTGCCTTGAAGTGGGAAAAGATTATGAAACAATCTTTAATTTAAAAAAGGGAGGAAACATCTCCTATATACTATTCTTGCTAAAGATATTTAATCTGTACAAAATCATGAGGAAAATAAAAAAATAAATTGAGACTTTTGAAAAACAAACAAAAGTTATCTAAACTCTTCAAAAATGACATTCAATGATACTAAAGACAAAGGAAGATGGTGACAATGTTCTAGATTAGAGAAAATTAAAGGGGCAAAACAACTACATTTTACCCATGAAATATGATTATCTCATGGATCAAAGAAAACAATAATCAAGAATGCATTTGGGAAAATTGTAGAAATTTAAATGGGGACAGAATATTATATAATAATACTGAGAGCTGAAGCCAGTTGGACTTCTTCTAGGTGGGGTGGGGAAGGGACTCCGAGAACTTTTCTGTCTTACAAGAAGAATGTAAAATGCACCAATCAACACTCTGTAGCTAGGATTGTAAAACGCACCAATCAGCGCTCTGTGGCTAGCTAGAGGGTTATAAAATTGACCAATCAGCACTCTGTAAAATGGACCAATCAGTGCTCTGTAAAATGGACCAATAAGTACTCTGTAAAATGGACCAATCAGCGCTCTGTAAGATGGACCAATCAGCAGGAAGTGGGCAGGGACAAATAAGGGAATAAAAGCTGGCCACCGCAGCCTGCAGTGGCAACCCTCTAGGGTCCCCTTCCATGGTGTGGAAGCTTTGTTCTGCTCTTCACAATAAATCTTGCTGCTACTGAGTCTTTGGGTCCGTGCCATCTATTAAGAGCTGTAACACTCACTGCAGAGGTTCACGGCTCCAGCTAGACCGCAAGCCCACCAGAAGGAACCACTCTGGACGCAATATGGCAATAGTAAATTTTCTGGCAACCGTAATGGGATAGGCAGTAGATTTCTTGAGTGTGATAATTTTATTAAAGTTTTGTAGGATAATTTACTTGATTTTAGGAAATAAATGCTATTTTTTTAACAGTACGTGTTATAATGTGTGCCATTTTCAAATAGTTCCATGAAGACCTATGTAAATCAATCTATCCATTGATTTGTCAACCTATCATTTATCTATGTGTTAGTCTAGACAGTGTGACTACATCTGTCTATTGTTTATGTATCTATCTAGCTATCTACAGAGTTATCACCTCCCATATACTCAGACAGAAATAAAGTGAATGTGGCAAAATATTAAGTGGTCAATCTAAGTAAAGAGTGTATGGGTGTTTATTGAAGCATTCTTTGAAATTTTCTGTACATTTGAAAAGCAAAAATCTGGAAAAAAGGAAATAAAACACAACTGAAGAGTTAATTAAAAACAGAAAATAGCAACAAAAAAGAATAATTAGAATCACTTAAGATGAATTTTAAGAAGGCTTTAGTTTACTACTTAAGAAGCCAAAAATAAATTCAGTTCTTTAAAGAGTTGATATTGCCTATCAATTTTTCATACAGAGCTCCTCTCCTAGAGTTATAAAATCTTTTTTTCTTCCTATTGATATAGGCACTGCTCTCAGAACAGCCGAATCAGTTAGCTTAATTATTCAATTATGGATTCCTTTCATGGAGCATGTAACACCTCCCTTTACTGAGGCATTTCCAGTTTTAAAATCTTGAATATTAGAAATCTGTATGAGCTCATTGGCTGCTTCTTGACTCATCTCAAATTTCTTCAGAGACTAAAACTGTTAAGAGAGCTTGCTAGGGTTTGACAATACTCATTCAAAAACAGAAGAGAGGCATTTTTGTACACTGGTTTTCTCTTTGTTTGGCTGGAAATATCATTCTTTTAATTGATTAAATAATTGTCCTGGCGCGGTGGCTCACTCCTGTAATCCCAGCACTTTGGGAGGCTGAGGCAGGCGGATCACGAGGTCAGGAGGTCGAGACCATCCTGGCTAACACAGTGAAACCCCATCTCTACTAAAAATACAAAAAATTAGCCGGGCATGGTGGCACCCGCCTGTAGTCCCAGCTATTCGGGAGGCTGAGGAAAGAGAATTGCTTGAACCTAGGAGGCAGTGGTTGTAGTGAGCTGAGATCATGCCACTGCACTCCAGACTGGGCTACTGAGCGAGACTCCGTCTCAGAAAAAATAAAAATAAAAATAAAAACTCATTTTTCTTTTCCTGTCTAGAGTGCTAATACATGGGTAAAATATCTTTTGTGAACACTGAGGCCCATATATGAAAGAGGGGATAATGGAAATTAAGGTGATGAGAACAAGACAAAGGCTTAAGATACATTTACTAAGTAAAAAGCAAGAATATTGAATTTTCCTTAACTCCAAGTTAACTATTGATAGTAGTTCTACCATAAGGATATTCTTTTGGGTATCCTTAAGTCAGCTGGGTACCTCTTCCCACTCCTGATTAAAATGAAACTCCCAGTCTGGGCGCAGTGGCTCACATCTATAATCTCAGCACGTTGGGAAGCCAAGTTGGGGCAGATCATCTGAGGTCGGGAGTTCGAGACCAGCCTGACCAACATGGTGAAACCCCGTCTCTACTAAAAATACAAAATTGGTGGGTGTGGTGGTGCATGCCTGTAATCCCAGCTACTCAGGAGGCTAAGGCAAGGGAATTGCTTGAACCCAGAAGGCGGAAGTTGCAGTGAGCCAAGATCACGCCATTGCACTCCAGCCTGGACAACAAGAGTGAAACTCTGTCTCAAAAAAAAAAAAAAAAGAAAAAAGAAAAAAGGAACCTTCCAGGGGAAATGTTCTTAGTCTTCAGAATAATTATAATACTAATTAGTAAGTTAACTGATGAACACTGCGAAAGAATATTTTTCTACTGCCCTAGTTAGCTTGGGATCTGCTCACATTTTATGTGTTCAATAATGCTTCCTGTCTTTCCATGTATGTTAAAAATTGTGGTCCATATGACGGATGTATGAGGTGGTAGGCTATCACTATTGTTTTGGGGATTCTTTTCTATTTTCATAAAAAATATCAAAGCCCCTAAACTCCTACATTTATCTTCAGTATATGGATACTCCTGAAAGGTAGATCTCTTTGCAAATGAAAAAACAGCTTTTTCTAAACTTCAAACACTACAATGCTCTCAAGGGACACCGATTATTTGTAAAGTTTAGTAATTTACAGAGCATCCCCATTTGATCTTTCTTTTTTTTGAGATGAAGTCTCGCTCTTCTCCCCCAGGCTGGAGTGTAATGGTGCAATCTCAGCTCACTGCAACCTCCGCCTCCCAGGTTCAAGCGATTCTCCTGCCTCAGCCTCCTGAGTAGCTAGGATTACAGGCGCCTGCCACCATGCCAGGCTAATTTTTGTATTTTTAGTAGAGATGGGGTTTGACCATTTTGGCCAGGCTGGTCTCGAACTCCTGACCTCAGGTGATCCGCCCGCCTTGGCCTCCCAAAGTGCTGGGATTACAGGCATGAACTACTGCACCTGGCCCCAATTTGATCTTTCAAATCCAAATTTTAAGGAGTCCTGGACTCCTTAAAGAGTAAGAGTGTTTTGTCACAGAGAGTGATTCATATCATAAGCCAGGTTGACTTGCTCAATTTTAACATTAAGAGGACAGATTAGTTCTAAAATAGCAGTATTTATTTATATTAGCCCCCAAGAGGAAACAACCAAAATGTTTTATCAAATGAAACAAAATGTGGTATAACCATACAATGGCATGTTATTCAGCAATAAAAATAAATGAAATACTTATGGTGATACAACATAGACAAACCTTAAAAAACATGCTAATTTACAGGAGTCTGTCACAAAAGACCGTAATTGTATGATTCCATTTATATGAAATGTCCGGAATAGGCAAATCTATAGAAACAGAAAGTAAACTGATGTTTACCTAAGGCTGGTGGGAAATGGGGAGTAGCTGATGATGGTTTCAGGATTTCCTTACGGGGTGATGGAAATGCTTATTGTTGTGACTGTTGCACAATTTTGTAAATACATTAAAAACCAGTGAATTATACACTTCAAGTGGGTGAATTATATGGCATGTGAATTATATTGTAATAGGGCTGTTTAAAAAAAAAAACTTGGTTAAAGGTAATTGTGTATCAAAACTTTTACCTGACATTGTGTAAATTCAGAGAAAGTGAAAGACCAGAATAAATCTAAGTGAATGATTGTTTAGATAAGGTATGACCGTAGTATGAAAAATGCTTGCTATGATGGATATTTGAGAAATTTCTTTTTGAGTTTGTATATGTAAGCAGTGGTCAAATACATATTTAATTTCTCAAATAAAGCACACTAACAAAAAGGTCCTATAATATGTGGCAAACATCACATTCCTGATTACAGTTAATCAGCTTTCTGACAGTCTGTGGGAATTAAATGCTGCAAAGCTGTAGTACATTATCAGGAATTCCTTATAGCCCAGTCTTATGTTAACACTTCACTTTATCCCCTTTAAAAGTCATTTTTATTAACAACAAAATTCCTTCCTTGTGATATAAGATTTTTTCTTTTTTGTTACTTTTCTGATTATTTTTAAGGAAAAGACTTTGAATTTCTTCTAACTTTATGATTCTCATAAAAATAAATCTCATTTATTCTGTTTTTTAATCCTAAGGATAACTTTAGCTGTTATTCTAAGATACTATTTCTAAGCATAGTGCTTTGGGTTTTGATAAATAACCCAAGCTATACAGAGAACATTCAGATGGATTAAAAGTGAAGAAATAAGAAAAAGCAAGCCAAATAGTTTTGTTTTGTTTTTTTTTCTTATCAACAGGCTTGTCCTCTGGGAATGGCTAGTAAATCACAGATAAAAATTTTAAAATCACTTTGTGGCTCTCTGGGGAAGAGTTGTTGGAGGAGGACACTAAGATTGCTGGTTAAAATTATTCCAGACAGGTCTGTGGAATGGATGGATGATGCTCAGGTCCATTTGGTTTAAAGTTTCAAAATCTTTGCTCCAGCTAGAATCAGAATGTGTCATGACTACAAATAATTGCTAAATTTACCCCATTATTTAAGAGATGACAAAAGAATGATTCAGCATTAATAAGTCATTTTTTCCCAGAGGCCTCCATTAGCTGTAACTGAGAAGCTCTGACTCAGACATCATAAGCCATTTTATTGCACAACACCACAACGTACAGCTGACACTCTATCAGAGCTTGTAGTTCATAAAGAAAACATCTTATTCCTTATATTCTTTTATCCTAATGGGAATACTCTCCAGCAAATCAAGAACCTAAGAGATGAGGAAATGGAATTTCAGGGTGTAAAGAATTCTTAAAATTGTATGTTGTCTGGACATTCATTTTGAATACACATTTTACTTTCTCATACCAGGGCTCAGTAACCATTGACACAGTTTCCAGTTCTATGTCACACTCAAATGACTCAAGCCACAGGTAAGAACTTTAAGTTGGCGTAGGCAAATGCCTCAATGGTTCCTTACAGGAAGGATGGGCAAAAAGGGAGCCCATTCTGCCAGGGAGGAGAGATGACTCTTAAGTTGTGACTGAGTCCTCACTACACCCTAGTTGTTTAGGAGGCTGCCCCAGGCCAGGTTTTTTCTAGAAGAGTGGGGTGGGGTGTGGGGGGCGGTTTGAATGAGAAGAGTCAAACTTTGTAAAATACTTGAAGAGATTTATTCTGAGCCAAATATGAGTAACCTCTCAGGAGGTCCTGAGAACACGTGCCCCAGGTGGTTGGGGCGCAGCTCGGTTTTATACATTTTAGAGAGGCATGATATATCAATCAAATACAGTTAATAAATACATTGGTTTGGTACAAAAAGGCAGGACAACTCAAAGCATGGGGGCTTCCAGGCTATAGGTGAATTTAAACATTTTTTGGTTGACAATTGGCTGAGTTTGTCTAAAGACCTTGGATTGATAGGAAGGGGATGTTCAAGTTAAGATAAAAGACTGTGGAGACCAAAGTTCTTTTGAAGTCTTATAGTGGCTGCCCTTAGAGACAATAGATGACAAATGTTTTCTATTCAGATCTTAGTTAATCTGTTTAGGATTGGGAAGGTCTGGCAGAAAAAGATCTAGCTATGCTAATGAAGATTCTCTACAGATGCAAATTTTCCCCCCACAAAGAACAGCTTTGCTGGATCATTTCAAAATATGTCAAATAAACATCTTTTAGGGTAAAATGATTTGATTTCTTCCTTGTCTCATAATGTTATGCCAGGGTCAGGTTGGAAAGTAAGTCGCGATATATAGGACTAAATAAAACCCATCTGATGAGAATTTATGATTTGTAGGGCATGACTCCCCAGGGCTCTAAGATAGGAATTTGGGCAAGATAAAAAATCAGAGTTTAGTTCAAAGGGGTGTACAAGGTGAGCTCTCCCATTACCAGAATGATGCTCAGACAGGAATAAACTGATCAGAGGTCAGAGAAGAGCCACAGTGGTATCTGCCAGTACAAAAAAGTTTTCCGTGTGAGGGGCTCTCTATCTCAGGCAGGACAACTAGTCATTAGGCCTTCCATCAGGTTAAAAAAAAAAAAAAAAAAAAAAAAAAGCCTCCCGTGAAAGCCTCACTGTAAACATCCACATCCGCCTCTTGTTTATTTACGAGTAGGATAGGGTTGCTGGTCACCCTGTTGCTCTGGTATTGGAACCCCAAGTGAGCTGAGTACTCTCAAAACAGAGCTGTTGACGGTACAAGTGTTCTCAGAAGTTAGTCCTTAAATCTTTGTCTTCTGATGCTCAGCAAGGTATCTTTCATTCACTGAGGTTGTTTTCTAGAAAACAAGGTCACTTAATTCAGATGTAAAGTGATAAACTTAGTTTTAGCTACACATATTCCAAAGCATTGAGTTTTGTTTTGAAATGAATTTGACCAAGTTTGAAAAAAAAAATTCTTGTTTAATTATTGTTGTTTTGGATTTCTTTTGTATCTGAAACAGTTTGAAAAATAACGATGATTTATTTTTCATTCTGCAGAATATGTTGAATATTCATTTAATAAGTTGACCTCAAATTCTCCATGAAAATAGAGTCCAAATTGGATTTGGACCACGTTTTCAATTTTTGTATCACTGCTTCTCTCAAGAAAGATCACACGGTAACATTTATTCAATAAATATTTATTTACTATTCTTCACATATGCTAGACACTGTTTAGTCCCGGATATATGATAACAGAGTAAGTGAGTCTCAGTCCTTACCAAGAGAATTTTTACTGTGCTTGCAGAAAAGGAAAAATTGAATAAGTCATATAACACATGCAAACACATTATTTTCCTTTTGATTATGATACTGATGATCTTCAACACTCCTAAACCTATAACAAGTTCAGTAATCAATTGCCTCTGGCAAGAGAAAAGATGCAACTGACAACAAATCATATTTTGCTTGGTCTCTACTAGCTATAGGTTAGAGACTACTAATTTGATCTTTGCCAAGTGAAAGCCTCAGAGGACAACACAGCTTCTGAGTACTCTACTTAGTAAGAATGAAAGTAAACATATCTAACTCAGGTAAGCTAATTTCCCTCCAGTTGGAGAAGTCTCTAATTAACAATTGACTCATAATCGTTTTCCTCATTTGCAAATTAAAGGGCAAGAATTAGGGTGTGATTAGGATGTGATTAACAAATAAAGCCAGTGACTTGTCTTAGTGCCGGAAGACAATACCTGCCACTATCTGTTCAAACAATTTAGAGGCTATTCTCATGCCACTTCCACTGCCTCCAGAAGGCTTGGGAGTGGAGTGAGAAATAGCATTTGTGTTATGGGTTAAAAGGCAAATGCAAAAGATGAAAAAAAAGTTTTCATCTGAATGAGGCTCTACGCCCCCTTAATTTTACCTTTAAGAGTAACTTTTTGCTTTTATAAAGTCTTTTTGTTAATTGCTAGAAGTTTTCTATGGCCCTAATCTATGACAGTTGCTGAGCCCCAAACAATGAATAAGGCACATCCCTTGCTTTCAAGGATCAATGGGCAAAGAACAAGGTTAGAGTGCATGCCATTTATGTGTTATGTGAGATACCTATGGTCACCTTTTCAATTCTAAATGTATCAGGTCAAATTTTGAATAGGAAAATAATGTCATTAAATCTCTGGAAATTATTTACTTAAATTCAAAATTACTAGAAAATTTAAATGCATAATTTACAAAATTCGCATGTACACATGTATCAAGAATACGATGTTGGCCAGGCGTGGTGGCTCACACCTGTAATCCCAGGACTTTGAGAGGTCAAGATGTGTGGATCACGAGGTCAAGAGATCGAGACCATCCTGGTCAATATGGTGACCTCCGTCTCTACTAAAAATACAAAAATTAGCTGGGGGTGTTGGTGCACGCCTGTAGTTCCAGCTACTCAGGAGGCTGAGGCAGGAGAATCGCTTGAACCTGGGACATGGAG
Organism: Pongo pygmaeus; assembly: GCF_028885625.2. NCBI lineage: Eukaryota > Metazoa > Chordata > Mammalia > Primates > Hominidae > Pongo > Pongo pygmaeus. The sequence continues at coordinate 49,237,445 of NC_072378.2, forward strand.
GTTGCAGTGAGCCAAGATCACACCATTTAACTCCAGCCCGGCAACAGAGCGAGACTCAGTCTCAAAAAAAAAAAAAAAAAAAAAAAATAGCATGCTTGGCATCTTGCACCTGCTCTTGCACCTGCTCTGGTCTATAAAGGAATAAACATTTTAATATTACAATATTACTTATCAGACATGAATTTAGTAAAATTAAAAGATACTATTTATTTTGTGTCACTATGTGATCTATCTCTCTAAGACTGTAGGATGAAAGAAAAATATGCCTGGATTTTGGAGCAGAAATAAATCATGGTGAGTAATCCCAAGTCATCTCTTATTAGTTGTGTAAACATAGGAAGAACATTTAATTCTAGCTCTAAAATGAGATGAATACTTATTTTAGAGGAGAGACTAGTAATACCGATTAAATAATATTCTGGCAATAAATCTCCTAATATAAATCTGTTTAGTGGTAGACATTTCTGGTGTGTAGAAATAGATACATATTAAAATATCTAAAACAATAAAGTAGCAATAATAAGGGTAAATTTAGGTTGAAATATCCACACATATTATTTCAGCCATGTATTTTTGCCAAATACAGTTTTTGTTCATCATTTGGTGTCAACAAAACGAATTAATGCATACCTGAGCTAGTCTTGTCATCTCCCAGGAGACAGTAAGCTTAAATTTCTCTGATGTGGGGTCTCACAACTGATGGGCTCTAGCATTTTCTGTTCTTGAAGAAGACACAAGATAGTACACTGAAGAGCATCTACTTCAATGATTCTTTTCTTGTGTGTATACAAATTTAAAAAAGAAAACAGTAATATAAATATAACTACGAAGGGTCTATAAATCATGTCTTCCCTGGATAGTCTTTTATCGTATGGCAGTGATTGGCTGTGATGTTTTCCAGTTATATAATCCTTTGAGTTTAGAATCTGGCCATCATTTAAACAATAACTTATCTAAAACATTATTTAATCATATAGGAGAAAGAAATTTGTCCAAAAACAGGCAGGGGTGTAATTCATCCAACAATGAGTAACTCAGAGATATACACACCATACTTGAGCCAATTAATATTGATCCAAATGCATTTAATCTGAGTTCAGCAATGCCAGTGATCCAATTAAGCTCAAGATTCCATAAAGGCTATATTTTATTAATCAAAGGACATTTAAAGATGTTTTATTTTGTTCTTTACTTTCATTTTAAGGATGGACAGATTGGAAACTTGGAGGTTTTCCAGTAATTCAAAATATTCAATGTCAAATGAGTAGTTACCTATTGATTTTTTAAAAAAGACTTAAAATCAAGCACAGTATAACATTTTAGAACTCACTTTGAAATAATTAAATACCATATATATTTTGCTCTAAAGAAGCAAAGAGATGTATTTTTTAATTAATATACAATAAGCCTAGTGAATCTCAAAAATATATTCTACAGTCTAGAGATTATATTTAATCAGTTAGCTTACATTTTAAACAATGATTGCAACTTATAATGTAGCTTACATTGTAAAGTGACACAACTAACTTTATAGTATATATTATATTTAAATATATGTATTAATATACAAAATATATATTATATGTCATATATGTTGTATATAATATATTTATTATATATTATATCAGTATATAGTATATACAAATTTTAATTATATTTATATTTAATATTTTATAATTTATAATTTATATTTATAATTTAATAATATATAATTAATAGATAAGTGTATATTTATATAAAATAAAATATATATTTCATATATTATATAAATTATATATATACGTATATATTTATTATATACAAAAAATATATTATTTTATATTTATATATAAATATATATTTCTATATTTAAATAGAAATATATATAATATATAAATTTATATATTAAATATATAAATTATTTAATTATATAATATATAAATTTATATATTATTTATAATATATATTAAATATTCTATATTTTATATATTTACATATAATTTTATATATAAATTTTACATATATAATTTTATATATAAATTTTATATATAACATATTTATAATATTATAAATATTTATATTTTATTATATATTAAAATATTATATATGATAATATATCAAATATAATATAAACATTATAAATATTTATATATTATATATAATTATATATTTTATAAATATAAAAATATAAATATATATTAATATATCAATATATAATATATAATTCTATATATTACATATATAAAAATTTATATATTATATATTATATATTTATGTATATTTATATACATAAATATGTAAATTTATATATTTTATACATATTTATATTTAATATAATATATTTTAAATATAAATATGTATAAAATATTTAAATATGTGTGTATATTTTATATAAATATAAATAAAATGATATTTATATAAATTATATATATTTATATATAAATGTATATATTTATATGCATTTATATATAAATTCATATAATTTATATAATTTATATATAAATTATAAAAATATATATAAATTTTTATAATTTACATATTTATATTTATAAATATATAAATATAAATTTCTATTTATATTTATAAATATATAAATATAAATTTCTATTTATATTTATAAATATATAAATATAAATTTCTATTTATATATAAAATTTAAATATATTCATATTTATATATAAATATATAATTATATATATAAATATATACTTATCTATTAATTATATAAATATTATTAAAAATATTAAATAACAAATTTAAATTTCATACTGTTGCAAGTAGTTTCAAAATTTGAAGGAAACTGGATTCAACGAAGCCATACTGCAAAAGATTTTGCATGAGTAATCTTCATCCTTTGGGGTTACCAAAAGTAAATAAATAGCCCCAAGAAGATGAATATCTAGTTGCTTAAATTGCTGAGGTCATAAAACAATAATGATATTTAACTGAGAAATATGTCTTCGTTAATATAAAAGTTTAGGAAACTTTTGAGACCTGAGTCTCAGTTCCATTGCTACTTAACTATTTTCACGTTTTACTCATATCTTTTGATATAACTTTGTTTTCTTTTACTCAGTTGATGGTGTATTACACTGACAAATTTTCAAATTTTACAAAATTTTGCATTCCTCAGATAGAACCAAAAGCTAGGTTTTAATTTCATTTGTTTTCTCTACTATTTGTTTTCTCTATTATTGATTTCCCTGGTATCTTCATTATTTCTTTTCTTCTACTTACATTAGGTTTAATTTGCTCTTCTATTTGTAGCTCTTTATGGTAGATGCTGAGAAAAGAAAAATGGTTCTGAGCAGCCTGAGCTATATGAAGCATGCAAAACTTATTAAGCCCAGAAAGATATGAGTATGGGACTTCAGTCACAGCACCCCCTCCACACACCCACACTGGGTGTGGGGGTGGGGTGTTAGGAGGGTGGAGGGGTGTTAGGAACGGGAATTGTTTCAAGGCATTCTGCTCCTGACTTACCCTTTATTTTCATGTTCCTGGAGTTTGTGATACAATGTGTAACCAAACAATAGCATATATTATTGTAATTTATATTATTTTATAATTTTTATAATATAAATTATATTATAATATATAATGCATATTATAATATATAATATATTATAATGTACAATATAAATTACATAAATATAAATTTTATGTTATATTTCATTTATATTATTTTAATGACGATTCTTGGTAAACAACTTAGAAACTGCCTCTCCTTTTTTTTCTGTAAAACCCACTTGTAATTGCTGCTAACTGAAGTGTATATTTATTGTAATTTTAATATCTGCTCCCTGGTGGCCATTCTCAAGCTTTAGACTAGAATAAACTCTATACTTAATCATATTTTCTAAATCTCATTATTTAAGGTTAACATTTTGGCAACCATGAAGGGATCTAAAGCCCAGCTTCAGTAATTCCCACTGGTTCATATCTATCAAAACCTTGATACCACCAGGTGTGGTGGCTCACGCCTGTAATCCCAGCTCTTTGGGAGGCTGAGGTTGGTGGATCACCTGAGCTCAGGAGTTTGAGACCAGCCTGGTCAACATTGTGAAACTCCATCTCTACTAAAAACAAAAAAATTAGCCAGGTGTGGTGGTGTATGCCTGTAGTTCCTGCTACTTGGGAGGCTGAGGCAGGAGAATTGCTTGAACCCAGAAGATGGAGGTTGCAGTGAGCCAAGATCGCGCCACTGCATTCCAGCCTGGGAAACAGAGTGAGACTCCATTTCACCAAAAAAAAAAAAAAAAAAAAAAAAAAAAAAAAGCCTTGGTAGTAGCATGAATGGCTATTTCACTCAACCTCATAGTAGCTGGCCGGGATCTCTGGAAAGGTCCCTCTTGAGATCTGAATCCAGCTGGCTTAGTTGAGAATTAAGACCTTATTCAAGGCTGGGCATACTGCCACATACTTATAATCTCAGTACTTTGGGAGGCTGAGGTGGGTGGATCACTTGATCTTAGGAGTTTGAGACCAGCCCGGGCAACATGGCAAAACTTTGTCTCTACATCCAAAAAAAAAAAAAAAAAAAATGTGGTCATGTAGTCCCAGCTACTCAGGGTCAACGAAATGAGAGGATTGCTTGAGCTCAGGAGTTTGAGGCTGCAGTGAGCTGAAATCATGCCACTGCACTCCAGCTTGGGAAACAGGGTGAGATCCTGTTTCAAAAAAACAAAAACAAAAAACAAAAAAAAAAACACAAGACTTTATTTAAGCCATAGACAGTCCTACTTGATGGGGTTGAAATTAAGCTGTACTGAAAGGTAGAGCTTCTCCGGAGATTCTGATCATTGCAAATTTGAGATTTTCATTTTTCTCTGAGATTAAACTTTTGTTTGTCTTTCTCGTTAGAGTTTGCAACCTTTCCTCTTACTCAAAATTTGGTTAGGGAAAAACAGTTTTTCTCTCTAAAAAGAGGAAATAAATGTTTACGGCTTAAGTGTTAGTGGCAGTGAATCCTGTAGGTCTGCAGTGATGTCAATTCTTGCCACATCCTCAGAAGAGATTTGACTGAGGGGCATAAAGCAGAAGGAGGGACTAAGGAGGGTTTTAGAGCAGGAGTCAAAGTTTATTAAAAAGTTTAGAGCAGGAATGAAAAGAAGTAAAGTACACTTGGAAGAGGGCCAAGAAGGCAACTTGAGAGATCAAGTGTGTGGTTTGACCTTTGACTTGTATTCTTCCAAGGTCTGCATCTCTTCTCCCTTGATTCTTCCCTTGGGTTGAGCTTTCCGCATGTGCAGTGTCCTGCCTACACTTGGGAAGGGCTGTATGAACAGTGTGTTTAACCAAAGTAGTATGCATGCCCACTTAAAATGTTCTTCCTCTCCCAGTCGGATGTTCATAGAAGGTTATATACCAGTTAAACTCTGCCAATTTGCTTCTTAGTGTACATGCTTGAACCCACTTGTCCAACTCCTGAGATCTTAGGAAGCTGCTGATTACCAATTTGAGGTTTTTTTAATCTATTGGGAAACTGCCTTTCCCTGGCACCAGCTGCAACCAATTATTATTTTAGAGACACAGTTAACAACAACCTATCTGACTTTCCTGGTTGTGGGAGTTGGGGGTACCCTCCTGCCCTGCTCATGTCTGACTACCTACCTACTGTAACATGAGCAAACTTCGTAATCTCTTCATGTGGTCAGATTCTGAATCTTGGTTCAATTATCTAAAACTGAGTCTTCTTCCTTAAAGAGAGATCAACCATTAGAAACACCAGCTGGGTTTATGTTTAATACTTATAGCACTTCTTCAGTAAACTGTTTAGAAAACTGGTCACATATAACTTGTGATGGTCAAACGAGGTATTGTTGAAACACCTAAATTCATTTATCTACACACACAATTAGAAAAAGCTGGTTTTAGAACCAGATATACTGAATGGGAAATTTACTTGCAACAATACTTAAATGCTTCCTCAAAAAATTCTAAAAGAAAAAAATTGCCTCCATTGAAGAGGTAAACAAAATAATACTTGAAACTATGTATAAATTAAAAGAGTTTGCAGGCTTTTTCACTTTCATTTTTAACTGCTCTTTCTCCTTCTACCAGTGTGATGTGACTTCATCCCTTTCCGCTTGAACCCTTAGCTCTCATACATCTATTAGGCAGAGATTTTTGGAATTCCACAATGCACACATTTTATTCTCAATGAAGGAAATGTATTTACATTGGGAACAGAGGGAACAAATGAAACAATGACAGAATGACAATGAAACTACTTAGATTATCAAATACAGATCGCACAATTTTTTTTCCTGTCTAAATGAGAACTAATGAATTGATGCTGATGATATACTGACCCAATATCAGACAATACTCTTTAAATGCCCTGCTGGACTTGCCAGTCCCTTGATGTAAACCTTGTCACGTCTCTGAAATGGTAACAGCCAGGGACTTAGCTAAGCAGCATGCCAGCTGAGACCAAATGTGAAACAAGTTAAAATCTTTTAAATACTCAAACTGCCTGCCTCCAGCAGGATTTGCAGAAGCACTCCAACCTTTGTCTAGTGGCTAAGCTTCTATGCCTTCATGGTTGCAGTCCATGTTTGATTGCTGGTTTGTTTTAAATTATTTGTCTAACTGTTGACCTGTTGGGGTACTCATTTGTAACTGACCCATTTTCTTTCCATGGACAGCTTTTGATTTCTTCTCTTTTTCTCTTTGTGGGGAATACACGACTTTTGGGCCTTCATGCACAAGTACTTGGCTGAGAAGTTGAGATCTTAGAAAATATGGCCAGACAGAAATGCGGGTTGTATTTTATTTGTGGCTAGCAAGACTTAGAGCTGTCTTTTAGGTGGTTCTGGATTGTCAGGCCTCTGAGCCCAAGATAAGCCATCATATCCCCTGTGACCTGCACGTATACATCCAGATGGCCTGAAGCAACAGAAGATCCACAAAAGAAGTGAAAATAGCCTTAACTGATGGCATTCCACCATTGTGATTTGTTTCTGTCCCACCCTAACTGATCAATATACTTTGTAATCTCCCCCACCCTTAAGAAGGTTCTTTGTAATCTCTCCCACCCTTGAGAATGTACTATGTGAGATCCACCCCTGCCCCAAAAACATTGCTCCTAACTCCACCGCCTATCCCCAAACCTATAAGAACTAACGATGATTTCCAATTTCATCCATGTCCCTCATCATTCTCAGTAAACTATCGCAAGAACAAAAAACCAAACACCGCATATTCTCACTCATAGGTGGGAATTGAACAATGAGAACACATGGTCACAGGAAGGGGAACATCACACTTCGGGGACTGTTTTGGCGGGGGGGAGGGGAGAGGGATAGCATTGGGAGATATACCTAATGCTAGATGACGAGTTGGTGGGTGCAGCACACCAGCATGGCACATGTATACATATGTAACTTACCTGCATGTTGCGCACATGTACCATAGAGCCTAAAGTATAATAATAATAATAATAATAATAATAATAATGATAAAAAAAGAAAAAAAAAAAAAAGAACTAATGATAATCCCACCACCCTTTGCTGACTCCTTTTTCAGACTCAGCCCGTCTGCACCCAGGTGAAATAAACAGCCTTGTTTCTCACACAAAGCCTGTTGGTGTACTGTCTTCACATGGACACGCGTGACATGGATCTTGTGAGGATTGCTTTGCACCTCTTTGGAGGTGCCTATATGGGAGCCATAGGCTCTTGGCACCCTAAAGGTTTGCTGAAAAAATTACTGGCATGAGGCCAATTGATTAATAGGAGAAAAGGCATAAAAATTTATTTAACATGTATATACAGGAACCTTCAGAATGAAGACTGAAATTTCCAATGAGTTACAGAAACTTACTCATCCTGAGCCTACGATAAAGAATGCACAAAGCATGGCCGGAAATAGGTAAATCAGATTTTGTGGAAATGTTACAGGAAAGGGGTCCCGATCCAGACCACAGGAAAGAGTTCTTGGATCTTGCACAAGAAATAATTTAGGGTGAGTTCACAGTGCAAAGCAAAAGCAAGTTTATTAAGAGAGTAAAGTAGTGAAAGAACAGCTAATCCACAGACAAAGTAGGGCATTGCTGAAAGTAAGAGGAGGAACATGTCTTTCATGCGCGTCCGTGTGAAGAGACCACCAAACAGGCTTTGTGTGAGCAATAAAGCTGTTTATTTCACCTGGGTGCAGGTGGGCTGAGTCCGAAAAGAGAGTCAGCAAAGGGAAATAGGGGTGGGGCTGTTTTATAGGATTTGGGAAGGTAATGGAAAATTACAGTCAAAGGGGGTTGTTCTCTGGTGGGCAGGGGTGGATCTCACAAAGTACATTCTCAAGGGTGGGGAGAATTACAAAGAACCTTCTTAAGGGTGGGAGAGACTACAAAGTACATTGATCAGTTAGGGTGGGGCAGGAACAAATCACAATGGTGGAATGTCATCAGTTAAGGCTGTTTTTACTTCTTTTGTGGATCTTCAGTTACTTTAGGCCATCTGGATGTATACGTGCAAGTCACAGGGGATGTGATGGCCTGGCCTGGGCTCAGAGGCCTGACAATATCCACCCTAGGTACAGTGCTTGTATATATATATATATATATAGGATTAAAAAAAAGATCTTGGGGAGATGTACTACAAGGGCTTGTGACAAAGGATTAATTTTCTTCATTACTATATTTTGCAAGAATCAATATTTTTATCTTTAAAGCAAAATTCAGAATGCCTTTGTTCTGATATTGGGATATCTGGATGCTCCCAAGTCTGGATCTGTTTAGTAAACATTATTAATTTTTCCCCTTAACTGTAAGCATCTAGAGGCTAGAAATGCCCAACTTTTTGGGAGTGCCACCCAGCAAGTCTCAGACTCGTTTTCCTAGTCCTCACTCAAAATGAAGTCACTCTGGTTTGAATGCCTCTGATGGAAAGACAGGTTAAGAGAGAGAGAAATGAAGAAACTTGGCTTCAAAAATGGCCTTGTTGTATAGATGAAGACTCTCAGAGAGAATAGATGGTAAAAGTTTCTTTTCAAACTTTTAAAGGTGTCAGATTCTCAAACTCTGTGGGATTGAGGGAAAAGCATAGAAAGGAAAGGGGGCCATGGCTGCATTGATGCATATTATCTACAGAAACAAATTTCCCCCATTTAGGACAGCTTTGCGAGGCCACTTCTGCATGCTTGCCAAGAGGCAGCCATTGACAAATGTGTCAAATAAATATATTTTGGGATAAAATATTTTAATTCTTTCACATAGTTAAGCTTTGGTTAAGATATAACCTCGGGTAAGGCTAATTGGCTTTGATGAGTCACTTGAAAAGATACCTTTGGTTTAAAAAACAAAAAGTTGGATAAAGTGTTTATCAAAGATAAGCTCTCAGGTAAAGTGAGCTTGCTTCTTTTTCAGTGTACCGTACTGAGTCCAGATATAGAAAATGCTTTCCTTGCTATTCATTAAAGGGCCCCATCCCAAAGTTAACAATAATATAGTAATAATAATTAAACTGAATTGAAAAGATTACCTATCTAAGTACATTGGCCCCCAAAATAGGACTTTCTGGCATTTATCTGGCTGTTTGGAAACTCTTTGTAAAAGAAATGCACATCTATAATGTAAATTTCCATCTGTAAGGCCATCTTCCTGTCTGCAGGATGGGGGACATTGGCTTAAAGTTTATATAGCAAACTTTATCATTGTTTAGGATTCTTTTTCCTGGAAACCATGTCTTGAGAGGACATTTACCTACACCCTTCTTTGTGTTATCAGACAATGGCGTTTAGATATAAGCTCTGTGCATTTGGGATGCAAATTTTTACCCAAGAGTCATGTCTAGAAGTGCAAATTTAGGGTTGCCTAGCTAACAATTGTTTAGGTCTTGAGAATCTGAAAGGAGGAGGTTATTTGAAAACTGACAAATAAACAACCTTATAAAGCTCTCTTTCTGTGTGTCCTTATGTCTGCATTTTTTGTTTGTTTGTTTGTGTTTCTCTGTTTTTTGAGACAGAGTCTTGCTGTGTTGTCCAGGCTCTACACAGTGGCCCAGACTCTTGCCTTGCTCGGTGTGGTTTTGATATTTATGCTCAGTTTTTAGAAAAACTTAGAAATAACTCCCTTCTGATTTTAGCTAACTTGATTACATTCAAAATTTGTTTCATAAGATTAATCTTCCACAAACTTTCTACAACATGCCCATATTGAACCAACTTTGCATCCCAGGGATAAAGCCTACTTGTTCATGGTGAATTTGCTTTCTGATGTGCTGCTGGATTTGGTTAGCTGATATTTTGTTGGGGAGTTTTGCATCTATGTTCATCAAGAATATTGGTCTGAAGTTTTCTTTTTTTGTGGTGTCTCTGCCAGGTTTCGGTATCAGAATGATGCTGGCCTCATAAAATGAGTTAGGGAGGAGTCCCTCCTCTTCAGTTTTTTAGAATAAGTTAGCAATCCTTCTATCTTATTAATTAAAAAAAAAAAAAAAATTTCTGGCATCATTGATCTTTTGTATATTTTTTTCATGTCTAGATTTCAGCTCTGATTTCAGTTCTTGTCTTCTGCTGGCTTTAGAGTTGGTTTGCCCTTTCTTCTATAGTTCTACCAGTTGTGCTATTAAGTTGTTAATTTGAGATATTTTTAATTTTTTGATGTGGATGTTTAGTGCTATAAACTTCCCTCTTGACAGTGTCTTAGCTGTGTCTCTGAGATACTGATATGTTGCAACATTGTTCTCATTAGTATCAAATAACTTCTTAATTTCTGCCTTATTTTCGTTATTTACCTAAAAGTCATTCAGGAGCAGGTTGTTTAATTTCCATGCAATTGATTGGTTTGGGATGATTTTCTTAGTATTGATTTCTATTTTAATTGCATTGTGGTCCAAGAGCGGTTGGTATAATCTTAATTTAATTTTAATTTGTTGAGGATTGTTTTATGTTTGATTGTGTGGTTGGTATAAGAGAATGTGCCATGTGGCAATGAGAAGAATGTATATTTTCTTGGTTTTGGGTGGAGAGATTTGTAGATGTTTATTAGGTTTCTTTGCTCAAGCATTGAATTCAGATTCTGAATATCTTTGTTAATTTTCTGCCTTGATGATCTGTCTAATACAGTCAGTGGGATGCTGAATTATCCCACTATTATTATGTGTGAATTTAATTCTCTTTGTAGGTTTCTAAGAACTTGCTTAATTAATCTGAGTGATCCTGTGTTGGGTGCATATATATTTAGGATAGTAAAATCTTCTTGTTGAATTAAAACCTTTACCATTATGTAATGCCTTTCTTCGTCTTCTTTGACCTTTGTTGGTTTAAAGTCTGTTTTGTCTGAAATTAGGATAGCAACCCCTTCCTTTTTTTTAATTTCCCATTTGCTTGGTGGAGTTTTCTCCATTCCTTGATTTTTAGCCTATGGGTGTCACTGCATATCAGATGAGTCTGTTGAAGACAGCGTACTATTGAGTCATGCTTCTTTAGCCAGCTTGCCATTCTTTGCCTTTTAATTGGAGCATCTATCCCATTTACATTTAATATTAGTGTCAATATGTACAGATTTTATCCTATCATCATGTTATTAGCTGGTTATTATGCAGACTTGTTTGTGTGATTGCATTATAGAGTCACTAGTCTGTGGGCTTAAGTGTGTTTTCTTAGTGGCTGGTAATGACCTTCTCTTTCCATATTAGTGCTCCTTTCAGGACCTCTTGTAAGGCAGATCTAGTGTTAATAAATTCCCTTACCATTTGCTGAAAAGGATCTTATGTCTCCATTGCTGTGGAGCTTAGTTTGGCTGGATATAAAATTCTTTGTTGCAATTTTTTTCTTCAAGAATGCTGAATATGGGCTTCTAATTTCTTCTGACTTGTAGGGTTTCTGTAGAAAGGACTGCTCTTAGCCTAATGGGTTTCACTTTGTTGGTGCCCTGCCCCTTCTCTGTAACTGCTTTTAACATTTCCTCTTTCATTGAGACTTTGGAGAATCTGATGATTATGTGTTGTGGGGATGGTCTTCTTTTGAAGTATCTTGCTGGTGTTCTCTGCATTTCCTGAACTTAAAATTTGGTCTCTCTAGCAAAGTTGGGGAGATTTTCATGGATAATATTCTGTAATATGTTTTCCATGATGCTTGCTTTCTCCCTGTCTCTTTCAGGGACACCAATGTGTCATAGATTGAGTCTCTTTACATGATCTCATATTTCTCAGAGGTTTTGTTCTTTCTTTTTCATGCTTTTTTCTTTTTTTTTCTGACTGAGTAATTTCAGAGTTGGTCTTCAAGCTGTGAGGTTTTTTTCCTCAGCTTGGTCTATTCTGCTATTGATACTTTCAATTGCATTATTCAATTATTGTGGTGTGTTTTTTAGCTCTCTCCGAACAGTTTTTGTTTGTTTGTTTGTTTTTTGTAATGGCTATTTCATCTATTATCTCCTGTATCATTTTATTGTAATCCTTAGATTCCTTACACTAGGTGTCAACTTTCTCCTGAATCTCAATAATTTTCTTTCCTATTCATATTCTAAATTATATTTCTGTCATTTCAGCCATTACAGCCCAGTTAAGAACCTCTTCTGGGAGACTAGTGCAGTTGCACTGAGAAAAGAAAACACTCTAGCCTTTTGAGTTGGCAGAGTTTTTTGCTATTTTTTTCTCATCTGTGTGACCTGGTGTTCCTTGAACTGTGATGCAATTTGAATATAGTTCATAAATTTCTTTTCAATATGTTTTCTGAGGGCAAAGGCTTTGTGCAGCATCTTTATTTATAGCTGAATTCTTCCCTGTGGTTTCACAAGGGGGTATTTGGCAGAGTATTTTTCGTGTTGACTTTTTGGTCTTTGATTGAGTAGGTGATGTTTAAGTGAAATGACCAGTATGTAGGCTCTTGCTCAGGCATGTGGCCCCTCTGTATTTCCTCATGATTGCAGCCCTGCTCCCTCTCATTTCTCTGAAAGTATGAGCTCCTATCCCTCTTGAGTGCTCGCGGCAGATGTTGGCTTGACACTCCCAGGCTGGATATCACAGCTCTGGGGTGAGCTCAGGCTTTATGTCCCCTCCCCAGCTTGGAGGCAGCAGGGGAAGGAACCCTAGCAGTTGTTGTTGCAGAGGGTCTTTCACTTGCCTCTTGGGGCTCCACTCCAGAGAAATGCAGAGCAACTGTCAATTAGTGCAATTGGCCTGGGATGTGGCATCTGCAATGTGAGTCTAAGGGCAGGGGGGTTGGGTTGTCTGTTAATGAGCATGGGGGGGGAGGGTATTTCAAAGAAGAGACAGACTAGCCTCTTTTCTTTAGAGCATTTTCGGTTTCCTGGAGTTGTAGTTAAAGCACTCAAGATCTTTGCTCCTTCCCCAGTCTTATGGCAGCAAGGACAGCCCCACTACAGTGGCAGTGGGAGAGGGGCTTTTGGTTGCCTCTGGGAGCTCCTCCTCAGGGAAACTAGAAATGTTCAACCAGGGAATGGAGCAACTTCACTGCTGGCCTGAGCTGGCAGCTCTGCTTGTTGAGGAGTGAGTAATCAAGAGCTCACAGGGAGAAGAGACTAAATTCCTCTCCAGACAGTGACTGTGGCATGCTGGGAACATAGGTGAAGTCTTCAGGTACTTTGTTTCTTCCCTACACTGAGGGCAGCAGGGGCAGAACCATTGCTGTGGCAGTGGCAGAGGGGCTGTCAGTTGCCTCTGGGAGCCCTTCTCCAGGGAATCTCAGAGCCACTGATACAGGAGCTAAAAGGAAATGATTTAGGCAGTTAAGGTAAGAGAGTCCTCTGTAAGGTTTCCCTTTTAACAAAAATCAGCACCCAAATTATTATTATTTTTTTAATTTTTTTTTAATCATACTTTAAGTTCTAGGGTACATGTGCACAACGTGCAAGATTGTCACATATGTATACATGTGCCATGTTGGTGTGCTGCACCCATTAACTAGTCATTTACATTAGGTATTTCTCCTAGTGCTATCCCTCCCCATCCCCCCACCCCACAACAGGCCCAGGTGTGTGATGTTCCCCACCCTGTGTCCAAGTGTTCTCATTGTTCAATTCCCACCTATGAGTAAGAACATGAGGTGTTTGGTTTTCTGTCCTTGTGATAGTTTGCTCAGAATGATGATTTCCAGCTTCACCCGTGTCCCTACAAAGGACATGAACTCATCCTTTTTTATGGCTGCATAGTATTTCATGGTATATATGTGTCACATTTTCTTAATCCAGTCTATCACTGGTGGACATTTGGGTTGGTTCCAAGTCTTTGCTATTGTGAATAGTGCTGCATGTGTCTTTATAGTAGCATGGTTTATAATCCTTTGGGTATATACCCAGTAATGGGATAGCTGGGTCAAATGGTATTTCTAGTTCTAGATCCCTGAGGAATTGCCACACTGTCTTCCACAATGGTTGAACTAGTTTACAGTCCCACCAACAGTGTAAAAGTGTTCCTATTTCTCCACATCCTCTCAAGCTCCTGTTGTTTCCTGACTTTTTAATGATCGCCATTCTAACTGGTGTAAGATGGTATTTCACTGTGGTTTTGATTTGCATTTCTCTGATGGCCAGTGATGGTGAGCATTTTTTCATGTGTCTGTTATTTCTTTTCTAACAAAGAGCAGCCTGTAAAATCAAGCTGCAGACATAGAATCAAAGCTCTAGCTTGCACGGGTGAATGCCGGCAGCTATACCAATAGGAAAAGGCTACCTCTGTGCCAGGCATGTTCAACATGGAGGCTCCATTTTCCCTTTTCTTTGTCAACCACGTGTACAGTAAGGAAACAGGCAACATGGCTGTGGCCAGGTAGAGAACCATCTGCACAATAAAAGATTAGGGTGGGGAGGCCAGCTTCTTCACAAGCTGTGTAAATGGTATACCTGGTCCAACCAGTCTTCTGTGCTCTATGTAAATCAGACATTGCCTCCTCTAGCTCCTCTACAAAACCCTTTGCATTTCATGATGGAACTGGAAGACCCACTCAGGAGCCCCTCTCTCTGCAGGAGAGAGCACTATTCTCTTTCTTTTGCCTAATAAGCCTCTGCTCTTAAACTCACTCCTTGTGTGTGTCTGCATCCTCAATTTCCTTGACGTGAGGCAACGAAACTTAGGTATTACTCTGGATGAAAAACATCACTTCACAACTACCAGTGGGTGTGCTCAGCCATGGGTTGGGTGGCTGTTCTACATTCCTGTGCTAAGAATATTGCCTGGTGAAGAGTAGGCAGTGGGGATTCCTAGGGTAGAGGGACTAAATTTATTTCCATATAGTGGCTGCTGGGTGCTTGAGGTGCCAGCATAGAAACTATTAAATAGGCCCTTTGTTCCTTCCCCAGCCTGAGGGCAGTTAGGGTGCTACAACTGCAGCTGCAGTGGTGGAGGCATTGTGGGTTGTCTCTGTAATTTCCTCCTCAGAGCACTGCAGAGCTGCCTCCCACTAAAGTGTTCAGGTGGAGGCAGATTAGCTGTGCTCTAGTCCCAGGTCAGGAGGCTCCACCTAGTAAAGAGAATTGGGATTAGGGACCCATGTAGAAAATGTCTGACCACTTTTTCCATGAGGCAGCTGCATTGTGCTGGGGATCTACACCAGCCCCTAGACACCGGGCACCCTGTGAATCCTGAAGGCAAAAGCAACAGGAGCAAGGGCTGCAAGACAGCAAAAATGATGGTTTGCTTCTCCCTATGGGAGCTCCATCCCAGGGAAGTGCAGAGCTACTATCAGCCTGAGAGCCCCAGTGGGGAGGTACAATAGAGGTGAGGTCTGAAGTCCATCACTGCTCAACCACCTGAATTCGGCCCCTTTCATGGTGGCATACAAGGGAGCCTGACCTCCCCTGTTGCCAGAGCTGCAGCTTTTAATGCCAGGATGGCCAGGGATCCAAGTTTCCTGGGGCTCTGCTTATGCTTGAGCGGCAACTCTGCCCAGACTCCACATAGCTCTGCATGACAGTCTGAAGGCCTCATCAGGGTGGCCTCATGAGGTGATCTTCTCAGCCTCAAGTTGCAAAGGTCTGTGGAAGTATGAGTCCCTGGGTATTCTCACTCACTCAACATTTCCCTACAGTAGGGAAGCTGCCTCTGGTTCCATGTCACTCACAAGTAGGTGGTCGTCCTGTCTTGCTCCTCCACATTCTCTGTGGGCCAATTTGTTTCCTTGATGAATCCCAGTGTTTCCACCTTGATATTTCAGTTGAAGAGCTACTGTTTACTTACTACTTTTTCTTCTCTCTGTGAGAGTGGTGCCCACTAGCTGCTTCTAGTCAGCCTCCTTGACTCTCCCTCTTTCTGTTATCCTATTTTAATCATGTGTTTTAAACCTTAGTTACTATATTATCAAGTGTTTTACATCTTTGATATTTGACATACTTTCCCAAATTATATTTCCAATTATAAAATTAAATACTTTAATCTAAACTAACTCATACATAACAAATAGGAATCTCTGGAAGTCCACGTGTTACTGGTGGAGGGTCCTGACTATGAGTATAGGTTCTCAGCATTTTGAACAAATAATTGGACAAAACCAATAACAAAGCAATGAAAGAATGAAGCAATGAAAGCACAGGTTTATTGAAACAAAAGTAGACTCCACAGAGCAAGAGTGGGCTTGAGTAGGTGGATCATCACTGGTTACAGAATTTTCTGGGGTTTAAATACCCTCTAGAAGTTTCCCATCAGTTACTTGGTTTACATCCTATGTATATGAAGGAGTGGCTCATGACCAGTCTGATTGGTCAAGGAAGGTGACCAATCAGAGGCTGAAATGAGGTTATAAAGTTACACCCTTATGCAAATGAAGACTTGGTCCATGACCAGTCTGATTGGTTGTGGGAGGGGACCAATCAGAGGTACTTTCCATTTCTCATCTGCGATGCAGGAAGCGGGGGTGGAGGGGTTGAAAAGGGAGTAGCCTGTGTTCTCTTGTTACTTGGTCATGGAAAGTTGGGGTTTTCCTTTTGATTTACTTCTAGGAAGACAGTGTGAGTTGGCCTTAGGTTCCCTGCCTCCAGATCCTATTCTCCTGCATAACTAGAGAGACAATAGTCTTATTCAGTGTGTAAAAATCATATGGGAAACATTGTCAGGTAAGAATAGTGTTTAACTTCTTTCACGTTATATTTGTATAAGAATGTTATTAATATGACTTCCAAAATTGTATGAGAGCCCTAAAATTATGATATGCTCTGGTATATGTCATCAGTCATAATTATGATAATTATGTCAAACTGTTGTATACCACACACACACAAAATTTTCTTGCCAATTGCTTCTTTAACCACGGTTATTCTAAGCATTTTTGTCATCCACAGATAATTATTATTTTACTTTGGATCTTCTCAGAAAGCAATTTATAATCAGCTGCTGTCCCAAATTTGCTACTTCTTAAAAAATATTCATAGAAAAGACCCTGACAATTCCTCTTGAATACAGGTTACTCACAGCTTTGGAGATAATAACATTGGACTAGACAAAAACTTCAAGAATTTTTTTAAAAACTGATACTTTTGTAAACATTACTAAGCCAACATCAAGCAGAACAAGATTTAATTACATGGGACTAAAAGGTTGGAGGACTAAAATAATTTTGTATGACTTTTTGTTTGAAACATTGCTGATTCTTTTTGTTTCCCAGACTAAAAATAACATTTCTCCCAAGTGTTTTATTTTTTTTGCAACTATTGTAAAAGGGGTTGAGTTCTTGATTTGATTGTCTGCTTGGTTGCTGCTGGTGTATAGAAGAGCTACTGATTTGTGTACATTAATCTTGTATCCAGAAACTTTGCTGAATTCTTTTATCAGTTCTAGGAGCTTTCTGGAGGAGTCCTTAGGGGTTTCTAGGTATACAATCATATTGTCAGCAAAGAGTGACAGTTTGACTTCCTCTTTATCGGTTTGGATGCTCTCTATCTCTTTGTCTTGTCTGATTTCTCTGGCTAGGACTTCCAGTACTAAGTTGAAGAGGAGTGGTGAGAGTGGGCATCATTGTCTTGTTCCCGTTCTCAGAGGGAATGCTTTCAATTTTTCCCCATTTGGTATTATGTTGGATGTGGGTTTGTCATAGATAGCTTTTATTATGTTAAAGTATGTCCCTTGTATGCCAATTTTGCTGAGAGTTTTAATGATGAAAGGATGCTGGATTTTGTCAAATGCTTTTTTTCTGCATCTGTTGAGATAATCATGTGATTTTTGTTTTTAATTCTGTTTAGGTGGTGTGTCACATTTATTGACTTGCATATGTTAAACCATCCCTGGTATAAAACCCATTTGATCATGGCGGATGATCTTGTTGATATATTGTCGGATTCATTTAGTTAGTATTTTGTTAAGAATTTTAGCATCTGTGTTCATCAAGGATATTGGTCTATAGTTTTCTTTGTTGGTTGTGTCCTTTCCTGGTTTTGGTTTTAGGGTGATGCTTGCTTCATGGAATGAATTAGGGAGGGTTCTTTCTGTCTCTGTCTTTGGAATAGTGTCAAAGGATTGGTACCAATTCTTCTTTGAATGTCTAGTAGAATTCTGCTGTGAATCTGTCTGGTCCTGGACTTTTTTATGTTGGTAATTTTTAAATTCCCATTTCAATCTCACTGCTTGTTATTGGTCTGTTCAGGGTATGTAAGTCTTCCTGATTTAAGCTAGGAGGGTTGTATTTTTCCAGGAATTTATCCATCTATTCTAGGTTTTCTAGTTTATGTGCATAAAGGTGTTTGTAGTAGCCTTGAATGATCTTTTGTATTTCTGTGGTGCCAGTTGTAATATCTCCTGTTTCGTGTCTTAGTAAGGTTATTTGGATATTCTGTCTTCTTTTCTTGGTTAATCTTGCTAATGGTCTATCAATTTTATTTATCTTTTCAAAGAATCAGTTTTTTTTGTTTCATTTATCTTTTGTTTTTCAGTTTGCTTGTTTCAATATCATTTAGTTTTGCTCTGATCTTGGTTATTTCCTTTCTTCTACTGGGTTTGGGTTTGGTTTGTTCTTGTTTCTTAAGAATATATCTAACAAAGGAGGTAAAAGACCTCTACAAGGAAAAATGCAAAACTGCTGAAAGAAATGATAGATGACACAAACAAATGGAAACGCATCCCATGCTCATGGATGGGTACAATCAATATTGTGCAAATGACCATACTGCCAAAAGCAACCTGCAAATTCAATGCAATCCACATCAAAATACCATAATCATTCTTCCCAAAATTAGAAAAAACAATTCTAAAATTCATATGGAACCAAAACAGAGCCCATATAGCCAAAGCAAGACTAAGCAACAAGAACAAATCTGGAGGCATTACACTACCTGATTTCAAGCTCTACTATAATGTCATAGTCACCAAAACAATGTGGTACTGGTATAAAATAGGCACATAGACCAATGGAACAGAATAGAGAACACAAAAATAAACCCAAATACTTACAACCAACTGATCTTCAACTAAACAAAATCATAAAGTGGGGAAAGGATACTCTTTTCAACAAATGGTGATAGGATAATTGGCTAGCTGCATGTAGGAGAATGAAACTGGATCCTCATCTCTCACCTTATACAAAAATCAACTCAACATAGATTAAAGACTTGAACCTCATACCGGAAACTATAAAAATTCTAGAAGATAAATCAGAAAAACCCTTCTAGACATTGACTTAGGCAAGAATTTCATGACCAAAAACCCCAAAACAAATGTAATAAAAACAAAAATAAATGGCTGAGACCTAATTAAAGTAATGAGCTTTTGCATGGCAAAAGGAACAGTCAGCAGAGTAAACAGACAACCCACAGAGTGGGAGAAAATCTTCACAATCTATACATCTGAAGGACTAATATTCAGAGTCTACAACAAATTCAGACAAATCAGTAAGAAAAAAACAAATAATCCCATCAAAAAGTGGGCTAAGGACATGAATAGACAATTCTTAAAAGATATACAAATGGCTAATAAACACATGAAAAAATACTCAACATCATTAATGATCAGGGAAATACAATTCAAAACCACAATGCAATACTGCCTTACTCCTACAAGAAAGGCCATAATCAAAAATGCAAAAAATAGTAGATGTTATCATGGAGGCGCTGAACATGGAACATGTCTACACCACTTGTGGGAAAGTCAACTAGGACAGTCACTATGGAAAACAGTGTGGAGATTCCTTAAAATACTAAAACTAGAACTGCCATTTGATCCAGCAATCTCACTACTGGGTATCTACCCAGAGGAAAAGAAGTCATAATTTGAAAAAGATACTTGCACATGCAAGTTTATAGCAGCGCAATTTACAATTGCAAAATAGTGGAACCAACCCAAATGTTTATCAATCAATAGTGGATAAAGAAACTGTGAGATGTGTATATATATATGTATACACACACACACACACACACACACACACACACAATGGAATACTACACAGCCATAAAAAAGGATGAATTAACAGCATTTGCAGTGACCTGGATGAGACTGGAGACTATTATTCTAAGTGAAGTAACTCAGGAATGGAAAACCAAACATCGTATGTTCACACTGATATGTGGGAGCTAAGCTATTCCTATGCTAAGGCATACAAATGATACAATGGACTTTGGGGACTTGTGAGGGAGAGGGGGAGGGAGGCAAGGGTTAAAAGACTACAAATATGGTTCAGTGCATACTGCTCAGGTGATGGGTGCACCAAAATCTCACAAATCACCACTTAAGAACTGACTCATGTAACCAAATATCGCCTGTATCCCAATAACTTATGGAAAAATAAAAAAAAACATTTTTCTTTATGAGCTATTTACAGCTCATAGTACGTGGGTAATGTCTACTTTTGTGAACAAAACAGACACATTTGCCTTTCTCTCTACCTGTTTTGTTAAGAACTTGAAAATTATTTGTAAGTATTTTGTTTTAATTGGGGTCTTTCTTTGTTACCTAGGCTAAGGTGCTGTGGTGCAATCATGGCTCATAGCAGCATCAAACTCCTAGGCTCAAATGATCTTCTTACATCTGTCTCCTGAGTAGTTGAGACTACGGTTGCATGCCACCATGCGTGGCTAATTTTTTTTATTATTTCTTTTTAGTTTTTAAAGACAGTGTCTCACTATGTTACCTAGGCTAATCTAAAACTCCTGGACTCGAGCAATTCTCCTGCCTCAACCTCTTGAGTTGCAGAGATTACAGGCATGTGCCACTGTACCTACCTGTTTTAAAATTTATTTTTAGAGGCAGGGTCTTACTCTGTTCCTCAGGCTGGAATACAGTGGCATGATCATAATTCACTGCATCCTTGAGTTCCTGGGCTCAAGTGATCCTCCTGCCTCAGCATCCCAAGGAGCTAGGGCTACAGGCACAGGCCACCATGCCCAAATAGATATATTTTTAATTTTTTGTAGAGATATGGTCTCACTGTGTTTCCTAGGCTGGTGTCAAACTCCTAGCCTCAAGTAATCCTCCCACCATAGCCTCTCATGAGTTCGGATTACATACATGAACCACTGCACCTGGCTCAGTATTCTTAATTCATGGCAACATGTTTATTTGCATAAGTTCAATAATCTGTTTTCTTTTGTAATAGAACACATTTGGTATATTAGTTTTCACACTACTAATAAAGACATATCTGAGACTGAGTAATTTATAAAGAAAAAGAGGATTAATGAACTCACAGTTCCACATGGCTTGGGAGGCCTCACAATCATGGCAGAAGGCAAAGGAGGAGCAAAGGCACATCTTACATGGTGGCAGGCAAGAAATTACATGCAAGGGAACTTTTCTTTTATGAAATAATTAGATCTCATGAGACTTATTCACTATCACTAGAACAGCACAGGAAAAACCCACCCCTTTGATTCAGTTACCTCCCATTGGTTCCCTCCCACAACATGTGGGAATTATGGGAGGTTCAATTCAATGTGAGATTTGGGTGGGGACACAGACAAACCATGTAATTCTGCCCTTGGGCCCTCCCAAATCTCATGTCCTCACATTTCAAAACCAATCATGTCTTCCCAACAGTTCGCCTAGTCTTAACTCATTTCAGCAATAACTCAAACGTCCCCAGTCCAAAGTCTCATCTGAGACAAGGCAAGTCCCTTCCACCTAGGAGCCTGCAAAGTCAAAAGCAAGTTAGTTATTTCCTGGGTATAATGGGTGTACAGGCTTTGGATAAATACACCTGTTCCAAATGGGAGAAATTGGCCAAAATGAAAGGGCTACAGGCCCCATGCAAGTCCAAAATCCAGCAGGCAGTCAAATCTTAAAGCTCCAAAATAATCTCCTTCAACTCCATGTCTCACATTCAGGTCACACTGATGCAAGAAAGGGGTTTCCATGGTCTTGGCCAGCTCTTCTCCTGTGGCTTTGCAGGGTAGAGCCCCCCCTTCCTGGTTGTTTCTTGGGTTAGTGTTGTGTGTCTGTGGCTTTTGGAGGCACATGATGCAAACTGTCAGTGGATCTACCATTCTGGGGTGTGGAGGACCGTTGCCCTGTTCTTACAGCTCCACTAGGATGGGCCACAGTGGGGACTCTGTGTGTGGGCTCCCACCCCACATTTCCCTCTGCACTGCCCTAGCAGAGTTTCTCCATGAGGGCTCTATCCCTGCTGCACACCTCTGCCTGGACATCCAAGCATTTCCATAGATCCACTGAAATCTAGGAGGTGGTTCCCAAATCTCAATTCGTGACTTCTGTGCACCTGCAGGCCCAACACCACATGTAAGCCACCAAGGCTTGGGGTTTGCACCGTCTGAAGCAACGGCTTGAGCTGTATGTGAGCCCCTTTTAGCCAAAGCTGGGATGCAGGGCACCAAGTTTTGAAACTGCACAAAGCAGCAAAGCCCTGGGTCTGGCCTACAAAATTATTTTTTTCCTCCTAGGCCTCCAGGCCTGTGATGGGAGGGGTAGCCGCAAAAATCTCTGACATGCCCTTAAGACATTTTCCCCATAGTCTTGGAAATTCACATTTGGCTCATTGTTACTTACACAAATTTCTGCAGCTGGATTGAATTTCTCCCCGGAAAATGCGTCTTTCTTTTCTAGTGCATTGTCAGGCTGCAAATTTTCTGAACTTTAAGCTCTGCTTCCCTTTCAAACATAAGTTCCAATTCCAAACCATATATTTGTGAATACATAAAACTGAAAGCTTTAACAGCACCCAAATAATCTCTTGAAAGCTTTGCTGCTTAAAAATGTCTTCCTCCAGATACCCTGAATCATCTCTCTAAAGTTAAAAGGTCCACAGATCTCTAGGGAAGAGGCAAAATGTCACCAGTCTCTTTGCTAAATAAAGTGTAACAAGAGTCACCTTTGCTTTAGTTCCCAAAAAGTTTCTCATCTCCATCTGAGACCACCTCACTCTGGACTTTATTGTCAATATCACTATCAGCGTTTTGATCGAAGCCATTCAACAAGCCTCTAGGAAGTTCTAAACTTTCCCACACCTTTCTGTCTTCTTCTGAGCCCTCCAAACTGTTCCAACCTCTACCTCTTACCCAGTTCCAAAGTCACTTCTGCATCTTCAGTTATCCTTACAGCCCCACTGCTTGGTACCAATTTACTGTATTAGTTTGTTCTCATGCTGCTGATAAAGACATACCCAAGACTGGGTAATTTATAAAGTAAAAGAGGTTTAATGGGCTCAGCTCCACATGACTGGGAAGACCTCATAATCATGGTGGAAAGCAAAGGAGGAGCAAAGGCATATCTTACATGGTGGCAAGTAAGAGTGTATATGCAAGGGAACTCCCCTTTTATGAAACCATCAGATCTCAAAAGACTTAATCACTCTTACAAGAATAGCACAGGAATGACCCACCACCATGATTCAATTACCTCCCAAGGAGTCTCTCCCATGATACATGGGAATTATGGGAGCTACAATTCAAGATGAGATTTGGGTGAGGTCACAGCCAAACCATATCAATTGGATGCACTGCTTATTTTACCAAGACTTTTACTAAAAAGACATTTTCAGATTTGGTCAGACTGCTTTGAGGAATTGAAGTTTCTTTATGGAGATGATAAAAAGCCCCTTCATTAGCCCGGCATGGTGGTCCATGCTTGTGGTCCTAGGTACTTGGGAGGCTGTGGCAGGAGAATCACTTGACCCCAGGAGATCGAGGCAGCAGTGAGCTATGTTTATGCCACTGCACTCCAGCAGCCAGGTAATGCACTTATAACTGCTGCTAGTCAGAGTGTATATTCATGGAAACTTGAATATATGCTGCTGGATGGCTATCTTTAAGCTTTGGGCTTGAATAAACTCTATACTTTGTCATATTTTATAAATTTAATTATTTAAGTTTGACAAAACCTAAATCATTGATTTAAATGTGTCTTACTTCCTCTTCTTGCTGCTTAAGTTTTATGTGGTTTACAGATTACATGTAGTCAAAAGGTACAGTAACTCAAAAATCTCACTATGCACAGTTAGGCTCTTCAAGTTTAGCTTTCCTTTTAGTTTCTGACTTTTTTTTTTTTCTGGGCTTACTTGTATCTTCCATGCTGTTTTATAATAGTAAATTATCAGATCTTTATCTGAAATTCTGGACAGGGGTATTCTAAACTCCTTGGAATTTTCTGAGTGATAAGAGTTTATTTTTTAAGTTAGTGAGGTGACTAATGATGTATCCATAAATAGCTACAGGATGGGGGCTGATCACTACAGAGACCAACCATGTGGCGACAGGGTTGGTTCTTGACCACTTATAATCTCTGGGGAGGGGAGAGGGGATAGAGATTGAGTTCAGTCACATAGCCAATAATATAATCAATCATGCCTACATAATCAAACCCCAATAAATTTTGAGACGCAAAGTCTCAATAGAGCTTCCTGGTTGGTGAACACATTAATGTGTTGAGAGAGTGATTCTACAAGCAGAAGGAATGGAAGTTCTGCATTTCCTCCCAGATCTCATTCTATGCATCTCTTCACTTAGTTGGTTCTTGTGATTGTGCACTTTGTAACAAAACTGTAATTGTATATACAGCAGTTTTCCTGAGTTCTGAAAGTCATTCTAGTAAATTAAACCTGAGAGAGTCATAAGAACCTACAAATTTACGGCTTGTCAGTCAGGAATGCAGATGGCCTAGGAACCCTTGATGAGTGGCTGGAATTTGAAACAAGGGTAGCCTAGTTGGGAACTGCTTGCTTTAAGTTATGGGGTTTGCACTAACTCCAGGTGGTTAGCACCATTATTGAATTGCGATGCACTCAGAGTTGAAACAGAATACATGTATATACTAGCTACAATTCAAATATATTATTCATATTTTAGATTTCCTCCCTTCTACAGCTCCCTCATTTTCAAAATCCTTTCTTTAAGTTTCCAGCTGTCCTACTGCTCTGAGTCCTGTCATCTTCCCCATGATCCAGTTTCCCACAGGAAGAGTTAGAGAGTGGTGGTCGTGGGCCCTTGAGTGTCTCATGAGAAAAAAAACAGTTAGCCCACAGTTTTTGTAGAAGCAATAGCACTGTCTTCATAATAATCTCCTCTTATTTTCCTCTCACTTTTTCTTGGGTCACTTTCCATTACCTTCAAATATTTGTTTTAACACTTTTGCCCTGTTTCTATAAGTGTTTTTTCTAGGAAGAATTGTCTAAGGCCTTCATGTCATTTATTTACACCATCAGAAATAGCAGGAACAATTTCCCTCAACCTCGTTATTCTTATCCAATTTTTTTTTCTTTTCTATTTGTAAGCTACTTCTATGTTCCCCTATACTTAATTTTTCAAAAGACTAATAAATATTTAGGATTTCTAAAAATGAATGCTAGAAAACAGGAATGGTGGACAAAGTTTGCAATAGAGGAGGACATTCTATCCATGGAGATCACTCTACTAAGTTGCCCAAACTCTGTCATCTCTTAATGTATCTTCTAAATAATTAAACAACGACCTCCCTCCTCTTTTGTCTTGATATTAACTTAGAATCACTGTGTCTGGAAGAATGATTCTCTCTAGCTTTATCTGGCACAGAAATGGATGTGGGATGAGACAAATATAAATGTACTTAAGCATTAACTTTTCCCCACCTCATCAAAACTCTCCTTTTGGTAATTCTTTCAAACAAGTTTTCCAACACCATGGAGAGTAGCAGATAATAAAATTACATACAGAAAATTACTTAATGTTCCCTTAGTGTAGCTGAGTGTTCTTATTCTTGTTATATTTTTGTTATATTGTAGTTATACATTTATAAGCATGTTTTTCACTATTGCTTTATAAAGTCAGTTTGAGTAGAATCCAGGTTTTACCATCTGTATTTTTATAGCCCCCGAGACAGAGCAGCTAGCACTGAGGCTCAGAGAAGAAAGAATAAGAAAAGGAAAGAAGAAAGGAAGGAGGGAAGGAAAAGGAGAGAAAAGCAAAGGAAAGAGAAAGCAATGAGCAGGATGAAGAATAATTGTCTTCAGATGAAAATCTGTAAAGAGTTTTGTTTCAATTATTTATTGCTGCATAATAAACTTTCTTAAAATATAGTGCCTAAAACCAATAAATAGTTAAATATTTATTTGTTCATGATTTTCAGTTTCTTCAGGACTCAGCAGAGACGGCTCATCTTTGCTCCATGTCTTCTTGGCTGAGGGCTTATTTGACGCTGGAGAACCCAAGATGGCTTCCCCACATGTCTGACACCTCAATTTGGACGTTTGGAATGGTTGGAAGCCAGCTGGACTGTTGTCTCTTTTTTTTCTTCCATCCTCCATGGCTTCTTTATCTTTGTAGGACCTCTCTCCAGCAGGCTAGTTGTTTTTCTTGGCTATGTGGCTGTTTTCCAAGAAAAAAAAAAGTGGGAAACTTCAAGACCTCTTAAGACTAAGGACTGAAAATCTCAGAATGTCATTTTTGGCATATTCTATGAATCAAGAGAAGTCACAGGGCCAGCTTGGCTTTAAAGAGAGGAGTGAAAGATTCTCATCTCTTGCTGGGAGGAACAGCATGTACACACGGGTATGGGAGGATCTGTTAACAGCTGACTTTGAGGACAATCTACTACAGTGTTAACAGCCTGTTACTGGAGTATCATAGAAAACTATTTCGAAAATTTAACTCAGAAACTATAACTCAGCATGCCTTAGTGCATTAGTAGTTTCTAGTTCACTACTTTTTAAAGAGCACATTATGATATTTGCTTTAATACTTCAGCTTTGACTAAAAATCAAATGTGTCCTGAAATCGTTTCAGATCGCATATATTATGTCCAATGGCATCCATAAATGCTTACAGATAAACTATAAAGTGTTCTAGATAAATTGTGAATTACCATATCTATATAAAGCTAATCACAAAACTAGATGACTAATGATTGAAACAGGGAGCTAATGTATAAAAAGTACACAGATAGTCCTTCTTTCCTTCTAAGCTTACAACCTTAGCCTATTTTTCTGTAGCACAGAACTAGCTGAAGGGTTGTGTGAAACATCATTTTAAATGTAATAGCATTTGTTTTGTTTTGAAATGTAAGCTATAATCAGATTGGTGTAGATGAATTTTGACTATATTTAAATGGTGAGGTTTGTAACAGAAAACCTAAGATAAAAAATTAACATCATTTTTTCTCTTTTTATTGTTTCAGTTCATAGTAACAATAAAATTTGCTATATCATTAAAAGGAACTACACACACCTAGGCTTTATAAAGATTTGTAACCATATGCTATGATAGATACATTTCTATCATCAAATCGGCACTTCAATTAGAACCAATATGATTGTAATAACATTGACTTTCTTTCACGAGCACATATATCATGAAGGTTCAGGGAATTTATCTAGTACAGAAGACTGTTGAAAGGGAGATGGCAGCCCACAAATTAATATCCATTACTGGTCATCCATATGGTGACAATGGATATTAGTTGTGGTTTTATTTTATAATTTAAAAGAGGATATTAGAAAAAAGTCTAGTAAATTATTTCAAATTGTTTTTGTTTCAGAAGCTTTTTAAATGAGATTTCTGGTGGTAATTTATAAAGATTAAAATATGCTCATTTAGAGCCTGTATTTAATAAGTTAAAGCCATTAAGAAATTAGAAAAGTCTGAACAGGCTTGTTGTCTCTGGTGATGTAAATGTTTATTAATATGTTTATTTTTAATACTAAAGGATTCTGCAGATAATTTTGTTAACTTCACTGTTTTTAGAATTCCACATTTATTAGGAAGATAATACTTCAAAGTAAAAGCTTATTCAACAACCTCATTTATATTTTCCTTGCTTTTGGTAATCAAACCACTGAGCAAACAAAAAAGAATAGGTTGATAGTACAGGCTATTTCTGCTTGGCTGCAATTGCCCGGAATTTCTATTTCAACTCCTTTATTCTCAGAGTGTTGCCACTAATGTGACAATCAATCCGTCTGTGCTTCTGGTTATTAAAGAGAATCTGACAACCCCTTTAATCAATCACCTTGCTGTGAAAAGAAGTGGTGAGAAGGTTGAGGGGAGAGGTGAATTACCTCAAATCTAAGGTTGGTAATATTGTTTGCAGAGGGGAAGCACCCTGAGGAGTCTATAACCTAGGGTGAGTTACTATTTATCTCCTTCAATTTTTTCTTTATTTTGAAATGACCTTGAACACATATCAGATAATTTGCACAGTCCCATGAGCAATAGCCTATTTCCTCAAAGCTTTTAGGGTAAGAAGCACATTCACTCAAGGTAATGCATTTTATTTGTAACTGCTTTCCACAGGTTAACTTTACTTAGCTTTTAGGTGACCTCTTAACCTATAATTTTTCAAAGAAAGTGTGTGTGTGTGTGTGTGTGTTTGTGTGTGTGTGTTTTGAAGCACCTTTCTAGCCAGGGGACCTGGATTTTCTTTTGACTTTTCATTTTCATTAAGACCCTAATCAAGGAATCACAAATATACTTATTACCTAACCTTGGTAACCTAAATGCTTTCATTTGGCTGTCATTGATTCATTGATACTACCCTTGACTGTCCATAAATAATTTTATCCACTCTAACCCCCAACACATAATTCTTACTGTAGATGTCCAAGTCTTCTTCATATTGCATGTACAATCCATTTCAATTTTCACTTGTATATCTTTGCTTTTGCTATTCCCCTAGGTTTGTACTTGTCTGAACTCTTTTATTCATTACTCATGCAAACTGTGCCATTTCTCCAAAGTCCACCTCAGCCTTTCTAACATCATGATCTCTTCTGATGAACACCACAGCTTCCTGTCCCCTCACAATATTTATTTTTTCTGAACTAAAGTAATTGAACTCGTTTAACAAATGATCATATAATGCTGTATTTAAGTTTCTTATGACATCTGTCGGTTTGTCTTTCAAGGTTGTACATTTGCTGAAAATGAGGACTACATTCCTGCAACATATATTAGGGAATTAGGGTCCCCAGGGTGCTCTATAACTCTTTCCTGATTGATTTCTTCCAGTCACTTAATAATTAACAGAAAATAAATATTTTTTCTCACTATATCTGAGTCCATAACTTACTCTGAAGTGAAAAATGTCTTTCCTCCTATATGGTGGGCAAGAAGAGTTTAAATTTGTTTTTTTGTTGTTGTTGTTTTGTAATAGATCATATTTTAGACATATCATAGGCAAGATCACTTTGGCATATTTATAGATTTATTTATATTACTGCCTTTGTTTGCCAGTATTGTTTTTTACAATTTTTTATTGTTGTTTTTGTTTTTGAGACAAGATCTCACTCTGTTTCTCAGGCTAGAGTGCAGTGGTGTGATAATGGCTCACTGCAGCCTCGACCTCCCAGGCTCAAGCAATCCTTCTACCTCAACCTCCTGCGTAGCTGGGGCTACAGGCATGTGCCACAACATGACTAAATTTTCAATTCTTTGTAGCAATGGAGTCTTACTATGTTGCCCAAGCTGCTCTTGAATTCCTGGGAGCAAGTGATCCTGCCACCTCAGTCTCCCAAAGTTCTGGGATTACAAACATAAGCCACTGCACCCAACATGCTATTATTATAATGCCCTAATATTTGCTGGACTGTCTTAATTAAGTGAAATTCCTATTCCATTATTGGTATGCAAACATTTCAGTGGCTGTAACATTATAGCTTGATTTTTGCTGTTTCTATTAAAAAATGATTTTTATTGCTTATGGACAATAAGTTGGGATAAGAAGAACACTGATCTAATTTTAATATTTGTGATTTAATCCTCTATAATTCTGATTCCTATTTTCTCTTCTTATCAGGTCTATAAGACCATAAAGTACACTAGCAAAACTGGTAAAAAATGATTAAAATAAAACTGTTCTCTAGGAGAAACACTTCACTCTAGGACATTATGCTATGGTAAGTAAGAAGTCTATTTAAAAATGTGATTGCCATAGCTCTCTAAGTAACACTTTGTAATATAAAAAGGCACTCTAATTTGCTTTTATAAAGCAGAATTTTTCTGGCAATAGGCAAACGGCAACACCAAACACAAAACTGCCCCCAAATTTAACATTCTAGTACCAAACTGAAAATATTACCTATTGCTTGTTTTTAAAAAGCAAATAGCTGTTAAAAGTAATTGTTTTATAAATGTAATTGAGAGCATTACTAAGAGTGGACAATAAAATGTATAGCTGATCACAAGCTTTGTGTTTTTGGGTAACAGCCCCAGTTAACAACTCATTTGGATGTCTACAATTAGACATTGATTGGCAGCTGATTGGTATGTGAAGGGACAGGGAAAGCTCATTTAATCAGAAAAATCATGTTGCTTATACTTTCAAATGAAACGATATTTGAGCAGGTTGAGTTCTTGGAACTGATTAGGAATTAGAGCAAATAAATAGAAAATTTCTCAGACAATTAAGATTTAATTAGGCCCTTCATCACCCCACTACACTAATGTGCTTGTCCTTGTAAACTTTGCCCTCCTTCTGCCCTCCATGCCTCATCAGAGTTTTAATAAATATGTGCCACTTCCCAGCTTTAGACTCTGCCACAGTGGTTCTCAAAATCCTCATAGGCAGGCATTGGTTGTGTCAATGCACAACTCCTCAGGTTAGAATTAAGTATCCACCTTTCTCTGGGTGTCCATGGTCCATTCTGATTGTGGAAGTCCCTGCAGGTTTTTTGTTTCCTTCCTGCTTTAAAATCTGCTTCTTTCTGAGATGGCTTGTGGGTACCTGCATGTCTTTCTTTCTCAAACGCATTGCTTACCTCCCTACAAAAATTTTTTCTGCCATTTTTTTTCTTGCACCATAATTCGAACAAATAATTAAGTTCTTTTCTGGTGTTAGGGCACTAGCAAAGAATGACTCTGAAGCTATTTTCTTAATGTGCATCTCCAAAGCAGAATCTGTCCTTCGGTGCAGATAGTTTTAGGCACAGATGGGAGCCTGGCTGGCTACCTTCAATATTTTGTCTTCCTGATTTAACACCCACTCCTGGAATGGTGATAGAGACCCTTGTTCTCTGTGGATTATAAAACTATGTCACGTCATGCTATTTTTCTACTAGTCAGTGGATAGGTATCAGAACTTTTTTTTTCTTTAAATAGAGAAATCTGCCGGGCATGGTGGCTCACGCCTGTAATCCCAGCACTTTGGGAGGCCGAGGCTGGTGGATCACGAGGTCAGGAGATTGAGACCATCCTGGCTAACACCGTGAAACCCCGTCTCTACTAAATATACAAAAAAGTAGCCAGGAGTTGTGTCACGCGCCTGTAGTCCCAGCTACTCAGGAGGCTGAGGCAGGAGAATCGCTTGAACCCAGGAAGCGGAGGTTGCAGTGAGCCGAAATTGTGCCACTGCACTCCAGCCTGGGTGACAGAGTGAGACTCCATCTCAAAAAAAAAAAAAAAAAGAGGAATCAATACACATGAACATGGAGGAAGTAAGGTGCTATAGAGAAGACTGCCTTAGATTTATTAAGCAACTTCCCATGTAAAGTTACATTAGGACTCAGAAACCCAATACCCCCCATATATGACATTTTGAAATGCTGAACTAAAGAAGCCTCAAGGTCTTTCTGACCAACCACCTTCACCATTTCCCCTAGAGAAGCTAAAAGGTTTTTTTTTTTGTTTTTTGTTTTTTGTTTTGTTTTGTTTTGTTTTTTAATCTGCCTAAGATCCAGACCCACTAAGGAAAACAATTATATTTTATTTCCTCTCCTTGTTAGTTCACTATCTACTGCAGATAGAAGACCAAGATGTGAGCACACCTCATCAGAACTTTTCACAAGTACAATAACTGTCTTTAAGGACTATTTAAATTTCAAAGAAAACTATTTCCAAGTTAATCTCTGTTCTCTGATCTAATCATTCTCCCTAGCAATTATTTATTGCCCCTCAATAGAATGCCTCTTTTCCTCCTTCCCATAACCTGCCTTACCAGGATAGATGCCTTCATTGTTTCTGTAACCTCCAAATGGTATATAAGTTTCTGAAACTTACTGTGAAGTTGAATCTTTATTCTGAGGGCTCCTGTGTATACACGTTAAGCAAATTTGTATGCTTTTTCTCCTATTAATCAATTTACTTCATCCCAGTGATTTTTCGGTGAACCTTTAGGAGGGAATGGCTATGGCCTCTACAGTTGATATAATGAAATTTTCTTCAAGGATTAAGCCAGATGCCTCTCCTATGTCCTCTCTTTAGAGTGTGTCTTTGGAAACAAAACAATCCCAATGAGAGATCCAACCTTTTGTAATAGCATGATGGTTTCCTGTTCCCTGCTGCACAAATAGGGCCAATTCAGAGAAAGCAGTATTTCAGTCAAGAAAGAGTTTAATAAACTCAGAGCTAGTCAAATGGAAAGACAGGAGTCTATTACTTAAGTCAGCCATCCCAAGAACTCTGAGGCTAGGGCTTTTATGGATAACTTGGTAGGCAGGGGGCTAGAGAATGGGTGCTGCTGATCAGTTGGGGTGTGGAAAAGGGCCCTGATGCATTGAGTCAGCCTGTGGGTGAGGGCCACAGGACCAGCTGAGTCATGAGTCTTTGGTCCACATGGAGTCAGTTGTTCACCAGAATACAGAAGTCTAAAAAAAATAAAACCCTGAAAGACCAATCTTAGGTTCTACAATGGTAATGTTACCAATACAAACAATTGGGGGAGCTACAAATCTTGTGACCTCCAATGCAGTAAACAGTTATAGAAAAGCAAGCTATGCCTACATCTTAGAAGAATTCAGGCCTGTCCCATAATCCTAGTCTTGTGGACTTCAATAAATCTTACAAAAGTGGTTTCAGAACAAGGAGGGGGTCAGTTTTAGAGAGAAACTATTATTATCCTTGCTTCAAAGTTAAACTGTAAACTGAATTCCTTCTGTGGTTAGTTTGGCCTACTTCTAGGAATGAGTGAGGACAGCCAGCCTCTGAGGCTAGAAGCAAGATAGAGTCAGCCATGCTAGACTTCTCTCGCTGTCATAATCTTTGCAAAGGTGGTTTTATTTCTATTTCTTGCATTTTCTGGTCTCTTGACAATTTTTTTCATTCTCTGAAGAATTATTAAGCTAAGGTAATTTAGTTCAGTAAATCCTTCTATCCTTCTATTAGCTATAGAAAAGATTGTGGGGGGAGTTTGAATGAGTTAACTAAATATTTCATGGATGGTGATTATGAGTGCTTTTCAATACTAAATTACTCTGGGGAGTTTTGGTGGATTTCAGTTATTGGTGGTTACTCTCTGAATGCTCTCTTACATTGAGTTTAGTTAAAAAACCAGAGGGAAAGGCATGCCTACATCTTAGAATTCAGTCCTGTTCCATAATCCTACCCATTAGGATGGCCAGAATACAAAACACTGACAATATCAAATGCTAGTGAAGATGTGAAGCAACAAGAACTCATGCATTGCTGCAATCATACTCCTTAGTATCACCCAAATAATTTTAAAATGTATGTCCACACAGATACTGGCACACAAATATTTATAGCAACTTTTTTCATAATTGCCAAAATTTAGAAGCAACCAAAATTCCTTTTGATCAGTGAGGGGATAAACTATGGTACATTCATACAATGTAATAGTACACAGTGATGAAAAGAAATGTTATGAGATCACAGAAAGACATGGAAGAACATTAACTACATACTGGTAAGCAAAAAAAAAAAAAAAAAAGCCAGTCTGAAAAGGGTGCGTTCTGTATGATTCCAGTTGTAAGAAATTCTGAAAAAGGCAAACCTATAGAGGCCATAAGAAGACCAGTGGTTGCTAGGGTAGCAAGGAGAAGGAGGGGATAAATAGGTAGACCTTAGGGGATTTTTAAGGCAATAAAGCTCTTCTACATGATACTGTAATGGTGGAAACATGACATTATACATTTACCAAAACCCATAGAACTGTGCGACACAAAAGAGTGAGCTGCTATGTAAACTATAAACTTTAGTTAATAATGTATTCATACTGGTTCTTCATTTGTAACAAATGTGTCTCACTAATGCAAGATGTTAATAATAGGGGTCACTGTGTGCAGAGGGAGACTATGTGTGTTATATGGTAACATTACTGTATACACAAAATATAAAGTGATCACAAAGCTAACCCCTAGTATAAATATACTTATTTTCTTAAATATTAGATAATTCAAATACGTGTGTGTGCCTGTGCATAAACACAAACATACACACACTACACAAAGAAATGAACCGTATTAGGAAAAGATGATAAACATAATCCAAACAAAAAAAAAGACATAAATCTTGTCTTATATAATCTAATGTAAATGGACTTACTTCCTTGATGAAAAATTGGATCACAAAACAAAATTCAATTCTTTCTATAAAGGTCACCATCTAAGCAATGTGATTCTTAAAGGTTGAAAATAAAAGAAGAGGCAAGTACACTCCAAGCAAATGCATTTTGAAGGAAAGCAGTGGCTGCAATCTTAATACCAGAGCAGGTGGAATAGCAAATTCATTCCTGCATGAGAATAACAATGCGGTTGGAATTCTCCATCATATAGGAAGATCTATGGTAATTAAGATAGAGAATTTAGGCACAAAGATAAACAACTATAGTAATTTAATGTAATATATAGCCAAGACACAGATACATGCATACGTAAAGGCTTGATTCATAACTGAGATGCCACTGAAGTTTATTGGGGAAATGACTGACTTGTCAATAAATTGTTCTGAGAAATTCTGCTATCTACTCTGGAAGAACAAATACCTCTTTCAAAAGGAAAAAATGCTCAAGTGTAAAAGGCAAATCTATAAACTTAATGAAGAAAATATAAAAGATTATACATATACAGTTAGACCAGAAAGATGTGTTCTTTTACACAAGTGAGAAGAGCTTAAACCATTAAAATTAATTCATGAATTTAAATACATTAAAATGGAGAATTTGCTACTTATCAAAAAGTATGAAAACATGCCACCAACTGAAAGACATTTGAAAAAACTGAACTTTTTAAATCATTGGAAAATAAAATAAGCTACATTTTTCTAAAACGAAGTAAAGATTTCTATATCACTTCACACAAAAGACAAGTGAATGGCCAATAAACATATTAAAAAATGATAACTTTATAAGTGACTAAGGAAATGTATATTAAGGTCAAAGTAATATAGCCTTCCACACTCTTTATTTTGATGAAAATTTAAGTCTGACATTGATTTTGGGGATGGATGTTTTTAAAAATGATGTTTTATTCATGACCGATAAGTTCAGTTTTCTTATACATTCTGTTCTTTTTTCTGTGTTCAATATTTAATTTAAAAAATTTGGCCAGACATGGTGGCTCACGCCTGTAATCCCAGCATTTTGGGAGGCCGAGGTGGGCAGATCACGAGGTAAGGAGATCGAGACCATCCTAGCAAACATGGTGAAACTCCGTCTCTACTAAAATACAAAACATTACTCAGGCGTAGTGGTACATGCCTGTAATACCAGCTACTTGAGAGACTGAGGCAGGGGAATTGCTTGAACCGGGGAGGTGGAGGTTGCAGTGAGCTGAGATCGAGATCATGCCACTGCACTCCAGCCTGGCAACAGAGCAAGACCTCGTCAAAAAAAAAAAAAAAAAAAAAAGAAAGAAAGAAAATTTAAAACCAGACTATAATCCTGTGTTAAAATAAAATCTATGATGTAAAACCGTGGAACTGAAAATACTTGCATATTTTATATCTCAGAAGCTGTGATAAGTAAAACGTTTGGCTGTATTTGTGATTTTTAAATCCCCATTGAATAGCTTTCAATTTGGATTTATCAAAATCCATTCTGTATATGAAAGTGCAAATTTTCCAAAAAAGTAGCCGAGCGTGGTGGTGGGCACCTGTAGTTCCAGCTACTTAGGAGGCTGAGGCAGGAGAATCCCTTGAACCCAGGAGGTGGAGCTTGCAGTAAGCCCAGATCGCGCCACTGCACTCCAGCCTGGGTGACAAGAGTGAGACTCCGTCTCAAAAAAAAAAAAAAAAAAAGAAAAAGGGGGAAAAAAAAAAAAAGAAAGTGCGCATTTTCACATAAGCAAAGAAACCATGTGGGGGTGGGAAGAAGATGGTCAAAGAGTAAAATGTTTCAGTTAGACAGTATGCATAAATTCTGGTGATACAGTGTGGGGCATGGTGACTATAGCTAATAATAATTAGTTACTTGAAAATTGCTAAGAGAGTAGACCTTAAACGTTCTAATCATACGCCCATACATGCAGACAACAAACAATAAGTATATGAGGTGATGGGTATGTTAATGAGCTTGATTGTGGTGATCATTTCAACAGGTATGCATATATCAAAACATTCCTTGTATGCCATAAATATGTATAATTTTTATTCATCAATTATATCTCAATAAAGCTGAAAAAAACTTAAATTAAGAAACCATAATTTAAGATGAAGGATTGCTCTTGCTACACGTTAGGCATGCCAACTTGTGTTTGGGCAGGTGTGATTTTTTTCACATATAGAATCCAGCTCTCTGTTGGAATCTGATTTCTCCATAAGAAACAAAGCATTCCCCCTGTTAATATATGTGTCAAACTAACAATAGTTACAAAATATTTAATATACCTCCATCAAGTAGGTCTATTTCTTATCCCTTTGAGTTTGGGCTGCCCTTTGACTGCTTAAGCAATAGAATATAGTAGAATGGTACTATGAGTTCCTAGATTGGTAATCCTGACATCCCATTTTTGAAGTCCTACTATGCTGCAGGATAAACAATTAGGAGAGGAGCTAGGACTATGGAAAAAGAGAGGGACCCAACCGAGCTCAGTTTCTCAGACGTCTCTGTCAGGTTGGCAGGGAAGTAAGTAAGCATTTTTTAGAATCTTCAAGTAGTTAGCTATCAGCTGAATACCACTGAGTGACGCCAGTCAACCAGTCATAGAACACAGTAAGAATCACCCAGTGAAACCCTTTGCATATCCCTGACCCACACGGGGGCCTGTATTTTGTGCCCACTATAGGAAGTAGAAAGTGGAGCAAAGTTCTCCATTCCCAAGAAGGTGATATTCTACTTGGTGTAAACAAACTACAGGACACATCAACAAATCAATTTTAAAGAGGTGTAAGTGCTATGAAGGAAACATATATGTTACTAAGAGGGTAGTTGAGACATTTAATTTAGATACTGCAGTTAGAAAGGCTAAATACTGTCATCATTGAGATGATTACATTAAATTTGACATTAGATTGGCAAATAGAAAAGTGTGTTCTAAGGAGGAACAGTATAGTACTGACCAATTCCTTGATGTAGGAAGCAATTTGATCAAGTGGGAAACTGAATTGCAGTTGGTCGTCTCTGTAGTATAGTTAAGTAAGGATTTCAGTGGCCCAAGTAGAGGGTAAGATAAAGTAGGCATCAATTCTTGCAAATATTTAACCATGGTGTACTAGATGGTGGGATTAATTTTTTTTCCTATGAGCAATAAAAGGCAATGGATTATCTTAAACAGAAGGATGACATCATTCTAAATGCATTTTAAGATGATAATATATTTGTTATATTGAATACAGATTGACAAAGCATGTTGTTTACTTAATAATTACTTAGTCATCCTCCCAAATCTTATAGCAACACTTATGTAAATACACTATTTATATAAATGCATACATTGTGAGGAATGCTGTGCAAGATTGATGAAAAATCCAAAGGACTCATATTTTTTATTTTACTAGTAATTTATAAGGAAGGAGAGAGGCTGGTGAGCAATCATTGAAGAAAAATCCTTGCAAAACTTGGCTTTAGAAAAAAAATTATCTTAAACCAGTCATAGTTGCAGTAAAAGAATATCACTGAGACAATGAAACTCTCACACAGTGTGATGTAGTCTGAATTTGGAAAGGATGTTGATGTATTTTAAAAAGATATTTACCTTGAAATGGGACACTCTCTAAAAAGAAGCTATAACGTACATAGAAGGGAAAAATGAGCTCTAAATCTCATCAAGATACAAATGTAAACATGGATTATCATAGGAAATGAATTAGTGCCATAATGTAGATCAAATGTCAGTCATCTACATGATCTTTTCTCATCTTTCATTTATACATTTTAGCACAATTTTTAGAATATGATCAATATTGAAATAGTTGTCTTAGACAAATGTGTTCTTAAATATGCTTCATAGACCATTAAATTAAGATGACTCTTATTAGACAAATAGCACATTAAAATAGGCACTAGCATTTTTCACTGTCACAATCATAATGGACATACAGAGCACTATTTTAACACACAATAATATCATTTGTCTTATTGTGCTGTGTTTTTTTAAATATCACATACTTATTTTTATTATATTTATTGTGGTTGAACACTTAATATATAAAGTGTCCATCCTCTTAACGCATTTTTAAAGGTAAAATAGAGCATTGTTAACTGTAGGCACGGTGGTGTACAGCAGATCTCTACAACATTCATCTTGCATAACTGAAACTTTATAACCAGGAAACAACTCCCCATTTCCCTGTCCCCTTGTCACCTGGCAGCCACTATTCTACTTTCTGCTAGTCTGAGTCTGACTATTTTAGATACCTCATATAAGTGAAATAATGCAGTATTTGTCCTTCTGTAAATGGCTTATTTTGCTTAGTATGTCTTCAAGGCTTGTACATGTTGTTGCATATTACAGAATATTTTAAAGACTTTAAAGACTGGTAATATTCTGCTGTCATGTATAAACCACATTTTCTTCATCCATTTTTCTGTCAATGGACAGTTTAAGTTGTTTATATACATTGGCTTATCAGACAAATAGCAAATTTTGTAAATAGTGCTGCAATGAATACTGACATGCTATTATCTCTTTGATGTCTTGTTTTATATTCTTTTGGATAAATGGCTGGAAATAGAATAATGTGGGAATTCTATGTTAATTTTTTTAAAACTTCCATACTGTTTTCCATGAAAGGCGCATCATTTTGCATTCTCCCCAATAATGTAGAAGAGGTACAATTTCACCATATCCCCAGCAACACTTACCTTTCATTTTTTTGATAATAGCCATCTTAACTGGTGTGAGATGATATCTCACTGTGATTTTGAATATGCATGTCCCTGAAGATTAATGACATTGAGCAATTTTTCACGTACCCATTGGCCACTTGTAAGTCTTTGGAAAAATGTTATTTAATTATTTAGCCCGTTTTCTATCAGGTTATGAGTTCTGTATGCATTTTGGAAATTAATTATCTATCTTATGTATAGTTTGCAAGTATTATCTACATTTGCATAGGTTGCCTTTTACTCTGTTGAATTATTTGCTTGCTATACTGGAGCTTTTTAGTTCGATAGACCTGACTTAGTTTATAGCCACAATTGCCTATTTTTACTTTTTCTGCCTATAGTTTTGATGTCATATCTACAAAATCATTGCCAAAACCAATTTCAAAAAAACCTTTTCCTTGTTTTTTTTTCCCCTGGGAATTTAAAAAATTGAGATCTTATGTGTAAGTGTAAATCTATTTCAAGTTGACTTTTTGTGTATATGATATGAGTCTAATTTTTGCGTGTGGATATTCAGTTTTTTCAATATCATTTATTGAAGAAACTATCCTTTCCCCATTGTGAATTATTTACATCCTTGTAGAAAAACAGTTGACCATGTATGTATTGGTTTATTTCTTGGCCTTCTATTCTGTTTCATTGTTCTATATGTCTGCCTTTATACCAGTGCCATACTGTTTTAATTACCATGGGTTTTTAATGTATTTTGAAATCATGAAGTGGGTTGCCTCAAATTTGTTTTTCTTGCTCAAGATTGTTCTGGATATTTGTGGTTAATATCTAAAATATGCAATGAACTCCTACAACTTGGTAATAAAATACCAAGTAATCTGATTTAAAAATGGACAAAAGACCTCAATAAATATTTTTCAAAGAAGACATAAATTTCCAACAGGTATATAAAAAATTTATCAATGTCACTAATCATCACTGAAATGCAAATCAAAACTCAGTAAGATATTACCTTTTACTTCTTAGAATGGCAATTATCAAAATGATAAGAGATAACAAGTGTTGGTGAAGATGTGCAGAAAAGGGAACTCTTGCATACTGTTGGTGGGTTTATAAATTGGCATGGTCATTATTGAGAAAAATATGGAGGTTCTTCAAAAAATTAAAAATAGAATTACTATATGATCTAGCAATTCTATTTCTGGGAATATATCCAAAGGAAATTAAATTACTGTCTTGAAGTAATATCTACACTTCTTTGTTCACTGTTGCATTCGTCACAAAAACTGTTATAGAAGTAAACTGAATGCCCATTAATGAATGGATGAAGAAATGTGATATACACAGATCATATACATTGGAATAATGTTCAGCCATAAAAAGAAAGAAATCTTTCCCTTCTTTCATTTCACATAATGTCCTGTGGGGTTATCCATGTTGTCACGTAGCTGAACCTGCAGGACATTTTGTGAAATTAAACAATCCAGACACAGAAAGACAAATATACCATGATTTCAATTATATGTGTAATCTAAAAAAGTTGAACTTATAAAGGCAGAAAGTAGAATAGTGGCTGTCAGGAGACATGGGGAGATGTTCAAAGAGTATAAACTTTCAGTTACAAGTTGGATATGTTTTGGGAACCTAAAGTACAACATGGTTACTACAGTTGATAATACTGCATTGTTTACTTGAAATTTGATAACAGAATAGATTATACGTGTCCTCGTTCTCTTACGCATGCAAATAATTGCAACTACAGGTGGTATTGGATGTGTTAAATTATTTGCCTGTGATAATCAATACACTGTATATACACACACATATATATATATACACACACACATATATATACACATATATACATATCAATGTGTGTGTATCAAATTATCATATTGTACACATTGGGCGTATACATTTTGTCAATTAAGTACGATTTTTTTTTCAGAGAGATGGGTTCTCAGTATATTACCCAGGCTGGTTTCAAATTCCTGGGCTCAAGTGATCCTCCTACCTTGGTCTCTCAAATTGCTGGGACCACAAGTGTGAGTCACTTTGCTCAGTCTATCAAGACTTTCTACTTTAATATGTTGATATTATTATATAAATTTTTTCATGTATTATGTTAATGTGGTAAACTATATGGTTTGATTTTCAAATGTTAAACTAAATTCTCATTTTTGAAATAAATGAAGTTTAGCTGTAATATATTATCTTTTTAAATAAAGGACTGTATTTGGTTTAATATTTTGTTTAGCATTTTGCATCAATGTTTATGAAGGATTGGTTCTAATTTTCCTTCTTGAAATGCTTTTTAATATAAGTTTTATCCCTCTAACTATAGTAACTTTAGGATCTACAGTGATGTCTCTTTCTTAACCTTAATATTGGTAACTGACACGTGCACTTTTTAGTCTTTACTGGTCTTCCTTACTTTTAAGAATTTTATTGGATCAGCAGTCTTCAACATGTGATTGCAGAACTCTATGGATCCCTGAGACATATTGTGGGAAAGAGAGTTTCTGGAGTGCCAGATAAGTTGGTCTCCCCTGTGTGAGACACCCATGGGGAGCCATGGGCGGCCTCTGAGGAGAAAAGTCTCCTTATTGCCTTCATGTCTTTATGCCCTGAGAGATAACGGCTCAGCGGCATTCCACAGGTTGTTCAGGGAGATAACACGCCCTTGAAGCAGTGGAGTAAAATCAAACATCTTGGCTCCTCCTGAAACCCGCTCCCACCCATTTCAGTCCCAATAAGTTAAAGATCTTAAGTAGTTTAGACACTCGCCTTTGCTCAAGGAAATTCAAGGAAACCGCCACTACTATGCATCTTATTGAATGACTCACAAGTTCTCCTTCATTGATTCTTTTCCTCATCCCTTCCTCCCCCTCCCATGTGCCCTAAGAACAGACAGCTTATAAACCAATAAATTGAGTGGAGGCCGAGAGCTAGGGGCCCTGAGCAAGCCTCCGATGCTCCGGTCCCCTTGACTTTTTAAACTCTTATTCTGTCTCTTTCTAACTCCTTTGTCTCCGCTGGACTTGGGGCACCCACCGGGTGGTGTGGGGCTGGTTTCCCCAACATCTGGTGCCCAATGCGGGGCTCCACATAATCCCTACAAATAATCCGGTGAAGGAACGCCAGAGCGTGGAAAGTGGAGGACTACTGACAAAGGATGCTTGAGTACGTTTTCACTTCAAGCTCTACCGGTAAGTAGGGCGCTCAGAGAATTCCAGGGTAACCTCGGGAAAGTATGGGTCAGGCTAAGAGTAAGTTTGCTAATTACTTAAGTCTGGTGCGGCCGTTATTGCGCTGCAGAGGGGTAATTGTGAGTACCCAATATCTCACATCTTTGTTCCATCTGGTAGAAGAGTATTCTCCTTGGTTCCCGGAATATGGAACCATGAATGTAAAAGATTGGGACAAGGTCGGATCAGACTTAAAACCAGCACAGCAAGAGGGCCACGATATTCCCTTCTCCGCTTGGTCTGTGTGGTCGGCAATTAAAACAGCACTGGAGCCCTTCCACACTGAGGAGGAGGAGGAGTTTCAGGATGGCATAGATAAGTTTAATAATCAGGAGTCTGATGATCAGCAAAGTGAACCATCACAGTCTAGTTTAAAAAAGGGGGAGAAACGGGAAGGT
The DNA here is from genome assembly GCF_028885625.2 of Pongo pygmaeus. Lineage (NCBI taxonomy): Eukaryota > Metazoa > Chordata > Mammalia > Primates > Hominidae > Pongo > Pongo pygmaeus. The sequence goes on from NC_072378.2 coordinate 49,280,315, forward strand.
ATATATGCTAACTTCCAAAAACTTATGAAAGAAACACTTCCACCTACTGCAGAAACAGTGCCACCTACTGTGCCTTTAGGGGAAGGTCCGGAATGGCCACCCACGTCTCAGCTTTATGAATTTTTGGAAGGGAGCCTGAGGAGAGGAGGCTTGCTGCTCCCATGGTTGCACGCCCGGCCATTAACTATGGCGAAGGGAAGCTTCAGGCTTTCCCAACAGCCAATTAGTGTGAGGGAATGATCCAGGCTTGTCCACCTGTTAATTATGGTAGAGGAATGCTGCAAGCCGGCCCAAATACAAGTTATGGCACAGGGACAATCCAGGCAGCCATTCACCAGGCACGAGAAATAGGGGATTTGGATGCTTGGCAGTTTCCAGTAATTATTTCTTCAGCTGAGGAGCCCGGAGAACATGCTCAAGCACGCTGGGAGCCATTTCCTTTTAAAATATTAAAAGACTTAAAGTAAGCAATTGGAAAATACGGGCCAAATTCTCCTTATGTTCATTCGTTGTTACAATCCGTGGCTTATAACCGGCGTTTAAAACCTATGGATTGGGAGTCATTAGCCCGATCCACCCTGTACCCCTCTGAAGTTCTCCAATTTAAAATCTGGTGGATGGATGAGGCAACAAATCAGGCACGCAGAAATGCTCAAGCCCAACCTCCTGTTAATAGCACATCTGATCAATTGCTTGGAATTGGACAGGCATGGGGTACTCTCAATCAACAGATGGTAATGGGTGATGAGGCTGTTGATCAGCTCAGAACTATATGCCTAAGAGCCTGGGAAAAAAGATTCACGACCCTAGTACTACTTATCCTTCTTTTAACTCAGTTCAACAGGGTCCAAGGAAGCCTTATCCAGATTTTATCACCCGTTTGCAAGATGTGGCTCAAAAGGCTATTTCGGATTTTCATGCCAGGAAAGTGATTGTTCAGCTGCTTGCTTATGAAAATGCTAATACAGAATGTCAGGCAGCAATTAGACCTATTAAGGGAAAGGCAGATCTAAATGAGGAAAAATCTTAAGTGAATACATTAAAGCCTGCTATGGCATTGGGGGGCATTTAGATAAGGCCAGCCTCCTTGCTCAGGCAATGGCTGGACTAAACGTAACAAAAAACACATGAGTGTTCCCTGGATCTTGCTATAGTTGTGGACAGATAGGACATACAAAAAGAGAGTGTACAAAGAGCCAAAAAAGGCAGAACTCAGGACCGGGCCCCTATTCAAAGCGGGGCATTCCCAATTCAGGACTGGACGTCCCCGACTCCAAACGGAGTGTTCCCAGCCCAGTCTATCCCTGTAAAAATGTACAGCAATTGTCCCCCTCCACAGCTAAAAGTGGGGCAGTAGATTTATGCTGTACTGAAGCCACATCCCTCCTTCTTGGGGAGCCTCCTAGGAAGGTCCCAACGGGAGTTTACAGCCCATTGCCAAACAGCATGGTGGGACTTATACTGGGAAAGTCCAGCTTAAACTTAAAGGGAATTCAAGTACATACTGGAGTACTGGACTTTGATTGCCAGGGAGAAATTCAAATTGTTATCTCCTCCACTATTCCCCGGAGTGCTAATCCAGGTGACAGAATAGCTCAAGTGTTGCTTTTACCATATGTTAAGTTAGGAGAAAGCTCGGAAAAAAGAACAGGAGGATTTGGAAGCACAAATTCAGCAGGCAAAGCTGCCTATTGGGTAAATCAAGTCTCTGACAATAGACCTATTTGTATGGTCACTATTCAAGGAAAACAATTTAAGGGTCTGGTTGACACAGGAGCAGATGTGTCGATCATAGCTCTTTATCAGTGGCCAAAAAACTGGCCCCAAAAAAAGGCCCCAGTGGGTCTTGTTGGGGTCGAGGGTTTGCTTGTATCTCACCAGGAGAGAATCAGCTTTCTATCTGGGTACCCACAAGACATCTTAAGCTGTGCCATGAGCCGAAGTCCAAGGAAGAGGAGAAGATCTCGGAACATCCCTGCACCGCCAGTTCATCAGATGGCTCAGATGAACACCTCTGTTGAGCAGATGGAAACCAGTAAAACTCGCCAAGCAACTCATCCCACCTGTGGGCAGATGAAGAGACTAGCTCACATTGCAGGGGAGAACTGAGGTCTCAGAACAAGCCGCTAACCACCAGTAATCTAATGGTAGCTATGATGGCAGCAGTCTCCTTGGTAGTGAGTCTCCCCATAGCTGAGGCAGATCAAAATTACACTTATTGGGCCTGCATTCCATTCCCACCACTGATTAGGCCTGTTACATGGTTATACCCTCCAGTGGAGGTTTATGGTAATGATAGTGGCTGGATGGCTGGACCAAAAGATAACCAAGGTCTTACTCATCCAGAGGAGGAAGGAATGTTAATAAATGTTTCCATTAGTTATTGCTTTCCTCCCGTCTGCCTGGGGCCGGCAGCAGGATGTTTAAATTATGATAAACAAAGTTGGATGATTTATGTCCCTGCACATAATGGATCAAAAGCCTCTATTCAAGTAATCAGTGGAACAACATTTCAATCTTTGGACACTATTAAATACCTTAAGCATGGCTATGTTATGACACATTGCCAGATTAATAAATTTAAACCTAATAAGAAGCCCTGCCCTAGGCAGGCCACTAAATGGTCTGAAAAGCTAGAGGTGCTAACCTGGGAAGATTGTATTGCAAACAGCGCTGCTGTACTACAAAATAATTCCTATGGAATCATCATTGATTGGGCCCCTAGGGGACACTATGCAGTAAATTGTACGGGACAGAGCGAAGATTGTAGAGAAACTTCTTTTGCAAATGACTACCCAGATAATGCACCAAAATTATATAGAAGAATTAAAACAAATTACCCTATTAAGTGGGAGGAGAACGGTATGGCTCCTCCAAGCCCAAAAATGATTGATCCAATTATAAGTCCAAAACATCCAGAATTGTGGAAATTAATGATGACTCGAACCCCAGTTCAGATTTGGAAAGGAGAATATAAAACAGAGACCCAGGCCAGGCGCGGTGACTCACGCCTGTAATCCCAGCACTTTGGGTGGCCGAAGTGGGCAGATCATGAGGTCAGGAGATCAAGACCATCCTGGCTAACAGGGTGAAACCTCGTCTTTACTAAAAATGCAAAAAATTAGCCGGGCATGGAGGTGGGCACCTGTATTCCCAGCTACTTGGGAGGCTGAGGCAGGAGAATGGCACGAACCCGGGAGGCGGAGCTTGCAGTGAGCCGAGATGGCGCTACTGCACTCCAGCCTGGGCGACAGTGAGAGACTCTGTCTCAAAAAAAAAACAAAAACAAAACGAGACAAAACAAAAACAAAAACAAAAACCAGAGACTCATAGTAAAAAACTTCGATTTGTTGTAGCCACAACTTTTAATTGGACAGTCCCATTGCAGAGTTCTGTTAAACCTCCTTTTATGTTGGCAGTGGGAAAAATTAGTATCCTACTTAACTCTCAAACCATATCGTGCCTCAACTGTCATCTTTTTACCTGCGTTAATTCTACCTTTAATAAAGATAATAGCATTTTACTGGTTAGGGCCTGAGTGGGAGTTTGGATACCTGTTTCCCTCAATAGACCTTGGGAGGCTCTCCTGCCATACATATTATCACTGAAGTACTAAAAGGAACACTTAATAGATCAAAGAGATTCATATTTACTTTAATAGTTGTGATCATGGGCCTTATAGCTGTCACAGCTACTGCTGCTGCTGCTGGTGTTGCTTTGCACTCTTGTATTTAAACTGCGGACTTTTTGGATAGTTGGCAGAAAAATTATTCTAAGCTTTGGAAATCCCAAAGCCAAGTAGATCAAAAATTGGAAAATCAAATTGATGATCTCCGTCAAACAGTAATTTGGATGGGAGATCGGATTATGAGCTTGGAGCATAGAATTCAAATGATATGTGATTGGAATGCTTCTGATTTTTGTATTACTCTTATCTCTTATGATGCCACTGAACACCATTGGGAGATGATTAGACGTCACCTACAAGGAAAAGAAGATAATTTACCACTAGATATTGCTAAACTGAAAAAAACAACTTTTTGAAGCATCTCAGGCTCATCTCACCGTGTTGCCTAGAGCTGATATTCTTGCTGGAGCCACTGATGGTCTTTCTAATACCAATCCTTTAAAGTGGATTAAAACCGTAGGTGGATCAACCTATTGCAAATTTTATTTTGGTTTGTGTCTGTTTATGCTGTTTGTTTTTAGTCTACAGATGTGGACGGCGCCTTGGGAGAGAAGCCAGACACCTTGAACGAGCCATGATAGCAAAGACATTTATTAATTTAAAAAAATTAATAGAGGTAAAAAAGGGGGACATGTGGGAAAGAATTTCTGGAGTGCCATATGAGTTGGTCTCCCCTGTGTGAGACACCCATGGGGAGACATGGGTGGCCTCTGAGGAGAAAAGTCTCCTTATTGCCTTCATGTCTTTATGCCCCAAGAACATAACCACTCAGTGGCATTTCACAGGTTGCTCAGGGAGATAACACTCCCTTGAAGCAGTGGAGTATAATCAAACATCTTGGCTCCTCCTGAAACCTGCTCCCACCCATTTCAGTCCTGATAAGTTAAAGATCTTAAGTAGTTTAGACATACACCTTTGCTCAAGGAAATTCACAGAAACCGCCATGCTATACATCTTATTGAATGACTCACAAGTTCTCCTTCATTGATTAATCCTTTTCCTCATCCCTTCCTCCCCCTCACATCTGCCCCAAGAACAAAGAGCTTGTAAACCAATAAATTAGGTGGAGCAGAAGTGCTCTGGGCAATGAGCAAGTCTCCCATGCTCCAGTCCCCTGGACCAGCCTTTTAAACTCTGATTCTGTTTCTTTCTAACTCATTTGTCTCTGCTGGACTCAGGGTACCTGCCGGGTGGTGTGGGGCTGGTTTCCCCAACACATATTTGGTGGACCTGCAAGGTCAAAGTAATTTTCATAGCAATACTAACATATGATTTGCCTTTTTCACTGGTTCACTGTGTTGACATTTGTACTCGTAGTGCAAAAGTAATGGTGTGTCATTTAGTAAAAATTATTTTTGTTTACCCTCAACCTTTGAGTATACATCTTTTTTAAGTTCTGTATGACAAAATAGGAAGTACATTTATAATGCTTCTGCTGTGTTCCATAGTCAGATGGATAGCTCAAGGAAAACATTTGTGCAGTTAAGTCATCAGCGGATCTAGTCAATTTTCATGGAATACCATTTTTACTTGAAAGAAAAACACGACAGAAAAATATAATTATTCACACTTAGATATTTGGAAGATAGTTTCCCATAATTGAATGCGGTAGGTTTTTGTTTGTTTGTTTGTTTGTTTGAGATGGAGTTTTGCTCTGTCGCCCAGGCAGAGAGCAGTGACACTATCTCAGCTCACTGCAAGCTCCACCTCCCAGGTTCATGCCATTCTTCTTCCTCAAGCCTCCTGAGTAGCTGGGACTATAGGCGTCCACCAACATGCCTGGCTAACTTTTTTGTATTTTTAGTAGAGACAGGATTTCACCATGTTAGCCAGGATGATCTCGAGCTGCTGACCTCGTGATCCTCCCACCTTGGCCTGCCAAAGTGCTGGGATTACTGGTGTGAGCCACCATGCCCGGCCAGTGAATGCAGTAACTCTTTAACTTCAAAGTAAATAACTGATAGTCTTGTTGCTAATTATAAAATTTGAGCTTTCAACCAAAAAGTAGAATGTAGGAAATGGTGTATCTTCCACAATGAGCTTGATTGTTTCTTAGTATTTAAAATTTTCCTTACTGAAGAGATGTTTAAAGGTTTTAGTGAATGTGACATATTGGTATTGTATAATGATATGTGTCAGCATTTTAAGTTATACATAACTAATGGAACAAATATTTTCCAAATGACCAATGAATGATGTTACAAAATCATGTATGGATACAAAATCTATTCAATGTTCAATATTGCTCCAGAGATTTTAATGTAAAAGTATACAAAAAATCATTGATAAGGTTTCAAATTCTATGTGTAAGAAACTAACCAATTCATAAAGATTAGTTTAACTTTTCAGTTGTTTGAGAGTAATACGAAAGAAAATCCATAAATATCTGGAGTATATTAAAATACTCTTTGCTCTTCTAAATATGTATCTTCCTGAGGCCAAATCTTCTTCAATGCTTCAGTCAAAATAGCATATACAGAAAATAGAATACAGAAGAAAATATAAGAATTCAGCTGTCTTCTATTAAGCCAGATACAGAAGAGATTTTTAAAATATAGAACAATACCAGTCTTCTGCCTGCAGTTTTTTTTTGTTTGGAGAAAATATAAGCATTTTCATAAAAATATATGATTGATGTTAACATGTAACCAGTTTATTATAGTTACTTTTAAACAATTTATTGAATAACTAGTTCTTAAATGTTTTGATTTAATTTTTAATACAGCAGATATCTTCAGTGATCCAATGGAATGCCCGATTGTCTTAGGTCCTCTGCTGCTTGGCAGGTCCTGAACTCTAAGATTATGCCCTAGCCTTTTGGAAATAGATAAATCTGTGCTCATCTTAAATGTTTTGATTTAATTTTTAATACAGCAGATATCTTCAGTGATCCAATGGAATGCCTGATTGTCTTAGGTCCCCTGCTGTTTGGCAGGTCCTGAACTCTAAGATTATGCCCTAGCCTTTTGGAAATAGATAAATCTGTGCTCATCTTTTCAGCTTCTTGTCTGCTGCTTTCTATCCAAAATACGTACTGTCAGGGTTAGTAATTGGCAAATATCATGATGCAAAACTTTACAGAATATTGGGTTCACCTTTGACTTTTCCTTCTCTAGGAATCTTAGCCTTGAAGTCCTCTAAATTGCATTGATAGCTAACCAATGCCTTCAAACATTAAAAAAAATATTATGCAGGTGTTCTAGTTTTTCTTGGTGGAAGATTGACCTATTATAAAGTTGTCCTTTATAGACTAAAGTGGAACTCTCTCATGAGCATCTATGGTGAAGTAATAACAGAATATTTTTTTTCAAGTTTCCCCAAATGATTCTACCACATGGTCAGTGTTGCAATGGTTCTGTGGAAGCAATTGCATAGGCCTGAATCCAACCTTGTTTATCCAAGTGATGAGTAATTTTATGTGTTGACTGGGTTACTGGGTACCCAGATACATGGTCAAAGTTATTCTGAGTGTTTCCATGAAATTGTTTTTGGATAGGATCAACATGTCCATTGGTAGAATAAATAAAGCAGATTGCCCTCCCTAATGTGGATAGTCCTCCCAATCAGTTGAAGTCTTCAACAGAACAAAATGACTGACCTTTCTTTGGGTAAGAGATAATTCTTCCTGCCTGATGGCCTTTGAACTGCACTTTTCCTGCCTTTGACTTGAATTTCTTGAAGTATTTACTCTTCCTTGATTTCACACCTTACAGCCTTCAAAAACCATTGGTTCTTCTGGTTCTCAACCCTTCTAACTCAAACTGAAACTACACCATTGGCTCTCTTGGGTATCAGTTTGCTGACTCACCCTGCAGATGTTGGCACTTGCCAGCTGCCATCATCACATAAGCAATTTCTTACTATAAACCTCCTAAAAGATGACTACATAGAAACATATCTAGCTAGCTAGCTAGTTAGCTAGATGATAGATAGATAGATAGATAGATAGATAGATAGATAGATATCCTGTTGGTTCTGTTTCTCTAGGAACCCCTGACTAAATTCAATTTCTATGTGGCTTACATATCTTTGCATATTTTAGCATATTTAGCATATTTTTTCTACTACTGAACAAAGTCCTAGCTTCTTTATAAACATATTGTGTGGGGATTATTTGGAGTAAACGCTATATAGTAGCTATCACACACCATGAAAGACAACCAGTATGAAATACTATCTCACTTACATATTCCTCTGTATCTGAATTTTACCTAAGTGTAGAGGTCCGTGGGGGTTTTGAACATTTCAGACAAAAATCCCACCTCATGGTGTTTGCCTTTTTTATCCTCTCTGCCTCGATTACTCCTTTCTAAATATATAGGAGACTCACATCATCTAAGCTATTGTTCAAATGATTCCTTCTCTCTGAAGCCTTCCCATACTCCTTAAAGTTGCAAAAGCCCTCTCCCATTCCTTCTCCTTTTCTGTTGTTTTTCTCTCACAATATGGATCAATTTCTAATATGTTTATATTTACTTATCTATTTCATGTATTCCACAACCACCCCACTTCAACATAAGCTTCATAGGGGCTAATTATTTTTTGTTTTTGTGTGTGTGTTTATATCTGTTTTATAATTTTTTACCTGTTTGATAATTTTTCTTCAGTGCTTCAAAGAGTACCTTTTCTAGTAAGTGCTTAATATGTGTTTGCTTAATAAATAAATAAACAATCTGTTTAAGAAGATTATAGAAGTTGCTCAATGATCTTCATCTACTCTGGCAGCCCACGGAGAGACCAGTCTCTTGACTTCATGTATAGAAAAGTGGGGAGGAATGGCAACTTACTCAATAAAAATTAGAAGTTTAAAAATCAACTTTTTAAATAGGAAGGTGTGGGGTGCATGATTTATTTACATACTTTCTGATACTGGAAGACTGTTTGGGGACTTAGAGGTTTCAGAGAGTTATTTCCTGTTGCAAGAGGTTTTGGAGAGTTATTTCCTGTTGCACACATTGAAACTCCATAGAGCCCCGATATAAATGTCAGAGGTACCACTTTTAAGACTAAGAAGAAAACACTTTCACATAATACTTCTCAGCTGGTAACATAAAAGCAATGTTTCAGTGGGGATGACTTCTAAGGTGGATCATGGAGATTTGGGCAGTCACCAGTTTCTTGGTAAGCATTGTAAATCAAGGATTTAAACAACATGTATTACTAATGTTACGCTTGCCTAAACACTATAGGCTCCATGGAAGATTAAATGTTTTTCCTTCTAATGCCTTTCAGTATCAACATCATAATTATCTTCATTATCTTTGTAATAATAAATAACTATTTACCATTATTACATTCCACGACTTGCTTAGTGCATATTCTTTAACTTAATTCACACAGCTACCCAACTACCCAACATTCACACATGCGAGAATGAAAGTTTTCAATGATTAAGCTTGAACAAGGAATACAATTCTAACTGTACTGTTGTGATTCTATGCAGAAAGAAGTCCTCTGATTGCAAATATGATTCAAAGCCCTTTTTAATTATACATGTTATTAAATGTGCTTTACTCATTTCCTTGATTGATTATTCTAACACTAATACTAATAACATCTGCCAAAATATCCTGCACTTATCAAGTATCTACTATATGTTAGAAACTGTAAACAGTGTCACGCACAGTCCTCATCCTTAGAGAAATAATAATTCCTCTGAAATATAAAGCAGTTATAAGTAGCAAATAAGTTTAGAGATAAGAGAAACCTCTGTGGGCTATGCCATTTAGTGAAGATGCTGTGGGTTGACAGACATTGTAGAATGAGTGGAATTTAAATGGGTAATGATAAGAGTGGCATGTTCTAGGCAGTAGCAGCATATTTAGAAATCATGGGTAAACCAGATTTTCTGAAGCAGAATGGTAATTTTAACAAACAGTCAGGCAAAAACTTGAGGTATACAGGTTAGAGTTAACTCAAAGATGTTAAAAATCAACAGAAACAGAGTTGATTTGCCTTTAATCCCCAGAGATTTTTCTGTTTTGATTCACAGTGGATCTTTTTGGAGAATGAGGATAAGAAGATGGCAGGCTATAACTATGATTCAGATATATAAGGGCTTGTACCTAAACGTGCTGAGAAAGTGAAAACGAAAAGCGGTGGGCAGGTATGAAAACAAATCTTACTCAAAAGTTTATTTGGGAACAAAGAATTCTGAGGTATTAGGAAAAAGGTACAGACTGCAAAAGAGTTGAGACAACTGAGGGGCTGATTTCCGAGATCAGAATTTTGTAAAGCCATCAGGTCCTCCACAATTGTTGTAACTCACAGATTTAAACATAGCATAAAGCACTAATGTTATGCCAGCTTGAGCATTATAGGCTCCGTAGAAGATTAAAGGCTTGTATTTTTTTCCATCCAGTTCCTTTCAGTGTCAACATTGTAATTATATTCATTGCCCAGGAAAGATCATTCAAGTTGTTAACGACATGAAACTTCAAATGGTGCAGCAAGGTCAGAAAAATGTAAGGTTGCAGTGGTGTGTATAATTCCTGGCCCTACTGTCTTCAGCTAAGGAACTAGGGGGGACATACTCTGCCTGTGGATCCACATAATAGATATAATACAGTAAGTGAGCTGGCGACACAAAGTCAGGGATACAAAGAAAAGCCAGACCTGATGTGTTTTATGAATTATGACACAGTGAAAGAGTCCTGTAGGAGATGGACAATGGAGTCATTCATTTACCACATCCATATGCACTGAAGACCAGTGATGTGGCTGATTCTACGAAGATAGCCCTAGAAATAGCAGCAACACTTACCAAGCTTTTGCTATATAACTGGCGTTAATCACTTTAGAAGTAATATATAATTTAATCTTCATTTAGGCTCTGTACATGTAGGTGTTTTTATAGATAAGAAAATTGAGATTAAAATATTAGAGATTTTCCAAATGTCCCAAAGTTGTCAAATGGTAGTGCCAGGGAAAATTGCAATTCATCTAATTTCAAAGACAGCTCTCAAACACTATACTATAAACTGTAGTTTTGAATCCACATGATTTGGAGAATGATATTACCATTTAGGAAGTAAATTACACACAAAACTAGTTTTGTAAACAAAAGAATGAGTTTAGTTATGCATTGACTTTGTTCTGAAAGTAAAACTCAAAATGGGCAGTAGGTGAAAATAATTTGCATTTAGGATAGATAGAAGGCATGCAGGAAAATAAATATTTGGGAATCATCTACATAACAAATAATATTCAAAGCTACAAGCATGAATGAAGTTTCCAATGGAAAGGGTGTGCGAAGAAGAGGTCAGGCGGCTAAATGCTGCATGAAGACTAGTGATAGCAAAAGGAAGGAGAAATAGGACAAATGGGATCTAGTTAAACTAAAGAGCTTCTGCACAGCAAAAGAAACTACCATCAGAGTGAACAGGCAACCTACAAAATGGGAGAAAATTTTTGCAACCTACTCATCTGACAAAGGGCTAATATCCAGAATCTACAATGAACTCAAACAAATTTACAAGAAAAAAACAAACAACCCCATCAAAAAGTGGGCGAAGGACATGAACAGACACTTCTCAAAAGAAGACATTTATGCAGCCAAAAAACACATGAAAAAATGCTCACCATCACTGGCCATCAGAGAAATGCAAATCAAAACCACAATGAGATACCATCTCACACCAGTTAGAATGGCAATGATTAAAAAGTCAGAAAACAACAGGTGCTGGAGAGGATGTGGAGAAATACGAACACTATTACACTGTTGGTGGGACTGCAAACTAGTTCAACCATCGTGGAAGTCAGTGTGGTGATTCCTCAGGGATCTAGAACTAGAAATACCATTTGACCCAGCCATCCCATTACTGGGTATATACCCAAAGGACTATAAATCATGCTGCTATAAAGACACATGCACACATATGTTTATTGCAGCACTATTCACAATAACAAAGACTTGGAACCAACCCAAATGTCCAACAATGATAGACCGGATTAAGAAAATGTGGCACATATACACCATGGAATACTATGCAGCCATAAAAAATGATGAGTTCATGTCCTTTGTAGGGACATGGATGAAATTGGAAATCATCATTCTCAGTAAACTATGGCAAGAACAAAAAACCAAACACCACATATTCTTACTCATGGATGGGAATTGAACAATGAGAACACATGGACACAGGAAGGGGAACATCACACTCTGGGGACTGTTGTGGGGTGGGGGGAGGGGGGAGGGATAGCTTTAGGAGATATACCTAATGCTAAATGATGAGTTAATGGGTGCAGCACACCAGTATGGCACATGTATACATATGTAACTAACCTGCACATTGTGCACATGTACCCTAAAACTTAAAGTATAATAATAATAAAATAAAAAAATAAAAAAAAAAGAACAAGAAGCACAGGAAGTGTATATCCTGTGGCAAAAAGTTAAGGAAAATAGTGGTTGAAAAAAAGTGGTTAAAGGAAAGCTATGTGGCATTTTGGATGTTTAGTAATGAAATCATTATGACAAAAATTCGAAAGTGTGGAGTGTTTTTACTAAAGAAGTGTACACTGTCACCTAGCAGTGCCTTGTATGATGTATAATAAACAGTCGTGAGAAGAATTATTAGAATTGAGAATGAAGCCTGTGGTCTCAAACTAAGTTAAAAATACTAACACATTTTGGAGCATAGAGCACAAGTAATGAGACAGCTAGTGAACCATATAACATAGAGAAAAACCCTGCATTTTATGATCATGCTTTCATGCATTGGAAGTTTTGTTGCATAATGTATGAGATGATTGATTAAACACATATACGTTTCTGTTTCTTAAATATCTGTTCTCTATTTTTACTTCTGTAGGAATAAGTTCTATTTCCAGTATAATAATAATGATAAAGAAAAAAATTAGCTAACTTATATTGAACACTTTATATGCCAGACATATTTCAAGTACCATATGGATATATGATACTTACAAAATCATATCAGATAAGTTGCTATTACTCTTACTTTTTAGATAAGGAAACAGATATAAAAATATTACATAACTTGCCAATTAGATCACACGTATACTAAGTGGTAGAGGCATAATTCATTACTCTGTATGTAATTGCCCTATCAATGGAACAAAAAAATTGGTTATACAGTTGTACTCGAAATTCACAATAAAATCTGAATATCACATTATTCACATTCTTGCTTCACATTCACATACTTCCTTAAAATTCCTCACCAGAGCCAATTCAAAATAGTTCTTATCAATGTGAAATACTATTAAAGCAATGGTTACAAACGAGAGGGCAAGAACTTGGGCAGGGGTGAAAAAGGAAATATGTTCTATATAGACACAATACAAACAATCTGAGGTAACGTAGTAACAGGTATTTTTATTGTGCTTCATTTTACTCACTTTAGAGATACTTTTTTTTTTTAATTGAAGTTATGTGCCATCATGCATTGAGCAAGTCCGTCAGTACCATTTTTTTAACAGCATGCGCCCACTTTGTCTCTATGCCAACATTTTTTATCAATAAGGTATTTTTAAAGTAAGATGTGTTGTTTAGACATAATGCTATTGCACACTTAGACTATAGTAGGGTATAAACATAACTTTTATATGCACTTGGAAACCAAAAAAAAAATGTGTGACTTGCCTTGTTATAATGTTTGTTGTATTGTCATGGTCTGGAACTGAACCTACAGTATCTACAAGGTATGCCTGTGTTGAGTTTTTATAAAAGGGACCAGACACTTCAAACATGGCAGGACATCATGAGAGGGAGCCAAGGGTTAACAACTGGATCAGGCCCGGGAACACCGAGGAGGGCTTTGTTCAAATATTTCCTTTCCCATATTTCTCATCAGACTTTCTAATCTGGTCTCAGGACCCCATCATCAGTCAAAACCAATTCCACCCTATCAAAATACACTTTTGATTATTTTCTTCATAAGCTGAAAAATATTAGGTGGTCTTTTTCCACCTGCTATGAAAGATATATTTCAAATTCACAATAATGAAGTCTTCCTCTATGTGAATATCCTTCCTTTCTTTAGCCCCTCAGATTCCTACTTATTTTCCATGATGCAGTTTAAATGTCATTTATTAAATAACATTTTGCCTAACTATCCAGGGAATTTATCCTCAGGTTTCTTCCTCAGGATTCTTGAAATACTCTGTGCCTGTATCTTAAGATTGTTCTGAAAATGAAATAAAATAATGCATGCAATAAAATGTTGGAAAAAAGTGTGTAGTGTATACATAGAAGGAAAAGCAACTCTCTTTAAAACTGATGAGACAGTATTTTTGCTCTGGACAGAGAAGGGAATGAAAGTAGAAATTCTATCTTCAGAGACACTGCACAGAACAGACCCTAAGCAAACTTCCAGCAGAGGCAGATAAGCACTGTTTTACACAGAGCCTCTGGGCCAGTGCTGTCTGATAGACTTCCCTTAGCAAACTAACACAGGAACAAAAAACCAAATACTGCATGTTCTCACAAGTTGGAGCTAAGTGGTGAAAACACATGGACACATAGACGGGAAGAACATACACTGGGGCCTACTGAAGGGTGGAGGGTAGGAGCCGGGAGGAGGTAAGGAAAAATAGCTAATGAGTACTAAGCTTAATACTTGGGTGATGAAATAATCTGTACAACAAACCCCCATGACACAAGTTTACCGATATAACAAACCTGCATATGTACCCCTGAACTTAAAATAAAAGTGAAAAATAACAAAAAATTAATGATAATAAAAAAAGAAATATAATGTGAGCTACCCATGCGAGTATTATAAGTGGTCTTAAGTGTTCTAGTAGTCACATTTAAAAAGTAAAAATAAACAGGGGAAACTGAATGTAATAATACATTTATTTAATCCAGTAGCTAAATCGCACTTCAATGCATAAAAAGCTTTGACACACATTCTTTATTTCACATGAGATCTTTGAACTCTGTCATCTATTTTATCCTTACAGCGCAGTTCAGTCTTGTTTAATTGGCTCATAGTTCCACAGGGTGTACAGGAAGTATGGCTGGGGAGGCCTCAGGAAACTTATGATCATGGCAAAAGGCAAAGGGGAAGCAGGCACATCTTACGTGGCAGGAGCAGAAGGAAGAGAGTGAAGGGAGAGGTGCCATACACTTTTAAACAATCAGATCTCATGAAAGCTTACTCACTATCATGAGAACAGCAAGGGGGAAATCCACCCCTCTGATCCAATCACCTCCCACCAGGCCCCACCTCCAACACTGGGGATTACAGTTTAACATGAGATTTGGGTGGAGACACAAATCCAAACCATATCAACACATATACAATATTTCATTTGTTTAACGATTTGCCTAGGGCTCCATTGAAGGTCACCTTGCCACCTAATGTGAACATGGCTGTCCTGCATTTTAAAGTATTCCGATGCTGTAAAATTAGCTTAATATACTTCCACATTGAATTTCTCAGATTCACTGAATATATTTTGTTGTTCTTTAACTACATTAATTCATCACAGCAAACATAGACTCAGTTTATTTTGAAAAGCTCAAGTATTCATAAAATCCAACCTAGGCTTCAGAATTGTCTAATACAGTAATCCTTAGTCTCATATGGCTATTTAAAATTAATTGACATAAAGTAAAATTAAATTTTCAGTTTATCAGTCACTTTAGTTGCATTTCATTGTTCAGTAGCTACACATGACTAGTGGTGACTGCACTGGTCAAGTGCAGAGATGAAATATTTTGTCATCTTAAAAAGTTCCATTGGACAAAACTGCTGTAGAGATTCATAGCGTACATTATAATGATGCAGTAAATTCAGAGACTGGTAAGTTTTTTCTGACTTTAATTTATTGCTATTTTTTAAATGTTGGAAAACACATTTTAAATGTGTTTTCAATAGCCTCTCTAAAAGAAATAAACTGGCTTATATAACAATCTTTTCTGACTTCCCCTATAATATTCTGTTAGTGTTGCCAAGCATTTATTTAATTAATTTGTAAATCATATTGTGAACTTTGCCTGTGAACTGCAGTAAAACTGACAACTATTTTAATGTTGCAATTTTTAAAAATCTTTTCTTTTATGAACCTAGAGCAAAGCAGTAAGTTAGAAGTTGCCATGGGCCAATGACTTGAAGTTAATTTCATTTACCTGTTGCTTTTTACTGCTTTTAGCTTGATTCAGATTTCTTAAACCTGCTTTCATTACCTTCTTGGCGATTTCATAAGACATAATGATTTCATAAGAAATAATTGACTCTGCCCAAGATGTATTAGAAGACATTTGTACATTGCTTTTACTACCTTGTCTCATCATAATAGAGCCTCCTGGTGTCTTAATCATTTTATGCTATTGTTTTCAACCAAGTTAGACTTATCAATGTAACTATGATTGAGAAATGAGTCGACTTGAAAATGATGCTGGAGTACTGTGAGTGGGAACCCATTCTGGCCATGCAGTAATCTGCCAGGTTCATGAGAACTGATTTTTCCATATATGGAAATATTGTAACATGAAATATTTGTTTTGTTTTCAATAATTTTTGCAGACTGTTTATTTATTTTACTCCTCCTCTGAGGTTTTTTTAAAATAACATGTTTCCTATTGACCATTTACCATGTTAAATATTATTTCTTTTGTTTATGAACATTTTTTAACCTGATGTCCAAATGTGCAATAAACATCTCCATTGCCAGTAAAGTCTGCAAGAATTCTAAAGCATAATGATAGAGAAAAGAAGCACGAGTTATTATAAATTATTTCAAATGTTATTGATAAAAAGGAAGATTGAAGTAGTAGTTTGTTTGTATTAGTCCATTCTCACACTGCTATGAAGAATATCCAAGACTGGGTAAATTATAAAGGAAAAGGGTTTAATTGACTCACAGTTCTGCCTGCCTGGGGAAGCCTCAGGAAACTCACAATCATGGTGGAAGGCAAAGGAGCAGCAGGTACCTTCTACACAGGGTGACAGGACGGAGTGAGTTGAAGCAGGGGAAATGTCAGATGCTTATAAAACCATCAGATCTCATGAGAACTCACACTATCAGGAGAACAGCATGGGGGAACTGCCCCATTATTCAATTACCTTCACCTGGTCTTCTGGATCTGTGGAGGTTATGGGGATTACAATTCAAGATGAGATTTGGGTGGAGACACAAAGCCTAACCGTATCATTGTAATTAGTCTTTGTCAAATAATTACAATTTTTAATAAGTAATGAATATTTACATATACACATATTCTGTTTTAGTAGTTTTATCATGGATAGATACATATTTGTCTCTATGTCTGTAACTGTATATATATATATATATATAACTATTAAAGAGTTCAAAAAAAGATTAAAAATTGGAAAACAGAAAGGCTGTGGCCAAAATAAATGGTACTAATCAGAACCAGTATAGGAAATCATCCATATAGAAAATGAGTTTAATGGTGTGGCTTAGTAAGTGTTCCATGACAATGGCTGGTTATGTGGCCTCAGCTATTTAACTTCTGAAATATAAACATCTGGATCACCTACTAATTGGAATGTGATGCACCTAAAACATAACTAATGTAAATGCACAAGGTACACACTGGGAAGAGACAGATGGACATGGGAGTGAGAGATGGATAGTTAGGTTACAACCATCCACTGATGTAACTTCATGTTGAGAAGCCCAGAACAATAAAGATTTACATGGATGTTAATCATCTTAAAGTTTTCCTCCAATAAATTGATCGTCCCAATCAATAGTCAATCTATCATTAATCCAGAGAGTATAATGTTGACTGGGTTGAGAAAATATCTTTTCCTTTTAGAGCTATTAATATTTCTCTAACCCAGGTAGTTATGTAAATAAATGTTCTGTAATTCTAATACATAAAATAAGTATAAAATAATAAAATTAATTAAAAATTATCAATAATAATGTAATTATTTGGCACTGTTGTAAATAAATGAACTATAATGTATTTTAGAATCACTGAAAAATGCATGAAATTTTAAGAAAGTTAAGCAAAACCCAAAGTTTATTAAAATATTTAGAGCAACCATTCTCAGTTTTAACTGCATGTTGGAATCATTTGGGAAAGTTGTGAAAATACTAATACACAAAAAATTAAATAAGAATTTATGAGCTCAAGAATAGGGCTTTGGAATTTTTAAAAAATATTTCACGTATAATTCTATTGTGCAATCAGGATTTGACTACTCTTCCAAAAAATTTTTAAATATTGAATAGTGCTTGATGTATAAAATGTACGCTGTATAAGATTTATTTATGAGTTATGTTCTTGCAAGTTCAGGCTGCTATTACAAAATTTCTTAGACTGGGTAACTCATAAATGATAGATATTTATTGTTCATACTTGTGGAGGCCGGGAAGTCCAAGATTAAGGCACCAGCAGATTTGATGTCTGGTAAGGGCCCCTTCCTCACAGATGTTGCCTTGTTTGTTCTCATGTGATAAAAGGGGCAAACTAACTTTTTTGAGCCTCTTTTATAGAGCACAAATCCCATGCTTGAGGATTCTGCCCTCAAAACCTAATCTCCACCTCAAGGTCCTACATCTTAATACTACTGGGAATAAAGTCCCATATAAATTTTCCAGGGACAAGAAATTTAGACCGTAGCAAATAGTAATATTAAATGTTGAAAAAGTTAATACATTAAACAAAGTACAAATTGTAGGGAATGTTATTCTCCATACACTAAAAGCACTTCAGGTGATTAAAAATCCTAGCCACATGCCCAGGACACAATTGGAAATCTACAAACCTTAATCGAAGGTGTCTACTGTCAAGTTGTAAAGTCTTAAACCAAAATCATTAAATTTAATTTTTACAAGTCAAGTGAATCACATAACCTACCTGACATGGTGTGGTTTTTATATTAGATAGATAGGTAGGCAAGTAGATAGATAAGATAAACTGTGAGTTATTCTACATAAGACCTTAACTAACTGTGGTTAAAATTGGGTGACAGATGAAGAGTGGTAGCTGGATGAAGAGAGCTTCTAATCATAAAATTTTCACAACATTTACTTTGATATTATTGTTATATACGGAATTATGTGATTGGTTAACTTAAAAATGGTAATCTATTTTGGTCAGAAACCTGTTAACCTGATGTAATCATATTAAGGCCATAGAACATAATGAAACAGTTATGTGCACTTAAATGTATGTTTCTGATTATGTGTGTGAATACATGTGTGTGTGTTGGGAAGACATAGAAAATTTTAGAAGTCTTTTGAAGTATCTTGTCAAAATCTACAAAATGAGGAATTAGTGATAGTGAGAGCATTAAAGCAAGAGAAAAACCAAAGAAAAACCTAAGTATAAAAATAGTAATAGTAGTAACAGTAGCAATAACAACATTTACTGAAGAATTTCCATGTTCTAGTCACTGAATGATGCATAAAGTGCTTTCAGAAATGAAATGTCCATGTTAGGACAACTAAGAGATTAAAGGTGACCAGAATCAGGGACAATTGCAAAGTATAATGTACAATAATTCAAGAGACATGGACAATAATAGAGTATAGTTACAGGAGCAAGATGCAGTTTTTCCAAGGAACCAAGAAGTAAGTGTGTGTGTGTGTGTGTGTGTGTATGTGTGTGAGAGAGACAGAAACAGAGAGAGAGAATCAACAAGATGCCGGAGATAGAAGTGAGATGTCCCCAGAAAAAAAAAAGGAAGAGAAATAAGTAACTGTTTAATAATAAAAATACAGATGCTCATCAATATATTTTATCTTCAAAACCCATGCCAAGTTAAGTAAGAAGATATTGTATGATATACACAATGTGTACCTGGAATACAAACAAATTGACTTGAGGTAATCCTATTCTTGGATAAAAATAACTGTATATTTAACAAGATTATAAGTGTGCTGTGCTGCAAAAGATATTTTACCTTATAAGAGGGATGTGTTAGAATTACCAAGTGAGACTATATAATCTTGTGAAGTGAGTCATTAAACCAACATCAAGTACTTACCCCTTATAAAGCTCTGTGATTTTTGCACTGCTTTTATTAAAGGCAAAACATTTTGTAGAATTTGAATACGATTTTATATTATGGTTGATAGCAGGAAAATAAATTGTTCAAAGCAAATATTGGTGAGAAACTCTGGCTGCTTAAAGCTATCCTGTTTTCCCACTAGATAATTTCAACTTTATTTGCCTTGTCTTTACTTAATATTTAACAAATGCATCATGGCTATTCTTAGTTGGTCAGTAATGTGTTTAGTAGCAATTCAAGTAATATCTCACTATTTAAAAAGAGATGGGTTGTGTCAATGGCACACATTCCTTAATAACAAATCTATCATTTGTCATATTGTGCCAAATCTAAGAACATTTATGAAAGACAACAATCTTAATTCCTTAGCTTTTTGACATGAAGTTCAAGACATTCAGAAGTGTTGCATAATGAGACTTTCAGAGTATATCATATTACCTTCCTATTTACCAAATCAAACAGAGGTTAAGATTATTTTGATTATTTAGAAAAGGTAAATGATTTCAGAAAACTGAAAGTTGTGTATACACATATGCAAACAGAAAGACACACACACAAAACGAACTAGCAATAAAGATGTATATTTAAACTAATCAAGATTAGCTTTTTAAATAATTACTCCTTAAAGCAAATAAGCCATGAAAATTTTTATTATTAATGGATTCCCATCATAATGTGACAAGGCAATGTGCTGAGAGCTATTTTTGCCATTATTCTGAGTCGAGATTAGGGAGTGGCAGATAGACTTTGCCTGTAATTTGGTTAGAATTTAGCAGAGATTTCTTTATCTGTGGCTCATCAAGTGCTCCACAAAATCCTGGTTGTGTGAAGATGAGGGAAGGTACAATTTCTGATTGTAATTCAATGTCTCCACTATCCAATCTGTCTACTTAGTTCTGAAAGCTTTAAAATGAGACATAGGAAAAAATGCCCTGTGTGTTAACTTCTTTTTCATCTCCCCAAGACATCATCAGACACTCAACAGTCACAGTGTCTATCAAAAGAACTTATCCATGAACACAAAATATCTTTCCATTTATTTATGTCTTCAATTTTTTTAAAAAATGTTTATAGTTTTCAATGTACAAGTCTTTCATCTCTTCAGTTAAATTTATTCATATTTTTGATGGAATTGTAAATGGGATTGTTTTCTTGATTTCTTTTTCTGATACTCCATTAGTAGTACACAGAAATGCAGCTGAATTTTATATGTTGATTTTGTATCCTGAAATTTTCTTGAGTTAATTTAGTTTTTCTAAAAGTTCATAATGGGGAGTCTTTAGGGTTTTTCATGTATAAGATTACGTCACTTGTAAACAGGAGCAATTTAACTTATTCCTTTCCAGTCTGGATGCTTTTTATTTCTTTGTCTTGCCTAATTGCTTTGGCTAGGAATTGCAATACTATGTGAAATAGATGTAGTAAGAAGAGGGTATCCTTGCCATATTCCTAATCATAGAGGAAAAGCTTCAATTTTTTACCATTTAGTATAACACTCTTTGAAACATCTTTTATAAATGCACTACAGTGTGGTCACCACATTCATTCACTGAAATAACACTGATCAAAGCATGGCTAACAAGAAGCACTCTTACAGACATCATTTATACATTTGCTTTTAAATATTTCACTGTATGTGTAGTCACCACATTCATTCACTAAAGAAAAAGGAGCCAAAAATAATTAGTTCTTAAATCACAAGTTGTTAAAACATGACACAGTTTATATTACCAAGAAACTTTACCCTCCGGATGTGGTATTATCTCTATTTAAGTAATTATGTGTGATACATACATCAGTAGAAACTAAAGCTAGGAGAGTTGTAAAAGAATATTACAGAGTACCAGTTTAACACTAGCAGTGTCTTAATTAAGCTAAGTGGAAGTTTGAATGAGGAAAACCACAAAAGCTTTAATTATATGCATATTTTTGTAGCTCAGCAAAATTTCAAATAAGAGAAGCACTTCTGAAATCCCAAATGTGTAGCAACTGATGATTATATAAAATCATTTTTACACACTATTAAGAAAGCCAGTGAACCATTAGCAGTAATAAAATAATACACTGTATTAATAATAAAGCCTGTGATATGAATGTAAACAAAAAAGATTAATCCAATATCCCTTTGCACCACATTTTGTGAAATGTTGCTTGATAAAAAAATCAAATTTTGAAAATAATAACACCTCATTGTAATTGTAGTTTAAGACACTCTTTAAAATGTTTTTATGTAATCATTGTTCTCGTACATAGTTATATTTGACAGCGGATTTTTTTTTACTACAATTAAAAGATTATAGTACTTATTAATTCATTCTTAGGCTGTCATTCAAAAAAAATTCAAAGGTGCAATTCTTTGATTTTTTTCTTAATTTTTTAGTTGTATCTTTACTTCTGAATTGCAAGGTTAATTCTGGGGTTTGGGACCACACACATTTCTTTATTATTATTATTATTATTATACTGTAAGTTTTTGGGTACATGTGCACAACGTGCAGGTTAGTTACATATGTATACATGTGCCATGCTGGTGTGCTGCACCCATTAACTCGCCATTTAACATTAGGTATATCTCCTAATGCTATCCCTCCCCCCTCCCCCCACCCCACAACAGTCCCCAGAGTGTGATGTTCCCCTTCCTGTGTCCATGTGTTCTCATTGTTCAATTCCCATCTATGAGTGAGAGCATGCGGTGCTTGGTTTTTTGTCCTTGCCATAGTTTACTGAGAATGATGATTTCCAATTTCATCCATGTCCCTACAAAAGACATGAACTCATCATTTTTATGGCTGCATAGTATTCCATGGTGTATATGTGCCACATTTTCTTAATCCAGTCTATCATTGTTGGACATTTGGGTTGGTTCCAAGTCTTTGCTATTGTGAATAGTGCCACAATCAATATACGTGTGCATGTGTCTTTATAGCAGCACGATTTATAGTCCTTTGGGTATATACCCAGTAATGGGATGGCTAGGTCAAATGGTATTTCTAGTTCTAAATCCCTGAGGAATCGCCACACTGACTTCCACAATGGTTGAACTAGTTTACAGTCCCACCAACAGTGTGAAAGAGTTCCTATTTCTCCACATCCTCTCCAGCACCTGTTGTTTCCTGACTTAGGCTCAATCAGGGCATTTGTCATTTTGGGTCAAATATTTTAGTGTACCACACACTAATACCACAAATATTTTAGTGTACCACACACATTTCTTTTAGCTTAAAGTACACTAAAATATTTGACCCAAAATGACAAATGCCCTGATTGAGCCTAAAACAGAGGATGAATAAGGGCATACTGTAGCTTTACTGGGAAATAAAAAATTTAGAGGACATATTTACATGTGTTTTGGGAAGGAAAGAAACATAAACTTTAGCCTTCAAAGTCCATCCTTTTCTTCTGGCTTGGGAGCAGAGAAGGACCACCATTATCTCTAAGAGGTTAAAAACAAGGGATTAAAAAAAAGATTGTTGAGATACCGGTAGTTATTTTCAGTGTACTCGTAAATGCAAGAAAGAAACATAAAAATGACAATAATGATTCTTAAAAATGGTAAATATTCTACCAAAAATACACCAAGTTCTCTGACCTAATCACAGACACATGCACACACACAGCGTGCTGAAGCTAGCTTGCATGGCTTGCTAGACCTAATTGTTAAATGCTTAGATATTTTGCCAACAGTTTGTTTAACTCTTGATAGCTTGAAATTGGCCTTGGTGGAAATATTTGCATCACAGAAATTGTTAAATGCTAAAAATCAGATGTTTTTGTTTGTTTTTTAGTGATTAAATTTAACAATACATCATCACCTTTAGGGCTTTTATTTGCTTGGTTTTTTGTCCTTTACTTTCTGTTTTTCAATCTTTTGGTTTATTCCTTGGAGAGGCAAAAATTTGTAACATTTCTCCTCCTACATCTTCACTTCTTGATGAAGACAAGGAGACTGTGTATATTGTCAGTCATCCACTTTGTATCCCCTTTTAACAAAGAATACCGCAGATTAATCAATGGCACTTTAACTTTTGCCAATTATGTAGACAAAAAGATAATAACTAGCAGCCATGCACAGAGAGGCACTAGCCACCAAGTGTCTTTTCTAATATGGCATAAGCTTTATGAGGGATATAAAATTCCAGAAAGGAACGAGAGGAAAATAATTTTTAAAGGCACAGGACTATTACTGCTCCCTATGCATTTAAAGGAAAAAAATACTAGGCTAAATATTAAGTAAGATCCAACTCCCTTTTCTCTTACGCCCTGCTTGGATTTACTTCTGCTCTAGTATCACTTGTAACAGACTCTGTAACAGCAGCAATTAATATGAACAGTTGGAATCCCAGTCACCTGACTTTGCACAGGAGAGATAATCAGTGTCAGACAGATGCAGACATGAGTTAAATGGTACATTTCCAATATTGGATGGGCTTTGTAGTTCTTCAGTCAACTCCCTGAGATCATACTGACAGGGACAACAAGAAGGATGTAAAATAAAATAATCAGTTGATGTTCTTACAACTACTAATTGTTTCTAGAAAGTGGAATCAATCAAATAATTTCAGAACAAACATCCTAATTGGCAATTCCAATGTGTCAGGTCTTCACTCTACCCAATATCTGTGCAACATTTGACATTGCTATTTTATATTCATGCAATGAATGCTGCTTTATTTTGTGTTTACATCTGTGTCCTTGGCCTTCGTTGAATAATATAGCTAACGAGTCTAGATTCATGTGTTGAATACAACCAACAGTAAAGATATGTCTTCTCCTCGCTCCTCCAGCTCTCAGTAGTCCTGTTTACTTCTATGGCTTCAAACAACACCAGTAGGAGACTTTGGCTCCCTTTCTCCTGCTCCACCCTCTTAACTGAGCCCTAAACTCACAAAACCAACTGACTTTTGATTACTCTCTCATTATCTTCCCTTGCAAACCAAAAGCTAACTTCCTAAAAGTAAAATTATTATCCTCATCCCGTTAAAATTTCCATCCTCCAGCCTTCCCCATCTTCATCAATGTTATCATTTTCTTTCTTGTGATGAAAGCAAAAAACCTCAAAGACAACTTTGATTATCACACTTCCTCACTCGGAACTTCCCTTTTATATTTCAAATCAGTCTTTCTCAAATCTTTCAGTCTACTCCTACCACTATTAGAATATTTTTCAGCCCATCTTCTAAATAAGAGATATACAGAATAAATAAGACTACATAAATCAATCTTATTTTTCTGGTATTCAATTTGTTTCTCATCTGGGGCTACAGATGCTAGTATGTATCTTCAGACACTCCCATAACACATGAAAGAAAGAAATCCATCTAAGTAATGTCAGTAATAGAGCCCCCAAACTGGCCAAATTTCAGCCTATTCCTGCTATTACTGCCTTCTCTAGGCTCTCATACTTCTCTGGGATAATGTTAACAGTGGACTTCTAACTGCATTTTCTTAATCGGATGTGTGTGTTTTTCTAATCCATCCCCACCCTGCCACCAGAATTGTATTTCCAGAATCCTCTCTAAATTCTTGAACTCATGCTCTCAAAAGTTTTCTATAGTTCCTCATTACTGATGGAAGAAAGTCTTAGCAAGACTTTCAGAGCATGCCGTATTCCATCTCAGCTGCATTTTTCAAAATTTCACAGTGACTCTAGTGACACCTCCTCTCTTCAGCTCCTTTCAGAGCACTTCTATTCTGAACCTTTGTTGATACTGTCTCTGCATCCTGGAATTCCATCTGTTTGATCACCTACTGAAATCCATGCAATTTTTCAAAGTCCAGCCTCAAATAATTAGCTTAGTGAAATCAATCACACTTCCTTTTTAAAGAATTATCCAGCATTTCTTTATCTCAAGTTCTCTAGCCTATGCTTGGTAGTTTAGAACGCTGTCATTCTAATCGTTTTTTAATTATTTTTCAGACTTCTATCATCTTTTGTTTCTGTAATTATGTCAGCCATCCCAATGTGGTTTTCTTCTATCAAATTTGAAAGAAGAAAACAATTATTTCTTACTTTTTAATTTTAATGAAAATTAAATTCATTTCCTGGAAAGTTCTTGACACACACGAGACACTTCATAAATTATACTTCAATAAATATTTTGCATTTAGAATAAGTAATTTGGCCAGTTTGGGGGCTCTATTGCTGTTATGATTTAAATGAATTGTTTTGTTTCATGTTTTATGTGAGTGTCTGAAGATATACTCTAGTTTCTGCAGCCCCAGATGAGAAGCAAATTGAACACCAAAAAAAGCAATTTTGATTTATGTAGTCTTATTTTTCTATAGCTCTTATTTAGAAGATGAGCTGAAAAATACCCTCTCAAAGCTACTTTTTTCTTGGCAGATGCTCTATTAGTGATAGATTAGAGTTAAAATAATGCAGATAGACTATAATATTATTGTTGATTTTATCTTTTTATAAGCCTATGCCAGTTTTCTTTGAATGATCAAATAGCATACCCAGTTTGTCTGGTTGGGAAGAGTAGAAAATTTCAAATACTCAATCTAATATAATAATAGTTTGTAGTGTGCCAAACGCTATTCTACATACTTCTCGTAAAATAACATGTTTAATTCTCAAAACACTCACACCTGGTAGATACTCTTAATATCCCCATTTTGCAGAGAATGGGATTGAGGGATTCGATGATTAACTGACTTGTTCAAAACACAGGGCTTATCAGCATTTAGAACCAGGATAGAAACCCAGGCACACTGATCTTTATTCCACGCTCTTTCGTGCTATGCTGTGCTGCCTTTCATTAATTGTTTAGAGGCATGTGCAACAGTAAATACACAGAATCAAATAAAGTGGGAACTGAATTGAGGTATTAAAAAGTTTAGTAGAGGGGCAAATTAAAGAGTGATTAATTTTGATTGGATTGTCAGAAATTGACTCACAGATGAGATGGCCACTTAGGAAACTCACAAGGGAGTAGCGCTGATTCTTCACCACCTTAAAAGGCAGATCGTGGACTTGTGGTTCTCACTATTCTTCATACACTTTATCCTGGATTCTAACAGCATCTTTTATTTCCTTCTACTTTTGCCATCTCACAGTATCATAGGCCCTTCCACACTTTTCCTGACTGCCTAACTATTGCAGAGTATAATTACATCAATAATTATTAAGCACTAGTTGGTGGCATACGTAAAAACATATATTTCTTTAACTTTATAACAAAATGCTATTTACCTAGCATTTCTGAACTCAGTGCATCATCAACATATAATAAA
Source organism: Pongo pygmaeus (assembly GCF_028885625.2). Lineage (NCBI taxonomy): Eukaryota > Metazoa > Chordata > Mammalia > Primates > Hominidae > Pongo > Pongo pygmaeus. The sequence goes on from NC_072378.2 coordinate 49,307,201, forward strand.
AACAAACCTAATATCATACTCTTATAGAGTTACATAGCAACCTTGACTTTCCTAAGAAATACTTTAAGCTTTACTACTTGTGGTTTTATGAACAAATGTCAGCTTTTATTGAACATTGCTTGAACCCTAGAAATTATGAAATATTTTATTTTAGCTACGTTAAGTAATAAGTAAGAATATTCAGGAAGTAATGATATTCAGGTAAAACACACACACACACACACACACACACACACACATGCATTTGCTAATTCATTTATTTTAGCTAGAATCTAAATAGACTTACCCTTCTTTTAATACATCTTCCAAAGATTACTAACTCTTTCCCTTCTCTGATTACTATTACACATCATTTGAGAGGTCTTTGACATTGGTGAGTACACATGTTTAAATGAGATGAGGAATGGCTTCCTGGAGAAAGGAGAGAAAGATAGAAATAAAAGCTATCGAAATCAGCTTATCTTTGAAAAATTGATATTAAAAACTAAAATTTACCTGTTTTGCATTTCCCAGCATGCAAGAGACTAAAAAGAGTGTGTGAGTTTTTGTGTGCATGTGAACACAGGTGTGCATAGTGGTAACAGTTAATGATATGTGCCAACTTGACTGAGCCATAGGATACTCAGATAACTGGTTTAACATTATTGCTGAGTGTATTTATGAGGGTGTTTTTGAAAAAAAAAATAGCATTTAAATCAATACACCAAATAAAGCAGGTGGCTTTCCCCGATGCAGGTAGGCACAATCAAATTCATTAAAGACCTAAACAGAACAAAAATCTGAGGGAGGTCAAACTCACTCTGCCTGACTCCTTGAGCTGAACACTGATCTTCTCCTGCCCACAACACTCCTGGTTCTCAGGATTTCAGACCTAGACTGGAATCTATACCATTAGATCTCCATTTCTCAGGCCTTCAATCTGCATCACCAGTTTTCCTGGGTCCCTAGGTTTCATACTGTGAAGCTTCTCAGACTCCATAATTGCATGAGCCACTGCTTTACAATAAATATCTTCCTGGGTATAGATATATCTATATATCTCCTGTAAGACATCACCATAACTGTGGCAATTTGATATATATGCTTACAATTCTGTACCTATTCTGTTTCTTTGGAGAGCTCTGACTAATGCAATGGCTTTTTAAAAAAATTTGGCCCAATGCAGATTTGCAGTGCACTATTAATTATGTTTCTTTTCTCTGCATTTGGAAATATAATTAGTCTATAGCTGTAAGCCAAGCTACAAGCCTTTTTATAACTTATTTCGCCTTTTTCAAATAGGAGATTTTTAAAATTTTGCACTGTATTGAGAAAAACTCCCAGGTCAGTAACAAAGGGAGCCCGTATGCTGACTGTATCCCTGCGGCTCAGAACTGTGCAGCATGGGGAGGTTTTCAGAGAGCAAATGGAACAGAGGGATAATGGGATCAATTATCATAAAATGACCAAGACAACTAGAGAAAAATATTCAGACTCCATTGACTTGCATAGCTGTGCCTCAGGCCAAGACAAGACAGAGCAATCAAAGATGACTTGAATCCTGAGATCTGAGGAAGAATAGAATCAAATAACAAGGATAATCATGGCACTTAGTACAGTTATAAGTGGTTCTATTAGAGTGCATTGATCTACCCTTGGGTACCCTTTTTCAAAGGTAGCCAGTTATAAATCATCCTTCCAAAGCTTGCTTACAACTTAAAATTCAAATGACTGGGTAGAAGTTTTATGTAATGGGCAATGAGTTACACTTCAGAGCACAGGTCTTTGAAGTTTTTATATTAATATGGTTAAGGTTTTACACTTTCAAATTCTCTGCATGTTCAATTTCTTTGCCAACTCTAGTTGTTATTTCTTTACATTAAAATAACTGTTAATATACATTCAGCTTTTATAATTTATTGAAATTTACTTTAACATACAATATTTGATTAATCATCACAACAATTCTATGAAGTAACAAGGGTTGGTATTACTATTCACAATGTTCTGGTGAGACTGAAACTCAGATTAATTAATTCGTGTGAAATAACTAGGCCAATATTTGACATCTTTGCTCTTTTTAATACTGTGTTCTTTCCAACTTCAGTCTTTCCCTCAGCATTAATCTAAGCAATCATTCCACCTGTCTGGGCCACCTTCATTTTCCATTCTGAATACCTACCATATTAAAAAAGTATAGCTTTCCTCAAACCTCAAATATATCCTCCTCTATCTTAGTGAAAAAACTGACTGTTAACTGCATAGGAGAAACAAATTGAGCCTCTTAGGCAAAAACATCTTCAATTTTCTATTGCATTATTTATTTGTCCTCACATTCTCATGTCTTTTTATTTAAGTTGCAAAAGAAGTATATATCCTTCTGATTAGCTAATTATTCTGTCTGTGCTTTTAATCTTGTACTATTCTGCCAATTGTTATTTTTCTCGTGTGTGTGTGTGTGTGTGTGTGTGTGTGTCTGTCTGTCTGTCATAGTTTGAGCTTCCCAGGAAAAGACTTTGAAACTCTGGGAAATGTATTTAGGAAGTTTTTAAAGTCCTTCTCTGAGATTAACATGTATGAAAAGTGAAGCAAGCAGGGTTAAAGAGTGTGATAAATTATATTGCAATGCAGTGGCCACAAAGCTTCAGCATATTTTGTAGATGCTCTAGAGTTGAGAGGGCCCTTCAAAGTTGTCTCAATTGAGGTAAGAGGCTAAATTTCTCCTGCTTATTAAACGATCATGGAATATGGGCTGCCCCCAAAATGAATGTATTCTTGGCAAGTAAACTCCCTTCAGCCAACCACAAATTATGAAGAAAGACTCAGTTTCAAGTTTCAGCAGCCAACACTTTTGGTACCTGAGGGTACACCACAGTGTTTCCTATGTTCTCTCTACTCTCTGGATCCTTATTCTAATTCAAATCACTCACATATCACAAAGAAAAACAGGGGAAGTTACCTCCATTTTTTTTCTAAGTGTCATTCTAGTTGCAACACTTTGTCTGTTTTCTCAAATAGCTAATTTTATTTTATTATTCCCAGCTTTATTTAAGTTTAGCTGACAATTTATAATTGTATATATTTAAGGTGAACAAAGTGCTGATTTACTGCACATATACATTGTGAAAATTCACCACAATCAAGCTGCTTAACATAACCATCATCTCAAGAAGTTACCATTTTCTTTCCCTTGTCTTTTTCTTCTCATTCTCTTCCCCCTTCTACTTCTCCTTCTCCTCTTTCTTCTTCTTCTTTTGCAGTGGGATTACTTAAGATCTCCCTTCTTAGCAAATTTCTTTTTCTTTTTTTTTATTGAGACGGAGTTTTGCTCTTGTTGCCCAGGCTGGAGTGCAATGGTGCTATCTCGGCTCACTGCAACCTCTGCCTCCCAGGTTCAAGTGAGTCTCCTGCCTCAGCCTCCCACGTAGTTGGGATTACAGGCATGTGCCACCACGCCCGGCTAGTTTTGTAATTTTAGTAGAGACTGGGTTTCTCCATGTTGATCAGGCTGGTCTTGAACTCCCGACCTCAGGTCATCTGCCCGCCTTGGCCTCCCAAAGTGCTGGGATTGCAGGCATGAGCCGCTACATCCAGCAGCAAATTTCAATTATGCAATACAATATTACTAACTATAGTAATATTATTGTACATTGGATCTTCAGAACTTATCTTGTATAACTGAAACTTAGTACACGTTCACCAACATCACCCCATTTCCCTTTACTTCCAACCCCTGGTAACCACCATTGTACTTTGTTTCTCTGAGTCTGGCTATTCTAGACACCAAATGCAAGTCAGGTCATACAGTATTAATCTTTCTGCATATGTCTTACTTCATTAGCATAATGTTTTCAGGTTAATCCATGTTGTCAAAAATGGATAGCCACATGCAGAAAAATGAAACTGGACCTTTACCACACACCATATAAAAAAAAATCAACTCAAAATGGATTAAAGACTAAAACTCAAGACCTGAAACCATGAAATTACTAGTAAAAAACAGAGAGTTAAAGCTTCTTGACACTGGTCTAGGTAATGATTTTTTGGATAAGCTACCAAAAGCATAGGCAACAAAAGCTGTAATAGACAATTGGGATTACATCACTATAAAGCTTCTGCACAGAAAAGGAATCAAGAGTAAAAAAGCAAGCTATGGAATGGAAGAAAATATTTGCAAACTGTATTATCAGAAAAGGGGTTAGTATATAAGACTCCTACAATTCAATAAGAAAGAGAAAAACACGTAACCTCATTAAAAAATGTTCAAAGGCATTGAATATAGATATTTCTCAGAAGAAGGCATACAGATAACCAACAGGTATATTAAAAGGTGCTGAACTTCACTAATCATCAAGGAAATGTAAATCAAAACCACAATGAGACATCACTCACAACTGTTAGAATGGCTATTATTAAAAAGACAAAAGATAAAAAGTGTTGGCAAGGATGTGAAGAAAAGGGACCCCTTGTACACTGTTAGAATGTAAATTGGGACAGCCATCATTGAAAGCAGTATGAAAGGGCCTCAAAAAATTAAAAATAGAAGTACCTTATAATCCATCAACTCCACTTCTGGGTATACATCCAAAGGAAATAAAATCAGTATCTCAAAGAGATAACTGTACTCTCTTGTTTATTTTAGCATTATTGAAACAGCTAATTTTAAGCAAATAATGTTTTCGGCTCTTTTTCCCCTTCCCACTTTTTTTTTTTTTAATTTTACTTTAAGTTTTGGGATACATGTGAAGAACATGGAGGTTTGTTACATAGGTATACACCTGCCATGGTGGTTTGCTGCACCCTTCAACCCGTCATCTACATTAGATATTTCTCCTAATGCTATCCCTCTCCTAGCCTCCCACCCCTCAACAGACCCTGGTGTGTGATGTTCCCCTCCCTGTGTCCATGTGTTCTCATTGTCCGACTCCCACTTATGAGTGAGAACATGTGGTGTTTGGTTTTCTGTTCCTGTGTTATTTTGCTGAGAATGATGGTTTCCAGCTTCATCTATGTCCCTGCAAAGGACATGAACTCATCCTTTTTTATGGTTGCATAGTATTCCTTGGTGTATATGTGCCACACTTTCTTTATCCAGCCCATCATTGATGGGCATTTGGGTTGGTTCTAAGTCTTTGCTATTGTGAATAGTGCTGCAAAAAACATACATGTGCACGTGTCTTTATAGTAGAATGATTTATAATCCTTTGGGTATATACTGGGTGTATACTTTGGGTATATACTTTGGGTATATTACTGGGTATATAATCCCAGTAATGGGATTGCTGTGTCAAACGGTATTTCTGGTTCTAGATCCTTGAGGAATCATCACATTTTCTTCCACAATGGTTGAACTAATTTACATTCCCACCAACAGTGTAAAAGCGTTCCTATTTCTCCACATCCTCTTCAGCATCTGTTGTTTCCTCACTTTTTAATGATCGCCATTCTAACTGGTATGAGATGGCATCTCATTGTGGCTTTGATTTGCATTTCTCTAATGATCAGTGGTGATGAGCATTTTTTCCTATGTGTGTTGGTCGCATAAATGTTTTCTTTTGAAAAGTGTCTGTTCATATCCTTCACCCACTTTTTGATGAGGTTGTTTGTTTTCTTCTTGTAAATTTGTTTAAGTTCCTTATAGATTCTGGATATTAGCCCTTTGTCAGATGGATAGATTGGAAAAATTTTCTCCCATTCTGTAGATTGCCTGTTCACTCTGACGATAGTTTCTTTTGCTGTGCAGAAGCCCTTCAGTTTGATTAGATCCAGTTTGTCAATTTTGGCTTTTGTTACCATTGCTTTTGGTGTTTTAGACATGAAGTCTTTGCCTATGCCTATGTCCTAAATGGTATTGCCTAGGTTTTCTTCTAGGGTTTTTGTAGTTTTAGGTCATATGTTTAAGTCTTTAATCCATCTTGAGTTAATTTTTTCATAAGGTGTAAGGAAGGGGTCCAGTTTCAGTTTTCTTCATATGGCTAGCCAGTTTTCCTAACACCATTTATTAAATAGGGAATCCTTTTCCCATTGCTTGTTTTTGTAAGGTTTGTCAAATATCAGATGGTTGTAGATGTGTGGCGTTATTTCTGAGGCCCCTGTTCTGTTCCACTGGTCTACATACATCTGTTTTGGTACCAGTACCATGTTGCTTTGGCTACTGTAGCCTCGTAGTAGGCTAGTTTGAAGTCAGGTAGGATGATGCCTCCAGCTTTGTTCTTTTTGCTTAGGATTGTCTTGGCTGTACAGGCTCTTTTTTGGTTTCATATGAAATTTAAAGTAGTTTTTTCTAATTCTGTGAAGAAAGTCAATGGTAGCTTGATGCAAATAGCATTGAATCTATAAATGGCCATTTTCATGAAATGAAGTCTTCCTATCCATGAGCATGGAATTTTTTCCATTTCTTTGTGTCCTCTCTTATTTCCTTGAGCAATGGTTTGTAGTTCTTCTCGAAGAGGTCCTTCACATCCCTTATGAGTTGGATTCCTAGGTATTTTATTCTCTTTGATGCAACTGTGAATGGGAGTTCACTCATCATTTGGCTCTCTGTTTGTCTGTTATTGGTGTATAGGAATGCTTGTGATTTTTGCACATTGATTTTGTATCCTGAGACTTTACTGAAGTTGCTTATCAGCTTAAGGAGATTTTGGGCTGAGATGATGGGGTTTTCTAAATATACAATCATGTCATCTGCAAACAGAGACAATTTGACTTCTTTGCTTCCTATTTGAAATACGCTTTATTTCTTTCTCTTGCCTGATTACCCTGGCAAGAACTTCCAATCCTATGTTGAATAGGAGTGGTGAGAGAGGGCATCCTTGTCTTGTGCCAGTTTTCCAAGGGAATGCTTCCCGCTTTTGCCCATTCAGTGTGATATCGGCTGTGGGTTTGTCATACATAGCTGTTATTATTTTGAGATACGTCCATCAATACCTCTTCATTGAGAGGTATTGAGAGTTTTTAGCATGAATCCCCTTCCCACTGTTCAACTTTCATAATAATCTTATTCTACATGTTGTCTTAAAGACTATTGTGAGTTGTAGTAGCTGTTTTCTATACTTTTATGACTCTCAAGCCAATATCTTTAATATACATTTTTTTCTGAATAGTCTCTATTGTTATATTTTTAAATGCCAGTTGGGAATCTCTCCCTGGACATTATACAGCCTTAAAGCTCAACATATTCAAAAAATGAAATGGCAGCAGTAATCATTCATTTCTCTAAGCAAAACCCCCCAAATATCAGACACTTTCTTCAATGTCCTCATTCATATCTCTACCTGTTGCATAAAAATAATATGTGGAGGATGCTGAAATGGCATACAGTACTATTTTCTGTGAATAATCACAGTTCCATAGCTAACACAGAAGCCAGAAGGGTTTGTCTGCATACTTGTTTGTTTAATTTTAATTATGAATCTAATGAGCAGAGGCTGTATCGTTACCCTAGAATGTACTGTATTTTCTTATCTGACTACAGTAATGAGAAAATTATTGGACATAATTGAAGCAAAAAGAGGACATAAAAACAAAATAGAATATGATGGGTTTACTAAAATAAGCTCTATTGCCTGAGAAAAGAAATAAATTAAATATTAACTTCATCTGATGACTGATATTATTTTGTTTCATTAACAGTATATAAAATTAACTTCTTGTACAAGCTTTTTTAGTACATAAAATATGCACAAACTAGTGGAGTTAATATTAAATCTGTATGAAAGCTCAGGAGCATTCCCTTAATTATTATAAACTAACATTTTTGTGACTGGTCAATGATGAATAAACATTCCGTTGAAGAGATAGAACACAAATTAATTAATAAGCAAATAAGTCTGTGTTTGATGTTTTTGGGGCCAAGCGCTGAGCCCGGCAAATCAGTACTGAAAAAAAAATGCATACATATGTGTGTGCAGGAAAACTGACATATGAAATAAGCAGAACAATCAGTGATCAATCCAGCATTACATTTTACAAAGTATAAACACAGTTGGTTTTTAAGAAGAAAGTGATGAGTATGGGCTGAGACATTTGGAAAAAGCAGAAATTTGAATCTGGGTCTTGGAAGACAAGAATTTATGCAGGTGAAAGGAATAGAACAGGAATATATCTAGGAAACAAAAAAACACAATCAGGAACATGGAAATTGAAAGCATGGCATTTGAAGGGAACAGGAAAGAGAAGCCCAGAATTTAAACCAATTTCTAGAGAGAGATTACAGAGGCTTGTGAAAGGCATCTAGAACTGGGCAACAAAAACTGAAGAGTTCAGCCTCATCCCCTGCTCCTGTTGTCTTTTTAGTGTGGATCAGGGTACTTTTGCTTCACTGTGCCTGAATTCACTCACTTTCCAATGAGGACAACATGAGTCTTGCCTCTGCCCCTGTAACTGTAGAAATGAAATGAGATAATCCCTATGGCATTGCATTTTATACTGTAAAGATCTCCATAAAGGGGATATTATTAATGGTCAAAATTAATATTCCTTCCCACATGCAGGATGTGTTACTCCAGACACAATTAGGGTTGCTGCTGCTGCTGCTGCTGTTGTTGTTTTAATTAGCTGCATGGAGTAGGTTGTTACAAACGTGGGGTAGATTAAATAATTTGAGTGCAATATTTCCCCCTATGTAGAGAAACACATCCAGATCCCTTTATACAAAAACAACCTGCCTACAGAAACTGCTTGATTGTTTTGGTTGTTTTGTTGCTTGCATCTTCATTTTATTATATTTTGTGTTGCTTATTTTCCTAGACACTACGGAGATGTCCAAGAGAGCATATGACTGATGTGATGGAAAGAAGCCTGAATTCCTGTCTGTTATGGGTAAAATTGTGTCCTCCAAAAATTCATATGTTGAAGTTGTAACACCCTAGTACCTCAGAATGTGACATCATTTGGAAATAGGATAGTTGCAGATGTAATTAGTTTGGTTGAAATGAAGTGGGCCCCAAATCCAATATGATTAACGTCCTTTAAAAAGAAGAAATTTGGAAACATACACACACAGGAAGAATGCCATGTGAACATGAAGACAGAGACAAGAGTGAAGCAACTACAGGCCAGGGAACACCATAGATTGTCAGAAAACCACCAAAAGCTAGAAGAGAGACATGGCATAGATTATCTGAACCAACCCTGCTGGCACTTTGATTTTGGACTTTTGGCCTCCAGGACTATGAGACAATAAATTTCTGTTGTTTAAGCCACCTCATTTGAGGTACTTTGTTCTGGCAGCCCTAGGAAACTAATACAACGAAATCAGATCCACATTCAAGTATTGACTCTATTTTATACCTACTGCATAAACCTTGATCAAGTCACACAATAGCTTTGAATTTCCTTAAAAGAATGTGAGAACAGATGGACACAGGGAAGGGAACATCATGCACCAGGGCCTATCAGGGGGGTAAGGGGCTAGGGGAGGGACAGCATTAAGAGAAATACCTAGTGTAGATGACAGGTTGATTGGTGCAGTAAACCACCATGGCACTCGTGTAGCTACGTAACAAGCCTGCACATTCTGCACGTGTATTTCAGAACTTAAAGTGTAATAATAACAATAATAATAACATAATATGTACTCTTGCTACCTCACAGCTCTGCATGGATCAAGTAGGTAATATTGCAAACAAATTCTGTAGATGATAAAAATGCTATGGCATTTTTATGTGGTTACTCATATGAATAAAAGTAACCGAAATTGCTTATCAATAAATTTCTTTTTATTTGCAATGTTCTGTCACAACTACAGAAGGTATATATTATACATAACCATGGCTTACAACACATCATCTTTTAAATGTGTCAGACACATTTAGGCACACACTTGTAGGCATTCTGTATATTGAAATTCATATGATATAATCATAATCTTGACACTATTTGACTTGTTTTTTCCAGATGTTGGCATGGGACACATTACTATATTCACTGCAATTGGCTGCTGGGATTAAACAAATTCTTGAGACTCTATTTTATGCTTCAAAAATATGTGTGTGTATATACTGTATGCCTTATAATATATATATGTGGGTATAGGTATATATGTAGGTGGGTATGTGTATATATGCGTGTGGGGTATGTGTGTATGTGTGTGTGTGCCTCCTTATTATTCAGTTTTAGCCCATGTGTACTCCTTATCTAAAGTATATTATTAATGCATAGAGGTGTAATGTCTCTGCTATATTTTCATAAGTGACAAGTGTTTCTGTGACTCTAAGGAATAGAAAATGCTGACGAAAAAAGACAGTTTGTTAGGCCTAACTCAGACAAGAATAAATAGGTCATAACACTGTGGAGTTCTACAGAAACAACTGAATATTGCCTGAAAAAATTATGTAGTATAATCATTGTGCTGACATTAAAAGAAAAGAAAAACTCTCAGAAAAAAAAATAATCAAAGGTTGCTGACTTCCCTTTGCCAGATATGCAAGCGAATGAGTTTAGCTCCAGTAGGTGTGACTGATGACTAAGATGAGAAGCCCTGAAACAGAGGAGTAGGTTCTGGTAGTGGTTAGATTGAAGAATCTAGCTTATTTTTAAGAGATCTGGCTTATTTTTAAGCCAGTGATATACTTTGACATTCTGAAATGAGATTTCTTTATAACTGGAGTTGGGAATAGAAGAGCTACAGTGTGGCTTTTATATGCATATTATTAGTACATATTTACTTATATATAATACATGTATATTATTATGGTCAATAGGTTCTTTAAATATATGCAATTTCATCACAGTGTTTACCTAGAGCACTCTTAGATTTTTTTCTAGAATTGTTATAGTTCAGACCTCTAATCTGTCTTCTCTTTTAACCTTCTTTCTATGACTCTTCCTTTTCTAGGATCATTTCTTGGTTTTCACATAAATAGAAATATTTATTTATTTTTGGTATTAATTCCATATTGTAGCTGCATAACACTTTCCATATTTAAAGTTTGCATCTTATATATTTTTGTGTCATGCTGACCATATGCAAGTCATTTAAAATATCAGTTGATTGTTATAGAGGATCTTTGCATCACTGAAAACAAATATAATATTGATTATATCTTTTCATTTGTAAGAATATATTTACTGGCCTATTTTAAAAAACTAAACAAATAGCATTTAGCAAGTCTACAATTGACTTCCTCAAAGACCTTCAAAGCATTTTTAGTCTCATTGATCCTTATGTCATCTTTAAGATTACCTCTATGTGCAAAATCAATTCAACTGCAGTGATAATCAAGTGAGAAATAAAGCCATTCACTTAGGCAAATACAAAACAATTTTGACTTTCAAAAACAATTCTGAGTTTTGGAAGAGTGTGCCAGTATAAAGTCAGATAGAAGACTTAAAAGTTAGGCTACGGGGTAGGCAAATAAACTTATTTTCAAAAGACAGTAATTGAGGGATCTAGAAATAAGAAGATAAGTATAATAGCTAGTTTAATTTTATGCATTACCTAATAGTAAGCTATTAGATGAGAATCTTCATTCCTCTGCTTTTCAGCCCCCATTGTCTCATGTGGCCACTCCACAGATGAATGGGAATGGTTTATATCAGTGCTTCTGAGTGCCTTGACTGGCCCTAGTGCCTTTTCTCCAATTTTGTGCAAAGATGCAAAATAAGTTTTGGGAAATATATAATCCATTAAAGGGAAAGACAAGCCAGGGATTAACCAGGGACTATATGCCTTATTTTCTATCAGCTGTTTCACTGATTTCTTGTTTATTTCAACATATATGCCATTCTTCCTAATAAGAAAGACAATTGAATCATTTGTCTCACTGAGGAATATTAAAATATATATGCTCTTTTTGCCCTCCCCAAAAGTAAATTTTTCATGACCTTTTATTTTAATAAATAGTGATGTTTGCCTCATACAGAAAATTTTTACTATGAAAGTAAAAGTGTCATTTCTCTGCGGAACTAATGTGTTGCAGAAGAAGGATTATTGACTTAGGGGCTAAAAATCCTAAATTTAAATCTTATCTCCCTGCATTTTATTTTTTATTTTCACCAGGTTCCCTACTGCTTTATCTAAAATGATGCTTATTTATAAGTTATAGGATTGTTTGGGGAAATTGATTACATAATAAAAGCAAAGCACTTGGCAAAAGGAATATTTTTATAAATATTAATTACCATCTTTTATACTCATTGCTGCCCATTGCCCATATCCCACACTAAACATAACTTTTCTTAACAGATTCCTATCAAATACATCATATCTGAAAACATCATAGGACATTACATTCAACTTCTCCAAGAGAACAGATATCCTGTAGGAAAACTTTCAATCACAGTTCATTAAAATAGTACAACCCGTTTCTGTCAACTTTGAGCGATGAGCTCTCTGCTGTTCTTTTGATTATATAAAATCAATGGAATCTTTAATATGTATTTAATATCTTCAGGCTCCTCCACAGGTTACCTCTGAGTAAAGCAGCAGAAGTGATTCATCAAGGCATATAGTTGTGTGATTCCAGAAAGACAAGGAGAGTTCAGAAAACTGGCTCTGCCTCTAATTCATAATCTATTCTTTCCTCAGATAATGTGAAAAGTTCTAACATCTTTAATACTGATCTAAGTCGGTATTATCCTTTATGGTAAAAAAGGTTGCCCTATGAATAATGAAGATTCCCTGTATGTTTTAGGACTAAATTGGAATCTAAACGTGCAAGTTGTTTGCACAAAGTCCATTCTCTCTTGTATGGGCCTAAAATTTAGGACCTTTGTAACAAACGTACTTGTCATTTCATTCCCTGATCATTTTAAACTTAGTTAATGGATTCTGGAAAATTCAGAATGGTATATTCATTACTGTGTGGATTTGGAATACTTCACTGTACCTTCCACTGACATTAATGATTAAAACAATCTTAATTATCTTGCTTGAGTTTAGTTACAGTTTGATAATCCAGTTTGGTTTCATGTTATTTTTTTCCTCTGCTTACAGGGAGATTTTAGAATTGTGTGATCTGGGATGTTTACCCATTCTCCAATTTTGTTTATTTTCTTTATTTTAAAACATTGTTTTTCATCAACATTTATGTAACACTGTACTTGCATTTGCATTTGACACTTCTCTAATCCATGTGCCGTAAGGCTGTTATGCCACACTATCTAAAGTAATTTGCAGTATGGTGTTAACGAAACTCATGTCATAATTTGATGCCCTACATAGAACCTTGAAAATAAAATAATATCTGTGTTCCAAAGGCACAGACCACAGATGTATCACAGGCACATATTGGATATAATGGAGGTAACACAATGACAATTTTTCATTTTTGTCAGAAAAATAATCATGTGTTCTTCTAATGCTGAATGGATAATCAAGTTTTACATAAAGTAGACCATTCCAAAGTGGAACAATGTCAAAGTTTTAGGGCAAGTCGTTTCCTCCAAATGGTATCTGAAATTTCCTTTATAAGACAAAATGACATTAATTTCAAATTTAAAGATGAAGTTAAATAGCACAGTCCTCCTAGAGAAGAGGCACAGTGAACAAGTCATCTCACAGGACCACTGATTTTGGACGCTTGGCAAACCAGAGAGTACATAACCACAGAGCCAAAGCACCAGAGGAAAGCATCTCAAACTTGAGGTGAAAAATGATTTTAATGTAAGTGATGTTTGGTGTTTTGAATAATAAAACCATGAAAGGTTATTCTATTTATTGAATAATGACTCAATTTGCAATAACACTCTTGATTACTAATGGAAGTATTAAAAACTATCAAGCATTATAAACTAAATTTTAGGGCATGCATGTCTATATAGGAATAGGTATATATCCATTGAAAATGTCTGCTTAAGTTCATTGAAATATATGTACAGGAATGTGTCATAAGAGCATAGTATCACCATAATAGCAAAAAACTCAAAACAACTAAAATGTCCACCAAACTTAGAATGGCATATTCATAAAATGTGATAATGTATAAAACTAAAATTAATCTACAGCTATACCTAACAACTTGGAAAGTTCTCATACACAAAACATTAATCAAAAAAAGAATCAGATACAAAATAGTACATTGTTATAAAATTCACAATATCTAAGACTATCCTGTATTATTTAAGGTTAAATTCTTAGGAGGTCATAGCATAAAAAATGGTGATCAGTGTTTTCTATTTAATTATATAAAAATGCAGAGGTCAATATACACCATGGAATACCATGCAGCCATAAAAAAGATCAAGATCATATCCTTTGCAGGGACATGGGTGGAGCTGAATGCCATTATGCTTAGCAAACTAACACAGGAACAGAAAACCTAATAGTGCATGTTCTCACTTGTAAGTGGGAGCTACAGGATGAGAACACATGTACACAAAGAGAGGAACAAGACACACTGTGCACTTTCTGAGGGAGGAGGGTGAGAGGAGGAACAGGACAAGGAAAAATAACTAATGGATACTAGGCTTAATACCCGAGTGAAGAAATAATCTGTACAACAAACCCCCATGACACAAGTTTGCCTATGTAACAAACTTGCACTTGTACTCCTGAACTTAAAATGAAAGCTTAAAAAAAAATGCAGAGGTCAGATTACTGGTAATCCTTGTGGCAAGGAAGGGTATTGGTTGGAAAGAAAATAATGAAGAATTTTGAGACTGTGATGTATTATTTGGTGGTATTCACTTTATGCTATATCATTTTGAGCTGAATTCATTTTAGAGAAACTTTTCTAAATTTGTCATATATTTCATATATCTAATGTTCAAATAATTTTCATATATTTTCAAAAATTTCTTCAGAGCTGAGTATTGGCCTGTACATGATTTGCATTCACAGAGGGAATATGAAAGTGAATGAGCATACTGTACAGAAGAGCTACATATTAAATTACAGTCTCCTTCCCTTTTATGTTGTTTAATTGGTATCCAATATTTTAAATAAACCCACATGGATATGTGTGTGCATGGATGCATATGTGTATATATGAATGGAACAACTCAGTACTTTAACAGCTGAACAATTTATAGCTTATTGCAAAACCTGAAATTTAGAACTAGGTGCTACCATTAACTTCATCATGTTATAGTAATTGACGTGACCTAATTTTAAATGGTCAGACAACTATCTCACAAAATTTTCTTAGGAACTAATTTCAAATATAAAGAAATCATATTATCATGATCCCATATTTTATCAAAATTGAAATGCATCTTAATATAATCTTGACATTTACAATATTTTTACATTTTTTAAATTGTTCTTTTTATTATTTGAAAAAAGGAAGTAGGTATGGCTGAGAATAGAAAAAAAAACTTAGAAAAATAAAGTCAACTTAGTGTCATGTTTTCCATGATAGAGGGTAGGACAGCAGTGAGTATCACAGATATTTTATTCCACTTTGACCTTCCACCACTTATCAGTCACATCCATATTTATATCTGTTTGCTTTGCTTCCTCAGGGGCATCTACTCTCTAAATATGGCCTCCCTATCTCAGCATCTCTTATTGACTTTTTGCTAATCTTATTATTTCTGCTAATATTTACTCTGCATGTCATTTTTGCTTTCCCAGCAATATACATTGATGTTCATCCCTGAGGAATGTTTACATTACCAGCCCAAACAAATGAAATTAGAGAAGTAAGGTGGTCAAGCCTAGATCCTCATTGAACAAAACAGCAAACATCTACTTGGAGGGCATAGCAAAGAACTTAAACTGGGATCAGCATGTAAAGCCAGTATTGACAACAGTGACTCAAGGCCTGTTTTTGCCATGTTTTGGTATATTTTCATCTTTTAATAAGTTCCCAGCTTAAGCCTTAAGAGAAATCAACAAGTAAAAATCTTACTGGGAAATAAAACCAGAAAAGTAAGTGCTTTGCTTTGTTTTTAACATTTCAGTGTGGAGGAAAGGCTATAATCTTTGGATTCCAACAAATTTGGAATCAAATTCAAGCTCTTTCATTTAATAGGAGTATTATCTTAAATTCATAAACCCTAGTGCATTTATCTGGAAAACAGAGAGAGTAATCCTTGAGACCTTATCCTTAGAATTAAATAAGATTTTAGTTGTAAAGTGCCCTGTGCTTTTTTGACATTAACTATTAGTAATCAAGTGTTATTAAATGGCTGTTATTACTTTGACTTTAATGACATTAATTAACTGTTATTATTGCCTCTGCTGCTTAATTGTTTTCACACTCCCACCCTCTGTTGCTGCTCTTACATCATCCCTATTTCCACAACAAGGGAAATCACCGGAGTTTCCATTCTCTTTGTCGTGGTTGTAGAAGAGGTATTGGCTTCCTAAGGCTCTCATATTGAATTGCAAGTTTTAATAGAATGGAGGGAGAGTGAGATACGGAAAAGAAAGGAAGGTGAATTTAGAAGAATAGAGGATGGCAAAAATAAATGATATGTAGGTAGATAAATGATAGATCAATATTTATGTTAGATGATAGGTTTATGTTAGATAGATAGATAGATAGATAGACAGATAGATAGATAATAAAAGCTATATGTGTATCTCCTGCTAAGGAAGGCTTATGCTGAAGGTGGTTTTGCTCCTGTATTTGAAGGCCTACAAATCCCCTTATCCATATTTGTATATGAATTCAGAAAATAATTACAAATAAACTTTTTTTGGATTGTTTTATACATTTCTTTATATATGAGTGAGGATTTTGAGAGTATAACATTGTAGCATATTAAAAATATAATATTGATATGCAATAATGTTAAAGTGATACAAAGTGACTTTTAATGGAAAGTAACAGTTTCTTACCATACTCTTCTCTATCTCCAGTTTTATTTCTCTGTTAAACAAGTTTTTATTATTTTAAATATTTCTTCTGATATGTACTTTGGTATGTCTTAACAGCATTTACATCATGTTTTTAGAGTTTTCAATTTTACTAATGTATTGCCTTCTTCCTACAACTATGTAGGGCTTTGGTCACTTATGATGCCATTCCCACCCTCCTTTCGTTTTTTTTTCCCCAAAATAGTCTTATTGTTACTTTGTGGTACATTATTGATTACACGTCTATTCATTATTTTGTAACTCTCAACTATTTCAGTTCCTAAATTCTCACTCATCTTTCTACCCAAATTCACCTTCTAGAGAATTTCCTAAGAAAAGACATGTAAAGAACCCACTATTTCATTCATTACATACACAAAATACCTGTGATTTGCCTTTATTCGTGCATAACAGCAAGACTTACTATGGAATTCTAAGTTAAAATCATTTGTCTCCAGAAATTTGAAAAGCTCCTTTAATTGACTCTTAGTTCCAGTTCTTGCTGTTGAAAATCTTGATGACAGTGCGGATTTTTTGTTTGTTTGTTTGTTTTTGAGACGGAGTCTCACTCTGTCGCCCAGGCTGGAGTGCAATGGCATGATCTCAGCTTACTGCAAGCTCCGCCTCCCGGGTTCACACCATTCTGCTGCCTCAGTCTCCCGAGCAGCTGGGACTACAGGCACCCGCCACCACGCCCAGTAAATATTTTTGTATTTTTAGTAAAGACGGGTTTCACCGTGTTAGCCAGGATGGTCTCGATCTCCTGACCTCGTGATCCACCCGCCTCGGCCTCTCAAAGTGCTCGGATTACAGGTGTGAGCCACAGCTCCCGGCCAATGTGGATTTTTTTTATGCCTCTGTAGATGTCTTTTATTTTTCCTCTTTGGAACTGTATACAATGTTCCTATTTTCTCATTTTTTCAAAGAAATATATTTAAGGATGTGTTGCCTCCATCCCATTTGCTGAACTTCACAATAAAAAAACTTAGTCATTTAGCTCTAGAACATTCTTCTGTACTGTTTATAAAATAATGTACCCTCTTCTGTTTTCCACTCTTCATGTTTTTTCTCTTTAAGCAGATTTTAATTAAACATCTTTAATTAGATGTTTAATCCTTAGTGTCTATTCTCTTCCCTATTATCAATTTCTGCCTTTTTCTTCTGCTTTCTTGGAGATGTCCTCTGCTTTGCTTTTCTACTCTTAGGTATGTTTCTTCTTTTATTTTCAGAAATGAATTTTCAATTTTGAAAAGCTCTTTAATGTTAACTGATTGATCCTTTTAATTATATTATATTCTTGTTTTATATGTGAGGTAGAATGGAATTTCTTTGTGTAGACCAATTATTTATGTTCTTGAATTTAAAAACGTATTTTATTTCCTTTTTTTTCCTCTTCAAATGTTTGAGGAGCTTTGTTTTATGTTTAATAACAAAGGAACAAAAAAGTAGCTGTAAGAAATACATACATGGGGAGGTGTTTTTAACTAACAGATGGTAGAAAAGGAAAGCAGAGCAAAACAATTTGGAAAATTTGCAGTCAAGACTTATGGTAGAGAAAAGGCAGACTGAGTAGCAATCACTTGCTAGAGAGATTAGTATGACTAAAAGGGAGCCAAGTGCTAATATATAAGACAATGGTAAAAAGGCCTTGAAGACATTTCAGTAATCTTTGGGACAGCCCCTCCCATCACAGGTACAGAGGCCTAGGAGGAAAGAGTGCTTTTGGGGGCCAGGTCCAGGGTGCTGCTCCCATGCTCAGCCTCAGGACACCGCTTCCTACATCCTGGCCACTCTGATTCCAGCCTTGGCTCAAAGGGCCCCAGGTACAGCTTGGACTGCTGCTTAGAAGAGTGCTGGCTGATACAAGCCTTGATGGTTTCCATGTTGTGTTAAGACAGCAGGTACACAGAATGCAAGAGTGAAGGAGGCTTCTCAGCTTTCACTTAGATTTCAGAGTATGAACGGGAAAGCCTGGTTCTCAGGCAGAAGCCTGTTGCAGACACACAGCTCCTGCAGGCATTCTTTACTAGGGAAGTGTTGAAGAGAAATGTGGAGTTGGAGTCCCGAAACAGATTCCCCACTGGGGCACTGCCTAGTGGAGCTGTGGGAAAGATGCCACTGACTCCCAGACCTGAGAATAATAGAGCCAGAATCAGCTTGTATCCTGAGCCTGGAAAAGTCACAGACACTCATCTCCAATTCATAAGAGCAATCATAGGTGCTACAACCTGCTAAGTCACGGGGTAGAACTGCTTAACGCTTTCGGAGCCCAACCCTTGCACCACTGTGTCCTAGATGCAGGATATGGAATCAAAGGAGATTGTTTTGTAGCTTTAAGATTTAATGACTGCCCTGCTGGGTTTCAGACTTGTGTGGGACCCCGTTGCTCCTTTCTTTGGCCAATTTCCCTCTTTTGAAACGGTAGTGTTTACCCAATGCGTATACCACCATTGTATCTTAGAAGTAAATAACTTCTTTTTGATTTTATAGGCTCATAACCATACCTTGAGCCTCAGATGAGAATTTGGACTTTGGACATGGGACATTTAATTTGATACTGGAATGAGTTGAGACTTTTGGGGACTATTGGGAAGAGATGATTATATTCTAAAATATGAGAAGAATATGAGATTTAGAGAGCTAGGAGTAGAATGACATTGGTTGAATGTATGTTCCCTCCAAATCTCATGTTAAAATGTGATTCTCAATGTTAGAGGTGAAGCTTACTGTGAGGCAATTGGATCATGGAGGCAGATCCTTCATAATGGCTTAGCACCATCCTCTTGGCGATGAATAAGTTATCACTCAGTTAGTTCACGTGAGACCTAGTTGTTTAAAAAGAGCCTGGGATCTCCCCCACTCTCACTCTCGCTCCCTCTCTGGCCATGTGATTCACTGCTGCCTTTTACCTTCTGCCATGACTCTAAGCTTCCTGAGGCCCTAACCAGAAGCAAATGACAGCACCATGCTTCCTGTAAATCCTGCAGAACTTTGAACCAGTTAAACCTCTTTTTAAATTAATTCATAGTGTAAGGTATTCCTTTATAGCAATACAAGAAAAAACTAACACGTGTGTGTGTGTGTGTGTGTGTGAGAGAGAGAGAGAGACTATCACCACAACCAAGAAAAAGAACATATTCATCATTCCAAAAACTTTCCCATTGCCCTTTGTAACCCTTTCCTTCCACCATATCCCCAGGCAACCACAAATTGGTCATCACAAAAGATAAGTTTACATTTTGTAAAATTTTGTATACATGGAAACATACACTCAAACACTATATATTATTTTTGTGGTTGAAATATTTTGTAATTATTTTGAATTTCATTTACATTATAGCATGGATCAGTAGTTAACTCCCTTTTATAGTTGAATAATATTTCATCTTTTACCTATTTTTATTCACTTATTGAACAACTTTTGAACTGTTTACAGTTTTTAGTTATTACAAATAAAGCTGCTACAAACATTTTTGTTTAAGTCTTTGTGTGGAAAAAATCTTTCATTTCTCTTGGGCTAATAGTGGGAGAGTGGGATCAGATGGTAGCTTATACTTCATACAAAGTTGCCAAAATATTTCCAAAGTGTTAATGTCACTTAACATTTTCACCAACAAGGTTTGAGAATCTTAATTCCTCCATTTTTTTGACAATACTTGGTGCATATGTCTTTCTAATTTTGATCATTCTGATAAATGCACAGTGGCATCACTTTGTGGTTTTAGCTTGCATGTCCCTAATTACGAATATTTTGATTATGTTTTAGTTTGCATATCTGCCATTGCTTTTTATACCTTGGTGAGGTGTCAGTTCAGATATTTTGTGTATTTTTAAAAAGCGTATTGTTGTCTTATTACTGAGTGTATGAACACAAACATACTTGCACACACACATATAAAGTTTATGTGTGTGTATATGTCAGTATATATCAAATACTTTATCACACATAAAATGTACATATATTTTGTCCAGTCTGTGGTTGTCATTTCATGCCCTCAAGAGGGTCATTTGAGGAACAGAATTTTAAAAAATGTTGATGAAATATAATTTCTCAAACTGTTCCTTTATTGATCATTCTTTTGGTATTGTGTTGAAAAAATTTTGTTTCAATCAAGGTGACAAAGGTTTTATCCTGTATTAACTTCTAGAAGTTTATACATTTATAACTTACATTTAGATCTATAATAAATTACGTAGTAATTTTTATTTATGGTATGAAATGTAAATCTAACTTTTTATTATTAGAAATTGTCATATGGCTATCTAAATAGGCCATCAACATTTAGACCATCTTTTGTCCAAAAAAAAAATTTTACACTAATATTGAAAGCAATTAACCACACATGTACAGGCCTACTTTTCAAATATTTATTTTGTATCATTGATCTGTTTGTATATCTTTATGCTGATATAACACTGTCTTGATTACTGTAATGTTCACTCTCTAATATTGCCCTTTTTCAGAGGCATTTGGCTGCTTTAGTTTCTTTGCACTTTCATATGAATTTTAGAATTGGCTTGTCAGTTTTTATAAAAATACCTGTTGTGATTGTAATTGAGATCACAATGAACCTATTAATCAGTTTAGAAATAAATAATAGCTTGAATATGCTGAGGTCTTTTAACACAGTATTAGAGCTCTCCTTTGATTGAGAGTTGCTTTGTTTTCTTTCATATGTAGTTTGTAGTTTTCAGTGCACAGGTTTTTCTCATCATTTGACAAATTTATTTCCAAATAATGTATATTTTGATGCTATTTTAATTGGTATTATCTATGTACTTTAACTTCTGATTGCTTGTGTATAGAAACACAATTACTTTTGGTATATTCACCTTGTGTATGGTAAACTTTGTAAACTCACTTATTATTTGTAGAAGCTTTTACATGATTTAAATTTTTACATAGATGATCACATAATCCATGTGATCATCTTTCCTTCTTTACTTCTTTACTTCTTTCTTTCCAATCTGTATTTTTAAAATAAATTTTCTTTTTCTTGCTTATTACACTGACTAAAACCTTCTATACAATATTGAAAGAAGGTGGTGAAAGTAGACATCTTTAATTTGTTCATGATATTTTGGAGAAAGCATTCAGTTTTTCACCGTGATATATGGTATTCCCTGCAGGATTTTCTTTTATGCCCTTTGTTGGGTTGAATAATTTTCCTTCTATTCTTCATTTATTAAATGTTTTCTTAATCACTTGAATTTTGTCAAGTGCTTTTTTGTATCTATTTATAAACTTATGTTTATTTGGTAATATGTTGAGTGATATTCATTTGTTTGCACATATAAAAGTAGTCTTTCATTCCTGGAATACACTATACTTGGTCATGGTATCTTAAATTTTATAATTGCTTAGATTTGATTTGCTATAATTGTGTTTAGAAATTTTTAATATGATTATAAAAAATATTGGTCTGTCATTTTCTTTTCATGCAATCTGTTTTTCTGGTCCTGGTATTTGGATAAGGCAGATTATTCCCTAATGATCTGGTGAGTATTTTATTCTTTTAAATACTCTGAAAAGCATTGGTATTATTTATTCATTAAATGTTTCATAGAATTCATTAGTGAAGTACTCTGAACCTGAAGTTTTCCTTGTGAGAATTATTTTAAATACAAATTCAATTTATTAAATAGATGTGAGATTATTTTTGATTTCTATTTTTTAGTGAAGCTTGGTAGTTGTTGTATTTAAAGGAATTTATCCATTTCATCTGTTATTAAATTTATTATCAAAATTGTTCATAGTATTATTATTATCCTTTCTAAGTTAATTCTCTAAAGTGATGTCATTGTTCTCATTCTTTACACTGTTAATTATGAATTTCATCTTTTTATCCTGACCAGTTTGTTTATAAGTTTATTACTTTTATTGATAGTCTTAAAAAACTAGGTTTTGGTTACATTGATTTTCTCTACTGTTGTTCTGCTTTCCATTTCATTCTTTTTTTTTTTTAGTTATTTTATTTTTAAAATAGTCTTTCTAATTTCATTGTATTTTTGCAGTTTCTTAAATTGAGAGCTGAGGTCATTGATTTGAGACCTTTCTTTATTATTAATATATTCATTGTTATATATTTCTCTAAGCACTACTTTAGTAGCATCCCATAAATCTTGATTTGTTGTGGTTTTACTTTCATTGAGTTTACAATATTTTCTAATATCTTTCACTTTTCTTATACTCATAGGTTATTTAGAAGCATATTACTTCATTTCCAAGAGCTGGAGAGAATATATTAGGTGTAACTTAAATTCCTTCAAATTTATTAAGACTTGTTTAATGGCCCAGAATACAGGCCATATTTGTGAAAATTTCATAGATACTTTAAAAGAGATTTTCTTCTGCTTTGTTGATAGAGTGTTCTATAAGTGTCAATTTTCTCTTGTTGGCTGATAGTGCTATTAAAATCTTTTACACGATATTAATCTTTCTCCTCATTCTAGCTATTACTGAGAAAATAGTGTAAACCAAAAATAAAATCTTAAGCCCCTCCAACCGACTAAATAAACCCTTTCTTGGCCAAGGGATCCTAGAGAAAACCTGAAAAACTGGTGCAGGCCATTATGGAAAGCAAGGTTAGACATGCTTCATTATGCCATCCTCCCTTTTAAGTTTAGGCCCAACTGACCACAATTAACATTAAAATAGAAGTCATAAGACTATCAAGACAGACTCTTTGTGGTAAAAAGATACCCAACTCCAACCTGACTCAGGTATAACATCAACGACAGAAAGCAGGCCCTGAAGAAAATAAAAATATTTTATCTGAAAATAAATTTTCTTTGATATATTTTGAAATGGCCCTGAAAAGCCATCTCTTGTGAGGGAAATTTGCATTCTGTAGAGATTTTTCGTCACTTACTAGGTCTTTTCTGGAGAATCTGACACTTTTTAAGGTCCAATGAGAAACATTTACCATCTATTTTATCTAAAGACTGTTACTTAGAGTTTTCATCTACATAATAAGAACCTTGGCTTTCACAACTCCCCTTAATTCAAGCATTTCCTAATGCTGACTTCAACTCTTTAGGCAGAGTTTGTCCCTTTCAATCAATTGCCAATCTGGAAATCTTTTAATCTGTCTATGACCTTGAAGCCCCTACTTTGAGATGCCCCACCCTTCTTGGCTGAACCAATGTATACCTTTTATGTATTGATATATGTCTTTGCCTGTAACTTCTTTTTTTTTTTTATTTATTTATTTTTATTTTTTTATTTTTTTTTCTTTTATTATTATTATTATTATTATTATACTTTAGGTTTTATGGTACATGTGCGCAATGTGCAGGTAAGTTACATATGTATACATGTGCCATGCTGGTGCGCTGCACCCACCAACTCATCATCTAGCATTAGGTATATCTCCCAATGCTATCCCTCCCCCCTTCCCCCACCCCACAACAGTCCCCGAAGTGTGATGTTCCCCTTCCTGTGTCCATGTGTTCTCATTGTTCAATTCCCACCTATGAGTGAGAATATGCGGTGTTTGGTTTTTTGTTCTTGCGATAGTTTACTGAGAATGATGATTTCCAATTTCATCCATGTCCCTACAAAGGACGTGAAATCATCATTTTTTATGGCTGCATAGTATTCCATGGTGTATATGTGCCACATTTTCTTAATCCAGTCTATCATTGTTGGACATTTGGGTTGGTTCCAAGTCTTTGCTATTGTGAATAATGCTGCAATAAACATACGTGTGCATGTGTCTTTATAGCAGCATGATTTATAGTCCTTTGGGTATATACCCAGTAATAGGATGGCTGGGTCGAATGGAATTTCTAGTTCTAGATCCCTGAGGAATCGCCACACTGACTTCCACAAGGGTTGAACTAGTTTACAGTCCCACCAACAGTGTAAAAGTGTTCCTATTTCTCCACATCCTCTCCAGCACCTGTTGTTTCCTGACTTTTTAATGATTGCCATTCTAACTGGTGTGAGATGGTATCTCATTGTGGTTTTGATTTGCATTTCTCTGATAGCCAGTGATGGTGAGCATTTTTTCATGTGTTTTTGGCTGCATCAATGTCTTCTTTTGAGAAGTGTCTGTTCATGTCCTTCGCCCACTTTTTGATGGGGTTGTTTGTTTTTTTCTTGTAAATTTGTTGGAGTTCATTGTAGATTCTGGATATTAGCCCTTTGTCAGATGAGTAGGTTGCGAAAATTTTCTCCCATTTTGTAGGTTGCCTGTTCACTCTGATGGTAGTTTCCTTTGCTGTGCAGAAGCTCTTGAGTTTAATTAGATCCCATTTGTCAATTTTGGCTTTTGTTGCCATTGCTTTTGGTGTTTTAGACATGAAGTCCTTGCCCATGCCTATGTCCTGAATGGTAATGCCTAGGTTTTCTTCTAGGGTTTTTATGGTTTTAGGTCTAACATTTAAGTCTTTAATCCATCTTGAATTGATTTTTGTATAAGGTGTAAGGAAGGGATCCAGTTTCAGCTTTCTCCATATGGCTAGCCAGTTTTCCCAGCACCATTTATTAAATAGGGAATCCTTTCCCCATTTCTTGTTTTTGTCAGGTTTGTCAAAGATCAGATAGTTGTAGATATGTGGCATTATTTCTGACGGCTCTGTTCTGTTCCATTGATCTATATCTCTGTTTTGGTACCAGTACCATGCTGTTTTGGTTACTGTAGCCTTGTAGTATAGTTTGAAGTCAGGTAGTGTGATGCCTCCAGCTTTGTTCTTTTGGCTTAGGATTGACTTGGCGATGCGGGCTCTTTTTTGGTTCCATATGAACTTTAAAGTAGTTTTTTCCAATTCTGTGAAGAAAGTCATTGGTAGCTTGATGGGGATGGCATTGAATCTGTAAATTACCTTGGGAAGGATGGCCATTTTCATGATATTGATTCTTCCTACCCATGAGCATGGAAAGTTCTTCCATTTGTTTGTATCCTCTTTTATTTCCTTGAGCAGTGGTTTGTAGTTCTCCTTGAAGAGGTCTTTCACATCCCTTGTAAGTTGGATTCCTAGGTATTTTATTCTCTTTGAAGCAATTGTGAATGGGAGTTCACTCATGATTTGGCTCTCTGTTTGTCTGTTATTGATGTATAAGAATGCTTGTGATTTTTGCATATTGATTTTGTATCCTGAGACTTTGCTGAAGTTGCTTATCAGCTTAAGGAGATTTTGGGCTGAGACAATGGGGTTTTCTAGATATACTATCATGTCATCTGCAAACAGGGACAATTTGACTTCCTCTTTTCCTAATTGAATACCCTTGATTTCCTTCTCCTGCCTAATTGCCCTGGCCAGAACTTCCAACACTATGTTGAATAGAAGTGGTGAGAGAGGGCATCCCTGTCTTGTGCCAGTTTTCAAAGGGAATGCTTCCAGTTTTTGCCCATTCAGTATGATATTGGCTGTGGGTTTGTCATAAACAGCTCTTATTATTTTGAGATACGTCCCATCAATTCCTAATTTATTGAGAGTTTTTAGCATGAAGGGTTGTTGAATTTTGTCAAAGGCCTTTTCTGCATCTATTGAGATAATCATGTGGTTTTTGTCTTTGGTTCTGTTTATATGCTGGATTCCATGTATTGATTTGCGTATATTGAACCAGCCTTGCATCCCAGGGATGAAGCCCACTTGATCATGGTGGATAAGCTTTTTGATGTGCTGCTGGATTCTGTTTGCCAGTATTTTATTGAGGATTTTTGCATCAATGTTCATCAAGGATATTGGTCTAAAATTCTCTTTTTTTGTTGTGTCTCTGCCAGGCTTTGGTATCAGGATGATGCTGGCCTCATAAAATGAGTTAGGGAGGATTCCCTCTTTTTCTATTGATTGGAATAGTTTCAGAAGGAATGGTACCAGCTCCTCCTTGTACCTCTGGTAGAATTCGGCTGTGAATCCATCTGGACCTGGACTTTTTTTGGTTGGTAAGCTATTGATTATTGCCACAATTTCAGCTCCTGTTATTGATCTATTCAGAGATTCAACTTCTTCCTGGTTTAGTCTTGGGAGGGTGTATGTGTTGAGGAATTTATCCATTTCTTCTAGATTTTCTAGTTTATTTGCATAGAGGTGTTTGTAATATTCTCTGATGGTAGTTTGTATTTCTGTGGGATCGGTGGTGATATCCCCTTTATCATTTTTTATTGCATCTATTTGATTCTTCTCTCTTTTTTTCTTTATTAATCTTGCTAGCGGTCTATCAATTTTGTTGATCCTTTCAAAAAACCAGCTCCTGGATTCATTTATTTTTTGAAGGGTTTTTTGTGCCTCTATTTCCTTCAGTTCTGCTCTGATTTTCGTTATTTCTTGCCTTCTGCTAGCTTTTGAATGTGTTTGCTCTTGCTTTTCTAGTTCTTTTAATTGTGATGTTAGGGTGTCAATTTTGGATCTTTCCTGCTTTCTCTTGTGGGCATTTAGTGCTATAAATTTCCCTCTACACACTGCTTTGAATGCATCCCAGAGATTCTGGTATGTTGTGTCTTGGTTCTCGTTGGTTTCAAAGAACATCTTTATTTCCGCCTTCATTTCGTTATGTACCCAGTAGTCATTCAGGAGCAGGTTGTTCAGTTTCCACGTAGTTGAGCGGTTTTGAGTGAGATTCTTAATCCTGAGTTCTAGCTTGATTGCACTGTGATCTGAGAGACAGTTTGTTACAATTTCTGTTCTTTTACATTTATTGAGGAGAGCTTTACTTCCAAGTATATGGTCAGTTTTGGAATAGGTGTGGTGTGGTGCTGAAAAAAATGTATATTCTGTTGATTTGGGGTGGAGAGTTCTGTAGATGTCTATTAGGTCCGCTTGGTGCAGAGCTGAGTTCAATTCCTGGGTATCCTTGTTGACTTTCTGTCTCGTTGATCTGTCTAATGTTGATAGTGGGGTGTTAAAGTCTCCCATTATTAATGTGTGGGAGTCTGAGTCTCTTTGTAGGTCACTCAGGACTTGCTTTATGAATCTGGGTGCTCCTGTATTGGGTGCATATATATTTAGGATAGTTAGCTCTTCTTGTTGAATTAATCCTTTTACCATTATGTAGTGGCCTTCTTTGTCTCTTTTGATCTTTGTTGGTTTAAAGTCTGTTTTATCAGAGACTAGGATTGCAACCCCTGCCTTTTTTTGTTTTGCATTTGCTTGGTAGATCTTCCTCCATCCTTTTATTTTGTGCTTATGTGTGTCTCTGCACGTGAGATGGGTTTCCTGAATACAGCACCCTGATGGGTCTTGAGTCTTTATCCAGTTTGCCAGTCTGTGTCTTTTAATTGGAGCATTTAGTCCATTTACATTTAAAGTTAATATTGTTATGTGTGAATTTGATCCTGTCATTATGATGTTAGCTGGATATTTTGCTCGTTAGTTGATGCAGTCTCTTCCTAGTCTCGATGTTCTTTACATTTCGGTATGATTTTGCAGTGGCTGGTACCGGTTGTGCCTTTCCATGTTTAGCACTTCCTTCAGGAGCTCTTTTAGGGCAGGCCTGGTGGTGACAAAATCTCTCAGCATTTGCTTGTCTGTAAAGTATTTTATTTCTCCTTCACTTATGAAGCTTAGTTTGGCAGGATATGAAATTCTGGGTTGAAAATTCTTTTCTTTAAGAATGTTGAATATTGGCCCCCACTCTCTTCTGGCTTGTAGGGTTTCTGCCGAGAGATCCGCTGTTAGTCTGATGGGCTTCCCTTTGATGGTAACCCGACCTTTCTCTCTGGCTGCCCTTAACTTTTTTTCCTTCATTTCAACTTTGGTGAATCTGACAATTATGTGTCTTGGAGTTGCTCTTCTCGAGGAGTATCTTTGTGGCGTTCTCTGTATTTCCTGAATCTGAATGTTGGCCTGCCTTGCTAGATTGGGGAAGTTCTCCTGGATAATATCCTGCAGAGTGTTTTCCAACTTGTTTCCATTCTCCCCGTCACTTTCAGGTACACCAATCAGACGTAGATTTGGTCTTTTCAAATAGTCCCACATTTCTTGGAGGCTTTGGTCATTTCTTTTTATTCTTTTTTCTCTAAACTTCCCTTCTCGCTTCATTTCATTCATTTCATCTTCCAGGGCTGATACCCTTTCTTCCATTTGATCGCATCAGCTCCTGAGGCTTCTGCATTCTTCACGTAGTTCTCGAGCCTTGGTTTTCAGCTCCATCAGCTCCTTTAAGCACTTCTCTGTATTGGTTATTCTAGTTATACATTCTTCTAAATTTTTTTCAAAGTTTTCAACTTCTTTGCCTTTGGTTTGAATATCCTCCCGTAGCTCGGAGTAATTTGATCGTCTGAAGCCTTCTTCTCTCAGCTCGTCAAAGTCATTCTCCGTCCAGCTTTGTTCCGTTGCTGGTGAGGAACTGCGTTCCTTTGGAGAAGGAGAGGTACTCTGCTTTTTAGAGTTTCCAGTTTTTCTGCTCTGTTTTTTCCCCATCTTTGTGGTTTTATCTACTTTTGGTCTTTGATGATGGTGATGTACAGATGGGTTTTTGGTGTGGATGTCCTTTCTGTTAGTTTTCCTTCTAACAGACAGAACCCTCAGCTGCAGGTCTGTTGGAGTACCTGGCCGGCCGTGTGAGGTGTCAGTCTGCCCCTGCTGGGGGGTGCCTCCCAGTTAGGCTGCTCGGGGGTCAGGGGTCAGGGACCCACTTGAGGAGGCAGTCAGCCCGTTCTCAGATCTCCAGCTGCGTGCTGGGAGAACCACTGCTCTCCTCACAGCTGTCAGACAGGGACATTTAAGTCTGCAGAGGTTACTGCTGTCTTTTTGTTTGTCTGTGTCCTGCCCCCAGAGGTGGAGCCTACAGAGGCAGGCAGGCCTCCTTGAGCTGTGGTGGGCTCCACCCAGTTCAAGCTTCCAGGCTGCTTTGTTTACCTAAGCGAGCCTGGGCAATGGCGGGCGCCCCTCCCCCAGCCTCGCTGCCGCCTTGCTGTTTGATCTCAGACTGCTGTTCTAGCAATCAGCGAGACTCCGTGGGCGTAGGACCCTCTGAGCCAGGTGCGGGCTATACTCTCCTGGGGCACCGTTTCCTAAGCCCGTTGGAAAAGCACAGTATTCGGGTGGGAGTAGCCCGATTTTCCAGGTGCCGTCTGTCACCCCTGGAAGGGGAACTCCCTGACCCCTTGTGCTTCCCGAGTGAGGCAATGCCTCGCCCCTGCTTCGGCTGGCGCACGGTGCACTCACCCACTGACCTGCGCCCACTGTCTGGCACTCCCTAGTGAGATGAACACGGTACCTCAGATGGAAATGCAGAAATCACCCGTCTTCTGCGTCGCTCGCGCTGGGAGCTGTAGTGCCTGTAACTTCTTTCCCCCTAAAATGTATAAAACAAAGCTGTAATCCAATCATCTTGAGCACATGTTCTCAGGACCTTTTGAGATTGTGTCAAAAGCCATATTCACACGTATTTGGATCAGAATAAACCTCTTTAGGTATTTTACAGAATTTAGCTTTTTTTTTTGTCAATAAAGATGTTAAGAATTTTTATTATTATTTGTAGGTTTGTCAGTTTTTCTCTACAGTTCTTAGAGTTGTTGCTCCGTGTTTTAAATCTTTGCCATTTTAAGGCATGCTCTTTGGATATTTTATTACTTCACTTTGAATGCCAAGTGAAGTGTATATAAATAACTTATGGCCAAACAAATTTTGCCAAAAAAAGAAAAAATGCAAAACACTTTAAAAAAATTTTATTAAAAACTTTAGCATACCGGAGGTTTTGAATATCTACCTAATTTTGGGCAATTTTTAAACTTGTTCAAATAAAAAGTATACAATTACAAATTTTTAATGTGGCTTATGGGACATATTCTCTTACAAGGAAAAAATTTGAGAACATAACACACCTAAGTATTTATTTCACAATATGTTTACCAGCCAAGTTATGCTTCAGTAGTGATTTGAAATGTTTTCCAAATGTATATCCCCCTAGTCTGTGCCCTCTGAATGGTCCCTAACTATTATTTCTACTTCTATTTCCTTGGTGTCATCTATACAGACTCTTGCGGCATGCAAGAAAAAAGCTTTCATGAAGAATTATTTCTGATAAACTTGAATGCTAGAAAAAAAAATTTGCTTTCAATGAGCTTAGAGAAACTCATCTTCAATTTATATTACTGTGTTTAACCACATTATCAAACAAATGTATAATAGATAACGTTTTCTCAAAAACAAAGATGTAGTCATTTGTCTCATTTGAATTTTTAAAAGTTATATGCTATCTGAAAACAGGGTCCCTCTCAAAAAAAAAAAAAAAAGTGATTTGATACCAAAAACAAGTGCTACAATTCAGAGTGGTGAATACAAATCTCATGTTGATGACTTTAAGCCAATTCTTCAGTGAAACTCAATTCAGAGATTGAGTCCAGATAAGAACACAGCAGGGTGGAAGAGATCAGGAGGTGTGGGGTGTGGATGGTCCTTTTTAGTATGACACAGGGGGAAATGGAAATGTTATATTAGTTGATATGTTTTTATTACTTGGAAAAAGTATCAAACCAGTCTGTTTCAAAAGCTAAACAAATAAAAAGGAAGGCATTATTCACCAGAATATCAGACTATTTATGTGTGTGTGTCTGTGTGTGTGTGTACGCCCGTGTGTGTATGTATCTATCTAGATTTAGATAGATAGATACTAGATTTTCATTTTGAATATTAACAAATATACTCAGATTTGAATATATGAGCCACTTCTCCCTAGAAATATTTTAGGGGCAGAGAAAAATAGGTATCTTTTATTAAGTTCAATATTGTGAAAAAGATGTTGTATAACTACCTAAAGCCAGTTCATTGGAGCTCTGTTGAACTGTCACTGTTAAAATTATAAAAAGTTTACTGAAAGAGAATAGCTAGTGAACTATTTGTATATATATAGGTAAATTTGTTGTGTGTTTAGAGTAAATCAAAATCAGGAAGGGCTAGAAGCTGGGAATAATTTTAAATGGCTGTTGTACTAACTGACTTGATGCTGACTATGGAGCATTGAGTAACCCACTACAGGAGTTGTAGTTGTAGAAAGCCCATGAAGACTAGGATATCTGTAAGTAAAGTGATCAACATTTTTCTTCATTTAAAGGATAAAAAAGAGATGCAGCAGAATTTTAACTATATATTCCATTTCTGATTTAATTTGCTCATCCATAAAACTCTGCCCTGTATTCCTAGGAAACCTATCGCTCACCAAGATTCCTTTCTTCCTCATTGCCTTCTGTTTTTATACAACAGTACCCCAGGTCAACCAAGTACTTATGTTTCTATACATTTAAAGGGCCTGTAAATTTATAATTTAAAAAAAGGGAAGAGGAAACAAAACTTTAGATTCTAGTTATAAAAAAGATTTAATATTAACTAGATTTCAATTTTAAATGTAAATCAAAAGAAGTTTAACGATACATCATGTAGGCTATTTGTCATTCACATCGCTTCATTTAAATCTTGTGTTTCATTTTTGTATGGATACTCTCGTTTTGTACTTGTCCTGCCCCTCCAGCTGAGGTAAATAACCTTGAGTAAGTGAGTATTTACTAGAGTAGCTGGGGAAATGACTAGGGACAGTATCGATGTCTCAGCATATCAGCAGTAAGAGAGCAGGATATTAGCAATAGGCTGTAGAAAACAAGGAGAAAGGCAGCAGAAAGTTGGTGGAAAGGTGACGGCATGGTATGCTGGAAGGAAAACCATAACATAACTAGGTATAAGTTTTTCCAAAGTATTTCCCTAAATTAATTAGCATTCTTCCCCCAAAATGAAGAACTCTTCAAATTCATATACATCAACTTTTATTGCTCCTCAAATAAATTACACAAATCTATAAAAGTAATTTAAGGACAGATTAAACCTAAGACTCCATACTCATTTTGACATCTGGAACTAAGCCTGTTTCCTCAAGGGGATAAATGTAACAGCATTGCTATGGGCACAGAGTACTAGATCTTCATTTATAAATTTTAACAAGTATACTCAGATTTGAAAATATGAGCCACTTCTCTCCAGCAACATTTTAGGGGCAGAGAAAAAAATATATATTTTTTATTAAGTTCAGTATTACAAAGAAGTTGTGACTACCAAAAGTCAGGTCAGTGAAGCTCTTTTGGACTGTCATTTTTAAAGTTTACTGAAAGTGAATAGATAGGAATTAAGGGAAGAATTTCCATCTGCGCTGAGCAGGTGCAGTGCAAGAGGAATGCAAAAGGGAAAATGTGTAATGATACTTAGACTACAATACAGACAGGTGTAGTATAAAATAGAATCACAGAAAGCAAGAATCAGAAGGAAAAGGAAAACTATCTCAGGAGTGATCAAACTTCCAGGGAAACAAATTCAGCTCCAGGAAAAACTGAGAAAAGCTGTGTGAAATATTTCCTTTCATTTTATTGGTCATCATTACCAAGTCGTATTCCTTAACATAAAATGTGTTTTAAAGAGTAAATATAATTTATAAATTTGTAAATGTAGAACTTTTATAAATTATATATGTATAAGGAATTTAATTTACAGACTTACCAAACAATACTTTTTATGTTTAAATATAGTCTTTAATATTTTGTATTTCCTCAGGTGAAATAATGTGCACAAAAGAACCTCTTTGCTATACATCATTTTATATAGATAATTGCTTTTCTTCCTTCCAAATCTCTATTTCAGTAGAGTGGAGTTAGTATAACTGAATCCCATAAACTATTTCAGCTGCAAATGACTTTTTAAGAGGATAGTACTAGGAGAGAAACAGTGACTGAAATAACTTTTAACTTTGGAGGTACAAATACCCTGTTAAGTTCTATTGTAGCAATTTTTCTAAACAGGTGCTTGTAACGCAGCTGATATAAACTCAATGATAAATTTGAGGTTGATGATGATAACTATGAACCTGAATGTCAAATTGTGTTAATCTTTATTTATGAAAAATTCTGAGGAGAATGTCCCTGGCATTTATTAGATTCCTAAATGTCTATGATAAAAAATTTAAAATGTCTATCATACAGGGCTTGACCTACATGGCCATGTCTCTGAGATTCACCCCACTTAACTTATTTTCTGTGGAGTTAACAGGTGGTAAAGAAAAACAAACAAACAAACAAAAAAACGAGACCATGGAAGCTTAGCTCCAATCTAACGCTGCCCATCCACAAGTGGCTGCATAAGGAACTTCACCTCCCAGAGTTTCCTTTTCTACATTTGTAAAAGGAGTGCTTTGGGTTGGGAAAACATTTTTTTTTCCTTTTTTTTTTTTTATTATTATTATACTTTAAGTTTTAGGAAATATTTTTAACAGCTCATGTAATCCTAAGGACTATCCATTCTAGACTTTTCTCCTCTTATGTATGAGGGACCCTTAACTCATTAGAATAGGTATTATATTCTTATAAAGCATAAAATTAAAAAGTTACATGGAACAGAAAGACAATTTTAATAGAAATGTTGCTGATTGGTATATTGTATAATAATTTGTAGTTCCAAGTATCTAAATTTTTAAAGATAATGCCAAAATGTTGCAAGCCTATGGGTGCTCAGAATTTCACATCTCTTTTAAGAAGGAACTTTCAATGCCCAGAGTGTTTGTTTGGTGGCGTTAATCCGCTATTCTTAATGTGAATAATTAGAAAGTTCATATGAGCTTTTGGTATCCTTTTACAAATGGTAAATTAAGGCTACTCTACAATTTTCCCTTTTGGAACCAAATCTCTGGAAATAGTTTAAAAAGCAAATCAATGAGATCATTCAGTATTTGTCTTTCTGTGCCTGGCTTATATCACCTAACATAATGTCCTCCAAGTTTATCCATGTTGTTTCAAATTACAGGATTTTATTCTGTTTCACAGCTGAATAGTATTCCGTTGTATATAAGTACACATTTTCTTTATCTATGGGCACTTAGGTTAATTTCGTATCTTGAACATTGTGAATGGCATTTCAATAAACTTGGGAGTGCAGATATCATTTTGACATATTTTTTTTCTACCAGTACTGAGATTGCTTAATTATATGGTAGTTCTATTTTTAATTTTTTGATGAAATTCCATTTTGTTTTCCATATGGCTGTACTAATTTACATTCCAATCAACAGTGTATGAATTGCCCTTTCTCTATATTCTCAACAGCATTTAACCAACATAGTGCAATTTTTTAAATATAGAAAGATTTTACTCATTATACCCATTTTAAAAATATATTATTTGATTTGCTGAGATTGAGCATAGATGAGGGTGTGGAAAAAGGATTCTCATATATTGATTTGAGGATAGATTAAAGTTTTAAATTTATGTTCTGCATATCTAAGCATTTTTAATTCTTTTTCTTCTGTACAGAAATAGGTGAACATAATAAGAAAATATGCACATTAATATTTACTGAGTCATTTAAATAGAAATTTAGCAACAATTAAATTATCCATAGGTGCAGCAGTAGATTTTAAAAATATGAAATATGAATAAATATGAAATATGAATCTTATGGATTGCTATTTATCAGAAATTTATCTATGTAAAATAACTTTGCAAGATATCCAGCACATACTGTTGAGTAAAAAAAAAAAAAATTAGACTGTCATATATAGTGTAATAAAATGTAGGTACACCAGTAACAAAATAAGCTGGGGCTATAGACACAAAGTGAAAGACACAAAGAGAGTTTGAACAGAAGAGAGTGGTTACTCAGGAAAAAGGAAGAAGAGAAGTTTGAAGAAGTAGTCAAAAGGAGAACTTTCACCTTATAAATAGTAATTAAATGGGTGTCTAGTGGGAATGGAATCAATAATTTAGAAAATATTTTTAATTACAAGTAATTGAAAGATAAAATTTCAAATCATCCAAATTAGAATATAAACTCTTTATATTTATTCTAATTATGTAAAATCAAACTAAAAACTAAATTAAATGAGCTATAATAAGTTACATTAAATTGACATTTAAATACCTGTGGTTTTTCTTGCTATAGTTTATATTTATCTTTTATATCTTAATTTTAATTTTTCTGGGTGCATAGCAGGTATATATATATTTATGGGTTATATGAGAGATATTTTTATACAGGCATGCAATGCATTATAATTACATCAGGGTAAATGAGGTATCCATCACCTCAAACATTTATCTTTTGTGTTACAAACAATCCACTTATATATTTTTAGTTATTTTAAAATGTACAATTAAATTATATATTACTATAATCATCCTGTTGTGATAGCAAAGACTAGGCCTTATTCATTGCTTATAACTATTTTTTTGTACCAATTAACCCTCTTCATTTCCCTCCCCCACAATACTCTTCCAAGCCTCTGGTAACCATCATACTCTCTAGCTCCATGAGTTCAATTGTTTTAATTTCTAGCTCCCACAAATAAGTGAGAACATGCAAAGTTTGTCTTTTGTGCCTGACTTCTTTCACTTAACATAGTGACCTCCAGTTCCCTCCATGTTGTTACAATTGACAGGATCTCATTTTTTTCTATGGCTAAATAGTACTCCATTATGTATATGTACCACATTTTCTTTATCTAATCATCTGTTGATTGCTTCACTTAGATTGCTTCAAAATCTTGATTGTTGTGAATAGTGCTGCAACAAACATGGGAGTGCAAATATTTCTTTGACATGCTGATATTCTTTCTTTTGGGTATACACTTAGGAGTGGAATTACTTGATTGTAAGGCAGCTCTATTTTTAGTTTTTTGAGGTGCCTCCAAAGTGTTCTCCATACTGGTTGAATACTAATTTAAATTCCCACCAACAGTATACACATTCTCACCAGCATTTGTTATTGCATGACATTTGGATACGAACCATTTTAACTGGGATGAGATGAGATCTAATTGTATTTTTGATTTACATTTATCTGATAATCAATGATGTTGAGTGTCTTTTCATATATCTGTTTGGCATTTTTATGTCTTTGAGAAGTATCTATTCAATATTTTGCTCACTTTCAAGTTGGATTATTAGATTTTTTCCTATTTAGTTGTTTGAGCTCCTTTTATATTCTGGTTATCAATCCCTTGTCACAAGGATGGTTTTTTAAATATTTTCTCCCGTTCTAGGTGCTGTCTCTTCACTTTGCTGATTGCTTCCTTTGCTGTTCAGAAGTTTTTAACTTGATGTGATCCCATTTGTCCATTTATGCTGTGGTTGCCTATGCTTGTGAGTTTTTACTCAAAAAACCTTTGCTCACTTGTCAATGTCCTGGAGAGTTTCCCCAGAGTTTTCTTTTAGTAGTTTAATCGTTTCAGGTCTTGATTTAATTATTTAATTCATTTTGATTTAATTTTTGTATAAGCTGGGAAATAAGAATATAATTTTTTTTCTTCTGCATATGGATATCTAGTTTTCCCAGCACCATTTATTGAAGACACTGTCTTTTCCCCACTGTGAAAATCAAGTTCATTGTAGATGTGTGGTTCTCTATCCATTTCCATTGGTCTATGTGTCTGTTTTTATGGCAGTAACATGGTGTTTTGATTACTATAGCTCTGTAGTGTAATTTTAAGTCAGATAATGTGATTCCCCCCAGTTTTGTTCTTGTTGCTTAGGATAGTTATGGTTATTCTGGATCTTTTGTGGTTCCATATACATTTTAGGATTGTGTTTTCAATTTCTCTGAAGCATGTCATTGGTATTTGGATAAGGATTGCATTGAATTTGTAGATTACTTTAGGTAGTATGGACATTTTGACAATATCGATTCTTTCAATTCACAAACATGGAATATCTTTTCGTTTTTTGTTTCCTCTTTAATTTCACACGTAATTGTTTTACAGTTTTCCTTGTAGAGATCTTTCACTTCTTTGGTTAAGTTTATTCCTAGGTATTTTATTTTATTTGTAGCTAATGTAAATGGGATTACTTTCTTGATTTTTTTTCCAGGTTGTTCGACGTTGGCATATAGACATGCTACTCATTTTAATATGCTAATTTTGTATCCTGCAACTTTACTGAATTTGTTTATCAGTTTTAATAGTTTTTTGAGGGAGTCTTCAGCTTTTTCCCAATATAAGATGATACCATCTGCAAACAAGGATAGTGTAACTTCTTCTGTTCCAATTTGAATGCTCTTTATTTCATTCTGTTTTGTGATTGCTCTAGCTAGTATTTTCAGTACTATGTTGAGTAACAGTGGTGAAAGTTACCATCCTTGTTGTGTTCCTCATCTAAAAAGAAAGGCCTTCAGTTTTTCCCCATTCATTACAATACTAGCTGTGAGTCTCTCATATATAGCTTTTATTAGGTTGCATTATGTTCCTTCTATACCCAATTTATTGAGGATTTTTATCATGAGGGGATGTTGAACGTTATCAGACGCTTATTCAGCATCAATTGAAATGATTATATGTTTTTGTCCTTTATTCTGTTGATATGATGTATCACATTACTTTATTTGCATATGTTGACTCATCCTTTTGTCACTGGCATAAAACCCACTTGGTCGTGATGAGTGATCTTTTTAAAGTATTGTTCAATTAGTTTGATAGTATTTTATTGGGAATTTTTTTATCAGTATTCATCATTGATATTGTCCCATAGTTTTCTTTTTTTTTGATATATCTTTGGTTTTGATATCAAGTGACACCACCTTCACAGAAATGACTTTGCAAGTATTCCTCCCTCTTTTATTTTTCAAAATAGTTTGAGTAGGATTGGTATTAGTTATTCTGAAAATGCTTGGTAAAATTCATCTGTGAAGCCATCAGGTCTGGGTTTTTTTTGTGTGTGTGGTTTGGTATTTATTTATTTATTTACTTATTTATTTATTTATTTATTTTGGATGCTTTTTATAATGCCTTCAGTCTTGTTACTTGTTATTGTTCTGTTCAGTTTTCGAATTTCTTCATGGTTCAATCTTGGTAGGTTGTATATGTTTAGGAAATTGTCTTTTCTTTTAGATTTTCCAATTTATTAGCATATAATTGCTCACAGTAGCCACTAATTATCCTTTGAATTTCTGTGGTATCTGTTGTAATGTTTCTTTTTTCAGCTTAGATTTATTTGGATCTTTACAGTTTAGTTTATTTATATTCAATTTTAATATTGATAAATAAGGACTTACTCCTGCCATTTTGTTATTTGTTTTCTGCTTATTTTGTTTTCCCTTACTCCTTTCCTTCCTTCCTATCTTTCTTTTACTGAAGATGATTTTCTCTGGTGTTATGAGTTAATTTCTTCCTTTCTGTGTGTATTTTAGATTTGATGTTGTGTGTTTTAGATTTTATATTACTATGAGGCTTGGAAAAGCTATCTCATAGCCCATTATTTTATACTGATAACAACTTAACACTGATTGCATAAACAAATAAAAAAGCACAAAGAAAACTAATAAAAACTCTACATTTTAACTTCATTAACTCACTCTTTAACTTTTTATTGTTTCAATTTATATATTGTACTGTCTTTGTCTTGAAATGTTGTAATTATTTTTTATTAATTCATCTTTCAATCTTTCTACTTAAGCTAAGAGTATTTTATACACCACAGTGACAGTGTTATAATATTCTTTGTTTTTCTGTGTACTTACTATTGCCAGTGAGTTTTCTAACTTTAGATGATTTCTTATTGCTCATTAATACCTTTTCTTCTGATCAAAGTCATCCCTTTAGCATTTCCTATAGGAAAGTCTGGTGTTGATGAAATCCTTCAGCTTTTGTTTGTCTGGGAAAGTCTTTATTTCTCCTTCATATTGAAAGACATTTTTGCTGAATGTACTATTCTAGGGTAAATTGTATTCTTCAGCCTTTTAAATATGTCATGCCACTCTCTCCTGGCCTGTAAAGTTTCCACTGAAAAGTCTGCTGCCAACTGTATTGGAGCTCCATTGTATGCTATTTGTTTCTTCTCTCTTGCTGCTTTTAGGATTTTTTCTTTTCACTTGACCTTTGGGAGTTTAGTCATTAAATAGTAGGCTTCTTTGAGTTAAATCTGCTTGGTGTTTTATAACCTTCTTACACTTGAATATTAACATCTAAGTTTGGAAAATTTTTTGTTATAATCCCTTTTAATGAACTTTCTACCCCATCTCTTTCTCAACCTCCTGCTTAAAGCCAATAACTGAGATTTACCCTTTTGAGTTGATTTATTGTTTTTTTTTAATTCTTTTTTACTTTTATCTTCTTTGACTGTGTATTTTCAAATAGGCTGTCATCAAGCTAAGTAATTCTTTCTTCTGTTTGATCAATTCTGCTATTAAAAGACTGATACATTTTTCAGTATGCCAATTGTATTTTTCAGCTTCAGAATTTTGCTTGATTCTTTTTAATCATTTCAATTTTTTGGTTAAGTTTATCTGATAGAATTTTGATTTTCTTCTCTGTGTTATCTTGCATTTCTTTGAGTTTTCTCAGCACAGGTATTTTGAATTATCTGTCTGAAAGGTAACATATCTCTGTTTATCCAGGATTGGTCCCTGGTGTTTTAGGTAGTTTATCTGATGAGGTCCTATTGTCCTGGATGGTCTTTATGCTTCTGGATGTTCATCTGTGACTGGGTACTGAAGATTTGGGTATTTATTGTAGTCTCCGCAGTCTGGGATTTTTTGTTCCTGTCCCTTTTGGGAAGGCTTTCTAGGTATTCTAAAAGCCTGAAGTGCTGTGATCTAACCTGTAGTTGCATTATGGCCATTTCAGCCCAACAATGCTGTGGTCCTTGCACACTCATAGAAGTACTTCCTTGATGCTCTTAGATAAGATCTGGAAGAATTCTCTGGATTACCAAGCAGAGACTCTTGTTCTTTTCCCTTACTTTCTCTTAAACAAACAGAATCTTTCTCTCTCTGTTCTGAACCTCCTCGAGCTACAGGTGGGTTGACATAACACCCCTGTGGCCAACATCAATATGACTGTGCTGGGTAAAACCTGAAGCCAGCACAACTCTGGGTCTTGCCTAAGGCTTGCTGTAATCACTACCTGGCTACTGACTTTGTTCACTGAAGGCCCTGGAGCTCTACAACCAGTAGGTGGTGAATCCAGGCAGGTTTGTGTACTTCCCTTTAGGGTAGTGGGTACCCCAGGTCCCCAGCATGTCTAGAAGTGGCATCCAGTAGCCAAGGATTGGAGTAAAAAAATCTTAGAAGTCTTCCTGGTGTTTCATTGTACAGTGGCTAAGCTGGCACTTGAACCATGTGACACAATTTTTTCCACTCTTCCCTTTCCTTTCACCAGGCAGGGGAGCTCACCTATGGCCACCATCACCACAGGCCCTTGGGGAGTATTTTCAGGCTACTGCTGATATTCCCCCAAGGCCCAAGTGCTAGTCTGTCAGCTTGTGGTAAATTCTGCCAGGCCTGGGACACACCCTAAGGGGAGTGGGCTCCCCTCTGGCCCATGGCATGTCCAGAAATGCTATCCAAGAGCCAAGGCCTGGAAATGAGAACCCCAAGAGCCTGCTTAGTTCTATACTCCTCCTCTGTAGCCAAGTTAGTACTTAATA
Organism: Pongo pygmaeus; assembly: GCF_028885625.2. Taxonomy (NCBI): domain Eukaryota; kingdom Metazoa; phylum Chordata; class Mammalia; order Primates; family Hominidae; genus Pongo; species Pongo pygmaeus. The sequence goes on from NC_072378.2 coordinate 49,348,262, forward strand.
TGCAAGACAACATCCCCTTTACTTTCCCCTCTGCTTTTCTCAAGCAGAAGGAGTCTCTTCTTGTAGCCACCACAGCTGGGAATGTGCTGAGTCTCTCCTGAAGCCAGCAAGTCTCAGTCTCACCCAAGGCCCATGGTATATTACCTGGATATCACTGTTGATTATTCATGGCCCAAGGGCTCTTTAGTCAGCAAGTTACGAATCTTACCAGGACTGGCTCCTTCCCCTCAAAGCAGCGGTTTCCCTTCTGGTCCATGGTGGGCCTAGAAATTTTGTTCGGCAGCTAGGTTTTGGAAAGGGGGCTTCATGACTTTGACTGGTGCCCTATCCTAGTATGGCTAAGCTGGTATCCAAGATGCAAGACAAAGTTGTCTTTACTCTTCCCTCTCCTCCCTCTAGTAAAAAGGAGGGGTCTCTTTTGGAGCTGTGAGCTGTGCAGCCCAGGGTTGGGGGAAGGCTGGTGCAAGCATTCCCTTAGCTGCCTCGGATGGCTTGTGTTTCAGTAGGCCACGTGGCCCCCAGGTCTACTGGCTCTGAGCCCAGTTCAGCAGTGGGATACACCTAGGAGTTGCAGTCTTTGTGACCTAGACTGCCTCTCAAGTTTATTCAGAGCCCTACAGCCCATTAGCCAACATTTGTGAATCTTGCCGGAGCTCAAGTTCCAACACCTGGGATGAGCAATTTCCCTCCATCTAAGGCTGGCTTAAATACTTACTCCATGGGTGCACATCAGCTGAGTTCAGCCTGGTTTTGCTTTCTACTATGACAGGGCAGTACTGGGTTTAATGCAATATCACAATTGCTGTGTATTCCCTCTCCCAAGTGTACAGTTGTTCTCTCCCTGACCTGTGGCCACTTCTGGGGGATGGCAGAGGGTGTCCAGTGCCCAGAGATGCTTTTCACACCATGGCATTGCTGCCAGGGTATGGAGTAAGGATGGTATTGGTGATTCAAGACTGTTTTTTCCATGTCTTCAGTGCCTCTTTCAGTGATATGAAGTTAAAACTAGGTACTGTTAATGCTAACCTGATGTTTGCTTCTTATGAGAATGACTTTTTGGTGTAGATAGTTATTAAATATGTATCCTTGTGGGGGAGATACATGAATTTTTGAATTTTGAATTTATTTTCAACTTCATGAGAATTCTTCTCACATTGCAATTTAAGGCCTATTTGAAAAGATCACAGGGAGTCCATATAACCATAAGACATTGAGTAGACACAATTGGCATTTGTAACACAGAGAATAAATGTTAAATTTAAATACAAAATTTAAAATTTACCTCAAAATGTTAAAAATTATAAATTTAAAATGAAATACCCTCAACTTGTTAATTTTAAATTTAAGTTTAAAAAGCTGAAAGAGTAATCTTATTTAATTTGACATTTTAGGATAGTGGGTAGAGTTGTGTATATAACATCCCTTTTTCTAGTAAATTATTCTGACATATCCACAAGGAAGAAAATATCAGACACTTAAAGTGCGTCACTTGAAAAAATATATTCCTGATGTTTTGATATCTTAAATGTTAGAAAAAAAACACATTATTACTGAGAAAAATAATTACTATCTAATTGTACTGACAATTAATTACTAATTAATGGTATTAATCTGTACGGTCTCTGCTGGGTTAGGAAAACTGAAAACGTGCACCTAATTTTTCTTTCACTGTGCCCTGTTTGCCTTTTCCCTTTGTTGATTTTAATCTGTATTCTTTTGCAGTTATAAGCCACAATAGTAATTTTAATAACTTTTTCTGATTTCCTTGAATCATTCTTATGAGTTATCAATCCATAAATGGTCTTGGGGACTTGATATAGGAGAGGATCACAGCACCATTGACACAAGGAAGAAAAAAAGTTGTAGGTATAAGGAAGGATTGCTTCCAGGACCCCCACCAATATCAAAGTCCCTGGATACTCAAATCCCTTGTATAAAATGGCATCATATTTGCATGTAACCTATGCATATCCTCTTGTATTTGTTGAGTCATCCCTAGTTTACCTATAGTACCTAATATAATGTAAATGCTATGTTATGTATATTGTTTTTTATTTGTATTAATTTTATACTTGTTAGGTTTTATTTTTTTAATAGTTTTGATCCAGTTGGTTAAGTCTGTGAATGTGAAACCCATGGATATGGAGGGTCAACTCCAATCACAAATGGTACACTTTAGAGGGTACTCTTAGAATAAAAAAAATGTAATAGATGAATTCTATAAAAATACATAATCGCTACTTTTTTGGCCTAATTAATACGAACTTTACTTTTAAAAATGATAATTTACATACAGTAATATAGATAAATCTCAAATAGAGCATACTAAATAAAAGAAGCCAGCCAGAAACAAAAACAAAAACCAAAAAACCTCTATTGTGTATGTTTCCACTTATATGACATTCTTGCAAAGTTAAAACCATAGGGACAGAAAGCAGATTGGAGGTTGTCTAGTGTTTGGTCTTGAGGTGGACATTTGGAAAATTTTGGACATGTTGTAACTGTTTTATATTTTAACTGAGCAGTGGATTCATAACTGTAAACTGTAAAAACTCACAGAACTGTACACTAAAAAGTATAAATTATCTGTGTATGAATTAATTCCTAATATTTTAAAAATTAAAAAAATCAGGGATTAAAAAGGTGAGAGTTCACTCAGTTTGTTTCAACAAATATTTATTTACTACCTTCCATGTGCCAGGTGCTGGTGACATGGTGGTGACAAAGGATGAAAAGGACTACTCTCAGTAACCTGAAAGTGGATTGATGAAGAGATCATGTGACAGCAACCAACTGAACTCATCAGGCCTTTAATGAAAATCTACATTGCAAAATGTCTGAGGAGATGAGAGAAAAGGAAAGGGGAAGTCAGATTAGTCATGAAAACTCACGCCATTTATCAATACAATTCTAAGTCCAGAAAATACCACTACTCATTAAAGAAACAAATATTTAGGGAAGAGACACCACTAGCAAAATCGAGGTATAATTTTAATATTTATGTAATATATAGGTATTATGTAGAAAAGTATTAATTTTAAAGAAGTACTTTTTATCAGAATATTAATGTTAATAAAAATGATGGTGTATCAATTCAGTTTTCAAGGATAGATGGTCACCTTTCTATGAGAATAAATAGCTACTGTTTCAAGTTCTGTGATCTAGAAATCAAGGTTATAATGTTAGTTGTTTTACAATGAAAATTATAATATTCACTGTAAAGACAGGGATTTTTTTATGTGAACAAGATTATAAAATGGAAATAGATACACATACATCCAAGCTTTGGTCTCCATTACATAAACTGAAATCTATCAAATAAATTTAAAACTCAATTTGAAATATATATATGGTGAATAAAAACATTATACTGCTAGAAAGATTTGAGTCACTCTGTTTCTACAGTGTTTCTAAGCAATTTACTTTTTCTCTTATAGACACACATTTCATGTATCTGAGAAGCTCTTGTCTTCCAATATGCCTCAGTAATTTTCTGCTATAGCTAACTGTCATGAAAAGATTTTTGATGCTAAAAGAAAGTTACTGATTTGTCTTATTGCTGAATCAGATTTATGTTAGAGTCATCTTTTCCTCTCAAGTTTCTGACACTCAAATCTTCCATTTATTTTAAACTTCATGAGAATTCTTCTCACATTGCAATTTAAGGCCTATTTGAAGAGATCACAGGGAGTCCATATAACCAGAAGACATTGAGTAGACACAATAGGCATTTGTAACACAGAGAATAAAGCATTTATATATTTAGTATTTACCCTAAGAGGAATATAAGAATAATCATTGTATAGCTTTAAGGATATAATTGGTACAGATCTCTGTTTTATGTCATTTAGGCATAAGTAATGACATGACAGTTACTGAAAGATATCAGGATTGATATTACCTCTATAAGTTTTATATGTATATTTTTTCAGTGACTAGCTCTTATCTTTTTATCTTCTGTTCCCTATTTCAGAGATACATGTAATAATAACTCACAGATTTAAGATTATACACAATTATTCTAGCATTAGTTTTATCATTATTTTATTTTGTATTTTCAGCTAAGTAACTTAAATTCTCTGGCTTTTTGTTTCCTTCACTGTAAATTGTAAAAATTGAGTTAGATGATTTCTCAGTTTGCCCTCTTTATTAATTTGAGTTTTCTTAAAAGTGGAGCTTGACACAAGCGTATATGTGTCAGTAGTTTTGGAAGATGTAATACATAGAGTAGGAATGAGGTGCAGGAAGAGTGAGAGTAGAAAAGTCTAATTAAAGTGTATAATCAAGGTTGCAGCTCTACCAACCCCATGGAAGCTGTGAGTAGTATACAAAATGCCTCCAAGAAATAATTGGGCAATGAACAGTCACACGGCTCTCATCCTCTGTAGGGTGAGAATTATCCCTGAGGAAGATAACTCTCCCAACACTTCTGGGCTGCTTCTGTGCTTGAGTAGGAGCTGAGCAGGAACTCATGACTTCAGGGAAATCCCTTAGGGAAGAGAGCAGAATCATACAAAATGGATGGCTTCTATAGGACTCTTACAGGGCACAGAATGGAACTCTTGACAACAGCAGGGCTAATATCGATTTCAAGAGACTGGGATTGTGGCACCACAAGTATCCAATACTCTTTCAGAGGTAAAGATCACTATGATTCTTTAAGTTAAGGATTTCCTAAATTGAATTGAACGTATATATGGTCCTGTGAAAAAAAAAAAGTGGGTAACAGGAACCAATAAAAATTATCATGATCCTCATGGTATCTGTAAATAGGAATGATGCAGTATTGAGTAATTTGTTCATATTCCTTGATAATTTCTGAGAAGAAAGATATATTTTAATGAATTATTTAATTGTAATTGATAAAACTGTATATATTATCATGTATAACATGATGTTTTGAAATACATATGCATCATGGAATGGCTGAACTGAGCTAATTAACATACACATTACCTCAAATCCGCATCATTTTTTAATGGTGAGAACACTTCAAAACCATTCTCTTAAGAATTTTCAAGAATATAATACATTGCTGTTAATTATCATCACCATGGTGCACGATAGATCTCTCAAATGTGTTGCTCCTATCTTACTGAAATTTTGTATTCCCCTATTTACCCCAGCCAAACCCTAGTACCACTATCTTACTCTATGCTTCTACCTAGTACGTATATTGTAAAAAGCATGGTAGTTTGAATTCTGAGATAGAAAAAGGTAACTTAACAAATAATGTCACTCTGATGAAAGATTCTTTAAGAACATCCAGTTATTAATGGAGTTCTATCTCAATAAGGTGCTTTCTAATTGGTGATATAACTTTCCTAATGCCAAGGTATTGGAAAAGGGACATCTTTGTAAGTATTTAGCCATATTTCCCATTATAAATAATAAATGGATTTGCTGATACATAAGTCACTCTTTTTAGTTTAGTTATTGTAAATCAACCCATAGTGAGATAGAACACTTGGATGAGGAAAGAAAAATTGAGTTTTAAAATATGCAGGCCTTAGAATTAAACCCTGCATAATGATGCCATAAGATACAGAACATGTATAGAGTTTAGTCTGGAGAGGAAGGATTATACCCACTTATATAAGCAAACACACTCATATAAGCACACACACTCATATAAGCACATGCACACACACACACATACATACATACACACACAGATGTTAAACCAAGCATCATCACATTATTAACTTTCAACTATGCTCATCTGAACCTAGAATATGTGTGGAAATGTTTAATGACTGCCACAGGAGATACAGGTGGGGCTCCCAAATGATTTCTTTGTCCTCGTCTATAAAGATAAGAAGAAATACAAAACAAAATAGCAACCATAATAAGTTAATGGCTATAACATATTAATACGTCAGATAAAGCTTGCATCTAAAGATCGCTTTCAGTATATCAAATGAAAGAGATGGCTTATGAAGGTATTGGAAATGAGATCATTGGGAAAAGAGTGCGGGAAGGGGCTTTCCTATCACTCTTGTTTACAACCGAACTTAATAAACACACAGTATACTACTTTCTGCTATTCTTTTCCCTATGTTTCCCAATTATTTTGATAACATGCTTTACTAACATGGCCAGTTCTTCTCCTGACTCTTTCCCATAAATGAAGTGTCCATATTTCTGAAAAATTTTATGTTTATTCTGGGCTGAGCCAACCTTAATCTTTACCTGATTGCATACCTGATTGTGTCCTTTTTAGCTTCAGATATTTTCTAACAGTTGATAGCAGTGGGAACTTCAGGTAGAAATGGGGGATAAAAACAAGAATGTGGTAGAAAATAAACAAAAAGAAAAAAAAAGAGGTAGAGATAAGGACTTACTCAAGCAATTCATATCATGTAGCATATTTTAGAGGTTTAGTCCATGGTGAGCTAGGAGTGTAATATAAATATGTAATATTGTTAATATATATTATATATATAATTATATATGTGTATATATATACTATATATTATATGTATATATAATTATATATGTATATATATACTATATATTATATGTATATATAATTATATATGTGTATATATACATATATGTATATATAATTATATTATATATATTTATACATAATATAAATATGTAATATATTTAATATATAGTATATATAATTATATATGTGTGTATATATAATTATACATTATATATTATATAAATATAATATATAATATAAATATATACATTATATAAATATACTATATATATTATATAAATATATACATTATATAAATATACTATATATTATATAAATATATACATTATATAAATATACTATATATTATATAAATATATACATTATATAAATATAATATATATATTATATAAATATATACATTATATAAATATAATATATATATTATATAAATATATACATTATATAAATATAATATATATATTATATAAATATATACATTATATAAATATAATATATATATTATATAAATATATACATTATATAAATATAATATATATATTATATAAATATATACATTATATAAATATAATATATACATTTTACATTATATAAATTATATAAATAATTATACATTATATAAATATATACATTATATATGTATATATGTATATACGTATATACATATATGTATATATGTATATATGTATATATGTATATATGTATTATATATGTATATATGTATATATGTATATATGTATTATATATGTATATATGTATATATGTATATATGTATTATATATGTATATATGTATATATGTATATATGTATTATATATGTATATATGTATATATGTATTATATATGTATATATGTATATATAATATATACATTATATAAATACATTATATAAATATAATATATACATTATATAATATAATTATAATTATATAATATATATAATTATAATTATATAATGTAATATAAATAATAAATACATTTTATAAGAAGAACCTAGAAGATTCAGATAAGATCATGCATCTGGAAGAATTGGTAACTCATTATTTTTCATAAAATTTATTCTATATTATTGATAAGTGAGTGTGGTATTCTATGTTAAACTATTTCTAATGAGCTATACAATATTATTCAAGGTAAACATCATGTGCGGTAGTTTGAATGTAAAACCAGAAAACAACTTAAAAACCAGTACTTAATGTGCATTGGGTCACAAGGGGTAGCTACAAAATCATGTGACATGTTATAAGAAGCACACCAGAACTTACACATTTAATCAGGTGTTACATGTGACAGTAGGGTCATTGTTAGTGGCTAGTTCATTTATTCTCTTTAGACCAAGTTTTCCCTGGAACTGTTCCATTTGACTGACTCCTGGAGGTAAAGAGTCACACAAAAACTGTAATCTCATTATTTGGAGAGTTGTCTTATTTTTTGTTTTATTTTCGTGATTTATCTAGCATGCTATTCACCAGTCTTGAGTCCAGTGAGTTTTGACTATTTCTAAATATCAGTTCTACCTCTTGATTTCTCCCCCCCAAAAAATTGCCATTTTCCGATATTTAAAACTATGCTAATACTTCTCTGAAGTTTTCTGGAATAAAGCTCAAAAATATACTGGGCACTGTTAGAATAGTTTTATAGACACATGCAGTGAATATGGAAAATAAAGCATCACCCGCATTTCCATTACATTTATACATTAGGAAAAAAAGTTATCATTCAAGACATCATGCTTGGCACTGAGAGATTCCAGGAGACAATTCTGAAAGTCATATTTCAACAATGCCAGGCTAAAAGTGCTAGAATGACTTGGCAACTCTAATAGTTAAATGTACGATAAAAATTACTACAACTGAAAACAATTTATACTAAATTTCCATGTTTGAAAATGACAGAAATTTTGGCAGTAGCTATAATTCAGAATGCACCCATAATTTTCTACCATTGTAGTTTTCTTTACACAAGCAAAGAAAAAGGTTAATTTTTTGCACTTCAAAATCTACAAAATATTTTAGGTATCAACTGCTAGTCTGTTACGGCTCTTCTTATATTGATATGTTTGTATTTTGTAGTATGCTGGGCATAAATAAAAGACTGTACAGGAAAAATGGTAAGTCATTTAGCATTTGTTTTCTTATATTCCAAATACTTTTACATAAGTCTCTTTAAATGAAGATAATTAAAAAGCATGGACAAGGACTTCATGTCTAAAACACCAAAAGCAATGGCAACAAAAGCCAAAGTTGACAAATGAGATCTAATTAAACTAAAGAGCTTCTTCACTGCAAAAGAAACTACCATCAGACTGAACAGGCAACCTATATAATGGGAGAAAATTTTTGCAACCTACTCATCTGACAAAGGGCTAATATCCAGAAGCTACAATGAACTCAAACAAATTTACAAGAAAAAAACAAACAACCCCATCCAAAAGTGGGCAAAGGATATGAACAGACACTTCTCAAAAGAAGACATTTATGCAGCCAACAGATACATGAAAAAATGCTCATCATCACTGGCCATCAGAGAAATGCAAATCAAAACCACAATGAGATACCATCTCACACCAGTTAGAATGGCGATCATTAAAATGTCAGGAAACAACACGTGCTGGAGAGGATGTGGAGAAATAGGAAATGCATTTTACACTGTTGGTGGGACTGTAAACTAGTTCAACCATTGTGGAAGTCAGTGTGGCGATTCCTCAGGGACCTAGAACTAGAAATACCATTTGACCCAGCAATCCCATTACTGGGTATATACCCAAAGGATTATAAATCATGCTGGTATAAAGACACATGCACACATATGTTTATTGTGGCACTATTCACAAAGCAAAGACTTGGAACCAACCCAAATGTCCAACAGTGATAGACTGGATTAAGAAAATGTGGCACATATACACCATGGAATACTATGCAGCCATAAAAAAGGATGAGTTCATGTCCTTTGTAGGGACTTGAATGAAGCTGGAAACCATCATTCTCAGCAAGCTATCACAAGGACAAAACACCAAACACCACATGTTCTCACTCATAGGTGGGTATTGAACAATGAGAACACATGGACGCAGGAGGGGAACAACATCACATTCTGAGGCCTGTTGTGGGGTGGGGGGAGGGGGGAGGGATAGCATTAGGAGATATACCTAATGTTAAATGACGAGTTAATGGGTGCAGCACACCAACATGGCACATGTATACATACGTAACAAACTGGCACGTTGTGTACATGTACCCTAAAACTTAAAGTATAATAATAATAAAATTAAAAAAAAAAGTAAGGACCTTAGGCTTTAGGTCTGAGAAATAAATGAGTAATCAATGTTATGTACGTAAAGAACTAAATTCAGGCATATAAGAGTGCATAATTTTATCTTAGTCTCAAATTCATAATGTACTTGAGAATGTACATAAAATGATTACATTTTAAAATAATGTATAACTGTCGCCAAGGGGGTGTTCACTTAACTCTGCCTACTGGAAATACCACAGGCTTCTTTGAAATTAACAAAGAAGGGCTGTAGATGAGGACTTAGAAGTTCAGTGGTTAAATAATTTGTCTAAAGTTGCACTTCAAGGGTAACAAGGGCAGTTTTGAGTTCTTAGATTTATTTTGTAAGGTCTGCTCTTTTGTTATATAATAATGTTTTCTTCTCCCAGGCTGCTCTTCTAAAGTTGTCTGTCATATCCATTCTTCACGCAAATGCCAACATTATGCATGCAGTTATGTTTCTTCCACTTGGATGTTGCCTTCCCTTTTTGCTCATAAAGTTCTACTTTATAAAATTCCAGTCATTCCACCTCTACTAATCGTTACTTTCCCTGAACCATTAATGAACTTTGGAGCTACACAAAACTGATTAGCACCTAAGTACTTTTTTATTAAACCATGTGATAGTTTTATATCTCTAAATAGGTTAGGTTGTAAACTCAACCTCTAAGCCCCTGGGACACATATATGCAAAATGCAGAGTATATATTGGCAGCACTGTAAACAACTGCTTATTTAATTGTCTCAGTGATTCATTTAGTTATTCATGCAATCATTTCATGCATCATGGTGATTATTTCAAATTCATATTATTTGTATGTTAAAGATTATACAGAATTTCTCATTCTGGTTATAAGAAGAAAATGGGACCAAAGTTACTCTCTCACATTACACTAGAAAAACAGAAAAAAACATACATAAAGCAATAGGTTATTTTTGTTTGTTTGTTTGTTTTACATATTGGACAATAAGCAGTATAGAACTATTACCTCTGAGAACAAAGACACAAGGACAATCACGTGCTTGCCTCTATCTTACCGCCTGGAGGCAGTGTCCAGACCAAAATAAAAGGAAGGGAAACCCAGAGTCAGGCACTCTTGCTAAATTAAGGAGATAGAGATTGAATTTCAGGGAGATCAGTGTGCCTAGAATTTGTGGGGCAGAATCTCAGAGGGAAGGAAACCGCAAAGAGAAGGATCTCCAGATGTCCTTAGAGGCTTCTCCTTGAGTATTTTTTGATTATCAATTTATATGTGAATGCTATAGTAAGGAGTAAGCAAACAGTTCCTTAAGTTCTCAAAGGGATGGGAACAGTTATGTTTGCAACAGCAAGAGTAGAAAGACTTACTCACATATAGAGCATTGGGTAGAGCTGAAAAACGGTATTATTGCCTTAGTAGTGGGGTTAAATTAGCCATATACTAAAAGCTGCTCTAAACCTGTCCTAGCTAATTTTAAAAGCAAGTCTAGAAAGAATCAAATTGATTCCAATACTTAACTACGTCTCAGATAAAATGCAATAATTTTCAAAGAAAAGAACAACAACTACAACAGCAACAAAAAGAGGACCCAACAAAGAAGAATTCACAGTTCTCAGCAAGAACAAAAGGTATCAGCCTTGCAAGGAAACAAGAATGGATGAATGGATGAACCACAACCTGAAGGAAAATCAACCAACAGAAAAGACACAAAAATTGCAGAGTTGATGTTGTTAGTAGACAAAGATATTAAAAGTTTATACTTAATATAATGTAGAAAAAATAATGTGAAAATTAGGAGAGAAATGGAAATATCAAATAAATCCAAATGGAACGTACAGAGACAAAAGCATAATACTTGAAATACTACTACTGTGTGTTTTTTGGTATGTGCTTGAAGCTTTTCCTCCCACATATGGATATATAATTGTTTTTTTGAAAAAATGCTAGAAAGACTTTTTTTTCTTTGAACTACTTTTGCACCTGTGTTGAAAATCGATTAATCATATATGTGTGTTTCTATTTCTGGACTCCTTTCTTGTTCCATTGGTGTGTGTATCTATCCTTTCTTCGACGCCACACTCTCTTGATTAGTGCAGCTTTATTTTAAGATTTGAAATCAGCGAGTTTGAGTCCTTAACTTTGAACGGTGTTTCAATTTTTATAACATTGCATTGTCTTAATGCACAAATGCAAAAAAAGATATATTGTCAGACATAATTTTGGAAAGAAAACGCGATATTTCTCAGCATCCTGATACTCAGAAAAGTCTAAGATTTAAAGAAAAACTTAATTCTGTTAAACAACATAATAAAATAGTCTTGATTGGAGTGAGAATCTTTCAAATATATATCTCCTGTTCAATTTTTTTCCATACTTTTCTCTCAAGTGAAAAGAAGTTTCTTTTCAAATTCTGTTTATCTTTGAGGTTCATGAATATTATCTCTTCACTTTTAATTATTACTATGTATTTCAAGATGATTTTGCACCTTAGTTTTTGCTGTTATTTTCATTACTGAATATTTCATTTAAAAAATGTTGAGTTTTATTCTAATTGTTCTCATTAAGGTATCATTCATGTATCTGCTAATTCTTACATACTCTAAGTGCTAAGAAATGAGAAAAGATCACTTGAGGAAACAAAGATGATTGTAAGAAGACAAATGGTCAAATTTCTTATATTAAATTAAAATAAGAAAATGAAACCTAAATTATGGCACAAAGTTAAATTTATGTAAGGGGAAGCATTAAATGACTATGATTGTCATTGTAAGACAAAGAAAGAAATGTGAAATCAATGCATTTGTTTTATTCACTTTTTTATTTATTTTCACTCAAGGCTTGAGCTCACATTTTATTTATATATATATGAAGACCTGTTCTTTGCAGCAAATATATTAAAACAAAATCTATTTTCAGTCACATTTATATTTGGTCAATTGCATTATCTATAGCAATAATGCTATGTTATGTTTAAAATAATCATTTCTAATTATTCATGAATACAAAAAATGCTGTTCCCAGCACCATGCTTTAAAATAGGAAGCCCTTACAACAACGAAGGTGTCTTCATATTGGCTTTCTGAAAAAGAAATTCTCATCTATTTATCTTAGAAATTAAATTTGTAAGCAGGAAGTATAGCCAAAGGAAAAATTTTCTTCTCAATTATTGTTTGTTTGCTTTTTGTCATTTTACGCAACCTCCAAGTTTCTGACCTAAACTTTCAACCATCAACTTAGAGTACTTGCTCATCTTTGAAAAGGAAAAGTGGAGTGATCAGGACAACATTTTTCTTCCTTCATATTGAATATGAAGGATGTAAGATAATAAAATGTTAGAATATGCTTTTCTTCTATGTTGTTCCCACAGCTAAATGTGAGACTATCAGTTTTCCGAGAGTGTATCTATATGGTAAATGTTCAGTGACCTTCAAATTTCTTTAGCCATTTTATTTCTCTCTTAAAATATTGTTTTATATTTACCCTTCTATTTAACTTCAGACTTTTTAGAAGGTTTCTTGTCTGATTTTACCTTTAGTCTTACACTTTTTATATTCCCATAAACTTACAAAATTGATAGAGCACTAGGAATGAACAAGGGACCTTTTGGAATGCAGTGTGATAATTAAAATATTTGAATAGACACCTCTAAAAGAAGATACATATGTGATTAATAAGCATAAAAAAGATGTCTAACATCAGTAGTCTTCTGGAAATTATAACGAAAAACTTCATTGAGATTCCACTATGCACACATTAGTATGAGTGAAAAAATACCAACTATTAGTAAGGAACAACTAAAAACAGTAAACACTACTTGGTGGGGGTGAACAGTGGTACAACCATTTATGAAAATTCATGAAAATTGCTTGATAGTTGCTTGTTAAATTCAATGCATACTTGCAATATGACCCAGGAATTTCACTGCTAGGTTTTTATCTAAGAGAAATAAAATATATGCATGTGAGGATGTGCACCTGAAAGTTCACTGCTGCTTTATTCAAAATAACCAAAAACTGAGAACTGTAGTATAACTGTAAAGTACAACGCTACTCGGAAAGAAAAAGAAGCAAACTACTGATATATGCAGCAAGATGGCTAAATTAGAAAAGTGTGTTGAACAAATGAACCCAGGCACAAAATAGTAATTAGTATATGACTTAGTGTATGATTCTATATATATGAATAGGATATTATATTAAATTATAGGACAGGCCAAACAAATTTATAATTTCAGAGAGAAGTAAGATGTTACCTGTGTCGATAATGGGTTGTATCGACAGCAAAGGGGCAGAGAAGACCCTTTGGTGGAAATAAAAATACTTAATTTACATGTTAATAACAAAGGTAAATACGTTCATCAAAGTTTACCAACCTCTACATCTAAATAGATGCATTTAATTTTATAAAATCTATACTATTAAAGTTGAATATTTTATGATAAGCTTGATAAATGATAAGTTTGATAAAGCCATAGCATTTACAAGGTTCTTGAATGATTACAATATCAAATCAGCCACAAAAATTAGTAAAAGATGCAAGGTAGGACACATTTATACTGAAACAATGGTAGTATAAATGTGTTTTTTGCAAATGTTTGTATATTTGATTCCTATCACATTTTTTAATACATCTTTATATCACATGAATGGTCAAATTACTTGGATTAAATTGATGCCATACATGTTGGTTTATAATATAATAAGCATTACAAGTACTTTCCAAAATATCTGTTAAAAATACACAATTTCTTTATTCTCAGTGATTATTCCCTTTATTCTTACATAGTATAAACGTAGCTAGCAGGTTTTTTAAAAAATGACTTTTACTAGAAGCAGATATATTTCATCTTCACTATCGGTTTAATTTTCCTTCATAAATGTGTTGCAAACATAAATGTGTGTCTCATAAACAGGACTGCCACTTAAGTGTCAAATATTGTCCCTGGGTATGCTTTCCAATCTGGTGACTTTCCAACAACACTCTATTTGGCATCTCAGCCATGTTTATCTGTGAAAAATAGGCATTTCTGGGAAATTTCTAAATTGTCTTTTTAGCTTAAGTGAACCAGAGGATATTTCGAGGATATCATATATATAAAGCTCTTCTTGTCAAACTAGAAAGTTCAGTGAAGGTCTGAAATTTCTTCTTTCCTATCCTTACGGAGCTGCTGTCCTCATTCTTGAAACTGCAGAGGAGTATATCAGCATGAAAGCTAATCCTGTGCCTTCAGTCACACTCACTGTAATCAGAGTTCCTCTTCCTCTCCAATACTGAGCGCATATGTGATAGGCATCATGGCTGAAACTACAGCAGTAGTGTCCACTGCTAAACGGACATGTTTGGCAAAGGGAGGACTCCCAAAAATATAGTACTTGTCGACTTTGCAGGAGACTGACTAATAAGAATGCTAAATAAAATATATGATGCCCAATTAAATGTGAATTTTAGATCAATGAATGAATTATTTTTAGTATAAATATGTCCCATGCAACATTTAGGACATACTTACTGTGATGCTTAATACTGAATGTCAACCTGATTAGATTGAAGGATGCAAGGTATTGATCCTGGGTGGGTCTGTGAGGATGTTGTCAAAAGAGATTAACTTTTGAGCTAGTGGGCTGGGAAAGGCAGACCAACCCTTAATTGGGGTGGGCCTAATCAGCTGCCAGCTTGGCCAGAATATAAAGCAAGCAGAAAAATGTAAAAAGCCCAGAATGTCTTAGCCTCCCAGCCTACATCTTTTTCCCGTGCTGGATATTTTCTGCCCTCGAACATCGGACTTCAAGTTCTTCAGCTTTGGGACTCAGACTGACTTCCTTGTTCCTCAGCTTGCAGATAGACTATTGTGGAACCTTGTGATCATGTGAGTTAATACTACTTAATAAACTCCTAGGAGTTTTATTATTATTATTATTTTATTATTATTAAGTTAATACTACTTAATAAAACTCCTAGGAGTTTTATTAAGTTTAATAAAGCTTATTAAGTTTAATAAACTAATAAGAGATATATATCTCTCCTATAGGATATATATATATTATATACATATACCATATATATATAATATATATTAATTCTGTTCCTCTAGAGAACCCTGACTAATACACTTACACTAAAGAAAATTGTTTGTTGCTTAATGGGGCAAATTTATACTTAAAAAGTTATTGCTATTTATCTAAAATTCAAACTCATTTGCATATCTTTCATTCTTATTTGCTAAATCTGGTAAACCTAGACTGGCAGGATAAAAGAAAATCCAGTAAGATGTGTATTATTACTTTTTAAAAAATACATGGGCTGTGGAGGAAAGGGAACTAGATCTCACAGTGAACCCACTATGAACTTCAGAGGCATTGTGGAAAATATAAGGTTCATGTAGAAGTCTTTGTAAAATTTTTATTTAGTTGCTTGAATGTGGACAGCAGATATAAAATTAAGGAACATCTTAGATTTCAGTAAGCCAGATATCACTAAGTTGCTAGAAATGGTACATTCTAATTTTAAAAATTATGTTAGGTCTTTTGTTTCAAATCCTTCTGGAAAAGAGTTGCATCAGGATGAGGGATAGTTTTACCTCTTAATTGTTTACAAAACAATCATAGAAATAAAATCTAGCACGTCTTTTTTATTGATCAAGTTTGTAGCAATATATGCATAAGCCTTACAGCTGAAATACTTTGCAATTTCCCATGAATATCCAGGATGAACAGGAACCAGGCTATTTTCTTAATGTCATCATGTACCTATCCAGTACAAACTAGAGTTATCTGGTCAAATTTGAACAATTTCTCTAACCTAAATTGGATTATTCCAGGATAAACATTACTTTGGAGATTAATTACATTTTCCCATCTGGTTCTCTTACTGATCATGAAAATCAGAAAATATCCCATTACCCACTTTATTATCACAGTAAGTTTGGGCTCCATACATGCTCTAATTCTTGAAATGGCATTATTATAAAATATTTCTGCACAAAGGATTTGGGTGGTTTTATCTGTATACTTTACGGATCATCACATGGAGTCAGGCAGAGATGGCATCCATTTCATTCATTAAAGCTATTGTAGAAAGTGGCACTGTGTGTGTTGGGCCTCTAGGGTGAGCCTGCTGTAACTTTCTTCTCAAGGGCCAGGTTATTACTGGGATCAGTCCAGTTTCTGTTTCCATATTTTCTGTATTGGTAAGAGATGTTCTACCTGGGCTCCTCTCTACATCGACTTTTGTCAGCAGTTTCTTCCCATCTATCTGGCTTTTAGTAGGAATAATTAAGACATTTGTAACTTGGGCTGCTAACACTATAGTTAGGTTTTAGGATAACATACTGCAGGTTCAAGACAGTAACTAGTGGATTCCATGCCTTTGGTGATGGTACAGGCTTTCCCTTCCATTGAAAGTCTGTGTCTTCTTTAATGTCACAGTCAGTAGATTTTAACTGTAATCTGTATGGGTCCATCTCTTATTAATGATCCAGCCTGAAATGCTTTAGTGAGATTGGATTTCCTGAGCTAGCGCGGTAGTGGAGGTGTAGTAGATGTAGGCAGAGGATGAGGAGGAAAAAAGGAAGATGGCAGGCTGTCTGTAGCAGTGTGGAAGGAAGTGCAGCCCAGCATTCTGCAGCAGGTAGTTAGAGCACAGACAGGCACATTTATAAGTTTACCACTCGTGTGACACACTTGACCACAGCTTGGCAAGAAGAATTTTCTGCAAAAGTCTTGATTTGTAGCCTCATTACTCCAATCTCTGTTTCTGTGATCACACTGTGCCTCCTCTTTTCCATGTGTATTAAAGTTGAATTCAAAAATTTAAAAAAATTATCATAACAGGGCCACCAGTAAACAGCCACCATTTTGGCATCTCTGAATCAAAACTTAAGCTTAATGATGTTACAGACATGACTGAAGCACCTGAACCCATACAAGGTCATTTGTGTATAGGCCTTGATGGACACTATTGTTTGGATACAACCAGAGAGAAGGAATGCATAGGACAATTTTATAATCTTACCCATTTGGGTTTTTCTTATGTTAAATCACCTTGAAGTACAGTTGCATTTAAAACTTCCTGTACAGATTAATGCAGAAAAGTTGGGACATTTGGAGATCAGTTGAATAAAAATAGAACTTTGGTAGAGTTGGAATAAATGAAAACTTTCAAATCCAAATAGATGTTTTACAGATTTGCAATAGTTTACAAATTATTGTATTTGGAAGTAAATACTTAAAAATTGGCTAAGGAGATGCATAAAGGAATCTACTTCCCTTTCCAAAAGACAGACTGAAAATAACAACGGAGATTATATTGTAGAATTTAAGAGTAGGACATCAATGGGCGATGATTGAATATTTTTCTCCTGTTGTTCACCTCCTCAGAAATATGTGTGAGATTGAATTTTTTCAAAAAAAAAAGAAAGAAGGAAAGAAAGAAAGAAAGAGAGAAAGAAAGAAAGAAAGAAAGAAAGAAAGAGAGAGAAATGTAAAAAGCATAAAAAAACCCAGGACAGCTATCAGTGCACAAAGACAAAAGTACACTACAGATACTTAGCATCTTGTCATTAATTTTCACACTGTTGCTTTTGGACATTCTTGATTAGAGGAAAGGAAGTTGCAGTCTAGCCTGGCAATGAGAGTATTTTCATTGCAAATCTACAACTTTATGGCTATAATTTTGAAAAATACACTAATTTATAATACCTAAAGCAAAACGTAAAAAGTGTTTCTACAGAAAATTGAAACTTACCACGGTCTCCACATAGGTGAAAGAGCTTGCAACCTCTTCAATCATACTCTTTCAGGTTGTACACATTGTTTTTTAGAAAAGAACATTCATATGTGATATAATAAAAATGAAATTCACTGTACATTCTAAAAAATGTTTAAATACTTAAGAAAAAGAGAAAAAATCAATGTGGAGAAACTGGCCACTTTTAAAAATCCATTCTTTGGGAAGTGCACTGATATTAGACATTTCCAGGCAAATTAAGATGAATAAAAAATGAAGTCGGTGAAACCTGCCTTCAATATTCTTTCTCTTAACTTTTAACATCATTTTGCTACTTTATGTTGCTCAAGCTCTGGTTTTAACATTTTTTTCTTGTATCTTCCTAGAAAAAACTTTTTGTACCTTGAGATAGCTCAACAAGCATAGAAGACTTATCAATCTTTTCCTCCTAATTGAAATAAAACAAACAAATTTAGCCTGGGCTTATCTTCTTTTGATATAGATTTTCTTTCAATAAGCTAGAAAAGACCTCCTTTCTAGCAGGTATTAATATTTGAGAATAGGAAAATATGTCTTTTTCATATCATTGCTTACAGAAATAAAATTTATGCTAAGACAGAGAAAATAAAGTGTGTAGGCTATGGTGAGGTGGGCTGTAGAAGTTACCACAGGTGAGAAAAGATACAGAAGGGCTATAGAAGGATAAAGAATTTGACTTCCAGAGTCTAATCTACAATGTTTATTGTCTCTGTTCTTTGAAATTTGACATTGGAGCAAATTCTGGAGGATGTGTGCCATAGCTTGGCTTTGATTTCCTCACCCTCAAATAAATGTATTTTATTTTCTTTATATCAGTCACACACAACCATAATTATAATTTTGGTCTTGTTATCTCTCCAAATTACATCACACTAAGATCTCAGTGTTTTTTGTTTGTTTGTTTGTTTGTCTGTTTGTTTTGAGATGGAGTCTCACTCTGCCGCCCAGGCTGGAGTGCAGTGTCGCCATCTCGGCTCACTGCAAGCTCCACCTCCCAGATTAACGCCATTCTCCTGCCTCAGCCTCCCGAGTAGCTGGGACTAAAGGCACCCGCCACCACACCTGGCTAATTTTTTTTTTGTATTTTTAGTAGAGACGAGGTTTCACCATGTTAGCCAGGATGGTCCCAATCTCCTTACCTAGTAATCCACCTGCGTTGGCCTCCCAAAGTGCTGGGATGACAGGCGTGAGCCACCACACCCGGCCTGAAATCTCAGTTTTAAGCATTCTATTTTCTGACCATAATTCCTAGATTTTCAACTAATTTTTTGTGTCATTTTAACAATCCTTTATCTATACGATATTGTCTCCTACTTCATTAAAAAATATATATAAACAATTGGTTGAGTTCCTTTATAGTCTTAATACCAACTCTATTAATCTTCCTGTATCTGTACTCAACATCCATACTCCTACCTAAGGCCCAAACTTCTTTTGCTTTGAACTCCATCTTCTTTTGTCTTCTCAAGTAATTCTTTCTGCAAATGGTCCATTATTTCCCTGGAGCCATCATTGTGCTTCCTCTTGGGTGTTTCTCATCGCCAGATAAAAATGTTTTATCAAGTATATAAAAATTTTAAAAACCATCGAACCTAAAACTAAACAAAAATAGACTCCATATTCATCCATTTCCCCTTCAGCTACTATTTTATTTCTGGGTAATTCATTGTATTAAAACACTTAATATTTTTTAGAATTTCTATTACCAAGTGCTCACATACCACTTTTTCAACCCACTGTTAGCAGATTACTTTTATGAACACTCTATGGAAATTATTGTTGTTTGAATTAAAGATGACCTGCATGTTTCTTAAGATCACTTCAAAGATCATTGACTCCTCTTTGAAATTATTATTGATGATCGCTTTCTCCTTTTTGAAAAGCTGCCTTGTGGTACTACCTCTTCTGATTTTCCTTCCTGTTTGGCGTTCTCTGTCTCCCTTGCTAGCTTATATATTCTTTGGCATCTAAATGTTGGAATATCTCAATATTCTGATCTGGATCCCATCTATTCTCAACTACACACACTCCCTGGTGATTTCCTTCGGTCCTATGGCTTTAAGTGTGGTCCCTAAAGCAATTACTCCAAGGTTAAAATTTTCATCTTTCACTTCTCCACTAAATTGCAGACTTAGTTGTTCAAATTTCTAGTGCTTTGATGTTATGCCAAGTAAACTTTTCAAAATTGTCATGTCCCAAACAGTACGCTCCTTTTTAATACAAATATCTTCAAGAATTCTAATCTATTTCTACTACTATTTTCTGAGTCCAAGCTACTTTCATTTTTCACCAGGAGTACATAAAGTCTCTACTAATTTCTCATCCTCTTCTAATCTTATCCCTCTATTATCTATGGTATTTTCTTAAGTTATTTTTAATATCAAGAATTTTATTTCCAAGAAATAGTTATTATAATACTTTTATGCATATATCATCCCATTTACTACATTGTCTATTTACAGGTACTTCTTTATTTCAAAAATTTATTTTAAATAAATGTTGTCTGTGATACTAATACCCACATCAAATGCAAATATGCTACTATTTGATAGTTAGAAGGGACAAATTATTTAGTATATTTATGTTAAACTTAGGTTTTGGGTGACCAAATCAACAGACATAACTTACATTTAATTTAAGCATAACACAATCTTCATATCAATAATATGAATATCAACATATACTGAAAAACAAACCTAACCTCAAGCTAAGAAAGTAGATGTGATATTGACATAAATAGCTGATTTGCTATAACATTTCTCAGAGCTTTAAAAAGAGAATATGTTGAAATATAACCGAAAGAACTGAAAACAGGAACTCAGACATATTTGCACACTCATGGTCATAGCGACATTATTTAAATAGCTAAAAAGTGGAAACAACAGAAATAGCTATTGGTGGATGAATAGATAAACAAAGCTTGCTGTGTACAGGCAATTAAGATTATTAAATCTTAAAAAATAAGGAAGGTCTGACACATGGACAACATAGATGAACTCAGAACAATAATGAGTGAAATAAGCCAGATAAAAAAACACATGTACTGTATGATTCTATTTATATGAGGTGCCTAGATTGATGAAATTTATAGAGACGAAATGTAGAATGATAGTTGCCAGGGCTTGGGGCAGAGGAGAATAGGAAATTGTTTTTTAAAGAGTATAGAGTTTCAGTTTTGCAAAATGAAAATATTTCTAGATATTGGTTGCAGAACAATGTGAATGTACTCAACACTGTGGACCTGCACACTTAAAGATCAAGATGGAAAAATGTTGAGTGTATGTTACCATAATTTATTTTTATATGTTATATGTATATTATATATATGTATGTTTCTCTCTTTCTAAATATATATCTCAATACTTCACTTGGTGAGACATGCTAATTTTTATAGTACAAAAATCCGCTGTAATTTATTCAGTGGAGAATTAAAGGGTTCATTTCATCTTTACTCCTGAGGTAGAACTCACATTCCACCTCAGAAGCTGTGAGAACTGTGCAGATTAGGATGTAAACGAAGAAGATTCAGTCAAAGTACACCAAGCTATTTAACAAATTTTAAATGGACTAAGGAATCAAAGTGGGAAACTTTTTCTAATGGGAGATGGCATTGGGAGATGCTGTGTAGCAGTAAGGAGAACACTGTGCAAGCAACAGATCAGCAAATCTGGGTATATCTTGCTTTTAAAAACTAAAATATGAAAGTTCTTTTCCTTAAGTGGGGAAATTTAGCTTGTTTTTTTCTTATTGTTCTCTCAATGTTATAGAATTTTTTTCATAAAAAACTGGCACAGTGCAGAGTGATTGGCTTGGTGAAGGATGTGTAACAGTGTCCCTGGGGAATGTCTGAACTGTCTCTTGCATGCTCTTGAAAATTCAGCCTGGGGTGACGAGTCCATTCCACCCATGTAAATATTCAGATGGTGAAATTCTGCAGAATCAGGCAGTGACATGGAGGTCTTTCAGTGAAGGAAGGAGCTGAAAAGACTCACTTGTTGGAGACCATAAAAGCACTATTTTTGACTGTCTCTCTGGAATCAGGAAAATGTGGGGGTGTAATATAGGTGCCATACTGTCATGCACTTAAGACATCAAAACTACTTTGCTTTCCAAGTTGAACTGGGAGTTCTGGGCTTGGCAGATTGATGCCTCACTCTGATATGCAAGGTGAATGGTTTTTCTATGTGCCAGCTGAGATTAAGTCTGTTTAGGAAAGGGAACAAAGAATCTCTTATTCTTTTTCTGGATCGCTATCCATCCAAACACAGAGTCCTATTCCTCCATGAGCTTCTTGAAGGCAAGTATGTCTTGTATTATGATGCTCCCCTTCACCTCTTCACCTTCTACTCAGCCCCCAATGTTGTTATATTGGAATGTGCATAAATGATTGGAAGGACAAGTAGCAGAAGCACATAGAAATGTAGAGAGATGAGGAGAATGCTCCCCACTAGTTGGTAATGGACTAGGGTCCTCTTTGTGCACTAGACCAGAGAAAGGAGCTTTCATTTACATCCACGTTTTGTTGCATAGTAGCTGTGTGCCAGCTTCTGTTCTTTAAATTCTCTAAGCTTCAGACTTTGGGTTTGTAAAAGAGTATGTCTACTCCATAATTTTGATGCTCAAATAAGATAATGTAAATAAAATTATTTGATAAAGCTCTTTACAAATTTAAAGTATTATTATATAACCCGCATTAGATGCTATCTAAATGTTATAGCTTTATCCCTTTGTGGATTGACATATCTTTCTAATTGAAGTGTTGGGATGAAATGTCATTCTTTCCAAGAGAGTCATATAGTCTTCAAAGTTTATGAAATGTTAATAGAGATTAATAGAGATAGTTGGTATATTGGTGAGATTTATCCATATCTCACCAGACCCTAGTGAGCTATCTCAAGACTTGAAAAATGCAAGTATGTATGCAGTATAGGGAGAAGAGGTTTGACAAAAGATTCTTTTATAAAAATGACAGAATTATGTCAAAATTCACCTAACTGAAGTGAAAAACTACATTAGATGTTAATGTGTCTGAAAACAATTTTAAAGTACATTCAGAAACACTTTTATGAAAAAAATGAAAACAGACTGGGAGCAGGTTTCAAAGAGTGGAAAAATTATTTTGTGAGCAAATTGTAAAAGAAGAGCATAGATTTAATTACTTACATATTTTGGAAAACTAGAAAGATGGACTGCAAGGAAGCCTGCTAGGACTTAGAGACCTTCAGCAGCTGTTGCTTTCCCATTGATTCTTTCATGGGATTTCCTTATGTAACTTTACACTCACTAATGTATTTGCAAATACTATTAAATCCTAAATTATATGCAAGCTTTTTTTCTCCTTTATGGAGAACGGGACTCAATGGGGAGCTGAGTTTATTATTAATGTATCCAGCTTTCTCTCTCCCTCTGAAAATAGTAAGTAATGGCTAATGTAGAATAAATTATTTCCTGTACTTAATGAGTCCCTGTCCATCGATAATGTTAAATTAACTGTTGACTCAGTTTCAGACTCCAAGCACATAATATTTGTTAACTCTTGTAAGTTTTCGAAGTGATTTCTCAAATTTCCTTTATCTGTCACCCTTTTCTTTCCTTTTTCCTTTCCCCTTTCCTCTCCTCTCCTCTCCTCTGTTCCCCTCCCCTCCCCTCCCCTTCCCTCTCTTCCCCTCTCCTCTCCTCCCCTTTCCCCTCCTTTCCTTCCTTTTCTTTCATCTCATTTTTTATTTCTTTCATCTCTTTGTTTACAAAGCAGGCACATACTCTTGCCCTCATATTTCAAACGAAGAACCTAAGGCTCAGGAAATATATATGGTTTTACTGCCTAAGGGCACATAACTTAGATTGAGAAATCATTATCAAGAATATTTTATTTATTCATTCCTGGATTAGAGAATTCCCATAGATGCCTGGGACCATGCTAAGCACTGGAGAGGGACTGGTGGACAGGAAAGACCCAGGCCTCATCCTCCCCCATAGATGCCTGGGACCGTGCTAAGCACTGAAGACAGAGTGGTGGCCTCTTCCTCCAGCAGCCTAGAACAGCAAACGAGCAGTGAGCAAGTAACTCAGAAGTTAAGAAAAAATTGTGAAGGAAATTGCAAAGTACATTTTAAATGAATGACAATGGGATAAAATTAGGGCTATCAAAGTTACCTTTGAGAAATGATGTTTAAGTCGTGACCTGAAGAAAAGAAGTTAGATAAAAAGTGAATATGGAGAGAGAGTGTTAAATCTAAGGTAGCATAAAGAGATAGAGGGAGAAAAACGAAGACCAGCAAATGGGCAGGGGCAGGTCTTTTAAGACATCATATGCTATGGTGATAATTGTGTTCTTTATCTTGACAATAGTGAAAAAGATTGTGGTTAGATTTAAATAAAGAAATAATATGTGTGTTTCTAAAAAAAGAATACTATGGCTTTATTGTGGAATTGGTCTCAAATGGAGAGGAGTGAACGAAAAGGTAGATGGTGAGAAATTCACTACAGTAATTGAAATTACAGATTGCAGTGATCTGAGATTAGAAGAATGAAATTCATGGTCCTCACTGGAAAGGGCCTTGTTATGAAGCTTAACTTTGCAGACAGGAGGGTGCTATGCTAGGTGACTTTTACCCTGGAATGTGTGTTTAGTGTGGTGTTTTGGATAGATGACTCTTACAGTAATATCTGGGAAGACTCTTACAGTAGTATCTGGGAAGTTAAATCAGGACTTGATTTGAATAATTGTGCCAATTGGAGATTAAGCTCAAGGTTATACAACAAATAGATAGCACAGTTGAAATCTTGATGTCAAATTTAATGTTACTGCCACTAAACCAAGCCACCTGTTTGTTATAATGTTATTGTATAATACATTATACAATTGTATAATACTAATATTAATATTGCATAATATTAATATGCATAATATTAATATATTGCATAATATATTGCATAATATTAATATTGACATAAAATCAAGTCTTTTTTAGATGCTAAGTTTTACTGTGTATGCATCATCTTATGTATTTCTCACATACGCTTAGAGGTGTAGCAGTCATTGGTCTTCCAGGCTCCAAGCCCAGAAGGCCCATGTCACTTTAGAACGGCCCTCACCTACTAGTCCCAATCTCTTCTTGAAGTTGGAACTTGGCTGCTTTTGTTCATTTACCCCGCAAAACTCTTTTATTCACCTTGTTCTAGGAGACACTCCCTTAGAGGTTTCCTCTGATTCAATAACCTGAGTAAAGTACTCATTCCCTGGCAGTTTGAGTCTTGGAGAATTTGGGGGATTGATTAAACACATGCTATTGAATTATGTTACTACTTTATTACATGAAAGCAGAGCTCATAGACAATAGCCTGTGGGTCACATGCAGCCATTCCATGCAGAAGGCAATGGAAGTGCAGAGAAAGAAGATAATATAAAGCAAAGAAAACAAAACAAAATGAACCCTCCACCCACACAAAAAAGCAAAAACTAACCAAGTTATTTCCGATGACAGAAACTATAATCTTTCCACTGTATCACCCTACTTTTATATCCTCTTACAAACATATGTAAAGGTGTAACATATTTTAGAAAAATTCTAAGTTTCAGTTTAAAAATGGAAAGCTTCAATTTTGCAAAAAAAAAGATAATTTATCTTAAATGCCTTATTCTCATTCAGACTGGATTATTGAAGAAAAAGCAGATGTTTAAAAACTATACTTTGTGAAAATAAATTGGTATTCATTATGGCAAAAAGAGAGAGAAATCATCCAAAACAACTCAATTTTTCCATTTTCATGCTAATTAAGATGGTAATAAAATAGAGTATTAATTCTTGTTTACATAACTTGGCTCCTATAGGAAGGCAAGATTTTGATTGTTAGGTAAACCATATTTGCCCTGCAACTATTTTACAAAATATTCCTCTAACTGGTGATGTAATTCTGTAATTCACACATAGTGTTTACCTTAAATAATTCTCACTTTCTATTGAGGTACTGGCTACTCACCATTAAATTAGTTATGGCTCTTTAAAGTCAACATCATTATATAAGAAACATTGACTCCTGCTTAGAGGTCAAAGTAAAAAAATAATTTGGCTCCTGTGCATGTGCCCAAGATAATTAGCTATAAATAAACTTCATCATCTCTTTGATTTGCAAAGAGCAATCATAGCAGGGGTCTCAAAAGCATAGTGCAGCCAAGTAAAGTTGAGCAATGTTTGTCTTGTGCAGAGATGCCAGGCCTGGAAAGGGTGTGGGCTAAAATCCAGCCAACATTCAGCCTGCAGGTACCCAGCGAGAGTAGCTTTTTCCAGTGTATCCAAAATCTTGCATAGTCTGAGTGAGGCTGATGAGCTATATGACCTTGGCAATACTTTCAAACTGTTTTGAGTCTCAATTTCTAAAACTACAGAATGGAAATAGCAATATATAGGCCTCATAATACATATTTATATAATTATAAA
Source organism: Pongo pygmaeus (assembly GCF_028885625.2). NCBI lineage: Eukaryota > Metazoa > Chordata > Mammalia > Primates > Hominidae > Pongo > Pongo pygmaeus. The sequence continues at coordinate 49,375,170 of NC_072378.2, forward strand.
TTACATATTCAGAGACACACATGTGATTTGTTCATAATTTTAGTAAAATTTGAACTTTCCCCAGATGTACTCTTATGTCTTCTCTTGAGCAAATATTATTCCCTGTTAAGTATTTTTTAGTAAAATATTATTACCTGATAATTATTTCTTAGTAAATTAAGTTCTCCTCCAAATTCGTTAAAATTGATTCCATTTTAAAAATTTTACATTGGCAAATGCTGATATTATGAATAATTTATAGACAAGTTAACAATAGAGAACACTTGGAACTTAATTTTAAGAACTTTCAAACATATATCTTTAATGTGGTTAGAAGTGAAGACGTGGTTTGGAAAATATTTTCAAGCGCATACTGTAAAAAAAAAAAAAAAGGTGCAAATTTCCATCAGTTCATTTCCCACATAACAATATAGCTTTAAGTGAGCACTTTTTTTTTCACTTTGCATAAGTCAATAACAGACTCAGTGTATGCTCACATTCCCTGAAATAATCCACTCAAATGAAAAGCATCTAGAATCAGTGGGCTATGCAAATTTCATTGAAAAGATTGTGATAAGTCTGTAAGAAGATGTTACAAGATGTAAGAATCTCCTGTTAAGTCAATTAGTTTTATCAATCAGAACAATTTAAGTCAATCAGTTTTATTCCATGCAGTCCCTTTCCAACCGATTTTTAGTTTCCATCTTCTTTCTCTTAATTCCCCAGACTGCAATGATTTCTCACTTTATAACGCAGAACAGTTCGGCAAACCTGTACACCCACAACTATTCTACAGCTGTCCAAGCAAAGATGGACACTCCATTTATCAGGAACCATTTCTGCAACGGATGATGACAATTATGATGATGATGATGATGATAAAATCTTGACACTTAGATGTACACATTTTCTTATTTTATTTAGTGAACAAGATTTTGTCAAGTGTTTATTTTTTTCATGCCCATCTGGCTATCTTGCCTAGAGAGGGATATCACTGTATTTTAATGTATTTCTCCTGCTTAGACTGAGTTAATTCTTCTGTATATAGTGACTTTTTTTCAAATACTTTAGAGTTAGGCAGTGTGAAACTAGTAGTTTATTTGCAGCGCTCTACAACAGCAGAAGGTGAGATTTTGCAAGGTTCTTCTGTAAACCAAAATGCTCTCTGGAGCACCTGATCTCTTGGTACCTGTCTTAGAAATTTTCCCATATTTGGGCAGTCAGGAAAGGTATGTGCATGTAGAGATGCTAAAGGGCATAAAAAACCTTTGTCTTTTTACATCCATCCACGACTTACTCTTTTCCGCAAACAGTAAAGAAAAGGATTACTTATGACATTTTACAGACATGTATACTGAGTAGTAAAATTTGAACTAGGTTTAATTTAGGGCATAGATGGTGCTGGTGTTGAAAAGCTTTCTCCATGTTATGTATACCCAAAAGTGTGCTTATACAAATATCTATGCATAGAAATATTTGTTTTTTTAAGAGAGAGAAAAAACACAAGTCTGTCTTGCCCCAGTAATTCAGGAGAAAATTAAGGGAAGATAGATATGTGTGTATATGGTTGGGTGGGGGACAACTTCTGCAAAATTATGAGACTTTGGGTACAAGAAGAACTGCTTTTTGGCCTAAGAAATAATGCTGACAAAGAGCTGAGAAGAAGGCAGTATTTTACATCTAGCATGCAACTCAAAACTCCTCAGCATGGTTGAGAGTATCAAAAGGAAGCACATGTGGCATAAAGAGAATTGGCCATGATGTAGATTCTTCAAGGAGCTTTTTATTTCATGACAAAAGGATAATAATAGTTGCTGACATTTATTGAGCGAAAGCCACAGGTGGTCAGGTAAAGAGATCAGCACCTAGAACTTCTGTGAAGAGTGTTAATGTGCGATGGTGATTGGAAGTCTGGGACAAGGGCAGAGTGGGAGGAGGCTTAGATTATATCAGTTTCCCTGGTGAGGACTTAGAACCTAAAGTACTCTTACACCTACGTCTCCTCAGTTACATTTTCCCAGGTTGTGGTGGCCTGGAAAAATCTGTATTACTTGGGGTTTAGCTAGGAAAATAAACCAGATTTATGAACAGAAAACGGGAAAACAAATACAGTCCATTAGGTAAATGCAGCAAATGTGCCTCCTTTTCCTTGCATCCTGTTTCACTGACCGCTGATAATATACTTTATGATTTCAAGATGAGAAATAACCTCAGAAGGAGAAATCATTTTTACTAAGATTGATGAGTAAAGCTTTGGCTGCTGCAGCTGACAAAAATTGAATTTATACAAACAGCCAGGGAAGCAGTTTCTCCAAAAGAGAGGAAATCCAATGAGGGTGATTTCTTGGTCTCTGCTTTTCCATGTACCTATTTAGTAATCATTTTAAAGTTAAAATATTAGTGTTCATTTTTTTTCTTTGTAATTTGCCTACTCTTGAAACCCTAGGCAATAAAAGTAACTCTTTCTCAACTTCTGGAATATGTGTTTAGCAGAAAATGTATAAATTATGGTGATAGGGGAAAGTTATGACATTCTGAGATAGAAACCTTTTGTTTATTGTAATTGACAATTTCTTTCTTGGAAGGTAAAATTCTTAAGAAATTATTTGATGTAAGTTTACTATGATTAAAATTTGCTCAGGGAAACCAATCATGTCATTTATCTATGTCACGTTCAGTCAAGACTCTATAAACCTTTAATCAACATCTTTTCTTGTAGTAACTACCTCAGAAATGTTTTTTCCTGACAACGTCTCGTCCCAGAAAATTTGTTTCTCAAGGAAAAAAAAAAAAAGATTTGAATCAGTCTGTTGTAAAGCATGTCTGTCATAAAACTTTGATATGTCTAACAAACCAAGTTGCCTGAAAACTATTTTTGAACAGTAAGATTTCACTGCCCAACATCACTCATGTACATGTATGCAGGCTGGCCCTGACTCACATTATGGATGGATATTGGTAATCAGGAAGAGTAACTTGGAACAAAGATGAAGGTTACTCCTTGGAACCCCAGGCTTTCTGCAGGTTTCTCCTCTTTCTATCAGAATAGATGTTATCTTTCTTTGTCACTTTAAATTTCATATTAGCAAGTTTATAATTTAAATCAACCTGTCTAGCCCTCACAAAAGTTTTTAATTATCTCTCCCCATAGAATAATGAAACTGTCTTCTACAGTGCTCCCCAAGTGTCCTATTTGCTAATCTGTGAAATCTGGATTTGGAGAACCACTGGAGACTCCGGGAGCCAGCCTTTGAGGAAATGCATTGTTAAAACAAAATGGCTGTCTCAATAGGAGGCCATGATACATCTTTATGGAAACACTACACTGTTTACATATCTGTATAGTAAGACTTCTCATAAACAAGTATAATGCCAATGGGGGAAATTTAGTGAAAGAATGGGGAGGGAAGATTAAAAAAAAGCAGAGAGAAATGCTAAATCAAGCTGAAAATCTGGAGGCACTGATTTTAATCCACAGATAATAGGATCACTGGCCTCAGGCTAGAATAACTTATTTCTATAAAAATATAACAAGTTTTTCACACTGACAGAAATATATGACATATTTTTTTAAACATCATAGGGGGAGTTTTCTGAGACAGCCCTGTCAATAACTGATGCCTTGATTCTATTTAGTGCCCAAGCATATCTATTTTTCACCTCCTCATTTAATTAAGAAGGCTTTACATAACAGGTGGAGAAGGGAGATTTCCTTATTTTAGCAATTACGAATATATCAAGAAAATATAAATCACAATATTCAGCTGAACCCTAATTATTCAGAGATGGCTTACCATTTCTGAGTTATTTGTGCTTCTTTAAGAATCTCTCTTGTCATTTGATTGTCAAAACAGCATATGTTTTTAAATCTAACAACAGTAGGCAATATTATTCTTAGTTTACAGATGAGAAAAAATGAGCCCTAGATTGGCTGAGTCTTGTCAAAGATCTCAAGGCTGGTGGGTAGTAGAAATAAGACTTGAACTCTAGCCTGCTGTTTCCAGTCCACTGGGTGCTCAGGGAGGTGTTGTAGGAGAGCCTTGGGAAAAGGCAGGGAAATCATCCAGAAAAAAAATCAAAGAGGAGTAAATTTCTCTATGAAAAGGCAGTAAGTGTATGCATCATAGCCAAAGGTGAACTGACCCTAGAATTCATTTCTGGAAAGAGGACAGAATGTAGGGAATCAGAGCAAAACACACAGAGAACTCTAGTAACCAGAAGAGCTTAGAAAAAACACAACTCAGATTAAGAGTTAAAGCAGAGTGGAAATGAGGTACAGAGAAGTTTCTCAGTTACTCAGAAAGAGCAATATGGACAAGAGGGTGAATGGATACATATCATTAGAAAAAAAAATACTCAGAGATATAAAAGGTTCCAAATCAGAATAAACTAATGAGAGTTGTCGCTGTACATTCTTTCTGCACATAGTATGCCAAGATACCTGTGCAGCTATGGCAGATTTTATGCCTTTGAGCTAGTTGTTTCAGGCATGTAGTAAATCAATTCCTTGCTACAGAGAAGAGATAAAGTGGATTTAAAAAATAGCAGAAAAAGAAAAATCTATCTTCCTAATTCTGTCAACTCAAAATTGTAGAACCACAATTTTGAAATGCTCTTTAAATTTAATTTTAATAAATGTCCTTGACATTTATGTCCATGGTTCATTTTCCATTTTTCTATATATGCTCTTTTGGGGGGAATGTTAAGAAAGAAATAAATGTTTCCTTTCATCATTAATGCATATTCTTTATGTTGTTGAGTAAGAGAATAAAGTTTTCTGAATTAATCACATGCCATGGAAGATAAGTCAGATAGTCATATCTAAATACTTATCCTTATTCCCAAATGAGGTTCTACTTCCTCCATAAACTTTGGATATTCCTTCCTATCTTCGTTCATTAATTCACTCAAGAAATAATTTATTGGGCACACAATATATATGGCAGGAACTATGACATAGGATAAGGTGGTGAATAAGAAAATCTTGATGCATGTTTTCATAGAGCTCAACCTGGGGGGGGAAGATACATTTTTCCAAACTTTCCCATCTAGATCACATTGCTTTCTCTTTCTCTAAACTGTGTTACTTGGCAGCTGATACTGCAAAGTTTAGGACTTACTATGCTCTAATGATTTGTTTGTATTATACTCCTCCCAACTAAATTATGTAAACCAACATAGAGCAGTTAACATATAGTTCTTATTTTAAGTTCCCATGATACCAATCACAGTGCTAATCATAGAAAAAACTCCTGATAATATTTGTTGATTAGTTGATGGACATGTGAATTATTAAGTATTGAATATTCTAATAAGGACCTCTATAAAAAATATTAACTCTTTATTGTAAAATTCTTTAAAACAAAAAGCAGTATTTAAGTAGCTCTTTAAAGGTATGAATTTTCCAGTTTGCTAGGGAAGAACGATTTATAATACATGCAACAGTTTGGAAGCATGAAATGGTGTAAAATATAATTTAATCATAAAATAAATATTTAGTGGCTACTCTGTACCAGGAGTATTCCATATGCTTATTTATATTGACTTATCTACTCCTCACAACCACTCTCTAAGGTAGTATTATAAATATTCCAATTTTACAAATTAGAAATTTGAAACAGAGAGAGCTTAAGTAATTTACCAAAAGTCATAAAGCTACTAAGTGGCGTAGAAAGATTTTAAACTCAACAATCCAGTTCCAGAGCCCATGTCCTCATGCAACCTACTATACCACATCTCAGAGTAAAACTTTTTTGGACTTGATTATGTTATAAGTAATAAAATATGAGAATAGGAGATCAGTTGGAGTCAGATTAGAAAGAATCAATTATAATGTACTAAGTATTATGAAAGTCATTTTTCAAAAGGACCAAGATGCGTTGAATTGTTTTTTTAAGGCAACACTTTTGCAAGACTATATAGAAGCAACTGAAGATCTAAGGTGTGAGGAGAGAATTTAAAACAGGAAGGTAGCATAAGACTTAAAAAGAATAAACTCTGGAATCAGTCTGATGTAGGCTTAAATCTTGACTGACTAATCATTAATGCTGGTTACTGAAATTTCCAGTTCTCTTTCTTCTAGCCATACCTTTGAATTCCTATTAAGTTAAGCAAGCCCAGGTGTCTCGATTTAACCAAAGAAATGTGAACACAAGTTATATGTATTTTTTATGGGTGGAAGACAAAATATTTCATAGTTTGCTGTTTCCCCTATCACTGTGGGGAGAAGTTCACCTTCAAGGTTTTCATTCTCAGAGGTTTTGGTGTTTGCTGCTGTAGCATAAACTACTCTATCCTGAGAGGCACACAGGATTTAGCACTTAATAGTTTTATCTTAAACTATTTAACAACTCTGAGCCTTTCTTTATTTCCTCACAATAAATAATGGGGTAATGATGATACATGATTTTTTATTTTTTGTTGCTCTTTTATTTTGTTTGGCATATTTTTTTCTTAAAGTCTAGCACATAGCTGTTACTCAGCAGATGCTAATTCATAAGGACTGAGATAAATAAATAGCAGAAACACAAGGAACAGATTCTAAAAACAGTTTGAGGCAAAATAAACAGAACTTGAGTCCAATTTGGTATAAAGAATAGAACAAAAAAAGTAAATAGCTAGAGACAATCCCAAGTTTCCAGTTTACAGACAATATGATGGACTGCCACATTATTAACTAAAATAAGATATAAAGGAGGTCAAGTTGAGAGATGATGTCCTCCAAGCCAGGTATATGTATTCAAGTCAGGTATTACGAAGTAAAGACAAGGAACTCAAGTGTGCATATAAAATATAGAGGAGTTTTAACATTTTTTTCCTACATGAAGATGCCTAAAATATTGACTGGTTTGCTGCAGACCACCTGAAATTTAATTGACTGTCAGTATAAACATTCCAGGCACAATTCAGATAAAAATAATTCAATAGGTGAATTTATTCTGTTACAATTTTTTGCTTCCTTTTCAGTGTTTTCCCCCTTGGAATCTTTTTTGGATTCAGACATAACTGACAGTAAGTATAAGAAAGAGAATTCTAACCCTGTTTAATAAACTGAATTCATGAGTTACTGAACTCCCTGAGCCTCATGTTCCTTAACTAGGAAAAATAAATGAAATGATGCCATATAACTGATAGAGTTGCTCAAAGTTGAACTGTGATGATATGTGTGAAATACAGAATCACACAGCAGAAACTCTGTAAATATGTTTCTTTTTCCTTCCTTGTATTAATCTTAGTTGTTCCCTTTCTAGAGGAAGTTTTCCAGGTGACTTTCATAAAATTCTTTGTATTTTATTCCTTCCCAAGATCTTATTGCTGGAAAAGGAATCTATATTTTACTATAAGATTATTTAAAAAATAATTTTTATAAACTCAATTCTATAATTCCCTGTTTATCTCTCTTTTATTTTCTTAAAATGTTTGATCTGGCATGATTTAGCTCAAAACAAAGATGTGCAAGCAATAAGAAAAGAACCAATTTCTAAAATTTACTTTTGCTATAAATGGATTCAGCTACAATATTCTCATTATTATATTGGTCAGATGTGATACTGAGCCAGTCAAATTTTATCACTGCTTGCAGAGAGTTTAACCCACTGAGAGTAAGGATTAAGAGCCATAGCATGAAGTAAAGTTGGCACAAGAAACATCTCATTTTCACAGAATCGTGGAATAAATTTACCCACAGAATGTGCAGTAAAGTAATCCTACAACAGTTAAAATTCCCTTTAAGGCAGGGCGCAGTGGCTCACGCCTGTAATCCCAGCACTTTGGGAAGCCGAGGCAGGCGGATCACAAGGTCAGGAGATCGAGACTATCCTGGCTAACACGGTGAAACCCCATCTCTACTAAAAATACAAAAATATTAGCCGGGCTTGGTGGCGGGTGCCTGTAGTCCCAGCTATTTGGAAGGCTGAGGCAGGAGAAGGGCGTGAACCCAAAAGGCGGAGATTGCAGTGAGCCGAGATCGCGCCACTGCACTCCAGCCTGGGCGACAGAGTGAGACTCCATCTCAAAAAAACAAACAAACAAACAAACAAAAAATTCATTTTAAAATGGACTTTCTGCTGAAAATCTAGAAAATAGTTTAATAAATATACTTTCATAAACATTGTAAGATATAGGTAAGTAGGGGATATGTTATAATTAATTATTTTAATGTTTTAGATCAGCCATTCGTATAGATTTTATAAGTCTACTCTAAATTCCAAAATTAGAAACAACTCATTTAAGAAGAAAACCAAAAGCCAAACTTGATATTATAGGATAAGGATGGTACAGTTTCTATCAAAAATGCTATTATGATGGATTACAAGAAGTACTTTCTTTTAGGGGAAGAGAAAGGTAATGTAAACATAGTTTTAATCCAACTTTATGATTAGATAATCTAGATTGATTGTAAGCATTACTAACTGAGTAAAAAGAGTATGTGCAATTTCCAGTTAATTTTATTATTTTATAATGGACAAAATACATTATGCAAGATTATCTAAGTGTTGGTGTTGAGGAATATGATGTTTAAATACATTGTGTAACTTGGAGTAAAATGTAAATCAATACAGTTATAAAATAGTATAGGTGTCTTCTTAATGATATCTTACTTCTGAACCTCTAAATTTCTCTAGTGTTTCAACAATTTCAAAATCAAGGTGCTTGGTTTTGAAAAGGAATATTTTCCTCTCTCATCCATGATGGAGTAACTGGCACTGAACATGTCCTGCTTCCATAAACAAATTTAAAACTAGGAAAAATATATGAGGCAATGGAGACTGACACTAAAGAACAGGCTATAATCCTTTAGAGAAGAAAAGCATAGAATGTGAGTTCTGCATTCTCTTCAGCTTCATATCTCAGGACCATTGCTGAACTTCTATCAGTGAAGAGAGGTAGCCAAAACTGGGTATGACAGCTGCACTGAGCTGATGATGTTGTGGTCTGATCTCTCTGAGATCAGCTCTGAGCTACACAAGTGCTAGGACTTTTGATATAGGGTACCAGAGAGGTGGGACCTGAGGAAAATAGGAACACCTGAAATCCATGTGAGGTTTCCTCAGTGATTATTTGGGCCTGACAGAGGATGGCTCTTGTAGGACTCAAATCTGAATAGAAATGACAGATCAAGCAGAGATCAAGCAGTGCTGAGATGCTGGAGTTCTGGTACAACCAAAAAAGAGTCCTCAGTGATTACCTTATATACTCAGGTTAGTCTCCCATAAAGACCATGCCTTAAGAGAAAGGAGTATGACCTAGAGCAAAGACCATAGCCTAGAACTAAATTGAAATCTACCCATCTACAAAGAATGAAACCAAGAGTCTGCTAGTAAATCAACTTCTGCCAGGGAAAAATTCAGCATCTTTCAAAGAAGGCAACATGAGACAGAGTCTACACAATATATCATCCATAAGGTCTGTCATATAAAAGAGGTTAAAAAAGCCTGATAATTAAGGAGGAAAATAGTAAATAAAAAGAAATTTCAACATGACCAAGATGTTGAAATTAGCAGACAAGTATTTTAAAACATCATGTGTAAAGTAAAGGAACAATCAGCAGAGTGAAGAGGCAAACTATGGAATGAAGAAAATTTCCAATTTATATATTGCAATGTATATATTTGATAAAGCCTCAGTATCCTGAATATATAAGAAACTCAAACAGCTCAATTGTAAGAAAATAAATAATCCAATTTAAAAATATACAAAGAACATGAATAGACTTTTTCAAAAGAATGCATACAAAGGACCAACAGGTATATGAAAAAATGCTCAACGTCATTAATCATAAGGGAAATGCAAATTACAATTACAATGAAATATCACCTCACATCTGTTAGAAAGGCTATTATCAAATAATGAAAGATAATTGTTGGTGAAGATGTAGAAAAAATTAAATCCCTGTTCACTGTTGGTGGCAATATAAATTAGAACAGCCATGTTGATAAACAGTCTGGAGATTCCTCAAAATATTGAAAATAAAACAACCATCCAGCAATCTCACTACTTGGTATATATCTAAAGGAACTGAAATAAGTATACTGAAGAAATATCTGCCCTCCCATGTTCATTGCTGTATTATTCACAGTAGCCAACATATGGAATCAACCTAAGCGTCCATCAGTGGATGAATGCAAAAGAAAAGGTTCTGCATATACACAATGGAATACTATTCATCCTTTGCAAAGAAAGAAATTCTGTCACTTGCAATAACATGGATAAACCTGGAGGACATTATGTTAAGTGAAAAAAGCCAGGCACAGGAAGACAATTACCACATGATCTTATTTATATGTGGAAACCAAAAGGTCACACTCATAGAAGCACTGGGTTGAGAGCATACACTCTCTTAGTTGGGAAAGATTCTGCCAGACCTGGAGTACCAAACCACATTCAAAATGCATTTCCTAAGGAAACAATATTATAAATCATGGTTCACTATGCCTGGAAGTCTAAATCTTCTTAAGTATCTATTTTACTACTTGTTTCAACATTTGTTAAGTGCTATACATGTACAAAAAATTAAATCAGAAGATACTTAAGACAGAGTCTTTGCCTTGAAGGGCTTTCGTAAATTAAATCTGTATAGGTTGTCTCACCTGCTAGACTGTGTTCATACTTCCACCTTTACCATAACAAACCATGGGAACATTTAATGTTGCATTTGAAAATATATTACCACTATTTCTAGTAAATAACATTCTCCTAGGAATAGTAAGACCTGGAATTTGTTATTTCTTTTGAGATTTGATCATCTCAGCAAAATCTCTACTGTTATCACGAAGTTCTATATTGATTAAACATGAAGACCTTTAGTTTTTGTGTGTGTGGTGTGCCATCCTTCTGAAATTTGAAAGATAGTATTCAAAAGAGAAAAAGTGAAGTAGTAGAGTGATCAAGTCCAAGAATCAAGCATTAAAAAAAAAGTATTTCTTATGTTAGCCACTACGAAACATGTTCTTATGTGATATGTGAGGGAATTACAAAAAATACAACACAACTTTGTCTTTCAGGGAATGTATAAGTAAATATAAACCTGATACATGTGACAATATAATTAGCTATCAATGCTGAATGTGCTAAATCAGATGGATGACACATTTTTGTTATAAGTATTTAAGAATGAAGAGATTACACAATTGAGTTCCTTACTATCATATTGAGTGCTATGTTTCATGCACTGCATTAAGCTCTGTTTACCTCATAGGACAATATTTTGGAGTGACTCCCTCATAGTAATAAGATGCTTTCCTGGAAGTTTGCCCAATGTTTCTCTAAGCTTGGTCAATGTCTCCCTAAGCTCCAAATATCCTTTTTTAGATAGAAATTATCTTAATTTGGTAATTAAGGAAGTTAAATATCAGAGGTGTTAGAATATCTATATGTTTATAAAGATGTTAAGTGAAAGAAATAACATTTGAAATCAAACTTGACTCCTTCCAAAGCTCCTCTTCTTTTCATTTGGCTACCTTACCCCTGTTCTTTCTACATTTCTATGGTATTTTAAATAAAGTAATAGCAAAACCAAGGCTATTGAAATAACTGCACAAAAATTGTCACTTTTAATGTTGGTCTTCCCAACAGTCCTGAGAATGTCAGGTTTTTTTATAATCAGTACATTTATAGCCCATAATGTAGTGATAATTTATTTTGGTTCTTAGATTGTCTTAAAATTATTTGCTAAGATGTCTGTTGCCATACTGTGAGTTCTATGACTCACTCACTGTTGTATCTGTAGGTCTAGCATAACACTAGTCCCATAACAGGCACTCTGTAAATTATATCGCCTTGAATCTTTCTGAACCTATTTTTTTCACCTTCCTGATAATATAAAGTAATAGAGAAAATGTATGATATGTGTGTATATATATATATTTGTTTTAAAAGTCCCAGGTAGATTGCAGGTATTGTAATATATATAAACGGCTTTGAAATTTTATCATTATTCAAAGGTAATGTATATTATTATTCATAGTAAATTTATATTAAAGGCCACTACACCATTTTGTTTATAGAAGCTCTATCGAGAAAATTTACACACCATTAAATTCACCTTTTTATTCTTATTGCAAAGCATCTGAGGGATAAGAATATTACCTGAGCAGTTGTTATGTATTATCTCAGTTGATTCTTGTAGCATTACAAAGAATATACAAAGTAATTTTCATTCCTATCTTTTTTTTCCTTTTTTTATTATTATTATACTTTAAGTTTTAGGGTACATGTGCACAATGTGCAGATTAGTTACATATGTATACATGTGCCATGCTGGTGCGCTGCTCCTACTAACTCGTCATCTAGCATTAGGTATATCTCCCAATGCTATCTCTCCCCCCTCCCCCCAACCCACAACAGTCCCCAGAGTGTGATGTTCCCCTTCCTGTGTCCATGTGTTCTCATTGTTCAATTCCCACCTATGAGTGAGAATATGCGGTGTCTGGTTTTTTGTTCTTGCCATAGTTTACTGAGAATGGTGATTTCCAATTTCATCCATGTCCCTACAAAGGACATGAACTCATCCTTTTTTATGGCTGCATAGTATTCCATGGTGTATATGTGCCACATTTTCTTAATCCAGTCTATCATTGTTGGACATTTGGGTTGGTTCCAAGTCTTTGCTATTGTGAATAGTCCCGCAATAAACATACATGTTCATGTGTCTTTATAGCAGCATGATTTATAGTCCTTTGGGTATATACCCAGTAATGGGATGGCTGGGTCAAATGGTATTTCTAGTTCTAGATCTCTGAGGAATCACCACACTGACTTCCACAAGGGTTGAACTAGTTTACAGTCCCACCAACAGTGTAAAAGTGTTCCTATTTCTCCACATCCTCTCCAGCACCTGTTGTTTCCTGACTTTTTAATGATTGCCATTCTAACTGGTGTGAGATGGTATCTCATTGTGGTTTTGATTTGCATTTCTCTGATGGCCAGTGATTGATGGTGAGCATTTTTTCATGTGTTTTTTGGCTGCATAAATGTCTTCTTTTGAGAAGTGTCTGTTCATGTCCTTTGCCCACTTTTTGATGGGGTTGTTTGTTTTCTTCTTGTAAATTTGTTGGAGTTCATTGTAGATTCTGGATATTAGCCCTTTGTCAGATGAGTAGGTTGCCAAAATTTTCTCCCATTTTGTAGGTTGCCTGTTCACTCTGATGGTAGTTTCTTTTGCTGTGCAGAAGCTCTTTGGTTTAATTAGATCCTGTTTGTCAGTTTTGGCTTTTGTTGCCATTGCTTTTGGTGTTTTAGACATGAAGTCCTTGCCCATGCCTATGTCCTGAATGGTAATGCCTAGGTTTTCTTCTAGGGTTTTTATGGTTTTAGATCTAATGTTTAAGTCTTTAATCCATCTTGAATTGATTTTTGTATAAGGTGTAAGGAAGGGATCCAGTTTCAGCTTTCTACATATGGCTAGCCAGTTTTCCCAGCACCATTTATTAAATAGGGAATCCTTTCCCCATTGCTTGTTTTTGTCAGGTTTGTCAAAGATCAGACAGTTGTGGATATGTGGCATTATTTCTGAGGACTCTGTTCTGTTCCATTGATCTATATCTCTGTTTTGGTACCAGTACCATGCTGTTTTGGTTACTGTAGCCTTGTAGTATAGTTTGAAGTCAGGCAGTGTGATGCCTCCAGCTTTGTTCTTTTGGCTTAGGATTGACTTGGTGATGTGGGCTCTTTTTTGGTTCCATATGAACTTTAAAGTAGTTTTTTTCCAATTCTGTGAAGAAAGTCATTGGTAGCTTGATGGGGATGGCATTGAATCTATAAATTACCTTGGGCAATATGGCCATTTTCACATGGAAACTGAACCACCTGCTCCTGAATGACTACTGGGTACATAACGAAATGAAGGCAGAAATAAACATGTTCTTTGAAACCAACGAGAACAAAGACACAACATACCAGAATCTCTGGGACACATTCAAAACAGTGTGTAGAGGGAAATTTATAGCACTAAATGCCCACAAGAGAAAGCAGGAAAGATCCAAAATTGACACCCTAACATCATAATTAAAAGAACTAGAAAAGCAAGAGCAAATACATTCAGAAGCTAGCAGAAGGCAAGAAATAACTAAAATCAGAGCAGAACTGAAGGAAATAGAGACACAAAAAACCCTTCAAAAAATTAATGAATCCAGGAGCTGGTTTTTTGAAAGGATCAACAAAATTGATAGACTGCTAGCAAGGCTAATAAAGAAGAAAAGAGAGAAGAATCTAATAGACACAATAAAAAATGATAAAGGAGATATCACCACCAATCCCACAGAAATATAAACTACCATCAGAGAATACTACAAACACCTCTACACAAATAAACTAGAAAATCTAGAAGAAATGGATAAATTCCTCAACACATACACTGTCCCAAGACTAAACCAGGAAGAAGTTGACTCTCTGAATAGACCAATAACAGGAGCTGAAATTGTGGCAATAATCAATAGCTTACCAACCAAAAAGAGTCCAGGACCAGATGGATTCACAGCCAAATTCTACCAGAGGTACAAGGAGGAACTGGTACCATTCCTTCTGAAACTATTCCAATCAATAGAAAAAGAGGGAATCCTTCATAACTCATTTTATGAGGCCAGCATCATTCTGATACCAAAGCCAGGCAGATACACAACCAAAAAAGAGAATTTTGGACCAATATCCTTGATAAACATTCATGCAAAAATCCTCAATAAAATACTGACAAACTGAATCCAGCAGCACATCAAAAAGCTTATCCACCATGATCAAGTGGGCTTCATCCCTGGGATGCAAGGCTGGTTCAATATATGCAAATCAATAAATGTAATCCAGCATATAAACAGAACCAAAGACAAAAACCACATGATTATCCCAATAGATGCAGAAAAGGCCTTTGACAAAATTCAACAATGCTTCAAGATGAGAACTCTCAATAAATTAGGTATTGATGGGACGTATCTCAAAATCATAAGAGCTATCTATGACAAACCCACAGCAAATATCATACTGAATGGTCAAAAACTGGAAGCATTCCCTTTGAAAACTGGCAAAAGACAGGGATGCCCTCTCACCACTCCTATTCAACATAGTGTTGGAAGTTCTGGCCAGGGCAATTAGGCAGAAGAAGGAAATAAAGGGTATTCAATTAGGAAAAGAGGAAGTCAAATTGTCCCTGTTTGCAGATGACATGATTGTATATCTAGAAAATCCCATTGTCTCAGCCCAAAATCTCCTTAAGCTGATAAGCAACTTCAGCAAAGTCTCAGGATACAAAATCAATGTACAAAAATCACAAGCGTTCTTATACACCAATAACAGACAAACAGAGAGCCAAATCATGAGTGAACTCTCATTCACAATTGCTTCAAAGAGAATAAAATACCTAGGAATCCAACTTAGAAGGGACGTGAAGGACCTCTTCAAGGAGAACTATAAACCACTGCTCAATGAAATAAAAGAGGTTACAAACAAATGGAAGAACATTCCATGCTCATGGGTAGAAAGATTTTTTCGTATCTTAAAGGTAAAGAGACTAAGTTTTTTTTTTGTTGTTTGTTTTTATTTTTATTTTATTTTTTTCTTTTTTTTTGAGATGGAGCCTCACTCTGTCACCCAGGCTGGAGTGCAGTGGCGTGATCTGGGCTCACTGCAAGCTCTGCCTCCTGGGTTCACACCATTCTCCTGCCTCAGTCTCCCAAGTAGCTGGGACCACAGGCGCCAACCACCATGCCTGGCTAATTGTTTGTATTTTTAGTAGAGACAGGGTTTCACCGTGTTAGCCAGGATGGTCTCGATCTCCTGACCTTGTGATCCACCTACCTCGGCCTCCCAAAGTTCTGGGATTACAGGTGTGAGCCACCGTGCCTGGCCGAGACTAAGTTTTATATAAGTTAAATAACTAGCACAGCCATTTAGTAAATAACGTGGTTTGAATTAGACTTCAATTTTTCTTGATTCCAATACACTCCTATAGAAGTTGCCTATATTGAGAGGGGATTCCTCCTAAATAAATTTCATAGGAGCTAGACGTTTAGACTCCTTTTTTTGTACATCTAAGAGCCCAAATCCCAAGGACCTTTTCTGTGAAAATATTCCTTCAAATTTTCTCCAGAGACAAGGGGAATCAAAGTAATGTCTGTGCTGAATTTTGATGCAGACACGATGTTTGAAAGCTTCCAGATTGAGTTTGGGGTTGATGAAAGGAAGCAGATAATAGTAGGCAACAAGAGATGTTGGTGACATGAATGCTACATATCCACACTTGAGACCTGGTCACTGAAGAAGGCTTAGGTATCACATTGTGAAGTAATTACAACAAATAAAAGAATTGCATAGTGTATTAATAAACCAAGCACCATCAAATGTAGCCCAAACTTAAAAGGATTCCTGAATCATTTACAGCCTGGTCCCAGTGGGAAGCAGAATGACCACTTTTAATCTGTTAGAAAAGGTAGTGTTCTGGTAATGTTGTCTTGTTAAAGATAACCTACTTTGGTACAGGTGTGAAAGAAGGAAATCAAAAGCATAAAAGGTCAAAGAAGACAGGGATTTGACTATTTTGTCTAACTGTATTTTCATCTCCAAGAACATAGTAGGCACTTACAATGTTATTTGTTGAATGAATGAATGTATGCCAACTGACATAGAAGGAAAATGCTTGTACACGGCAAGTGACTGTTTTATGGTGCTCATGTATTTTGAGTTGTGTGACTTTTTAGATTGACCAATTACAGGCTTCAAGAGATTTTTCCAGCATCAATTGCATGAAATATCTTAGTGAACTTTCATTAACGCAGCCTCAGATATGTCAAATTAGTAAATAAGATGAGGTCACTGTTCTCAAGTTTATGAATGTCAACCACCAAATCACTCCAGTGAAGTAATTTTGCAATGCACAAATGGAATGATCCATCTATGAACAAGGCTGGCTGCGCCTCCATGGTAAACTTGGCTGAGACCAAGGATTATGGACCAGGAGATCATACGCTCATACCCAA
Source organism: Pongo pygmaeus (assembly GCF_028885625.2). Lineage (NCBI taxonomy): Eukaryota > Metazoa > Chordata > Mammalia > Primates > Hominidae > Pongo > Pongo pygmaeus. The sequence continues at coordinate 49,392,110 of NC_072378.2, forward strand.
GAGACCAACTTTGTTCCAAATACTTGTCATGTTCTTGCCCTGATAAATGTCACTTTCCAGAGCATAAAAAGTTAGTGATTTTCGGTTTCGGCCACTCAGAGAAATTTTATGTCCTCCACAATATGAGCGGGGGAGTTCAATTCATACATTAAGTTATTATCTTAGGTGCCACACTAAGCAAGGGAGACTTAGCACATCTTAGAGGGCATATACTAAAACGGGAATCTACAAATTTAAATTTATTAATGGAATAAAATACATACTTCAGTCATCAATTTTAATTTCTCCCTCCAGCAGTTATTTCTGTTAATAGAAAAGGACTGTCTCTATTATTTTCTGTCTATGCAGACAATATGTGCGCGCGCACACACACATACACACACACCCTTCTAATCCCCTTCCAGCTTTCAAAGCTTAACAAAAAAGCATTACTTTTGAAGTATGCAGAATATTTTAGACTGGGCAATCTCATACGCATGGTTAAAAGTAATTTACAACCTGAAAATCATATCTTACACAAGATGTGTCCCTCCAGGCTGTCTGAGAACACCTAAGATTCTGTCCAATGGAATTGCCTCAAGTTGGCATTATCAAGCTCACAAGCCTCAAAATCATTGCCCTAGGGAGTCACAAAACTGAGACTAGCTGTTCTGGGAAAAATTTGCTAGCTTTAATTATTTTGGTATTTTTGAGATACATTTCTTGCAAGTCACTCAAACTATTTCTAAAACTGAAATATTTCTACCAAATGGTATAGTACAACTAAAGCAATGGATACTTTGTGTTAAAAAATCATCAAATAACACCAAAGAACTGATCATTTGGAACCATGGTCTTCATACTATAGGGTGACTGCAAGGTGCTGGGTAGTTTCTCTGTTTTTCTCCCTTAATTCTTACTCATGTCTGCATTTCCATACCAGGAATTTATAGATTTACCTTGAGGCTTTGATCTTTGTTAGAATACAAATTCTCCAGGGTTAGTTATATTAATAATTCATGTGGTTCACTTACTCTTTGTTAGACTTACAGAAGGAAGACTGGCAAGCAGGCAAGAGAAATAGTTGAGGCTACAAGTACTGGAGACATCATTCATCCTTAAACTGAGACATGTGCCCAATAGTCTCACAGGGTTCATTTTAAGTTCATCTTTAACAACATATATTGGGCATCCACTGATTAAATGACACTATCTAAGCACTAGTAAGACACTTTATTATATCAGCCTTCAAGAAAAATATGTTCAAATTAGGGAGAACCCAGTTTAATATGTGAGAATAAATTCATGTACCAAATGAATTTCTATTTGTATTTACTCCTCTTTAACTTAAATCTTTAAACATAGCCTGAAGCAAAGTATTATTTTAGAATTGTTGGTTAAATCCATAAAATTTCTAGAATTTATATGCAACTATTGGAGTTAATCACTAAAGAAACGTAAGTACAAGTTAACTTTAGAAACTATATTCTAATGCTTGAGTCTGTGTCTACATTATCTTAAAATAATCAACCCATATTATTTTTCCAAATATCCTTCTTATTCTTAACTATCAAGAAAAAGTCATTTACTAAATAAAGACATACGTCATATTATAAACAACAGACAAAAAAGCAATAAATTAAGTATGTTCAGTTTCTAGCCCTGACATATATGTCTATGAAACTGTGTAACATTCCATAGGTTATTTAGCATTCCTGGTCTCTCTTTTACTGCTATAAGTTATCAGGGGGAGATTATTTTAAGGTATCATCTGGGTCTAAGTTTATTTAATAACATTATATTCTATAAAGTTTAAGTTTCAGCTAGGCTGGTTCCCTTGTTAATTATTTTGAATGGATCAAGAATGACAGACTACTGTAAGGAGTACAGAAAATTCCAGGGACCTTTATGTTTAGCACTCCTTTATAGCTTTGTGTAGTGAGTTAGTCACTGAGCTTTGAGAGAGGAAGATGCAAAGTAAGTGAGTGTTTATTATAAGGAAAGTGAGTTTTAACATAAGGGTTAGATTTTAGGAAATACTTATTTGATACAGTCATGCATCTCTTAACAATGGGGATATGTTCTGAGACATGTGTAGTTAGGAAATTATATGAACATCATAGAGTGTACTTACACAAACCTACATGGTATAACCTCTCACACATCTAGACTATTTGCTATAGCCTAATGCTCCTAGGCTACAAACCTATGCAACATATTACTGTACTGAGTACTGGAGGCGATTGTAAAACAACGGTAAGTATTTGTGTATCTAAACATAGAAAAGGGACAGTAAAAATACAGCATAAAAGATAAAATATAATACAACTGTAGAGGGCACTTGCCATGAATGGATACTGCAGGACTGGAAGTTGCTCCGGATGAATCAGTGAGTAAGTCGTGAGTAAATGTGAAGGCCTAGGACATTACTGTACACTACTGTCGACTTTATAAACACTGCACATTTAGGATACACTAAATTTATACAAATATTTTTATTTCTCCAATAATAACCTCAATTGAATGCAACATTTTTATTTTAAAAACTTTTTAATACTTTTTATGTTTTGACTCTTTTGTAGTAACACTTCTCTTAAAACACAAACACATTGTACAGCTGTACAAAAATATTTTCTTTATATCCTTTTTCTATGAACTTTATTTATTTATAGTTTTGTTATTATTTTATTTTAAAGCCTTTTTTTAAAAATTAAGACCCATTTTTTTTCCACGATGGCAGATTGGAGACATTGCTAGCATGCCTCTTCCACTTGGAAAGATAAAATAGTGTGTAGAGAATCACACTGAACTTTTTCCCAAGAAGCAACACAGGAACTTAAAAAAACTAAAAGAAACCACAGACCCTTTGAAAGAAACATCAGGCTGCAGCCTACACTGTGAGCTAGGTGAAAACTGTAAGTCCCCATAGTGTGAAAGGGGGATAAAGTGACTTTGGGATATACCCTCCCACTGGGGAACCTGGCAATACAGGCCACTGGGAAAGGCCTTAATCCTACCCAGCGCTGGAGCTGAGTTAGTGAGCAGTGGGGAGTATATAAAAAGGAGTGGCTTTGAGATGGACTTTGTGTGTGTTCCCAGTTTCCAGTGGGGATGGAGGGAACCCATACCTGATCCTACTTTGCGGGAGACTTCATCCAAGTCTGCTAGCTAACTCAGGTAGCAAAGGTTGAGAGAAGCTCCCAACTGAGATTCATGATATAATCTCAAATGGGAATAAAGACCTTGGCAAAAACCATGGGGCAAGTGGAGATTGTGCTGCAGCCGCAGGCATGAGAGCTAGACACACCTGCTTCACAGGCAGACTTGAAGAACATGGACTGAAAGCCTTGGTTTCTGTCTCTGCAGGGAAGGCTTGTGGCCTGGGGCAGTTTTGAGTTCTGAGCACACTGCCTAGAACCTAGTTAGTTGCTGCTAGTGGGACACTGCAGGTGTGAGGTTCACCTTGCCAAATGTGTGGGAGCTGGGTGGGGCTTACGGCTGCCTGCTGCTCCCTACTCCTCATGTGGTCTCTTCTGTATGGCAGAGGCAGATGTGATCCTCCCTGGAACACTATCCCAGTGGCCAGAGAACTGCCCTCTGATTCCCACTGGAGCTGCTGCTTGTGCCCACACATGCGGAGCCAGAGTGTGGACTTGCCTGACCCAGCCCCCACCCAGATTTGCCCCTCCATCCACTCTGGTGACTTAACACTAAGGACAGAAACTCTTGGGAGTTCCATGGCCCTGCCCATTGCCTGAGATGCAAAAGTACCTCTCCTGGGTCACATAAGGCAAACACAAATCCTACCAATACAACCACGGCTGGCGTTTTTTTTGCAAGTTCCACCTCCTGACAGGAGTCCAAACAACACAGTCCATTACACCATCTGCAGGCACAATAACACAGTGCTTGGAAAAGAGAAAACTTGTGTGTGGCCTCAGCTATCACCATTGCTTACATCATTCTGGCTAACCAGGAGGTCCTGAACCTGTCCACAAGACAATTTTATTACCACTACAACTAGCATTTGAGAAAGTCAACACACTAAGGCTATTTATAACCGAGGAATCTCACAAGATATATGCCAATGTCACTCCCCTGCCAATCCCATCAGAGCTGGTGTTGGTAACCACTGCTGGGAGATTTGAGGACAGGTCACATCACAGAACCCCTTGCAGACATTCCCTAGCACCAGCCTGGAGTGAGGCACCCCCACCGAGTGGCTAGACCTAGAGGAGCAGCAGCACTCACAGTAATCTGGCCCTTGAGATAAGTTTCAAGAGACCTCTCTCATTCCAACTGCACAGAAGACAATGAACCTGATCATACACCAAGCACATTGCTACTACAACTAGCTTAAAGCCATCATACAAAGACTCTATAACTAGGTTACTCATACAGAAGCTTCACCCCTGAAGGCACACAGAGCTGTATTAGTTTACAGGAAATTTAAAAAATTAAAGTCACTTCCTCAAGAGGAGGAAAAAGAAAATTTAAAAACACTGTCAAATTCAAAAATAATTCAAAAATAGTTAGAAGAAATAGTCTACCCCAAAGAGAAGGAACTAGAAAAAATATTCTAGCAGGATGACAAACAGGGTTCACTAGCTCTCCAGCAATGAATCCAAACCAAGATGAAATATTTGAAATACAGATAAAGGATCCAAAAGGTTGATTATTAAGCTACGTAAGGAAGTATAAGAGAAAGGTGAAAATCAACATAAAGATTTTTTTTAAAATTTAGTATCTAATTGAGAAATTTTCTAAAGAAATAGATCTTTTAAGAAAAAACAATCAGAACTTCTGGAAATGAAAGACACACTTAGGGAATTACTAAATGCTGTGGAAAGTTGTAACAAAAGAATAGACCAAGTAGAAGAAAGAATTTCAGAGGTTGAAAACAAGCTTTTGAATTAACCTAATCAAACAAAATTAAAAAAAAAAAGGCAATGAACAAAGCCTCCAAGAAATATGGGATTATGTATAATGGCCAAACTTAAGAATCTTTGCTGTACCTGAGGGAGAATAAAAAAACAAAAAGTTTGGAAAACTTGTTTGAGGGAGTAATTCAGGAGAACTTTCCAAGCCTGACTAGACATTTAGACAGTCAAATACAAGAAGCTCATAAGGTAGATTTACCTTAAATGGGGAAGAAAAAATATTTTAAACATTTTTTTCTAAATATCAAATTATTTTCTATATAATTTTTATATAAAATCTCCAGTGTAGGATTCTCCAGATATCTATAACTGAAGATGTAACATTCTTAATTAATCAGTGTTTGTTAATAAGTGATAAAATATCTTGTACTTCCTTTCCTGTACTATGGAAGATATTTTTAAAAAATCATATATAATTCTGTGTGCGGAGTTCTAGGGGAGATACAGCCAATCTGAGATATATTCAAAGATGTTAATACTACAAGAAATTAAGCCTTAATTTTCTGAGCATCTGTTTGGGGAAATGAACAAGTTTAACTAAGCAGAAAAAGGAGAGCAAAACATTATTATTAAATACATGGACTGGATAACAATACAGTTAGCTTCAAAAATTTAGGGATGTACTTGTGGGAAGAAACACTTTATTTTTGTGGCCTTGTGGGCTAAAATTAGAGTGGAAGTATAAATCTTATAGTTAGCAATATTTTAACTCCACATTAAAGACTTTCTTAAGGGATTTTGCAAAGCCAGAATGAGCTATCTCAATAAGAATTAACTTTCCCTTCAGCATAAATAGCTTAATCAAGAATTTGGTAGGTATCCTGTAGAGGAGGTTAAAGCATAGGGTGATTTTTCAGTTGCAGATAATCCATAACTGAATCGATACTGAATTCAAATAGGGCCCTTGTCTTCCAGTAGCTTACATGTGTAAGAGGTTTACATATCAATGAAAATGATGTGCCAAATGACATCTTGTTATATTTATTGCAACGCTCTCATTAAATGAATCACAGATATTATAACCATGCTAAAGGATAAACTTGACATGAAAAGAAGCTTGTTTTAATTTTTTAGGATTACTGGTAGGATAGTATTAACAGTATATCCTGAGTGAGGTGCTCCTGAGAGTTCCTCCCTCTTTCCTGGTCTATTGATTTTCTAAAGGTGCTATAACAAATTATTACGAATTATAACAAATTATTACTTAGCTGCCTCCCACGGGGAGGCAGCTAAGGCCCAGCAAGAAGTCAAGCACAGCAGCTGCTGGCCCAGGTGCTAAGCCCCTCACTGTCCGAGGCTGGCAGGGCCAGCTGGCCACTCAGAGTGTGGGGCCTGCAAGAGTGGCCAGAGTGGGCTCCAAGGTCGAGGAGGCACCAAGAGCAAGTGAGGGCTGTGAGGGCTGCCAGCACGCTGTCACCTCTCACTTTGACACACATCTGTTATTTCTGCAATTAGGTACAAGAAGTAACCAAAAGTCCTATAAATATTGGCTATGGAAAATAAGCCAACACCCAAATCTGAAGCAGAGATAACAGTTCAATGTTTTCTTAAGAGTTTTCTTTTTTTTTTTTTTGGTCTTTCAATAAACTCTTAAGCCTGGTTTATATTATAAAGCTCTTGGTGCCTCCTCGGCCTTGGCGCCCACTCTGGCCGTGATTGTGGGCTCTGCACTTGGAGCGACCGGCCCCGCCGGCCCCTGACAGTGAGGGTCTTAGCACCTGGACCAGCAGCTACTGTACTCGGCTTCTTGCCAGGCCTTAGCTGCCTCCCTGTGGGGCAGGGCTTGGGACCTGCAGCCTGCCATGCCTGAGCCTCCCCCACCCCACCACCATGGGCTCCTGCACGGCCCGAGACTCCCCGACGAGCACCACCCCCTGCTCCACGGCGCCCAGTCCCATTGACCACCCAAGGGCTGAGGAGTGCGGGTGCACGGCGCAGGACTGGCAGGTAGCTCCACCTGCAGCCCCGTGCGGGATCCACTGGGTGAAGCCAGCTGGGCTCCTGAGTCTGGTGGGGACTTGGAGAATCTTTATGTCTAGCTAACGGGTTGTAAATACACCAATCAGCACTCTGTATCTAGCTCAAGGTCTGTAAACACACCAATCAACACCCTGTGTCTAGCTCAGGGTTTGTGAATGCACCAATTGACACTCTGTGTCTAGCTAATCTAGTGGGGACGTGGAGAACTTTTGTGTCTAGCTCAGGGATTGTAAACACACCAATCAGCACTCTGTCAAAATGGGCCAATCAGCTCTCTGTAAAACAGACCTATTGGCTCTCTGTAAAATGGACCAATCAGCAGGATGTGGGTGGGGCCAGATAAGAGAATAAAAGCAGGCTGCCAGGGCCAGCAGTGGCAACCCGCTTGGGTCCCCTTCCACACTGTGGAAGCTTTGTTCTTCCACTCTTTGCAATAAATCTTGCTGCTGCTCACTCTTTGGGTCCACACTGCCTTTATGAGCTGTAACACTCACCGCGAAGGTCTGCAGCTTCACTCCTGAAGCCAGCAAGACCACGAACGCACCAGGAGGAATTAATGACTCCAGCCGCGCCGCCTTAAGAGCTGTAACACTCACCGCAGAGGTCTGCAGCTTCACTCCTGAGCCAGCAAGACCACAAACCCACCAGAAGGAAGAAACTCCAAACACATCCAAACATCAGAAGAAACAATTCCAGACATGCTGCCTTTAAGAACTGTAACACTCACCGTGGGGTCCGCGGCTTCATTCTTGAAGTCAATGAGACCAAGAACCCACCAATTCTGGACACAAAAGAACATGGTTAACTGTATAGAGCTAATTTGACAGTTTTTTAAAAAGTCAATGGGTAATAATGAATTAACTATTTGTATAAGTAAGCAATTCCTATGTAGACTGATGAAATGGTTTGAAGGATGAGTATTGAGTAGCAATGACTCTGAGATTTGAACACATGTTTAACTCCAAATTCCATACAATTCCTCTTTATATATTGTCTCAAGGAAATAAAGTTTGAGGCAGGAAACATTCTTCAATGATAATAATAACATTGGTAAAGTGTTGTGCTTTTTGAATTTTACAAAGCTCTAGCAAATTCATTGTAACTTATTATAAATAATTTATTTTAATTTTTTCCCGTAAGAATTGACTATTAGTGGCTTCCTTATATTCTTCTGAAGTAGATTAAAAAATAATATCAACCCAAATGACTGCCTGAAATCCTTTCTTTTTGCCTTATGGAATTAAAGTAAAAACTTGTGAATATGTTCATTTTGTTTTAGGGTGTCAGATATTTCATTAATGAATAATATATTAAACAAAAACAATACTTTGTAAAATAGTTATCTCTGCTAATAATATTCAGAAAAGGAATTACATCTGAAAAAATTTTCATTAGCAGTTCTTATAAAAGATATGCTACATTCCAGAGGAAAATGACAGATAGGAGGCAGGACTAATTTTCAGCTCCCACTCGGACAGACAGAGCAGCATGTAGAGATTCTCACATTGTGAGTTTTTGCTCCAAGAACTACCACAGGAACATACCAAGAAAGCCGATAGAATTCACAGACCCTTTGAAGAAAGTGAATTGCTGCTGCAGGCCCTGAGTAACAGCTGAAAATCTGTGAGTATCCAAAGTGTGAAAACATGAAGGGGGGATTGTTTAACCCTGAACACAAACCCGCACTGGGGAGCCTGGAGGTCCAGATCACGGGAGAAAGATTTGACTTTATCTGGAACTAAGATAAATTGAGAAGGCCAAGCAAAATACAAGGGTAGAAGAAGCAGTGGAAGGAGCCCTGTGGGCTTTCTTGGTCCCCAGGGAAGCTATTTCTGACTTCATCTCACAGGAGTCCTTGGGGGTGGGGGCTGCCGGAGAAAGTGGGAAGACCACAGGGTGAAGGAAACTTCCAGCTGAATTTGTAAGAATTTCAACCCAACACGGAGTTTCCTGGACAGAACCTGGGATAGGGTAAATTGGGAGTGCAGACACAGCACAGAAGCCGTGGCAGGCAGGGAGGTGTGAAACCTAAAAGACTTGCTTGCTTTATCAGCCAGGAAGCTGGTAACCTGGGACAAGGTCTCAGACCTCCTCACAGGCTGCCTGGAAATAAACTCAGTGCTGTTGAGGGGGCACGGTGTGAGTGAGACTGGCCTTTTGGGCTGTGTGGGAGCTGGGCGAGCCCTGTAACTGCTGGCTTTCCCCCACTTCCCTGGCGACCTGCATGATGCAGCAGAGGCAGCCATAATTTCCCTGGGAATATAACTCCATTGGCCTGAGAACCATACCCCTATCCCCCACCGCAGCCACAGCCAGCCTTGCCCAAGAGTCTGAGCTCAGGCACGCCTAACCCTGCCCCCACCTAATGGTCTTTTCTACCTGCCCTGGTAGCTGAAGACAAATGACATAATCTCATAGAAGCTTTAGGGCCCTGCCCACAACCTGGTCCTCCCTATACTACTGCAGCTGATACTCTCCTGAAAGCAAAGCCAGCTGGCCGGAGGCCAACCACTGCAAAATAAGCACAATAAACAAAACTACAACTGAGGACCTTCACAGAGTCCACTTCACTCCCCTTCTACCTCTACCAGAGCAGGTGTTGGTATCGGTGGCTGAGAGACCTGAAGACAGTTCACATCACAGGACTCTGCAGACACTCCCCAGTACAAGCCTGGAGCCTGGTAGCTCCACTGGGTGTGGCTAGATCCTGAAGTGAAAAACAATCACTGCAGTTTGGTTCTCAGGAAACCACATCCCTAGGGAAAGGGAGAGAGCACCACATCAGGGGAGCACTCCATAGGAAAAAAGAATATAAACAGCAGCCCTTGAGTCCCAGATTTTCCCTCTGACATACTCTACCTAAGTGAGAAGGAACCAGGAAAACAGTTCTGGTAATATGACAAAACAAGGTTTATTAACACCCCCAAAAGATCACACTATCTCACCAGCAATGAATCCAAAACAAGAAGAAATCTCTGAATTTCCAGAAAAAGAATTTAGAAGGTCGATTATTAAGCTAATCAAGGAGGCACAAAAGAAAGGTAAAGTCCAACTTACAGAAATAAAAAAAAAAAATGATACAAAATACAAAGGGAAAAATCTTCAGTGAAACAGATAAAATAAATTAAAAAAAAAAAACACAACTTCTGGAAATGAAGGACACACTTAAAAAAAACCCAAAATATACTGGAAAGCCTCAGCAATAGAACTGAACAAGTAGAAGAAAGAACTTCAGAGCTTGAAGACAAGGATTTTGAATTAACCCAAACCAATAAAGACAACAAAAAAAATTTTTTTTAAATGAACAAAGCCTCCACAAAGTTTGAGATTGTGTTAAACAACCAAACCTAAAAATAATTGGCATTCTTGAAGAAGAAGAGAAATCCAAAAGTTAGGAATATATATTTGAGGGAATAATCAAGGAAGATTTTTCCATCCTTGCTAGAGATCTAGACATCCAAATACAAGAAGTTTAAAGAACACCTGGGAAACTTATCTCAAAAAGATTATTACCTAGAAGCACAGTCATCAGATTGTCTAAAGTCAAGACAAAAGAAAGAATCTTAAGAGCTGTGAGGCAAAAGCATCAGGTAACCTTTAAAGAAAAACCTATCATGTTAACAGGAGCTTTCTTTTTTTTGAGACGGAGTCTCACTCTATCACCCAGTCTGGAGTGCACTGGCACGATCTCGGCTCACTGCAACCTCCGCCTCCTGGGTTCAAGCGATTTTTGTGTCTCAGCCTCCCTGAGTAGCTAGCATTACAGGTGCCCACCACCACGCCCAGCTAATTTTTGTATTTTTAGTAGAGATAGGGTTTTGCCAATAGTAACTTTCTTAGGAAAAAACCTACAAGCTAGGAGAGATTGGGGCCCTAACTTTAGCCTTCTTAAACAAAACAATTATTAGCCAAGAATTTTGTATCCAGCAAAACTAAGCTTCAGAAATGAAGAAAAGATAGTCTTTTTCAAACAAATGCTGAAAGAATTCACCACTATCAAGCCAGCACTACAAGAATTGCTAGAAGGAGTGCTAAATTTTGAAACAAATCCTCAAAATACACCAAAATAAAACATCCTTAAAGCATGAATCTCACATGACCTATAAAACAAAAACAAAATAATAAAAGAAAAAGGTATTCAGGCAAAAAAATAGCATGATGAATAGAATAGCACCTTAGATCTCAATACTAACATTGAATGTAAATGGCCTAAATGCTCCAATTAAAAGATACAGAATAGCAGAATGGATAAGAATTCACCAACCAAGTATCTGGTGTCTTCAAGAGATTCACCTAACACTTAAGGACACAAATAAGGCAAAAGGGTGGAAAAAAATATTCCATGCAAATGGACACCAAAATTGAGAAGGAGTAGCTATTCTTTTATCAGACAATACAAACTTTAAAGCAACAGCAGTTAAAAAAGACAAAGATGGACATTATATAATGATAAAAGGACTTGTTCAATAGGAAAATATCACAACCCTTAATATATATGCACCTAGCACTGGAGCTTGCAAATTATAAAACAATTACTACTAGACCTAATATATGAGACAGACGGCAATACCATAATAGTGGGTGACTTCAATACTCCACTGATAGCACTAGATATGTCATCAAGACAGAAAGTCAACAAAGAAACAATGGTTTAAACTATACCCTAAAACAAATGCACTTAATAGATACTACAGAACATTCTACCCAAAAACTGCAGGATATAAATTCTATTCATCAGCACATGGAACACTCTCCAAGATAGACCATATGATAGGTCACAAAACAGTATCAATACCTTTAAGATAATCAGAATTATATCACCTACTCTCTCAGACCACAGTGAAATAAAATTGAAAATCAACTCCAAAAGAAACCTCAAAATACATGGAAATTAAATAACCTGCTCCTGAATGATTATTGGGTCAACAATGAAATCAAGAAATAAATTAAAAAGTTATTTGAACTGAATGATAATGGTGAAACAACCTATCAAAACCTCTGAAATACAGCAAAGGCAGTGCTAATGGCAGCAGCAGCCTATCTGGAGTGGTCGCTGCAAAGACGCTGGCTATAGCCAGGGAGGTGTGGCCAGTGCTGCATGCTCCATGGAGCTGGTGAGAGCCAGGAACAGGCAGGAGACCCACCTCCTTCTGAGTTGGCAGGGCAGGAACCCCACCCTCCCTGGTGCAGCAGCAGTTGCCCTGCCACAACTATGGACCCGAGCATCCCAGCATTCTCAGGAGCCCAGGATGCCCCTCTGCCTCTACAGACTTGGAAGTCCCTGCTCCCACAGGCTGCCCTCTCCCCTCTCCTGGTGCCTGCTCTGGTTTCAGAATAAAGTTGGGAACCCGTATGCTGTCATGACCTAGCCAGGTGTACCTGTGCTTGGGGCAATGCTGACATGCCAGCCCCCAGCCACCTAGGCCCCCCTCTGGACTTTAGGTGCCAATGAGAATGAGAGAGAGGCTGAAGTGGGGCTGAGGGTGGCTCAGCATGGGCCTGCAGGTGCCCCTCAGCATGAACAGCCTGGGTGGCATGGACAACATGATTGACGGTGTCAGGAGGTATACAGGCTCCTGGGCAGAAAGGGACAGGTCCTCAGTGAAGCCCCACTTTCAAGCCAGAAGCATGGGGTCCAGGCTGTCAGTTCTGGGTGGAGTCTGCAGCTGTAGTGAGAATGTAGGGTGCTTTTTCTGGGCCCACTCATTGCTGCCCATGGACTAGTCAGCATGCATTTCCTCCCTTCTGAAGCCTGTAAAAACCCTGGACTCAGCCAGATTCACAGAGACATCAGGACTACCAGTAGTTGGAAGGAGCTATGCCCTTCAGATCTCTTCAACTCATCAGGATAAACTGCCTGTGGAAAAGAGCTACCCATCCCAGGTCTCCTCTCTGTTGACAGCTGGACACTCATCGGGAAAGCCTGCCTGTGTATAGGAGCTACGCACTCTGGGTATTCTGAGAGCTGTTCCATCACTCAATGAAGCTCCTCTCTGCCTTGCTCACCCTCCAGTTGTCCACATACCTCATTCTTCCTGAATGAAGGACAAGAAATCAGGACTTGCTGAATGGTGGTACTGAAGGAACAGTAACACAAACAGGGTTGAAATATGCCTCCTGCTCACCAAGTTGTGGATGACAAGAAGGAGAGAAGAGCTGCAGCTCTTCAGGGAGCCTAGACCTAGGGGCTCCCCAAGCCAAGGCTATGACACCCTCTTTGGGTCTCTGTGGTTTCTGGTGTCTCCAAGCTTTTAGGCCCCACTGCATTCCCTGGTGCCCACAGTATAAACTGCTTACAGTACACCTGTCCCAGCCTCAGGCCCACATGGAGCCAGTGCTTGCGTTGGTGCCTGGAGCTGCCTGCCCCACTACAGCCTGCAAGCTTGGCTGTTCACAGTGGCTGGGCCCTGCACTCACTCACACACCTCTCACCACTTGGTGACTGGCTCGCCCTTGGAAAGCATGGAATTTGAGCTGGTAGCCCAAGCCAAGTCCAGCCTGCTGGGCAGAGTGGGCAGAAGGTGCCCAGCGGGCCTGAGCAAACTTGGGCAAATGTGCCTCCAGCCACAGAGGTTTCCACAGGAAAAGCGACATCCTAAGGACCCGGTGACAGTGTCAAGAAGAAAGTTCATAGCATTAAATGCCTACATCAAAAAGTCTGGAAGAGCACAAATAGACAATCTAAGGTCTCACAACAAGGAACTAATGAATCAAGAACAAACCAAAACCAAAACCAAACTCAACAGAAGAAAAGAAATAACAAAGATCAGAGCAGAACTAAGTGAAAGTGAAACAAAAATAATGCAAAATATAAGTGAAACAAAAAGCTGGTTCTTCGAAAAGATAAATAAAATTGATAGACCATTTGCAAGATTAGCCAAGAGAAGAAGAGAGAAGATCCAAGTAAGCTCAATTAGAAATGAAATGGGAGATATTACAACCAATACCAAAAAAATACAAAAGATCACTCAAGGCTACTACGAATAACTTTATGTGCATAAGCTAGAAAACTTAGAGGAAATGAATAAATTCCTGGAAATATGCAACCCTCCTAGATTAAACCAGGAAGAAATAGAAACTCTGAACAAACCAATAACAAGCAGCAAGATTGAAATGGTAATAAAAGAATTGCCAAACAACAACAAAAAAAGGAGCAGACAGGAACAGACACATTCAGGGCCAAATTCTGTCAGGTATTCAAAGAAGAATTGTACCAATCCTACTGACACTATTCCACAAAATAGAAAAAGAGAAAATCCTCCCTAATTCACTCCATGAAGCCAGTATCACTCTAATACCAAAACCAGGAAAGGACATAACAAAAAAGAAAACTACAGACCAATATCCTGGATTATTATAGACGCAAAAATCCTTAACAAAATACTAGCTAACCTAATTCAACAACATATCAAAAAGATAATCAAGTGTGATCAAGTGGGTTTCATGCCAGGATGCAGAAATGGTTTAACATGTGCAAGTAAATAATTGTGATACACCACATGAACAGAATTGAAAACAAAAATCACATGATTATCTCAACAAATGCAGAAAAAGCATTTGATAAACCCAGCATCTTTTTATGACTAAAATCCTTAGCAAAATTAGCATAGAAGGAACATACCTCAATGCAATAAAAGCCATCTATGAAAAACAAACAGCCAACATTATAGTGAGTGGGGAGAAGTTGAAAACATTCCCTCTGAGAACTGGAACAAGACAAGGATGCCCACTGTCATCCCTTCTATTCAACATAGTACAGGAAGTCCTAGCCAGAGCAATCAGACAAGAGAAGGAAATAAGGAGCATCCAAATTGATAAAGAGAAAGTCAAACTGTTGCTATTTGCTGATATATTATTGTATACCTAGAAAACCCTGAAGACTCCTCCAAAAAGCTTAGATCTGATACGTGAATTCAGTAGTTTCAGGATACAAAATCAATGTATACAAATCAGTAGCTCTGCTATACACCAACAGCGACCAAGCTGAGAATCAAATCAAGAACTCAACCCCTTTTAAAATAACTACAAAAACTTATAAATATACCTAATCAAGGAAGTAAAAGACCTCTACAAGGAAAACTACAAAACACTGCTGAAAGAAATCATAGATGACACAAACGAATGGAACCACATTTCATGCTCATGGATGAGTAGAACCAATATTGTGAACATGACAATACTGCCAAAAGCAATCTACAAATTCAATTCAATTGCCATCAAAATGCCATTATTCTTCACAGAACTAGAAAAAGCAATGCTAAAATTCATATGGAACCCAAAATGAGCCCACATAGCCAAAGCAAGACTAAGCAAAAAGAACGAATCAGAAGACATCATATTACCCAAATTCAAACTATACTATAAGGCCATAGTCACAAAAATAGCACAATACTGTTATAAAAATAGGCGTATAGATCAACGGAATGGAATAGAGAACCCAGAAATAAAGCCATATACTTACAGTCAAATGATTTTCAACAAAGCAAATGAAAACTTAAAGTGAGGAAGACCCTGTTCAACAAATGGTGCTGGAATAATTAGCAATCCACATGTAGAAGAATGAAACTGGATCTGCATCTCTCACCTTATACAAAAATCAATTCAAGGTGGATCAAAGACCTAAATCTAAGGCCTGAAACCAAAAAAAATTTAGAAGATAACACTGGAAAAACCCTTCCAGACATTGACTTCGGCAAAAACTTCATGACCAAAAGCCCAAAAGCAAATGCAATCAAAATGAAGCTAAATAGATGGAACTTAATTAAACTAGTTTCTGCATAGCAGAAGAAATAATCAGCAGAGTGAACAGAAAACCAAAAGAATAGGAAAACATCTTTGTAATCTATACATCTGACAAAGGACTAATATCCAGAGTCTATAAGGACCTCAAGCAAGAAAAAATGCAAGCAAACCCATCAGGGCATGAATAGACAATTCTAAAAAGAAGACATACAAATGGCCAACAAATAGATGAAAAAATGTTCAACATCACTAATTATCAGAGAAATGCAAATCAAAACCACAATGCAATATCACCTTACTCCTGCAAGAATGGCCATGATCAAAAAATAAATAAATAATAGATGTTCGCATGGATGTGGTGAAAAGGGAACACTTTTACACTACTGGTGGGAATGTAACTAGTTCAACCACTATGGAAAACAGTGTGGAGATTCCTTAAAGAACTAAAAGTAGAACTACCATTTGCTCCAGCAATCCCACTACTGTGTATCTACCCAGAGGAAACAAACTCATTTTACAAAAAAGACACTTGCACATGTATGTTTATAGAAGCACAATTTGAATTGCAAAAATAGAGAAACAGCCTAAATGCCCATCAAAGAGTGTACAAAGAAATTCTGATATATATATATATACACCATGAAATACTACTACATATATATATACACACACACCATGAAATACTATATGATATATATATGTATATGTATGTATGTATACCATGCAAAACTACTCAGCCATAAAAAGGAATGAAATAATAACATTCACAGCAACCTTGTAGGAATCAAAGTTCATTATTTTAAGTGAAGTCACTCAGGAATGGAAAAACCAAACATTGCTTGTTCTCACTCATAAGTGGAAGCTAAACTCTGAGGATGCAAAGGCATAAGAATAATACAATGGACTTTAGAGACTTGTGGGAAAGGGTGGGAGGGACAAGGGATAAAAGACTATATATTGGGTATAGTGTACAGTGTTTGAGTGATGGGTGCACAAAAATCTCAGAAATCATCACTAAAGAACTTATTCATTTAAACAAACACCATCTGTTCCCCCAAAACCTTTTGAAATTAAAAAAAGTGAAAAAATATATAAGTTTCAAAAAGGCTGTATTATAATGTCACAAACATGACATCTGGCCCATGGTGATGGTGAATTCAAATACTGAATACTTAGACTGTGGTTCCTTTAAAGGGACACAACTGAAGAGCTGTGCAAAGGGCTAAAATACAGAAATTTTACAATATGAAGTCTGAATTTATTTTAAAATATAGACCTGACACACTTTTAGGAACAAGAACACTCACCCATATTTCTCAGGTGGACAGAGACCATTTATTTGCTGTTCTGTTGTGCCTACACTTGTCACCCTAAATGGCATGCTCTCCATGTCTCTTTATATCTGTCATTATCCCAGCTGTTTATTTGCTGCATTATATTGGTGTTGCAATATAAAAATCTAATGGGCACTCTTTTAGAGTTTGGGATTATTGTGACAACAAATGTCACAAATTATTGTGATTAATGTCCTCCAGAAAAGATGATAAAGTAAAATGGGAGCTAGATGCCCACCTGAACTCAACTTTGATGGATTAGAGGAGTTAATATAACCCTGTGTTAAGCCCATAGGGGCACAGAAGGTGTTTGGCAACAGGGTGAGTGGGTGGCAGAGTGGCAAAGCAAGCTTAAAGCTGCAGGAGAACCCTCTGGTAGTGACTTTTCTCTCTTCATTTTGTTCTGGGTAGACCTTTGCCCACTCTCGCTGCTACTGGAGTGGAGGGCAGGCAGCCAGTAAGAGGTGGCAAGGCCATATTGGGCCAATCAGCTGCCCAGCTGTGCTGGTAAGCAGGTACAACAGTGCTGAGAGATGGTCAGTTGCCTTTGAACATTACTCCTCCCCATAGGCTCACCCTCAACACAGAATGTTTTAAGGAGGACTTCCTTCCTGTAGCCTGATCATAGATTGGTTTGCCACACCAATTTCTAATCTTGTTTCCCCCTCCCCATTTTCTCTTTCTCTTTCTGGTTTATATTATTAATTAGGTTATAATTATACCCAAGAAACAAATGTACTAATTTATGTTTCATTTGTCAGAGTTTTATCTTATATTTGGAGCTTAGATATTTGACAATTGGAGGTAAATTCTGTCCTGCTGAGTCCTGCTCACTGTTCTAGTGGTAGAATATAAATTTATTATCATACAAAAGGAAGGGGATCTCACCGATAGGACATTACCAGCCTAAAGGAAACCACTTGTCTGGCATGAGAAATCCATCTTTATGAAAATCACTGAACCATATCATATGACATGAAATTGTGGTTTAGATCATCCTGTCCTAAATTTATATTACTAGATTTGACTAAAATTTTCTGCAAACAAAATCAAAATATTATTCACCTGAATTTGGATATTTTAATAACTGGAAAGAATGACACATTAGCCAACTTTCACATTAGCAAAAAGTTGTTCATACAACACGGTATTTAAGCCCTCTGTGTGAGAAGGCAAGCAGCAAACACTTAAGTCCTGTTATGGGAAAAGCACTCTGAGAGGCAGTATTAGAGAAAAAATTGAAAACAAACCACAGAAAGTCATTGCCAACCCAACAACCAGAAAGAAACTGAGTAACATAAAAACTCATAAATTTTCTTGAGACCTTAAGAGAGTTGAAATCATAAAACTGAGAAAACTGAATCCCAAAGAGTAACGGGCATCTCCAAGAAAATATGAGGCACACAGCTGTTTTGTTTTAGAGCACCAGACAGGAGAAAGAGATGCCTTCGTACAAGCAGGTAAAAATAAATCAACCAAAATATTAACAGATTTTAAAGGTCAAGTGTGAGCTAATGTGTTAATTGGAAAATACTGAAGGATGCAGACCAAAAGAGTAGCACACTTTTAAAAACTCTTTTCTATAGTCCCATCATCAAGGGGATCACAAGAAAGATATAAGGCAGGATAGATCATACAGTAGCCCTCAGTGACAAGGACATGAGAGATGTAAATGAATGCTCCTGGGCCAGTTCCCATCCTCCCATAAGAAGAGAAACCCTTAAACTACTGGAGGAGAGGCCTCAATCTCTCTATATCCCAGGCAAGAGACAGAATTAGATGCAAAAACCATTACTCACTGGAGGAGAGGTAGGAAATCCTCCCACACTAGGTCACAGGCAAAAAATCCATTGTTGTTGGTGAAGTGTAGAAGCAATAATAGGTAAAAGGGACAGGAAATGTTCTTGGGATAGAATCTCATGTCAACAACAAGTAGAGGTCTTTTGCCACGGGGAGAAGGGAAAGAAACTATGTTTCAATAGAGATCAAACAGAAGTAAGCCACATAGTTGTTTCAACCAGCTGTACCCACGACTGGAGTCACACCAAAAGCAGCAGCAGGAGAGTCCCTGCAAGGGACTGCCCCAAACTGTCCCCAGATAGGGCTGGTTGAGATTCCAAAGAAAGAAGCACTAGATGCCAAGATGATCAATCCAAAGCATTTATTGAGAAACTTGCATAGAGAGTGCTGCTGTGGTCCTCGAGACAGATAGCAAGAAAATAAATGTTCTACCAAGGTATATCCACAACAAGGGGGTTGGGTTATGGATTTATATGAGGTTTTAAGAAACTTGGCTCAGGGCCAGTGCTAGTTTTTACATGTTTAGCAACAAGGCTAAACTCTCAGTGTTTCGAGCAACAATTTGAACAAGTTTATCAGTGCCTGGGAATGTTCAAAATCCTGGTTTAGGTTCATGCTTACAGGGAAAAGCATGCATCTGGTTAAATCATGGGGTCGTCAAGGTACTCTGTCTTTCTTGGTGAGGACAAAGAAATAAAATGGGGGGCTGTGTGTGGTAGCTCATGCCTGAAATCCCAGCATTTTGGTAGGCCAAGGAGGGTGGATGTCTTGAGTCCAAGAGTCCAAAACTAGCTTAGGCAACATGCCAAAACTCTGCCTCTACAAAAAATACAAGACTTAGTCGGGACTGGTGGCATGTGCCTGTAATCCCAGCTACTTGGGGGGCTAAGGCAGGAGGATCACTTGAGCCTGGGAAGTTGAGGCTGCAGTGAGCTGAGATTGTACCGCCACTGGATTCCAGCCTGGGTGGCAGAGCCAGACCCAGTCTTAAAAAAATATTTTTTTTGAGGGAACTAGGGGACTTTACAAGAGTCTAGTTACCATGAATCAGTGCGGCAGGAACTCTGAGAAAGTCTTACCCACAAAACTTAATTCAGAGGGCCTAAGAGTGAACCAAGACTGGGACAACAGATTACACCTCCTTACCCTTTAATGAGCCTAGTACTGAGTAAAGAGCTGAAGCAGTAGACTGCTGAGAGAGGGGCAAACTAGGAAAAAAATAGACAGGGACAGCTGAAAGCAGAAAGATGAGGAACACTGACAAAATCCTTTACCTCCCAGCTTGAATTCAAATCACAACAAAATGGCAGCCAGTTGGTGGAATTTTCACCTGTGTGGCACTAAAAATGATGGTAATGACAAAACACCAATGACGCCCAACTTCCAACTGGGTTGATTTAAGCCCCACAATGGCAGCCTAACAGAAAAGAAGGCATGTTCATTTCCAAGTGTGAATACCATTTACTTCAACCTCTACTATTCTTCAACACTTAACAGGTATCACATAAAAAATCATGAGACACAAAACAAATAAAATTATTGGGAAAATCAGACCCAGAAATAGTCCAGATGTTGGAACTATCAGATAGGGACTTCAGCATACTGTGACTAATATGTTATAATATCTAGTGGAAAACGTGGACTATGTGCACGAACAGATTGAAAATTTCAGCAGTTTGTTTTTTACTAACTAATCCTTTTCAGTAATCCTACAGTTTACTAAATGTGTAACAAAGCATTTTTCTTTTAGTATTTCTATCTGCATTCTAAATTCATAATCTCATCTTTCAAAAACTTTCATTGTCAAATCAAGTTCACCAAAATGCTATTTTAAAAACATTTTATTTTATCTACTTGCTCTTTTTTGCATCAAAGTTACTATTGATTCAAACTTCATATTGGATTAAAAGCACTTCCTAGGATTATCACCTTCTCTACTTTTCACAATAGATAAACCTAATTGATGCAGTATTAACCTTTCTCTGCTTTCCACTGAAGAATATACCTTCCCTTTTACTCTTGTTTTTCTCCTTTCTTTCTATCTAAGGAACTTATTCTGCAACAGAACTAAGAAATTTGAACTTTAGAAGTAGTTGAAGTTGTATATTACCCATCTATACCACTTCTAATCTAAGGAGTTTTTATATTAAATTGGAATTTTAGTTGCTACTAAGGAATTTGGATATACTTCATTGAGAAAGAAATAAAAATATTTATAAATAATAGAAAAAATTATATTAAGTTTTATATATTATATTAATATGTTATATTATATAAATAATAAATATAATTAATAAATATTATTTATAATTTATTGTTTATATTTACTATTTATAATTAATATTAATATTTAATATTTATAATTATATTTATTATTTATAAATCATATACATAATGCATTGTCTATTAGTTGTCTATTTTTTAAACATTGAAAAAGTGGTGAGTGGAGAAAGCAGACAACTACATGAAGTATTTGAAAGGCATCTGCTGGTCTCTGATTGTGGACATTTTAGGTCAATCATCAAGCTAATTTGGCAATCAATAAAAGTTAAAGCAAAAATGGATAGTTTTCAGAGATCTGGTGTACCAAATCTAAGTACACTGTCAACCATATATAGTGAATAAGTTTAATCAATATCACATAAGGAGAGGTGAATAAATGAGAAGGTTATAGGAAATGGAGAAAGAAAAATTAATGGCAAAACATTGATAAAGACTTTTGACATGGCTGTGTGACTTTGGATAAATCCAACTTTTCTGAAGGTCAATGTTTCCAATTTTTAAATAGAGGTATTTAAATAGTAATTTATGAGGATATCTTACAGTGTTGTAAGTTTTGCATTGTGGTTTACAGCTGGATCTACAGTAATAGTTAATGGTTAATAGTTAAATTCCCAACATTATGTTATTATGTACAGCAGGCAAAGAACAATTAGAAAACTCATAATCGTTTCTATTTATGCTTTAGTCCCCAACATTCAAAGTTAGTCTTTTTGAATCACTGTTATATTATGATCAAAGTAATTTCCATACAAAAATATTGTCATGTTTATATAAAATCTAAAATTATACATATTTTAAAAGAAATAGATTAGTTTAAAAGCAATAAAACCATTTCCTTTATTTACTAGATAAATTGAAGATAATTAATTAGTTCACTAATTCATTTTAATCAGCCATTTACCTACACTAAAGGAGTATAATTTTAAAGAGAGTCTTGCGTATCAAGATGAGGGTCAATGCTGAAAGACTTCTACTTCTGTAAAATTCTATCTGGTGAAGCTCTACCCCAGTACTCAATGGCTGCTGCTCTAATATTATACCAGAGTAGCCCATCGCAGTTTCAGGTGTGACTGTGAAACAAGAGTAAAGTTAAAAAAAAAAAAAAAAAAGTGTTTATACGCCATGATGTTACTATGATTAAAAGCAGTATTTTAACTTTTGAGTGACTGAAAGTATTCCAATGTAAATGAAAAAGATAATGTTTCATAGCCACATATTAAAATATTTAAAAATTAGTTATTATACTCTAGTGCCAATGATTATGGAGTTAATATATGATGTCTCAAATCAATTTTACATGTTGCTTCTAAGGAAGAACATGGTGTTTCTAAGAAAAGGTTTTTTTTTTTTTTTTTTTTTTTTTTTTAAATACCTAAAGCATGAAAACTAGAAATACAGTTGCAACTGAGTTAACTTGGAAGAATGTTGTCCTAAATATGTGCCATGATTAGCTAGGCATTCGAAATGGGCTTTTACAGACATTACCTGTTTTCTTCCTAGTAAGTATTAGTACCATCTCTAGTTCATGAAAGAGAAAAACCAAGTTTGGATCATTTACAGAACTTGGTGACATTACTCAGCTATAAATAATAAAAATGAGATTTAAACCTTCAGGATTTAATGTGCAAGTCCAATGGACCACACTGTCTTTCAGTCATCAAGCTGCTGTGGGACTCAGGTATTGCAGAAGCAAAAGTTCCTGTTGTATATTTCTTATTGAATTATCTCACTCCCACCAACCAGGAAATTTTATTTCATGGGAACCCCAGTGGGTCCCTTTATCATTCGACTTCAGGGGCTACTGAAAAGTCCTGAATCACCCATACTCTCCTCCACTTGAAATTTTTAGTTCAATCTCTTTCTACAATTAAACTTCGTTTGTTGTTTAAAATATAAACCTCAGTTAGGGATTTTCATCTGTAGTTCCACTGTGTATTTATTTCATGGTAAGACTGACAGAACCTTCAAAGATAGGGTATGACATGGGATTGTAGATAAAAGAATCAGGCTGAGAGAGCAGGAAAGTAGGAACTTCTAAAAATTAAGGCAAGGTATAGAGCAGGAATGTTTAGGTTTCTGAATATAAATAATATACACTAGAAAATCTTACTAATAATTCTATTTTGATTTGACTCCTAGGTTAGAAAACAGAGTGAAAAACTAAGGATTTCACTGTTACAACATTTCAAAAATTCAATTTTCACCACAGGAGCTAGTTTTTAAATGCAGGCTCAAAAGATTCAATCTATCTGGGAGTGGTGAGTAGCCAGAAATCTGATTTATTTGTTAAACTCATACTATAGTGCAATATGCTTTAGCAAAAATATCACAGGTAATCTTCATATTGGCTTGTCAGTTAAGTGATTCATTGACCTTATTTTACAGGCAAGGAAACTGTAGCTGAGATAAATGAAGCTACTAGTCTATGGTTTCTAAACTGGTAGGTAACAAAGCCAGGATTTGGAGACAGAGTTCATGATTCCAGAAGCCTTTTCTTCAAC
This sequence comes from Pongo pygmaeus, assembly GCF_028885625.2. Lineage (NCBI taxonomy): Eukaryota > Metazoa > Chordata > Mammalia > Primates > Hominidae > Pongo > Pongo pygmaeus. Next base: position 49,415,669 of record NC_072378.2, read on the forward strand.
AACTATCCTTAGAACTTCCTGGAGTAAAGAATGGAGGCACAGGGGTGGACAACAGTGTTAATAATACAATACTGAAATTATAATGACATTAATATAATCATTATTATAGTTCAGAATTGAGGTCTTTCCATTTGTTTTTAACTGTTCTAAACCAGTTATATGTATGCAAAGTAGACATTATAATTACCACATTTTATTGATGAGGAAAATGAGACCCAGAGGGATTCATAACTTGTCAAAGTCAACAGCTAATAGCTGGTAGAGCCTGGATTCAAACTAGCACTGCTTGACTCAGCAAGTTATGAAATCAAGCTTAATCTATTGAGATTCCTAATATTGTTAGCAGATGTGCCTGAGAATTTAAGGTGTGTCTGAAAGAAACATACATGAAATTATTAAATGTCCCATTTTATAACTCACAGCGTGTGTCTATATCTAGCCTGTAAAGTACTCAAAATTATAATCACTTTAACTGTAAATTACTGAAGAAAGAGTTAGGCGATATTAAAGAAATACAAACAGTGATCCTGACAGCCTTACCATCTCCATCAATGTATTTCCCTTCTTCCTCCTCACCCATTAAGGCTGGGTTAGTTTTATTTTTAAAGAAGTAGAATCTTAAAGTTATGAATTCTTGTTATAATTTTGCAGATATAAGTCACTTAGGCCTATTTTAAAATGCTACATAGCTCTCATTCTGGAATTGAAACTCTCAGGGGCACACTGCAATGCTTTTTGGCAGAGGTTTTCCTAAAATTGGATTTTCTTCAAGTCTTTCCCTCCTGCTCCTGTCTTCGTGCCAGGTCACCTCCTTCTCCTCTGTTATGTATTCAGATGACAAGGAACTGTGTTCTCTGCCAGGTCATCCCTCCCATGAATCACCCTGACATTAGGGCTTCCCTCTCTTCACTTCTCTTTACTATTTTGTTCAGTTTTGCTGTAATTTTCCAAGGGGAGTGACATTCCCATAATATTGCTATTCATTGAACAATGTTTGTATGTGCTCTGAATAAGAAAAATCCATCTGCTAGGAAAAAATCAGTCCAAGTTTAAAGCAAAATCTTCTTCTTTAAACTAGAACTTTTATACTTAGAAATAGAAGAAAGTTACCCAAACAGGGCTAGTCCCAGGACACACGCCAGCAAGATGCTCATCAAGCCTATGAGATGACATTAAACAACAATCAAATGCTTTGTAATGAATCAGGTTTTCATCAACATTTGCTTACTGTGAAATGTAACATTTTACAATATGTTTTACAGAAAAAAGTACACTTTAATTATTGTTGCTAAAATAAGATGACTTAAAATGCTTTATATTGCTATATAAGAAGTGAACTTTTAAATGTAAAATACATTCTTAATACTAAATACACAGAAATTCAAAGGATGATTCTGGCAAAGCTATTCCTATAAGTCAATATAGTCATCTTTATATCTTTCACTTGCCAGAGATATAATTGCTTCAAAATGAATCAACAAGAGAAATAAGAGTTCTAAGTGAAGTGCTGACAAGTTAATGGATTCATGTAATTAGCATTTGGTAAGATGTTTTCTGCTTGTTTTCTAAAGGGTATGCTCAAGTAAGTATGGAATAGAAATCTTGTTCATATTTGAGTGGGACTAAACAGTTATTGTTAGAGAATGGAAAGTGTATGGACTTTGGAGTTAGACATACAGCAAGTTGTTTAATCAATTTTAGCCTCAATTTTATCATTTGTAAAACTGGAATATTAAGCTTTTCTTGAACTATTGCCCTAAGTATCAGCTATCAGATATATGAATTATCCCTTATATTGGTTGACACATTGCAGATGGTCAATAAGTGTTATTATTAAAAGTGAAAACTTCATTGAAAAATGAGCTATAAGTAATATCTATTTTCAGCTTTTAAACATACACATAAACAGAGATTAAGTGGGATCAAGAGAGATTTTATCCTCTTAATTTTTACTGTGCCTCTATTGCTGTGCAAATATACACTGCAATGGTTGTGAAGTTAAATGTTGAGTCAAACCCAATATAATCATAAATGTTAGTTTAAAATTTTCTTTTTATTTTGTTTGGCATACTGCCCAATTAATTTTTAAAATGAATAAACACTCTTTCTATATATAGTGGTAGTTTATCTTGGCTGCTGTTGTCTTTTTATTCTAAGTCTATGCCTTTTTGTCTTCTAGTTATGATTGTATTACTGAAAAATGCATTACTAGTCTCTGCAGTGGTTCATTTGTTTGCTAGTACATTTACTTCCTTATCGAGAATGAGATAGTTATTATTTCCAGACTCCTGCTGACATTGTTTCTAAATCCAGGGCCACTTCCTCCTGCCATAGCATCATTTGCCAGGTGCTTTGTCTGTAGATTATTTTCATTTTTCAGCTGCTGTTTTCCACCCCATGGAGTTAAATCTATTCATACAGTTTATTTCTGCTTTTACGAAGATTTTCTGATAAAATATGCAAAATGGTTCCAGTGTACAAAGTATTTGCAGAAAGAAAAAAGATGAGAAACATAGCATTAATTAATTAGGCCCTGATGTAAAAAGAAAAAGCCTAGCTTTTTGAAATAGCTCACACAACAAAATATCTAATTTATCAAATTAAAAAAACCCTAATTCTGAAGCTAAATTTGTCTTGGAAGAAAACTAAAAAAATATATAATAAAAGGAGCAGAGTCAAAGTGAAATATTTTAATGTATATTTGTGATTTATAAACTAGAGAACAATTATTTTAAGAAAAGAAGTTTGACTTAGTAAATAATATGTGTTCCTCCACACAGAAGAAAATTTTCCATTGAGAAGGGCTATCAAAGCCTATATTTTAATAGTCTATTGAATTACAGTGGTAAGGTTGCAAACGAATTCTATGTAAGTTTTCTTAAGCTGTGTGTTGTGTCAGTGTTTGTGTGTGCTTGTGTGTGTTTCAAAGGATATACAGAAACATCACTGAAGAATTTCGAGAAACTGGTAAGCAAAGAGGGGACTAGGGATTTTCTAACTATTCTTAGAACTCAAGAAAAGGAAGATGCTATCTCATGTAGCTCAAACATTTCACTTTAAGGGTTATATATGTTTAGTACAGTAATTCAGATTTACTAGGTCTTATCTAAAATATGGCATAATAGCCCTTGTCTGAATGTTAATACTTTTGTAAACGTACTAAGGAAAGAAATATCTTACCCAAGGTGGACATAAAAATGTTTCTCAATCATTGAGAAGAGTAATATCAGTGTTTTAGCACAGGTAGGTGGTTTTTCAACTGAAAAGACCAATTGAATGCGAGGAGTGATGGGCACCTTGGCAAAAATAAAGATTCTATTTCAGAAGGTCTGGGCTAGGACCTAAGATGCCGCTAATTTGTTGACCACACTTTTAGTAACAAAACTCTATATAATCTGTGTTTCTCATTGCTGCTGGATTAAATTTCAGGGGTTTCTTATTGACCACCTTAATCTCCAAATGCCTCAACATTTTGGTAGAACAGTGGTTCTCAAAATGTGGTCCCTGGACCAATAGCATCAACAGCATCTGAGAACTTGTTGGACATGAAAATTTTCAGCACCCACCACAGTCCTAGTAAATCAGAAACTCTGGGGTGCCCAGAAATTTGTGTTTTAACCAGGTCTCCCGGTGATGCTGATCCCATATGCTAAAATTTGAGGAAAAAAAAAAAACATTCCAAACGAGTGGTTATCCAGCCTGTGCACGTTACAACCATCTGGTAAGCTTTGTAAGAGTAACAATGGTTGGGCCTCACCCCTGTCCAGTTAAACCAGTATCCTTGGGGCTATGTCTAATGTGCAGCCAGAGTTGAAAACTGCAGTTGTGTGCTATTGATAGTCTATCTATAGAACTGATTTATCCCTCCTCATGCTTCACTCTTTCCCAGGGTAACTCCTCCAGGCTCTCTCTTTGCTCCTCTATCTTCTCATGGCATTTCACCTCTGCTTTGTACGGACTTCTCATTCCTTGTATTAAAACACTTTTTTCCTTTACTCAAAGACTTCTTTTTGATTTCTATCTCATGTCTCCTAAAGTAACCTTACAAAGGAAATATTGTTCTTTCTTAAATCTTCATGCTTAATACCACATATTTGTACATACATGATTTTGAGACATTTTTCTCAGGTGTTTTAATAAAAAGAATGTTGTTTTTCTATCAGATTCTTAATTTCTTTGGATAAAATATCATATATTTTCTTGCATTTGCAGCTTCAATTGTTTTCAGCACAGATCCAAGGACACTGGTGATTCTACAATAAGTGCTTTTTAAATTTAAATGAAGAATGCACAATTATGGTTATTCAGTAAGAGCCTTTTTGTATGATTACTTAGAGAAAAAGAGAACAAACACATTTTCATATGTTTATTTAGAGAAAGAGAGAACAAAATAATCAGTTTAGCTGGAGGATTTTTCTTCGCTTTGAATACATTAAATAATTAATACTGCACTATTGATTAGCTTGATAAAAAATGTTATTATTCTTTTAATAATTATATGAGCAATAATCATTCCTATTTCCACTGATCTAATTCATAAATGCAGATAAAAATTTCTAAGGACTTGTTATGCCAAATCATAAACAAACACCATTATTATTTTAATTATAATAATAAATTTTTCCAGTATCCCATTAAAATACTATTAATGGTTCTCTCCAAATAATTCTGTTTCTAGTCAATGCTATAGGATAGTAACAAAATAACTCACTCTTCACAAAAATCATTTTCTCGTTTAATATAATTTACATTATAATTAATAGTTTATGGTACAAACCTATTTGTGGTGAAAGAAATTATAGCTCTAGAGATAGAATGCAGGCAAAATTACGAAGGCTTGTTTTATTTTATTTGTTTAGTTCAAAATAGCCCTACTGATCTGACATCCCCTTAGGGTTTGGGTAGACTTTAATGAAAAATCTGAAAAATGAAATAAATTCTTCCTTTGACTGTGTTGCTCTGAAGTATGAATGTAAAGCAATGAGACTGAATGCATAAAACTCATATGTAGGTAAATTGTGTATATAGTTTATATATAACCACGTTACAAACATGTACAATTTTAAAAATAAACTTTATGTTTTAGAATAGATTTAAGCCTACAGAAAAATTACAAAGATACTACAAAGAGTTTTCATATACCCCACATTGTATATGTTTATAATCCCTGTTATTAACATTTTATATTGGTATGACACGTTTATTACAATAAATTATATTTTACCGACACATTATTAACAAAGGTCTACATTAAATCTAGATTTTTTTTAGTTTTTTTCTAATGTTTTTCTGCTTCAGGACCCATCCAAGATGTCATAGTGCATTTAGCTCTCATGTCGTCTCAGGCTCCCCTTGACTATGATAGTGTTTTAGACTTTTCTTGTTTTTGATGACCCTCACTGATCAGATATTTTGTAGAATATCCTCAAATGGGATTTTTCTGATGTTTATCTCATGAATTGACTGGGTTATGTGCCTTTGGGAGTGTTCCACAAAGATAAATTGTCATTCTTATCACATCATATCAAGAGTACGTATTATCAACATGATTTACAACTCATCATTGTTGATGCTGATGCTGATCACTTGCCTTAGATAGTTTGTGTCATATTTCTCCACTATAAAGTTATTCTCTTTTCACTTTTTCTATATGCGCTCTTTGGAAGGATGTTCCTATGTGAAGTCCACACTTATGGAGTAAGAACTCGACCTCCTTGAAGGCAAAGTATTTACTTAACATATTCAGAATTCTCTTGCAAAGGAAATTACTGTGCAGGAGAATTGCGAATACTTTTTGGGTATTCAGTTATTTAAGTATGATAGTATGAACTCATGGATATTTATTTTACACTTAGGTTTATAATCCAATACTACTTTATTTATTTTATTACTTGAATTAATCCAGGGTTGGCCTTTGGGAGCTCTTTAGATTGGCTTCTGTATCCCTTTGACATAATCTCATTTTTAGCTTTTTTTTTTTAACTTTCTGGCACAAGATGGAGTATATACTCATCTTGCATATTTCTCACCTCAGTCCTATACTCAGCCATTTATCTAAGGAGTCCTAGCTCCTTTTATTAAAGAACCATAAAGTATCAAAAACAGCTAGAAAATTGTCTTATTCTCTCTGCTCAGAAATAATAACAACACAATAAATAAGAATAGGTAATACCCTCTTCAAAGATATTTTGCTAAGCATGTTAATCCTTGCTAAAAATGTAACAAGTAATTGTATTAATTATCCTCATTTTACAAATGAGGAAATTAGAACAGAAAGAGTTAACCTAATGACCAATGTCAATTGGCAGAAAGGCAGCAGAAAAGACATTTGAACCCATGTTATTTCTATTTCAAATGTGCCCAACCAACTTTTCCAGACTCCTAGTTTCATGTCTAGTACCTCTACCACTGAGCACCAACGTGCCTCATTCGCTTTATATCCCAGTTACTCCCCACAACTGTTCATCCCTGCCAGAGTTCTCTGCTCATCTTCCTCTATATGGGTTGAGAATATAAGATCTACTAGAAATGCCTTTTTTTATCTCTACTTTTTAAAACTCTGTTGTCTTTTACATTCTACATCCTCTGTGAAGCCATCTCTAATCATATAACCTCTCTTCTGAAATTTTATGAACTTATAATTTATTCTAATCATTTGATAGGTGGCATATGATCTTTCTCCAATCAAAAAGTTCCCAAGCAGAATTCTTAGTTATTGAACTTCTCTCCATTTTCAGCAAATGGGTTAGTGCTTTGTAGTCAATCTGTGCAGAAAACATTTAATAAGCACATACAAATTATTGTAGTGACAGTAATGATAGTGATTTTCATGACACATAAGTAAATTTCAAATGACCAGAGCCTACATGCATGCCTGAGGTAGGCTGAGGAATCAGTAATAGATGAGGAAATATTCTATCAGCCGATATTTTACAGGGATACAGAAAGTAGAAAAATGAGAACATCTTTATACTTAGTGCTAATTTAAATGTTCTTTAGGCACCATTAAGAGTTCTAGACTCCATAAATAATATTAATAGGCAGAGGGCAAATATAATAATTTGAAAAGGATTCAAAGAAAAGCCAAAAGATTAGGTCAAAAGTTGGAAAAACAATCTTTAAGAGATTATAAACTCTTCACCTTAGAAAAAAAATGAAGAAAAATGTAGAAAAAAATAAGGCAATTCATTGTAAGCAAATTAAAGTACAATTAAAAGAGGAAAAGGTTAATTATTAGTTTTTATTTATTTATTTATTTTATAGTCCTGATTTTTTCTTTTTTTTTCTTTCTTTTTTTAACTTTAAGTTCTGAAACTTTAATGTCCTGAAAGTGCAGGTTTATTACACAGGTATACATGTGACATGGTGCTTTGCTACACACCTATCAACCCGTCATCTAGGTTTTAAGCCCCGCATGCATTAGGTATTTGTCCTAATGCTCTCCCTCTCATTTTCCCAAACCCCACAAAAGACCCTGGTGTGTGATGTTCCCCTCCCTGTGTCCGTGTGTTCTCATTATTCAACTCCCACTTATGAGGGAGAACATGAAGTGTTTGGCTTTCTGTTCCGTGTTAGTTTGCTGAGGATGAGGGTTTCCAGCTTCATCCATGTCCCTGCAAAGGACATAAACTCATTCCTTTTTATGGCTGCATAATATTCCATGATGTACATGTGCCACATTTTCTTTATCTAGTCTATCGTTGATGGGCATTTGGGTTAGTTCCAAGTCTTTGGACTTAGTAGAATGATTTATAATCCTTTGGGTATATACCCAGTAATGGAATTGCTGGGTCAAATGGTATTTCTGGTTCTAGATCCTTGAGGAATCACCACACTGTCTACCACACTGGTTTAACAAATTTACACTTCCACCAACAGTGTAAAAGTGTTCCTATTTCTCCACATCCTCTCCAGCATCTGTTGTTTCCTGACTTTTTAATGATTTCCATTCTAACTGGCATGAGATGGTATCTCATTGTGGTTTTGATTTGCATTTCTCTAATCACCAGGGATGATGAGCTTTTTTTCATATGTTTGTTGGCCACATAAATATCTTCTTTTAAAAAGTGTCTGTTCATATCCTCATCCACTTTTTGATGGGGTTGTTTTTTTTTTCTTGTAAATATGTTGAAGTTCGTTATAGATTCTGGATATCACACTTTTGTCAGATGGATAGGTTACAAAAATTTTCTCCCATTCTGTAGGTTGCCTGTTCACTCTGAGAGTTTCTTTTGCTGTGCAGAAGAAGCCCTTTAGATTAATTAGATCCTATTTGTCAATTTTGGCTTTTGTTGCCATTGCTTTTGGTGTCTTAATCATGAAGTCTTTGCCTATGCCTATGTCCTGAATAATATTGCCTAGGTTTTCTTCTAGGGTTTTTATGGTTTTAGGTTTTATGTTTAAATATTTAATCCATCTTGAGTTAATTTTTGTATAAGATATAAGGAAGGGGTCTAGTTTCTGTTTTCTGCATATGGCTAGCCAGTTTGCCCAGCACCGTTTATTACATAGGGATTCTTTCCCCATTGCTTGTCAGGTTTGTCAAAGATCAGATGGTTGTAGATGTGTGGTGATATTTCTGAGGCCTCTGTTCTGTTCCATTGGTCTATATATCTGTTTTGGTAGCAGTACCATGCTGTTTAGGTTACTGTAGCCTTGTAGTATAGTTTGAAGTCAGGTAGCATGATGCCTCCAGCTTTGTTCTTTTTGCTTAGGATTATCTTGGCTATACAAGCTTTTTTTTTTTGGGTTCATATGAAATTTAAAGTAGTTTTTTCTAGTTCTGTGAAGAAAGTCAATGGTAGCTTGATGGGAAGGCACTGAATCTAGAAATTGCTTTGGGCACTATGGCTATTTTCATGATATTTATTCTTCCTATCCATGAGCATGGAATGTTTTTCCATTTGTTTGTGTCCTCTCTTATTTTCTTGAGCAGTGGTTTGTAATTCTCTTGAAGAGGTCCTTCACGTCCCTTGTAAGTTGTATTCCTAGGTATTTTATTCTCTTTGTGGTAATTGTGAATGAGAATTCACTCATGATTTGGCTCTCTGCTTGTCTATTATTGGTGTATAGCAATGCTTGTGATTTCTGCACATTGATTTTGTATTCTGAGACTTTGCTGAAGTTGCTTATCAGCTTGAGATTTTGGGCTGAGATGATGGGGTTTTCTAAATATACAATCATGTCATCTGCAAGTAGAGACAATTTGACTTCCTCTCTTCCCATTTGAATATGCTTTATTTCTTTTTCTTGAGGCTAATTATTTTTAATGAGCCAGAACTTTGCCACATTCCCTCTAATGACCTCAATTATGGCAGAGCTTTTTTATGAAATGGCTTTTCAAAGACTAAAATGGGAGACTTGAAATTAAAAAATGAGTGAAAAGTGTATTTAAAAGCCTTTTTTTTCCAGCTAAAAAATGGGCAGTGTCCAACTTAAAATAGGACATATTGTACATGTCTGTGTTTCTGATTCTGCAACATTTTTTACGCTTCCAGGTTAGCCTCATTATTCCTTATGAAGAATATAAAACTTATAATTCCAGTCTCAAACACAGGTGAGTCCTTATCACCTGCTTCTGAGAAGTTCTGACTAGATTCTGATTCATACTGACATACTTGGCATCTCACACTCATATGGTCACTCTGAAAAAGAAAAAAGGACCCCTCCCATTCCAAATTAGGTTCAGATGTTGAGACTGAGGATACAACACACATACTAAGATGCCATGACAATGTTTATTACTTGCATAATTAAAGTCTATGGAGAGAGCAGGACAAACTTCTCAAGCATGTCCAAAATGGCTTGAGAAATAAGCACATCATGGCAAATACATTATTTCACCTTGCCTGCCTATATAAAAATACATTATGTACCCTATAAATATATACACCTACTATGTACCCACAGATTTTTTTAAAAAATGAAAAAAAAAAAGGCTTGAGAGAGCAAGAAGAGAATTCCCTGCATGGTTAGGGGCAGGGGCTGGGGCTGGGTTGAGAGTCCCTGCCTGCAGGCAGGACTTGTATGGCTTAAATGCTTCTAAAGGAGTGGGTCTTATCAGCTAGCACAGATATGAGGCACAAGGGAGAAGTAAGCTAAAACCTGTCAGCAAACATCAGAAAATGGAGTTAGATTCACCATTATAAAGACCCTGTCTCTATGTGAAAATAAACTTTAATGATATTATCAAAAATATAGAAATTATTATACTAATCTTTGATCCCATCTATATAACACCTCAATTTTCATACCTTACTCCAAAGAGCAGTTTTGCTGTCCCCTTGCTTGTGCTTTTACTACTAAATCATTAAAATATAACCCATGCTCAGAAAAATTTGCCTAAGAAATTTTATTATTGGAATGTTATAGTCAGTTTATTCATTCACTTAACTATTTATTGGTTCTTTTCTGTTTCTTTAATTAAGCTAAACATATTGTAGAGTGAGAGACGAGCAGAAGTTAAAGTTACAGAGGTAGACATGACTTTGCATAGAATACTAATGGGCTGAGATTTTATATGTTAAATTTTTCAAGTTAAAGGATAATTTTTAAGACAAGAATGCCATATCATATTTAGAAACAGAAAGTTTAGTATGATAACAACAGGAAGAAGCATTAGCAAAAGCTAAGAAGAAAGAGCAGACTTAGAATAAGAAGAATCTATAAGATAATAACGAACAAAAACTCTATTTTGGAAATAAAAATAATAGAATCAGGAAGAGGAGAAAGCATTTGACTCTGGGCTAAATTACTTGGCTATTGTTATACATAGTTTGTTATATATACTAAATATGTGTGTGTGTGATATGTATATTTGTGCATACATGGATATCTATAAATATGTTTTTATTTCCAATGCTCTCTTGACTCAGTTTTGAGGCCCTGGTAGAGGCCTATTAGTTCTTCCTGTGCAGTTCATTAAGTCCACACTCTGATCACTCCTCTCATTAGGCTTGCTCACTTTGACCACTATTCACCATTCCTAATCTTCCCAGGGCCAAGTACCAGAAAACTGGGGACAGCCTCTATGACTAGAGCCTGCAATATTATTCAAACAAGCAAGGTCACAAGCAGCCTCAAAAACCTAGCTAACTCTGTGTTGATTGATCTGCATAGGTACCCACTGATTTCAATTTGCTGTTACCCTTTCCCCATATGCAACTCTCTGTGTGGCGCTACTTGGCAGCTTTCTTTTTTCTTTTCTTTCTTTCTTTCTTTTTTTTTTTTTTTTTTTGAAGAGTTTCGCTCTTGTTGCCCAGGCTGGAGGGCAATGGCACAATCTCGGCTCACCACAACCTCCGCCTCCTGGGTTCAAGCGATTCTCCTGCCTCAGCCTCCCAAGTACCTGGGATTACAGGCATGCACCACCATGACCAGCTAATATTGGTATTTTTAGTTGAGACGGGATTTCTTCATGTTGGTCAGGCTCATCTCAAACTCCTGACCTCAAGTGATTTGCCTGCCTTGGCCTCCCAAAGTGCTGAAATTACAGGTGTGAGCCATTGTGCCTGGCCAACAACTTTCTTTCAGTTGGAGCTGTAAGCACCAAAGAGTTCTGCCTTTCATCTGTCTGAGTGTCAGTTTGCTGTGTTCTGCCAACAAAAGCATCTTTAAATCTTATAAAACAGCCATTTACCCAAGTAGGGAACTAAACAGGGAAAAAAAAATAAGAAAAAGAGTATTTATTTAGTTTTTGGTCATGTCATCTGTGAGGTATTTGTGGGCCATCCAGATGGAGATTCATGCAGTTGGATATTCAGTTCTAGATATTAAGGAATACCTGGACTACAGAAAGAGAATTTAGAATTATTGGACCATGGCAGTTGAAAACATGAAAATAGACATAATTTTTAGAAAATGAGTTATAAATGAAAAGAAGACAGGATTGAATATTAAATCCTGGGTGGGAAAAGCAAGAATTGGTTACATACTAGATATGTCAATTTGATAATGCCATGTGCACAGCAAGTCATACAGCTCTTAAAGGAAAACAAACAAGCAAAGGACAAGGTCACTTAGCACCCAGATAAGCTTGTGGCTTTGTGTCAAGGTGAAAAATTTGGAAAACAGGAGTCAACCCTCACCTCCAGAAAGATAACCAATATGTAAGTGTGACTTAAATGTGTGACATATGATTAAAAATTGAATTGCCCTTAGACAAACTTTTAGAAATTTGTATTGAGAAACATGCAGATTAAGCATTTACTAGAGTATTCTGAAATAGAATAGACAACTAATTGCAATTCCCCCGAGCTGCGTTTAAACAACCCAGTTGTTGGAGATGAGATGCCAAATGACTGGGTTTTGATAGCACTGATGTGATGGAGAGATGGGGTTGAATGGTTCCAGGGAGCTGTCTGTGTGTGATTAAAATGAGGTATATTAGAGCTTATGCTGAATAGGCAAGAGATAGAAACCAACAAATAGGCTTCTATCTGTAGGCTAGAATAGGCTTTCTTTCCTCTATAGGAAGGAAAATGTGATATAGGATAGAATTAGGAAGAGCAATATGCCCACTCCAAATCTTGATGATTGGTGTTTAGAAGGTTTCATATCCTTTACTAGGGTGACTCTGAAAAAATCATTTCTTCAGTGGGAAGCAAAGTTTTAGTTCAAGTAAAGAAAAATATAAGGTAGAAGAAGGTTTTTATAAGATTGAGAGTATAAAACAGTTGTTCCTGGATAAATGGGAAACTATGAATGTCTAGAGGGAGTTTGGTACTGAAAATTGAGCTGAAGTTAGAAAAAAAAGAGAATGGTATGGAGACAGGAATGGGAAAGAATAGAAAATTGTAGAGCTTACATTTTGTGAGAGTGATTGAGAATAGGGATAAAAGACTTTGAAGAAACTAGTAAGTTTCAAAATTCTAAGTACAATTTTGGTGTAAAGTTTTCCGGCTCTGAAACTACTCTAGGTCTCCAGGTAGTGGAGAGTCACTGCATGTAATCTGTAGCCACATAGGGTTTGGGAAAGTAGGAATTAAAGCAGCACTCTAACTGCTTGGGGGCTATATTAGTCCATTTTCATACTGCTATAAAGAACTGCTTGAGACTGGGTAATTTATAAAGGAAAGAGGTTTAATTGACTCACAGTTACACATGGCTGGAGAGACCTCAGGAAACTTACAATCATGGTGGAAGGCACCTCTTCACAGGGCGGCAAGAGAGAGAATGAGTGTCAGCAGGGAAAATGCTAAACGCTTATAAAACCATCAGATCTTATGAGAACTCACTATAATGAGAACAGCATGAGAGAAACTGTCCCCATGATTCAATTACCTCCCACCAGGTCCCTCCAAGACACATGGATACTATGGGGATTACAATTCAAGATGAGGTTTGGGCAGGAACACAGCCAAATCTTATCAGGGGCATTGGTTATTGTCTATAGTTGACTCAAGTGTGTGTCTTTCTAGGGTTCCTAAAATGCGATATATGACTGGTAAACTTTTTTTTTCCTTATCAGTATTTTCTGCTTTGGACTGGAATATAGCATCCCAAAGCTCCACTTGAATTAAGTCACTAATGATGAGAATTCAAGGGATTAATGATGTTGTACTTGCTGCCACTGGAAGAATTAAGAGAATGATCCTGAAGAAGTTATTTAAAGCAGGGCTACGTCTCAGATATCCAATATGTATTAAAAAATTGAAGTTGGGTGACAATATATATGCCAATAAACAAATGTCTACCCATGCTAAACTTTGACCCTAGTTAAAAAATGATAGTTTTTAAAGAAATTTTTAAGGCCAGTAAAAATTCCTTAGGAGATGAATTAATGAACAAAAAGAAGTTAAATGACTTTATCATAAAGTAATTAATAACTAATATGTATTATTTATAAAACGTGGGTTATTTAATAAATCAAACTGAAGTAACTATCAAACTTTAGAAATTTTTCATCACATACTTAACGAATTATTAAATTTAAGGCATTAGAGTGAATAGGCAAACTTAAAACTCTTTAAGCTCCATAATTCTATAATCCAATAAATTAATTCTGCAAATCTGCATAGTATAAAAATAGTACCTATGTTATAAAATAACACAAAAATAAAGATACAACTAGATTTATAGCATAATAATTATTATAAGACTCTCTCAATATAGAGGAATTCCTAAGAAAGCTGTAAAACTATTCCTGAGTATCAGGTAAGGATCAGAATTGTAAATTGTTTTAAACTTCATATTTTAATAGGAAATAACTGGATGACAGGACTCAAATACCTGACTTCTAATACTGCTATCTTTCCTAATACAATTATATGTATACCTCAAAATAAATCAGTTGGCCTACCAGTAGCTTTAATATTTTCCTGAGCTATAAATATTTTTAACTTCCTCTTTCAATCATTATTTTCATTTAACCACCTTTTATGGAGCAAAAGCAGTCTTCCTAGCACAAATGCTACCCTTGGGATCGTAAAGATGACTAATAGATTCTGCCCTCACTGTGCTGGAAGTCTGGAAAAGATAATAACACATTTATAAATATAGTTCTATGTTAAAAATCAACAAATTAAGCATATGTAACAGATAATTGAGGGTAGTGGACAACGCTACTTGGTAAAATCAGAAAAATCTTCATAGAGAAGGGGCTACTTGAACGAAATGTGATCAAAGTGGGCAAAACTGATCAGCCGCGGTGATAGTGTGTAAGTTGGTTGTGGGTTTGTTTGGGGAGAGCTTCAAGGTAGAGAAATCTGTTGGATGGTCATTGTAGTTGTCTATGAAAGCATTTTTAAAGATTTTGTTATCTTCATGTTTACAACATTTTAGTGGTTTCCCAAAACCAATGAAAGAAAAGTAATCCTTTTTATGACAACGTGCCAACTTCTGCATCTGAAAACCTGCCTTGCCACTGTAAACTCTCAACACAATGGCCCTCAAACATCTGTACTATCACAATAACAAAATACTTTTTTCTTCAAAACCTAATACATAGATTCAATTCAACCTGTAACATATAGAGAAATATTTCCTATATGTTACAGGTTGAATTGAGTCTATTCTCCAAAATACATGTTGAAGCCCTAACCATCCGGACCTTGGAATGACTTGAAAATAGGGGCATTGTGGATACAACTAGTTAAGATGGAGTTTACTGGATTAACATAGACCCTTAACCCAATACAACTGGTGTTTTTATGAGAAAATGGCCACATGACACAGAGAACAAGCAGAACATCAGGTGATAATATAGACGGAGATTGGTAAGTCAAGGAACATAAATATTTCTGACAACAATAGAAGCAAAGAAAAAGAAAGGAGCAGGTTCTCCTGTAGAAGCTTGGAGAGAGCTGGCCTTACCAAGACCTTAATTTTAGACTTCTAAACTCAAAAACTGTGAGAGAATGTATTTCTGTTGTTTTAAGCCCTGTAGTTTGTGGGATTTTGTTCAAGCATCCCTAGGAAAGTAATTCACTATCCTAATGCAACAATAAATATAGAACCCAGTATAATAGAGCAAAGATTTGAACAAACTCTTCACACACACATTTATGCCAATGGCCAATATGTGCATTAAAAGATACTAAACATTACTGGTATCAACAAAATATGAGTTAAAAACCAAAGCAAGATACCACTATATCTCTACTTGAATGGCTAAAACGTAATAAGATTTAAAATACCAAATGTTAGAGAAGATGTTGTAAAACCAGAAATTGCCAACATATCTGAGGGAAGGTAAAATGTTACAACTTCGTTGGTAAAGAAACTTGTTTGTCAGTTACTTGAAATTGTTAAATATCAGCTTTAATTATAAGAGGCAAAAACTGCAAACAATGCAGCTATCCATCAACAGGAAAATTGATAAACTGTGTCACTGTCACAAAATAAAATACCACTCCAAAATTAAAAGGAGTAAACTACTGGTGCATGCAACATCAATTGATCTCAAGAGTATTATGCTGAGTAAAAGGAGCTAGACACAAGAAGTGTATACTACATGATTCTGTGTACATGAAATTGCAGAATCAGGAAAACTAATCTTTGTTGATAGATAACACATCAGCAGAGGAGTAGATTAGTGGAAAGGAGAAATGAATAAATGTATTGGGGTGATGGAAATGTTCCAATCTTAATATGCAATTGTCAAAATTGAAGACCTATTTATGATACATAAATCATGTATAAGATATATATAAGTTGTGTATAAATTACATATAAGATGAATAAATAATGAGATAAACCAAAGAATCAATAACTTTTTAAAATAAAACAAAACAAATGGATAGAAAGAATTCCTTTTTTTAAAAAAACCCTTAATTTTAGAATTCTAAATACCAGATCAGTGAAAGAGTATATATCTCTCTGTTGAATAAAAATAAGATTATGTCCAAAGGTGCTAAAATTTTTAAATAAAGAAAATTTTCTGGTTTATAGTGAATTATAAATTACAACCCTTTGTGAAGTGAGTTTTTTTATGAATTAGGAAGTTTTAAGATGGCCCTATGAAAAGAAATTTTTTTGCTATGTTTGCCTAACATAAACATAACTGTCACAAGACATATAAATATGATAAAATGGGTTTTTTTTTTGTACATGCTAGGGGTAAAGTGGGAAGAAGAAATATTGATGTTCTTAAGAGAAAGAAATCATTAAGTATTTAGAAAACTGGAAAAGGATTCAAGAAGAAAATGTACATGGGTAGAAATCAAAAAAGCAAAAATGACGAAAGAGTACTTGGCAAGTGTTCACCCTTATTATAGATTTTCTTTCATAATGAATATAACATTTTGGGAGAACAGTGAATAGACCAGTTTCACTGAGGTAAGAGATTTGTCAAAAGAAGTAATTGAACAAAACATTTAAACAATACAATAGAGTGAAACTTTAGGGAATCAATTATCAAAATATAGAGTTTGGTCATCTGAGGGGCAGTGAAAAATTATTGAGGATTTTTAACTGAAATGATTGTTATAAAGTATTATTTTAGGATGATAAACTAATTTATAAATGTGAAATTATTTTGTATCAGGCACTACTCTATTAATTTTGGAAATGTAGATAATGACAGAGACATTTGACTTGACCAAATAGTACCTAATATTATATAAAGTAATTTATATTCCTTAGCTAAAGACGGATGATCATTATATTAGTCCATCTTTTTGATTTGCTACTGTATGTTGATTAAGTTTAGGTGTCAATTTTACTAGATCAAGGGATAATCAGATATCTGATAAAATATTTTTCTAATTATGTCTGTGAGGATGTTTCCATGATAGATTGGTATGTTTTTTGACCTTTTTGGGTTTTGTTTTTTTTGTTTGACATACAGTATCATTTTATTCACATGAATTTCTAGAATGGGCAATCAAATATATGCTAAAAAATAAAAATAAAACATGGCTTCTCCTTATAGGGCATTAGTATGGAGCAGGGGAATTTTCTGGGGTGACAAAAATAGGCTGCGTCTTAATACAAATGTGGGCAACACTGGAGTATCTATCCATTAAAGCTGTATCATTAGGAAGTATGCATTTTAGTGGATATATGCTACCTTTCAAACCAAAACTTGTGAGAAAAGAAAGAATTGTAAGTTTTCATCTATTTGGTCTCAGTCCAGCTGGGTGGTCATTGTATCTGTGGGAGTCCATATCTTCCATGTTGGACATTATGAACGTAACAGTTTCTCTATACAAGGGGTTCGGCTTTCCAGATGAATGAATAAATGCAATGTTCCTGTCGCAGCCACTCTGTGTGTGCCATTGCCGCAAGTCTGGAGTGGCCTGCCTTTACACAGAAGCCGCTGATCTGGATGGTCAGGCTCTCAGAATGGTCACTTTGTAAAGGCCCATTATCCTGCCATTGTTGTAAGGCAATGGGTCTGTCCTTAGTAGTCAGAGCATCTTAGACATCCATCCATGTTACAGGTGTGCAGAGAGCTCCTGAGTGTGGCTGAAATATCGCCTTTACTTATATGTATCATTCGTAGGATAAATGAAGTTATCTTCCTCCAAGCACTCATCCAGTTGGGAATGGACTTAAGGGTGCAATCCTATCAGCAATGTCTGGGCAGTTCATGGCATTTGGGAGACTTGAACTTCAATGCCTACAAGGTGGGGTCATGTGCTCTCCAGGTTGCCATAGCTATGGGTGCCCTCTGTCATCTGATTTCTGCCTTGCCCTTTCCTTCCTGCTTCACTCAAGAATCCTCCCAAGATGACCCGGAAGGGAAGCTTCTAAGTTTGTCCCCCAGCCCAAAGGAAGTCTGAAAATTCAGAAGAAAATTAAAAGAAGTCCATAATTAAATTGTATTAAGTGATGGAGTTGACATGGCTTATGCAGTGGTACATATATCCTGAATCAAAGATGTGAAGAGAAAGATTTGACCTGTCTTTCATGATGCCAATGGAGTATATTATTATTTTTTATTTATTTATTTTTCAAATTTTAGTTTAGATTGAGGAGGTACATGTGCAGGTTTATTACCTGGGTGTATTGTATGATGCTGAGGTTTGGGGTGCAAATGATTCCATCACACAGGTACTGAGTGTAGTAACCAATGGTTAGTTTTTTAACTCTTGTCCTCCTGTCTTCCTCCCTTCTCTAGTAGTCACCAGTGTCTATTGTTGCCATCTTCTGTCCATGAGTAACTGATGTTTAGCTCCCACTTATAAGTGAAAACATGCAGCATTTGGTTTTCTGTTACTGCATTAATTCCCATAGTATAATGGCCTCCAGCTGTATCCATGTTGTTGCAAAGGATATGATTCCTTTATTTTGTGTGAATGTGTAGTATTTCATGGTGTGTGTGTGTGTGTATATATATATATATTATATATACACACACCATATATATATACACACACCGTATATATACACACCATATATAGATATATATACACCACATATAGTTATATATATACACACCATACATAGATATACACACCATATATAGATATATATATCTCACATATGTATGTATATATACACATATATATACACCATGTGATATATATGTGTATATATACATATATATACACCATGTGATATATATGTGTATATACACATATATATACACCATGTGATATATAGTGTATATATACATATATATACACCATGTGATATATATGTGTATATATACATATATATACACCATGTGATATATATGTGTATATATACATATATATACACCATGTGATATATATGTGTATATATACATATATATACACCATGTGATATATATGTGTATAATACATATATACACCATGTGATATATATGTGTATATATACATATATATACACCATGTGATATATATGTGTATATATACATATATATACACCATGTGATATATATGTGTATATATACATATATACACATATATATACACCATGTGATATATATGTGTATATATACATATATACATATATATACACCATGTGATATATATGTGTATATATACATATATATACACCATGTGATATATATGTGTATATATACATATATATACACCATGTGATATATATGTGTATATATACATATATATACACCATGTGATATATATGTGTATATATACACATATATATACACCATGTGATATATATGTGTATATATACATATATACACCATGTGATATATATGTGTATATACACATATATATACACCATGTGATATATATATGTGAGAGATACGTATATCTCACATATATATCTCACATATATACACCATATATAGATATATATACACACATATATATACACACACCATACATATATATATACACACCATATATATATACACACCGTATATATATATATCTCATGTATATATCTCTCTCACATATATATCACATATATATATCTCACATATATGTGTGTGTGTGTGTGTATATATATATATATCACATTTTATTTACTCAGCACACTGTTGATGAGCACCTTGGTTGACTCATGTCTTTGCTATTGTGAATACTGCTGTGATGAATATGCAACTGCATGTGTCTTCTTGGTAGAACAAATTTCTTTCTTTTGGATATTGATGTGGTTTGGCTGTGTCCCCACACAAATTTCATCTTGAATTGTAGTTCCCATAATCCCCACATGTTGTGAGAGGGACCCACTAGGAGGTAATTTAATCATGGGGACAGTTACCCCCATGCTTCTCTTCTTGTGACAGTGAGTGAGTTCTCACAAGATATGATGGTTTTATAACGAACTTTTCCCTCTTTTACTAGGTACTTCTCCTTCCTGCCATCATGTGAAGAAGAATGTGTTTTCTTCCCCTTCTGTCATGATTGTAGGTTTCCTGAGGCCTCCCCAATCATGTGGAACTGTTAGTCAATTAAACTTCTTACCTTTATAAATTATCCAGTCTCAGGCAGTTCTTTATAGCAGAGTGAGAATGTACTAATACAGATATATACTCAGTAATGGGATTGCAGCATCAAATGATATTAATATTTTAGTTTTAGGCTTTTTGAGAAATCTCAAAACTCTTTTCCACAGTGGCTAAACAAATTTACATTCCTGCCAACAGTGTGTAAGTGTTCCCTTTTCTCTGCAGCCTCACCAGCATTATCTGCTGTTTTTCTGACTTTTTAATAAAAGACATCCTGACTGGAGTGAAATGGTATTCCATCGTGGTTTTGATTTGCATTTCTCTGATAATTAGTGATGTGGAACTTTTTTTATATATTTGTGGGCCACTTTTATGTATTCTTTAGAGAAGTGTCTGATTATACCTTTTGCCCATTTTTTAATGGAGTTTTTTTATTTATTCACTTGTTTAAATTTCTTATAGATTCTGGTTATTATGTTTGTCAGGTGTGTAGTTGGCAAATATTTTCTAGCATTCTGTAGGTTGTATATTTATTCTGTTGATAGTTTCTTTTGCTGAGCAGAAGCTTTTAGTTTAATTAGGTCTCACTTCTCTATTTTGTTTTTGTTGCAATTGCTTTTAAGGACTTAGTCATAAATTCTCTCCAAGACCAATGTCCAGAATAGTGTTTCCTAAATTTCCTTCTAGAATTCTTATAATTTGAGGTCTTCCATTTAACTATTTAATCTCTCTTGAGTTCATTTTTGTATAGGGTGAAATATAGGGGTCCAGTTTAAATCTTCTGCATATGCCTAGCAAGCTATTCCACCACTGTTTATTGAGTAAGGAGTCTCTTCCCCATTGCTTATTTTTGTCATTTTCAAAAAATATCTGATAGCTTTATTGTGGTTTCTCTATTCTGTTCCAGTGGCCTGTGTGCCTATTTCTGTACCAGTACCAGGCTGTTTTGGTTACTGTAGCTTTACAGTACAGTTTGAATTCAGGTAATGTGATGCTGTTTTTGTACCAGTTGCCAGGCTATTTTGGTTACTGTAGCTTTACAGTATAGAGTGAAGTCAGGTAATATGATGCCTCAGATTTTGTTATTTTTGCTTAAGATTGCTTTGACCATTCAGGCTGATTTTGGGTTCCATATGAATTTTAGAACAATGTTTTGTAGTTCTGTGAAAAATTACATTGGTAGTTTGATAGGAATAGTATTGCATCTGTGGATTGCTTTGGGCAATATAGATATTTTAACAATATTGATTCTTCCAATCCTTGAGCATGGAATGATTTTCTATTTGTTTATGTCATCTATGATTTCTTTTAGTAGTGTATTGTAGTTCTTCTTTCCAAGATCTTTCACCTCCTTAGTTATATGTATTCCTAGGTATTTTATTTTTTTTTTTTGCAGCTATTGTAAATGGAATTGTGTTATTGATTTGGCTGTCATCTCTCATTTTTATACACACACTCTATTTGTTTATAAAAATGATGCCGATTTTGTAACCTGAAACTTTAATGAAGTTGTACTGATCAGTTTCAGCAGCCTTTTGATGGAGTCTTTAGGATTTTCTAGGTACAGAATCATATCATATGTGAAGACAGATAGTTTGAGTTCTTCTTGTCCTTTTTGCATACCTTTCATTTCTTTCTCTTTCCTGATTGGTCTTGCTAACGCTTCCAGTACTATGTTGAGTAGGTGTAGTAAAAGTTAGCATCAGAAATGCTTTTAGTTTAGTTTTGTTTTTTTTATTTTATTTTTATTTTTATTTTTTTTCTTTTTATTATTATTATTATTATTATTATTATACTTTAGGCTCTATGGTACATGTGCGCAACGTGCAGGTAAGTTACATATGTATACATGTCCCATGCTGGTGCGCTGCACCCACCAACTCGTCATCTAGCATTAGGTATATCTCCCAATGCTATCCCTCCCCCCTCCCCCCACCCCACAACAGTCCCCGAACTGTGATGTTCCCCTTCCTGTGTCCATGTGTTCTCATTGTTCAATTCCCACCTATGAATGAGAATATGCAGTGTTTGGTTTTTTGTTCTTGCCATAGTTTACTGAGAATGATGATTTCCAATTTCATCCATGTCCCTACAAAGGACATGAACTCATCATTTTTTATGGCTGCATAGTATTCCATGGTGTATATGTGCCACATTTTCTTAATCCAGTCTATCATTGTTGGACATTTGGGTTGGTTCCAAGTCTTTGCTATTGTGAATAATGCCGCAATAAACATACGTGTGCATGTGTCTTTATAGCAGCATGATTTATAGTCCTTTGGGTATATACCCAGTAATGGGATGGCTGGGTCAAATGGAATTTCTAGTTCTAGATCCCTGAGGAATCGCCACACTGACTTCCACAAGGGTTGAACTAGTTTACAGTCCCACCAACAGTGTAAAAGTGTTCCTATTTCTCTACATCCTCTCCAGCACCTGTTGTTTCCTGACTTTTTAATGACTGCCATTCTAACTGGTGTGAGATGGTATCTCATTGTGGTTTTGATTTGCATTTCTCTGATGGCCAGTGATGGTGAGCATTTTTTCATGTGTTTTTTGGCTGCATAAATGTCTTCTTTTGAGAAGTGTCTGTTCATGTCCTTCGCCCACTTTTTGATGGGGTTGTTTGTTTTTTTCTTGTAAATTTGTTGGAGTTCATTGTAGATTCTGGATATTAGCCCTTTGTCAGATGAGTAGGTTGCAAAAATTTTCTCCCATTTTGTAGGTTGCCTGTTCACTCTGATGGTAGTTTCCTTTGCTGTGCAGAAGCTCTTTAGTTTAATGAGATCCCATTTGTCAATTTTGGCTTTTGTTGCCATTGCTTTTGGTGTTTTAGACATGAAGTCCTTGCCCATGCCTATGTCCTGAATGGTATTGCCTAGGTTTTCTTCTAGGGTTTTTATGGTTTTAGGTCTAACATTTAAGTCTTTAATCCATCTTGAATTGATTTTTGTATAAGGTGTAAGGAAGGGATCCAGTTTCAGCTTTCTACATATGGCTAGCCAGTTTTCCCAGCACCATTTATTAAATAGGGAATCCTTTCCCCATTGCTTGTTTTTGTCAGGTTTGTCAAAGATCAGATAGTTGTAGATATGTGGCATTATTTCTGAGGGCTCTGTTCTGTTCCATTGATGTATATCTCTGTTTTGGTACCAGTACCATGCTGTTTTGGTTACTGTAGCCTTGTAGTATAGTTTGAAGTCAGGTAGTGTGATGCCTCCAGCTTTGTTCTTTTGGCTTAGGATTGACTTGGCGATGCGGGCTCTTTTTTGGTTCCATATGAACTTTAAAGTAGTTTTTTCCAATTCTGTGAAGAAAGTCATTGGTAACTTGATGGGGATGGCCTTGAATCTGTAAATTACCTTGGGAAGGATGGCCATTTTCATGATATTGATTCTTCCTACCCATCAGCATGGAATGTTCTTCCATTTGTTTGTATCCTCTTTTATTTCCTTGAGCAGTGGTTTGTAGTTCTCCTTGAAGAGGTCCTTCACATCCCTTGTAAGTTGGATTCCTAGGTATTTTATTCTCTTTGAAGCAATTGTGAATGGGAGTTCACTCATGATTTGGCTCTCTGTTTGTCTGTTATTGATGTATAAGAATGCTTGTGATTTTTGCACATTGATTTTGTATCCTGAGACTTTGCTGAAGTTGCTTATCAGCTTAAGGAGATTTTGGGCTGAGACAATGGGGTTTTCTAGATATACTATCATGTCAACTGCAAACAGGGACAATTTGACTTCCTCTTTTCCTAATTGAATACCCTTGATTTCCTTCTTCTGCCTAATTGCCCCGGGCAGAACTTCCAACACTATGTTGAATATATTTGGTGAGAGAGGGCATCCCTGTCTTGTGCCAGTTTTCAAAGAGAATGCTTCCAGTTTTTGCCCATTCAGTATGATATTGGCTGTGGGTTTGTCATAAATAGCTCTTATTATTTTGAGATACGTCCCATCAATACCTAATTTATTGAGAGTTTTTAGCATGAAGAGTTGTTGAATTTTGTCAAAGGCCTTTTCTGCATCTATTGAGATAATCATGTGGCTTTTGTCTTTGGTTCTGTTTATATGCTGGATTACATTTATTGATTTGTGTATATTGAACCAGCCTTGCATCCCAGGGATAAAGCCCACTTGATCATGGTGGATAAGCTTTTTGATGTGCTGCTGGATTCTGTTTGCCAGTATTTATTGAGGATTTTTGCATCAATGTTCATCAAGGATATTGGTCTAAAATTCTCTTTTTTGGTTGTGTCTCTGCCAGGCTTTGGTATCAGGATGATGCTGGCCTCATAAAATGAGTTAGGGAGAATTCCCTCTTTTTCTATTGATTGGAATAGTTTCAGAAGGAATGGTACCAGCTCCTCCTTGTACCTCTGGTAGAATTCGGCTCTGAACCCATCTGGTCCTGGACTTTTTTGGTTGGTAAGCTATTGATTATTGCCACAATTTCAGCTCCTGTTATTGGTCTATTCAGAGATTTAACTTCTTCCTGGTTTAGTCTTGGGAGGGTGTATGTGTTGAGGAATTTATCCATTTCTTCTAGATTCTCTAGTTTATTTGCATAGAGGTGTTTGTAATATTCTATGATGGTAGTTTGTATTTCTGTGGGATCGGTGGTGATATCCCCTTTATCATTTTTTATTGCATCTATTTGATTCTTCTCTCTTTTTTTCTTTATTAATCTTGCTAGTGGTCTATCAATTTTGTTGATCCTCTCAAAAAACCAGCTCCTGGATTCATTTATTTTTTGAAGGGTTTTTTGTGTCTCTATTTCCTTCAGTTCTGCTCTGATTTTAGTTATTTCTTGCCTTCTGCTAGCTTTTGAATGTGTTTGCTCTTGCTTTTCTAGTTCTTTTAATTGTGATGTTAGGGTGTCAATTTTGGATCTTTCCTGCTTTCTCTTGTGGGCATTTAGTGCTATAAATTTCCCTCATGCTTTTAGTTTTTGTCCATTCAGTATGATGTTGTCTGTGGAGTGATCATAGATGGCTCTTATTTTGAGGTATGTTCCTTCATTGCCTAGTGTCTTGAGGATTTTTATCATAAAGGGATGTTGGATTTTCTGAATGCTTTTTCTGCATCTATATGGTTTTTGTTTTTATTCAGCTTATGTGGTGTGTAACATTTATTGATTCGTGTATGTTGAAATAATGTTACATCACAGGAATAAATAAAATCTGCTTGAATAAAGCCTACTTGATCATGGTGAATTAACTTTTTGATGTGCTTTCCTACTTGGTTTGCTAGGATTTTGTTGAGGATTTTTGTGTCTGTGTTCATTACGATATTGACCTGTAGTATTCTTTTTTCATTATATATTTGCCAGGTTTTGGTATCAGAGTGATTCTGGCTTTGTGTAATGAGTTAGAGAGGAGACTCTCCTCCTTTATTTTTTGGAATAGTTTCAGTAGAATTGGTACAAGCTCTTCTTTGTATCTCTGGTAGAATTTAGCTGAGAATCCATCTTGTCTGGGGCTATTGGTAGATTTCTTATTATTGGTCCAATTTCAAAACCCAATTGGTCTATGCAAGGTTTCAAATTCTTCCTATTGAACCTTGAGAGATTGTGTGTTATTAGGAATTTATCCATTTTCTCCAGATTTTTCTGGTTTGTGTTTATAGAGATGTTCACAATAGTCTCTAATGATCTTTTGTATTTTCACAGGATCATTTGTAATGTCGTCTTTTTCATGTCTGATTGTACTTATTTGTATATTGTAGTGAGTGTCGATCAATCTTGTTTACGCTTTCAAAAAACAAACTTTTGGTTTTGTTGATTCTTTGTATAATTTAGGGGTCTTAATTTTATTGAATTCTGCTCTGGTTTAGTTATTTTATTTTTCTCCTGCTAGCTTTGAGGTTACTTTGTTCTTATTTTTTCTAATTCCCCTAGGTGTGATGTTAGATAATTAATTTGAGGTTTTTCTAACTTTTTGACATAGGTATTTAATGTTACAAACCTTCCTCTTAACACTGTTTTTTATGCATCCCAGAGATTTTGGTATGTTGTATCTGTTTTCATTTATTTAAAAGAATTTTTTAAGCTTAATTTCAATGTTAAATTTGCTGTTTACTCAAAAGTCATTCTGGAGCAAGCCATTTAATTTTTACTGTAATTGGGTGGTTCTGAGTGATCTTCTTGGTATTGATTTCTATTTTTTTTTTTTTTTGCACTGTGGTCTGAGAATATGGTTTGTGTGATTTCAATTTTTTTTAAATTAATTGAGGCTTGCTTTATGGCCAAGCATTTCGTTGATATTGGATTATGTACTGTGGGCAGATAAGAAGAATGTATATTCTGTGTTTGATGCGTGAAATGTTCTGTAGATGTCTAATTCTGACAGAGGAATGTTGAAGTTCCTCACTATTGTTGTGTGGTCTTCTAAGTCTTTTCATAGGTCTAGAAATACTGCTTGTACAAATCTGGGTGCTGCAATGTTGGGTGCCTATATATTTAGAATAGTTAAGTCTTCTTATTGACTTGAGCCCTTTATCATTATGTAATGCCTTTCTTTGTCTTTGTGTTGTTGTTGGTTTACAGTCTGTTTTATCTGATATAAGAGTAGTGACTCCTGATGTTTTTTTTGTTTTCTGTTTGTGTGGTAGATCTTTCTCCAACCCACTACTTTTAGCCTAGGAGTGTCAGTATGTGTGAGATGGGTCTCTTGAAGACAGCAGATGCATGAGTTGTTTTTTTTTAATCCAACTTAACATTCTACCTTTTATGTTGGGTGTTTAGAGCATTTACACCCAAATTTAATATTAATATGTGAGGTTTTGCTCCTACTATGAAGTTGTTAGCTGTTTGCTTTGTAGTTTTTACTGTGTTGTTGCTTTATAGAACCTGTGAGCTATGTACTTAAGCATGTGTTTCTGGTAGCAGGTATTGTTATTTTGTTTCCATGTTTAGAATTCCCTTAAGAGTCTCTTGTAAGGCCGGCCTAGAGGTAATAAATTTCCTTAGTCCTTGCTTTTCTGGAAAATATTTTATTTTATTTTTGCTTATAAAGCTTACATGGCAGCTTATGAAATTTTTGGTTGGAATTTCCTTTCTTGAAGAATGCTGAAAACATGCTCCCAGTCTTTCTTGGCTTGTCAGGTTTCTGCTGAGAAGTCTGCTGTTAGCCTGATGGGATACCCTTTGTATATCATCTGCCCTTTTTCTCTAGCTGTCTTTAAGGTTTGTTCTTTAACGTTGACCTTGGACAGTCTGGTGAGTATATGCCTTGGTGATGTTTATTTTTTACAGACTATTGCAGGTGTCTCTGGATTTCTTGTATCTGGATGTTTACCTCTCTAGTAAAATTAGAAGATTTTAAAAAATTATTTCCTTAAATATGTTTTCCAGGGTGTTTTCCCTTGCTCATTCTCTCTCTTGAATGCCAATAATATGTGTTTGATTGCTTTATATAATCTGATATTTCTCAAAGACTTCGTTCATTAAATTTATTTTTTTTATTTTTACCTGACTTAGTTCAAAATAAATTTAATGGACAAAGATGGAGATGGCCCTCCTGCACCAGAATCTTTGCACAGGAATGCTGGGGCACCTCAGGCTACAAATCCAGGTGAGCTGGTAATCTGAATGCCTGGAGATTTGTCTAGGCATGAAGCAGAGAGGGCCTTGCTGCATCACAATCTATGTCCAGAATGTGTGGGGCAACTCAGCCTGATGAACCGGATGAATGGGTTTTCTAAATGCTTGGAAGTCTGCCTGGTTGTGAAGCAGATGTGTGCCTTTGTTGATGTTGGTTGACAGTCCGTTTTTATCTGATATAAGAATAGTGACTCCTGATCCTGCACCAGGATCTCTGCACAGGAAGGGCAGGGCAACTCAGGCTGCTAATCTAGGTGAATGGGTTCTCTGAATGCCTGGAGATGTCCCTGGGCATGGGGCATAGGGCCTCCTGCACCAGGGTCTCTGCATAGAGTGGGTGAGGTGACTGAGGTTGCTAAACCAGGCGAGCAGGTTCACTGAATGCTTAGAGATCTGCCTGAGCATGTAACAGAGAGGGCCCCCCTGCACCAGGATCTCTGCACAGAAAGGGTGGGGCTGGTCAAGCTGCTGATCCAGGTAAGCAGGTGCTCTGAATGCCTGAAGATCTGTCTAGGCATGGAACAGAAAGAGCTCTTCTGTACCACAGTCATTTCCATGAAGGGTGGAGCAGCTCAGGTTGCTGGTCCAGGCAAGTGGGTGCTCCAAATACCTGTATTTCTGTCTGGAAGTGGAGTAGAGAGGGCCCTGCTGCACCATTATCTCAGGGGAGCAACCTGGGGAAACCAACAATGGCACACACAGACTGGTTCTAGGTTGCCAAGCTGGCTCTACCTGTAAGTTTTCTGCCCAGGAGAAACTGCAGCTGTAGCAGCTCTCCTCCCACCCCAGGCTGTGACAGGCGGAATACAATTCCAGCTCCTACTGTTGAGGCACTTTCCAAAGTTCTGGCTATGGAAGCCCCTATCCTACCCCAGAGTGGACATTCTAATCTCTGACACAAGACAAACATGCTTTTGCAGCCAGAAGAATGGGTTGCCAAAGAATGGGGTCACCAAAGAATGGCTGACTTCGTATTCACCTGGATTAAAAATGGTATCCTGCTCTCAGTCCTAGGTCTGGGCCAATGTTGCAGTTTTCCCAGTATCTTTCCATTATAGCATCTACAATCCTCTTCCCACACTAGCTCCAAGGCTTGTGAGAAACAAAATGTTCTCCCTCAGCCTGGGTTGCTCAGATCCCCAGTGCAAATGTGAGTCATAGAGAAAGACTCCCTGCATCTCTTGTGTACTGGCGCTTCACTCACTTTTGTCAGCCAGATTCCATCATAGAGACTGTTTGCCAGCAATCTCTTTCCCAAAATCTAGGTGTCCTTCATGATTCTGGTGGATTCCCATATTCCTTCTTGAATTAATTGAATTTTCTTCTTGAATTTCCTTCTGTCTCTCTGAAGAATCCTGACTAATAAGCTCACAGAGTTTATCTTTATGCACATCTTGCTACTTCCAAGTGGCAGAGGCATGCTAAAAGCCTGTAATCTACCATCAAATAGACTGCTATTTGAATCAGTGACTGAGTAATAAAGACCCACCCTTCTCCAGTTGGATGGGCAGGTACCATCCAATCTGCTGAGGGCCTAGATAGAACAAAAAGGCAGAAGAAAGGCAAATTGACCCTCTCTTTCTTTTCTGGAGCTGAGGCTCCCTTCTTTATCTGCCCTTGGACATCAGAACTCCAAACTGTTTGGTCTTTGAACTCAGGACTTGCATCAGTAGCCCTGCACCCCCAGTTTTTAGGCATTTGGCCTCAGATTGAGTTACACTATTGACTTCACTGGGTCTTAGGCCTTCAGACTTAGACTGAGCCACACTCTAGGCTTCTCTGGTTCTTCAGCTTGCAGATGGCCTGTCATGGAATATCTCATGTGTGTGTGTATATATATATGTTAAGGAGAGAGAGAGAGAAGAGGGGATTTATTAGGGGAATTGCCTCGTATGATTATGGAGGCTGAAATGTTCCATGACATTAATGGGATATATATCCTATTAGTTCTTTCTCTCTAAAGAACCCTGACTAACACATACTCTGTTCTCTAATCTGTATGTATCACTTTACCTGGTAGGGTCTGATTTGAAAAAAAGAATCTATATTTTTAACCACATACCTGTTTCCCATATTCTTTTGTCTTCTGATCACATTAACTCTAAGTTTTAAATGACTGAAAGAAACTGCTACCAACTTTCCTTGAATCAATTTACAACTCTACCTCTGGCCATGCTGACAATGGAGGAGCATATTATAATATGCAGGGAAGTGGACACTATGAGATGAGTATACGCATTTTCTTTACACTGACCATCAGTCACTCTACTCTTCTTCTTCCATGTTGTTTATGGGGAAAGATGTAACAACAGTTAAGTTATCATTTGCAAGAATGGTGCTATTTTTTAAAGTATGCAAGGCAAAGCATGCATAAGGATTCATACCATCTTAATATTGCACAATATGTCCTAATTTAAAAACTTGTTTGGGAGGCAAGTTGGCAGTGCTGACAGTGTATGCTTTTTCTTTTTTAATGTTTCTAAAAAGAAGTAAAAATTTGACTGAATCAGGTGTCAATTATACTACAAAAATCAAAGGTTTGTACTATGTAGTTTGATAAATTCTTCCCATGAACATTGGTAGACATGGTGCGTAATGAAATATTTTGAGCTTTCTTGTTTCTTAAAATATTACTGGAAAATAATATGAGGATATATAAAAGAGCAGTCACAAGAAAAAAAAAGTCCTTTTTATTTATTTATTTATTTTTTCTAAAGGAGTAGCAGTGAACTTAAAGTAAGCGTGATATTTGTTTCCTTCCAATCTTGAGATTTTCTCATTCTAAGGCATGACAGCATGGATAGTATAAAGTTTGTATGATAAAAGTTGTAAAGGCATTTACTTCATTCTATCTGTCATTATCCTAATGTGTTGTCTTATTCCTTTGATGACTATATAAATTAGCATTTATTTAAAAGCTACTTGGCCATTTACCATATGGTAAATTTTTGAAAACATTGTCTCTAGTCTTTAAAATGACTCTTAAAGATATATTATATCATTTCCATTGTCCAGTTGAGAAAACCACATTCAGAAACGTTGAGTCTTTGTCCAACATCTGAACATCTGAAATAAGGCATGGTGCTGGAATAGGATCCTATAATTCTGAAATCCCAATTTCTGTTCCCTCTGCATAGCCTAGACCCTCTTAGACAGGTTTTGTTCTCTTCATTTATCTCTAAAGCACCTGGAAAAATGCTCTCGGTATAGCAGGTGGTCAGTGAACATTTATCTTACATGAACTTGGTGGGGAAATGTAGTTATGCAACCAAGACTTATGGGTTCTATCATAATAGTTCTGTCCCTGATCAATTGTAAAAATATATCATTATCCCATGGATTGTTTCAATTTCATCAATTATAAAATGAGAATTTAAAAATGATCAGAATTAAGAGATAGCATGTAGTGTAAAAGACTCTACAGGTGGTGTAAAGCCACTCTATATTCACTCATAATGCCACTTTTCTGGCCAGCTCCAATACAGCACAGAACCCACCAGGCACATTGACTCATCCTTCTAAACTTCTTCGGTGGGGTAAAATTTTTTATCCGTTCTTTTTACATCTGTTCATAGAATGGCAGCTGCAGGGAGTTTTCTATAACTGTGGTGGGATGAAATACAGGGATTAGATCTAATCTGTTACATAGGCCCCAGCCTAACATTTGTGTGTGTGTGCTCTCATCTGTACTTTTGGTAATTCCCACAGGCAGCAGCATATCAATGAGTTTCAAACATCTTCAGTTGCTGTTTTTTTTTTTTTTTTTTAGTTATTGGCAAATGCTTCTTACCTCAACCCCAGAAGCATTTTCTTAGGCTTGCCAAAAATATTAAATTGCCTGGGCAATTTTATGGGATAATAGAATCTGTGTTCTCTCATTTTGATTCTATAAAAGCAGCAAGTGGCTTGCCTGAGCTATATATTGTACGATGCATGGGGATGCTCAGGGTCCTAAAATCACAGTATATAGGGATGGTCTAGATGGCCATCCCCTGTGACTAGAATGAAAGACGGGAGTTACAAGGGCAAAGGGACCTACGGGAAATTTGGATTTCTAAATTGCTTATCAAAATGCCTCCAAAAGGTGGTGGATCTATTAAGGGAGGCTGAGAATATACTGAGGGAGAAATTTAACACTTCATATAGTGAAGACCAAGAAAAGCATCAAGCTTCCTAATTCAATCTTGCATGGTGACTTTAAAATTCTTTTCAGGAAAAATGGCTAGAGAATTCAATGTTTATTGAAAATACCCTCCTTTTATATGGTTTCATATCTTTTCCTAACCCTGTGCACTTACATTCTTGACTGTGATACAACATATATGGTTAAAATGTTTTATCTCATAGGGTTAATTTTCGAGATGTGAAACTCTGTTGGTTGTTACTGTGCATGTGCTAGAAACCCCAGGGTTTAAGGTTAAAGACTCTAAATTTGAAAAACTGTGGACAATACTAGAAACACGGAGGATGATTTTGCATTTTTTCCACCTTGACAACTCCACTTTGTAGTTTTGCTCACCTTTGTGTCTGGAATTTTTATACAAATTATGTTTATTTATCAAAAATTCCAGGAGATTGGTTTTTGTTCCGGAACTATGTTCATTTGATTACCCAGGAGGCATATTTTCTTTGAACACTAATTGGATACTAAAGATACTAGTTTTATTTTCATATTCCTAAAATGTTAAGCTTCAGGGCATTATGATCATGCAGACTTTGTGAATCCAATGGTTAAGTTATTTATTTCCATAGTATAATTTTTTTAGCTATTGTGGAAGAAAATTTGTTGCTGAGCTAGTTAAAACAAATGTTAAATTAAATATAAACAACATTAATTATATCTGCTTATGCTTTCCAGGCAGGAGTCAAAAATCAAATGTGATTTTGAATATGTTACATAAATGAATGAAATGGTCTCCAGTAATGCAATAAGTAGTGTGAGACTGGTGAATTGAAGAATGCATGACCTGTCTAACAGTATTAAAAATTATGTGAATAAGCCACTCTGCCAGACAAACAAAATCCATAGATAAGCTGAGAGATGCAGAAGGGACAGGAGGAAGGAGCTCTATTTCTCTCTGTGGAAGCGAGTGCTGACATGAGGAAAAATAATCATGGTCAGCACTGACTATGACTTCCCTTAGAGCTCTAGGTAGGAAAAAAGTGAAGATCAGATCTAACAAAATAAGGCCTGGGGAATGCAAATGAAGCAATTTATAACTAGCGATTGGTTAAAATTGGCTTGCTGACCCTGTAGTAACATCAGTCCAAATAAGTACTTTTTAAATTCTCATTATGGAGAAGATGTGAGACAGTGCTTGTTAGTGGTTCAGACCACAAGCTCTAAAGCTTGTTGTTTAAGACCAAGGACTCTTTCTGCTCCGTGTGAGGTATGAAAACATGGAAACACTGCCCTTCAGTTTGCACATCTGTATAATAGG
This sequence comes from Pongo pygmaeus, assembly GCF_028885625.2. Lineage (NCBI taxonomy): Eukaryota > Metazoa > Chordata > Mammalia > Primates > Hominidae > Pongo > Pongo pygmaeus. The sequence continues at coordinate 49,448,999 of NC_072378.2, forward strand.
GATAATAACAGTACTTACATCAACGGTTACTTTAAAAATAAAGTAAATGGCTACTTTAAAAATAAAATGACTTTATATACTTAAAAGGGCTGGCACATAATATTGCACAAACATTTGTTATTATAAAATAATTGTCAAACAACAAGCATAACCTCATTCAACTCTAATTGTGAATGGTTTTAGCTTTTTTTTCTACTTACTTGAAGATATGCTATAGATTCTATTCTCTAGATTTTAGCAAAGTGGTAAATAAACAGACCCTTTATTTCATATAAAGTCACAGATTATTAGAGCCACTGGGAAACTTAAAGAATCCCATTTCCAACTTTGATTTTGTAAGTTAAAGTTATATCTAGAAAGAAAATGCCTTATAGTCATGCTGTGTAAAACAAAACATGGCTACAATTCATATCTTCTCTGAACAAGCTTGATGATTTTCCTGAGACTCTATCTGTATTGTATATGAAATGAAACATGTTAATTTATTCCTGATATTAGTGATTAGTGAGCTAAAAATTGTTCCTATATTTTCAATGAAACTAGTTTATATAGAGAGATCTACCACAGGCATGAAATATAGGAGAAAGGTTTTGTGACTTGCTTAGTATCAAGGCAGTAATTTCCTCCAATTAACAGCTAATATGTTTTATCTTTTGTGGAAACAGGTGCCTTTAGATGTGATCCTTTTAAATTCAGGGACTGTCTGACAAAAAGAAGGTGAAGGTCCTCTACAACACTGACGCCAGGAAAGCAGCCTCGTCTCCTGAGCTTTATATGCAGTTGTAAACACATTGTCTTCCTGCAGCTGGAAGGAAGTATGTGTGATAAGAATAAAGCCTTTAATAAAACACAATTTACCTGGCAGGAGAAGTAGAAATTCAGGTATGAAGAAGAGTAATGCTATAAGACAATAATTCTCAATCCTAACTGCACACCACAATCACCTAGAAAATTCTTAAAACTACTGCTTCTCAAACACCACCACAGAGATTATGATGAATACATTCTAGGGTTATAGCCAGAACAAAGGTATTTTTAAGCTTCATGATGGACTCTAATGTAAAAGTAAGAGTTAAGCACCATGAGCCTAATAGTAATTTTCTGTCTGAACTTCTACTGGAATGGCCCCTTCTCTCATTACCATTGTTTTATTAAAATAACCTATGTACACTAGCAATGAACAATCTGAAAAAGAAATCAAGAAAATAACACCAACATGGCACATGTATACATACATAACAAACCTGCACGTTGTGCACATGTACCCTAAAACTTAAAGTATAATAATAATAAAATTTTTTTAAAAATAATTTTATTTGTATTGGCATCAGAAAGGGTAAAATACCTAGAAATAAATGAAACCTAATATGTGAAGGATTTGTACATTAAAAACTACAAAACTTTGCTTAAAGTAATTAAATAAGACACATAAATAGAAAGGCATCCCAATTTTATGGTTTGGAAGAACTAATATTGTTAAGATGGATATGCTATTCAAGCCAATATAGAGACTCAGTGTAACGCCTATCAATGTTTCATCAGCCCTCTTTCTACTGCAGAAATAGGAAATCCAATTCTCAAATTCATGTAAAATGTTCATGGCCAAAAAAATATATACAAAAAGAACAAAGTTGGGGGGCTACACTTCTCAATTTCAAAATGTACTACACTACAGTGATCAAAACAGTGAGGAACTGACATAAAGATAACTATATAGACCTATAGTATAGAAATTAGAGTCAGCGAATAAATTCATTTATCTATGGCCAATTGATTTTTGATAAACGTGCCAAAACCATTCAATAGGGGAAATGATATTCTCTTCAACAAATGGTGTTCAGATAACTAGCCGACAAGTGCCAAAGAATAAAATTGGAAAGTTACCTTAAAGCGTATAGAAAAATTTACTCGAAGTGCATCAGGGACATAAATGTAAGAATTAAGCTCATAAAGCTCATAAAAAGAAACATAGGAATAAATCATCACGACCTTGGATTTGAAATGGATATTTAGATACAACACTGATAACATATGAACAAAATAAAATAGATAAATCAGACTTCATCAGTATTAAAAGCTTTTGTGTATCAAAAGATATTATTAAGAAAGTAGAAAAACAACCTAAAAACGAGATAAAATATTAGCAAATCAAGTGTCTAATAAGAGTCTAGTATCCAGAATATAGAAAAAAATACAAGTCAATGAGAGAAAGATAAACAATGCGATTATAAAATAAGCAAAGAACTTGAATAGACATTTCTCCAAAAAGTATATTTAAATTGTCTACAAATACATTTAAAAAATGCTCAATATCATTAGTAATTAGAAAAATACACTTCAAAACCACAATGTGGTACCACTTCACACTCACTAGAGTGGTTTTAAGAAAAAAAAATAGAATATTTACAGTGTTGGTGAAGATGTAAAGAAATTTAAACCCTCATACACTGATGGTAGAAATATAAAAAGGCTTATATAGAAAACAGTTTGACTTCTCCATAAAAAGTTAAGCATAAAATTACCATAGGGTCCAGCAATTCCACTCATATGTATGTACCCCAAAGAATTGAAACTGATACTCAAACAAGCATTTTTACATGAATGTTCATAGCAGCACTATTCAGAGTATCTGCTTTGGACTAAATGTTTGTGTCTTCCGCTCCCCCAATTTATATGCTGAAACCTAACCTCCAATGTGAGGGTAATTTGAGGTGTGGTCTTTGAGAAGCAATTAGGTCATGAGAGTGGAGCCCTCATGAAAATGATTAGTACCCTTATGAAGGTCTGAGGAGACCACAGATTTTCCCTTTAATCACACTGAGACATCTATGAACCAAGAAAGTGGACCCTCACCAGACACTGAACTTCCTGGAGGCTTGATCTTGGACTCCACAGTCTCTAAGAGTGTAAGAAATAAACTTACATTGATTATAAGCTATCTAGTTTATGGCATTTTGTTATAGCTGCCCTAAAGGACTAAGACAATAGTCAAAAGCTGGAAACAACCTAATTTCCATTAATTGATCAATAAATACACAAAATGTGACTCATACATTCAATGAAGTATTATTTGGTCCTAAAAGGAGTGAAGTACTGATACATGCAACAATGTAGATGAATCTCAATCACATTATGCTAAATGAAAGATACAAGACACAAAATGGCACATATTTTACAATTCTGTTTATATGAAATAGAATAGGCAAAGCAGATTCATTGCAGGGGATGGAGAAATGAGTGACTGCTTAATGGATACAGGGCATACTTTTTGAGGGTGCGACGAGTGATAAAAATAATTTGCAACTTTATAGAAGTGGTGGTTGCATAACATTGTGAATGTAGTAAATACCAATACATTCTATACTTTTAAATTTATATACATTAATTTTGTTATGTGGATGTCACTTCAATGAAAAATAAAAAGAAATAGAGATAATAGAAATTGGTGCTTACACAATTAAAAGGGTAGTGCATGTACCCATCAACCAGACTAAAAACCTCAAGATTCACAAGACGATTAGTAAGAATACACAAAAAGGTGTTGCCTCAGAAGTGGGGAATAATAAGCCTTATAATTAATACTTCTCTATTGCCATTTAACAAAGCAAGACCCAAATGGCATAAATTGTTTCTGAGTAATTTAATTGCAGCTTAGAGTAAAGCTCAAGAATACTTACAGAGATCTAAATGGATACAACACCCAACGAAGATAAAATTCACAATGTATAGAATCTAATAAAAAATTACCAACCATGAAAAGAAAGCATGACCCTTATGGAGGAAAAAAAATAAAATGAATCAAAACCAATGCAGACTGGCACAAATGTTAGAAATAGCAGACAGAATTAAAAAGTGCTATTATTATTATTATGTTAAAATGGAAAGCAATTTTAGATTAGAATAGGTTTTAGATTAGATATCTAATCTAAACATTTTAATTCTAACAATATAATAGCATATTATAAGACTGTGTTAGAATATGTGAAATAATTGTGTATTCTAACAGAATATGTTAGAATGTGCAATATGTTATAATATGCAATTATGTTAGAATTAAAAGCTATAACTATCTTTTATATGATCAAAGAATTAAGTAGATATAAGAAAGGATGTAAGAAAAATGTTAAACTCCTAGAGATAAAAGTGATATCGCTAGGAGTCTGAGATAAAAAATGCACTAGGTGAAATTAATGGAAAATTAGATATTACAGAGGAACATATTAATGAATTAAAAACTGAATAATAGAAACTATACAAAAACAAGGAGAAAAGCACATTTTTAAACAGTGAACTAAACATCAATGAATTAAGTGACAGTTTTAAGTAGCCTATATACATGTAATGGACTACTTAAAAGATAGAAGGGAGAAAATAATAAGTATTTGAAGAAAAAAAATCACCAAAAATTTTCAAATTTGATTTAAAAAGCCCACAAATGTAAGAAGCTCAATAAAACTGACACCCATGAAATATTACAAAAATTATACCAAGGCATATGAAAATAAATTTCTAAAAAAAAATCGATAAAATCTTAAAAGTAGCCAGAGGTAAAAGGACATGTTATATGCAGAGGCACAAAGAAAAAGAGCTTAACAGATTTCTTATTGAGGACAAAATAATTAAGGAGGCAATTGGCGCAAAATACCTAGAGTATTGAAAGAAAATTAATAACTGAAAACATAGAATTCTATATCCACTGACAATATTTTTCAAGTGAAGGTAAAATAAGGACTTATCCAAACATACAAAAAATTGAATAATCCATCCCCAGCAGACTTACACTATATAAAATGTGAAAAGATGTCCTTCAAACAGAAGAAAAATTATAGCTAATAGGAATATGGATCTACACAAAGAGGTGAAGAGTACCAAAAATGACAGCTGCATGGATAAATGTAAGAATTTTTTATTATTTAAATTTTGAAAGATAATTGATGGTTTCAAACAAGAATAATGTAAATATAGTTTAGGGTTTATTACATAAATAATGTAAAATATATGCTAATAAGTGCACAAAGATCAGAAGAGGAGGAGTGGGAGTGTATTATTGTAAAGTTCTTACAATTGAAGTGGTATACCATCACATGAACATAAGCTCTGATAAGTTAAGAGCATATGCTATAAAAGCATAAAGCTATAAAAAGTGTAAAACCACCTCTACAATAACAAAAGAGTGACAGTCAATAAGTAAAGAAGATAAAAGGAAATAATAACATGATGACAAAGCATTATGCTCTCTGCAGAATGGCTAACAATAATAATTAATAATAATAATAAACTAATAACACAGAGTGCTGCAAAGAATGTGGAGCAATAGGAACTTCCAGGTACTACTACTAACAAGGTATATTGTATTATTACTTTCAGAAACATTTGGCAGTATCTAATAAGATGAACATATACACACTTTGATGGAATAATAATTTCATATAAATAATACGAAAGTAAAGTTTTAAGAAAGTAAAAAGTTTAAAAAGAAAAATATCCATTAATATTGAATAGATTAAATGTATCTTATTCACACAATGGAATATTATAAAGCAATGAGAATAAGTACAGTATGCTACATGCAATAACATTAATAAATTTCACAGATATTATTGAACTAAATGTGGCACAGACATAGAGTACATTTTATATAATTCCTTGTATGTACAATTCTACTGAGCTAAAATCCTGGCTAGTAGTTATCTTTTGTGGTCAGTTATGATTGGAGTTGAGAAGGCACTTTCGTGATGCTCTTCGTGGTCTATTTCCTTAAATGGATGGTGGTTACACAGAGGCATTCACTTTATTGGACCTCATCATTTATGGTTGTGTACTTTATGTATATTATACATACTTTTTAAATGCCTTAAAATCACAGAGTTGAAGTTGTGTATCCACATAGCTAGTGTAGTTTCAACTTTCAAGACCTTCAAGTCTTCAAGGTCTGTTAAATGAATATAGCCTCTATTATGTTATTCAGCTTCATGCACATGATGAAGTCTTATGATGATGAAGATAGGGTAGGTACAGTGATGAAAATAGTGGGAAAAAAGGTTTCTCTTTGTCTAGAGCTGTGATAAAATTATGCGTTTTAAAAATAATTTACAAAAAAATAAATAAATATTGATATTTCTACCCAGATTAAATTGATATTGATGTTTTTGTTGCACATACTTCCAGAGGTTATGTGTGTGGGGGTGGGGGAGGTATAATTTAAATGTATCTCTTTTGTCTAAATAATGAGTACATTGCTTTATAATGCATATTTTGGTCATTTAGTAGCCTATGGTGAATATTTTTCCATGTCAATAATTATTGCTCCTGCCATATTAATTAATTATTTTTATCTATTTATTTATTTAAAAATAACTTTTTAGAGAGGAGGTATTGCTTTTTTGCCTAGGCTGGAGTGCAGTGGTGCAATCATAGCTCACTGCCACCACAAATTCCTGGGCTCAAGGGATCTTCCCACCTTAGCCCCCTGAGTAACTGGGATCACAGACATACATCATATTAATTAAATAATGAAAACTGAAGCATATGTAATATGAGGACACAAAGACATCCTCCTAGTATTTCAAAATTAGATGGGCACTAACATAAAGCAAAATAGAAGAGTTTATTCAAACATTTTAAAAGTCAGCATTCAAAAAAGAGTTTACTTGCTGGATACACACACTGAATATGAAGTGCATCATTAATAATTTATTTGCTTTTTGCCTTCTCTGTTTGATTTGAATTTTCAAAGGATGTATAAGGCAGCTGGCAAATTGGTCACTCACCTAACAATTTAAAGTGTACAATACTATTTTGTCTGCTTTCGATCTTGTAATAGTGAGGTCTGGGAAGTTAAGTTGATATGTAATGGGAAAGACCACGTTCCACAGTTTCCAATGGGATTTAGTCATAAAGAAAAATACTTTCACTCTATGTTGACCCACCTGAGAATCGTTCCTTTAAGTTCCCTCAAGAAAGTCTCTTTGGGTTTGCAGAGGTTATTTGGCCAAGTCATGGGGATAACTCTGAAATTGTCTGCGTTTTGCAAGTGAATCACTATCAAATCTTAAATGCAAGCTAATTCTTTGAAAATTATTTTAGTTAAAGTCCAAATGTGGTGCTCAAATATTTAAGTATAACCAACTTTACCTTTTCGAGTACAGATTGGACTTTTAGCAACAGTATGCCTATCAATGAATAATTAATTTAGTGCTACATAACTTAATCCAGCTGTCTCCTGCTGCAGCATGCAGGAGTGGCTATGTATTAAATAAAGTCAAATCGTGGTAAACTTTATTGCCCTTGGACAGGAGAACTAACAGAATGTACTTTCTCTGTTGAAGAGAGTTGAATTAAGGACAGTGGGGATCATCTTATTGCATCATTCTTTGTTATTTTCTTTGCAAGCTGCAGCTTTCAGATTTCATGTTGTTGGTTCCCAGAGCTTATTTGAGTCACTAACACTCGTTAATGTAAATGCAAAATCTTCAGTCATCATTATGCAAACTAACTGTCAGATGAATCGCTATAGGTTTGCATTTTCCATGAACCAAATAGAATTAATTTAATAGCATTATCTAACAGCTTACTCAACCACACAGACCAACATATATATAAATTATCACTATGAATTCTAATTGATGCTGAAATATAGAAATCACAAATTCACTTACCACAATCTGCTCTCTATAGGGTTATTGCAGTTTTATTAGGAGCAGAATCCATGCCCTACTCTGAAAAATAATCAAAGAGAATTTTGTGTTTTACAGTGGTCTCATCTGTAGGCTCTATTTCAGACTACAATACAACTGGGAATCTTAACATGGAGTTTATAGACCCATTGGGTTGATTTCAAAGGCTTCATGAAACCCATAAAATATCCATAAATCACTCATATTGTTGCTGGCAAATTTTATACAAAGAAGATCATCAATAACCTCTACAAAATTTTCAAAATATCCTATGATATAGTTTGGCTATGTTCCCACCCAAACCTCATTTTGAATTGTAACTCCCATAATTCCCATGTGTTATGGGAGGACCTGATGGGAGATCATTGAATCATAGGGGTTGAAATTTCCCATCCTGTTCTTGTGATAGTGAATAAGCCTCACAAAATCTGATGATTTTATAAAGGGGAGTTTCCCTGCACACACTCTCTTGCTTGCCTCCATGTGAGATGTGACTTTGCTCCTCACTCAGCTTCTGTTATGATTTTCAGGCCTCCCCAGCCATATAGAACTGAGTCAATTAAACCTCTTTCCTTTATAAATTACTTACTCTCTGGTACGTCTTTCTTAGCAGTGTGAGAACAGACTAATACATGCTATGATCTGTAAGATTTACAAACATAGACCCATTTCTAAACTGGTGCCATTAAAATAAGATCCAGACCCTGACTCCCTTCCGTTCTCAATGTACGCATTTTATCTATGTCTAGTGTCCCCTCTCAACTGTAATTGCTGAAAGAGGCCTTGTTTTGTAACAGCTGCAGGGTCTTGAATCTCATAGCTCTCTTATTAGACATAAACATGTTTATGATAAAATTCAACAAGAATTTGTTGAATATATAAAATGCATTGACACTATGTTAGGAGCTTTGGTAAACACCTATGTAGGAGGATTTTCAATACACCTGAAAGAGTGCTATGCCCTAAAATACAATCTGCAATTTCACCTAATTTTACAGGAAAAGATTCAGAATTTACATCTTTTATAAGGGGTAAACTTTCCAAAAGAAGAAACAAATTAAGCTGGTAACAAGTTTTACTCATTTCATCTAATAAGAGTTTTCCCTTCTATACAGGAAGCTAAGATTATTTAACTCTAGATAAATTGAGAGAGTAGTCATTCATATAAAGTATGTGGCATGAATAAGAATGGGCAAATTTGAGTTGGATATAAATTAGGAGTAGAAAAGTGTGGATCTTGTCAATCACAAGCTGCAGAAAATTTCTAGGCATTCCAAACAAAAATGGCCAGAAGAGAAAAGATGTAGCCAGAAAGAGAAGAAAGTAAATTGTTTTGGCCTTCTTCATAGTTTTGTGAAGATGTAAGTAACTCTGAATCCATAGAGAAGAAGTCCATCCTTAAAATCGGCTTTCATGTTGCAGAAGTGACTCTGAGAAGCCATTTTTTAAGCTACTTTTTACAGCAGTTTTAGATTCACAGCAAAATTGAGAGGAGATTATAGAGATTTCCCATATGCCCCCCAACTCTACACATGCATAGCTTCCCACATTAACAATGTCCCCCATTCTCATGCATAGCTTCCCATATTATCAACATCCCCCACCAGAATGGTATATCTTGTTACAATTGATGAACCTACATTGACACATCATAATCAGCCAAAGTCCATAGCTTACTTTCGGGTTCACTCTTGGTGTTGTGCATTCTATGGATTTGGACAAATGTATAATTGTATCTACTTACTATTACAGCATCATGTGGAGTACTCTCATTGCCCTGAAAATCCTCTGTGCTCTGCCTAGTCATCCCTGCCGCTATCAACTCCTCACAACCACTGAATTTTTACTGGCCCTATAGTTTTGCCTTTTCTAGAATGTCATATAGTTGGGTGATATGGTATGTATTCTTTTTGTTTTGGAGTTTCCACTTAGTAGTATGCATTTTGGTTTTCTCCATGTCTTTTAATGGCTTCATAACTAATTTTTTAGCGCTGAATAATATTCCACTGTCTGTATATACCATAGGTTATCTATCCACTCATCTACTGAAGGACATTTTGATGACTTCCAAAGTTTGGCAACTATGTTAGATTACGTGTGCTAATGTATATATACATTATGTGTATATTTGCTTATGTACGCTTATACAAGCGAAATGAATGACAGCAAAAATACAAGAGATGAGAGGAACGAGTTAGGATTATTTTCTTACCATAGGTATTCACACTATCCTTAAATCTGTATGTTATTTAAGGTAGGCTTGGAGTACTTGTAAATGTGTACTGCAAACTCCAGGACGACCTCCAAAAATAGCGAAAAAAAAGTGTAACTGATATTCTAAGAAAGCAGAGAAAAGGAAATAATATAAAATCTAAGTTAAAACCACAAACACCAGAAAAAGAGTGGAAGACAAAAATAAGAACAAAGAACAAAGGCAACAAATACAAAAACAGTAGCAAATATTTATTTAATTATACCTATAATCACTTTTACCACCAAAGATCTAAATGTACCAATTAAAAGACAGATTATTAGAGTGGTAAAATCCACTAAAATCCTCTAAAAGTGGCTGCAATAATTCATATTCAGGATTTTTTGTGAACATAAGTTTTCAATTTTGTTTGGTAAGCACCAAGAAACACAGCTGCCTGATGGCATGGTAAAAGTTTGATTAATCTTAAAATAAACTGCCAAATTGTCTTCCAAAGTGGCTGTATGTACCATTTTGCATTTCTACCAGCAATTAGCGAAATTTCCTGTTGCTCCTTATTCTTCTCATCAATTTGTGCTGTCAATGATCTGGATTTTGTCCATTCTAATAGGTGTGTAGTAGTATCTCATTGTTTTAATTTGCATTTAACATAAAATGTGGAGATTCTTCTAACATAATTCTTGGCCACATTTATATATATATATACACACATATATATGTGTACATGTGCATATATGTGTGTATATACAGACACACACACATATATATACACACACCTATCTATATATATATACACGCACACACATACATGTATATATCTTCTTTGGTAAGATGTCCTTTAAGGTCTTTGGCTTATTTTTTAATTGAGTTATTTCTTTTCCTATTGTTGAGTTTTAAAATTTCTTAGTATATTTGGGGTATTACAAATATTTTGTTTTGTTCTTTTGCAAATACTTTTCCAAGTTTCTGTCTTGTCTTATTCTCTTGACATTGTCCTTTGCAGAGTAGAAGTTTTTAATTTTAAGAAAGTCCAGCTTGTCAATTATCTCTTTCATGGATTATGCCTTTGGTGTTGTATCTAAAACATCATCACCATACCCAAGGTCATCTGGATTATCTCCTATGTTATGCTCTGGAAGTCTTATAGTTTGGCATTTTACATTTAAGTCTATCACACATTTTGAGTTAATTTTTGTGACAGGTGTTAGGTCTATCTAAATTCATCCTTTTGCATGTGGTTGGCCAGTTAGTTGCTCTAGCACCTTTTATTAAAAAGACTTTCCTTGCTCCATTGTATCTTCTTTTCTCCTTTATCAAAAACCAATTGACAGTATTTATTTGAGTCTGTTTCTGGGCTCCCTATTTTGTTCAGTTCATCTATTTGTCTATTTTTTCCCAATACCACACTGCCTTGATTACTATAGCTTTATAGTAAGTCTTGAAGTTGTGTAGTGTCATTGTACAACTTGTTCTTCTCCTTCAATATTGTGTTGGCTATTCTGGGTCTTTTCCTTCTCCATATAAAATTCAGGTCCATTTTTTATATTCAAAAAATAACTTGCTGAGATTTTGATTGGGATTGCATTGAATCTATAGATCAAGTTGGAAGGAACTCCTATCTTGGCATTATTGAATTTTCTTATTTGTGAACATGAAATATCTTTCCATTTATTTAGTTCTTTTAAATTTTATTTTAGTCTAGTTGATCAGGGCTTTACACTTTTGATTACACAAATTTTGTATATATTTTGTTAGATTTATAACTAATTATTTAGTTTTGGAGGTGCTAATGTAAATACTATTGTGTTTTAGCTTCAAATTCCACTTGTTCATTACTGGTATATAAAAAAGCAATTCAATTTGTGTATTAACTTTGTCTTCTACAACCTTGCAATAATTGCATATTAGTTCCAGGAGTTTGTTGTTATTGTTGTTGTTGATTCTTTTGGATTTTTCACATAGATGATTATTTCATCAGTGAACAAAGAAAATTTTATTTTTTACTTCCCCATCTGTATACATTTTCTTTTCTTTTCTTGTTCGGCCTGTTGACGTGATTGATTGCATTAATTGATTTTTGCATGTTGAACCAGACTGGGATACCTGGGATAAATCCCACTTGGCCATGGTGTATAATTGTTTTTATACATTGCTGGAGTCCATTTGCTGATATTTGTTGAGGATTTCTGCATCAATATTTGTGAGATATCTTGATCTGTAATTTTACTTTCTTATAATGGCTTTGCCTGATTTTGGTATTAGGATAATGCTGACCTCATAGAATGAGTTAGAAAGTTCTAACTTTTAATTACTTTAAAAAGATGCTTAAAGTGCTGTAATTTTTTCCTTTAATGTTTGGTAGAATTTACCAGTGAATCCATCTGGGCCTGGTGATTTCTGTTTGAAAGACTATTAATCATTGATTCAATTTTTAAATAGATATGCACTTATTCAGCTTATCTATTTATTCCAGTGTGATTTCTGTCACATGGGGTCTTTCAAGAAATTGAGCCATTTCATTTAGATTATTAAATATGTAGACATAGAGTTGTTCATAATATTACTTTATTATCCTTTTAATGTTCACAAAAACTGAAATTTTAATAATAGCAATTTGTATTTTGTCTTTTTTTTGCTTGACTAGAGGCTTATTCATTTTATCTATCTTTTTAAAGAACTAGCTTTTGTTTTTGTTAATTTTCTCTATTGATTTCCTCTTTTCAACTTCACTGATTTCTGCATTGATTCTTATTACTTATTTTCTTCTGCTTACATTGTATTTAATTTTCTTTTTCTAGTTTCCTGAGGTGGAAGCTTACATTATTTATGATGGATCTACTTCTATTTTACACATCCAGTACTATAAATTTCCCTCAAAGCACTGCTTTTGCTACATCCCATAAATTTTGATAAGTTGTATTTTTATTTTGACTTAGTCAAAATATTGTTTAATTTATATTGAGATTTCTTTTTTAACCTATGTGTTATTTGGAAATGTGTTGTTTAATCTCTGTGTATTTTGGAACTTCTCAATTTTTTTTTGTCATTGATTTCTTAGTTTAATTTAATTATATTCTGAGAGAAAACATTATATGATTTCTATATTTAAAAATTTGTTAAACTGTGTGTTTTAATCCAGAATGTGGTCTATCTTGTGAGCTTAAGAGGAATGGATAGTCTGCTGTTTCTTGATGTAGTCTATAAATGTCAATTATAGCCAGTATTATTGAGTTCAACTACATTCTTACTAATTTTCTGCCTGCTGGATCTATTTCTGCAGATGGATGTTTAAGTTTCCAGCTATAATTGTGGAGTTCCTTGCAGTTCTATCAGTTTTTAACCTCATATAGTTTGATGCTTTGTTGTTAGTTGCATACACATTAAGAATTAGTTACATCTTCTTAGAGAACTTACCTATTGTGTAATAACCTTCTTTATATCTGATAACTCTTCTTGCCTTAAAGTCCACTCTGTCTCAAATTAGTATCCTTATTCTGCTTTCTTTTGTTTAGTGTTAACATGATATATTTTTCTTCATTCATTTACTTTTAATTTATTAAACTTACCAGGGGCATTCTTTCTGTTACAGTGTTTTTGATTTCCAGAATTTATTTTGGGTTCTTTGTTAAGATTTTTGTGTGTCTTCATATTTACAGTGGAATTTTTGTGAACAACACATATAGTTGGGTCATGTTTTTTAATCCACTCTAAAAAATCTGTGCTTTTATTAACATATTTAGACCATTGACATTAAAAGTGATTATTGGTATAGTTAAGTAAATATCTATTATATTTGGTACTATTTTGTTTTTGTTGCCCTTATTCTTTGTTCTTATTTTTGTCTTCCACTTTTTATGGCTTTTATAGTTTTAACTGCAATTTTATATGATTCCATTTTCTCTGCCTTTTTTAGAATATCAGTTATGCTGTTTTTCACTATTTTTGGTGGTTGTCCTGGAGTTTGCAGTACTCATTTACAACTAATCCAAGTCTACCTTCAAATAACATTATACCACTTCAAGATTAGTGTGAGTACCTTATAACAAAATAACCTTATTTCCTCTCATCTCTTCTATCATTGCTGTCATTAATTTCACATATATAAGCATACATAAACATAATACTATACTATATTATACATATATACTACATATACATAAGCATACATAATGTCATATATTGTTGATATTATTATTTTAAGCAATTTAAATCTGTTAGATCAACTGAGAATTTTTTAAAATTAAATTTTTATTTTGCCTTCATTTATTTCTTCTTCAATACTTTCTTTTCTTTATGTAAATATGAGTTTCTGACCTATATTTTTCTTTTTAGCTCCAAAAATCTTCTTTTAACATTCCTTGCAAGGCAGTTCTACAGGCAACAAATTTTCTCGAATTTGATTAAGAAAGTCTATTTCTCCTTCACTTTTGAAAAATAATTTTTCAGGGTAGAGAATTCTAGGTTGGTGGATTTCTCTCTCTCAACAGTATTTATTTATTTATTTATTTATTTATTATTATCTTCCATTTTTTTAATCTTTGATTTTCCGTAATTTTCAAATGATATGCCTATATTTGGTTTTGCTCGTTGTTTGTTTCTTTGGTTTTAGCATTTATCCTGTTTCGTATTCTCTGTAGCTTCCTGGATTTATCTTTGGCTTGGTGTTTAACAGTAATTTGGAAAAATTCTCATTGTTTCAAATATTTTTTTCTGCTCTTCCTTTCTTTATTCTTCTTCCTGTAGTCCCATCAGATGTATTGTAACATCTTTTATAGTTGTCACACAGTCCTCGAATGTTCTGTTTTTTTTTTCTTTCAGTCTTTGTTCTTTTTGCTTTTCAGTTTTGGAGGTTTCTATTGGTAGGTCTTTAATCTCAAACAATCCTCAGTTAGTCTACAAATAGTCCCATCGAGAGGATTCTATTTTGGTTATAGTGTTTTGGCTCCTAGAATTTATTTCTGGCTCACTTAGGATATGTATTTATCTGCTTACATTGCCCATCTGTTCTCACATTCTGTATTTTATTTGCTAGCACCCTTAACTTATTAATCAAGTTGTTTCTTAAAAAAATTCTTATCTGATATTCCAATATCCCTGCCTTGTCTGATTTTTATGCTTGCTCTGTCTCTTCAAATTTTTATTTTTGCCTTTTAGTATGTCTTATAATTTTTTCTTAATAGCTGGGTATGATGTACTAGGTAATAGGAACTGCTGTAAATAGTTTTCTATTAATGTAGTGGTAAGGTGTGGAAGAGGGTAAGTGTTCTACAGTACTCTGATTAGTTTTCAATCTTCCAGTAAGAACATGCCTCCAGACTGTGAACTTTGCAAGTGTTTCCTTTTTTCTCCCCAATTAGGTGGAACACGGAGGCTAGAGTGGGCTAGAGTTGGGTATTTTCCTTCTCCCAGGTCGATTAGACTCTGATGGTACCCCAAGAGGTTAGGCTCTGGTTAACTAGTTTCCTTGAGGAAAGGCCTTATTTAGAAGAACAGAGGGCTCTGTTCCTTTTTTCCCCCACCATTCTGGAAGTGTGGGAATTTTTCTCTGATTTTACTATGAGAATCTGGTCAACATCCTTTAGGTAAAACTTAGAAAAGTACGGAGGCTTCTCTTTGACTCGGTCGTCCTGGAGCTCTAACTCTCAAGATTTGTCTGTACTCTTACAATTTATCAATCTCTGCTTCAGTAAGCCATGATTTCCTGTATTTGCCTGTCTGTCTCTCAAATTTTGAGGTCAAAGGTTTGTTCTGTGTCTTCACTTCTCTTATGGATCCAAGATCTGTTGATTTTTTTCAGTCTGTCACTTTTTTGACTGTTAGGATGAGGTGGCAACTTTCAAGCTCCTTACATGAAGAACCAGAAACCAGAATTCTGAGCGGGAGTTTAAAGCTGAGCACTGTGTAAGCCTCTGTGGTCTTTCTGAAAAGAAAGGATGCAGGAGATAGAGGGCACAGGGGTGAAGCTAGAACACAGGGATCCTGAGGCTCTGTTTTGAAAGAAAGCAGTTCTGCTTTAATCTACTTGTATATTGTCCTTTAGCTTTTTGGAATAATTGATTCTACTATATAAAGACAGATAGAGACACACAGAGAGAGACAGGTTATTAATAGGTAGATAATGAATGGATGGATGGATAAAAAGATAGATGATGCATAGATACAAAGAATATGCCTGATTGCTATGGGTGGAGAAGACACATAATGACCTTCTAATTCTTGTGCTCTGAATCAGTTTGTTTTGTTTTTATCTTTCTTCAGTCACGGATCTAGATAATTTGCTTTAGGTAACAAGGTATTATTTAAGAGTGATCTCTGAGGATGTCTTGTGTAATCACAATAGGTAGAGTCTTATTTCTAGACCTTACTGTCTTGTTTCTTTTAATTTACCATTGTAAATTCAGCCATATAACTCTCCCCTAATTGTTTTAAAACTCAACATCTCTATTTAACAAGAACTGAAAGTCTTAAAAATGAATGGTGTAATAAAAGCTATAGTCCCACATTAGTTTTATTTATGGAAGGAACTAATGATAAAATCAAAAGTGAGAAAAATACACAGATTTGGGTAAAGTGAAGCTTGCAGGCCAAAGTTTCCAATTAATAAAGCTTTTTATTCTCTTCTGGGATCATCTACATATCCATTTAGATACCGGCTTCAATACTGAACAAAAACTAATGTTCAAGAACTTATGCAATTGAACTTTTCTGCTTTAAAACTACCTATTTCCTTATTTGGAAGTCAAGGGTAAATTTCTGATTCACTCTATGAAAAACTGTCAGCTGACCTCAATGTAAATGAATATTTTAGATTTCCTGGTTGTTTGCCTTACCTGCTAGAAAATTCCTGGAGTGAGGAATAAAAATAAATATAAAGATACCAGTGTGGTTACTTAATTCCTCACCTTGTCAGAAGAAGAAAATTCACACAATTTAATTTCCCACCCTCCTGTCTCTGTATTTTCTCTGCTGTCTGTCACAGGAGGGCAATGTAGATGCATATTAATGAGACCAGGCTAGGCAGACACTCAAGGCATTTTTCACAATCTGGAAAAAATGCCTCAACAATATTTACAAAAGTCTATGACAAGACAGTTGCGTAAGCAATTGTCAAATTTAAAAGAGTTAGGAGGCAAAAGACAGGCAAGGTGAGATCAAGAAGGTTGTACTAAAAAAACTGTGGCAAACAGTATTTATCTTTTTTCTTGATTTAAAGTCATATGGTATCAACTAGACTTTGCACAAATATCCTTGATTTAGATACCATTTTGTTCCAACAATCTTGACTCACAATAACAGAGAAAAATTACATGAAAATATTCAGAATTGGAAAAGTAGCCTATTTGTGAATCACTTTCTATCAAAGACTTTTTATTGTTAAATAGAGATATACTTAACAATAAGCAAGGTAGATGAGTGCTGATATAATAGATTTCACACAATCAAGGGATAATCATGAAATGTATGGGTGTCTTAAGTGTAAAGAGAGACTTTAAGGATAATGACATTGAAATTGAAAAGAAAAGGTGTTATATATATGCACACACACACATACACACAAATATATCCACATATGTATATATACATCCTTTTAAAAAATAAAATTTAAAAAATTCCAATTAAAAAATTAATTGCTCTGAAGATAGAGATGGCCTGCTTATATTGAAAAGACTTAGGAATTTTTCATGAGAAAAAGATGCTTACAATCTATAGTGAACTCCTTATTTGGGCTAAGGAAGGTATTACCATAAATGCAATAGACACCATTTTGCCCCAGCCATTTACACATGAAACATTTAGTTAGATTCTGAGCATTTCATTTTAAGAGACAATTTGACATTCTATAGAATGTCATTAATAGAACGATTATGTGTCTGGAATCTACAGCATATAAAGAACTAAAGATGTAGTTGATGATCATCCCCAAGGGAAAAAAAATAACAGGAATAAAACAAGATCTCTATCCAATGCTCTCTGACACAGATAAGGGGTTTCATTCATTCAGTACTAATCCAGTTATATCCATCAGGGCCATTGTGTAAGAGAAGAGAAAAGGAGGCATGTTAGTTGTGATATAACCAACTCTGTCACAAATAATATGCAAGCCTAGACTCATATTGAGGGTGGGCTGTAGAAAGATTTCCTGTACTAGATGGTGCTTGATTTTAAAGATATATTTACCCATGACTCCTAGATGATATATTATTTATATCTCTTCCTAAAAGTTTACCAGATCCAATCCTAAAAATAAGATTCATTATAAGGAATTCTAGAATATTCCTCTAGAAGATTCTAGAATATTCACTCTAGAATATTCTAGCGTCGTGTCATTTAGAAAATAAAGTGTGTATACCTAATGCTAAATGACGAGTTAATGGGTGCAGCACACCAGCATGGCACATGTATACATATGTAACTAACCTGCACATTGTGCACATGTACCCTAAAACTTAAAGTATAATAATAATAAAATAAAATAAAAATAAAAATAAAAAAAGAAAATAAAGTGTGTCTTTCAAAGCCCCTTTCCATCACCTACCTTTGGTTAAACTCTTTGAGTCTTTCTTATTTTCTTCCATAAGCCATCATTTCCATTCCCTTATCTTCTTGATAATAATGTAATTTCATAAAAATACCTCATATGCACATTCAACAAAAGTTGTAAATAAATAGTTGCTGGTTAAAATTAAGATGGTTCCTATGAGTTTTATATGTTTACAGATGCTAAGTTCTTAATGAAGGAATTGAAACTTTAACTTGAAATTTAGGGCAACAGCAATCTTAATGTTTTGTGTGGAGAGACCATTTTAAAGACCCATTAATAGTGCATGAGAGGCTGAGTAACCCACCTGCTAGTGGAAAAAGCATAAAGCAACTATGCTTCTGGGTTGCAGAATAAAGAAGCCCATGCAAATTTTCCAAAATATGGTCGTTGGGGAACTCATCATTTCATTCACCTCTGTTAAGTACTACTAATTTAGGAGAAATAAAACAGTTCAGTGTCCTTGTGGCCTTTTCTTAGTCATCTTTACCAGTTCATTATCTTATCCCTGACCTTTAAATTTAAAGTTCCTCAAACGTCTTTCCAAATTCCTTTCTCTTCTGGCAGAATCATCTCTATAATCTTTTAACTCTACTATAATCCACGATATTTTCTTCAAATAAAATATGTATGCAATTTTTAAAAAACAATTGATCTTTCTTTGCATCTATACTCTTACATGTAACTACTTTCCTAACATGTTTAGCTGAGATATCTTAAAGCCTCCTCAACTAAGTATGTCTGAATTAAATTTATTATCTTTCCCTCAAACCAGCTCTTTTTCTAGGGTGGTATATTTTATGAACAAAGCAATGATTTATATAACTGTGTAAGTCAGAAATCTAGCATTTATCCCAGGTCCCTCCTACTTCTTCACACTCATGATTCAAATGTCTTCATTTATTATTAATATCACCTTCTAAATATTTCTCAAAACTGGCTTCTTTAATTCATCTGAATAAGTTCACCCCCATAGTTTTACCTACCTTCCTCTCTTTCTTGGACCACTCCAACAGTCAGCTAATGGCTTTCAACTCAGATTACTGCCTCTATTTCAATCCATTCTACACATGGAAAAGAGTGATCTTTTAAAAATGGAGATCTCATTAAAAAGGCTAAAGTTCTTAGCATGCCCTAAACTGCCCTGCTTATTCTTATCCCGCATTCATCTGCTGTCACTGCCTCTCCCCAGCTCACTTTCTGCTTAGACCCTAGAACTTTATTCAGCTTTCAGAAAACTATGCTCCCTCACAATGAAGGTCTTTGCACTTGCACTTTCTCCCATCTGCTTAAAATATTCTGTTCAAACCTTCTTTTCATATTAAACTACTCTTCAACTGTTGGCTTTCAACACACATGATTTTTCTCTTAAAATAGGCATCCTTGATGTCTCATACTGAGTCAAATCCATTCATAGAATTTCACGACAACTTATACTTTTCCCACATGATACGTTTAAGACTTTGTAAGTATATTTGTGTGATCACTTAATATCTACTTCACCCTCTACATTATAGGTGCCAAAAGGGCAGGTATCATGTATGTTTTGATGATTCACTGCAAAATACATATTTACAAATATGATAATTAAGTAAATGAAAGAAAGAATACATGAAAAAAATAAGACATTTGAAATTTAAAAACCTACAAAAGGAACTTCTGGAGTATTGGCAAATTTTGCTTTATTTGTGCTATTTGTATTTAACTTTGTTAATAGTCATCAGATTGTACCGAAGAGCAGTATTTTTTGAAAGTTTTCTTTGATGAATTTACTATAAAATCAATGATGTGAAGGTTAAATTGATGTAGGCATTAAGCAAGATATTTCTTTGAGCATGGTTAAGATTTCCATTTTCTGACATGTTCAAAGTGATTTCTAGAAACACTTTGAAAATATGCTATGGATTGGATATATCAGCTTGAGTAAAAAAAAAAAAATTTCAAATTTTTTTTCAAAATCGTAATTTAAAGGCATTTGTGCACATTTCGTTGTTCTTTGTGTTTTTATGCAAAAGGAATACCATTTCTCTTCATTCTACTTTTAAATATTCAAACACATTTCTCTAGTGTATTCTCCATTTAAAATATGCAGGCACATGTGCAAAATTGCAACTGATTCAGCCTGTCTAAATACATGCCAATGTGCAACTTGAACCCATTTTTGATGTTTTCTGTTCTTACCAGAATGAAATATTTAGTCTTTTGCTAGTAACTTCAAAAAAGCTTTTGAAAAAAATATATATATAATATCTATAGCATACACATAAAAAGTAGATGCAATAAATTCCTATTATTTTATTCAAATTGTTCTAAGATTCAATTATATTATTTTGAACTCTCTTCTGAGATACTCCTTAAAAACTTATAAACTTATAACAAAGTATTTGAAGCCACTTCTAGGCAGCTCCTCAACTAAAGAGCCATGGGAAGGTATGTAGACTGACATTAAAGACAATGAAAAGGGATAATGATAGGGACTTAATGTCTGAAAATGCCAGAATTTTGAGTTATTGAGTGTAATGGTTAATTGCGTGTATCAATTTGTAGGGTATTTTTGGGATGAGATTACAATTTATTTATTTATTTATTTATTAATCAATTAATTTATTTATTTTTTTATCAACAACAGGAATTTATTTCTCACAGTTGTAGGGGCGGGAAAGTTTAATACCAAGATGCCACCAGATTTGGTGTCTGCTCTGGTAAGTACCAACTTCTTGATTCGCAGACAGCAGTCTTCTCGCTGTGTCTGCACATGGAAGAAAGAGTGAAGGAGCTCTCTGAAGTCTCTTTTGTGAGGGCACTAATCCTATTTATGAAGGCTCTGCCCTTATGACCAAATCACCTCACTAAGGCCTCACCTCCAAATACCATCACATTGGGGATTGGGTTTCAGCATATTAATTTGAGGGGCATATAAACATTCAGTCTACAGGACTACTCTATGTAAGTTTATTTTCTCCTCAACTTTCTTAATTCATCACCCACTGGAAAGAACGCAAGCTCCCTGAGCATAGAGACTTTTAACTGTTTTGTGTATCACTAAATTGGCAAAACCTACAACAGTGCTTAGGCATTAAAAATCTATTTGAAACAAATCATAATAAAAATTTCTAAATGCTCAAAAAAAAATCTGTTTGAATGAGTGAAGATCCCCATTTATTCCCTTCAAGACATTTGTTACAATTTGTCAGTTCCTTTCTTATTTGTTTACTCGTCCAGTGCTTATCATTTTTACTAAAATGTAATCCCTAAGAAGGCATAGAGATCTCACTCTATCTTCTAGGCTTGATTCAGTGCCTTGTACTTAGTGGACACTTAATACAATTTTGAATGAATAATTGAATCAATACTTATTAGTGATTGCTCCCTGAACTTAAGCAGACATCATTCCTAAAAATGTTTTCTTCATGACTCTCTCACTTCAAAAGAAGAAATCGAATCATAACACACATGGGATGCCTATATCTTGGTCAACATTTGCCAATTTGAAATAGTTAATTAAACTGTTAATCATCATGACTAAATTTGAATATGGCTAGATGCAAATTCTGTAAAAGAGTGTACAAAGGCCTTTACAACCAGAGTCCTGCCTTCTTAGTCTCTAGACAATAGACACCCTCCTTCAGAAGTCAGCATCTTTTTTTGCATTTTATTTCCCTTCATATAGTGTCATTTCCTTCATTTCTCTATCTAGATAATTTCTATTTACCTTATGCATAAATGTTCATTCTACAGAAGCCTTCGCCAAATTTTTGCTCTTCTCTCTTCTTTGTTTTCACAACCTTTTACATATTTTTATGACATTTATTACATTGTATTTATATATACATACATATGTGCAAGTGTGTATGTGTGCATTTCTTTTTTTTTTTTCTTTTATTATTATTATTATTATTATTATACTTTAGGTTTTATGGTACATGTGCGCAATGTGCAGGTAAGTTACATATGTATACATGTGCCATGCTGGTGCGCTGCACCCACCAACTCGTCATCTAGCATTAGGTATATCTCCCAATGCTATCCCTCCCCCCTCCCCCCACCCCACAACAGTCCCCAGAGTGTGATGTTCCCCTTCCTGTGTCCATGTGTTCTCATTGTTCAATTCCCACCTATGAGTGAGAATATGCGGTGTTTGGTTTTTTGTTCTTGCGATAGTTTACTGAGAATGATGATTTCCAGTTTCATCCATGTCCCTACAAAGGACGTGAACTCATCATTTTTTATGGCTGCATAGTATTCCATGGTGTATATGTGCCACATTTTCTTAATCCAGTCTATCATTGTTGGACATTTGGGTTGGTTCCAAGTCTTTGCTATTGTGAATAATGCCGCAATAAACATACGTGTGCATGTGTCTTTATAGCAGCATGATTTATAGTCCTTTGGGTATATACCCAGTATTGGTGAAAACTGAGTAAGCAAATTCCCCTCCATAATGTGGGTAGCCTCATTTAATCAGATGAAGTCCTAACAAGAACAAAAAGATTAGTCTCCACAAACAAGGGGGAGTTTTTCAGTAGACTGCCCTTGGACTTATCTACACCATCACACTATTCACTCCCCTGGGTCTCTAGCCTGCCAGTCTACACTGTAGATTTTGGACTCGCCAGCTTTCATAATTGTGTGAGCCAATTCCTTATAAGAAATTCCTTTATTTTCTTCTCTTTCTCTGCCTCTCCATATTATATATGCTATTGAATTGTATATTAAAATAGATGAATATTTTGAGATATAAATTAAATATTAGTAAAGCTCCTAAAAAAACAGAAATAAAAAAGGAAGTTTTCATTACTGCAATTAAATCTGAGAAGGGTATCTATATTTTGCAGCACTCAACAATTTATATACATATACATCACAGTGAATATATCCAATCATATATAAAATCTGTGAACAATTTTATAATTCCACAATACTCATGGAATGAATATTTATAGAGTATTTTTCTGTTCTGAAAGTTTGTATCCATTTCATCTAATCTCTTTCCCAAGATTTAGAAGTAGATTGTATATTTTCTTTCTCTGTTGCTTAAGATATTTTCTAGAATGGTAGCATTATAATACTGGCAGAACACATACAAAGAGAATTGAAACTGGACCCCGTCTTTACACCATATACAAAAATCAACTCAAGATGGATTAAAAACTTAAATGTAACACCTAAACCTATAAAAACCATTGAAGAAAACTTATGAAATGCCATTCTGGACATATGTCCTGGCAAAGACTTCATGAAGAAGATGCCAAAAGCAATTGCAACAAAAACAAAAATTGAAAAGTGGGATCTAATTAAACTAAAGAGCTTCCACACAGCAAAAGAAACTGTCAACAGAGTAAACAAGCAGCCCACAGAATGGGAGAAAATATTTGCAAACTGTGCATCTGACAATGGTCTAATATTCATAATCTATAGGGAACTTAAGTAAATCAACAAGCAGAAAGCAAAACAAAAATAATACCGAAAAGCAAGCAAAGGATATGAACAAGCACTTTTCAAAAGAGGACATACGCACAGCCAACAAGCACATGAAAAACATTCTCAGCATCACTAATCATTAGAGAAATGCAAGTCAAAACCACAGTGAGATACTATTCATACTAGTCAGAATGACTACTATTAAAAAGTCAAAAGATAACAGATGCGGGTGAGGTTGCAAAAAAAATAGGGAGAATGCTTATACATTGCTGATGGGAATGTAAATTAGTTCAAACACTGTGGAAAGCAGTTTTGTAATGTCTCCAATAAATTAAAACAGAACTACCATTCAACCCATTAATCCTATTATTGGGTATATAACCAAAGGAATACAAATTACTCTGCCATAAAGATATATGCATGCATATGTTCATCACAGCACTATTCACAATAGCAAAGACATGAAGTCAATCCAGGAGCCTATCAACAGTGGACTGGAAAAATAAAATGTGGTACATATACACCATGGAATACTACACAGCCATAAAAATGAATAAGACTGTGTACTTGGCAGCAGCAGGGATGGAGCTAGAGGCCATTATCCTAAGCAAACTAATGCAGGAACAGAAAACCAAATACCACATGTTCTCACTTATTAATGGGAGCTAAACATTGAGTACGCACAGACACAAAGAAGGGACCAATAGACATAGGGGCCTACTTCAAAGTAGAGGGTGGGAAGAGAGTGAAGATTGAAAAACTACCTATAGGGTACTATGCCCCTTACCTGGGTGACAGAATAATCTGTAAAAGAAACCCCCATGACACGCAGTATGACTGCACATGTACCCCTGAAACTAAAATAAAAGCTAAAAACAAATACTGGCAGGACATTTTAAAAATAAGTGGGACCTTCAAAATTCTTAATGATTATTTTATAGGCAATAGCATACATTGTTTTATCACGGGGGCAACACATGGACAGGAGAAAGTGTCTTTCTCTAGCTTTCTCTTGTAATTGGCAGAACTGGACTCAGGTTTGTTTTGTCACATTCCCTCTCCTGTTTTCTGTTTGTTCATTTGTTTTTCCACTCTGAGTAAACTATCTCTTGAGTAAATAAAACATTTCAGGTAGTTTCTGAAAACGCCTGTCAGAAACTGGCACATTGAATCCCCAGCACTGAGACAAATGGAAGTAAGCAAAATTGTCACCTCCATGCCAAATTTACTAGTAGCTGAGTTCCAGGTATATCAAATCAAGGAGTTCCACCAGGACTAGATAAATAAATTTCAGGACCCAATACAAAGCAAAAGTTCTGGAACCCTTGTCCAGAAATTGCTAAGAATTTCAAGACCGTGAGAGCAAAGTATGAAACCAAGTGCTGCGCCCCTTGAGCGTGGGGCCCTGTGTGGCTACCAGAAAGCATGCCCTGGTTCCAGATATACTTCAACTCCTTATTTTATAGCAGATGCTTCTTTAAGTACTCAAATGATAAAGATTGGCACTCCTTATCCTGAGGTAATGAAAAACAATTTCAGGTGAACATTAGCAATCTGAATTGGGTATGAGTGAGCAATAACTACCTAATTACTACCAAGAAAATAACTGCCTCTCAAATAAATGAGAAATGAGTAAGTCTTTAGTTGCAACAGTTAAAGCCAAATAACTGAAAACATTATTTGTATTGAAGCAAATGGCTATCGAAATGCAGAAGATATTTTGTGTTTAACAGAAATTTATATCCAATACGTTAGATTTTTAAGAACATAAAACACACTAGTATTTTTGTAAGCAACTCCAATGCCATCATGTTTTGTGATAGAGTGCTTAGGTTAACTCCCATACTTTAGAAACATTTTAATTGATAGCATTTATTTTCAAATTCTTTAGCCATTCAAACAGGCTGAGAAGAGGACCACAATTTTAAAAGCACAGATAAGGACTCGTTTTTGTTAAGATGGTTCACTTTTAGCAAGTACCAATTGACAGAAGATATACATACTAGACTTTTTTGGATAAGGCGATCTTAATTTCACAGTTGAGAGATTCCTATTTGCCTCTCTCTAGCCATTTAGCCAGCATCTATTTCACTTGTTTCACTGCTCTTTGTTTTTTTTTGAAACTTCTTGCAATATTTTTCACTTCTTTCTGCAATTGTTCTCTGTTCTCTGTGCAAATCCTTGATAATGTCTGAAAATTTCCTCAATGTTTGTCAGGTCTTGAGATTTTCCTGATACCTAGGAATGCTGGTCGGAGAAATACATCCCAAAAAATAGTTTCCAAAGTATCATTCATGATTGGACTGGCAAAGTTACCAAGTGGATGTAAACTTTGTACCTGACTTTGTACCTCTCCTGACTTAAAAGATGTTTAAGACATCAGCTCTCAGTTTGGCTTTTCATGCAATGTATTTTCTTCCCTGGAACATTTTTCTTTTTCAGAAACAGACTTTATGGAACATTTTACCCCCTATTTCCTGCCTCAGGGCTTGCCTAGTTTTGCATGAAAGATTTCCAGAAACATGAACTGTTGGCATTTTCTAATACCAAGATTTACTCTTATTTAACAATTTATTTAAAATATCTTCCTCCCTTGAACTGACATGGTATGTTTTCCTCCATTAAATTTTAAATTAAATATTTTATTTGAAGATAACTGTAGATTCACTTGAAGTTGTAAGAAATAAGACAGAGAAATCCCATATATCCTTTATTCAGTTTCCCCCAGTGGTTACATCTTGCAAAACTATATAGCATTATCACAAACAGGATTGACAGTGATAAAATCCATGGATCTTATTCGAATATCCAGTTTTATTTATACTTTTATAGGTGTTTAGTTCTATCCAATTTTATCATTTGTGTAGGTCCATGTATCCACCACCACAGCCAAGATACAGAATAGTTCCATTATCACAAGTAGCCCCTATGTTGGTCTTTTATAACACACTCACAGCCACTTATCTGTTTTCCATTACTATAATGCTGTCATTTCAAAAATGTTATATAAATGGAATCATATAATATGTAACCCTTTAGAATCAGTGTAATTCACTCTCATAATTCTTAGAGATTTGTTCATGTTGATGTGTGTAACAATAGTTTGTTTCTTTATATTGCTAAGTGATATTCCATTGTATAAATACACTACAGTTTCTTTAACCATTCACTAATTAAAAATCACCTGGGGTTTTTAAGATTGTGTCTATTATGAATAAAGCCATTGTGAACATTTGGGTACAGATCATGTGAATATAAATTTTCATTTCTTTGAAATAGACCAAAAATACAATTGCTGGGTCGAATAGCAATTGCATTTTTAATTTTATAAGAAACCACCAAATTATTTTCCAGAGTGAGTGTAACATTTAACATTCTCACCAGCTATGTATAAGTGATTCAGTTTCTCCGTGTCCCTGTGAGTATTTGGTGTTATCTTTATTGCTCATTTTATCAAGTCTGATAGGTACATAGTGATATCTCATTGCAAGATTAATTTCTATTTCTGTAATGATTAAATGATGTTGAATTTTTTCAATTTATGTATGTGCCTTCTGTGTATCCTTTTCATGTCTTCAGTCCATTTTAAAATTGGATTTCAGACTTTGGTTACAATAATAATTTTCAGAAACTTTGTTGTTTTTTTAAAAATTTGGCTTGATTTATCCGGTGTCTTCAATCACTAGATTGAAGCTTTCGATGAAAGCTTCAACGCTTTCCTTTTTTTTCTGCTTGTGCAGCCTGAAGGGATGTGTGCTAGGTGGTCCTTCCATTGCTATAACAAAATATCTTGGCCGACTAATTTATTAAAAAGGAGGTTTAATTGGCTCACAGTTCTGCAGACTATACAGGAAGCATTGCACCTGAGGCAATCTGTTTCTAGTGTCAGATCTGTTTCTAGCATCAGGAAGCTTACAATTATGGTAGAAGGTGAAGGGGGAGCAGGCATCTCACATGAAAAGAGTGGGAACAAGAATGGGGGTGGCATACACTTTTAAACAACTAGATCTCATGAAAACTCACTAACTATTATAAGGATAGCACCAAGCTGCCTCTATAACCCAAATACCTCATACCAGGCCACATCTCCAACATTGGGGATTACATGGCAACATAAGATTTGAGGGGGCAAATATTCAAAGTATATTATTCTGCCCTGGCCCCTCAAATCTCATGTCCTCCTCACATTGCAAAACACAATTATATCCTCCCAATAGTTGCCCAAAGTCTTAACTCATTGCAGCATCAGCTGAATCAAAAGTCCCAAGATCAAAGTCTCATCTGGAGATGAGTTCCTTCTACCTATGAGCCTGTGAAACCAAACAAGTTATTTACTTTCAAGATACAACAAGGGTACAGGCATTGGGTAAACATTTATGTTCCAAAAGTGAGAAATCAGTCAAAAGAAAGGGCTACAGGCATCATGCAAGTTCAAAACCCATCAGGGCAGCAATTAAATCTTAAAGCCTCAAAACAATATCTTCTGACTCCATGTCTATCATCCAGGGAACACAACTGCAAGGGATGGGCTCTCAAGGCCTTGAGCAGCCCTAGTCCTGTGGCTTTTCAGGGCTTAGCTCCTGCAGCGGTTCTCCTGGGTTGGAGTTGAGTACCTGCAGCTTTTCCAGGCATAGGGTGCAAACTGCCAATGGATCTATTACTATGGGGTCTGGAGGATGGTGGCCACCTTCCCACAGCTCCACTAAGCAGTACCCCAGTGGGTACTCAGTGTGGGGCCTCCAACCTCACCTTTCCCCTCCATACTGCCCCAGTAGAGGTTCTCTGTTAGGACCCCACCTCTGCAATAGGCTTCTGCCTGGGAACCCAGGCTTTCTCACACATCATCTGAAATCTAGGTGGAAGTTGACAGGTCTCTTTTACTCTTGCACTCTGCATGCCTACAGGCTTAACACCACATGGAAGTTGTCATGGCTTATGGCTTGCATCCTCTGAAAGACTGGTCTGAGCTATATCTGGGGTATTTTGAGCAGCTCTGGAGGTGGAGTAGCCTGTATATGGGCAGTATCCTGAGGCCGCACAGGGCAGCAGGGTCATGGGCCTGGCCCAAGGAATCATTCTTTCTTCCTATGTCTCAGGGCCTGTGATGTCTCTGGGCGCTAAAGATCTCTGAAGTACTTTCAAGGCCTTTTTCTCATTGTCTTATCTATCAGCACCTGACTCCTTTTAGTGATGCAAATATCTCTAGCAAATTGTTACTCCACAGCCCACGTGGATTCTTCTCCTGAAAATGGGCTTTTACAGCAGTAATCTCTGCAGACTTAAATGTCCCTCTCTGACAGCTTTGAAGAGAGTAGGGGTTCTCCCAGCATGCAGCTTGAGATCTGAGAATGGGCAGACTGCCTCCTCAAGTGGGTCCCTGACCCCCAAGTAGCCTAACTGGGAGGCATCCCCCAGTAGCAGCGGACTGACGCCTCACACGGCCGGGTACTCCTCTGAGACAAAACTTCCAGAGGAATGATCAGGCAGCAGCATTTGTGGTTCACCAATATCCACTGTTCTGCAGCCACCGCTGCTGATACCCAGGCAAACAGGGTCTGGAGTGGACCTCTAGCAAACTCCAACAAACCTGCAGCTGAGGGTCCTGTCTGTTAGAAGGAAAACTAACAGAAAGGACATCCACACCAAAAACCCATCATACATCACCATCATCAAAGACCAAAGTAGATAAAACCACAAAGACTGGAAAAAGAGCAGAAAAACTGGAAACTCTAAAAATCAGAGCACCTCTCCTCCTCCAAAGGAATGCAGCTCCTCACCAGCAACAGAACAAAGCTGGACAGAGAATGACTTTGACTAGTTGAGAGAAGAAGACTTCAGACAATCAAACTACTCCGAGCTACAGGACAAAATTTGAACCAATGGCAAAGAAGTTAAAAGCTTTAAAAAAAATTAGATGAATGGATAACTAGAATAACCAATGCAGAGAAGACTTTAAAGGACCTGATGGAGCCGAAAACCAAGGCACGAGAGCTACATGACGAATGCAGAAGCCTCAGTAGCCGAAGCGATCAACTGGAAGAAAGGGTATCAGAGATGGAAGACAAAATGAATGAAATGAAGCGAAAAGAGAAGTTTAGAGAAAAAAGAATAAAAAGAAATGAACAAAGCCTCCAAGAAATGTGGGACTATGTGAAAAAGACCAAACCTACATCTGATTGGTGTACCTGAAAGTGATGGGGAGAATGGAACCAAGTTGGAAAACACTCTGCAGGATATTATCCAGGAGAACTTCCCCAATCTAGCAAGGCAGGCCAACATTCAAATTCAGGAAATACAGAGAAATGCCACAAAGATACTCCTCGAGAAGAGCAACTCCAAGACACATAGTTATCAGATTTACCAACATTGAAATGAAGGAAAAAATGTCAAGGGCAGCCAGAGAGAAAGGTCAGGTTACCCACAAAGGGAAGCTCATCAGACTAACAGCTGATCTCTCGGCAGAAACTCTACAAGCCAGAAGAGAGTGGGGACCAATATTCAACATTCTTAAAGAAAAGAATTTTCATCCCAGTATTTCATATCCAGCCAAATTAAGCCTCATAAGTGAAGGAGAAATAAAATCCTTTACAGACAAACAACAGATGAGAGATTTTGTCATCACCAGGCCTACCCTAAAAGACCTCCTGAAGGAAGCACTAAACATGGAAAGGAACAACTGGTACCAGCCACTGCAAACACATGCCAAATTGTAAAGACCATCAAGGCTAGGAAGAAACTGCATCAAGTAATGAGCAAAATAACCAGCTAACACCATAATGACAGGATCAAATTCAAAATAACAATATTAACTTTAAATGTAAATGGGCTAAGTGCTCCAATTAAAAGACACAGACTGGCAATTTGGATAAAGAGTCAACACACATCAGTGTGCTGTATTCAGGAAATCCATCTCATGTGCAGAGACACACATAGGCTCAAAATAAAGGGATGGAGGAAGATCTACCAAGCAAATGGAAAACAAAAAAAAGCACAGGTTTACAATCCTAGTCTCTGATAAAACAGACTGCAAACCAAAAAAGATCAAAAGAGACAAAGAAGGCCATTACATAATGGTAAAGGGATCAATTCAACAAGAAAAGCTAACTATCCTAAATAGATATGCACCCAATACAGGAGCACCAAGATTCATAAAGCAAGTCCTTAGTGACCCACAAAGAGACTTAGACTCCCACACAATAATCATGGGAGACTTTAACACCTCACTGTCAACATTAGATAGATCAACGAGAGAGAAAGTTAGCAAGGATACCCAGGAATTGAACTCAGCTCTGCACCAAGCAGACCTCATTGACATCTACAGAACTCTCCACCCCAAATCAACAGAATATACATTCTTTTCAGCACCACACCACACTTACTCCAAAATTGACCACATAGTTGGAAATAAAGCACTCCTCAGCAAATGTAAAAGAACAGAAATTATAACAAACTGTCTCTCAGACCACAGTGCAATCAAACTAGAACTCAGGATTAAGAAACTCACTCAAAACTGCTCAACTACATGGAAACTGAACAACCTGCTCTGGAATGACTACTGAGTACATAACCAAATGAAGGCAGAAATAAAGATGTTCTTTGAAACTAACGAGAACAAAGACACAACATACTAGAATCTCTGGGACACATTCAAAGCAGTGTGTAGAGGGAAATTTATAGCACTAAATGCCCACAAGAGAAAGAAGGAAAGATCTAAAATTGACACCCTAAGATCACAATTAAAAGAACTAGAAAAGCAAGAGCAAACACATTCAAAAGCTAGCAGAAGGCAAGAAATAACTAAGATCAGAGCAGAACTGAAGGAAATAGAGACACAAAAAAAAGCCCTTCAAAAAATCAATGACTCCAGGAGCTGGTTTTTTGAAAAGATCAACAAAATTGATAGACCACTAGCAAGACTAATAAAGAAGAAAAGAGAGAAGAATCAAATAGATGCAATAAAAAATGATAAAGGGGATATCACCACCGATCCCACAGAAATACAAACTACCATCAGAGAATACTATAAACACCTCTATGCAAATAAACTAGAAAATCTAGAAGAAATGGATAAATTCCTTGACACATATATCCTCCCAGGACTAAACCAGGAAGAAGTTGAATCTCTGAATAGATCAATAACAGGATCTGAAATTGAGGCAATAATCAATAGCTTACCAACCAAAATAAGTCCAGGACCAGATGGATTCACAGCCAAATTCTACCAGAGGTACAAAGAGGAGCTGGTACCATTCCTTCTGAAACTATTCCAATCAATAGAAAAAGAGGGAATCCTCCCTAACTCATTTTATGAGGCCAGTAACATCCTGATACCAAAGCCTGGCAGAGACACAACCAAAAAAGAGAATTTTAGACCAATAACCTTGATGAACATCGATGCAAAAATCCTCAATAAAATACTGACAAACCGAATCCAGCAGCACATCAAAATGCTTATCAACCATGATCAAGTGGGCTTCATCCCTGGGATAGAAGGCTGGTTCAACATACGAAAATCAATAAATGTAATCCAACATATAAACAGAACCAAAGACAAAAGCCACATGATTATCTCAATAGATACAGAAGAGGCGTTTGACAAAATTCAACAACCCTTCATGCTAAAAACTCTCAATAAATTAGGTATTGATGAGACGTATCTCAAAATAATAAGAGTTATCTATGACAAACCCACAGCCAATATCATACTGAATGGGCAAAAACTGAAAGCATTCCCTTTGAAAACGGGCACAAGACAGGGATGCCCTCTCTCACCACTCCTATTCAACATAGTGTTGGAAGTTCTGGCCAGGGCAATTAGGCAGGAGAAGGAAATAAAGGGATTCAATTAAGAAAAGAGGAAGTCAAATTGTCCCTGTTTGCAGATGACATGAATGTATATCTAGAAAACCCCATCGTCTCAGCCCAAAATCTCCTCAAGCTGATAAGCAACTTCAGCAAGGTCTCAGGATACAAAATCAATGTGCAAAAATTGATATTGTGCACATATTGGTGTATAAGTATTCTTATACACCAATAACAGATAAACAGAGAGCCAAATCATGAGTGAACTCCCATTCACAATTGCTTCAAAGAGAATAAAATACCTAGGAATCCAACTTACAAGGGATGTGAAGGACCTCTTCAAGGAGAACTACAAACCACTGCTCAATGAAATAAAAAAGGATACAAACAAATGGAAGAACATTCCATGCTCATGGGTAGGAAGAATCAATATTGTGAAAATGGCCATACTGCCCAAGGTAATTTATAGATTCAATGCCATCCCCATCAAGCTACCAATGACTTTCTTCACAGAATTGGAAAAAACTATTTTAAAGTTCATATGGAAACAAAAAAGAGCCCGCATTGCCAAGTCAATCCTAAGCCAAAAGAACAAAGCTGGAGGCATCATGCTACCTGACTTCAAACTAGACTACAAGGCTACAGTAACCAAAACAGCATGGTACTGGTACCAAAACAGAGATATAGACCAATGGAACAGAACAGAGCCCTCAGAAATAACGCCACATATCTATAACTATCTGATCTTTGACAAACCTGACAAAAACAAGCAATAGGGAAGGGATTCCCTATTTAATAAATGGTGCTGGGAAAACTGGCTAGCCATATGTAGAAAGCTGAAACTGGATCCCTTCCTTACATGTTATACAAAAATTAATTCAAGATGGATTAAAGACTTACGTGTTAGACCTAAAACCATAAAAACCCTAGGAGAAACCCTAGGCAATACCATTCAGGACATAAGCATGGGCAAGGACTTCATGTCTAAAACACCAAAAGCAATGGCAACAAAAGCCAAAATTGACAAATGGGATCTAATTAAACTAAAGAGCTTCTGCACAGCAAAAGAAACTGCCATCAGAGTGAATAGGCAACCTACAGAATGGGAGAAAATTTTTGCAACCTACTCATCTGACAAAGGGCTAATATCCAGAATCTACAATGAACTCAAACAAATTTACAAGAAAAAAACAAACAACCCCATCAAAAAGTGGGCAAAAGATATGAACAGACACTTCTCAAAAGAAGACATTTATGAAGCCAAAAAACACATGAAAAAATGCTCATCATCACTGGCCATCAGAGAAATGCAAATCAAAACCACAATGAGATACCATCTCACACCAGTTAGAATGGCGATCATTAAAAAGTCAGGAAACAACAGGTGCTGGAGAGGACGTGGAGAAATAAGAACACTTTTACACTGTTGATGGGACTGTAAACTAGTTAAACCATTGTGGAAGTCAGTGTGGTTATTCCTCAGGGATCTAGAACTAGAAATACCATTTGACCCAGCCATCTCATTACTGGGTATATACCCAAAGGATTATAAATCATGCTGCTATAAAGACACATGCACACATATGTTTATAGCAACACTATTCACAATAGCAAAGACTTGGAACCAACATAAATGTCCGACAATGATAGTCTATATTAAGAAAATGTGGCACATATACACCATGGAATACTATGCAGCCATAAAAAATGATGAGTTCATGTCCTTTGTAGGGACATGGATGAAACTAGCAACCATCATTCTCAGCAAACTATCGCAAGGACAAAAAACCAAATACCGCATGTTCTCACTCATAGGTGGGAATTGAACAATGAGAACACATAGACACAGGAAGGGGAACATCACACACCGGAGCCTGTTATGGGGTGGGGGGAGGGGGGAGGGATAGCATTAGGCGATATACCTAATGTTAAATGACGAGTTAATTGGTGCAGCACACCAATATGGCACATGTATACATATGTAACAAACCTGCATGTTGTGCACATGTACCCTAAAACTTAAAGTATAATAATAATAAAATTAAAAAAAAAAACAGAAAATGGGCTTTTCTTTTATACCACCCGGCCAGGGTGCAAATTTTCCAAATGTTTACACTCTGCTTCCCCTTTAAATATAACTTCCAACTTTAAGTGATTTCTTTGCCACAGCTTCTGAGTATAGGCACTTAGGAGCATCCAGGCTGAATCTTGAATGCCTGATGCTTAGAAATTTCTTCCACCAGAAACTTTAAGTCATGCCTCTTAAGTTCAAACTTTACCAGATCCGTAGGGAATGTTCACAATGCAGCCAAGTTTTTTGCTAAGGTATAACAAGAGTGGCCTTTTCTTCAGTTCTCAATAACCTCCTCATTTCTTCTGAACCTCTTCAGCCTGAACTTCACTGTCCATATCACTGCCAGCATTTTGGGCATCACCATTTAACCAGTCTCTAAGAAGATTCAAACTTTTCCTCGTCTTTCTATCTTCTGAGCCCTCCAAACTCTTTGAACCTCTGCCTATTACCCAGTTCTAAAGCTGATTTTCACATTTTCAGGTATCTTTACAGCAACTCCCCATCGTTGGTATCAATTTTCTGTCTTAGACCATTCTTGCATTACTATAAAAAAATACCTGGGCTGGCTAATTTATAAGAAAAGAGATTTAATTAGCTCACTGTTCTGCAGGCTGTACAGGAAGCATAGTCCCTGCATCAACTTCTGACAAGGACCTCACAAAGCTTACAATCATGGCAGAAGGTGAAGGAAGAGCAGATTTCTTACATGACATGAGTGGGAGCAAGAGATAGTGTGAGGGGTAGATGTCACAAACTTTTAAACAACCAGATCTTGTACAAAGTCACTCCCTGTCATGAAGACAGCACCAAGCCGTGAGGAATCCATTCCCATGACCAAAACAGCTCCCACCGGGCCCCATCTCCAACATTAGCAGTTACAACATTATATCTGTATATAATAATTTTATGTATCTCCTTAATGTTCCAAAGTAGTTATTTTGATTATAATTAATCAAAATATTGATTAAAGGCTTTGGTATTAGATTTTGAATCCATTCCACCTATTGCCTGGAACATGAGATGTGGAGGGACAAATATCCAAGCTATATCAGGGTGAAAAGAGTTTTCCAAAACAATTCCCATTCCTCTCATGAGAAAGATAGAGGACAAGAGTCTCTGGCTCTTGGGAGTATAGAGGTTTACATAGATGGGCACTTGTGAAAGGATCCCCTTTTCTGTATCTTGCATTTTACCCTCTCTCTCATTTGGTTCCTTTTACTGGGCATTGGGAGTTGAAGTCCTGCTTACAGGGAAGAAGAGCTCTTTTCCTTTCAGGTTATTGTTAGTGGGGCTCCAGTTGATCCATCTCAATTGTGTCACCAGTTCACCTGGTGGTGTTTCCTTGTTGCTCTGAGGGAGAAATGATCTCACATGGGATACCCACTACCTCTAAAAGGCACTGAAGATGCAACTTTCCCACAAGGAAACAGGTAAACCCTTCAGAAGCTACACCATTTTTTTCTATATATATGTTAAATCCCAGCTTAACCTGGCTTGGATGTGCTTGGCCTAGGAAAGAAGAAAAAAGCAATAGTTAACTCATATCTAAGAATAGTTAGCACCATTTCTTAGCCTCAAAATATTTACACAAATTATAACTGTATATAATAAGATTATGTATCTCATTAATGTTCCAAATTACTCATTTTGATTATAATTATAGGTTTTGGTATTAGATTTTGGATCTGTTTCACTTATTGACTAGGAGAAATGAATGGTTTTAGCCTGAGTTAAGGGAAAATGCCTGTTTCCCTGAAAGATGGTAGATTAAGAATTAGAAAGATTAAGGAAGTAAAAATACTAGAATAGATATATTATATTACAATGCAAGACAACATGATAACATAATACATGGAAAGCCCATATATATAAAATGCCATTTGCCAAGACCATCAAGAATGCACTGGCACTGATGGGAGGAACACCAGTGTTACTAACAAATTCAAGGGTGGCTCACCTCCACAGGCCAGAGCTGATGGTAAGAGAGATGGTCCTAGTCCAGGGCTCATTAATATTTATGGAGATAAGGGAGATCTGAAATAATAGAGGCCAGGTGGTGATGTTTACCTGCCAGAAATCAGGACACAATTATCGTAATGACCATCAAGGTCAGAAGAGCAGCCAATAAGTCTTGGCCCACAGAGAGTAATGGACATGGTTAACAGTGCGTGGCATCCCTAGGGGGAAACAGACAGCTAGGCAATAAGGATATGTTTTAATATCTATAACCAAACAAGACAAGAATGAAGAAGCAGGAGACTGAGGAGTGCCATCACAATAAAAAGCCATGCACGATCCCTTGTTCAGTTTCCAGGTTTGAGCCAATTTTCAAATTCAGAACTTGTCAACTAATAAAGTGAATGGGTCCCCAGGGGGATGACTTTTTAAGAAGACTGTGGCAAGTATGATTCCCCCAATCCTTTCATTAATTAATCTATAGCCATTTATACAGGTGACTATATAGTGGGGAACAGAGAATATCTAGATATATTGGGGAAAATATGGCATAAGTTCTGAATTGACGTTAATATTCAGTGCCTCAAAGCATCATCTTGACTCCCCTGTTGGAAGAGAGTTTGCAGGAGCCATGTAATAAAGGGATACCCAGCTAAAATTTTGATTCTATATCTACTTTCACCACTGTTATTCAACATAGTACTAGAAGTCCTAGCTAGAGCAGTCAGGCAACAGAAAGAAATAAAAAGCATCCAAATTGGAAAGGAAGAAGTCAAATTATCCTTATTTGGAGATGGTATGATCTTATATTCGGAGAAACCCAAAGACTCCTCTAAAAAAACTATTAAAACTGATTTAAAATTTTAGTAAAGTTACAGGATACAAAAGTAACATACAAAAATTACTAGCATTTCTATATGCCGAAAGCAAACAACCTGAACAAAAAATCAAGAAAGTAATCCCAATTACAAGAGCCATGAGTAAAGTAAAATACTGAAGAATAAACTTAGCCAAATCAGTGAAAGATCTCTACAAGGATAACTATAAAACATTGGTGCAAGAAATTGAAGAAGACGCACACAAAAAGGATATTTCACGTTCATGGATTGGAAGAATTAATGTTAAAATGTTCATAGTACCCAGAGCAATCTACAGATTCAATGCAATTCTTATTAAATTACCAAACACATTCTTCACAGAAATAGCAAAAAAAAAAAATGCTAAAATTTATATGGAACCATAAAAGACCCAGAATAGCCAATGCCAACCTGAGGAAAAACAAAAAAAAAAAAAACCAAAAAACTGAAGTCATCATATTACCTGGCTTCAAATTCTACTACAGAGCTATAGTAACCAAAACAGTATGGTACTGCCATAAAAACAGGCACATGGCTCAATGGAACAGAATAAGGAATACAGAAAAAAATCTATACATCTACAGTGAATTCATTTTTGACAAAGGTGCCAAGAAAATACATAAGAGAAAGGACAGTCTCTTCAATAAATGATGCTAGGAAACTGAATATTCATATGCAGAAGGAGGAAACTAGATTCCATTCTTTTGCCATATACAAAAGTTGAATAAAAATGATTAAAAGCTTAAATTTAAGACCTCAAACCATAAAACTAGTGAAATAAAACATTTGAAAAACTCCAGAACATTGGTCTGGGAAAAAGATTTATTGAGTAATACCCAAAACACAGGTTACCAAAGCAAAAATAGCCAAATGGGGTCACATCAACTTAAAAAGCTGCTGCACAGGAAAGGATGCAATCCACAAAGTGAGGAGACAACCCCCAGCATGTGAGAAAATATTTGCAAACTACCCTTCTGATGAGGGATAAGTAACCAGAATATATAAGAAGCTAAAACAACTGTACAGAATAAAAATCTAATAATCCAATTTATAAATGGACAAAAGACCTCAAGAGACATTTCTCAAAAGAAGACATACAAATGCCAAACAGGCATATGAAAAGGTTCATAATGAGATATCATCTCACCCCAGTTAAAATGGCTTTTATCTATAAGACAGGCAACAGTAAATGCTGGTGAAGATGTAGAGGAAAGGGAACCTTTGTACAATGTTGTTGGGAATGTAAATTAGTACACCCACTATGAAGAACAGTTTGGAGGGTCCTCAAAAAACTAAAAATAGAACTACCATATGATACAGCAATCTCACTGCTAGGTATATGTCAAAGAAAGGGAAATCAGTATATTAAAAAGATATATGCACTCCCTTTTTTATTACAGCATTATTTGCAATAGCCAAGATTTGGAAGCAAACTAATTGTCTATCAACAGATAAATGGATAAAGAAAATGTGGCACATATACACAATGGAATATTGTTCAACCATAAAGAAGAATGAGATCTTATCATTTCCAACAACATGGATGAAACCAGAGGTCATTATATCAGGTAAAATAAGATAGGCACAGAAAGTCAAACTTCACATGTTCTCCCTCATTTTGCAGAGCTAAAAATTAAAACTATTGATCTCATGGAAATAGAGAGTAGAATGATGGTAAAAAGCCTGAAAAGGATAATGTGGGTGAACAGACTGATGATGGTTAATGGGTACAAGAATATAGTTAGATAGAATAAATAAGATTTAGTATTTGATAGCACAATAGGGTGATTACAGTATGCAATAATTTATTGTACATTTTAAAGTAACTAAAAGAGTATAATTGGAATGTTTTTTACACAAAGAAGTGATCAATGTTTGAGGTAACGAATATCCCATTTACCCTGATGTGATTATTGCACACTGTATGCCTGTACCAAAATATCTCATATACCCCATACTATATATACAACCATTATGCACCCATACAATAAAATAAAATAAAATTCTGATTCTATTGTATCCACTGGGTCCACAGACCCACCCAATGGTCATTTAACTAGTTTTGAACTGTATACCTAAAATCTATATACTTAGAAGTAACAGTAACCTCTCTATTGTGTTGCTAGCTTGTGGCATAAGAGTTGTTACGGTGTAAAAGACCAAGGTAAACATCTTAAACTACTCTCAACTGTCCTTGGACCACAGTGAAGTAACTTATGACCTGAACTTCTGGTTATGTAAACTGCAAGGAAAATAATTAGAATACCAGATATTGGTAAGTCTGGTGTAGTGCATGTGAATTTACGTATGGGGGTGAGCACAAAGTGTAAAAATTTTGGTATCACACTTTAATACTCACCACAAGGTATTCACCCCAAAAGAGGAATAGAAAATTCAAGTAGATCAGTTAATATTAGCCAGTCCTCACCATAGGTCATGTTGGAACTGGTTCAATGTACACGTGAACAGGGGGTCCTGTGAAGAGATGGGAGAAATGTATGGGCCAACGGCATGGACTCCCACTAACCAAGGCTGACCCAGCTATTGCTGCCTCTGAATGTCAAAATTGTCAGCAACAGGTATCAATTCTGAGCCTCTGATATGGCACCTTTCCTCACGAAGACTAAGCAGTGGCCACTTGGAGGGCAAGTCAATTGCACTGGGCCTCACCTGTTATGAAAGGGTCAATATTTCATCCTCACAAGGATAAATATCTATTCTATTCTAGATATATGTTTACTTTTCCTGCTCAGAGAAATCAGCAGCACCACTATCTGAGGGCTTACAAAATGCCTAATCCACAGGCACAGAATCTCAAACAAAGGCATTGAAACAGGAAACCTACTGTGTAGCAAAGAGGGTATGAGAGTGATCCCACGATGATAGGACCCACTGGTGTTATCATTATAATATACTGCACTTCTCAGAAGCCATTGGCCTCACGCAGTTACTGAAGATACTGAAGATATATATAGGTTCCTCCATTTTCTTTCTTTCTTTCTTTCTTTTTTTTTTTTTTGAGGCAGAGTCTCGGGCTGGAGTACAATGGTGCAGTATCAGCTAGCTCACTGCAACCTCTGCCTCCCAGGTTCAAGCGATTCTCCTGCCTCAGCCTCCTGAGTAGCTGGGACTACAGGTGCTTGCCACCACACCAGGATAATTTTTTTTTTTTTTTGGTAGAGATGGGGTTTCATTATGTTGGCCAGGTTGGTCTTGAACTCTTGACCTCGTGATCTGCCTGCCTCAGCTTCCCAAAGTGCAGGAATTACAGGTGTGAGCCACAGCACCCAGCTGGTTCATCCATTTTCTAAAGGCCAAATTGAAGCTCCACCTCACAGGCAACACTCGAAACCAATGAGATGCCACCTGTTAGGATCTAGTATATACAATAATTGGAGACCTCTATATAGTCCTGTATTCCCAAAAGAACAAATGCATGAGTCTGGGAACCAAAGAGGGAAAAGAGGACTGGCCTCAGGTAATTCTTGCTCCACTAAACCTGGAATAAATGTATGCAGCAACCCTGAGAAAGCTAGGATTATGGCTCAGACACTTCAGAAATGTCTAGGCTACTTGGCAGCCACTAGCACAGGCTGAAATGATAGTAGTGGGTAGGAAGAATTTAGATTGGAT
Source organism: Pongo pygmaeus (assembly GCF_028885625.2). Lineage (NCBI taxonomy): Eukaryota > Metazoa > Chordata > Mammalia > Primates > Hominidae > Pongo > Pongo pygmaeus. Next base: position 49,490,169 of record NC_072378.2, read on the forward strand.
AATAGGGGCAGATCATGAGTACCAGTTGTGACCACAGGCCAGCTGTAGCAACTAGGATTTGTAGTTCATCCCTTTAACCTCTCTCTTCTAAGTTTCTTCTCACAAAGTGAGACCAACAAAGACTCTGGAGGAGCTTCTACAGAAACATGTATCATGTAAGAATGGTCATAAAATACAGTGGTCTGCACTGGCCATAAATACTGCTGCTCAGATTTTCTGCTGGGCAGAGCATAGTAGACTGACAGTTCCAGATGCCGTCTCTCTGGATTCTCCATTGTGTTCAGGCATCACACTTCCCTGTGATGCTTCCAGCCAATGACTGAGTACAACAGGGGTGCTGGAGCATGATGATTTCTTCGGGACACAGCAGTCTTCCAGTGAGAACCTTTGCCTCAGGGAATCCCCATTGGCCTTGCTGAAATTCCTTAAACTGTCTGGCAGTGAGACTCTTCTTATCCAATATCTCCTCCTTCTCCCTTTCCTTCCACTGGTGTCAGACTGCATCATAGTCTAAAGTATTATTCTGCGTATATCTACGTTCACTCCTTCATCTTTAACGATGTATCTCTTGCACATCTAAACTCATCTGATGTCTGCTTCTCAAGTGACCGAAGCTAATACACCTTTAAAATCAATTCTAGTTTGAAGTTGCTGTGGTTGCATGTAGAAAGTACCAGGTTTCTTTCTCAAGATCTCTTTTCATTTGCCCCTGCCAGTCCTTAAAATTTTTGTTTTCCAACTCTTTCTTTCTTTTATTCTTTCAAAAATTAAGTGACAAGAAAAATGATATACATTCAGAGACTGAGTATGAAGAGTAGAATAAGGAAGTGGTGTTTGCATCTTGGGTAAAATTGGTGGAAAGTTTTCCAGATTAAATTTTTTTCAAAGATTTGAAATTTCAGAGAGCCAACTACTGTTTTTGGATCTCCAAATAAATCTTTAAAAAACATTTTTAATTAATAAATAATAATTGTACAGATTTATGGAGTACATAGTGATTTATTTAATTATTATTTGATTAATAAATAATAATTGTACAGATTTATGAAGTACATATGGAGTATATAGTGATCCGATTAGGGTAATTAGCATATCTATCATCTCAAACATTTATCATTTTTTTATTGGCAACATTCAACAGTCTCTCTTCTAGCTATTTGAAAATATATATTTTTGATAACTACACTCATCCTACAGTGCTATAGAACATTTGAAGTTATTTCTCCCATTTAGATATAATTTTGTATCCTTTAGCAAATCTATCTTGCTTTCCCATTAAATGTTGGTGTTAACTAGAAAAAGTTTCTTATGTATATACATCTGTTTCCTTTTCTTTAAACTGGACTGTATAATCTGTTATTTACTTCCATCCCAAAAATACCATATTCAGTTGGGCATGGTGGTTCATCTCTGTAATCCCAGCTCTTTGGAAGGCCAAGATGGGAAGATCACTTGAGCCCAGGAGCTCAAGACCAGCCTCGGCAACATAGTAAGAACCCCGCCTCAACCAAAAAAAAATTTTTTTTTTTAAATTAACCAAGCATGGTGGCATGTGCCTGTAGTCCCAGCTACTTCAGAAGCTGAGGTGGAAAGACAGTTTGAGCCCAGGAGGTCGAGGCTGCAGTGAGTGAGCTATGATTATGCTACTGCACTTCAGTGAAACCCTATCAAGAAAAAAAAAAAGAATAAAATAAAATATAATAAATAATAAAATAAAATATCTTCTATACTTGTTAGAGATTATCTCAAAGAATGATCTGTATTTTATGTGTTTGACTGCTTATCTCTTTGTAAGAGTACAGAAAAAATATGAATGTAGTTTTATATTTTCTGTTTTCACACAAAGTTACCCATATTGTGACCTTAACTAAATTTTTGCAGGATTAGACAGTCTGGTGCAGCAAGCTCATTGTTGTAGCTATAGAGGGCAGAGAAAGACTAGTTTGTACAAGTTGCCAGGAAGTGAATCTCAGCTAAACCTGAGGAAATGGGGTTTGATTATCGAATGAACATGCAGGTTTCGGATTGTTCCATCTTTAACTGAAGATAAGAGCCATTTTTGTATTTCTGTCAGTACAGTCATGTTTCCAGCAAAATCTAAATTCTCAAAAGACGAGCACCTGTCTCTCAGATTCACTCATCTATTCAACTTATGCACAGCCTAGCAGAAGACTGGAAATAAAAAAAAGCATGCAAAAAGAAGAAGGAGAAGGAGGAGTGAAAACAGCCAGGGTAGGGAGACTGGAATAACTTTAATAACTTCTCATTCTTTTTTTTTTAAACCTCAAGAATGTTATGGAAATCACATAGGCCAGGCACGGTGGCTCACTCCTGTAATCCCAGCATTTTGAGAGGCCGAGGCGGGTGGATCACCTGAGGTCAGGAGTTTGAGACCAGCCTGACCAACATGGCGAAACCCCCTCTCTCCTAAAACTACAAAAATTATCCCGGTGTGGTGGCACATGTCTCCTAGCTACTCGGGAGGCTGAGGCATGAGAATCGCTTGAACCAGAGAGGTGGAGGTTGCAGTGAGCCAAGATTGCACCAACTGCACTCCAGCCTGGGTGACAGAGCAAGACTCAAGGAAGGAAGGAAGGAAGGAAGGAAGGGAAATGACATAGTACTCACCAGCTCCCCTTCTCTCTCTCCGACACCTGATACCACTAGTCACCAGAGAGAAAGAAAAAAATCCAAAAAGGCAACAGTATCCCTCACCACAGCAGCCCCATGTCTGACACTCCAGGAGAAACAAAAGCACTTGCCTGAAATTAAAGTAAGCTATAAAGATTATCTTCATTATAACATTGTAACTAAAACATTATGTATCTATTTTCCTGGGCATCTTAAATTGTTTAATTAATACTGAGCACTCATATGAATGAAGACTTTTGCTTGGTGTTGTGGCCACTGAGATGCCCTTTCTCTAAATAAAAGGAATGATTTTAATATATGAATAACTGTTTTTATTCTGCCAATTGGTTTCTCATGCTTGTGATAAATACAGTGTAATAAATTAAAAACCTAATTTCTTACTCCTCCCAAGTATGTACCTAATTTCCTTTCCCAGGCTCTTTTTAATAGCGCAGGGCCATGTGGTATGGTTTTTCTTTGATAGAATATGGTAGAAATGATGTGTGGTATATTCAAGATTGGTTCCTTCAAACATTTGCACTTTCCTAGATACAAGGATACTTCTAGTCTCACTCAAATCTTCACAACTCAGAAGCAATTTTTACCATTTCTGCAATGAAATATCATTTGACAAGAGACGGTAGACGGTACTCAGGGAACTATTCCTAGAAATATTGTTTGGAAATATCGTATGCTCAGCATTCTTTTCATGAGATCTGCAGACCAGAGATACTTTCCAAAGAGATTCTTTCCAAATCTTTGGGTTAGCGAATGGTAGATTCGCTGGGAAAGAACCCAGAGATTCTTTCCAAATCTTTGAGTTAGCCAATGGTAGAAGACCAAAATAAACACACTCCTAATCATTATTTATGCCTAAAATCTCACTTTATGAAAATTTCACCAAGGAGGTTATTTCTCAGACAGCTTGCAAATGATGGAGAAAAGAATAGTCTGAGCATTTATGTTGAGGTGAGTACATCTTATTCATAATTTAAAAAGTTACCATAAACAATGGTAATTTCACATGGAAAGTAGAAAAAACTAGATAAATGGCCTAAAGCACTGGAGAAAAGGTATAGATGAGAGAGAGCCCAGGAAGGCAGAAAGCAGGATAAGAGCTTAGTGGGGCTCCTCCACTGTGCTTACTTCTGTGCAAGGCACTCACATTTAATTTTTTTTTTTTTTTTTTGCTCTTGTTGCCCAGGCTGGAGGGCAATGGTGCAATCTCAGCTCACTCCGGCCTCTGCCTCCCAGGTTCAAGTGATTCTCCTGCCTCAGCCTCCCTAGTAGCCGGGGTTACAGGCATGTGCCACCACGCCCAGCTAATTTTGTATTTTTAATAGAGACGGGCTTACTCCATGTTGGTCAGGATGGTCTTGAACTCCCGACCTCAGGTGATCCGCCTGCCTCAGCCTCCCAAAGTGCTGGCATTACAGGTGTGAGCCACTGCGCCTGGCCCACATTTAATTTTTACAGCCATGCTGGAAACTCAGGTATTATTCTGACAAATTACAAAGAGAGAAAGAAACTCAGCATGTTCACATAATTTTCCCATTGATGGTGGAATTAATATTTCACTCTAGTTCTGATTCTAGTGTTTTTCTGTTTTCAGTTCACAACATTGCTCACAGTAAATTTTATCCTTGTGCATACAATTATTGTTGCCACTATTATTTTCAGAAAAATACATTCCTTTTCCTTTCTTTTTTTTAAATTTTATTATTATTATACTTTAAGTTTTAGGGTACATGTGCACAACATGAAGGTTTCTTACATATGCATACATGTGCCATGTTGGTGTGCTGCACCCATTAACTGGAAATTTAGCATTAGGTATATCTCCTAATGTTATCCCTCCCCCTTCCCCCTACCCAACAACAGGCCCCAGTGTGTGATGTTCTCCTTCCTGTGACCATGTGTTCCCATTGTTCAATTCCCACCTACAAGTGAGAACATGTGGTGTTTGTTTTTTTGTCCTTGCGATAGTTTGCTGAGAATGATGGTTTCCAGCTTCATCCATGTCCCTACAAAGGACATGAACTTATCATTTTTTATGGCTGCATAGTATTCCATGGTGTATATGTGCCACATTTTCTTAATCCAGTCTATCATTGTTGGACATTTGGGTTGGTTCCAAGTCTTTGCTATTGTGAATAGTGCCACAATCAACATATGTGTGCATGTGTCTTTATAGCAGCATGATTTATAATCCTTTGGGTATATACCCAGTAATGGGATGGCTGAGTCAAATGGTATTTCTAGTTCTAGATCCCTGAGGAATCACCACACTGACTTCCACAATGGTTTAACTAGTTTACACTCCCACCAATAGTGTAAAAGTGTTCCTATTTCACCACATCCTCTCCAGCACCTGTTGTTTCCTGACTTTTTAATGACTGCCATTCTAACTGGTGTGAGATGGTATCTCATTGTGGTTTTGATTTGCATTTCTCTGATGGCCAGTGATGGTGAACATTTTTTCATGTGTCTTTTGGCTGCATAAATGTCTTCTTTTGAGAAGTGTCTGTTCATATCTTTCACCCACTTTTTGATGGGGTTGTTTGTTTTTTTCTTGTAAATTTGTATGAGTTCATTGTAGATTCTGGATATTAGCCCTTTGTCCAATGAGTAGGTTGCCAAAATTTTCTCCCATTTTGTAAGTTGCCTGTTCACTCTGATGGTAGTTTCTTTTGCTGTGCAGAAGCTTTTTAGTTTAATTAGATCCCATTTGTCAATTTTGGCTTTTGTGGCCCTTGCTTTTGGTGTTTTAGACATGAAGTCCTTGCTCATGCCTATGTCCTGAATGGTATTGCCTAGATTTTCTTCTAGGGTTTTTATGGTTTTAGGTCTAACATGTAAGTCTTTAATCCATCTTGAATTAATTTTTGTATAACATGTAAGGAAGGGATCCAGTTTCAGCTTTCTACATATGGCTAGCCAGTTTTCCCAGCACCTTTTATTAAATAGGGAATCCTTTCCCCATTGCTTGTTTTTGTCAGGTTTGTCAAAGATCAGATAGTTGAAGATATGCAGCAATATTTCTGAGGGCTCTGTTCTGTTCCATTGGTCTATATCTCTGTTTTGGTACCAGTACCATGCTGGTTTGGTTACTGTAGCCTTGTAGTCTAGTTTGAAGTCAGGTAGTGTGATGCCTCCGGCTTTGTTCTTTTGGCTTAGGATTGACTTGGCAATGTGGGCTCCTTTTTGGTTCCATATGAACTTAAAGTAGTTTTTTCCAACTCTGTGAAGAAAGTCTTTGGTACCTTGAAGGGGATGGCATTGAGTCTATAAATTACCTTGGGCAGTATGGCCATTTTCATGATATTGATTCTTCCTATCCACGAACATGGAATGTTCTTCCATTCGTTTGTATTCTCTTTTATTTCATTGAGCAGTGGTTTGTAGTTCTCCTTGAAGAGGTCCTTCACATCCCTTGTAAGTTGGATTCCTAGGTGTTTTATTCTCTTTGAAGCAATTGTGAATGGGAGTTCACTCATGATTTGGCTCTCTGTTTGTCTGTTGTTGATATATAAGAATACTTGTGATTTTTGCACATTGATTTTGTATCCTGAGATTTTGCTGAAGTTGCCTATCAGCTTAAGGAGATTTTGGGCTGAGACAATGGGGTTTTCTAGATATACAATCCTGTCATCTGCAAACAGGGACAATTTGACTTCCTCTTTGGTTAATTGAATGCCTTTTATTTCCTTCTCCTGCCTGATTGCCCTGGCCAGAACTTCCAACACTATGTTGAATAGGAGTGGTGAGAGAGGGCATCCCTGTCTTGTGCCAGTTTTCAAAGGGAATGCTTCTAGGTTTTGTCCATTCAGCATGATATTGGCTGTGGGTTTGTCATAGATAGCTCTTATTATTTTGAGATACTTCCCATCAATACCTAATTTATTGAGTTTTTAGCATGAAGGGTTGTTGAATTTTGTCAAACGCCTCTTCTGTATCTATTGAGATAATCATGTGGCTTTTGTCTTTGGTTCTGTTTATATGTTGGATTACGTTTATTGATTTTCATATGTTGAACCAGCCTTCCATCCCAGGGATGAAGCCCACTTGATCATGGTGGATAAGCTTTTTGATGTGCTGCTGGATTCAGTTTGCCAGTATTTTATTGAGGATTTTTGCCTCAATGTTCATCAAGCATACTGGTCTAAAATTCTCTTGTTTTTGTTGTGTCTCTGCCAGGTTTTGGTATCAGGATGATGCTGGCCTCATAAAATGAGTTAGGGAGGATTCCCTCTTTTTCTATTGATTGGAATAATTTCAGAAGGAATGATACCAGCTCCTCCTTGTACCTCTGGTAGAATTAGGCTGTGAATCCATCTGGTCCTGGACTTTTTTTGGTTGGTAAGCTATTGATTATTGCCTCAATTTCAGATCCTGTTATTGGTCTATTCAGAGATTCAACTTCTTCCTGGTTTAGTCTTGGGAGGGTGTATGTGTCGAGGAATTTATCCATTTCTTCTAGATTTTCTAGTTTATTTGCATAGAGGTGTTTATAGTATTCTCTGATGGTAGTTTGTATTTCTGTGGGAATGGTGATGATATCCCCTTTGTCATTTTTTATTGCATCTATTTGATTCTTCTCTCTTTTCTTCTTTATTAGTCTTGCTAGTGGTCTGTCAATTTTGTAGATCTTTTCAAAAAATCAGCTCCTAGAGTCATTGATTTTTTGAAGGGCTTTTTTGTGTCTCTATTCCCTTCAGTTCTGCTCTGTTCTTAGTTATTTCTTGCCTTCTGCTAGCTCTTGAGTGTGTTTGCTCTTGCTTCTCTAGTTCTTTTAATTGTGATGTTAGGGTGTCAATTTTAGAACTTTCCTGCTTTCTCTTGTGGGCGTTTGGTGCTATAAATTTCCCTCTACACACTGCTTTGAATGTGTCCCAGACATTTTGGTACACTGTGTCTTTTTTCTCGTTGGTTTCAAAGAAAATGTTTATTTCTGCCTTCATTTCGTTATGTACCCAGTAGTCATTCAGGAGCAGGTTGTTCAGTTTCCATGTAGTTGAGAGGTTTTGAGTGAGTTTCTTAATCCTGAGTTCTAGTTTGATTGCACTGTGGTCTGAGAGACAGTTTGTTATAATTTCTGTTCTTTTACATTTGCTGAGGCATGCTTTACTTCCAACTATGTGGTCAATTTTGAAGTAGGTGTGGTGTGGTGCTGAAAAGAATGTACATTCTGTTGATTTGGGGTGGAGAGTTCTGTAGATGTCTATGAGGTCCACTTGGTGCACAGCTGAGTTCAATTCCTGGGTATCCTTGTTAACTTTCTGTCTCGTTGATCTGTCTAATACTGACAGTGAGGTGTTAAAGTCTCCCATGATTATTTTGTGGGAGTCTAAGTCTCTTTGTAGGTCACTAAGGACTTGCTTTATGAATCTTGGTGCTCCTGTATTGGGTGCATATCTATTTAGGATAGTTAGCTTTTCTTGTTGAATTGATCCCTTTACCATTATGTAATGGCCTTCTTTGTCTCTTTTGATCTTTGTTGGTTTGTAGTCTGTTTTATCAGAGACTAGGATTGTAACCTGTGCCTTTTTTTGTTTTCCATTTGCTTGGTAGATTTTCCTCCTTTCCTTTATTTTGAGCCTATGTGTGTCTCTGCACATGAGATGGATTTCCTGAATACAGCACACTGATGGGTGTTAACTCTTTATCCAAATTGCCAGTCTGTGTCTTTTAATTGGAGCATTTAGCCCATTTACATTTAAGGTTAATATTGTTATATGTATATTTGATCCTGTCTTTATGATGTTAGCTGGTTATTTTGCTCGTTACTTGATGCAGTTTCTTCCTAGCCTTGATGGTCTTTACATTTTGGCATGTTTTTGCAGTGGCTGGTACCAGTTGTTCCTTTCCATGTTTAGTGCTTCCTTCAGAAGGTCTTTTAGGGCAGGCCTGGTGGAGACAAAATCTCTCAGCATTTGCTTGTCTGTAAAGGATTTTATTTCTCCTTCACTTATGAAGTTTAGTTTGGCTGGATATGAAATTCTGGGTTGAAAATTCTTTTCTTTAAGAATGTTGAATATTGGCCCCCACTCTCCTCTGACTTGTAGAGTTTCTGCTCAGAGATCAGCTGTTAGTCTGATGGGCTTCCCTTTGTGGGTAACCCGACCTTTCTCTCTGGCTGCCCTTAACATTTTTTCCTTCTTTTCAACTTTGGTGAATCTGACAATTATGTGTCTTGGAGTTGCTCTTCTCGAGGAGTATCTTTGTGGCATTCTCTGTATTTCCTGAATTTGAATGTTGGCCTGCCTTGCTAGATTGGGGAAGTTCTCCTGGATAATATCCTGCAGAATGTTTTCCAACTTGGATCCATTCTCCCCGTCACTTTCAGGTACATCAATCGGACGTAGATTTGGCCTTTTCACATAGTCCCATATTTCTTGGAGGCTTTGTTCGTTTCTTTTTATTCTTTTTTCTCTAAACTTCTCTTCTCACTTCATTTCATTCATTTCATCTTCCATCACGGATATCCTTTCTTCCAGTTGATCACATTGGCTACTGAGGCTTCTGCATTTGTCACGTAGTTTTCATGCTGTGGTTTTCAGCTCCATCAGGTCCTTTAAGGACTTGTCTGCATTGGTTATTCTAGTTAGCCATTTGTCTAATTTTTTTTCAAGGTTTTTAACTTCTTTGCCATTGGTTCAAATTTCCTCCTTTAGCTCAGAGTAGTTTGATCTTCTGAAGCCTTCTTCTCTCAACCCGTCAAAATCATTCTCCATCCAGCTTTGTTCCATTGCTGGTGAGGAGCTGCGTTCCTGTCAAGGAGGAGAGGCGCTCTGATTTTTAGAGTTTCCAGTTTTTCTGCTCTGTTTTTTCCCCATCTTTGTAGTTTTATCTGCCTTTGGTCTTTGATGATGGTGACATACAGATGGGTTTTTGGTGTGGATGTCCTTTCTGTTTGTTAGTTTTCCTTCTAACAGTCAGGACCCTCAGCTGCAGGTCTGTTGGAGTTTGCTGGAGGTCCACTCCAGACCCTGTTTGCCTGGGTATCAGCAGCGGTGGTTGCAGAACAGCGGATATTGGTGAACCACAAATGCTGCTGCCTGATCATTCCTCTGGAAGTTTTGTCTCAGAGGAGTACCTGGCCGTGTGAGGTGTCAGTCCGCCCCTACTGGGGGGTGCCTCCCACTTAAGCTACTCGGGGGTCAGGGACCCACTTGAGGAGGCAGTCTGCCCATTCTCAGATCTCCAGCTGCATGCTGGGAGAACCACTACTCTCTTCAAAGCTGTCAGACAGGGACATTTAAGTCTGCAGAGGTTACTGCTGCCTTTTGTTTGTCTGTGCCCTGCCCCCAGAGGTGGAGCCTACAGAGGCAGGCAGGCCTCCTTGAGCTGGGAGGGTTCCACCAGTTTGAGCTTCCCGGCAGCTTTGTTTACCTACTCAAGCCTCAGCAATGGTGGGAGCCCCTCCCCCAGCCTCACTACTGCCTTGCAGTTTGATCTCAGACTGCTGTGCTAGCAATGAGCAAGGATTCGTGGGTGTAGGACCCTCCGAGCAAGCCAGGTGCAGGATATAATCTCTTGGTGTGCCATTTGTTAAGTTCGTCGGAAAAGCGCAGTATTAGGGTGGAAGTGACCCAATTTTCCAGGTGTCATCTGTCACCCCTTTCTTTGACTAGGAAAGGGAATTCCCTGATCCCTTGTGCTTTCCGAGTGAGGCGATGCCTCGCCCTGCTTCAGCTCATGCACAGTGTGCTGCACCCACTGTCCAGCACTCCCCAGTGCGATGAACCCAGTACCTCAGTTGGAAATGCAGAAATCACCTGTCTTCTGCATTGCTCATGCTGGGACCTGTAGACTGGAGCTGTTCCTATTCGGCCATCTTGGCTCCACTCCCTCTTTTTCTTTCAAATAAAAATATATTTTAAATTATCCTTCAAATAAAAATATAATTTCAAGTATAATATAATTATTATACCACATATTATATTATAATAGAGTAATTATATTGTAATTATTATACTATTATATTAAAATTATAATATAACTACTATATTATAATTATATAGAATTATATACTACTATATTATAATTATTATATGGTATTATATACTACTATATTATAATTACTGTATTATACAATTAATTATTATACTAATTATATATTATATATAATATATAATTATGATAATTATAAATATTATGTTATATAGTATATAATAATTATATTATATTATATTATAATTAATATATAATATAATAATTATGTTATATTAATTATAATATAATAATTATATTATAATTAATATATAATATAATTATTATATTATAATTAATATAATAATTATATTATAATTATATAAGTATATAATTATAATGATAAAATTATTATAATATATAATATAATAATTATATTATAATTAATATAATATAATAATTATATTATATATTAATTATAATATAATTATTATATTAATTATAATACAATTATTTTATTCTATTCTATTATTATTATATATAACATATTATATTATAATATAATCATTATATTATATTAATTATAATATAATTATATTATATATAATAATTATATGATTATATATTATATATTAATATATATTTAATATAATATATATTATACTAATTATATTATAATTCTTACAATTATAAATATTATAATAATATAATATATAATAAACTAATTATAATTATTATAATATAATTACTATATTATAATTATTCTAATTAATTTACCATATATTCTCCTATTCTTTATTCATTCTCCTGTTCTATTTTCCTGTATTGGTTTTTTCTACTTGACGTTTTGTTGCTTGATATTCAACCTAGGCAGATGCATGGACATGGCATGATTTACATACACACACTCACACATACACATGATCATCCACCAGGTAGTCCTGGTTTGTAGCATTTGCCAATTTTGGTGGTGTAAATACTCCCACTATAGGCAACTTCAAGCTAAAACAGATATAAAGGAAGTTAGGAAATTCCCTATTGACAAAAAAATGGAGTATATACCATAAGGACATAATGCAATTTATGAAAAAGATTAAAACCTTTAGTTACCTAAAGCTTTGATTTGCCCACAATGCTGGCTACAATATTGTTGCATATTTCAAAATTGCTAAAAGAGTAGATTTTAAGTGTTTTCCCCACAAAAAATAATAAGCATATGAGATGATGTATTTGTTAATTACCCTGATTTAGTCATTCCACATTGTAAACATATATCAACACATCACACACTGTACCTCATAAATATACACAATTATTATTTGTCAAATAAAAATATTTTTTAAAAAATAAAATAAAACCAAAAATAAATTCTCAAATGCTCTACATAACTTTCATACTAGAAAAGTGTGATTCATTACTGAGACAGTTTTTACTTCTGGAGGTGGGGCTTTAGAACTTTAAATAGAACCAAAGGTTTTATAGAAAGCTAAAACAGATCCATTTTGAAACACTAGATAGGTGTTTTGGAATCTATAATTTCTCTATGGATTTGAAAAGATTACCTATCTCCTTTTATCTAATTCATAAAGTAATATAATTGGGACAATTAGGTAAATTTCTGAGATAAACACAGCTAAGTGGTAGAAAAGAGACATCTTAGCACCTCCTGCCCAGCCCAAAATGTACCTCTTTGTGCATGTCTCCATTATCTGCTGGACCATGTTATTTTCTGCTGGACACTTCATCGCTTGGCATTCAACCTAGGTAGATTCATGGACATGACATTCTTTATACAAACACTCTCTCACACACACTCATACACCAAAGGATCATAGTTTGAAGTATTTGCCAATTTCAGTAGTATAATTTCACCACAGCCAATTTCAAGCTATCAACATGATATCACTGAACACAAACTTGAAAGGAGGTATGTAGTAGCATTCTATTATATAGTATTTCTACCACACATATACAACAATCATAGAAACCTCAAAAGCATAAATAATAGTAAAATGTAGAAAACTAATTGGAACGTGATGAGATTTGAGTATTTACTACCTTTGTTTTTGACATAACTAAGAAATTTCATATAATTTATTTTTTATAATCACTATTTTTAACAATAAATTCAAACATTTCTGAAAATGTAACAATCAGCTCTCTGAGTGGATGCAAGACAATTCCAGTTCTTCACCAATTCTCAGAGAGGTGCATTATTGTTGAGCAGCCAAATTAATTGTTTGAATTTATATAATTATTATTTATGGTCTGCAAAAAAAAAACTATGATGTCAATACACATGAAAAGATTATTCATCGTGCACATGTTTGAAAGTCAGTGTGGCAAGGTGGAATATAGATGAAAGTGGTTACAAAAGGTCTGCTCTCAAGTTCCAGTCATGATATGTGAATATGAATAAATTACTTAGGAGAACATGTGGTATTATTTTTCAGTTGGATCATATGAGATAGTGATTCTGAGGGTTTTTTGAAAATGTGCATTTTTTAAAATAATTAGTGAAATGTGTTTTGAGAGCATGGGTAATTAAAGTACAAATTGAAATGCCCAGGCATTTCATAAGGCAGAAATGTTCCTTGATAGTATTAAAAGTTAGAATTTGTTATAGTAAGGTAGGAGTGGTTTTATATCATTAGTTCAAGTCGCTAAGAGCTCTTTCTGTACTTTTGAAGCCTTTAAGAGATCTGACCATTCAAGTTGAGTTCAATCACCTGTAAAGGGTAGACATCTGTAGCTAAGTTAAAGCCTAGTTAAAACATACATACACAAAACTTCTAAGTTGACTCTAAGACACACCTTTCTCAGCCATGTTTCTGCTGTCACTGAATGCACAGACTAAATGTTCTGCTTCAACCTTCTCTTCACATGACACCTTTAGAAGAACAATGCCCCTAGAGCAGGACTCTTGGTCCAGACATGGCCTGGTTCCTGCTCTTATACTGTTTTTGTGCTACAACAGCAAATCAAGTAGTTGTGACAGAGACTGTTGGTGTGAAAAACCTAAAATGTCTTCTGCCTGACCATTTATAGGATAGGTTTGCTGACTCCTGCTCTAGAGGATGTGATTCAAGCACTAACTGCCAGTGGCAGGGATGGTGTCAGTAGTAGGCTATTAAATATAGTGTAAACCCTGATCAGTTAACATTATGTCAGGAGTATTAATGGGAGTATTATTTATAATCTGTACTTTCTGAGGTATTCGGAGCTCCACTGAGTTACTTCTGGGACTACCTTAAGAGGCAAATGGTCAGACAGTCTGGCCTCCAGATCCCAAACAAGTAGTATATTTGGGTTCCACTTAAGGTTCCTATGAAAAATAGTTCAGCTTACTGCTAAAAAATGCATACATATATTATATATATATTATCAATTAGATGCATATAATTAATAATAAGTCAATATATCATTCCTGTAATTCCAGCACTTTGGGAGGCTGAGGCGAGGAGATCACTTGAGCCCAGCAGGTGGAGGATGTAGTGAGCTGTGATCATGCCACTGCACTCCAGCATGGGCAACAGAGTGAGACCCGGTCACAAAAAAAAATAAAAAATTTTAAAAAGTCAATATAATCCAAATTAAGATATCAAATATTGTTGGACCAGAAAATAAACTGTGTCATATTGGGCTTCCAAGCCAACCTGGAACCCGTGATTAAGCAGAAATTATAGCTAAAAACATACTGGGATATAAATGGAAGCAGTTGAAGATACTGCAATCTAAGTGGCTTCAAGAGGTAATTACTTTGTTCAAGAGGGAGTGAGACATGACTACTGTTGTATTTTAAATGTCTCTCTGGGCCTGATAATTTAAGGGACTTTCATTCCTTAGATTAAATTTTTTTTTTATTTCTCAATTACGTAAAAACTTCACAAACTATTCAACTGACAGCCAAGAGACGCAGCACTGGCCCTCAATATGCTCAGAGTCAGCTGTGGAGTTCTACACAAGCGTTTTCCCACTTCCTGCTGCTGCTGCTTTTGTGTGTTTTGTTCACTGTAATAATTTCTTCAAAGGGAACTTACATAAATGTCCAGGGCACTATATTTTTCTAATGTTAGTGTAAATACACCCCACAGGATAAATTAAAAGGTGACATTGACATTTCCTTTTTATAATTAATTGGGGTTGTAATAATTTCTTCAAAGGGAACTTACATAAATGTCCAGGGCACTATATTTTTCTAATGTTAGTGTAAATACACCCCACAGGATAAATTAAAAGGTGACATTGACATTTCCTTTTTATAATTAATTGGGGTTAACAATGGCCTGAAGATTAGCACACCTAATTTATTTTATGAAGAAACAAAGATCTATTTTCACTAAATTAGCTCTGGTTATGCTGCAAATTAATCCAGTTTTTATGTATTCTCTTCTTTGAAGCATCAGAAAAAATGTATATTACTTTTCTTACTCCTATGCTATTTTTTGAATTCATTAAAATATACCATATTTCTTTGTGTTTTAATATATTATAGTTTGCATTCCTTTAATCAGTTTTCCACTTACTTAAAAAGTCTCCATTCCCCCCACCTCCAACTCCTGGAAACTACTATTCTAGACTCCACTTTTATGAGTTCAACTTTCTTAGATCCCACATATAAGTGATATCATTCAGTATGTGTCTTTCTGTGCCTTGCTTATTTCATTTACCATATTGTTGCAAATGACAAATTTTCCTTCTTTTCTAAAGGCTTAATAGTGAATAGAATTCCATTATGTATGTATGGTGACTATAGTTAATAATAACAATGCATTGTATAATTGAAAATTGCTGAGAGAGTACATTTTAAATGTTGAATATCCACATGCAGAAGAATAAAACGGGACCAATCTCTCGCCATATAGAAAAATTAACTCAAAATGGATTACAGACTTAAATGTAAGACCCAACATTATAAAACTACTAGAAGAAAACATAGGGAAAATGTTTCAGGACATTGATCTAGGAAAAGGTTTCATGGCTAAGAACAAGCCATGGTTAAAGAACAAGCTGGGTTAAAGGACAAGACCTTCAAAAGCACAGGCAACAAAAACAAAAATAGACAGGTGGGACTATATTAAACTAAAAGCTTCTGCACAGTAAAGGAAACAATCAACAGAGTGAAGAGACAAACTATTGACTGGGGAAAAATATTTACAAACTATCTAACGAGGAAACAATATTCAGAATATAAAAAGAACAATATGCAGAATATAACAGCAAAAACAAAAGGCAAAACAATGAACAAAGAATACCACTAAAAAGTGGGCAAAAGATCTAAATAAACATTTCTCAGAAAACATACAAATGGCCAGCAGGTATATTTAAAAATACTCAATATCATTAATCATCAAGGAATTGTAAATCAAAACCACCGTCAGATTTCATCTCATCCCCGTTAAAATGACTATTATCAAAAAGACAAGAATAGCAAAATGTTAGTGAGGATGCAGAGAAAAGGGACTCATATACTGGTGGCGGGAATGAAAATTAGTACAGCCTTTATGGAAAACAATGCAGAGGTTTCTCAAAAAACTCAAAATAGAACTACCATACAATCCAGCAATTTCCCTACTGGGAGTTTATCCAATGAAAAGGAAATTACTATATCAAAAAGAGACCTGTACCCTCATGTTTATTGCAGCACTATTCACTGTAGCCAAGACATGGAATAAACCTAAGTGTCCATTAACATATGAATGGATAAAGAAAATGTGTTATATATTTACAATAAAATGCTATCCGGCCATAAAAATGAATGAAATCCTGTTATTTGCAGCAACATTGATGGAACTAGAGGTCATTATGTTAAGTGAAATAAGCCAGGTACTGAAAGACAAATATCACATGTTCTCCCTCATATGTAGGAGTTAGAAAACTTGATCTCATGGAGGTGGAGAGTGGAATGATTGTTACCAGAGCCTGGGAAAGAGGTATGTTGGGGAAGATGGTAATGAAGAGAGGTTGATTAATAAGTATTAACATACAGTTAGATAGAAAGAATAACTACTACTGCTTGATAACACAGTAGGGTGACTTTGGTTAATAATTTATTGTTTTATTGTCAGTTGCCTGGTCATTAAAAATAAAAAAAGTTTAAAAATGTATTGTATTTTTCAAAATAACTGGTTATAAGATTTGAAATGTTCCCACCACAAAAAAAGATGAGCATTTGAGGTAATGGATTTACCAATTTCAAAAATAAAATAAAATAGTTCAACAAATATTTAAAGAGCTTATTAGGTATAGGGTATGGTGTTCAGTAATAAGAGAGCTAACATTGTTACATAGGTATTTCTTATTGTAATATTTGTTTCATTCATTAATTCACTTATCTATTCATTCAACACATTTATACCAATAGATTATTTGTTTTAGACACAGGAAAACAGTAGTGTGTTATGTAAGTTTTATAAGACAAGAATTCTGCATTATTGTGACCCGGGAATTCTAACAGGATAGTTAAATTTAAACATAAAATATATAATGACACGTTTAGACAGTTAAAGCTGCTAAGAAAACCAACCAGAGTAATGTGATAGTTACATAAGGCTGAGGGTATTGTGACTATTCAAACCTATCATGTTGAGGAGGAGACATCTGTGCTAACATATGGACTGCAAGTGTCTTTTAGAGATTTGATCCTATATTAATATGTATTTATTTTTGTGTATTGTTCATGTATGTATCTTCCCCAACAAATGAATGATAGGCTAGATTAGACAACAAGTTTCAAAATTTATAGATTAAAATAAATATTGATTTGAACTTACTTCAAATTGCTTTCACTTTAATTTACATCTGAACCTATAACCACACAGTACAAAGGATAGAACAGACCAGAACTAACAAGTTGACACAACTTCCTAGTGATTCCCTAGGTATCATGAAGACATAACCTGAGTTCCCTGTTCAATGCAGTCCACCTAAAATTCTAGTATGCTATGGCTAGGCGTGGTGGCTCAAGCCTGTAATCCCAGCACTTTGGGAGAACGAGGTGGGTGGATCACTAGGTCAAGAGATCATGACCATCCTGGCCAACATGGTGAAACCCTGTCTCTACTAGAAATACAAAAAAAATTAGCTGGGTCTGGTGGCACATATCTGTAGTCCCCACTACTCAGGAGGCTGAGGCAGGAAAATTGCTTGAATCTGGGAGACGGAGGATGCAGTGAGCAGAGACTGTGCCACTGCACCCCAGCTTGCCAACAGAGTGAGACTTCGTCTCAAAAAAATAAAAAATAAAAAAAAAACTCTAGTATGCCATTTTCCAGGAGAAGCAGAAAAACCCAGATATGTGGCTCACTGAAGTTATATCATTAGGCTGAGAAACAAGCCTTATCAAAACTCAAGCCTCTACCTAAATCTACATAAAGGAATTCATAATGGGATTCTTTCTGCACCATAATAATGTACTTCCTTTGATTAATTCTTAAGGTATAAATAAAATTACGTTAGACTAGGCCAATGCCTACAAAGACAGTAAATTCTCTGAGGGAGGAATAAAAAAGTCCTTCCTTGCCTCTACCAGTTTCTAGTGGCTTCAGGCATTCCTTGGTTTGTGACAGCATAGTGCTAATTACCTCTCCTTTTGACTTCACATGGCTTTCTCCATTGCATCTTTCTGAGTCAAATTCCCCTTTTGCCTTTCTCTTATATGGAACCCTGTCCTTGGATTGACACCTTCAAAGGCTAATTTTTCCAAATAAGCTCACGTTCACAGGAGTTAGGAAATAGGCATATCTTTCTGGGGAGCACAGTTCAACTCACTACACTTACTAATAGTTAAGTACCACAAAATTTAGCATTTAATTGATCTCCAATAGTTCTCTTCTGCTACTTTTTTTTTTTTCCATTTGCAATAGCATCTGTTTTATAGTAGGGATTAGACCTTGAAGGAACTGCCTTCTATCATTCTGACACAGATTTATTGACTCCAAAAGCATTATTATTATCTCCTGTCACTAAGCACTGAGACCTTTTATACTATGACATATAAAAAAGCTTAAATTATAATTTTCATTAATCTTTTTTCATTTTGCAACTCAATTTTCTTATTTGCAGGAGATAGCAATGACATGTACTTCACATGATTAGTGTCACAACTGAATGAAATAACATATCTAAAGTAATTTGCAAATGTAAGTCAGTATACTAAAAGTATAATTAAATCATTAGTCTGATGACTGTGATCAACTTGGAAGATTTTGAAATTAAAAGAAAGTCTTCTGCTTTATGGAAGTTATATGTTGGTTATCTACCAAATAGTCTTCCGAATTCCACCTTTCATAATACCTTTATTTATGACTGGCAAGGTCTGCCCCCCAATATAGAGGGCAAAATATCTAACACATCCCCAGCCTTCACTGTAGCTAGGACATAGTCATTATGGATAACAGAACCTGAGAGAAAGGCCTTTGGAAGATCTGAGGAAAGGTTTTCATCCTTGAGAGAAAGAGATAAGCAAAGAAAAACTACCCCATTTTTTGGTGTGTGCCTGTGGATGTGACTATGTGACTATAAGCTGTCCTGAGTTGCATTAGTCATCTTGTAAATACAAAGATACAAGTCTGAGAAGAAAGGCAAGCAGACAGAGGATGCTACCTCATAAAGAAGAAGAGTCTGAATCCTTAATGACTTGATGACGTCACTACGTCAATTCTAAAACTACCTTGCTTTCAAATCTTGGGAGAAAAAATTAATTTTCCTATTCTTTAAGCTAATATTTTGCTAGTTGTTGGCAAAGGCATCCTAAGTAATGTCCCTTCTACTATTTGCTTCACCGGCACAGATTAAGTGCTTAACATGTCCACAGATTGATTTAAAATTATATTACTCTTCATCTTATGCTTGCGTTAGCTCGGGAAGCAGACAATATTCTTATTTATTTTGAGGCAAAGATAGAAAATCTCAGAGCACTGAAGAAACATTATCCAGATTACATGTCAATATGCTTAACTGAATTTCACAGATCAGAGATCTGAAGTAAACAAGTGCAAAATTTAAAGAAGGGGCCAAATACAGTGGCTCGCACCTATAATCTCAACACTTTGGGAGGCCAAGGCAGGAGGATGGCTTGAGCCAAGGAGTTTGAGACTAGCATGGGCAATATAGTGTGGCCCTGTCTCTATGATATAATAGAAAAGACAAATTAGCTGGGCATCGTGGCATGCACCTGTAGTCCCATACTTGGGAGGCTGATGTGGGAGGGTCACTTGAACTCAGGAGGTCGAGGCTGCCCCATGAGTTGTGATTTTGCCACTGCATTCTGGCCTGGGTTAAAGAACAGGACCTTGTCTCAAAAAAATTTTTTTGAAAGAAGACATGCCTTAAGCAAGAAATAAAAACTGATATGAAAAGCAAAACTCTGCTCTGTAGAAGAGTTTTACAATGGCAGTTTTGCAGATGGGAGAACAAAGTTTTATAGCTTGATGCTTAGCAGATATCTGTTCCTTTGATTGTGGTTACTATTAAAATTTTCTCTAATCTCTATTTTTCCCATGCTGACAGCTTTCACTTGTGGGGTCGCCACTAAGAAATATACAGAATTCTGGCCTATAGTGAATTTAAATTCAGAAATGATAGCCTAGAATATGCTCAGGACTACTCACATTTGTGGTTGAGGTTTTCTTGGAGATGAGTCCTTACCTAATCTCAATTCTATTATTATAATTTGAGCCACCTACATCATAAGCATTTAAGAAATTGTTTTTCAGGCTGTGATCATAATAAAAATTGCATCAAATAAATTTTACCAGGTGAGCAATCAAGAGTGCTGAAGTATTGCTTTCCGATTCTATCCTAGCCAGCAATTTAGCTCTCAGCAAGAAGACTCAATGTCACTTGAAAGACTGATGAATTCTCTTAAATAATTGCAGGATGTTGGAAGCATTACTGGCAGGAAAGCTGGCTTACTTTTTAGTGGTTGAAATAATTTCATGACTCATAGCATTGATTAGGAACATAACGGCTGTCCAACATAAGCAGCTGACCAAGGCTCCATTTGCAGTCACAGCTGGAGCTGCTGGAAGTCGTCTTCCAAATGTCAGTGCAGAGAAACTTGCTTTGAAGAGCTCAAGTTGAAGTGGCAAATGGAATTACAGACAACCTAGCAACCTATCATATTGACTTTGTCTCTCCTCATCTTAGTGAGAGGTATCATCTCTTAGGCCTGAGGTTGTAACCATCCATACCATTTTTGATATTGTATTTCAAAGGCTCTGCAGCATCTCTTTAACATAATAATTATAAATATTATTTGTTCATAAAAATTATCTTTGGTGAAATGTAGATTGCTGGATTCAGTCTTCTGAGATTCATTCTCAGAGTTCAAACAGTGTGAGGTACAATTTTTAACAATCGCTTCTCCTCCTCCAGATGATTCCTCATAGGATGCCTGAACTTCTCTTCAAAAGGCATATATGAGTGATACAAACAGTGGATTGTATAGTAAAATTAATATTATTTGAAAGAGACTGTAGTTAGGGATATAGTAAATATTTATACCTTCATTTTAAAGGTATAACATAAATTATAACAAAAATTCTAGGACCTAGGAATAAGGTGATCAGATTGGACAAATAAAATTACAGAATACTCAGTTAAATTTGAATTATGGAAACACAATAAATTTTTTAAAATTGCTTTCTATTCAATATTTGGAACATACTTATGTTAAAAATAATATATGTTGTTTATCTAAAATTGTGTCCTATATTTTATCCAGCAATCTTGTCTAGGCAGGGTAACCTAGTCATGAATTTGAATCATCACTTAGCCTCTAAGAATAAAGCTACACTAGGCTATTAATAAAATTCCTTAAAGTTTTATATATAGGGATCTATGTTCCAGAAATATTGTCTTAGTCAGAAATTGGATCCCAGACTGTAAAATCTTCAGAAAGTTGGTTTTGCTAAACCATTGTTACTAAGTTAACTTATATAAGTTTGGACATTTAGGAGATATTATTTATAAAATATGAACAGTTATAGCCCAAAAGGTTAGTGGCAAATTTAATGTCACTTCATTTCTTGTAGGACAAGTCTGGTGTTGTTAAAGTCCCTCAAATTTGTTTTTCTGGGATAGTATTTCTTCCTCATATTTGAAGGATAGTTTGCTGGATACAGTATTCTAGAATAGAAGTTTTTATTTTTTAATTTTTTTTCCTTCAGGACTTTAAATATGTCATGCTACTCTCTCCTGGCCTGTAACATTTCCACTGAAAAGTCTGCCACTTCTTTGCATATTATTTGTTTCTTTTCTTTTTCTGTTTTTAAGACCTTACTTTATTTTTGTCCTTTGGAAGTTTGATTATTATTGAGTTAGTCTTATTTGGGTTAAATCTGCTTGGAATTCTATAAACTTGTTGTACTTTAACATTGATATTGTTCTCTAGGTTTAGAAAATTCTCTATTACTATCTTTTTGAATAAAATTACTATTACTATCTTTTTGAATATTACTATCTTTTTGAACAAAATTTCTACTGCCTTTCTACCTCCTCTTTAAGGCCAAAAACTCTTAGATTTACCCTTTTGAGCCTATCTTCTATATTTTGGAGGAACGCTTCATTCTTTTCTATGCTTTTTTCTTTTTTTTCCTCTAACTGTGTATTTTCAAATAGTCTTGTCTTCAAGCTCACGATTTTTGTCTTCTTCTTGGTCAATTTTGCTGTTAAGAACCTGTTATGCATTCTTCAATATGTCAATTGCATTTTTCTACTCCAGAATTTCTGCTTTATTCTTTTTAATTATTTCAATCTCTTTGTAAAATTTATCTGGTAAATTTTACAGAGGAATTCACAGAGCTGAATTCCTCTTCTGTGTTATTTTAAATTTCATTGAGCTTCTTCAGAACACCTAATTTGAATTATTTACCTGAAAAGTTACACATATTTGTGTTTCTGGGATTGGTCACTGATGCCTTCTTTGTTTCATTGGGTGAGGTCATGTCTTCCTGGATGATCTCGATGCTCATGGATGTTCGTGGGTGTCTTGGCAATGAAGAGTTAGATATTTATTGTAGTCTTCATTGTCTGAGCTTGCGTATACCCATCCTTCTTGAGAAAGCTTTCTAAGTATTTGAAAGGCCTTGAATGTTATGACCTAAGTCTTCAGTCACTAACACCCTATCAGCATTAGGGGATACCCCAAGCCTAGTAACCTTGTGGCTCTTGGAGACCTCTTATAGAGGTGCCCCATTAGTTACCTGGGATATGGTACAAGAGAACTCCCTAGGTTACCAGGCAGAGGCTCGTTTTCTCTTCCCTTACATTTCCCCAAAAAACCAAAATATCTCTCTCTGTGCTGAGCTTCCTTTAGCTGCAGGAATGTTGATACAAGCACCCCTGTGGCCACCATTACTAGTATTGCACCGGATCAGACCTGAAACCAGCACAGCACTGGGGCTTGCCCAAGGTTCACAGTGACCATTGCCTGGCTAACACCTTTGTTCACTGAAGGTCTAAGGACTCTACAATCAGTAGGTAGCAATGCCAGCCAAGTTTGCCTCCTTCCCTTCTGGGTAGCCAGTTCCCTCAAGCCCAGGGCAGGTCCAGAGATGCCACCTGGGAGCCGGGGCCTGCAGTCTGGAAATTTAGGAAGCTACCTGGTGCTCTATTTTATTGCAGCTGGGCTGGCACCCAATCTACAAGACAATGTCCTTCCCACTCTTTCCTCCCCTTTCTTCAAACAGCGGATTATCTTTCTATAGCCAATACCACCTCAAGCCCACAGTAAGTACTGCCTGCTTACTGACAGTGTTCACTCAAGGCTCAATGGCTCTTCAGTCAGCTTGTGGTGAATTCTACAAAACCAAGGTCTCTTCTTTCCAGGCATTGGGCACCTCTCTGGCCCAGGGCAGGTCCAGAAATACCTCCCAGAAGCCAAGGCCTGGAACCAGAGACCCCAAAAGCCCAACTGGTACTCTACTTCATTGTGGCTGAGCCAGTATTCAAGCTTCAAGACAAAGTCTCCTTTACTCTTCCCTCTCCTTTGCTCAAGTAGAAGGAGTCTATCCCTTTAGCTACCACAGCTGAGAATGTCCTGGGTAACACCTGAAAATAGCAGGGCTCTGAGTTTCACACAAGGCCCCTGGCAAGTACTGCCTCACTACCACTGCTGATTATTCAGGGCCAAAGAACTCTTTAGTTAGTAGGTAATAGGTCCTGCCAGGACTAGGTTTTTCCTTTCAAGAGAGCAGGTTACTTTCTGGCCCAAGGTGTGTCTAGATATGTTGTCCACAGCTAGGACCTGTAATGGGAGACCTCAGGACTCTACCTGTTATCCTATTTTCCTGTGGCTGAACTGGTATCCAATTTGCAAGCAAAGTCCTCTTTACTTTCTCTTCTCTTCTCAAGTAGAAGGAAGGAGACTATCCCAGAGCTGTGAACTGTGCTGCCTGAAGTTGGGGGAGGGATGATGCAAACACTTCCTAGGCTTCCCAGCCTCATGTCTCACTAGGTTACATGCACTCCAAGTCTGCTAGTTCTGAGCCCAGCACAACACCAAATCTTGCCCAGAAATTGCAGTCCTTGTGGCTTAGAGTGCCCTTCAAGTTTATTTAGAAACCCAGAGGACTTTAGCACATGGCGGCAATTCTCGTTGAAACTCAGATTCCTACCACTGGGATGGATAATTTGCCTCTAGGTAGGAATGATTTACATGCTTATTCCATGAGCACCAGCTTAGTTCTGCTCTGTGTTACCTTCCACTGTGACAGAGCAGCACTGAGTTCCAATGCAAAGTCCCACCGTCACCGTACTCTTCATTCTCCCAAGAACACAGATTTTCTCCCTGTACTATGTGGCTATGTGGCTATTGTCGAGGGATGGAGAAGGAGTGGTGTAGGCAATTCACAACTGTTGTTTTTATCCTCTTCAGTGCATCTTCCCTTAATATCATGTAAAACTTTGTACTGTGATCACCCGCCTGATTTTTAGTTCACTTGAAGGTACTTTTTTGTGTGGAGAGTTGTTCAGTTTGGTGTTACTTCGGGGAGTATGATCACTGGAGGCTTCCATTCAGCCATCTTGTTCTGCCTCCCTCTCTATCATTATTTTTAAATGTATTCCTACTTATTTTTTAAAAGTTAACTGTAAAACAGTCTCAGACAGATCCTTCAGAAAGTATTTTGAATAAGGTATTGTCATTATAGGAAATAACAGCTCTATGTTTGTTATTGCCCCTAAAGACCTTCCAGTGGGACAAGATGTGGAGGTGGCATACAGTGACATTGATAATCCTGATATTGTGTAGGCATAGACTAATGTGTGTTTTCATACCTTAGTTTTCAAAAAAAAATGCTGAAAAATTTTAAAAAGTTTTTAATAGAAAAAAGTTTATAATGATATAAAGAAAGAAAACGTTTTTGTACTACTTTACAATGTGTGTTTTAAGCCAACTGTTATTACAGAAGAGTCAAAAATTTAAAAAATTTAAAAGTTTATAAAGTAAAAATATTAAAACAGTTTAAAAAATAAAAATGTTATAAAGTAAAACTGTAAGTTAGATTTATTTTAACATTGAAGAAAGAAAAATGTTCTTATAAATGTAATGTAACCTAAGTGTACAGTACTTATAAATTTTACTGTAGTGTGCAACAATGTCCTAGGCCTTTGTGTTCATTCTTTTCTCATTCACTGACTCACTCAGAGGAACTTCCAATACTGTAAACTCCATTCATGTTAGGTGGACAACACAGATGTACCATTCTTTATCTTTTATATCATATATTTACTACACCTCTTCTATGTTTAGATATGTTTAGATACACACATACTTATCGTTATGTTGCAGTCACTTACAGTACTCATTATAGTAACTTGCTGTACAGATTGGTATTGCAGGAGCAATGAGTTATACCATATAGCCTAGATATATGGTAAGCTGTATCACCTAGATTTGTATAAAGACACTTTATGTTTGTACAGTGACACATATTGCCTAGTGACACATTTGTCCAAATGTATTCCAGTCATTTTGTATTCAAAGTGCTGAGAAAAACTCTGCCACAAAAGAATACTATACTTGGCAAAGCTGTCCTTCAGAGATGGAGAAATAAAAATATTCACAGATAAACAAAAGCTAAGAGAGTTAATCACCACTACACTTACCTTCTAAGAAACTCCAAAGTGAGTTCTTTGAGATTAAACAAAATTATGTTAAGTAATAACATGAGATCATATTAAATTATAAAGCTCTCTGGCAAAGGTAAATATAAGTCAAAATCAGAAAACTCTAATACAAAATGATGACATGAACACCAATTTTAACTCTAGTATAAAGATTAAAAACAAGAAGATTAAAAGTAATTATAGCTATAATAGCTTGTTAATGGATACACAGTACAAAAAGAAATGAAGTATGATACCATAGCATAAAATGTGACAGATGAAGAAAGCAAAATTGTAGTTTGTGTGCAAATGACATTAACTTTCTATCAGCTTAAAAAAGAATATTATGACTATACGATATTTTATGTAAGCCTCATGGTAAGACAAAAAACAAACCTCTAGTACATGTATGAAAAAATAAAGAGAAAATAATCAAAACATACCGCTATTAAAAATGAACAAAACACAAGAGAAGATAACAAGAGAGAAAGAAAGGAACAGAGGAACTACAAAACAGTTAGAAAAACAACTTACTAAATGGAAATAATATCTTTACCTACCAGTAATTACTTTAAATGTAAATGGATTTAATTCTACAATCAAAAGACACAGAGTGACAGAATGAATAAAACAAAAAAAATCCAACAATATGATGCCTACCAGAGACTCAATTTAACTTTAAGGACATACACAGACTGAAAGTAATGGGATGCAAAAAGATAAAATGAAAGTGATAACCAAAGAGAGCAAGGATAGCTATAGTTATATCAGATGAAACAGAATGTCAATATCTATCACAAGAGACAGAGGAGATCACTATATAATGATAGAGGGGACAATTAATTAAGAAGCTATAACAATTGTTATTATATTTCTACCCAATATTGGAATACTTAAATATATGAAGCAAACATTAACAGAACTGAGCGATTAATACACAGCAATACAATAATAGTTGAGGACTTCAATACCCCAGTGTCAAAAATAGACATGTAATCTGGACAGAAGATCAATAAGGAAAAATGGACTTTAATAACGCTATAGACCAAACAAACCTAACAGACATATACTAGAATATTCTATCTAATAGCAGCAAAGTACACATTTTTCTCAAGTATATGTAAAATATTCTCCAGGATATATCAAATATTAGGACACAAAACAAGTCTTAAAAAATGTAAGAAAATTGAAATCATATCAAGTACCTTTTCTACTTGACAATGGTGTGACTACAAATCAATAACAGGAGGCATTTTGGAAAATTCACAAATAGGTAATAATTTAAGAACACACTCTTGAAAACCAAGGAGTCAAAGAAGACATTAACAAGAAAATCAAAAATTATCTTGAAACAATAAAAACAGCATGCCCAAACTTCAAGGAACTACAAAAAAATGAAGAACAAGGTTAGAAAAATTAAAATTGTAATAAATATTAGAGTTGAAATCAATGAAATGGAGACTAGAAAGGCAACAGGCAATATAAAAGATCAATGAAAGGGTTTTATTTTTTGAAATGATAAACAAAATTTAAAACATAAATCAAACATTCAGCTAGACTAACCACAAAAATAAGAAAGCATTCAAATAAATATAGTTATAAATGAAAGAGGAATCATTCATACGGATACCACAGAAATTTAAAGAATCATGAGACTAAAATGAACAATTATATGCAACAAAACTGGATAATCTAGAAAAAATGTTTACGTTTTTAGGAACATAAAACCTATTGAGACTGAATGATGAAGAAATAGATAATCTGAACAGACCAATAATGAGTAACAAGATTGAATCAGTAATCAAAAGCCTCCCAACAAAGAAAAGTCTAAGACTAGATGGCTTCATGGGGAATTTTACCAAGCATTTAAAGAACTTCAATCCTTTTCAAACTCTTCCAAAAAATTGAAGAGGAGAAAACACTTCCAAACCTATTTTATGAGACCAGCATTACTCTCAAACCAAGCCAGACAAGGACTCTGCAAGAAAAGAAAACTACAGGCCAATATGACTGAGGAAGATATGCGCAAAAATTTTCAACAAAATGTAGTAAACAGAATTCAACAGTACGTTAAAAGAATCATACACCATGATCAAGTGGAATTTATTTCTAGGATGCCAGGATGATTCAAAATACACACATCAGTCAACGTGATACACCACATTAACAGAATGAAGAACAAAACCCATGTGATAATCTTGACAGATGCAGAAAGAGCATTTGACAAAATTCATCACTGTTTCATAATTACAAAAGAAATAACTCTCAACAAGTTAGATATAGAAGAAATGTACCTCAATATAATAAAAGCCATCTATTATAAAATTGCAGTTAACATACTCAATGGTTAAAAGCTAAAAGTTTTTCTTCTAAGATCAGGAAAAAGACAGGTCTGTCCAGTCTTGCCACTTCCATTCAACAGAATAGCGGAAGTCCTAGCCAGAGCAGTTGGCACGAAAAAGAAATAAAAGGCATCAAAATCACAAAAACATGCTAAATCTGCTTGTAGAGGGCAAGTTATATATATAGAAAACCGTAAGAACTCACCAAAAAAAAATAAGTTAGACTAATAAAGAAATTCAACAAAGTATTATTTAACATCAACATACAAAAATTAGTTGCATTTCTATACACTAACAACAAACTTTCTGAAGATAAATTAAAAAAAATCTCATGTACAATGGCA
Organism: Pongo pygmaeus; assembly: GCF_028885625.2. Lineage (NCBI taxonomy): Eukaryota > Metazoa > Chordata > Mammalia > Primates > Hominidae > Pongo > Pongo pygmaeus. The sequence goes on from NC_072378.2 coordinate 49,518,529, forward strand.
CTAAAAAGAATAAAATATTTAAGAATAAATTTGGCCGGACATGGTAGCTCATGCCTGTAATACCAGCACTTTGGGATGCCTGAGGCAGGTGGATCACATACGATCAGGAGTTCAAGACCAGCCTGGCCAACATGGTGAAACCTCATCTCTACTAAAAATGCAAAAATTAGCCAGATATGGTGGTGCACACCTGTAATCCCACCTACTAGGAATGCTGAGGTATGAGAATTGCTTGAATCCAGGAGGCAGAGGTTGTAGTGAGCTGAGATTGTGCTGCTACACTCCAGCCAGCATGACAGACACTCTGTCTCAAAAAAAAAAAAAAAAAAAGAAAAAATTAACCAATGGATGAAAGACATATACACAGAAAAGATCAGACATTGATAAAAGAAACTGAAAACACAAATAAATGGAGAAACATGTTTACAAATTCAAAGAATATTAAAATGTCCATGCTACCAAAAGCAATCAACACATTCAATGGAATCCTTAACAAAAATTTCAATTTCATTTGTATAGACACACACACACAAAAATATTAAAATTTATGTAGAACCATAAAAGACCCAAAATGGGAAACATAATCTTAACAAAGAAGAGCAAAGTTGAAGGTATCATACTTTCTGATTTCAAACTATATTACAAAGATATAGTAATCAAAACAGTGAAATACTGACATGAAAACAGACATATAGGACAATGGAACAAAATAGAGACCCCAGAAATAAATGTATGTATATAAGATGAACTAATCTTTTCCAAGAATGCCAAGAATACCCAATGAGGAAAAGATAATCTCTTCATTAAACAGTGTTGGGAAAACTAAATATCCACTTGCAAAGGAATGAAATTGGACCATTATCTTACCCCATATAAAAAAACTAACTCAAAATAGATTCAAGGCACGAATATTATATCAGAACCTGTAAAACTGCTAGAAGAAACCATAGGAATAAAGCCTCCTGATGCTGGCCTTGGCAATGAATTTTTTAATATGGCATCAAAAGCACAGGCAACAAAAGTGAAAATAAACAAGTGGACTATATATAACTAAAAGGTTTTGCACAGCAAGGGGAACAATAAACAAAAAGGAAAGGCAACCTTCAAAGTGCAGATAAACATTTGCAAACCATATATCTGATAAGGGATTGATATTTAAAACATAGAATAAACTTCTATATGTCATAATAGCAAACATAAAACTGACTTAAAAATGGGAAAAAAACTTGAATAGATATTTTTCCAAAGGAGACATATGAATGACCATTTTCCACTTATATAAAAATATTCTCAACATTACCAATCATCAATAAATGCAAATCAAAAACACAATGAGATGTTACCTCACATCTATTAGGATGGCTATCATCAGAAAGACAAGAGATAAGTGTTGGTGAAAGAGGGGGTGAAGAAAATGGCCCCCAGTATGCTGTTGGTGAGAACATAAATTGATATAGCCATTATGGAAAACAGTATAAAGTTTCCTGAAAAAAATTAAAAATTAAACCTCCATATGATCCAGCAATCCCACTTCTGGGTATATATCCAAAGGAAATGAAAACACTGTCAATGAGAATCATCACCACCATTTAAAAATAATGATAGACATTTCTGGACAACAAAAGTGAAAGATGTAAGTTAAAGCTACAGCAGAAGATGATGTCTTTGTGGTCCTGGGTCAATGAGCCCAGTGAGCTGAGTAAATTCACCAGTCCCTTCTTTGAAGCCAACAATCTGGTCATCTGGCCTTCAGTTGCTCCACAGTCTTCCACTGTGGGAAGGTATTTTCCTACGTTGGAATAGATCCTCTAAGTATTTGGATGAAGCATATGAAGAAATGGTTAACATCATTGAATATAATAAGGAATTACAAGCAAAAGTCAATATCCTTAGAAGGCAGTTGGCAGAACTGGAAACAGAGGATGAGATGCAAGAGAGTCCCTCAAAGCTCTCCTCACACCCTTTGCAAGGACCTTTCTGGGCTTGTGTCCTCTGTTCTCTCCTTGTGCCCTTCAGTTCACTTTTACACGGTAGCCTTGAAGTGAAGGCTTTAGACGTGGGACCCCTCTAATGTAATGGATTTCTCAATACTGCATGAATAATGAAACTTACTATCATAACTCATGTTTCATGTGGCCTGTTAGGCCCTGTCACTTTGGGAGCCAGAAGGAGGTGCTAGTCATTTTATTTTTACCTGAAATAGGTGACCTATTTAATGTCATGCCATTCTCAAGACTAAACCAGGAAGACGTTGAATCCCTGAACAGACCAATAACAGGCTCTGAAATTGAGACAATAATTAACAGCCTACCAACCAAAAAAAGTCCAGGACCAGATGAATTCACAGCCCAGTTCTACCAGAGGTACAAAGAGGAGCTGGTACCATTCCTTCTAAAACTATTCCAATCAATAGAAAAAGAGGTAATCCTCCCTGACTCATTTTATGAGGCCAGCATCATCCTAATACCAAAGCCTGGCAGAGACACAACAAAAAAAAGAATTTTAGACTAATATCCCTGATGAACATTGATGTGAAAATCCTCAATAAAATACTGGCAAACCAAATCGAGCAGCACATCAAAAAGCTTATCCACCAAGATCAAGTTAGCTTCATCCCTGGGATGCAAGGCAGGTTCAACCTACACAAATCAATAAACATAATCTATCACATAAACAGAACCAAAGACAAAAATCACATGATTATCTCAATAGATGCAGAAAAGGCTTTCAACAAAATTCAACAGCCCTTCATGCTAAAAATTCTCAATAAATGAGGTATTGATGGAATGTATCTCAATAAGAGCTATTTATGACAAACCCACAGCCAATATCATACTGAATGGGCAAAAACTGGAAGCAATCTCTTTGAAAACTGGCACAAGACAGGGATGCCGTTTCTCACCACTCCTATTCAACATAGTGTTGGAAGTTCTGGCCAAGGCAATCAGGTAAGAGAAAGAAATAAAGAGTATTCCCATTAGGAAAAGAGGAAGTCAAATTGTCCCTGTTTGCAGATGACATGATTGTATAATTTAGAAAGCCCCATCATCTCAGCTCAAAATCTCCTTAAGTTGATAAGCAACTTCAGCAAAGTCTCAGGATACAAAATCAATATGCAAAAATCACAAGCATTCCTATACACCAATAGCAGACAAACAGAGAGCCAAATCATGAGTGAACTCCTATTCACAATTGCTGCAAAGAGAATAAAATACCTAGGAATCTAACTTACAAGGAATGTGAAGGACCTCTTCAAGGAGAACTACAAACCACTGCTCAATGAAGTAAAAGAGGACACAAACAAATGGAAGAACATTCCCTGCTCATGGATAGGAAGAATCAATATCCTGAAAATGGCCATACTGCCCAAGGTAATTTATAGATTCAATGCCATCCCCATCAAACTACCAATGACTTTCTTCTCAGAATTGGAAAAAACTACTTTAAAGTTCATATGGAACCAAAAAAGAGCCCATATTGCCAAGACAATCCTAAGCCAAAAGAACAAAGCTGGAGGCATCATGCTACCTGACTTCAAACTATAGTACAAGGCTATGGTAACCAAACCAGCATGGTACTGGTACCAAAACAGAGAGATAGACCAATGGAACAGAACAGGAGCCTCAGAAATAACACCACACATCTACAACCATCTGATCTTTGACAAACATGACAAAAACAAGAAATGGAGAAAGGATTCCCTATTTAATGAATGGTGCTGGGAAAATTGGCTAGCCATATGTAGAAAGCTGAAACTGGATCCCTTTCTTACACCTTACACAAAAATTAATTCAAGATGGGTTAAAGACTTAAATGTTAGACCTAAAACCATAAGAACTCTAGAAGAAAACCTAGGCAATACCATTCAGGACGTAGGCATGGGCAAGGACTTCATGACTAAAACACCAGAAGCAATGGGAACAAAAGACAAAATTGACAAATGGAAGACAATTAAACTAAAGAACTTCTGCACAGCAAAAGAAACTGCCAGCAGAGTGAACAGGCAACCTACAGAATGGGAGAAAAATTTTGCAATCTACTCATCTGACAAAGGGCTAATATCCAGAATCTACAAAGAACTCAAACAAATTTACAAGAAAAAAATCAAACAACCCCATCAAAAAGTGGGAAAAGGATACGAACAGACACTTTTCAAAAGAAGACATTTATGTAGCCAACAGACACATGAAAAAAATGTTCATCATCACTGGCCATCAGAGAAATGCAAATCAAAACCACAATGAGATACCATCTCATACCAGTTAGAATGGTGATCATTAAAAAGTCAGAAAACAACAGGTGCTGGAGAGGATGTGGAGAAATAGGAATGCTTTTACACTGTTGGTGGGAGTGTAAACTAGTTCAACCATTGTGGAAGACAGTGTGGCGATTCCTCAAGGATCTAGAACTAGAAATACCATTTGACCCAGCCATCCCACTACTGGGTATATACCCAAACAATTATAAATCAGGCTACTATAAAGACACATGCACACATATGTTTATTGTGACACTATTCACAATAGCAAAGACTTGGAACCAACCCAAATGTCCATCAGTGATAGACTGGATTAAGAAAATGTGGCACATATACACTGTGGAATACTATGCTATGCAGCCATAAAAAAAGATGAGTTCATGTCCTTTGTAGGGACATAGATGAAGCTGGAAACCATCATTCTGAGCAAATTATCGTAAGGACAGAAAACCAACCACCACATGTTCTCGCTCATAGGTGGGAATTGAACAGTGAGAACACTTGGACACAGGGCAGGGAACATCACACAATGAGGCCTGTCATGGGGTTGGGGCATGGGGGAGGGATAGCAATAAGAGAACTACCTAATGTAAATGATGAATTAATGGGTGCAGCAAACCAACATGGCACATGTATACATATGTAACAATGTACACATATGTTGTGCACATGTACCCTAGAACTTAAAGTATAATAAAAAGAAGTAGAGGCAAAAATTAATACTAATAATAATAATGATAGAGAGGGAGGCACAACAAGATGGCTGAATGGAAGGCTCCAGTGATCATAACCCCTGCAGTAACACCAAACTGAACAACTATCCACACAAAAAAAGCACCTTCAAGTAAACTAAAAATCAGGTGGGTGAATACAGTACAAAGTTTTAACATGATATTAAGGGAAGATGCACTGAAGAGGGTAAAAACAACAGTTGTGAATTACCTACACCACTCATCCTCCATCCTTTGACAATAGCCACATAGTACAAGGAGAAAATCTGTGTGCTTGGAGGACTCAAACTAGCGCACTTGGGGTGCATGCAACCTAGTGAGACATGAGGCTGGGAAGCCTAGGAAGTTTTTGCATTGCCCCTCCCCCAACCTCAGGCAGCACAGTTCACAGATCTGGCATAGACTCCTTCCTTCTGTTTGAGAAGAGGAGAAGAGAAAGTAAACAGGACTTTGTCTTGCAAATTGGATACCAGCTCAGCCACAGTAGAATAGGGCAAAAGGTAGAGTCCTGAGGTCTCCCATTACAGGTCCTAGCTGTGGACAACATATCTAGACACACCCTGGGCCAGAAAGGAACCTGCTCTCTTAAAGGGAAGAAACTAGTCCTGGCAGGACTTATTACCTACCAACTAAAGAGTTCTTTGGCCTTGAAAATTCAGCAGTGGTAGTGAGGCAGCACTTGCCAGGGGCCTTGTGTGAAACTCAGAGCCCTGCTATACTCAGGTGTTACCCAGGACATTCTCAGCTGTGGTAGCTAAAGGGACAGACTCCTTCGGCTTGAGCAAAGGAGAGGGAAGAGTAAAGGAGACTTTGTCTTGCAGCTTGAATATTGGCTCAGCCACAATGAAGTAGCAAAATCCTTGCTTTTATAATTTTCTATCTCTTTAAAGAATTGCCCTTTGTAATTGTTTTTAAGGCCATCTATTGGGAACAAATTCTCTTAGCTTTCTTTCTTCTGAGAATGTCTTGATTTCTCCTTTATTCTGGAAAGTTATTTTCACTGGATATAAAATTCCAGATTGACAGTGCTTCTCTTTCAAGAACTGAAAACTGTTATGCCACTTCCTTCTCATCTTTATGATTTCTGATGAGAAATCTTCTGACATTCAAATCGTTTCTCCCATGTAGGCAAGGTGTTATTTCTTTCTCCCTGATTTCAATTTTTTTTCTCTTTTTGGCTTGATGTGGTTTTCTTTTAAATTATCCTGTTTGAGTTCTCTTACTTTTTTGAATCTCTAAGTTTATGTATTTTGCCAAACTTGGTGATATTTTAGCTATTATTTATTTTGGCACATTTTCAACTGCGTGGTCTTTCAAATGTTAGATTATGGAGTAAGTTCTTCTCTATATTATGTGGGTCATCAGTAACTCCAATAATGTACAATATGTCATATATAACAAATGTTAATCATAAAGAACCTCACAAACAACTGGTAATCCTGAAAGAAGGAAATAGAAATTATACTTCCACTTAACCCCACATACGTTTTTACCCTTTTCTCTTGGAATACGTTACTTTCTCTCTGAGAATAAATATACCCATAAGTATACACATATAATTTATTAAAATAAACTCATATGGCAAACATTATGTTTTATGATTTGCGTTTCCTATTTAGCAATAGTAGACTTTTAACTACTTTCATAGTAAATGCCACAATTATGTTAAACTTTTTTTCTTTGTAAGTCACAAGACAGCATGACTGGTTGCATTTGAGTTAGCTCTACTGCTTATTTGCTCTGCAATCATCTTATCTCCTGCTTCAAGCCTGTCTAGGGAATTCACTTCAGATTTCTAAACCCCATTTTTTCCAGATTTCAAGCCCCGCCATTGCTCCCCATAGTTAGCAGCTGACGAACAAATTTTCTTCCCAATATGCTGAGTATGGCTTTTGACATCTGTTCTGCTGCTGTGTTCTTGATAGAAGACTACAATGAAGGGCAAAGTTGTTTTTCTTTTCTTTTTTTCTGTAGTCCTACAGCACTGAACATGGAATAACAACATAAGATAGGTGTCCTTTCTCATGGTACAGAACAACTTTCATTAATATTTGCCAATAATTCTTACCAGGGCTGCCCTGAGCTTTCTAGGCTTAAAGGTCTAGAAAAGGGGTCGGGGCGGGGGTTATATAGCAAGTTATCAATGCAAACAAGGTTGTAAAATGCCAGTTTCATTTCTTTAAGAATAATTTCAGGCTCTTTATATTTGTTATTTATTTAAAATTTGTCTTTTAATTATGATGATTTAGATATTTTTAAACATTAGATTCCTTGATACTTTCTACTTCACACTACTTATTACCTTAGACCCAAGGTCACAGATCTTGGGGCAAGTCATTTAGCTTCTTTGACCCATAACTTCTTTATCTAAAAAAAGAGAATAACAATAACTTCAATTTAAGAGAATACTGAAAGTTATATACTATAAATACCATTTTTAAATGAGTGAAGCTTTACACAAGTGAAAGTTCTTACTAGTGGTAAGCTAGTTTCAGTTACTTTGTACACTAAATGAAATAAACTATATGTGATTTACAGCTTTATACAATTTAAATTCACTCCACTCTCAGTTTTGAAGTAACCCTGCCATCAGAAAGAATTAATAAAATTAAATACATTTTTGGTAGTATGGTTATATGAATTTCTCTACCATTTCTATTTTACTTTATTTTATTTATTTTCTCTTAGAGACAGAGCATCATGAAAATTACTTTATATATAAAATCAAGAGGTTATTAAGTACATCAGAACATAAGGATACTGCTCTATAGAAACAAATGCATAATATAGCACCACAGATAATACTATTCTAATTACAAATGTAAGTCACTGAGTTGATTGCTACAAAATTAGTTTGGGTCTTGAGATATATATATATATATATATTTATTTATATATATATATTCTATGTATGCTTCTGTTTAAAGATGAAAAAAGTGGACAAGTTAGTCTTAGCTTGATTCTGAGAATTAAGAATAAGTTTTACTATATATATATATATATATATATATGATAGTTTGCATTTTATATTGTTATACCATAAATATAACTAGATCTATGTTTTGGAGGTTACATTTTTTTTAAATTATACTTTAAGTTTTAGGGTACATGTGCACAATGTGCAGGTTTGTTACATATGTATACACGTGCCATGTTGGTGTGCTGCACCCATTAACTCTTCATTTAACATTAGGTATATCTCCTAATGCTATCCCTGCCCTCTCCCCCAACCCCACAACAGGCCCCAGTGTGTGATGTTCCCCTTCCTGTGTCCATGTGTTCTCATTGTTCAATTCCCACCTAAGAGTGAGAACATGTGGTGTTTGGTTTTTTGTCCTTGAGATAGTTTGCTGTGAATGATGGTTTCCAGCTTCATCCATGTCCCTACAAAGGACATGAAATCATCATTTTTTATGGCTGAAAAGTATTCCCACACAATAATAATGGGAGACTTTAACACCCCACTGTCAACATTAGACAGATCAATGAGACAGAAAGTTAAGAAGGATATCCAGGAACTGAACTCAGCTCTGCACCAAGTGGATCTCATAGACATCTACAGAACTCTCCACCCCAAATCAACAGAATGTACATTCTTTTAAGCACCACACCACACCTATTCCAAAACTGACCACATACTTGGAAGTAAAGCCCTCCTCAGCAAATGTAAAAGAACAGAAATTATAACAAACTGTCTCTCAGACCACAGTGCAATCAAACTAGAACTCAGGATTAAGAAACTCACTCAAAACCTCTCAACTACATGGAAACTGAACAACCTACTCCTGAATGACTACTGGGTACATAACGAAATGAAGGCAGGAATAAAGATGTTCTTTGAAACCAACAAGAACAAGGACACAACATACCAGAATCTCTGGGACACATTCAAAGCAGTGTGTAGAGGGAAATTTATAGCACTAAATGCCCACAAGAGAAAGCAGGAAAGATCTAAAATTGGCACTCTAACATCACAACTAAAAGAACTAGAAAAGCAAGAGCAAACACATTCAAAAGCTAGCAGAAGGCAAGAAATAACTAAGATCAGAGCAGAACTGAAGGAAATAGAGACATAAAAAAAACCCTTCAAAAAATCAATGAATCCAGGAGCTGGTTTTTTGAGAAGATCAACAAAATTGATAGACTGCTAGCAAGACTAATAAAGAAGAAAAGAGAGAAGAATCAAATAGGTGCAATAAAAAATGATAAAGGAGATATCACCACCGATCCCACAGAAATACAAACTACCATCAGAGAATGCTATAAACACCTCTACGCAAATAAACTAGAAAATCTAGAAGAAATGGATAAATTCCTCGACACATACACCCTCCCAAGACTAAACCAGGAAGAAGTTGAATCTCTGAATAGACCATTTCTTTTTAATAAATATCTTTCTCAACACAAAACATCCCTATTTTCCTGAGTATATCATAGGAAAATTAAGTCAGGAACAGGTCCAAAACAGCTTAGTAACTGAGGAAGAAGCAAAGTAATGGCCATACATCACAATGGCCCTTTTTATACATTTGCTTTCAATGGGTTCTTATACAGAACTGTGGGAAGCTGTGACTGTTTAAATCTGCAAATTCCTTGGGAGAGTACAATTTTCCTGGTACCTCAAATGCTGCTTCTCATTTAGGTGCCACAGTCCTTAAAAAAAAATGATGATTTTTCCTTCCCAAAAGACATTTGTAAACATCTGGAGACATTTTGAGGTTTTATTTAAGATATAATGGGTAGAATGTAGGGATGTTGCTAAATGTTCTGCAATGCTCTAGACAGCCCCATAATGAAGAATATTTCAGCTCAAGATGTCCATAGTGCTGAGGTTGAGAAACCCTGAACTAGTAGAATCCCTAGATTTATGGTAGATTCTGAATTAGAATTAATGGGGCCTATTCCTCCAGGGTAGTGCAGTGCTAGGCCATCAACTCAAAACTGAGAGAGACAGGAACAAGAGAGGCAGAAGATCCCTCCTCACCTTTGTTGTTCTGCTAAAGTCCTAACACAAGTGAGCCAATTAGGACTTTACCCATTTTGCCATAGTTGTCACCTCTCTATCATCCTGGCTGTTTCCCATAATCAATCAAGAAGTAGCATTCTTACCGTCTTGCCTTCTGGGTTTAATGTAGTCATTGCTCATTTTATTTTACATATTGATTGATTGATTTAGACAAAGTCTTGCTCTGTCACCCAGGCTGGAGTACAGTGGTGCAATCATAGCTCAGTTCAGCTTTGAACTCCTAGGTTCAAGCGATCCTCCCAACTCAGCCTCCCAAAGCAACTGGGACTACAGGGGTGCACCACTATACCTAGCTAATTTATTTTATTTTATTTTTTTGGTAGAGATGCAGTCTTGCTATGTTGCCCAGGCTGATCTCTAACTGCTCATTTTACATATTTGATTATTTTTTAGAAACAAATGTAATAGGCTAGAATAACTTCAGAGTTAGGGTTAGGGAAAAGTCTTGCTAATATTAAATATTAAGTACTGACCTACCAAAGTTAGAATTCAGACACTATATTTTTCTGGTCTTTCTTTTTTAACATTCTTTCATTCCTTGCTGACTTTATAAATCTGCTTGTAAAGCATTCTTCTTTACTACAATGATGTTTATGCTCATATTCTACTACTTGTGTTGTCAAATACAAATTTTTTTTTAATAATCACTATTGGTGGTATATAGGATCCTCCTCCCTGCATTTCTATCAGCTTTGGAATTCTTTTATTATTTGCCGTCATCTTTCTAATGAGGGATTATCTCAGGCTGTTAGTCTTTAGATTGTGTGGTTTATTTCTGTCTTGATGTGGTCATTTGACATATTTGTCATTTCCCTCAATTATGAAAAAATATTTTGATTGGCTGACTTCCTGACCGCAACTGACAAACTAAGGAAATATAGCATTATAATTAAGGAAAAACTCGAAACCCAGAAATTTATTAAAGAAAAACAAATTTAGCAGCCTTTTTGACTTCTTTTTAGAAGACTCAGCCTCTAAGTTACACCAATCTTCACAATGGCTGAAATGTTCTGCCAGATTCATTTCCTCTACAACTAGCTGCAGAGTGAATCTTGTCCATGTTTAATCATTCTTCCTGTTAAAAACTGCCTCTATTTCAGATTTTTCAGTTGGATGATTTAAAATTCAAACTCAACGTCAGAACCTGCAATTTACATATGCTGTTCCCATATAACAGATAGTGATTTGAGCCTCAGGTTAGATGAAAGTCATTAGGAATGGAAAACTTTTATTCTTTTGCTTAAAAAAAAAAAGCATATTAACATAGCAGATGTTGAACAGTGAATTAGAAAATATTATTGAAACACCTTTAAAAATAAATATTGGGCTACCATTTAACAATTTTTAAATATTACATTGTGATTTTACCACTATATTATCACCAGATAAGGAGAACCTTTTTTATTGCATGCTAAATGTGAACTTGGCAGGTTTCTTTCAAAATAAAGAGAGAGTTTTAGGATTTTATCCCAGCTTTGTGTCAAGAGATCTCCCTGGTTCTTTGCTTATAGTTTCTAGTTTGCCTGAGCTTTATGTAACTTTAAAGATCCTTTGTCAATTCTCATCCTAAATCATTTCTTTATCAGCATCATTCAATATTGTTAACTATTTATTTTTGTAAGAGTCTTTTTCATTAGCTTCTATGTTCTGACACTCATGATTTTCCTTTATGTTTCCATTTTCTTTAATTGTTTTAGGTTCATCCTTCTCTTCTAAGACATTAATTATACAGACATCCAAGGTTGAGTTCTAGGGCCTCTTATTTTTCCAGAGTATTCTCCGTGGGCATTCTCATTCACACCCGTAACCCCAACCTGTATGATTTCCAAATATGTATTTCTAGCTTAGGACTCCCATTTGAACTCCATATCTAGGTTGATGTTTTCTCCCATATACTCAAAGGCATCTCCAACTCTGAATGTTCTAAACGGGGCCTATAGTTGTTTTTTCACAGCCTCACCATCTTCTCTCTTTTGCTATTTCAGTAAATGGCACACTGATTTCTCTAGTTCCACAGCCTCAAAAATAGAGTAATCAAGTGGTTTTATGCTACCCATTTTTCATATCAAACTCATCACACCTGTCTTGTCAGTATTATCTCCTAATTTTCTCTTAATCTGTTTACTCTTCCCCATCTCCATCACTACTTCCAAATTCCAAGCCATCATCATCTTTCCCATGAACCACTGAAAAAGAAAGAAGGAACTGACAATCTTTGTTGTGTGGCTTCCTCTCACCTGTTTACCTCCCTCAATACCATCTCTCCCTCACAACTCGTCCACCTTCACAAAGAAAACTTTATAGTTGCTCAGTGGAAGATAAAATATCTATGTATATTTTTATATACATCTTACTTGTGCTAAGTTATACTTGTTTAATATTCAAGAAACCTGGAAATCACTGTAAAATCTGATAATTTTCTTTTTTTCTTCATGTTTTAGCTGTTAAAAAATGAACACAGTAATGAAATTAAGTGACATAATTTAGTTCAATATAAAATAATAATCTATATGTAGTATATGTTGTCTATTAAATTAATAGGTAACAGCCACTTATTCCAATATTTATACTTTATTCAACATAACATAATTTTCATAGGATTAATGTTTCAATATTTTTCAGGTTTCTTTTTATAAAAACTCAATCTACGAAGGCATGCAAACAAATTACGTCAACTGTGACATTTGATAAATCAACATATCTCTCCTTTCCTCCATTTCTTTATCTTCAAAATAAGAAATGTGATGATTTATGAGATCAGTTTAGCTCCTACAATTAATTTTAGAATTAATTGCGATTTAGGATTCATCTGATATGGAGGGGAAGAAATAGGACAAAAGGGTTCTTCCTGAGCTTAGCAATTATTGAGAAAGATGGTTAATATGCTTCCTTTAATGGCAGAGACATAGAACCAATTGTGATTGCAAATTCTCCAAGAAGTCTTGCAATTAAATAGCGCATTTAATTTTGTTTAAGTCAGTGCACTTTCTGAAAGTATTTGCTCTGATGACCTCATTTTATGTACCACAACACACATTATATAACATGATGTATTACATAATACATTTTATATAACACATACCACTAGTTGGGAAATGACAGCTTTATGTTAGGATTACAGCTCTTTGCTCTTTAAATAGTTGAATTATATAAATGTCTTCACATTTTTATAAGCCTAGTTGTTTCAACAAGTCTAACCTGTGTCTGTGGGGCCGAATGAAAGCAATTTCACAGCATGGCCATCTGTTACAAATTCTTGGTATAAAAATTTTCATTAATCAACTCAGAAGCATTTCCCTTACAGCAAATTAACAGACTGGAAATTCATGGTGAATAAATTCAGGGTCATTCTGCTTCACAGAACAGCTTTCTTTCCAGGGATATTGGGGTCAGTGGGGGCAAGATTCTCTACTGTCTCTTAGTCATCTCTACCCAAACTCCTGCAATGAGATATCTGGAGGCCAAAGACTTATATCATTAGTATTGTTGCTTGCAGTTGCAAATAATACGGATCCCCGGATAGGTATAAATACAGTTTTGATCCCTAAATTTGGCTTCTGCACAGTTCAGGGATTAGTGCTGAATTAAACCGCCCCCCCGCCCCCAGAAAAGAAAAACTGTATTTTTCTTGCAATGAAATATCTGGAGGCCAAAGACTTAAATCATTAGTACTGTTGCTTGCAGTTACAAATAGTCCTGATCCCCAAATAGGTATCAAAACAGTTTTGATCCCTAAACTCTGCTTCTGCACAGTCCAGAGCCTAGCACTGAATTAAAACCCTCCAGAAAAGAAAAACTATATTTTATATATCATAGAGGGAATAATTCCTCAACGTGTACTGAGTATTTTCTTCTCTATAACTTGGATTTTAGGGTAATATAAAAAATAGGATATATAATGGTATTTTTATTTAAACTAAATTTGAGTTTTGTGTATCTGTATTTATTGACATACTTTAGTTGCAGAGTATAATTTTCAAAGTACAGATCAACGCTGCCAATACATTCTAATAAATTTTATTTTCCAGAACTGTAATTGCATGTTTTGTTTCTCAAAGGAAAAAAGAACAGTGTCAGCCTTCAGAATTTTGTGGCAGCCACTAATTAATTTTCCTGTCAGTAATGTTGGCCCCTCTGGTGCCATCACTATCACAAACATAGTCACATTTCCAAAGCATTCATATCTTGTTTTTTCTTTACTTTTCATATTAGGTGATTATATTGGGGGGGAAGGGGTTATTTAATATGTATACATTGAGCTGGCTAATGCTGGCCGAAAACCTCTTGATAAGCTTATTGGAAGTAAATTTTGTAAGTAAAGGGATCTAATGCAAGGGAGGTGGTAGCTTCATTCGTTTAGGAGAGAATGTCAGAAATGATGATGAAAATATTTGATTTTTTAATAATTTAGGAAGCCTAGATCTAAAAAGTTGAACGTATTAGATTGCAAATTTCTGTAAAAGACTATGAGATATTCAAATGTTTTATTGTATCCCCATTTTATATCACAATGTCTAATATTTTCTAGGTGCTCAATAAGCGTGTATTGATTAGCTGAATGGGTGACTGAATGAATGACTATATATTATGTGGGAAGATTTACCACCCTTTGATATTTTTGGAAATACCTTCAAGGAAATTATAAAGAGGCAACAGAGGAACCCAGGACTGAAAATTAAAAATGGATATCATGGTCCAAACCTGATATAGTTTGACTCTGTGTCCCCACACAAATCTCATTTTGTAGTTCCAACAATTACCATGTGCTGTGGAAAGGGCCCAGTGGGAGATGACTGAATCATGGGGGCAGGTGTTTCCCATGCTATTCCTGTGATAGTGAACGGGTCTCAGAACTGATAGCTTTAAAAAATGGGAATTTCTCTGCAAGAGCTCTTTCTTTGCCTGCAGCCATCCACGTAAGACATGACTTGCTCCTTCTTGCCTTCTCAAATGATTGTGAGGACTCTCCAGCCATGCAGAACTGTAAGTCCAACAAACCTCTTTCTTTTGTAAATTGTCCAGTCTTGGGTATGTCTTTATCATTAGTGTGAAAATGGACTAATCCTGAAGTTAAAATTCTAAAGCCCAAGCATTCAATTTAAAAACTTGAAATCACTATGGAACATCAAGAAATGACAGTTAGGGTCAGAATTAATATTTTTGTGGATGCAAGCTTCTATTTCTTTCATCATGCCTCTTTCATTCATGGCTACAAAGAAAGAAAATCAAACTCCTTCCTGTTAACCAAGATGATTTAATATCAGCATCACTCATATTGTTTCTTTTCTATA
Organism: Pongo pygmaeus; assembly: GCF_028885625.2. NCBI lineage: Eukaryota > Metazoa > Chordata > Mammalia > Primates > Hominidae > Pongo > Pongo pygmaeus. The sequence continues at coordinate 49,533,835 of NC_072378.2, forward strand.
TTAGCTTTATAGATTTAATAACTATAATCATATATTCTTCTCTCATTAATTTTTATCTGCCAATCTTCTAGTGACTCTCAGAACCCCAAAATCATTATTTTTGGGTTTCAGTCTCATAAACACTTCAAATATCCTTAGTGCACATATTCTCCCAGTATGTAATAATTGTATTTAATTGAATTACCAATCTAGAAACAGATTTGAAAGCTGAGGAAAATTCAGATGTGAAAGTATTTGCAAAACATAAGGAAATTCTCAAGTGACTAATATTATCATCAATGGTCAAACCTTTTTCCAAGAAAATATCATTAATAAGCAATATTTTTCCTGTAAAACATTTAAAAAGAGAAAACGGTACCCCTAATGCACCTAACATAAATTAAAAGAAGCAGTGTAAATCAAAACACAGGGACATTGCTATGGTTTACATGTCCCCTCCTAAACATGTGTTGAAGTTTAATTGCCATGGTAACAAGCTAGTTCTTATGCTAGGTGTGAAACAGCCAGAGGATCCTATTGTTTCAACATTGGCCAGAGTGTCTGTCTTAGCCCGTTTTCTGCTGCTGTAAAAAAATACCTCCGACTGAGTAATAAATTAAAAAAAAAAAACGAAGTTTATCTGGTTCATGTTTCTAGAGACTGAGAAGTCTACGAGCAAGATGCTGGCACCTGGCAAGGGTCATCCCATGGTGGAAGGCATGGCTATCTTGTGGGAACTGATAAAATCCACTTGGGAGCAGTTGAGGGGCAAGCAGGGTGTTCTGCCCTCAGGGACTCCACTGTCCACACTTACATCTTGCATGAGTGTAGCCTAATTGGTATGCAGCTTAATAATCATAACAAATTGTACTATTTTATTGATATGGTAAATCAAAAAACAATAAAATGTAAGAATTTAACTGTAATAGAAAGGCTAAATCTCATGAAAGCATACAGAAATCCACTTTCAAATATAGAAAAATCATAATTAAAATTAAAGATTAAAAATAAAGTAAGTAAAGGACAAGCAAAATCTTGAAATAAACAGAAGTAGAGATGAGATTAAAAGATCAGGTCTGAAGAATTTATGCTGAGCAAAACAAAACACGTTTGGAATTGAATTGATTTAAAGATAAATAAGCTAGTCAACTAGATTAAGAATGAGACATATAACTACAGTTTAAAGAGGTGAGACACATGGTTTTTTACTGTTTGTTTTCCTTAGGGAGTCAATATATGAAGTAAAATTAAAAATATTATATTAAATCCAAGTGTGTTTAAATGATTTCTCTATCCAAAAACATATATTAACCAGAAAATCTTAGAGAAAGAGGTTAAATGAATAAATGAATAAAAGAATACATATATGTTCCTGTGGCCAGAGGGGTTAGGTGGAAAATCAAGTTTCTACTCAGCCACGCTAAAACCACAAGGAGTAAGACGCACTTTTACCATAAGTGTTTGTCTGGAATAGGGCAGGTGTTGTAAAAAATATTTTCTATTTTTGGCCATCCTGGTCCTGACTCTTTGGCTAGGAGAAACAAGCATTTTCTTGGAGATTTTTTTTTCTATATCTCTTGGTAGTTCCCGCTTAGAGGCTTTTATGATGCCCTGTCTAGGTTACGTGGGGAATTAAAACCAGAGAACTCACTTCCACGGCAATCTTTCAGTCTCAAGTTCCCCAGGCTGCCTCACTTTCCACTTTTCAGAGTCTTTTTCTGTTTTTTGCTGTACTATGTCCAGGCTTATTTAGTCTTAAGAGGGAAAACCTGGGAGGAATTGGGCTACTCCCATGTGAAGAAACTAGATGATACTATCAATCTTTTAAAATCTTTAAATTTTATGAAAGAACTCTTACAATGAGAAGTAGATTTGTAATATAAAATATAGAACCAAAACTTATAGGTGAAATGTATATAATAAGACAAGAAGTCTTACTAAATAAGGACCATGACAAACTGAAAAATGTATACATGCCTAAGGGCATTTAGATTCCGAACTGTGAAACCACCAGGATAGTCAAATGAAATCCAATCTGGCCTCGGAATCCTACGTTTGAATTCTAAGAGAATGTGTAGTTCTTAGGCTCAGTTTCTCTTTTTTTCTCCTCCCTCAATTATACCTTGATTTTATCACCAAAGATGAACTTCCTCAACTTCCCATTTCCTTTTTGCCCCAAGAATAATCGCCAGTGGTGCTTGCAGCTGCAGCGTATACCATGAGAAAACTCATGGATTTCAGTCCTAACCTTACCTTCAAAGTTTGCTTTTATTATTACTTTATTATTATTTTAGCATCACTCTAGTATATCCACTTTGGAAACAAAAGACATCATTCTATTTATAGCATTCTGTTTTTAGTAATGGTATTTCCTTTTACAAAATATAGTAAATCTTGATCACTGAAAACATCACGTCCTAGAAAAAGTAACATTCCTACGCATGATGTTAGTTCTGCGGTGAACTTATTGCACTGAAATGGTGTGAAAAGAAGGAGGTGATAAGCTATCGACATTCCACAAAGATACTTTGATTGAAGTGGGCAACAGAAATGGAAAGAAGACTAAGAAGCCATGTGCCATTGTGGATTATAACAAGAATATGAGAGGAGTGGACTAGGCTGATCACTTATCCAACTGAGCACAAAGGCACAAGGTTTGGTATAATTCTTTCTCCCCATTCTAAACATCACAGTGCTGAATCCTGCATCCTGTTCAAGAAAGACAATCCTGAGCACACGATTAACCATGTCAACTTCAGACTGATATTGATTGAAAGAATGCTGGAAAAGCATTACAAACCATGGCAGCAGCATCTTTGAGGTCATCTGTGCTGTGATGATGTCACACCTTTTTGCCTGTCTGGAAGACAATTCCCCAAGAACATATCACCACCAGGGAAACAGAATCTAGCTGGTGGCTGCAAAGTTTGCTGCTCGCACAACAACAAGGATGGCAAGATCTGGAGAGAAGTGCAATATTTTTTGTGCAGGATGTGATATTCCTCTTTGTGTTGTTCCATGCTTTATTATTTATTTATTTTTATTTATTATTTTGCATTAGTTTAGAAAAAAACACACTTTTAGCATGCTCATATTTTTCCTTGGGCTTGAGTCTAATAATAAAAAGGTGTAATTAATTCTTGATTCATTCTCTACATATCTTTTATTTGTTCATCAAATGCAGGAAGGAAAATTGCTTAATTGGGCATAGGGTCTTAGTGTCTTCTGTGAAATTAAAGACTGGAATAGATAGATGATCTTTCAGAACCCTTAAAATTCTAAGATCCCATGAAATATTTATTTTTAAATGGTGCTAAAATCAACCATTGACATCACATAAAATGGATTTCTATTCTTTTCCCAGCCATGACTATCAGGGGATCTCCAGCCTGTTGGTGTACCAAAGCTCCCCAGTCAGCATGCTTTCTAGAGTACTGTGTGTACTGTGGGTGGGTGAGTCAACCCCTGTGCTGAGATATTGACTCCATTAGCACTTCAAAGTTTACAGGGCTGATGATGTGTGCTATAAATCTCTTCTACGTACCCCAATATGACCTATATTATCACAGGATATTTTGTTGATGGTGATGGTGATTAGTATTAAAAATCCACCTGGAAAATTTCTATTTTCTACCTAGTGAGTTTAGTAGAATGATATTATTAGTAGTATTACCATATTGGGACCATGTCTACCATCTTATGACTGTAGTTTTGTCACACTTTATGTTATTTTTAAAAATTATTTTTTTCTTTTTAAAGATCGAGTCTTGCTCTGTCACCCAAGCTAAAGTGCAGTGGCATGATCATGGCTACCTGTAGCCTCAAATTCCTGTGTTCAAATGACCCTCCCACCTCAGCTTTCTGAGTAGCTGGGACTACATGTGTACACTGCCATGCCCGAGTAATTTTTTGTTGTTTTTAGTTGAGATGGGGTCTTGCTATGCTGCCCAGGCTGTTCTCGAACTCCTGGGATCACGCGATTTTCCTACCTCAGATTCCCAAAGTGTTGGGATTACAGGTATGAGCTATTGCAGCCAGCCTAAAATTCTTCATTAAAAAAATTTTTTTAATCTTTTGCACTTCCATTTGTTAGAATTCTATTTCATTTTAATGTTCAAACTTAAAATTTGCCCATGCCAATTTAACATAATTAAATCCACATCTTAACCCCATCCTTAGCATTTAACTTAGATATTGACAATCATTATTTTATATGAACAATGTTAGTTCACCTCAAATGTTTACCAATTTTCTTTGCTCACCATTCTGTCTTATGCTCCAAACCCTGATTTGGGAAAATTTCCTTTTTCTTAAAAGTATATTCTTTAGAATTTTCTTTTCTGAAAGTCAGTTTGTGGTAACCTCTCTAAGTTTGCATTTCTTTTTTTAAAAAGCCTTATTTTACATTATCTTAAAATATAATTTTGCTAAATACACACTCCTCTAATCATGTTATTTTGGTCTTTTTATATTGTAATCACATAAATATATTACTGTCTCATTTTATCTTCTTTGTCTCTGAAACAATGATTTATAGTCACCATTTTGTTAGTTTTATTTTGAATTGTGAGAATTTCTTTAGCTCTACACTTCAGTTCATTTAAGTATCCTACAATTTCTTCTGTCTGCAACTGTGGCTGACCAGGTGGCAGTCATGATTTAGTTTCATTGTCTGACAACTTATGGTATCACCAAGTAAGCAGCAGCAGAACTAACAGAATGGACATCAGTAGATTGGAAGAGAACCCTAAGAACAAAGGTGGAGCAGCCTTTGAAAAATACCAGGTTAAAATTCTCATGAAGACACTCCAGAAATGATAGTGGGACATTTTTGATGATTCAGAAAAAAGTATGAAAACCGATGGCTCTAAGTTGATAAGTGATTCAGAAGGATTGAATTATAAATAAGAACAAGGCTAGGATTTTGTAAACCAATTTATTTCATCTATATTTTCCTTCTTAGGTAAGCACGCTAGTGATGGGTGACAAAAATGTATGTCTAAATACGTATAAAAAGACTCCATCAATGAGTATAAAATAAAATTTTTTTCTTGCTGGGCACGGTTGCACATGCCTTTAATCCCAGCACTTTGGGAGGCTGAAGTGGGCAGATCACGAGGTCAGGAGTTCAAGACCAGCCTGGCCAAGATGGTGAAACCCCGTCTGTACTAAAAATACAAAAATTAGCAGGGCATGGTGGCAGATGCCTGTAATCCCAGCTACTCGGGAGGCTGAGGCAGAAAACTGCTTGAATCCAGGAGGCAGAGGTTGCGGTAAGCCGAGATTGCACCACTGCACTCCAGTGTGGGTGACAGAGCGAGACTCCATCTCAGAACACACACACACACACACACACACACACACACACTTTATTTCTTAATTATACATAACATAATGGTGCATTTACAATTAAAGGCATCTTAGACATGAAGTAATACAGAATCACTTCTACACTGATAGAATTGCTCATGTCCTTCCAGACCGAATACCATTCTCTTGAAAATGTTGTATGCCTTCCAGTAGTTTTCTTATCTGACATCCATACACCATCTTTTAAAATATGCTAATATCATTGATTCTATTGTAGTTGAGTTATTTTTCCTGTGAGTTGGGAAGACAGAATTTGCCTTCCCATTTTTTGCTGATTCAATTGGTTGGATTCTCAGAACGTTGTTGTTCCATCCAATTTTAATGATTATTGCTGCAAACTGAAGTCCATTCAAAAGAAAGTTGAGTGTGCTTAATATTCAGTGTGACACATGCACACACACACACACACATATATATATATGCAAAAAGAGGGAAGAAGAGAAAAAGAGGGGTGGAGCTAGAGAGAGAGAGTTGTACTGGTGATGTGAGATATTGATCTCAAATCTAGACCTAGATATTAATTTCCTTAAACCTAAGAAGAAGCAACACATTTCAATTATTGAAAATTTTTGTAATAACAGAACCATGAGCTTGTTTATTCTGTATTCTCTTGTTAGCAAAAATTGCTACTTAATAACGAACACAGGTTTCCCAATCCTCACTGTCAATCAGATTTCATGATATTATCCTTTATAGCTTTATAGATAATTGGCCTAACTAAAGAAGAAACCGTCCTTATTGCTTAAATTATTGTTTGAATGAAGGCTGAGTCTTTAGAGATCTAGATTTATTGTCCATGAAGTTAAGAATATCTGTGTATCAGGTGATTTCAGCTCCCAAGATAAAAGAAAAACCTGCTTGCACATTGAACAATCAGTCACTGCGTATTTACTTGCAGTGTGATACACAAGGCACTGAGTACTAGGCATCTGAAAATCAGTAAGATAAAGCAGTTGCCCACAAGTATATAATGCAGACATATTTACAGTAACAGTACAACGATGTCAGTTAGTAAGTTCAGCTGCAAGTAATGGAAGTAAATTTCAAGGGCTTAAACAAACATACAAAATAAATAAGTTCTTTTTTTCCTCACTAATCAAGAAGTAAATAGCTGGTGTTGCGGTCAAGGACCTATGTTCTTTTTATATTCTTTGAAGTACTAAGCATGTTCTTCTTATACTTCTGACCTTACAATTATAAGATGACTGCTGTATATTTCAACTAGGACCAATTATCCACAAAGGGAAAAACATGGTAGGGAGAAAACAGGAAGGAGTGGGACCTATATCAGAAAGACTTCCTGTGTCACTGTCAACTTTTCTCTCATTTCGCAAAAACTGGGTGGCACACTCCTCTGATTGTAAGGGCATCTGAAGGAAAGGATTATATAACTGAACATACTGCTAACGAAGACAAAACCTGGGGAATTTTTTAGAAGGAATATTGTGGACAGGAGATTGAGTAGGCAACTGGCAGAGGAAAGCAAAATAGAAAAACCAAAGTTATAAGAGAGGGATGCACCAACTGTGCCTGCAAAGCCTCCAGGGACTAAATGTTTCTCAAATATCCCCTAAGGTGTTCATCGTTGTTGATGCACTACGTACGACACATTAATTTGGAATTGCATGACTGTATTACTATCCTACACATAGATAATTTTAGATGACTTTATTCAGATCTCATAATTTGGTAAGTTCGTATCAGTTGTTCAAATGTAACTGTCTTTCCACGATGTTTAACTTTTAGTTTGTTCACTGGAAACAGACTTTTCTGGCACTCTCCACCATGTAACAAAAGCATGTTTAAATAAGACTAAAGAGAATTTTTGCAAATTCAAGTAGAACCGATTTATCTCCACCTGTCTGATATATGGAACCTATAAAAAAAAACCCATTTGATTATCTGGTCTGCCTGGCATCTTGCCTGTAGCTGCCATTATCTATGCCAAACATTTCCTGAACTTAACTACTCAAGCATTACATCACTAATAACAGAACAGACTCTCAAAGCAGCTGAGATGCAGATGGCCAGGTGTGCTTTAACATAGACCAAAGAATTAGCTAAAAATTCTGTTTTGAAAGAAAAGGATGAAAGAGAAGACAGCCATAAATCATTAAAGAGCCTCATCAAAAAGCCCCTTCATCTTTTCAAATTTGTTGCAAATACATTTTATCCATCTGTCAGTAGGCACTATCATTTTTGTAGCATTATAGCATTTTGTAGCAATTTATTTGTAATAAATTATTCACTTGACAATTAATTTTATACCACTGCATGCCTCCAAACATGGAAAGCACAAGAAACCCTATTTTAGAGTCTGGGCCATACAGATAATGAGGGTTTTGTCAACTATTTTATAATAAATCTGACTGCCCGCAGCAGTGGTTGGATCTATGCTATCTGTAAAACAAAAGCACTCAGGATATATGGTCATATTTGTAATAAATCTTATTTTCTAATTAATTTGAATACACATTTACATATATGTCTAGAACTTTTAGCATTATGAGGTAGGAAGTATTCTGTAAAATAATGCATAGACTCCTTTTGTGTTTATGTTCAAATAAAAGATTCAGAGTTATTTATAACTGATCACTCTGCAAGAATGTATTCAAGACCTATACTATCTAAGAGATGAGTCGTTGTCTGCCATTAAAAAGTTTGCTATAAGACTTTTTCATTAAATGGTTTTTCAGACAGGACTGGTGATCTGCTGCATTAATTAAAATTTCTTTACAGTATCTTGACCAAATAAAAAGTGATTTTTGTCTGACATACGAAATCCAAAGATTAATAGATCAGAGCTGGTTCAGTAGCTTCACAGTGTCCTCTATGCCCCAGACACCTTCTGTCTTTCCAAAACACCATTCTTAGTGTAGGCCTCTCATTCTCATAAAAGTCTCATGGCCATAAGATGACTGCCCCACTATTAGCTCCTGTCTGTATTGCTGGAGGTAGGAGAACATATCTAGACGGTCCTTATGGTTTCCTTATCAGGAAAGGAATACCAGCAGTTGAACCTTTTTTTGGAAAGGAAACTAGGAATGTAGTTTTCCTTTGTGTTACTTGGTCACAAACTGTGAATAAAAGGTTCTTTCCATAAGCAAAATCAAAAGAATGAATATCATTAAGTCAATTAGCAGAGTCTGTCACAATAATTTATAAATTTTCATTACATTAATGTTTGCCTCATCAAATAACAAAATCTCAGCAAAGTTAGTTTAATGATTGAATTGGTTTTTATTAGCAATTTATGAACCAGTCAGCATCCTATCTGTAAAACAGAAAATGTTCAATGAGCTAAGCATAGGAGGTGAGCTTTATACGTAGAAAAGGTTGAAAAAAGCAGAAACAAAAAAATAAGTGGATTTTAAGCAGATAGGACTTTTTTTATGATGGAGAGGACTCTTTTTTCAGCTCAGCTTGACTGGGCCCTTTCTGATTATTTGCTGTGATTTTCCTGTTTTTTGGTTTTTAAAAAATGTCTCATTTCAAAGTTCAGTTTGATTACGTGGCACCTAGAATGAGTGAATTCATTCTGGTTTGATCTGGTGTATTGGGGCCTAGTGCAGGAATGCGGTTCAAAATGATAGACTCCCATAAACGTTATTTAATATACTACATTCTGAAATACATAAACCATTTTAATTTATTTTACTTACAAAATTATTTTACTGAAAAATCAGGCCGGGCGTGGTGGCTCACGCCTGTAATCCCAACACTTTGGGAGGCCGAGGTGGGCGGATCACGAGGTCAAGAGATAGAGACCATCCTGGCCAACATGGTGAAATCCCATCTCTACTAAACACACAAAACTTAGCTGGGCGTGTTGGTGGGCGCCTGTAGTCCCAGCTACATGGGAGGCTGAGGCAGGAGAATCGCTTGAACCCAGGAGGCAGAAGTTGCAGTGAGCCAAGATTGTGCCATTGCACTCCAGCCTGGTGACAGAGCAAGACTCCGTCTCAAAAAAAAAAAAGATTCCATAATTACTGATTTCTCTTTTCTAAGAAGGAAGTGGTTTTGCATTTGGAAATGGGATTATTGAGTAAATATAATCTCTTCAGGGATTCATTCTCAAGACAGTAGCAATTTTTAGTAAAAATTTTGCAAAATAATTTTCTTAATCGTTCTTCTAAAAAGGTAAAATGCAATCACATAACTAACAAAGTATAACAATATGTATGCAATACCAGATGTAACAAGATGCAATGCTGGAAACCACCTCCTATATTTATTTTTGATCATTATTTATGTCAAATTTTTTTTTTCTGGACCAGAGAAATCATCTTTCTCATTAATGGGTGTTTAAAGGTTAGATAAAATGTATTTTGTTTTGTATTCCATAAAACGTTGGTTGAAAAACCTCAATTTTAATCTGCCTACAGTTCAATTACAAAAGTGATATCTATAGCTACATTAAGCATAAGATTACTTTTTCTGACTTAATTGCTTTCTGAATTATGCTAGAAGCCACTTCCAAAATCAGACAGCTGTAAGAGACAAACTTCCCGGCTTGATAAATTTTGCATAACGTGTGTGTGTGTGTGTGTGTGTGTGTGTGTGTGTGTGGCAGAGAAACTAATTTCCACATTAGTTGATTTCCATCATTAATATCTCTTTTACTAGAATGTCTACGAAAAGGTGATTTTGAAAGATGAAAATATATAATATTTTCAGTCTCAAGAATTATTGACTTTCTTAAGGAAAAATAAAACAGACAAAACAGTTGTGCAGTATCCAGGAAGGGTATCTCCCAAAGCCCGCTTTAGTTGCAACATTGCAGAATAATAGATCAAAAAATAAATAAATAAAAAGGAAAGAAGGTGGGATTGCACAAATCCAATGACTATAGGGGACAGTGGACAAGAATTTCTTTTATAGAGCAAAATTAGCTGGAAAACTTCATGGCAAGAGTGAGAAGTCTGGTAAGTCTGTCTAATGTGAATTTAATAATTGCTATGAGTCAGTGACTCCTCAATTTCCCATTATTCCTTCTTCTTATTTTACCCTGTTTTATCTCTTAAGTTTTAAATGGTGCATGTAATTTGCTTTTTAGCATGTGGCAAGGACTGGGCCTCAACTGAGAATGTGAACTACATGCTGAATGCAATGTGAGTTTTGAAAAGATTCTTCCTTGGTAGGGAATAGGTGTGGTCTCTTTATAAAAGTAGGTTGTGTGTGGATATTGGTCTTCATATGTAAGGCAGTATGTAAACATTCCAAATAAGCACAGCCAGCTCCAAAGCCCATGTTACAGTGGAGAATCAGGCAGAGGCAATGTAGGTAAAGAAAAGACAGAACAGCAGTAAAATACATATAAATCAACCCCAGAAAGAGAAGGGGTAATCTGACTTGGCAGATCAGAACACTTGCTTCTTGAAAAGTGAAAACTGAGCTTTAAAGGGTGTGGGATCAGAGGGAAGATATGCTACAATAGAGAAAAGGAATTTTTTTTAAATATGGATTTTAAAGATGTTTAGATTTATAAGGAGACTACTATCTCTTCATGAGCCACCATAATTCTACAGAAAGTGAAGATGTACAAGTAAGAGAAACCTAAACTGGCTTGAGCAAAATGGAAGACTTATAAGAAGTAAAAGGAAAATTGGATAGCATCTCTTTAGTTGAAAAATAGAAAAAAAACCTGTTTTAAAGAAATGTGTTAGGTTCTAAGAAATAAGAATTCTTGGTGTTTCAATAAATTAAAAGAAAATGGGGAAGTCAGAAGGGATAGAGAGTATTCAGCTCAGATACTGAAGGACCGTGTAAAGAATTAGAAATTTTATGCAAAAGAATTGGAAAACCATTGGTGTATGATATGGTTTGGCTGTGTTCCTACCTAAATCTCATCTTGAGTTGTAACTCCCACAATTCCCATGTGTCATGGGAGGGACCCAGTTGGGGGCAATTGAATAATAGGATCAGGTCTTTCTTGTGCTATTCTCATGATAGTGAATAAGTCTCATGAGAGCTGATGGTTTTATAAAGAGGAGTTCTCCTACACGAGCTCTCTCTCTCTGCCTGCCACCATCCATGTAAGACACAACTTGCTCCTCTTTGCCTTCTGCCATGGTCGTGAGGCCTCCCCAGCCACATGGAGTTGTGAGTCCATTAAACTTCTTTTCATTTATAAATTACTCAGTCTCATGTATATCTTTATCAGCAGTATGAAAATGGACTAATACAGTAAATTGGTACCGGTAGAATGGAGTGCTGCTGTAAAGATACCTGAAAATGTGGAAGCAACTTTGGAACAAGGTAACAGGCAGAGGTTGGAACAGTTTGGAGGGCTCAGAAGAAGACAGGAAAATGTGGGAAAGTTTGGAACTGCCTAGAGACTTGTTGAATGGCTTTGACCAAAATGCTGATAGTGACATAGACAATGAAATCTAGTCTGAGGTGGTCTCAGATGGAGATGAGGAACTTTTTGGGAACTGGAGTATTCTTGTTATTCTTTAACAAAGAGACTGGTGGCATTTTGCCCCTGTCCTAGAGATTTGTGGAACTTTGAACTTGAGGGAGGTGATTTAGGGTATCTGGTGATTAAAATTTCTCAGCAGCAAAGCATTCAAGAGGCAACTTGGTGACGTTAAAAGCATTCACTTTTAAAAGGAAAACAGAGCATGAAAGTTCAGAGAATTTGCAGCCTGATTGCATTAGAAAAGAAAACGCCATTTTCTGAGGAAAAATTTAAGCTGGCTGCAGAAATTTGCATAAGTAACAGGGAACCAAATGTTATTCACCAAGACAATGGGGAAATTGTCTCCAGGGCATGTCAGAGGTCTTCATGGCAGCCCCTTCCATCACAGGCCCAGAGAAGAAGGTGTAGGAAGAAAAAGTGGTTACCTGGGCCAGGCCCACAGCTCCCCTGCTGTGTGCAGTCTAGGGACTTGCTGCCCTGCATACCAGCCACTCTAGCCATGCCTAAAAGGGGCCAAGCTACAGCTTGGGCTGTGGCTTCAGAGGGTGCAAGCCCCAAGCCTTGGCAGCGTCCATGTAGTGTTGAGCCTGCGGGTGCACAGAAGTCAAGAAATGAGGTTTGGGAACCTCCACCTAGATTTCACAGGATGTATGGAAGCACCTGTCAGGCAGAGGTTTGCTGCAGGGATGAGGCACTCATAAAGAACCTGTGCAAGGGCAGTGTGGAAGGGAAATATAGGGTCACAGCCCCACACAGAATCCCCACTGGGGCACTGCCCAGTGGAGCTGTGAGAAGAGGGCCACCATCCTCCAGACCCCAGAATGGTAGGTCCACCTACAACTTGTACTGTGTGCCTGAAAAAGGTGCAGACAGTAAACACCAGCATGTGAAAGCAGCCAGGAGGGGTGCTGTACCCTACAAAGCCACAGGGGAGGAGCTGCCCAAGACCATGGCAACTCACCTCTTGCATCAGTGTGACCTGGATGTGAGACATGGAATCAAAAGAGATTATTTTAGAGGTTTAAGATTTGACAACTGCCCAGCTGGATTTCAGACTTGCATGGGGCTTGTAGCCCATTTGTGTTGGCCAATTTCTCCCATTTGGGAAAACTGTATTTACCCAATACCTGTACCCCCATTGTATCTAGGAAGTAACTAGCTTGCTTTTGATTTTACAGGTTCATAGACAGAAGGGATTTGCCTTGCTGCAGATGAGACTTTCGACTGTGGACTTTTGGGTTATTGTTGAAACGAGTTAAGACTTTGGGGGACTGTTGGGAAGGCATGATTGGCTTTGAAATGTGAAAACATGAGATTTGGGAGGGGCTGGAGTGGAATGATATCATTTGGCTGTGTCCCCACCCAAATATCATCTTGAATTGTAACTCCCACAATTCCCATGTGTCATGGGACAGACCCAGTGGGAGGTAATTGAATAATAGGAGCAGAGCAGGTCTTTTTTGTGCTGTTCTTGTGATAGTGACTAAGTCTCACGATATCTGATCATTTTATAAAGAGAATTTTCCCTACACAAGCTCTCTTTCTTTGCCTGTCCCCATCCATGTAAGATGTGACTTGCTCCTCTTTGCCTTACACCATAATCGTGATGCCTCCCAGCCATGTGGAGCTGTAAGCCCACTAAACCTCTTTTTCTTCCCAGTCTCAGGTATGTCTTTATCAGCAGCATAAAAATGGACTAATACATTGTATTTAAGCAGTACATTAGCACAAGGGTTGAAACACTCCAGCCCACTGGCTAAATAGAACCATCCACCCATTTTTGAAAAATTGGCAATATTTATTGATTTACATATTGTCTATGGCTGCTTCTGTGCTACAACAGCAGACTTGATAATTTGGTTTCCTGTGTCCCCACCCAAATCTCATCTTGTTCCCATAATTTATACATGTTGTAGGAGGGACCTGGTGGCACATAATTGAATCATGGAGTGGTTCCCCCATACTGTTCTCGTGGTAGTGAATAAGTCTCATGAAGTCTGGTGGTTTTACTAGGGAAAACCCCTTTCACTTCACCCTTATTCTCTCTTGCCACACCATGTAAGACAAGCCTTTTACCTTCCACCATGATTGTGAGGAGTCCCCAGCCACATGGAACTGAGTCCATTAAACCTCTTTTTCTTTATAAATTACCCAGTCTTGCATAGGTCTTTATCAGCAGCACGAAAATGGACTAATACAGTAAATTGATACTGGTAGAGTGAGGTGCTACTGTAAAGATACCTGAAAATGTGAAAGCGACTTTGTACTGGGGTAACAGGCAGAGGTTGAAAGCGTTCAGAGGGCTCAGAATAAGACAGGAAAATGTGGGAAAGTTTGGAACTGCCTAGAGACTTGTTGAATCACTTTGACCAAAATGCTGATAATGATATAGACAATGAAATCCAAGCTGAAGTGGTCTCAGATGGAGATGAGGAACTTTTTGGGAACTGGAGTAAAAGTGATTCTTGCTATGTTTCAGCAAAGACACTGGTGACATTTTGCCCTGCCCTAGAGATTTGTGGAACTTTGAAGTTAAGGGAGATGTTTTAGGGTATCTGGTGAATGAAATTTCTAAGCATCAAAGCATTTCAGAGGTAACTCAGGTGCTGTTAAAGGCATACTGTTTTAAAAGGAAAACAGAACATAAAAGTTCAGAAAATTTGCAACCTGATGATGCAGTAGAAAAGAAAAATCGATTTTCTTAGAAGAAATTCTGGCCAGCTGCAGAAATTTGCCTAAGTAACAGGGGGCCAAATGTTCATCACGAAGACACTGAGGAAAATGTCTCCAGGGCATGTCAGAGGTTTTCATGACAGCCCCTCTCATCACAGGTCCAGAGGCATAGGAGGAAAAAATGGTTTCTTGGGCCAAGCCCAGGGTCCCCCTGCTGTGTACAGCATAGGGGCTTTGTGCCCTGTGTCCCAGCCACTCTGGCTAAAAGGGGCCAGCTTATAGCTGGGGCCATGGTTTCAGAGGGTACAAGCTCTAAACCTTGCCAGCTTCCACATGGTGTTGAGCCTGCAGGTACGCAGAAGTCAAGAATTGAGGTTTGAAAACCTCCTCCTAGATTTCAAAGGATGTATGGAAATGCCTGGATGTCCAGGCAGAAGTATGCTGCAGGGACAGGACCCTCATGGAGAATTTCAGTTAGGGCAGTGCAGCAGGGAAATGTGGAGTGGGCACCCCCACGGAGTCCCCACTGGGGCGTTGCCCAGTGTAGCTGTGAGAAGAAGGCCACCATCTTCCAGACCCCAGAATGGTAGATCCAACAATAGCCTGCACCATGCACCTGAAAAAGCCGTGGACACTCAACATCAGCTTGTGAAAGCAGACAGGAGGAAGGCTGTACCCTGCGAAACCACAGGGGTGGGGCTGCCCAAGATCACAGAAACCCACCTCTTGCATCGGCATGAACTGGGTGCAAGACCAGGAGTCAAAGGAGATCATTTAGGAGCTTTAAGATTTGACTGCCCAGCTGGATTTCAGACTTGCATGGGCCCTGTAGCCCCTTTGTTTTGGTCAATTTCTCCCATTTGGAACAACCATATTTACCCAATGCATGTACCCCATTGTATCTAGGAGGTAACTAACTTGCTTGTGATTTTATAGGCTCATAAGCAGAAGGGACTTGCTTTGTCTCAGATGAGACTCTGGACTCTGGACTTTTGGGTTAATGCTGAAATGAGTTAAGACTTTGGGGGACTGTTGGGAAGGCATGATTGGTTTTGAAATGTGAAATGAAATTTGGGAGCAGCTGAGGTGGAATGATATGGTTTGGCTCTGTCTCCACCCAAATTTCATCTTAATTTTAGCTCCCATAATTCCCATGTATTGTGGGAGGGACCTGGTAGCACATAATTGAATTATGGCGTTGGTTTTCTCCATACTGTTCTTGTGGTAGTGAATAAGTCTCACAAGATCTGATGGTTTTATAAGGGGAAATCTCTTTCATTTTGCCATCATTCTCTCTTGCTACTGCCATGTAAGACATACCTTTCACCCTCCACCATGACTGTGGAGCCTCCCCAGCCACATGGAACTGTGAGTCCATTAAACCTCTTTTTCTTTATAAATTACCCAGTGTCAAGTATGTCTTTATCAGCAGCGTGAAAATGGACTAAAATAGTTGAGTAGTTACGACAGAAATCATATGACCTACAAAGCCTAAAATATTTACTACCTGACTCTTTAGAAAAAGTTTGCTGACTCTTTGATTCATATATATCTATTTTGAAAAGATCACTGTATTAGAAATATAAAGAAATATAAATTGCTGGCGGAGAAGCAAGAGGTCAGGCATAGAGACCAATTAGGAGACTGTGGTAGGTAAGGGACGACAAAGAACTGGATTAGGTTGGTAACAATAGATATGGAATTATGTGAAAAATAAGGTGACATCAGCTGAACCTTGTGATGAAGTGCAAATGGAGAATAAATGAAAATAAGGAGTTGAGGACGTTTTCTAGGTTTTTCTTTTGAAAAATGTAATAGATGGAGGTGATAAGATTAGTTCAGAGATGTTGGGTTTGAAGGGTCTATGAAATATGCACATAGAGATATTGAGACAGCAGTGGAATACATGGCCCTGCATTTCCAGGGATAGACAGATCTAGGCCGGGAGTCAAACACCAGTGAAAATTAAATATATAAGAATAGCTGAAAATCCAGGAAAAGTGTGTAGAGGGAGAAATAGGCAAAAGACCAGAATAACTTCACACTCAATAAAATTTTATTAATCTCCATGTGTTTGCATGAAATGCATATTTTGATGGGGTCAAGTTCTCGATTAAATGCTACTTTAGAAATCTGAAAATCCAACTTTTCACATACCTTACACTTTACTTGTTCATTCTTATCCCACTATGTTACAGCATGACTGTTCACTGAAATAAACTCAAACTGCATTAAAATAGTTTATAATTAAGATCATCTTCATTTCAGTTACTCTAAGTTAGTGTGAGTCAGTGTTTTACTCCTATAATTTATCTCATTAATTTTGAGAGTTTTACCCTGCAATATGATAGCTATTGTTTATTTAATGCTCACTCTCTATTCAGGCCCCTATCAAAGCAGTATGCAATCTGTCTCTGTATCCATGGGCTTTGCATCTGTGAATTCAACAAAACATTGATTGAAAATATTCAGGGAGAAAAAAAATGGATAGTTGCTTTCTACGGAACATGTACAGGATTTTTTAAAATTATTTTCTAAACAATTCAGTACAACAACTATTTACATAGCATTTACATTGTATTAGGTATTGTAAATAATCTGGAGATGATTCATGGTGTATAGAAAGATGTGCATAGGTTATATGAAAGTACTACACGAATGTATATATAAGGGGCTGAATATCTGTGAGTTTTGATATCCATGGGACATCCTAGAACCAATCCCCTGTGGATATTGATGGATGGCTGTATATATGGCTCTCATTTTATGTTAAACGACAGCCATATGGGGAGACTGAGGCTTGGAGAACTTGTCGAGGTAAAACATTTTGTAAGTGGTAGATCTGTAGTACCCTACCTCCAGAATCTTTACTCTTAACCTATCAGATACACAACCTTACTTCATTCACTTCCTCTAAGTCCTGTGCCTTCTATGTATTTACACCTTCAAGTGTGTCTTACAGAATTATTATAATGGAATATATATTCATTGTTGTGTGACAGAAATCATACAAGGCTAAGAGTGAAAAATCCAAATTTCAAAACAGTTTGTGATACATGCTTTGAACAATGATTTAATATTCCTGAACCTGCTTTCTAATATGTTAGAATATGTTAAAAATATGACTGACCTATCTTAATTAGAGGGTGTTTGAGATTAGGCATATGAAAAACAGTATATATGTGGAGGCACTCTGAAAATATGTATCATTGTTCAAATATTTATGCAAAATTGGTATTTTTTATGGACTTATCTCTGATGCAGGAGAATCAAGGCCTGAGAAAGAAAGATTAACCCATTTATGCCTGAAGTGGCAATTTTTTGAATTTTTGCAATCAGACCTTGAGCAGTAGGATATATGACCTTGAGCAGTAGGATATAAATAACTTCCACATGCTTAGCATTCCAATAATGGAACACCAGGCATATTAAGCAGCAGGCACGCAATTTATTTCTCTCTTCTTTCCAGAAGAAAACTTTGAAGAAAGAAAGAAAACAAGTGGCACAATCAAATCTTTTAAACATGCTGAAAACAGACCTCGTGTAAATAAACTAACATTTTCTAGCATGATAGTTCTTATTGATATAATACTCTTAGCAAATGACCCTGGTCTAGGAGTGCTTATGTTAATCAAACCAGGAATATGTGAATTTGTGGTGCATGGTTCTCTGCAAAATGTCATGGAAGCCATGTAAATATATTAATGTACAAAATGGAGATATTTCATAATCTAGATCAGCAGTGGACAAGCATTTTCTGTAAAGAAGCAGGTGGTATTTTTAGTTTTGTAGGTCATCCAGTCTCTGTTACAAATATCAGTTCTGCCACTGTAGTGCCAAATATGTCATACACTATATGGAAACAAACTAATGTGGCTATGTTTGAATAAAACTTTTTTTACAAAAAGAGGCAGTGGGCTGGATTTGGCTAAAATCCGAAAATTTGAATTTTCTTGGGTAACGAAAATGTGGTACACATACACCATGAAATACTATGCAGCCATAAAAAGACTGAGTTCATGTCCTCTACAGCAACATGGATAGAGCTGGAGGGCATTTTTATAAGTAAATTAACATAGGTACAGAAAATCAAATACCGCATGTTCTCATTTGTAAGTGGGAGTTAAATACTGAGTACACATGGACACAGAGAAGGGAACAATAGACTCTGGGGTTTGCTTGAGTGGGGAAGGTGAGAGGAAGGTAAGGATTACAAAGCTACCTATTGAGTGCTATGCTTATTACCTGGATGATGAAATAATCTGTACACCAAATCCCCAGGACATGCAATTTACCCATATAACAAACATGCACATGTATCCTCTTGAATGTAAAACAAAATTTGGAATTAAAAAAATTTAAAAAGTTTAAATTTTTGTTTAAATTAAAGAAACCAGACAACAGGCCTACTGATACTAATAGTTATGTTCATGGCAAGTATTGCATAATGTATAAAGCCATTGCTCAAATGAGTTTCATTTAAAGAGATTTATAATTTAATAATCTAACAGCAAATAAATGAAATCTTTTATTTTAGTAGAATACAGGATCTTTTACTAATTTAAATTTTTAAGAGCTATAGCACCCCTGCTCTTGATAATGTTCAAGAACTGGCAGCAAATTAGAGAACATTTCACTATATCACATAATTCTAAAGGAATGCTCATATATAAACATGAGATTTCTGATTGAAGCAGATTCATTTAAAATATGTAGGTCCTATAAGATGCACTTAAGATCCAGTCATAAATCATAGATGATATTTATACCACGGAGACAAAATAATAACACCAGGCATCTGAAATATTGTCTTTTAACAGACACTATTAACCTGTTATAATTTGTAGGAGAAATCATTCTCCTTCCCCAGTCTTCATCAGCAAAGAGGGAAGAATGAATCTAAAGTGCTATGGTCTGAGCATCCAGCATGATCATCTCTAGTTACTTATTCATAAAACTTATTTACATAGTAATCATGGTTTTCTATTTAATAACTCCTAAATTAAAAAAAAACTTTAAAATCAAAGGAGATGTATTTGTGTAGTCTAAAGAAAATATGAGCTGCTGCAATTTTTGTAATGAGGAAAACAGGAAGACATCTGGCAATGCATTCCAGCCTTAGGAGAATATCCCAGCATACACATTTTTGAATCAATGTGAGCTAAGCACATTATTAAGGCCCTTTATGAATCAACCACATACTTTATGTTAACTCTAGAGTTAACAGGGAAAGCAAATTCCTGCTAAAAGGCAATACAACTATAACAAAGCCTCTACTTCTAATTATAGCTTAAACAAAACCTTTACTTTTAAATTTAAAAATCATAATTATTAAATGTTCCCTGACAAAACCCTGGTAAAACACCCTCATTTTTGAAATGAAAACATTGTGTTAAACTTTTGTCATTTTGATTCATCCTCATACTCAAAATTTGTATTGAAATTGCTGGCAAAATCAACATGGGCCCAATGGAGACAATTGATGTGATATTTATCATCCATTATGGATTTAAAAATGCAGTAACAGGAAATATGAAATATTCTATCTGAGAAGAAAAGTTTACTGGTAGAGTTCATAGCTCCAAAAATATTCCTGGTAAGGGGTAAAAACAGTCAGTCATATATTCTCCTGTTCAGTTAGTTTTCCAGTTCCATAACAGAAATATGTAGCTGTTCCAGTATTATGGTCTAGATTAACTAGACTAATTTTATCAGACCTTAGTGTTGTAGAAAAAAACAGGTCCTTGTCACATGACCAGAAAAGATTAGGCTCACAGACACACAAGAAGGCGAGGAGTGAAATTTATTGGGCAAAAAGGAAAAACAACTCAGCAAAATGAGATGAAGCCTTGCTAACAGGCTCTTCACCTCACTGATTGAATCCCAGGTCCCCACCCAGGAACAGGAGAGGCCAGGGCCCTCTTCCCCTGCAAATGGCATGAACTTCCTGAGGCTCCATCCTAGTCCTCCCAGTGCACAGGCCAGTTGGAGATTCTCTGAGGAGCCCTTTTTACTGGGCTGTCTCATTAGCATTTTTATTTTTTCAAAAATATGAATCCCACATTAACTTCTAAGAAAAATTATTGTCCAAGTATTTTCTCTATTTCTCAAAATTAGTATTTTAAGGGCACTGCCAGGTGTTTAAATTATTAGAAAATAGGGGTTCAGTTACAGGTAGAATGGGGTAGATTAGGCAAGAAAGAATAGAAAAGCAGCCATATATAACCACTTCACTCTTTATCAACTAAGATATTTTCCAAGAGAAAATAGTCACTAGAGACTTGCAATATGGTTAGAGTATTTTCCTTAATGGTTTCAGGTGTCTGGACAAGACTAAAATAGTTATTTTTTTTTTCTAGTAAACTAGCACAGATACAGAAGCAGAAAAGAATTTGGAAGGGCTTTTTTTAAAATCTCTCTTTCTTAGCAAATAAGAATCTTTCCTTTCTCAGGAAAATATTAACTTTTTATACATAGCTCCAGGCAGAGAACAGTTATGAATGTCACCTCCCTTCTAGTGTAGCCAGCACTTATTCTCTTCAGTTAGAGCCTGAACTTGTTATATCTATAATTGTATTTAAGATGACTACATTTAAAAAGATTAAGAAACAAAATAAAGGGATTTGCACATAAGAGTACTTAAATAACAATTTAAAATACTGTTTTTTCTTTACTTTTGAAATTTCATTTTACATTAAGTCATATATGATTTATATAACTTATGAATTTACATTTTCCACATTTCAAGATAATGCCTTTGGTATTGTTGCAAACTGATAATATTTGATTTGGCCATTTATACTACTAAGTTCCTTTTAGTATATTTATTGCATCCAATAATAAAAGATGTGTAGATGTTCCAATATGACACTCACCAATAACAAGGACAACAAGTTATGTGAAAAGGATTTTCATGTAAACTGATACAAAAATAGTCCCGTTCTGCAAACTCAATGCATTCCCAATAATCTTCCCTTCTAAGCACTGAGACAATTATCTTGCATGAAAGATGTAATAAAAGCAGACGTAGAATTGTTCCACTGTCAGGATTAAGTCAGGTGACAGCATCCTGTGTAGGCTACTGAACAGAGAACTAGAAGCTTAACCAGCACCAGAATCATTCCTACAGAACAAATGCAAACAATTTCTCCATCCATTATGCTAATTAATAAGCCTATTGACACTGACTGCAGATAAACATCATCAAAAATTTTGGTTCTGAGCACCTCTGAATTGCTGAACTTTGAAGAGCATCTAACACTCTACACAAGATTTTGTATTCCAAATTAGGGAACATTAGGGGCTAACTAACCATTGCAAGGGTATAAATTAAAATGAACAAATTGAGATGTTTAAAAATAGTTACAGACAAGTTAGCAAGAACATAGAATGCAGATAAACTCAAATCATCATGAAAATTAATGTTTTGCATCCAGAGTACCTATTTGACCCCAATAATGTTGGATAAATGGCTTTTTTAAAATTTATTTTTATTCATTTTTTATTTTGTTATTATACTTTAAGTTTTAGGGTACATGTGCACAATGCGCAGGTTAGTTACATATGTATACATGTGCCATGTTGGTGTGCTGCACCCATTAACTCGTCATTTAACATTAGGTATATCTCCTAATGCTATCCCTCCCCCCACCCAGCCCACAACATGCCCCCATGTGTGATGTTCCCCTTCCTGTGTCCATGTGTTCTCATTGTTCAATTCCCACCTACGAGCGAGAACATGCAGTGTTTGGTTTTTTGTCCTTGCGATAGTTTGCTGAGAATGATGGTTTCCAGCTTCACCCATATCCCTACAAAAGACATGAACTCATCATTTTTTATGGCTGCATAGTATTCCAAGGTGTATATGTGCCACATTTTCTTAATCCAGTCTATCATTGTTGGACATTTGGATTGGTTCCAAGTCTTCGCTATTGTGAATAGTGCCACAATAAACATACGTGTGCATGTGTCTTTATAGCAGCATGATTTATAATCCTTTGGGTATATACCCAGTAATGGGATGGCTGGGTCGAATGGTATTTCTAGTTCTAGATCCCTGAGGAATTGCCACACTGACTTCCACAAGGGTTGAACTAGTTTACAGTCCCACCAACAGTGTAAAAGTGTTCTTATTTCTCCACATCCTCTCCAGCACCTGTTGTTTCCTGACTTTCTAATGATCACCATTCTAACTGGTGTGAGATGGTATCTCATTGTGGTTTTGATTTGCATTTCTCTGATGGCCAGTAATGATGAACATTTTTTCATGTGTCTTTTGGCTGCATAAATGTCTTCTTTTGAGCAGTGTCTGTTCATATCCTCTGATAAAGGGGATATCACTACAGATCCCACAGAAATACAAACTACCATCAGAGAATACTATAAACACCTCTACGCAAATAAACCAGAAAATCTAGAAGAAATGGATAAATTCCTCGACACATACACCCTCCCAAGACTAAAACAGGAAGAGGATGGCTTTATTAAATAAAGGTCTTGTGAAGTGTATTAGATTACCAGGCACATTCATTAATAGTTACATTTTCTGTTCATGTATGTGACTGATGATTTGTTTCCCTCCAATATCAGAATTTCTATAATCTTAGTTCAATTAAAAAAATTAAAGAGGTGGTGTTACCTAGTTATTGTGAACTAGGCAGGAAGACATGATAAAAGATTGTCAGAAAAAAACAACTTGAAAAATGTATATTCTGGCTGAAAAACGAAGCTTCATCTGAAATGCATACAGATTTACTCAACAATCAAGATATTTTATTCTGGGTCACTACCTTTGTGTAGTTGATATTACAAAAATTAAATGCATAAACACTTAACTGTCCCGAAAACAATGTGAACTGAACGGAAATATATGACAGAGTTAGGTCAAATTCAGATAGAATATAGAGAATTATTTCTCACCTTCTGTAACAGAATTTGAAATTTTAAAATATTTATGGTATTAAGGGTTTTTTTAATGAAAGCCATAAATATGACAACATTGGTGATAGAGAGGGGGATACAAAAATAGAGTAAAAAATACTTATTATCCAAATTTATTCCAATCTACTAATAGTAGGCTATGTAAATGAAGAAAAACTGACAAGTTAAGCTGTGTGTCTCAAAGCCTGATTTAACTAGATCAGAATTTGATAAAGATTTGTTATTCCATGATTATACTTTTTTGCCAAATTATGGGATCATATCTAGGCAGAAGAAATAGTAATACTTTCTGTACATTCTTGAAAAATAATATTTTCTTCTTCCTTTTATATGACAAACTTCTGAGAGGTTAGTGACAACATCATCTCAGAAATACAAAATCATCAGAGGATTTCATTATGTATAACTTAGAAGTAAATTCAATTAAGGTATCATTCAATCATGTAAATCAATTATCTAAAGTACCTTAATGATCTTTGATCACCACCTATTGATTCCAGATAATTTGTCATAAGCTTTTCTTGGATCCCAAGTACTAAATAGAGGTGGTTTAGTCTAAAGGGAAGGCAAAATAGGGAGTAACTGTTCAGCAGGTATAAAGTTTCAATTATACAAGATAAACAAGTTCCAGATATCTGTTGCACAACACTGTGCCTAAAAATTTTTAAGTGCACAATACAGTATTGTTAAGAGGGTAGATTTCATGTTAAGTCCTTTCACTATTAATACAATAATAATGACAAGAGAATCTGGACATTCTAACCGGATTAATGGCAAAATCAAGATGGTGGCACTGGAGACTCAAATTCAGTGACTCTTAAAAGTTCTTATGTGTTTGAAATAATCAATAATAAGCTTGGATTTGTGTTATACTAGCTTTTTATAATATAAAGGGGATCTGTTTTGTTAATAACAATACTCTGAATATGTGTTTCTTCTAAATATTTTTGTTTCTTCACATTCATTAGTTTCATTTTCATTACTTTTATGTCTAATTAATGTACATATTTGCATCTGTGACCAAGAGTTATTGTGTTTTAAATAGAACAGATTTTTATTTTAAGCCAAGAAATAATATATTTGGAGATAGTTTTGATGATTATGACTAAAAGAGTTTAGTGTGAATTGATTGGCTCACATTGTTTAAGAAGAACCCCTGATTATTTTAAAGCTGAGCTGAAATATGGATGTTGCTCTATTCTAGAGTTGTTTTCATGAAGTGTCCACTAGATTACTCATTATTTATAATATAAGAGTGTTAAATAGGCATATAGCGTATCCACTTAGTACATCTAACTTCAGGTAGATGATGCAAAAGTGGATGTTATTGTAACATTTACTATAATAAATATAGAATAAAAATAAATATTCTTTTCAGTAAAGAAAGCAACAAAATTATATTTGATATAATATATATGTATATGTATATTTAAAAGTGGGAAAATAAAACCTGCACCTAGGGGTTTATTTGTTATGACCCACCATCCTATCACTTAATTTCTTATTCAAAGCTGTCCTATTTATAAAGTGCAAATGACTAAACAAAGAAAGAAACAAATAGAAAGCAAAGGAGATAATACTGTCTCTCCTTTTGTGCTGCTGCTTAACATCTACACTAGGCATGAACATCTTCATGTTTATCTGTTTTATATAAAGGGGTTCTCCATGAAATTCTCAATGGCATACAAAGTATTTTATGAGTCACTACCATGGTGCTACATCTTACCTCTTGATTTTGTTCAAAAGCCAAAAACTATACATAGTACCCTTGGATGACTTCCTTTGTCATAAATTATTTCTAAAGTTATTTTACTATTTATTTATTCGTTTACTTAACATTTATTGAGCTTCAATTATAACAGAGGTTATCTGATATTTTGCATTCAATGAGTCCTGAGTCCTACCTAATTGCTTTCTCCCTTCCCTAGCAAAGATTTTAAAGCTTTTCCAATTCTACAATCAGGGCCTTGAGTAACAACAATCAGAATCTTCCACCACCTTCTCTGTGCACATGCATTCTTTTGTTTTTTGCTTTTTATTTTTAAATCATTTTAGGCATAGGAAAAAAAACAGCAAAAATAGAGATAATTCCCAGATACTCTTAACCCATTCTAATACTAACATTCTATATAACTATAATATTCAGAAGTAAGTAATTAACATAAATGACACTATTGTTAAGTAAACTACAGACCTTATTTGAATTTCATACAATATCCTTTTTCTGTTTCAGGATCAATTCAGGATCATACATTGCAGTTAGTTGTCATGTCTTGTTAGTCTGCCTTAGGCTGTTACACTTCCTATGTCTTTTCTTCCCTTTCATAACCTTGACACGTTTGAAGATCGTTGGTCAGTTATTTTGTAAAATGTTTCTCAGTTTGGGTTTTCAAATATTTTCTCATGATTAGTTTGAGGTGATATATTTTTTACAAGAATAATATAGAAGCAATGTGCTCTTCTCTGTGAATCACATCAGAAGCACATAATGTCAACGTCTTACTACTGCTGATGTTACCCTGGATCACTTCAAGATTTTTTGCTTCTTTGCCTGCAACTTACTATTTTTCCCTTTGTAAGTAACAAATATCTTGGGGGAGATACTTTGAGAATATGCAAATATACTTTTCCTTCTTAAACTTTTACCCTCAAATTTAACATCCATTGGTAGATTTTGTCTGCAGCAATTATTACCGTGGTGTTTGCTTAATGGTGATTTTCTCTCTCTCTCTCTCTCTCTCTCTCTCTCTCTCTCTCAAGACAGAACCTCATTCTGTCTCCTAGGCTGGAATGCAGTGGCACAATCTCAGCTCACTGCAGCCTCGACTTCCCAGGTTCAAGTGACCCTCCTGCCTCAGCCTCGCGAGTAGCTGGGACTACAGGCACATGCCACCACATCCAGCTAATTTTTGTATTTTTTGTAGAGATGAGTTTCGCCCTGTTGCCCAGGCTGGTCTCGAACTCCTGAGCTCAAGCAGTCCACCCCTCTTCAGCCTCCCAAAGCGTACAGGTGTAAGCCAGCACACCAGGCCTTTTCTCTTTTTTTTACTTGTATTATTTCCCTGTAAAGAAGAGCTGTCCCTTCTTCCCCATTTATTTATTCAATTATTTATAACAGTTTTAATTCATAAATATTAAATTTATTCTGTGGGGCATATTCCAACATTATCATTGTTTTGTGACTCAAATTGTTCCACCTTTGGATCTTAGGAGCTTTTTTAGGTTAGTTCCTTTTGAGATGCTCCCGTCCTCTTTGAGCACATCTCACTTTTTGGCACCACAATATATTCCAGGCTCATTTTATATTTTCCTGCTCTGATTTTCCTAGAATTAACTACTTCTCCAAGAATCCTTGATTCCTTTTATGGGGGAACAGTGGTTACAAACCAAGATCTGGGTGCTATGTGTGTTCATTGCTACTGCAGTATAATTGTTACTGGCTCCCCTTCACGAACAAAACTTGAAAGGATACCTTTGTATAACAAAACATGCACACACACATCTTTATTTCTTTATCTGTGTGTATGTGTGTGTATGCGTATGTGTATATGTCTGTGAGTCCACACTAATACATTGGATTCTAATTCAACACAGCATAGATCATTTAGCCTTCTCCTTCTTTTCCTTATTCCAACTTCATCTGAAAATTCAGATTCATCATTCACCATCAATGAAACTTAGCTATCATTATCTACAATACCTTTACTTATTTATGTAACTTTAGGGTATAATTAAAGTAATTTCAGAATTGCTAATCATACCACTGGATAAAGAAATTTATTGACGGGATTACAGTGCTTCCATACGGATCTTTTTTTCCTTAGTGTCACAGTAGCTAGTAAACAGTTAAGATATAATTTTCAGATTTACTTAGCCTATTTTTTTTCTTCCCTAGCCCCTGCAGCTTATTTGCCTTAGGGCTTCATCCTGAAGTCAAATCCTGTGCTATTTGATTTCAGGTTGGTTCAAGTACCCTGCTGTTCTCCAACTGGGACAGCCTTTATGTGAAAAGAGAAAAGCTGAGGGAACCCTCACCAGAGGCCCCTGGTGCTGCTTTAATAACAACTGTAGCTACCAAGTTGCCTTCAGCATCTTGGCAGAAATTTTTCTTATGGATGGTGAGCTGCAGGTGGGCTTGATAAGAAGAATGTAAATATGTTTCTAAGAATTCATTATTTCTTTACCTAGAAACTATTCCCTCACTACAATTGTAGTTAAATCTTGGGATATTCTCTCTCAAAGACAATGCCCTTTCTGTATTGATTTCTGTGAGCCTCTCTTACCTTTTTAGATGCCAATTCCTCCCTAAATGACAGCTTTGCCCTGAAACCTACCCTTTATATGAGGATGCTCAGTGAATACCTGTCAGTAACTACCGTGCCTCTGAGCACGCCTGGCCAACTAACTAAATCTTCCTACTGAGCAGTGTTTCTGCAGCTTGAGCTCAGGTGTATCTTTTCTAAGTATCTGAATATGCATGCTGCTCACCAGGCTCGATTTCAGCTTCAGTTTTCTTTCTGTCTCGCTTGCATAGGCTTTCCACCCCTTGTGAATTTTAAAACTAGTTCCATCTACAATGACATAAGAACATCACCCTCCTGCTCACTGGCAATAACCTTTGAAAATAACTTTCAAAGGTTATTGAAACTATTCAAAATAATCAAACTTTATTTCCTATCTTCCCCAATTCCCTCATCCTAGGTGATATGAGGAAGTAATTTTAAAGCTGAGTTAGCTGCAACCATGAGCAAAGAGGCTTGAGATAAAATCCAGTAATCACAGAGAGTCAGTGGAGATGGAGCACCCCTGGTAGGAAGAGCCCTGAGGACCCTATGCACTAATATTCTGTTAATAGCTACATTGAGGGCAGCTCTGAAAGAAAAATCATGAGAGTGAGGAACATGACCATCTGTTGAATAAAAAAGAGGACATGATCATATCTGCTCATTGATGAAACTGCTTCCTGATAGAATGAAGTGGTGAATACCATCATCTCCTCTTCCAACACTAGTGTTTTTCCTGAGTTTCTGTATTAAGCTCCTTGATTTTGGGGTGAAAGGGAGGCCTTCCTCCTACCAGCTAGGATCCAGAGAAAGCATCTCATCTATAGTGTCTCATGGAAGGTTCTGAGTTGATAAGAGACTCCTCTGGTATCCATGAAACAGAGGAAGGGCACTTCATCAAGTCTCTGTTGTAGGCTTTCTCTTTGACTCATTTGCCAATTTATACTTGACTCATTTGCCAATTCTCTTTGACTCATTTGCCAATTTATACTTAAGAGTCTAAAGATTATTTTTTTAGTACCTGTCCTTGATATTTACCTATATCAACAATTCTAATACACATTTTATTCACATTTTAATGTCTCCAAAATCTAGATAAATGTGCAAGTCAATGCCATCTTTCTTTCAAGAGGTATGTAAAATAAGGATGCATGTCAAAATAAAGTCATTTTACCTTTGAAGAGGCACAATAGCCTATTCAATATGCTCTCTTGGATGTATCAAAGGAAATTCAGACATAGTTGGTCCAAGATCAGCCTTACGATCCCCTCTTCAACTGTGATTATCCCCATCCAGTATTTCTTCTCCCAGTTAATGGCACTACTATAACTCCAATCAGGCAAGCCCTAAATCTGTAAGTCGTCCTTGACAGCTACCTCTTCCTCAGCCTTCACACCTATCCATCTCCTGTTACTAGCAGCTTTACCTGTTCAATACCTAATGTTGTCATTATTATTCCTAAGCGTTTTAGTTTTAAAACCACCCTTTGTTTTAATCAACTGTAGAGAATTAATCTACATTCATGCATTTGTTTTAAGTGTACAGATTGTTGAGTTTTGACAAATGCATGTAGTTAAGTAACTGTTACCATGATCAAGATAAAGAACATGTCTCACCACTGAAAAGATTGCTTTAGATCTATAGATTACTTTTACCTTCTAGAATTTAATGTGAATAAAATCATACAGTATGGACCTTCTTTCCTTTCTTTCCTTTCTTTTCTTTCTTTCCTTTCTTTCTTTCTTTCTCTCTTTGACAGAGTCTCACTCTGTCACCAGGTTGGAGTAGAGTGGCGTGATCTTGGCTCACTGAAACCTCTGCCTCCCAGGTTTAAGCAATTCAAACCTCCTGAGTAGCTGGGACTACAGGTGTGTGCCACCACGCCCATCTAATTTTTGTATTTTTAGTAGAGATAGGATTTCACCATGTTGGCCAGGATGGTCTTGATCTCTTGACCTCGTGATCCGCCTGCCTTGGTCTCCCAAAGTGCTAGGATTACAGGCATGAGCCACTGCTCCCAGTCTTGCACTTTTCTTTTTAAATTTTACTTTAATTTCCAGGATACAAGTGCAGAAATGGTAGGTTTGTTATATAGGTATATGTGTGCCATGGTGGTTTGCTGCACATATCAACCTGTCATCTAGGTATTAAGCCCTGCATGCATTAGCTATTTGTCCTAATGCTTTCCCTTCCCTTGCCCCCCACCCCTTGACTGGCCCCAGTATGTGTTGTTCCCCTCCCTGTGTTCATCTGTTTTCATTGTTTAATTCCCACTTATGAGTGATAACATGTGGTGTTTGATTTTCTGTTCCTGTGTTAGTTTGCCCAGAATGATGGCTTCCAGCTTCTGCCATGTCCCTGCAAAGGACATGATCTAATTCCTTTTTATGGCTGCATAGTATTCCTTGTTCTATATGTACCACATTTTTTTTAACACAGTCTTTCTTTGATGGGCTTTTGGGTTGGTTCCATGTCTTTGCTATTGCAAATCGTGCTCCAATAAACATACATGTGCATGTGTTTTATAGGAGAATAATTTATATTTTTGGGGGTATATACCCAGTAATGGGATTGCTGGGTCAAATGGTATTTCTGGTTCTAGATATTTGAAGAATAGCCACACTGTCTTTCACAATGGTTGAACTAATTTACATTCCCATCAACAGTGTAAAAGCATTCTAATTTCTCCACAGCCCTGCCAGCCTCCATTGTTTCTTGACTTTTTAATAATCACCATTCTGACTGAAATGAGATGGTATCTCACTGTGGTTTTGATTTGCATTTCTTTACTGATCAGTGATGTTGAGCTTTTTTTTCATATTTCTTGGCTGCATAAATATCTTCTCTTGAGAAGTGCATGTTCATATTCTTTGTCCACTTTTTGATGGAGTTGTTTTTTCTTATAAATTTGTGTAAGTTCCTTGTAGATTCTGGATATTAGACCTTTGTCAGGTGGGTAAAAATTGCAAAAATGTTCTCCATTCTGTAGGCTGCCTGTGCACTCTGATGACCATTGTTGTTTTTGCTGTTGTTTTTCCTGTGCAGAAGCTCTTTAGTTTAATTAGATTCCATTTGTCAATTTTGACTTTTGTTGGCATTGCTTTTGGCATTTTGGTCATGAAGTCTTTGCCCATGCCTGTGTCCTGAATGGTATTGCTTAGGTTTTCTTCTAGGGTTTTTATGGTGTTGGGCTTTATATTTAAGTCTTTAATCCATCTTGAGTTAATTTTTGTATAAGGTGTAAGGAAGAGGTCCAGTCACAGTTTTCTGCATATGGCTAGCCAGTTTTCTCAGCATCGTTTATTAAATAGAGAGTCATTTCCCCATTGCTTGTTTTTATCAGGATTGTTGAAAATCAGATGGTGGTAGATATCTAGTCTTATTTCTGAAATCTCTGTTCTGTTCCATTGGTCTATGCCTTGCTGTTTTGGTTACTGTTGCCTTGTAGTATAGTTTGAAGCCATGTAGTGTGATGCCATCAGCTTCAGTTCTTTTTTTTTTTTTTTTGTTCTGCTTAGGATTGTCTTGGCTATATGTGCTTTTTTTGGTTGCATATGAAATTTAAAGTAGTTTTTTCTATTCTGTGAAGAATGTCAATGGTAGTTTGATGGGAATAGCATTGAATCTACAAATTACTTTGGGCAGTATGGCCATTTTCACAGTATTGATTCTTCCTATACATGAATATGAAATGTTTTTCCATTTGTTTGTGTCCTCTCTGATTCCCTTGAGCAGTGGTTTGTAGTTTTCATTGAAGAAGTCTTTCGCATTCCTTGTTAGGTGTATTCCTAGGTATTTTATTCTCTTTGTAGCAATTGTGAATGGGAGTTCATTCATGATTTATCTCTCTACTTGTTTATTGTTGGTGTATAGGAATGCTTGTGATTTTTGCATATTGATTTTGTATCCTGAGAGTTTGCTGAAGTTGCTTATCAGCTTAAGGAGTTTTAGGGCTGAGAAGATAGGGTTTTCTAAATATAGGATCATGTTGTTTACAAAGAGAGACAATTTGACTTTCTCTCTTCCTATTTGAAGACACTTTATTCTTTTCTCTTGCCTGATTGCCCTGGCCAGAACTTCCAATACTATGTTGAATAACAGTGGGGAGAAAGGGCATCTTTGTCTTGTGCTGGTTTTCAAAGGGAATGCTTCCAGCTTTTGCCCATTCAGTGTGATATTGGCTGTGGGTTTGTCATAAATAGCTCTTATTATTTTGTGATATGTTCCATCAATACCTAGCTTATTGAGGGTTTTTAACATGAAGGGATGTTGAATTTTATCAAAGGGCTTTTCTGCATCTATTGAGATAATCATGTGGTTTTTGTCCTTGGTTCTGTTTATGTGATTGATTACAATTATTGATTTGCATATGTTGAACCAGCCTTGCATCCCAGGGATGAAGCTGACTTGATAGTGGTGGATAAGCCTTTTGATGTGCTGCTGGATTTTGTTTGCCAGTATTTTATTGAGGATTTTCATATCGATGTCCATCAGAGATATTGGCCTGAAGTTTTCTTTTTTGGTTATGTCTCTGCCATGTTTTGGTAGCAAGATGATGCTGGCATCATAAAATTAGACAGGAGTCCTTCCTTTTCAATTGTTGGAATCGTTTCAGAAGGAGTGGTATCAGCTCCTTTTTGTACCTCTGGTAGAATTCAGCTGTGAATCCATCAGGTCCTGGGCTTTTTTTGGTTGGTATTCTATTAATTACTGCCTCAATTTTAGAACTTGCTATTGGTCTATTCAAGGATTTGATTTCTTCCTGGTTTAGTCTTGGGAGGGTGTATATGTCTAGGGATTTATCCATTTCTTCTAGATTTTCTAGCCTATTTCCATAGAGGTTTTTATAGTATTCTCTGATGGTAGTTTGTATTTCTGTGAGGTTAGTAGTGATATCATCTTTATTACTTTTTATTGTGTTTATCTGATTCTTCTCTCTTTTCTTCTTTATTACTCTAGCTAGCAGTCTTTTTTTTTAATTCTTTCAAAAAATAAGATCCTGGATTTATTGATTTTTAAAGGATTTTCTGTGTCTCTGTTTCCTTCAGTTCTGCTCTTAGTTATTTCTTGTCTTTTGCTAGCTTTTAAATTTGTTCTAGCTTTTTAATTGTGATGTTAGAGTGTCAATTTGAGATCTTTCTCACTTCCTGATGAGGGCATTTATTGCTATAGATTTCCATCTTAACACTGCTTTAACTGTGTTCCAGAGATTCTGATATGTTGTCTCTTTGTTCTCTTTGGTTTCAAAGAACTTCTTGATTTTTGACTTAATTTCATTATTTACCCAGGATTCATTCAGGAGCAGGTTGTTCAATTTCCATGTAGTTGTGTGGTTTTTAGTGAGTTTCTTAATCTTGAGTTCTAATTTGATTGGACTGTAGTTTGAGAGACTGTTTGTTGTGATTTCAGTTCTTTTGCATTTGCTGAGGAGTATTTTACTTTCAATTATGTGGTCAATTTTAGAATAAGTGCCTTGTGGCACTGAGAACAATATATCTCCTGTTGATTTGGGGTGGAGAGTTCTGTAGATGTCTATTAGGTCTATTTGATCCAGAGCCGAGTTCAATGAATACCCTTGTTAATTTTCTGTCTTGTTGACCTGTCTAATACTGAGAGTGGGGTGTTGAAGTCTCCCACTATTACTGTGTGGGAGTCTAAGTCTTTTTGGTGGCCTCTAATAACTTGTTTTATAAATCTGGGTGCTCCTTTATTGGGTGTGTGTATATTTAAGATAGCTCTTCTTGTTGAATTGATCCCTTTACCATTATGTAATGCCCTTCTTTGTCTCGTTTGATTTTTGTTGGTTTAATGTCTCTTTTGCCAGAGACTAGGATTGCATCCCCTACTTTTTCTTTGCTTTCCATTTGCTTGGTAAATATTCCTTCATGATGTCTTGTAATTGGGTCATTTAGCCCATTTTCATTTAACATTAATATTATTATGTGTGAATTTGATCCTGTAATCATGATGCTATCTGGTTATTTTGCACACTGGTTGATATAGTTTCTGCCTAGTGTCCTTGGTCTTTATATTTTGGTATGTTTTTGCAGTGACTAGTACTGGCTTTTCCTTTCTATATTTAGTGCTTCCTTCAGGAGCTCTTGCAAGGCAGGCACGGTGGTGACGAAATCCCTCAGCATTTGCTTGTCTGGAAAGGATTTTATTTCTCCTTCACTTATGAAACTTAGTTTGGCTGGATATAAAATTCTGCATTGAAAATTCTTTTATTTAAGAATGTTGAATATTGACCCCCATTCTCTTCTGGCTTATAGGGTTTCTGCTAAGAGGTCTGCTGTTAGTCTGATGAGTTTCCCTTTGTATGTAAGCTGGCCTTTCTCTCTGGCTGCTCTTAACATTTTTTCCTTCATTTCAACCTTAGAAAATCTGATTATTATGTGTCTTGGGTTGATCTTCTCTTGGAGTATCTTAGTGGTGGTCTCCGTATTTCCTGAATTTGCATGTTGGCTTGTCTTGCTAGGTTGGGGAAGTTCTCCTAGATAATATCCTGAAGTGTGTTTTCCAACTTGGTTCCCTTCTCCCCATCTCTTTCAGGTACTCCAATCAATCATAAGTGTGATCTTTTTATACAGTCCTATATTTCTCAATGGTTTTGTTCATTCCTTTTCATTCTTTTTTCTCTAATCTTGCCTGCATGCCTTATTTCAGCAAGATGGTCTTCAAACTCTGATATCCTTTCTTCTGCTTTGTCGATTAGGCTATTGATACTGTTGTATACTTCACGAAGTTCTCATGTTGTGTTTTTCAGCTCCATTGGGTCATTTACATTCCTCTCTAAACTGGTTATTCTAGTTAGCAGCTCCTGTAACCTTTCATCAAGGTTCTTAGCTTCCTTACTTTGGGTTAGAACATGCTCCTTTAGCTCAATGGAGTTTGTTATTATTCACCTTCTGAAGTCTACTTCTGTCAATTTGTCCCTCTCATCCTCTGTCCAGTTCTGCACTCTTGATGGAAAGGTGTTGCATACACTTGGAGGAGAAGAGACACTCTGGCCATTTGGGTTTTCAGTGTTTTTCCGTTGATTCTTTCTCAACTTCATGAGTTTATCTAGTACCAATCTTTGAGGCTGCTGACCTTTGGATGGGATTTTTGTGGGGACTTTTTTGTTGATGCTGTCATTGTTGCTTTCTGTTTGTTTGTTTTTCTTGCAATCATCAGATCCCTCTTCTCTGGGGCTGCTGCAGTTTGCTGGGGGTTCATTTCAGGCCCTATTCACGTGGTTTGCTCCCACACCTGCAGATGTCACTCCAGGAGGCTGGAGAACAGCAAAGATGGGGGCCTATTGCTTCCTCTGGGATCTCTGACCTCGAGGGGCACCCATCTGATGCCAGTAGGAATGCTCCCCATAGGGTGTCTGACAACCCCTTTTGGAGGGTTTCACCCAGGTGGGTGATCTGTTTAACAAATCACTTTGTCCTTTGGTGGATGGGGTATGCTTTGCTGAGGGGAAACTCACTGGTCTGGGCTGCCTGGATTCCTCAGAACTAGCAGGAGGAAAGACTAAGTCTGCTCGTCCATGGAAACTTCAGCCACCTCTCCCCCTAGATGTTCAGGACCAAGGAGATCAGAGTTCTGTCCCTGAGCCCCTGGCTGGAGTTGGAGTTTCTGCAGGGAGGCCCCACCCAGTGAAAAGTGATGGGTCAGGATCAGGCCTGAAGAGGCACTGTCCGCAGTCTGTAACAGCTGGTGTGTTGGGCTGTGAGGGATACCTCTTGGGACCAAACCATCCAGCCTCCTTGACTCCAGCAGGGGAAAAGTGTGGCCTGGAGCTATAGAGAGGCATGTCACTCTTCCCCCGCCCCGGGAGCTTGGTGTGTTAGATAGTTATCAGTCCCCTTGTTGGTTGTCACCCCTCCCCCAAGGAGCTCCAATGGCTTAGACTGCAGCCACAGCTGTGGTGCTGGTCGCCCCTCCCCTCTGGGAGCTCAGCAAGCTTAAGCAGATTCTCGCTGAATGGCTGTTGAGAATCTGTTTGGGTCCGTGTTTAGGACCCTAGGCCCCGATGGCGTGGCCTCACAAGTGGAATCTTCTGATCCATGGATTGCACAGTTCCACGGAAAAAGCACGTTTTCCCGGGTTGGGTAGCACACTCACTCACCGCCTCCCTTGGCTGGGGGATGGGGGCTCCCCTGCCCCATATGGCTCTCAGGTGGGCTGCCACACCACACTGCTCTTCTTTCCTCCCTGTGGGTCACACCAGCCACCTAGTCAGTCCTGATGACAGAATCTGGATACCTAGGTTGCCGGTGCAAGATTCACACGCTGTTACGGTTCTTTTTGATGGGAGCCTGTGATCTCCCCTTGCTTCTAGTCGGCCATATTGGCCCCGCCCCTCAGCATGGACTTTTATGCATCTGGTTTCCTTTACTCAGCATGATATTCTTGAGATTCATTACATTGCAGCATATATCAGCAGTTTCTTTCCTTTTACTTCTGAGTAATATTCTATTATGTGTCCATATCACAGATTGTGTTTATTTATTCACCTAGTAATGGACATTTGGATTGTTTTAGTTTTTTGCTGTTAGGAATAATGTTGATATAAACTTTTATGAATAACTCCGTGTGTGAGCATATGTTCTCAATCTCATGTTTACATACCTAGAGATGGAATTTCTGGGTCATATTGTGGTTGTATGTTTAACTTTAAAATAAACTGTCAAACTGTTTTTTTAAGTGATTATACAAAATCATTCTCTTTTGAAATATATTTTATGTCATCATTTTGTTCCTTTTTTTCCCAACTGTTAATCGTTTAGCTCTATCAAACCCTCACTTTTCAACGTCTTTTTCTATTATCAAAGTTCTCCAACACCACTTCCACAGACTTCATCAGAGTCTGTATTTTTTGCAAGATGAAAAAATTTACCCTGAATTTAATTCATTTGTTTGATATTCCCAGATATTTAAAACACATAAAATTAGGAGCTGACTATCAAGAATTTTGACCCAATAGATCTACTAATAAAGAGTTTGACTTTTGGTTTCGCCATTGATAACTCCTTTGTTCCTCCCATTTCCCTTTCGCTTTTGCCCCACATCTGAGTAAGTCAATAGTTACATCTATACCCTTCCTGTCTCGGTTTCACAGGAAAGTTCAAACCACTATGCAAACTCCATCCTGTATGTGGAAACCCTAACATGTATACCCCCTGTTAGCCACAGTAAAAACCAAAGCCAATATACCAACTCCTTCATTAACACGGTTCTGAACCAACTTATACTAATTCTCTCCGTAGAAGTCACTTGTGTAATAAAATTTTTCTCAAATTTCCTTGGTATGTGGTATTAGTCTCAACACTCAAACCACTGAGATAGTCTACAATATAATGTTTTCACAGGAAGGCCAAAAGCATCTAGGAGCTAGAGTTAAACTCAGGAGGAATGTTTCAGTATAGAATAAAAGTATGTCCAACTCCTGTCTTTGTGTTATGACAACATTTTTTTTTTTTGGCATTTGCACGACTTTAGTAATACCAAATAATTATTTGTATTTATTTTCTATTTCAAAAGAAATTTTCTGGGTAAATAAGCCATAATGTGAATTCCCATGAATTGAAAGTGGAAGAAATACAAGAAGGGGCATGCTTGATAATAAATGGTAAGAAACTTGGAGAAAAAAGTAGCTAAACATACGAGAATATAAAGATAATTAAGATCAGAAGTCTTTTGAGCAAAGAAAAGTTACATAAGCCAGTGCAACTTAAAGTGTAGTTCATAAACCATTATCAACTCTGAGTTTGTTAGAAATGCAAATCCATAGGCCCCACCAGCTCCACTGAATCAGAATCTTGGGAATGAGGTCCAGTAACCTGTGTTTTATCCAGCTCTCTTGATGATTCTGTTGCATGCAAAATATTAAGAACTGCCACAACAGCATAAAAAGCAATTGATTGGCTGAGAGTTGCAAGCGATAACGCCTTTGCACACAAGAGGTTTATGTCTCCATAGGCATTCTTTCAAAATATGATAGATCTCATAAAAGCCGTCAAAGAAAATAAACTATGTAAATGAGGCATTAAGAAGAAAGAAATTTAATACCTATATATTAAGGATCAGAGAAAGTCAACAAGGGATATTTATGTACACACTTACTTCTGGAGTGGAAATTTCTAAAAAAGTATTTGTACAAGTGAATAACAGTGATTATTAAAAGTTGGAAGGGAGGATAATAGACTAATCAGCATGAAAGTAGATTTTTTTATTTTTTTATTTTTTTATTATTATTATACTTTAAGTTTTAGAGTACATGTGCACAACGTGCAGGTTTGTTACATATGTATACATGTGCCATGTTGGTGTGCTGCATCCATCAACTCATCATTTTAAAATCAAGTAGTTTAAATGTTTTAAAACCAGTCTATGTATATATTGCTTTCTTACTACAAATATTAAATCCTGAATTATACATTTTCTTTTCTATTTCCACAGCCATTATCTTGGTCCAAGCCAACATAACTCTTGCCTGATTCCTGCCATGGTATCCAAATTAGTTTTATCAATTCCACCTTCACTCTTTTCCAATCCATTTTCCACACTGCAGTCAGTGAGAATTATATCATGCCAATTCCTCACTTATAACCCTTCCAAATTATACCGTTATATGTAACACAAAATCAAAACTTTTTACCATAAGCGAAAGTGTCCTAGATTACTCAGCCCCTGTCTACTTTTCTGATCTTACCTTATGTATCCGTCTCTAAAACAGATATGTCTCTTGTCTTTGCTTAATTTGTGCCAACTACAGTGGCTGTCAGCCTACTTCTCCGTCAGGGTTCACTTGTTCCAGCTTCGGAAATTATATGCTTGCTATTCCCTCTGCCTACAGTGCTTTTCTCTCAGATTATACATGGTGGGCCCTGCTTATCATTCAAATCTCAGTTTACATGGCATGTTTATAAAAATAACTTTCCTGAACTCAATCCATAACACATCAGTCATTCCAAATTATATTATTATTTTATTTTCTTCAAATACTTATAAATATAGCAGATGCTATTTCTTCTTCTTCTTTTTTTTTTTCACTTATTGTGTCTTATACCAACAGAATATAAAATCTAGGACAGCCAGAACCATGAACTACTTCCTCAGCATGTAAAATAGAATCTGGTACATAAAAGTTATTTGATAAATATTTCTTGAAATATATAAAGATTTATTTCATCACTCTCTTTTTGTTACTCACATGTCCACATACCCCAATAGATTAATAGTTCTTTGAAGATTGATGTCATGACATTTTTCTTCTGTGTATCCCAAACCTAAAAAAAATCTAGAATAAAGTTCTCAATAAATTGATCATCATAGACAAATTTTTAGCATTACCCAATGAGTGCATTTACTTCTCAAAAAAATAATTTGAAAATTATATATCACTAGTCTTGGGACTTTAGAAAAGCTTATTTACTCAGCTGTAAAAGAGTTCTAACAAAACTACATTATTTCCCTTACAGAATATTTGTGATAATTAAGTTAAATGCATTAAGGGTTCAGCAAATAAATAGCATTATCTATTTCCTCTTCTCTATTTGCCAGAACTAAAAATCATTATTTTATTACCTATTTCTTTGATCAAGGATAGCAAAATACAGCCTGCAATCCAAATCTCAAGCACCACCTGTTTTCATATAAGCTGCCAGTTAACAAAAGGCTTCACATTTTTAAACAATTGAAAAAATCAACATAAAAATAAGGATACATGAAAATTATGTGAAATTCAAAATTGTATTCATAAACAAAGTTTTATTAGCATACAACCACATTCATTTGTTTTACATATATTGTTTACTTTATGACTGCTGTTGTGCTAAATGGTAAACGTGAATATCTGCAACACAGACCATATGGTCTACAAAGCCTAAAATATTTACTACCTGGTCATTTACAAAAAGAGTTTGCAGATCCCTGGGAGCACAAACATCATACATATCAGTCTGCCCTTTGCATTTTATGCTGATCTCTGCAGCAATGGCTGTGGATTGATCTATATTGACTCTTATAATACACTGTTCTTTGTCAACATTACCCACATTGTGCTCTATTCAAAGGTTGTGTTTCATTTCATTTTCTCTCTTAGACTATACACTTCACAAAAAGAGGAGGTGGGTGCTGAAAAACCTAGCACTTCTTCATTCAATCTTTCCACAAATATTAATTAATTAATTAGCAACAACAATGATCATATGAACATGCATTTAAGATATGCAAATATGCAAAAAATAAACAATCTTTGCTTTGCTATTTCACCTAAAGCTAACTTTAACAGGGTTTGTGTACATTCTTCGCAAGAAGAAAAGATATCTTGCAATTTAAGAAGTTAAACATTCTCCTTTAATTATCAGCATGGCTATTTCATTATAAAAAGGAATTTCGAGTTTCCTTACATCAATATAACTATTGCACATAAAACAGAGTTAAGTGCTGAGAGCTTTCAATTTAATTTCTCTGTTATGAATTCCATTCATACAGATGGCACATTTATTATCTCCCTGTATTGAGCCATTTATAATGACAAGACACTTGAATACAAGAACCAGGAATGGGCTAATTCTTGGGTCATTGATTATTCTGAAAGATGCTCAGAGGCTGAAAGTTAAGTCTCAGCAATAGAAAAACAATCCAGTGAGGCCTGCATCCTGCTGTTCTTTTACTGTTGTTATTACTCCTCATTCTTAGAAGTAGAAATATAATTATTTCAGTTGAAAACAGGATCGAAGCTTACTTAGCCTTTCTTTCTCTACCCAGAATGATAATTATTAGTGAGGGACCGTTCAGAAAATGCTAGGGTTCATTATTAAAGGAAGAGGTGAAGAAAATAAAAAGATTAAATTATTTAATCAAGAGTCAAAAATTGAGATAAATTTACTAAAGAAAGTGCAGGCAGGCGTGTTGAAGATTTCTTAAATTAAACCAAGATAATGTATAGTACTATTACTCAGATATTTATCTATGTCACCTCACAAACTATCTTGCTCATGTCTATACTACATTAGGTCTTGGATTTGTCTTTGGAATTTCTAGGAAATACTTAGTAAAACTCTTAATTCTTCTGGATATGCTGGACCAATCTATGTGGTCCAGTCTGTGAATTGCTAGATATAGTGTAAGATTTTTTTTCTTATGTTTTGTTTAGCATGGATGAGCTTACATTCTTTCTTGCTCATCAGAAATACTAATATTCTCATCATTTATGAAAATTCTAAACTCAGATATATATACAAGGATAAATAAGATGTAAGGCCATCATGATTACTAATAGTTTAATAGAATTTTTAAAGTATTTCTGTTTTTTCCTAGTGAGATGAAGATACTTGAGCCTCATGACTTACTTTTCTGAATAGGTAAGCTGAGCACTATTGCTATGACTTCAAACATGACACCACCTAAGTGACACCAAACTTTTATATTGTATTGTGCCAAAAGAGATGAATCCAGTAATGCAACAAATTTGAGTGACGGTCGTGCCTCAAGAGATGGAAACTAGTATAAAAGAAACCTCATCTCTCAACCCAGAGGTGAGCCCTAGGCATGATTACAAGTTTGTGGGACATGAAGGATTCAGTTTATTAAAACCTCAGAAGGTATAGACATGCCTTATATCAGAGAGGCCAAATCATTTCCGAAAACAAACAGAGTGTGAACCAGAACTCACAGGGATTTGCTGCTTCAAATAAACTTCAGATCATGGAACTATGAAACTAAAGTGAAAAAGGATTTATTGATCTGCTCAATATTATACATATGTCTAGTAATTACATGACTCTGGGCGTACTCTCTGATGTTAGGAGACCAAAGAATCAATCTCTCTTTTCAGACATTTATGAGTTTTTTGAAATATTTGAGACAAAGAGACTATGCACTTAACCATGAGCTAAGGACTGGGAAAGCTGAAGGTCCAGGAAAACTTCAAAATCTCCTGTATTTTAATCTGTATGTTAAGTCTGTTGCCAAAATCCATTTTTCTAGATACTCAGAATATGAATGCTAAAATTATAAAGAGACTTGGAGATATCAATATAGACACAAATGTGAAAAAATAGACCAAATTTAATATAAATACATAGTTTTTTTCTCCCCTAACTCACCGAGAAAAATTACGTAGTTCAGATAAAGGCATCTGCCTACAAATTTAGTTTTACAATGATAGGCATTAAATGAATCTATAGAAAAGGGAAAAGAGAAAATCCAAGTAATAGTTACTAGCCAAATAAATTGATAATACTGAAAGCAATTCCTTTGATAGTTATTTGAAAACTTTCTCTCTCTCTCTCTCTCTCTCTCTCTGTGTGTGTGTGTGTGTGTGTGTCTATGTCTGTGTGTCTTTCATTTTACTGCATAGGCAGTGATCTCATGATTCTTTGTTGGGAAAGATATCTTGCATTTCAGAAGCCATGAGATCTCTGATTGCATTTAATCAACACTAGAACAGTCTGTGAGATGTAATTGTTGAAAGTCCTATCATTTTAACAGAAGTCTCA
The DNA here is from genome assembly GCF_028885625.2 of Pongo pygmaeus. Taxonomy (NCBI): domain Eukaryota; kingdom Metazoa; phylum Chordata; class Mammalia; order Primates; family Hominidae; genus Pongo; species Pongo pygmaeus. The sequence continues at coordinate 49,575,996 of NC_072378.2, forward strand.
CAGACGATTGATTCATTTAACAATTCCACTTTAAAACATACAGAAAAAAAATGTTTTCACTAAGTTCCTTTCCTGCATATACAAAACTCTTGAACGTTCCTCATTAAGTCTACCTTTATATATTTAAGGACTATACAACCCTGCCCATTTAAACAAATTTCTTTTGTTAAACAAATTATTTTAAACAAAGTCTCTCTAAGGAAAATCATGAAAACTAGAGGCTTTGGGGACAGACTTACCAAGAATAAAGTTTAAAGAAAGCTGGGAACTTATAAAAATGCACTAGAAATAGGAGCATTTATTTTTAAGTCTCTATCTTGTAGCAAGACTTAGAATGTTACAGATCATTTAGTAGAAGAAAAAACTGGGATACAGAAAAATTAGTGGATTATACAAAGTAACACATCTAACAATAAAACTTGAAATAAAAGTCAGATTTTCTGACACCCAGATTCCTGATTTTCTCATGAAGCAAAATTAAGTAATGTCTGATATTTTTGTAGTATCTTATAATTTATATAGGTAATTTAACATATTTATTTTTTAAAAATTTACAAAAAAACTGCAGAAGATAGTTCAGATATATCCATAATAGAATTGAATTTTATGAGTGAAAAAAGGGCTCAAGCAGGTTAAGTGGCAAATGACACATAAGAAGTGCACAAGCTAGAACAATTTCATTCTATTTCACTTCAGCATTGTCAGTTCAGTGTTTGAAAATAAATACTGAACATGTACCTAGAAAGCACTTGTTGTATTGGAAATTAATCTGCTTGTTCTAATATTATGCAAGAACCACTACTTTGAACGTATTGAAGCTGATTTCTCCCCACCTTCCTTGAAACTGCTTTAGAGAACAAAAAGCCCCACAGTCAAAGGAAAGGAGCATTTGCCCATTTGATGAGAGCAGCAATTTCTGCCTGACTGAGTTTTGATTTGAAGTGAGATTGATGGAGATTTTTTTTTATCTCTTAATATTTTAGTTATGCTTGTTTCACTTGTTGTTGTTGCCCCTAAGAAAGTTATTTGTTTTCCTAATATCATTTTGTAAGAAAAAAGCTACTATTGGATATGAAGCCTTGTTCTGCCTCTTGCTAATTTTAAAATCTTGGAAAAGTTATTTACCCTCTTTAAGGTTCATTTGCCTCATTTACAAAACATGTGTGTGGCTGTCTCAAAGTTTTTTATTTATTGAGAGGCCGAGGCAGGCGGATCACAAGATCAGGAGATCGAGATCACCCTGGCTAACACGGTGAAACCCGTCTCTATTAAAAATACAAAAAATTAGCCGGGTGTGGTGGCGGGCACCTGTAGGCCCAGCTACTAGGGAGGCTGAGGCAGGAGAATGGCGTGAACACGGGAGGCGGAGCTGGCAGTGAGCCAAGATCGCACCACTGCACTCTAGCCTGGGGGACAGAGCAAGACTCCGTCTCAAAAAAAAAAAAAAAAAAAATTTTTTTAAATGTGAAGATATATGAAAAGCCCACACTGTAAATACCAGATAAGTAATCAAGATCCAAATGAGAATGAAAAGAACACACAGTACTTGATACACAGATATTAGAACTGTATAGGGTGTCTATTCCTCCCTTCTATCCTTCCCTCCTTTCCTTTCTTGACATCCTAGATTTGCCTGCTTCAAAGTGACCTCCAGCTAAAACTAGAATGCTCATTTCTTTCATTTAGATAAATAAATCAGGATCTAAATTGGAAGTCAGTAGGTGTCATGTGTGTGGCCCAAAAACTATAGAAAAAATGCAAAAGCAAATATATCACAAAGGAAACTTATCTCTTCTTTGGACAGCTCACAAAATGTTTTTGTCAAAGCACTCGTTTATACATGACTATAATTTCTCAAAAATTAACAGGATTGTTATTGTCCATTAACTTTCGGCCAGTGGTTTTTAAATGTCCTTGCATAAAATAAAGTGAATTTAAATAGCAGTTGAATTGCTAAAGAAATCTGTTAACTGGGGATTTTAAAAGTTAATTATAGCCTGTGGAGTATTTTAAAAACTCATTTGTTCTCCTCAATTGGAGTAATGAGATTTTTCTCTGCTCCATAATATAAATATCCCAGAAATATGTTTTCAAATGCTTAGGACAAAAAAAGTACAATATATTACACATTATTATATAGGCCCCCATATTATTGATGAAGCAATATAAAAGAAAATGAGCAAGTGTGGTAGGTAGATTTCTAAGATGCCTCCTAATAACCCTAGCCTCTCACTAGTTATCTTTTTCTATTAAATATTGACTAAGTGTTTCTTTCACAATGTTTGCATAATAACAAATTTAGAATGCATTTTAAAAGCATTTTTATGTAGCACTGTAAGTAAAGCTGATTTTAAACTTTTATTTGGGGAAGCAATGTGTTGTATTTGAATATGAAAAATAAAGAACCTTTTTTTGTGTGTATATTTATTATATATTATAAATAAAGACATATATGGATATCTTTGTGGTAATAAGACAAATGGATAATTCAAAATGAGAAAGTTAAAGGACAAACCTCTTTTATAGTGTTAATATATATATCAGACTGAATTAAGAAGAAAAATAGGAATGTATTTCAAATGAAAAGAAAATGAAGTAATTCAGTCAGAGGCTCCTAATTCTAGTTTGCTAAATTCCATTATGTTTTCTCTTAAGGGCTATTTTAATTTTCCTGAAATTCCTCCATATCAAATGAATTAAAATTCATTTTAAATTAGAATGTGTTCAAAAACCATGGAAATTTTTAATGGAACTAAGGCCAGGATCACAAAATCAAAATGTCAGAAATAGGAATTTCTTCTGTAAATGAATGTGCAGAATGAATGTCCTGTGATAGCAAACCTACCTACACTCTTCTCATGCACATGTTATTTTTTTTAAGTATTCAGAATTCCAATTATGAAGAGCTCCTTTTGTATATTGTTCCAGGGCTGTAAGTAGTGAGTTGTCTAGTGATTTGATGCTTTTTTCAGTCACATTCTCAATGGAGTTTACAGTAGATGTATTCATTCATTTTCACACTGCTGATAAAGATATATCTGAGACTGGACAATTTACAAAAGAAAGAGGTTTAATAAGGTCCAGGCTGAGGTGGTCTCAGATGAAGACGAGGAACTTGTTGGAAACTGGAGCAAAGATGACCCTTGTCACAGTGTCTTACAGTTCCATATGGCTGGGGAGGTTTCAAATCATGCTGGAAGCCAAGGAGGAGCAAGTCATACCTTCTTACATGGATGGCTGCAGGCAAAGAGAGAGAGCTTGTGCAAGGAAACTCCCGTTTTTAAAACCATCAGATCTCATGAGACTTATTCACTATGATGAGAACACCACAGGAAAGACTCACCTCCCACCGGGTTCCTCCTAAACAAATAGGAATTCAAAATGAGATTTCAGTGAAATAATAGCCAAGCCATATTATTCTGCCCCTGGTCCCTCCAAAATCTCATGTCCTCACATTTCAAAACCAATCATACCTTCCCAACAGTCTCCCAAAATTTTAACTCATTTCAGCATTAACTCAAAAATCGCACAGTCTAAAGTCTCATCTGAGACACAGCAAGTTTCTTCTGCCTATGAGCCTGTAAAATCAAACGCAAGTTAGTTACTTTCTAGATACAGTGGGCTTTTAGGCATTGGGTAAATAGAGCTGTTCCAAATGGGAGAAATAGACGAAAACTAAGGGACTACCGGCCCCATGCAAGTCCAAAATCCAGCTGAGCAGTCAAATCTTAAAGCCCCAAAGTGATCTCCTTTGACTCCATGTCTCACATCCAGTTCATGCTGATATAAGCAGTGGGTTCCCATGGTCTTGGGCAGCTCTGCCCTTTTGATTTTTCAGGGTACAGCCTCCCTCTTGGCTGCCTTCACAGGCTGGCATTGAGTGTCTGTGGTTTTTCCAGGTGCACGATGAAAGCTGTAGGTGGATATACCATTCTGGAGTCTGAAGGATGATGGCCCTCTTCTCACAGCTCCACTAGGCAGTGCCCCAGTAGAGAATCTCTATGGGGGCTCCCATCCAACATTTCCCTTCTGCACTGCCCCAGCACAGGTTCTCCATGAGAGCCCTGCCCCTACAGCAAACTTCTGCCTGGACATCCAGGTATTTCCATACATCCTCAGAAATCTAGGCGGAGGTTCCCAAAGCTCAAATCTTGACTTCTGTGCACCCATAAGCTCAACACCACATGGAAGCTGCCAAAGCTTGGGGCTTGTATCTCCTGAAGCCACAACCTGAGCTGTGCCTCGGCCATTTTAGGAATGACTAGAGCAGCTGGGATGCAGGGCACCAAGTCCCTAGACTGCACACAGCATGGGGACCTTGGGCCTGGCCCACAAAACCACATTTTCCTTCAGGACCTCTGGGCCTGTGATGGGAGGGGCTGCTGTGAAGACCTCTCACATGCCATGGAGACATTTTGCCCATTGTCTTTGAGATTAATATTCAGCTCCTCATTATTTATGCAAATTTCTGCAGCCAGCTTGAATTTCTCCACAGAAAATGGTGTTTCCTTTTCTATCTCGTTGTCTGGCTACAAATTTTCCTAATTTTTATTCTCTGCTTCTCTTATAAAACTGAATGCCTTTAACAGCACCCAAGTCACCTCTTGGATGCTTTGCTGCTTAGAAATGTCATCTGTCAGATACCCTAAATTATCTCTCTCAAGTACAAAGTTTCACAGATCTCTAGGGCAAGGGCAAAATGCCACCATTCTCTTTGCTAAAACATAACAAGAGTCACCTTTGCTCCAGTTTCCAACAAGTTCCTCATTTCTATCTGAGACCACCTCAGCCTAGACCTTATAGTTCCTATTACTATCAGCATTTTTGTCAAAGCCATTCAACAAGTCTCTAGGAAGTTCCAAACTTTCTCACATTTTCCTGTCTTCTTCTGACAGGAAACTCTTTCAATCTCTGCCTGCTACACATTCCAAAGTCACTTCCACATTTTCGGGTATCTTTTCAGCAATGCCCCACTCTACTGGTACCAAATTACTGTATTAGCTTGTTTTCACGTTGCTGATAAAGACATACCCGAGACTGGGAAATTTACAAAAGAAAGAGGTTTAATGAACTCACAGTTCCACATGGCTGGAGAGGCCTCACAATCATGGCAGAAAGCAAGGAGGAGCAAGTCACGTCTTACATGGATGGCAGCAGGCAAATAGGGAGAGCATGTGCAAGGAAACTCTTGTTTTTAAAACCATCAGATCTCATGAGACTTATTTACTATCATGAGAGCAACACGAGAAAGATCCGCACCCATGATTCAGTTACTTCGCACTGAGTTCCTCCCACGACACATGAGATTTCAAGAAGAGATTTTGGTAGGGACACAGCCAAACCATATCAATAGGGTTGTCATCTAATAGAGATGTTATTTCAAAATTGTTGAGTAACAGGGGAGGAAGGATCTGACCCAGAAAAGCATGAGATGTAATCAATCTTGTCCATTGGTGACTTTATGATATGCACTTCAGATAAAAGCCATTTTAGACTGAACCTATTTCAGACTGATCTACGGACACTTCATCTATTCTCAGCAATGCAAGTAGATAAATTAAGCTTGAGTCCCTGAAAGAAAAAAATGCTTTATTAATCAAATGTATTTAAGGCTGTTTTATTTTATTATCTTCTATTTTAAAAGATATGAAAGGTTGCAATCCTGAAGGCTTTTACTGTGCATGGTAGCTCATGCCTATAATCCCAGCACTTTGGAAGGCCAAGGTGGGAGGATCACTTGAGGTCAGGAGTTTGAGACCAGCCTGGCCAACATGGTGAAACCCCGTCTCTAATAAAAATACAAAAATTAGCCAGGCCTGGTGGCAGGTGCCTGTAATCCCAGCTAGTCAGGAGGCTGAGGCATGAGAATCACTTGAACCCTGGAGGCAGAGATTGCAGTGAGCCGAGACTGTGCCACTGCACTCCAGCCTGGTGGATAAAGCAAGACTCAGTCTCAATAATAATAATAATTAATAATAATAATAACTCCAGATGGATCAAGGACTTAAATATAATATCTGAAACTATAAAAATTCTAGAAAGATCGGAAAAACCCTTCTAGACATTGGCTTAGGCAAAGACTTCATGACTGAGAATCCAAAAGCAAGTACAACAAAAACAAAGATAAATAGATGGAACTTGATTAAACTAAAAAGCTCCCACACAGCAAAAGAAATAATCAGCAGAGTTAACAGACTACCTACAGAGTAGAGAAAATCTTCACAATCTGTACATCTGACAAAGGACTAATACCTATAATCTAAAAGGAACTCAAACAAATCAGCAAGGAAAAAGCAAACAATCCCATCAAAAAGTGGGCTAAGGACATAAATAGATAATTCTCAAAAGAAGTTATATAAATGGCCAACAAGCATATGGAACAATGCTCAACATAACTAATGATCAGGGAAATGCAAATCAAAACCACAATGTTATACCAACTCACTCCTGCAAGAATAGCCAAAATTAAAAAAATAAATAAAAAAAAAGATGCTGGTGTGGATGTGGTAAAAAAGGGAACACTTTTACACTGTTGGTGGGAATGTAAACTAGTAAAACTACTATGGAAAACAGTGTGGAGATTACTTAAAGGACTAAAAGTAGATCCACCATTTGATTCAGCAATCCCACTTCTACATATCTACCCAGATGAAAAAAAGTCATTATGCAAAAAAGGTACTTGCACAGGCATGTTTACAGCAGCACAATTTGCAATTGCAAAAATATGGAATCAGCTCAAATACCCATCAATCAATTAGTGGATAAAGAAAATTATATATATATATATTTATGAATAATAGCCATAAAAAGGAACAAAATAATGGAATTTACAGCAACCTGGATGGAGTTAAAATTATTATTCTAAGTAAAATAACTTGGGGTGGAAAACCAAACATTATATATTCTTACTCATAGGAGCTAAATTATGAGGATACAAAGGCATAAGGATAATACAATGGACTTTGGGGACTCAGGGGAAAGGGTGGGAGGTGGATGAGAGATAAAAGACAGCACATTGGGTACCGTGTACATTGCTTGAGTGATGGGTGCACCAAAATCTCAGAAATCATCACTAAAGAAGTTATTCATGTAACCAAACACCACCTGTTCCCTGCAAACCTATTGAAATAAAAAATAAATTTAAAAATATTTACTAAGTCAGTTCTGTGGCAGAACTCAAATTAAGGATATAGCCTTTTCACCTGTGAATTTGCATGGCTGATAACAACCGGTGAAAAAGAAAAATCAAGACAGAGAAGAAGGAAAGAAATCAATGAAATACGAGAAAAAAATATACAGGAATGAACTTGAGTATGCATAATTGTACATGGAACTATGTGGAAGGAGACAAAACCCAAATAAGTATTTGAGAAAATTTTATTGATAGAAAAAAATGCACAAACTTAAAACAAAGCTTATAATTGTTAAAGCCTTTGCACCACAAACATGTTCAAAATTCGCATGAACAGGATACAGGTAAAAGCTGTAGAGCCTACAAGAGGGGCCTGTTCCCCTTCTGATATTGGCATGATATCTTAGATATTGATCAAACTCTGATATTAGCATGAGGGGCAGCCAGACTATTTTTAAAAAATAATTTCTACAGTGCAATACCACAAAGAAACACCTGCAGGTTTGGGGAAGAGAGCCGCACATTTGTCGGTAACATTGGGCCTCAATCCAGCTGCACTTAACTACATGGGACTTTGGAGGATAATTCATAGAAAGAAAATGAGGGTATTTTAGTCTAGGGAGAATACTAAAATGGTAGGTTGGGGCAGAGTCTGGACAGTTGATCACAAAATAATTTTCATTCTCTCCTGGACCACAGCTCTAGGCCACATTTCCCTTTCTGCCTTACAGTGAAATGAATTCTGTTCACTGGGATGTGGACTGAAGTAATGTATACCATTTCTGCATCTGCCTATAATGTCCCTGCGTGTTCTTCCATGCTTTTCCCCAATCTCCTGCTGGATGTTAATGACCAGAGCGAACTTAAAGCTAAGTGTTAAAGATACCAGAGATTCCATCAGTTTGTGTCCTTAAATGATTGTGTGGAATACACCATCCCCACATCCACCCCAATCACCAGTTGCACTTTATATAATTAATGGAAAAATTTTATTGTGTTACACTTCTGAGATTTAGGTTTGTTTTTTGTTTGTCTGTTTTGTTTTGATTTGTTTTTTTGCCTAGTGTCAGCTATGTTCACCAAAATTATCAGAATAAATTTTTTAAAGTCATTTGCAGATATATATGTCTGAAATGTTTTATCTCTATGACTATTACTTTTTCAGTGTGTGTGTGTATATACACACTGAAATATATATGTGTGTATATACATTTGCATATATCTGATGTATTTTGATTAGCTATGGTTCTAAATTTTGAAATAATTGAATTAGTCAATCTTTTCCTTAATAGCTAATTTTCTTTTGTCCTAACTAAGAAATATTTTCTTAAACTAGGGACATGACAATATTCTCTGGTATTGTTTTCTGAAAGATTTTCATATGCTCTCTCCTAGTCTATTTGGAATTTATTTTTGTGTGTGGTATTAGTTAAGTAATAAAAAAATACATGTATTCCATATGTATAAAGAATTTAACCTCTGCTACTTATTTTAAAGGTAATCCTTTTCTGATACTGATCTGTAGTATATCAATTATCTATCCATGTTTGACTTTTCTGGATTTTCCATTCTCTTATGTTTAACATTTTTATCTGTTTCAAAGCCAATACTACACTGCTTTATATAACATCCTTACTATAGCCTTAATATGTGGTATAATATGTCCTCCATCCCTTCTTTACCATTATCACAGTTCTTGACATATAGCGATTCTATATATACTTTATTATTTATTATTTTACTTTTTAATTGATGTATTATAACTATACATATTTATGGGTACAATTTGATGTTTTGATACAAATATATGCTTTATAATGATCAAATCAAAGTATTTAGTGTATTTATTACCTCATGCATTTATCATTTTTTTGTGGTAGAAATATTCAAAAGTCCCTCTTCTAGCTATTTTACTGTTAACAATTGTCACACTACTGTGCAATAGAACACCAGAACTTATTCCTCCTATCTAATTGTAACTATGTACCTGTTGACCAAATTTTCCTCAACTTCCTTTTACTTTTCTGCTCCCCAGTGTCTGGTAATCATTGTTCTACTCTGCTTCTATAATATCAACTATGTTTTTTAAGAGTTAGATTATATTTGTATTTCTGATTCAGGCTTATTTCACTTAATATCTCCAGGTTCATCCATGTTGTTGCAAATCGCTACATTTCATTTTTTTTTATGGCTGAATAGAATTCATTTGTATATACACATAACACTTCCTTTGTCCATTCATCTGCCTGTGGATGCTTAGGAAGACTTCCTATCTAGCCTATTGTAAATAGTGCTGCAATAAACATGGGAGTGTAGATATCCCTTCAACCTATCGATTTTATTTCCTTTGGATATACACTTAGTACTGGGATTGGTGGATAATATACTACTTCCATTTTTAAATTTTATTCTTCTATTTTTATTTTTTGTAATGGTGTACTAATTTATGATCCCACCAATGGTGTGTAAATCTTCCCTTTCTCCACATCCTTGCCCACATTTGTTTTCTTTTGCCTTTTTGATAGCGGCCATTTTAACTGGAATGAAGTAGTATCTCTCATTGTAGTTTTGATTTGCACTTCCCTGATGATTAGTGGTGGTGGGCATTGTTTTACTGTACCTGTTGGCCATTTGAATGTCTTCTTTTGATACATGTTTATTAAGGACATTTGCCCATTTGCAAATTGGGTTATTTGGTTCTTTGTTTTTGTTCTTGCTGTTAAGTTTTCTGTATATTCTAAATAGTCACTCTTTGTCAGATGTATAGTTTGCAAATATTTTCTCCTATTCATTTTCTCCTCTTCCTTCTGCTGTTTCCTTTGCTGTGCAAAAGCTTTGTAGCTTGATGTAATCTCATTTGTCTACTTTTGCTTGTGTTGCTTCTGATTTTGAGGTCTTATTTTAAAAGTCTTTGCCCACTTGATGTTCTGAAGCATTTCTCTTGTTTCCTTTAGTAGTTTCATTATTTCAGGATTTAGATTTAAATTTTTATCAATTTTTAGCTGATTTTCTTAATATGGCAGGAGGTAAGGGCCTACACTCATTCTTCTCCATGTGGATATCCAACTTTCCCAGAACAATTTGTACATTAGATTGTCTTTTCCCTCATGTATGTTCTTGTCCCCTTTGTTAAAAATCAGTTGGCTGTAGGTGGATAAATTTATTTCTTTAGAGTTTTCCATATAGATTATGTCATCTGCAAATAGAGACAATATGATGTCCTTCTTTTTAATTTGGATACCCTTTATTTCTTTCTCTTGCCTGATTTCTCTGACTAGGACTTCTATTATTATGTTCAATAAAGCTGGTGACAGCAGGCATCTTTGTCTTGTTTCAGTTCTTAGAGAAAATACTTTCAGCTTTTCTTTCTTCATTCTCTATGCTATTAGCTGTGAGTTTGTCATGCATGAACTTTATTGTGTTGAAGTACATTATTTTTAAACCTATTTTTTGTAGAGTTTTTGTGAATTTTTATTATGAAAAAATGTTAAATCATCAATTTTTTTTGGCATCTGTTTAAATAATCATGTTTTCTGTCTCTTTTTGTTAGGATGGTGTATCAAATTTGTTGATTTGTGTATATTGAACTATCCTTACATTCCTGGGATGAATCCCACCTGATTATATTAAATCGTCTTTTTAATGCGCTGTTTAATTTGGTTTGCTAGTGTCTTGATGAGAATCTTAGAATCTATATTCATCAGAAATATTGGCTTGTAGTTTTCTTTGTTGTTGTTATGTTCTTGTCTTGTTTTGGAATCATGGTATTGCTAGCCTTGAAAAATAAGTTTGGATGTATTCTCTTCTCTTTAATTTTCTTCAATAGTTTGAAGAGAATTAGTATTATTTCTTCTGTAAACGTTTGGTAGAATTCAGCAGTGAAGCCATCAGGTCCAGGGCTTTTCTTTTATGGAACACTTTTTATTACTGATTTTATTTCCTCAGTCATTACTGGTTTGTTCAGATTTTCTCTTTCTTCATAATTTAATCTTGAGCGGTTATATGTGTTCAGGGAATTTATAAACTTCTAATGTTTTTAATTTTTTGGCATATAGTTGTTTATAATAGTTTCTTATGATCATTTTTATTTTTATTTCTGTGGTATCAGTTGTTATGTCTCCTTTTGTAATCTCCTATTTTATTTATTTTGATCTTTTTTTATTCTTAGTTTCACTAGTTTTGTTGATTTCATTTATCTTTTCAAAAAACTAACTCTCCATTCTGTTGTTGTTTTGAATTTTTTTCTTTCTTTCTTCTACCATTTTGGGGTTTGGTTTGTTCTTGTTCTTCTGTTTTCTTGAGGTGCATAATCAGGTTGTTTATTAGAATCTTTCTTTTGTTTGATGTGGGAGTTTACTGCTATGAACTTTTCTGTCAGAAATGCTTTTGCTGTGCCTTATAGGTTTTTGTGTATTCATTCTCATTTGTGTCAATTTATTTTCCTTTTAACTTCTTCATTGATCCATTGATTATTTAGTGGAATATTGTTTAATTTCCTTGTATCAGTAAGATTTCCAAAGTATTTATTGTTGTGATTTATAGTTTAAACTTCTTAAATTTGTTAATACTTGTTTTGTGGCCAAATATGTTATTTTTCCTGGGAAATATTCCATATGCAGTTGAGAAGAATGTTTATTTTGTAGCTGATGGATGAAATGGTCTGTAAATATTTACACATCTATTTGGTCTATGGTGCAGTTTAATTCCAATGTATCTTTGTTGATTTTCTATCTAGATGTTCTGTCCTTTGTTCAAAGTGGGATGTTGAAATCCCCTATTATTATATTATAGTCTACCCTTTCCCTCCTTTTAGCTATATTAATAGTTGTTTTACATATTTGTGTGTTCTGGAATTAGGTACATAGATATTTACAATTGTTATGTCCTCTTTAAAGTGATTATTTCATTAATACATAACGGCCTTCTTTTCCGTTCATAGTTTTTTCCTTGGTCTATTTAATCTCATATAAAAATGACCACTCCAGCTCACTTTTGGTTTCCATTTGCATGAAATATCTTTTTCTATCCCTTCACTTTCAGTCTATGCCCACCTTTAAGGGTGAGATGAATCTCTCGTAGACAGCAAATAGGTTTTTTATAATCCATTAAGCCACTCTCTATCTTTTAATTGAAGAGCTTAATCCATTTATATTTAAGGTTATTATTGACCATAAGGATTTACTACTGTCATTTCATACAAATATGATTTTTACTTTGATAAAATGATTTTTTATCTCATGAGTTTGTCTGACCAAAGTTGTTATCTTAAAATATGAGAATAAGAGAGGAGATGCCAGCAAAGATACCAGATCTATTGCTGGTAATTCATATGGTGTCAATAATTTTGATTCTTTTTAAAATTCTATTTCCCTTTCTTTCTTTCTTTCCTCTTTCTTTCTTTTCTTCTCTTTTCTTTTTGATACAGGGTTTTGCTCTGTCACCCAGGCATGATCACATGTACAATGTCATATTCACAGCTCACTGCAGCCTTGAACTCCTCAAGTGATCATCCCACCTCAGCTTCCCAATTAGCTGGGACTAACCACAAACACATCTGGCTAATTTTTTATTTTTTGTAGGACAGGGTCTCGCTGTGTTGCCAGACTGGTCTTGAACTTCTGGGCTCAAGCAGTTTTCTTGCTTCAGACTCCCAAAGTGCTGGGATTACAGGCATGAGCCACAGCATCAACCTTATATTTCTTTTTTTTTTTCTTTTAAGACTTTTGAAAATCTTACAACACTGATAAAATTGCCTCATCCCTTCACAAGCTGTTCTTTATTTATGGAATGTTTATTAGTGTTTTATAAAATATTAAACACATGCTCTATTGAAGCCTGTTTGTAATGATATTAAAGCAATTAAGTAATTGGAAAAGCATGTTTGAAAGTGCTGAATAAACTTTGCTGAAATAATTAATAATTTATTTATTTTTATTGGATATATTATATATGAATATGTAGCTAATTTTTGTCAACCTCACTGTTTTTATGTATTTGACAACATAAATTTATCTGAATGTTAATATACAAGGTAAAGTGGTTCACCATCCTCAGGTCCTCTCCTCAGGTCCTCATGTATTTATCTCATTTCAAGTGCTCCTTTTTTTTTTTTTTTTTTTTTGCTACTGAGTAAGTGATATACAAACAGAAATAAGCTCTTGGTACAAACACTCAGTCCTAGTACTTCAAGTCCTTTCTTCCAGTTTATTACTGCCAAAGCAATAATAAATCTATGATTCTGGTTGTTAGGTAGAAATAAAGGCACTCAGCTTTTAACCATTTCCCTGTGGTGAAGGAAAGAGGGGATGGAGAGGAGGTAGAGAAGTATCATCAAATTGAAGACAGTAATATTGTTTATGGGAAGAAGTATAGCACAACTCTACAACTCTATAAAGTACAGAAGCTTTTTATTATTCTCTTTGCCTTTTTTCATTTCTTGAAATAACCCTTCTGCCCACATCAAAGTCTACCAAATCCTAGAAGCCACAGCCACAGTCTATTTATTTACCTCTGTCTCTTTTTTTCTTTTTTTTTTATTGACAGAGTCTCATCTCTGTCATCCAGGCTGGAGTGCAGTGGCTCGATCTTGGCTCACTGCAACCTCCACCACCTGGGTTCAAGCAATTTTCATGTCTCAGCCTCCCGAATAGCTGGGATTAAAGTTATGCGCCACCACCATGCCTAGCTAATTTTTGTATTTTTAGTAGAGACAGGGTTTCACCTTGTTGGCCAGGCTGGTCTCGAACTCCTGACCTCAGGTGATCCACCTGCCTCTGCCTCCCAAAGTGCTGGGATTATAGGCATGAGCCATCTCACCTGGCCTATTTCTTTAACGTTCTCACCAGAACACACTAAAGTATTTGATACATTAGGAAACCAATAACTCATGTTTTTTTGTTTGTTTGTTTTTTTTCAGATGGAGTCTCGCTCTGTCGCCCAGGCTGGAGTGCAGTGGCGCAGTCTCGGCTCACTACAATCTCCACCTCCTGAGTTCATGCCATTCTCCTGCCTCAGCCTCCCTAGCACTACACCGGCTAATTTTTTTCGTATTTTTAGTAGAGACGGGGTTTCATCGTGTTAGCCAGGATGGTCTGGATCTCCTGACCTCGTGATCTGCCCATCTTGTCCTCCCAAAGTGCTGGGATTACAGGCATGAGCCACCGTGCCTGGCCAACTTGTGTTTAAAGGATAAAGTTTTTGTTTTCTGGAATGGTTGAAAGCCATGAGAAAAAGGGATATACTGTCATAAAGAAATGTGAGGTAAGAGCATTTTTATGTAAAATCTTCCAAAATATTGTTTACTTGGCATTTCCATGAATAGAAAGATGAATATGTTTCTATTTAAAATGATCTATATAAAGTAAAAACTAAGGTCATTTTCACTTATCACTGGAATTCTCTATAAATCTTAATGAAGAAATATCTGAGTTGATTGAGTTCTGGGAAATGGTTATGAAACTTTGAAGGTAAATATAAAACATGATTTCTTCAGCTCTAGCAGCTGTTCTGTCTGATGCCCATTTACAATCTACAGCCCTCGAGACTAGTCACGTAGTGAGTCCTGGACTAAGCCTGACAAAGGCAGGATCCATCCACATTACAGCCCTAACTTCTCATCAGGCTGCATATTAATGTATTCATTCAGATTTGGTGTGTGCTGACTGATATTTATTCTCTTGGGCTGTGTTTATTTGCCTTATAAAGGGAAAATTACTTAGAAAATACTAATAATTCCTGAAAAAAAAAACCTGGAACTGTATTATGACCAAAATAGTCTGCCCTGGTCACACCCCATCCCAAATATTATGTTAAGGGTATTATGTATTGAAGGATATTCTAAAACCAAGTTTTGTTCCTACTTAAAGTAGAAAGGTTTAGTAAATCTAGAATATTATGCCTGCTTATCACTGTTTTTTGAAATTTCTTCATTTTACTAGAGGTTCAGATACAATTGTATTGTCTGTGAAGTCTTCCTATCAAATTGAACCTAGAGTAATGGCTTCTATTTCTCAACTGCTACAGCACATTCTGTCTCAACCTTTAATTAGAGATTTACTAAAGAGTTCTCATTAAATTTTTATACATGTATGTCATCTCAAAAGTGAGACAAAGTCAGTGCTAGTTTTTATTATTTCATTGTATGTGTCTTAAGACTTTCATGTAACAGGCATTTAATATAGATCTAATAAATGAGTAAACATTTTTCCATCATGCATTTAAATCCACAACATTTCATTCCCAGTTCCACTTACTAATCCTATAATTAAGAATGCATATGGAAATTATTTATGGGAAGTCTATTCAAGTTTCTGAATTTAACTCATTTTGTAGTTAATAACAAGATAGAAAAAGAAGATAAGACTGGTCATGGAGGTGAAAATAAAGTCATTTTGAAAGTGTCAACAACATAGTTCATGGTGGCAAATTTTAAAAAGGCCACGAACCCAGGATTAAAATCTTCACAGCAAGAGACAATCACTTTTAAGTTTGTATACCCTATTTCTTGCTGGTTCCAGGCTTTTGGTTATTTCATTGATTTCAGCAGGAAGGGAAAGAAAGATAAACGGTATTTATAATTTCACTGCGATTCTCAGAGAATCATTATTTTCATGGCTACGTTTTACCATGAATGACAGACAGTGCTTCTCAAACTTTAAAGTATATAAAAATTCCCTGAAAGATTGTTAAGATCAAATTCTAAGGTCTTACCCACAGAGATTCTGATGTGACCAGTTGTTGATGGGGCCTGGAAATCTGCATTTAACAAGAACCTGAGAACTAGCCCATTGGTTTTTGACCCTAAAATACTTCCCTAAATGATACGACTTCATATATAATTGAATTGGCTGTATCACTACTTGGATATGCCAGAAATTCTATAGATATAGATACAGATACAAATATAGATATAAATATATGTAATGATAGATATAAATATCAAGGATTTTCTTTGGTTACCTGTAATTCTTGGTGTCACCCATGTGCTCTAACTTTAACAGATCAACAATACTGTTTTGTTCTGTTTGTTGACGTTTACTTGCCAGGTAGTTTCCTACCGAGAGTTAAAACTACATCATGGGTCTTGAAGAGGTTTGAGGAAAGTGAGACAGTTTATAAGAGCTATATATAGTTGTAATTCTTTCTGAGGCTCAAATGGCTATCATGGTGTAAGTATGAAATAAAAAAACTGAACATACAGCAAAAAATATGCTTTCTAGTTATTACAGTGTCACTTTTTTTTTTTTTTTTTTGAGACAGGGTCTCTCTGAGTCTCCAAGGCTGGAGTGCAGTGGCGTGATCATAACTAACTACAGTCTCAAACTCCTGGGCTCAAGGGGTCCTCCCGCCTCAGCCTCCTGAGCTAGGACCACAGGTATACACCACTATGCCCTACTATTATGGTGTCACTTTTATATAAGACATTGATTCTTTTTCCTTATGTAAAATAGATAATAACTACACTGCCTGGGTTGTTGAGACTAAAATGAAAAAGTGTATGTGAATAATTTTGTGAATGCAAAATATACTTTCATCTACAGCACTGTGCCTTCCAAAAAAAGATAGTTTGTGTCTTTGATTGACAACTGCAAATCTAAAGACTAAAACATGTTTGAAAATTAAACAAAGCATGAGGTCTGAAAATGTTCCAGTCTATGTTATCTCACCAACTATTGAATATTTTATATCCAGGAAGTTTCTTATTACATTTTTTTTTATTTGAGTAGCTCTTATGTTAGAAAAAAATCTCTACAAATTGTGTTCCTTTTGGGAATTCGAAATAATATGCAGTTTATCTATTGTTATATTTTTCCATTTGGAAAAAAAAGACATAAACTTCATCAACCTGGAAGAAATATTCTCATATGTTAAAATAGAGGCAAACACAGAATTCACAGGAATTATCTAAACCTAATTCTTTAATCCAAACCATCTCCCTTAGGGTGTTTGCTACAATTTGTGAGCAACTTTAAATAATTTTTAAACTATGTCACCAGACCATTCAGTGCATAACTCAGAGCACAGAGGTGTGCCTGAGGTAAGTTTAGACACGTGTCATCCTTTCTGAATGTGGCATGCCTAATGTGACTGCTCCCTCACAGTAAGGAGACTTCATATTTCAGTATAATTAAATATGAGAACTCATCTAAACATAAAATATAAGCCCTAAACAATGTGAACATTTATGGCCAAATATAATTATATTGCTGCTCAAAATAAATATTTTCACTCAGAACTTCTAGGTTTCCTATGGTGCTATAACTGATAATCCCGGCAGTGTGATTATTTTTAAATAAAACTTGATTTTTATAACAATAAAGGAAATAAATTATGTACTCCAGCTTCTTCAAGGTTTATATTGAACTCTAATACTGCATAAAGCATGTTGTACCACTGGTGTAAAATACAAAGCATAAACAAAGTAGACATTTATAGCCAAATATAATTCTATTGTCAAACAAAAATATTTGTTTTTTATTCAGCACTTCTAGATTATTTACCAAGCTCATGGCTTTATGATTATGTTCAAAGTGTGCTCATTGTATTGAATTGTATTAATTATATCACCACTTCCTTATTCTGATAATATGCATGCCTGGAGACCATGTTATCAGTCATTGATGAGAATTCAAGCTTTCAATCTATTCTCTCAGTCTGATTACTGAGATTACTGAGTGCTATCCCAGCTGTAGATGTATTAGAATAAAAAATATTAATTTTTTCAAAAAGTTAATGATCATGGAACATTCAGGGGTGCTAATGACACTGGAATATGCTGAGGTAAACATTTTAAGGTACATGTCTTAATGGTAAAATGCTTTATTAATTATGGAAAAGTTAAAGCCTTGTCATGGTAAATGCCAGACCATTCTGTGACATCCACGAAGGAGCCTGTGAAATTCTCACTAGTTAACAGTGGAGCATTTCTAAAAACACGATGAGTCTGAAAGTGACATGATAGGGAAACTGCTTACTACCTAGCCTCAACAAAGCAGCACCGTTTAACATTTTGAAAGTTTCCTAGAGAAGTGGCTTTTAGAATGGAGAAACCACGAACAGCTTCAATTGTACCCCCTAAACTTTTACTACATGACCTGAGTTAAGGTCATTGAAGCACAGCATTCAAAAGCAAACAAGAAGAAGAGGAAGAGGAAGAGGAAGAAAGGAGGAGGAGGAGGAAGAGGAGGAGGAGAAAGGGACGGAGGAGGAAGGGGAGGAAGAGGAGGATGAGGAGGAGGAGAAGAAAATAGCAAATATTTGGAATAAGAGCTGTTTTCAGGGTAAGGTTGTTTGTGACTTCAGCCACAAAAAGAGAAGCATTAACAAGATTTTAAAAGACAATAAGTTGATGGCAGGACACCCTCTCTACTTACAGATAAGAAAAAAGAATCCAAAGATATTTACATTTTTATCCAAAAATCAAAATATGATTAGTGATTGATATCTCTTGAAGCTTTGCCTTGTCTTCTGTAAAGGCAACTAGAAACTGCCCAGGAATTCTCTAGTTTAATTTTGACGTTCTGAATTGTTTAGATGAAAATTCTTTGAATTCTATTTATCATACAGCTTTTACACTTTAGATTCACTAAACATGCTCTATTAGAAATATCAAGCCTGGGTTGTAGAGTCAGAAACTTCTAGATTCAAACCCCGAAGTCTCTGAAACAAAGCTTTAGTTTCCCCATATGTAAAATGAACTCAATAATCTCTATTTTCTGGCATAATTTTGAGGCCTAAGTGAGATAATATATGTGAAAACATCTCGATCAGTGCCTGGCTCATTGCAGATAATACACAAATGATATTTTCTCGTTCTCTAGCTAATAGTAATTATATTATCAGATACAGATTTATGTCAACATATTCTATTACAATGTGTAACACTACTGAAGAATATCAGAAAAACAAAAATGCCCAAAAGTATTTAGGAAACTGTGGAGAAACATTCAGTAAATAGGACTCAATGTAGTAAATATTTTTTCTGAAACTGAAACATGAGTAGTGGGGAAACAGCTGATCTAGATAAGTTGTCTCCATTATTTAAAAATTCACACAACATCTCTGACCCTCAGCTTCCCTATCCATAAAACATTAATAATAATATTTACCAGTGAGGGCTGTTATCAGTCCTAAAGAAGAAAGTCTTTATTGCTTGGAGAATGCTATATTAACCAGTCAATTTTACCCATAATTTCAAACAACGCTCAACAATTTGAATTTAGGTAAAGTGGAGTAAATTTCTACATTTTATGTGGTTAGACTCTGTAATTGTTTCTTACCTTCTCTTTTTTTTGTGGGTTTCTTAGAACTGTATGAGTAAAACATTAATATATTTTAGATTATATTTTATTACACATTACTGTAGCACTTTGTGTTATATTTAAGTTTGCACACCTGTGTATCTCATTCGATCTATTTCATACTCTTAAGATATGTGGCCACAGCAATAACTTTCACCTTCACATGTTCCTGTACACTGTGACCTTGACATAGCCCTGTCAAGAGGTTTAACCCCATCCACTTAAATCTGGGAAGATTTGTAACTACTTTGAGCAACGTGGAAATGACTCCATGTGATTTCCGAGACTAGGTCATTAAAGAAAATATGGCCTCCTTTTTGTCAGTGAGAATATTGTTATTATTTTCATATTATAAAGCAAATTCCGGCTGGGTGCAGTGGCTTACGCATGAGAGCACTTTGGGAGGCCGAGGCGGGCGGATCATGAGGTCAGGAGTTTGAGACCAGCCTGACCAACATGGTGAAACTCCGTCTCTACTAAAAATATAAAAATTACCTGGGAGTGGTGGCAGGTGCCTGTAATCCTGCTACTCAGGAGGCTGAGGCAGGAGAATCGTTTGAACCCGGGAGGCGGAAGTAGCAGTGAGCTGAGATCACACCACTGCACTCCAGCCTGGGTGACACAGCGAGACTCTGAGTCAAAAAAAAAAAAAAAAAAAAAAAGCAAATTCCAAAAACACCTTATTAATAAGAGGATAAATTAGATTAACTCTAAAACTATTCCAAGCTTGTGCTTCTCTGTTACATGTCAACAAGACTATGGCACTCACCAGTAGTGATATTTAACACTGAGCTTTATTAGTTGCATTAAGACCAGATGAAGTAAAATAAAATTATCTGAATTATTTACTTAGTATAACAACAGGGAAAGGAAAACTAGGCCAATGCCTAAAGTCTATTTTTTACTCTATCAATTTAAATATTAATTCTAATATGCTTACAAATACATTCTGACTTCTTTGTAGGGTCAGAAAGCTAAAAACAAATGGGAAATTTGCAGATTTCTCTTTCCTCTATATAGGTTAACAACTATTTCTTATGTTAAGCCCTGAGAAATTTGGAATTCACAAATATCTATGAGATAAAAACCAAATTTCCTACAATTCAGTTCAACTACTGTGATTCTCCTCTGTATTAGCCCATTCTCACACTGCTATAGACAAATACCTGAGACTGAGTAATTTATATATATAAAAAAAAGGTCTAATTGTCTCACTAATCCTGCAGGCTGTATAGGAAGCATGGTTGGGAGGCCCCAGATGGTAGAAGGCAAAGGAGAATCAGATGCATCTTACATAACCATGACCAAAGCAGGAGGAAAAGAGGGTGAGAGGGGAGATGCCACACACTTTTAAACAACCAGATCTCACAATAAACCACTATCAGGAGGACAGCATTAAAGGGGAAATCCACTCCCATGATCCAATCACTTCCCGCCAGTCCCCACCTCCATCACTGGAGATTATAATTTGACATGAGATTTGGGCCGGGACACAGACCCAAACCATATTATTCTCCCAGTACTCTGATGAATGATACATAATCCAGATCAACTTAGAATATTCACTTCTATCTATTGAGTCACAGGCCACAGTAAACTCTGTAAGACTCCCACAATTATTGATTTTGAGTGTTGACTAGATTAAGAGATACTCATATATTTGGTAAAGGATTATTTATTCTCAGTGCTTCAGTAGGCATTCAGCCCATCTTTCTTCTGCTGAAGGAGAAACCCAAGTGGTTTTGCTTTTGATTAGAATGACTGGGCTGCCCAAGATGTACCAGTGAAGTTGGTTCCAGAGGAACTCAGCATGTGAGTCAGTGGACTGAGTGGAGATGATCCACTCTCAATGTGGGTGGGCACCATTCAATCAGCTGAGGCCAAAAGAAACAAAAAGACAGACAAAGGTGAATTTTTGGTACGTCTTCTGGAGTAGGAATGCTCTTCTCCTGCCCTCAGACCTCCAGGTTTTCTAACTTTTGGAATTTGGGAACTTTGGGAACTGAGCCATCAGCCTCCCAAATCTCAGGTCTTCAGGCTCAAACTTTGAGTTTGCCAATGGCATCCTTGGTTCTGAGGCCTTTGGCCTTGGACTGAGCCATGCTGCCAGCTTCCCTGGTTCTCCAGCTTGCTAGCTCTCTCTCTCCATTCTTCTGTCATTTGAGGACAGTGTGCCTCTCCTCTGGAGAGTGCAACCCTCACCAGACAAGTGAACCTACCGGTGCGTTGATCTTGGACTTCTCAGCCTCTAGAACTGTAAGAAAATAAATTTCTGTTCTTTATAAATTACTTAGTTTTGGGCATCCTGTTATAACAACACAAACAGACAAAGACAGCTCCTTAATTATAATAGGGTGCTTAAAGCATAAACTGCTTAGGAACATAGTGATTTTTAAATTACATGCAAGAGAATAATTTTTATATATTATGTATTAAGTGAGAAACTAAATGAAAAGTAATTGGATTTCTTTGTAAAAATAAATCGTGTTCATTTACCAAAATCATCTATCCTAAGAAATAAAATAAGATACATTTTATAGTAATAGTAAGTATGCTAACAACATCAACACCAACAACTATTAATACTTTTCTCAACATGTACCAAGAAAACTCCTAATCACATATTCGTTTCCTCCTCTCAACAGCTCTAGGGGATAAGTGCTGTTACTACACATGTTCCATATATGAGGAAACTGAGACACAGAGAAATTAACTTGTACCATGTCACTCGGTTAGTAAATGGTATGGCATATTTGATTTCAAGTAGTTGGATTTGAGACATTACATGCCACATGGCATTGCCTCTTAGAAAAAAATGTAAACTAACAGATATAGATGCTTATTAGTTTAAAAAATCAGTTGCTAAGGAAAACTGTGCAGCATTTCTTAATTGGAATTGTTATTCCTTGAGATAATTAAACTCTAAAGCCCTAAGTTAATGTTTATGTAATGAATTACCTTCTTTCCTATGCATTTAGAATGATACTAATTATGTATCATCTTTGGAATAAATTGAGAATGTAGTCATCCAAATTACTTCCTGTGTTCTGTGACTCAGACAAATATTCCTCATTAAGAAAGTTAACAGGATCTTTTGAATCAACTTATAATTCCAATCCATCTTTTTGACTGACATGTGTCAGTAATCTTTTAGTTACAAGTGACAAAAATCCAAAGGAAAATATGCAAAACTGGTAATTATTTGGTTCAGATAGCAGGGATGAATATAGTAATTGATTACAGAATTAAATGTAGAAATACAATATCCAGAACTTTTGGGTCTGAAATGAGAAATGTAATTCAAAAGAAAATTAACTCTTTCCCACCATTTCTCATTCTCCCTTGCCTCTGATCCTTTATACGTTCTTGGTAATTTATTGTGTTGTTTTCATCATAACCTGAGATCAGGAAAAACATTCACACCTACTGTAGAGTATCATTGTGTTCACATTTTTGTAGACATTTTTGAAGATCAAGTTTATTTTTCCAATAAAACAATATATGTTTCCTTGTAAAAAAAAATATGGACATCAAAAGCAGATGGAAGAAGTTGTTTAGGAACATTCTATTTGCTATGAATTCATAACCTCAATTAGGCCAGCACAGTTCCAAGTAATGATAATGCTTCCGTATAACTTCAGTACTTTCTTGCCTGTAGGTTCCAAGAATAATACTATTTCCACTGATGAAAGGTTTTTTTTTTTTTACAAAATTTACTGTATAAGTCTACATTTCTTGTAGACTTATAAAATATTCACTTTTATAAGTTCAATATGCTGAGGTTTATATCTGAGACTATGGAAAACAGTGGCTGACAACATATCCTAAATGATTACAAAGGGTTTAGTTTGATTAGTATCTGATATGTGTAATTGAATAAGTTTAAGATTGATTAGAAAAAAAATTATGTTGTCAAACCATCTACTTGTGACTCTAGGGAGGCTATGAATAAACAGAATAACATATATGATATAAAAAATCACAATAAAACGGAGCAGATATAAAAGTAGACTGCTAGAATAGCATAGAGGCATTAGAGATGAGGGACAGATGTAATCCTGGACCTTGAAGGAAATTGTTTTATTCTATCCAGCTCCAAAATATAACTCTAATTGGCTTGGCATTAACTCTCTATGTTTGTTCATTTCAATTCATATTAATAGTATTTAGGAGAAACGATTCAACATCTTAAATCTTTGTAAATTCAAAATAGTAAATAGAAGATACTTAATAGAAGGTAAATAATAAAAAGTACTTTTTTCTACTTAAAAGTAGAAAAAGTAGAGTTCTTGCACAGTGCCTCTGGTATAAATAATATAAAAAAATACAAAATAAACTAATGACAAGGAAATTTTATTACAAATTCCTTATAACAGTGGCAGTGTGGCACCATCTACCTAGAACAATGTAGTTTTTGGAGCGCCTGAACCATTTTGTTTATAAGGAAATTGCAAGCTTGTCACAATAAATTATGTTTATTACTAGAGTGGATTTTGAAAGATGGCTCTTCTAAATTGGTATTAACTATAATTGATAGGTATTCAGCTTAAAATACAAAGAACTGAAGACAACCTACTTTGTCATGTACTTCCTTCCTTCAACTTGTTTCCAGTATACATTATATTTACAGTTCTTTAATTCATTACCACCCTCTATTTCAAACCTATGGCACTCCACACTAATCAATCATGGTACGCTCATTCCAGAGAGAGCCTTATAATTTTCTTTTTCCAAAATTGTTAGTAAGAGCTCAGCAAAGTGTCTATGGAGGTACCAAAACAATCAAAAAAGACAATTAGACTAACAAAAGGGATAACACATAAATGACACCTTCAAAAAACTTAATAACAAAGTATCCCCATGAAATCTAGAATAGGGAAAAGAAGAGCTAAACTGCCCTCACATTGACCAGTTTTGAGCAAGGCACGTAGAAGTAAAACAATGGGACTTATGATGATTCTTACAGCTGGATACTCAAACATTTTTTCTAAGTTCTTATGCCCAAAATGAGAGGATCCCCCATAAACTGTTAAGGGCTTAGAAGAACTGTCTCAGAAAAAACAGATAAAACTATAAGTGGTCTCCACCAAGCAAAAATATCTGAGGTTATAGGGTGCCCTGGACATAACTAGTCTTTAAGGTATCCAGTAAAAACAAACAAACAAGCAGCATTACATTGATGAGAAACTTCTTGGAGTAAAACTCAAGTTATTCAGTCATGATAAGAATATAGTCATTATAGGGGTAAGTAAGGGAAACTTCTCAGATATAAGTGGACATATGTAAGAACCAAACAAAGCAGATTTCAGAAAATACAAGAAATCCAGAAGTACCAAGAAACATGCTGGAAACATGTTTATATATTAAACAGAAGGTATCCCAGAGCTGCAAAACTAGGAAAACCATCCTAGTATATCCTCTACCTCTACATAGCCCTTGCCTCCTAAGAGTATGAGAAAACCAATCTCATTTAAACAATAACAGAGTAAAAATTCTACACAAATATATTGTAGTAAAAAAAGATGATAGAAATTAACAAAATAATGTGCCCATAAAAAGGATAAACACATGATTTTTAAAAAGATAGGCGTAAATCAGAGAAAAGCTGTTATTTAATATTATAAGTGTAATAGTCTGTTCTCATGCTGCTAAAAAAGAAATACCTGAGCTGGGGTAATTTGTAAAGGAAAGAGGTTTAATGAACTCACAGTTCCACATGGCTGGGGAGGCCTCTAAATCATGGCAGAAGGTGAAGAGGGAAGAAGACATGTGTTATATGGCAGCAGGAAAGAGAGAGTTTGTGCAGGGAAACGCTCATTTATAAAACCATCAGATCTTGGGAGACTTATTCAATACCACAAGAACAGTATGGGGGAAATCATCTCCATGATTCAATTATCTCCATCTGGCCCCACCCATGACACATGGGGATTATTATCATTCAAGGTGAGATTTGGGTAGGGACACAGCCAAATCATACAAATAAGCTAAAGGATCAACAACAACAACAAAAAATAGAAATAAGAGCAGAAATCTATAAGACGATGTCTAGACAACTAGGGGGAATGAAAATGAGACCATAGAGCTCAGTAAAAGAATTAGAAATACAATAAAAACCTTTCAGAGTGAACTAATTAAAACAGGAGGAATACAAAAGTAAACAGATAAAACTACCCTCATAAAAATAAAAATAAAGTATTGAGGTAAGTAAAAAATTAAAAATTAAACAGAAATGGAAAGAAACACAGAAACAATCCACAGAAAGTGATAGATAGTAAATAAGAAAATAGCCAATCAGAAGTCTCGGGCAGGAGGATCGCTTGAGCTCGGCAGTCTGAGGCTAGTGATCTATGATTGTGCCACAGCACTCCAGCCTGAGTGACAGAGTGAGACCCTGTCTCAAAAAAAAAAAAAAAAAAAAGTCAATATCTGCGTAAGAGTCCTTGAAGAAGAAAACCAAAGCAATCAAATAAAAGCAATACTAAAATCTGTAATCCAAGAAAACTTCTCTGAAGTAAAAAATGGCTCATGATTACGTAATGAATAGGCATGTGAGGTACCTTCCAAAGTTGATTCAGAATGGTCAACACAAAGATATATTGTAGTAAAACAATTAGACATTAAAGTAAAAAAAAAAAATCAAACAGAAAAAGAAGTCTTTGAGGAACTTAGGTAAAAAGACCAAGTCACTTATAAAAGAATATCAGATTGGTTTTAGACTTCTTAACTGCAACACCTTGGATCAGATAATAATGAAGTAATTTATTTAAGGTACTTAAAGAGAGAAAATAAGAGCCAAGAATGCCATATCCAAACAGACTCTCAATAATAAAGACCAAAGACAAACAGTTATGAATACATAAGAACTCAGATAATAGTTTTACCATGTTTTCACCTTGAGAAATATACCAAAGAAAAATATTTGGACCACTAAGGAATAAGACAAACTTGGCAAAAAGTTCAAGCAGTGAGCACTGATTATATTTAACTCTGGAAATAAGAATAAATAATGTACAAAAAGATGACAGAAGAGAATAAAATTGGTATGTAATAATTATGGTAAAAATACAACCCTCAAATTGGAAATAAAATGGTAAAGCATAAGGCAAGTAGAAAAATTATGCCACTTGTCTCCTTAGTATAAACTGAGATTAAAGGATATTCCTTTAAAGATAGCCACTCTGAAAAAGCGAGAAAAAGTATTTTAACTTATTTCCATATTGATCCTAGTTTGGAACCACTGCCTAATAAAAACTGAACCAAAGGCATTACATAAAGGTGTTGGTACACAAATAACCCCAAATTTTAATATAAATAAGTGTAATTCTGAAGGTAGGAGAAGGGAGAGCGAGAGCGAGTGAGAGAGAGAGAGAGAGAGATGACATAGTGAAAGTTTTTATGTAGGAAAAAAATCATAACTGAGATCAAACCTTTGTCTTATCAATGAAAGTGAGTTGGCTTAATTCCCCTGTTATAGGGAAAGATTTGCAGAATACTAAGAAAGAAGAATATAACTCTATGCCATATACAGGGCTCACATAAAACAAAGTGAATTAGAAAATGGTTAAAAATAAAAAGATGGTTTAAAAATCAGGAAATACACTAAGAAAAAGCAGGAGAAACAATCTTTGCTTCCCTCCCCCCACCTCCTTCTTTCTCTTTTTGGTAGAGATGGGGTCTTGCTATGTTGCTGTTGACGAGGCTGATCTTGAACACTCCTGGCCTCAAGTGATCCTCCTACCTTTCCTTCCAAAGTGCTTGAATTACAGGCATGAACCACTGCACCTGGCCTTTTGTATTTTTACAGACAACAGAAATTAGAGAAAAATGAAAATGGAAGGAGAAATAAAACAACATCAAAAACTGAATAGTAGTTTTTAATCCATATCTTCCCATTCAAGGCAGATTAAATGAACAAAACTTCAGTAAAGAAAATAGAATATCTAAATGATGTATTCAGTATGGTAGTACTATAAGTACATATCAAGCTTTGAACTAATGCAATAGAATAGCTAAATGGTATAATCAATGGGAGAGTACATGTATATATATGTATATATTTAATATATTGGCTTATATAATATATATTCCAACAAAAATCTCCCTTTTAGTATAAAGTAAACAGTTTTAAAAAGTGACTACATTAAAATAAACTTTATTAAATTTCAAGAAACAGAAATAATTCAAACAGCATTCTCTAAACACAGTGCAATAAAACTAGACACTCAGTTTTATAATACCAAAAAAGAAAACACATCCAAAAATGCTTTCTTACCTACAAATAAAAAAACTCTCTTAATAAAAAAGTGAACACATTACATATAAGAATATATTAGATAAAATTATAAAGATATCAGGAAAATTTTTAGATCAAATTTCTTCACTGACTATATATGTCTCTGTGTGTGTAGACATATACATACATACATACACACACACACACACAAACACATTCTTCAAAAAGCAAGAAAAAAGAAAAAGTAAACCAAAATAAAGCAAAAAATGAGAATTTATGAAGTCAAAAATTAGAAACTAATAAATATAAAACAAAAATAGAAAAATGCATAAATCAAAAAGCTTGGGTATTGTTTATGGTAGCAATGTAGACAAATCATTAGCTATATGGATTAAAGTAAAGTACATGTAAGGAGCACAAATACAGGAATTTAGAGTAATAACCATTAGAGGAAATTTTTAAAATCATAAAAGATTACCTTGTTTCAGTGGTTTTTAAACAAAAGAAATCTTACTCTCTTACCCTCATCTGAGAACATTTACAAATGTCTGGGATCTTCTGGGAAGGAGAAGGAATGGTGCTACCCTCCTTCCATACACAGGTAGCCCCCTAAAACAAAGACTTACCAAGCCCAGTGTGTGAAAAGTGCTGAGGTTAAAAAACTGCTTGGCATAATGATATGCAAATAAATTTGAAAATTGAGTATTTCAATAATGTTCTGAGAAAATTGATTTATAAGATTTTACTTCATTAGAGATAGGAGATAAAGTCCATATTTTTCTTACTTATTTAGCAATATCGAAATTCTTAGTAAATAAAGTAAGACATGATAAAGCAATGACGTAAAACTTGGAAAATAACAAAAAAAGTATTTCCAGAAGATACAATTATTTAGAAAATCTAAAAGAATAAATTTAAAAATAAATAACTTTTTCTAACAATGAGAAAATTTTATAAATATCAAGATACATTTCAATACAAAAATTAATAGCATTTATATAATAGCCATTTTGGAGAAAAATAAATGTGTAGATGCCATTAAAACAAAAAAAGCAACAAATACTTAAGCATTAAGTTTAAAAGAAATATACAAAACCTAGATGAGGGACTCTATAAAGCACTTTTAAATATTTAAAAAGATACAAACAAATACATACATACCATATTTTTGAACAGGAAGACTTAAAATCACAAACATGTCAGTATTCCATAGGTTTATTTATAAATTTAATACAACCCAAATAAAAAAATCATCAGGTTACCCTCAACCCCCTAGCCAGCCAGTCAAGTTGATTATGAAATAAAGATAAAAATAAAAATGAAGTATAACCATTAAAACCCTATAAATAAAACAAAATGGCAGGACAAGCATTATGAGCTATTAAAACACATTATACAGATACTATAATTTTAAAAGCGTGATGATATTTCAATCAGAAGATAAAAAATGAAACAGAATAGACATCCAGAAATGTACCTAAGTTCATATGAAAATTTAGAATAAAAAATGTTGGCATGTCAAATAATTGAGGAAAAAGGATTTTTTAAATAGACTTGTCTGGAGGCTGAGGCAGAAGGATCACTTGAGCTCCAGAGATCCAGGCTGCAATGAGCCAAGATTGCACCACTGCATCTCATCCTGGGCAACAGAGCAAGACCCTATATCTTTAAAAAATAATAATAATAAATAAACTTGGGACAATATAAAGCTTTTGGGAAAAAGATAAAGGTGGTTCTATTCCCCACATTGTATATTCAGAGACATTTCAAGAGGGTCAGAGATCTAAAGGTAAAACATAAAATCATATACATGCTAGAAAAAAGTATCATGAATTACTTACATATATGTGTATATATTTACCCAAAGAATATTAAATATGTTATTAAAAATATAATTATGGCTAAACATAGAAAAGAAAATAATTAATACATTTGACTACATAAAAATATAGTTTAAATTGCCCTACTGAGGAATATTTCCAGAAAGGCAAAATAAAAAAGAAGAATCTCCGAAATTTCACCCCTCCATAAAAGTAGTCAGGACAATAGCAAAAATTGTCAAAATAAATTTAAGGAACTCAAGAAAAAAGGGTGAATTTCAGTAAGAGCAGAGAGCTTTCTGACATCTTAATGTGCTCTATCCTCATCCTCCTATCTTCAGCTTCATGGAAGGTTTGAAAACCAGCAGCATTAGAACTATGGTAGCTAAGGAAAATCGGCTAACAACCGGAGTAGGAAGAATGGATTTTAAGCTCCCTAAAAAGCCCTGTCTTCACAGACTATCACTGTTTGAACTGTTTGGAAGCTTCCTGGATAAATTCCATTCTCACGGTTAGTCAATAATCTGACCTGACTCAGGTCTTGTTCAGTGGAAAAAGCCCTACCATCACAGCATTTGTTGAAAATAAGCAGTGGCATTTGCTTAGTGTTACAGCTCTTTGAGATAATGACACCATTTGGGACAACAAGAAGCTGGCCACAAATTTTAAAATGAAGATATGTGTAATGAAATATCCATGGGGGCTTTGAAAAGCTTCAATATATTCTAGGGGGCCTAGAAGATTATGCACATGTACACAACTCTGTAAACACCCCAAAAATACCTAAAAAGGCCCTGCTATATAATCTCTAACTGACCTTGAGGACCAATGTAAACACAAACTAAAGATGAAAACAAAGTTTTAAACTGTTAGACTGTTGAAAATATGCCCAACACATACTCCTACCCTTTGCTGAAAGTCCCTCAGCAAAGAATAGGCAACATATTTATTCAAGACATTTAAAGAAATCTCAGCAAATAACAGGCAACATATTGATTCAATAAATTTTAAAAATCTCAGTGTCTGCCCATGACACACACACACACACACACACACACACACACACAGATTTTACAGAACTGGTCAAGGAAAGTGTTCCATAGACAACAGCAACAGAAGCAACAACAACAACAATAAATATGAAAAACAATAAAGCCTGGAGGTAGTGGAAACTTATTTCTGGAGTTACCACATTATATTATTTAAAATGTCAAATATTCAACAGCAAGTTTGAGATACATGAACAGAAAATTATGGCCCATACAGAGGAAAAAACTAGTCAATAGAAATTGCCCTTAAGGAAACCAGTATGGTTCATTTTGGACTTACCAAAGACTCTAAATTATTACAAACATGTTTAAAAATCATGTCTAAAGAAATTTTTTAAAGTATGAGGACAATGTTACACCAAATGGCCTGATATTATTAAAAATAAATAAATTCATATTATAAAATGGAAAAATACAATAACTGAAATGGAAAATTCACTAAAGGGCTCAGTAGCAGATTATGGATTATAGATTTTAAAAACTCAGCAAACTTGAATATAGGTCAAAGTCTTAATTATTAATATTTTAAAACACAATTTAAATATAATTAAATCTCAATTGAGATTTTAACCTATATTCAAGTTTGCTTTGTTGAGTCAAAGCAACAGAAAGAAAAAAAAAAGAATTAAGAAAATTGAATGAACTCTCAGAAGCCTATGAGACACTATCAAGCATAACAACTATGCATAATGGGAGTCCCAAAGGAAAGGAGAGAGAAGGAAGCAGAAAAAATATTTCCCCAAAAAAGTGACTAAAAGTATTATAAATTTAATGAAAAAATTAGTCTGTAAATACAAAGAACTCAACAAATTGCACATGAGATCCATACCTAAACACATCATAGAAAACAGTCAAAAGCCAATTATAGAGAGTGAGTCTTGAATGCAGCAGAAAAAAGAAAAAAAAACCCTTACTTATCACATATAGGGACTTTCAATAAAATTAAAAGATGGCTTCTCAGCAGAAACCATGGAGACAGGAGTCAGTGGGATGACATAGTCTGTGTTCTGAAAGAAAGAAGAATGGCAAACAAGAATATTGTGTCCAGAAAAACTATCTTTCAAAAATAAAGAAGAAATTAAAATATTCCCATATGAACAAAAACAGAATTTGTCACTAGCAGACCTGCTTTGTAAGAAATACAAAAAGTAGTTCTTTAGTATTCTCTGAAGTGAAAGTTACCACACAGCAACTGGAATCCAAAGAAATAGAGTACTGGCCGGGTGCGGTGGCTCACGCTTGTAATCCCAGCACTTTGCCAGGCCAAGGTGGGCGGATTATCAGGAGATGGAGACCATCCTGGCTAACACGGTGAAACCTCATCTCTACTAAAAATACAAAAAATTAGCTGGGCGTGGTGGCGGGCACCTGTAGTCCCAGCTACTTGGGAGGCTGAGGCAGGAGAATGGCGTGAACCCAGGAGGCAGAGCTTGCAGTAAGCCGAAATCGCGCCACGGCACTCCAGCCTGGGCGACAGAGTGAGACTCCGTCTCAAAAAAAAAAAAAAAAAAAAAAAAGAAGAAAGAAAGAGTACTGAAAAGGCAAATATAAAAACCAGTACAAATGTATTTTCATCTATATAATTTAAAAACCAACTACATAAAACAATAATTATAAAACTTTATTGATAGGCTTATCATGTGTAAATATGATTTAGATATATTCTTACACAGTAAGAACTTTTCATAAATTTTTATAAAATCATTACACAAAGGACGGGGGAGAGAACAGAGCTATACTGGAGTGCAGTTCTGGTAATATTGAAGTTAAGTTATTATTATCCAAACGAGATTGTTTGAAATTAAGATGGTAATTAAATTCTGTAAGGGAACTACTAAACAAACAGCTTTTAAAACATATTTTAAAAGAAACAATAAGGGACTTAAAATGCTACTAGAATAATATCTATTTAACAAAAAGAAGGCAGTAATGAAGAAATAGGAAAGTAAGACATGTAGAAAACAACTAATATGATTGATACACATAATCTCTATCTTTTGTAATTATATTGAACATTAAAAGATAAATATTTTATTCAAAAGACAGAAATAGGCTTAATGAGATTTTTAAAAAAGCACTATGCAACTTTGTACTGTCCACAAAAAGATGTACTTTACATTCAAAGACAAAAATAAGTTGAAAGTAAAAGATGAAAGTAATATATAAACTGAAAACAAAGAGAACTAGAGTGGTTATACTAACATCAGACAAATTAGAATGTAATATATATATTACTAGAGACAAAAAAAGATACTACATTTTGATAAAAAGGTCAATCTACCAAGAGAGCATGTCAATGACAAATATATATGCACCTAGGAGTCCCAACATACATAAAGCTAAAACTGGCGCAATTAGAGAAATAGCCAATTAAACAATAATAGTAGAAGATACTAAATAATAGTAGAAGATATTAAAATACCATTTTCAATCCTAGATAGTTTATCCTCACCATAAGGAAACAGAATACTTAAAAAGCAATATAAACCACCTGGACCTTACAGACATGTATAGAACATTCTAGCCCAAAAATCAGAATAGACATTCATCTACACATGGAACATTCTTCAGGATAGACTACATATTGGGCCGTAAAGCAAACTTTATTCATTAAATTTAGAAATAGTGTATATACAGAGTATTTTCTGACTATAATGTTATGAAATTACAAATCAATAATTAAAGGAAGTTTGGAATATGTGAATATTAAACAGTCATTCCTAAATAAAAAATGGATCTAAGAAAAAATAACATGGGAAATTAGAAAATATTGTGAATGAATGAAAACAAAGCCACAACATACCAAAACTTACGAGATGCAGAAAAAGTAGTGCTCACGGGGAAATTTATAGCTGCGAACATGTACATTAAAGAAAGTTTTCAAATCAATAACCTACTTCCAGTTTAAGAACTAAAAATGTAAAAGCAAACTAAACTCAAAGTTAGCAGAAAGGACATAATAAAGAATATAGCAGAATTAAATTTTAAAAAGAATAGAGAAAATTTTAAAAAACAAAAGTTGGTTCTGTGGAAGGCTTAAGAAAATTTTCAATGTTTAGCTAAACTGATGAGAAAAATAAGTGAAATTCAAATTGCTAAAACCAAGAATAAAAGAGAGGATGTTAATAGTGAACTTATAGAAATAAAAATAATTTTTAGAGAATACTATGGGAAATTGCATGTCAACAAATTAGACAACTTTGATATATTGACCAATTCCTAGGAAGACAAAAATTACCCAAACTAATTCAAGAAGGAATAGAAAAATTATCTATAACAAGTAAAAATATTGAATTAATAATTTAAATATTCCATAAATAAAAGCCAGAGTCCAGTTGATTCACAGATAAATTCTACCAAACGCTTAAAGAAGAATTAATATCATCCTTTCTAAAAATTTTCAAACAATAAAATAACAGGGGACATTCTAATTCATTCTAACGCATCATGTTGATCTCTATCTTCACATGGTGTTTCCTATGTGTGTCTGTCACTGTGTCTGAATTTCCTTTTTGTAAGGACACAATCATATTAGATTAGGGCCCACCCTAATGACTTCATTTAATCTGATTTCAACATCTTTTAGGGGGACACATTCAGCCCATAACATTAGATACTCACTTGACTATAAAAATCTAAAAGTTTATTGTGAATAGTTTCAAAGTCTATTTTTCAGAGACAAGTCCATATTTAAAGAGTAGGGCGTACTGCATTTTATTACTGCTGTGCTTGCATCCAGCATTCACAGTAGTAAACAGATTGGTAAATCAGTTTGTGACAACCTGCTAAGTCTTTCTTCTTGATTTTCTAATCAGGTGCCCTATCTTATAACAGATTCCAAGCTAATCAAGGTCACAGCAGGTGAAACTTTTAATGGAATTTCGCTAGCATAAACTCAAGTACACTAAAATCTTTAGGCAAAAATGGCCATATTAACATTACATTTTCATGAGTGCGTGTTTTACCCTGAGTATGAAATGTACACATAAGCACCCCAGAAGTTACTATAGCTGAATATGTCTACTCATAAGTTAGTTGAAAAATGAGTAACTTCAGAATTTAGGTGATTAAAATTCATGTGGATATTTACTTCAATCTGGAGCTATTTATTACAATACTAAGTAAGTTCACTTATGTTTAAAAAGAAAAACTTATCTTTCCAGCTCTCCAAATAAGGATAGAAAAAGTATTATTTTGTCAAATGTTCATGAAAAGCTTACTCTTTAACCATTCTGAGATTTCCTTATTTAACTCTTATGTAGTAAATCCATGAAGTTCCCCATTTCAGAGGTTATTATAGGAATATGGCATTAATCTCCCATTCCTCCAACCAACATCTCTTGCAAGAAATGCTTAACTTGCACTGGAAATGTGGATGGGCAAATATACAAATCTGAAAAAAGAATTACTTCAATTTGAATATTGATAATTGGCTCTAGCTTATTAGTGGGTATGCATTTGTGGTATTATCATTATAATGCAAAGAGAAGAGAAATTATTCTTTTAAAATCTACCCTTTGTCCCAAAGATCACAAAATCCAGGAGAAAGCTGAAATTTTTAAAAAGGTCTTAACCTTAGTTATCTAGGAAAACTCATTGTATTTGATTTTTATGAGTTCAAGTATTCCTGATTCTATTCCTAAACCATTCCTCTATGAATGCGTCTAGTGAGAAATTATCTTTTCTAAATTAGAATGTTAAAAAATATTCCCAATGTGTTGTCATGCTGCGCATGGAAATATTCATTATTCTTATGGAAAATTTTCTCATACCAACTAGAACATTTTCGTTTTCTTACTAACATTTCTTTGTCCCCCCTGCCCCCAAAAGCCCCCAGTATTTAGAAGAATAATGTAATACTGAAGCTGGAACTCACATAAAAATTATCTGTCACAGTATTTCTGTTCCATCAGGAAGTGTTCGCTCATTGTATAGTCAAAATCCATTTCCAGCTAATGTCTATTGATTTAGCCAGGATATTTGACCACCCTTCCATTATTTTTAAACTGGGAGTGAGAATGCAAAAGCAAACTACAAAAATGTAAGCTCATATTTATTCACTCTAACAATGAGAAAAAGATCAGACAAACCCAAATTGAGAGGCATTATACAAAATATGTAACCAGGACTCTTCAAAACTGTCAGAGTCATGAAAAACAAGGAGAGGTTAATAAACTATTAATAAGCAAACTAACAAGACATGATGACTAACATAAAGGGACATACTGGATTGGATCTCTGAGCAGAAGAAAAGGGATATTAGTGAAAAAAAGAATGAAATTCAAATGAAGTCTTTAGTTAATATTATTATACCAATGCTAATGTCTTAGTTCCGACAATTGTATCACGGTCATATGCAACGTTAACATAGTGGAAATTGGATGAAGCGTATATGAAAACTGTGTACTATTTCTGCAACTTTCTAGAAATCTAAAAATATCCCAAATAAAAACTTAAAAAAAAAGAAGTCCATACTCAAAGTTTCTTCAGAATCCTAAGAATGCCATTACTTTTCTTTTGCTCTAGATATTTATTCCCATAAAAAATATCAGGTTGTTGCAGATCAAACAGGTGGACAGAAGATGGGATAATGAGCAAAAGGTAAGTGTTCAATCTTGTTTCTACTCTGCCCAAAAATGATACACTTATTTTTAGGCCTTTACTCTTATAACAATATGTTATTTTTCATAGAAAAGAGGAGATAAAAATTCTAGATAGCTCAAAAGTATCATTATTCCTAAAAAATAACACAAAGTAAAATGCAAGCACTACTGATAGTAGGCTTGGAATGTCATCTGTACATGGAAAACACAGCATCCATTCATAATATGAGACACAACACGTTGGAAGAAATTTTAAAATGCAATTCCCGAAAGGACAGAAAAATATCCCAAAACACTGGGAACAAATGCATGAGCACATAACAGGATAGACCATCTTTATTGTTCACAATTATCTAACATAAGATTATTATTACCAAGAATTATGGGAAGATGACAGCAATGGTTTTGTTTTTGAATCTTCCAGAATACCCGCACATTTTTAATTTAACAACCAGATTGTAAAACCATGGACAACATTTGCAACAAAATTTGGTGACAATATCCTCATGAACACCAAACTGCAAGTGGGTGAGACAAACTACCAATAGTGACAAGACCTGTGTCATATTGGAATCTGCTCAGATGAAAGCAAAGGGAAGAAACAAGGAGGAATGAATCTGAGAAAAAGGGAAACAGGATGGAGGGGGAACCTCTATCGTTGAAGGAGACGTAAAAGAAATATCAAAAACCCCAAACTGGCAAGACTAAATTATAGTACTCAGAAATAGATATTTGTGTGATAAAACTATAAAGAAACATATGGGAGTGATTACCTGTGGATCAGCAGAGGGCTTACTTTGAGAGAAGGACAGTGGGGCAGGGAGAGGAGTTGGGGTGGCTGGTAAACAGAGTACAATCTGAGTGATAGAGAGACTTAAGGTATAATTTATTTTGTGTGGTTTTTTTATCTATGTTTTATTTTACAGTAAAAATGTTTAAAATTTAATTCCTATTGATCTGTTTAATTAAAAAATAAAATTTACAGAATAGAAATGATGGGTATTTTTTGGTCCAGCCCAACTCCAGATTTTAGGAGTTGTGACATAAAAAACAAGACCCACTGTGTTAAAAAGGTATGTGCAATGTTACATAGATAGATAAGAGCAGGCACAAACCTTGTTTCCAGTTCTTGCTTCAGGGCTTTTCCCCCTGCCCCATGTTTCTCCTCACTACAACCTTACCTTGATAGGCAAAGAAAGATTTTTCTGCTGGCTGGTATGTGAAACTGCCTCCAAGTTCAGGAAAAACACACCAGCTAGGAAAATACCAAGGGCGGTCACCCACCACTGATCACACTGGCACACTGGAAAACCCAAAGGGGTATTCTAATTCTGCAGAGCTCAAATCAGCTTCACAGACTAATAGAAAATGTGTAGCTGTTTTAGTCTATGTAATCTCTGAAGCAGGACCGTGCTATTTGTGCAAAATGGCAACTTTGCAGAGAAAGCTATTTCCACAGGTCAGTAGGGGAAAGGAAATATATAAATAGTCATCAGGGAAAACATGAGTGAAATAGGAAGTGAATGAGAAAATGCTAGATGGTTGCAGTTTAGTAGCTCTAAAACTTATTTTTAATTTATTTTTATTTTTATTAAGGTTTTGGTAAAAGACTAATCCCAACCCCCTTGTGGTGATTTGAATTAGTCTCTAGATTCTCTGTAATAATGCACAGATGCTCAATTGCTTCTGTCTTTTCTGAAAATACCTGTCCTTTGGAATTCATCAACTTTCCTATATCCCTCTGTTTGTATACCAAGAAGAGTACATGATGATTTCTATGGTAACCCTTGAAAATCCACCCTGAGCCAGTCGATTATACACGTCTACCAAAGCATAAACACTTGTGTGGAGTAAACTGTTATATTTATTATATAGCCTATGTTACCTTGCACTATTATTGGAAATTAGAAGGTGCCTCATAAATTTGTACTAGTTTTATTTCAGTAAATATCTAGGAAAAAGTGGACATCAAGAAATACTAAGACTAGAGCAATAACTCTTCTTTCCTGAGACAACTCCTGGTGGTTCCAGTCACATAAAGAGCTAAATGGTTTCCACCAGAAGGTGCACAAGGGCATGCTCTTGGTTGCCTTCAGCTATCCCCTCCTACTAGAATAAATCAACAGGTATACATCAGTCACTTCAGCCTGGATCCTGATTCTCACTGCCATCCAACTGCCTTCATTTCTAAACAAAACTTGTCTTTCCTATCCTAAAAGGCTTTATTTCTGTTCATTGCATAAACATTTTTTTTTCATTTCTTTGGTGTAACGTTCTCTTTTTTCTTCTAAACCTTGACAGATTAAATATGTTTTATGTGATTTATTTGATGCCTCTCACACTTTTAGCACTGCCTCTTACTGTCTTGACCCAAACTTGCAGTAACTCACACATAAACTTTTGCAGACTTGCAGTAACTCACACATAAACTTTTGTAATTATGTTCTCAAGTACCCCTGCCTCCAGCATCCCATCAAACCCCAGCACTTCCCAAATCATTCCACACAAAGTTGCCAAATTAATGGTCTGAAAATATTTCAGTGTTACATTCTAATCTTGCTAGAATATGAAAGTGGTTCTAACAAAAGTCTTTGTAACTATGGAATATTTTAGATTTTAGAGTCTTCCATTGTTTACCTACAAATTGCCTTTTCACGTTTATTCTCTAGTACTCCCTTTTTCAATCTATCTGGTTCATCACACTAATTTTCTCGTGGTCTCCAGGCACACTCTAGTCATTCTTATCTTCGCCCATACCCCTTTTCTGCATCTCTGCTTATCAAAAGCTTTCTCTTCTTAGTATTCTACAATGCAAGGTAATCTGTGTTAACCTCCCGGTACAATGGGAAGTATGTTTCATGATTCATTGAAAGTACAGAGCAAAGACTAGAATCTTGCTTAAATGTGGACATTTAAAAATTTAAGTTTTTCTTTTCCATGGATGAATAAAAGGCTTTTTCCTACCAGATTTATTCTAGATAAAGAATATAATTTACTTTTTTACAATTACCTAGAAATCTTGGGTGAGTATTATAGACAGGAAACATATAGCTTTGGAAACATGTAGTCTCTTATCTGTAACTTAGTCCTCAGTTAATTGAAGCTGAAGAAGTCATCCTATATGGATAAAAATGATGAAGTAAAACATGGAGAAAAGCAATGATTTGTTTAACTCAGCTACTTAAATCATTGCCATTGGAATCCATTCCTATAGATAGCCTTCAAGAAATAATATTCCCACATAGTCTACAATAATCAGTTGGATTATAGTAATTCCTAAACCCTAATTTTTGATGTCCTGAAAACTTTTTAAAATGTATCTCTTCAGCTATTTGAGTCAATTCATAAACTACCTGTCATGACTTTAAAAACTCTTCTCAGGTATGTATATATTCATCAATATGAATATTTATTTGAATGTGTGTAACACATTCAAAGTAAAAGTGGGCATATATTCACAAACAATATATTTATGAGAATTGCAAGAGTGTAAAAAGTAATTTTCTCCTTCTTAAAGAAACTATTCTGAAGGATCCAGAACATAAAACAGACCCAGAAGTGTGAGCATCAAATTCAGTAACTCCCATCAATGGGCTATTGGTTATTTTCTTATCCGAAGTATTCACATAATAGTTTGACCAAAATGGTTGTTCTTAGTTTCATGGGAATCAAGAATACCTTTGAGAATCTATTGGAAATTAGGAGTCTTTCTGCCCAGGACATAGTATGCCTTCGCTTATGCAACATTTACGTGAAATTTCTGAGAATTACTGGAATTAGCTTAAAATTGTCTTCTCTATTTTTTATTCTGCTATCTTATGACTAGTAGTAATATATTCAGGTTATCTATGATGGCAGGAGTTCTATTCCCTAACGATGTCAATTAATTAGGACTTAGAGCCACTCAAATTGTCATATTTATCTTTTAAAAAAGGCAATTAGATCCTAGAAAATTGACCTCTGTGATCTACTCCTTTCCCCAATCGTATTTAGCGATTCACCAACCATTGTTAATGGTAACCAGAAATAGCACTGAAGACTGCAAAATGAGAAAAAAAAAACAGAAGTTATTCTGAATATAAGCTAAGTATATTAAGGCCATGTTTTCTCTGCAACATAATGAGATTTGATGTATACTCATTGAGAGAATACACTAACAAGAAACACGAACCCACTAAGTGGCATGAAAGCAAATGTCACTATTGAAGGTCAGAAAAAAATAGATTATATTACCCAGTGTTAAGTATCTATTACTTTTGAATAAATAATGCTGTTCCTGATGTTTTGGAAGATAAAATAAGTATACAGGAAGATAAAACCATCACTAAGTCTAACAATAAAAAACGTAAAAAGAATATAAAAATGCAAATAATATATCCAATGGAAGCTGGCTTACCATAGGGACAAAAGTCTAATGCCAGTTAGCCATATTTTGCAGACACGTAATGAAATGTCAGCAAAGTAGATTAATGGTCCTCATTACAAAAATAGCATTAAAAGAGGATTGAGAAAGAAGATATGCTAGTGATTAAAGTAAAAGCACAATTAAAATGGCAAATGAGTCAGGACGTAACACAAAAAAGCTCTGAAGAGGGGCAATGATTGAAAATTATGTTAAGCCCCTCACCACTCATTATAAAAATGTTCTTGGTAATGAGTAAAGATTAGAAAAGCTAAATTAAAAAGAGCCAAAATTTTACAAACCACACACAACTATCTTTAAATAGAAGTCTTAAAAAGGCACAGATTAGATATACAACCATGTTAACTCATCATCATTAATAGATAATTGAATGTTTGCAGAAAAAAAGTGAGGGAGGGAAAAGGAAGGAAGGAGAGTTCAATTCAGTAAAAGGTTATTAAAATCTACCTTATTTTCAGCAATGCTCTAGACAGGAGTATCATGTCTAACTTATTCCTGACTATCCTTATGCCTAGCATAGTGGTGGCCTTAAGTGTGTCCTTAATAATTCAGTAAATGAATGCACAAGTAAAAGGAGTTTAACAAAATGAAAAGCTATGGACTGTGCTCTCAAGTTGTTTACAGCCTTGGCATCAGAACACTTAAGGTAACACCCTGATAGATTTATTTGCACAGTCGGTGTCATTCCTATCTTTGACATTTTTCAAACTATGTGCTCATTTTTGTAAATCAGAGTTCTGAGCAGTTCAATTTTAGCTTTTCAGTTTTAAGTTGATTTCAAATTTTCTATTCAAATTTTTCAGAATGCTGATATTCATATACATTTTATATAATCATCGATGAAGAAATATTCATTGTTAAATTGTCTTGCTTCTTGGATGCTGTGAATACCGCGTGATCTTAGGCAGCTATCTACTCTTACATGTAGGGATGTGCTCACATTTCAGGCAGAACCAGCACTAATTGCAAGGAAATAGCTATCTGAAATATTTTGACAAATTACTAGTGTTCTTAAAACTGCTTCTACTTTGGGTGATCAATAAATGAACACTGACTTGGTTGATTTCTAGTGTTCAGAAAAATGTTGCTGCTTTGGGTGATCAACAAATGTACGTTGACAAGGATGTCCTACTAGTCCATTATCTCCTGTCCAGAAACAGGATGATCTAAATGATTCTGATACCCACCTTCCCACGCTGAAAACCACTGGCTTACATGATGCCTAAAGTCCCTTCCTTGGAATGTGGGTTAAGAAGGTAGATATCCTAAAACTCAGTTTAACATATTTTCCTTAATAACAAGTTTGTGACAGTTCCCAAAGTTTAGGACTTTCTAGATCAGTAAAATTCCAGAGAGAGAGACGAGAGAGAGAAAGAGAGAGAGAGAGCATGCGAGCAATCTTTATATTATATTCAAAACACCTGCAAAGGATTTAGGAAATATTATTTTCAAAAAAAATAAGCTCTGTCTTTTTAATAGCTTCTCATGAACAGATTTAGAGCCCACGGAATAATGCAAATATTTCTAAAGGAATTGCTAGGATCAAATGAGAAACATAATGGTAATCAAAACTGGATCTTTTGGTACCCAGATGCAGCACATAACTACTGTGTCACTTCTCAGCTACAATGGCTCTTGGGCTCTTGACTTGTTTGTTCATTTTTGTTTATGCTAATTCAAGTCCTCTGAAACTCTGAAACAAGGTAAATTGGAAAGGGACGTAAGAAGTGTGTAGAAACACACTATATTCAACAAAATTTTACTTATGTTCTCAAGTGTTATATTCAATATTTATAAGTTCTAGGTCTTATTCTATTCTTTCTGGTAACAGAAAAAGAAACACATACATAATTTATGTTTCTCATATGAAAGAGTTTCCAGGTACAGAAGTATCATAACAATAACAAAATTAGATTATTTTGTTGCAGAGCCCAGTTTGGGGAATTTCAGCAGGGTTAACATTCTTCTAAACTAGCTCCAGAGGACTCTAAGGGCTACCTTCCAGGTGATCCTGGGCCTTCTACTTGTCCCAGAACATCTAACATTTTCCTTTTTCTACTCCTGATGTTGCCTTTGTAGGAGACTAACCAAGAAGTTGCTATGCCTCTATCATTCTCACAGTTCCTTTCTCTCTGTGATTCAAGACATATCCTGCTACTCCTCTATTCTACGTCTTAATTTATTGACTTATTTGAGGCAGAGCAAATGCCATCCATCTCTATGTAAGTGGCTGAGAAAGCAACATTGCCCAGATCACTCAGATCTTAAGAACATACCAAAGATGTGGCTCTTTTAGTCTTCTCTGAAGTACCCTCACCTGAGGGCTCAGGAGTAGATCAGGGAGTGCTGGATTAGAAAGTAACCCAAATAGCACACTCTGTAGTCAACATCAGTTCTCCTCTTGGCTAATGGTCTACTGTTCCAGGCCAAGCTTATATGTTTCCATTCTGGTTCAGAAGATGTTTCTTATAGAATTCTCATTCTTTCGTAAAATAAATGACTAGGAGTTGTACCCTAAGAGTCTTCCAGGTATCCTTCGAATTTACAGTGAGTGTAGCTTCCTTCCTTTAATATATTTCAACATATTTCTTTCAACATATTTACTCCCTTGCATATACAGCTGACAGAAAAATAACACTGAAATAAGCCCATTGCCTAGCAATCCTCTAGATATTTAGATTACATAATTTACATCCACAATATTATCCTAGCTCCATTTACCAGCTAAATCTAGAAAATTGAGTTCTGGTCCCATTCTAAATACTGATCTTCCATACATAATAAACAGAAAAAAAAACCATATAAACTTAACTACAAAGCAAAATAATAAGCTCAATTTCTAAGAAAAAAATCTATTTCTGACAAAAACTTACTGTAAATATAACTTAAATGCTCACAAGCATTTGGATAACCAATATATCAATTTACAAAATAGCCTCTGGCTTGCATGAGATGAGATCGCATAAAGCACAGGGACAGATATTTTACAGAAGGGTCAGGAAATATTTTTTATTGCCAAACAACTTAAGAATCAGAAAACACTGATATGTTTCAGCAGTGTGTGAGGGGAAACATCAAATTGTTTTATTTCTGTGGCAAAAATGGCACAAGACATCAGATTTATTATTGGACATCCCTAAAAATAAATAATATCACAAATTTCTGTAACAATTTGACAAGAAAGGAAGACAAAGCACAGTTTTAAGCTTATGACCCAATACCTCTCTGCTTTTAAATATCAATTATTGTGATACAAGCTTGGTTTTTTGTGTCCTTTGAATAGAATAATGTTTTTAGAAACAAAAATATTTTAGAACAACTGTGGTATAAAAGATATTTCTCTTTTCCTCCATCTTGTCTTCTTTCTTTCCTTTCTTCCTCCTTTTTTTCTAATTTTCCTTGGTTCTTCCCTTTCACCTTCCCTTTACTCTTTCCTTTTTTTCCTTTCTTGTTTCCATTTTTTCTACCTTATTAGAGAAAGAACACAAAAATATGCAAAGGGGATCAGATTGCATAACTGAAAACACAAGAAAGATAAAGGAAAAAAATAGATACAAGTTTCTGGCTCTGCATAAGAGTGAGTACACG
Organism: Pongo pygmaeus; assembly: GCF_028885625.2. Taxonomy (NCBI): domain Eukaryota; kingdom Metazoa; phylum Chordata; class Mammalia; order Primates; family Hominidae; genus Pongo; species Pongo pygmaeus. The sequence goes on from NC_072378.2 coordinate 49,620,146, forward strand.
TGACCCTGTCTCTACCAGTGGATGTGCAAACCAAAGAGTATGAGACGGGTCTCAATCGATTTAGAGGTTTATTTTGCCAAGATTGAGGAACTTCCTAGAAAAAAGGAACACAAAACTCATGCTTTTTCCAAAAAAGGATTTGGGGACTTCAGTATTTACAAGGAAAAGAGTGGGCAGTAGGAGAAAGAAGAAAGAAAAAATGCGGGAGGGTAGATAAAGGAGTATAGGGTTGCATTCTTCTGAGGCTTTGATCAACATACACTGAATCCATATTTTACAAGTGAAAGGGGGGCAGTAGAGGAATAGTTAACTAGATTTGTGCTCAGTGAATCTGCATTTTTACATAAAATAAAGTAAACATACAGTAGATGAAGCAATCAGATATGCATTTGTCTCAGGTGAGCCTGATCAAGGGATGACTCTCAGTTCTTTCTTTGTCCTGTACCTGTGAAGATAAACTGTTAAACTATATTGTCAGGGTGAAATTCAACAGAACTGTTTTAGGATAAAAATCTTGGAGCTCACAAGATATATCCTTGTGAGCAAATTAAGAGGGAGGCCCTCTGAGGAGATATGTAGCCTTCTATCTTTGTAGCTATTTATTTAGGAACAAACTGGGAGGCAGTTTTGTGTGACTCAATTCCTAAGCTTAACTTTTCTCTTTGGCATAGTGGTTTGAGGTCCTGAGATTTTTATTTTACTTTCACAGATACAACCATAATAACCTTGAGATAATGCTTGAAGCAGTAAAGTGAGGACTGGAAAATAAATTGTGGTAGGTGGATTGGTGAGGAGCAGAATTCTAAGTACCACAATACCTGTGGTGTGTGTAGTGTTGTCTTGTCTTGTCTTTTAATTCTTTTCTTTTCTTTTCCTTTCCTTTTCTTTTCTAGTGTCCTGAGGCTTCCACTCAACACAGCTAAAACCTCAAAGCAGACATCAGTGTCAACAGAGATCCTAGAGCAGCTTTTTAGAGCTGACTTGAGGAGAAGGTAAGGGGTCTCTTAATACTAACAGAGAGTGGGGGAAATCTCATTTATTTTTTTTTCCATTCTCTAGTGCCCCAGTCCCCAATCAATCTTTTGGTGGTAGCAGTAGTGACTGCAGCAACAACAAAGATACACAGGTATGTAAAACAATAATGAAGGGAGTGGGTTCTTTCCTTCTGATTAAAACAACTATAATCCCAGGAGAGTAGCCTGAAACCACATTTCCTGTGTTTCTCTCTTTCTTTCTCTTTCTTTGCCTACCTCGCTTTCTCCTCAAATGCTTCTCTCCAGCAAAAAGGCCTTTCACACTAGATGAGTTCTGACTCAGCTTAAATACAGGCAGCATTGCAAATGGGATTTTCCAGGGAACCACTAGACAGATCAAATGATTATAATTTTCTGGGAAGGAGCCACTGAACTAGCTCAACTTTGGTTCCTCTCCCTCCAGTGGCTTCCAGGCTGCTCGTTTTCACCATGAATGTTGGCTGTTAGTACTTTAGGCTACTGAAAAATCTGAAAATGGGATGGAACTAGGGCTGGTTACAACATCGCAAAGCTCATTGTGCGAAGATGCAATTATGATGACTATAACAACAGGAGGCAGCCAAATGCCTAGGCAGATAGGTGTGAGTATCTGGTGAAGCCACACCTCCAAGCCAAAGACAGTTTAAAGCCTGAAAGCCAAGCTACAAGTTAAATCCTTGGACCAGTTTGAGAACCTATCTTCCTGTTTGGCATGCTTTCCTCTGATTGATCCTCACCCTTCACCTATTTTACATATACCTACCCTTTCCTAATTAGTTTTCTATGCTTTCCTGCCCACCTTTGATTGGTGTCTTTGCTTTAACTTGTTGTGCATACTCACAAACCAATCAGCATGCATTCTCCATCCTGTGCTTATAAAGAACCCAGACTCATTCAGTAGAGGAAGAGATGGCCTGACTTCAGGGAAGAGACAACCTGACTTCAGGGAAGATGACCTGAACTTTCCAACCCCTCTCCAGTTCCCATCTCCGCTGACAGCCATTTTCATCACTCAATAAAATTCTCCACCTTCACCGTCCTTCAATTGTCCATATGACTTCATTCTTCTTGGATGTGGGACAAGAACTTGGGACCCACTGAGTGCAAGTACTCACAAAGGCTGTAACATCAGCCCTTTGCCCTTGTTGGAGGAAGGTAGCCACCCCATGTGACGAGGCAGCATTGAGCTGCTAAAGGAGCATTGTAACTCCCCCTCTAGGGCTTCGGGGTCACAGGCACCCTCACCTGGGCACTACTGCATTCCCCTCTAAGTGACACATCTGGTCTCACTGTGGGCCCTGCATGGAGTTTGCTCCTATGTCAGCACCCAGAGAAGCTGGCCAGATCCTGCTGAGAAAAATCCTACATCACCGATGCAACCAGTTTTCTTGAACAGATTCTGCCTAAATTGTTGCAAGCTTTTGGTTAATTTCTAAAGTTCTGATCAAGTTGAATTTTATCATATTTGCAAGTTTTTGTTGTTGCTTTTATGGAGGAAGAAATTTTTAGACATCCTTCCCTAACCATTTTCACTAACATCATGTAACTAAAGATTTATATCTGCCATATAATGTTTTTATTTACTATAATTTGTCTTTTTTCTTTTTTCCCTTTCCCTCTTCCTTCTCCTTTTCCTTCTCTTCCTCTTTTTCTTTTCTAATTTCTGTTGCTCAGATTGAAATCTCTTCCAATAGCTCAAAATTTACATATGATTTTTTTTCTTCTGGTGGTTACCCCTAATTTACCAAGAATCCACAATAGGACACTGTTTTTCTGCCCTTTTTCTAAAAGTTTTAAATGTTCATTTCTTTCTCACAAAAAAATGACAAATGTAACACAACTATATCAAACTATTCTTGTCAGCTCAATCCTGTCCCCAGATATTCTCATATAATGTTGTTCACCTGGTGGGACACTAACACTGACTACCTGATTAAAACTATGCCTATGTAGTCACATGCGTCACTGAAAGCTCTAGCCTAAGCCATCGTCTTTGACGTTCTTTCCCACCACCCTCTTCTTTATTCATGGCATTTGATTATATTAACATTCCAATTTGATGGCCAAACACATTTAGTTTTTTACTCCCTCATGATTTTTACACTTCTTTTTCTTTTTTTCTTCTTCTGTACTTAAATATTTTTCACTATACCACTGTTGTCTTACTACATGGTTCTGTTACCTGTTTTAATCCTCAGGTCTGACAGTGTTTTTGGAAGGTGCAAATTTCTCCATTCATTATACTTAGGTAACAGCACCATGTAAACCATAAGATGTTCCATGAGATATAAGTGAGCTCTGTGGGTTTAGTTACATCCTGCATGAAATAGACTATGTCATAGTTACTTTGCTTAAAAGATTATTGTTATCAACATCATGTTTTCAATAAATTCTTGCTTAAAATTAAAATAATATATTTAATTTGTTCTGTATCACCAAGATGAATGTCTTGTCATATAATAAATCTGATTTTAGCCTCCTAAAATTGGAATAAACATTTTTATGACTTTTCTCCTTAAAATTCTATAAGAAACTGAAGCATGTATCTTTTTGGGATACAACTTGGTTTTAAATTCCAGACAATATAGATTATTTTCCTCTTTTCATTTTTTAAAACTTGATTATGAAACTAGAAAAAAATGCAGCTGACTGATATAGTCCTCTCTTGACAAATGCACACAAAAAATAATTAACCTGAACGAGAGATATATAGCTACACCCAGAGAAGATAATTCTTTCTATATATCAGAGAAATACAAATCCTTCATTATTTAGAGTCATCTCTCTGTTTTTTTAAGATCCTGAAAACATTAATTGTAAACACTAATGGGAATTACTAGAATGCTCCTAGATACAGAATAAGTTCCAAATTCAGTCTTAGCAGCTGTAAGCAATCAGCTAACAGAATTACCTGGAGGAAAATGGAAACAGGGCAGATGCTGGCCAATTACCATAAACTAATTGTAGCAGGGCACCTGGTATGGAAAGAAGAGTAAAGCTTTTATTAGGCTGGAAAAAAAAAAAGCTATTATTTGGGGGAAATTCAAGCTGTTTCTGTATACCAGGGGGAAAACTAAAATTTGCCTTCAGGAAAGACTCTTGTATTCTAAAAGGGCCCTTATAGTAATGCAAGCAAGTACCTACTTATTATTTGGGGGGAACTTTCATATGCAGTGGAGAAGCCTAAATATGGATGCTTCTGAATGAGCTTAATAATATGAACTGAAAATCTTTGACAGAACTGTGACACATTAGAGTTATAGGTTTGTTTTTTCAAACATGGATTATAACTTCCAATTACATTAAAATTATGACTTGTTCTTGATAGGTCCATGATTTTTGTCCAAGAGAATTACTCACAAGAGATCAGAAATACAGATAGTGGAAGGAAATATAAAATATACTTGCCTTGACACTGAAGAGTCTAATTGCAATGTTGTCAATGAAGGCTGAATAACTTGGATCTGTGAAATGTACCTCAGTGATTACTCTGTCTGGGTCATTGGGAACTATCTCACAGTGATGGATGAGGTGTAAGTTTCTCTGAGAAAGAACAGATATTTTATCGTCAGTCATCCTCAGAAAAGTTTGATTATAGGGCAGAAAATAAAGTGAACATTGAACTAAGAGAGAAATTAATTTCTTTTTTGTTATTGCTGCTTGGGAACATTTTAGCCGATACTCTTGGATGTAGACACGTTAGAAGCATTCCTGACTGTTAGAGTTTGCTGACCCTCAACTGAAAGCAAAATCAGAACAGAAAGGGATGTAAACTCTTAAAGTATTCTAAAGTCAGTGTATTAGTACATTTTCACTTTGCTGATAGAGACATACCCAAGACTAGGCAATTTACAAAAGAAAGAGATTTAATGGACTTACAGTTCCACATGGTTGGGAACTGTAAGTTAACAATTATGGCAGAAGGCAAGGAGGAGCAAGTTACATCTTACATGAATGGCAGCAGGCAAAAAAAGAGCTTGTGTAGAGAAACTCCCATTTTTAAAACCATCAGATCTCATGAGACCCATTCAATATCATGAGAACAGCACAGGAAAAACCCACACCCATGATTCAATCATCCCTCTGGATCCCTCCCACAACATATGGGAATTATGGGAGCTAAAAGATGAGATTTGGGTTGGGACACAGAGTCAAACCATATCATTCCACCCCTGGCCCAAATCATATATCTTATATCTTCACATTTCAATCTTATATTTTATATCTTCACATTTTGAAACCAATCATGCCTTCACAACCGTCCCTCAAAATAATCACTCATTTCAGGATTAACTCAAAAGTCCACAGTCCAAAGTCTCATCAAGACAAGGCAAGTCCCTTCTGCCTATGAGCCTGTAAAATCAAAAGCAAGTTAGTTACTTCCTAGTTAAAATGGGGGTACAGGCATTGGGTAAATACAGCCATTCCAAATTGGAGAAATTGGCCAAAACGAAGGGGTTACAGGCCCCATGCAAGTCCATAATCCAACAGGTTAGTCAAATCTTAAAGCTCCAAAATGATCTCCTTTGATTCCATTTTCCACTTCCGGGTCATGCTGATGTAGGAGATGGGCTCCCATGGTCTTGGGCAGCACCGCCCCTTTGGTTTTGCAGGGTATACCCCCTCCAGGCTGCTTTCACGGGCTAGCATTGTCTGTGGCTTTTCCAGACACATAGTGCAAAGTTGTCAGTGGATCTGCCATTCTGGGGTCTAGAGGATGGTGGCCCTCTTCTCACAGCTCTACTAGGTGGTGCCCCAGGGGCTCCCATGCCACATTTCCCTTCTGCATTGCCCTAAAACAGGTTCTCCATGACAGCCTCACCCCTACAGCAAACTTCTGCCTGGGCATTCAGGTGTTTCTATACATCCGAAATCTCTGGGGTGGTAACAACACCTCAACTCTTGGCTTCTGTGCACTTGCAGGCTCAATACCACGTGGAAGCTGCCAATACTTGAGTCTTGCATCTTCTGAAGCCATGGCCTGAGCTCTACATTGTCCCCTTTCAGTCATGGCTGGAGCAGCTGGAACTCAGGGCACCAAGTCCCTAGGTTGCACGCAGTACAAGGACCGTAGGCTGGGACCACGAAACCACTTTTTCTTCCCCTGGGCCTGTGATGGGAGGGGCTGCCGCAGAGGTCTCTGACGTGCCCTGGAGACATTTTTCTCATTGTCTTGGTGATTAGCATTCAATCCTCATTAATTATTGCGAAATTTTGCAGCCAGCTTGAATTTCTCTTCAGAAAATGGGATTTTCTTTTCTATTGTATTGTCAGGCTGCAAATTTTCCAAACTTTTATGTTCTCCTTGCCTTATAAAACTGAATGCTTTTATCGGCATCCAAGTCACCTTTGGAATGCTCTGCTGCTTAGAAATTTCTTCCACCAGATACCCTAAATCATCTTTCTCAAGTTCAAAGTTCCACAGATCTCTAAGGCAAGGACAAAATACTCCCAGTCTCTTTGCTAAAACATAACAAGAATCACCTTTGGTCCAGTTCCCAACAATTTCCGCATTTCCATCTGAGATCACCTCAGCCTGGACATTATTGTCCATATCGCTATCAGCATTTTGGTTAAAGCCATTCCACAAGTCTCTAGGAAGTTCCACACTTTCTCACATTTTCCTGCATTCCTCTGAGCCCTCCAAAATGTTTCCACCTCTGCCTGTTACCCAGTTTCAAAGTCACTTCCACATTTTCGGGTATCTTTTCAGCAGCACTCCACTCTGCTGGCACCAATTTACTATATTAGTTTGTTTTCATGCTGCTGATAAAGACATACCCGAGACTGGGCAATTTATAAAAGAAAAGTTTATTGGATTTACAGTTCCACATGGTTGGGGAGGCCTTACAGTTATGGCAGAAGGCAAGGAGGAGCAAATCACATCTTACGTGGATGGAAGCAGGCAAAAAGAGAGCTTGTGCAGAGAAATTCCCATTTTTAAAACCATCAGATCTTGTGAGACCCATTCACTATCACAAGAACAGAATGGGAAAGATCCACCCCCAAGATTCAATCATCTCCCTCTGGGTCTCTCCCACAACATGTGGGAATTATGGGAGCTACAAGATGAGATTTGGATGGGGACACAGAGTCAAACCATATCAGTCAGGTTTGACCAAGAGGGCCTAAACATTCCCCTCAGCTTGGCTAAACCTTAGACAGGCTTTTTCCTAACTCTAAGTCGCTCTTCTCCCTTTTCTTAGAGCATTTTCTTTAGAAAATTTGTGATTGTCAATTCTTTTTCTGCCTCTTTTTGATGTAAATCTTCTTAAAAGTCTCTTGCGAGTTTTGTAACCAAGAACTGTCTTTCATAGGTCCTTGGGAGCCGTTCCTTTGAAATGTAATCATCAAGAGAGATAGCCCCACTTTCTACCAGTTAGTGTGGGAGAATAGAAACCCGACTTAGATTAGCTCCTTGCTCATGGTTTTACAAGAACCTTCTGTCATGAAGATGAGAAAAAAAGTTTACTTTTACTTTGGGTAAAGTCAGTTAGCAAACACAGATAGCCAGTGATCCTTTTCACTCCCAGACACACACACACACACACACACACACACACACACTCCTCTTCTACCATTTGTTTCTGTGGAGTTGAGCTCAGACTGAGTTCTGGTGTTTCTATTCTATTGCAATAGCCTTGAAGAAAGTCTTCCTTACTTGTGTAACTTTGTCCACTGCAATTTTTGCTTTTGACACAGATATTTGAAGAGGCAGGGATTTATAAAAGTGCCTACCAGTGTCAAAAACACCTTTTATTCAAAATTAACAAAACAGAAATTGTTTCCCATTTTGCATGGTTATTCCTCTTCTGTCCTTGATTGAATAAACAATTTTGTCTGTTATTATTAATTTCCTTTCTTTGAAACTGAGGGAAGTAATTTATAAAATAGGTCCATGTTTAGTAGTATAAGAGGGATTTATGAATTTTGCTAATTCAGGGGGCATACGTATAGTTTGATCATGTCTAAAATTTTCTTAGTAATGACTTTTCATTTTGTTGTATGTAAGTAGTTAAAGGCATGATAGATTTTATTTTTAATTTCATATACTGCTCTTATGTGTCTTTGATTATTTTCAGCAAGGCATGATATTCTCTATATTTTTAAAAACTGAGTTACAGAAATTTTAAACAGGAGACTCAATGAAATTGCATCGTTAAAAATATTTATATTTTTAATAAAGAGCAAAAGAACTCTGCATTTGTTATTTTGTTTGCAAATACAGTAGAAAACTACAACATACTAATTTATTTCGGAGAAAATATCTTACAATAGGATTTCAGGTTTGATGAATGAGTATTTAACTCCTCTCTACTGATATATATATGAATTTAAGAGTATAGCATAAGGTGTTAAATAAGATGTAACCAGAATATTGTGGGAACCATATGTGAAAAACATTTAACAAAAACTGAAAGAAGAGAAGACATAGGAAGAGTGGACATAACAAATAGACAAATTTGTTCAGTGTGAACACAGATGGTCAAATTAAAAGAAATGAGTTTAAGTTATAGGGAAACAGATGGCAGCTCAATCAAGGAAGAAGAAAGGAAGAGGAAGAAATTTTTAACAGAATTGTCCATTCCATTCCAAAAATGGAAAAGGCAGTCTCGAATGTTAGCAAATTTTCATACATTTGCTAATGAATTTCACAGAGGTAAAGGTGTTCAAGCAAAGTCTGTATTGCTGCTTATGGAGAAGATTCAAACATTCTGGGTAAGAGAGTGTTAAACTTATGTTAGCCTTCTAACAACCTCTCAGGCAGGGTTACCCATGCTCATTTGTGCAATTGTCCTGAAACCTTTTCTCCCTGTCTTGGAGACAGTGATGAAAGATCTTTGGGTCTTGTGTTTCATCTGAGAAAGAAGAAATAGCCTTGGGCAATTTAAATGGCAACAGATTTACCATCTCCCTTCTCTGCTCTCAACTGCATAATTTCACGTCTCTTGTGATATTTTCCATTCCTTTTCTAATTAAGGAGTGCCCTGAAAATGAATTAGTGTAGTACCCATAGTTTGGCAATTAATCTAAAGAGTAATTTAGATTATTCTTTTTAAATAGAATAAGTAGATATCAATTCCCATATGAGCTGCAAGTGGCATGTGCTACCTTTAGAAATGACTATTGGTCATACATAAGCCCAGTATATTTGATTGTCAGGTTCACCCAAACCTGATGCTTAAACATGACCCACGTATCCTGTTGTGTTCCTCACTCATCACTCTCTACTGCAGTTCTCTTCCTTTCCTTTCCATTCCTTTCCTTTCCTTTCCTTTCCATTCCTTTCCTTTCCTTTCCTTTCCTTTCCTTTCCTTTCCTTTCCTTTCCTTTCCTTTCCTTTCCTTTCCTTTCCGTTCTTCTGTTTTCACTCTTTTACAAGTTCATACTTTATACCAAGAAAAATATATAAGAAACATATTTCTTCCTACATAATATTCCATTTCTGGCTCATTTTCTCCTTCTCTATTTATGCTTCTTCACAATTCCTTATAGCTTTTCCTATACTGGATCTTATTTCCTTTCTTTCTACCTTCTATTCTTGAACACTTACTACCACCTTTTAGATACTTAAGGCTAGAAAGTGAAATAAAACATGGCTTCATCTCCCAGGAAGATCACAGTGCCTTTTTATTTTCTCTGTCTCCCTTCTGTGAAGAAATAGTTCAAAAAGTTTAGGATGTGAAGAAGCAAGCCTATGAGTAGCAAAGTCTGGGCTGACATTCTAGTACAACAAGTGATTAGCCCCATGCCTGCCCTATAAAATAATTACTATTTTTCATAAAAATCACCATTGTGTCTTTCCTCAGAGAAATAAGTTCCATGTTGAAAGTACAAGATAATACATTCTGTGCTTAATTAAAAAATTATTTTAGGGTATAGCAGATATGTTAACTTATTGCCTGCCCTGTTCTTAACTTTTAGATCTTTTTAAGATGACATTTATTTATTAAAATCACTAAGCTTCTTTTTCACCAAGATGGTGGATAGCAGCTTTTAGCATGCATCAGCCACTTATAAACAGAAAAGTGTGCAGAAAAATTAACTCTGAGAGTTTTACTTCAAGAAAGAAGATCAGAATTCACCAGAATAGCAAAGGACAACCAGACCTAGAGAGGAGAAGGTGGGCAAACAGTCCCTATGCCAACATTTGGGTAATAAAAGTAAGTGAAACACCAGTATGTGAGAGAAGCAGTCAGTCTCTCTCTGTGAATCACCTATCCACTAAGAATCTGTGCAACCCAAGCAAAGGGAGAGCACCCTATTTCTCCCAAGCCCTGGAGCTAACTTGGGGAGAGGTGAAAAGATGGAAAGACCCTGAGGAAAGCTGCAGGCATTTTCCTAGACTCAGGAACAAGAGGAGGATGCCCTTTTTAATCTGGCCTTATATAACATCAGTCATTGTTTGGTGATCTGAGAGTGGCAGCTAAGCAGGCATTTTAGTTTCAAGCCAGAGACTACAGAAAGCATGTGTAAGCACAGGCCTCATGGACTCTATTAAACAATTCCACAATCAAAGCTACAAAGTAAGTAGCTAGCAAACCTGCAACAGGAACAAAACCTCACGTATCAATATTAACCTTGAATATAAATGGCCTAAATGCTCCACTTAAAAGACAGAACGACAAATTAGATGCAAATATAGGACCTTTCCTCCTGTTGTTTTCGTGACCCATCTCACATGTAATGACACTTATAGGCTCAAAGTAAAGGGATGGAGAAAGACTGTCACTCAAATGGAAAGCCAAAAAGAGCAAGGGCTGCTATTCTTGTATTAGATAAAACAGACTTTAAACTAACAAAAGTGAAAAAGAACAAAGAAGGACATTACGTAATAGTAAATGATTCAATTCAACAAGGTTGAAATATCCTAAATTTACACACACTCAAAATTAAAGCACTTGGATTTTAAAAAAAATAATAATTGCTTGTAGACCTGAGAAAAGACTTAGATATCCACACAATAGTAGTGGTGGATTTCAGCATCCCACTGACAGCATTAGAGAGATCATCAAGGCAGAAAACTAACAGAAATTCTGGACTTAAATTTGACACTTGATTGGATGTAATAGACATGTAGAGAATACTCCACCCAACAACCACAAAATATACATTATTCTTATCTGCACATGGAATGTACTCCAAGATTGGCCACACGGTTGGTCATAAAGCCTTGATAAATTCAAAAAAATCAAAATCATACCAAGCATCTTCTTGGATCACAGTGAAATAAAAATAGAAATCAATACTAAAAGGAATTCTCAAAACCACAAAAATACGTGGAAACTAAGCAACTTGCCCTTGAATGGCTTTTGGGTAAGGAATGAAATTAAGGCAAAAATTAAAAAAAAAAATTGAAACAAAAGAAAGTGGAGACATAACACACCAAAACCTCTAGGACACGGAAAAAGCAGTGTTATGTGGAAAGTTTATAGCACAAAACACTTATATCAACAAGATAGAAAAATCTCAAATTAACAACCTAACCTGAAGTTAATAGAAAGAAAATAGAAAAGAAAGTGGAAAAAACAAAAACAACCCAATCTGAAAGCAAGAAGAAAAAAATAATTAAAATCAGAGCAAAATAAAATGAATTTGAGATTAAAAAAATACAAAAACATACATAAATGAAATGAGAAGGTGGTTCTTTGAAATGATAAACAAGATTGATAGACCACTAAATAGATTGACAGAGAGAAGAAAAGACGATCCAAATAAGCATAACTAGAAATGACAAAGGTGACATCACATCCCATCACACAGAAATACAAAAGTTCCTCAGAGACTACTATGAACATATCCATGCACACAAACTAGAAGCTCTAGGGGAAACGGACAACTCCTAGAAACACACAACCTCCCAAGACTGAACCAGGAAGATACAGAAAGCCTGAACAGACTAATAACAAGTAATGAAATGGAATTAGTAATTAAAAAAACCTACCAACCATAAAAGCCATGGACCAGATGATCATAGCCAAATTTTATTAGACATTAAAAAAAATAGCAAATCTAGCAGCGCATAAAAATATAATTCATCAAGATCAAGTGGGCTTTATTCCAGGGATGCAAGGATTGTTCAACATATGCAAATCAATAAATGTGACTCACCACATAAATATAATTAAAAACAAAACTCATATGATTATCTCAATACATGAGGAAAAAGCATTCAGTAAAACTCAAAATTCCTTCTTGATAAAAATCCTCAACAAACTGGGCATCAAAGGAACATAACCCAAAGTAATAAGAGCCATTTGTGACAAAGCTATGGAAAACATTATACAGAACAAGCAAAAGTTGGGAACATTCCTTTTAAGAACTGGAACAATACAAGAATGTCCACTCTCACCGCTCACATACAATGTAGTGCTGGAAGTCCTAGCCAGAGCAATCAGGCAAGAGAAAGAAACAAAAGGCATGCAAAGAGGAAAAGAAGAAGTCAAATTATCTCTCTTCTCTGATATTATTATACACCTAGAAAATCCTGAAGATTCTGCCGGAAGACTCCTAGACCTGGATAAATGACTTCAGCAATGTCTCAGTATGCAAAATCAACATAACAAAGAAATAGCATTTCTATACACCAATAACATTAACGCTGAAACCAAATCAAGAACACAACCCCATTAACAACAGCCACAAAAGAAACTAAATAAATAAAATACCTAGAAATATGTCTAATCAAGGAGGTGAAAGATCTCTACAAAAAGAACTACGAAACACTGATGAAAGAAATTACAGACAATACAAAAAAATGGAAAAGCATTCCATACTCATGGATTGGAAGAATCAATATTGTTAAAATGGCTACACTGCCCAAAGCAATTTACAGATTCAGCACTATTCCTATCAAATTATTTATGTTATTTTTCACAGAATTAGAAAAAATAATTCTAAAATTCACATGGAACCAAAAAAGAGCCCAAATAGTCAAAGCAACCCTAAGCAAAAAGAACAAAGCTAGAGGCATACCTAACTTCAAGCTGTACTACAAAGCTACAGTAACCAAAATAGTGTGTTACTGGTACAAAAATGGGCACATAGGTCAATGGAACAGAAAGAGAACGCTGAAATGAAGCCACACACCTACAGCCAACTGATCTTTGAGAATGGCAACAAAAATAATAAATGGTGCTGGGAAAACAATGCTGAAGAATAAAGCTGGACCCCACATACAAAAATTATCTCAAAATGGATGAAATGTTTAAATGTAAGCCCTCCAACTATAAAAATTCCAGAAGAAAACCAAGAAAATACGCTCGTGGGCATTGACCTAGGCAAAGAATTTATGTCTAAGTCCTCAAAAGCAAATGCAACAAAAACAAAAATTGACGATTGGAAACTAATTAAACTAAAGAGCTTTTCCACAGCAAAGGAAACTATCAACAGAGTAAACAGAAAACCTAGAGAAGGGGAGAAAATATTTGCAAGCTGGGCACCCAACAAAAGAATAATATACAGAATCTCTAAGGAACTTAAAAAATTTTTTAAAAATGACCCCATTAAAATGTAGATGAAGAACATGAACAGACACTTTATAAAAGAAGACATGCAAGTGACAAATAAATATATGAAAAAAACCTAATCATTAGAGAGATGTAAATCAAAATCACAATGATATGCCATCTCTCAACAGTGAGAATGACTATTATTAAAAGTCAAATAAATAACAAATGTTGGCAAGGTTGTGGAGAAAAAAGAAGGCTGCAGACTATTGGTAGGAATGTAAATTAGTTCGACCACTGTGGAAGGCAGTTTGAAAATTTCTCAAAGAACTAAAAAAAAAAAAAAAAAAAAAAAACCACTCGACCCAGAAATTCCATTACTGGCTCCACACCCAAAGGAAAATAAGTAGTTCCACCAAAAATATGCACTAATATGTTTATAGCAGCACTATTCGCAATAGCAAAGGCATGAAATCAATCCACATGCTCATCAATAGTGAGTTGGATTTAAAAAATTTGCATACGCACCATAGAATACTATGCCAGCCATAAAAAAGAAAAAAAAAATCATGTCGTTTGTGGCATCATGGATTCAGCTGGAGGCCATTATCCTACAGAAAACCAAATACTGCATGTTCTCACTTACAAGTGGAAGCTAAACATTGGTCAAACATGGGCATAATATGGGAACGAAAGGGGTAAGAAAAAAGGGGGATATGGGTTGAAAAACTACCTTTTGGGTACTATGTTTGTTATTTTTTTTGTGTGTTTGTTTGTTTGTTTGTTTTTTGAGACGGAGTCTCACTCTGTCACCCAGGCTGGAGTGCAATAGGCAATCTTGGCTCACTGCAAGCTCTGCCTCCTGGGTTCAAGCCATTCTCCTGCCTCAGCCTCCTGAGTAGCTGAAACTACAGGCGCTCACCACCACACCCGGCTAATTTTTTGTATTTTTAGTAGAGACAGGGTTTCGCCATGTTAGCCAGGATGGTCTCGATCTCCTGACCTCATGATCCATCCACCTCAGCCTCCCAAAATACTGGGATTACAGGTGTGAGCCACCACACCTGGCCAATATTTGTTATTTGTTAACATGATCAATAGAAGCCCAAACCTCAGCATCATGCAACATACCCATGCAATAAATCTGCAAATGTACCACATGAATCCAAACTATAAAAATTTAACAATTGCTAAGCAAGGTAGTTAAACTATTTTTATCCCATACCAAAGAAATAACTACATTGTTAGACATAGCCTTGAGCAAAAAGACAAGTGTTAAACTGCCCTGATTTTCTAGCTATTTTGCAGCAAAATGGAGGGTAAATAAAATCCGAAGACAGGGTTAAAGCTCATTAGGGAAAAACCTTCACTTTTATTAACTTTAGTATTTGTCATTTTCCTAGTAATGAAATATTTTGTTTATCTTCCACATTCAAAACTCACTAAATTATAATGTGTCGTCCTCTCCAGCTTTTTGTATTTCCATTCCCTTTTCTTCATTCCAATTTATGTACTAAATTATCTTCACTGTCTCAGTTCTCTACACAATCTTTTGCATTACTAAGAAATCTAAAGTGATACCAGTGCTGGAATATTTCATTCTAAGCACAAAATATTCAATGATTAGTTGGGATATAAAATTATAGGTCAAAATCCCTTATAATATTTATATACTATTACCTCAACCTAGCAAATATTTATTGATCATTTTAATAACTGTCACACTGTGCCAGTCCAAGGTAATACAATAGAGAGCAAAAATAGACATTATGTCACTTGCAGCCTAATTAGGAAACAAACATTAAATAATTGCAAAATAAAATTCAACTAGAGAAATAGCTATGTGAGTTTACAGTAGGAAAATTGGAGTTAGGAAGGTTTTCCTAAGGAAGTTTCGCTTGAATTTAGATCTCAAAGAAGATTATGGGTTACACAGGGCCAGAAGCAAAGAAAAGAATTTTCTAGTATGAGGTTCCATCACACTGCACACTAAATGAAGTTTCCCACCAGCCCACCTAGAGCTCTGGAGCAAAGATTATTTATTAAAGAAGTCCTGTATTGATAGAAATGATAAGACTCCTATACCACCTCCTTATTCAATATTAGCCAAAGGCTGCTCCCAAGAAGAATGGCCCATGGCCCCAAAACTGAAATAGATTCTAAAAATGTAAACATCTAGAGGAATGACATCAGCAAAACTGAAGAATATCAGTTGTCTACCATCATCTGTCCACAGTGCACCAATTTTGAAAATTACTCATAGACAAGGAAAAAAAAAACCTGCCTGCCACCCAAGAATGCTGTTCCTAGCAAGAATATCCTTCAAAAATAAAGGAGAGATAATGAATTTCCTAAACAAACAAGGTGAGGAAGATCATCACCATTACACCTGCCTTACAGAAAATGCTAAAAGTTATTCAAGTTGTAGTGAAATGACACTAAATAACAACATGAAATCATATAAAAGTATACAACTTATTGTAAAGGTAAAAACTTAGTCAAATTCAGAATATTTAATCCTATAACAGTTGTACGTAAATCACTTTTTAGCCTAGTATAAAGGTTAAAAAAAGAACTATTAAAAATAACTATAGCAATAGTATTTTGTTAATGTATACCCAATATAAAAAGAAGCAAATTTTGACACCAAAAACACAAAATGGACAGGAATAGAAATGCAGAGGTCTTTTTATGAGATTGAAGTGAATTTATCAGTTCAAAATAGACTATTCTGAAAATCACATGTTAAAAACAAAGCAAAAAGTAGATACAAAAATAATATTGAGAAAGAAATCAAAGCATATGACCACAAAAAATTATCAAAGTACAAAGGAAGACAGAAGTTGAGGAGGAAGGGAACACAGAAACTATGAAGCAGTTGGAAAACAATAAACAAAATGACAATGCTGTCATTACCTATTAATCATTACTTTAAATGTAAATGGACTAAATTCTTCAATCAAAAAACATAGAGTAGCAAAAAAGATTAAAAAACAAGACCCAATTATATGTTGCTTATAAATGATTCATTTAGCTTTAAGGACTCACATTAGCTGAAAGTAAAGGTAAGGTAAAAGATATTCCATGTAATTGAAAACCGGGGGTAGCTATACTTATAGCAAGCAAAATAGATGTTAAGTCAAAAACTGTAGCAAGAACCAAAAAAGATTATTATGTAATGTTTGAGTGGTCAATTTACCAAGATAATGAAACAATTGTAAATATATGTATTTACATATATATGCATCCATAAATGCATCCACATATATATACACCTAGACATCATATATACCTATATGTGTATATACACATATATATGTATGTATTTTATATATAGGTATATATTGTATAGACTATATATATACACACCCATATATACATACATGGAGAGATATGTATATACACACACACATCATATACATACATGATAGATGCATATATATGCATATATGTGTGGGCATATATATATGATGCATGTGTGTATATGCACTCATCACTGAAGCACCTAAATATAAGTAACAAATATTAATATATGTGAAGAAAAAGATAGACAGCAACACAATATTAGTAGGGAATTTCAGTACCCTACATTAAATAATGGACAGATCTTTGAGACAGAAAATCAATAAAGGAGCAGCACACTTGAATGATTCTATACACCAAAGAACCTAACAGACACACACAGAACATTTCATCCAGTAGCAGAAGCATACACATTCTTATCAACCACACACAGAACATTCTGCTGTATACATCATATGTTAGGCCACAAAACAAGTCTTAACATATTTAAGAAAATAGAAATTACATCAAATATCTTTTCTGACCACAGTGGTATGAAACTGGACATTTTTAAAAGTAGGAAACTGGAAAAATTACATATGCATAAAAATTAAACTCCTGAAAAACCATTGTGTCAAAGAAGAAGTCAAAAAATATTTTGAGGCACATGAATATAGAAACATGAGATACCAAAGCTGATGGAATGCAGCAAAAGCAGTTCTAAGAGGAAAATTTATAGTAGTAAATGCCTAAGTTAAAAAAATTAAAGAGAATCTAGAAAAACAATGAAAATGATCAACAGAAATAAGTTATTTTGTAATAAAGATAAACAAAATTGGCAAGCTTTTTGCTAGACCAACAAAAAAGAAAAAAAAAAAAAGAAGATCAAGTAAATATAACCAGAAATGAAAGAGAAGACATCACAACTGATACTGCAGAAATAAAAGGATTATAGAGGACTACTATAGATAATTATATGAAAGCAAATAAGATAACTTAGAAGAAATAAATAAATTCCTAGACAGGTACAACCTAACAAGAGTGAATCATAAAAAAATAAGAAAATCTGAACAAACCAGTAATAAGTAAAAATATTGAATCAGTAATCAAATATCTCCAAATAAAAGAAAAGCCCAGGAAGAGTAGCTTTACAGCTGAATTCTACCAAACATTTAAAGAAAAACTAATACTAATATTTCTCAAATGTTTCCAAAAAATTGAAGAGGAGAGGACACTTTCCAACGCATCTATGAGGCTAGCATTACCCAAATACCAAAGCCAGTTAAGGATATTACAAGAAAATAAAATTACAGGTCGATAACTCTGATAAATATGTATGCAAAAATGCTTAGCAAAATACCGTCAAACCTAATTCAACAACACATTGAAAGGATCACACACTGTGATCAAGTGGGATTTATTCCTGAGATACAAAGATGATTCAACATACAAAATCAATCAATGTGATATACCACATTAAGAGAATAAAGGACAAATCCATACAATAATCACAATAGGTGCAAAAAAAAAGCATTTGACAAAATTTAACATTCTTTTATGTTTAAAAATAATTTTCAACAAATTAGGTACAGAAGGAATGCACCTCAACAAAATAAAGGCCATATAAGACCACAGATAACATCATATTCAACAATGAAAAGCTGAAAGCTTTCCTCTAAGGTCAAGAGGAAGACAAAATGTCTGCTTTCACCATTTCTATTCAACATAGTATTAGCAGTTCTAGCAAAATAAATTAGGCAAGAAAAAGAAATAAAAGGCATTGAGTTTGGAAAGAAAGAAGTTAAATTTTCTTTGCTTGCAATATCATCATATATGTAGAAAATTTTGAAGGGTTCACCATAAAATGGTTTGATCTAATAAATGAATTCAGGAAAGTTATAGGATACAAAATCAAAATTAACACATAAAAATTAGTTTTACTTCTATGCACTAACTGAATTATCTAAAAAAGAAATTAAGACAACAACCCCATTACAATAGCATCAGAAAGAATAAAATACTTAGGAATAAATTTAACCAAGTAGGTGAAAGAGTTGTACCCTTAAAAGTATAACATATTGATACAAAACTGAAGACAGAAATAAATGGAAAGATAGATATCCCAAGTTCATAAATTAGAAGAATTAATATTAATAAAACATCCATACTACCCAAAGCAACCCACAGATGCATTGCAATCTCTATCAAAATTCCAATGGCATTTTTCACAGAAAAAATAAAATAAAACATTTTAAAATTCACACAGAATTACAAATGACCCTGAATAGCCAAAGTAATCTTCTTTCTGATTTCAAAATATATTATAAAATTTCAGAAATTAAAACAGTATGGTATTGGAAAAAAAACCAGATATATAGGCCAATGAAACAGAATAAATAACCCAAAAATAAACCCACTGATCTTCAAAAAGGGTGCTAAGAATCCCCAATGAGGAAAAGCTAATTTCTTCAACAAATGGTGAATGGTGCTAGGTAATTGAATATCCATATGCAAAAGAATAAATTGGACCCTTATCTTAAACCTTAAACAAAAATCACCTCAAAGTGGTTTCAATACTTAAATGCAAGGCACGAAACTTTAAAACTCTAAGAGGAAGACATGGTGGAAAATCTAAGTATTGGCCTTGACAATGAGTTTTTGGATGTAACACCAAATATGAAGGCAACAAAAGCAAAAATAACCAAGTGAAATTACATCAAACTAAAAAGTTTCTGCACAGCAAAAAAAGGAAACAGTAAACAAAATAAAGCCACCTTCAGAATGGGAGGAAATATTTGTAAACCATACATCTGATAAAGGATTAATATCCAAAATATATAAGGGACTTACACATCTCAAATACACAAAATCCAAAGAACCCAATTAGAAAATGGGCAGAGGACCTGAATTAGACTTTTTTTAAAGGAATACACACAAATGGCCAACAGGCATATGAAAGGGTGCACTAAGGCTCATTAATCATTAGGGAAATGCAAATCAGAACAACAATAAGATATCACCTCATGCCTCCTAGGAAAGATATTAGCAAAAAGTCAAAAGATAACAAGTATTTGCAAGGATGTGTAGAAAAAGGAATTCATATATGTAGGTGAAAATGTCAAGTGGTACAGCCATCATGGAAATCAGTACAGAGATTCCTCATAAATTAAAAATAGAATTACCATATGATCAAGCAATTTTATTGGGGTATATGTATCCAAAGTAAATAAAATCACCATCTCAAAGAGATATCTGCACTCCCATGTTCATTGCAGCATTATTCACAATAACCAAGATATGTAAATAACCTATGTCCATTGATGAATGACTGGATAAAGAAAATGTGGTGTGTGTGTGTATATATATATACATATTTAATTTATAAAAAAGTAAAACAAATCTATATATATGAAAGAATATATATATATATTGTTGTGCCTCAAAAAAAGGAAATCCTGCCATTTGCAACAACATGGATGAACCTGGAGGACATTATGCTAAGTGAAATAAATCAGACATAGAAGGATAAATATTGCATGATATCTACTTACATGTGGAATCTAAAAAAGTCTAACTCGCTGAAAAAGAGAGTAAAATGATGGTTTCCAGAGGCTGGGAATTGAGGGAAATAGGGAGATGTTGGTCAAAGTGTACAAACATTCAGGTGTAAGATGAATAACATCTGGAGATCTAATATACAGCATAGTGACTATAGTTACTAATAATTTATTATATACTTAAATTTTGCTAAAGTAGACCTAAAGTGTTCTCACTACTCACCAAAAAATGCAATGTGAGGTGGCAGATGTATTAATTAGCTTGATTGTGGTAAACATTTCATAGTATATATGTTTATCAAATAATCACATTGGACACATTAAATATACACAATTTTTGCTTGTTAATCATGTACCAATAAATCCAGTAAAATAAATTTTAAATGTTAACAGCTGGAAGCTATTAACCACACTCCTCATAACTGGGCAAGGAGTCTGCTTCTAGAGGGATCTGGGCAGTATTTTTCCATGTCGACCCCTATCCCCAATAATATAAAATATAGAGAGTAGTAACATCTTAATAACATAATAGGTGTCTGTATAAATAAAATCAAAGGCGTAAATCATTTTTAAATATCATATTTACTGGTAAGTAGATAGGACTCAAGTCTCAGTTCGGGTCAGCATGATGCCAAAGTCCATGCCCTTTCCACTGTTCAAATTCAATGCATGGTGTCTCAGCACCTGTTTGCTTTCAGACTCAGTTCTAGACATGGAGGATATCACAGTGAACAAAATAAAAAAAGAACCTGAAGCTAAATATCTAGTAGTTCAAGATAATGAAATAACTTACAGACATGTGTACAGAGCCACCATCAGCAATTATCTAGAATCCATGGGGAATAACAGTGTAAGTTGAATTTAAAATTGTTAAATATCCCAGTTTTCGTAGATTAAAAAATAAATGAAGTTAAACAAATAAGCTTGACATCTACTCATGAAAATATTTTAGAATGCATTTTAAAATGCATTCTAAATGGTAAAGAGCATAAGATAATAATTATTAAGTGAAAATAGTATTTTATTAAGGACAAATCATTTTTATTTACCCTGTCAATTTCTTTTTTGAAACAGTAAAATATATGGAGAAAGTGCCTGCATTTCAGAAAAATATTAGAAAAGGATGTTTGTAATCTCTTGAAGAAGAATAAATAAATGCTGAAAAATATTACAGTCAACTAGGTTTACAACTGGTGATAACACTGCTCTTCATATATATTTATTAATAGGAATTTGATCTACTTGTCAGAAGTTTTTCTGCTACAGGCTGAAAACGTTTGTTACTTATCTTGCTCAATATCTTCATTCAAATAGTGGTGATAAGTATAAGTTATGCTTACTACACAGGCAGGAGACACAGAGATGAGAAGAATGATTAGCTGAATCATCACAGAACAAAATAAAGCTCAAAGCAAGCTCAGTGGACTGGAATAATAAGTCCCAAAGCATAGAATGTAATAGGTTCTCCCATGGCAATCAATTTTCATTATGATGAATGGATAATATATGGATGGGCAAAATTCATGTGGGAAAAAAATTTGCTCTAGAAGTTTTAGTTAACCATAAGTATAAGCTAAGGAAACTTCAATATGAGCATTAAAGGACTGAATCTAAAGCTGCACTCTTAACAGTGTGATTGTGCCTTGATGGTTGCATTTGGAAGAGATGATTCCCGTGTTCTTGAAAAGGACATTTCTGAGCTATAAAGCTCACAAAAACCCTCTTAAAGAAGGATTTACATATATCTCGGAGGGGCAAAGAAAGAATTTACGACTATAAGTTTATAAAAGTAAATGTCTTAAAAAAAGGAAACATCTTTCATCATTTTGAACAGGAAGAATTAAGTCCTTTTCATAAGTTTTTATTTGTCCTTACAGTTGATTACAAATGTATATAATATACTTTAATGTAATTTCCTCATTTTTTTATGTTTTCCTCCTTTCTTTTAAGTTTCAGTAGAAAAAAAATGATTCACCATTCCCCCCCTTCTTACATTTCTTCACATTTTTTCACATTTTTTCAAACCAAGGGTGGTTTTTCTTTAGGGGGTAGATATAATACCCTGCTTTGAGGGAAGAAGAAATGACATCATCTCTTACTTTGCTAATGAGTTCCTCTGGGCCCTAAGGTTTTTCCTCCACAGGGTTGTTCCTCCTTGCTGGGTGGCTACATGCAGTATAAAGTTATGGGTTATTAGGACTCTTTGGCAGTGTAGGATGCCAATTATAAACTGTTATAGAACAGGCTATACTATGAACATGTTTGCTTGATGCCATTGTTTTCTTCCTCATGAGATTCAATGGACAGAAGCAGTAGTAGAGTGATAGTGAGTGGCGAAACAACCATGACTACGGGTTCAAGAAGCTTTAATAGGCTGGGCACTATGGCTCACTCCTGTAATCCCAACACTTTTGGGGCTGAGGTGAGAGGACTGCTTGAGTCCAGGAGTTTCAGACCAGCCTGGAAAATATAGCAAGACCTTGTTTCTGCAAAAAATAAAAATATTAGCTGGGCATGTTGTTGCATGCCTGTAGTCCTCACTACTCAGAAGGCTGAGACTGGAGAATTGCTTGAGTCCAGAAAGTTGCAGTCACAATGAGCCACGATCACACCATTGCACTCCAGCCTGGGTGATACAGAGATTATCTCTTAAAAAAAAAAGTAAAATAAAAAAGAAGCCTTCTTAGATCTGAAATAAAATTGCTGAAAGCTTTATGGGTTGTGTTTCTTTGTTGAAAAAAAAAAACTAATTTTGACAGAACATTCACTCCAACTTTGTTCTGAGCTTGCCCAGTAGACACCAATTAACTATTTTTCTTATTAAGGAAAAATCTGCAGAGATTAAGGAACCCAGAGAATAACAGAGGTAGGTTTAACACTGAAAAAAAAAGATGTACTGACATCAACATTTTTACATTTTAACAAGAATTTCTTTCTTAAAAATTTTTGTGGGTACATAGTAGGTTTATATATTTATGAGGTACATGAGATGTTTTGATACAGGCACGCAATGCATAATAATCACATCATGGAGAATGGGGTATCCACCCCCTCAAGCATTTATCCTTTATATGACAAGCAATCCAATTACACTCTTTTAGATATTTTTAAATGTACAATTAAGTTATTATTGGCTATAATCACTCTGTTGTGCTATTAAATAACAAGTCTTATTCATTCTAACTATATTTTTGTCTCATTAATCATCCCCAACTCCTCCCCACGGCCCCCTTGTTAGCCTCTGGTAACCATTCTTCTACTCTCTGTGTCTATGAGTTAAATTGTTTTGATTTTTCAGTCCCACAAATAAGTGAAAATATGCAATGTTTGTCTTTCTGTGCCTGGATTATTTCACTTAACATAATGATCTCCAGTTCCATTTATCTCATGCAAATGGCAGAATCTCTTTCTTTTTATGGCTGAATAGTACTCCTTTGAGTATATGTTCCACATTTTCCCTATCCATTTATCTGTTGATGGACACAGGCTGCTTCCAGTTTTTAGCTATCATGAACAGTGCTGCAACAAACATGGAAGAGCAGATATCTCTTTGATATATTAATTTTCTTTTTGGGGGGTATGTACTCAGCAGTGGAATTGGTGGATTATATGTTAGCTCTATTTTTAGTTTTTTGAGGAACCTCCAAACTGCTCTCCATAGTGATTGCACAAATTTATATTCCCACCAACAGTCAGTATACAAGGGTTCCTCTTTCTCCACATCCTTGCCAGCATTTGTTATTGCCTGTCTAACGGATATAAACCATCTTAACTGGGATAACATGATATCTCATTGTAGTTTTAATTGGCATTGCTCTGATGATCAATAATGTTGAGCACATTTTCAGATGCCTATTTGCTATTTGTATGTCTTCTTTTAAGAAATGCTTATTCAACTCTTTTGCCTATTTTTGATTGGATTATTAGATTTTTTCCTATAGAGTTATTTGAGTTCCTTATTTATTCTGGTTATTAATCACTTGTCAGATGGGTGGTTTTCAAACATTTTCTCCCATTCTGTGGATTGTCTTCACTTTGTTGATTGTTTCCTTCAGCTGTGCAGAAGCCTTTTGTTTGTTTGTTTGTTTGTTTGTTTTTGAGAAGGAGTCTCATTCTGTCACCCAGGCTTGCAACCTCCACCTCCCTGGTTCAAGTGATTTTCCCACCTCAGCCTTCCAAGTAGCTGGGATTACAGACACCTGCCATCATGCCTGGCTAATTTTTGTATATTTGTAGAGACGAGGCTTCACCATGTTGGCCAGGCTGGTCTTGAACTCCTGAACTCAGGTGATCTGCCCACCTTGGCCTCCCATGGTGCTGGGATTACAGGTGTGAGCCACCACATCCTGCCTGTGCAGAAGCTTTTTAACTTGATGTGATCCCATCTGTCCATTTTTACTTTGGTTACCTGTGCTTTTGGGGTATTGCTCAAGAAATTTTTGCTCAGGCCAATGTCTTAGGAAGTTTCCCCAATGTTTTTTTCTAGAACCTTCATGTCTTCTAGAAACTTGATGTCTTAAAGTTTTTAATCCATTTTGATTTGATTTTTATACATGGTGAGAGATAAGGGTCTAGTTTCATTCTTCTTCATATGGATATCCAGTTTTCTCTGCACCATTTATTGAAGAGACTGTCTTTTCCTCAGTGTATGTTCTTGTCGCCTTTGTCGAAAATGAATTCACTATAGGTGTGTGGATTTGTTTCTGGGTTCTCTATTCTGTTCCATTGGTCTATATGTTTTCATGCCAGTACCATGCTGTTTTGGTTACTGTGGCTCTGTATTATAATTTGAAGTCAGGTAATGGGATACCTCAAGTTTTGATGTTTTTGTTTATGATAGCTGTAGCTATTCTGGGTCTTTTGTGGTTCTATATAAATTTTAGGATTCTTTTTTCTATTTCTATGAAAAATGTCATTGGTATTTTGACAGTGTGTGGGCTTATTTCAACATTTTTTTTTAAGTTCCCAGATGAATGTGCAGCTTTGTTACACAGGTATACATGTGCCATGGTTTGCTGCACCTATCAGTCTGTCATCTAGGTTTTAAGCCCCACATACATTAGATATTTGTCCTAATACTCTCACTTCCATTGCCCCCCAACCCCCAACAGGCCCCAGTGTGTGATGTTCCCCTCCCTGTGTCTATGTGTTCTCATTGTTCACCTCCCACTTATGAGTGAGAACATGTGGTGTTAGTTTGCT
Source organism: Pongo pygmaeus (assembly GCF_028885625.2). NCBI lineage: Eukaryota > Metazoa > Chordata > Mammalia > Primates > Hominidae > Pongo > Pongo pygmaeus. Next base: position 49,645,649 of record NC_072378.2, read on the forward strand.
GAAAATGATGGCTTCCCACTTCATCCATGTCCTTGCAAAGGTTGTGAACTCATCCTTTTTCACGGCTGCATGTATTCCATGGTGTATATGTGTCACATTTTCTTTATCCAGTCTATCATTGATGGGCATTTGGGTTGGTTCCAAGTCTTTGCTATTATAAATAGTGCTGAAATAAACATACATTTGCATGTGTCTTTACAGTAGAATAATCCTTTGGGTATACACCCAGTAATGGGATTGCTGGGTCAAATGGTATTTCTGGTTCTAGATCCTTGAGGAATCACCACACTGTCTTCCACATGGTTGAACTAATTTACACTTCCACCAACAGTGTAAAAGCATTTGTATTTCTCCACAGCCTCAGCAGCATCTGTTGTTTCCTGACTTTTTAATGATCAACATTCTAACTGGAGTGAGATGTTATCTCATTGTGGTTTTGATTTGCATTTCTCTAATGATTAGTGATGATGAGCTTTTTTCCATGTTTCTTGGCCACATAAATGTCCATATAGCCAAGACAATCCTAAGCAAAAAGAACAAAGCTAGCAGCATCATGCTACCTGCCTTTAAACTATACTACAAGGCTACTGTAACCAAAACAACACAGTATTAGCACCAAAACAGATATATAGACCAGTGGAACAGAACAGAGACCTCAGAAATATCACCACACATCTACAACCATCTGATCTTTGACATATATGACAAAAACAAGCAATGGGGAAAGGATTTCCTATTTAATAAATAGTGCTGGGAAACTGGCTAGCCACATGCAGAAAACTGAAACTGAACCCCTTCCTTACACCTTATACAAAAATTAACTCAAGATGGATTAAAAACTTAAATGTAAAACCCAAAACCATAAAAACCCTAGAAGAAAACCTAGGCAATACCATTCAGGGCATAGGCATGGGCAAAGACTTCATGACTAAAACACCAAAAGCGATTGCAACAAAAGCCAAAATTGACAAGTAGGATCTAATTAAACTAAAGATCTTCTGCACAGCAAAAGAAACTATCATTACAATGAGCCAGCAACCTACAGAATGAGAGAAAATTTTTGCAATCTACCCATCTGACAAAGGTCTAATATGTAGAATCTACAAGGAACTTAAACAAATTTACAAGAAAAAACAACCCCAACAAAAAGTAGGCAAAAGGTATGAACAGACAATTCTCAATATTTCCAATTTTTGAATGTTTTAAGACTTGTTTTGTGCCCTAGTATATAGTCTATTTTTGAGAGTGATGCATTTGCTGAAGGAAAGTATATGTATTCTGTGGCCATTGGATGAAGTGTTCTGTAAACATCTATTTGATCCATTTGGTCTATAGTGCAGATTAAATCTCATGTTTCTTTGTTGATTTTTTGTCTGGAAGATCTATCCAATGCTTTAAGTGAGATGTTGGAGTCTCCAGCTATTATTATATTAGGACCAGTCTCTTTCATTGGGTCTGATAATATTTGTTTTATATCTGGTGCTCCAGTGTTAGTGCATATATATTTAAAATGTTATATCCTCTTGTTTAACTGACACCTTTATCATTATATAGTGACCTTCTTTGTCTCTTTTTATAGTTTTTGTCTTGAAATCTATTTTGCCTAATATAAGTATAGCTACTCCAACTCTTTTTTGATTTCCATTGGCATGGAATATATTTTTCCACCACTGTATTTTCAGTGTATGTGTGTCTTTATAGGTGAAATATGTCTCTTGTAGGCAACAGATTAATGGGTCTTGTTTTTTCATCCATTCAGCCACTCTATGTCTTTTCATTGGAGAGTTTAGTCCATTTACATCCAATGTTAATATTGATAATAAGGACTTACTTTTGCTATTTTGTTATTTGTTTCCTGGTTGTCTTGTGGTCTTGCCCTCCTTCTTTCTTTCCTTCCTGTCTTCCTTTAGTGAAGTTGATTTTCTCTGTTAATATGATTTACTTTCTTGCTTTTTATTTTTTGTGTATCCATTGTAATTTTTTTTTTTTTTTTTTTTTTTTTTTTTTCTTTAGTTTAAGGTTACCATGAGGCTTGCAAATACTATCTTTTTTTTTTTTTTTTTTGTGACGGAGTGTTGCTCTGTCACCCAGCCTGGAGTGCAGTGGCACAATCTTGACTCACTGCAAGCTCTGCCTCCCAGGTTCACACCATTCTCCTGCCTCAGCCTCCCGAGTAGCTGGGACTACAGGTCCCCACCACCACACCCAGCTAATTTTTTGTATTTTAGTAGAGACAGGGTTTCACTGTGTTAGCAAGGATGGTCTCTATCTCCTGACCTTGTGATCTGCCTGCCTTGGCCTCCCAAACTGCTGGGATTACAGGTGTGAGCCACTGCACCTGGCCGAGGCTTGCAAATACTATCTTATAATCCATTATTTTAACCTGATAACAATTTAACACTCTTTGCATAGCAAACAAGCAAAAAGAAAACTAAAAAAAACTTTGTCTTATCTTTGTCTTCCTACTTTTAAACTTTTTCTTGTTTCTAGTTATATGTTATTGTACTGTCTACATCTCAAAAAGTTGTGCTAGTTGTTATTGTTTGATTGGTTCGCTATTTAGTCTTTCTACTTAGGATAAGAGTAGTTTACACACCACAGAAAGAGAGCATTATAATATTCTGTGTTTTTATGTGTACTGACTATTACCAGTGAGTTTTGTACATTCAGATGATTACTTATTGCTTATTAACGTCATTTTCTCTCTAATTAAAGTACTCCCTTTAGTATTTCTTTTAGGACATGTCTGGTGTTGATGAAACCCCTCAGCTTTTCTTTTTGTCTGGGAAAGTCTTTATTTCTCTTTTATATTTGAAGAATATTTTTATGGTATACTATTCTAGACTAAAAGTTATTTTCCTTCATGACTTTAAATTTGTCATACCACACTCTCCTGGCCTGTAAGTTTTCCACTGAAAAATCTATTGCCAGACATATTGAAACTCCATTGTATGTTGTTTGTTTCTTTTCTCTTGTTGCTTTGAGGATCCTTTCTTTATCTTGATCTTTGGGAGTTTGATTATTAAATGCCTTGAGGTAGTCTTCTTTGGGTTAAATATTCTTCATATTCTATAACTTTCTTGTAGTTGTATATTAATATCTTTCTCTTGATTTAAGAAGTTCTTTGTGATTATCCCTTTGAATAAACTTTCTACACCTCTTTCTCCACCTCCTCCTTAAAGCCAATAACTCTTATATTTGCCCTTTTGAGGCTATTTTCTAGAACCTGTAGGTGTACTTCATTGTTTTTTATTCTTTTTATTTGGTCTCCTCTGACAGTGTATGTTCAAATAACCTATCTTCAAGCTCACTAATTATTTTGTCTTCATCCATTCTGCTATTAAAGAACTCTGATGCATTCTTTAGTATGCCAATTGTACTTTTCAGCTCCAGAATTTCCACTTGATTCTACTATTTCAATCTCTTTGTTAAATTTATCTTATAGCATTCTGAATTCCTTCACTGTTGTTATGTTGAATTGCTTTGAGTTTCCTCAACACAGCTATTTTGAATTTTCTGTCAGAAAGGTAACATATCTCCATTTCTCCAGGATTGGTCTCTAGAGCTCTATTTACTTCATTTAGTTAGGTCATGTTTTGCTGGATGGTGTTGATGCTAGTGGATGTTCTTCAGTTTCTGGGCATTGAAGATTTAGGTATTTATTGTTGTCTTCACAGTCTGAGCTTGTTTGTACCCGTTCTTCATGGGAAAGCTTTCCAGATATTCAAAAGGACTTGGGTGTTGTAATCTAAACTGTATCTGCTTTATGGGGCACACCAAGACCAGTAGCACTGTGATTCTTGCAGACTCATAGAGGTACCACCTTGACCACATTGGACAAGATCTGGGAGAATTCTCTGGATTACCAAGAGAGACTCTTGTTCTCTTCTTTTACTTTTTCCCAAACAGGGTCTCTGTCTCTCTGTTCTGAGCCATCTAAATCTGGGGGTGGAGTGACACAAGCACCCCTGTGGATACTATCACTATGACTGTTCTGGGTCAGACCTGAAGCCAGCACGGCCGTGGGTCTTGTCCAAGGCCTGTTATAACCACTCCCTGGCTATTGCCTATGTTCCCTCAAGGTTCTGGGGCTCTACAGTTAGCAGGTGGCAAGGCCAGCCAGCCCTTTGTCCTTCCCTTGAGGGTGTCAAGTTCCCCCAAGCCCTGTGTAGTTGAGAGGTACCATCCAGGAACCAGGGACTAGAGTCGAAAAACACAGAAGTGTACCTGGTTTTCTATTGTACTGTAGCTAAGCTGGCACTCAAATCATAAGATACAGTCCTTCCCAGTCTTCCCACCCATTTCCAGAGGCATAGGAGCCTCCCCTCATAGGCCCTACCACCACAGACAACAGGTAGTACTGCCTGACTACCCCTGATGTTCCATTAAGGCTTAATAGCTCTTAAGTCAGCTTGAGGTGAATGCTGCCTGGCCTGGGACTCACCATTCAGGTCAATGGGCTCCTCTCTGGCCCAAGGCACGTACAGAAATGTCATCTGAGAGTCAAGTCCCAGAACTAAGGGCCCCCTTGGTTCTCTACCCCACTGTGACCATGCTGGTAACTAAAGTGCAAGACAAAGTCCCCTTACTTTTCCCTCTGCTTTTATCAATCAGAAGTAGTTTTACCCCATAGCCACCAGAGCTGGTAATGGGCTGAGTCTTACCTGAAGCCAGCAATTCTCAGGGTGTCATCCCAAGTTCCTCAACATAGTACCTGGGTATCACTGCTGGTTATTCAGGGTCCAAGGGGTCTTCAGTTATCAGAAGATGAATGCTGTCAGGACTGGGTCCATCCCTTCAAAGCAGCAGATTTCCTTCTGGGCCAGGATGCGTATAGAAATGTCATCTGAGAGGCAGGACTCAGAACCGGAGCTTCACAACTCTGACTGGTGCACTATTCTACTATGGCTGAGCTAGTGTCCAAGATGACAGACAAAGCCATCCCCCCCTTCCATTTTCTCTCCTCAAATGGAAGGAAGGGATCTCTTTTGGAGCTGTGAGTGTGCAGACTGTGTTTAGGGGAGGAGTGATGCCAGCACTCCCTTAGCTGCCCCCTCATTAGGTCACATGATCCCTTAGTCCACTGTTTCTGTGACCATTTCAGCACTAGGACTCACCTAAGTGTTGCAGTCCTTATGGCCTAGATTACCTTTCAAATCTATTTAGAGACACAGATCACTGTAGCCCTTGATGGCAAGGTATGCAGGCACGTAAGTTTAGACCACTGGGATCAGCAATTGTCCTCTGGCTAGATCTGGTTTAAATGCTCCCTCCATGGGCATCAGCTAAATTTGATCTGGTTTTCCTTTCTGCTCTAACAGGCCAGTACTGAGTTCAATGTCTCACAATTACCCGGAGAGTATCTCTGGGCACTGGGGAAAGGAAAGCACAACAATTGTGAAGCAATGAACTCAGCCTTGTCCTGTTGAGCAGAAAGGGAGGAGGAGGTTCCAAGGGAGGGGTTAGGGGATGGAATTGACAGTTCAGGACTGTTTTTTCTACCTCTTCAGTTCCACTTTCAGTGATATGAAGTTAACACCAGGTGCTATGAGGGCTTACCAGATTTTTGGATCTTATGAAGGTGTTTCTTGTTTGTAGATAGTTGTTAAATTGGTGTCCTTGAAAGGGAGACTATGAGTAAAGCCTTCTATTCTGCCATCTTGCTCCACCTCCCCTAACAAATATTTCTTAAAATAACTTTTCTATTTTCTGGTTCAAGGAAAGAAATAAAAATACAGTTACACATTTAGAGAATGCTTTCTTTTTATTAAGGACTATATTAAGACTTCTTTAAATATGTGATGTCATGTAATCCTTACAGCAACTCTGTGGACAAAATACTATTATTTCAATGTTACAAATAAGGAAATTGGACTTTGAGTAACATAATCAAATACAAGCAATAACTGTAGAAGTAGGAATTGAACCCAAAATTATCTTTTCATATTAAGTACTATGTTAATTACCACCAGGAAATCCTTCTTTAGATAAAAAGTATCCCGCAATGGAATGACCCCAAGGTACAAATTATTCTATTGCTTAAAAGGAATGCCATGCTATTTTTCTACAAGAAAAAAAATGTTCAAACTTTTTATGGTCAATTTCATATTTGTGTAGGACAGCTATCTTTTGTCTATAAAATCTGTTCCTCCAGAAATAATTCACTGTAGTATGAAGACTCTGCTCCATTAGTCAGGGAGATCAGGTTCCAACTGTGTTCTGACATGAATATAATGAGTGACATTTGACTGACTACCTTAACTCTCTGTGACTGGTTCTTTGCAAAATGATGAAAATGAGCAAGACTTGGGTATTTTTCTGTTTTTTTGTTTTGTTTTGTTTTTTATTCCTAGAGGAATCAACTAGAAAGCTTTTACAAAGTACTATGCTAGGTCTCAAGACAAATCAATAAAATCAGAAGCTCTGGTGGTGGGTTGTAGGCATCATATGTTTTAAAAGCTCTTCAGCTTCTACTATTGAGCAGCCAAGGTTGAGAATTATTAGGTGGCTTAAATAAATAGATGCATGATGGATGAGGTCATTTTCAGTAGTAACAATTTATAATTCTATGACCAACCCAACTGTACCTTGAACTATTTCTTTTGTCAGGATAAATTTATTGAGTGCTTATTTTAAATCTGTCAGTGTGCCAAATAGGGAAGACATAAAGATAAACTTTCCATGCTCTCCAGGTTAACTTACAGTCCTGAAGAAACTTATGACTTTCCATTAGCATAGAGGGTGAATCCTATGAATATACTTTTTTATTGAACTCTAGTAGGGAAGATGCTAGAGGTCATTACACCTTGATATCAATTTATATAATTTTTCTGCTGCCAAAAGACAGGAGACAGAAAAGATACCTTCTTCATATCTTTGCATATCAACTTTTAAAGTAAATTATTTACTTTTTTACTGTATTTTTATCAGTGATAAATTTATATCCTTTATCCACACTAATGTGAAAAATTTAACCCAAAACATTGCATTGATGTGGCAGATATTTAGAAGTCATTGGTTCAATTCTTCCATCAATGAACAGATTAATAAAGTGATTTGAGTGATTTTCTTACCATCATACTTATGGCTTATACCTTACTGTTATTGACAGATTTCAAGTGTCGTGTTCTCAGTTCAGTGATCTTCCTTACTAGAGTCACCATTTCACCCATCATATTTCACCCAATATATTCGTGTAGGTAATATATTGTTTGCTTAAGTATCAGAAGATGTGGAATGGTGTGTTATGTTTGCTTGATGGCAAATTATAATACTCTTTGTGCTAATCATAATAAATACAATTCAATATTGTTTGAGAAATCACTTCTTTTCAGACATTTATTTGACCTTGAATTTTAAATAGAGTAACATTTTCAGTCAAGGAGGAAATATTACAGATATTGGCATTCCTCATGGGTTTTCTTTATTATGCATTATATTTTATCGCACTAAATTGGTAATATAAATTTTAACTCTTCTTATTCAAATATATGTTAAAAAGGGACTAATTATGATTCACAGCTACCAAAGTAAACCTTCTAAATTTGCACTTCTTTTTTGAGATGTCTTGAGTTTTATAGGCATGCTTCTATTGCAGCAGGTTAAGAGGTAGAGAAACAAATATTTTGTTTATTTGTGTGTTTTTTTTTCTACTTTGCAATTAACTTTTTCTCCAAATCACTAAGGAAGATGGTTTTGTAGCTTGGAATATTAGGTTCATGTTTTGCCCATTAAAGTAATTTAACTCTTTTTTTTTATTATTATACTTTAAGTTTAAGGGTACATGTGCACAACGTGCAGGTTAGTTACATATGTATACATGTGCCATGTTGGTGTGCTGCACCCATTAACTGGTCATCTAACATTAGGTATATCTCCTAATGCTATCCCTCCCCCCTCCCCCCCCCACAACAGGCCCCAGAGTGTGATGTTCTCCTTCCTGTGTCCATGTGTTCTCACTCATAGGTGTGAATTGAACAATGAGAACACATGTGATTTAACTCTTAACATCAATGACAACTGACCTGGGAGGTGTAGAAGTAGCAGCAAAAGAGAATGCAAAGGAGAAACTAAAAATATTGGAAGAAAATAGTAAGTTGAGACCTTAGAACTGACCATTATTTTTAACAGTGACTTCACTGGTGACTTTTGATGGAGTGCAAGAAACAATGCCCCAAATTATGGCTCACTGGCATTTGAGAAAACAGAAAAGGCAAGGTCTCCCTGACATTTTCCTGCTGTTCGTTGAAGCAGGTCATAAAATCTAGGAAGGTTATATTCTGACTTCCTTCCTCCTTTTTCTCATGAAGACCCTAACTTGAGAGTTGTGATCTTTTATACCTGGAAGTAAAGAACAAAAAACACAGAGAAGAATCTGAACAAACAGCCTTGCTATGTTCACTCCAGTTTATTACCATTAGATCATACCCCTTTTTTTCCAATAATACTTCTATGCAACTGTCCATTATTCACTGCATTTAGGAATAAAACACAGTTTTGGGGGTCTTCATTTCTGAAGTCTCCTGTGTCACAAAAAAACTTTTCTTGAATACATTTGTATACTTTCATTAATCTGTCTTTTTTTATAGGAGTGTCACCATGAATTTTGCAATGGATGAGAAAAAAAGTGTTTTCTCCTCTACACCTTGATGAGAATATTTTCAATTGAGTCATGGGTTCAAAGATTGATCAGAGTGGGTTCAAGGAGAGAAAGTTGATTATAGACACCTATGTTGAGGTGCTTTGCTACAATGGGGAGCAAACACGTGGGATAGAAATTGGGGGAAGAAATGGTGTAATGAAGGTGAGGTTTTGTTTGTTAGTTTTGTTTTATTGTTGTTTCAATAGTTTTTGGGGGAACAGGTGGTGTTCGGTTACATGAATAAGTTCTTTAGTAGTGATTTCTGAGATTTTGGTGAACTCATCACCTGAGCAGTGTATACTGCAACCAGTGTGTGGTCTTTTATCCCTCAAGCCCCTTTCACCCTTCTCCCAGAGTCCCCAGAGACCATTATGTCATTCTTATGCCTTTGAGTCCTCATAGCTTAGCTCCCTCTTATAAATGAGAACATACAATGTTTGGTTTTCCATTCCTGAGTTACTTCATTTATAATTTCATTTCCATTCCTGAGTTACTTCATTTATAATAATGGTCTCCAACTGCATCCAGGTTGCAGCAAATGCCATTATTTCATTCCTTTTTATAGCTGAGGAGCATCCTGTGGTGTATATACACACATTTTTTTATCCACTCATTGGTTGATGAGCATTTAGGCTGGTTCCACATTTTTGCAATTGTGAAGTATGCTGCTATAATTATGTTTGTGCAAGTGTATTTTCCATATAATGACTTATTTCTTTTCCTCTGAGTAGATACCCAGTAGTGGAATTGCTGTATCAAATGGTAGTTCTACTTTTAGTTCTTTAAGGAATCTCTGTACTGTTTTTCATAGTGGTTGTACTAGTTTACATTTCCAACAGCAGTGTAAAAGTGTTCCGTTTGACCACATGCATGCCAACCACCATTACTTTTTTTTCAGACTTAAAAATAGACAGATTTTTTTCAGCATAGTAATACGTATGACTTTTTATTTATTTATTTATTGATGGATTGATTGTTACATAAATAAGTTCTTTAGTGGTGATTTCTGAGATTTTGGTGCACCCATCACCCAAGCCTTGTACTCTGTACTCAGTGTGTAGTCTTTTATCCCTTACCCAGCTCCCACCCTTCCCCCTGAGTCCCCAGAGTTCATTGTATCATTATTATGCCTTTGCATCCTCACAGCTTAGCTACTACTCATAAGTGAGAACATACAATGTTTGTTTTTCCATTCCTGAGTTACTTCACTTAAAATAATTGTCTCCAATTCCATCTAGATTGCTGCAAATGCCATTATTCCATTCCTTTTTATGATTGAGTAGTATTCCATGGTGTATATATATATAAATATTATATATATATTATATATATAATATATTATATATAATATTTTATATATATTTTATATATATATATATTCCACATTTTCTTTATCCAGTAGTTGATTGATGAGTATTTGGGCTGGTTCCATATTTTTGCAATTGCAAATTGTGCTGCTATGAACATGAGTGTGCAAGTATCTTTTTTATATAATGACTTCTTTTTCTCTGTGTAGATACCCAGGTGTGCAATTGCTGCATCAAATGGTAGATCTACTTTTAGTTCTTCAAGGAATCTCCACACTGTTTTCCATAGTGGTTTTACTAGTTTACATTTCCACTAACAGTGTAGAAGTGTTCCCTTTTCACAACATTCATGCCAACATCTATAATTTTTTTATTTTTTGATTATGATCATTCTTGGAGGAGTAAGGCAGTATTGCATGGTGGTTTTGATTTGCATTTCTCTGATAATTAGTGATGTTGTGCATTTTTTCATATATTTGTTGGTCATTGGTTTCCATCTTTATTTCTCTGGGGCCTCCTTGAGTAGCTTAATAACTAACCTTCTGAATTCTTTTTCTGGCTATTCAGAGATTTCTTATTGGTTTGAATCCATTGCTGGAGAGCTAGTGTAATCGTTTGGTGGTGTTATAGAACCTTGCTTTGTCATATGACCAGAATTACTTTTCTGGTTCCTTCTCATTTGACTAGACTGTTTCAGTGGAAGGATCTGGAACTCAAGAGCTGCTGTTCATATTCTTTTGCTCTACAGGGTTATCCTTTGATGTGGTGCTCTCCTCCTTACTCTAGGGAAAGGGCTTCCTGAGAGCCAGATTGCAGTTATTGTTATTGTCTTTCTGGATTTAGTCACCCAAAGGGGCTACCAGGCTCTGAGCTGGTGCTGGAGAATGTCTGCAGAGTCCTGTGATGTGACCCATCTTAAGGTCTCCCAGCCATGGGTACCTGCATCTGCTCCAGTGGAGGTGGCGGGTGAGTGAAGTGGACTCTGGTGTGAACCATCTTAAGGTCTCCCAGCCATGGATACCTGCACCTGCTCCAGTGGAGGTGGCGGGGGAGTGAAATGGACTCTGGGAGTCCTTGGTTGTAGTTTTGTTTAGTGCACTGGCTTTCTCAAATACTGATTATGCTAGCAGTGAAGTTGTCATGTGGACAGACTCAGGACCTCTGGTTAGCCAGGGTGTTGCAGGAGGTGGAATTAGATGTTGTTTTCTCCTTCTCTGGAGAAGGCTTGTTCTCTTATGAGTTGCTGTAACAGCTTGAGTTGGTTGGCCTCCAGTCAGAAGGTGGCACTTGCAAGAGAGCATGAGCTGCAGTAGTAAAGGGGGATATAATCTTACCCTACTTTGGCCAGGATGCGTACTCATGTTTCTCAGGTGATGGGTGGGGCCATATAGCTCCCAAGACATTGTAACTTTTTTCTTCAGAGTTTTTCAGCTGTCTCACAGCACTTGGCAGCAGCAAACCACTTTTTTCAAAGGGTCTGTGAATTCTTTCGGTTTTCCTGGTTTATTCCTGTGGTGGTTCCTGGAGCAAAAGTTCACAATGTGAGTCTCTAGACGTGTTTTTTTTTTCTGTCTAAGTGGGAGCTGCATATTAGTCCTGTCTCCTATCTCCCATTTGTTTTTACAGACATTTTTGTTTGTTTTGTTTAGGATAATAAAACTAGCAGTGTACTTATAATCTGATGATTTGGTAGAGAGAAAGAGAAAACAATGACATAGGTGACAGAGAGGAGATTTGCTGGAATGATGACCTGAATTGAATGTGAAAACTTGTAGAATTTAGATAAGGGCAAGCTTATTAATCTCTGTAACACCATAGAATGCAAAGTCTATAAGGGCAGATTATGGTAGAACGGCTTCGATTGTTTCCATTTTTTTAGGTAAGTAGAAAAGAAGACCATCTTCTGAGAGAATGATTGTGAGAGAAAGTGTCAGAACTTTAGAAGAATGAGAAGGTGTGAAGCTATACTAGGGGAATACAGTATGATTGTCATGAACTGTCAGTAGGCTGGTTTTATGTTTTCCAGAAACCTGTCTACACAAGCACAAGAGCAGAGTTGATGGAGAATCGAATAAAATTGTGGTTATAATTTTTGCCAACATAATACAAAAAATACAGGGGCAAGGATGTTGATAGCATAAGCAGTGGAGTAACTCTAGTAATTGAATATGAACTTTACACTGGGTAATTTGAAAACAGAGCACATCAGGTGAGAGGCATTAAAGGGGTGACCAGATCAGAAGATTGGTAGTCCTATGAAACTGAAGTACTGCTAAGGTAGGGGTATTCAAGGCAGTAAACTGGAAAGGCACGAGGTATAAGTAAGAGAATAGGACACACAAAATTGAAATTTGGAGACTTTGAAATTATTGGCCTTGGCAGTGTCTGAGCCATAAGATTGAGTGGCTGGGGTTGAATGAAAGACAAGATCATTGGAGTACAGGATCCGAAGGCTGGTGAGGAAGGTTCATCCACCTTCTACTGAGAATTTACATTTTCAGTGAAATCAAGAATTAACACAGGAATAGTATTAAAGAAAATAACAATGAGTTTTAGGAGTTAAAACCTTGGAGAGCTACAGGAAGTGACTTGGATCAGTACCTGACTGTAAAAATGAGTGACGGTAGTTGATTTAGGAACTAGGAGGGAATAACAGAAACAGTAAAGGGAAACAAGAATATCATCAATGCTACCTATGACCAGTAATACATAAGCTGAAGAAGAAAAGTATAGTTATACTTGAGGAGATTACAGGATAAGAATTATCCTCAGAAAAAATCCAGGCTTCTGCGAGAACAAGGAGCTTTCCTTTATAGCTAAAGGACATTGGAGATTTTGCTGGTGGTGGACAATGAATTTTTAAGGGCAACCAAAATGTGTTTTGGGAGTTGGGTACATATGAAAGATGGAGATAGAACAGGGCATGTGCAGAGCCCTATAGGAAATAGAATCCCAGAGATGAGAGGTGACCTGGGATTCTAGGACTTTCTACAAAAACTGGCACAAACAATAATATGATGGTTGTCCTGATAGAATCAAAGGTAGAAAAGGACAATGCTGTGAGTGATTGTGGAGGAGAGGAAGAATGAGAGGGCTTGTAAGGATGCCTCATGACTCCTGTAGAAAAAGATGGAAGCTTTGTGGGGCAAGGCCTTTCTCAGATCAGGGCCCTTGGTGCTGACCTCTCCAGAAAAATCAGTGGGCCTGCTCATTGATTTATTCAATGCAGTTAGGAACCTGACATTGCCTAATCTGGATTAGGGTATGCAACCTCTTTTGAGCTTTGTAAATTTAGTAATCACATAAATTTGATTATGTCCTTGCCCACTTTAAAATATTGAAATCTTCTCTAATATCATCCCAAAAGGATAATTTTCCATTTTTAGCATGGCATGTACATGCTCCAATATTGATTCCAGCTCCTCCTTTTCAGTTTACCATTATCTCCCACCCTAGATTAAACCATCTTAAAGGACCTGTTGCCATCTAAACAATCACATTCTTTTACCTTCCCAGTATGCTTCCCAGAGCCACAAGTCTGCCAGCACCATGTATCCATTTGGAAGTCCCAGTCTCTCTTCTCTGCTTCTCAAACATACTTTTCTGTAACATGTTTACCTACCTCTCCCAAACAGTCAATCACTCCTCTGTGCTCACTAAGCGCGATGCACACAGTTCTATCATAAAACTTACCCATTTCATAATAATTATTGTTTACATGCCTAATTCCATCACTAGACTCTGGATTCAAGGGAAGAGTTCTAATATTATACTTCTTTGGTTCCTCAATGTACAACATGACACCTGACACAAAGCAGCAATTCAATTATTGTTTGTTTAGGTTAGTTAATGGTTAATAATAAATTCTAAAATGATAAATGAAAAAATAAATTTTAATCATAAAATGAATTTCACCAATGGAAGATTCATTTAGTTTCCAACTCTTTGTAACATGCAAAATCCTTCTGAAGTTTTAAACATATTAAATATTCACTACTGAAAATCATGTAAAGCACTCAAGATTAGCAGAGAAGAATAACTGTATTCTAATTATAACTACAGCATCTACTGATGGAAATATGATGTTAAAAATTCATATAACTTTTTGATTCAGTTTTCTCATCTGTACCAGAGAGAGATAACAGTATCTATCCTGATATGTAAGATTATTGTGAGACTAAAACAAAATAATACATGTGAATGTCCTTCATTAAACATGAAGTGCCATATACATGGCAACACTGGGAGACTTATTTCCATGTCTAGCTGGGATCAGGTCTTTTAAGACATCAGAAGTTAGAGGGGAAAGAGGATGCTGATGAAGAAAGGTATTAGAAGAATAGGAATTTCTTTAAAAGAGGCCCTTCAAGGGAAGTCAGATCCACATCAGGTGTGATCTAGGGTAGCCTGGCTCTGGGTTGTTCAACTACAAGCCACTGCAAAATCAAGGGCCCTGGGGAATAGAGGAAGAATGGAAGAAGGAAGAGCAAAGCAGTAAAGAATGAGCAATTTCATTTGTTTAGCAATTTTGCCTAGATGATTATGGCTGTTTTACATATTAATTTAGTCTAATATATTTCAGGAAAATATGTTTTTTAGAATTTCACATAAAAATGGAACTACGTAAGAAAATTTCTGCATGTAAAAAGGAATATGATGTTAGTTGAATATTATCTTAGTTTCAGATATTTACTAAATAAAACTTTTTAGTATTCTTTACCAGCATTAATTCAAACTGACATATGTGGAAATTTGTTTTGAAAAGTACAACTGTTCAATAAATGTCATTTTAAAAAGAATCTCAGCATACAATTTAAAGTTGCTAGCAGATACAGAAAGTGGTAGATCTTTGAGAGGTTTGGATTTATTCTTCCTTCATAAACAGTTTTTGTTTTAAAGAACCACATGCAGGCTTTGACTATGACTTACATAACTTCTATAAAAGAAATAAATTTATGGGGTGAAATTCACCCCTGATATTTCACGTAGGTTGTTTTCTATTTTCCCTAAGTGTTGGTGGGTCTGAGAAATAAAGGGACAGAGTACAAAAGAGAGAAATTTTAAAGCTGGGTAGCCGGGGGAGACATCACATCTCGGCAGGTTCTGTGATGCCTCCTGAGCCATAAAACCAGCAAGTTTTCATTAGTGATTTTCAAAAGGGGAGGGAGTGTACGAATAGGGTATGGGTCACAGAGATCATATGCTTCACAAGGTAATAAGATATCACAAGGTAAATGGAGGCAGGGCGAGATCACAGGACCACAGGACTGGGGCAAAGTTAAAATTGCTAATGAAGTTTGGGGCACGCATTGTCATTGATAACATCTTATCAGGAGACAGGGTTTGAGAGCAGACAACCAGTCTGACCAAAATTTATTAGGCGGGAATTTTCTTGTCCTAATAAGCCTGGGAGCGCTACTGGAGACAGGGCTTATTTCATCCCTACAGCTGCGACCGTAAAAGACAGCCGCCCCCAAAGTAGCCATTTCAGAGGCCTACCCTCAGGAACACATTCTCTTTCTTGGGGATGTTCCTTGCTGAGAAAAAGAATTCAGCGATATTTCTCCCATTTGCTTTTGAAAGAAGAGAAATATGGCTCTGTTCTGCCTGGCTCACCGGCAGTCAGAGTTTAAGGTTATCTCTCTTGTTCCCTGAACATTGTTGTTATCCTATTTTTTTTCAAGGTGCCCAGATTTCATATTATTCAAACACACATGCTCTACCAACAATTTGTGCAGTTAACGCAATCATCACAAGGTCCTGAGGCAACATACATCCTCCTCAGTTTACAAAGATGACGGGATTAAGAGATTAAAGTAAAGATAGGCATAGGAAATCACAAGGGTATTGATTGGGGAAGTGATAAGTGTCCATGAAATCTTCACAATTTATGTTCAGAGACTGCAGTAAAGACAGGCATAAGAAATTATAAAAGTATTAATTTGGGGAACTAATAAATGTCCATGAAATCTTCACAATTGTTCTTCCACCATGGCTCTGTCCAGGGTCCCTGACTTCCTGCAACATAAATTGATTGATAAACATGGCTGGATTTTCCTTGTAATGTTCTATGAGGATTGCCAGAAATTTATTTAATTGTTCAAATGTTTGTGAATCCTTGAAAACATTGGTGTTAAAGTGATAAGCAAATTCAAACTATTTTAGCATTATGAGTTAAACAAACTTAAATAATCTCAAAGGCAAATAATTATCCAAAAGAGGCTAATTTAATGTTCTTATTATGCTATCTTTTGATTTAGGTTGGTTTTGATGTCATCATGATTCTATGTGTGGGGTGGGGGAGACAGAGACAAAGACAGAGACAGAGTCAGAGTAACAGTGAGAAAGAATTGAATCTGCCAGACCATATTAAGTATAGCTCTGACCTCCATTGTTGGATTTCCACATTTTCTCATGTGGCCTTATCATCAAAAAATTCTTGAACGTCTCAGTATTGGAAACTTTACCAAAGTTTAAATTCAATAACATCAGAACAATTAAGGAAATGTCATATGTTTATAAGTATGTAAGGGGAAAAATATCCAATATTTTCTGAGCTATCTATTCTAATGCACTGCAAGCCTCTTTTTCTGTATCTAGGAATAGTGCAGTCTATGAGACATTTGTCTTATTTTAAATGTGAAATTTTGTTTTTTCACTAATTTTTATTCCATATGGCAAGCTATCCATTTATGCCTACTGTTAAGACCAACCTTTCTATGTTCAGTAGTCTTCCTTCTACATTTGGTTTATTTTTCACCTCCTAGTCAAACAGAGAATGGATGGATGATCTATCAATGACATGGTAGAATGAAGCTGTCTTTGGGGCTGAAAGCTGGACTTATTAAGGCACTTCCAATCCTAAGAAACTTTGCACAACATAAACACAAAACAAACTTTAGTAACAAATTTTCCTATACAGTTGTATAACTGATCTTAGACTATGATGGTTGCCAAATCATTCTTGGTATCTTAAAAAGAATAAATAAGATCCTGTTTTAGTTTGACCTTTTGCCAAATACACCGAATACTACTAAAAGTTTGGTTATAAATATTTTCTCTCTCCTGAGTTGCAAAGTCATGGGTAATAGTTATTAATGTTATATTGAGAAGCTTCATCATCTTTCATAAGCGTTTGGATAATTTACTTCTTATATATTTTTAAATTATGTATCCTTTTCTTTTCAGAGACAGTGTCTTACCCCTGTTACCCAGACTAGAGTGCAGTGCCATGATCATAATTCACTGCAGCCTCAAACTCTTGGCCTCAAGCCATACTTTCACCTCAGCTGCCTGAACAGCTAGGACCACAAGCACATGCCACCATGCCTGACTAATTTTGATTATTTTTTGAAGCAATAGGGTGTTGCTATATTGCTCAGATTGGTCTTGAGCTCCTGGCCTCAAGCCATCCTCCTACTTTGACCTCCCAAATGTCTGGAATTGCAGACACCAGACACTGTGTTGGGCCTATATCCTTTTATTCCTTCATAAAAACACAATCCTGTCATATTTTCTTCCATTTAAGACTATGTCTATCTTGATCCTTAATAAGCAAAACCAAAACCAAAAATGTTTCTAGCATTTCAGCTTCTAAGAAGATGCAATAGATGTGGTATTTTCCTATTCTTCCCACTGAATACAATGGAAAAAAGAAAGTCGGATGTTATATATAAAACAAGCATAACAAGACTGTTAAAGATGAAGAGAGAGGGACCTCAAGATACATGGAATAACACATGAGTAAAATCTTTCTGTCATCTTTTTGTCTCCTATATTCCAGGCTTACAGCTGATGAAGATGACACCCTAGAAATGCCAACTATCATAGACAAATAAAACCCCAAGAACAGCCTCTCTAGCCAATACACCAGGAAAGAGGCAGGCTAGCAAGACAGAACTTTTAGACAATATACCTCTCTACTACAGCCAAACACCACACAAAATGGTGGTCACACCCACACCATCAAAGGCTGAGTGAGGAGCCTAGATTTCCACCATCACTGATCTATAATGATGCACCCCAATCTTTCCACCAAACCAGTGTCAGAAAAGACCTAGCAGGGAGCCAGGATGTTCATCTCCATCAACAAGTAACAAGAGTCCCCCCTCATGATATATGTGGAACACTGGCAACCACATGGGAAGCCTAAACTCCCACTCCCTCCCAGTAGCAATAAGGTGCTCTCTGGCTTGTCCCCGACTGGAGTGCTGTTGGAGGAGGCACAGTGAAGAAGCAAGACTTGCACAACTGCTCAGCACTAGTGAAACCATCCCCCACAGTGTGCTATGAATAGAGGCTGGGGAACAGTTAAAAGACACTGTTGCACTTTCCAGCCAGGGTAATAGCAATGGAAGCTAAGAAGGAAGCTGAAACTCCCAAATTCGCCAAGCATTCATTACTAGCCCCCCACCTAGAGTGTCAATGAAGGTCAAGTGGAGAACCTGGACTTCTACTTCACATGGCAGTAAGAAAGCAGTGCCCACCCCCTCCATCCCTGGAGCAGTCTTGGAGGAAGCCAGCTAAAAGAGAAGGTTGAACTAATATTCAGAGTTTTCTGGTATTAAATTAAAAATGTCCAGGTTTCTATCTTTTAATTATAATAAAATGTGGTATTTATACACAGTGGAATAGTATTCATCAGTTTAAAATATGCCTATCATTAGTGATAACATGGATGAACCTGGAGGACATTACGTTAAGTATATGCCAGGCATAGGTTCACTCATATGTTGAAGCTAAAAATGTTGATCTCATAGAAGTAGGGAATAGAATGGAGGTCACCAGAGGCTGGGGTTCTTGCAAGGTAGGAGGTGGGAAGATGTTGGTCAAATGATACACAATCATAGTTAGATAGGAGGAATAAATTCAAGAGATCTGTTGTATAGCACAGCAACTATATATAATGATGATATATTATATTCTTAAAAATGCTGAGCAAATAGATGTTACATGTTCTTATCACAAAAATGGTGACTGTGAGGTAATGCATATATTAATTATCTACATTTAGCCTATGACACTGTATATATCAACACTGACTGCACAGTTTAAAACATTGGGGCAGGCGTGGTGGCTCACGCCTGTAATCCCAACACTTTGGGAGGCCGAGACAGGTGGATCATGAGGTCAGTAGATCGAGACCATCCTGGCCAACATGGTGAAACCCCATCTCTACTTAAAAAAAAAAAAAATATCTGGGAGTGGTGGTGCACACCTGTAGTCCCAGATACTTGGGTGGCTGAGGCAGGAGAATCTCTTGAACCTGAGAGGGAGAAGTTGCAGTGAGCTGAGATCACGCCACTGCACTCCAGCCTGGCAACACCTGGGAGGCAGAAGTTGCAGTGAGCTGACATCACGCCACTGCACTCCAACCTGGCAACAAAGCAAGACTCAGAAAAAAAAAAAAAAATCACGAAATACATAAAATTTTGTCTGTTAAGTTAAAAATTAATTTAAAAAATCATCATGTGCATTAAACTGTCACCATGCTAGGAATTAGGAAGATGAATGACAATAGATTCATTCAAGATTCATTTTAAGAAGAAAGACAATAGATTCCAACACCAAGATGATAGATAACAGAATTATGTGACAAAGAATTTCAAAAAGCCACCATAAAAATACTTTAATGAGCAATTATAAACATGTTCATAATAAATTTAAAAAATAGACAGTCTCAGAAAAGAAATAACAGATATATAGAGAGGAATGAAATGAATATTTAGAATAGAAAAGGTACAATAAATGAAATTAAAAACTCAGTAGATGGGCCCAGCAGCAGAATGGAGAGATCAGAGAAAAGAATAGAATCAGTGAACTGGAAGATAGAACCATTGATATTACTCAATATGACACATATAAACACAAAGAAAGGAACAACATACACCAAGCTGACATGAGGGTAGAGAGAGGGAGGAGGGTGAGAATCAAAAAACTACCTAGCGGGTACTATGATTATTACCTGGGTGATGAAATAATCTGTAAGCCAAATCGCCGTGACATGAAATTTATCTGTATAACAAACCTGCACATGTATCTTGAACCTAAAATGGAAGTTAAAAATAAACAAGTATAATAAAAACTAGATTCTTTTTAGTTTTGCTAAGAAGAATACATTACTCAATATGAAAAACAGAGAAAAAGTAGACTAGAACTAAAAATAAACAGAGACTCAGTGGCCTGTGGAGCCCTGATAAAAGCCACACACCTACAACCATCTGACCTCCAGCAAAGCTAACAACAAGCAAGGAGGAAAGGACTCCATATTCAATAAGTGATGCTGGGATAACTGGCTGGCCATACGCGAAAGACTGAAACTGGACAGCTACCTTTCTCCATATACATAAATCAACTCAAAGTAGATTAAAGTCTCCAATATAAGACGTAAAAGTCTAAAAACCCTAGAAGAAAACCCAGAAAATACCATTCTGGACCTAGGACTTGGCAAAGATTTCATGATGAAGTCTCCAAAGGCAATTGCAACAAAAACAAAAATAGAAAAATGTGGCCTAATTAAACTAAAGAACTTCTGCACTGCAAAAGAAACTAGCAACAGAGTCAATAGACACCCTACAGAATGGGAGAAAACATTTGCAAACTATGCACCCAATGAAGGTCTAATATTCACAATCTATAAGGATCTTAAAGCCAAAACTGAGCAATCTCATTTAAAAATGGGCAAAAGACATAAGCAGACACTTCTAAAAAAAAAAAAAAGACATATACATGGCCAACAAGCATATGAAAAAATGCTCAACATCCCTAGTCATTAGAGAAATGCAAATCAAAACCAGAATGAGATTCCATTTCACACCACTCAGCAGGGCCACTATTAAAAAGTCAAATAATAACATGTTGGTCAGATTGCAGAGAAAAGGGAATATTTATACACTGCTGGTAGGAAGGTAAATTAGTTCAAGCTACTATGGAAAGCAGTTTGAAGATGTCTCGAATAACTAAAAATAGAATTACAAATCAAACAAGTAATCTCATTACTGGGTATATACCCAAAAGAATATAAACTGTTCTACCAAAAAGACACATGTATACGTATGTTCATCTTAGCACTGTTCACAATAGCAAAGATAAGGAATCAACCTAGATTCCCATCAGTGGTGGACTGGATAGAAAAAAATATGCTACATGAACATCACAGAATACTACACAACCATGAAAAGGAACAAAATCACATCCTTTGCAGCAACATGGATTCATCTGGAGGCGATTATCCTAAGTCACTTAATGCAGGAACAGAAAACCAAATACTGCACATTCTCACTTCTAAGTGAGAGCTAAGCATTGCATATACAAGGACACAAAGAGGGAAAAAATAGACACCAGGACTTACTTGAGGGTGGAGGCTGGGAGGAGTGTGAGGGTTGAAAAAGTACTTATCTGATACTGTGCTCACTACCTGGGTGAAAAAATCATTTATACACCACACCCTCATGACAGGCAATTTGTTTATGTAACAAACCCGTACATGTACTGCACACCACCCCCCCACCACCGAGCCTAAAATAAAAGTTGGGAAAGAAAAAATAAGATGTAATACTTGTCCAAAACAGAGTCTGAAGAAGAGGAGAAAGGTGATGAAACTGAAAAAGTACTTGAAAAAATAATGGCTAAAAATTATTCAAATTTAACAAAAGATCTACATGTAGACATTCAAGAAGCATAGTAAACCCCAAATAGAATTAAAGCATAACAAGACATATGAGAGTCAAAGTTATGAAAAGGCAATTTAATTAGAAAATGGATGAAAAATATGAATAGACATTTCACCAACTAGGTGACACAGATGGCAAATGATCACATGAAAAGATGCTTAACGTCAATGGCCATTAAGAAAATGCAAACTAAACCTATGGTGAGATTAAAATTACTCGCCTATCAAAGTGGCTAAAAAAGTGTTTAATGACAAAAAGAAATGCTGCCAAAGATTCACAAAAACTGAATAATTCATACATGACTATACAATTGCACAAGCACTTTGAAAAACAATTTGGCAGTTTCTTTAAATATGAAAAATTAAACGTGCACCTACCATATGACCCAGCAATTGCACTTCTGGACATTTATTTTAGAGAAATGAAGATTGTGTCCATGCAAAAACCTGGACAAAAATAGCAGGCTTTTTTCTTGGTAAAATACAAAAAGTAGAAACAACCCAGATGTCCTTCAGTGGGTGAATAGTAAAACAAATAGTGGCACATCCATACCATAGAATACTACTCATCAATTAAAAGAAACGAACTATTGACAACAGCATTAACCTGGATGAATATCCATAGAAATTTACTTAGTGAAAAAAAGACAAACCCAAAAGGTTATATGTTGTATGATCTCCCTTATATAGCATTCTTGAAATGACAAAATTATAGACATGGAGACCGGGTTAGTGGTTTCCAAGGTTTAAAAAAGGGTTGAAGGCAGAAGGTACATTAGTATGGCTATAAAGGGCAACCCGAAGGTCCCTGTGGTAATGGAAATGTTCTGTATTTTGACTGTATCAATGTAGTACCCTGGTTATGGTGTTGTAGTTTAGTTCTGCAATATATTACCAGTGGGAAAACCGGGTAAAGTGTACATGGGATAACTCTTCACTATTTCTTACAATTTCATGTGAATTTACAACTACCTAAAACAAATTTAAAAGAATCCCTTCCTCCAAACAAACAAATTTAAAAGAAAAACTGATATCTGAACATTCTTTCTTTGTCTGCAAAACTTTTTATCTCAAATATCTAACACAATTTTAATAAGATATATGCACTAATAGAAAATTGAGATGAAAGACATTGGAACCAGGAATAGATGGTTGGACAAGGAAATGAAGAGGAAAGCAAGAGTTCCAAGTAAAAACTTAGACCCAATAATACCATAGAGAAAACAAGTTAGGTGTAACTATGAGGAATCTAATATAACACTCAAAGACCCAGTCCAGACACTGCAACAATGACTAATGCAAACATTATTCTTTTTCTTTTCAATCAAATCTATTGAAATCATAAAAATAAATGATTCTGTTACCCCCAAGAAGGTACAAAATAAGTTTCTATATTATGAGGAATCAATTAAATTTAGAATTCATGTTTTTTAAACATTAAGCGTATGTATAAAAGTGAATTTTGTGAGTATTGTCATGATTACTGTTTATCTTGTCTAAGTTTATGTTGCTAAATACACTTAGGAAAAGTTGGATATAAGACTCACACTTGTAATTTTGGAACTAAACTTAGCACTTTGGAAGGCCAAGGCAGGGCCAGGAGTTAAATACCAGCCTGAGCAGCATAATGAGGTCCCATTTCTTCAAAAAAACGAAAAAACAAATAAGTGGGGTTTTTTTGTGTGTTTTTGTTTTTTTAATTAGGCATGGTGGTGTGTACTTACAGTCCTGGCTACTTGGGAGGCTGCAGCAAGAGAATCTCTTCAGCCCAGGAATTTGAGGCTGCAGTGAGCTATGATCACGCCACTGCACTTCATATTGGATGTACAGAACAAGACCCTGTTTCTTCAATTAAAAAAATAAAAGCTCATAATTTTATTGATATGTTTTAAAAGATTTAACTAATCAAGTTGATAATATTTAAGTTCTTGAGTAATTTAACTTTATAAAATATTTGTTTTTATTTATTAGTTATACCAGCAGTATTAAATACTTACAGGAATAATTTCAGCTAAAATATGTTGAGTATTAACGCAAAAACAAAAAGGCAAAAGCCCTTCGGATGTTTAAAATTTCAATAATATGGCAAAACCAGCCAGGCGTGGTGGCTCACACCTGTAATCCCAAAACTTTGGAGGCTGAGGTGGGAGGATCACTTCAGGTCAGAGATTTGATACCAACCTGGCCAGCATGGTGAAATCCTGTCTCTACTAAAAATACAAAAAAATTAGCCAGGTGTGGTGTCACGCGTCTGTAGTCCCAGCTACTCGGGAGGCTGAGGCAGGAGAATCCCAGTGGGTGGAGGTTGCAGTGGGCAGGGGTTGTGCCACTACATTCCAGCCTGGGTGACAGAGTGAGACTCTGTCTCATAAATAAATAACTAAATAAATAAATAAATAGAAAGGAAAAAAGAAAATGGCCAAACCAAGATTAACACTCCTCCCTGCTGAGAGAGCATTTCTAATACCCTGGGTGCCTCTTTTCAGGATTGAATGTCTTGTACAAAATTAATAATTTGTATTTCTTCAAGTGTTAGTATCAGAGCGAGCATAGCACCTGGCACAAAGGAACTACTCAATAAAAGTTGTGAAATAGGTTATTTTACTTTGGACATAAAATGTAGCTGAGCTTCTTATTTTGAACTAGAACTTAAAAATGCCATAGGTGCTTCCCACCTAAACATCAGTTATGAGGACTTTTTCTCTGCCATTTGTCAATATTCAACCTGTGAACAGTGTCTGGGAAAGTAGTGGTCATTGTTTGCGTAATTTGATTTTAGGCTTATGGAGAAAAGGACCCAAGTGACTCTGATGTTTACAAAGCACCTGTGAAACCCTGTACACACCTAGTTCATAATCCTCACAATTTATCAACAAACACCAAAAAATTGCAATAGGTGCATAGTATTCCATGGTGTGTATGTGCCACATTTTATTTATCCAGTCTATCATTGATGGGCATTTAGGTTGATTCCAAGTCTTTGCTATTGTGAACAGAGCCGCAATAAACATATGTGTGCATGTGTCTTTAGAGTAGGATGATTTATAAACCTTTGGGTATATACCCTGTAATGAGATTGCTGGGTCAAATGGTATTTCTAGTTCTAGATCCCTGAGGAATCGCCATAAAAAAAGGATGAGTTCATGTTGTTTGCAGGGACATGGATAAAGCTGGAAACCATCATTCTCAGTAAGCTAACACAAGAGCAGAAAACCAAACACCGCATGTTCTCACTCATAAGTGGGAGTTGAACAATGAGAACACATGGACACAGAGAGGGGAACGTCACACATCGGGGCCTGTCGTGGGGTGAGGGGGTGTGGGAGGTATAGCATTAGGAGAAATACCTAATGCAGATGATGGGTTGATGGGTGCAATAAACCACCATGGCACATGTATACCTATGTAACAAACCTGCACATCCTGCACATGTATCCCAGGACTTAAAGTATAATAAAAAAAAAAATGCAGTAGGTGGGGAAAGTATTATCACTGTGAATCAAAATGTTAGGATTAGCATTGTGTGGTCAAAAGTTACTCCTGTGATAAAATATAAAGGCAGAAATAATCAGCTTGATTCTGGTATTATGCAATTGAACTACAGTTCCATGAATTGTTCATTTATTTTGGCCTTGTAGTATAATTCGAAGCCAGGTCAAGGGATGGCTCTGGCTTTGTTCTTTTTCCTTAGGAGTGCTCTGGTTATTCAAGACTTTTTTGTTTCCATTTGAATTTTAGGATTGTTTTTTCTAATTCTGTGAAAAATGATGTTGGTAATTTGATAGGAATTAAATTGAATCTGTATATTGCTTTGTGCAGTATGGTCGTTTTAATGATATTGATTCTTCTAATCTGTGAGCATGAGACCTTTTCTCATTTGTTTGTGTCATCTTTGATTTCTTTCATTGGTGTTTTGTACTTCTTCATGCAGAGATCTTTTGCTTCATTAGTTAAATATATCTCTAGGTATTTTATTTTTTGTGTGGCTATTGTAAACGGAATTGTGTTCTTGATTTGATTTTCAGCTTGAACATTATTGGCTACTGATTTTTGCACATTGATTTTGTATCCTGAAACTATTGAAGTCATTTATCAAGCTTTGGAGTCTTTTGGAGGAGGCTTTAGGGTTTTCTAGGTGTAAGATCTTGTCATCAGCAAATAGAGATAATTTAACTTCCTCTTTTCCAATTTGGATTCCTTTTATTTCTCTCTGTTGCCTGATTGTTCTGGCTAGAACTTCCAGTACTACGTTGAATAGGAGTGATGAGAAAGCAGAGACCTCCTATGCCAGTAACTGGGAGTGAGTAAGTTCATTATGTACAGTTGTGCACAAGTCTAGGCAACTTCAAGTACTGTACACAGTACAAATTGCAGAGACAGAGCTGGGGGTGGGGAGTGAGAGAGAGAGAGAGAATCCCTAGCTGGATGCTGGAGGTGAGAATGGAAATAAGAGAAAAAAAAAACAGTGTTTTTTTAAAAAAAGAGTTTAAACTTGAATCAAGTGAAGTAAGTAACCTGAGACTGTACCATTGTAACTCCCATTATCAACCATTTGTCCTCACACTGAATTAAAAATTAAACATGCATTGGCATAGCTTCTGAATGCCCAATAGAAGACGACAAAGATGAAATTACCGTGAAGTTTGTGCCCATCTTAAATCTTAAATTGGAATTGTCCTAGGGACAGAATCCCAAGAGTAAAATGAAGCCCTCAGCTGACCTCCTCTCCCCGTAAATTTGCATTCCTACAAGAGCCAGCAAAAAGTTACTTGAAATACATCTGGTGGAATCTGGAGGAAAAGCTTTCTGTTTCCTGGCAACCCTGTGAGTGTGAGAAGATAATTCCTAGCTTATTTACCTTGTGTTATGAGACATTTACAGATGTATCACAGCTCTTCTCAATCACCTAGCCATGAGTTTATTAACTTTCAGCAGCTGGAGTGATATCAGACTCTTTGAGAAAGGGAGGGGATGTGCTAGTGGTTAAGTGACTTAATAAATAATCTGTCACTTTTCATGGTTAACTAAGCCGGAGCACATTTATGAAAGACAAGGAAGTAGATTATTTAACATATTTGATATAAGGCTTTTCAGAGCTGAGTAAAGAATAATTACAGGGTACCTCAGGTTCTCTTCCTGATTTACATTTACTCTCTGATAAAGTAGAGAGAGATGAGGCCTATTTAGAAAATAGGTCCCATATTGGCTATTGAGCAAATAAAGAAAATAAGAAATCATATACACTCATATTTCTTTTTATTTCTTTTATAGTCTTTTATTTTTGTTTTTGAGACGGAGTCTTGCTCTGTCGTCCAGGCTGGAGTGCAGTGGCGCGATCTTGGCTCACTGCAAGCTCCGCCTCCCGGGTTCACATCATTCTCCTGCTTCAGCCTCCCGTACACTCACATTTCTATTACACACACACGCACACGCATGCATATTTTATTTGAAGTGTTAAAAATGAAGAAACTGGCCGGGCGCGGTGGCTCACGCATGTAATCCCAGCACTTTGGGAGGCCGAGGCGGGCGGATCACGAGGTCAGGAGATCAAGACCATCCTAGCTAACACAGTGAAAGCCTGTCTCTATAAAAATACAAAAAATTAGCCGGGTGTGGTGGCGGGCTCCTGTACCCCAGCTACTCGGGAGACTGAGGCAGGAGAATGGCGTGAACCCGGGAGGCAGAGCTTGCAGTGAGCCGAGATCCTGCCACTGCACTCCAGCTTGGGCAACAGAGCCAGACTCCGTCTCAAAAAAAAAAAAAAAAAAAAAACAAAAAAACAAAAAAACAAAACAAACAAAAAAAAAAACCGGAGAAACTATTGGTTTTAGCTAAGAGGAAACCGCTGGCCCCAGATTGCTCAAATCCCAGCTCTGCCTGTGTGACCCTGAGAAAGTTATATAAGTTCTTCAGTTTCCTTCTCCATAAAATTGGATTAATAGTAGTACTTACCTTTTAGAGTTATTGTGAGGATTAAAATTTTTATAAATATTTAAAACAGTGTCTGGCATGTAAAAACACTCAGTAGGTGGTAACAATTTAAATTAATCAAAGCTGGCCCAAATATTAACTTTATTAGGCAACTTAGCGTTTAAGTAAATTTACCATTCATTTGTGCCCATTGAATAGGAGAAGATTTATTTATTTACAACATCCTTGTTGCAACTGTGCTAATCCTCTGTGATGGGATAGACTGGAACAACAGGAACTGGATTGGCTCTATCAATAAGAAATTATCAGGGAATCTCCTCTGCTTCTTTCTGCACCAGAAGATCCTGATAGTGTGAAGTCAAGAGAAAATATAATATTCCACTCTCTCATACTCTTTGGTAAACCAGGATTTTTTACAAATCTGCTATCTTTGCTGCAACATCTTTGTGAGTCAAATGAAAAAACAAATCTTTCTTTCTAGGCACATCTTCTCTTTTTCTTTCTTCCACAATTGAACTCTGCTAACACAGAAAGAGCTGAAATAAGGAGTCTCCAAATTATGACACCTCTTTGTTTTTGTAAGGATACTTTCCTAACATTGACAACAACCATGAGGATTTTAAATCTGGTTTTAGTGAACACATTGGAGAATCTCAAGGGTCTAAATTAAGCTGATTGTTAGCTTGAATAAGAAAAAAATATTAAAAAACTATTAATCATATACATTATTTCCTGGAAAATTTCCAGCTGAGTTGTGGAAACACTGCTGGATATCCTTTCGTGACTATCGTTTTTCATGCAGAGTGTGGTCAGTACATCACTTGAAGCATAAAATTCTTCACTATGCTAATTGCAGAGCCTGTGATATGAATGCCAATGTAGAAAATAGGATCAAAATAGCATTGTAATGTCTCATGTTGCATAAAATGTTGATTAGTGTAAAACCAAATCTTGAGAGTCATATTATAAAAGACGATGCCTGTCTTTTACAGCCAACTTAAAATCACCATGTTTTTTGTGTTCATCTGCATTTGACAATTCTTGACAAATCTGTTACTCATCATTACTTATTGCTTTGTTGTTATTTTGTAAAATTCAGATTATTTTATGAAACATAAACCTTAACCACTTTCTCAAATTCCCTTGATTCCAGCAGCCCCCTTGATACTGGTACATGTCTGAAACTACCATGAAAGTAGTAGGCTGGGGTCATTTGAGGCATCTGTCTGGGGCCAGCCAGGTCCTTGCTCTGGAAATGCCAATGTTTATATCCTTGATTGCCTGTGCATAGCCAGGCCAATGTGCTGCGTGACCAGATTTTCTGCCTCCTTCTCCCACTTTCCAATTCAGATGAGATATCATGTCACAGGAAGGGATTTTACATCTTGAGTTTCTACAGAAAGAGCCAAATGATACATCCCAGAATACATTGAAATTAACTCCCACAACTATTCCTTTCCTCACCTATGCTTGCTGAGTTTTTTGTTTTTTTGTTTTTTTGTTTTTTTTTTGAGACGGAGTCTCGCCCTGTCACCCAGGCTGGAGTGCAGTGGTGCAATCTCAGCTCACTGCAAGCTCTGCTTCCCAGGTTCATGCCATTCTCCTACCTCAGCCTCCCGAGTAGCTGGGACTACAGGCGCCCGCCACCATGCCCAGCTAATTTTTGTATTTTTAGTAGAGACGGGGTTTCACTGTGTTAGCCAGGATGGTATCGATCTCCTGACATCGTGATCCGCCTGCCTCGGCCTCCCAAAGTACTGGGATTACAGGCGTGAGCCAGCGCGCCCGGCCGCTTGCTGAGTTTTATCTTCAAATTGCTGCATTATCATTTTTGTTCTTGCCTCAGAGTTTCTTTCCTAGGGAAACTGGGCAATGACAATTATGTTTGTCTTGTGTTTTGAGACAGGGAGTCCTATCTTATCATTTTATTATTTTTGTCTTCTTAAATAAAATTGTTATTTTTTAGGATTAAAAACATTAGGTTTTACAATGTCTAATAAAAGTGAGCTAAAATATTGGTATTAGCAATACGAACAAATAATTTGATAGGGCTTGGTAAAAGATGATTAACTAAATGTCTACTTTTATCTTATAAAGGAGTTGAAGATGGCTCAAAGCAAAGGACTGCATCTATTTGTAATTACTCTTAGGAGAAAGGAAAAATACAACTTGCTTAACAAGGCTCCTGCTTTTTATTTTCCAAGAAACACAGAAAAAGGCTAACCTTCAGAGGTCAGTAGGATAGTTGTTGAGGCAAGGATAATGACTCATAACATAATGAACCCACCAAAGGCAGAAATAGAACATGTGATTCTTTTTTGTTGTTAGAAAAAAATAGTTTAATGAGAAAAGTATAACAAATTTGAATGATTAAGCTTTTACAAACTTGTTCTCAAAATATTTGTGGAAAAAATTAATGAAAATATAAGAAAAATGAACAAATTTACCATTATAGTCTGAATTTTCAACAACCCTCACAGTAACTAATAGCTGAAGCAAAATTAGTAATAGTAATAGTAATGACAGTATATAAACAACATAAACAAATTATCATAAACAACAGGACATGTGGTTCTTAAGGGAAGTAAATATTTTTTATGGAAAAATTAGTAAGTCCAATTTACTGACTCTATGACAAGAGACTGGACTTACATAAACCTGCAGGAGTTTATTTGCTTATTTGTTGTTTATTTGTTTCTTCCATTTGTTTCTGATTTGTTTCAAGGGAAGGGAACATAATGGGATTTGCAACCTTCCTTTATGACAACTTCACTTCCTGAAGAAGGCAGGAGATTCTTGAATATGGTCTTCATCCCAAACTGTCCACTCCCCCATCCCAACAGAGAGGACCTCTAATAGAGCAGCCCAACAATGACCTTTTAAAATATTTCAACAGTATGATTTAAAATGGGATAAATAAATATATCTTGAATATCAACTCTCTTGATAGTCACAAACTATAACGAATCTCAGAGAAGAGCAAGAGGCAAACTTTTTGGATTTTCAGGTCCACATTTGTTGCCTACTTATCTAATAGGCAGCGACTCTGCTGAATGAGAAAGGTTTCATTTCCCTTCACCTTCTCCCCAGCATGACATGACTCCTGCTCAGCACTGCTTGTGACAGAATCAGTGACAACAGCTGCTACTGTGAGCAATTGGGATCCCCAGCAGCTAATCTGCATAGAAGAGAAAGTAATCAGTTGACACAGGATGCTGCAATCAACAAAATATTCTTTTTCAATCCTGCGTGGGCTGTTTAGCACTAAAGATGATCTCGTGGTTCCAGACTAATGAGGAGAACAACAGAGATATAAAAGAGAATAGTTAGCCTATGTTTTCACATAAAAACAGAATATGTTTCTAACCATCCTAAATGATAAATACTTGGTCTTCATCCTAATGCAGTATTTGATACTCCTTGCATTAAAACTTTTTGCTTTGTCATCAGAGAGGTTGTCCTCTCCTACATGCTTCTTCTGTCTGCACTCATTTCATTCAGCAAATGTGAGTTTTCTTTAGGACTCCAGTCTTCATCTTGTTTAAATAACATCAATGAAGTGTCTGTCACACCTGTACTATGTCTTAGTCCATTCAGGCTACTATAAGAAAATACCTTACACTGGGTACTTTATGAATAATATAAATTTATGTCTCACAGTTCTGGAGGCTGGGGAGTCCAAAATAAAGGCAACAACAGATTGGGGGTCTTAAGAGAGCCTGTTTCCTTGTTCATACATGGCACCTTCTTGTGTCCTCACATGGTAGCAGGAGTGAATGAGCTGCTTCAGGCCTCTTTTATAATTACACTAATTTTATTCACAACAATGAAGCCCTTTTAACCTAATTACCTCCCAAAGGCCCTACCTCCTAATACTATCAACTTGGGGGTTAGAATTTCAACATATGAGGGGCAGGAGAGGCAGTAAATATTCGGAGTATACCCAACTATGTAGACCATAAATAAGGTCTTCCTTTCCTTCCCTTCTCTTCAGGGGCTCCCCTCTCAGCCCTCAAAGGGCTCAATCACCACCAACTATTCAACTACCACCTCCTTGAGGAGCCTGCAAATGTTTCGGTACCAAAAGCTCTATCAAGGCCCAGGCCCCTAAACATCTTCTAGACACTTTCTCAAAAGCTTAAAAGTCATGTCAATGTCAAATTCCACCAAACTGTAATATTTATCCCCACTGAGGCAGGAAAATAGGGTCTGGAGGGAGGGAACTTAAGGCCAATTCACACCTCAGCTATGACAGGAAATATCCTCTCCATGGTGTGTAGGCCAAGTAAATGACTTTGTAATTTTACTTCATCCTCTTCATTTACATAGGGCATATCCCAAATAACCAATGGAATCCTCTAGAGGGTATTTAAACTCCCAAAAATTCTGTAACAGGGCCTTTGATCCCCTATGCTCAGGCCCACTCCCACACTGTAGAGTGTGCTTTCATTTTCAATAAATCTCTTCATTTCTTCCTTGCTTTGTTTGTGTGTTGTGTCCAATTCTTTGTTCATGACACCAAGAACCTGGACACCCTCCACTGGTGACACCCACTCCCTTCAGAACTTTCCCTCTTCTGTTCTCCCTATAGCTATAGAAAGGGTCATAATTTTGTTGCCACTAAAGCTCTAAAGATTAATCCCTTTCTATGTTCTCTACTAATCTACTTCTTTGGTGAGCAATTTCTCACAGGACAATTTCTCCCAACACTTATCCTGCTTTCTGTCTTCCTCAAATCCAAGGTATCCATCCCCATTGACCAGAATTACATTTTTATAATTCTTTTTGTATCATCCCATGCTCAGAAGTCATCTATAGGTTTTAATTGCCAGCCACACCAGATCTCTACTTACTATGCTTGATACATCTGTGTCACAGCACCATTGCTGATGCAATTTATTCTTTCTAAAAATACCATTTTTCTAACTTAATAAAATCTTGTGTCACCTTTGAAGCCCTAATTCAAATTTCTTCTTTTCATTGAAACTTTCCAAAACTTGTTGGCTTGGCCATAATTCACAACTTCTTTCTCTGTATTTCTGTGGCAGTTCATTAAACTTTCTGTTGATTTGAAGACATTTATACAATTAATGCATTTCAGTTTTCTTCTTCACATTCATCATCAACTTATTATGATTACAACCCTTACTGTACTATTAATATCTCATTGGCCTATGGCCAGTCTCCTTTCCTATGTTAGCTCCTTGAGAGAAACGGCAAGATCCTTGACACATTCTTTTGCTCAGTGTCTGCATCTGACACCAGTACTTTTGTTACAGGGAGTCCTGGTAACACTGTTTCTCAGTTAGCTTTATTACACAGTGAGCATCTCACTTACTTTTTGATAATTCCTCTTGATTGCCTGATTGTGTATTTCTTATTAGTCACACTTGGAGTATGCAGACACCATTCTTTCTAGACCACGTGAGAAGCAATTGAACTTCATGTATATTGAGGAAGAATATCAATTTAATTGATCATAATCCTTTGCCTCTTAATTGGAAGATGGGCTAAAAATACTTTGCTGTGCTGATTTCCTGTTGTATTTTTTTTAATTTGATAGACTAAAGCAAAAAACTGACAGTTAAAATATTACCTATTTATTTCCTTACCTAATTTTATTAAATATTTTCAATATTCCATATACTTATTGTTGTGAGAGTTAAAGCATTCAAAGACAAATAAGTCATTGCCCCTATTCCCAAGAGTACAGGCTAGTACAGAGCCCAATATATAAACAACTAAAATTCAAAGCCAAATGAATCAAGTCATAAATAGAGGTACAAGCAGTGCTATGAAAAGTCAAAACTGAAGAATTAGTTCATCCTGAGAGACTAGAACATACTTCATGAAGAAGCTGGCCATTTACCTAACCAAGCCCTGCCTCTTGGCCCATTTATAGCAGTGATTGGTTCACTTTGAATTATTTCATTGAGGTTGGTTCTGTTTCTTGTTGTTGTTTTCTTCAAACAACTTACTTATTTCTCTTTCACCCATTCTGCCATCTCATAAGATGGTAGATACTTGCACATCATTTTTAGCTGTTCATTGTTGTTTAGCTATTATTGAATACAGTTATTTGAGGAGTTAGGCACTATTAAGCACCACTTAGCAGGATATATAGAGCTTTCATCAAGTTAATTCCCCACAGCAATGCTGTTAACCTAGCATTTCTCAAATCAGGGCCATTTGCAACAGCTGCCTGGAAATAGTTCCACAGAAACACTGCACATTTCATTGATCATGTTTCATGAACAAATGTCAGTTTTCCTCATGAATTCTTAGATGTTATTAAATTTTTAACATTGTTTTGAAGTGGTTCAATCCACCTCAGTAAATATTATATATGATACCAATCTGGAAGTAAAAATTAGGTATATATAAACAGATATTTATTGATTGATTATAATTGGAATGTTAATGAACTCACCTCTTTGTAAACTACCTAAAACTGCTATCCAAAAGAAAAAGAGAAAAAAATACAAAACAGATTTCTCTAATGCTGATTTTAAAAGCAATTAAAGTATTTAATAGTGAAAATACTTTATTCTGTATTTTATGCTATTAGTATAAGTATATACTAATGTTTTAGAATGTTTTAAAATATCTCAAAATACTTACAAATTCTTCCCTACATCCCTGACACTCTCCTAATTCCTGCAAAATAATTTACATTTTTTCCTAAAATTAATGAACTTGGAGCATCTCATTATTAGAATAAATTTATTCTTAAAATAAACTAAAATCTAGAAGCTTATCAATGCTCATGTAATTACTACATTTGTAGAAGCAGCAGCCTGTTACAACCTTGAAAGAATCATCAGTGTAGTGGAGAATATGAAGAATAGGAAAATTATGCCTTGCCCTCCAAGTGTTCAATTATACATTTTTAAGCCCCTGAAATATTAAAAACATTCTCTGTATCATTAATGTTTTTAAGACAATGAAAGGTAAACACATAAACTTCCTAGACAACACCTCCTACCCACAAGCAATATAAAGCATATAAAATAAAGCATTAACTTTTCAGTAGAGGCAGTGTTGATTAATAGAATTATTGTTTGAGTCTCATTTAATAATTCTGTATGATTGGGCAAGATATATTACCTCTCTGCCTCAGTTTTCTTAAACATAAATAATACATACAATGTTTCCAAAAATCTTCCAAGAGTGTAGCACTTTGTATTGGTTTTCTAGGAATGAGTTGTGAGTGATACATTAAACTAGACGTCATGCCATTTACAATAACATACTTTACATTTTTTTATTTCCACATATTCTATGCAT
Source organism: Pongo pygmaeus (assembly GCF_028885625.2). Lineage (NCBI taxonomy): Eukaryota > Metazoa > Chordata > Mammalia > Primates > Hominidae > Pongo > Pongo pygmaeus. The sequence continues at coordinate 49,680,486 of NC_072378.2, forward strand.
TTTGAATCCTCCTTATAAGCTTTGGAGAGCTTGGGGTAGAAAGGAAGGAATGGTGCAACTTATGAATTATTTCCTGTACCTTACATCAGTCATTTGTGCTTTTTGTTACCTCATTTAGTTGGAGAAAACAGTAGAACAAGTAATATCCTATTTTCCTTCTTCACTTTTCACAGACCAACAAGAATCAAGAAACCTAGGGAATATGATACTGCGTCCACAGAGAGAATGCAGAATCTGTGATCTCACTGCTAATGAGAAAGCTTCTTCTTGATTTCCACTAGCCCTGCTATCAACTCACTGCTATGAGTCTATCTGGCTCTAATGATGGTAGTCAACATTTATTGAATGTTAGCTTTGCACAGGCATTGTGCTATATACTCTTTTCTGCCCTTTGTAAGCTGCTCCCAAAGTAGACATCATTATTATTCCCATTTTAACCTTTTACAGATGAGAAAAATCACTTCAGGAGATGTCATTTACCTACATAATGTCACAGATCAAGTAAGTTAATAGCATTGAGACCGTAGAGTCTAGGAGCTTATATATCCAAGACGTTCTTACCTGCCAGAAGGTCCTGTCCATCGGCCCCATTAAACTGTTTCTTTAACTTCACATCATATCTGGTTCCAATTCTCTAAAATTTGTTCAAAGGTGATATCAATGACAATGGTGGGGCAATTTTGTGAGTACTGTATCCGTCAACCCTATGCTTTGTTCACTCCTAGCTTCCTGCTTCCTCCTTTTCAAATGGTACTTTACTAGCAGGCTCTTTCAGACTTTCACATACCTGGTGGAAGAGAAGGAAAGGCAAACAATCTCTATTTCCTTTACTGGAGCTCAGAAAAGAAAAGTAGAAAATCAGTAATAAAAGAAAAATATAGTCAAGTTTGCATCCTGATATTCTCACTTTTCATGCTAATTCTATTCTGAATTACATTTTCCTAGGATGGCAGCAATATTAATAACTTAAACAAAGTCACAGATAAGGTTACAGGGAAAGAGAGAGGCAGGAATAGAATGCAGTAGGCCCAATCTTTCATACTCTAAGCTGTAAGAACATTCCAGAAAAAGAAAAAAAGTCCATTATCTATAAACCATTATTCTTATTATAATCCATATTTATAAGGCTATAAACTTCTGCAAATTATTTGAATTGGGGTCATTAGTTATCATTTTTAAAATTAAATTTGAAGATAAATTAGGATATTCAAATTTCCTAGCTAACCTAAAGTTAAACAAAGGGAAATAAATTTTAGATGACTCAATTTTCTGTTTGATCCATTTGTCTTAATCCTGGAGAAGAACCGTGACCTAGAAAACTAGAATCAACTTGTGACATTAATTGAAAGGAGGGAGAATGAATACCTCCCTTAATTTTCAATAATTTTTCATATTCATTTTAAATGAGTATCTTGAGATGTTTCAGAATAGGAAGTATAAAATGCATAAAATTATTATCTGAATCTAATTATTCCCATACTGTGGATGAGAAGGGCTATTAGAAGGGCATATGATTTGACTTTCTGCATTCTTTTTGTTGTTGTTGGAGATAGAGTCTCACTCTGTCACCCAGGCTGGAGTGCAGTGTTGCGATATCAGCTCATTACAAGCTCTGCCTCCCGGGCTCAAGCAATTCTCCTGCCTCAGCCTCCCAAGTAGCTGGGATTACAGGTGCACGTCACTACACCTGGCTAATTTTTGTATTTTAGTAGAGACAGGGTTTCACCATGTTGGCCAGGCTGGTTTTGAACTCCTGACCTCAGGTGATCTGCCTGCCTCAGCCTCCCAAAGTGCCGGGATTACAGGCATGAGCCACTGTGCCTGGCTGACTTTCTGCATTCTTATATGTTCAAAATATAATCTGATTGTCAGTATGCATGAATAAACTAGGATGATGTGACAGATAGAAAGAAGTGTCAATAGCTTTGAGTGGTACCAACTGTCTACATAGCAGTGCAGATTCTAATCCTGGACAAAGTTTATTCTTACCTAAACATGAACCCATCATTTTCTTTAATATAATAATTTGTTCTCAGAATAATAGCTCTTGATAACTGCCTGCCTGTTCTCTACTATCAAGGCTAAGGCCTGTATGAAGCTACCCATAAGTGAGTCAAGTGCAATTCAATTTATCTCTTTTCACAGAAGGTCACCAAGTGCTCTTACAAACAATGAAAGAAGAATAAAAGTTCATATATATATGTATTTTTATTTTTAGCGTTGAATATAATTATACAAGAAACATTTAAAAATGATGGATTCTAATTACAGATATTTTCATTACTTGAAGGAGAAATAATGTAATAGTTACAGACAAGTGTCATAGTCCAGAAATTCATGGAATCATAGACAATTAGAGCTGTATGCGACCACAGGGGTTATCTTCTGTCAACCCCTAATTTCATGGATAAGTCAGTGAGAGACTGGGGAAGTAAAAGAATACGGGTAGGGTCAAAAACTTTACAGGAAGGATTAAAATGATAATCTCTTGGCTACAAAGCAGTGCTGCTTTCATTATACTACCTTTTTTAACTTCTTCAAGAATGCCATTCTGGTAATGCCTTAGTCTAAATGACATAGGATTCTTTCAGGTGCCGCTTCACCAGCTGGAGACCTCCGTGACCAGGGGTGCCTCTGCTAGAGTTTCACTCATGACCACCCAATCTGACCAGCAGGCTATGCTCAGCTCCAGGTCGCTGGCCCAGATCTCACATCCACCACAGACAACCCTGGCATGGAGCAGTGAGGGGTGTGAGAATGATTCAGTGCAGGGTTCAGCCATGGTGCCCAGCCAGTTGTGCCAACTGCTGTGGTAGTGTGGCTGCTCTAGTCACCAGCTCTGTGCAAGGCTGTGGCTGAACCAGGTGTACTTTAAAGCAGCTTCTGCTTTAGGCGCCAGCATCTAAACTAGGGGAGCTCAGTGGAACCCAAAAAACCGAGAGATGCCAGCCACCCCAGAGCCCCAAAGAGGGTGTTACAGCATGTTACAGTTCTAGCTAGGGCAGTCCCGAGGTCTGGGCCCCAGAAGGGCTGCAGCTCCTTCATGTTGCAGTTCGTTCGTTCCTGCCATCCACAGCCTTTCTTTGGCAAACAGAGGCATGTTCCAGCTTGTTCGATCCCATTGCCCCACTAGGCCTGCAGCACCTGGGCTGGCCAAGAGCCACCTCCACTTCCTGTCTTGTGGGGCAGCCACCTGTTGCCAAAAGAGTACGGGAGGACTACAGCTTTACAGCTTCTTTCACACAGGCTGTTTGGTGAGTCCCAGGATTTTGTCCCATGTCCAGAAGAATGAGGTTACATGGAAAACTGGAGGGGGAGCAAGGTGGAGAAGAGTTTTATTGAGTGACAGAACAGCTCAATAAACTGTGAGTAGCCCCGACCTGAAATTGGGTAGTCTCAAAGTGTGGCTGAGTCTGGGGATCATATAGGCTCAGAATGAAGAAAGCGAAGGCTGTAGGTAACCTTGGAAAAGGCAACATTCAATTGGTTAAAAAGCATTGTTCAGAAAGAACCAATCAGAAAAGAGTGGGCAAACAGGAATAGAAGTTCTCACTCTGGCTGCAGACTCCATCTGGAACTGGCAGCCTGGTTTTAAGGCTTCAGGCTGTTTTTGGCTTGAAGGTTTGGTTCCACCGGGGACCTGCCACTATCTGCCTAGGAATTTGCCTCCTGCTACTATTATGAACAATAGCAAACGATTTTCTTGAAATATTTGAAAGACTCCTGAAGGAAGGAATAGATTTGAAGTTCCCTTGCCATGTCTAAAGCAAAAAAATTAAGAAAACATTACGTGTGAACGTGTGTGCGTGTGTATATATATATATAAATAATTTTAATCCAATAAATATGCTAATGACATGGGAACAGAAAGACAACTCAGTGGGACAGAATCCAAAAATAGGTCTTTCTATATATGGTAATTTAATAAATGGTAAGAATGGCATTTTAATTTGGGGAAAAAGATAGATTACAGGACAAGTAGTCATATTCATATGAAGAAGAAAATATATGTGGGACCCTGAACCTGTTAGGATTGCTTTCAATTTTAAGTAACAAAAACTTTGTAATATAGTAGCCTAAACATAGGAAGGTTTGTATTTTCATGTAAGTCTAATGGAGTGTGATTCAGCCCAGCCAACTGCTCAAGGACATAGTCCCCTTTCTATCTTTCTGCTCCATCATCTTCAGTGTGTGATTTCCATTCTCATCACTGCAAGATTGATAGAAAAACTGAAGCCATAATATCCATATTTCATTCATAAAGAAGAGAAAAGATTGTAGGGAAAGGAAGTCTCATGAGCTTTTTCCTTTGTTTTTAACAGGATTTTGTTTTTACTCAGAAAAGGATGTTTGCCCTATAACCCAATCAGGGTTAGATGACCTCAAAACTGCAAAGAAGTCTGAGATCTCATGTGTTAGTTTCTACCCTTGTTAACAGAAAAATACCAGGAGGGCAGGATTTGGGGCAATTGTAGAATAAGCTAACCCACAGAATCTGCCACATATAAAAAAACAAGCTAGGTGTATTAAGGCATTAAATGTAATATAAGCTAAAATAAAAGCTTATAAAAATGTAGGATATTACAAGTCCATCAAGGATCTGGTAACACATTCTTACCTAAGACTGGAAAATTGTATACCATAAAGGGAAAAAAATTGCTTAACAATATATTTTATTTACAAAAGAACCACAAGCAGAGTTAAGTGAGTAAAATATTCAGAAAAAAATTCTGTTATGCAGGTAGTAAGCATAGACACATGTACCAACACACGTGTGTGAATGCACACATGCATGTGCACACATACACAACACACAAAGAATTTTTATAAATTTACAACAAAGATAAAAAGCCCAAATGAATAAATAGGCAAAGTATATTCATTGTATAATTCCTGGAACAATAAATTGAAAGAGCAAAATGACATATAAAAAGATGCTCAGTTTCCCTAGTCATTGGCAAAATGCAAATTAGATTAAAACTAAATTATTACTTTACATTTATTAGACTTGAAAACATTTTCTAAAGAGAGAGAGAGAAATATATCTCCTATCATGAGAACTCTGGAAAATAATACACTTTTCCCCTGGTAATGGAAATGTCAAGTTTTACAACCTTTTCAGAAAGCAACCTGGCAGCATCCTTTAAAATCCAAAGAAATAGCCTCCCTAGGAACCTATCCCATAAAAATAAAGGTGGTAGTATACAAAGATATAACTACAAAATTATTAATGGCAATATTGTTCATACTGGCAAAAAACTGGGGTAAGTTTAATATCAATCAATAGGAAAATGGTTGGCTAAATATGTAGCTCACTATAAAAAAATTAAATTTTTTTAAATTTAACTAGAAAGATTTCTATAATTTTTTCACTGAGAAAAAAAATTTCACAGAAAACAAATATGATCATCTCATTTTGAAAAATAACAAATATATAAAGAGATAGATGATTAATAGATAGGCATGTATGTACGTACATGTGTATGTTTCCATGTGATTGAAACCAAAGGGTTAATTTGATCAGATCTGCCTGCCCCGCTTGCTTCTGGTTGCTTGATTGCGCAATTCTTTTGTTTCCTTTTTTATGAAGCTAAAGGCCACGGTAGCTGATGACTTCCCCACTGAATGCTGAAATTTTACCTTCACTGGCTACTTTTATAGACAGCATTCATAGGTCACCACAGTAATACTTGATTCAGCTGTTTTTTCAGGAACTTGGGCCAGCTCCTGTCCAGTTCAAATTGGTTGGACCAGCTGCCCTTCAACTGGGCTGGTGCAAGTGCCCGAGAGGTGGCCTTTTGTTGTCAGGGGGCCCAAAACTCCACCCTGGGATCACACTAACACTGCCATTTTCTATATATGTGTCCTATAAAATGCTGCAAACCCAAACTACACTTGGTCAGACTGAACCAATTACTTCATTTCTCCCTACTGCCAATCACTTTTCCTCACACGTTAGACCACTCCATTTCTCTAACACATAAATATCCCTCAACCTATCTTCAACGAGGTGGATTTGAAAGCATTTTCCCACCTACTTGCTTGGTGGACTTGTGAATAAATCTTTTCTCTTTTGCAGAACCCACGTCACGGTGGTTGAATTATTGCACAGGGGCAGAACAGACCTGGACCTGACCAGAAACATGATTACATTAAAATGAGAAAAAAATGTGGGAATATAAGCTGCATTGTTAACATAAGTGACAGCGTTGGAGAGTTGGAGGAAGAGTGGGAGGAGATGGAGCATAAGGAGCCAAGCAAAAAAGAAAAAGGAAAAAGTGCACCAATAACAATATAACAACAAGTAAAACCTCCTACTAATTGTGCATTCATATAAAATTACATTTGTTCATACAAATATTTGTAGAAACATTTAAGTAAAAACAGCAACATGGCCACTTTCGTATAGCATAATGGTTGTGACCACGCTTGGAATATTGTGTGTGGTTCCAGGCAAATGTCAAAGACAATTTAGAAAATGCAAGAGAAGAGACTCTGTCTCCAAAAAAAAAGAAAAGAAAATGCAAGAGAATTAGTAGGGCAACTCAAGTCATCAGTGAGTGGTGAAGCTTCAATTTGAAAAGTCTAGGAAAGTAAAGATGAAGATGGACAAGCTTCCTCCTTTTCTCTTCAACAAGCTTCATACTGTCTTCCCCCTCAAATTCAACATATGACTTTACTACCTGTTCAACAGAAAGAGGAAATCAATAGACTAAAATTCTTCAACTTCCCACTGTTGTGCCTATACAGTTGAACCTGTCTGCTTCCACGCGTTCCGCCTTCTCGCCTCCTAACTGTAGTTAAGCCCTCATTCCAGGATCTGGGATTCGATACAGAGCCCTCTTCTCAGAAGAGGCCTCCTATTGGCTGGGCACGGTGGCTCACACCTGTAATCTCAGCACTTTGGGAGGCACAGGCAGGAAGATCATCTGAGGTCAGGTGATCAGGATCAGATTGACCAACATGGAGAAACCTCCTCTCTACTAAAAATACAAAATTAGCTGGGCATTGTGGTGCATGCCTGTAATCCCAGCTATTCAGGAGGCTGAGGCAGGAGAATCACTTGAACCCCAGAGGTGGAGGCTGCAGTGAGCAGAGATCGCACCATTGCACTCCAGCCTCGGCAACAAGAGCGAAACTCTGCCTCAATAAAAAAAAGAAAAGGCCTTTTATTTATTGTCTCTCCTTTCCCTTTCACATCTTCAATGTCTCCCTCTTTGGGCTTTTTATTTATTTTTTATTATGTGCTAAATATAAATCTTTTATTTTAAAAAATTATTACAGGTCTGGGCTGGAAAGTGCAGAAAATGTGTCTATAACATTTTACACGTCTCAAAACAAGAAAGTAATCAAAGACTCCCGAGGCTTTTGTCAGAGTGACTCAGTAACTTTAAGTGCTTTATATGAGTCAGGCGTGGTACAATTTGAGAATCAGTAGGAATAACCACTGCAATGGATAAAATTTGTAAAATAATTTTTAATTATTGTGCTCACAATGATCATTTTATAAAAACAAAAATTAAAAATGCTCTGGTCATCTTTGAAAGATGTCTGGCAATTAACTCATAATTGTGACAATAGTCAATAAAAGAAACTAATCAAACATTTATCTTCTGTACAAATTGTACTTAAGAGTAACTAAATAGTTAATGAGAGAAAGCCTTTCTTTATAGACTTACTCCAGCTAATGATTGAAAATGGAAATACAGAATTGGACTATTACATTTTGCAGCTGTTAATGAATCAACAAATCTAGGGAATGATTCTTAATCACTACTGATTTCCCAATAATACAGACAACCAGACACTTTGTGTCTTCAGATGAAAGAACGAACCACTGTCTATACAGCAGTCTTCAAAAAAATGGAACTAGACTAAAATCAAGATTATAGATTTAAATGCCAATTTACAGAAAATATGAAGGATATAGGAACACATTATACAGTACTGTTCAGCAACCAGTAAAATTCAAACCACAACAAACTCTGCAGGGCAAATGATCCAATTCTTTGAATAAATCAATATAAAGGAAAAAAAGTGGGTAGGAAAGAGGAAACCTATACTGTAGTTTAAAAGAGATTGTGAGATACGACATTCAACCACAATGAATTGATTTCAATTATTTCAATCCTGAATTGAATAACAGTAACCTTCCTAGTCCAGACCTAGGACTTCTCTTTGCATTTTGTATCAACAGTGGAGGTTTTTCAAGGAATATACTCCTAACCCTCCCATCAGTCTGAAATCAGAATCTTATCTCAGGGCATTATCATACTCTCTTCTTTGCTTAAAACTATTTTCAATTTTCCCTCCTACTCTTCCTACACCTTACTCAGAGGCTTATTAAATACTCATATTGCTTATTCAATTATATTTTTCTTTAAATGTGTATGAATTCTCTGAAACCAGGAACCTTCTCTATCTTCTGTGTTGCAGAACCTGAGCTCCTAGCAGTACTACCTATCTTGGAACAGTATCCCAAAATATTTGTCAAATGAACTGTTTGACAATTTGTTGGCCCTGGACAGAAGTGACTTTTCCTGTGTTTGTGTTGTATTTCAATCCTGAATTGAATAAATTAATGGTAAAAATAGCTATGGAACAACAGTAAAAATTTATATACTAACTAGGTATTTAGTAATCCTAAAGATTATTGTTAATTTGTAACTAGGATAATGGTATTGTGATTAGTTTAAAAAGAAGATTTATTTCTTAAGGATACATGTTAAAATATATGTTGACAAAATTGCATGGTATTTAGGATTTGCTGCAAAATAATATGAAGGAAGAGAGGAATTGGTTTGGGTACAAGTGAAACAAAATCAGAAACTTGATAACTGTTTAAGCTGAATGATGAATACATGGAGTTTATTATGTTGTTTTCTCCTTTTTGGTTTATAGTTGAAATTTTCCATACTGTATTTTTTAAAAATCTTTCCTTGATTCCCCTTACATGTTCAGCAAATGTCCTATATCCCTCCCTTTTTGTCAAAACAAATTTTCAAATGTTATCCAGACTAATATTATCATTTTCTTACCATCAGTCTCTCTTCAACCCACCATCACCTGGCTTTTACTGTTACTATCACACTTAAACTGCTGCTTCCAAGCTTAGCAAAGACCTGAGTTTACCGAAATTCAGTGACGGTTTTTAGTCCTTATTATGTTTAACTCTTTTCTTCATTCACTCTTATTCATTCCCTTCTATCCAACATTTTCTCCCCTTAACTCTGCGACATTCTACTCTCTTGGCTTTTCCTCCCTCACATGGAGGGTCCCTTAACTATCGATGACTTCCTAGTCCAGACTTAGGACTTTGGTTTGCATTCTGTATCAACAATGGAGATTTTTTTCAAGGCATATACTCCTACCACCTCCCATCACTCTTTGAAATCAGAATCTTACCTCAGGGCATTATAATATTCTTATTTGCTTAAAACTTCATTTCTAATCCTCCTGCCTACCCTTACTACACACCTACACAGGGACTCCTACATGCTATTCATGTCCTACTTATGAATCAAACCTTTTTTCCCACAGGAAGTTTCCCTTTGTTTATATTCAATTAAATCTTTGTGCTCTGTTCCAATAAGAGAATATTATTTCTCTAGTAGTAAAAATTGTCATGCACTACTTGATTGATTATTAAGTTATCTTTTTCTCTAAAAGACTACAGATTCCTTGAAACCGGGTACCTTCTCTAACTTATTTGTTGCAGAATTCTGAGCTCCTAGCAGTAACTGTCTTGGAATAGTAGCCCAAAACATTTGTCAAATAAGCTGACTCGTTCTTGGCCTTGTTGGCCTGAAATGAGTTTTCCTGTGTGTCTTTTGTTCTTTGTTCCAGTGTCCATGGAAATTCATTTTTACTTGTATTCAAAACTCCTGGCTCAAACCCAGTAATGCTTTAAAGAAAACCAAAAGCTTATTTAAATAACAAATTAGGGCAATGTTTTAAATTGCAGCCATACTCCTACACATTAGGGGTTGTTGGAGTCAATTTAGAGGATTTTTAAAGAAATATAATAGAATGTAAAATATCAAGATGTACTGAGCAAAGAGTAAGCATTACTTTTAAATTTTAAAATCAAATGTGTAAATTTTCACATGTATGTACATGTGTGTATCTGCATGTATGTGTATATTGGATTAAGATCTAAAATGTACCTTCTCTTTTCTGTGAGTCTCAAACAAAATAGTGATCCACTTAGGATTTAAGCAACTAGGGACATTAAAATAAGTGTGATTTCACAGCCAGCAGGTATACCCCCAGTGATGGCAAATAACTCCTGCAGAAACAGTCCTCTCTGAATATGGATTTTAGTGAAAGAGATTGTGTCTAACTAACGTGGTAGAAATAGGTGACATATGCCTTTAAAACGTACCCAGGAAAATTTAACATGCAATTTCCTTAAAAGCACTTTGACTCTAAAAAGATGCATTTCTTACTTGAGGGCAAATTAACTATACAGAAGAGACTGTATGCGAGTCTATGCCTAAACGCTAGTAAGGATGTTCATCATGAATGTTTTCAGACCTTTTCCAGAAAGGAATTTTTACAGTGTTCTGATAAGCTTCTCATAAGTATGTAAAATTTTTCTACCCCATTTTCAATACCATCCTAGTCATATCTTCCTGTTTCCCTAAAATCATTAATTTAATCCTCTTTTATTTTTTTCACTTCCCAAGCCCCACTTCTATGTATAGACCTATTGGTCCACGGTTTTTTTTTTCTACTCTGGTCTCATGACTTTCAAATTCTGATGTTGTTCTCTCTCAATCATTTGAATCTAATCATTTTAAAGTCATCTTTCTGGGGTTCCAATCAAACATGGACTGACATCAAAGGACAGATGAAGAGAAAAGACACAAAATCAAATGCCCTGCCCATGGTAACTTTTTACTAAGATTATTCCTTAGTTATTTTTAAGAATGCAAAAGAATCACAAGTAACAAGGATTTGCAAAGTACTCTTACAATTACAAGGTTCAAGTTATTTTTTCAGCTGTGATAATTAAGCAAATGCTGCCTTCTTACCTGGCTCATTCAAATAAGTATTTTGTTGAAAGAAAAATGGTGGTTCATGAAAACCATTTTATTATTTTTATTATATTTTATTATATGTTGAGGGAAAAAAAGTCCCCAACCTAAGAATTGGGTCAAATGTGTATTGCATCTTTGTGGCTTAGGCAAAATCGCTGGCAATTACCTGTTAAAAATATCACCTTGTTACTTCTTTGGAGCTCTGCTTTTGGCTTCAGCTTGACACTGTTTCAACACTTGACATTTGTTGACCCAATAAGCAGGAGAAACTGACCTGAATTATTTTTTTAGAAGGTCATTTTTTGCAAGCTAAATATAAAAAACAGAGGCAAATGAACTTTAGCTTCTTAACACATTTAATGTCTTAGCACAGAAACTAAACTGTTAATGTTTTGAAAACCTCTAACACAAAAATCAAGGTGAGAAGGCCATGTTTTAAAACCAAAACTTATAAAATTCATGATTTAGGTAGAAATTGTTTTTTATGTGAACTATAAAAAGAAGTACCGTAACAATCACTCTGCATATGTTTGTAGCATATAAACAGGATGTGACTTTTATGGAAATCCTAGGACTAATGGAACGTGTTCAGTTTGCTACAAGCAACATCTTCAGAAGCAGCAGAATAGTGGCAGGATGAGCCCAATGGGGACAACTAGTGGTTCCAACAATCCTACCTCAGATTCTGCATCTGTACAGAGAGCAGACACCAGCTTAAACAACTGTGAAAGTGCTGCTGACATGCCATAACCTTGAAATCTACGAAATGAAACAAACATATCAGAAATATATCTATGGTGAAATCACCATTTTGTTTTGTCAAAGGGAAGTTATTTCCTTGGTTTCATATGCTGTTTATAACCAGTTTTCATCTTATGGACATATTTTTAAAGCTGCTTTTGCCTTGCTGGCTTCTGACCTGAAGGACTTGCTGCTTTTAAAACAAATTCACAGTTTTTTTATCCCTGAAACAAATTCTTATTAGAGAGTCCTCTGTCTTTCAAGGGTCTGATTGTCAAACACTCACTGTCCTTTGAAGATACAGGATGCTCTCTTCATATTACATGTTGACGTCTCTCCAAAGACATCACAAGAAATAACAGAATCACAAAGGATAGACACCTCAAAGAGTTAGTGCGGCATTTCAAGAAATAGAAAGCACGTCTGACAAACTGCATAAGGACTGCCATCATGGGCACTAAATGGTCTTCATTCTATATACTGCATGACATATTTGGTTTAGACTTCTGATTCAGTGGGAGACCAATTAATGATTTCTATTGATATTTTTACCTTTAGAAAATAATTAATTATATGAAAATTATCAATATTTTGTTTGATGTCTTGTAAATAATGTATTTACGTATACAACATTATATTTTTCTTGTGGAACTTATGGTCTTCCCTAAGCTTTCTGAGCACCTCGCAGATACATAAAACTATAAATAAGGGTCACATGGCAAATTACAAGTTAAAACCTACCTTTAAAAAGTATCTATTTGGCTTAGGTTCCAAGATGGCTGAATAGGAACAGCTCCAGTCTACAGCTCCCAGCGTGAGCAATGCAGAAGATGGGTGATTTCTGCATTTCCAACTGAGGTACCAGGTTCATCTCACTGGGGCTTGTCGGACAGTGGGGGCAGGACAGTGGGTGCAGCCCACCGAGCGTGAGCCAAAGTAGGGCGAGGCATCGCCTCACCCGGGAAGTGCAAGGGGTCAGGGAATTCCCTTTCCTAGCCAAGGGAAGCGGTAACAGACGGCACCTGGAAAATCAGGTCACTCCCACCCTAATACTGCGCTTTTCCAATGGTGTTAGCAAACGGCACACCGGGAGATTATATCCTGTGCCTGGCTCAGAAGGTCCCACGCCCACGGAGCCTCACTCATTGCTAGCACAGCGGTCTGAGATCGAACTGCAAGGTGGCAGCGAGGCTAGGGGAGGGATGCCACCCATTGCTGAGGCTTGAGTAGGTAAACAAAGTGGCCAGGAAGCTCGAACTGGGTGGAGCCCACCGAAGCTCAAGGGGGCCTGCCTGCCTCTGTAGACTCCACCTCTGGGGGCAGGGCATAGCCAAACAAAAGGCAGCAGAAACGTCTGCAGACTTGAATGTCCCTGCCTGACAGCTTTGAAGAGAGTAGTGGTCCACCCAGCATGGAGTTTGAGATCTGAGAATGGACAGACTGCCTCCTCAAGTGGGTCCCTGACCCCCGAGTAGCCTAACTGGGAGGCACCCACCAAGTGAGAGGTGACAGTGTGCTGGCAGCCCTCGCAGCCCTCACTCACTCTTGGCGCCTCCTCGGCCTTGGTGTCCACTCTGGCCACGCTCGAGGAGCCCTTCAGCCCGCCGCTGTGCTGTGGTCATCCCTTCCTGGGATGGCCAAGGCTGAAGCCAGCTTCCTCAGCTTGCGGGGAGGTGTGGAGGGAGAGGCATGGACAGGAACTGGGGCTGAGTGTGGCTCCTGTGGGTCAGCACGAGTTCCAGATGGGCATGGGCTCCACAGGCCCTGCACTCAGAGCAGCCGGCTGGCCCTGCCGGCCCCGGGCAGTGAGGGGCTTAGCACCTGGGCCAGCAGCTGCAGAGGATGCATCAGGTCCCCCAGCAGTGCCCGCCCACCGGCGCTGTGCTCGATTTCTTGCTGGGCCTTAGCTGCCTCCCCACGGGGCAGGGCTTGGGACTTGCAGCCCACCATGCCTGCACCTCCCGCCCCGTGCCATGGGCTCCTGCATGGCCTGAGCCTCCCTGACGAGTGCCGCCCCTTGCTCCATGGTGCCCGGTCCTGTTGACTGCCCAAGGGCTGAGGAGTGCGGGCACAAGGCGCAGGACTGGCAGGCAGCTCCACCTGCAGCCCTGGTGTGGGATCCACTGGGTGAAGCCAGCTGGGCTCCTGAGTCTAGTGGGGACTTGGAGAACCTTTATGTCCAGCTAAGGGATTGTGAATACACCAATCAGCACTTTGTGTCTAGCTCAGGGTTTGTAAATGCACCAATCAGCACTCTGTGTCTAGCTGATCTGGTGGGGACTTGGAGAACCTTTATGTCTAGCTAAGGGATTGTGAATACAACAACCAGCACTCTGTATCTAGCTCAAGGTTTGTAAATGTACCAATCAGCACTCTGTGTCTAGCTCAGGGTTTATAAATACCCAATCAGCACTCTGTATCTAGCTAATCTAGTGGGGACTTGGAATACTTTTGTGTCTAGCTCAGGGATTGTAAATGCACCAATCAGCACCCTGTCAAAACAGGCCAATCAGTTCTCTGTAAAATGGAACAATCATCTCTCTGTAAAATGGACCAATCAGCAGGATGTGGGTGGGGCCAGATAAGGGAATAAAAGCAGGCTGCCCAAGCCAGCAGTGGCAACCCACTGGGGTCCCCTTCCACACTGTGGAAGGTGTGTTCTTTTGCTCTTTGCAATAAATCTTGCTGCTGCTCACTCTTTGGGTCCGCACTGCCTTTATGAGCTGCAACACTCACCGTGAAGGTCTGCAGCTTCACTCCTGAGCCAGCAAGACCACGAACCCACCAGAAGGAAGAAACTCCAAACACATTCGAACATCAGAAGGAACAAACTCCGGACATGCCACCTTTAAGAACTGTACCACTCACCACGAGGGTCCGTGGCTTCATTCTTGAAGTTGGTGAGACCAAGAACCCACCAATTCTGGACACACCAGCAGGGGCAGACTGACACCTCACATGCCCTGGTAGCCCTCTGAGATGAAGTTTCCAGAGGAGCAATGAGGCAGCAGCATTTGCTCTTCAGCAATATTGGCTGCTCTGCAGCCTCTGCTGCTGATACCCAGGAAAACAGGGGCTGGAGTGGATCTCCAGCAAACTCCAACAGACTTGCAGCTGAGGGTCCTCACTGTTAGAAGGAAAACTAACAAACAGAAAGGACATCCACATCAAAAGCCCATCTGTACGTCACCATCATCAAAGACCAAAGGTAGATAAAAGCACAAAGATGGGGAGAAAACAGAGCAGAAAAGCTGAAAATTCTAAAAATCAGAGTGCCTCTTCTCCTCCAAAGGAACGCAGCTCCTTGCCAGCAACTGAACAAAGCTGGATGGAGAATGACTTTGACGAGTTGAGAGAAGAAGGCTTCAGACGACCAAACTTCTACGAGCTAAAGGAGGAAGTTTGAACCCATTGCAAAGAAGCTAAAAACCTTGAAAAAAGATTAGACAAAGGGCTAACTAGAATAACCAGTGTAGAGAAGTCCTTAAATGACCTGATGGAGCTGAAAACCATGGCATGAGAACTACATGACAAATGCACAAGCTTCATTGGCCAATTCAATCAACTGGAAGAAAGGGTATGGGTGATGGAAGATCAAGTGAATGAAATGAAGTGAGAAGAGAAGTCTAGAGAAAAAAGGTAAAAAGAAATGAACAAAGCCTCCAAGAAATATGGGACTATGTGAAAAGACCAAATCTACGTCTGATTGGTGTACCTGAAAGTGATGGGGACAATGGAACCAAGTTGGAAAACACTCTGCAGGATATTATCCAGGAGAACTTCCCCAGTCTAGCAAGACAGGCCAACATTCAAATTCAGGAAATACAGAGAATGCTGCGAACATACTCCTCGAGAAGAGCAACTCCAAGACACATAATTGTCAGATTCACCAAAGTTAGAATAAAGGAAAAAATGTTAAGGGCAGCCAGAGAGAAAGGTCAGGTTACCTACAAAAGGAAGCTCATCAGACTAACGGCAGATCTCTTGGCAGAAACTCTACAAGCCAGAAGAGAGTGGTGGCCAATATTTAACTTTCTTAAAGAAAAGGAATTTTAACCCAGAATTTCATATCCAACCAAACTAAGCTTCATAATTGAAGGAGAAATAAAACCCTTTACAGACAAGCAAATGCTGAGAGATTTTGCCACCATCAGGCCTGCTCTATAAGAGCTCCTGAAGGATGCACTAAACATGGAAAGGAACAACTGCTACCACCCACTGCAAAAACATGCCAAATTGTAAAGACCATTGAGGCTAGGAAGAAACTGCATCAAGTAACAAGCAAAATATCCAGCTAACATAATAATGACAGGATAGAATTCACACATGACAATATTAACCTTAAATGTAAATGGGCTAAATGCTCCAATTAAAAGACACAGACTGGCAAATTGGATAAAGAGTCAAGACCCATCAATGTGCTGTATTCAGGAGACCCATCTCACATGCAGAGACGCACATAAGCTCAAAATAAAGTGATGGAAGATCTACCAAGCAAATGGAAAACAAAAAAAGGCAGGGGTTGCAATCTTAGTCTCTGATAAAACAGACTTTAAACCAACAAAGATCAAAAGAGACAAAGAAGGCCATTACATAATGGTAAAGGGATCAATTCAACAAGAAGAGCTAATTATCCCAAATATGTATGCACCCAATACAGGAGCACCCAGATTCATAAAGCAAGTCCTTAGAGACCCACAAAGAGACTTAGACTCCCACACAATAATCATGGGAGACTTTAACACCCCACTGTCAACATTAGGCAGATCAATGAGACAGAAAGTTAACAAGGATATCCAGGAATTGAACTCAGCTCTGCACCAAGTGGACCTCATAGACATCTACAGAACTCTCCACCCCTAATCAACAGAATATACATTCATCTCAGCACCACATCGCACTTATTCCAAAATTGAACACATAGTTGGAAGTAAAGCAATCCTCAGCAAATATAAAAGGACAGAAATTATAACAAACTGTCTCTCAGACCACAGTGCAATCAAACTAGAACTCAGGATTAAGAAACTCACTAAAAACTGCTCAACTACATGGAAACTGAACAACCTGCTCCTGAATGACAACTGGGTACATAACGAAATGAAGGCAGAAATAAAGATATTCTTTGAAACCAATGAGATCAAAGACACAACATACCAGAATCTCAGGAACACATTTAAAGAAGTTTGTAGAAGGAAATTTATAGCACTAACTGCCCACAAGAGAAAGCAGGAAAGATCTAAAATTGACACCCTAACATCACAATTAAATGAACCAGAGAAGCAAGAGCAAACACATTCAAAAGGTAGCAGAAGGCAAGAAATAACTAAGATCAGAGCAGAACTGAAGGAGATAGAGACACAAAAAACCCTTCCAAAAAACTCAATGAATCCAGGATCTGGTTTTCTTGAAAAGATCAAGAAAATTGATAGACCACTAGCAAGACTAATAAAGAAGAAAAGAGAGAAGACTCAAATAGACACAATAAAAAATGATAGAGGGGATATCACCACCGAGCCCACAGAAATACAAACTACCATCAGAGAATACTATAAACACCTCTACACAAATAAACTAGAAAATCCAGAAGAAATGGATAAATTCTTGGACACATACACCATTCCAAGACTAAACCAGGAAGAAGTTGAATCTCGAAATAGACCAATAATGGGCTCTGAAATTGAGGCAATAATTAATAGTCTACCCACCAAAAACAGTCCAAGACCAGACGGATTCACAGCCGAGTTCTACCAGAGGTACAAGGAGGAGCTGATACTATTCCTTCTGAAACCATTCCAATCAATAGAAAAAGAGGGAATCCTTCCTAACTCATTTTATGAGGCCAGCATCATACTGATACCAAAGCCTGGCAGAGACACAACAAAAAAAAAGAGAATTTTAGACGAATATCCCTGATGAACATTGATGCAAAAATCCTCAATAAAATACTGGCAAACCGAATCCAGCAGCACATCAAAAAGCTTATCCACCATGATCAAGTGGGCTTTATACCTGGGATGCAAGGCTGGTTTAACACACCCAAATCAATAAACGTAATCCAGCATATAAACAGAACCAAAGACAAAAACCACATGATTATCTCAATAGATGCAGAAAAGGCCTTCGACAAAATTCAACAGTCCTTCATGTTAAAACTCTCAATAAATTCGGTATTGATGGGATGTATCTCAAAATAATAAGAGCTATTTATGACAAACCCACAGCCAATATCATACTGAATGGGTAAAAACTGGAAACATTCCCTTTCAAAAGGGGCACAAGACAGGGATGCCCTCTCTCACCATTCCTATTCAACACAGTGGTGGAAGTTCTGGCCAGGGCAATTAGGCAGGAGAAGGAAATAAAGGGTATTCAATTAGGAAAACAGGAAGTCAAATTGTCCCTGTTTGCAGATGACATGATTGTATATCTAGAAAACCCCATCATCTCAGCCCAAAATCTCCTTAAGCTGATAAGCAACTTCAGCAAAGTCTCAGGATACAAAATGAATGTACAAAAATCACAAGCATTCTTATACACCAATAACAGACAAACAGAGAGCCAAATCATGAGTGAACTCCCATTCACAATTGCTTCAAAGAGAATAAAATACCTAGGAATCCAACTTACAAGGGATGTGAAGGACCTCTTCAAGGAGAACTACAAACCACTGCTCAATAAAATAAAAGAGGACACAAACAAATGGAAAAACATTCCATGCTCATGGATACGAAGAATCAATATTGTGAAAATGGCCATAATGCCCAAAGTAATTTATAGATTCAATGCTATCCCCATGAAGCTACCAATGACTTTCTTCACAGAATTGGAAAAAACTACTTTAAAGTTCATATGGAACCAAAAAAGAGCCCGTATTGCCAAGACAATCCTAAGCCAAAAGAACAAAGCTGGAGGCACCATGCTACCTGACTTCAAACTATACTACAAGGCTACAGTAACCAAAACAGCATGGTACTGGTACCAAAACAGAGATATAGATCAATGGAACAGAACAGAGCCCTCAGAAATAATACCACACATCTACAACCATCTGATCTTTGACAAACCTGAGAAAAACAAGCAAGGGAAAAGGATACCCTATTTAATAAATGGTGCTGGGAAAACTGGCTAGCCATATGTAGAAAGCTGAAACTGGATCCCTTCCTTATACCTTATACAAAAATTAATTCAAGATGGATTAAAGACTTAAATGTTAGACCTAAACCCCTCAAAATCCTAGAAGAAAACCTAGGCAATACCATTCAGGACATAGGCATGGGCAAGGACTTCATGTCTAAAACACCAAAAGCAATGGCAACAAAAGCCAAAATTGACAAATGGGATCTAATTAAACTAAAGAGCTCCTGCACAGCAAAAGAAACTACCATCAGAGTGAAAAGGAAACCTACAGAATGGGAGAAAATTTTTGCAATCTACTCATCTGACAAAGGGCTAATATCCAGAATCTACAATGAACTCAAACAAATTTACAAGAAAAAACAAACAACCCCATCACAAAGTGGGCAAAGGATATGAACAGACACTTCCCAAAAGAAGACATTTATGCAGCCAACAGACACATGAAAAAATGCTCATCATCATTGGCCATCAGAGAAATCCAAATCAAAACCACAATGGATACCATCTCACACCAGTTAGAATGGTGATCATTAGAAAGTCAGGAAACAACAGGTGCTGGATAGGATGTGCAGAAATAGGAACACTTTTACACCATTGGTGGGACTGTAAAGTAGTTCAACCATTGTGGAAGACAGTGTGGCAATTCCTCAAGGATCTAGAACTAGAAATACCATTTGACTCAGTCATCCCATTACTGGGTATATACCCAAAGGATTACAAATCATGCTGCTGTAAAGACACATGAACATGTATGTTTATTGCAGCAGTATTCACAATAGCAAAGACTTGGAACCAATCCAGTTGTCCATCAATGATAGACTGGATTAAGAAAATGTGTCACATATACACCATGGAATACTGTGCAGCCATAAAAATGGATGAGTTCATGTCCTTTGTAGGGGCATGGATGAAGCTGGAAACCATCATTTTCAGCAAACTATCGCAAGGACAAAAAACCAAACACCGCATGTTCTCACTCATAGGTGGGAATTGAACAATGAGAACACATGGACACAGGAAGGGGAACATCACACACTGGGGCCTGTTGTGGGGTGGGGGAAAGGGGGAGGGATAGCATTAGGAGATATACCTAATGTAAATGTCAAGTTAATGGGTGCAACACACCAACATGGCACATGTATACATATGTAACAAACCTGCACGTTGTGCACATGTACCCTAGAACTTAAAGTACAATAAAAAAAGAAAAGAGAAAAGTATCTATCTATATTTTATCATAACATATACAATAATAGTATAATAGTATATAGTAGTATATATTATATATTAATATGGTATATATAGTATATAGTATGATATATATTATATAATATATACTTACATATTATATACAATTACATATTATATACAATTATATACTTACATATTATATACAATTACATATTATATACATATATATTTACATATTATATACAGTTATATAATATATTATTTTATATTATATAAAATAATTATGTTATAGTATATATTTATAATTTATGTATTATACACCATTATATATTTAATATATAATATACTTATGTATATTATATAATATATTGATATATGATATGTGGTATTAATATATGATATATAATAGTATATATGAGTATTATATTACTATCTGTGTTGTTTTTACTTCCCAAGTCCTACTTCTGTGTATAGACCTTTCGGTCCGTGGCTTTATTTTCTACTTACTGTGGTCTCATGAATTTCAAATTCTGACGTTGTTTTCTGTCTCTCTCTCAATCATTTGTTATATTATTAGTAGCATAAAATATTTATACCATATAATAGTATACTACATACTAATATATATGCTATTATATTATATATCAATGCAATATCCATAATATAAATGTTATATTATAATTTGATATCTATAAATAATATATTATATATTATAGATATATTATCATTAATATATTATAATACTCATACAATATTAATGATATGTATGAAATATATAATATAATATCATTACTGTATCATTATTAATGATATACTAAAATATAACTTTTAATATACAATATGATATATAATATCAATTAGATATTACAATAATATTAGTATATAATACTATCATATTAGAAATAATTATGTAATTATAAACAGATAAATATAATTATACATAATATAATATATATTATATTTTATTTAATAAATATATAAAATAATTAGTATAGTGTACTACTATACTATACTATATATTATTATATTATATTGTAATATAATATAAATGCAGCTCATTGTAGGCAACAACCAAAATAACACTGAACATATAGATATTTGATTCAACTTCTTGTTCAGTACTTTACATAAGTTGCGATTAGGAATGGTACTCTGATGTGTTCCACACCACCACTAAGAATTATAAGCAAATCATACCATAATAAAAAAAACCTTTATGAAATATATAAAATATGTAATCATTTCACATTAAATCTACGAAGTCTATCTATCTTTCATAGTTTTGTGAAATATATTCTTATATATCTCACAAAGTCTGAAACTATGATCTGGGAAGAAAATAAAATTGTGTTCATATAAAGAGCTACAGCTCTTAAAATAGTCTAAATTTGTAGAGCTACATGCTTACTATGTATTTCAAATATATTTACATTAGAATTGATACTCATTTTACTTCAAGGAATAACCTATGTTCCATTCACTCCAGAGCTTAAAGAAGGAAATTATGAATAAATTACTCTAGTGGGGTGGATACTTTCATTTTAGAGTAGTTACATGCTCTAATATAGAAGTTTCTGTGGTTATTTACTCCTTGGACCAAGTTATGTGTGCATAGGAAGCTATTCCCTAATTTGAACCTGTCATAGGCCAAGGTGACAGTTGACTAATGATAATCTCTTGTTATTTAAAATTCGCCTAATTTATTTTAGTGCCCATACCTTCCATGTTCTCCATTTCTTAAAATTAAGTCAATTTTCTCTCTTCTACCCTGGTCATTCCAGTCCACCAAAATGATTCTTTATGGAAGTGGTGAAGTAAGAGAGTTTTTCACGTTAACAGAATTTCATTTTTTCCTTTTCATAGAATTTTTCAGACTGAATCTTCTAAGAAGTCTGGCTTCTTTTACAAAATGAGAAATAAGTTTGAATTATGGCAAGTTAATGACAATTAAGTCTAATGTCACCTTTGTCTGAAAACCTTTAAAGCCTTTCAAGATCTCAGATTTACAGAAGAATTCAAGTGACAATTTTAAGCACTGGGTCAAGGTACAAACCCATTTATGCCTAGTGTTACATTATTGGAACACCAAGCTTGTGGGAGTTATTTATGTACTACGGCTCAAGGTTATCGTTAAGCTCAGTTTTTTTTTTTATTGTTTATCCAGATGGGATAGAGATAGAGTGGATAGATAGATAGATTATAAAGATGAACATATACGAATATTCAGACACTAATCAATTCATATTCATATATTCATTCCATTATCTTGGCTTCAGTATAAATATATCTGTTTTTAAATATTATGATAATCCACAAAAAAATAAATTTTCCACTAATGGGAATATTTAAAGTCTTTTGCAATAATGCTTTACAAAAAGGTCATAAAAGTTTTGAGGCAATAATAATGTGTTGAGATTGATGCACAAATTTCGAAAGTGAAAGCTTTTAAGTGTGACAGCACTCATAATTTCTGCTATGTTTATAAAATTGATTTCATTCAAGACTTGATGATAGACATTTTAAGGACCCAGGGGTGCCTTCTGAAAGCTGTAATTCAACAGTGCCAGGCTAAAAGTAGTCAACTGATTTGTCAAATACAACTTGCCCTGCTGTAATTGCTGTCATTGTGACATAAATCAGTATGACCAAAAACAATTTACATTAGCTGGTTACATTTGGAAAGGACACAGGAATTATGGATAACAGCAGTAACTGTGAATATCCCTATAAAAACTTACATTATGGCTTCTTCCCCTATCCAATAAAATGGAAATGAGTGGCTTTTGCATCTCAACGGTTATACAAAAGCAATTCCTGGCTGTTAGCAACCAGCTGGTAATGGCCTTTTTCTATTTTGTGACATAATATAGTTTAATTTTAGAATAATAATTATGTTTTATGTCATTTTCACCATTAGTTTTTCCCTCTGGCCCTCTTCAATCTAGGTAATTCTTATGTAAAAATCTACTTAAAATAATGGTTTAATATGTAAAACATAAATGTAATATTATTTACATGCTATAGAGCATCAATCATTATTAATAATTAATTAACTATATTAATTTTGTTAATACAAAGTAACTGCATATTAGAAAAAAATTGCCTTTTTTGAATTGATTTTGTTCTACGTAAATTTTACAATAATTATATTATTCCAAACACAGAAAGCTTTAGATGTCTTTAATATATTATGTCTTCCTTCATTTAATATTTGGCTTCAAATTCTAGGTCTGTCCTAGAACACAGGACCTAGCAATAGAGTTCACTGTTTTTGCCTCTACATATAACTTAAAATACTTGAGTCAGCTAGATAAAAATAATAATTTATTTTTAAAGTTTTATTTTATTTTTGATTTATACATAATGATTGTACATATTTATGGGTTACATTGTGATGTTTTGATATATGTATACATTTTGTAATGATTAATCAGGGTATTTAGCTTATCTATCATCTCCAACATTTATTATTCTTTGTGGTGAAAACATTCAAAAATACTTTCTTTTGGTTATTTTGAAATATACAATACAATATTGTATATTTCAGAATGCTGAAAGTTATTTATCCTATCTAAATGTAAGTTTGCATTTGTTGACCAATCTCTCTCCATCTTTCTCTTTCTAGACTCTAATAAACACTATTCTACTCTGAACTTCTGTGAAATCAACTATTTCAGATTGTGCAAATGAATGAGAACATGTAGCATTTGTCTTTCTACACCTGGCTTAGTTCATTTGACATAATGTCAGCCAGGTTCATCGGATTTTGGAAATCAAAGGATTTCTTTCATTTTTAAGGCTGAATAGTATTCCATTGTGCAAAAATACCACATTTTCAAAAATCGATTTATCCATGATGAACTCTTAGGTTGATTTCATATCTTGGCTATTGTGAATACTACTGGAATAAACATGAGAATATAGATATCTCTTCAACATACTGATTCCATTTTCTTTGGATAAATAGCTAGTAGTGGGATTGCCAGATTATATGCTAGTTTCATTTGTAATTTTTTGAGGTTCCTCCAGACTTTTTTTTTCATAAAGGTTGTACTAATGTAAATTTCTACCAACAATGTAGAAGGATCCCTATTTCTCCTCATCCACATCCATGCCTATTAAAAAGACAGTCAATAGCATGTATTGTTATTTTGGTAATAGCTGTTCTGAAAAGTGTGAAAATCATTGTGATTTTGATTTGCTTTTCCCTGATGATTAGTAATGTTTTTTGTATACAAGCATACTTTGGAGGTATTGTGGATTCAGTTCTAGACAGCTTCAATAAACCAAATATGGCAATAAAGTGAATCAACAATTTTTTTTTGGTTTTCCAGTGCATATAAAACTTCTGTTTACACTATATTGCACTCTATTAACTGTATGATAGAATTATGTCTTTAAAAATGTACATGCCATAATTTAAAAATACTTTTTTGCTAAAACATGCTAATGATCATTTGAGCCTTCAGTTAGTCATAATCTTTTTGCTGGTGGAGGATCTTGCCTCTATGTTGATGGCTTCTGACTGATCAGGGTGATGATTTCTGAAGTTGAGGTGGCTGTGACAGTTTCTTAAAATAAGATAATAATGAAGTTTGCCAAATTTATTGACTCTTTCTTTCACAAAAAAAATTCTTAGCATCTGATGCTGTTTGATAGCATTTTACTCACAGTAGAACTTCTTTCAAAATTGGAGTCAGTCTTCTCAAACCCCACTGCTGCTTTAGAACTAAGACTATAGAATACTCTAAAACCTTTCTCATCATTTCAACAATGTTCACAGCATCTTCACCAAGAGTGGATTCCATCTCAAGATACATTTCTTTGCTTATCCATAAAAAGCAACTCTTCATTCCTTCAATTTAGTTATGAGATTCCCATAATTCAGTCACATCTTCAGGCTTCCCTTTTAGTTGTCTTGCTATTTGTATCACGTCTACAGTAACTTCCTACACTGATATCTTGAACCCCTCAAAGTCATCCATGAGGGTTGGAATCATCTTCCAAAATCCTGCTAATATCAATGTTTTAACTTCTTCCCATGAATCACAAGTGTTCTTAATGGTACCTAGAATGATAAATCCTTTCCAGAGTTTTTCAATTTACTTCATCCAGATCCATCAGAAGAATTACTATGACAGTTACATCCTTAATGAAACATATTCAAAATTACTCCTTGATTCACAGGCTGCAGAATGGATCTTGAGTTAACATATATAAAAACAGCATTAATCTCCTTGCATATCTTCATAACTGGAGCACTTGGGTGACCAGGTTCACTGTTCGTGAGCAGTAATATTTTGAAAGGTATTCTTTTTTTCTGAGCAGTGGGTCTCGACAATGAACTTAAAATATTCAGTAAACCATGCTGTAAACAAACATGCTGTCACACAGGCTTTGTTCCATTTTTAGCTAGTAGGTAGAGTAAATTTAGTATAATTCTTAAGGGCCCTAGAATTTATGGAATGGCAAATCCACATTGGTTTTATCCTAAAGTCACCAGCTGCATTAGCTTATAACAAGAGAGTCAGCCTGTCATTTGAAGCTTTGAAACCAGGCATTGACTTCACCTTTCTAGCTGTGAAAGTCTTAGATGGCATCTTTTTCAATATAAAGCTGTTTCATCTACATTGAATCTTTTGTTTAGTGGACCTACCTTCATTAAATATCTTAGGTAGAGCTTCTGGATAACTTGCTACAGATTTTATATCTGCACTTGCTGCTTCACCTTTCGTTTTTATGTTATGAAGACAGCTTCTTTCCTTAAACCTCATGAACCAACCTCTGTTGGTTTCAGACTTTTCTTCTGTAGCTTCCTCACTTTGCTCAGCCTTCATAGAATTGAAGACAGTTAGGATCTTGTTCTGAATTAGGCTTTGACTTATGGAAATGTTGTAGCTGGTTTGATCTCCTACCCAAACCACTCAGACTTTCTCCATGTCATCAATAAGGCTGTTTTACTTTCTTATCATTCACGTGTTCACTGAAGTAGCATTTTTGTTTTCCATCAAGAACTTTTCTTTGGCATTCACAGCTTGCCTAGCTGACACAAGATGCCTAGTATTTGGCCTTTTTCCATTTTCAACAAGCCTTCCTCACTAAGCTTTATCATTCCTTGATTTTGATGTAAAGTGAAAGCCGTGTGACTCTTCTTTTCACTCTCGAACACTCAGAGGACATTGCAGGGTTATTAATTGGCCTAATTTCAATATTGTTGTGTCTCAGAGAATAGGGAGGCCCAAGGAGAGATAGAGAGACAAAAAAGCACTCAATCAGTGGAGTAGTCAAAACACATGAAACATTTATTGAATAATTTTGTCATCCTATATGTGTATGGTTAGTGGCAACCCAATACAATTACAACATTAACATTGAAGATCACTGATCACTATAACAGATAAAGCAATAATTTTTTAAAGTTTAAAGTATTGTGAGAATTATCAAAATGTGACATAGAGATACAAAGTGAGTGCATGCTCTTGGAAAAAATGGTGTCCAAAGACTTGCTTATTGCAGGGCTAACAAGAAAATTCAATTAGTAAAAAATGCAATATCTGTGAAATGCAGTTAAACAAGGTGGGCCTCTACCTATTGGCCATTTGTATATCTTCTCTTGAGGAATGTATTTAGATCTTTTGTCCACTTTTTATCAGATAATAATGATGACGATTATTATTATTATTTTATTATTGAGTTATTTGAGTTCCTTATATATTCTGGATTTTAACCCTCCATCAGATGCATGGTTTGAAAATATTTTTTTCCATTCTGTGGGTTGTTCCCCTTTGTTGATTATTTCCTCTGTCATGCAGAAGCTTTTTGGTTTGATTCCATTTGTCTATTTTTGCTTCTGTTACCTGTGCTTTTGAGTTCTTTCCCAAAAATTTCTTGCCTAGAACAATGTTATGAAGCATTTCCTCTAATACTTTTATTGTTTCAGGTCTCACATTTAAGTTTAATCCATTTTGAATTGATTTTTGCATAAGGTGAGAGGTGAGCCTCTAGTTTCATTTTCTGCATGTGGATTACCAGTTTTCTTTCCCAGCACCACTTATTGGAAAGACTTTTTCCTTAGTGTATGTTCTTGGTGCCTTTGTTAAAAATCAGTTGGTTTTAAATGTGTGGATTTATCTCAGTTTTCTCTATTCTGTTCCATTGGTATGTGTGATTGTTTTTATGCCAGTGCTATGCTGTTTGGTTACGATAGCTTTATAGTGTATTTTGAAGTCAGGTAGTGTACAACCTCCAGCTTTGTTCATTTTGCTCATGGTTTCTGTGTATAAAAACACAAGCTCAGGAAATGCACTGATGTTGGTATTGCCCCTATAAAGATCATACAGTTAGTCAAAGTTCTTTTCAAAGCATTATGAAAAACCAAGCTGCTTTTTTTTGTATTTTTTTTCTATCCAGATGATATTTATAGTTTTTCTTTTAATTTTTTTTTAAGTTCCAGGGTACATGTGCAAGATGTGCAGGTTTGTTACATAGGTAAACATGTTCCATAGTAGTTTGCTGCGCCTATCAACTTTTTACTTATTTTTCTTCTACTGCTAATTTTGAGCTCAGTTAGTTTGGATTTTTTCTTGCTAATTACTTAAGATACAATATTAGGTGGTCTATTTGAGATCTTTCTAATTTTTATTTATTGCTATAAACTTCCCTCTTTGAAGTGCTTTTGCTGTATCCCGTAGGTTTTAGTACGTTGTGTTTTCATTTTTATCTATCTTAAAAAATTTTTAATTCCCTTTCTAATTTATTTATTTCCTCATGTCATATGTCATGCAGAAGTATGTTGTTTTGTTTCTATAAATTTTATAATTTCTAAAGTTCTTCCTTTTATTGGTTTCTACTTTTATGCCAATATGGTCAGAGGAGGCATTTGATATAATCTTGATTTTACACTTGTGTAGATTTTCACCTTCCCTCTTTCAAGAGAGCATAAACTCTGGACTAGTGCCAGACTGTTTCCATTCATTGTATGGGAACTTTAGGTGGTTGTTTTCACTGTATGTCCAAGCTTTATTGTGTGTAGGATGGGGAATGATGGGAAATCATCCTGTAGTATCTTAGTCTTTTATACACAGAAGTTTGAGGAAGGCCAGGAAGATGTAAATGAAATCTTAGATATTTTACTGGCAAGAAGCCTACTTTAGAACAATATATTTCTTATCTCTCTCCTTATAATATCTAACCATCATTGTCCATAATTAGTAAATATTTGCTGATAAATTCAATTGGATCAATAGATTTTAGAAAGGCAAAAGGGAGAAACAAGGGTAATTAAACACTTTCTGCCCCAATGTAATGTGTGGATATTCAAAATTTGTCTGTATTGTTAATGTATCCTCTATCTCACTTTTTCTATGAAAAAACACGGTAAGATATATTTCAGCAAGTCACTGATACCTTCGAGGGAAGTGAGCATGCTCCAGAAAGTTTAAGAGAAATAAATAAAGTTTGAGAGAAAAGTAGAATAAAATGTGGGGTGAAATATGCTGTTCTGTAATTTATCACCTCTGATCATGGACTATCTCATAACCGTAAGTGTAAAGGCAGGTTTTGAATTTTTCTTGAGTCAGGCTAGCCTCTTTCATTGAGATTTTTAATAACTGTTCAGCACCTGCCTGCTGCATGATATTTTTCAATGCAGGATCCCATTGGATGAAGGAAATGATTTAACTATGCAGTGTCCTGGACCTTTGGCAGTCGTTACACAGCAGCTCTGCTGTGTGAGAGAATACAGAGACATCTGATACTCTAACCACAAGGCTTACACATTTAACTCTTGGAAAGTTTAGGGCCTCTGCTCTTAAACAATAAAAAATACTAAAAACAAAAGAAGCAATTCGTCTTTAACCAATAAACTTAACTTCTAAGAATCCCTGTCATATTAGAAAGATTATAAAATGAACAGAAGCTTTAAAATGTTGAAACCATCATTCTCAGCAAACTATTGCAAGGACAGAAAACCAAACACCGCATGTTCTCACTCATAGGTGGGAATTGAACAATGAGAACACAGGGACACAGGAAGGGGAACATCACACACTGGGGCCTGTTGTGGGGTTGGGGGAGGGGGGAGGGATAGCATTAGGAGATATACCTAATGTTAAATGATGAGTTAATGGGTGCAGCACACCAACATGGCACATGTATACATATGTAACAAATCTGCACGTTGTGCACATGTACCTTAAAACTTAAAGTATAATTTAAAAAAATAATAAAAAAGAAAAGAAAAAGTATTGAATGCATTTAAACAGTTTGGTTTTGTACTAGACTGCTACTGTTCAATTAAGTTCTGCAAGTTTTTTGTATCTTATAGTAAATAAACAGTAATGTTTTGCATACACTAGATAGTACTATAATTAAAAACATATGTTTAGTTTTTTCAGGATCATGTTGAGAAAACACATTCCCCATAGATCATTTTCTAATTCTATCTCAAATTTTCACACTAAGCAAATAATGAAGCTATAAAACACCTTTCAAAACATATTTTCTCACAATCAGAAATAAAAAATATTCATATTTGTTCTGCAGAAAATAAGTTTAACTCCAACTTCAATTGAATCAGTTTTTGAAAGCTTTTGTTCATGAAATAAGCACTCTAAAACTTGAAGATAAATCTTTGGACATATCTTAAGTTATCTAAATACAGATATTAAGTGGGCATTTGCAGTTGTTTCTTTCTGAATATATTTGGTATCCTTAATGATAGTCAGTAATAACCAGCTACAAAGGAAGTATATTCATCATTAACAGTTAAGTCTACACTCACGGAAAAAAAAGATAAATAATATATATATATTTTGAGACAGTGTCTTGCTCTGTCACGCAGGATGGAGTGCAGTGGTGTGATCTCGGCTCACTGCAACCTTCACCTCCGGGTTCAAGCAATCTTCCTACCTCACCCTCCCTGGTCTCTGAGATTACAGGCATGCACCACCACAGCCAGCGAAGTTTTGTATTTTCAGTAGAGATGAGGTTTTGCTATGTTGACCAGGCTGGGTCTAAACTCCTGACCTCAAGCGATGCACCCTCCTCGGCCTCCCAAAGTGCTGAGATTATGGACGTAATAAGATAAACAAGATTTTAATTCAAACAGTATAGATACCAAAGCCTGTGTAATTTCTTTAAGTTCTTATTTATAATATGCTAATTTGAGCTTGAGATCCTTCGCTAAAATAGATTTCATAATAAAATACAATTTTATTTGTACAAATATTAACTTTATATATGTATCAATAGTCTACTAAATATGAATTTCTACTGTATATGCTTAATGAGTTTTTTGATTCTTTAAGATAAAATTCCAATATTACCATGAAGCTTATTATGCAATAATTTATGAGTGATATAAATATGTAAATTAAAAATTAATTATTAGAATTGGAATATTAAGTACTATATTTTTAAAAAACATTTTTAGATTTCAAGTTAGCCAAAATGTTGAAATCATGTGGGTGAGCTCTTAAATAACAGAAATTAATTATTAAACTCCAAAATCATAAAGTGAAAAAAAGGAATAAAAATATTTCCTTCAAAAAAGAAAACAAATACATTCAGGGAAAGGAAGACAAAGTAAAACCACATTTGCAAGAAAATGAAATGTGTAATATTACAGTGATTACATTTAATACAAATAACAAATTTCTAGATAAATACAAAGATTCTCAAATTGGTTTTTAAAAATTAATTCAGCTATATGTATTTGTAAGAGACACACCTCAAACATAAATGTACTGAAAGGTTGAAAATAAAACAATATAAAAACATTTTAACAAAAGAAAACTGGGATCGCTATGTTTGTATCAGACAAAACAGACTTTATATCAAAAAGCATTATGTGATATTGAATGTCATTCTATATTGAGAAATGATTTGATTCAATAAAGGAATGTAATAAATGTAAGCAAGTTTCTTTAATAAAAGCCTAAAATGATAAAAGGAATTTATAAAATTACAAGTAAATAAACTAATCCAGCATGTCAGTAAGGTTTTTCACGTACCTTTATAAATAAGTAATAGAACGATCAAAAAATTTAATAAGAATATAAAGAATGGTAAGAATACTATTAACAAGATTGTCCTATGTAATTAGAAAATATTCATTCATTCTGTTCAAGTATAGATGAAATGTTTACAGAAACTATATGAAACAAGTCTTAAAATGTTCAGTGAGTCCTATGGTAATATATTTTATCCTCAGGATTACCAATCCAACTCATTTACCAAGTGCTTCAGAAAGCTAAGAGTTCTGAATGGGGACCTGATGAAGATAGGGTTTTGTATCAGATGCAAGCTGAAGAATAAGATGCCCTGTTCCTCGCTTTGTAATCTCCCATATGTCTAATGGTGCTAGAAATAGATGTGGCAAATGAGAACTCTGTGTGAAGCCTCTGGCAAGCCCCAGGAGGAAAATCAAGGTATCGTAGAGCAAGTCATGCCTTCTACAGCAGAAAATTACTTGCCATTTGAAAAACTATTCATGGTTTGTTCCTGAGCCCTGGAGTGGCTCCCCAGCAGACATCAATTGACAATGCAACCAAAAATGTCCATCATATCCTGTGTATTGCTATATCCAACGAATCCTAAAATAGTCGCAGCAGTAATCCATCACCTGATAAAAAATGGTACATTTGAAATTGTGGCTAAGTAGGTGTAGAGGACACAAGTAAATTATCTGAACAAGTAGTTTAGAATCTCTTATCATCCATCTTTGTTTCTTATACCTATTACATGGTTTGGCTCTGTGTCGCCACCCACATCTCAAATTGTAATCCCCATGTGTCAAGGGAGGAACCTGATGGGAGGTGATTAGATCATGGAGGTGGTTTCCCACATATTGTTCTTATGATAGTGAGTGAGTTTTTTATGAGATCTGAGGGTTTAAAAATGTGTGGCAATTCCCCCCCTTTTTTTTGCTCTCTCCTGCCACCTTGTAAAGAAGGTGCTTTCTTCTCCGCCTTCCACCATGATAGTAAGTTTCCTGAGGCCTCTCCAGTCATGCAGAACTGTGAGTCAACTAAACCTCATTTCTTTATAAATTACCCAGTCTCAGGTAGTTCTTTATAGCAGTGCGAAAATAAATGAATACAATTTCTGTTTAATATACTTGTAGTGTAATAGAGTCCTAATGATGTAAATGTTTTGGAATGTACTGAAATTTGTTTTGTAGCCTCCACACAGTCAACTGTAATAATGCTGTGTGTACATATATTAAAATTCTTATTTTTTATATTTGCTAAATAACTTTAATGTTCCCAACTTCAGTATTGTTACTATATTACTTTTCTATTTATTCAATCATTCACCAAGCTAAGTGAGTTAGAAAATTTCCACTCTGTTGTGTCTGATGAACTTCTCTTTGTAGTTTGATTGCTCATTTTAACCAGCATTAACACATCTGCTACAGCTGTCTTATGGTTAAGGTTTGAATAGTACAGGTTTTATATCTTTTCATGTTAACATATTTGTGTCTTTGAATTCATAAATGTATCTCTAGAAAACCAATACTTATTTTTTTATCCAGTCTGGTTATCCTTGCCTTACAATTTGAGTTTCAACAGAGTAAACAGACAACCCACAGAATGGGAGAAAATTTTTGCAAACTATGCATCTGAAAAAAGTTGGCATCTATAAGGAACCTAAACAAACTTATAAGAAACAAAACAAACAACCCCATTAAAAAGTGGGCAAAGGACATGAACAAACACATCTCAAAAGAAAACATACATGTGGCCAACAATCATATGAAACAAAGCTCAACATCACAGATCACTAGAGAAATGCAAATCAAAGCCACAGTGAGATACCATCTCACACCAGTCATAATAACTATTATTAAAAAGTCAAAAAATAACAGATGCTGATAAGGTTGTGGAGAAAAGGAATGCTTATACACTATTGGTGAGAGTGTCAATTAGTTCAACCATTGTAGAAGACAGTGTGATAGTAGTACTCAAAGACCTAAAAACAGAACTACCACTCAATTCATCAATCCCATTACTGGGTATGTACCCAAAGGAATATAAAATGTTCTGTCATAAGCACATATGCCCATGTATGTACGTTGCAGTACTATTCACAATAACAAAGACATGAAATCAACCTAAATGTCCATCAATGGTAGACTGGATAAAGAAAATTTGGTGCATATACACTATAGAATACTGTGTAGCCATAAAAAGAATGATATCATGTCTTTGCAGGAACACAGATTGAGCTGGGGGCCGTTATCCTTAGCAAACTAGCAAAGGAACAGAAAACCAAATACCACGTGCTCTCACTTATAAGTGGGAGCTAAATTATGAGAAAACATGGATACATAGAGGGGAACAACACACACTGGAGACTACAAGAGGGTGGGAGGAGGGAGAGGATCATGAAAAATAACTAATGGGTACTACGCTTAATACCTGGGTGATGAAATAATCTGCACCAGAAACCCCACAACACAAGTTTACCTATATAACAAACCTGCACATGTACCTCTGAACTTAAAAATATAAGTTAATAAAATAAATAATTATTGAAAAATAAAATATTTATCTATGCCACAAAATAAAATTTAAAAAATATTATAACTTGGGTTTCCTCTGAAAGCTGGATGGTTCTAAGGCCGGTCCTAAAAGAATGGATTCCAGGACATCTGTTTCTTCAGTCACTTTTTAATCAGGTCTCGTACGGCTGTGTCTGATGGATACAACCTAGTTCATACAAACATGTGCCCCAACTGCTAGTAAAGAAGGGAAAGTGTTTCTGGCATCCATTTTGGGAAAGCACAGACAAGTGGCTCGAGAAATCCCCCCCAAGAAGATAAGTTTTCAAAGGTACCAGGGAAGCCAAAAGCCTGGCACACTTGCATGAGATAGTAATCAGCATGAGTGGAAACTGAAGCTGGGGATTTAGGTGCCACTACCCAGGAAAAGTGGCTAGTATAACTATTTTAACTATTTCCTTTACTTATTAATTGTAATTTAATTTGTTCCTCCTGTTTTTTTTTTATTTTTTATTTTTTAGATGCAGTCTCACTCTGTTGCCAGACTGGAGTGCAGTGGCGTGATCTTGGCTCACTGCGATCTCCGCCTCCTGGGTTCAAGTGATTCTCCTGCTTCAGCCTCCCGAGTAGCTGGGATTACAGGCATGCACCACCACACTCAGCTAATTTTTTTTTGTTTCTGTATTTTTAGTAGAGACAGGGTTGCACAATGTTGGCCTGGATGGTCTCAATCTCCTGACCTCGTGATCCACTCGCCTCGGCCTCCCTAAGTGCTGGGAATACAGGCATGAGCCACTGCCCCCGGCCTTCTTTTGTTATTTTTAAAAGAGATTTTGTATGTTATGCCATTTCTCAGGGTAAAGCAGAATATATAGCAATGTGTGGAGAAGACGTATATGTAAAGAGAGATTATTAATAGAGTTGTAGCTCATGCAAAAACTAAAGCAAACATATATTTTACATAGAATACTTTGGAAGTCTCTATGTTCATTAGAGCATTTCTACAAGAGGAGATAGAGTAAGACTCCATTTCTGGAAACACTGGGAACTAGAATAGGAATTGCAGTTATTACACTGTAGATTTCAGGAGCAGTTTCTCCTCTCCTATTTGTTATTCCCTTTCTCAAAAATATTCCACATGTTTATAAAGTAAGGAATGGGATTTTACAAGCAGCAGGGAAGGAATTCTAAACAATGAAACTCAAAAAAGGGAGAGAAAAAAGCAGCAACAATAAAATTGGCTTATCATTTTGTCATTAGTTGAAGTAGTAATGTCTCAGATATGCCTATTAAGAGTTGGGGAAATAGTTATACTTTTTGAAGCCTTCATTATTTTATTAATCTTGAAGATAAAATTGCAGTGAGAAGTTGGCATATTTACTTCTAATATGGAAAATATTCAAGGTATTCAAATAAAAAAGGGGTTCCCCACCTCTGTAAGACTCTCTCCTACAGAGTCCTGTATACACATTTTTTTCTTCAAGGAAAAAGAGATATATGCATATACATATACACGTAAGCATATACAATATGAGAGAAGTTTAAAATTCCCTAAATTTTTTGTGGTTCTCCTTTAATCTTTCATAGAAACTTCTGTAAATAAAGCAATTAAAAGGAAAATAAAAGTAAATTCCTGACTTGCAGAATTTATTTGGTTAATTTTAGTGACTTTTTTTTTGTTTTATTTCATTTTGTTTGTGTTGGTCCTGTTATTTCAAAGACCTCTGAGTTTCTTTATCACAAGGATTTTCTTCCAATAAAAAGCCTTCTGATGGGCATGGTGTATTACGTCTTTGGATCTTTGTACCTATCCATCTATACTGTCAGGAATATCCCTGACCCTTAATCCCACCTATAAATATAACATCTTTCTTGTATTAATTCCTATATATAGGAAATTTATGGTGAATTTAGATCCAAACATAGGCAGACACAGAAAGTGGATACTCATAGTTAATTACAATGGGGAACAGAAAGTAAATGAGGAAAGAAGCACAGACTTTTTCACTTATATCTATTCATGCCTCTTAGGAAACAGAGTGGGGTCCTTGTTTTCTTGACCTCTTCACTACTGATAATGTGTGCTTCCATTTATGTCCACAGATTACCAAAGATTATACAACCTTGCCTAGCAAACTTATATATTTCCTTAGTATTGAAGCAGGAAATTTTCCCTGACTCCTTCATGGGTGGGAATTGGAGTGCACGGGTGCCAGCAGGGGCAAACTCCACTCGCTTGACCTGCTGCGCTCAACCCCTCGTGGAAGGAAGCATACAGGTAAGCAGGTACAGAAGCCAGGGTGACGGCAGTAACAAATTCCACACTAGCCCCACAACAGTATCTAGGGGGGTGCCCGCAACCCCTAAAGCCCCAGAAGGAGTATTACAGTCAGTGCTTCTTTAGCTTTGCCATCTGTGTATGGCTTAAGTGTTAACAGCACAGTGGAGGGTCAGTGTGACAGCCTTTTGCACGTACATGCAAGTTCTTGTCCCATGTCCAGGAGGAACGAGGTTGCATGAACGAATTGGATATGGCAAATGTGGGGGATTTTATTGCTGATGAAAATGGCTCTCAGAGGGAAAGGGAGCTGAAAAGGGGAAGGAGCTGGAAGGTAGAGCTACACCGTCATGCCATCCCTCTGAAGTCAAGTTGCTTCTCTTTGACATCCAACTGTAGTCTCTAACATCCAGCTGCTTCTCCTCTTCTCCTCCTTCTGCCAGTGGAGCCTGGAGTTTTTATGGGCACAGGATGTGCAGCAGGGTGGGCCATGGGTGGTTTTGGAAAAGGCAACATTTGATCAGGAAAACAGGAATGCATGTTCTCACTTTTGACCATAGCTCCAGGATTGATGGTGGGGCCCTTGATGGGGACCTGCCCTCTTCTGCCCAGAATTTCCCTGCCTCCTGTCCCTATCAATATGTTTAATTTTCCACTGTTCAAAATGATTATTTCACACTTTCTCTTCTGTGGACAATTCTACCTCTCAAACCCTCCTAGCAAATGGCTTTATCTCTTACTTTATTAAGAAAAAAGAGACACTGCTACTAGTAAGCACACATCTAGCTGCTCATATGCATCTCTGCATCTGTAACAGCTGTGCTTCTGTGCTGTCTTGATGAGTGCAGGGCCTTTGCTCCTCTCAAAGGCCCACACATCCTCTCTAATTAGAATCCCATTTTTTCTCACAGTATCTCTCCTTCAATTATCTGCCTTATATCCTGCAACACTAATTTTTGTCTCTAGTGAATCATTCTGAATGGCAGCATATGAACTTATTAGCTCCTACCTTAGAAAAAAAAATTTTTAAATGTTTTTCCATATCACACGTAGCTACCATTTCAATTTTTCAAAATGATTTTTTATTATGATGAATACAGGCAATTGAAATACCTTCTTCTGCAAGATTTAAGGGCATCTCTGCTGGTTTTCATAGACCAACTTTGCCTCCTTTGTCACATCCTCCTCTGCTCTATATGATATTGTTGGGGTGTGTCCAGACTTGTCCTGGGCTTCTTTTTTATCAAACATGTTGTTGCTTCTAAGGGAGCCTATCTAATTCTCTTATTTTAAATGTTGGCCATGTGTCAATGAGCCCCAAATTATTCTCTGCAGTAATATCATATATATACCCACTATAATGTATCATTAGTAATTCTATATTATTGACACTTTAGCTGATGCTTCATGTGGATATATGAAAGCCAGATGGCTCCACCCATGTTTGTTCTGGAAAGTGGAATGAAGAGGACCTGAGATCACTCTAGAGGGTAGAGCATGCCACTCCCATTAAAACTCTCAAATACACTTTCATCAATGTGTTATAATTTTTATAAAACTTCCCACTCGATACTTTTATTGAAGATCTAATAGATATTTCTAACTTAACATGGCCAAATGAGAACTCTCTCCTTCCATCATCAACAAGCAGTATTCCTTCCTGCTCAATGAATACTATCACTTACATGCAGTGTTTTTAGCCAAATATGCATCAGTTGCTCTTGATTTTTCTTTTCCTTTTCCTTTTCCTTTACCTTATTTGCATGGTAAAGACACCTGGTTAATTGAACTAGACTGCAGAAGAGCTTTATAAGCAGTTTGGGG
Source organism: Pongo pygmaeus (assembly GCF_028885625.2). Classification (NCBI taxonomy): domain Eukaryota; kingdom Metazoa; phylum Chordata; class Mammalia; order Primates; family Hominidae; genus Pongo; species Pongo pygmaeus. The sequence goes on from NC_072378.2 coordinate 49,718,203, forward strand.
CCAAACTAGAGGCAGGCATTAGGCTTAGATTAAAATCAGACTGACTAATACTGTTGGCCTCTCTTCCAGGTCATTCCCCTAGTATAAATCTTTGAAATACTGCCATCATGACGTGAGGAAGTGTTAATAAATGAAGATTGCAAGGAATATTGCACTAAGGGGAGGAGAGTTCATTTCTTCCATTAAAAGCTCATTCATTATAATATATGTGTCATTGATAATTCAATATATTATTGCTACTTTCAGCTAATGCTTCATGTGAATGTATGTAAGCCAGATGGCTCTGCCCATGCTTGTTATGGAAAGTGGAATGAAGGGGGCCAGAGATCACTCTAGAGGGTAGAGCATGCCATTCCCATTACAATTCCCCAAATACACACACACACACACACACACACACACACACACACACACACACAAGCACATGCCACATCTAATGTTTTAAATTCATATTTTAATAGTATTTGCTGTTTCTAGGTTGTTTTGTGTGTTGGGCAGAGTAGTGGGAGAGTACATGTTGCCTCCACAATATTGCAATAAACTAAATATTATAATATGTTGGCTTTGATTATTCTGTCCTAAAATGTGCTTATTTTCTATTCTTTTTTTGTCCTTGTTTACATTTAAAATTATACAACTGTCAGTGTTGATTTATAAGATAGAATGTACATATAAACTGGATCTCTGTCTCAGAGTAAGGAGGTGGAAAGAAAACAAAGAAGTCTGAAAGTTGTATTTCTGCCTCTGTATAACACCAGCTACTTTAAAGAATGAAACTGTTTCCATGTCTTGGTTGTCTCATCTTTGCCTTAAGGCAGAGTGAAATAAAAAGGAAAGACATAAGTAAAATGTGTCAACATAAAGATTTGTATTAAGATTGCCATAGGAAAAGGCAACATTTGTTTTCCTATATGCCCTGACTCCAAGAAACCAAGAACTGTCCTGGTTCTTTAAAACCAGGCCAAATCGTAGATATGCGGCGTTATTTCTGAGGGCTCTGTTCTGTTCCATTGATCTATATCTCTGTTTTGGTACCAGTACCATGCTGTTTTGGTTACTGTAGCCTTGTAGTATAGTTTGAAGTCAGGTAGTGTGATGCCTCCAGCTTTGTTCTGTTGGCTTAGGATTGACTTGGTGATGCAGGCTCTTTTTTGGTTCCATATGAACTTTAAAGTAGTTTTTTCCAATTCTGTGAAGAAAGTCATTGCTAGCTTGATGGGGATGGCATTGAATCTATAAATTACCTTGGGCAGTATAGCCATTTTCACGATATTGATTCTTCCTACCCATGAGCACAGAATGTTCTTCCATTTGTTTGTATCCTCTTTTATTTCATTGAGCAGTGGTTTGTAGTTCTCCTTGAAGAGGTCCTTCACGTCCCTTGTAAGTTGGATTCCTAGGTATTTTATTCTCTTTGAAGCAATTGTGAATGGGAGTTCACTCATGATTTGGCTCTCTGTTTGTCTGTTATTGGTGTATAAGAATGCTTGTGATTTTTGTACATTGATTTTGTATCCTGAGACTTTGCTGAAGTTGCTTATCAGCTTAAGGAGATTTTGGGCTGAGATAGTGGGGTTTTCTAGATATACAATCATGTCATCTGCAAACAGGGACAATTTCACTTCCTCTTTTCCTAATTGAATACCCTTTATTTCCTTCTCCTGCTTAATTGCCCTGGCCAGAACTTCCAACACTATGTTGAATAGGAGTGGTGAGACAGGGCATCCCTGTCTTGTGCCGGTTTTCAAAGGGAATGATTCCAGTTTTTGTCCATTCAGTATGATATTGGCTGTGGGTTTGTCATAGATAGCTCTTATGATTTTGAGATATGTCCCATCAGTACCTAATTTATTAAGAGTTTTTAGCATGAAGGGTTGTTGAATTTTGTCAAAGGCCTTTTCTGCATCTATTGAGATAATCATGTGGTTTTTGTCTTTGGTTCTGTTTAAAGTGATAAATGTGATAATTACAACAATTTGATCATTATACTGTGTTATAATTTTTATGAAACTTCTCACTCGATACTTTTATTGAAGATCTCATAGATATTTCTAACTTAACATGGCCAAATGAGAACTCTCTCCTTCCATCATCAACAAGTAGTATTCTTTCCTGCTCAATAAATACTATCACTTACATTTATTATTTATCTGTAGTGACAGCACGTAACATAATCTCTTCTGGCTATCTTGAAATATACACCATAACGTTATTTGTTATACTCACTCTAATCTGTGACAATGCCTTTTACCATTATATAATGTCCCTCTTTGTCTCTTTTAACTGCTGTTATTTTAAAGTTTTTTTTTTGTCTGATATAAGAATAGCTACCCCTGCTCGTTTTTCATGTCCATTTGCATGAATGCTTTTTCCCACTTCTTTAAGTTTATGTGAGTCCTTATGTGTTAGGTGAGTTTCTTGAAGGCAGCAGATAGTTGGATGGTGAGTTCTTATCCATTCTGCAGTTCTGTATCTTTTAAGTGGAGCATTTAGGCCATTTACATTCAATGTTAGTATTGAAATCTGAGGTACCATTGCATTCATCCTGCTATTTGTTGCCTGTGTACCTTGATTTTTTTGTTTTTGCTTTTTAACTTGTATTTTTGTTGTATAGGTCCTGTGTGGTTTATGCTTTTAAAAAGGTTCTGTTTTGATGTGTTTCCAGAATTTGTTTCAAGATTTAGAGCTCCTTTTAGCAGTTCTTACAGTGGTGGCTTGGTAGTGATGAATTCTCTCAGCATTTGTTTTTCTGAAAACAAGTGTATCTTTCCTTCATATATGATACTTAGTTTTGCTGGACACAAAATTCTTGGCTGATAATTGCTTCATTTGAGGAGGCTGAAGATAGGGACCCAATCTCTTCTAGCTTGTAGAGTGTCTGCTCAGAAATCTACTGTTAATCTGATAGGTTTTCCTTTTAGGTTACCTGGTGCTTTTGTCTCACTGCTCTCAAGATTCTTTCTTTCATCTTAACTTTAGACAACCTGACGACACTGTGCCTAGGTGATGATCTTTTTGTGATGAATTTTCCAGCTGTTCTTTGTGCTTCTTGTATTTGGATGTCTAGATCTCTAGCAAGGCTGGGGAAGTTTTCCTCATTCATTCCCTCAAATATGTTTTCTGAACTTTTAGATTTCTCGTCTTCCTCAGGAACATTGATTATTCTCAGGTCATAGGCATGGGCAAGGACTTCATGTCTAAAACACCAAAAGCAATGGCAACAAAAGCCAAAATTGACAAATGGGATCTAGTTAAACTAAAGAGCTCCTGCACAGCAAAAGAAACTACCATCAAAGTGAAAAGGAAACCTACAGAATGGGAGAAAATTTTTGCAATCTACTCATCTGACAAAGGGCTAATATCCAGAATCTACAATGAAATCAAACAAATTTACAAGAAAAAAACAAACAACCCCATCAAAAAGTGGGTGAAGGATATGAACAGACACTTCTCAAAAGAAGACATTTATGCAGCCAGAAGACACATGAAAAAATGCTCATCATCACTGGCCATCAGAGAAATCCAAATCAAAACCACAATGAGATACCATCTCACACCAGTTAGAATGGCAATCATTCAAAAGTCAGGAAACAACAGGTGCTGGAGAGGATGTGGAGAAATAGGAACACTTTTACACTGTTGGTGGGACTGTAAACTAGTTCAACCATTGTGGAAGTCAGTGTGGCGATTCCTCAGGGATCTAGAACTAGAAATACTATTTGACCCAGCCATCCCATTACTGGGTATATACCCAAAGGACTATAAATCATGCTGCTATAAAGACACATGCACACGTATGTTTATTGCGGCACTATTCACAATAGCAAAGACTTAGAACCAACCCAAATGTCTGACAATGATAGAATGGATTAAGAAAATGTGGCATATATATACCATGGAATACTATGCAGCCATAAAAAATGATGAGTTCATGTCCTTTGTAGGGACATGGATGAAAGTGGAAATCATCATTCTCAGTAAACTATCGCAAGGACAAAAAACCAAACACCACATGTTCTCACTCATAGATGGGAATTGAACAATGAGAACACATGGACACAGGAAGGGGAACATCACACTCTGGGGACTGTTGTGGGGTGGGGGCAGGAGGGAGGGATAGCATTAGGAGTTATACCTAATGCTAAATGACGAGTTAATGGGTGCAGCACACCAGCATGGCACATGTATACATATGTAACTAACCTGCACATTGGGTACATGTACCCTAAAACTTAAAGCATAATGATAATAAAAAAGAAAAGAACACAAGCGAGTGACAGCACACAAGCTATTAAGTGGCCAAAAAATGGAGAAAATATTAAAAATATGTGAATCAAAAAAAATAAATAAATAAAACCAGGTCAAATTTGGGGACATATTTCCAAAGTAGAATGGAGAAGAGGGTAGAAGCCATGGGGACTTGCAGTGTCACACATAGGCATGTTTCATGTTCACCATCTTAGTAAAAATATGACAAAACCGTTGTATTTAACATTTGTTATGAACTTAGAAAATTCTTAAGTTCAGTGAATGAGGTAAAAAGAAAAAAAGAAATGCATTTATTTATTTAGAACTAACTGTGACTCAAAGCATATTTTGTGGTTTGGTATATTTTATGAATTATTTGTGTTACCACTTTAATACAGTTGTCTAACATTGTACATGCTATTTAACTTCTTTGAGCTATAAATTCCTCATTGGTATGTACCCTTATTAATAGTTTCTACCCTGTAGGGTTATTGTGAGATTTAAATGTGATAACGTACAAGGAAGGCTGTGGACTCTTAGACTTCAAATATTTCCTGATGTAAAATAGGAAACATTAGTCTTTCATCATACTGAAATAAAGCAATTTGTAGACTTTTTAGACTTCATGTATTTTAAATGAAAGCCATTCAAATTTCAATGTATTATTTTTGTTTTCCTTATGTGATTTGTTCTTACATGCATTGCAAATTTCAAGTTTTTCAACCTCAGGAGATTAAAACTGTATGAAAAATTCTGTCAGACTAAAAGAGATAATGTCTTTTAGCTTATTTGCAGTAATCATCAATGAGCTATTTTGAGACCCAGTGTCATCTGTAAAAGCAAAAGTCAGAATACTCAAGAATGGATGTGTTTTTAATGCGCTCTATGAATGATAATGATTGACTCAATATGCCAGAGGGGAAAGTAGAAATCTCAGCATTCCCTTCCTCATGTTGTTTATCTTTGACATTATCATGTTTACATAATTTTTAAAAGGAGAATGATAAACACCATTTTTTATTTTAAGAGTATAATACAACCAGTTGAAATGCTCAATATTTTTCAACTTTGGTATCACAGTGACACAAAGCTAAGAGTAATGATCTAGGAGTATTGCACAGATAACTGCTTGACTCTTATTTTCTCTGTCTCTATGAAAGCTAAATTTTATCTGCAAAGTAAGTGTAACATCATCAAATTATCTCTTCATATAAATGGTTCTTGAATAGTAAGCTTTGATAGGAATTCTAACAGCTGAATTTGGAAAAGATCTAAATCTCACAATTTTGAGGAGCAACTGAGCAAATTACATGCTTCTGCTTATTTCATGTTATATTTCAGTGATTTAAATCTTGAATTAAATCTGATTTATATGCAAGCCATTTAGGTTCATACATTTTAATCTCAAATATTTCAAGATTTATGAAATACATATATATATATGTATAAAATATCAACTCATGACCAGATCTACAAAACTACTAACATATTTAAATCAAGATAATATGTAATTCCTGTGTAATCCCTATAAAAAAATGTGTCTATGTAACAAATATTTTTAAAATTCAATTAACTCTTCAGGAAAATATTGATGATTTTTAAATACTAAAACAGCTGCAACCAGAATAGTTAACTTACTTCAATATACAAAGAAAGAATATGAACCTTCTGTTGGCCAATAAAAACTATTTCAGAAATTATCCCAGTTACAAGTTACTAAGAACTGAAAGTGACTTGGGTACTAAATTCTAAAACAAAAAAATTCATTTAAATTTTATTTTATATTTTTATTCCCCATCAGACTAACAGGAAGATTTATTTAAGTTTTGCACAGTATTGATCTGTTCAGGTTTTCTGTTTCTTCATGGTTCAATCCTGGTAAGTTGTATGTCTCCAAGAATTTACCAATTTCTTTTTCTAGTTTTTTGCTAGGTTTTCTAATTTGTTGGCATATACTTGTTCATAGAATTGTCATGATCCTTTGTATTTCTGTGGTATCAGTTGTAATGTCTTCTTTTTTATCACACCTATTTTATTCACAATAGCCAAGATATGGAATCAACATAAATGTCTATATACAGATGAATGAATAATGAAAATGTGATAAGTAGCTAGATAGACATGAACGGAATACTATTCAGCCATATAACTGAATGAAATTATGTCCTTTGTGGCAACATGGATGAACCTGGAGGATATTATGTTAAGTGAAATAAACCAGACACAGAAAAATAAATACACAGAACCTAAAACAGTTGATTTTATAGAAGTAGAGAGTAAAATAGTGCTTACCAGACTCTGGGGAGAATAGGCAGGAGGAGGTGACTGGGATAATGGATACAAAGTTACAGTTAGATAAGAAGAATTAAGTTTTGGTGTTCTGTTACACATTAGGATGAGGTTTGTTGGACAGTCGTGGCAGACAAGAGGCAGGACTAAATTGCAGCTCTGACTCTGACAGACAGAGTAGGGTACAGAGGCTCACATTGTGAATTTTAGTTCCACATCAACTGCAAGAATGAACCAGGAATTCCGAGAGGACCCACAGTCCCTCTGAAGGAAGTGGACTGCTCCTGCAGGACCCGGGAAACACCCCAAATACTCAGCTGCAGCAAGACCTGCCCAAGGAGAGTCTGAGCTCAGACATGCCTAGCCCTGACCCCACCTGATGGGCCTTCCTTATCCACCCAGGCAGGTGAAGACAAAGGCCATATAATCTTGGGAGTTCTAGAGTCCCACCCACTTCCAGTTACTCTCCATACTACCACAGCTGATGCTCTCTGGAAAGTGCCACCTCCCAGAAGGAGGCCAACCAGCACAAAAATAGAGCATTAAATCATCAAAGCTAAGAATGCTCACAGAGTCCATTTGACTCCCTGGCCCCCTCTGCTGAACACGTGCTGGTATCCACCACTGAGAGACCCATAGATGGTTCACATCACAGAACTCTGTACAGACAACCCCCAGTACCAGCCTGGAGCCAGGTAGATTTGCTAGATGACTAGACCCAGAAGAGAGAATAAAAACACTGCAATTCAGCTCACAGGAAGGCACATCCACAGGAAAATGGGGTGAGTACTACACCAAAGGAACACCCCATGGGACAAAAGAATCTGAATAGCCTTCAGCCCTAGACCTTCCCTCTGACAGAGCCCACCCAAATGAGAAGAAGCCAGAAAAACAACTCTGGTAATATGATAAAGCAAGGCTCTTTAACACCCCCTCCCTTGCCCTGCAAAAATCACACTGGCTCACCAGCAATGGAACAAAACCAAAAATAAATCCCTGATTTACCTGAGAAAGAACTCAGGAGGTTAGTTATTAAGCTAATCTGGGAGGCACCAGAGAAAGGTGAAATCCAATGCAAGGAAATCCAAAAGTGATACAAGAATGAAACAGATAGCATGAAAGAAAAACAATCAAAGCTTCAGGAAACAGCGGACACACATACAGAAATGCAAAATGCTCAGCAATATAATTGAACAAGTAGAAGAAATAAATTCAGAGCTCAAAGACAAGGTCTTTGAATTAACCCAATCCAACAAAGACAAAGAAAAAAATAAGAAAATATGAACAAAGCCTCCAAGAAGTATGGGATTATGTTAAATGACCAAACCTAAGAATAATCAATGTTCCTGAGGAAGAAGAGAAATCTAAAAGTTCAGAAAACATATGTGAGGAAATGAATGAGGAAAACTTCTCCAGCCTTGCTAGAGATCTAGACATCCAAATACAAGAAGCACAAAGAACACCTGGGAAATTCATCACAAAAAGATCATCACCTAGGCACAGTGTCGTCAGGTTGTCTAAAGTTAAGATGAAAGAAAGAATCTTGAGAGCAGTGAGACAAAATCACCAGGTAACCTAAAAGGAAAACCTATCAGATTAACAGCAGATTTCTGAGCAGACACTCTACAAGCTAGAAGAGATTGGGTCCCTATCTTCAGCCTCCTCAAATGAAGCAATTATCAGCCAAGAATTTTGTGTCCAGCAAAACTAAGTATCATATATGAAGGAAAGATACACTTGTTTTCAGAAAAACAAATGCTGAGAGAATTCATCACTACCAAGCCACCACTACAAGAACTGCTAAAAGGAGCTCTAAATCTTGAAACAAATTCTGGAAACACATCAAAACAGAACCTTTTTAAAAGCATAAACCACACAGGACCTATACAACAAAAATACAAGTTAAAAAGCAAAAACAAAAAAAATCAAGGTACACAGGCAACAAATAGCAGGATGAATGCAATGGTACCTCACATTTCAATACTAACATTGAATGTAAATGGCCTAAATGCTCCACTTAAAAAGATACAGAACTGCAGAATGGATAAGAACTCACCATCCAACTATCTGCTGCCTTCAAGAAACTCACCTAACACATAAGGACTCACATAAACTTAAAGAAGTGAGAAAAAGCATTCATGCAAATGGACACGAAAAACGAGCAGGGGTAGCTATTCTTATATCAGACAAAAAAAAAAAAACTTTAAAATAACAGCAGTTAAAAGAGACAAAGAGGGACATTATACAATGGTAAAAGGCATTGTTACAGATTAGAGTGACTATAGCAAATAACGTTATGGTGTATATTTCAAGATAGCCAGAAGAGATTATGTTACATGTTGTCACTACAGATAAATAATAAATCTTTAAAGTGATAAATGTGATAATTACAACAATTTGATCATTATACTATATATTCATGCATGGAAACATCACATTGTACCCCACAACATTGTGTCAATTGTAATTTTAAAAATTAAATACAAAATAAAGTCAGAAACAACACATTAAAAAGAAGAAAGGAGTAAAACATGGCTACAGCTGGAGTTAGTTTATTCATTTGGTGACAGTTTAGACTTATTCACTGCTTTGCAAATGATTTTCCCTTCCAATTGCATACTAAATAGAAAGTTAGAATATTATTATGCACATATGATGAAATCTTAGCAGGAAGGCTTCAGGAAATTAAACAAAAGCTGAGATAACAATTTTCGATGAAAGACTAAATGCTCTTACTTTAACATTGGATGAAATAAAATATATTATAAAACTAAAAGCACAATTATTCACCAAGCCTTTTTATTACTGCATTACAAAAAAAAATTAAATTGGGAAAAATTAAATTAAAGGCTACAATTTTCTATGTTTACTGAAAAGCCAGCTTTTCAGATGCTATAAATTTATTATCCTCAACAAAGAGCTTTAAGACTGAAAACTGATTGTTTTAAGATATGCTTTCATTTTTTATTAAAGCCCTCTGAAGAACAATCAAGAGAAAACATTTGTAATCTATGACTGATATGTTGTACATTGTGAAAACAAACCCAGAAAGATTCATTACTTATTCAACACTATCTAGAATATATAACTCTTTATGTCTTCTTATGCTTTATTTTTTGGCTAAAAATGGAAATAATAAAATTCACTGTATTGTGGATGCTGTGGAAAGGAATATTTAATATTCTCAGAGCATCGTGTGGCTGTACGGATGCATGAGATATTCCAGTTAACAAAAAAAGTTGCTTTATGTTTCTGGCATGTGAATGACAAAGAGAAAATTGCTTCCTCCTCCAAAGAGAAAAATCTTAGGAAATAGTAGAATTTAAAACCTCAGGATGTCATTAAAACTCTACTTATCAGAAGATGTCTAAGACTTTAGATTTCAGCAAAGCAATCATTTAGAACTATTCATCAGATAGTGACATCTCAAATCCCAGCTCCAACACACAGCAATGACTAAACATTTCAGGGGCTGTTGTGACTCCTTCTCCTTTGATAAGCTGTAGTACCTATTTTTCATATCAGTCAAAGGCAGAAATGCAATTAAGAATATAGACTCAAGAGGAGTAGTCCCTAGGTTTGCCTTCTGCTCCAGAAACTCATAGCTGTAAGATATTTCTGTGCCTCTGTTCTTTCATATGTCAAATAGAGATATTAATATATTTACCTCAGAGTGTTGCTGAGGACTAAATTGGAACAGTAACTGATGTATAGCAAATGCATTTCATAGAATTTAACCATTATCTTTAATCATGATTTATCATCAATTTTCTTGTGCCAATTCTCTCATTTTTATGTATTTGCATTTTTATATTAAATTATCTCTCACATCCTGAAGACAAATGTTTTCTTTCTTAACCACTTCAAGCTCAATACACATGGAGAATACTCAGCAAAACATTTTCTAAAAAAATACTCTTGGGTTTAGAAACCTTACTATGTTTGGCAAAAAACAAGAAAATAAAACTTTTTAGAGAAACAGGTTTACTATAAAATAGACTATGAAATGTTTCAAGGAATATGGTTTTCATACATAGTGAGGTAAACACTAGTTCCAAAATGCCAAGAGCTAAGAGAGGCAGGTCACAGAGCAAAGAAAACTGAGGGTAGAGAATTTTTGCAAACTTTCAACATTAAAATATAGCATATTTTTCTTTAACTCTCTACTTGGCCAAAAGTTCAGGGAAAGGAAACTTGAAGCAGAAAATAACGTGTTTACACTGATAAATTTCTATGTCAGGAACATTTTAATATTTTCTGGGAGAAAAATAAAGGTAATTAATCAATCGCTTTCAAAAAACCTTTGAAGAAATTTATCCTGAATTTCTGGAAAGTATTATGGTTGCGGATAAATATAAAGATATTTTCTTTTTAAGGTAAAAGATGTACAATCAGTTAAGTAGAAGGGCTGTAGAATTACATCTAGCTTTGTTCATATAATTTTGTTTGAATTTTAGACAAAGTATATTTAAAATTAGATGTAGTATAGTTTTTATCTATTTCTTATATAATTATTATATAATCTTTAGATAATCTATATGATACGGTCCTCGTGATAGAATCAGGAAATCACTTGGCTGCCATTTATAAAATTACCATTTTAAAATGAGAGGGTTGAAAATTAGTTTCACAAATTTAAATTTGAATCTAAAGGTAATAACATATTCTAAAATTTGAATGAATGAAACCAATTATACATTTGCAGTATAAATGTAGATCTATTGTCTGAATGTTTATTTTCTTAATTATATCTATACAATAAATCATGGAAATGACTAAAGAAAATGGCTGTACTAATCATTTACTTTCAAATTTGATCTTCTGCCTTTGGCTATACACATACCACTTATATTTGCACATCATAATTGTTTCAAATAATTAAAGAGGCATTGGATTTAAAAATTGATCCTAAAGAGATAGCAAAATAAACAAATATGTAAAGTTACCATTCTCCTTCTTTTAGGGTGAAAAATTTCATGTCCCAAACTAATTCCTTGCAGTTTATCAGTGGTAATTTCAGCATTTACAATTTTATACTTCATATTTTGTGAAATCTTTAAAATTGCCTTTGTTCCCTTTTTAGTGCAACCATTTGCATTGAGACATTATTGAATACTAGAATGGGAAAGAGATTAAAATATTCAGATAACATTAACAAATCATTGGTAATTTCAATACAACCAACATTGCCTTAAAAAAAACTCATAATTTCAATACTTATGTCTTCGTTGTCTTTCAGTGTCGAGCAGGTATTTTTTTAAAAACTGTTTACTGACCTCACCTTACTCTACTATATGCATTGGAGACAAAATTCTCCCATGTTACAATAAGCATGATTATTTTTCTTCAGATGTAGCTGAACACCATGTTTATTACAAGAAATCTAAACACCTCTCTATAGCACACCATAGAATGGCCCTATAATTATTTAATGATGTAATTTGATTAGAGCAAAAATTATGTTTTGTAAAGAATGCTTACTGATAATCTTATTAAAAATTCTTTTCTTTTTTTTTTTTTTTTGATGGAGTCTCACCCTATCACCCAGGCTGGAGTGCAGTGGCGTGATCTTGGCTCACTGCAGGCTCTGCCTCCCAGGTTCACACCATTATCCTACATCAGCCTCCCTAGTAGCTGGGACTACAGTCACCTGCCACCACACCCAGCTAATTTTTTTTTTTTTTTGTATTTTTTAGTAGAGACGGGGTTTCCGCATGTTAGCCAGGATGGTCTTGATCTCCTGACCTCGTGATCTACCCACCTCGGCCTCCCAAAGTGCTGGATTACAGGCGTGAGCCACTGCTCCCCACCAAAAATTCTATTTTTAGTGCTATCAGAGTATACCAGCAACTTAATTGAAGGAAATGGAAATTAGCTTTAAAATATTTTTCTCAGAAATGCATTCCTGTAGGTTTAGAAGGTACTCCTTATTCAAAATTCCTATATAAAATTTCAGACAATTGTATTCCAAGCAGAACTTTAGATACCTTAAGCAGTCTTCATTATGAAAACAATTAAAAGTGCAAATAATTCAGCAAAAGGAACTGTCAATAGAGTAAACATACAAGCTACACAATGGGAGAAAATATTTACAAACTCTGAATGTGACAAAAGTCTTAATATACAGAATCTATATGAAATTTGAACAAATCAACAAGCAAAAAACCATCCTGTTAAAAGTGAAGCAAAGAACATGGGTAGATACTTCTCAAAAGAACACACATAGGTGGGCCATAAACATAAGAAAAAATGCTTAACATCACTAATCATCAGAAAAATGCAAATCAAAACTACAATTAGATACAATCTCACACTAGTTAAAATGGCTTGTATCAAAAAAGTCAAAAAACAACAGATGTTGATGAGGCTATGGAGAAAAGAGAATGCTTATAAGTTGTTGGTGAGAATATAAACTAGTTCAGCCATCATGGAAAGAAGTTTGGAGATTTCTCAAATAACTAAAAAGAGAACTACCATTTGATCCAGCAATCGTATTACAGAATATAAACCTAAAGGAAATTAAGGAGTTCTACCAAAAAGGCACATACACTCATATGTTCATCGCAGCACAATTCACAATAGCAGAGGTATGGAATCAACCTGGGTGCCCATGAACAGTGGACCGGATAAAGAAAATATGCATATACACCATGGAATACTACATGAATACATAAAAAGGAATGAAATCATGTCTTTTGCAGCAATATGGCTTCAGCTGGTGGCCATTATCGTAAGTCAATTAATGCAGAAACAGAAAACCAAACACCACATGTTCTCATTTATAAGTGAAAGTTAAACGTTGGATACACATGGACATAAAGATGGGAACAATAGACACTGGGGACTTTAAGAGGTGGAAGAGACAGACAGGGGTAAGGGTTGGAAAACTACCTATTGGGTACTATGTTCACTACCTGGGCAACAGGTTCAATTGTAACCCAAACCTCAACATCATGCAATATATCCATGTAACAAGCTGCACATGTACTACTGAATCTAAAAAAAAAAAAAAAAGTTAATTTTTCTAAATGTAAATAACTATTATAGAATCAAGAGTTAAAAAAAAACCAAAAAACTGAAGTTTCTGTTTTGATGACCACATGTGACATGGGAGACCAAATATAAAGCCTGAGACCAACAGGGTCAAGATCTGATAAGATCTACAAATAAAGCTGGTAATTTTGGAAAAGAATAAAATAAACTAGAAATAAGCTGGCATATGGAAAGATACTCCAAATAAATTCAGTTTAGATTTAGACAGCAGAGTATACTGAGGGGTGGAGTCTCCCTTGAGCATCAGAAATCTTGCATGTTTGTGGCCTAAAATTATTTATATTACTTGTGCAGTCCCATCAATTTCAACCACAGAATTCATCGTAAAAGAGTTTAGAATTATTTTGTTTTGCTCCTCACCTAACAACAAACAAATAAACAACAACCCATAAGTTTTCCTCATTACAAAGGATGTTGAATTAAAACTACTTAACACATTTTAAAAAGTCAATGTCCTTTGAAAAAACTTACCTTCTAAAGAAACTTTATAAACTGATAAAATTCCAAGGGACCACAATAAAATGTACATATAAAACATGTAAGGAATCAGGGTATGAGGAAAAAAAAACTTTCCAAAATAACTAACAACAGAATCAAATCTGCAAATATTTAGCATTTAAATTACCACTCAAAGAATGCCAAGTAAATATGTCAAATATACTTAAAGAAATAAAACAGAAGACTATAAACATGAGTAAGGAATATGTAACTATAAAAATTGACCAAACATCTTTGAAAAATAATGACTAAAAATTAATATTTTATTTGAAAATAAAATGAATAGGACAAATGCCAGAGGGGAGAAAAATTGAAAGAAATTAATAAATATGAAATTCAACCTGAAGAGATTGAGAGTGCAGTAAAGGAAAAAAAAACTTGGGATGGAAGAAAATGAAAGGGTACAAAGTAGAGCAGATAGTATAAAATGTTCTAACATATGTTGAAGGAGAGTTCAAGAAAGTGATAATAAAGAAATTGAGAGATACAGAATCTGAATAGATAATAGTTAAGAATTTCTGAGAAGAGATGAAAGCACTGATTCAAGAAGTTGTCCAAGTGAAAACAATTTTTAAAATCCAATCTAGAATTCTATATCTAGAGAAAGTATTCTTCAAGAATTAGGGTGAAATAAAACTTTGTAGAGGTACAAAAACTGACTTTGTAGAGGTACAAAAACTGAACAACAGACCCTCAGTAAAAGACAATGGTGGAGGAAAGGGGTACAAATCAGCACCCTTAATTCCAGAAGGAATGTTGAGCAAAGAAACTAGGGCTTCCAGTTTCTGACCTGACATGTAAAGAACTCAAAAGTCAGTCCTGCTCACAATAATAATAATAATAATAATAAATAATTTGGAAAGAAAAGAGAATATAAACAACCATTTTTAGATCCACCAGAAATATAAACAACCATTTTTAGTTTGCCCAGGTCACTGGGCAAACAACTGTCCTGAAAATGGAGAGACGTGCGGATAAAGAGAATCACAGCTCACCAGAAGCAGAAAGAAACAGAAGCTGCTACTAGAGCCAGCAGCTGGTAGGAACACTTAAAGGGTAACTGACTAATTGCTGGAGAAAAAGCATGGACTATCTTGAGAGACAAAAATTGCAGGCACAGCCTCAGAGGACCCCACAAATTCATGACTTTCACATCCAGGAGCCCAAACTACATGCTCAGGGTAAAGATCAGAGAAAGATTCCTTTTGTGCTTCTGACAGAAGCAAGGGGAAAATAACCATTTTTAAACAGTCCCAGAACATTCTGTTCCCTTTAACAAACACCTACCCTCAGGGGAAACTATTTATCAGTGACTGATTAGAGTTTTACTAAAGCCTAACTGATCTGGAAGATGAGAAATGCTGAAGTCACTTCTCTAGTCTTCCTATCTCATCTAAGAGAAAAAAAAAAAAAACCTCAGAAGTTCTTGTGAAGATCCCAGCCTAGGATCCCAATAAAAGATTAAAACTTAATTACAGAATTAGAGGACATTTTCCCTCTCCCCACAATTTACCAGCACATCAATCGGGATCCCGTAAAATAACAGGGAATTACATCGTAAGAACTGCAAGGCAGAGACCCAATTTAAGAAGCGGTCTCTAAAGAAATTCAAAGACAACAGAGAAGAATAAAACAAAGACACCAGAGAAAACTTAAGCCTCTGGCACTTGTTACTACAGCAAACAGTAAACATAGCCTAACTCCTAGCCAGAGAAACATAAAACTTCATACTAATGACCTGTTTTCCCCAGTTCCTTATAGCTGATATGCCATGTCCATATTTCAACAGAATTTTTTTAAGGTTGTCTCTGAAATCAATCATGTTTAGGTCAGATCTAGATACTGGTGCCAACACTGTAGTGAGTGTACCTACATCCAAGGACCTGGGCATCATGGTAGTTTTGTGTGCCTCAGAGCCAGGAACCCAGTCCACCGTCACTTTGAGTGCCTGCAACCTGAACACTAGCACTACTTCTGGGAGAAGTGTGCCTGGGCCCCAGAATTTGTGCTGTTATGGCTGCCTGTGTACCTGCACACCAGAGTTCACACAAACAAGTATCCCTGCAGCCATGACTTCCCCTGCAGGGGTTAAAAAAAAAAAAAAAGGAGAACCACAGCAGCCTTTGCCACTTTTTCAAACAATGCTTGCTACTGCCATTGCTACCACAGACACCTACAGTTTAGAGTGTTGAGGACACCTCAATCTTTGCCAATGCTGATATCAGCTGATGGAGTTATACATAAACTATGCCACAATGCCCTTTCTGAAACCAGACATGCTGTATCCCACCTAGTTGGTGCCTTCACACTCATCTGCAGGTGAAAGTCTTTCTCTACTAAAGCCAGTACATAATGTCTCAAGGAAGTGACTGCTTTCTCAAAAGCTCATTCACCAACACAAAGTCACAAGAAACATGACACCATCAAACACAATAATTTTCTGGAAACTTACGAATTGCCTGAAAAGAAATTCAAATAAATTATTTTAAGGAAGCTTGGTGGCATATAAGAGAACACAGACAACTCAACAATATTATTTTAAAAATGAAAAAAATTAGAAGTTCAAAAAAGAAATAGAATTATAAAAACTGAACTAAACAAAAATCCAGGAGCAAAAATATTCAATAAATAAAATGAAAATGTATTAGAGAGATTCAACAGCAGAATAAATCAAGTAGAAAAAGAATCTGTAAACTCAAAGACAGGTCTTTTGAAATTACCTAGTCAGAGGAGAACAAAGAAAAAAAGAATTGGAAAGAGTAAAGAAAGCCTATCACACTTATAGGACACCATTAACAGAGAATAGAGAAAAGGGCTGAAAGCTTCTTTAAAGAAATAATAAATGAAAAATTCCCAAGTCTTAGGAGAGATATGGACATCCGGTACATGAGCTCAAAAGTTCCCAAACAGGTGCAACTCAAAGAGAACTTCAAAAGACACATTATAATTAAGTTATTCAAGTCAAATACTAACAGACTATTTTAAAAACATTAAGAGAAAAGTAACTCATCACATACAACAAAATTTCCATAAAGCTATCAGCAAATTTCTCAGTAGAAACCTGCAGTGCAGGAGAAAATGGGATGATGTATTCAAAGTGCTGAAAGAATAAAACCTTTTTTTCTTTTTGAGCTGGAGTCTTGCTCTGTCACCCAGGCTGGAGTGCAGTGGTGTGATCTCAGCTCACTGCAAGCTCTGAATCCTGGGTTCATGCCATTCTCAGCCTCCTGAGTAGCTACGCCTGGCTATTTTTTTTTGTATTTTTGGTAGAGAAGGAATAAACTTTTAACCAAGAATACTTTACCTGGGGCACCTGTGCTTCAGCAATAAAGGAGAGATGAAGACTTTCCCTGAGTGGGGAGGAGCCAAGATGGCCGAATAGGAACAGCTCCGGTCTACAGCTCCCAGCGCGAGCGATGCAGAAGACGGGTGATTTCTGCATTTCCATCTGAGGTACCGTGTTCATCTCACTAGGGAGTGCCAGACAGTGGGCGCAGGTCAGTGGGTGAGTGCACCGTGCGCCAGCCGAAGCAGGGGCGAGGCATTGCCTCACTCGGGAAGTGCAAGGGGTCAGGGAGTTCCCTTTCCAGGGGTGACAGACGGCACCTGGAAAGTCGGGCCACTCCCACCCGAATACTATGTTTTTCCGACGGGCTTAGGAAACGGTGCCCCAGGAGAGTATAGCCCGCACCTGGCTCAGAGGGTCCTACGCCCACGGAGTCTCGCTGATTGCTAGCACAGCAGAGACCAAACAGCAAGTCGGCAGCGAGGCTGGGGGAGGGGCGCCCGCCATTGCCCAGGCTCGCTTAGGTAAACAAAGCAGCCTGGAAGCTTGAACTGGGTGGAGCCCACCACAGCTCAAGGAGGCCTGCCTGCCTCTGTAGGCTCCACCTCTGGGGGCAGGGCACAGACAAACAAAAAGACAGCAGTAACCTCTGCAGACTTAAATGTCCCTGTCTGACAGCTTTGAGGAGAGCAGTGGTTCCCCCAGCACGCAGCTGGAGATCTGAGAACGGGCTGACTGCCTCCTCAAGTGGGTCCCTGACCCCTGACCCCCGAGCAGCCTAACTGGGACGCACCCCCCAGCAGGGGCAGACTGACACCTCACACGGCCGGCCAGGTACTCCAACAGACCTGCAGCTGAGGGTCCTGTCTGTTAGAAGGAAAACTAGCAGAAAGGACATCCACACCAAAAACCCATCTGTACATCACCATCATCAAAGACCAAAAGTAGATAAAACCACAAAGATGGGGAAAAAACAGAGCAGAAAAACTGGAAACTCTAAAATGCAGAGCACCTCTCCTCCTCCAAAGGAACGCAGTTCCTCACCAGCAACGGAACAAAGCTGGACGGAGAATGACTTTGACGAGCTGAGAGAAGAAGGCTTCAGACGATCAAATTACTCCGAGCTACGGGAGGATATTCAAACCAAAGGCAAAGAAGTTGAAAACTTTGAAAAAAATTTAGAAGAATGTATAACTAGAATAACCAATACAGAGAAGTGCTTAAAGGAGCTGATGGAGCTGAAAACCAAGGCTCGAGAACTACGTGAAGAATGCAGAAGCCTCAGGAGCCGATGCGATCAAATGGAAGAAAGGGTATCAGCCCTGGAAGATGAAATGAATGAAATGAAGCGAGAAGGGAAGTTTAGAGAAAAAAGAATAAAAAGAAATGAGCAAAGCCTCCAAGAAATGTGGGACTATGTGAAAAGACCAAATCTACGTCTGATTGGTGTACCTGAAAGTGACGGGGAGAATGGAAACAAGTTGGAAAACATTCTGCAGGATATTATCCAGGAGAACTTCCCCAATCTAGCAAGACAGGCCAACATTCAGATTCAGGAAATACAGAGAACGCCACAGAGATACTCCTCGAGAAGAGCAACTCCAAGACACATAATTGTCAGATTCACCAAAGTTGAAATGAAGGAAAAAATGTTAAGGGCAGCCAGAGAGAAAGGTCGGGTTACCATCAAAGGGAAGCCCATCAGACTAACAGTGGATCTCTCGGCAGAAACCCTACAAGCCAGAAGAGAGTGGGGGCCAATATTCAACATTCTTAAAGAAAAGAATTTTCAACCCAGAATTTCATATCCTGCCAAACTAAGCTTCATAAGTGAAGGAGAAATAAAATACTTTACAGACAAGCAAATGCTAAGAGATTTTGTCACCACCAGGCCTGCCCTAAAAGAGCTCCTGAAGGAAGCGCTAAACATGGAAAGGCACAACCGGTACCAGCCACTGCAAAATCATACCGAATTGTAAAGACCATCGAGACTAGGAAGGGACTGCATCAACTAACGAGCAAAATAACCAGCTAACGTCATAATGACAGGATCAGATTCACACATAACAATATTAACTTTAAATGTAAATGGACTAAATGCTCCAATTAAAAGACACAGACTGGCAAATTGGATAAAGACTCAAGACCCATCAGTGTGCTGTATTCAGGAAACCCATCTCACGTGCAGAGACACACATAGGCTCAAAATAAAAGGATGGAGGAAGATCTACCAAGCAAATGGAAAACAAAAAAAGGCAGGGGTTGCAATCCTAGTCTCTGATAAAACAGACTTTAAACCAACAAAGATCAAAAGAGACAAAGAAGGCCATTACATAATGGTAAAGGGATTAATTCAACAAGAAGAGCTAACTATCCTAAATATATATGCACCCAATACAGGAGCACCCAGATTCATAAAGCAAGTCCTGAGTGACCTACAAAGAGACTTAGAATCCCAAACATTCATAATGGGAGACTTTAACACCCCACTGTCAACATTAGACAGATCAACGAGACAGAAAATCAACAAGGATACCCAGGAATTGAACTCAGCTCTGCACCAAGCAGACCTAATAGACATCTACAGAACTCTCCACCCCAAATCAACAGAATATACATTTTTTTCAGCACCACACCACACCTATTCCAAAATTGACCATATACTTGGAAGTAAAGCTCTCCTCAATAAATGTAAAAGAACAGAAATTATAACAAACTATCTCTCAGATCACAGTGCAATCAAGCTAGAACTCAGGATTAAGAATCTCACTCAAAACCGCTCAACTACGTGGAAACTGAACAACCTGCTCCTGAATGACTACTGGGTACATAACAAAATGAAGGCAGAAATAAAGATGTTCTTTGAAACCAACGAGAACCAAGACACAACATACCAGAATCTCTGGGATGCATTCAAAGCAGTGTGTAGAGGGAAATTTATAGCACTAAATGCCCACAAGAGAAAGCAGGAAAGATCCAAAATTGACACCCTAACATCACAATTAAAAGAACTAGAAAAGCAAGAGCAAACACATTCAAAAGCTAGCAGAAGGCAAGAAATAACTAAAATCAGAGCAGAACTGAAGGAAATAGAGACACAAAAAACCCTTCAAAAAATAAATGAATCCAGGAGCTGGTTTTTTGAGAGGATCAACAAAATTGATAGACCACTAGCAAGATTAATAAAGAAAAAAAGAGAGAAGAATCAAATAGATGCAATAAAAAATGATAAAGGGGATATCACCACTGATCCCACAGAAATACAAACTACCATCAGAGAATATTACAAACACCTCTACGCAAATAAACTAGAAAATCTAGAAGAAATGGATAAATTCCTCAACACATACACCCTCCCAAGACTAAACCAGGAAGAAATTGAATCTCTGAATAGACCAATAACAGGATCTGAAATTGTGGCAATAATCAATAGCTTACCAACCAAAAAAAGTCCAGGACCAGATGGGTTCACAGCCGAATTCTACCAGAGGTACAAGGAGGAGCTGGTACCATTCCTTCTGAAACTATTCCAATCAATAGAAAAAGAGGGAATCCTCCCTAACTCATTTTATGAGGCCAGCATCATCCTGATACCAAAGCCTGGCAGAGACACAACAAAAAAAGAGAATTTTAGACCAATATCCTTGATGAACATTGATGCAAAAATCCTCAATAAAATACTGGCAAACAGAATCCAGCAGCACATCAAAAAGCTTATCCACCATGATCAAGTGGGCTTCATCCCTGGGATGCAAGGCTGGTTCAATATACGCAAATCAATAAATGTAATCCAGCATATAAACAGAACCAAAGTCAAAAACCACATGATTATCTCAATAGATGCAGAAAAGGCCTTTGACAAAATTCAACAACCCTTCATGCTAAAAACTCTCAATAAATTAGGTATTGATGGGACGTATCTCAAAATAATAAGAGCTATTTATGACAAACCCACAGCCAATATCATACTGAATGGGCAAAAACTGGAAGCATTCCCTTTGAAAACTGGCACAAGACAGGGATGCCCTCTCTCACCACTTCTATTCAACATAGTGTTGGAAGTTCTGGCCAGGGCAATTAGGCAAGAGAAGGAAATCAAGGGTATTCAATTAGGAAAAGAGGAAGTCAAATTGTCCCTGTTTGCAGATGACATGATAGTATATCTAGAAAACCCCATTGTCTCAGCCCAAAATCTCCTTAAGCTGATAAGCAACTTCAGCAAAGTCTCAGGATACAAAATCAATGTACAAAAATCACAAGCATTCTTATACATCAATAACAGACAAACAGAGAGCCAAATCATGAGTGAACTCCCATTCACAATTGCTTCAAAGAGAATAAAATACCTAGGAATCCAACTTACAAGGGATGTGAAGGACCTCTTCAAGGAGAACTACAAACCACTGCTCAAGGAAATAAAAGAGGATACAAACAAATGGAAGAACATTCCATGCTCATGGGTAGGAAGAATCAATATCATGAAAATGGCCATCCTTCCCAAGGTAATTTACAGATTCAATGCCATCCCCATCAAGTTACCAATGACTTTCTTCACAGAATTGGAAAAAACTACTTTAAAGTTCATATGGAACCAAAAAAGAGCCCGCATCGCCAAGTCAATCCTAAGCCAAAAGAACAAAGCTGGAGGCATCACGCTACCTGACTTCAAACTATACTACAAGGCTACAGTAACCAAAACAGCATGGTACTGGTACCAAAACAGAGATATAGATCAATGGAACAGAACAGAGCCCTCAGAAATAACGCCACATATCTACAACTATCTGATCTTTGACAAACCTGACAAAAACAAGCAATGGGGAAAGGATTCCCTATTTAATAAATGGTGCTGGGAAAACTGGCTAGCCATATGTAGAAAGCTGAAACTGGATCCCTTCCTTACACCTTATACAAAAATTAATTCAAGATGGATTAAAGACTTAAATGTTAGACCTAAAACCATAAAAACCCTAGAAGAAAACCTAGGCAATACCATTCAGGACATAGGCATGGGCAAGGACTTCATGTCTAAAACTCCAAAAGCAATGGCAACAAAAGCCAAAATTGACAAATGGGATCTAATTAAACTAAAGAGCTTCTGCACAGCAAAGGAAACTACCATCAGAGTGAACAGGCAACCTACAAAATGGGAGAAAATTTTCGCAACCTACTCATCTGACAAAGGGCTAGTATCAAGAATCTACAATGAACTCCAACAAATTTACAAGAAAAAAACAAACAACCCCATCAAAAAGTGGGCAAAGGACATGAACAGACACTTCTCAAAAGAAGACATTTATGCAGCCAAAAAACACATGAAAAAATGCTCACCATCACTGGCCATCAGAGAAATGCAAATCAAAACCACAATGAGATACCATCTCACAGCAGTTAGAATGGCAATCATTAAAAAGTCAGGAAACAACAGGTGCTGGAGAGGACGTGGAGAAATAGGAACACTTTTACACTGTTGGTGGGACTGTAAACTAGTTCAACCCTTGTGGAAGTCAGTGTGGTGATTCCTCAGGGATCTAGAACTAGAAATTCCATTTGACCCAGCCATCCCATTACTGGGTATATACCCAAAGGACTATAAATCATGCTGCTATAAAGACACATGCACACGTATGTTTATTGCGGCATTATTCACAATAGCAAAGACTTGGAACCAACCCAAATGTCCAACAATGATAGACTGGATTAAGAAAATGTGGCACATATACACCATGGAATACTATGCAGCCATAAAAAATGATGAGTTCACGTCCTTTGTAGGGACATGGATGAAATTGGAAATCATCATTCTCAGTAAACTATCGCAAGAACAAAAAACCAAACACCGCATATTCTCACTCATAGGTGGGAATTGAACAATGAGAACACATGGACACAGGAAGGGGAACATCACACTTCGGGGACTGTTGTGGGGTGGGGGGAGGGGGGAGGGATAGCATTGGGAGATATACCTAATGCTAGATGACGAGTTGGTGGGTGCAGCGCACCAGCATGGCACATGTATACATATGTAACTTACCTGCATGTTGCGCACATGTACCATAGAGCCTAAAGTATAATAATAATAATAATAATAATAATAAAAAAAGAAAAAAAAAAAAAAAAAAAAGACTTTCCCTGAAAAGTAAAACCTGAAGGAGTTTATCACCACTAGACCTGCCTTGCAAAAAAATGCTAAAGGAAGTTCTTTAAGCTGAAACAAAAGGACAGTAATTTGTAACAAAATATATACAATTGATTGGTAAAAGTAAGTATATACCTAAATTCAGAATACTTGAATACTGGAGTGGTGATGTGTAATCACCTTTAAATTTAGTATAAGGGTTAAAAAAAGTATTAAAAATAGCCTTAGCTACAGTATTTTGTTAATGGAAACATAATATAAAAAAGTAAGTTATGACATCAAAAATAGAAAATGTGGGGAAAGGGGAGTGAAAGATTCCTATGCAATTAAAGTTAAGGTGTTAGTTTATAGTAGACTGCTATAACAATATGATGCTTTCCAAAAGCCTCACGGTAACCAATAAGCAAAAACTTATGGTAGATACACAAGAGATAAAGAAAAAGGAATTAAAGCATACCACTAAAACAATGTTTAAATAACAAAGGGAGACAAGAGAGGAAAAAGAAAGAAAATTGGTACAAAACAGTCAGGGAACAATTAAGAAAATGGCAATAGTGGATCTTTATCAAGAATTACTTTAAATGTAAATGGGTTAGAATGTCCAATCAGAAGACATAGAGTAGCTGAATGGATAAATAAAACAAGACCTAACTCTATGTTGCCAATAAGAGACTTACTTTATCTTCAAGGACTCACATAGGTTGAATGTGAAGGAATGGAAAAAGATATTCCATACAAACGAAAACCAAAAAAGAGCTATACTTACAGGAGACAAAATAGACTTTAAGTAAAAAACTGTAACAAGAGACAAAAAGGGTCATTATATAATGATAAATGAGGTCAGTTCATCAAGATGATATAATAACTGTAAATACACATACACTCAATATCAAAGCCCATAAATATATAAAGCAAATATTAATAGATCTGAAGAGAGAAATAGCAATACAGTCATAATCAGAGACTTCAGTATCCCACTTTTAAAAATGGACAGATCATTTAGATAGAAAATCAGCATGTAAACTTTGTACTTGAACAAGATTTTAAACCTAATGTACCTAAAAGACATATACAGAATATCCATCAACCAGCATCAGAATACTCATCCTTCTCAAGAGTACACAAAGAATTCTCCAGGGCATATCATGTGTTAGGCCACAAAACAAGTCTTAATGACTTAAAAAAGACTGAAATCAATCACATAAAGTATCTTTTCTGACCACAATGGTATAAAACTAGAAATTCATTACAGAGGAAAAACTGGAAAATTCACAAATATGGAGAAATTAAAGTACATAGTCCTGAACAACTGAGTAAAAAAAAAATAAAAGAGAAACAAAAAACATCTTGAGACAATCAAAAATGGAGACACAAAATACCAGAACCAATGGAATGTAGCAAAATAGTTCTTAGAGGGAATTTTGTAGTAATAAATGCCTACATTAAGAAAAAAAAATAAAAGATCTCAAATGAGGACCTTAACTATACACTTCAAGGAACTAGAGAAAGAAGAACAAACTGAGACCAGAGTTAGCAGAAGAAGAAAAT
Source organism: Pongo pygmaeus (assembly GCF_028885625.2). Classification (NCBI taxonomy): domain Eukaryota; kingdom Metazoa; phylum Chordata; class Mammalia; order Primates; family Hominidae; genus Pongo; species Pongo pygmaeus. The sequence continues at coordinate 49,743,264 of NC_072378.2, forward strand.
GACCAAGATCTGAGAAGAACCAAATGAGAGACATGAGAAATAATAGAAAAGTCAATAAAACTAAGAGTTGCTTTTTGAAGAAATAAAAAAATTGACAAGCTTTTAGGTAGTCTAAGAAATAAAGAAGAAATAGGGCTCAAATAAATAAAATCAGAAATGAAAGAGGAGACATTACAACTGATACCACAGAAATACAAAGGATTATAAAAGGCTACTATAAGCAATATATTCCAATAAGTTGGATAAACTAGAATAAATGGATAAATTTCTAGAAATGTACAACCTACCAAGATTGAATCAGAAATAGAAAATCTAAACTGAAAAATCTAAACCAAAAAAAGTAAAGAGATTGAATCAATAATATAAAGTCTCTCATCAAATAAATGTCAAGGATCCGATTTTTAAAATAACTAAAACCAATCTTTCTCAAACGTTTCCAAAAAAATGAAGGAGAAGAAATACTTCTAAACTTATTTTACAAGGCGAGGGTTACCCTGATAACAAAGCCAGACTATGACACTACAGAAATGAAAATTACAGGCCAATATCCTTGACAAACATAGATGCAAAAATCTTCAACAAAATATAACTGACCCTCATATTTATGGGTTCTGCATTCATGGATTCAATCATAGATTGAAAATATTTGGGGAAAAAAGAATGAATGCATTAGTACTGAATGTGTACAGCTTTTTTTCTTGTCATTTTCTCCTAAGCAATACAGAATAACAACTATTTACATAGTCATTGCATTGCTTGAGATATTTTGAATAATCTAGAGATTATTTAAAGCATACAAAACAAAACATACAGGTCATATGCACATACTATGTCATTTTATATAGAGACTTGAGCACTCATGGATTTGGGTTTTGACAGGAGATCCTGGAACCAATCCCCCATGGATACCAAGGGACAACTGTACTAGCAAGCCAAAGTCAACAGTACAAAATGCAAATCTTTTTGTGATAATAAAAAAACTCTCAACAAACTAGATGATATAGAAGGAATGTACCTCACCACAATAAAGGCCATATATGAGAAGCCCACAGCTAACATAATCAGTGGTGAAAAGTTAAAAACTTTTCCTCTAAGACCAAGAACAGATCAAAAATACCAACTCTTGCCACTTCTATTTGGCATGGCCCTGGAAGTTTCAGCCAGATTAATTAGGCAAGAAAAGTTAAATAGAAGGCATTCAGTTTGGAAAGGAAGAAGTTGTCTCTGTTAATGGATGGCATGATCATATATACAGAAAATCCTTAAGTTTCAACCAAAAAAAAACCTGTTAGAACCAATAAACAAATACAGTAAAGTTGCAGCATACATAATCAACATGCAAATATCATAGCATTTCTATCTGCTAACAGTGAACTAACCAAAATCATCAAAAAACTCTCATTTACAATAACTACAAAAAAATGAAATTCTTAGAAATAAATTTAACCAAGGAGGTGAAACTAAAAACTATATACTGACAACTATAAAACACTTAGGAAAGAAGTTGAAGAAGACACAAATAAATGAAAAGATACCCCAGGTTCATGGAGCGGGAGAATTAATATTATTAAAATCAATAATTTTATAATAAATCAATTATTAATTAGTTAATTAATAATATAAATTATAATTAATTATACTATACAAAAAATCTACAGATTTAATGCAATCCTTATCAAAATTCTAAAAAATTTTTCACAGAAATGGAAAAAAGTTTGAAAATTTGTAGAGAGCCGCAAGACTCCAAATAGCCAAAGCAATGCTCAGAAAAAAGAACACAGCTGAAGGCATCACACTGTGTCCAGAATTGGTCCTTCTTGTGTGTCCTTGGTCTCGCTGACTTCAAGAATGAAGCCGCAGAGCCTCGTGGTGAGTGTTACAGCTCTTAAAGACAGTGTGTCCAGAGTTTGTTCCTTCAGATGTTCAGATGTGTCTGGAATTTCTTCCTTGCCATGGGTTTGTGGTCTCGCTGACTTCTGGAGTGAAGCCGCAGACCTTTGTAGTGAGTGTTATAGCCCTTAAACATGGTGCATCTGGAGTTGTTTTTTCCTCCTGGTGGGTTTGTGGTCTCGCTGACTTCAGAAATGAAGCCGCAGACCCTCGCGGTGAGTGTTACAGCTCATAAAGGTAGTGCAGACCCAAAGAGTGAGGAGCAGCAAGATTTATTGTGAAGAGTGAAAGAATAAAGCTTCCACAGTGTGGAAGTGGACCTGAGTGGATTGCCGCTGCTGCCGCAGGTGGCCAGCTTTTATTCCCTTATTTGGCTCCGCCCACATCCTGCTGATTGGTCCATTTTACAGAGTGCTGATTGGTGTGTTTACAATCCTTTAGCTAGACACAGAGTGCTGATTGGTGCATTTTTACAGAGTGCTGACTGGCGCACTTAGAATATTTTAGCTAGACACAGGGCGCTGATTGGTGCGTTTACAATCCTCTAGCTAGAGAGAAAAGTTCTCCAAGTCCCCACTCGACCCAGGAAGTCCAGCTGGCTTCACATCTCAACATTACCTGTCTTCAGAATATACAACAAAGCTATAGTAATCAAGACAGCATGGTACTGGCATAAAAACAGACAATAGATCAGCATTACAGAATAGAGTGTCCAGAAATAAATCCACACATTTAAAGTCAATTGATTTTCAATAAAGAGGACAAAAACACGCAATGGAGAAATGACAGTCTCTTCTTGGTCTTGGGAAAACTGGATATCCATATGCAGAAAAAAGAAATTATACTGTCATCTCACATCACATATGAAAATCAACTCAAAGTGCAAAAGGACTCGAACATAAGACTTGAAACTGTAAAATTACTAGAAGAAAATATAAGAGAAATGCTTCATGACATTGGTGTAGGTTATGATTTTTTTGGCTATAACTCCAAAAGCACAGACAACAAAAGCAAAAAATAGATAAATGGAATTATATCAAACCAAAACACCTTTTCACAGCCAGTGAAACAATCAACAGAGTGAAGAGAGATAACCTATGTAATGGGAGACTGTATTTTCAAGCCATAAATCTGATAAGGATTAACATCCAAAATATACAAAGAACTCAAACAACTCAATAGCAAGAAAACAAATAACCAGATTTAAATATGAACCAAGGACCTAGATACATATTCCTCAAAAGGAAAGATACAATGGCCAACAAGTATATAAATAATTTTTTCAAAATCACTAATCATCAAGGAAATGCAAATTAAAACCACAATGAGATATCACCTTATACCTGTTAGAATGGCTATGAGCAACAACAACATAAAAACCAAAAGTAAGTGTTGGCAAGAATGTGGAGAAAAGGGGAACTTTTGCACACTACTGTGAGAATTAGTGCAGCCATTATGGAAAACAGTATGAAGATTTCTCAAGAAGTTAAAAATAGAACTACTATATAATCCAGCAATTCTACTACTGGGTATGTATCCAAAGAAAATAAAATTAGTAGATATCTGCACTCCCATGTTCATAGTAGCATTATTCACAACAGCCTAGACATGGAATCAACTTAAGTGTCCATCAATGGATGAATGGATAAAGGAAATGTGATGTATATATACTCAATGGATACTATTCAGCCTTTAAAAAGAAGGAAATCCTGCCATTTGCAACAACATGAATAGATCCACAGGACATTATGTTAAGTGAAATAAGCCAGGCACAGAAAAACAAACACTGCATGATCTTACATGTAGAGTCTAAAAGTCAAATTCATAGAGGCAGAGAATAGAATAGTGGATACTAGAGTCTGGGATTAGGAGTAGGAAATAGGGAGATGTTGGCTAAAGGATACAAAATCTATTATAAAGGAGTATAAGTTCCAGAAATCTATTGTACAACGTGGTGATTATAGTTAATAATATTTGTATCCTAGAAAATTGCTGAGAGAGTAGATTTGAAGTACTCTTACTACAAATAAATATGAGATAGTTATATGCATATATAGTTAATACATATGTTAATTGGCTTGATTTAGCCATTCCAAATATATATACATTTCAAAACATCATGTTGTATGCCATAAAAACATACAATTTTTAGTTGTCAATTAAAAATAAATAAGAAGGAAAAAGAACTGCATTGTCTTCAAGTACTTTCAATAACCAAATCTGATATAAAAAATATTGCCTACTATGTGTTACCAAGGGACCTGCTTTGATAAATAAATGTGACATTATAGTCACAAAAATTGGGAATTCAAACTATGGAAGTAGATAGGCTCATCCAACGTATATAGATAAAAATAACAAAGGAAAAATTTAAGGCAGAACTCTAATTTTAAGCCTGAATATATGGACAAATAGTTGATTACCTCTAAATTTATATTTCTAGGCTTAACTATTTCCTCTGCTGCAACTGAAAACATTCATCTGGATTTCTGCAGGTGCATCAACTAAACTATTTCCCAAATTTAATTAATTATCTTACATGCCAAATAACTCCTCTTTCTCTGTGCCCTATTTCAGTGGTCGAAACCTCTATAGACAACCTTACCTAGGCTCCCTTGCCTCCCGACTTCCTGTTGGGCTCAACCAATAGGAGTCTCTAAGAGGAAATCAAAATATGAGAAGAGAGAGGCTGAGTGTTTACTGACCTGCATCCCATTCTACTCAGAGTTTAATTCTGGCAGTGCTGCTGCAACTTTAGCTCCTTCCTGTCTAGCAATTGTAACTCCTTTCTTGCTGATAGTGTCTGGTTGCCTCACCTATGTCTTACTGGTTTCCTTCACCCTGGACGCACTTTTGTACGTAGCTTTTATTAAATTATTTCTAAGTAAACCGTTTTTAGGATGCCATCTGTTTCCTGCTGGGTCCTGACTGATACATCATCCATAAATTCCAGATGTACATCTTAGACAAATGCAAAGGTAGTCATGAGCATTTAATAAATAGAAGCTAGCAGGCAATCTTAAAAAATAAAAACATAGTATTATTGAAAACAGGAAATTTTTCTAACTGACGGACATAAGTAATTTAGAAATTATCCTTGAATAAGCAAGTTCTCAGTGGCAAACTGTCATTTATATTCTCTTGATTTTTCCATACAAGCTTCAATAGAATAATGTTACCTAGTATCTTTTATGTGGTCTGTTTAAGTAAAAGATAAAATAGTAAAACAGTCTCCTGATGTTCACAGTATTCTCATTTCATCTCTAAAAAATGTGCATCTTTGAATAGCAATTGAGAACACCAAGGTTATCTTCCATGGAGTTTTATTTCTTTTAGACAACTATCTCAATTTTTTATTCTTTATGTTGTTCATTTCTCTTTCTCAGTGAGAAACCTCCAGTGCCATTTCTTTTTGAGAAATAATTTATTTCTAGTCTGCTGTCAGGACCCTTATCAACTCTTGAGTGAAATCCATGCCTCCCATAAATCAACTTGATTTAAAATTCCCCTCTGTTTGCTTTCCTTTCTCTTTGCTTCTTTTCTCATTCTTTTTCTTATCTTCCTTTTTCCACTGTCTTATCTCCTTTTGACTATTCATGGAACAAGTACTTAAACTGGCCGTAAACCTATGTGTTAAGGATAATTTTTCCAAGCAGAATTATATTAGCCATTCAGTGTGATATCCCTAAAGTTCTAACAAGGCAGCACCTCAAAGTCTTGTTCACTAGCTCTATCAGTAGAAACATGATAGGTCAACTATGTAAAATCCTCAAGACTTCAGAGTGGCTTATTCCTATTCCTTTGGGAGGTGGAGATAATCGGAGCAGTTTTTGGAGACATAGGTAGATTGGCTCTGATTACCACCTGCCTGTAGGAAAATGGTAAAAAATCAGAATTGGACTGGCCTACTGCACTGACAACTAGTCCATAAAAACAGAAGAAATCTGGAGAAAGGCTACGAACACTTAGAGAGCTCTTTTATCTTCCCACTAAGGAGAAAGAATTTTTCTGTTATTGGGCAGTATCCATTTTAAATGCACACGTCTGAAAATCTAACATCAAACAGATAAGCATTCTACAAAAACTCACAATTCTTCTGTCAATTAAATATTGCAAAAGGACAGAATTGATCATTTTTATTGCCTAGGAATTTAACAGTAATGCAATATATGAGCCAATGAATTTTTTTTATTTTTTTATTATTATTATTATACTTTAAGTTTTAGGGTACATGTGCACAATGTGCAGGTTAGTTACATATGTATACTTGAGTGCTTTAGTTGAAGCCTTTACTGACATGGTTACGCCCTTAGATCCACAGAAGAAATACACACCAGAGGATACCATCATACATTCCAGACTATTTGTAACAAAACCCTTTGCTGGTACCTACAGCTTTAATCATTAATTCTGTTAAAAGTGATTTTTACTTCTAAGTTATTTCTAATTCCAAGATTTCAAAAGGCATTAGTATCAATGAGCAAGAGTCATATTAGTTGCATTTAATAATGGTCTCATATTGTTTCCTTTTTTTTTGAAGGATAATTTGTGATTTTCTCACCTAAACAAATTCATCTGTCTTATGTCTTCCTCATTTCCACTGCAACTTTGGAAATTATGACTGTAATGACATGAAACTTGTTAACAGTAATTTGAGGTTCTGGATACCCAGTACAGAAATCAATAGAAACAAAGTCTTCATTTCACCCTGCAAAAGCCCTCCTACCCCGGGCAGAGACTCAAGATGGAGCAGCCAGTCTCCTGGGTTGATGCTAAAATCTTCCACTGTTGCTGGGGAGGCGGACATCCTCTCCCTGCATCTCAGTACCCTAAGGTCTGTTGCTCTGTAATAGCTCCACCATGATGTGGACTGACATTGGCATGGTTTTTGTTTATGTAATGACTTTTCCAAGACATTCATGTGATTTCTTCAAAAAGTTTGCCCATGTGCCATTTTTCTTTCCTTATCACCTACTTTATTCTAGCTGAGTGGTCTTGACAGTATAATGGGTTTTGTCACAAGTCCAAAAAATGACCTCTTAGTTTCTTAAATGATAAATGTGCAATTCTTTTTATTGACTCTTCCAGTGTCCAGGCAAATAGGAGCTGCGGACATATCTACAAGGGCTGGACCAAAGATCAAAGCACAGTGGCTCTTTCAAGAGTGCTGTTTTTACTTCCAATCAAGGAGTCATTCTGGATAGAAGTCTTCCTTATCCCATAGCCTCTGGTGATGATTAGCTAAGATAAAAATAAAACACTTAGCTCTTAACATATGGTAAATCTATAATAAATATTATTATCATTCCACATGTATAATTTACTCATTATGAATAGCTTGTTGTAAAGATAAGAATATTGGATTTAAATCAAGATTTTAACTCTGCTACCTATGAAATAATATACAAACCACTTAACCTCGCTTTTTTCCACCCTGACTCTAATCAAGCTTCACCTACAGAAACATTTTAATAGTTTCTCCTGACACCACAGTAAAAGTCCAGATTCCTATGTATGGTGTATAAGACCCTTAACAAAATGAGCCCTGATTTTCCATTTGTATACCCCTGTGACATATTACCACCAACCCATCATGCACTCTAAAATGCAAACTCCATGCTGTTTCATATCTATGACCCTCATGACATCCCCCACTTAAAATGCCCTTTTACTTTCCTTTTCAAAATAAAACCTTAGTCACTAAGAACCAGTTGAAATATTCCATGACACTCTATTAGAATCCCCTAGTCAGTTAGTACCTCTAATATGCTCAAATATAATTGTAGGACATTTATATTTTAGTAACTATGTTGCTCTGGGCATGTTTATTTACCATTTATATCCCTACCAAAGTTAAAGTTTTCACTTCAGGGCAGAGATTTTATCTTGCCATTTTTATAACCTCAGCAACTGGTACTTTTTATAGCATAAAATCGTCCTAAACATTGGTAGGAGAAAAAAAGTGAGTAAATAAAATGCATTGTTCCAGGCCTCAAAACTCTCATTTGCAAAATTAGGAAGTTATAGCTATGATCATTTAGGTACACTCTATGATGTCACTTTCTTAATAGTTTTGTTTTAAAAGAGAAATGTTTCAATTTGATTATAATCCATACTTTATTCAACCTAAATAGATTACTAACACACTATATTAATTTTATTACATTCACAATGTTATTGCTGCAGAACAAACAATATTGAGAACATTTTTAATAAAGGTGTTGATTTAAATAATATGACCCAGAGACCTTCCACTTCAAAGTGGGATGAAGTAGTTTGTAGCAAACTAACACTCTTGCAAAGAGTGTTAATTGTACCTGCAAATAAATCCAAGTACATTTTAAGAAGTCCTTAATTTCAAGGCACCATTGAGCAACAGAAGCAGTGAGTAATGGAGGATCTAAAATTATAGAAAAGAAAAGCTTTAAAGAAATTATCTTAGGAATAGTTACCTTTTCCCTGTGGGCAGGTATTTGCCAGTTCTGAAAATGGGCTGGAATCTGAGATTCAAACTTTGCTAGGAATAGAACTGTGTGTAGGGGACATAAAACCCAACAAAGCTTTGGTGATTATGTGGAGCCAGAGTGACTTAATTGCAGAATTGACAGATCTGAAGACATGACAGGCTTCTTGAGAAATCCGGTGAATGTTTAAACTATGCAGAACAAGAATTAAAGAATTGAGCCTGAACACCTCTGAAAAGCAGAATGGAAGCTTCTACAATTCCGCAGGACTAAAACAAGACTTTCCAGGGAAATGAGCCCTAGTTACCATACCACATTATCAGTTGGATCCTGTGGAGGGCTATGCTCTGAGAGCATAGAATGAAACAAACATAGATGGAGTCTTACTATAACCACAATCCTACTTTAATTCAAGCCAGCCCCTGATTGAATTAAGGTGGTCAACCTCCCTTCTTTCTGTCAGAAGGATAGTGAATCCTCCCTGGTAGAAGATACCATCTAGATTCACTACAGTATTTTATGCTTGTTGTTCAGCATTCAATCAAAAATTACCACCCAGGCAAAGAGCATGAATAGACATTTCTCAAAAGAAGGTATACAAATGGCCAAAAAAAATGAAAAAATGCTCCATATAACTAATTATCAGGGGAATGCAAATCAAAACCACAATGTGATACCACCTTACTCTTGCAAGAATGACCATAATTAGAAAATCAAAAAAATAATAGATGTTGGCATGCATGTGGTAAAAATGCAACACTTTTACACTGCTGGTGGGAATGTAAATCAGTACAACCACTATGGAAAGCAGTATGAATATTCCTTAAAGAAGTAAAAGTAGATCAACCGTTCAAAGTAGCACGTCCACTACTGGGTATCTACCCAAAAAGAAAAGAGGTCATTCTATAAAAGACAGGCACACACACGTTTATAGCAGCACAACTTGCAATTGCAAAAATATGGAACAAACCTAAGTCTTCATCATACAACATGTAATTAAAGAAAATGTGGTATATACAACCTATAGAATACTACTCAGCCATAAAAATAAACAAAATAATGCCTTTTGCAGGAACTTAGATGAAACTAGAGGCCATTATTCTAAGTGAAGTAACTCAGGAATGGAAACCAAATATTGTATGTTCTCAGTTATAGGTGAGAGCTAAGCTATGAGGATGTGAAGTCGTAATAATGATATAATGGACTTTGGGAACTCAGGGGGAAATGGAGGGGGGGCAAGAGACAAAAGACTACATATTGGGTACAGTGTACTCTGCTCGGGTGCTCTGGGTACACGAAAACCTCAGAAATCACCACTAAGAACTTATTCGTCTAACCAAAAACCACCTATACCCCCAAAAGCTATTGAAATAAAAAATAAATAAATTTAGAAAAAATTACCACTCATGATTTAGAAAATACCAGATACACTATATATAAAAGTGATTCATGTATTGGCACTAGCAGTCAAGGACTTTAATTATGATTGGTAACGCCAAGAATATAGAGACAAATATACAGAAAATAGACAAAAAATGGACAATGTAAGAGAATTGAAATCTATAAGAAAAAAGAAGTAGATGTTCTAAAGCTGATTTTAAAAATATATTGATTTAACAAATCAATGGATGAGATTAATAGCACATTAGATATAAGAAAGATTGGTGTTACCAAAAATTAATAATTAATAAGTATTAAAATAAAAGACAGAAGTACAAAAATGAATAACACATAAAGTAATGTAAGCAATATGTGAAATAAAGAGAAAAGATCTAGCATACCTATAATTGGAGTTTCAGAATGAGAGGAAAAAGAGAATGAAGCAAACACAATATTTAAGATAAAATGGCCAAGAGTTTCCAAAAGCAGATGAAAGACACTGACACAGGGATTCAAGAAATTCAGCAAAACATAAGTTTAATACATAAATGTAATATGACTACAGAAAAAATAAAATTACATTTAAGATTTCTGTCTCCTCTCTTTCTCCCCACTTTCTCTATTTTCTTATGGTTTTCACCAGATTATTTTTATTTTTTATTTTAAAGTTACTCACATATTTTAATCCCACCAGACATTTTTCAATTTCAGTTTAAAGTTTGAAAGACTTTAAGAGTAAACAATCAAATGACCTTCAACATCCAATCAAATAGCTATTAACTAAAGCAATTACATTTTATGCCCAGTATTCTTTCAGAACACTTAGAAAGCTAAATTAATCAATATATAATAAGTGCTAACATTTTAATTCAAAACTTTTGGAGTAATCCAAGTTTATTAAGACAGTTTTGCAGCCCAGCTACTTATGATCTACAAGTTGGGGTAGGCTGCAGGGAAAAAGGAGAGGGGCTAAGAAACTGCACTCCACATTTGAAGTTGATAATTATGCTTACAGTTCTGAATATCTCTGTATTAGTTCATTTTCACACTGCTATAAAGAACTGAGACTGGATAATTTATTTAAAAAAAAAAAGAGAGAGGTTTAATTGACTCACAGTTCTGCATGGCTGGGGAGGCCTCAGGAAACTTACAATCATAGCAGAAGGCAAAGGGGAAGCAAGACACATCTTACATGATGGCAGGTGGGGCAGGGGCACAGGTGTCACACTTTCAAACCATCAAATCACGAGAGAACCCACTCACTATCATGAGAACAGCATGGGGGAAACCGCCCCCATGATCCAATCACCTCTCACCAGGTCCCTCCCTCAACACTTAGGGATTACAATTTGAGAAGAGATTTGGGTGGAGACACAAGGCCAAACCATATCACTCTCCTATGGGGACAATAACAGAGAGCCGAGGAAAATCTCAGTGCTGAAGGAAGTGAGATTACTTCATAACATACCCTGATTATGAGAGGTTATATTGCGTCAACTTCTTAACTTATACAGGTAACTGAGTGATGACACAAAGAAACGAATGCCATTGAAAGAAAGTTTTTAATACTCACCATTTCCCCTGGTAATGAGAGGCATAGCATGCCAAACAGGCTACCCAAAGTCTGTCATATGCATGGGTAGGAAAGCAGACAAACAGAGGAACTAGGACTATACCTGTATGACAATCGTGGTGTAAAGTAACTAGGTGGGAATGTTCCCTACTGGGAACTAAGAGGAAACAGGCAGGTCAGGGTTAGTGGTTGGGAGGATTGTAATACAACTTCTACATGTCCATGAAAGCTAACTTGCAGTAAAGATGTAAACAATATTGGTTGTTAGTTTGGCCCTGTGATCCAGCAGGCTTATGGAGAGGTTAGGAATAATAGATGTCAAATAGTCAACACAGAATCTGAAAATATGATTAATACAGGAGGAAATGGCTCAAATTCCAATGTTCATGATGCATGCTTTCTTACTTCTTCCTGATTTTGTCAGCTTCCTTGTGCATGCTATAAATAGAGAATAATGAGTTTGTCCTTAAAAGGAGAAAGGTTTCACAATATGTTTGTGGTGCTTTACTGATAAGGTCAGCCCTTTTTTTGTGTATGTATAGAACATTGTAGTTCTGGTATTAGTGACCTTCATTCATTAATTCACTTATAAAGTATTTATTAAAACCTACTATGTGTTAGACATTGTGCTAGATGCCAGCAATACAACAGGCTCATAACATCACTCATGCTTTCAAAAAACCTCCTATCTAGTGAGAATAGATATAGACATACAGGTGATTAGCTTATAGTTTGGTTAAGTGGCCAAATTTAGAAAAAGAAAAATTAACTTGTAGAGGCCTTTGTAAAAGTACTTTATGAGAATTGGTGGGGTTGGATCCACATTATTAAGGGCTAAATATTTGATGGTCATATAAAAGTAAAAAACTTAAAATGCAGATAGTTTTGGCTACACTCTCAATCGCACACTGTGTATTTGTTTCCACAATATTGTTGATCAGTTGTAATCTCTCCTAATAGTGGTCTTGTTCATGCTAGTTTGAAGTCTTTCAAAAAGCTTACATATAATGAGCCAATTATAACACAATATGAATCATAAAATATGTAAAATGAAAGTGCTACAGAAACACAAAAGACAGAACTATTGTATGACTATGTCTTTTGCTTAGGACTGTAAGAAATCATCCTATATTTTTTATGAGTTTTTTGCAAGTCTCTGCACTAGGAGGTGAACTGATAGATTTTATTTCATCTTTCATTCATTTTAACCAACTCACCTGGGTTGATATGTTTTGCAGTGCCTAGACCAGCTTGCTCTGCCTAATGAGCACGATTTTAGGTGGTCCTCACTGGTTATCAGAGGGACTTTCATTTTCAGCTCCAACATGTAAACAGTTTCAAAGTTGTCACTCCCATTATTACAATAAGAAAAAGGCTGAACAAACTTGAAATCAACAAATTTTCCCAGATGCATCAGAGAATTGAAGTAACAGGGCAAACCCCAGACTCTGGAGAGATTGGAGAATACAGAGATTCATAGCCAAATACAGAGAATCACAGCCAAGATCAATTTAACAGGAACAGAACTGTTAGGCCACAAACTGGTGTGAATACTTAAATAGTAATTTTGATGAATTGCTGGAGACTAGTGTGAGAGTGACAATTCCAAGGGTTTCAGTCCTAGAGCGACTCCCACATTTTCACAGGTTTTACCTAATGGAGTCTCACTCTGTAAAGATTTTTTTTTGAAATCCTCATATTTATGGCAAAGGAAAGAATAAAGTAAGCATTTTGAATAAAATCCCAGGGCATTTTCCATAAGAAAGTCCTACTCTCAGAAGGAGATCTTACCAGGTCCATATCTGAACTGGGAGAAGGTCAATTACCCAACTCCAGCTCTATTTAGCCTTCCTACCTCATCTAAGGGGTGGAAAGGAAGCTAAGAAATATTCCTGAAAGGCAACAGCCCAGGGATGGAGACACACAAAAAGACCGAGTCCCAATTATAGTATAATAGAACACTTACACACACACACACACACACCCCTTACCATCACATCAACAGGACTCCTGTATAATAATGACGAATACAACTAAAGGAACAGCAGATCCTAAATAAAGCTCAGATCCTTAATAAAAAGGAGTCTCTATGGAAACACAAAGACAACAGAGAATACAAAAACCAGGACTCTAGAGGAGTCTGACGCTCTGGCTCCTACAGCCACAGCAAATATTGAAAACAGCCTACCTTCTAGCCAGATAAACATAACTTCTTATGCCAAAGACCTATTTACCTCCGTTCTTATTACCTAATAATCATACTGGGCTTTCATAAAAAAATACAAGGCATGTTAAAAGGCAAAAAAAGCACAATCTGAAGAAACAAAGCAAGCATCAGAACCAAACTCAGATATGACACAGAATTATCAGATAAGGATGTCAAAATTACTTTGATTCTTATATTAAGATGTCTAATGGAAAACATAAAAATAGATATGCAAGAACAGACAAATAATGTAAGCAGAGAGATGGAAACTCCATGAAAAAAATGGAAAGAAAATTCTAGAGATCAAAAACCCTGTAACAGAAACAGAGAATGTCTTTGATATGCTCATTAAAAGACTGGACATGGCCAAGAAATGAATGAGAGAGCTTAACCTATTTCCCATTTAGGAAAAAAAAAGTGCAGCTTGCTGCCAGCACTCATTTAATTTCACATAAACACGATCTTTGAGGCTGGAGCAGATCTGAGTGATTTTCAATGTGAAAATAATGTATAAAAACTGTTTTTGGAGTTATTTCTAAACAGAATTTGTCTCTAATCCTAATATAACAGAAATGTATATGATGGTTACAGACAATTCTTGGGGCAAATGGAAACTGGGTTAAATATATGTCTATATAAACTTGCCATACTGGATATTATAATTGCATATCCCCAATCAGCAACACCAGTTCATGGGCCCAGACAAAGAACTTAAAAGAAATGAACTGGACACAGATTTAGTGGTGAGAGAAAAGAAGAAAAAGCAAAATTGGCAATTAAGGGTATAATAAGGTTAAAAATTCGGGAAATAATATAAGATTAAATCAAGTAGGGCCGAAATGGTATTTATATGAACAATTTGTAATAAAAGTTAAATGCACTAGGTAATTATACAAAATACTACTTCACTTCTTTGGAGAAATGAGCATAAGCTAATCTTTCTTAGATGATAATGTCAAGGCATTACACTTTAGACCATTGAAAAATATTCTGGATATATTATCTGTTGATGGCTAGGAAACATTTTTTAATTTATTTTAATTCTGTGACACGTTGTTTCTGGCAGAGGAAGGAATAAAGTAACCATTTCGAAAAAAATCCCAGAGCATTTTCCATAATGAAGTCCTACTCTCAGAAGGAAATCTTTACCAGATTCACATCTTCTCTCTCTCTCTCTCTTTCTCCTCCCCCTCTTTCATTCTTTCTCCCTCTCACTTCCCTTTTTTCCTTTTTGCCCTCTCTCTCCCATCTATTCCCTACCACCAAAGAAATCCGGGGTTTACCTTCATAAGACCATACCTCATTTTCTCCTCTTGTACTTTACATTTGTTGGGCTTTCAAATACTCAAAAGCCCTATTTTCTAGTTCTTCACAGTTAACAATAAAATCTTAATTATACATATAAAGACACTAAGAAACAAAGACACAAAAATAGCCTCTTTAAGATTATACAACTGTAAATAGAAAAGCTAGGACTCAAAGCTAGTAGTCTTCATATAAAATTCATGTAATTTTTATCTTACTACGTTGCATTTCATATCTGCAGGGTTCCTCCTGCCACTTTATCATCCTCAGTATCACATACTAAATGTAGATTTCAATATACATGACTAGTAGAAATGAATTCTTAGTTTTATGTTATGAAACTCCAATCAACCTGTATAGCATAGCTACCAAAGTCAAGCATTTCTTGCTATTTTGAAAAAGGTTATTTAAACTTTACTAAATACTAAGTTTAACTCAAAATCCTTCCTGTACACTAAGACAGCCTAGATGACTCCTCCTCAATATAAAGGACTGGGCATGTTTAACATCACTAGGACAATGCTATTTAGAGTTTAGAAGAAGCTAGCAGGACACTTTGACCTGGTGCCATCCACCTTCCAAACACACTCAACTATTTCATATAGACAGAAATATAGTTTTAACCCCTGAACTAGTGGCCACATCTTTTCTCTTCTGAGGCTGAATTGTGGATCCCTCACATCTTATTTGAAACACGTTTTTACCACCCTTTGTTATGCTCAATTCCTCACTTTCTCTATTAAACTATTTATTTCAGTTAAGTATATCGCAATTTATAGGCTATATTTTTCAGTTCATCTTGACCCGGGGTCCTGGAGAGTTTCCCTTATTCATTATTATTTTATAAAACACTCACTATATTCTATACCCTGCGCTCAGTGCTGTGTAGAAAATACAAACAAAGCTCAGCTCTTGCCCAGAGAGGTCAAAATCTGCTAGAGAAAATGGGCATATGCATAGATAATGCTAGTATTGGAATATAAATTTCCTAAGAGAAACAGAAGAAGAACTCAGAGTTTTTCCCCAAATGTTCTTATTTCCTTCACTTTAATATTTACTACCCTTGATGGTACCAAGCTTAATTTTACATGCAAACATGTTTGGCTATTTCAGCATCAGAAATTATTTCGTATAAAATGACCACAAATAAAAACCAAGTGACATTTTCAGTATTTCACTTCTTAACCAGAATAATCTTCACCCACATAAGGATATTACAGAGAGAAAGATGCCATATAAACATCACATTTAAGCTTCAGAAATAGTTTCAATTAAAGAAATGCTATTATCTCCTAAGCCCAGCCATTTAAATTCTATCAGAGAGTCTTGGCATTGTTTTGCTTAATAAACACAGTTTCTAAAATATGTGCAAATTAATTGAATGTATTTAGTTTATACATATGTTGCTGCAATAGAACTTCACAGTAATAAGTATAATTAACAAGAAAATAGCAGCAAGGCATAGAGAACCCTATAATTTCCAACCACTTGTTATTAGTACCCATAAGAAATACCTCAAAGTTCATTATCTCAAATTTTCATGAAACTAAGTGATTATAATTAAGAGCTCAACAGCTCCTCCATTTGTTTGTTAAACAGGGTCTCATGAGCCTCACTGAAAGAGGTATGATTTAAGAATATTTTATTGGAAAAAATATCAGGCTGAGCAGATTTTTATACCCAAAGTGTTCAGAAAACATACATACCATGTGCAAAAGATAAATAAAAAACTAAAAAGATAATGCTGTTTTGCTAATTTTAACTTCATTAACTATTAACTGCTACTAATATCTAAGATGTTCCTCCCTTTGAAAAACATGAGTATTTTCAAAAGAGGTCTGGACTCAGCAAAATTTGTGCATTGCATGTTATTTGAGTTAACACACAATGTTTATAAAACTGTTTGCAAAATTTACGAAATAAAAATTCAAGGCTGAAATTCAGCTATAAGACAATGGCCTTATTGGAGATTCATGACTAATACTTTGAAATGTATATGGTCTTTCCTCATAACTCATCTTAGGTTTTAAATGTGTTGTGTTTCTGAGGATTGCTCCTGGACTATTCCCATATTCAGTAGATGCCATTGCCTCCATATTGTGATTGCTGTTAAGCTAAAGACAAAACAGTCAAAGAAGGGACAGACCGGCAAGCAAAATATTCAGGAAGGTGCATGACTGGAAATCATGGATGAGAAGCAAAAAGGTAAAAATAACCTTTAATTATAAGTATATATACACACACAAACAAACATACATGCAACTGGTAAAATGAAAAACCAAGGCTCAAAGCCATAAACCTGAATCCAAAATTCATATGACAGTCTCCTCAAGGATGACTCCCAAAGATCTTTGCCATTTAGGATTTGTAATCTTGTTTCATCCCTGCTCATATTGTGGCAAAATTGGTCTTTGTGATCAATAGAAAGTGGCAGAAATGACGGTATATCATTTCTGATAATGTGTTAAAAAAAAAAAAAAACACGGTCCCATCTTGGTTGCTCTCTCGCTCTCTCTCTCTCAGATTATTTACACTGAGAGAAGCCAACTGTCCTGTCATGAACAGCCCAGTAGAGAAGCCCATGTTGTAAGGAACCAAGGTCTTTAGCCAACAACGGCATAAACGATCTTAAAAACAAAGCAGATCCTCCCAGTCCAGTCAAGCCTTCAGATGACTTCGGCCCTGATCAGCAGCTTGACTGGAACCTCATCAGAAACCCTGAGCCAAAACTATGCAGTAGCCAGTCCTGGATTTCTGACCTGCAGAAACTATGAGATAATAAATATTTATCACTTTAAACTTCTAAATTAAGGGAAAATTTGTTATGCAGCAATATATAACAAATAGGATAACCATGGGCCAAATTTTAATAAAAAGCTCTAATAAATGTGCTGGGTGCTGTTCATATTATATACTAATATTAGAAAAACAAGAGTTTTAAAGACAGAGCTAAGATTGGTCTCCAGGGTACTGAGCCACATGGGAAAACATGAGCAAGAACCAGTATTTGCGGTCTTAAATTCAAGCTGGGAAAGTGAATTTGTTAAGTGGATTCTGATTATAAGAAAATAGATCTAAGTTTTATGTTCATAGGAGATGAGGAATCAGGCATGGAGAGGTGTAGACTAATGCTTTTAGAATAGCATGATCTTGCCCTGCGTAGAAATCCAAGCTTGTCTCACGCCAGGTCTCTCTCAGTTCATCCTGTTATAGTCACATTGGGTTTCTATTGGTTTTCAGGAAAGGCCAAGCCCATTCCTGTCTCAGGACCTTTGAAAGACTCTTCAACCAGCTCTTAGCATAACAATCCCCTTTGCCAACCACATACTGTGAGTACATCCACATGCTAGTATTCCTCTTCTAAAATGTATCACAATTGTTTATATATTTATTTACTTGCTTCTTAAGTGTTATTAAAAATTAATGAGGGCAGATATATTTTCCCTTCTGTTCACTTCTATATTCAGTGAGCCTTGCATATTTCCTGGCATGTTGAAACTACTAGAAAAACAACTGTGGAATCTTTTTTTTTTTATATAATTATTATTATTATTATACTTTAGGTTTTATGTTACATGTGAGCAATGTGCAGGTAAGTTACATATGTATACATGTGCCATGGTGGTGCGCTGCACCCATTAACTCGTCATCTAGCATTAGGTATATCTCCCAATGCTATCCCTCCCCCATCCCCCCACCCCACAACAGTCCCCGAAGTGTGATGTTCCCCTTCCTGTGTCCATGTGTTCTCATTGTTCAATTCCCATCTATGAGTGAGAACATGCAGTGTTTGATTTTTTGTTCTTGCGATAGTTTACTGAGAATGATGATTTCCACTTTCATCCATGTCCCTACAAAGGACATGAACTCATCATTTTTTATGGCTGCATAGTATTCCATGGTGTATATGTGCCACATTTTCTTAATCCAGTCTATCATTGTTGGACATTTGGGTTGGTTCCAAGTCTTTGCTATTGTGAATAATGCCGCAATAAACATACGTGTGCATGTGTCTTTATAGCAGCATGATTTATAGGCCTTTGGGTATATACCCAGTAATGGGATGGCTGGGTCAAATGGAATTTCTAGTTCTAGATCCCTGAGGAATCGCCACACTGACTTCCACAAGGGTTGAACTAGTTTACAGTCCCACCAACAGTGTAAAAGTGTTCCTATTTCTCCACATCCTCTCCAGCACCTGTTGTTTCCTGACTTTTGAATGATTGCCATTCTAACTGCTGTGAGATGGTATCTCATTGTGGTTTTGATTTGCATTTCTCTGATGGCCAGTGATGGTGAGCATTTTTTCATGTGTTTTTTGGCTGCATAAATGTCTTCTTTTGAGAAGTGTCTGTTCATGTCCTTCGCCCACTTTTTGATGGGGTTGCTTGTTTTTTTCTTGTAAATTTGTTGGAGTTCATTGTAGATTCTGGATATTAGCCCTTTGTCAGATGAGTAGGTTGCGAAAATTTTCTCCCATTTTGTAGGTTGCCTGTTCACTCTGATGGTAGTTTCCTTTGCTGTGCAGAAGCTCTTGAGTTTAATTAGATCCCATTTGTCAATTTTGGCTTTTGTTGCCATTGCTTTTGGTGTTTTAGACATGAAGTCCTTGCCCATGCCTATGTCCTGAATGGTAATGTCTAGGTTTTCTTCTAGGGTTTTTATGGTTTTAGGTCTAACATTTAAGTCTTTAATCCATCTTGAATTGATTTTTGTATAAGGTGTAAGGAAGGGATCCAGTTTCAGCTTTCTACATATGGCTAGCCAGTTTTCCCAGCACCATTTATTAAATAGGGAATCCTTTCCCCATTTCTTGTTTTTCTCAGCTTTGTCAAAGATCAGATAGTTGTAGATATGTGGCATTATTTCTGACGGCTCTGTTCTGTTCCATTGATCTATATCTCTGTTTTGGTACCAGTATCATGCTGTTTTGGTTACTGTAGCCTTGTAGTATAGTTTGAAGTCAGGTAGTGTGATGCCTCCAGCTTTGTTCTTTTGGCTTAGGATTGACTTGGCGATGCGGGCTCTTTTTTGGTTCCATATGAACTTTAAAGTAGTTTGTTCCAATTCTGTGAAGAAAGTCATTGGTAGCTTGATGGGGATGGCATTGAATCTGTAAATTACCTTGGGAAGGATGGCCATTTTCATGATATTGATTCTTCCTACCCATGAGCATGGAATGTTCTTCCATTTGTTTGTATCCTCTTTTATTTCCTTGAGCAGTGGTTTGTAGTTCTCCTTGAAGAGGTCCTTCACATCCCTTGTAAGTTGGATTCCTAGGTATTTTATTCTCTTTGAAGCAATTGTGAATGGGAGTTCACTCATGATTTGGCTCTCTGTTTGTCTGTTATTGATGTATAAGAATGCCTGTGATTTTTGTACATTGATTTTGTATCCTGAGACTTTGCTGAAGTTGCTTATCAGCTTAAGGAGATTTTGGGCTGAGACAATGGGGTTTTCTAGATATACTATCATGTCATCTGCAAACAGGGACAATTTGACTTCCTCTTTTCCTAATTGAATACCTTTGATTTCCTTCTCCTGCCTAACTGCCCTGGCCAGAACTTCCAACACTATGTTGAATAGAAGTGGTGAGAGAGGGCATCCCTGTCTTGTGCCAGTTTTCAAAGGGAATGCTTCCAGTTTTTGCCCATTCAGTATGATATTGGCTGTGGGTTTGTCATAAATAGCTCTTATTATTTTGAGATATGTCCCATCAATACCTAATTTATTGAGAGTTTTTAGCATGAAGAGTTGTTGAATTTTGTCAAAGGTCTTTTCTGCATCTATTGAGATAATCATGTGGTTTTTGTCTTTGGTTCTATTTATATGCTGGATTACATTTATTGATTTGTGTATATTGAACCAGCATTGCATCCCAGGGATGAAGCCCACTTGATCATGGTGGATAAGCTTTTTGATGTGCTGCTGGATTCTGTTTGCCTGTATTTTATTGAGGATTTTTGCATCAATGTTCATCAAGGATATTGGTCTAAAATTCTCTTTTTTTGTTGTGTCTCTGCCAGGCTTTGGTATCAGGATGATGCTGGCCTCATAAAATGAGTTAGGGAGGATTCCCTCTTTTTCTATTGATTGGAATAGTTTCAGAAGGAATGGTACCAGCTCCTCCTTGTACCTCTGGTAGAATTCGGCTGTGAACCCATCTGGTCCTGTACTTTTTTTGGTTGGTAAGCTATCGATTATTGCCACAATTTCAGCTCCTGTTATTGGTCTATTCAGAGATCAACTTCTTCCTGGTTTAGTCTTGGGAGGGTGTATGTGTTGAGGAATTTATCCATTTCTTCTAGATTTTCTAGTTTATTTGCATAGAGGTGTTTGTAATATTCTCTGATGGTAGTTTGTATTTCTGTGGGATCGGTGGTGATATCCCCTTTATCATTTTTTATTGCATCTATTTGATTCTTCTCTCTTTTTTTCTTTATTAATCTTGCTAGCGGTCTATCAATTTTGTTGATCCTTTCAAAAAACCAGCTCCAGGATTCATTTATTTTTTGAAGGGTTTTTTGTGTCTCTATTTCCTTCAGTTCTGCTCTGATTTTAGTTATTTCTTGCCTTCTGCTAGCTTTTGAATGCGTTTGCTCTTGCTTTTCTAGTTCTTTTAATTGTGATGTTAGGGTGTCAATTTTGGATCTTTCCTGCTTTCTCTTGTGGGCATTTAGTGCTATAAATTTCCCTCTACACACTGCTTTGAATGCATCCCAGAGATTCTGGTATGTTGTGTCTTGGTTCTCATTGGTTTCAAAGAACATCTTTATTTCTGCCTTCATTTCGTTATGTACCCAGTAGTCATTCAGGAGCAGGTTGTTCAGTTTCCACGTAGTTGAGCGGTTTTGAGTGAGATTCTTAATCCTGAGTTCTAGCTTGATTGCACTGTGATCTGAGAGATAGTTTGTTATAATTTCTGTTCTTTTACATTTATTGAGGAGAGCTTTACTTCCAAGTATATGGTCAATTTTGGAATAGGTGTGGTGTGGTGTGGTGCTGAAAAAAATGTATATTCTGTTGATTTGGGGTGGAGAGTTCTGTAGATGTCTATTAGGTCTGCTTGGTGCAGAGCTGAGTTCAATTCCTGGGTATCCTTGTTGACTTTCTGTCTCGTTGATCTGTCTAATGTTGACAGTGGGGTGTTAAAGTCTCCCATTATTAATGTGTGGGAGTCTAAGTCTCTTTGTAGGTCACTCAGGACTTGCTTTATGAATCTGGGTGCTCCTGTATTGGGTGCATATATATTTAGGATAGTTAGCTCTTCTTGTTGAATTAATCCCTTTACCATTATGTAATGGCCTTCTTTGTCTCTTTTGATCTTTGTTGGTTTAAAGTCTGTTTTATCAGAGACTAGGATTGCAACCCCTGCCTTTTTTTCTTTTCCATTTGCTTGGTAGATCTTCCTCCATCCTTTTATTTTGAGCCTATGTGTGTCTCTGCACGTGAGATGGGTTTCCTGAATACAGCACACTGATGGGTCTTGAGTCTTTATCCAATTTGCCAGTCTGTGTCTTTTAATTGGAGCATTTAGTCCATTTACATTTAAAGTTAATATTATGTGTGAATTTGATCCTGTCATTATGATGTTAGCTGGTTATTTTGCTCGTTAGTTGATGCAGTCTCTTCCTAGTCTCGATGGTCTTTACATTTCGGTATGATTTTGCAGTGGCTGGTACCGGTTGTGCCTTTCCATGTTTAGCGCTTCCTTCAGGAGCTCTTTTAGGGCAGGCCTGGTGGTGACAAAATCTCTCAGCATTTGCTTGTCTGTAAAGTATTTTATTTCTCCTTCACTTATGAAGCTTAGTTTGGCAGGATATGAAATTCTGGGTTGAAAATTCTTTTCTTTAAGAATGTTGAATATTGGCCCCCACTCTCTTCTGGCTTGTAGGGTTTCTGCCAAGAGATCCGCTGTTAGTCTGATGGGCTTCCCTTTGATGGTAACCCGACCTTTCTCTCTGGCTGCCCTTAACATTTTTTCCTTCATTTCAACTTTGGTGAATCTGACAATTATGTGTCTTGGAGTTGCTCTTCTCGAGGAGTATCTTTGTGGCATTCTCTGTATTTCCTGAATCTGAATGTTGGCCTGCCTTGCTAGATTGGGGAAGTTCTCCTGGATAATATCCTGCAGAGTGTTTTCCAACTTGTTTCCATTCTCCCCGTCACTTTCAGGTACACCAATCAGACGTAGATTTGGTCTTTTCACATAGTCCCACATTTCTTGGAGGCTTTGCTCATTTCTTTTTATTCTTTTTTCTCTAAACTTCCCTTCTCACTTCATTTCATTCATTTCATCTTCCAGGGCTGATACCCTTTCTTCCATTTGATCGCATCGGCTCCTGAGGCTTCTGCATTCTTCACGTAGTTCTCGAGCCTTGGTTTTCAGCTCCATCAGCTCCTTTAAGCACTTCTCTGTATTGGTTATTCTAGTTATACATTCTTCTAAATTTTTTTCAAAGTTTTCAACTTCTTTGCCTTTGGTTTGAATATCCTCCCGTAGCTCGGAGTAATTTGATCGTCTGAAGGCTTCTTCTCTCAGCTCGTCAAAGTCATTCTCCGTCCAGCTTTGTTCCGTTGCTGGAGAGGAACTGCGTTCCTTTGGAGGAGGAGAGGTACTCTGCTTTTTAGAGTTTCCAGTTTTTCTGCTCTGTTTTTTCCCCATCTTTGTGGTTTTATCTACTTTTGGTCTTTGATGATGGTGATGTACAGATGGGTTTTTGGTGTGGATGTCCTTTCTTTTTGTTAGTTTTCCTTCTAACAGACAGGACCCTCAGCTGCAGGTCTGTTGGAGTACCTGGCCAGCTGTGTGAGGTGTCAGTCTGCCCCTGCTGGGGGGTGCCTCCCAGTTAGGCTGCTCCGGGGTCAGGGGTCAGGGACCCACTTGAGGAGGCAGTCTGCCCGTTCTCAGATCTCCAGCTGCGTGCTGGGAAAACCACTGCTCTCCTCAAAGCTGTCAGACAGGGACATTTAAGTCTGCAGAGGTTACTGCTGTCTTTTTGTTTGTCTGTGCCCTGCCCCCAGAGGTGGAGCCTACAGAGGCAGGCAGGCCTCCTTGAGCTGTGGTGGGCTCCACCCAGTTCAAGCTTCCAGGCTGCTTTGTTTACCTAAGCGAGCCTGGGCAATGGCGGGCGCCCCTCCCCCAGCCTCGCTGCCGCCTTGCTGTTTGATCTCAGATTGCTGTGCTAGCAATCAGCGAGACTCCGTGGGCGTAGGACCCTCTGAGCGAGGTGCGGGCTATACTCTCCTGGGGCACCGTTTCCTAAGCCCGTCGGAAGAGCACAGTATTCGGGTGGGAGTGGCCCGATTTTCCAGGTGCCATCTGTCACCCCTGGAAAGGGAACTCCCTGACCCCTTGCGCTTCCCGAGTGAGGCAATGCCTCGACCCTGCTTAGGCTGGCGCACGGTGCACTCACCCACTGACCTGCGCCCACTGTCTGGCACTCCCTAGTGAGATGAACACGGTACCTCAGATGGAAATGCAGAAATCACCCATCTTCTGTGTCGCTCACGCTGGGAGCTGTAGACCGGAGCTGTTCCTATTCGGCCATCTTGGCTCCTCCCCCAACTGTGGAATCTTATAACAGGTGATTCCTTACAACCAGAGGTATAATAATTGCTAACCTCAAAAATGGGGGGTATTTGCCCTTGGCCTGCACTATAATACTTTATGGGAGCAAATGACGTTAGCAGATAATGTGTTTCCCAAATTCTCCTGTGCTGAGGATTTCAAGGGAGTACTGTTTTCTCTAAGGTAAGGTAGTGGTTCTCAAATGGTAGTGTGTATCAGAATCACCTGAGCAGCTTGTTAAAACATAGATGGCTAAACACCATCTCAGAGTTTCTGATTCACTTGGTCTGGCATGGAGTGCCATGAATTTCTATTGCTAACAATTTTCCCAGTGATGCTAATGCTGCTGGTGCAGTGATCACACTTGGAGAATCACCGATCCAAGGAACCTTCACCATACCCAGTAATATTTACATATGTTCTTTATTACTCCCATACTTGTTAAAATGGAGATAAGCAAATAGTAACACCATTTACGCAGCCACAACTTATGCTTTCTTCTTGCTAAACCTGGAAAAATTAATGGATCTCTGAAAAAGGAAGATGTGGAAAAATGTAACTTTAAGCCAGGAAAAAAATGTTCACAGGCTATCTCATCTCTCAGTAAAATAAATAAAACTCATATTCCAAGAAAGTAGCTTACATAGAATTGATATCATGCCTCTTGGAAATGCCAACAAAAGACATCTGTGAGTCATTACATGACCAAATTTTGTGTGGGATTCGGAATTTGGGTAGACATATGTTACAGAAAATTCTACACATTTCTTTAAAACCTATATTTCTATGTCTTCTGTTCTAATTGTTATGGAGATTTTACTATTATTAAAATTTAGACATTATTCATCTTTAAGTCCTTGGTCCTTAACACATTTTTTATTTATTTAGTGGATTACTTGTTTTATATTTTAATTGATAAAATTGTATATTTTATAGTGTATAAAATTAAAACAAAATGATAAATTTACAGTTATACTAAGACAGGAACATTGGGCACAGTAGAAGTGTGAGTAGGACCTATATTATATCAGTAATAAGCACAGTCTTAGACATGGACCACTAAGGATAATAGGGATAGTAATAATGATAATCTTACATATGAACCATTCTGTAAATGCCCATTGTTATTATTTCTGGGGTCTCTAAGGAGAACCAATAAATAGCATACATTTTCCCTTTCCAAATTCTGAAAAAAAGAAAAAAGGGAATCTGGTGGAGGCCAAAATCACTGTAATAAATAATACAAACAAAATTAGAGTGGAGAGCTTAATGTAAGCCAAAAAAAAGCCCTTCACACAAAAAGAACCGGCTCAGGTTAAGATTTACTGGATAGAAGATTAGCGGATACTCACTCCTGGTTTAACCTTATCACAAACTTGCCAAAGATAAGCCACCCTTTTACACTGGAGTAGAGTAAGTAAAAAGATGGGAAGAAAAACAATGTTGCACCAGTTCAGTCCCTTCAGCAGGAAACATGAGAAGAGAGAGGTATCCCCACTACTGATACTGCTACTAGTACTGTACTTTTGAAAGTAATTCATCTCTTTATTTGAAGAGACATTTCTGTGTTTAAAGGTTAAAAAAATCTAGCCTCAATAGTTCATACCAAGATGTTTGTTTCCAAAAAACTTCTTAGCATGCATTCAAGGTTCTTCATGATCTCATCCCCATTTACGTCTCTAATACCATGGCTCATCCTTGCTATGTTCCTTCCTCAGGACCTAATGTCTCCTCCCATTCCAGGTCTCCTCACCAAGGAACTATAGAAAAGGTTGATTGACCTTCCCCCAGCTGAAGTATCTGTATGAGCCTCACACTGCACAGTCCTACATTTCTTTAAAATAATAGACTTATACAAGTCCTCATGCCAGCTCCAATCTTGTGAGACTCAACCTCTATAGCAGGGTCCAGAAACCAGAAGTAGAACATGTCTATCAACTGTGGTTCTGCCATATTGTCCCACCACTCGAAGAGCTTATAATTTATTTAAAATATAAATCATGAAAAGTTGGCTAACAGTACTAGACTGTAACACCAATGCTTCTCTACTATTAATATTATACTGTGTAATGAAACATACTAATCTTATCAACATAAGGTCTGTTCCATGACATTAGCCCATTCTCCTATTTTCAAGTTTCCCGCTTCTCATATCTTGTGTATTGCAAATTATTTCATGGGTTCTGCTTCATAATATTGTTATAATTGTTTTCTGTAATTTCAACATAGTTTAGAACAAGATGAAAATTCGTATTTTCGTCAAGCTCACATGGAATATTCTCCAAGATATATTATCTTCTGGACCATAAAACAAACTTTAACAAAGATAAAGGAATTGAAATCAAAATCAAAAAGGTAAGTTCAGTGACCATATTGAAACCAAACAAGAAAACAATTCAGAAAGATATCAGAAACATTCTAAAATACTTGGAAATTTAAATAGAAAACAACTTCTAAATAACCTATGAGTCAAAGATAAAGTGTCTGGGAAAATAAGAAAGTATTTTAACTGTAAAATAAAATAAAAATAAAAATAACATATCAAAATGTGTTGAGAAGGAGATAGAGAAGTACTTAGAGAGAAATTTATAACATCAAAGATTCTAAACATTTAATAATTATAACATTAAATGTTTAGAACATTATAAATGTATCAAACAATCTAAAATTCCACATTAATAAACTAGAAAAGAAGAACAAATTAAACCCAAGCAGTCAGAGCAATGATACTACTAGCAGTAGAAATAATAATCACAATAAATATTAGAGGGAAAATCAATGAAATAAAAAACAGAAAACAGAGATCTAGTTCTTTGAAAAGACTAATAAAATTAAAAAGCTTCTAGCCAGAGTAACCAAAATAAAAATAAAAATAAAAAGACACAAATTACCATTATCAGGAACAAAAAAGAGACTATTGCTACATACCACATGGATATTAAAAGAACAATAAGAAATAAAAACTGTGAACAATACAATGCTGATAAATTCAGCAACTGAAAAGGAATGTACCCATTCCTTAAAAATTGCAAACTACCAAAATACATTTCTGAAGAAATGGGTAACCTGAATTTTTCTGTATCTATGAAATGAAATAAAATTGAATTAGTAATAAGGAAGTTTCCACAGGAAAATTTCAGGCCCAGACAGTTTTTAAAGGTAAGAAGGAAATAATACTAACACTACATAATATATTCCAGAAAACAGGAGAGGGAACACTAGCCAACTCATTGGTCCAAGATTGCCCTGATACCAATGTAAGACAAAGACATCATTAGGAAATAAAACTACAGACCAATATTGCTCATGAACATGTATGCAAAAAACCTCAACAGATACAGAGTTGAATTCAGCAATAGAGAGAGGTTAAAATACTGTTGCAGGAATCAGGAGACCAGAGAGACCAGATGGGTGGAAAAGGAGGATTTTATTTAGGTGGCCACTGGCTCAACAGATTAATATCCAGAGGCTGAGCAATTAACGAAGACAGGGCTTGACTTTTATTCATGCAACCGAAGGGGGGTGGCTTGCCAGTGGCAGGAAACTTGTAGGGCGGGGAAAGTGAGCTTACAGAAGCAGAACAAAGGCAGTTAATCAAACTGTGAAAGGTTCCTAACTCAGGCTTACATATGACTCTTGCTATGCAGGCCAGGTGGCTGCTATCTAGGTTTGCTCAAGATGCCTGCACAGCCTTATTTCCTGTCCTTCACCTATGGTGCCCAGATGGCTGCAATCTAAGCTTGCTCAAGCATGTCTCATGACCTCTGCTGTGCTACTCAGATGAAAAACAGACTTACAGACACTAGTTACAGAAAACAGGAAACCATAAACTCATAAAAACTTGCAGAGCAGGGTACAGTCACACAGAGGGGGTCGGGATTCCAGGGGGAAGCTGCTCATACCAAAGGAAAGAGGGAAAATTTGTTTTTCCTCCCACATTTCCTCCTTCAATATCACAACCAAATAGGATTTATCCTAGGAATACAAACCTAGTTCAACATTTGTAAATTAAATATGTAATTAACAAACTAACAAAGAAAAACCAATCATCAAAAAACAGACAAAGCATTTTACAAAAGTCAACATCATATTCTGGTTTCTCTTCAGATTGTATAAATCTTTTGCCTTTTACAGAAGTCAAAATCTATTCATGAGAAAAAGTCTTAGCAGCTGGGGATAGAAGGCAACTTCCTTAACCTGATAAAGGAAATATAAAATTAACTGCAGGTATTATATTTAATGCTGTAGGACTAAATGTTTTCTTTCTAAGACTGGAAATACAGCAAGGATGTCTACCCTCAACCCTTCTAGTCATCATCATACTGAAAGTCCTCATCAGCACATTAAGGTAAGAAAAAGAAATAAAATAATGTATATTAAAGAGGAAACAATAAGCGTCTTTTTTACATAAGAAATGATTGTCCAGGTCAAAAATTCAAAAGAAATTTTTTAAACTTCAAAAGTGAATGAGTATGTTTATCAATATCACAGGCTATAAGATCAGTATCCTAAAGTATCTAAGCTAAAAATCATAAACACAGAAAAAAGAATCAAAGATCTAAGTAAATGAAAATATATATAATTATCATAGATTAGAAATCTCAATATTGTTGAGACGTCAAATGTTCCCAAACTGATCTGTAGATTCAATACAATCTCAACCAATATCCTAGTAGATTTCTCTGTAGATATATACAAGGTGATTATAAAATATATGGACAAGTAAAGAAACTAAAATACAAAAACAATTCTGAAAAAGAAGAGTACCATAGGAAGACTACAACTACCTGATTTCAACACATACTAAACAATTTCAGAAATCAAGACAAGGTGGCATTTGTGAAAAGAGAGACAGATAGATCAATGGAACTGAAGAGGTCCAGAAACTGACTACCTTTTAAAAAGTTACAAAAGTAATTCAGTAAAGAAAGAATAACCTATCATTCAACAAATGGTGCTGAAACAATTTGACATTCATAAGCAAGAAAAGAAAAAGAAAAATATCTTAACCTATACCTCACACCTTATATACAAAAATTAGCTCAAAATAGATCACAGGCATAAATCTACAAGTTTCATAGAAATATAAAACTTTTAGGAAAAGAATGTAGAGAAAATCTTTGTGGCCAAGTGTTTTTAAGTACAACATCAAAATACAATCCATGAAAGAAAAAAATATATTCATTGACTATCATAAAAAATTAAAACATCTTATGCTGTGAACAACTCTGTTAAGAGCAGAGAAAAACATGCCATAGGTTAGTAGGAAAATACATTTATGTCCAATACCTGACAAAGCACTTGTATCCAGAATATGTAAAGAGCTCTCAAAACTCAATAATAAGAAAACAATACATATTTTTTAAATGGGCAAAATATTAAAAAGCCACTTCAGAAAGGAAGATATGTGAAAGTCAAAAAGTACATACAAAGATGATCAATGTCATTAGTCATGAGAAAAATAAAAATGAAAATCACAAGATATCACTATACACACATTAGAATGCCTAAAATTAACAGCTAAAACATTATGATACCAAATTTGTGTGCAGATGAAGTGTGGTGAACTCTCAGACATTGCTGGTATGAATGCAAAATGAAACATTCACTTTATAAAGCAGTTTGGACATTTCTTATGAAGTTAGACAAGAAAGTTCAGAATTTAGTGTCTAATGAAATGGTGAAAGAAAAAAAGGAAAACTAAGAAAGTAAAGACTCAAAGACATTTCAGTCACAAGTTGCTATTGAGATATAGAAATAATACGGGAGTTTTTAAAACACTACTTTTAGGCAGCTAGAAAGAGTAAAAGAGTTCTGGGTGGAATTTTCCTTTAATAAAAAGCAGCCCCAAATCATTTCTTCTCTAACAGAAAGCAGCCCGGAGAGTCAGGCATAAATATACAAACTAGAAGCTTTTATATGTAAATGTTGGCAGCTGTACCTGGAAGCTAGGTACATTCAAAATGGTGTTTTCCACTCTCGTTTCCTTGTCACCACATGTGCTAGTATTACGGCATCCACCAAGTAAAACCACGTGTTCAGGCATCATAGCGACTACCAGGTAGAGGTCGCATTTGCTTAATAATAATAAAGACTAGCGTGGGAGGGCCAGTCTTTTCATGGGATATGTAAATGGTACACCTGGTCAAACCAATCCTCTGGGCCCGATGTAAATTAATCACCATCTCCTCAAGCATCTGTACAAAATCGATTGCCTTCCACCCAAACCAGAGACCTTCTCTTGGGAGACCCACTTCTCAGCCTGAGGAAGCACTTTCTCTCTCTCTTCTTTTTTGTCTATTAAACTTTGTGCTCCTAATTCCATTCCTCATGTGTGTCCATGTCCTGAATTATTTCTCAACAGAGACAAAGAACCAGGGTATATACCCCAGACAATGAGCCATTTCAGCAAGATGTAATTGGAGAAACATGAACTCAAGTCCTGCAGGCTCCCTCTTCCTTTAGGTGTCCTTGGCCACACTGTGCCTATGTTTTTATGTCTACAAAGTAGAACTAATACTACAAGCCCCAAGAATGTAATAAGTTTCAAATAACTTAATAAATTTTAAATACTTTCAGAGGATTTTATAATCAAATATAGACTTATACTGCATGTATGATTATATTGAAAAAGTTGAAACTCTCTCCAAGGAGAGTCAGTCTGTGCCACTGAAATAAGAAAGTGATTTATTTTAAAGTGTACAGTACACAAAATGGGTACAGATTTTGTTTTCTTCAGAAATGTTACTTCATATCCATATCCAACGTTGTATGTTATCAACAACACCACTGGAGTAGTATAGAGGGATTCTTTGTCATGACATGTAATTACTTAATTCTATTCAATTTCATATTGTTTTTCTACCTGCCAACTTTTCTCTTTTGACTTAGTGTATGTGTGTGCATGTGAATGTCTGTGTGTTCATGTGTGTGTGTTTATATTTGAATGCATCTTCAGTCATGGTACTGCTACTGGAAAAAAATAAGCAGCTGAATTTTCTGTATACTATGACACTATGAAACTAAATATTCTTATACCTTCAATCTACCTATTGTGAAAATAAACAAATTTTCTATATTTACACTGCAAAGTAAAATATAGTGGAAGAAATATAGTGCATAAAGTGGACAAAAAGAAAGAAATGTAGTTTATATAGATCATGTCAGTGGCAAAGATGAAGGAACAGGAACACAGGGGATAGTTGATAAGTCAAGAGAAGAAAGACGTTTAGTCAAACAACAGAGCTTGTGAAAAAAATTATATAAAATTAACAGAAAACTATTACATCTATTACACGTTTCTAACAATGTCTATGAATAACTAATGTAATATTTTTAAAGACTTTAAAATGCTGCATCCATTAGAAAATGTAAAAATAGTTTGGACAAATAATCAGAGATGAATCATGAAGACGAATCTTTCCTTCAACCTCCAGATCTTATTCCCTTTGAAGATTACTTTATGGTGTGAAAACTGGGGCCCACAAATCACTAAGCTAAAGGGAAAAGTCAATGTGGGAACTACTTAGGGCAAACCTGCCTCCCTTTCTATTCAAAGCCACCCTCTGCTCACTGAGTTAAATCCATATCTGATTGCCTCGTTTGGAGAGGCTAACAGAAACAAAGGAATGCAACCATTTGTCTCTTATCTACCCATGACCTGGAAGGCCCTCCCCACTTCGAGTCTTCCTGCCTTGCTTTGAGTTGTCCAGCTTTTCCAGACTAAACCAATGTTCATCGTGCATATGTTGATTGTCTTATGTATGCCTAGCATATGTTGTTTGATGTCTCATGTCTCCCTAAAATGTAAAACCAAACTGTGCTCTGATCACCTTCGGCACATGTCGTCAGGACCTCCGGAAGTTGTGTCATGGGCGTGTGTCCTCAACCTTGTCAAAATAAACTTTCTAAATTAACTGAGACCTGTCTCAGATTTTCAGGGTTCACAATGGTAACTGCTTTTCAGTTAGTAAACTTAAGCTGCAAGCTTTCTTCATCAGTGGTTCAGTTAAAATATGTTCTTTATCCTAAGTTAATTTAAATGCAAAATTTCCTCCCCAAAAGCTTTCTTTGTAATTTTATCTTAGCTAAAACAGTGTCCTCTTAGATGAAATTAACATTTTGTTTCTCATTTCACCGTGAGAAATAGCTATTTCTCATAATTAAGTCAGTTTCTTGATTTCAAGATTATTCTCATTTATCTAATCCTACATTAGTTTAAAATTAATCACTACAAATAAAATGAAATTTAATTAAAAACCAATTTAACCACTTCTTGAAGAGCTAACTATTCATTAAAATCTCCAAGCTAGATTTCACACTATAATACAATAAAATTTTTGGTCAGTGACACTCAAGTGATATTATACTTCAGTGTATCCAGAAAATTAAAATTAAAAATTGGGCAGCAATGCACCTGCTTAATAATAAATATCATCACTTCAAGGTATTTAATCTCTAAGTAAACAAGAGTGCAAATTATTTTAACTGATGAACATTTAAGTCCATGTCCGATTGTAATATCCCATCCAAGTCCCTCTTTTATTTTTTTAGAAATGCTATGTATATTTTCACTATTAGGCAAGGTGATATAGTTTGGCTGTGTCCCACCCAAATCTCACCTTGAACTGTAATAATCCCTATGTGTCAAGGGTGGGGCAGGTGGAGATAGTTGAACTATGGGAGTGGTTTCCCCCATTCTGTTCTCGTGGTAGTGAATAAGTCTCATGAGATCTGATGGTTTTAAAAACGGGAGTTCCCCTGCACAAGCTTTCTTGCCTAGCGCCATGTAAAACAAGCCTCATTGGCCTTCCACCATGATTGTGAGACCTCCTTAGCCATGTGGAACCGTGAGTCCATTAAACCTTTTTTTCGTTATAAATTACCCCATCTCAGGTATGTCTTTATTAACAGCATGAGAGCAGACAAACACACAAGGTATTGGATATAAATAAGGTTTACCCTAAAGGTGTTTATAATCTGTTTGGGAGATATGACCTACACATGAAAATTCAGAAAGTAAGAGCAAAATTAAAATTAAAGAAACAGGAAAGGCAGTATTGTAAAATAAGTGGGAGAGAGAGTAAAAAGCTAAAAAGGGTAAAAGAGTTCTAGGTAGAATTTTCCTTTAAAAAAAAGCAGCCCCAAACTATTTCTTCTCTAACATAAAGCAGCCTGAAGAGTCAGGCATAAATATGCAAACTAGAAGCTTTTATATGTAAATATTGGCAGCTGTACCTGAAAGCCAAGTACGTTCGATATGGCTTTTTCCACTCTCTTTTCCTTGTCACCATGTGTGCTGGTATCATGGCAGCCTCCAGGTAATACCACACTGTGCATGCATCCTGGCAGAGCTCCAGGCAGAGGC
Organism: Pongo pygmaeus; assembly: GCF_028885625.2. Lineage (NCBI taxonomy): Eukaryota > Metazoa > Chordata > Mammalia > Primates > Hominidae > Pongo > Pongo pygmaeus. The sequence continues at coordinate 49,777,020 of NC_072378.2, forward strand.
ATATTTGCATAATAAAAGACTAGGATGAGAGGGCCAGGCTTTTCACAGGCTTTGTAAATGGCATACCTGGTCAAACCAATCCCCCCGGCCCTAGTACATCAATCACCACCTCCTCAAGCCTCTGTACAAAATCGATTGCATTCCATCCCAAACAAACACATTTGAGTTCAAAGAAGAGATCCAACTGAGCTGGAGTGCCACAGGGACACCTATGTTATGCCAGCGTTTGTGCTATATGCTGGGAACACAAAAGAATGAGACATATCCTTGTCTGCTAGGTGCTTGAAGTCTAGTTAATGAACTAGAAAATGTGACTAATAAACCATATGAGCTGAATCTAAAAGTATACGTGTAATTTAAATATATATACAAAAAAGAGAGGCACCTGGCAAACATAAAGAATGGGGAAGGAGAGTAGTGTTTTTGAACAACTATGGGCTCAGCACTTGACATATCTCACTTTCATCTCCACAATACTGCAAAGTCATTACTACTATTATCCCCTTTTTCTAATGAGGAGACAAGTTAAAACAAGTGAAAGAACTTGCCACAAATTATTCAGCTTATAAAGTGGCAGAGGTAAGATCATAATTTGAGCCTATCTGGCTACAAATCCCCTCTCACAGGTATAAATATTAAGAAGGGAGTCCTTCTCCACACGTTTTATGTGAGCAGAAAGTTTGTAGTCACCTCTCTTGGGTACAGGTCTGTGATTATAAAATCCCAAATCTCCTATATTACTTGTGTATTCATTTCTTTTAATTATTGTATAACAAATTACCATAAATTTAACATTTTAAAATACATTACTTGTTTATTTTATATATATTTTATTTACTTATATATTTTTTGAGATGGAGTCTTACATTGCTGGAGTGCAGTGGCGCGATATCAGCTCACTGCAACCTCCGCCTCCTGTATTCAAGTGATTCTCTTGCCTCGGCCTCCCACGTACCTGGGATTATAGGCAGATGCCAGCACGGCCAGCTAATTTTTTAATATTTTTGTACAGACAGGGTTTCATCACGTTGGCCAGGCTGGTCTTGAACTCCTGACCTCAAGTGATCCTCTTGCCTCAGCCTCCCGAAGTGCTGGGATTACAGGCATGAGCCACTGTGCCTGGCCCAACACTTTAAAATACTCCATTTATGTGAGTCAGGAGTCTGGGAACATAATTGGGTTCTTTGTTGAGAGTCTCACTGGCTGCAATCAATGTGTCAACCAGGCTATAATCTCATTTGAAATTAAGGGTACTCTTCCAAGTTTGTGTGGTTGTTGACAGAATTTAATTTCTTACAATTGTAGCACTGAGGCCCTCAGCTCCTAGAAGCTGCCTTTGGTTCCCTGCCACCTGGCATTCTCCATGGCAGTTCACATCTTAGCTGCTTGTTTCTTAAAGGTCAGCAGGAGAGTTTGTCACTCAGGGAGGGCCCAGTCATCTTGTCAAGGGTTTTCACCTCATCTCTCCTGATAACCTCGCTTTTGACACTTCTAAACCACTGGTTTGGGGACCTTAACTATATATGCAAAATTTCTTTACCTTTGCAATATAACATAACCTAATCAAGGGGCTGACATTTCATCTCATTTGCCCTATTCTACTTATTAGCTGAAAGTCAAGGGCCTTGTTCACATTTAGGAGAAGGGGGTTAAACAACATTATAAATACTAAAAGGCAAGGATAATGGGAGCTCACCTTAAGGTCTGTCTGCCACACCTTCCTTCACAACTTTGTGCATGCTATCCCTCAGTGTTTCTCTGCAGAGTAAACACAGGAAGAAGAGCAATAAAGGATCATTCTGGATGCATAACTCCTGCTTGTCAACCTTTCACTAGAAAGTAGGTATGAGAGAAGGAAATAGGAAGCATTTACCAAGGGCAGATATCAGGTAACAACTATGTTATAAGTCCTATACTTGAAACTTGGGCACTGAGCAGATCCCAGACATCATCTAATGAAGCTCTTATCACACAAGTACTGTAGCATATTAATTGAGTATCATTTGAAGCACCAGAGATTAGAATGCCACTAGACATAATGCTATGTGGATTCAAAAGCAGTAATGGTGAAAACAGTTTGAACTCCCTACATCTACTAGAAGAGATAGCAAACGAGTAGCTGTTCTTTAGATAACCAGTTTTATTATTAATGTTTTATGGGCTTTCCAGTGAAGACCAGAGAACTTGCTAGACAAATTCTAAAAGAGCTGTAACACTGGATAACTTGTTTTGATGGAGGCATGTGGGAGAGAAGTCGGGAATGGCTGATTGATTTGGAAAGAAAATTCACATACTGGATGATCAAGTCATATGAAACTTATATGTTTTAAATGATGTTTGAGTCTCTAGTGTGACTAATGAGGAGCCCTAGAGGATATTTTCCACCATTCACTGGCTCAGTGCATGTCTGTCACCACAGCTTCAGTGAATCCAAACAAACCAATGAGCCACTGTATCATAATCATGGAAGCCCATTTCATGGCAACTCACAGACTTCATTCTAAAACGTGCAGCAAGATCCATCCAAGATTAAGGCTGGCTACATCCCAAGGCTGGCTACATCCACAGATCAAGCAAAATTGAGTCAACAATGACTATGTGACATGTTTAACACAGGCCTGATCATCATTACTTTATACCCAAGACGCTCAGTTTGCTCTATATTCATACCATTTATTTGCTCTGATAAATATCTCTAATACAGACAGCAGAGTGGTTGTTGACTTTCACTTTCAACGTCTAAGAGTAAGTTCACCCTCCGAGGACAGGTCTGGTTGGCTTTCATCAGGATCAGATGTATTACTTAGGAAGCCACACATACCAAGGAATTCCAAGTACTCCACAAAGAGAATTAGTGCAATAACTAAACTACCTACTGAACTGGAACACACCCACAAACTTCAATTTCTCTCTCTAGTTACGTATCTACTGTTGTAATAATGTTTTACACCAAAGAAAGCTTAATCTCTAACCCAGATGTTTTTAAGCCACAAACATTAATTTTCAAATATGCAGAGAATATTAGACTCAAATACCCTACAGGCTTTGCTAAACCTAATTTAAAACCCTAAAATTACAACTTATTCAGAACTTACCCCTTCAAGCCTTCCAGATATATCTAATACCCTGTCCAGTGGAATCCACTTACTGAAGAATTAATAGGCTTATGAGACTTTGAAATAAAGTTTGCCATAGGGAGTCACACTGCTGACTTAGTTATTATGAAAAAAAATGCGGTCTTTATATATTTCACTATTCCTCAAATACTCTTCTTGTAAATCACACTGAGCATCACTGGGTTTTATTAGGGAACGAGGATGTATTGCTAACCTCCAGGCATCATAGAAAATAACCACCTTTTCCCACCTAAATTCCTTCAATAAATCAACACAAAATTTTAAAATCTGAAAGCCATGCATTTTGTATTATGCCACAATCTTAGGCCAATTTTTTTGGGTGAGTTTTCTCTCAAAATCCTCTCTGGTACCTGAAGTTTTGTTATCATAGACTCATGACTTAAAGCTTTTATCATGTTTAAAATGCAAATCTTTCCAGAAGAAACCACCTTGTTCTAATACTTCATTTTCTCAATGTTTTGTAGGAACAGAGACGCGTTTCTGAAGGTAGATGACAGGAGACAGCAGAAGGATAAAGGGTACGGAATGAGAAGGTGATTTATACTAGAGTTGTCACTTAAGTATATTTAGAGGTGGACTTTACAAAGTGAAGTCCACTTTGTATTCATATTCATTACAATATGAATACAAAGAAATTCATATTCATCATAATCATTGATACTTAAATTACAGTAAATGTATCATTGAGTTCATATTGTTTGAAATTAGCACTGAAGATGAACTAGAATCTAATGCAAATATACCCATGTATCAAGTGAATACCTAAAATCAAGTCAATTTGACTTCTCTTTATCTCAAATGTTTAAAAAATCTGAGAAATATTCCAGAGAGATAAATTGAAATATTAGAGAGAGAGTTGCTGATTCATTAATTCATCAAGGTAACATAACTAGGGGTTCACTACAGCCATTCCTTGGAACAGTATGCACATCATATCAAAACCACAAATCAATTTTATTTTTTAAAAATTCATCAAAACTGCCATTTGTAGCAAGTGTTTTGGACTAGAGGTATAAAAAAGTACTCCACATAGAGAATATTTATAATACTATATAAAATATTAAAACAATCTACCTTTTTGTCATTGATGAGTTTATTTAAAAATAGGGAATAACCTCAGAGGTAAGTAAGAGCAAAGAAAAATTGATTCCAGAGAACTATGTAGCACATTGAAGCAGGCATTTTCCCTAGGTTGGCAATTCGGAAGCCCCTGAATACAGGAGATAAATAAAGTCTAGAGACAAGCAAGATAGAAGATCAAAGTGAGGCACCTCCACACAAAAGAAGGCTCCCTAAAGGGAAGGGCAATACCTTCAAAAGGTCTATTAGTTAAAAAAAATGTTCCATAGGCTGGGTGCAGTGGCTCACGCTTGCAATCCCAACACTTTGGGAGGCCGAGGCGGGAGGATCACGAGGTCAGGAGATCAAGCCCATCCTGGCTAATGTGGTGAAACCCCATCTGTATTAAAAATACAAAAAATTAGCCGGGCGTAGTGGCACGTGCCTGTAGTCCCAGCTACTCAGGCTGAGGCAGGAGAATGGCGAGAACCCAGGAGGCAGAACTTGCAGTGAGCCTACATAGCGCCACTGCACTCCAGCCTGGGGCAACAGAGCGACACTCCGTCTCAAAAAAAAAAAAAAAAAAAAAAAAAGTTCCTTAGACGAAGCTAAATATGGTTGCCTGTCTCGAACTTCGCTCTAAGCAGAGCTAGAAATATAAGAAGTTCTGCTGGCTAGTCCTAATTCTGGGTCAAAGGAGGAAGCACTCTACAAACTATCTCCCCCATGGAATGTAGCCGGGGCCCAAGGCAGCCCAAAACATGGAAGTGGCAACAGAGAGAGTTCTAGAAACCCTCAAGTTCTTTCCTGAAGAATCGGAAAGGTTTCCTGACCCTCAGAGAACGTGGAGGGAAATTTCCCCATTTGTCTCTTTTTTTTTTTCTTTTTGTCATGTGCTAGCCTTCAGGTGATCTCACAGTAGAGGTATAAATGAGGAATATTGGCAACAGCAAGGTCCAAGAGGTACCCAAAGTTTGAGGCAAGGGAAACTTTGTTTCCAGTAGAGAAGTGGTGGTCTCAAGATAGGGCAAAAAAGCCAATTGCTTATTTTCTTTGTTAGTCTTCCTGTCACTTGACCCCAGACATAAGCACAGTTGCAGAAAATGAGCTGCAGAGCAGAATACCTAAAACTTGAGCTTCATGCCAGCGGACCAAAATGAGGAGTACCAGAAAATCCTTTAGGATACTAAGAAATGAAGGGAACTTTCTTAACCCGAGAAAGGGAATCTATTTTTAAAAAGAAAAGGTAATTACAGTAAAATCACAAAAAATCATGGAATGTTGAAAGTATCATATTTTAAGTTTAAAAAGCCGGCTATGCCACCATCATCACTTGTCTTTCTTAAGATTAATAGCAGGTACATTGGTATTTGCCTTATTATTGTAACTATTATTATTGCTATTTAGTCTGTACATTGGTTGTGGATACTTTTATGCTTAATATATATTTTTTCCCAAAAGAGTGACAAGTATTATAAAGCAAACAAACAAAAGTGTGCATTCATTACGGTATATATAAAGTCCATGTTGTAATTAGAGAAATACACTACATAGAAAATTTTAGAACAAGATTGCTAGCTCTACTGCCACTGTCTATGTGTCTTGCATGAGTCATTTGACACTTCAGACCATTTATTTATTTATTTATTTATTTTTGAGATGGAGTCTCGCTCTGTCGCCCAGGCTGGAGTTCAGTGGCGTGATCTTAGCCCACTGTAACCTCCACCTCCCAGGTTCAAGCAATTCTCCCGTCTCAGCCTCCCAAGTAGGTGGGATTACAGGCACCCAACACTAATTTTTGTGTTTTTAGTAGAGATAGAGTTTCACCATGTTGGTCAGGCTGGTCTCGAACTCCTGACCTCAGATAATCCACTCACCTCAGCCTTCCAAATTGCTGGGATTACTGGTGTGAGCCACCATGCCCAGCCCCTTGATTTATTTTCTAAAAAATTAACTGAGTCCAACTCAATATCCTTTAAGATATGGTCACACACGCTATGATTCTTTTAAACTAACTGATGATCAGGCACTAGGTTTTCAATCTAACTTGAATATTTCTGTGTAATTATGGTACATTTTTTCATTCTGACAAGGAATGACAAAATGAAAATTATATAAAATTCAAATTTCAGTGTGCAGAGATAAAGTTTTATTTAACTAAGCAGTACTCATTGGTTTACGTATTCTCTATGGCTGCCGAGTTGAGTACATGAAACAAAGACCTTATCTGGTACTCTCATTACTTTTCACTGCTATTCAATTCACAAATCACAGTGACATAGTTATAACTTGACAGCTCTTCAAATAACATATGTATCTCCATATTGCAACTTTAATTTTATTATCACTACATACCCATTCTGTGAAAACAAGAAAAGAAAAGTGGGCTTTGCACTTAAAGGCAGGATCAAGTGTGGATATTGTTATCTTAGTTAACAAGAATTGTATTCATTATATGATAACAATATAGCTGTGCTAAAAGATTATAATGTATATTGATATTACCAGATTAAGCATTTATCACAATATTGATCGCTACAGAAAAGGAAATGTGTTCAGAGAAAGTAATCTTGTTTAGGACTATTAGCCTTTCCGCAAGAACAGTTGTTCAAAGAGTTGAGGACTTTAGGAGAAAAATCAAATAATTTTTTTAAAGAAAAATGATTTAGAGTGCTTTCCTTGTTTCTTGACAAATTGAGGGATATTAACAATACAATTGGCCCGATGTATCCATGGGTTCTACATCAATGAATTCAACTAACGGCCATTGAAAATATTTGGAAAGAACAATAGAAAAATAGGCTGGGCAAGGTGGCTCACACCTGTAATCCCAGCACTTTAGGAGGCCAAGGCAGGTGGATCACCTGAGGTCAGGAGTTCGAGACCAGCCTGCCCAACATGGCAAAACCCCATCTGTAGTAAAAATACAAAAAATTAGCCAGGCATGGTGGCGGTACCTGTAATCCCAGCTACTCAGGAGACTGAGGCAAGAGAATCACATGAACCCAGGAGGTGGAGGTTGCAGTAAGCCGATATCACACCATTGCACTCCAGCCTGGGCGACAAGAGTGAAACTCCTTCTCAAAAAAAAAAAAGAAAAGAAAAAAAGAAAGCAATACATAGGCTGAGGGAGGAAGTTCCACCCTGAAACCAGTCTCACAGAAAACCACAGCACAGGTATCTTCCATGGCTCTTAGCTGCACTGAGGGCTGAGGTAGATGACAGTGTGCATTTGATGTGAGAGTCATGAGCCCAGCACTGGGGTGTGATGGGGACCCAGATGGCATTCCTGCCTGTCTTGGACATAAAGCTAGCACAGCCCACTCACTTCCAGCAGACATCAGCATATTTTACCAGGAGCTCCCTGAGCCACTCCCATCAGGATTAGTTCCTGTGCTCATCACTGGAATATTCATGGGCAAGCCAGGTGATCTAGGCCTGCCCAGCTGTGTCACCAGAGTCTACCACACAGTAAACAAAGATCTAGTACATACCCATCTGCTTTTGCCATAGCTGGCTCTTACCTGTTAGTGTCATCTACTGACCTGTAAGTGTAACTGCACAATCCAATATAAAACGATGACAGAAGTGCACAGGGCAATAGAAGCAAAGCCAAAAGACTCTACCCAAATGCTCTACAGTCACACCAGCAAGCGAGGGGAAAAACCCCCATCCAAATGAAAGTAAATACAAAAATAAGAATCACAACCTCTGAAAGATAAGTGGGAACCAGCCAAGAACTCCAGCAACATGAAGAAACAGAATGTTGTGACACAACCCCAAAGAACCACACTAACTCCCTAGCAATGGATTCTAACCAAAATGAAACATTTAAAATGACAGATATAGAATTCAAAACATAGATTATAAGGAAGCTCAATGACATCCAAGAGAAAGTTGAAAACCAATATAAACCAGAAAAACAATTCTTGGGATGTTTTTCAGACATATCTTTAAAAACATATCAACAACAGAGAGAACTTCTGGAAATAAAAAATTCATGGACACAATTTCAAAATGCAATTGAAAGCTGTAACAATAGACTAGACCAAGCAGAAGAAATAATTTAAGACCTTGAAGACAAGTCTTTTGAATAAACCCAGTCAAAAAAAGATAAAGGAAAAAGAATTTTTAAAAATGACAAATCTTTTGAGAAACACAAAATTTTATAAATCAACAAAACTTCTGATTCATAGCCATTCCTGGAGGAGAAAAAGAAAAAGTAAGGAGTTTAGAAAATAATTATTTAAGAAAATTATTCAGGAAAATTTCCTGGATCTTGCTAAAGATGTAGATATGCAGATATACAAAATCCAGAGAATATCTTGAAGATACTATACAAGATGAACATTACCAAGTTATATGCTCACCAGGTTATCTAAGGTTAACGTGAAAGAACAAATCCTAAAAGTAGCCGGAGAAAAACACCAAATCAGCTATAAAAGAAATCCCATAAAACTAACGTTAGAGTTTTCAGCAGAAACTTTGGGAGCCAGAAGAGATTGAAGCCCTATTTTTACCTGCTCAAAGAAAAGAAAAAGCCAGCCAGTAATATATCCTATCAAAATAAGCTTCATAAATGCAGGAGAAAAAAGTATTTCTCAGAGAAGGAAATGCTAAGAGAATTCAACACCACTATACCAGTCCTACAAGAAATGCTCAAAGGAGTTTAACATGGAAATGAAAAGAAAATACCCACCAATATCAAAGCACACATAATAGAAAGCTCACAGATTCTATAAGTAATTACAATTGAGATTCCAAGGCAAGTAGCTAACCAACTATGACAAGAACAAAACTCCACATGTCAACATTAGCCTTGAATATAAATGGCTTCAATTATCCACTTAAAAGACTTAGACTAGCAAGTTGGATAAAACATCCTACAATCTGTTACCTACAAGAGACCCAACTTATAGCTAAAGACACTTACAGGCTCAAAGTAAAGAAGTAGAAAAAGATATATCATGCAAATGGAAAACAAAAATGAGTAGAAATAACCATTCTCATATCAGATTTCCATATCTGATATGAGAAACAGACTTTAAACCACAACTGTAAAATAAAGACAAAGAAGGGAATTATATAACAATAAAGGATTCAATAAAACAAGAAATTATAACTATGTAAAATATATGCACCCAACATTGAAGCACCCATATTCATACCATAAATACTCCTAGACCTAGGAAAACATATTACCAGCAATGCAATAATAGCAGGGGACTTCAATATCCCACTGACACCACTAGACATATCATCAAAGCAGAAAATCAACAAAGAAACTCTGGACTGAAACTAGATTGTAGGCCCAATATACCTAATAGACATTTACAGAACGTTCTACCCAACAACTACAGAAAATACATTCTTCTCATCTGATCATGGAACATTCTCCAAAATCAACCATATGCTTGACCTTATATAAAGCAAGTCTCAATAAATTCAAAAACTTGAAGCTATATCAAATACTTTTTTAGAACACAATGGAATAAAATTAGAAATGAATACCAAGAGGAATTCTCAGAACTACACAAGTGCACGGAAACTAAGCAACTTACTCTTGAACAACTTTTGGATAAACAATGAAATGAAAGTCGAATTCAATTTTTTTTGAAATGAGTGAAAATAGAGACACAATGTGCCAAATACTAAGGGATACAGCAAAAGCAATGCTAAGAGGAAAGTTTATAGCACAAAATGCCTACATCAAGCAGGTGGAAAGATTTCAAATTAACGACATAATGTCATACCTCAAGGAACTAAAAAAACAAGAACATACCTAACCTAAAGCTAGCAGAAGAAAAGAAATAACAAAGATCAGAGCAGAAATAAATGAAATCGTGACCAAAAAAAAAAGGATCAATGAAATGAAAAGCTGATATTTTGAAAGGTTAAACAAAACTGACAGTGCTACTTAGATTAACCAAGAAAAAAAAGAAGAGAGGATTCAAATAAGCACAGTCAGACTTGACAAAGATGATGTTACAACTGATACCATAGAAATATGAAAGGTCATTGGTAATTACTATGAACACCTTTATGCATACAAATTAGAAAACCTGGAGGAAATGAGTGAATTTCTGGAACAATATATTATCCCCATATTGAACCAGTATGAAATAGAAATCCTGAAAAGACCAGTAATGAATTATGAAATCAAATCAGTAATTAAAAAAACTTCCAAAAAAATAAACTCCAGGAGAAAAGTGAATTCACAGCCAAATTTTACCAGATGTGCAAAGAAGAGCTAATACCAATCGTACTTAAACTATTTCCAAAAATCAAGAAGGGACTCTTTTCTAGCTCATTCTATAAACACGGTATCACCCTGATACCAAAATCAGGCAAGGGAACACACACATCAAAAAAATTACAGCCCAATATCCCTGATGAAATATGCAAAAGTCCTTAACAAAATATTGGCAAACAAAATTTAACAGCACATCAAAAAGATAATTTCTTATGATCAAGTGGGCTTTATTCTAGAGATGCAATGATAGTTCAACATGCAAATCAATAAATGTGATTAATCACATAAACAGAAACTAAGAACAAAAACCATATAATCATCCCAATGGATCCAGAAAAAGCATTTAATAAAATCCAACATCCCTTCATGATAACAAAAATCTCAACAAACAAGACATCAAAGAAACATACCTCAAAATAATAACAACCATATATGACAGTCTTACAGCCCCCATTATACAGAATAAAGAAAAGTTGAAAATGTTTTGCCTAAGAACTGAACCATCACCACTACTATTCAATATAGCACTGGAAGTCCTAGTCAGAGCAATCAGGCAAGAGAAAAAAAATAAAAAGCTTCCAAAATGAAAGAGAAGAAATAAAATTATCTATTTGCTGACAACATGATCATACATCTAGGGGAAAAAAACAACCCTAAAGCTTTCTCCAAAAGACTCCTAGATTTGATAAACAACTTCAGGAAAGTTTCAGGATACAGAATTGATGTACAAAAGTCAGTAGTATTTCTATACAACAGTAACATTGGAGCTGAGAACCAAATCAAGAATACAATCCCATTTCTAATAGCCACAAAAAATGTGAAAATACTTTTAACCAAAAAATGATCTCTGCAGGGAGAACTATAAAATATTGATGAAAGAAATGGTAGATAACACAACAAATGGAGAAACATCCCATACAATGGATTAGAAGAATCGATATCATTAATATGACCATGCCACCCAAAGCATTCTAGAGATTCAAAGCAATTTTTATCAAAATACCAACAACATTCTTTATAGAATTAGAAAAAAAATCCTAAAATTCATATGGAACAAGAACAACAAAAAGCCTGAATAGCCAAGGCAATCCTAAGCAGAAAGAACAAATCCAGAGGCATCACACTGCCTGATGTCAAATTATCCTACAAGGCTATAGTAACTAAAACAGCATGGTACTGGCAGAAAAGTAGACACATAGATCAATTGAACAAAGTAGAGAACACATAAATAAAACCAAATACCTGCAAACAACTGATCTTCAACAAAAGTGACAAAAATAAACAATGGAGGAAAGACACTGGATTCCATAAATAGTGCTTGGAAAATTGGTTGGCCAAGTGCAGAAGAATGAAACTGGACCCCTATCTCTCCCCATATATAAAATTATCTCAAGATAGATAAAAGACTTAAATGTAACACCTGAAACTATAAAAATTCTGGACAAAACTCTAGGAAAAACTCTTCTGGACATTAGCCTAGGCAAATAATTTATAATGAAGGACCCAGAAGCAAAGGCAACAACAACAACAAAAATACAAATGGGACTTAATTAAACTAAAAAGCTTCCATGCTACAAAAGAAATAATCAACAGAGTGAACCGACAACATATAGAACAGGAGAAAATACATGCAAATTATGCCTCCAGCAAAGGACTAATTTCCAGTATCTATAAGGAACTCAAACAACTCAACAAGAAAAAACAAACAACCAAACTAAAAACTAGGCAAAAGACATGAACAGGCATTTCTCAAAAGAAGAAATACAAGTGGCCAATAAACACATGCAAAATGGTTCAGCATCACTAATCACCAGGGAAATGCAAGTTAAAACCACTGTGAGATATCTTACACCAGTCAAAATGGTCATTATGAAAAAAGAAGTAAAACACACACACATGTGCACAACAGATGACATGGATGAGAAGAAAAAGGAATTCCACTGCTGATGGGAATGTAAATTAGTTCAGCCTCTAGGGAAAACAACATGTAGATATCTGAAATAACTACAAATGGAAGTACATTCAATCCAGCAATCCTACTATGGAGTGTCTACCCAAAGAAAAAGAAATCATTATATAAAAAAGACACCTGCACTAGTATGTTTATCTCAGCACTATTCACAGTAGCAAAGCAATAAAACTAACGTGTGTCCATCCACAGTGGATTGGATAAAGAAAATGTTGTATATATACACCATGGAATACTATGCAGTCATTAAAAAATAATAGTCATGTCCTTTGCAGCAACAAAGGAGAAAGCTATTCTCCCACGTGAATAACTCAGAAAAAGAAAATCAAATATCTCATATTCTCACTTGTAAGCAGGAGCTAAACAGTGGGAATATATGAACATAGAGATGGAAATAATAGACACTGGAGACACCAAAAGGTTGGGGGGGTGGGATAGGAGGGGGTTAAGAGTTGAAAAGTTACCTATCAAGTACAATGGTCATTATTTGGGTGATGGATACACTAGAAACACAAACCTCACCCTTATGATATATATCTGTGTAACAAACCTGCAAAATACCCCCAGAATCCCAAACAATTTTTTAAAGTAACAATACAACAATAAAAAATAACACAAATACCAAACAGTTTAGTATAGAATATGTTTAGAAACTTTAAAATAAACTAAAAAATAACACAAATAAAAATAATTTAGTATAGAATATATTTAGAAACTTTAACATAGCATTTACATTGTGTTAGGTATTATAAGTAATCTAGAGATGATTTAAAGTATATGGAAGGTGGTCCAGTGCAATGGCTCATACCTGTAATCCCAGCACTTTGGGAGGCCAAAGGGAGGATCATTTGAGATCTGGAATTTCAGGCTAGCCTGGGCAAGACTCCATCTCTACAAAAAAATATAAAAATTAGCCAGGCTGGTATATATATCTGTAGTGCCATCTACTTGAGAGGCTGGGGTGAGAGGGTTGCTTTTGCCCATGAGTTTGAGGTTGCAGTAAGCTATGATTACACCACTGCACTCCAGCCTGGGTAACAGAGTGAGACTCTATCTCTAAAAAATAATAATAAAGTAAAATAAAATAAAAAATAAAACAAAGTATACAGGAAGATTTCCATAGGTTATATACAAATACTATACCATTGTTTATAGGGGACTTGAGCATCCTTGAATTTTGATATCCAAGAGGATCCTGTGATCAAACCCCTGCAGACACCAAGGGACCACTCTATCACTCAGTTGTTACGTGTCAATTCTGAATGTGAATCAACTGAAAAATTAAGTTCACTGAATAAGCTGAGTGGAAAAACACCAAGTAAGAACATCATAAAAGAATTTAAGAAAATGTTAATTTAGCACAAATTAAAGGGGAATCTGATAATATTTCCAAATTTATAGTAGTAAAATACGTTTGGAGCTAAAAGTGTTCACTTGGACAAATTAAAAAGTTATAAAAATGTAAGATGTTTAAAGCTAATGGTTATTCATTGAATTCAACAGCAAGTACATTCCAGAAAACATTTGGCTTTTTCATGTAGTGTCAACAGCGAAATTCATCACTTTTGAGAACTTAACTATCACCAGTTTCCAAGAATTTTTGTCAGAAATAGAAGCTAAATATCCTAACATGCCCTAACATACAATATCTTGGTGGCTTAAACTTTTATTGCATATTTAGTTCAAGCCGAGAATGAATTTCTTTATAAGTGAAAAGAAATCCCTTCAACTACTATTATTGGACACTGAATGGCTTTGGAATTTAGTTTTCACTAAAGATTTATTTTTCTTAATGAATTAAACCTAAAATTTCAAGCCAAAACAACATGTATGCAAAACTTATGGCAAAGTTATTTCAATGACAACTAAATGTTGTTGGAATCACATGTAATGTTAAGCTACTTTACATACTTACCATGCTATCAAATTTTAAAAAGTGAGAAATCCATTCTCATACAAAGTTGTAGTGGGTATATTTTACAAGATCAAACTACAGTTCCAGCAGTGTCTTGGGATCCTCTATATAAATGCAAAGGAAATATCTGTATTTCAGAATCCACTTGACTGAGCAATTGCAGAGCTTCCACTTAACCTTCAATTAGAAATGATAAATCTGCAATAAAATGACATGCTAAATGGTAAATATCAAGAGAAAAATCTAATAGGAATATATAAATGCCTCCCAAGCAAATACGCTCAATTAAAATCATATGCTCATAGATTTATATCAGTATTTGGCGGTAACTATTTGTATAAAAAGACATTTTCAAAGATGAAATACACCAATTCTTATTGCGTATTATCATGAACAGATGAATATTTTTAATCAATTTTGAAATATGAATCACTAATTTTGAACATCAAATAAGCAAAATAATATGTGCCCCCAAAATAAAATAAAATTTCACTCTTTTTCTTATTCAATTATATTACAAAATATGTACTCAGTTATATTATTTTTTAATTTCACCAATAAAAATGGACATTTGTTTTCTCTCTTGTTACATTAGTTATTTAATATCCTTAGTTTATCTAATATTCTTGATTTAGTCTCCTGGCCTACAAAACTTTTAATATTACTATCTGATTCTTTTTTTTTTCTGATTAAACTTAGTTTTAACAGGTCTCAAAATTCTGTGACAGGTTTTTGGTTGTTTTCATTAGAAAGTACTGCTTTTAGGGTTTCTGTAATCTCAGCTAATTGGGAGGCTAAGGCAAGAGAATTGCTTGATCCCTGGATGCAGAGGTTGCAGTGAGCCAAGGGTGACTGTGTGAGACTCTGTCTCCAAAAAAAAAAAAAGCACTGATTTTAAAAACTAATAACTTAAAACTACCACACATTAAAAAAAAAATCAAAATGGGTCTACAAAACATTCTCCTTTCCTTCTGAAGATTTTATGATGCATTGTTATCATTAACCAATCTTTTACTGTTAAACTTAAATGACCAATTGAAACAAAAAGTTCTGAGATCATTTTTTTACCACTGATTAACATTGGGGTGGTAGGTATCATGGATAATATTCATTTAGCCTTCTGAGGCTTCTGGGTAGACTCAGTGACTTTGCCAGCTTCAGCAGCTTTCTTATCCACTGCTTTGATGACACCAATAGTAACTGCCTATCTCATATCACAAAGAGCAAAACGACACAGAAGAGAATAGTCAGAGAGGCTGTCAACACACATGGGCTTGTCAGGAGCCATATCAACAATGGCAGCACCATCAGATTTCAAGAATTTAGGGCCATCTTCCAGCTTATTACCAGAATAGTATTCAATCTTTTCCTTCAGCTCAGCAGACTTGCAAACAATGTGAGCTGTGTGGCAATCCAGTACAGGGACATAGCCACCAGTGATTTGGTCTGGCTAGTTCAGGATAATCACCTGAACAGTGAATCCAGCTGCTTCCGTTTGTGGGTCATTTTTTCTGCCACCAGCAACATTGTCACAACAAATATCTTTGACAGACACATTCTTGACATTGAAGCCCATATAGTCCCCAGAAAGGGCTGCACTCAAAGATTCATGTTGCATTTTAGCAGACTTTACTTCAGTTGTAACATTAACTGGAGCAAAGATGACCACCTGCTGGGCTTGAGAACATGTCTCCACTCGGCCCACAGGGACAGTATCAATACCACCAATTTTGTAGACATCCTGGAGAGGCAGATAGAAGGGCTTGTTAGTTGGATGAGTTGGTAGTCCAGAGCTTGAGGCAATATGGTTCCACTGGCTCTGACATCTTTACAGGTGACTCTCCATCCCTTGAAACAAGACATGTGAGCACTTGGTTCTCATATTAGTCAGGGTTCTCTAGATGGACCAGACTAACAGAATAGATGTTTATGTGGTTTGGCTGTGTCCCCACCCAAATCTCATCTTGAATTTTCATGTTGGGGGCAGGACCTGGTGGAAGGTGGTTGAATCATGGGGGTGTGTCTTTCCCATGCTGTTCTCATGATGGTGAGTAGGTCTCATTAGTTCTGATAGTTTTATAAGGAGGAGTCTTCCTGCACAAGCTCTCTTTCTTTGCCTGCTGCCATCAATGTAAGACGTGACTTGCTCCTCCTTGCCTTCCACCATGATTGTAAGACCTCCCAGCCACTTGGAACTGTAAGTCCATTAAAACTCTTTTTTTTTGTAAATTTTCCAGTCTTGGATATGTCTTCACCAGCGGTGTGAAAATGGACTAATATAGATGTATATAAAAGGGAGTTTATTAAGGAGTATTGACTCACAAAATCACAGGGTGAAGTTCCACAAAAGGCCATCTGCAAGCTGAATTGACATATATATATATAAGCCTGGGTCTATCACTTTACCCAGTCCAATATTACTTTGGCTACAGGTTTGCAGAAGGACAAGAGAAATATTTGAAATATGTATATGTATATGCAATGGGTCTTCCCCAAGTGTACCTGGCTCCTCTTCCATTAGAGAACTTTGTAGACTCCCCATCTTTTTCAGTCCTAGATATTGCATGATCAATTAACTATCTTCGAAGCTTGGTTAAATTCAAACCATTCTGATTTCTTGAGTCATATCTTATCTTGGTAACCATGCTCACTTAGTCTGTAGTAATTAAGTTAACTTCTTTATTGAAATCAGGAGTTCATTTTATTGGCAGCTTCTCCTACCTTTTTCTTCTTTTCAAGTCTAGAAAACAACAGCCACTTCAGAATTATTTAAGAAAGGTAGTGCTTTCCTTGTCAATTTGTCTCTTAGTGTTTTGATGAAAAAAAAAAAAACTGTGGGCCTTTTCTTTCTAAATATTTAGATTACTACCTCTACCTTATACATAATAATTTCTAGAATCCCAAGCTTCATTCAATACAGGCTCCCATTTAGTCTAGTTTTAGTCAACAATCCAAGCTTCTCTCAGCTACTCAAGCACAGGGTATAACTTTTTTAAGAGCTCCAAATTAATAAATTTAGCCATGTTTTCCTCTCCCCGGTATAGTGCCCTCAGTGTCTATCAGCCCAGATTTGGGCTGATATAAGTTTTTAAAGTTTTACAAAGTTTTTAATGTGTAGCCCTTTCCTCTGAGGTTTAAATTTACAATTGTAGGGCATTCTGACTCTAGTTATAGAAGAGGACAGTGAGAAGTGACAGGGATCAGAAATGAGAATTTGCATCTGCCTGCAAGATAATGAGCTCATGAATTTAATGCAGAGTCTGAAACCAATGAAACCAGGTCACAAAACCAATGAAGAGGGATGGATTCTACTGATATAAAAAGTTCGGGAAATTTTGGAGTTTGAGGCACTGAGATATATTTGAAGCCTCTGAAATGCAGTATTCCATATCATAATATTCTACTTTTTCCAAATAAATCCTAACTTTCAGAGGAAACACACTGAGACTGTAAACCTAGTCTATGTTAAAATTCCAGAAATAAAAAAATCAGATTCTATACCTGAGAAATATCTACATAAACCCAGTGGCTATAAGAAATTATTTCAGGAATAGTCATAGAAAATCTCTGGTATAGTGCCTTGAGTATAGAATTTAAAGCTCTGATTCTATCATTTACACTCCAATAGAGGTTTCTGGAACTACCTCACTCTATAGTCCTTGTATAACTTATGCCCATTGTAATATGCTAGAGCAACCATCATTTGATCTGTTCTCAATATTTTAATGATTGGAGTCATGGATTAAAAATGTGTCCTGTCTAATGTTAACCTGCTCCTCACTGCCTTCATATCTAACTAGATCAAATAGTAAATCTCTTATCACAAACTTGAGGTCTGTTGCTTGTAATGTCTTTTGGTATCAAATACTGTATTGGCTCACTGTAACAGAAAATGCTCTGGCTATTTTAAACAGCAAAGAGTTTTATACCAGGAATAGGGTGTTTTCAAAATTATTGGTAGCATTAAAGAACTTCTCTATGGTGTACTTCCAGAAATACTTCCAGGACCATACTGTAAAACCAGCCCACCAAGGGGACTCCTACTTCCACCACAATCAGGCATCCTTTGTTCCAGCTTCTGAATTCAAGATCCCACAATCCTGCTATAACTGAAGGTCAGAAAACTACCCCCACAATCATTTATTCAATGAATATTTATGAAATCCCTACTAGGAAGAGCCTCTACTGTGGGGGTTGCTTGGTAGACAGAAAGCAGAAGAAGATATGAGATTATGGTATGAAAGGCACCCAAAAAGAATGTGAAAGTATTAAGTTAGGATAGAAAGGGGTTAGAGAAACACTGAATACAAACTTTATCAAATGTTTGATTTCATTAAGGAAAAACTTTTCTGAGTACCTGGTTTACATGGCAGAAAATTGACAAACCATTAAATGAGAATGCTTATAATTCTTAGATAAATATAATCCCATCAATTTATTTCATAGTGACATTTCATTTTTTCATAAAGTTGCTAGTAGAATGTTTTGATTAGACAATATGGCAAATAGAAAAAAACAAAACATTAGTTTTTATTTTGTTTTGCTTCTTCACAAGCATTTACTCATGCTCCCATTTTTTTTTCACTAAGTAGAAAATGGATGTATACACAAACATTGCACTGAGAAGCTGGAATTCTAAAACCAAAGCAAAGAATTAATATAACTGAATAAGTCTAGAAAAACAAACATGGCAATCAGAAAGAATTAAAAACCCACTCAACTTATCCAACAAGGTTAGTACCAAGGGCAAGGGCATTTTTTTACACTGCATATCTGTCTGTGTGTGTTAATTATCTCAATAGCTATTTCAATCAATTATTTTCTTCTGACACTGAAGATTACCCCCAGCAAAACGTCTTAGTTGACAAGTTACTTGGATGACCTTAATTACAACATCTATTGGACCATAAATGAATTTAAAAGATATTAAGGGAGGGAGAAACCAAGTGGTAAATTTTATTTAATTTTCTGGGTTAATTTT
Source organism: Pongo pygmaeus (assembly GCF_028885625.2). Classification (NCBI taxonomy): domain Eukaryota; kingdom Metazoa; phylum Chordata; class Mammalia; order Primates; family Hominidae; genus Pongo; species Pongo pygmaeus. The sequence continues at coordinate 49,796,334 of NC_072378.2, forward strand.
AAGTTCCCTGGGAAACGTGATTTTCTAGGTTATTTCTTTTTGTTCAAAACTTTCCGTGTAAAAATGCTGTTTCCAAATATTAATCTTTCTCTTCAGCTTAATACCTTGCCATTCCGTATCCTGAAATGACTAAAAAAAGTCTGGGTGAATTTAGATTGCGTATTAAGCACAATGTAAATCAAAATTCAACTAAAATGTCTTTTTTCTACCTTTATTCCCTGCTACAGTTTTTAGTGTGCTACCATTCTTCTGTACTTTTAAATAACACTTGGCTTAACAATAACAAAACAACAATACATTCTAATGCATTAGTTAAAAAAAAAAAAAAAGAAAAACTGTCCAACTGTCCACATTGTAATCTACTGCTAAATATCCATCTAGACACATCAAAAACTTTTCTACTTAATTAATAGAAATGAGCCCATTTTAAAATTAGATAATTTCAGTTACAACATTTTGCTGATTTTTTTTGTAAATAAGAAATCAATAACACACTCATTTTTTAATTTGAGAATGTCACAAGCTTCCATTTGACTTTTTTACATTTTTGTCTGTGACAGAAGGAGTTGATGGTGGCAGTAAACAAATATTGAACTTCTTTTCAAGTTGTTCTATTCCCAGATGACTCTTTTTCAATGAAATTTAGCCATCTGGGAAGTTTGTTCTTTGTAACTTTCCTCTGTAGGAAGAGCATGCCTGTGAAATTCAGCAAGAAATTAAGTCATAAAAAGAGCAAGTAATTCCACTGAAGCCAGAGATATCACTTTTGTGACTGAGCTACAGGGGAATTAAAATTGCCCTCACCAATCTGAATTTTATCAGTTATAAAAAATTGTAATTTTAAAAAAATAGCCATGCAACATATATAGTAAAGATAATTTCTCTGGTTTAAAGAATGATTTTATTTGCATGACATTAATCAAAAGGTGAGTTTTCAAGGTTATCTAATAGGGAGTCATTCTTAACATAATAATTTGTTCATTTTAAATTAGCATTACACATTTGGCAGTTCTGTTAAGGAGATAATTTGGCAACCTCTTCACTGAAAGTGGCTCCTCTCATAAAAATGGGCACCCAGAGAGATATTTACACATACTCTAACTCCACCTATATGCACAAAATTACTGTAGAAAACTGCATCACCAACTTTTTAGTGTTTAAGTAGACAATGATGTAAGTCCATAAAATCTAGCAATGGTGGGCATAGTTTGAGGAAGAAAGGTAAAATAGTAATGATGTACTTAGAAGCGAAAATCCATTTTGTCAGAACCACTATTGCCTACCTAATATCTATACTCCCTTTCATTTTTACAGACTTTATACATACTCTCAATATGCCAACTAAAATCAACATTTATCAGCCTCTCTTGCGTCTATGTGGCCATGTGTATTAGTCTGTTTTCACACTACTATAAAGATACTACCTGGGACTGGGTAACTTATTTAAAAAAGAAGTTTAGCTGACTAACTGACACAGTTCTGCATGGCTAGGGAAGCCTCAGGGAACTTACAGTCATAGCAGAAGGTGAATGGGAACCAAGTCATGTCTTACATGGCAGCAGGCACAACAGAGACCACAGGGGAAACACCAGGCACTTATCAAACAACCAGATCTCATGAAAATTCACTCACTATCATAAGAACAGCATGCAGGGAATCACCCCATGATCCAATCCCCTCCTACCAGGTCCCTACCTCAACATGTGGGGATTACAATTCCAGATGAGATTTGGGTGGGGACACAGAGCCAAGCCAAATTATTCCACCCTGACCCTCCCAAATCTCATGTCATTTTCACATTTCAAAACCAATCATGCCTTCCCAGCAGTCCCCCAAGCCTTAACTCATTCCAGCACCTTAACTGAAAAGTCCAAGTCCAAAGTCTTATGTAAGACAAGTCCCTTCCACCTATAAGCCTGTAAAATAAAAAAACAAGTCTGTTACTTTGAAGATACAATGGGGGTACAGGCATTGGGTAAATGTTCCCATTCCAAATGGGAGAAATGGGACAAAACAAAAGGTTTACCAGCCCCATGCAAGTCCAAAACCTAGCAAAGCAGTCATTAAATCTTAAAGCTCTGAAATAATCTCTTTTGAGTCCATATCTCACATCCAGAGAATGCTGATGCAAAAGGTGGGCTCCCATGGCCTTCGGCAGCTTCACCTATGTGGCTTTTCAGAATACAGCCCCTAAAGCTGCTTTCACAGGCTGGCGTTGAATGCCTGTGGCTTTTCCAGGGCGCAATGCAAGCTGTCAGTGAACCTACCATTCTGGGGTCTGGAGGATGGTGGCCCTCTTCTCACAGCTCCACTAGGCTGTGCCCCAGTAAGTACTCTGCATGGGGTCTCCAACCCCACATTTCCCTTCTGCACTGCCCTGGCAGAGGTTCTCCATGAGGGACCCCTGCAGCAGACTTCTGCCTGGACATCCAGGCATTTCCATACCTCCTCTGAAATCTAGCTGGAGGCTCCCAAAGCTCCTTTTGTCTTCTATGCACTCACGGGTCCAACACCATGTGGAAGCTACCAAGGCTTTGGGCTTGCATCTTATGAAGTGATAGCTTGAGCTGTACTGTGTCCCCTTTTAGCCATGGCTTGAGCTGGAGGGCCTGGAACACAGGACAGCAAGTCCTGAGGCTCACAGAGCAGTGAGGCCCTGCGCCTGGCCCACAAAAACATTTTTTCCTCCTAGGCCTCCAGGCCTGTGATGGGAGGGGCTGCTGTGAAGATTTCTGACATGCCTTGGAGACATTTTCCCCATTGTCTTGGCTATTAACCTTCGGCTCATCACTTATGCAAATTTCTATAGCCAACTTGAATTTCTCTTCAGAAAATGGGGTTTTTCTTTTCTACCACATGGCCAGGCTGCAAATTTTCCAAACTTTTATATTCTGCTTCGCATTTAAACATAAGTTCCTCATCTCCATCTGAGACCACCTCAGCCTGGATTTCATTGTCCATAACACTACCAACATTTTGGTCAAAACCATTCAACAAATCTCTAGGAAGTTCCAAACTTTCCTACATCTTCCTGTCTTCTTCTGAGCCCTCCAAACTGTTCCAGCCTCCGCCTGTTACCCAGTTCCAAAGTAACTTCCACATTTTCATGTTATCTTTATAGCAGTACCCCACTTTGGTACCAATTCTCTGTATTAGTCAATTTCCACACTGCTATAAAGATACTACCTGAGCCTGGGTAATTTATAAAGAAGAGGCTTAATTGACTTACAGTTCTGCATGGCTGAGGAGGCCACAGGAAACTTACAATTATGGCAGAAGGCAAAGGGGAAGCAAGGCATATCTTACATGGCAACAGGCAAGAAAGAGAGCTCAGGGGACACACCAGACACTTACCAAACAACCAGATCTCATGAAAACTCACTCACTATCATGAGAACAGCATGAGAGAAACCACCCCCATGACCCAATCCCCTCCCACCATGTCCTTCCCTTGACACATGGGGGTTACGATTCAGATTACAATCCAGATGAGATATGGGTGGGGACACAGTGCCAAACCATATCACCATGTGACACATTGTTGCTCAATGAGATATAAGCCATATTCTACGCAGGGTTCCTGGAAATGTTTTGTATTACTAAAACAAAATTTTCATGCTCTTTCTTGTTTCTTCAGTTTTCTTTATGCCTGCAATGTGGTCTGGAATTGTAGCAACTATCATAAAATCATCAGAATAAAAGCCACATACCAAGAGGATAAAGTTATAGGAAGACTAAAATATGGATGTTCTCATTGGACTGCCATCTCAGACCTGGACTACTTGCCTCAAAAAATTCTTACATTATGCAAAAATAAATTCCTTTTTGTCTAAGCCACTGTAGCTAGAATTTTGTAACATCATGCCAAATGATAAGTGATAACCATCCCTCATGTAACTCAAAAAACTATAACAAACACCTTGAATGTGGACAACTACTCATGCAGGCATCCATCATGCATCTTACATCCTGTTGGTGGAAGAAAAGTCTTTATATAAAAATATTATGAACTTCTGAAATAGTGCTATACTCTGATTTTTGTGGAAAATCTTATAAAATCCTTTATCTCATAAATAATGTAGCCTGCCCCTTCCTCTGGGAGCTCTGTCCTAAACACCCATAATGGTAGACTAGATAAAGAAAATATGCTAAACATACAGCATGGAATACTATGCAGCCATAAAAAAGAATGATGGAGCTGGAGGACACTTCCTCAGCAAACTAACACAGGAACAGAAAACTAAATACTGCTTGTTCTCATTTGTAAGTGGGAGCTAAATGATGAGAACACATGGGCACATTGAGGGAAACAACACACACTAGGGCCTTTCAAAATGTGGAGGGTGGGGCCAGGCATGGTGGCTCACGCCTGTAATCCCAGGACTTTGGGAGGCCGAGGCAGGCGGATCATGAGGTTAGGAGTTAGAGACCATCCTGGCTTACACGGTGAAACCCCATCTCGACTAAAAAAATACAAAAAATTAGCCAGGCGTGGTGGCGGGTGCCTGTAGTCCCAGCTACTCGGGAGGCTGAGGAAGGAGAATGGGGTGAACCCAGGAGGAGGGGCTTACAGTGAGCCAAGATCGCACCACTGCACTCCAGCCTGGGCGACAGAGTGAGACTCCATCTCAAAAAAAAAAAAAAAAAAAAAAAAATCCGGAGAGTGGGAGGACGGAGAGGATCAGGAAAAATAACTCATGGGTACTAGGCTTAATACCTGGGTGATAAAATAATCTGTACAACAAACCCTCGTGACACAAGTTTACCTGTGTAACAAACCTGCCTCTCTGAACTTAAAATAAAAGTTAAATAAATAAATACAATAGTATAAGTTAATACAGAGTGAGAATGCCTCCCATGAGCTCCCTAAGGTGCACCACGTGCAATGAACATTTCCAGGACTTTATGCCTGGAATGTGATCTGGAACTGTGGCAACCATCATAAAACCCCCTCATACGGAAAATTTTTGGCTCCCATACAGAGTCAAAGAAAGAAAGGAACATCCTTAAAAAGCATCTTAAATAGTCGTAGCTGACATTCCTTTCACTCTTTTTCATAGAATCCTTCTTCAATTAAGTTTTTAATCTTTCTTCATACACATGTGACAATCATCTGGATCTCAGAAGCTCCGAGAGTCTGTCCTAACACTAATAATGCAAATGCTTGTCTGAAGTCCTGGGAATGTTCATCACGGATGATGACAGCTAAAAGGTAAATAGCTCAACTTTCCAAGTAGCCAGATGGATATGTTATGATCTCTAATTCTCAGTCAGATTGGAATCAACATTTCTTACTGCATTGGCGGCAACCTCCCTTAAGTCGTGTTTAAAACTTCTCTTGTTTATTTTGCCAACTCTGGAAAACAAGTCCTTACAAATTATGTTACAATTCATAAATAAAAGGCTATTCATTTACAGGTAGCCACATGTCTTTTGAGCCATTAGAACAGCCTTACTCAAATTTGAGACACATCTGTCCATAATCAATCAAATTATCAAATATACTTGTTATTTGTTAACTTGAAATGGAATAATACAGAGAAATGAACCTCTTAGGGAATATTTAAGAGTTATTCTTATCTGTGGGAGTTTTGTTTTGATAATTTTTTTTGAGGTAGGGTCTGGTTGTGTTGCCCAGGCTGGAGTGCAGTGGCACAATCTCGGCTCACTGCAACCTCCACCTCCTGGGCTCAAGCGATCCTCCCACCTCAGCCTCCCAAGTAGCTGGGATTACAGGTGCGTGCCACCACAGCTGGCTAATTTTTGTATTTTAGTAGAGATGGGGCTTCATCATGTTGGCCAGGCTGGTCTCGAACTCCTGGCCTTAAGTGATCTGCCTGCATTGACCTCCAAAGGTGATGGGATTACAGGCATGAGCCACCATACCCAGCCTGCTTTGGTAACTCTAAAAGGAAAAAACAGTACAATTTAAGCAGAAGCCTCAGTTGATTCCACAGGGAGCTCTTTATTTGGGGACTTTCAAAGTGAAATTACATTAAGGTGAGGGGTGGGGCTTTACTTTTACTGGTAATTGAATGTGGTCTGCCCCTGGACAGGGAAGCCATCCTTGAGTGAGTTAGTTCTTATCATTCAGGGTAATTCTAAGAGAAGGAAGCAGCCGTGATTCATCAGTGGTGGCCAGCATGACCAGTAGTTGGGGGAATGAGGCCCCAAACCTGAAGGAAAATCTGGAAAGTGTGCCTTGGAGACCCCTCTAGTCAGTTGGAGACCTCTGATAAACATTTGTATGGGATATAGATCTCATCACACTCTCTATACCCTTACTATATACCCCTCACCCCTTGTAAAGTTTACAATATTTGTTCTTTCCATATTCTTGACCATTTGACAAATATATTAGCCTCTGTTCTTAAATCTGTAGATTTGTATCTCAGGCCTTCTTCCCACTTGAAGTAAATGACCAAAGGCACAATCTAAAGTGCTATCTATTTAAACGATTTCCTCACTACTTCTTGGATCAACTCTGCTAATATACAATACCGTTACAGATAAAATCTAGTCCTACTTCAAAGATATGAGTGGAGGGAGAAGCAATGAAGCAGTAGAAAGTAGTACCATGACAGTTTGAGTCATCTGCTTTTATTTTTCTACCTTCTGGATTTGCTCAGATCCAATCACATATGCACCATTTCCACTTTACACTAGAATACTGCTGTGCATGTTGAGCTCTATAGGTCTGCCAAACAGATAACCACCAGTTTAATATGGACATGATCACCTGATTTTTAGCCTGCCAGAAGCTGCTTTTTAGTTTCTTGGAGGGGATAGGAGAGAGGTTAGGAGTTTCTCCAAACTTGCAGAAGATGATAATAATGATGATCCATATCAAACAATATGAGTGGTAAAAGAAGAGACTGGTCAAGTGAAACAATGTGTCAGATTGAAAGCATGGGTATAAAGTTGTTTTGAATGCAGTCCTCATGAATCTTTCACAGAAGACCTGTTCCCACTGAGAAGTCCATTCTTTCAAAAGGCTGCATAGGAAGTGGAGAGGGAAAATGGAGCAGTTGCATAGGGAGTCAGAACCACTGTGGTTATCCACAGGGCAGAGAAAGAAAGAAAGAAAGAAAGAAAATTGTTTTAATCTTTTCCTATCCAGTAACATTTATTAAGAGCTATGTGCTGGCCCAGTGCTGGGTGCCCTACACATTCTATCTCATCTAATGCACACAACAAACCAGTTTTTATTAGTTGACCAGAAGTCATCCACAAATGCCTGATATGAATTGGCAACACAGACCCACCCACTGACTTTGAAGTTAACACTGCCCCTACTGAAGACTCTTCCATCCAATTTTACCAATTTTATGATTTTACCCACAGGTAAAATATTTTTTAATCATAAAAGACATTCTGTAAGAATTCTTGTTATTATCCTGTTATCTAGGCAAATCTAGAAAGAAGCCTGGGGGGCTCATTAAAGTAGATATGCTGAGATGGAGAAAATTAAATTTTATCCCTTACTTCCTCTGGCTAAGAAAATTTTTAAGGCTCCTCAACAGGGAAAGAATTGGGGTGCAAACCAGGAAAATGTATTCATTGAGATCAGTAACTTGTCCAGCTGTTCCTCATACTTATGGCTTTCAAATATGTCAATGATATAGTTTGGACAAGGTTTGCGAACAAGAGAGGAAATGTTCTAGGCTAGGAAAACATTTGTGGATTGAAAGTAATTTTTTTCTAAATAATCAACAAAACAGTCCTACTTTTCAATGTTTTGAATGCATTGACTTCAATCAATTCATAAGACAGAACACTGTCATTTGAAATATTATATTATGTTTCTACAAAACAAAAAGGAATACAATTTTTTAAAACTCATCAGTTTCATGGAATTTTACTGGAAAGGTAATTAATTCATTTTCTTAGTTAATATGTTGGATCTGTCAAAGCATTATACAGAGTAAGTATTATTTAAGTGTTTCTTTCTTTTATTTCATTTTATTTTTGAGACTGAGTCTTGCTCTGTCGCCCAGGCCAGAGTGCAGTAGCACAATCTCTTCTCACTGCAACCTCGGCCTCCTGGGTTCAAGCAATTCTCCTGCCTCAGGCTCCCAAGTAGTTAGGATTACAGGCGCACACCACCATGCCCAACTAATTTTTATATTCTTTTAGTAGAGACAGGGTTTCACCATGTTGGCCAGGCTAGTCTCTAACTCCTGACCTTGTGAGCCGCCCTCCTCGGCCTCCCAAAGCACTGGGATTACAGGCGTGAGCTACCGCACCTGGCCATTTGTTTCATTATTGAACATGCAATTTAATTAAAGCATAATAGATCCCTTTAAATATGTATTATTTTTCCTCTATTATGTTGATTGACTGCTCTAGGAGTAAGAAAAAATTTACCACATGCTAAGATGTCAGCAAGTGAAATTCCACCCTCTCAATTCTTAACAAGGAATTTTCATGTTTTTGGGTCTAGCAGCCTGATTCAGAGACAAAGCCCACCTTCTGTATATGAGATGTTGGACGGACAGCCAATTGTAATGATTTAAGGATAATGAACAATGGCACCAGTTATCTTCTCATTGAGACTCTTTACTTCCATGAGTTCCAGCTGGTGGACTCCAGCCCAGCTCTATATTGCATTTGGCTGTGGTGGTGTTTGGATTTGAATTTAAATGTCTCCATACTAGGCAAGCCCTCTCTGCTTTGGCACAATACCTACCACTTTTTATTTTTTGTATATCCTGATCCAAACAATGATACTACCTATTGAATTATAAAAGCAGTCAATTTTGTACAGAAGATGCTTCCAATTTCAGAGCCCTCTGTTAAAAGTTTAAAGATAATTATATTTAGTTTGTCAAGTGTGCAGAAAACGTACAAGCTATCCTTGTACATTTTAGCTAATAAAAAGTCTTCTTGTAAAGGAATAGAATTTGGTTATAATAGCTGTCAAATTTTTAAAATTTGTACTTTGAAGCTGTAATTCTAATTCCAGAAACTTTTTTCTAAAAAATTACTCATACAGATCCAAAAACTTTTGTGTGCAAGAATATGTTTGGCTGCATCACCCAAAATAAAAAAACCTTGTAAACAATCTAGATGTGCATTTATACAACAGTGGTTATAGAATCATGATATAGTCAGTATATATATAAGAATATCTCACACATCACATATATACTATATATGAATTCATGTATCATATGTATTAATATTTATGAATTTATATATTCACATATCATATGTATATGAATGACATGTGTACATAAAATCGATGAATAGTGACTATACATACTGGCAGGAAAAGTGTTCCAAGTCATACTGTTAAGTAAAAAAGCAAGTTGCAAATTGCTGCATATAGTATGAAACCATTTTAGAGAAAATAAAGTGTGTGTGCACATGTATGAAATTTATGTCTTAATGCATAACAATGCAATAATAAGTATTTTTAGGAAATTGAGATAATGATTTTCCACTCACAATTATAAAATAATGTATATAATTATACATTTTATTATATATTTTTAACATATATAATTCTAAGCTGCTTGAATTATAATGAGAAAAATTTGTTAGATCACTTATAATACAGTCAAAGAAGCGGAAAAGTTCTCCATTAAAATAAAAACAATCCTTGAGAAAATACAATATAATTCATTAATAAGCAAGTACTTTAACATGCTTCTTAGCCCATACTCTTTGTGCCCTCGACCTAAAACACTCTCCATAAATTATTATGAATGCTTATTTCCCCAAATATTTATTATCTGCTAATTCTTCAGCTCTCTCTCAGATACTATATTCTTATGAAAGTCTTCCCTAACCACCTCAGTCATATATTCTCACAGAAATCATATTGTTCCATAGCACATGTGATGGTTGATACTGAGTGTCAACTTGATCAGATTGAAGGATGCAAACTATTAATCCTGGGTGTGTCTGTGAGGGTGCTGCCACAGGAGATTAACATTTGAGTCAGTGGGCTGGGGAAGGCAGACCTACCCTTAATCTGGATGGGCACCAGCTAATCAGCTGCCAGAGATTATAAAGCAGGCAGAAAATGTGAAAGCCTCCCAGCCTACATCTTTTTCCCATGCTGGGTGCTTCCTACCCTTGAACATCAGACTCCAAGTTCTTCAGTTTTGGATCTTGGACTGGCTCTCCTTGCTCCTCAGCCTGCAGCAGCCCTATTGTGGGAACTTGTGATCGTGTGAGTTAATACTTAATAAACTCATTAAATACTTAATAAACTCTTTTATTCCATTAATTCTGTCCTTCTGGAGAACTCTGACTAATACAGTATACATGATGGTTTATAATTATATACTTATATATTCATTGAGGAAATTATTTATTTTATATACAATTCCTAGACTAAGCTATGAGCTCCATGAGGTCAGACATCATATCTGTTTTTCTCACTATTAAATTACAGACACCTGAAACAGTGTCAGGTCATGATAGATACTCAAAATATATTTATTGAATGAAGAAATCATGAGTGAGTTTATTATTTAGCTTCATTTTTGAAAGTTCAGGATAAGTCTGTTTTTTGTTAAAGTCACATACAATGGATAAGGGAAAAATAGGCCTTGAAAAAAAGGATGGAGAGGAAGCCTAACAATTTCAACTAGTTTACAATCTCACAGGCCTTGACAAGCTAACTCTCACAGCTAATTAAAATTACACCTGTGTATAGAGAGTAGGCATTCATTCATTCATTCAATTTGTTCATTAATATTAATCTGTTAACCTTTCAGTCCCTTTATAAAGAGAAAGTCTTAGATTCAATGTGATGTTTCCTCTTTAATTCATAATCAGCTACCTAAGAACATTTTAAAAGGCCTCTTCTTTCAACTTTTAAAACCAAGCATTTCAGTTCTTATGAGCTTCATTCAAATTCTTGCCTTATTTTTTTCCCGCTAATAGCTCTACTCAATCCAAAGGTATTTTACTCAGTATATCTCAGATTTTATTTTCCCAGTTTCCTTCTTTTCATGCTGTTTATTTGAAGATTTTTTTTAATTTTCAAACTGACTTTTTATTGCTATTTTTCTAGCCTCAGTTCTCTATTTGATGTTTTTAAAGAGTTGTGTCGCTAGATAATAGTTACTTACCAATTTTTCTACTTAATCTCAGAAAATCTGCCACCATTTTATAATAAATGCAATATCATGCCACTCATGGAAGGTCAATGCATGAGTGTCGGGTAAAGTCACTTGACTTTTTTGAGACAGGATCCCCCACTTACTCACACCACCCTCCCGTTAAAAACTAACCATACACCTGGAATGTTGGCCAGCTTTCCTTAATACAGAGGATGTGGCCCAAGGGCCTATATTCACAAAATTAGTTTGTGCCCGATGCTCTGAATTATGCTATTTTAATAATTTACTAGAAACATGATCAATAAGAAATATTCATTTTCTGTCTCCCTGTAGGTAAATTCTTTGCCGGTATTAATATTTTCTTTGACAGATTGCTGAACTTGTAATGATGGTATTGCATACTTGCAAAACTCTTTATGATCTGCAAAATAATTTCACATTTCACTGTGTCATAGCTTTTCACCTCTGATTCTAGTTAGATAATTCAATTATATAAAATAGGCACTTGATGAGGGACTCCTGTTAAGCATTTTACCAACTCTTCAGACACTATCAAAAGAAATATATGTAGTCTCTTCATTTGCAAATCATTGAAAGCTTGAAAGTGGTGTATTAGAAACAAAGACTGTTATAAAATTGTAGGATATCACAACTTCATGCAATTTAAAAAAACAGTGAGTTCCAACCATGATCAAAAAGGATGGATTTATATTTATCTGGAAATTAAGAAAAATGGCTACAGAAATGTCCATCTGACTGCCTTGCTTGTTGGCTGTGGCCCTTGCTATCTTCTTGAATTATATTTGCGATTACTAAATTTAATTCTTGCCTAATATCCTACTTCCACTTGAATATACTCTCTTGCTTGGACAATGATGTCAATTCTTAATATCTCTCTTTAATATTTCAATCCCACCTTTCTCATTTGTCTCGTAATGCCCAGTGATGCATGATATGGCACAAGGTTGCAATGCTGGTAATATTTTTTTCAGAAAATCGTCCTTCCTTTATCATCTATTGACACTTTTGTCGAGCCATTTAAATGTGCCCAGCATTATGCTTGACTGCTAAGGTTATACAGTTGACATCCTTAAGGAGTTTGCAGTAATTCAATTTGCAATCTATACATAATTAATTAGACATTTTTCATCAATTAAAAACATATAAGAATTTTAAAAATATATAATGTAATTTTCTTGCAGTCTTTATTGCATGAAAGAAACAAGTACTATCCCTTAAATTAGATATGCATAACCTATGAAGATATCAGATTAGCCAGTTTACTAGGTGTGCAATAAATAAAATCCCAAAGTATCTATTCTTGATTGTGGAAAAAAGATCTGAAGATATAGAAAAGTCAAGTTTCTATGACAGAACACATCATAGACCAGCACTGGAAACACACTAAAAATAATGTTAATCAATTGTCAGTCATAAGCTTGTCAGAAGCCTGACATAATTGTTCTTCCTCAGAGAGAAAAATGTGCAAAGACTTAGAGAAAAAAATTCTTTAGAATAATCTGTTCACCTTAATTGAAAGTTGATAAATGTACTTGGTAATTTCAAACAGATTGTGAATTTTAAAAATCTATGCTAGAACTTTTTTTTATAAATTTGTAAAATTAGGAAGGAATTGGGGAGAAAACTCTTATCAAAAAATTGCAAATTGTGGCTTTATCCAACCTGTCAATGTTAGACTGGATAAATTAAATGTAGTACATATACACTATGGAATACTACGCAGCCATAAAAAGGAACAAGATCATGCCCTTTGCAGGGACATGGATGGAGCTGGAAGCCATTTTCCTCAGCAAACTAACTCAGGAACAGAAAACCAAATACCACATCTTCTCACTTATAAGTGGGAGCTGAATAATGAGAACACATGGATACATTGAGGGGAGCAACACACACTGGGGCCTGTGGAAGGGTGGAGCATTAGGAAGAATAGCTAATGGATGCTGGGCTTTATACCTGGGTGATGAGATGATCTGTGCAGCTAATCGCAATGGCACATGTTTACCTATGTAACAAACCTGCACATCCTGCACATGTGCCCCTGAAATTAAAAGCTGGAAATCAAAAAAGGCCAATTTTTAAGATTCTAGGACAAAAAGAGGTTATTTATTTATTTAGATACTACAGATGCAATATTCTTCCTTGGGTTTTGTATATAGAAGCAATTTTTCTTGAGCAAAATTATACAAATGACCATTCTTCATAACTGAAAACAGTGAAAGTATCTTGTGGGCATCAGGCTTTCCAGTGCAGAGGATGATTAAAGTTGAGATAATCAGTTAAGAAACATGCCATTTCCAGCTCCTTCTTCTTTCATTGAGAAGAGAAGAAGTGGGAGGAAGACTCCAGATTGATGAACAATTAATTTTAGTCTATTAATTTTCTACAAGGAAAATGACTAAGATTCACTTTATGGAAATTTAAAATGCATGCAATTTGGACATCATACTGTAAAACATCACCAAGGAATATAGCTAAAGATTAGAAATGTTGCTGAAACAGAGCAGCCCTGAAATGATTTGGGAGAAGCTATTTTATTAAACTCTTTTCTAGCTTAATCAATTTCAGTCTCAGTACTTTCTAGTCCATGCTTTTTCAAACTGCTGTACATGGAGCATTCGTTTCTGAGTGATTTTAAAATGTATTGTGCAAGTAAAAAGAATTCTAGGAGAAATATATTGGAAAACTTTGGGTTATACAAAGTTAAATTCATTTCTTCAGGACCTTGTGAAGTCTCTAATGTACTATATGTGCTCTCCCTCCTGAGAAAGAGATATAATGAATAATGTCTTTCAAACACATTTGACTGTAGTAAACTTTTCTTAAGACGACTGCTCCCAAATGCATGCATGAGAACAATTACTTCTAGTGAATGATATGAAACAACTGGCTATATTTTTGCACTTTCACTCACTGTCACATTATTCCTAAAGGACAGATAGTTGTGCAAGAAGAATACTGAATCCAAACAGGTTGTTAGAAATCACGTAGTAGTGGGCAGTAGCAGTGGCTCACGCCTGTAATCCCACCACTTTGGGAGGCCAAGGTGGGTGGATCACCTGAGGTCAGGAGTTTGAGACCAGCCTGGCCAACATAGTGAAACCCCATCTCTACTAAAAATACAAAAATTATCCGGGCATTGTGGCATGTGCTCCACTCAGCTACTTGGGAGGCTGAGGCAGGAGAATCACTTGAACCCAGGAGGCGGAGGTTGCAGTGGGCCAAGGTCACGCCACTGCACTCCAGCCTGGGTGACAGAGTAAGACGGCATCTCAAAAAAAAAAAAAAAAAGAAGAAGAGAAAAGACATCATGTAGAAGTGAAAGGCAACACATCTGCAAAGTTTAGAAAGATGTCTTCCAACATGAAAGAAAATATCTTCTTTAAGAAAAAATAATACTAAACAAGTACTTACAAAAATAGAGGAGAATAAAATACTTCCAAACTAATTTTTTAAGCCAGAATATTCCTTATACCAAACACTGCAAAAAGCATTACAAGAAGAGAAAATGAATACTAATGTCTCATAATAAATATTAGCAGTAAACTCTAACAATGTTCAATCATGACCAGATAGGGTTACTTATAAGAAAGAAGAGTTGGTTTAGTATTTAAAAATCAACCACACAAATTCCCATATTAACAGAATAAAGATTAAAATAGTATGTATAAATAGATGTCAAAAATTTTTTATTAAATTTAAAATCCATTCATAATTTTTACAGATAACTTTCAACAAACTAGGAACACAATAAGACTTCCTTAGTCTGGTTTTTCCTTTTAATTTTTTAATTTTAATTGAGACAGTCTCGCTGTGTTGCCCAGGCTAGAGTACAGTGGCACAAGTTCAGCTCACCACAACCTCTGTCTTCTGGGTGCAAGCGATTCTCATGTCTCAGCCTCCCAAGTATGCTGGGATTGGAGGTGTGCTCCACCACACCTGGCTAATTTTTGTATTTTTGGTAGAGATGGGTTTTCACCATGTTGACCTGATTGGTCTCAAACTCTTGGCCTCAAGCCATCCACTTGCCTTGGCCTCCCATCGTGCCAGGATTACAGGTGTGAGCCTCCATGCCTGGCCCTTAATGTGATTTTTTAGAAAAGTTTAGGTCAGATGTGATAGCAGGCACCTGTAGTCCTAGCTACATGAGAAGCTAAGGCAGGAGAATCCCTTGAGAGGCTGAGGCAATATCATCACTTGAGGCAAGGAGGTCAAGCATTGATCACACCACTGCACTCCAGCCTGGGTGAAAAAGGGTGATCCTGTCTCTATTTTTTTAAAGAAAAAGTCTACAAATAACCTACAGCTAACATTAGACTCTCTGCAAAAAATATTGAAATACCTCTAGGATCAAAAATAAAACAAGGATGTTCACTTTCAACACTTTTCATTCAATGAATGTGCTGGAGGTCTTAGCCAATCCAATAAAGCAAAAAATAACAATAATAAAAAACACACATAAAAGTTCAAAATCAAAATTCCTGAAGGATTTCTAGTAGAAATATTTAAATTAATTATTAAATTTATATGAACAGCGGGGCTGGGTGCAGTGATTCATGCCTGTAATCCCAACACTTTGGGAGTTTGAGGCCAGCAGATCACTTGATGCCAGGAGTTCAGGACCTGCCTGGCCAACAGATGGGAGAAAACCCGTCTCTACTAAAAATATAAAAATTAGCCAGGTGTGGAGGCGCATGCCTATAATTCCAGCTGCTCAGGAGGCTGAGGCAGGAGAATCGCTTGAACCCGGGAGGTGAATGTTGCAGCGAGCCAAGATCACACCACTGCACTCCAGCCTGGGTGACAGAGTGAGATGCTGTCTCAAAAAAAAAAAAATGTATATATATATGGAAAAAAATGTATATATATATGGAAAGCATATGACATAAAATAGTCAAAACAATTTCAAGGAAAAAACCAACTTGCAGGACTATAATTTCTAGATTTTAATATTTACTATGAAGCCACGGTATACAATATAGTATAGTACTAGCAAAATGATTCTATAAATCAATGATATTGGCAGAATTACGTTTTTCATGCCTTAATAAAACAGGATGCAAAGTTCAGAAATAGACTTACACACATGTATAATCAATCATTAACAAAGGTTCGAAAGCAATTCAATGGATAAAGGATATCTTTTAAACAAATACTGCTACAACAATTGGACAATCATATGCAAAAAGAGAAACCTCAATTCATATCTCATGAGGTATAAAAAATGGAACATAGACCTAAACTGGTAAACCTATAGAAGAAACCACAGAAAAAAAATTGTGACCTGCAATAAGCTAAGTTTTGTTAGAGAGAACACAAAAAACTAGAACCATAAAGCAAAAAATTATAAATTGGACTTCATCAAAATTAAAAACTTTCACTCTTGAGAAAGGCATTATTAAGAAATGAAAAGACAATCCCTAGACTAGGAAAAATATTTGCAAGATATATATCAGATATATGACTGGTAAATATATATATATATATATAAAAAAGCAATTATCAAAATGTAATAAGAAGACATCTCCATAAATATATGGGGAAATAATTTTAACAGAAACCTCACAAAAGAAAATATGTGAATAGCAATCAAGCACATGAAAAGATGTGTTCTCACTGTTTAGCTCCCACTTATAAGTGAAAACATGTGGTGTTTGGTTTTCTGTTCCTGTGTCAGTTTGCTAAGCATAATGGCTTACAGCTTCATCCATGTCCCTGCAAAGGGAATGATCTCATTCCTTTTTGTGACTGCATGGTATTCCGTGGTGTATATGTACCACATTTTCTTTATCCAGTCTATCATTGATGGGCATTTGGGTTGATTCCATTTCTTTGCTATTGTGAATAGTGCTGCAATGAATATATGTGTGCAAGTATCTTTATAAGAAAATGATTTATATTCCTTTGGGTATATACCCAGTAAAGGGATTTCTGGGACAAATGGTATTTCTGCCTCTAGGTCTTTGAGGAATCTCCACATTGTCTTCCACAATGATTGAAATAATTTACACTCCTACCAACGGTGTAAAAGCACTCTTTTTTTTTTTTTTTTTTTTTTTTTTGAGGTGGAGTCTGGCTCTGTCACCCAGGCTGGAGTGCAGTGGTGCGATCTCGGCTCACTGCAAGCTGCACTTCCAGGGTTCACGCCATTCTCCTGCCTCAGCCTCCCGAGTAGCTGGGACTACAGGGGCCCAACACCACGCCCAGCTAATTTTTTTGTATTTTTAGTAGAGACGGGGTTTCACTGTGTTAGCCAGGATGGTCTCGATCCCCTGACCTCGTGATCCGCCCACCTCGGCCTCCCAAAGTGCTGGGATTACTGGCGTGAGCCACCGCACCCAGCCATAAAAGCATTCTTATTTCTCCTTAGCCATACCAGCAACTGTTCTTTCTTGACTTTTTAATAATCGCCATTCTGACTGGCATGAGATGGTATTTCATTGTGGTTTTGATTTTCATTTCTCTAATGATCAGTAATGTTGAGCTTTTTATATATGTTTGTTGGCCACATAAGCGTTTTCTTTTGAGAAGTGTCTGTTCGTGTCTTTTGCCCACTTTTTAATGGGGTTGTTTGTTTTCTCTTGTAAATTTGTTTAAGTTCCTTGTAGATTCTGAATATTAGCCCTTTGTTAGATGGGTAGATTGCAAAATTTTTTGCCATTCTGTAGGATGTCTGTTCACTCTGATGATAGCTTCTTTTGCTGTGCAGAAGCTCTTTAGTTTAATTAGATCCCATTTGTCAATGTTTACTTTTTTTGCAATTGCTTTTGATATTTTCATCATGAAATCTTTCCCCATGCCTGTGTCCGGAATGGTATTGCCTAAATTTTCTTCCAGGGATTTTGTTGTTTTGGGTTTTATATTTAAGTCTTTAATCCATCCTGAGTTAATTTTTGTATAAGGTGTAAGGAAGGGGTCAAGTTTCAATTTTCTGCTTATGGCTACTCAGTTTTCCCAGCACCATTTATTAAATAGAAAATTATTTCCCCATTGCTTGTTTTTGTCAGGTTTGTCAAGATCAGACAATTGTAGATGTGCCATCTTATTTCTGAGATCTCTATTCTGTTCCATTGGTCTATGTGTCTGCTTTTGTACCAGTACCGTGCTGTTTTGGTTACTGTAGCCTTGTAGTATGGTTAGAAGTTGGGTAGCATGAAGCCTCCAGCTTTGTTCTTTTTGCTTAGGATTGTGTTGGCTATACGGGCTCTTTTTTGGCTCCATATGAATTTTAAAGTAGTTTTTTTCTAATTCTGTGAGGAATGTCAATGGAAGTTTAATGGAAATAGCATTGAATCTATAGATTACTTTGGGTGGTAAGGCCATTTTCACAGTATCAATTCTTCCTATCCATGAGGATGAATTGTTTTTCCATTTGTTTGTGTCCTCTCTGATTTCCTTGAGCAGTGGTAGTTTCTTATAAAATCAAATTCACACTCATGATGCAATTCAGAAATTTCACCTTTCAGTATGTAACTAAGAGAAATAAAGACATGAACCTATACATGAATGTTTGGAGCAGCTTTACTTCTAATTCCTAAAAGCTGAAAATAACAAAAAGTTCATTAGTTGATGAATGGATGAGCAAATTGATATGCATACCACATACCAGAATATTACTTAAGGATAAAAAAGAACAAACTACTAATATATGCAACAAAATTATGAATCTCAAAGATATTGTGCTAATTGAAAAAATCAGTCTCTAAAGCTACATATTATGTGATTCCAGTTATATGGTATTCTTGCAAAGACAAAACTATGAAGATAAAAATCAGATTAGTGGTTGACAGACCTAAGGATGAAGGGACAGTGTTAAACAAGGAGTGACAGAAGTGTTTCATTTTCTGGTGGTGGTTATTAAATGACTGCATAGTCTGTCAAAATACATAAGACTGTTCACCTAAGAAGGGCGAGTCGTTCCTTATTTAAATGATACCTCAATAAAGAAACAAAAACCGAAAGATCCGCCTTATTAGCCAAAGTGCAGGCATTAAATGGAAATTCTCATAAAGTTGAATTCTCATAACCAAAGCAGACTTATCTTTATGATGTTAAGGATAATTTTTAATGAATATGAGGAAAAGAAGGAAACTATAACAGTAAAGGCAGAATTAAAATTTGTAGTGGAGACTATAAAGAACATAACTGATATGTCAGAAAATGAAATGTGCTATTTGGAAATCAAAATTTAGAAATTCTCACAGAATAATGAAAATGCACATCTATGAAAAACATATGAAGGAGAGAGTGATATAGAAGACTGAAAATGTAGACTTAACCTTAGAAATATCATATTTCTGTGGAAGAAGAGAAATAAGGGTCAAAAATGTGAAGAAACTTGTATATATAGATGGAATAGCGTTAAGTATGTATAAACCAAAGTGTTCACTGTACTCCAGGAAGCTCATTGTAAAACTACCCAAAACACAAACATATACATAGTCTGGGGGAAAATATTGTTGCAAAGATAAAAAGGGAAAATTCTGCAAGGTTTAACTTAATTTTTTTAAAGCAATTTGAAATTCCTTTGCAATCTTAAATGATGGATGATAATGATGAAACAGTACTGACTCGGATCATTTAAATGAAATAGAAAGATGCATGAAAAATCTTCTAAATTTTGGTAATTTGGGTAATCTTACTCTTATCTGTCTTATACAGAAATGATTTTGTGTATAATAAGAAGCCTATTTACCTTTTGAAGTCTATCATATAAAATAATTAATTAGTATTGGCAAAGTCTAGTGGAGCTGTTGTTATTATTTGTATCATTAAACACAGTATTATGGGCTGAATTATCCTCTCCACCCCTGCCAAAATTCATATGATGAATTTCTAACCCCCCGGTGCTTTAGAAAGTGACTATATTTGGGAGACGGTCTTCACAGAGGTAATTAAGTTAAAATGAGGTCATTAATTTGGGCTCTAATCCAATTCAATCGGTATCCTTAAAAGAGGAGGAGATTAGATATACAGGGGGAAGATCTAGTAAAGACACAGGGAGAAGACAACCATCTACAAAGGAAGGAGTGAGACTTCAGAAGATGTCAATCCTGCCAACACCTTGACCTCGGACTTCTGGTCTCCAGAACTATGATAAAATACATTCCTGCAGTTTAAGCCACCCAGTTGTGGTACTTTGTTATGACAGCTCTAGCAAAAGAATACACATAGTAAGAGATTATGTTTGGACTGACAAATGAAATATGCTTTAAAATTTGTTTTCTGGTTTTAAGGAAGTAGCTTAAGCCAAAGAGAAACAAAGCCATGATTTGCTTTTTAGTTACAGTATAGCCAAACATCATCTAATTGAGTTTTTGAATATGTGGTCTAAACTGGGAAAAGATTAAGCTTACTTATGAGTCAATATCCTTATTCTTTTGTATTTTGTTTGCATTCTTCTCTTGGCAAATAATGATATGCTTTTGCTTTTCAGAAAAGTACATGGATTTTGGGAGGTGGGATGGTTAACCTTGCATATTGGGGCGTATTTATTACCTTCATATATGAAAGAAATAATCCAAATTCATTCTGGAGTTAGTGGTAAGAAAGAAAGCATTGCACAACATCCCAGATGTTTCTGTGACAGTTGGGAATTCCTAATGTGGCTCTGACTTCTATGTGGGAATCAAAGAGGCTTCAGTGACTTTCTTTGCTTGCTATTTCTAGTCTTCAAAGGCCCTTTGAGTTATGTACTATACAATAGAATATTCTCTTTGACATTAAAAACTTTGATCCATCAGTATTTTCAACCAAAATATATTATACCCCTCTGAGTACAGTGCAGAGAAAGAAAAAAGAAATAAAAGGATCAGATTCTGGCTTTCAAAGAAATTCCTAATCCAAACAGAAAAGTCTGGCAGGATCCTTCATCAATAAGGTAATGGCAAGCCAAAGAGAAACCCAAATGAGGAAGAATGGAAATAGAGGAAGCAAGGAAGAGCCTCTTCCATCTTCCACTACCAGAGAGAGAGAGAACAAGCCTAGTATCTCAGATCTTGCTCATATATTTCCTACCTATTCATGTTTAGCAGAACATAAACCAAACAGCAAGAATGGAAAGAAGAATGTGAATCCTTTGTCCCAAGTGATACCCTCTGCTTTGTGCTGAACCTGCAAAAGAAACAAACCGTGGAGCATCTGGGAAAGCAGCACCAGAAACATTCAACTCCACCACAAGACCTTTGCACAGAAAAAAACACCCTTCTCTCCAACCCACTCTCAAGGAGAATCTCAGTGAATTCACTGAAAGTGAACACATAAAATGGGAAATTGACGATTCTGAGCCATCATTCTACTTTATCCTCAATTGTTCCTCTAAACCACCTCCTTTCTTAACTTACCTGTGAAGTATTTATTAAAACAATAATGACATATGCGGTTGAGGAAGAAATTGATTTATTAACAATAAGATATGCTAGAGAAACATATGTAGCTGTATTGTCTCAATGAATTATAGCATCACTAATTCTGAGAAAAAGATCATTTTGAATTGAGGAAAAGCTGATTTATATGATGCTTTAAAGAAAAGTATAATTATACTTAAGTTCATGCAGTAGTTGGGACTAGTAATATTGTTTATACACTTCTCAGTTTTTATAGATCTTTCAATAACCCTATTATGAAAGAATTATTGTATTTTCTCTTCACAGTTGACAAAACTAATACTCAAAGACTAAATGACTTGCCCCAGGGTACTCACATAATAAATATTGTTCATATTTTTAAGACTATATTAAGAGTGGTCAAATAGAAGTTTTTCAGCAGCCCTCAATTCTGAGATGGGTAAATTAATACTCAGATTATAAAATATGTGTTTAAGATATATGCATATATATAATGTTTGGAAATAGTCTGCCTAAAAGACATGAAACTTATTTTTTCTCAAGAATCTAAACTATGCTTTTCTAAGCATGTATGTGTGATACTAATTTTCTTTTTAAAAAATTTTTTTAATATACTATGAAAAATAAAACTTCGGCCCTGTTTCTGCCTGAACTAGTGTAGACTTTCAGCTAATCGAGTCAGTTAATGACTTTTTTTAAACTGTACATTAAAGAGGTAACATTCTTTTCACTGTGTTCTGTTTCTGTTTTAAGTGCCACAGTTATTAAAAAGGGCAAGGGGTTGGGAGAATGAAGTACAACTTCGTTCTATATTTAATTTTTTTTCTACAAGGGTCCAGCAATATAGCAGATGTTAAAAGTGATATTTATAGTTCTGGGAACCAAGTGATACACTGCTACCATAGAGAGTTGCAGCCAAATCCGGGGAGGGGGTATAGAAAGAGAGAGCACATACTGAATTCTTCTGGGGTGCCTTGGAAAGGGAAACAAGCACAAAGTGGGATGCAAAAAAAAAAGTTTAAAATGGAAAGCAATTCATAGTCTATTGTTGAGGAAAAAAGCAAGGTCACTAAAAGTAGTATTTAATGTGAGCCCATTTATTTACAAATGCATTATATATAGACATAGATATGACATATCCATGTAAATACAGCAGAGAAAAATATCTGAAAATCAATACTACAAGATGTCAACAGTGCTTAGAGTATGATTTTCTTTTCTCTTTTTGATTATCTGTCGTTTCTGAAGCTTATTATAAACACATATAACTTTTGAAATGTTTAAGTTTATGCTTAGATAATTTTGGATAGTCTAATGAAACATGACATGTGTATATAGGCTTGCACTGTGTGTGTAACTCCAGTAACACACTTCACATTACACTAGTCAACACTTGTCATCTGTCTTCTTCACTAAGCTCTGAGCTCCTTGAGATCAGGACAGGGTCTTGTACTTCCAGATTCTAAATTCCTAAAAAAGGAAAAAGAATGAAATTAATGTATATGTATATTATCAAACTGAATTCCTATAACAACATTGTAATCATCTCCATTTTACAGATGAAAAAATTAAAGCTTAGAGATATTAAGTAACTTAGCTAATGTCCTTCCATTAAGAACTAATAAGAGCTTAGATTCAGACACATATCTGCCCGAGCCCAAACTGATATTAGTGTGAAGTGTTGATGTGAATTAAATGGAAGAAAGGAAGCAAGAAGGGCGGGCCATGCAGACCTAGGAAATGTTTAAAGTTTGAATGTAAAGCAAATGAATAGAACATAAAATAAAATATACATTAAGCAATTACTTAAAATATGTATATAAAATACACATATAATGATCTAGAATGTTCTCCCTCACTGGTACATCCCTCACTGGTTTAATTAAGAAAGTTGTAGAAGAGATTTCTGCCCTGAGAGGAGATGCTGTTAGGTGATACCATGGCCTATCCAACTTCTTTCTCCTCCAATATTTTATTAGGATCAGTCTCCCAACTTTTTTTAATGACAGCCTCAGGTGATTTTAGGAACAAACTTGTTTATTTCCTTTGGCATGCTCTTCATTTGGTGGCAATGCATCCTGGGGTCACATAAATAAAAACAGCAATTAGAGGAAGTTTAGCGCAGTGAAAGGACAAATGAAAAACAAGAGAAAGGCTCATTGCTGCAGTGCATCAGCAAAATTCAGTCCCACAGGTTTCATGGAGTGTTTTTTAATAATTGAAAGTTATGCCAAAAGTAGTGTCTCTGGGACATTATGTTTAACTATTATGATACCTTTAATTAAAGAAGATATACCCATAGGTAAATGCTTAGGGCGTACTAAGAAAATAGGACAGGCTCAGGTTATCTAAAAGTGTAGAAGATGTAGTTGATTTCCTCTCTGAGGTTCATATTTAGAATAAGCTTGATAAAACCAGTCACCAAATAACTCAAGAATGTGGATGTAAATGAGAGAGGTCTAACAAGGAGTGCAATTTAGAGCTACCAGCTACCTACCTTGTCCAAGTTCACCACACATTCTTTTTTTTTTTTTTTTTTGAGATGGAGTCTCACTCTGTCGCCAGGCTGGAGTTCCATGGCACGATCTTGGCTCACTGCAACCTCCGCCTTCCAGGTTCAAGCGATTCTCCTGCCTCAGCCTCCTGAATAGCTGGGACTGCAGGGGCACACCACCATGCCCAGCTACATTGTTTTGTATTTTTAGTAGAGACAGGGTTTCACCATGTTGGCCAGAATGGTTTTGATCTCCTGACCTTGTGATCCACCCACCTCGGCCTCCCAAAGTGCTGGGATTACAGGCATAAGACACCATGCCCAGCCCACACATTCTTAATTTGTCCCTGGCTATAGGGTAAATCCTAAGGCATGAAGGTTGGGCTAAAAAATGGAAAATTCAGGTTGTTCATTCTCTGAATGTTTCTCAGGCACATGACCAAAGAAAGTTGCTCCATTCAGAAAGTGGAACTTGATTTTTCTCCTAGATTATGAGTCACTTGGACACTAATATTAGAAGTACTACATAGAGTGTTTAATAAATAAAAATGTCATTATATAATAACTGTTAAGTTTTGACATTCCAGAGTGATATGGTTTGGCTGTGTCCTCACGCAAATCTCATCTTGAATTGTAGCTCCCATAATCCACATGTGCTGTAGGAGGGACCTGGTGGGAGGTGATTGAATCATGGGGACAGGTTTTTCCTGTGCTGTTCTCTTAATAGCAAATAAGTATCATGAGATCTGATGGTTTTATAAAGAGCAGATCCCCTGCACACACTCTTGCCTGCCACCATGTAAGACATGCCTTTGCTCCTCCTTTGCCTTCTGCCATGATTGTGAGGCTTCCCCAGCAAGGTCAAACTATGAGTCCATTAAACCTCTTTTTCTTTATAAACTTCCCAGTTCAGGTATTTCTTCATAGCGGTATGAAAATGGACTAATACACAGAATAAAACAAATATCTTGGATTCTCATAATGTAAATTTGTAGAAAATAGAAAATCTTTTTACCTGTTTTGTTTTTTACTTAACCTCTCAATTCTTATCTAGAACCTTAAAGCTTATAATCCTTATAAGTAGCACAAAATAAATACAGTCATGCACCACATAACCACATTTTGATTAAGGACATTTTGGTCAATGATAGAACACATATGCAATGATGTTCCCATAAGATTATAAGACCATTGTTTTACTATACCTTCTGTATGTTTAGATAGTTTAGATACACAAACACTTACCATTGTGCTACAATTGCCAACAGTATTCAATACAGCACTACGCTGTACAGGTTTGCAGCACAGGACCAATAAATTAGACCATATAGCCTAGGTGTGTGGTAGGCTGTACTATCTAGGTTTGTGTATGTGCACTCCATGATGATCACACAATGGTGAAATCACCTAACAATGCATTTCTCAGGTATTCCTGTTGTTATGCAATGCATGACTGTATGTCTGACAGAACTTTGTCATTATCAAGTTCAGAAAGTTCTGGCAGAATGAGACAAAGAAAGACAATCTTTTCCTGAAAAGTGTTTTTGGGAGATCATAATAAAGGATTAATTACATTGATATTCCAGATACCATTCAGGGCTCCGGGTATACAAAGATAAATAAATAGATCCTGATCACAAAGAATGCATTGTCTGTGAGGAATGCTGACCCATAAATATATAATTATAATATTATGAAGTAGGTGCACTAATGGAGACGTGCACATGTGCTATGTGTGCACCAAGGAGTGACCCCTAACTTAGACTGTTGCATAATGGAAGGGCTTCCTAAGTATCTGTTTGAGCTGAGACCAAGAATATGTGTAGGTGTTAACCTGATAAATGGGTAAGGATGGTGTAGAGTAGAGCAGGGAAGGATATGACTGGCAGAAGGGGCAATACAGGCAAGAGTAACTCACTGAGAAAGCACAGTGGGAAACTCTAAAAAGCTCTAAATTGCTAGATTATACATTATACATTATAAAGCAGAGAGTTAAGTGATATGGGTCTACTCAAATGCCCATCAATGAGTAGAAAAAGAAAATATGATGTGATATATATATATATATACACACATATATGTATATATACATACATATATACACACATGTATGTATATATACATACATATATACACACATGTATGTATATATACATACATATATACACACATGTATGTATATATACATACATATATATGTATAAGAATACTACTCAGCCATAAAAAGGAGTAAAATAATGGCATTCTCAGCAAGCTGAATGGAATTGGAGACTATTATTCCAAGTAAAGTAATTCAGGAATGGAAAACCAAACATCATGCTCTCACTCATAAGTGGGAGCCAAGCTGTGAGGATGCAAAGGCATACAAATGATATAAAACATTGGACTTTGGGGACTAGGAGGAAGGGTGGGAGGATGGTGAGGGATAAAAGACTACAGATTGGGTACAATGTATACTGCTTGGGTGATGGGTGCACCAAAATCTCAGAAATCACCACTAAAGAACTTACTCATGTAACCAAACACTACATATTCCCCAAAAACCTATTGAAATAAAAAATTAAAAATTTAAGCAAACAATAAAAACAAAATAAAGAGATATGGGACTACAGAGTTAGGTAGAGAACAGATAATAGAAAAGAATATTTACCACATAAAAAAATTTATCCTTGAGGAGTTATTGAAGGATTTAAAGCAATCACATGGTATCATCACACCTAAATTTGAAATGGATCACTTTGGTGGTCACTTGGAAAATGTATGTGCATACTAATGGCTGTGGCTTGAATGAGAAACATGGGGAGAAAGGACATTTTTTCTTAAGTGAAAAAAGAAGAACTCACACAAAAGTGTAAAGGGAATAGGCAAAGAAGTATCAATAGAAGCAACAGACTGTTGTGTTATGATTGTCAAAGAAGTGAAATGTCCTTTTGAGAAGTCAAAAGAGAATAAAAGCAGCAAATGAACAAGATCAATCCAAGAAGACAATTCCTGAAAGATATCTGATAGAATTATAATTAGGAAATCATTAATGCCTTTAATCTTTACTAAGAGCAGTTTCCTTTGAGCAGTAAGAGCAAGAAACCAGAGTGTTGTCATGATTCATGGAGAAAATGAGGGATAAGGAAGAGCTAGTGATAGAATGAACATTTAGAGAAGTTGGTGTATTATTAAAAAAAAATGGGGGAGAACTATTGGATGACAGAGAATGGATCTCTCAGCAAGGGCATGGATGAAGGCGAGTGAAGCAAGCCAGTCAAGAGAGAAAGGTTAAGATACAGAAAACAGAGAGAAGACAATGACCCAGGGGAAGTGTAAGAAGATGAGATCTTAAAAAGTAGAAGAGTTGAAGGGGCAACCAAGCCTCCAGAAATAGGATTAAGGAGCCACACGTTTATATCATCAATGGGAAAGTAAGAATTTGAGTAAAGTAAAATAAGGCTTAGAGCCCCAATTTTTTTTTTTTTTTGAGATGAAGTCTCACTATTGTCCCCCAGCTGGAGTACAGTAGTGTGATCTCAGCTCACTGCAACCTCCACCTCCCAGGTTCAAGGGATTCTCCTGCCATAGCCTCCCAAGTAGCTAGGATTACAGGCACCTGCCACCACGCCTGGCTAATTTTTGTGTTTTTAGTGGAGACGGGGTTTCACCATGCTGGCCAGGCTGGTCTTGAACTCCTGACCTCAGGTAATCTGCCTGCCTCGGCCTCCCAAAGTGCTGGGATTACAGGCGTGAGCCACCGCGCCCAGCCTAGAGCCCCAATTTCTTAATGAAGAGGTGACACAAGCATAAGGATTTGCCTGATGCCAAAAGAAAACTTTGGTTTGTTTGTATTGTCTATTCTTTATAGAACAAAATATTAGACTGGTACAATACATTTATGTTAACAACTTCAAATAGCATCTGGATAATCAGTCTCTTACCACTAATATAGCCACAACTTACATCCTAAGTGTCTGAATATGCAACTTCTCTTCTCTGGGGAAACATGCTCATCAAATTCAATACAAATTCATGCCTTCATCACTGGATCTTGTGAATGCCCAGCACACCTGTGCCATATTAAAGCTTGACATGCTGTCAGTAAGTCTTGTGACAAAGGGGAATGTCAGGTTTTCCCTCCTCGAGGGTACTGTTAGAAAGAACAGCTTGTTCTTGTTTAATTAGCATTGATTTTCTTGAAACTGGCTATTACCCTTAAGTCTGAATTTTTTTAATTCCTTGAGATGAAATAACACTTCATTTGTTAAGTCTTATAAAAGCAGCATTCTTTCTAATGTCTTTGGCTAATTGAAGATTTTGCTACTTGTTTATATCTCATTTATTTTGTGTTTAGGTCCGAGCATTTTTCTCATTATCAGAAATCTTTAATGTATGATATCAATTCATAATGGAGACAAAAGTGTAGTATTAATAAAATCTAGAATTTCTCAAACCAGTGAATACATATATCATGTCATACTCATCCTCTATCTTTTTTTTTCTAATAATGATTATATCCCATTACACCAAACACCACCATACATACCACCATGGAAATGAATGAATTAAACACACGATAAAATGTGCCACTTCTAATCTGAACATTCTTTTTCCGTGTATGCACCAACCTCTCACTGCTCTGTTTGGAGCCCAGTGCTGTATATACTAACTGCTACATTCAAAAGACAGTCCAACTAAACCTCACTTCACAGTGGCACAGGGTTAGTCTTTGGGGAGTCATTGAGAAGCCTGAAAGATTATTTGATTTTGGATGCTTTATTAAGAAATCTAGTAATAAGCAATGTTCACATACCTTTCCTACCCCAAAATTATGTCTTTTGGAAGATGTGTATACTCATTTGAGATCTATTTTTCTGTGTTCCAGGCACTGTCCTAAAGGATTTGAAATATGCATGCAATCTATCTTCACAACAGCCTTGTTATTAGTCACATTTTCAAGAAAAACAAACTAAAAAGGTTTAGAAATTTGTGTAAATATCCATAACTAATTAGTGACAAAGGAAGACCCTGGGAGTCCAGATGACCAGCTAACTAAAGAAAGAGCCAAACATAAAACTCAAGTTCCTGGCCGGTAGTCTCATGTCACCACAGTAGGCAACCACAGTGGGCAAAAATAAACATCCAATTCCCTAATAGACTTATGAATTTGAAATCTCTAAAGAGCATTTGTGGCATTGCTTGATACTGACATTTTCAATACTGAGGCTGCACTATCTTTCTTCTCTGGAGACTGAATGCTCCGAAGTTTGAAAATGATCAACCACAGAGTGTCTGGGGAACCTGAGTGATTATGCCCAAAACTGTGCTGTTCCAAGATCTCTCGGTGATAAGTGTTCATGCCCACTCTGCTGACAAATATCAATTCTTCCCCTTTTCAGGGTTTTCACTTCCAGAATATTTTCAATCACCTCACCTGGGGAACACTTATTCCCCAGCAGCATTCGCTGTGGCTTATGGTACCTTCCCTCCAAGAGTCCTCCATGTGTTTTTCTCATAGAATCAGAGTTGCAGTTCCTCTGCACCAATATCTGCCGTTGCTCTGCTGATCTCAGGTCACTGACTACATTGCTTACTGACCTTCTCAGAGCTTGGTCATTTCCCCACCAATAGTCTTCAGCTATTGATACCTGTTCCTATCTCTGGTTTCCTCTCTCTTTCTTTCTCTCTCCAGCCATAGAAAACTTCAAAGCAGAGCTTGTGGACCCCTGAATAAATCAGCTTTTTATTCCAATTTGCCACTCACATGGGCAAGGGGAAGTGACGTACGAAGTACAATAGGTGCTAGGATGTCCTAACACAGTCATACCAGTCTCTACAGAAGCTGTGCCTCATAGGCCAGGTGCCATTTTCAATTATAGTGGCTTTTATGGTGATTTTTTTTCTCATTTACCCCATAATTTGTTTTTGCATTCTAACTACATTTGAGCCCCTTATCACTTAGGAACATTTCACATATGAAATAAATAATTACATAAATAAGTGTGACAGCCTTCATCAGTCAAACAAAAAAGGTGATTTAATTGCTCCTGTCAGATATCTGACTTCAGGCACCAGCTTTATCTGGAATTCCAAAAACATCTTCTGGAATTTACCACTCGGTTCTCCTTCCTTAGATTTGACCCATTCTAGGGTTCTACCTTATGTCTCTACCCAGCAACTCCGGGGTCTTCCCCTCTAGCTGCAGCAGTTCTACGCTGCTTCTCTCAATATCAGAAGAATCTCATCTTCATCATTTCAAATAAAATTTTTTAGACTTACATTGATTGGACTCTTTTAAATCAATTACTCATCCATAGCCAATTAGTGTAACTATGGAGAGGGCTATCCTGATTTGTTTAAACCAATCATAATCCATTTCTGAAACTGTAAGTTTGAGGACCAGGGCCAGGGGCTAAGGAGTTTTTCCCCAAAAGAAACCTGGGATATTACTACCAAGAAGCACAAGAAAAATGAATGGCAGACAACAAAGTGTCAATTGCAGAGTTCCAACTGTCCTTAGGCACAATTGTACCTGTCAAACCCCACTCCTGATAGAAAGCATTGCCTAACTCAGTACATCAACTAATGGAGTCTTGGCTTCAGCCCTGTAACCACTCTTTGTTGCAATTCTAATTTTAAAATGTAGGTGTGAAACTTGTCCTTCTTTTAGTTGTCCATGATAGCCACATGTATATATTTCAGTCTGAGGTCAGTTAAATTCCTATATCCTTGATACCAACACTATTCTAGGTTACCACTATTAACTGCTTATCTGAAAGTTTGTATTTAGTGGTGATGAGACACTTCTCTATTTTATAACCAATACTTTAAAATTTGTAAACACAAGTGCATCTGGCCTAGAAAGAAATGAGGTTCCGAAATTCATGTATACATATATTCGCTGGACCTATCTGTGCCTCAAAGATCAAACTAATACTACCAGGGACACAGGGCATTATGCCAGAGCATTAAGATAGTGACTCATGGTCAGTCCTTCCATTCTCACTCTTGGCACCATAAAAATCCCTCATACAAAAGAATGACTGGCATGAACAACACAGAGGGTTTTCTCTGAATATTTCATAAATTATCCATCAAATCTCCAGATCAAGTCTGATAAACTTATTTGATAGCAACTGCACATTACATCTGAGTATAATGTTTCCTCACCTCAGCCTGCTCACATTTCATCTCTGTTCATCAGCTTCAATTCGTAAATTCATAAATCTCACATAAGACTAAATTAGTTTAGACATGCCCTAAATTACCAATAAGTGTCTCCCAATAACATACTCATCTGAATCCAGTATCAAAGAAGCTGCATGTTTCCTACTCAATTTATCAAATAGCATATCACACAACATCCTTAGTTCTATTTACATAAAATCTCAGCCAACATTTTAAATCTTATATAATTACAAAGAAAACAAAATGGTATAGTGGAGAGAAGAAGTTTTAGCATCAGATATACCTGAGTCTTCCAAATACAAAGTCTGCGTTTTCCATGCTGGGGTGAGAAAGTTTTTCAACTTATCTCAT
Organism: Pongo pygmaeus; assembly: GCF_028885625.2. NCBI lineage: Eukaryota > Metazoa > Chordata > Mammalia > Primates > Hominidae > Pongo > Pongo pygmaeus. The sequence continues at coordinate 49,827,791 of NC_072378.2, forward strand.
CCCAGTTTCTACAAATACAAAATAGTGATAATTAAAACATATCTCTTTAAGTGGTTGTGAGTATTAAATGGGGTCACAAACAAAACAGACCTGACCACATGCTCAATGAATGTTGGTTCCCTTACAGTCCCCTCAGATGGGTACCTGCTGTCCTCTACATCAACAATGATTAGTCATGTTGACAGTGTGTACCCTTGATTTTGTTTGATGAAAATGGCCTTCAGCTCTGGTGCTTCTCCCCAAAATATGTCACCTCAGTTTAATCACGAGGAAAACATCATATAAATCTCAGTAGAGGAACATTCTAAAAGATACCTGTATAGTAGTCCTCAAAGCTGTCAAGCTCATCAAAAATAAGGAAAGTCCAAGAAAGTCTCATAGCCAAAAGGAGCCTAAAGAGACAAGGGCATTATGTAAAAAAACAAAGGAAATGTGAATAGAATACAGATTTTAGTTAATAATTATGTATCAATATTGGTCCATTAATTGTAAAAAATGTACCATACTAATGTAAGGTGTTAACAATAGGGGAAATAGGAGAACTCTCTGTACCATCATTTCACTTTTCCTATAAATCTAAGACATAAAATAAAAATTGTACTTAAAATGTCCTTTGCAGCAACATGGATGCAGCCATTATCCTCAGTGAATTAATTCAGGAACAGACCAAATATCCAATGCTCTCACTTGTATGTGGGAGCTAAGCATTGAGCACACATAGATGTAAAGAGGGAACTGCAGACACTGGGGCCTTTGATGAGGGAGGGTTGGACGAGGGTGAGGATCAAAAAACTACCTAACTGGTATTTTGATGGCTACCTGGGTGACAAAATCATTTGTACACCAAACCCCAGTGGCATGCAATTTACCCATGTGACAAACCTTTACATGTACCGCCTGAACCTAAAATAAAAGTTGAAAAAAAAATTAATAAAATATAAGAAAACTGCAAGTTTAAAACAAGGGATTAAGCAATTCCTCTGGAGTCACCTCGGTTCTCAACCATACTGCTTCTTCTTTCTTCCTTTTTCTTTCTCCACACTTAAGTGCTCAGAGTATTGCACTTTAGAAGATACAGGATTAAAATATGAGTTTCTTATGGCCCATGGACAAGAATTCATGGAGGAAGGGCGTGCTAAGTTTACACAAAAGAAGAGGCAGTGTGTCCATTAGGGAGGATCAGTATTCAGCAAAGCTCTAAATAGCTACCATAACATGTGCCAGGTACTGAAATAGGTACTTGACATACGTTATCTTGTTATGTTTGTTCTTCCAGCACATATATTGATATAGATATTATCATAATTTGCAGATGAGGTTTAGTTTATCATGATCCCACAGCTAGCAGGAATCAGAGTTAAGCTCCATACTCCAAATTCCAGAGTCTTAAACACTTTATACTGCCCCTCGAAATCACAGTAAAATGATAAATTTGTCCTCAGTGGACTTCCACTTCCGTTTTTATATATGTCTCTGTCTTTAGGTGTCTAGCAAGAACTGATGCCTCCTAAGCCACAAAGCCATGCCTCCTATTTTCTTCAAAAAAAATGTGAGTGGGAGAGTATGAAAAGGAGAAAGGGAAACGGGAACGTAAAATAACTAAAATTCGCTGAGCAGCTACTATACACCAAGACACTTACTAGATACTTTACCTACTTTAATTAATTAAGCCTTCACGATCTCTTTCTTTATGAGAAATTAATGTCTATTTTTAGGCACATTGTTAGTGCTTTTACCATAGCGTCATGAAGGGAAATTTCTTTTTTTATAGATTCAGGAGGTACATGTGCCCTTTTGTTACATGAATATATTGAGTAGCAGTGAGGTCTGATTTATTAATGCAACCATCACCCAATAGTGTACATTGTATCTATTAAGTAATTTCCCATTCCTCACCCACTTCCCAGCTGCCCACATTCCAAGTCTCCAGTACCTATTATTCCACTCTGCATGTTCACGTGTACACACTATTTAGCTCTCATTTATAAGTGAGAACGTGGTATTTGACTGTATGTTTCTGAGTTATTTCACTTAAGATAATGGCTTCCAGTTCCATCTGTGTTGCTGCAAAGATGTGATTTCATTCTTGTTTATGGTTGAGTAGTGTTCTATTATATATATAAAATATTTATATATTTATATTATATATATATTCAGCAATAAATACTGAAATATATAGTATTCCATGATATACATAATATATCACTATACATATAGTGTGTGTATACACACTCATCCCCAACATTTTCTCTATCTAGTCATCTGTTAATGGACATTTAGGTTAATTTCATATCTTTGATATTGTAAATAGGGCTGTGATAAGCATATCAGTGTATCAGTGTAGATATTTTTTGATATAATGATTTCTTTCCCTTTGGGTAGATACCCAGTAGTGGGATTGCTGGATTGAATGGTAGTTCTGGTTTTAGTTTTTTGAGAAACCTCTATACTGTTTTTGATAGAAGTTGCATTAATTTACTTTCATACCAACAGTGAACAAGAAATAATAGTATTTCTTGACTTTCTAATAATAGCCATTCTAACTGGTTTAAGATAATATCACATTGTGGTTTTAATTTGCATTTTTCTGGTGATCAGTGATGTTGGCTATTTTTCACATGCTTATTGACCATTTTTATGTATTCTTTAAAAAATTTCTATTCATGTGTTTTGTCCACTTTTTAATGGGGTTATTTTTATTTTTTTTTTTCTTGTTGACTTATTTGAGTTCCCTGTAGATTCTGGATATTAGTCCTTTGTCAGATGCATAGTTTGCAAATATTTTCTCTCATCATATAGGTTGTTTGTTCATTCTGTTGATTATTTCTTTTGCTCTGCAGAAGCTTTATGGTTTAAGTCCTACTTGTCTATGTTTGCTTTTGTTGCATTTGCTTTTGAGGTCTTAGTCATGAATTTTTTGCCTAGAACAGAAGAGTTTTTCTGAGGTTTTCTTCTAGGAATTCTATAGTTTCAGTTTCCACATTTAAGTCTATAATACATCCTAATGGGATTAAATGGAGCTGATTTTTTTTAATATGGTGAGAAACATGAGTCCCACTTTTATTCTTATGCATATAGCTGTCCAATTTTCCCAGCACCATTTATTGAAGAGGCTATCCCTTCCCCAGTGTAAGTTTGTGTCAATTTTGCTGAAGATTAGTTAGCCGTAGGTGTAAGTCTTTATCTCTGGGTTCTCTATTCTGTTCCATTGATTTATGTGTTTATTCTTGTACCAGTACCATGCTGTTTTGGTTACTATAGCCTTGTAGTATAATTTGAAGTCAGATAATGTGGTGCCTCCAGCTTTGTTCTTTTTACTTAGAATTGCTTTGGTTATTTGGGCTCTTTTTTGATTCTATAAGAATTGTAGCTTTTTTTTCTAATTCTGTGAAAAATTATATTGGTGTTTTGATAGGAATTGCATTGAATCTGTAGATTATTTTGGGCAGTATGGTCATTTTAATGATATTGCCTCTTCTAATTCATGAGCATGGGATGTTTTCCCATTTGTTTGTGTCATCTATGATTTTTTAATCTATGGTTTATAGTTTTTCTTGTAGAGATATTTCACTTCATTAATTATTTAGTCATGTATCATCTATCTCTCATCCATACACCAAGGAAACCCTATGTTGTAGATGCCAATAATGATGTCTAAAATAAATTAGGTAAAACAAAAGTATTTCAAATTAAGTGGAGAAAACCTGACTACAGTTTTACATGTTACTTTTCCCAGGAATATTTGCACTTTAAAAGAGCATAACTAGAACATATAGGTACTATGAACAAGTCTAGAGATCTAATGTACAACATGAGGATTATGGTTAATAAAATTGTATTGTATTGGGGATTTTTGTTAAATAAGTAGATTTTAACTGTTCTTATCATACAAAAGTAACCATATGAGATGATGTATATATTAATCTGCTTCACTATGGTAATCATTTTACTATCTACATTTATCCCATAATATCATGTTGTAAGCCTCAAATAGACATGACAAAATTTATTTTTAAAATAATAAAAATGCTTTAAAAGATAAAACATTAAACAGCATCACTGGAAAGCTATTCTTGAAATCCCCAAAAATGGCTCTTACTGGTGGTGTTAGAATCACTAATGATAAGCTAATGAAGTTTCACAGAGTTCAAAGACCTTAAAATCTCATTTCATAAATACACTCCTCCTATTAGCCTAAACATGAATTTGGATCTGTTTGCAAAATATTTTAAATAACCTTAAAAGGGTTTGCACAGTCTCCCACTTCACTATTCTGTGCCTCAGGATGTGACAATGCTTATAAATCCCACAATTTGTCCTCAGAGGGTGTCTTGATCAACATCTCTCAGCTGCCACTGGCACACTCCTGGCTCAGTCATGACAACATTCCCCTATTCCAACTTGTTGATTAAATCCTCATCTGATGTCTCTCCACAAAAATTCAGAAGCATTTTCTCAGATAAATATTTATTCAATCATTGTAAATTAATTTCCAAGAAAAATGTGGGATTTAACTTAAAATGTAAGAGTACATTTCTCTTGCATTTCCCCTGCAATCAAAGAGTGAGATCATCCACTTGAATAGCACACTTGGAGACAGGCTGAATGTTAAGTAACATTATCCTGTCACAAATAGAGTAACGTGTTCAATTATCAGTGATGCCTCGCCCTCAATAGAGTGTAAGATGAAAGGTAACCAGGAAAGATCCTCGGTTCCAGGGCTGGTAGTTTTGTGACTAAACTCAAAAGCTAATTCTGCTTGGCACAATGTAGAGTTTCCTGCTCCCTCCCTGCTGCTCTAGAAAGGCAGGGCTGTGTTAAATCATGGTGCTTAAGGTAATCAATTCACAGCATGGATGAGCACCTCAATTCTGGGGAGCTCTCACTGTGCCGGAAGAGCTGGGGTTTGGCACTTAACCTCCTTCTGACTCAGCTTCCAAATTCCACGCAGGGATTTGTGAGGCCTTTACACTTGCTTTGCCAGTACACTTGTGTGTATGTGTCAAGAGTAGAAGGATGGTATGAACAGGAAGAATTAACACAGAAGCATGAGAACTGAGTAGGGGGAAAAGTGACTTCTGACTTTCCTGAGCTGGGTTGTTACCATGTTCACCCAGCAGAAGGCACTGGCTTTAAGAAGAAAAATAGAGAAGGAGGCTCTTCAACACTTAAAATATATCACACCAAAAATCACCAAACGTGCTCCCGATGACATCTATAACTTAGGTAGTAAACCTCTTGCCTTGCCTACATTGTTAGCCCAAAGACACCAAAGAGGCTGCACATCAAAGTGAAAATGCAAAGCTGGGCATCATTCAATTTACTTTATAAAATAAAAAATCCTGCTGCCCTTTCATGAAATTATACTGTGTGCTTATAAATATGAATGTAAATGTATAACATAAAACATGAATATTTGTATGGAATATTGTAATGAACATTTGTCATTTTTGGATGTCTAGCAAATAATCATTTTTCCCGTTTGAGGAGAAACCTAAATCCTAAAGTAAAGGTGAGATTCAGACTCCATTTCTTACTACCTAAAAAACAAGAAAGACTGTGTTCTCCAGCCCTCTGGCAGCTAGCAGTGGGTATCAGGCATAGAATCAACCAATAGATGCCCCAACTGAGATTTTGAACATTGGAACCTTCAAACCTTGAGAAAATGATACAAGTTTAGAGAAAATTAAGACTTTAATAAAATACCAACAGAATCAGCCACAATATATAAAAAAAATTTATACCATGACCAAGTAGTTTAAATTTGAAAATAAGTATAATACATCATATCAGTAGAATAAAGGACAAAATCCACATGATCATCTAACTAGATTCAGGAAAAAAAAGCATTTTACAAAATCTAAAATTCCTTCATGACGAAACACTCACTAAACTAAAATAATATACAACTTTCTCAATCTGATAAATAACACCTATAAAAATTAAGCTAACATCATACTTATGGAGAAAGACTGAATGCTTTTCCCTAAGACTAGGAAGAAGACAAAAGTGTTTATTCTTGCCACTTTTATTTAACATTGTATTGGTGGTCCTAGCCAGAATAATTTGCAAGATAATGAAAGGTAACCGGATTGGAAAGGAATGACTAAAATTATCTCCATTTTCAAGTATCATTATCTTGCATATAGAGAATCCAGAAAAAAATCACTAAAAAATTAATTTGAACAAATACATTCATTCAGCATGTTTATGGACTACAAAAAAGAAATTTTATTTCAATACACTAGCAACGAACCATCTGAAAATGAAATTAAGAAAATAATTGACTTATAATAACAGAAAGAACTAAACACTGAGGAATAAATTTAATGTGAGGGCAAAATATACACCCTAAAATCTACAGAAATATTGTTGAAATAAATAAAGAAAAAATTAGTGTTTACTCAGAGCAGCTATGATAAAGTTGAGACTCAAGCAATAGCAGAGGGTCTAAGGATAAGATGATGGTGGCAATAGGGACTGATGTCCTGGAAACCACATCCAGTGACAATGGAGCCAGCAGCAGCATCAGCAAACTTTTCACAGGGTGAAATTTTGGCTGTGACATCATTCCAAATTTTGGTCCACCTCCAAGTCTATCTCTTCAGTCGTCCCTTAAGTTCAGAAAACTATGTATTGTCCTGTCAATAAATTCCATTTAGTCAGAGTTGTTTGCTTTTGTTTTTTGTAACCCAGACCCAGACTTCTATAGGTATCGCTGCTCAGTTCTCTCCTTCTTCTAATGACTTTGCTTATTTCCATTTTGTTAGAAAAGGAAAAGTTCTTATAATTTCCAAAAAATATTTTTATCAATTTATATGTACCCATTGGTTTCCAAATGTTTAATTCATTTCCACAATAACCTTATAATTTAGTAATAACTTTGTAAAGTACATATTATGAGCCTTATTTTAATATGTGAGAAAACTCAAGTTAAAAAAAGTTACATGATTCCTTAAAAGGAGGTAGACTCCAGGTGGAAATCCAGATCTACTGAGTATAGATCCCAGGCAAGATCTACTATAGTAAGCTGTTTCCTTGATTTTCTGGCCTCAAAGCACAGAAAGCATATTAGATTGCCTCTTCCTAAGGAGAATGACATCTCCCAAAGTTTTATTTTCTTTTGTTTTTGTTTTCCAGTTGTTTGTTTGTTTGTTTTTATAGTAAGAACACTTAATATATGGTTTGTAAATATTTTCCTTTTGAACCTGAGATCTACCCTCCTAACATTTTGAAGTACATAATACAGCATTGTTAGCTATAGGGACTACGTCATATGGCATATCTTTATAATCTGCTCATCTGACGTAAGAGAAACTTTATACTAATGGAACAACTCCCCATTTCCTCCACCCCTCTGGTCTGGGAAACCACTATTATATTCTCTACCTCTATGAGTTTAACTATTATAGATATCACACATAAGTGGAATCATGCAATATTTGTCCGTCTGTGAGTGGCCTATTTCCCTTAACATAGTGTGCTCCAGGTTTATTATGTTGTGCAAATGGCAGGATTTTCTTCTTTTTTAATAGTGAATAATATCTTATTGTATGTATATACCACATTCTTAAAATCCATTCATCTGTCTGTGGGCACTTGTGTTGCTTTTTTATCTTGGCTATTTTGAAGAACACTGCAAGGAACATGGGAGTGCAGATATATCACGGTGAACCTGATTTCAGTTTTTTTGGATATATATCCAGAAGTAGGATTCTTGATTTATTTATATGATAGTTCTATCTTTAACTGTTTTGAGGAAACTCCACACTGTTTTTTGTAGCTGATGCACCATTTTACATTCTCACCAACAATGTGCAAGAGTTCCAATTTCTTCACATCCTCACTAACACTTATCTTTTGTTTATATATATATATATATATATAAAAGGCATTCTAACAGGCGTGAATAATATCTCATTATAATTTTCTATTAATTGCTCTAATGATCAATAATGTTGAGCATCTCATATACCTGTTGGCTCTTTGTATGTCAATAGGAGAAATTTCTGTTCCAGTCCTTGCCTATTTTTTTATTCTTTTGTGTTTATAATCCTTGCCTATCATTTAGATAGATAGATTATAATATAATATATATATGGCATTTAGTGACAGGAATTCCTTACATTTCCTTACATATTTTGGAAATTAACCCTTTATCTGATATATGGTTCACAGATACTTTCCTTTTGCTTTCCTTGTAGCTATCACAGCTTTTCTGAAAAATCCAGGAGTGCAGTCATGTACTTCTGATGCTGACCTCTCCTGGCCATTTGTGGTATAGCAGCTCCTTCAACGTAGCACACAATATTGAGGCCGCTGTCATCTGTTGACTGTTAACAGATGAGCTGAAATGGCCAGAGGCACCTGAGAGGCTAACACTGCTAGGATGCACTGCCAATAATTCTAAATTCCCTTTACACAACTCTTGCCGTTATCCAAATCCAAGTTTGTAATAGGTGGGGACTCCTAAGAGCTCTCTCACCACTCAGCCTGAGGCAACAGATTCCTCTGTTGTGGATACCTTTAGACTCAGGGAGTTTTTCTGAACTCGGTTTCCATCGATTCGAATTCTCTCATTCTCATCTGCGTTTCCTGGTTTCACACCTTTCTTTGCCTAATTTAACAATGTGCCTCGCTTTGATAATTGTGTCTCCACACTAGATAATAAAAATATTAAATTTGGTAGCAATATCAATTCAGAGAGAAGAAAAGCTGAACCCTTTCACATCTGAAATTCCATCTTTCACTTTAGGGAACTTTTAAAGTAAGGAGCTCTGTCCTAATATCTGAAATGATAATCCAGCTGCAGTTGAAAACAAAGCCTTCATTTTGGTCGGGTACTGCAGACAATAATGACACTACTAAGAAATTTCATGTGTCATAAATTTTTTTAAGCCACTGACAACCAGCCCAGTCCAATTACTTGATAAGTGCATTTGTCAGTCATTCAAGCTCTATTTTCTCTTCATACTAAGAGTTAATTGCTGGATAGGATATAATCAGAAAGCACAGGTTTAACATGAAGATTATCCAACTTATTTTTACCATTTATATTATGGTTGTAGCCTGATAAACCATTTTAGATGGATTACTTGGGTGACACAGATTCTTTTTTTTTTTTGACAGAGTCTCACTCTGTCACCCAGGCTGGGGTGCAGTGGTGCCATCTCAGCTCACTGCAACCTTGGCCTCCTGGGTTCACACCATTCTCCTGCCTCAGCCTCCCGAGTAGCTGGGACTACAGGCACCCACCACCACGCCTGGCTAATTTTTTGTATTTTTAGCAGAGACGGAGTTTCACTGTGTTAGCCAGGATGGTCTCGATCTCCAGACCTTGTGATCCTCCCACCTTGGCCTCCCAAAGTGCTGGGATTACAGGTGTGAGCCACCGCGCCCGGCCAACACAGGTTTTTAATAATAGGCTTGGAATTTTTCCAAGGGAAATTTCCTTAAAAAGCATACATATGATTTTGAGCATTTCTGAGTATAAATCTGGTCAATCCTATTGAAATTAAATTGTAATATAGGCCATTAAATCATGTAATTTGATACATTGACCTCAGACATGAGAAAGAGAAATGAGGGAGACATTAGCACAATGATGGGCGTATGAGAGCTATTTACCCAAGAGGTTATGAAGCTTTGCATTGTTACCAGTCTGCAGAAGCACAGTTAGAAGCTGTCCTCCATCACAGTTTTCATTTGTATTGACTCTTTTTATCTTGCCTATAGTATTTCTGCTTTCAACTTAAGTCTTGTTTATTTCAGGCCTTGCGTCTATGGCATCCTGATAATTACATGGTCATATAATCTTAACAATCAATGTTGTCTATGTTTTCTTGGGTATAATTTCTTTGCCTTTGCAAGGAGTTGATGAATATTAGTATCCATTTTACAAAAACATGAGAAGAAAATAAATAGAATTATAATCAAACAGGGAGTACTTAAGAATCTAGTCTTGGCCTTGACACTGTGAAGGATATAATAGAAGTAGAATCCTTTGGGGTACAAGGAACAGAATATGCAGCTTAAAAGTGGTTTAATTGATAAGAACAGTTATTTTCTTCTATAACAAAAGTTCTGGAGGCAAAGTAGTTTCAGGGTGTAGGTAGTAGTTCAACAACAGAACAAGAGCCCATGCTCCTTACACCTTTCCACTCTGCCACACTTAGATAACTGGCGCTCATTTTTGGCTTTTCTCTTGGGATGACAAGATTACCATCATGGTCCTTGGCAACCACAGCAAGACAGAAAACAGAAAATTTTATTTTCATGCATTTAAAAAAAACAGGAAGCAAAATATATCCCAGAAATCACAGAGCGGGTTTCTACTCAGGACTCCTTGGCCAAAATTGAGTCCACTGCCCAGGGTCTAGCTGCAAGTGATACAGGAGAAAGAATATTAGACATATTAGACATATTTAGCCCTTACTGCGGGACCAATATTCTGCTGGCAAAGAAGTACAAAGGAGCATGTAGGGTGCAGACAGCTGGTAGATGATTAGTAGGCACAATCTGCCACACAGTAAAAGGTATATTTTACTCTCAAGAGGCTTACAATTTACTATTACTAATAACACCATGTTGTATGGTGATTGGCAATTCATAAAGCACTTTCAAATAAATTATCTCACTTAATCTTTACATTATCTTGCAAAGTAAATTACCTTTTTCGTATTTTTTAACAAGAAAAGTTAATCTTGGTAATGAAAAAGACTAGCAATGTAGCACAAGTGAAGCTTTCTTCAACTTTGTAAGTCTAGTAATATACAAATTTAGAAATCACAGACATCAATTAGAACTAGAGTGACCATTTAAGACTGGAGACTGAGTCAAGAAAACCAGGTGCTACATAGCAGAATCACCACCAAAAATTAGCTTATCATCAAGGAGGACATTAGCAAACAAGAAAAAATTAGCACCAAATGAGCACCTAAACTCAGAGATAGGGGCTATAAATGCAAGATCAGCCAAGAAGTTTAGTCCCACAGAATTTATTGGGCACCTACTTTGTGCAAGAGTTAGCCTGTGGAGAAAGTCAGGCTAAATTAGACTTAGTCTTTGCCCTCAAAGAGCAGAGTCTAATAGAACACCAATTAACAAATGCTCTAATAGGAATATGTATCCCAGTATTCCATGGGCACATGGAGAAAGATGGAAAAATACAGGCAGATTTTAGAGAGGAGGTGGCATGTCACTTAACATCAAAGAAAGGATTGAGATGAGGAGAGGGTGCATTACAGGTGGAGGCAAACATATTAGCAAAAGCAGTAATATGGAGTGCGTGTTTAGAAGGGTAAAGAAGGGAGCCTAACAGAGCAGGTAGAATGTTGGGATAGGTGGGAATCAATGTGTGAGAATGGATGAAGAATGGCATCTGAAGTGCAAGTGTTTCTGAAGTGTCTATTCATGCCCTTTGCCCATTTTTTAATGGGGCTGTTTTTTACTTGTCAATTTAAGTTCCTTATAGATTCTGGACATTAGACCTTTGTTGGGTACATAGTTTGCAAATAATTTATCCCATTCTTTAGGTTGGAAACTATCTGTTGATAGTTTCTTTTGCTGTGCAGAAGCTTGTTAGTTTAATTAGGTCCCATTAGTCAATTTTTGCTTTTGTTGCAATTGATTTTGGAGCCCACATCATAAAGTCTTTGCCTGGACTGACATCCAGAATAGTATTTCCTAGGTTTTCTCCTGGGGTATTTATAGTTTCAGGTTTCACATTTCAGTCTTTAATCCATCTTGAGATGATTTTTGTATATGGCAAAAAGTAGGGGTCCAGTTTCTATCTTCTGTGTATGACTAGCCAACAGGCTTATGAAAACATGCTCATTATCACTAATCACTAGAGAAATGCAAATCAAAACCATGGTGAGTCATCATCTCACCCTAATCAGAATGGCCATTATTAAAAAGTTTTAAAATAGCAGATGTTGGCTAGGTTGCAAAGAAAAGAGGAGGCTTATACACTGCTGATGAGGATGTAAATTAATTCAGCCACTGTGGAAAGCAGTCTGGAGATTTCTTAAAGAACTTAAAATAGAACTACCATTTATTTGACACAGCAATGTCATTATTGGGTATATACCCAAAGCAATATAAATTGTTCTACCATAAAGACACGTGCACACACATATATTAATCACAGCACTATTCACAGTAGCAAAGACTCAACCTAGATGCCCATCAGTGGTAGGCTGTATAAAGAAAATATAATATATATACACCACAGAATACTATGCAGCCATGAAAAATAATGAGATGATGGCCTTTACAGCAACATGGATGGAGCTGGAAGCCATTATTGTATGTGAATTAATGCAGGAGCAGAAAACCAAATACCACATGTTCTCACTTATAAGTAGGAGCTAAACATTGTGTACAGATAGACACAAAGAAGGAAACAATAAACGTTGGGACCTACTTGAGGGTGGAGGGTGGGAGGATGGTGAAGATTGAAAAACTACCTATTAGTTATTTTCTCATTACCTGACAAAATTATCTGTACACAAACTCCCCACTACATGCAATTTACCCATGTAGCGAACCTGCACATGTACCCCTTGAACCTAAAAATAAAAAATAAAAAAAAAACTTTTTTAAAAGAAAAACCTTTATAATGAACCACTTTCACTGAATGAATAGTAAATATATTTTCTTTTCTTTATGGAAAAAAATAAGTAAAGTGCAAGCGTAAGCAAAACGAGGAGGCAAGGAGGCCAGCATGTGGCAGGGAACCTGGATGGCACCATGAATGCCTGAGGGCCACATGGAGGAGCTGTGGGAATGAGGCTGAATGGGCCTTAAGGGGCCAGGTAATGGGGGAAAGAGGAGATCCACATATAAGTAAGTGAGTATTCATAAGACACAGTAGTTCTGAGTGGAGAAATGTCATGATCAAAGTATTATCCAAAAATAACGAACCTGGCTGAAAGATGCAGCTCGTTCTGGGAAGGGTGAGTCCAGATGAGAGGCCATGGCAATGGTCACTATGACACAATGCCTAAGAGCAAGCATGGTAAAAGGACTGGAAATTGGATAGATGAGTGCCTCCCATAAATATGTCAGAAGGAAAAAAAAAAAAGACAAAATCAGATGACAAAAGAAATACGGGGGATTAAAGAAAAGTGAAAGAAATTTCCAAATATTCTAGCCTGACAGAGTAAAACAATGTTGATGTCTCTAAGAGAAATGACAGCAGTGAGATAAATAATTTGTTTGGAAGGTAAAATAATGTCTCTTTTCAGATACAGTGATTTTTTTGGAAACAGTAATTTGGAATGGAAATTGGAATCCAAAATGGAAATTTTGGATAGGCTCTTAATATTAATGGAGTAAGATTAGACCTAGAATTTTGGAGTGTTAGCCATAAGAAATCAGACTTGAAAAATAGCAAATATGACATTGATCTTGCAGGAGAGTAGAATATTAGGAATGTCAGTGTGGAGGTGCTGGTAGATGATTTAGACAAATATCCACTCACTAAAATAAGAGTGAGATTATCAGTAGGAATTCCAAAAATGCAACTCTCTAAAAGCAAAAATTAGTCAGTGTTTAATGTTTCATAGGTTCCTTTTTTTTTTCTTTCCTTTTCTTTTTATTATTATTATACTTTAAGTTTTAGGGTACATGTGCACAATGTGCAGGTTTGTTACATATGTATACATGTGCCATGCTGGTGTACTGCACCCATTAACTCGCCATTTAGCATTAGGTATATCTCCTAATGCTATCCCTCTCCCCCCCACCACCCCACAACAGTCCCCGGAGTGTGATGTTCTCCTTCCTGTGTCCATGTGTTCTCATTGTTCAGTTCCCATCTATGAGTGAGAACATGCAGTGTCTGGTTTTTTGTCCTTGTGATAGTTTACTGAGAATGATGATTTCCAATTTCATCCATGTCCCTACAAAGGACATGAACTCATCATTTTTTATGGCTGCATAGTATTCCATGGTGTATATATGCCACATTTTCTTAATCCAGTCTATCATTGTTGGACATTTGGGCTGGTTCCAAATCTTTGCTATTGTGAAGAGTGCCACAATAAACATACGTGTGCATGTGTCTTTATAGCAGCATGATTTATAGTCCTTTGGATATATACCCAGTAATGGGATGGCTGGGTCAAATGGTATTTCTAGTTCTAGATCCTTGAGGAATCGCCACACTGACTTCCACAATGGTTGAACTAGTTTACACTCCCACCAACAGTGTAAAACTGTTCCTATTTCTCCACATCCTCTCCAGCAACTGTTGTTTTCCTGACTTTTTAATGATCGCCATTCTAACTGGTGTGAGATGGTATCTCGTTGTGGTTTTGATTTGCATTTCTCTGATGGCCAGTGATGGTGAGCATTTTTTCATGTGTCTTTTGGCTGCATAAATGTCTTCTTTTGAGAAGTGTCTGTTCATATCCTTCACCCACTTTTTGATGGGGTTGTTTGTTTCTTTCTTGTAAATTTGTTTGAGTTCATTGTAGATTCCGGATATTAGCCCTTTCTCAGATGAGTAGGTTGCGAAAATTTTCTCCCATTTTGTAGGTTGCCTGTTCATTCTGATGGTAGTTTCTTTTGCTGTGCAGAAGCTCTTTAGTTTAATTAGATCCCATTTGTCAATTTTGGCTTTTGTTGCCATTGCTTTTGGTATTTTAGACATGAAGTCCTTGCCCATGCCTATGTCCTGAATGGTAATGCCTAGACTTTCTTCTAGGGTTTTTATGGTTGTAGGTCTAACGTTTAAGTCTTTAATCCATCTTGAATTAATTTTTGTATAAGGTGTAAGGAAGGGATCCAGTTTCAGCTTTCTACATATGGCTAGCCAGTTTTCCCAGCACCATTTATTAAATAGGGAATCCTTTCCCTATTGCTTGTTTTTGTCAGGTTTGTCAAAGATCAGATAGTTGTAGATATGCGGCATTATTTCTGAGGGCTCGGTTCTGTTCCATTGATCTATATCTCTGTTTTGGTACCAGTACCATGCTGTTTTGGTTACTGTAGCCTTGTAGTATAGTTTGAAGTCAGGTAGCGTGATGCCTCCAGCTTTGTTCTTTTGGCTTAGGATTGACTTGGCGGTGTGGGCTCTTTTCTGGTTCCATATGAACTTTAAAGTAGTTTTTTCCAATTCTGTGAAGAAAGTCATTGGTAACTTGATGGGGATGGCATTGAATCTATAAATTACCTTTGGCAGTATGGCCATTTTCACGATATTGATTCTTCCTACCCATGAGCATGGGATGTTCTTCCATTTGTTTGTGTCCTCTTTTATTTCACTGAGCAGTGGTTTATAGTTCTCCTTGAAGAGGTCCTTCACGTCCCTTGTAAGTTGGATTTCTAAGTATTTTATTCTCTTTGAAGCAATTGTGAATGGGAGTTCACTCATGATTTGGCTCTCTGTTTGTCTGTTATTGATATATAAGAATGCTTGTGATTTTTGTACATTGATTTTGTATCCTGAGACTTTGCTGAAGTTGCTTATCAGCTTAAGGAGATTTTGGGCTGAGACAATGGGGTTTTCTAGATATACAATCATGTCATCTGCAAACAGGGACAATTTGACTTCCTCTTTTCCTAATTGAATATCCTTTATTTCCTTCTCCTGTCTAATTGCCCTGGCCAGAACTTCCAACACTATGTTGAATAGGAGTGGTGAGAGAGGGCATCCCTGTCTTGTGCCAGTTTTCAAAGGGAATGCTTCCAGTTTTTGCCCATTCAGTATGATATTGGCTGTGGGTTTGTCATAGACAGCTCTTATTATTTTGAGATACATCCCATCAATACCTAATTTATTGAGAGTTTTTAGCATGAAGGTTGTTGAATTTTGTCAAAGGCCTTTTCTGCATCTATTGAGATAATCATGTGGTTTTTGTCTTTGGTTCTGTTTATATGCTGGATTACATTTATTGATTTGCGTATATTGAAGCAGCCTTGCATCCCAGGGATGAAGCCCACTTGATCATGGTGGATAAGCTTTTTGATGTGCTGCTGGATTCGGTTTGCCAGTACTTTATTGAGGATTTCCGCATCAATGTTCATCAAGGATATTGGTCTAAACTTCTCTTTTTTGGTTGTGTCTCTGCCCGGCTTTGGTATCAGGAAGACGCTAGCCTCATAAAATGAGTTAGGGAGGATTCCCTCTTTTTCTATTGATTGGAATAGTTTCAGAAGGAATGGTACCAGTTTCTCCTTGTACCTCTGGTAGAATTTGGCTGTGAATCCATCTGGTCCTGGACTCTTTTTGTTGGTAAGCTATTGATTATTGCCACAATTTCAGATCCTGTTATTGGTCTATTCAGAGATTCAACTTCTTCCTGGTTCCTGCACTTCTCCCCCTTATTCCTTTCCCCCCAATCCAGCTCCTCTAAAAGGCCTTTTCTGGCCAATCTGTTTTTGTCTCCACACCCTCATCCCAGTGCCACCTATTAACATCATGTCTGCTGTCTGCCACATTAGACTATAAAACTGCTTTGGTCAACATTTAGTACAACTTAGTGCTATAACATTGACACATAACATATTCATTAAACACATACAGGAACAATGAGAGAGTGGAGAGAGGAAGGAACAAAGGGTGAGAAGGAGAGAGAGAGGGAGGGAGGAAAGAAGGAACGAAGGAAAATTACATTAAACTATTGTATATATGCTACGTCCAATTGGTTACACATCTGTTACATGTTAATGCATAACGTATGGTAAATAAATGTTTGGTTAGTAATTGAATAAAGAAACCAGAGAAATGAAGAATAAATTACAACAAAATAGATACATGTTATATAACATTTTACTAAACTCAGAAGTAATACATCAAATAATAGCCATATTTTCTGAGGCTGCAATAGAAATAAATGAATGAAAAACTGTTTTTCATTTTCACCTTATCTCAAAATTAGTGTCACAATACCTCTGTTTTTCTCAATGAGAAAAATCATAGTGCCATGCTCTCCATCCGATCTTCAAACCACTAAGAAGTTTTCAGTGATTTTGAAAAGTGAACATTTTCCACAGTGTCACCGTTCTAGCTTCTTGTGCATGTGTCATCATAAACTTAAGTTACTAATATTCTTGAAAGTAAGTGACCCAGACATACAACCAAGTCCTATGGATGAAGAAGGTGGGGAAATTCCACAGAACAAAACACACAAAGGAGGCAGACAAATAGAGACATTTGCATGTATCATTTGCATGTATGAAACATTTGCATGTATCGTACCTAACTTTCCTGAGAGCTGATGCCCACGACTGGGACTCAGCTGGCCTTCAGTCAATTCTGTCATTTTACTTAGAAGATGAGCCTCTCTTCTTGTGTTTACCTTCTGAATGATGCACTCTGACTCAGAAGCTTTGTTCTCGCTTACAAAGTAAAAATTCTAGCACATGTTCAAAATATCCCAAGTAAATCATCCTGGTGTTTTGCAAAATTCTTGACCAAATATTGGGAAGACTAGATCTCTTCCTTTTGTCAGTCTTATTTGTTCATTTATTCATTCATTTATTTTTACTCATTCTTTCTATGAGGCAGGCAGTGAAAGTTACAGAACTCTAAAAGCTAAATGCCATATCAAAGGGTGTTTCCAAAACAATCCCTTTTTGTTTCCAACTCAAGGTAATGTCAAGGAATAATCATATGTTACTTGCACTGGTTTTTCAGGCCTCCATAGGTGAGATTTTTCTTTCAGCTCAAAGGTCTGGGTAGCAGAGACTATCTAGCTTAGCAGAGAAATGGACACAGATAAAGCCACCTGAGGAAAATCTCCAAGGATGTGGCCTGTCAGTGCTCAGCATACTCACTCTTCCATAAAAATATGATGATGCTGACACACTATTACAACTTTTCCTTTCAAATTTGGGACACCAAGAGGAGGCTTCTTTTATTCTTTAATGGCAAAATGAACATTAATGCTGAAAAGTACTAAACCGACAATTTCAATTCTGGGAATGAATTTGAATAAACATTCATATAGGTACATACCTTGATATAACCCAAATGCTCATCAATAGGAGAATGATTACATAACTGTAGTTCTGAAATATAAAGAATGTGCAAAGAATGGGGTAGATGAATACACACTGACCTAAGACATATTAAATTTTTATAACACAATTTCTAGAACTACACATATAGAATTATGCCATTTAGATAAAACAATGTCAACACATTTGAAGTATATATTAATGATGCACGTATAACATTTTATGGTGAATGTATCTAGAGACTGGGATGGAGGGTTTTCACATTTGTTCTATACACTTTCATATTTTTTCACATCATAGAAAGTGTGTAATCACCTGTCACCTGTATAATTTGAAAGACAAATTCTGTGTCTATATATAAGTGGTGGCATATGGGACTGACCCACAAGGGCCATGTTCAGGAGTCAGGCTTGTTGGAACTCAGGTGAACCTGAAACAGAAGAGGGAGATCAAAGGGAAGCAAGGGAGGAGAATTTATTAGGCTGGACAGACGACACTGAAGTGAATTCTAGCACCAGTGTGTGCAGAAACTTGATTTTGTCCTGTTTTACCCTGCAAGCTGAATAAGAGCAGCTGAGAGTCTAATCATTTCTTCACCACAACTTGGCTGTGAAACTTTGAGGAAGTCATTTCCCCTTCTCAGTGTCAGTTTTTCCATCTGTTAGAAGAGGAAAGTGTAGAACGTCAACTATGGAGAAAGATCACATAGTAAAGTTGAATTCGTAGGAGCTGTGCTAGTCACATTTAAGGTCATTGACTTTATCTAATTTAGTAGCACCCAATCCACATCACCCTGAAAAAACAACTAGAACTTCCTCCTTTCTAAAATTGTTCATAGTATCCTGGCCTTTCACAGTGCTTCAGTCAGTTTCTTGTGTCTCCTCTTCCCCTATCTCCTGAGGGACTACTACCAATTCCATTTAGGCAACTGAATCAGTGAATAAATGCTTTATTCTTTTTTGCCCCTAAACAGGAAATAATTTTTAGTTTGGGATAAAGGGCTTTTGGTCTAAGTCATCTGGAGCAGGTAACAAGAGAGGGCAGCAGCTGAGCAGTCCTTATGTACCAGAGGCAAATGGGCAGTTGAGGTGATGGGTATCACAATTACTCTGATTTGATCATTACACATTGTATGCTTGTATAAAATATCACATGTACCCCATAAGTATGTACAACAATTATGTACTGATAAAAATTAAAAATTAATAAAAAGAAAAATCTAAATTGAGCAGAAGTAGCAAAAATGGAGAAGGGGCAAGTGTCTCCGGCTTCTGCTGAAATAGCCTGGCTGGGGCCATGGATGCTTCTCAGAGAGAGCATGGGAGTTGCATGAGACTGAAGCTGTCATCTACAGAAATGGAGCAGACTTTGGTGATATCCCTGGTATAAATTCTTGTCTCCACCACTTGACTGAAAAGCCATTTTAGTACTCTGGGCCCATTTCTCGTTGGGAATCATGACACGTTCTTTTTAGGGTGATTGCGACAGTTAAATGTGAAGTGGCCAGCACAGTCTGTGCAGATGTCACTTGTCTTACCTCTGATCCAATTCATCCTGTTTCCTCCACACCTTTCCTTTCCTTTTTAACTGAGGACTTCATCTTTACAGGATACCACGGTCTTTTATTCAGCTTTCTTCTCCCTCCATATTGGACGTTCATTGCTAATGGAAATTTATACTCTTACCACAGAACTATTTTGATGCCCAGATCATTTGACATGAACACTAACCAATCAGTGTGCCTTCTTTTTAATGCTCCAAGTACTTTTGGTAAGAACATTTGTTAGGAGAACTACATTCCATGGTTTCAGGTAAATCCCTTGGAAGACAATAATGAGCAGGTCAGGAGAGTCCTTGGCTTCCATTTGGTTAGATTTTTTTTTCCTCTATAATCCTTTATTTCTCCTATTCAGATCAAGGGTTTATTATGACCCAGTTCTCATGTTCTTAATAACCATGGAAATCAACACGTCAAGATATAGGGTCCATCCAGAGTTTAGCCTAAAATATATTTATTAAACCTTAATTCTGGTTTGGTTCTTCTTTTGTTTTTAGTTTTTTTTAAATCTATACTTTTAGGAAATGCTGAGTGAATTTGTTCCAGAAAGTCCTTATGAAAAAGATGCAAGTAGAAAAGTAGAGAGGAAAATGACAGGGAATTTCATGGAAAATAGACAAAGATTTCTTTTTACATAATGTCATGTAAGAGCTTAGGAGTTGCCCCTACGTTCACTATTTTTTAATAAAATTAACTTGACCTGCTTTCACAAAGGAACTTCTAGTCTTAAACATTTGGAATGTGCTCAGTTGAACAAACTCTCAAACAATTTCTTTTGCCTAGTTAAAGTTATTCTGAGATACACAACATTCAGTGGAACTTTCATAAGAGAGGTCAAAAGCAGAAATAATTTCTAAAAGGGCGAAGGAATATTACTGACATTGTCTGACCTTCAAGCAAATAAAGCAAATCTGCATTTGTGATCCTGTGAACTATGCCATGAACATGGCATTTTCAAAAAATATTTTATGGACCAGTCCTCCAAGTGTTATTTAGCATCTCATGCAACAATGAGAACTTATCATATAGAAAACTGAAAATTGTTGCTGTGATGTGCGCAGTTGATAGAGAATAGAAATAGCCTTCTCAGTAGCTAATAAAATGCCATCTGGAAATACCTTTCTACACTGATGTTACATTTTATTTTTTTTAATGCACCAGAGACTGCATGGAAAATTAGGTTTTGTGAAAGCTAGCAAAGTGGCATGGCCGTTGCCTTTCCTTGGGAGTTTGTCATTTATATTTATGATATTGTTTCTAAACTGACAAGGTGACTCAAATCAAATCTGTTTGCAGGACTTACTTTGAACGTGCTGCTGTAGATTTCTATATATCACAAATCCACACCTTGAAAACTGACTAAATAAATATCACACCTTACTTACTAGTGTCCTCTGATATCTTTGGTAGTCAATGTAAAATAGAAGGTCAGATTTTGTTTTCCTTCCAGTCTTAATGGAGTAAAAAATTTTGCCCATTGTATTATTAGATAACTCATACATTTGTTTTCTCTCTCCCTAAGGGAAGTAAAATGAGCATGTCTTCAGTTTACTCTGTCTGAGACACACGTTCATGCAAAGAGCATTTAAGGAAAGTATTAAGGTATTAAGAAACCTGAGGCTAAGCAGGACAAATAAAAAGAAAACTTGCCCAGAATCCAACAGCTGGGAAGGGGCTGAAATAGAGCTACAACCCAGGTCGGCCTATTGCCCAAGTCCATGTTCTTTCCAAAACTCAGTATGTTCACAGAATTCAGCTGAGATACAAAGTCCTAGATGTACAATAATAAAAGCCTACAGAGGAAACTTGATCAATGCGACAGAAAGAGAAATTTGTTTTCAAACTGAAGTCAGAATCTTATAAATGGAAGGCATTATACCCATCAATACCCATGATTAGATTACTTCCACATCATCTGCACACACACACGTGCACATGCGCATGCACACGCACACACACACACACAAATATTCACATGCATCTGTGTTAAAAATACTCCAATTATTGAATACAAATAAACTGACAGAGGAAATGTGTCTATACGGAGAGGTATGCATGCAGCATTTCTTAGCACCCTGCTTTCTTTCCACTCTTGGTTACCTATGGAGTGCAGAGTTCCTATTGACATTATCCTAGGAAGTATACTATCACACATATATTGATATTTCCTGATTCTTGAATTAAATTTGACCTCAGTAAAGCCATATTTGCATGGAAGATAAACAGTAGGGTAGTAGAGTGAATGACAGCCTACGTTGCACACAAGTAACTAAAAAATATTTTTGCTGCCAATTTCCTATTGTTTAGGAAAACCCATTGCAAGAACGTGCCTTAACATCATTTCCTCTTCCCTATCCCTTTCCCCATTCCATTACTCATACAAATCCCCTTTTCACATTATTACCTCCTATATAATCTCTCCTAGATCAAAACGTATGTGTGTAAATGACCTAATATGGAAGATCTGTTAACATCTCTATCAGAGCTATTTAGTTTACTCTGAGTTCTAACTGAAATTAAAGATGTGGTCTACTGTTAAAGAAATTTCCAGCACAATGTAGGATTCAGGAAACTATTTCGGGGCAGCATCTCTGAAATCATATGAGTTGATTTTTTGTTGTTCTACAATTTATTGTCCCACTGAATAGTGACTTTGAAGAGTTTCAGAAATTTTAAATGAGTAAAACTGCTATTTAATATCATGTCTATTATGGTAATCTCAAGCAGTCACATCTTCAGAAAAACAATAGAGGAAAGGTATTTCACATACTATTTTTACTCTGCTCAAGAATAGTTCATGTACACAGATTGACTAACAATTGGATGTTTAAAGAACCCTTAGGTGGATTCTTAGCAAATGGAAGTCTAGAATTATCCCAAATGCCTTCTATAGTAAAGTATGACATTTGGGAGGATAGAAGAAAATCATTTTGAATTTTGGCACAAAAAATTCTTTCTTTTCCTGGATTATTCACTTTATGATCAAAATAAATCTTAGTCAAAGAGCTTAGTTCTTTGGGAGAAGTAGCTTTCTGTGCCAAATAGGAAGTGATTAAATTTTCTCACCTAAAAAAAGAAGTAAACACAGGTTATCTCAATTATTTGGCCTATTGCAAACATCGTCTCTATGATCCACTTTATATTAATGATGCTGTCAATCTAGATACGTATAAGGCATGTCTGAAAAGTTTTACTCCCCCAAATCATAAAATCGTTTGCTAGTATTCTAGTTATCAGATTCTTTTGTGACCAATAACGTATTTAGTACAACCACCCTGGGTCTGAGTATGGGTTTTACAAAATGGATTGAAAGTAAGGGGTCTATTGTGAGTTAGCTTACACTTTTAGTAAGCAATCCTAAAGGATTTCAAAGCAGATCAACCATATGCCGTGACTTAAGAAGTATCTCTCTAATCACAGAGGCCTTGGCCAATCCTAGGCAAAAAAGAAATGCAACTTGAAGTTAGTAAGCTAATTCAGTTTTTTAAAAAAGATATCACAGTAACATGTCAATAAATGATAAAATTCATACCCTATATTTTAAATCTTATCTCCTTTTATGAATTTCATGCTCTGTCCATTTAATCCCTGTCATTATTTAGGCTCCAGATATTTTCTGTTTTTTGAAGGTTTTATTTCTCTCACAGAAGAAAATCAGGAACCTGTTTTATCTGCTCCTCAAGGAAAAGAATCATGTGGTACACAAAGTTTTGTTTTCAAGGGTTAGACGTGAGACTGTTATAAAGTATAATAATAATTTCTATAGCAAACATTTATTGTGGTTTTTACCACATGGTGCACAGTTCCAAAAAGTTACATGCATCATCTCATTTAATTCTTGTAACAAACATTTGAGCTCTATTATTATCCCTTTTTTAAGACAAAAAACTGCAGCACAAAATATGCAGGACTACAACAGTGCATGTCGACAAAGTAAATGGCTCTCTCTGGAGTTGGACAGTGTATGACCCATGCACAATTAGCAATGGCCCTTGCAGTCAATGTTTTTAGAATTAAATTTAAATGTTCTGGCCCGGCACAGTGGCTCAAGCCTACAGTCCCAGCACTTTGGGAGGCTGAGAGGGGTGGATCACTTAAGCTCAGGAGTTCAAGACCAGCCTGGCCAACATGGTGAAACCCTGTCTCTACTAAAAATACAAAAATTTTCCAGGCCTGGTGGTGTGTGCCTGCAATTCCAGCTACTCGGGAAACTGAGGCACAAGAATTGCTTGAACCCAGGAAGCAGAGGTTGCAGTGAGCTGAGATCATACCATTGCACTCCAGCCTAGGTGACAGAGCAAGATACCATCTCAAAAAAAAAAAAAAATTAAATGTTCAACTTAATATTAAGCTTTCTCAGTGTATTTGCAATTTTTTCAAATAATATTTTTATAAGCATAGATATCCTAAACCAATGAGAATATGTTAAAGGCAAAGAGGGCCATCTGCCTACTGTCCTTCAATTCTTGATGTCTAGATAACCATTCTATTCGGTCTGACAAAAAATTGCCAATAATATTGCTCTGATGACCATATGGTCTGATGAGAATGACAAAACTAAAAAAAAGGCAATAGCACAGAATGCTTAAAGTCAAGTCAAGATGGTTCAGAAAACCTGAGAATGTCATCAGTGTGGCTCTACTTTTCTATCCTCTTAAGCAAGTTCAGGGCTGAACTTTCCATTCACAGAAGGAATTGAACAGCAAAAATGTCTCTCTGCTAAAGAGACATATAGTGTTTACTGAGCATGTGTAGCTCTGCAAAATCACAGGAAAATCTTTGTTTTTATTTTCTAAAAGTAACAGCATATTAAAATTTGGCAAATGATAGTCAACCAATAAAATTATATGGTATCATGAATTCATAGCATTTGTCTGAATTAATATTTTGCCCATGATTTCAGAATCAAAAGGGTATTGGAATAATCCTGACAGAAGTTATTAAATTCTGCCTTTCCCTGTTTTTCAAGACTTCAGGGGAATTATGGTAAATAGTAAGAAGAGGTCAGTATAACAATAAGAGGTTTGAATGTAAATGGAGGAAACAGGCCATGGAGAATTAGTAATTTAAAAAGGAGTCTATGTGAGTTAGGAATGGATTCACAGAATATAATTCAGTATTAATCTCATATTATTCTAGTATGACATGCAGCACAGTTCATAAACAATTATCAATATTTAATTTTATTGACCACAGATCACAATCACAAAGGGTGACCTTAGGAGCATCTAAGTAAATTATTAAACAGACATGCTTATTCTCAGAGTGTTTATAGCACCTAAGGGTTTCTTGGATGGGCATCATTTCAAATACAGTGGCAGGAAAATAGAATAATCCTGAACTTAGGGAGACACCTACAGGTACAGTAGAAAAAAAAATAATAAGGATCTGAGAACCAGAAAACAATAGCATGGTGTTTAATTAGGAAAACCAAAATAGTTTTCCTTGAAAACATTTTTGAATGCTTAGAGCATTTTTCATAATGATAAGCACAACATATACAAGGATATCTTAACAGCAAATATATGGTTTTTCAATTTTATCTCTAAACTTTAGGTTACTTCTAAAATCAAACTTTGTCTAATGGCCTAAAAGACGACCCACAGTTCTTTGGAAGTGAATTAGGATTTACTTAATGGTAGAAATAACATTAGTTGTCATCATTATCATTATCATCATCATCATCTTCATTATCATTTTTACTGAGCGTCTACCAAGCAGCAATAAGTATATTTAGATATTAATCACTTTGGTAAGTTTTTTCTTCAGTTAAAACAAAAATATTTCTACTAGAATAAACATATTTTGCATTAATAGACATTTTCACCATAACATATATGGTTTTATTAGATTCATTTTTAAGAATAGGTTTTTGACTAGTATGAAGCGCAGAGGAGTTTAAGGATGCGAATGGAGGGTGGCAGTGACATGCGGCATAATTTTGTTAGCAAATAGACAGATCTAGAGCTTTTTAAAAGCTTCTCCCCTCACCGCCCACCCCCCATTATATAAATTCCCATTCTGTGAAATGAAAATCGAAGGAAGGAGTAATCATCCAAATTTTTTTGTTGTTTTCTGTTACTTTAAATCTCCAGTTCCATGCAGGTTTTGCTCAGAAAGGACACCTCTCCAAAGCTCTGCTTCACTTCCTGTACTTAAAATATTTATACAATACTTAAATTTTCATTATGTTACAGGAAGAGAATTTTCATGCCTTCAGTGCCCCCTAAATACATCATTCCGGTGCTCTTCTGATGCCAGAAAAGCTCAGAGAGCCCTAGTATTGACACAAATTATCACTGAGAAAAAATTCCCATCATTTTACCTTTTCCTGATTTTGACATTATACCAGTGTATTCAGTCATGTAAATCACTGCACATCAAAAGAGGTCCAAAGAAAACAACCGAAATGGGTGAGGGGATATAGCACATTCCACACAGCAATACCTAAGGATCTAGAGACTTTTTTTAAAAAGATAGAATCTAGTTTCTGTCAAGCCAATCTTCCAAAATAAAATCATATCCTCTCCATTTCTGACATCTCTCATCAGCGCCTAAGCAGATAAGCTTAGATACTTTGAATTCTCTGTTATATCACTATAACAGCCTTTTAATTCTTTTCTCTGTCATTGCCCACATAAAAAGGCATATTCTATCTGCTGTACTGAAACAATCAGATTATTTCTTTGGTTAAAACTCTTATATGGCTCTCTATAATCTTCAGGATAACAATCCAAATTTCTTAACAGCATAAGCCTCTAAATAATCTGTTCTCCGCCTACCTTCTTGGTTTCACACCTTAACATTCATTATTTCTATAAAATAATAATAATAGGAACACTAATACAATAATAATAATATAATAACTAATTTTACAAAGCCTGTATTATGTGCCATTGTCCTAAATATATTGTTTTTATTTTGATAAAATATTTATATAACATACAATTAATCATATTAACCATATTTCAGTGTAGAGTTCTGTGGACTTAAGTGCATTCCCATTGACCTGCAACCATCACTGACTTCCATCTCCAGAACTGTTTTTCTCTTGCAAAACTGAAACTCGGTAGCCACTAGAGAATAACTTCCCCTTTTCCCCTCCCCTCCCAGCTCCAGGCGACCACATTCTACTTTTTTCTCTGTGAATTTGGCAACTATAGAAACCTCATACAATTGGAATCATACAGTACTTTTTTTTTTTTTTAACTGGCTCATTTCATTTAGCAAGATGTCTTCAGGGACACATGTGCATATTGTAGCATGTGTCAAATTTTCTTCCTTGTTAAGGCTGAATAATATTCATTGTAAGTATATACCACATTTTATCATGGACACTTGGGTTGTTTCTACCTTTTGGTTATTATGAGTAATGCTGCTATGTGCTATGAACATTTGTGTCTTTGTTAACAAATTACAATCGACTGCATGGCTTAAACAACAGGCATTTATTTCTCTTATTCCAGAACAGGCAGTTCTGGAGGCTGGGAAGTAGAAGATCGAGATGCTAACCAGTTCAGCTCCTGGTAAGGATTCTTTTGAAGATGGCCGCCTTTGTACTGTATCTTCCCCTGACCAGGAAAACTCTGGTCTCTTCTTACAAGGGCACTAATTCCATCATGAGGATCCCATCCTCATGACGGCATCCAAACCTAATTACCTCCCAAAGATCCTACCTCCAAATACCATTACACTAGGGGTAAGCACTTCAAAATAAAAGTTTGGATAGTCACAAACATTCAGTTCACAGCAATTAGTGTACAAATCTGTTTGAGTCCTGCTTTAACTTCTTTTGAGTACATACCCAGAAATGGAATTACTGGATCATGCGATATCAGAACTTTAAAAATGGCACTAGGATAACAAGGTCAGGAGTTCGAGACCAGCCTGGCCAACATGATGAAACCCCGTCTCTACCAAAAATATTAAAAATTAGCTGGGTGTGGTGGCACGTACCTGTAATCCCAGCTATTAGGGAGGCTGAGGCAAGAGAATTGCTTGAACCTGGGAGGTGGAGGTTGCAGTGAGCCAAGATCACACCACTGCACTCCAGCCTGGGCAACAGAGTGAGACCCCATCTCAAAAAAAAAAAAAGAAAGAAAGACACTAAATTAGCCCTACTATAAAGGGCTGTTCTTGACCCAGACTAACACAGCTTAAAAGCAAGCATGGAAAAAATAAAAATGAACTGCAAGTAGTTTAACTTCGTGCGAGGACATAGTTCAATACTCTTTGAAGGAATGCAACTGATATGGTTTGGCTCTGTGTCCCCACTCAAATCTCATCTTGAATTGTAATCCCCACTTATTGGCGGGACCTGCTGGAAGGTGACTGGATCTTGGGGGTGATTTCCCCCATGCTCTACTCATGATAGGGAGTGAGTTCTCACGAGACCTGATGGTTTAGAAATGTGGCACTTCTTCTCTTTCTCTCTGCCCTGCTGCCATGTAAGACATGCCTTGCTTTCCCTTCACCTTCTGCCATGACTGTAAGCTTCCTGAGGCCTCCCTAGCTATGCAGAACTGTAAGTCAATTAAATCTCTTCTCTTTATAAATTACCCAGTCTCAGGTAGTTCTTTCTAGCCATGTGAAAATGGACTAATACAGCAAACTAATACAAAACTTACAATATCTGTCATCTAATGATCAATTACCAGGTCTACAAAAAAGCAACATAACCCATAACCAGAAAGAAAAAAAAAGAATGCATACTCCAAAATGACAGAAATAATAGAATTGTCATGCAAAAACCTTAGCATAGCTAATATATTACAAATATGTTCAAAAATGTAGAGAAAAATGTGACAAATAAGAGAAATAGAAAGCTACAAAAAAAAAACCCAAATGTAACTTCTAGAGTTGAGAAACACAGTATCCAAATGAAAAATATGTCACTATTGTTAGGCAAACAGCCTCCTCACTTTTAGACAGGAAACATATGATACAGAATTTTTGAATGACTTAACTAGCACTCTATTATTAGAAGACTATTAATTGGAAATATATTTTCTGGATTATCCAGTCTGGAGTTCTTTTTTTCTATATTTTATATATATTTTCTATATTTTTTCAACAACACTTTGTGCAAGACTTTGAAAGAGTCCAAGGCTCAACAAATGAACTTTCCTTCTCCAGATTAGCTTTTTGATAGAACACTGCAGATAGATAAGATGTGATGCCACTAGCCTACCTATGATATTGCTCGAAATACTTTGTTTGCCTTCCCTGTAGTTATGGAACTCCATCTATTATAGCCAGAAGTTCCACTTGAGTCTATTTACTCCTGACTTATTTGGGAAGAAGAGTCAATGGTGTCTATAATCAGAGCAGTCTTTACAGTAAAGGAAAAGTAGTGCCTGCTTTGTATAACAATTACTGTTAGTTGTTACAGTCTTGGAAAAGTCTTAACGTATTTACTAATCCCAGTTGACATATTCATTAATAACAGAAGCAGCTCTGAGAATAATTTTTTTAAAGACTGGTTTTGAGAAAGTACATCCTCAGATACCTTTGAGGCAAATGTCTGATTCAATACAAAAGTGATTCTTCTTCAAATTTTTTGTCACCAACTATATATGTACTGACTCTAAATTTTGGACCTTTCTGCGGAATAATGAATAGAAAATATGGGTAGTTATAAATCTTGATAATGTGGTTTTCCTCAGATATGAATATGAAAACTGCTGAGTCTGGAGCCAGCAAACCAGGCTGTAGACACGCTATAAATACCATGTCATCTTGGTTAAATCTTCTTCCTTTTTCTGCATCATTTGCCTATACATAAAGTGACGGGATATGATGATTTTGTAATGTGTAATGTGTCAATTTAGCTAGAATGAACTACAGTCTCCAAAATTCCCTTTCTAGTATATCTCCAGTTAGGGTGAGATACAACGGATAAGATATTCCCTCTCTTTTGTGGATTGGAGGATGGAAAGGAGACAATCCTTCTGTAGCACACACACAAACACATTCTCCCAGTTGATCAAACACTAATCTCTGAATAATGCTGGAAAGAAATTTTGTAGATATAATTAAAGCCCCTAAACAATTGGCTTTAATCAAAAGAGAGATTATCCTGAGCAAGCCTTCTGACTTAATCAGATAAAAGCTCACTAGATAAATAAAATGTGGCACACATACACCATGGAATACTATGCAGCCATAATAAAGAATGAGTTCATGTCCTTTGCAGGGACTTGGATGAAGCTGGAAACCATCATTCTCAGCAAACTAACACAGGAACAGCAAACCAAACGCCGCATGTTCTCACTCCTAAGTGAGAGTTCAACACGTGGACACAGGGAGGGGAACATCACATACAGGGGCCTGTTGGGGAGTTGGGGTGCAAGGCGGGGGAGAACATCAGGACAAATAACTAATGCATGCAAGGCTTAAAAAACTTAGATGATGGGTTGATGGGTGCAACAAACCACCATGCCACATGCATATCTATGTAAGAAACCTGAATGTTCTGCACATGCATCCCAGAACTTAAAGTATAATTAAAAAATAAAAAATAAAAATAATAAAAAGGGTTTGAACCTTTCCTGAGCCCAGACTCCAGTCATTGAATCAACAATTGCTCTCCCTTCCATCTATTATCTTCCTTCCTGACTGGTTCCCTGAAGAAAACAAGCTTCAGCTTATGCCTGTGGGGTTCCAGCCGGCTCATACACACACACACACACACACACACACACACACACACACTCACACACACATTTCTCCTACTGATTCTTCTTCTCTGAACCCTGATTGATAAGGGTTTGAGTTAGTTAATGCCTGAGTTCCCTATTTCTTCAGTTCAGGTGTGGATATGTGTATGTGATGTGTTTCTCACAGATGAACTCTTGATTCTTCATTAGCCTATAAACAAAGCAAAGATATCTAGATCACACTGGCTATGAATGCAAAATCTTCTTCCTATCTCTGTCAGTTGCCTCACTGGCATCATGCATCATAAATATAATCTTATCAAAGATGAAATAGCTGTAACTAAGATTGGGCACTATTAGATTGATGAAGTGCTCACCTGTGAAACGACACATATCAGTAAGTTAAATTGCTTTGTGCAGTATGTTTTGGTTGTGCTGGAATCTTCTATTTTGAATCAGATGTTTTCAATGAAAGGAAATGAGGAAAGTAGTTGTCTTCCTGATCCATTAATTATTTTCTCGTACTATTTGGTGAATATGGGATAGCTTATCTGTATAAAATATCTATCCACTTTTTTAATATACTCGGTTATTTTCCTGATCATTTCCAAAAGTCTGCTTATTGTTGGGCATACAAGTTTTCATCCAAAATAAGGATAGTAATAAAAGTCGGATGAAATTTCTTTTGGAATCTTTTGGAATCTAAATAACACTAAAGTGTTTAAGTTTTAACACTTTCTCGATTTAATAATAAGGAGAAAATTTAGCGTCAGGCCAGATTTCATTTCTATGAGTTATGCCACTGGATATTTCAGAAAATAGGTTTTCAATAGTAAGGTTATTGGAGCCAGTACTTCTGACTACAGGTAAACACACACACACACACACACACACACACACACACACAATGGATGTGAAATTTGGCAGCAAGTGGCTGCTATTCTTCCTCCCAAAGTAGTCTACTCAAAAGATACTGTCAAGAACTGTAAATTCCTCAAGGATGAGTTTATTTCACATGTCACCCAGCACACAACTGAACACATCACAGAAACCAAATACTTACTAAATTAGTGTGCATTGCTTTACAAGGAAAAGCCAATAAAATGGCATAGTGAATATATCATTGGACTTGAAGTCAGTGTTCATCTGTAAAATGGGAATAATCATGACAATACCATTCAGATAATCATATTCTGAAAATTAAATACATTGTATTACAATGAGTTTGTAAATTCTACAGTAATGTATCTATAATACTTTCCAAAAGACTGCTCTCTGATCTAATACAATAGAAATGTATCACAAAAGATAATTATTTATTTTATATTCATGTAATGGATCACGTTAACAATAAAGGACAACTTTCCTTTTTTATTTAAATTTTTTTATTTTACATTCTGGGGAACATGTGCAGGATGTGCAGATTGGTTACACAGGTAAATGGCAACTTTCCTTCTTTAGTGAGCAAATCTTTCAATAAGCAAAGTACAGGTGTTCTCTGTGATATTTTTACTTTTGAAATTTATGTTTAAGGAGCAAATCTATGCAAGGTAGCATCTTTCTAGATCTGGAAAGTTGAATTCTTTCTATATCATAGACCTACACTCACAGTTGACATCACCATTCTAGACAAAGCCATAACTACAACCTAAGCACTTTTATTTAAAGGAATGTTCATAAACATCCACTCTCCTTGGTCTTGAGCCAAGCCCAGAAATAACAAGGTCAGATGGTCATGCTCAGGAAGAAAGTAAAATCAGACTTGAAGAAATATACTGTCAAATTCCCCATATCCCAACCTGCTGTGCTTGATTTTAATACTTCTTTTATCAAGGTGATTCTGGTAGAATTTGGCTGAGGACTCCTCCCAAAATCTCTTTTGCCACATAAATACACTCCACTAGTTTTTCAAGATAGGTTTTTATTAATATATGGATTTTATTTTCCGGTGCTCAAGACAATGTAATGCTAAACTGACAAATGGGAATAGTCAGAGTTTTTTTAGATACAGTTTAATTCTTAATATAAAAAGTAAACAGATTTATAAGAAACATTCTAATAAATACATCACCATGATTTTTAAAAATAATACCATTGTCCAGAGTTCTTGATAAAGTATTGTTATAGAGAGTTTTTAGGGATTTTTTTTTTTTTTTTTGAAGCGAAACTGTATGTACATACTTACGGCATGACACCAGGCTTATAAGCAACATATTTTAAAGTAAAGCTTTCAAGGAAAGTACAAATCAGGTATTGAAATTAAATTGAAGACATAGCTTTACTCTCTTCTTTGATCATAACTAAAATAATATTTAGACAAAAGCTAAAACAAAAAGAGGATATTATACAGATTGCTGCTTCTTTTCCAAACACTTCTCAATATCATCAAGCACCTGAACGGCAGCCTTTGGAATTCGAGTCCCAGGACCAAATACATTGGAAACACCAACTTCAAACAGAAATTCATAATCCTGTTGAAAGAATGTGTTTAATTAATGAGACACTGTTTCCATTTTCACAGAAATAAAACCCTATCCTTTCTTCTTTGTCACTCAATTACCCAAAACCTTCTCAACTGGTATACTATTGGCATTTGGGGCTAAAAAATTCTTCCATGATTGGGAGTGCTACTAATAGCCATCAGCACCAGCCTCCCAGCCCAAGTTATTTAAAAAACAAAACACTCCGCCCATTTTCTAAATACCCCTATGTGTTGCCTGTGGTAGGAAGCTGGATATCCTGACTGAGAACTTCTGAGCCTTAAGCCATAATTTTCTCTCACCTAAATTTTCACTATTTGTCATTATTTGTGTTAAATTTAGTATGATATGATAAGTTTGAGCTTAAAAAACTATCTTCTCCTAGGTATTTTGTCTGCAGTTAGTGAATGATGGCACTTTGAATTTGGACAACTGATAGATTTTCTATAAATGAAAATAAGCCCATTTTTTTTTTCATTCTCTGTTGCTGTTGCTGTTTTTTTAGTTTATTTATTTGTTTTATTTATTTATTTATTTATTTTTTGAGATGGAGTCTTGCTCTGTTGCCCAGGCTGGAGTGCAGTGGCGCTATCTCGGCTCACTGCAAGCTCCGCCTCCTGGGTTCACGCCATTCTCCTGCCTCAGCCTCCCGAGTAGCTGGGACTACAGGCGCCCACCACCACGCCCAGCTAATTTTTTGTATTTTTAGTAGACATGGGGTTTCACCACGTTAGCCAGGATGGTCTCAATCTCCTGACCTCGTGATCCACCCACCTCGGCCTCCCAAAGTGCTGGGATTATAGGCATGAGCCACCGTGCCCGGCCTTTTTAGTTTATTTTAACAGCCAAAGTATGAGTGAAAAGACATCAAGGGCACAAATAATACTGCAGGATTTAGGCTGTTATAACATCTGAACATTTGTAGCTGCAATATCGATTGAGGTTAGGATGTGCTACAAGAACCTGATCATTATCAAGTAGGGTGATCATATATGACAAGACAGTCTGATTTGTGTTTATTGTTGCAGCACCCTTTTTGAGAGCACCCATTTCTATTCTCAAGTGATAAATTATATGGTTATGCTAATTACTCCCCAACTACTACTTTTCTGTCTCTATTATATACTTGTAATATTCTTATAATACTATAATATTGCAACAGAACTTAACACATCTCATTGAACTTGTCTCCTTCTAGTCTGTGAAATTCTCAGAGCTATCTGTTTCCCCAGTACTTGACACATAAAAGTGCTCAAAACATGTCATTGTTCTTGAGCAGATGATACAGAGTTTAAGAGCTCATAAGGGAACTGAATGAAACATGTAATAATAATCATCTCTAAATTGGAGATGGTCAGATTAATAGGTCTTATACTTCTCTCCTTCCTAAAAATCCCATGTGCCATTTGTCCTGACATCTGAGTTATGGATTTAGAATGGAGGATTCAACAGGAAGAGAACTGCAAGATGTTGCAACTGAAAAAAGGGTATGTGACTTATCTGTTTCTTACATAAGCCTTGTAAAATATACCTTTGTGAGGGGGTTGTATACAGATATTTTTTGTACTATTTTTATTTTTGCAACTTATCTGTTAGTTTGAAATTATTTCCAAATAAAAATATATGTTTGAATGTCCTCCACTTAGCTGGGCCAGGGATAGCACAGTGCCTACTTCATGATGGAAGCAGGCATCATGAGTCTACTCAACTTGCTGAAAAAACTTGGAGGTGACTGCTGCTAAGAGAGTTAGAAAATGCTGATTGTAGTAACATACTGGTGAGGACAGACCACGTTTATTCATTTAATCAGACTGCAGAAACTGTAAGCTCCACATGGCAGAGGCTGTATCTGTTTGATTAGCCACTAGATATTAGTGCCTTCTAATTTAAAACTAAGTGACCTTTAACTGAATAATAGCAACATTTTACATATTCACTACAAACAAATAGTGAGAAAATACAAGGGTGTTAACTGCTATAATTATATAATACCCATATTCAAAAGTATAACACAGAAAATGGTCCTTATCCTTAGTTGTTAAATTCATGGGAAAAATCACATGGCAAACACCTAAAGATGTTCTAAGTAATTTAAATATTCAGAGAATTAATACAACTTATTTGAAATATAATTCTTGAAAATGTTAGCTCACTTATATAACAGGCATTTTTTTTTTTCTCAACATGAATTCCAATTCAAATGTTTTCTACTGGCTAATTATTTTGGTCCTTACATTTTAATATCATGCCCTAGGTATCACAGACTCTAAAACTGCAACGCTGATAGAAGTGTTCTGTAGATAGACTGCAATAAAGAATACCTACCCTTTATTTTCTCAAATAATGACCTATTTTATGAATATAAATAGGCAAGCATATTAACAAAAAGAATTTTGTGTTGATTATATCACATTAAATAATGTATTGTTGGAAAGAAAGTAAATATGTAGTTTGTTCAGTAGCCCCACTTTATTACGAATCTCACAACTTTACTCATATGAATTTTCTCCTTTCACAAGTAGTATATGAATGTACTATTCTATATTCTGAGTATTAATGGAGGAAAAAAAAACTGTAGAGCTGGAAACAAGGTCACACTTTCCTGACGGATTCCTGCTATAGTGATGGGGCCTTTGTAGCTAGCATCTATGAGTCATTTACTTACAACAGCTTCATATACAGTTCTTCTAACTTGACATTTTTTCCATTCTCAGTAAAAAAGAAAATCTTGATATAATTGAGAACTGGATTGGAAACAGAACCTATTTGTATCTTAAATAACTATTTTAACTGGCCAGGAATATCATATGTGGAAGGTGTCTCCCTACCTCATTAATAAATTAACTAATATCATTGTAGGTAACATCTGTTTCTCCTTTCCTAAGAGGACTCACAGTTTTGTTCATGTATTCACCTCCTCCCCATTCAGCCTATAATTTTCAAGACAAGCTGATTCCATTTATGTCTGCAATAGGATATTTTTGGATCCCGAAATACCATGCCCTAATCAAATTAGCCTAAATAATAAAGGGTTTTATAGGACCATGTAAATGATATAGCTCTGAGGTAAGATAACATTTAGGGATGGGACCATCCTGGAGGAAAAGGACAAGGTAGCTCCTTCTAAATAGAAGCAAGGAAACTAAAGGACTCATTCCACCCCCAAGGACAAGGAGTACTCACTATATCTCTGGCTAGGTTTTGATACATTCACTGTGTATTTACTACCACTGTTCTCTACTCCACTTATGAGTTTTATTACTTTTATCCTGTTCCTTCTCCATAACTGTTTATTGAGAATGAAGGTAAACATCTAGCATAGGTTACTGGTTTGCAAGGAGGTAGTTCTCTCATTGAAGCTTTGTAAAGTGCTAAGTTAAATTACACATAATAAGTTGCAATATAACTTGAATGCAAAACAACACTGTCCACTTTTAGACCCTGTAGAATTTATTTAGTGAAATCACCAGGAAATAATATGTTCCTAAATCTACAAGTTTATCTTTAGAACCACATATAAGCTATCATTACTCAAGATTCCCATCACAGTACTAGAAAAATAGAGATGAAAAGTACCTGAGGTGGTATCACCCCTCCACACATGACAAGAATATCTGGCCGTCCAAGGGAGTTAAGTTCTTTGATGAGTTCAGGAACTAGGGTTTTATGACCAGCAGCGAGGGTGCTTACGCCCACAGCATGCACATCTGCATCCACGGCCTGCTGGGCCACTTCACGAGGAGTCTAAACAGTCAGAAAGTAAAGATAAATCATTGTTTATTACTAGATAATGACTATAAAAACCCTGGAAGACAATCTAGGCAATACCATTCAGAACATACTAATGGGCAAAGACTTCATGATGAAGATGCCAAAAGCAATTACAACAAAAGCAAAAACTGACAAATAAGATATAATTAAACTAAAAAGCATCTGCACTGTGAAAAGGATACTATCAACAGAGTAAACAGATAACCTACAGAATGGGAGAAAATTTTTGCAAACTGTGAATCTGACAAAGGTCTAATATCTGCATCTATAAAAAACTTAAACAAATTTACAAAATAAAAAACATTAAAAAGCGGGCAAAAGACATGAACACTTTCCAAAAAATACATGTGGCCAACAATCATATTTTTAAAAAGCTCCAAATCACTGATTGTTAGAGAAATGCAAATAAAAAGCCCAACGAGAGACCATTTCACACCAGTCAGAATGGCTATTATTAAAAAGTCAAAAAATAACAGATGCTAGCAAGGTTGTGGAGAAAATGGAACGTTTATACACTGTTGGTGAGAGTGTAAATTAGTTCAACCACTGTAGATGACAGTGTGGTGATTCCGCACAGACCTCAAAACAGAAATATCTCCCAACCCAGCAATCCCATTACTGTATATATACCCAAATGAATAGAAATCTATTATAAAAACACATGCTTGCAGCCGGGCGCGGTGGTTCACGCCTGTAATTCCAGCACTTTGGGAGGCAGAGGCAGGTGGATCACTTGAGGTCAAGAGTTCGAGACCAGCCTGGCCAACATGGTGAAACCCATCTCTACTAAAAATACAAAAATTGGCCAGGTACAGTGGCACGTGCCTGTAGTACCAGCTACTCATATGGCTGAGGCAGAAGACTCACTTGAACCCAGGAGGTGGAGGCTGCAGTGAGCCAAGATCATACCACTGCACTCCAGCATGGATGAAAGAGCGAGACTCTGTCTCAAAAAAAAAAAAAAAAATACACATTCACATGTATGTTCATTGTAGCACTATTCACCACTGCAAAGACATGGAATCAACCTAAATGCCCATCAATGATAGACTGGATAAAAAAAATGTAATACATACACACTAAAGAATACTAGGCAGCCAGAAAAAAAGAATGAGATCGTGTCCTTTGCAGGAACATGGATGAAGCTGGAAGCCATTACCCTTAGAAAACTAATACAGGAACAGAAAACCAAATACCACATGTTCTTTCTTATAAGTGGGAGCTAAATTATGAGAACACATGGACACAAAGAAGGCAAAGAGGGAAACAACACACACTGGGGCCTATCAGAGGGTAGAGGAGCAGGAGAAGGGAGAAGGTCGGAAAAATAACTAATGGGTACTAGGCTTAACAACACAAGTTTACCTATATAACAAACCTACACATGTACCCCTGAACTTAAAAGTTAAAAAAAAAAACAAAAAATAATATTTTTTTGAATACTAAAAGAATGTTTCCTCAAATGTTGGGGGTCTTCCTAATGTAATGCCTACCAGTATCAGAAACTTTTAAATTTAATATTCATTGTTACATTATTTCCCTCAGATAACTTTGTTCTGATTATTTACATTTTTCATCAAATTTTCTGAAAACAATAACTCAATCCCTAATTTTTAGTGTTTGCTGATTTTTAAATGTTGTGAATATTCCAACCACAGCCAATTTCACCCTATTAACATGACATTACTAAATGCAAAGCAGAAAAAAAGATGCACAATAGCCACACAATTATACAGTATCACTACCATATAGATAAAATAGATGGAAATACCCTAAAAAGCAGATAATAAAATATAGTAAGTATAGGGAGTGATGAGTTTTTAGTACTTATCACCTTTGGTTTTAGGCAATAGTAAAAGGTGTAATCTCTAGAATCTATAAGGAACTTAAACAAATGAGACACCATTTCACACCATGAAAAACAACTGGCTTTTGAAATTCTCGAAAATTTAATTCCTGGAGGCCTCATTATTCCTTAGTGGTTCTATCAATCCTGCCTACATATCTGTAAGTAGTCCCTCCATTAAATTTTCTTCAAAATCCTAGCTGAGATTTGGTTTCTCTTGCGATCCTGACATTGCCCTAGTTAAGGTCTTCGTTGTTTCTCATTGTTTTTCTTCACCATACTCCTTGCATCTAGTTGCAGCTCTCCTCCCTCCACTTCAGAGAGTGATTTTACTAGAAAGCGAATGGCACTGTGCTTCTGAAACAAACATAAGTTTCAAGGATCAACAAATATAAGTTTCTGGGTTTCTTGTAACAAGTGAGGTGCCCTCCTTGTCCATATTTTAGTTACAGTAATTTTCATACGCTGATGTAATTACAAGTAAGTAAATCTCTCTTTGTTAGATTGTAACCTCCTTGAGGACAAAATTGTATCCTACTCAACTCAGAGCCTAGCATCTGGTAGATGATCAATACATATGTAGTAGATAAGACTTTTCATATAAAACTATTACAATGTACTTTTTAGACAAATTTTTTTGTATTATCATTCTATGGAAAATGTCAGTGTAATTTATCTCTAGCAAATTATTTTACTGTCTAAGTCTAATATTCTGTGACTAAGTAACATATTAGTAGAGAGTTAAAAAACAACAACAAAAATAAATGAAAATAACCTTACTTATGAATTGAGTTTATATTGCTATTTGATTTCCTTTTCAAAACACTTTTCACCAATCCCATGTGGGCTATCTTTCCCACAAAATATTAGTCAAATCTCAACAAAGAGTACAATGAGATCTTTGAAAGTAATCTTCATAGTTCCAGAGGCATTATCAGTTTTAGTTCTGAATTGACACTTTTAAAAGTCTGAAAGATTAATTATATTTTATTTTTATTTCTATCATAATTAATTGGACTATATGTGTTATGGTTAATACTGAGTGTCAACTTGGTTGAAGGATACAAAGTATTGACCCTGAGTGTGTCTGTGAGGGTGTTGTCAAAGGAGATTAACATTTGAGTCAGTGGGCTAGGAAAGGGCTAGACCCATCCTTAATCTGGGTGGGCACCATCTAATCAGCTGCCAGGCGTGGCTAGAATATAAGCAGGCAAAAAAATGTGAAAAGAGAGACTGACCTAACCTCCAAGCCTACATCTTTCTCCCGTGGTGGATGCTTCCTGCCCTTGAACATTGGACTCCAAGTACCTCAGTTTGGGAACTTGGACTGGCTTCTCCTTGCTCCTCAGCCTGCAGAAGACCTATTGTGGGACCTTGTGATCATGTGAGTTAACACTTAATAAACTCCCCCTTACATATATATATATATATATATATATATATATATATATAGGCTGGGGGAGAGAAGGCAGGGTGGCAGGAGTGGAGACCATGGGCATTTGAGCTACTTTCTCATGTAACTTACTTGTGCCTTCAGGACCTGCTCAAGCCGGACCACATATATACCACTTCCATTTGATGATGGAATGCTGCTGTGCAAGACCCACTTTATAGTTAGATGGGTCAGAAAGCACCTAGTTCATGATAGGCAGTTCTGGTCGCATGGTGACTTGATGACCCATAGTCAAACATTCAGTTTCCACCAAAGCCCAGTAACAGGCCAAGAGCTGTCTCTCAAAAGGAGAGTAGTTATCTGCAGAAGATGGCAGGGCCTTCCTTCAAAATCCTAGAGGCATCTGCTGTGACTCACCTATGGGGGCCTGCCAAAGGCTCCAAACATCATTGCTATCTGCCACTGACACCTCAAGCACCATTGGATCTGCTGGGTCATATGGTCCAAGTGGCAGAGCAGCTTGCACAGCAGCCTGGACCTGTTGCAGAGCCTTCTCCTATTCTGGACCCACTCAAAACTGGCAGCCTTTCGAGTCACTCGATAAATAGGCCAGAGTAACACAGAGTAACACATTCCAAATGAGGAATGTGTTGCCTCCAAAAATCCAAATAGGCCCACTAGGCATTGTTCTTCTTTCTTGGTTTTAGCAGGGGACAAATCCTTAATTTATCCTTCTAAGATTATCCTTAGAAGGAATATCTCAACAGGCCCCACACCACTGGACCCCTTACTGAGGGAGAAGTTCCCTGAATTTTAGTCAGATTTATTTCCCATCCTCTGGCATGCAAATGTCTCACCAATAAGTCC
Source organism: Pongo pygmaeus (assembly GCF_028885625.2). Taxonomy (NCBI): domain Eukaryota; kingdom Metazoa; phylum Chordata; class Mammalia; order Primates; family Hominidae; genus Pongo; species Pongo pygmaeus. Next base: position 49,868,334 of record NC_072378.2, read on the forward strand.
AGTTTGTTTGCTACTTCTTGCTCACTGGATTTAATCAGCATAGTGTCATCAATTAATGGACCAGTGTGATATCCTGCATAATCCGAATAAGATTATGACAAAGCCGGAGAGTTAATAAACTCCTGCAGTAGGACTGTAAAGGTATATTGCTGGCCTTGCCAGCTGAAGGCAAATTGCTGCTGGTGCACCTTATGGGCAGGAATGGAGAGAAAGGCATTTGCCAAGTCAGTGGCTGCATACCAGTTACCAGGAGATGTATTAATTTGCTCAATGTCTGTCAACATTTTACTATGTTTTCTAAATGTAAGTGACTAGTAAATACTTTTGAAATTCCCCCCAACAGTTTTTAGTACCTGGAAAAGAGGGCCTATGTCCACATCAAAACCAAGATCAGCAAATCCTGTAGCAATAACTTTTGCTCCTCTGTCATGGCCATCTTGTCCCATTTTTGCTACAAGAAGACGAGGTCTGCGACCTTCACGTTCCATGAATTTATGAACCCTGAAAAACATTTAAAAATATATCAGTAGTTAGATATTAATTTTCCAAAGGTAAGATATAAAAACTAATTTATTCACAGCAAATCTTTCAAGTTTATTTAAAAACACCTAATTTGTTTACTTGTATTTTGGGTTTTTTTTTTTTTTCCAATTTTTATTTTACATTCAGGGGTTAATGTGCAGGTTTGTTACATAGTTAAACACGTGCCATGGTGAACAGCTGCATAGATCACCCCATCACCTAGGTATTAAACCCAGCATCCATTAGCTATTCTTCGTGATGCTCTCCCTGCTCCCATCTGTATTTTGTTAATGCATCTATTTTACATTGAGAGCTCCATTAAAGCCATCTCCCCCTTAGAGGAAAGTCTGAAAGATGGCACAGACTGTAAGCACATAAGACTGAGAACATTACGGTGAAGACAAAAAATGACAACCTCCCACCTTCGTGAGCCAGGGTACAGAGTACAACATGCAGAAAGATTTAAATATAAACTAAAAAGTGACTTCACAGTCATTTATACATATATGTGACAGACTGGCTGCTTTGAATTGTCCATATCTCATCTACCCTTCATAAGTGTGAACTCTCCCAAGCTAACAGCAATATGGTTTCTTATCATGCTATATAATCAAAATGCTTGCTTGCTCCACCAACAAATTTACTTCCAACACAAAAAAGCACTTATCTTTGTTAAAAGAAAAAAAGTTCCATTTTGATGACTTTCACCTTGGCTGTTTTGATATTTATCTAGTGTACAAGTATGGAAATTCAGTTTTTAATGGGAAGCTTGTTACAGAGGTTGGGAAGACCAGTCATCAAAAAGCTAGTTTTTACACTTGAGAAATATGATCACATTCATATATATTTCCAAGTCATGCTGTGGAGATGTTAAGTTATTATCAGTTCAATAAATACTGATTGTAATGTATGCATAGATGCCAACTAAATGTTTACTTTCAATTATGAAAATTAAGATTTTATAATTATTCAAGCAATGAGTAATGTAAACAAATTCAAAAAATATGAAACTCTACCATAGTAAGCAGATTGAAATATAAATACCTGGAGGATATGAAGCAATATCATTGTTAGTTAAACATCTGTTTGACATGAGAAACTCCTGAAGGGGACTATGGTGAAAGTTCCAAATAGTATTAATTATATGAAAACTAATATTAGTTTCAATATTTGATATTTATTATTAAATATTATTATGTACATATTAAAATGATAGTATAGATATATATGTATCATGTATGATATATTTCTAATTATATATGTAATGAATAAATTATATACTCTATTAATTATGTTATATAGTCTATATAATACAATTAATATTTAATTACTATTTATTATTTTAAAATTCAAAAATTTTCTCAGTTGTATGTAAGGAAATTAAGCTCCCAGTAGATTCATGGGGATTGTGTTAACAGAAAAGATGAAATTCTGGCCTAAGAAACCTTACATATTACCTCTTGATAGCAGATGTTATCTCTTTACTTTCTCCAAATTCCTGGCGATATGCTCCACTCACCATACGATCATTCGCTTTATGTTCACCAAATACCTTTTTCAGGGCATCTGTGATTTCTCCCACTGTACATCTGAAACACGAAATGGTGGTTCCATTAACTTCATTATTTTGTGATAAAGATATCTGTTTACCATAAAATTCAATATAAACATATTTTATTACCTAAGTAAACAATAGACTGTAAAAATGTAAAATAAGAATGTTTTTAATGTATTATGAAAGCGTCTCTTCTGAAAATACTTATGAAAAATTTATTCTGGATGCCTTTATGCATCCAATTCTCTTTTCAACATTTGTCAACCAAGAAATGACTGAATGACCTAATAATTGTATATATAGACAAGTACCTGAAGGTTGCTGAATAATTCACCACTTAACACAAATGGATAAACAGCAACAGTCCCATAAATATTTTTTGATCAGAAGTAAATCTTTTAGCATATTGCATCCATTTGTTCACTAACTCATCCAACATTGGCTGTGTGCCTAATGTGTGCCAGATATTACTATATCTCTATATCTACTATAGCAATACAGTAATAAATGAGACCAAAGAAAAAGTGCTTGTTCTTATAGACATTAACATCTGTAACATCTAGTCAGAGGATGCAGATGATAAACAACTAAATAAATAAACTAGTAAGACAATTTCATAAGGTAATAAGTACTATAAAGACACTAAACCAGGCAAAGATGGAATGGGGTATCTGGAAGAACTATTTTAAAGTTATTGAAGATGTGTAGATATGACTTTTGAATTAAGATATAAATTATAAAAAGGGGAATCTCAAGGGAACATAAGAGTGTTTGAAAAAGGAAGCACTAAAAGCAAAGGCTCTGAGATGTAGGAAAATATGTTTTATGTTCTAAAAATAGAAAGAAGGGCATTAGGAACACAGCATAGTGAGGAAAGTGGTATAAGATGAGGTCAGAGAGATGAGCAAGAGTCACATCTAGCATATCTTGCAGACTATCGGAAGATTAGGTTTTAATCTAAAAGGAATGGGCAACCATCAAAGGACTTTAATAAAAGTCAACTAATTTTTTTTATGAAATCTGTAGTAGAAAAGAACAGCACATATTATTTATACTATACCTTAACCAGTTAAAGCAACATATTTTTTTTAAAGTTCATTATATTAAGAAATAAACACTTAAAAGCAAAAGTAATCTATTTAATGATACTGCCATATATTGGGAGAAAATTTTCCATGGGTCACTTGCTTTTCTGCACATCCTGTGGAGCAAAGAACTGATGGCTCTTTATTCTGGACTATCTTTTCAAAGATGTCTGTATAGTGAATCGCCTTAGAAGACAGAAATATTGGCTACCTCCAGAGCAAAGGGTAGATTTGCTTTCTGTCCAATATAATAATGTCTTCCTCTACAACAATGGGGGCCATGCTTATTACCCATTACAAAAGATTCTGAATCCCTAAGCTCAGTCTTCCTCTCCTTGAATGCAACCCAATGCACTGTACATGAGGTATCATCTAGCAGTCCTTTTCACATCACTCACATCAATTGGGGATCAAAGGAACTAGCCCAAAACCTGCTGATGTTATGGCTATTAATATTGTAGTAACAAACTGTCATTAGGTTCTGATCCAGGGACCTCATATCATCAACCAGCACCCCACTATACAGGATAACTTGTTAGCTTGCAAGAAGGGTAATATTTCAGACTCCTTCTGGTTCTTAATATAATGAATTTATTTATATATTGATATATATAATGAGATAATTTTTAAATAACAACAAATAGAAAAATAATAAAAATTAACACATTAAGTGCCATATTCTGTTCCAGGAACTATTTTTAATGATTTAATGTCTTCTCACAACAATCCTATTAGGTAGTAAGTACAAAAAACTTCACCTTGCCAAATATCGTGTCTATGGGAACACAGAAGCAGATAACATGAGATTAGATTCTGTTTTTCACTCAGGGTTTTTTAAATGCAGGATGACAAAAGTTAGGAGACAAAGGAGCATGTTAAGGGTTATAAAGGCAAAAAGTTTCAAGAAGGAAGAGGTGGTCAATAATGTTAAATACTGTAGAGAATTCAAGATAAGGACTAAAAATTATCCACAATATCAGACAAAGAGGAGGTTGCTAGTGAACTTGGTAAGAGCAATTATATTACAGTAGAAAAATCAAATGCAGTAGACCAAAATGTCAACAGCAGATAAAAGACTAGTAACAATCAATAAGTATTCTACTCCTAAAAGAACACATGGCTCCAATAACAAGGGAAGAAGGACTGGGATGGGGGTGTGAGGAAGTTGGTTGCTCTTCTGGTTGCTTCATGGTTAAAACTAATTCAAAAGCAATGAGATGACAAGTTTTTCCTATAAATTCTCAGATTAATGTTCCCCTCCCCACCCCAGAGCCATTTTAACTGGTAAAATACCAAGGTAATAGGCATAAGCCTGGTGATATACTTGTGAGTCCAACACATTTCAACCTGCGAATCAGTGAAACGGATTCATTTCAATAGTTTCAAAATTCCTCAGCCACAGTAAAATATACAATTATTAATACAGTTCACCCAAAATATATGAATGATTTAAATACAGAGATTTTAAAATGATAAGAATTAAATTTATTATGGATGCCATTATTTTCTTTTGGGCCTACATGGTTTATAGGATCAACCTTTTATTTAGGTATACTCTGAAAAGCTAAACTGGTCAACTTTTAGTCTTTGGAAACCTCCAAACTTACAGATCTTTACCTTGCACGAGATGCATCCACTGCAAGAGCCAGGATATTTCCATCTCCACTAGCAGCACATTCGGTTAGTGCAGCAAGACAACGTTCAGCCAAAGCTTGATCCCTGCTGGATTTGATCTATGGAAAAAGTCAAGGAAAGGGACAATTTACATGAAGAGAGAATAAAACAGAGATCAAGAGATTAGACCTTGATGCATACCATATGGCATTTTTTCCATAATCCTAACTCCAAATATAAGAGGAAAAAATTGAAAAGAATAATATATAACATAGGAATTTTATTTGTTCAATTCATTCATTCACTCAGGATTTCTCAAAATAATATTACATTTGGTATAATCCTAACAAATCAGAAACATGAAGGGCAATAATAGTGCTGACTTTCCCAAGTAGCACATGTTACTTAGGCTTTTCTAAAGTACCAAGACATTGTAAACAAGTGGGTCTTTCATATGAAGTATTTTGAAGGAACACTAAAGATTAACAGTGACAAGAAAAAAAATCAAAACTTAGAGAATATTTTAGTTATATTTTAAGTTTCCTTTAGATAAATAACAATATATTGATAATAATATGTATATTGCTGTACTTTTATTTAAAAATAATCTCAAGAAAGAAAGAGGGACTAAGAAAAAAGATATACAATGAAAAGCATAGTAAAAAATGTTTTCCCTGGGTCCTAACTCTGCTCTGACAATAATTTGTCAAAATAAAGTTGCATAAATCCATTTTTTTTACAAATTGTACCACCTGTAAAAGAGTCTAAAATATACTGCTCAAGATGCCACTAATATTATATAGTATATATAAGCAGAGGTTGTACAGAAAATTTATACAGTCATCCCTCAGTATCTATGAGTGATTGGTTTCATGACCCACTGCCCACCCTATCCACAGATAACAAAATTCAGGGATGTTCAAGGCCCTTATATAAAATGATGTAGTATTTGCATATAACCTATGTCCATTTTCTTGTATAATTTAAATCATCTCTAGATTGCTTATAATTCCTAATACAATGTAAATACTACATAAATAGTTGTTATACTGTATGGTTTAGGAAATAACAAGAAAAAAGTCTGTACATATTCAGTACAGACGCATCCATTCTTTTTTTCTCAAATATCTTCAATTCATTATTGGTTAAATCTATAGATGTGGAACCCACAGATATGGAGGTCCAACTATATTTAGAGCAAGAAAAAACTCAACTCCAAATTCTCCATAAAAATGCCCATTTATCTTTTATTGGAGAAAGAAACAATAAACACATACAATTTACAAGTAAACTAAAGTAAACCGAGTAAATAACGAAGTGATTTAGCACAGGGTAGTAGAGTGCTATTGTAGATATTGGATCACTGTAAGCTTCTTAGATAAGGTGACATTTGAGCAAAGACCTAAGAAGTACACCTTTTCTGGTTTACTAGAAAAGTAGTCATCCTTAGATTAGGTAGTTTGCTATAATTATCTCAACAACAGATTACTAAAATTCAGGGAGTGAAAACACATGCTAAAATTAATTAGGGCTGAGGGTTACAGAAAAATAATTTAATATAAAATTACTGTTGAGGTAGTTCACATGTTTTAAAAAATTACCACCACAGGTAAAATATTGTTAAAACCATAGGTAAAAGGAAAGCATAAGAAAATATAAACTTGAGTTCATTACTAAAGAAAGCTCAGAGTATTGCAGCAGAAATATATTTTGCTATAAAAATATCTGAGTCTAGCTATGAAAATTAATTTTTATAATAGAAGAACTTTGATTTGGTCATGGTCCTAAGAAAGTTCAAAACTAGGAAAAGGTTACATCAGAATATCCATTGCTCCTAAACTGGCTCTAGAGTCAAAAAGCCTGCAATCAAATCCCAGCTTTGTCACTTATACTATAAACTTGAGCAACTAAATGAGACTCTACAATCATTAGTTCCCTCATCTGTAAATGGAAATAAAAATAGTAACTACCTGTTAAATAAAATAATACACAAAAACAACAATTCAAGAAAAGGATTTAGTACAGTATGTGGTACACAGTAAGTGCTCAATAAATGTTAATTATTATTCCTATATTGTCATTAATGAATTTCTCTCTGTTGCCCAAAATAAGGTTTATCATTATTTATGATAAATGAAATCCCTCAGGCTATGAAGATATAAAGTTAATAACCTAAAGTATAAGAGAAAAGAAAGGGTTTTCCAAAAATAAATACTATTAGATTTTTATAGATTGAACTAAAAAAAACCATACATTAAACAATATCAGGAAAAGTAAACAAAGAAAAACCATTAAATGTTTAAGCTTCCTACCTTGGAAACAGTAGTACTTACAAATGCCAAAGATTAAGAGGCCAAAGTAGCTTCATACAACAAAAATATATAGGTTACAACAGTGACAATTAATTTGATTTATCTATTTTAGTATTTCATATGCTCTGGATCAACTCAGTGACAAACTAAAAATAAGAAGGGAATACGGTACTCCAGTTTCAATCAAAATAAATAAAGGTTATTGTAAACTGTACCTTACTAAAGCACTACCAAATACATTTGAATTTTAAAAATCAAAAAGCAAGTCATTATTTCAAAGTAGTATCAGATGCCACCATTCTGGTGAAAGAAATTACAATAAGAAGCCCTGGGTTCAAATACTAACTCTAAACTTTATTCTGTTTTTAATTTTTAGTAAGTTAGATAATCATCTAAGCCTTGGTTTTAATCTATAAATTATGGAAGGTATTATTATTGTAGTGTGGTTTTTAATAACAACTTACAAGTTTCACAGAGGTAGACATCATGGTTTAACACAAGTTTTTGGTGTCAACAGATTAAGACTGAGTCCTGGTTGTCTAACTATTTATCCTGAGCAAGTTTCTCAATGCTTTATCTTTAGTTCCCTTACATTTGAAATGATGGAAATTAATACACACCTCATGCTGTTGTAAGGATTAATTTAAGCAGGACAATTTAAGAGCTTAGCCAGAGCCCAGAACACAAAAAATACTAAAAAAAAAAAAAAAAAAAAAAAAACAGGCTATTAATACCTTCTTAAGTTTTTCAATCTGCCTGTTTCGCACTGAAGTATTATCAATTGCCAGAACTTCTACAGCGTCTTCTTTTTCCAGTTGGTACTTATTTACTCCAACGATTACTTCAGAACCTGGTAATTTCCCAAAGAAAAATTTTATTCACAAATAATTACCTAATTGTAATGCTCTGGTTATGATGTATTTTCCTTATAAATTTAATATCTTTAAGTAGTATTTTTAATTCTTAATGCAACTTCAATATAGATCAGCAAATCCCAATCTGAGAAGGCGGTGTGAGAGGAAAGTAGAGGTATATGTCAGAGTCTCTGTAAGGAAGGACTTTCATTATTCTACCAAACTATTAATATACACTTTCCCACAGTTTCTAATAAATCTTCTAACACTTCAAAATAACAATCAGAGAAGTTGCCATCTAAGATTTGTGAGGTAGAGAATGAATACCCAGTAGCTTTTCTAATATTTTTTTGAATTCAGCCAATCACTTTTAAACAAAAAAAGAACCCTTCTATAATCTACAAGTAGTAAATCAAAATTACAAAGATACTTCCTTACATGATAAAGAATATATTTTACCTCAAACTACCAGATTATTACCCTTATATAAAACTTCCCACAACCCCTACCCCTGGTTATACTCCTTCATATTTCCTTCATAGCACTTATCATGATCTATAATTCTTTATTTACTTGTTCATTTTCCTCTCTTTTACTAGAATGTAAGATTTGTGTGCATAGAGGTCATAGAGGTCATGTCTGTCCTGTTCACAGTTGTATGCCCAGACATAGCAAGTGCCTCAAACAAAATAAACTAAAAAAGTATTCATTGAATGAATGAATACTCCAATGCAGAGAACACTGTGATCATCAACAGTGTCATCTTCAAAATGTTAATGACATCTACCCACAAACATGTACATATATACAATGGGTAGACATCCACAGACACTTTGTACATATGCTTGCCTGTGTGCATTCATATATGCGAAAATACATATATAGATAGATACAAGTATATGAGAAAAAATTTACCCAAGTTCCATTTTTCATTATTTTTGTTTTATTAACTATACATGTTATCTTCAAACAGAAATGAATTTCTTTTTAACTGCTGGATTTCATATATGAACTTTCTCACTATCTTACCAGAATCTATTCTAGCTTGTCTTCGGGCAGCACATTCTTCAATTCGAAGTTTAGGTATTCCCTCAGCTACAGCTTTGGCCATTCCACCCATTTCTTCAATTTCATTAATGAGCTAAAAAGAAAAACATTAACAAAACTAAAAGAGAATATTAAAAATGTGTGTAGACTATATAAATTTGTTATCAGTGTTATGTAATTACTAATATTAATAAAATTATAAACTAAATGCTGATGTTTCATAAGAACACAATTAAATAAACATCAAAGGCATTAATTAGAATTTCTGTGTTTATAGTTACTTGAAAAGACAACTAACAAGTATATTCCAAAAAACACAAAACCTCTTAAATCTTGCGAGAAAATTAAAGTAACATCAATTCTCTAATCTTTATTTTTAGGTACATAAAGTTTTCATAATTACATAAAGTCTCTAAGAAAAATATATTTTAAAATGTAATTTACTTTTGATTTGAGCTGCAGAGAAACACTGTAACCTCATCTTTAATGAAATCAGGAAACATTTAAACCTTCAATGATAGCTTCATATATGAAGGCAGAAAACAGACAGTGGAATGACACATGACTTAGCAGAAAGGATCAAGGTCAACCTGCTTTTCCCTGATGAATTCAAGAAAGAAGAATCTGTATTGGATTCTACGTAAGTGTAAAATGAGAAGCTAAAAAGAAGAAGACAATTTGAGAGTCTGCAACCACCCCTCTCTCATTCTGTCAGGAGAACCAAAGTTTACTGTCTACAGAAAATGAACTCAAGATGCAATGAACTATCAAATACCAAATACAGAGAGAAGTAAGGGTAAGACGTCTTACTGAAATAAAAGCCTGTGCTCTGACTAAAGACTAAAAACAAAAAGCACAGAGAGAAAATAGAGACAGTACAGGATGCAAAAGAAAACTTCAGAAAATATCATGAATTCAGAATATAAATGGATTCTGCACTAATGAAACAAATGAAGATGACATTAATTATAAGGGGGAAATTAGAAAACAAAAATGAGCTCTACGAATTAAAAATATAATACATGAATGTAAAAATAAGTAGAAATATGAAGTTGACAAATCTTTAAGAACACAGAACAAAAAGGCAAACAGATATACTATAGAAAAGATAAGAACAGGCAGGGAGCAGTGGTGGCTCATGCCTGTAATCCCAGCTCTTTGGGAGGCCGAGGTGGGTGGATCATGAGGTCAGGAGCTCGAGACCAGCCTGACCAACACGGTGAACCCCCGTCTCTATTAAAAATACAAAAATTATCCGGGTGTGGTGGCGTGTGCCTGTAATCCCAGCTACTCGGGAGGCAGGAGAATCGCTTGAACTAGGGAGTCAGAAGTTGCAGTAAGCCGAGATCACGCCACTGCACTCCAGCCTGGTGACAGAGTAAGACTCTGTCTTAAAAAAAAAATAAAAAAAGATAAGAACATCAGCACATCAGGATATTATTTAAGGAGGTCCGTAGCTTATGACTAGGAGTTCTAGAAAGAGAAACCATATGAAAATGACAAGAAAAATACTGTCAAAGAAATAATACAAGAAAATTTCCTAGAGCTATAAAAATATTTTTTAAAAAAAGGTGAGATGAAAAAGACCCAATAAAGGTTCAGTACCATGTAGGAAAAAATACACCAAGTTATACATCAATGCAAAAAATAAAGAAGAGGTCTCAGTACTTTCAGAAAGAAAGATCCTGAATGAGAATGGCATCAAATTTCTGATCAGAAATATTGAAAGCCAGAATAAAAATCTAGAATAAAAAACAGATCAATGCTTATAAACTTGCTTATGAATTTCCTGAATGGAAATAATGTCAAGCTTAGTCAGGCTATTAATCAATTATAAAAATAGAATAAAGACATTCCCAAACAGGCAAAGTTTCAAATAATTTATCTCCCATGTACCATTTTTAGCAGGTTTCTATGAGATGTACTTCTAAATAACCAAGAGATAGACATGGGATTCAAGATTCAGAATTAAACAGACGAGAAATGAAAATATATTCCTACTATAATGGCAAAGAGGAGTCAAAGAACAGCAATAGTGACCAGAAATAGAGAAAAAACAATTTAAGTCAAATGAGAACATTAGAATTCAGAAAAGATTATATTGAGATATAATTATATTGGTAGTAAGGGAGGAGGAAAAGTAGGGGTATGAATCAGCCAAAATCTAAACTACCCTACTAGGAAAGCAATAGATAGTGTCTAAGGTCTCATGTTAATGTCTACAGTTAATAAAATTAGAAGAAACAGTATACATGTGATTTTAAACTATGCAGATAAAAACAAAAATAAGCAAAGAAGTATGTATCTTACTCCAGGAAGCAGGAAAAAACAAGTGGATGATCAAAAACTGCTGTTCTTTGTATGAGCTTTTTAATACTAGCTGTCATTTTAATTCTTTAAATAAAATACTTTAATACAAATGTATTTTTAAATGGATTGTTTTGAAAACTATAAAATCAAATCTGAATTTTTTTGCAAACATTGTTTAAATTATTATATAAATCTGTAAGTGATTTGATTTATAAATTTAAAATCTATAAATCTTGACTTGGAAGTTTTAAAATCTATAAATCTTTATAAATCTGTAAATTCTGAAAACAAAGTTGCAAAGTGGAAAAACTTACCTTTAAAGCAGCATCATAAACATCATTTGTGAGACATTCCATCATGTAAGAACCTCCCCAAGGATCAGCCACTTTGGGAATCCCAGATTCTTCTTGAATAATGATTTGTGTGTTCCTGGCAATTCGAGCACTTTTCACAGTTGGCAAACCCAAAGCTTCATCAAAAGAATTTGTGTGCAAAGATTGAGTCCCTCCAAATACTGCTGCCATTGCTTCTATTGCAGTACGGACAATATTATTGTAAGGATCCTAAAATATTTGATAAAAAACAAAAACTCAAAGAAACAGGTGATAGATGTTGCAACTATAAACAGCAACATGATTAAACAGCAACTGCTGCATATTTTCTATGTCAATTTCTATATTAAGCTTCAGAATAGCAAATAAATTTAGACAAATTAGTTTAGAAGCCAAAATTAGAAGAGTCAGAGTCAGTGTTTAGTGCCTCTTATAATCTTCTGAAATATCAGATATTGTTGTGCTTACTTTTATATTGCCTAAATACTTTTCTATAAGTATATCAAGAATGCATTCTTTTTCTACTTAAGATTATATAGTCCTTCATTTCATAATTCACTCTCTCCTGATTATTTTGTCTACCTCACAGTATCTACCACAATGATGTGTATAAAACAGGCACTGAATAAATGTTAATAAAACAGATGAACAATGAACTGAGATATCGGAAATTTGAGTTCTAGTTTATTGTATGCCTAATTGTGATTTGGGCAAGTCATTGGATCTCTCTGAACTTCAGTTTCTTTAGCTGAAAAATTAGCAGGTTAAAATAAAAATGATTATTAAAGTTCCTTCCAACCCTAAAAATCTCTTATTTCTCCATGTATTTATTTATTTATTTATTTTTATTTTATTTATTTATTTATTTTGAGACGGAGTCTCGCTCTGTCGCCCAGGCTGGAGTGCAGTGGTGCAATCTCGGCTCACTGTAAGCTCTGCCTCCTGGGTTCACTCCATTCTCTTGCCTCAGCCTCCCGAGTAGCTGGGACTACAGGCGCCTGCCACCATACCCGACTAATTTTTTTGGATTTTTAGTAGAGACAGAGTTTCACCGTGTTAGCCAGGATGGTGTTGATCTCCTGACCTTGTGATCTGCCCACCTTGGCCTCCAAAAGTGCTGGAATTTACAGGCGTGAGCCACTGTGCCAGGTCTATTTCTCCATTTATAAGAACCTGAAGTTATATTTCATATAGACTATAATAGTTATTATTCAACATTTAAATGTATAAAAGCAATGTGACTTTGCACATATAAATTATTTTTAAATGTACCAAAATAATTTCATATGTAAACAGAACATGTATAAAAACAAGGCCATAACTATACAATTTTTAAGAGAACAAATTAAATTACCCAAGTAAAAATAGTCTTTAAAAAGTCTGTTTGCATGCTTGCTTAAACATATAACTTTAACACATAAAATATGTATGTGTATATATAGTTAATTTTAAATAGGTGGTTTTATGTTAAGAATTATAACTCTTACAATTATATGAGTATTAACTTATGACTTTTGCTTCTTCCTCATCATCAAATTCTGTTTTCTTTTTCTTTTTTTTTTTTTTTTGAGATGTAGTTTTGCTCTTGTTGCCCAGGCTGGAGTGCAGTGGCGTCATCTCGGCTCGCTGCAACCTCCGCCTCCCAGGTTCAAGTGATTCTCCTGCCTCAGCTTCCCAAGTAGCTGGGATTATAGGCGTGCACCACCACGCCCAACTAATTTTGTATTTTTAGTAGATGCGGGGTTTTGCCAGGTTGGCCAGGCTGGGTGCCTCAGCCTCCCAAAATGTTGGAATTACCGGCGTGAACCACCTCGCCCGGCCTTGTTTACTTTTACAAGTGTTGTTACAGCATTACAGGGAAGCTAGGATGTAAGTGATTTTATATTGTTAACCACTAGAGGGAGACAATTTTTATTTATTTATTTATTATATTATGTATAATTACAAACCTAAGTATACATTATGCTTCAGAATATTGATTATTTCAAATATTAACAGATAGCTTCTTAAATCTATTTCCTGCTTGTGCCACATTGCTCAGAAAAATATATATACATATATAACTTTATTAAAATTCTACATTTTAAATTATATACATACCTGCTCAGTAAGTGACCATCCAGATGTCTGACAATGTGCTCTTAGAAGAAGAGACTTTGAGTTTTTAGGCTGAAACATTTTCTCTATTAAGTGAGCCCAGAGTCTTCTACCAGCTCTCATCTTTGCTATTTCCATATAGAAATTCATTCCAATTCCCCAGAAGAAAGACAACCTAAAATAGTAATGTTAGGTCCAGAATTTAATTAAACTTAACAACATAGAGCAGAAAATAAAACTAATTGTATCACACACTAGAAAATCAAGGTCTATATTTTAATGTCAAACAACTTAATTTGAATTAAGATCAGTACACATATATTTATGTAACTTTAAACCTAACATAAAATTACAGTTTTATGCATATGGGAGAAATTTTGTTTCAGGTAAGAATTATTCACTTTGTAATTGGTTTTCTTAATGAAAGAATCTCTTCTTGTGTCCTTCATTAAATAAAGATTCAATTTATTTAAAAATATATAGTTTAGGAATACTCAATATGTAAGACAGGAGTCACCTATGAATGAAATAAAACAGCAAATTTGCTTTGTTTAAATAGCCAGAAAGTGTTTTGTAAGAGAATGATTGTGCATTGGTCTAGGCATATACTTCTCCAGTTTGTGCCCTTCACCTCTCCCTTTTATCTTATATTCTGTGCTGATTTAAACAGTTAGTTTACTTGCCTGTCTCTAAAGGCACAAAGCTTGCAAATCTACTTCTGACACATTTTTGGAAGTTCTTTTTTTGAGACAGAGTCTTGTTCTATTGCCCAGGCTGGAGTGCAATGAAGCAATGTCGGGTCACTACAACCTCCACTTCCCAGGTTCAAGCGATTCTTGTGCCTCACCCTCCCAAGTAGCAGGAATTACAGACAAGCACCACCATGCCCAGCTAATTTTTGTATTTTTAATAGAGACCGGGTTTCGCCATATTGGCCAGACTGGTCTTGAATTCCTGGCCTCATGTGATCTGCCCACCTTGGTCACCCAAAGCACTGGGATTACAGGCATGAGCCATCACACCCAGCCTTGAAAGAAGTTCTTAACACAGCAGTTTTCAAATATTTTGATCTCAGGTTCCCTTTTTACTCTTAAAACTCACTGAAAATTCCAAAGAATTTATTTCTTTATTTGTATAATATCTATCAATATTTTATTTACTAGTTCATTTAAAAGTAACAATAAGGAAGGGCACAGTGGCTACTGCCTAGAATCTCAGCACTTTAGGAGGCCAAGGCAGGAGGATAGCTTGAGCCCAGGAGTTTGAGACCAGCTGGGCAATACAGGGAAACCCCATCTCTACAAGAAAATTTAAAAATTAGCCAGGTTTGGTGGCACACACCTGTAGTCACAGCTACTTGGGAGCCTGAGGTGGGGGGAATGCTTAAGCCTGGCAGGCTGAGGCTGCAATGAGCAGTGATCATGCCATTGCACTCCAGCATGTGCAACAGAGCAAGATCCTATCTCAATAATCATCAAATCAAATCAAAATAAACCCACAACATGTTAACATTAGTAACATTTCTTATGAAAAATAAGTATGCTTCTTAAAATCTACATATATATATAATAAAAGCATCATTGTTTTACATTTTTGCAAATCTCTTCAATGTATGGCTTAAGAGAAAACAGCTGGAGTCTCATATCTGTTTCTGCAATCTGTTGCAATATCACATATCGTGTAGCTTCTGAAAAACACCACTATAAATTCTTGAGAAAATGAAAGTGAAAAAGGCAAATAAAGCTCTAATATAAGCATAAAAACAGTTCTGATCTCAAATATCCCAGAAAGAGCCTTAGCAACGCCCAACTGTTCTTAGACCACACTTTGGGAACTGCTGTCACAGTAGTAAGTACACAAATTCCTGCTATAAAGGAGCATTTCAGTAGTCTATAAACATTAAAGGCAGAAGCTATGTTTTCTACATGTTGTATTGTCAGCATGTAGGCTAGTGTTTGGCACAGCAAAGCTTAGCAAGTGATTGCTGTACTGACTGAACCACTGAATGACTTTCAACTTCAAAATTTAAATATTTCATAAACTTCATTTAAGTTTTCCCATATTTTTCACACAACATTATTAAGAAACTGTTGTGAAACAAATGTTTCAACAGCACAGTGGATCCCAAAACATTACATTAGATAGTGCAACAGAAAAAAATAATAATAATAGATGAATTTTATACTCTAAAATGGAAAAATTAGAAAAAACTGTCTCAACATTATGTTTACATTTTAATGTAATTTGTTAAAACGTGCAACTTAATTGTGTTCTCTAAATAGCTGGAGACAAGATACTCCTCGAATTTACAAAGAAGTACAGCCAAATTTAATTCTATTTTTTATTAGAAATATTGGCTTTTTCTCTCATTATCACTCAGATAAAATATAAGAAAATCTAAATCTAACCTGACATTTATATTTATAAATTCATTTTATCAATATACAAAATGGTCCTATGCATTTCTTAATGTTGAAACAATATCTAGGTTTAATTTACTTACCTTGGTGCAAATTCATCAATTGTCAGGCCAGCCTGGAGTCCAGTTCTAGAGTACTCCAATCCATCTGCTAAAGTATAGGCCAGCTCCAGAATGGCATCAGCCCCTGCTTCCTGCATATGGTATCCACTAATTGAAATTGAATTAAATTTTGGCATATGCTACATTAAAAAAAAAAATTGTAACAGTGAATAAGTAAAAATATTAAAAGGTTTATTAAATCCACTTTCTAAGCATAAATATTATTTTAAAATGATCTTAAACTCAAATAAACTTGGTAGTTTATAATGTTAACAAAATATTTAATGCTTATTGTTACATTTAATTTGCTTTCCAATTTAAATGGTTCGTCCATGAACCATCATGAGGATTGTACCTACTTTATTTTCCTGGTGGACAAGAATTTGTACTAACCATTCTTCTAAAAGTTTAAATTGTGGAATTAGCTAGCTGAGGTTAGGAATGTAACCTTTGGCCTGAGAACAAAATGAGGCATTTTTAATTCCAAACCAATGACTTGGACCTCATAAGAGGTTGTAGACCCAAACTTTCGGTTAATCTGCTGAAGATGTATAAATTTATTATTATTTACTAGTTGTTAATTTTCTAATTTGAATGAAGGCATCAAACATGAATAAGTACACAGTAGAAAAAATAAAATGATTTGATTCTTAGTACTATATGTTGAAACAAAATGGGATAAAATGCATGGCTTTAAAAAATCAAAGATTTCAGTTTGATTTACTGTGACATTTAATACTAAGCATATCCCAGACAGGTTCTTTCCACCACAATCACTACAAAAACTGTATTTCCACTATTCCCCTAAAATTTCATGTTAGGTAGAGTATATCACACATATCCTGCACAGCCAAGAAAAACTATCTTCACCAAGAGTTAACCAAACATAAAATGCTTGCTGCTCAATGCTTGCTAGAGTTTGGAGATAACAGTAATTACAAGGGTTGATAGAGATAAAAAGGGTTGATGATGATTTTCTCTGTGCCATGAAATAATGGTCTAACTTTAACGTAGGTAAGGAGAAGGAGCACATTGCTGGTAAGAAGCAAAGTGTGAATAATGGGGGGAAATATAAACAAATTGCTCACAGGAAAATGAAGGAGGAAAATGTGTCCCTATGGAAGGACTTTTCCCATCATTCTTATTGGGAAAGATGAGTCTAATTCAGGGGTGAATATTAGGGACCTCCTTGAGGTTGCAGATATGAGTGATGAGTGATATCTTCCAATTCAGCTTTTAGCAGAAATAAAGCTGATATTCCAATCCCCATTTGTCTGATACCAGTGTCTACTTCACAATTGCATCTGAATTTCGGAGGGATATTTAAACATGTAAGTAGAAGACCTCCCTGAATCTAACAATTATCAGAGTTAAATTTTAGGAATAAAGAAAACACAGTAAAGATCTGTTGCCCAGATTCCTGCAAGTAATGACAGAACATAAAATTAGTACATTAAAAACAAAAAGTAACAATAACAAAACATTCTAAATTTATATTACTCAGACTTAGTTTTTAAATTCGGTTATAGCATGTTGTAAAAATTCCTACATTCAAGGAACTATAGAAAAACCTGTAATAACCACAAAGTATACCTTTGCTGTATATTCAAAGATGTCAGCAATAATTTTCATGGATGGTTCTGGAGGAAAAATGTATGTATTTCGAACCATAAATTCCTTTAGTATATCGTTTTGGATGGTACCAGTAAGTTTCTCTTTAGGTACACCTTGTTCTTCTCCAGTTACTATAAAATTTGCAAGAACTGGGATAACTGCTCCATTCATAGTCATGGAAACTGACATTTTTTCTAAAGGAATTCCATCAAAAAGAATTTTGGTATCTTCCACAGTGTCAATAGCAACTCCAGCCATTCCAACATCACCACGAACTCGCGGGTTGTCTGAATCATAGCCACGATGTGTCGCCAGATCAAAGGCAACTGATAATCCCTGCTGACCAGCTAAATACATAAAGAAAAATAATGTAAGATTCAAGAGTCTGGAATCAAGGTAAAATGATTTACTTTAACACTAGTAAAAATGTTGATTCATCTCATAACAGTATACTTTTATAACAACTATTTTTATGCTCATACATGTCAAAACCAACTTAAAGATACTTCACTTCTTAAGAGAGGCAGTTGTTTCCCTTGTGCCAAAATGCACAAATTTAGTTCCAGATCTCACTAAAGGAAAGAATGGAAGAAACAACAAATCTCAATCATCTCATGTCTATCTGAAGATATGGTACTTGATTGAAATATTTCTAAAATTCATGAAAAGATCTGGCTGTTCATATATGGTAAAAATAACTTAGCATTTGTATGCTTGCTTACTTTTTTGTTCTTTTATCTAATATGGTCACAAAGGATTCCTGGCTATTCCAATATTCTGGAAAACAGAATTATGACCATCGTACAAAATTTTTAAATAATTAAAATAGTCTATACTAAATATAAGTTCAACCTTCCATGGGCAATACAAACTTATAAATCTACAAGTTTAGTATTCAAACAGTACAATTTTATTACAGCTTAGAAAGAAGAAATAATAGTTAAGATAATTTTCAGTGAATGAATGCCAGATTGCACTGAATATGTTTGTACCACGTTATCACATTTACACTCTCTTTGGGCATCATCTAAACTATCTTCCTCTCCAATCCCTATCCCAACAATGTTAATTGAACATTTTTCAAAGGCAAAGCTAATGTCTTCTTTTCTTCATGCAACTTCACCTCACCTAATTCCTTTTAAACAATGTGCACGTAAGTGTTGTTTTCTTTCAAAAATTTAGCACCTTATTCTGATTCACTTATCTTTTTGACCACAGAAGTTAAAAAAATCTACTTTTTTCAGAGTATAGTCTTTAACTACAAAATTATAGAGTGAATATCATCTTTACAGAGATTAACCCCAAAAAAATAAAAAACTAGGAGGTATATGTCTTATCATAAATATTATGTCTTACATTAAAATCTCACCCTTAATATTGTCCTTATAGAACTTATTGCTCTCTTCCACAGTACTAAAACCAGCATACTGGCGGATGGTCCAGGGCCTAAAGGTATACATGGTAGGATATGGTCCACGTGTGAATGGCTTCACTCCTGGAAGTTCTTCAGGTAAGTCCATAGTATCTCTCTTGGAATACAAGGGTTTTATAGAGATCCCTTCTGGGGTGTGCCATATTAGGTCTTCTGGGTTTTTGCCTTTCAGCTGCTTTTTAGCCAGGGCAGCCCATTCTGGGAGAACGGGCTGTTGCTGGTGTAGAAGTCGTTGCTGTATGAGCCTGGAGCCTGATGATTCTTTTACCTGCTTCAGGTAATGAGGTGAAAGTAAAAAAAGCTGATTCTTAGCTCTTAACATGATGGAGCATGGAAACACCCAACAGAAATAAGAATTGACCTAGAAAAAGAAACATAGAGTAAAAACATTTAGAAGAGGGGGTGGGAAATAGGAGCTACTGATAAGGAAGGAACAGAAAAGAAAGAGGATGTATTAGTCTGATTTCATTTCCTCCCCTTTTCTGCTTCCTGCACCTGATATTTTATAAGTTTGGCCTCTCTTCTCTACAATTACTATCAGTCCTCTAGTTCCAGTCTTTTTCCTCAGTAGCCTCTTAGCTGGTCTTACTGACCAGTCTTACCCCCCTTCTACTCCATTCTATACGAATCCCTTCCATACAATGACATCAATGTAAATATGACTATGTCATACTCCCCATGGAATTTTTCAAAGACACTGTATCATGTGGAAGATATACTACAGCCTAATTAATTTTTTCATTCAAAATGCTTTTATTAAATATCAGTTTATGACCGACATTATGTTGGGTATTGGACAAAAAATGTGATGAATAAGACAAACAGGCATTCAAGGCCTTCATGAACTGGTCTCTGTTTCCCCCTCAGACCCATCTCTGTCTTTGTCCTCTATGCATTTTGTGCACTAGAAATACTGGATTACCTACAGTTGGCTGCGCATATGTCAAAGTTTTCTGAATTTGCTCTTGCTCTTCCTTCTGCCTAAAATGTTCCTCTCTGGCTAATTCAGCTAAGGCACTATCTCCAATTTGCAGCGTTTCCATGTGCTAGTAACATAGAAGGCTATAAAGACATCACAGAGAGTAGCAATTTTAATCTTTACAATACCCCTAAGAGGTAGGTACCATTATTATCCTCATTTTACAGATTAGGAAACTGAGGCACAGAAGAGCCAGCACTGATTGGAACCTATGCAGCCTGTTTCAAAGTCCTTGCATTTAACTAATACGCTCACAACTCATCCCAGCACCCATAAGGTGAGCTAAATGGCCTCTTCAGTAATCTACTTCTGTGCTAGTTTATAAACTGCTCCAACATTAGAGCTGCATATTCTGGATAACTAGCATAGACTTTTATACTAGGTTGCTGGGTTCAGCATCATCATTTTCCAGATGTAGAAACTGAGTCTCAGAGAAATAAATTCACTTGATCAAAACCCCACCTCACAAAGCAGTAAACTGTTTACCTGAATTACTAAAACTTGTCAGAGTCATACAGCCTATACATATAGAGCCTATTGTTTAAAGAGATATTGAGATACAAACACTAATATATTCACTATACTATGTGTTTTATACTGGATAAGGCAACAAGTAAAGGGAGTTTCAAATTTTATTTTCCATACCACTTCTTACCTATCAGTTTACTAAAGCTTAAATGAAATAAATACTCAACACTTATTATGGGGTCGTTAAATAAGAGACATAAACCACTGGTGAGAGTATTAACTATTTTAACTACTTTGGAAAGTAAATTGTCAATATATATGAAATGCTTCAGAAATGTTTATGCCATTCCACTGAGGAACATTACTCCTGGGAAAGCTTCTGTAGTAATATATAAAATAGATGTTTCCTATAGTTTTATTTCTAATAGAGAAAACTTAGGAAAATCATAAGTATCTCATAACATATGAATAAGTGAATTACAGCATATACAAATGATAGAATTTCATGTGGCTATTAAAATATGTTTAGAAAGCTAGCAAAACTAAGCTTTTTATTATTATTATTATTATTATGATACTTTAAGTTTTAGGGTACATGTGCACAATGTGCAGGTTAGTTACATATGTATACATGTGCCATGCTGGTGTGCTGCACCCATTAACTCGTCATTTAGCATTAGGTATATCTCCTAAAGCTATCCCTCCCCCCTCCCCCCACCCCACAACAGTCCCCAGAGTGTGATGTTCCCCTTCCTGTGTCCATGTGTTCTTTGATGTCAGAAGTCAGAAGAATGGTTACTTATGGTTGCTAGAATGAAACAGGAGCAAGAGAGGGGCTTTTGGGGATAATGGTCTTGATCTGATTGCCACTTACATGGATATATTCTGTTTGTGGAAATTCATCAAATTATACAGTTATGTTTTATGCAGTTTCTGTAAATATATGTATAAGTAAAAAGTTAAAAATGTGTTATGCATAGTTTCCCAAAAAAAGAGAAACAAACTCAACAAGTAGTAAGTAAAAGACTCAAGACACATAATTGTAAATGCAATAGGTTCAACTATGTAAAAAGTACATAGAACAAAGTCTAAATGGAAACATAACAAAAAAGAGGCCGGGCATGGTGGCTCACGCCTGCAATCCCAGCACTTCAGAAGGCCGAGGCGGGTGGATCACTTGAGGTCAGGGGTTCAAGACCAGCCTGGCCAACACGGTGAAACCCAGTCTCTACTAAAAATACAAAAATTAGCCGGGCATGGTGGCGCACGCCAGTAATCCCAGGTACTCGGGAGGCTGAGGCATGAGAATCACTTCAACCCGGGAAGCAGAGGTTGCAGTGAACAGAGATCGTGCCACTGCACTCCAACCTGGGCAACAGAGAGAGATCCCGTCTCAAAACAAAACAAAAAAACCTTCCATTTTTTAATACTAGCATGATTTTTATTCTTTAAATCCATGGGGTCTTTGTCATCCATTTTTTGCAAGCCATCCACTACATTTACTAGCTTAAAAGGTGGGTGAAAAAAACAATGAAGCTACAACTAAACTGTTTCAATAGTAATCCTGTAAAAGGTAATTTTAAAACCACCTGAGACTAAACTGTTGGCAGGAAATATCACACTCATTTCACGTGGGCTTTCCTAAATCTGAACAACTAATAGAAAAGAGCCCCGTATAAGTGACTTCCTGAAAATCACATGTGAATTGGTGGAGGCTGGAAACAGACACCATTTTTAGATAAAAACACAACTACTGCGGATGGCAATACGACCTCCGAATTTTCTCAGAAGACCATCAAGAGAGGCCTCAAGCATTCAAAGAAGCAACATGCAAAGCAAATATGTTACTGACAACTAAAATGAATTAAAGAGCAATGATTAATCCCACCCCCATACCTCAAAAACAAATCAGTGAGAAAAAGATTTCTGAACCAATAAGTTTCAAGCTTTGGCTGCTGACGTATGACTGCACATTAATACTTCAAGAAGATACTTTGATGTTCAACCAGTTGGGTTTGGAGATGGAAACATAGGGCATGAAAATTATATTTGATATTAGCATAAGTACATTATTAAACACAAAATTATATTGGGAGAAAATCATCAAGTGGTTTAAAACTTTACACACATAAGTTATCCAGGGCTTCGAGCTTCCCTAAGACGACCTTCTTTCTAGACAAAACTGAGAACAAGTTAGTAATTTAAGCTTTTATGTCAATTTAGACCTGTCTTTTCTAGTCTACCTTTCACTCTTAACCCTGTTTACACTCTTAATCCTGTTTACACACAGAAAATCACTTTCAGTCCCGAAAACTCTTAGAAAAACCCTGACAATAACATAACCCACAACCTAGAAGGGAGGCAGCCATGAAGCAGGAGCATCCCTTTGGAACCATACAAAAAGTGACCTCTGCCAACGGGAACAGTTCAGGGTGTTTAGGTGGCCAGAGAAGATAACGACATGGCCCCTAAAGTATTAAAAGCACCTTCTTTCCAGAAGTACCTCCGAATTGCCAGGGACTTCGCCCAAAACGAGAGGTTGGTCGAAGTAAAAATCTAAACCTAAGGAGAAGGCAGAGAGTGGGATCCCGTCACAGTAGGAAGGTAAAGAAGACAGAAGTAAAGGAGGGGGGGGAAGAGAAAGGACAAAAGTTCAAAATACAGGGGTAGAGGAGGGACAGGAGCCAGAAGAATGGAGCGATCTGAAAGGTGTACGTCCTACTCACTGGTAGGCCTGTTTCGGACTCCGCTGTGGGAGAGGGCGGCTAGACTTCTGCGTCCCCCGCCTCACCTGTCAGAGATCCACACAGCCAGGCCTCCCCGCCCTCACCCAGCCCACACAAACCGCGCCACCGCCAGCGCCAGCCGGACAACTCTGGGGGCGTAGGCCGACACCGCCCTCCCTCCAGCCAATCTAATCGCGCTCTCATGGGCGCATTCCTGATGACGTTTAGGGGTAAGGTTAGATGCCCGTTTCCGCTTTCTTCCCGCCCACTTCCGGGTTGCCTCTGTTTACGAAAGTTTGGGCGCGAATTACTCTAAGTGAGGCTCCCAGAAGGGTGCAAGAAGAATCAGTGGTGAGTCGTGATATCCTTAACCGGCTGGGTGGATCTAAAGTTCAGGGATGAGTTTTAAAGCCAACGTGTTTGTGGCAGACTCCGCGGTTTGCATTTGAGGATAGCGAGGAGGGATTGCTCACGGGGAAATGCCCGATGTCCTAAAAGGTCTGCCGTTAGGATCCTGAGATTAGATATTTGACTGGGGGGAGGGAGCAAAGCCATGAATACTTCCTCCCTATTTCCCCCGAATCATCCTCATGGCTCATCCTCATTGCTAAATTTCTCCCGCGGGCACTAGTGAAGTCAAGTGCAGCCATGGACATTACTGTCTGTGTTTCTCCAGGAGTCCTACTCACTCTTGTGCCCACATAGAGGTCTAAATAGAGATCATTGAGTCCCATGAGTATCAACAAGCTGGTAAGGAAAACAAGACAACCTAGAATGCCTCCCTCTCTCCTAAAGCATATAGTCTGGCGGCAAACAACTGTACCAGCTTTATTTCTTTTCACTCCTCCTATACACATTAAAAGCCTCGCTGAACTTTCCTGTCCCTGAACACGCCAGGTTTTTTTGTTTGTTTGTTTTTCCTAGCTTTCCTGCCGTCCGAGTTTTACTGTTTTCCCTTGGATGCTTCATTTTTCTACTTTTTGGCTAAATATTTCAAAATGTTATTAATATAATACTTTTTCTATGAATAATGTACAGACATACTTCCGAGATATTGCGGGGTCGGTTCCAGACCAATAAAGCCTGTCACACGAACTTTTTGGTTTCCCAGTGCATATAACAGTTGTATTTACACTGTATTGTAACCTCTTAAGTGTGCAATAGCATTATGTGTAAAAAAAAAAAAAAAATACATACTTTAATTTTAAAATATTTTATTGCTTAAAAATGCTACGAATCATCCCAGCCTTCAGCAAGTCCTAATCTTTTTGCTGGTGGAGGGTCTTGCTTGATGTTGTTGGCTGTTGACCAATTAGGGTGATGGTTGCTGAAGATTGGAGTTGCTGTGGCAGTTTCTTAAAATAACAAAATAATGAATTTTGTACAGCAGTTGACTCTTCCATTCACTAAAGATTTCTCTGTAGCATGCGATGCTGTTTGAAAGCATTTTACCCACTGTAGAACTTCTTTCAAAATTAGAGTAAATCCTCTTAACCCCTACCATTGCTTTAGCAACTAAGGTTTTGTGATATTCTGAATTCTTTGTTGATATTTCAAGAATATTCACAGCATCTTCACCAGGAGTAGATTCCATCTCGAGAACTTCGCTCATTCATAAGAAGCAACTTCTTTTCCACTAGTTTTATCATGAGATTGCAGCAATTCAGGTACATCTTCAGGCTCCACTATTTCTCTTGCTACTGCCACCAGATCTTTCATCACTTCCTCCACTGAAGTCTTGAACCCCTCAAAGTCATCCATGAAGGTTGGAATCAACTTTTTCCAAACTCCTGTTAATGTTGATATTTTGACCTCCTCCCATGAATCATGAATGTTCTTACTAGCATTTGGGATGGTGAATCATTTCCAGAAGTTTTCAATTTATTTTGCCCAGATCCATCAGAGGAATCACTGTCTAGGGCAGCTATAGCTTTACAAAATATATTTCTTAAATAATATAACTTGAAAGTCAAAATTATTCTTTGATTCATGGGCTGCAGAATGGATGTTGTGTTAGCAGACATGAAAACAGCATTAATCTCCTTGTACATCTCTATGAGAGCTCTTGGGTGACCAAGTACATGGTCACTGAGCAGTATTATTTTGAAAGGAATCTTTTTGTGAGCTATACGTCTCAAAGATGGGCTTAAAATACTCAGTAAACATGCTGTAAACAGATGTGCTGTCACTCAGGCTTTGTTCTTCTATTTCCAGAACACAGACAGAGTAGATTTAAAAGAATAAGAGCCCTAGGATATTTCAGAATGGTCAATGAGCATTGGCTTCAAGTCACCACCCATATTAGTCCCTACAAGAGAGTCAGCCTGTCTTTTGAAGCTTTGAAGCCAGGCAATGACTTCTTTTTAGATATGAAAGTCCTAGACAGCATCTTCCAATAGAAGGCTGTTTTGTCTTCATTGAAAATCTGTTGTTTAGTGTAGCCACCTTCATCAATTATCTTACCTGGAACTGGATAACTTGCTGCAGCTTCTGCATCAGCACTTGCTGCTTCACTTTGTACTTTCATGTTACGGAGATGGCTTATTTCCTTAAACCTCAGGAACCAAGCTCTGCTAGCTTCAAGCTCTTTTGCTACAACTTTCTCACTTCTCTCAGCCTTCATAGAATTGAAGTGAGTTAAGACCTTGCCATGAATTAGTCTTTGGTTTAAGAGCGTGTTGTGGCTAGTTTGATCTTCAATCCCAGACCACTCAAACTTTCTCCCTATCAGTAATAAAGCTGTTTTTGCTTTCTTATCATTCATGTCTTCACTGGAATAGCACTTTAAATTTCCTTCAAGAACTTTTCCTCTGCATTCACAGCTTGGCTAACTGGTGTAGTTTCCAGCCTGTCTTGACTTTTGACATGCCTACCTCACCTTGCTTAATCATTTCTAGCTTTTAATTTAAAGTGAGAGAGGTGTGATTTTGGCTTTCACTTGAACACTTAGAGGCCATTGTAGGGTTATTAAATGGCCTAATTTCAATATCATTGTGTCTTAGGGAATAGGGAGGCCTAAGGAGAGGAAGAGAGGCAGGGAACAGCCAGTTGGTGGAGCAGTCAGAACACACGCAACATTTACCTATTAAGTTCTCTGTCTGATACTGGCATGGTTCATAGTGCCCCAAAACAATTACAGAGTAACATCAATCACCATAATAGCTATAATAATGAAAAGGTTTGAAATATTGTGAGAGTTATCAAAACATGACACAGAAACATGAAGAGTGAACACAATTTGTTGGAAAAATGGCATCAATATAGTTGTTCAATGCAGGCTTGCCACAAACCTTTAGTTTGTAAGACAACAACAACAAAATACAGTGTCTGTGAGACTCAATAAAGTGAAACACAATAAAAAGAGTTATGCCTGTACATTCTTACCCATAGCACAAACCAGTTTAAGACAGTCATTCGCTCACTTGCCTCTTTATAACATTTATAAATATACATAGTAATTATTTTCATTTCTGTCTCTACCTATGCACTGTCACTAAGCTATGGTTTCCCTTGGATCTAAGAATGGGACAAAATATCTATTCATTTTTATATGCACTGCGAGTAGCCCAGAAGTGATAGAAACGATGTCTTTTGTTTATTGGATTCTTACTATGTCTCAAATACTGTTCTAGGTGGTTTATATATTCTTTGTTAAATCATTTTTGCTTTACAAAAGCCTTTAATGTTAGTACTTTTATTAATCATTTTACTAATGGGGAAAATGAGTTAATTTACTTGCCCAAAGATGTACAGTTAATTAAGTGGCAGAGCTAGATTTGAAGCTTGAACAATTTACCCTTGTCGCAGGACTGCTCTTAACCATTATGATGGTGTTCTCAACCTGGGTTGATTTTGACCCAGGAGACATTTGGCAATGTCTAGAAACAATTTTGGTTGGCTCTGCTCAGGGGTTGGAAGTATTCTAGCATCTGACGGTCTACGTAGACCCAAGCATGCTGCTAAACATCCTACAATACACACCACAGTCTCCACAACAAAGAATGATCCATCTAAAATGTTAATAGTGCTGAGGTTGAGAAACTTGGTGCTATAGTCTAGTGCCTAAAGTAGGTTTCATTGTTAACCGTACTTCTCAAACTCTAGTTAGACCAGTTTTGCTTTTTATTTCTAATCAGTCATAACTGATACTTTTGTAGAATGCAATTAAAAATCAATTATTAGTCAAACTCCCTTGTGGTATAATACCAGGAGTGAACTCTGATGTAAACAATGGATTTTGGGTAATAAGATGTGTCAATAATTACAGCAAATGTACCAGTTTGGTGTGTGATGTTAATACTAGAGGTTGCAGGGAATGGGGAACGGCAGGGATTATATAAGAAGTTTCTGTATGTTTTGCTCAATTTTCTGTAAACCTAAAACTGTTCTGAAAAAAATCTTTTTTAAAAAAATACTAATTACTAGAAAATGCTATGGCAAAGACAAGGCTAATTATTTTATGATAAGGTTCAATGTGCATAAAATTACTCTATCAAATTGCTATAAAAGTTTCTAAATGATTACCTTCAGTTTCCACACTTGAAAGGATTATGGCAAACAGTTTGAATGAGATTTGGGGTAGCACTAAATTACGTGTTATTTTAATAAAGAATATCAAGAAGAAAATGATTAATGGAACCAAACTATAAATAAGTACCAAATGAGACAGAGCATAAGAGCCACAGACTTAGAGAGAAATGAAGTAGAATAGTTAGGAAGATTTTGAAAAGAAGGTAGCTCATGATCTGAGAGAGTGGGCAGAGACAGGAGAGAGCTGCTCAGGTAGAAGGTACAGTGTATGTTTGGGAGGCAGAATTACTCAAAGTGTGTTCAGGAAATCATCAAATCTAGCTAGAGAGGGAGATTTGATTAAGGAGTAGTAGGAGAGAAGTATGAAAAGGTAGGCAGAGTTAGGTTGTTAAGGACTAAAAATGGCATGGTAAAGAGTTTGAATGTTACACAGAACATATTGGGGTAAATTTTTTACTCACTTAATTTGTTCCAAAATTTGGGATTGGGAGGGACTAGGCAGGGCTTGCTCATGTCTTGTCCACGCAGTGTGGTCTGCAGCATATTGACTTCGGTACATGTACCAGACTGGCAAGTTGGTGTTGGCTCTTGGCTGGGAGCTCAGCTAAGACTTTCCTGGGGTTTCAGTTCCTCTCGTGTTGGCCTTCCTCATATGGTGGTGGCTGGGTTATAAGAGCAAGTGTTGGCCGGGCTCGGTTGGCTCACACCTGTAATCTCAGCACTTTGGGAGGCCAAGGCGGGAGGATCACTTGAGGTCAAGAGGTCGAGACCGGCCTGACCAACATGGTGAAACCCCGTCTCTACTAAAAATACAGAAAATTAGCTGGGTGTGGTGGTGGGTGCCTGTAATCCCAGCTACTCGGAAGGCTGAGGCAGGAGAATCTCTTAAACCTGGGAGGCAGAGGTTGCAGCAGTGAGCCGAGATCGCACCACTGCACTCCAGCCCAAGCGACAGTGCAAGACTTCTCAAAAAAAAAAAAAAAAAGCAAGTGTTTCTAAGCAAGAGGAAGTCAAAGTTGCCAGTCTCTTCATGTCTAAGCCAGTAAGCTAGAACAGAATGACTTGTACTATATTCTACTGCTCAAACAGCTTCAGAGTCTGCCAAGATTTAAGACAAGGGAACATAGACCTTCTCATTAACAGTCGTGAGAAGGAATGTGTATCATTTTTAATCTAAAATCTCAGCTTTCACTTGCCCCTTCGCCTGGATGCTCTTATTCAGTGAACAACTTGAACTATTGTGTGTGTCAGCCCTTCCAGGAGAGAACTACAAGTGAAATTCTGTCATGTGGATGGGTTTTTAAGTAGGGGAAGTATAAGGGTGTAGATGTAAAGTTAAGGTAATTAAGCATTTTAGAAATTGAACACAAGATAGAGAATAGGTGTTTGGTAAGGTATCACATTGTTCAAAGGCAGGGTAAAGTGATATTTTGGCTTCCACTGCTTTTTGTAACTGGTCTGATATGTGGTTGCTAAATGTAGTTTGTGATCTTTCTGTTAATTCTTTCCCAATTTTTTTTCCAGTTTTGGGTGGAGGGGAGCTTGAAGCTTTTAACATTTGAGAGGATAGATTTATCATTGTCTCTCTCTAAATCTGCACATATATTTAAACTGTATCAGTATAATAATTCTAAATGTTTAGAAAAGGAATGATGAATAATTTATCTGTATATCTAGCTATGGCTAATATGTGTATATATTTATATGTGTATATATATATATATTTTCTAGGCATGTATAGCTAATATGTGCATATACATATTTCCTTGTATACTGCACTTAACTTCTATCCACTTCTTATGGTGTAATGCAAGAATAAGTATTTCATTCTTCTGTTCCTTCTTATCAGAAATGAGTTTGGTAATAAAAGAGGGAAAATTACTCTAAATTTTATCAACATCCCCATTTCCAATCCCATGTCTGTTTTGTAATTTGCGGGAGGGCAGGGTAATCAGTACATTTCTGTACTCTTGTTAAAATGCACATAGTCCAGATAGGATTGCAGTTTAAATTCTTAGTAGTGTGACACATGAATTTCCACATAGATTGATGGTATAATCCTAAAAAGCGTCTCCTTCCATTTTTGGCAAAAATTGGGTAATGGTAAATTTGTTACTTAAAATAACAAGACCTAGGTTTTACTCCTTGAACTGACATTATCTGTGACTACTTTATATTTCTATTTCCTTGGACTTAAACATGGAGAGGATGTTATCATACGATAGAGTATAAAATAAGAGATACAAAAGCATTTTTAAATGATTTTCTAAAACCCATACAAATGGAAGTTAATTTCTAGGAATGAAATTGAATTAGATATCCTTATTCTGATGAGTCAAAATTATTTGTTTTAAAATATGTTTGTTTCAAAGCATGCAGCACTATCCCCAAACTTTTATTATGATTTTTCTTTAAAAAAAGAGAATGTGGAACATTTATAGGGAAGTTTTTTAAACAAAACATTGTGCAAGGCTTTAGTTTTTTTTGTATTCTTTTCATCTTTACAGGTTTTTGTTTTGTTTTGTTTTTGTTTTTGTTTTTGTTTTTTTTTGAAGCACTGTGTTTAGATCAAGATGTCTGGTAAAGCAAATGCTTCCAAGAGAAACTTACAACAGTTAAAAAGAAATCCAAAGAGAAAAAAGGATAATGAGGAAGTTGTGTCGTCAGAGGAAAAGGTAATGAAAATATCAAGTTTCTCATTTAGAAATCTTCTACTGGGGCCGAGCACTGTGGCTCATGCCTGTAATCCCAGCACTTTGGGAGGCCGAGGTGGGTGGATCATGAGGTCAGAGATCAAAACCATCCTGTCTAACACGGTGAAACCCAGTCTGTACTAAAAAAAAAGAAAAAAAAATACAAAAAATTAGCCAGGCATGGTGGTGTGTACCTGTAATCTCAGCTACTTGGGAGGTTGAAGCAGGAAAATCACTTGAACCCAGGAGGCAGAGGTTGCCGTGAACTGAGTTTGTGCCACTGTACTCCAGCCTGGGCGAAAAGAGTGAGACTCCATCTCAAAAAAAAAAAAAAGTCAGGTTTTACCCTACTCATTAGGCAATGCCTATATTTATTTTGGAGGTAAAGTATGTAACACTATTTCGTAGGCAAAGTGAGTAATGATTCATTTAAAACATTCTTTGACACTATATAAAATTCTGTTATTATCACCACTGTCAAGAATTGCTTTAGTATATCCTCTGCCTGTGATAAATATATACCATTTTTCTGTAGAAGTAGCAACATACATTTTTTCTATCTACTAGAAATTATATGAATGCTCTTTGACATATATAAAAATCTATTGTAAAAGCAGTATCTTTTTATCTGATGTTTAATTCTGTTTATGTTTATGCATGTGTTTTTCCCTCTAGGTTAGAAACACAGTGAAAAGAAATAAAAATCATCTAAAAGATCTGTCTTCTGAAGGTATTTCTTTTCTATTAACCTTGTTTAACCTGCTTCTATATCAAGCTGTATCTACATTCATGAAAAAATGTTCAGCATCTTGTTTGCGAGTTTTGCAAAAGATAGTAATAAACAAATACATTTGCATTTTTGTAAGAATATGTAGTAGTGGTTAGTTATTTTTGTCAACTGAAATTTTACTTAGCACCTCTGGCAAAATACTGTAGAGGCTTCAATGCCACTGAGTTGATAGGAAATAGAGAAAATCAAAGTGGCCCACAGCCTGAATTATTAGTGATCTGTGATATAAATACAAACCTACTAATTTTTCTTCAAGACAAATATTCTTTCTGTTCTGTATAGATTAGTTTGGAACCACTATTATAAGTTTGTTTGGAGTAAACCAGTTTGGAGTAGTTGCCTTTACCTAAACATCACTGTTTCATGGAAGGATTCTCTACGTCTCCTCAGCCACCATAGGTTAGGTTTTCTGGTTTTATACTCCCATAGCGTACAATACTTTTTTTTTCCTTTTGTATGCTTTGCACACCTATAATTTGTTTAATATCCCTTCTCTCCAACACTCATTTTCATGAGATCCAGTACTATTTCTTCTTTTTTTTAAATACCTAATAAGTAGAACAGTACCAACAACATAGTTGACACTATCTATTTGTGGTTTAATTAGTCTGTTTTGTTCCAGTTGCCATCCAACATTTGGAAAATAGTTTCCTGGTCCTGGTCCTCTCAATGAAATGTTTAAAGAACTTAGGCCATTTCTGAGAATGACACTTTTCATAATTAAAGTTTGATTCTTCATTTAAAATTATTTCTATTATCACTTGGTAGTATTTCTGTTAACTTATCAATAGAAAGCGTATTCATATTCAACACCTGGGATGTTACAGCTGTGTGATAAAAAGTAAATTAAACAGCTTATACAGCTTTATAATATTTTGTTCTGATAATTTCATAAGCTTTTTTAGATGAAAACATTCAGTTTTTAAGCAAAAACATGTAAAACATCTAGATTGATCAGAGCCTCTTCTATTACTAACGACAGGACAAACAAAGCACACTAACCTAAAACACGTAAAAATAGCAGCCAGCAAGAGAAAAACCTGGCAACCTTTGTCAAAGAGTACCAGAGACCATTTGCAAACTATGATGGAATCAGTAATAATGTGAGTATAAAATTTTTCTATTTCATTCTTTTGGTTCCCACTTAGGTGTTTCCTATGGATATTATTCTTTTAAATATTGCTATCTATTTTAAGGTAATAGAGTATATTTCTATTTCAGAAGAAGATAAAATTAATGTGGCGGTATTTGCCTTCAGCAGAAAAGTCTTTGTTAATTTTAGAAACTTGAAATTCCATCAGTGAAATAAAAACAAGTGTTTGTGGCCTGACTTGCTATCGATAAAATTTTAATTTTTGTCAATAGAGATTCTTTAGGAAGAAGTTGAGTTCAAAGTGACACTTTACATAGAAGCTACCACACTGGAGGGGATACAGAGAAAATAAGACAGAATTCTGCCATTGTGGAGCAAATTCTATCAGAAGAGCCAGGCATATAAATTATTATAATACAGTGTGGCAAAATATATATATAAGTAGAATTTTTTCATTGTACTTCTGTTTAAAGTGTCTTTAATATGAAAGGAAAAGTGATGGATTTTGCCTGGCTAGTGGGGAGGGGCACTTGAGAGAAATCAGAGAGAAAAAGTACACAGAGTATATGATTTGTGCGTCAGACTACTATTTATGCCATCTTTTTTTCTTTTCTAGGACAATTTTGAGTAACAGTATTAAAGAAAAAGAAGAAATACAATACCATCTCAACTTCCTGAAGAAAAGGTAATACTGTTGCATAATTAAAATGATTAAAACATAATTTTTAAAAACCTGACTTCTTTCTACGTTGCCAAACAGACACTTGTGGAATATAAGTTTTTCTTTTTTTTAAAGAAGGTGAACAACTTGGAAGTATGTTTTCTTTTTTTTCTAAACTGCTGCTCCACGTGTTTCTCAAATAAGTTTCAGGGGAACTTACAAAAAAAACCCTGAAAATCACAAAATTCTGTTTCCACAGTTCACTCTTGCATATCAGAATTTGAAAACAGTTTTGTCAACTTGAACTCCCTTCAACTTCATTTTTAATAATTTGAAGTTAATAGTTCACCACTCTTATCTATCTGACATTTACCCTATTGCTGCGTTTTTCCACTTCATATTGTCTTAAGTTATTTGCACAAGCAACAAGTATAATTTTCTAAGATATTATTGCTCTTCATCTTATGGTAAATCACCAATGGAGATTTCTTCTCAGGAGTTCTTAAAAGGCACACCACTGCCTGTGATTTTCAATAATTACTTTTCTCTAGTATTTATACAACTTTTTCTTTTTATAAGAAACTAAGCTTCATAAGTGAAGGAGAAATAAAATCCTGTACAGACAAGCAAATGCTGAGAGATTTTGTCCCCATCAGGCCTGCCCTAAAAGAGCTTCTGAAGGAAGCACTAAACATGGAAAGGAACAACCGGTACCAGCCACTGCAAAAACATGCCAAATTGTAAAGACCATCGATGCTAGGAAGAAACTGCATCAACTAACGAGCAAAATAACCAGCTGATATCATAATGACAGTATCACATTCACACATAACAATATTAACCTTAAATGTAAATGGGCTAAATGCTCCAGTTAAAAGACACAGACTGGCAAATTGGATAGAGTCAAAACCCATCAGTGTGCTGTATTCAGGAGACCCATCTCGTGCAGAAACATGCATAGGCTCAAAATACAGGGATGGAGGAAGATCTACCAAGCAAATGGAAAACAAAAAAAGGCAGGGATTGCAATCCTAGTCTCTGATAAAACAGACCTTAAACCAACAAAGATCAAAAGAGACAAGGCCATTAATAATGGTAAAGGGATCAATTCAACAAGAAGAGCTAACTATCCTAAATATATATGCACCTAATACAGGAGCACCCAGATTCATAAAGCAAGTCCTTAGAGACCTACAAAGAGACTTAGGCTCCCACATACTAATGGGAGACTTTAACACCCCACTGTCAACATTAGACAGACCAAGGAGACAGAAAATTAACAAGAATATACAGTAATTGAACTCAGCTCTGCACCAAGCGGACCTAATAGGCATCTACAGAACTCTCCACCCCTAATCAACAGAATATACATTCTTCTCAGCACCACATCGCACTTATTCCAAAATTGACCACATAGTTGGAAGTAAAGCACTCCTCAGCAAATGCAAAAGAACAGAAATTATAACAAACTGTCTCTCAGACCACAGTGCAATCAAACTAGAACTCAGGACTAAGAAACTCACTCAGAACCACTCAACTACATGGAAACTGAACAACCCGCTCCTGCATGACTACTGGGGTACATAACAAAATGAAGGCAGAAATAAAGATGTTCTTTGAAACCAATGAGAACAAAGACACAACATACCAGAATCTCTGGGACACATTTAAGGCAGTGTGTAGAGGGAAATTTATAGCACTAAATGCCCACAAGAGAAAGCAGGAAAAATTGACACCCTAACATCACAATTAAAAGAACTAGAGAAACAAGAGCAAACACATTCAAAAGCTGGCAGAAGGCAAGAAATAACTAAGATCAGAGCAGAACTAAAGGAGATAGAGACACAAAAAACCCTTCAAAAAATCAATGAATCCAGGAGCTGTTTTTTTTAAAAGATCAACAAAATTGATAGACCACTAGCAAGACTAATAAAGAAGAAAAGAGAGAATCAAATAGATGCAATAAAAAATGATAAAGGGGATATCACCACCGATCCCACAGAAATACAAACTACCAACAGAGAATACTAAAAACACCTCTACGCAAATACACTAGAAAATCTAGAAGAAATGGATAAATTCCTCAACACATACACCCTCCCAAGACTAAACCAGGAAGAAGTTGAATCCCTGAATAGACCAATAAGAGGCTCTGAAATTGAAGTGATAATTAATAGCCTACCAACCAAAAAAAGTCCAGGACCAGATGGATTCACAGCTGAATTCTACCAGAGGTACAAGGAGGAGCTGGAACCATTCCTTCTGAAACTATTCCAATCAATAGAAAAAGAGGGAATCCTCCCTAACTCATTTTATGAGGCTAGCATCATCCTGATACCAAAGCCTGGCAGAGACACAACAAAAAAGGAGAATTTTAGACCAATATCCCTGATGAACATTGATGCAGAAATCCTCAATAAGATACTGGCAAACCGAATCCAGCAGCACATCAAAAAGCTTATCCACCATGATCAAGTGGGCTTCATCCCTGGGATGCAAGGCTGGTTCAACATCAATAAATGTAATCCAGCATATAAACAGAACCAAAGACAAAAACCACATGATTATCTTAATAGATGCAGGAAAGGCCTTTGAAAAAATTCAACAGCCCTTCATGCTAAAAACTCTCAATGAATTAGGTATTGATGGGACGTATCTCAAAATAATAAGAGCTTTTTATGACAAATCCACAGCCAATATCATACTGAATGGGCAAAAACTGGAAGCATTCCCTTTGAAAACTGGCACAAGACAGGGATGCCCTCTCTCACCACTCCTATTCAACAGAGTGTTGGAAGTTCTGGCCAGAGCAATCAGGCAGGAAAAAGAAATAAAGGGTATTCAATTAGGAAAAGAGGAAGTCAAATTGTCCCTATTTGCAGATGACATGATTGTATATTTAGAAAACCCCATTGTCTCAGCCCAAAATCTCCTTAAGCTGATAAGCAACTTCAGCAAAGTCTCAGGATACAAAATCAATGTGCAGAAATCAAAAGCATTCTTATACACCAATAACAGACAAACAGAGCCAAATCATGAGTGAACTCCCATTCACAATTGCTTCAAAGAGAATAAAATACCTAGGAATCCAACTTACAAGGGATGTGAAGGACCTCTTCAAGGACCACTACAAACCGCTGCTCAACAAAATAAAAGAGGACACAAACAAATGGAAGAACATTCCATCTTCATGGATAGGAAGAGTTAATATCCTGAAAATCGCCATACTGCCCAAGGTAATTTATAGATTCAATGCCATCCCCATCAAGCTACCAATGACTTTCATCACAGAATTGGAAAAAAAAAACTAAAGTTCATATGGAACCAAAAAAAGGGCCCACATTGCCAAGACAATCCTAAGCCAAAAGAACAAAGCTGGAGGCATCACGCTACCTGACTTCAAACTATACTACAAGGCTATAGTAACCAAAACAGCATGTTACTGGTACCAAAACAGAGATATAGACCAATGGAACAGAACAGAGCCCTCAGAAATAATACCACACATCTACAACCATCTGAGCTTTGACAAACCTGGCAAAAACAAGCAATGGGGAAAGGATTCCCTATTTAATAAATGGTGCTGGGAAAACTGGCTAGCCATATGTAGAAAGCTGAAACTGGATCCCTTCCTTACACCTTATACAAAAATTAATTCAAGATGGATTAAAGACTTAAATGTTAGACCTAAAACCATAAAAACCCTAGAAGAAAACATAGGCAATACCATTCAGGACATAGGCATGGGCAAGGATTTCATGTCTAAAACACCAAAAGCAATGGCAACAAAAGCCAGAATTGACAAATGGGATCTAATTAAACTAAAGAGCTTCTGCACAGCAAAAGAAACTACCATCAGAGTGAACAGTCAACCTACAGAATGGGAGAAAATTTTTGCAATCTACTCATCTGACAAAGGGCTAATATGCAGAATCTACAAAGAACTCAAACAAATTTACAAGAAAAAAACAACCCCATCACAAAGTGGGCGAAGCATATGAACAGACACTTGTCAAAAGAAGACATTTATGCAGCCAACAGACACATGAAAAAATGCTCATCATCACTGGCCATGAGAGAAACGCAAATCAAAACCACAATGAGATACCATCTCACACCAGTTAGAACGGCGATCATTAAAAAGGAAACAACAGGTGCTGGAGAGGACATGCAGAAATAGGAACACTTTTACACTGTTAGTGGGACTGTAAACTAGTTCAACCATTGTGGAAGACAGTGTGGCGATTCCTCAAGGATCTAGAACTAGAAATACCATTTGACCTAGCCATCCCATTACTGGGTATATACTTAAAGGATTATAAGTCATGCTACTGTAAAGACATGCACGTGTATGTTTATTGCGGCACTATTCACAATAGCAAAGACTTGGAACCAACCCAATGTCCATCAATGATAGACTGGATTAAGAAAATGTGGCACATATACACCATGGAATACTATGCAGCCATAAGAAAGGATGAGTTCATGTCCTTTGTAGGGACATGGATGAAGCTGGAAACCATCATTCTCAGCAAACTATCACTAGGACGAAAAACCAAACACTGCATGTTCTCACTCATAGGTGTGAATTGAACAATGAGAACACTTGGACACAGGAAGGGGATCATCACACACCGGGGCCTCTCATGGGGTGGGGGGAGGGATAGCATTAGGAGATATACCTAATGCTAAATGACGAGTTAATGGGTGCAGCACACCACATGGCACATGTATACATATGTAACAAACCTGCACAGTTGTGCACATGTACCCTAGAACTTAAAGTATAATTTTAAAAAAAAAAAAGAAAATGTGGTTTTCAGTTTCAAGTTTGCCTAGAAATGTTTGTGACCTATTTTAAGGAATTCTTTTGAGTACAAATTCTATTTACTTTTTCTTTAAATATAATTTTCAACCCATAGTAGCCAAGTAGAAAGAGTGAATGAGATAGGTTGGGTTGGGGTGGGAGTTTGCTGAGAAAGGTTTAACAAATTAAAAACTGCTAGAAGCAGGCTGGTAAATTGCTTAAAGCTATAGCAGCCTATTATTAAAGAAGGGAGAAGACACTAAAAAGATAATAAATAAGCTAATACAAGTATAATGAAAATGTAGCTGTTTAGGATCTTTTTAATATAGAACAAATACTAATGTTTAGTTTATGAATGAGACTATTACATTACATAATAGTTGCTGTTCATAGTGATCACCTTGGTTCATTGGAAAAGATTATATTCAACAGATAGGCAGTCTCTTCATCATGTAACAGCTGTGGAGTACATACATTTCAAGGCCTGACTATTTCCTCCTTATTTTTACTTTCACAGCTTGCTTTCTTTAGTTCCTGAAGTAACCATACCCAAGATACAGTTACTTCTACCAATACAACAAAGTACAGCATTAGCAAACTGATCCTAATTGGAACTCTAAATACATTTTTCTGTAGCAGTGTTTCTCAAAGTATATTTGAAACACTTGTTCTTACAGATATTCTATGGATAAAAGTAACCTATGGTGAATTATATTTGGGTACCTTAGCATGTAAGAAGCCCTGCAGTAAATAAATCTATTTCATTTTCTTTAAGCTAACATCTCCCAAATTGCTATTTCTGGGAACTCATTTTCATATAAATCTATTTCATTTTCTTTAACCTAGCATCTCCCAAATTGATATTTCTGGGAACTCATTTTCATATATTAGTCTCATCTCTGCTTTTGACTAAATGTTAGCTTCATTATTTTCATTTTTTAGTTTTCAGTTCTTACTAGATTACAGCTATAGTCATAGGCAGCTTCCTGTGTATATCATTTTAGCCTGGCGAAGAAAGAGGAAAAAGATGATTCTTACCCCTTAGCTTCAGTTAGAAAATTCTAGGAGATGGGTTTCTGATTTGCTGAGCTTAGGTGATATACACCTATTCTTGGCGTGATTTTGTGACAAGAGCTACCATGGATATGATTGATATAGACTGGATTATATATCTAGCCCCATGATTACACAGACA
The DNA here is from genome assembly GCF_028885625.2 of Pongo pygmaeus. NCBI lineage: Eukaryota > Metazoa > Chordata > Mammalia > Primates > Hominidae > Pongo > Pongo pygmaeus. The sequence goes on from NC_072378.2 coordinate 49,907,571, forward strand.
AGTTTGCTAGGCAAACAAAACTGTTTGCCATTACAATTCTAAAGGGACATACTTCCAGAAAGTCTGCCCTATAGAAACAATGTTATAAGTGGTGATTAAATGTTGCTGATATAATAGGATATATTCAAGCCATGGTTTTAGTTTCTAAGAGTTAGTGAGAGTCTTGGAAATCTAACTGCTATTTAGAACATTTGGAGCAGTGAATGACCCTTCCACATAATTGATTTAATAAACATATAGAAGAAACTTCATAAATAAAATATTTTTGTTAAGAAAATAAAAAACTTATCCCACTTAGGAAAGCTTAGGCAGATAGTTTGCGTTTAAATGTGATAGCCTAATGATGATTTTTCTAAATAACTAGTTTGTCTTAACAGTTTAATGAGAATTATGATTTGTGGAGTTTTTGCTGCTTACTTTCTTTACAAAAATTAAGATTTTATTGGCAAACAATGCATCGAACAAAGGTCTGTAACAAGACTCTAAGAAACTTAAACAAATTAGCAAGCAAAAAACCAACAATCCTGTTAAAAAGTGGGGAAAGGACATGAACAGACACTTTTCAAAAGAAAATATACATGCGGCCAACAAACGTGAAAAAAATGCTGTCAACATCACTAATTACTAGAGAAATGCAAATGAAAACAACAATGAGATACCATCTTAAACCAGTCAGAATGGCTGTTATTAAAAAGTCAAAAAGTAACAGATGCTGGGAGGTTGCTGAGAAAAGGGAATGCTTATAAACTTCTAGCAGGAATGTAAATTAGTTCAACCATTGTGGAAAGCAGTTTGGCAGATTCTCAACTTAAAACAGAACTACCATCCAACCCAGCAATCCCATTACTGGGTATACACCCGAAGGAATATAAATTGTTATAAAGACACATGCACACTTATGTTCACCACAAAACTATTCACAATTGCAAAGACATAGAATCAACCTAAAGGCCCATCGGTGGTAGATTAGATAAAGAAAATGTGGTACATATAAAACTTGGAATGCTATGCAGCCATAAAAGAATGAGATCATGTCCTTTGCAGCAATATGGTTGGAGCTAGAGGTCATTATCCTAAGCAAACTAACACAGGAACAGAAAACCACATAGTGCATGTTCTCACAAGTGGGAGCTAAACATTGAATATATATGGACACAAAGAAGGGAACAACGGATACCAGGGCCTACTTGAGGGAGGAGAGTGAGGGTTGAGAAACTACCTATCAGGTACTATGCTTATTACCTGGGTGAAAAAATAATCTGTACACCAAAGCCCCACAACATTTCCCTACATAACCTGCATATGTATTCCTGAATCTAAAATAAAAGATTTTTTTTTTAATTAAGATTTTTAACAAGATCCCAAAAGTGGGATAGTGGGTTCCACTATTGTTCAGATTTCTTCAAATCTTAAGTAGTAGAACTTTTTAGAATCCAAAGATACTGCTGTTGTCAAGGGAATCAAATTTAGCTTTTCCTCCTCATAAAATTCAAGAATCAAATCTGGGAAAGCTATTTTGCAGTCTGCCAGATGTGACAATAGAAACAGATGTTTCTACTGGTGATCAAATCAACTCAAATTTGTAAAAGAATTTTTTGACTTAAATGCCATTCATGTTTATAGTATTTTCGAGCAATGCACTTTAATCTTGGTGTTTTATTTGCTTTAAACCCTATGGAACTCAATTTTCTTTGAAATCATTTAGAATAATGTAAATCTTCTCTATTTTTGATCACATTCTCTAAAATAATTGAGGTTTGGGGTCCAGGGTCATAGTTAAGACTTCTAGACTAGTGTTCTGTCTCTCAACCAACAATTCACAATCTATAATAGACTCATGTCTAGAAAACATCTGGATGATAAAAGGAAATTTTGGTTTTAAAATGTATATAAATTGTCAAATGTGTAAAATAGAAAATTTTCTTTTAGTAAAGTAGCCCCAGTGTCCCTTAATTTGAGGTAAATCTTAATAAATTGAAAGGCTAAATGATGATTTGTCAGGGCTTTTAGAGGGGGAGACTTACTGGCACTGTTACCCAGTGGTAATAAAAGAATATTGTAACCTTAAGAATATGAGGACAAGAAAAAATGAGGACTGTTTTAAAATAATAATAATACTCAAAAATAAAATAATTGTTTTTATTTTATCCTTAAGATTTTTACAACTGTGTGAAACTCTGAAAGTCCCTCCCAAAAAGATGGAAGATTTAACTAATGTGTCAAGTCTACTGAATATGGAAAGGGCACGAGACAAAGCTAATGAAGAAGGTCTGGCATTACTACAGGTATGAAATTTGAATAGGGAATCCATAATTAGAGAGTTAGGGAAAGGGAAAAAGACCAAAGTTTTTAAAATTATCATGATGTTCTTCCAGTAGTGAATACTAGATCTTGAACCAGGTTTTTTCATTAAGTTGTTTTTTTTGTTGTTGTTTTCATTAAAGCAAAAATTTATCTGAACTTGGCGCCTCTAAAGTTGAAGTATTTCTAATATATTTGTGGTTAAGTAGCAGTCCTATTTTTTTCATCAGATTTTAACTGAACTATCTTAGTATTTTTAATTATCAATTTAGAGGAGCTTATCACAAAATACTGTGGGATTTTAAAACGTGTAAGTTTTTCTGACCTGTATATGGCAAGAAAACACAATTATCATTAGAGTTAATATGTACTGGGGACTTCCTACACTCCAGACACTGTTCTAAGCACTTTATAGTTATATCCCTTAATCCTCACAATGACTTAGAGTATGACCTAAATTATTCTCTTTTTACAAATGTGATGAAAAGACATAATGCTATTTCTAACTGAACCTTAGACAAATTGCTTAAAGTTGAGATGCTAACTTTGTCATTCTGACATTAGCACATGATTCTTGATCACTATGTTGTATGGCATCCTGTGGAAGATAATAGGAGATAACCTTATCTATCATGGTTAACTTCAAGCTTTCAATGAATGGATATCTGAACAACTAAGACAAAGCACCCTTAAGGACTTTATTGGATAATTATAAAAACTAACACACATCAGACCATATATCCCTTAGACATTTTGAAGTAGTTTTAGATGTGGTGCATAGATTTTAGTTGCAATTTAGTAAGTACAAGGTGGTAGTAGTTTCTGCAAGGAATATATTCCCAAAATGTGTAATAATTCAAAGGTAACAAGTAATTCATTCTCATTTTTCCATAAGATTGAGAATAAAGTTGAAGGAACAATTTCTGAGCACAAATCTATATATATTTTTAGTTAATAGGGTGGCATTTTTTGGTGGCTGCCTCACTTTATTCAAAGTGTGATATTATATTTTATTTCCATCCCAAGGTTCCTACTTTTTTAGGGCATCTTTTTAGTATTGGTACTAGCTTCATCACCTAAACACTTAGATGACGTTTATTTAGGTTATTTTAAAAGGTGTGAGAGTATAGTCATGGAGAATTTTGACATTTAGTATTTATGCACATCAGTTAAGGGTGTTCTGAAGTCATAAATGATAGTGTGATTTTTATGCTACTGGTAAGCATTTCTGGTCTCCAGCTGAAATTTGACCTCCATGGGACATAAGCATAATTACAATCTATAATTTGCTTGTTAGTCACTCAGAAGAAGCACCACTGGCATTTGGGGCAGGAGAGTTCTTCATTGGCATAAGAGGATCTTCGGACTAGCAGCTTGTAAACTCTATCTGTATTCATTAATTTTCTCCTCTGTGCCTTAGAACCATTGCTTTTTCTCACTGCAGCTTTGAGTTATTGCTGGTGATGATCTTCCAAAACCTGTAATAGTAACAGAAATTGTATTTATTTAACGTTTTCATTGTGCTGTCACTCAGTAATGGTGCTGGGGAAACAACAATGGTGGACAACATCTCGGAGATTCTGGGAAGATGGCATTAGAACAGCTGAAGCATAACTTGTTAGACTCCCTTGATCTTGTCATAAAAATGGAGCCATAGGATTTCAGAGTCAGTTAGCATAAGAAAATATGACAATAAAGACCAAAAATAACATTCCTGATACATCGAAAGCATGCCAAAAAGACATGTGCCTGGAACAGATGAACATTAACCTAATTTATCAAGTGAACTGAAATACATTCAGAAAAAATGATAGAAAGTATAAGGGGAAAATTATAAATCAGAATTAGAAATACTGATAAATGAAAGTAGAGAATTCAGGAATGAATGAGACATAAAAGAAAAAACCTTTCAGATATGTAGACTAAATCAGAAGAAACACTAAAGCAAATAAACACAACAGATAATGCTTATGGTAAATAGAAGATAAAGAGAAAATTTTCAGAATCATGAAAACATTTTTAAAAGGAATTGAGGAAAAAAACCCTCAAAGAAGATACCATATGAGTATGGTAGCAATACCCAAAGATAACCAAAGCAATGGAACAAAATAAATTTTATAATGAGAAATTTTAATCCTTGTTATATTTAACCCTTTTATTCATTCAGTGCTGTTATACATTCCCTTTGTAGTGGGTTGAATCTAGGAAAAGGGTCTTGTCAGATATAATTAAGGATCTCAAGATGAAATCATCCTGTATCGTCATGGGTAGGTCCTAAATCCAATGACAAGCGTTCTTATAAAAGACAAGAGAAGGCACAAAGACAAAGAAAAAGCCACGTGAAAGACAAGAGAAGGCACAAAGAAAAAGCCACGTGAAGGCAAAGGCCGAAACTAGAGCAGTGCAGCTACAAAGAATGCTGACAGCTACCAAAAGCTGAAAGAGACAAGAAACCATTCTCCTCTCTTGTCTTCAGAGGGATTGTGGCCCTCCCAACACCTTGATTTTGTACTTCTGTCCTCCGGAACCATGACAGAATGAATTTCTGTTATTTTAAGTCAATTAGGTGTACAGCAGCCACAGGAAACTAATATATGTGGTTTGATTTATATTTATATTGGACAGCACTCTGTTAGATCCAACAACCAATTCACAGAAAACACAGGGCTGAGGAACCAGTTATAAACTTCACCAGGGAATACAGTTCACAAAATTTAGCCCATGGGAAATTCCACAAACTATCTAATCTCCACAAATAAATTGAAATGGAAGCCTCCTATAGATGAAAAGAGACTTAAGACATATCAACCAGTCACAACCAATTTGGAACCTGATTAAAACAAAATGTAAAAAAAACTCCAATTTATGAGAAAATTGAAAATGTGAACACTAACCGTATGTTTGATATGAAGGAATTTATTGAGATTTTTTAAAGTGTAGTAAAAAAAATTGTACTCTTATGTATCTTTAAATCCTTTAGAGCTGTATATTGCAATATTTATAGATAAAATGATAGGATATCTAGGATTTGAAATAGCACAGGGGAAGCAGAAGCGGATGGAGTTAAAGGTGTGACAGGATGGCCATGGGCCAGGCGCGGTGGCTCACGCCTGTAATCCCAGCACTTTTGGAGGCCGAGGCTGGTGGATAACCAGAGGTCAGGAGTTCAAGACCAGCCTGGCCAACATGGTGAAACCCTGTCTCTACTTATAATACAGAAAAAAAAATTATCTGGGCGTGGTGGCAGGTGCCTGTAGTCCCAGCTACTCGGGAGGCTGAGGCAGGAGAATCACTTGAACCTGGGAGGCAGAGGTTGCAGTGAGCCAAGATAGCGCCATTGCACTCCAGCCTGGGCAATAAGAGCAAAACTCCATCTCAAAAAAAAAAAAAAAAAAAAAAAAAAAGATGGTCCTGAGTTGATAATTGAAACTGGCCGATATGTATATGGGTGTTCGTGACAACATTCTCTCTTACTGTATGTGTTTGAAATTTACTGTAATAAAAAATAAAAACAGAGTCTGTTCCTCCATGGAGTTTAGATTCAAGTGAATGGAGCTCACAGTCCCAAAATCTTAGGCATTCAGGGAACAGCACATTCCCAGTAAGGGGCCAGACAACATTTTAGCCTTTTTGGACCACATATGGTTGACTGTTTTGTTGCATATCCTTTTGTTTCGTTGAGGTTTTGACCAATCTTTTAAAATGTAAAAACAACTCACAGCTCTTGAACTGTACAAAAACATCCCATGGGCAATTGCTGACCCCTGCAGCTACCCTTTCTTAAAAAAAAAAAAAAAAAATGGTCATTTAGAAGCCAAAATATATTTCTTGAGGAAGACTACCCTCCCAGCAACAGTTCTGCATCCAGTATTTGGAGAATGACATAGATATAGCAACAACTTTATTGCTGAACAAGATTTAAGAGTTATTACTTATGTATATTTTCTGTGGGCTTATTTATTTGTTCCCCAAAGCATACAGGCAATGTTATTATTGACTGTTGCTAGGACTATATTTGAAAGCAGTGCCATATTTAATACCCTGTAGAAACCTGGAGGCTTGCTAATTTTAATTTTATACTCGGCCTGCACACAACACATCCTTGATGTGTTATCCCCATAGTTGTTTCTTTTATTCATTTCTTATTTTCTTTTCATCTTCCCCTCTAAATTATATATTCCTTTAATGTGGAAAACTGTTACTCTTTTTTTTTATTCTCCCTGCTCTAATGCCCAATATTACTTCCTTTTGACAAATTAAAATAGCAGGCTCTCAAATGTTCCTAAATAAATGAAAACAATTCAGAATTTCTTCACTACATGAAGTTTTATGCTGCTTTCTCCACTACATGAAGTTTTATGCTGCTTAAGGAAGGTTGCTTTATTTGCTGTCATTACTTCTGGGCTCTGCTAGATTTACACTTGGATCTTCCAGGATCTCTGACCCTACCAGCATTGGTAGGTTTTGAGGAAGTGTTCATGTACATCTCCTTATTCCAGGGAAATTAGATATCCTTATAACACATTAATACCTTGACATACCAGCTTTCCAAGAAGTCTGTTTTTTGAAAGAAACAAAAGTAAAGTCACCAGTTGTTTCTAAAAATTTTTTAAGTATATATGGTGTTTTTTAAAATGTGTATGTATAACAATATCTATTAGGATTTAATATAATGATGTGTTTAAGTTAAAATGTTTTTTTTCTCTTTCTGACCCAGGAAGAAATAGATAAAATGGTAGAGACCACAGAGTTAATGACTGGGAATATTCAGAGCCTAAAGAACAAAATTCAGATTCTGGCAAGTGAGGTGGAAGAAGAAGAGGAGAGAGTAAAACAGGTAATTATTTTAAACTGTATTATTGGAATTTGGATATAATTTTTAATGGTTAAATTATGCCAAGACAACTTTCGAGTATAATATGATGAGAGAAATCAGCTTTTTGAAATAATCTGTAGCTTTCTTTTACTTTAGATGCATCAAATAAATAGTAGTGGAGTACTCTGTCTTCCAGAACTTTCTCAGAAAACTCTCAAAGCACCCACACTTCAGGTAAGTACCTATTTACCATATTGATTACAGGCATACTTTAGAGATATTGCAAGTTTGGATTCAGACCACAGCAAAAAAGCAAATACAGCAATAACACAAGTCACACAAATGTTTTGGTTTCCCACTGCATATAAAAGTTATGTTTATACTATACTATACTGTAGTCTAGTAAGTGTGAAAAAGCATTATTTCTTTTAAAAAAAAAAAAAAAAGGACATACCTTAATTTAGGAAATGCCTTTATTGCTAAAAAAAATGTTAACAATCATCTGCACCTTCAGCAGGTCGTAATCTTTTTGCCGGTGGAGGATCTTGCCTCGATGTTGATGGCTGCTGACTGATAGCGTGGTGATTACTGAAGGTTGGGATGCATGTGGCAATTTCTTAAACTAAGAAAACAATGAAATTTGCCACATAAGTTGATTCTTCCTTTCATGAAAGATTTTCCTTTAGCATGTGATGCTGTTTCATAGCATTTTACCCACAGTAGAACTTCCTTCAAAATTGGAGTCAGTTCTCTCATTCCTTGTCATGGCTTTGTCAACTAAGTTTTTGTCATATTCTATATCCTTCGTTGTTATTTCAACTATGTTCATAACATCTTCATCATGAATAGATTCCATCTCAAGAAACCACTTTCTTTGCTCATCCATAAGAAGCAACTCCTCGTCCATTCAATTTTTATCATGAGATTGCAGCAATTCAGGTACATCTTCAGGCTCCACTTCTAATTCTAGTTCTCTTGCTGTTTCCACCACATCTTCAGTCACTTCCTCCACTAAAGTTTTGAACCTCTCAGTCATCCATGAGGATTGAAAATTGAATCCATTTTTTCTAAACTTATTGGTATTTTAACTTCCTCTTGTGAATCATGAACAGTCTTACTGACATCTAGAATGATAAATTTCTTTTAAGATGTTTACAATTTATTTTGCCCAGATCCATCAGAGAAATCACTACCTAGGGCAGCTGTAGCCTTATGAAATATATTTCTTAAATGATAAGACTTGAAAGTTGAAATGACTCTTTGATTCATAGGCTGCAGAATAGATGTTGTGTTAGCAGATGTGAAAACAACATTAATCTCCTTGTACATCTTCATCAGAGCTCTTGGGTAACTGTGAACCTTTTCAAGGAGCAGTAATATTTTCAAAGGAATCTTCTTTTCTGAGCAGCAGCTCTTAACAGTGGGCTTAAAATATCCAGTAAGCCATGCTCTAAACAGATGTACTGTCATCCAGGCTTTGTTGTTCCATTTACAGAGCACAGACAACACAGATGTAGTCGATTTAGTAGAATTAAGGACCCTGGGATTTTCAGAATGATCAGTGAGCATTGGCTTCAACTTCTTGTCACCAGCTGCATTAGCCCCTAACAAGAGCCTAACAAAATTATGTCCTTTAAAGCTTTGAAGCCAGGCATTGCCTTCTCCTTTCCAACTATCAAAGTCCTAGAGATAGCATCTTCTTCCAATAGAATGCTGTTTTGTTTACATTGAAAATATGTTGTTTACTATAGCCACCTTCACCAGTGATCTTAGCTAGCTGGGTCTTCTGGCTAACTAGCTGTACTTTTTCTATCAGCACTTGCTGCTTCACCTTGCACTTTTTATGTTATAAACACAGCTTCTTTCCTTAAACCTTATGAACTAACTTCTGCTAGCTTCAAGCTTTTCTTCTGCAACTTCCTCACCTCTGTCAGCCTTCATAGACTTGAAAACAGTTAGGACCTTGCTGTGGATTAGGATTTGGTTTAAGGGAATGTCGTGGCTGGTATGATCTTCCATCCAGACCACTCAGACTTTTCCCATATCAACAATAAGGCTGTTTTGCTTTCTCATTATTCATGTATTCACTGAAGTAGCACTTTAAATTTCCTTCAAGAACTTTTCCTTTGCATTCACAACTTGGGCGTTTGGCACAAGAGGCCTAGCTTTTGGTTTGCGTGGCTTTTGATAGGCCTTCCTCACTAAACTTAGTAATCTCTAGTTTTTGATTTAAAGTAAGAGACGTGATTCTTCTTTTCACCTGAACACTTAGAGGCCATTGCAGCATTATTAACTGGCTTAATTTCAATATCGTTGTGTCACAGGGAATAGGGAGGCCCAAGGAGAGGGAGAGAAACTGGGAAATGGCCGGTTGGTGGAGCAGTCAGAACACTTAACAATTACCAGTTCAGTTCACTGTTTGATATGGTTGCAGATGTGGCACCCAGAACAATTACAGCAGTTTCATCAAAGAACACTGGGCATAGATAACCATAACAGATACCGTAATAATTTTTAAAGTTTGAAATATTACAAGAATTACCAAAATGTGACGCAGAGACACAAAGTGAGCATGTGCTTTTGGAAAAATGGTGCTGATAGACCTCCTTCTCACAGAGTTGCCACAAACCTTCAGTTTGTAAAAAACGCAGTATCTGGGAACACAGTAAAATGAGGCATCCCTGTATATCATAGACCAAGCTATACATTACATATATATGAAAACAATATGTCCTATTTTGTTCTTTAAACAGATGGAACCTGATATAAACTGTTTGGCAAATTACTTTTCTCATTTGACTATGTAGTTTGAACATCTTGTCAGTCACGTAGATCTCTCGTTTTTGTTGATAGCTATGTAACATTCTGTTGCATGGAGGTCATATAATTCGTAAATTACTGATGGAAATACATAATTTTTTTAATATAGGTAAGACTAGGTACACCATTGTACATATGTCTTTACTGATTTGTGAAGTCATAATTGTAGGATACATCTCTAGAAGTAAATATTAACAGTTTGGCTTTTTTTATGCTTCTAACAATAGTATATAACTCCTTATAAAATAGTACTGTCTTATTTGTAGTAAACTCTTTCTTCAGAGGACTCCAGTGAATATTGTAGTGTAAATGTTTGTAGCATTGGAAAGTCTTCATGTTTTCTCAAGAGGTAATTTAAAATTTTCTTACTGGCCAGGCACAGTGGCTTACGCCTGTAATCCCAGCACTTTGGGAGGCCAAGGCAGGTGGATCACCTGAGGTCGGGAGTTCGAGAACAGCCTGACCAACATGGAGAAACCCCATCTCTACTAAAAATACAAAATTAGCCAGGCGTGGTGGCGCATGCCTGTAATCCCAGCTATTCGGGAGGCTGAGGCAGGAGGATTGCTTGAACCTGGGAGCCGGAGGTTGCAGTGAGCCAAGATTGCGCCATTGTACGCCAGCCTGGGCAACAGGAGCAAAACTCTGCCTCAAAAAACAAAAACAAAAACAAAAAATCCTATCATTTACCAGTGGTGAAAGGAGCAGGATGGGGAGAGACAGAGATAGATTTGAAAGAAGAATAGCCATTAGTTGACAATTATTGAAGTTGGGTGATAGATACTTACGGTTTATTTTACTGTTCTCTCTAACATACATTAGAGATTTCTCATAATAAAATGTTAACAACTATATTTAATACTATCTTTCCCACAGAAAGAAATTTTGGCACTAATTCCAAACCAGAATGCTCTTCTAAAGGACTTGGATATTCTTCATAATTCATCACAGATGAAGAGCATGTCAACCTTCATTGAAGAAGCCTATAAGAAACTGGATGCCTCTTAAAGAGTTTTTTTTTTTTAGATTGTTCCATATTAATTTAATGTTCATGAATTTGTAAAACTGTTAACCTATGATTATATGTACAGAGGCTAAAGCTTCTGCAGGATTTATTATCTCCTGATACGCACTTTAAAATTAGTCTTTGTAGGTCTATCATTAGCATCTAATGTAGTTCTGAAAACTGTTTTTAGCAGTTGCCAAATCTAGGAAACTGACATTTATATTGCTGTATCTATAAGTATTTGCCTAAAACCATAAAATAGGAATTGCCTTAAGGATCTAATAGTTTATAATGCCTGAATGGAACTCATTTATTGGTTAACAGCTCATATCAGGAGCTATGATAAGTAAGTGTTTACATATAGTGTCTAGTGCATAAAAACCTCAGTGTTTGCTATCATTCATTCTGTAGCCAATGGCTTACAGTTTCTGTCTGGTCATCTGGAACTTGAAAAATCCTCAAATGCCTTCACTCTTTTACCTAACTCCCTAGTCTTTTTGGGAAGTAGCTAAGATATGCCTGGTATCTTTAACTTTGGAGGTAGTATCAGAATTTTACTTCTTTGGTTGTTTAGTGAATTAATGTTGAATATTTTCTACTGTCATCAAAACATATTCCCAAAAAGTATTAAAAAGGAACCTTAGCACATTTATTTTATTAAAACAAAAAAAACCCCAAAATGTATAAACCTTTTCTCATTATGATAATAAGCTTATATATGTGAATAAATTATAACCTAATGTATAAAAAATTATTTCTAACAAACTACAGTATACTGTCTTGGGTTTTTTGTTTTTTGTTTTTTTAATCTGTAAAATAAAATGACTGCAATTACTTTTTTGCGTGACCTATAATATCAGTTAATTTGGGAGATGCCATAATTCTGTTAACACCCTTCAGGCAGAGACCACCAGGAACAAACCTGTAGTTAAACAAGTTGGATTTTTACTGTAGTGAGGAGATCACACATGAGGACCTTGGGGCAGCTCAAGAAAAGGGTCACAAGCAATATCCTCATAGGAATAATGGTAAAGAAGGCCTATTAATAGATTTTGGAGGAAAATAAAATCTCAAAGAAAAACCTGGCAAAGTGACTAAAAGTAAAGATTATTACAAAATGTCTTAAAAACCATTCACTTGGAAACAAAGCTTCATGTTTTTACAATGAGTAGTAGAGCCCTAAGTCAGTGATTTTTAACACTAATGTTATAGTAGCTTTTGGTGGGGAGGGAGGAATTACGTATGCCGTTTCTCTCAGGGCATCTGTTTAACAGATAACTGATAGTTAACTGGGATTTTAACTTACCTTTGTTGCTGAGTGATATAGTTCTTCACCCTGTGTGAACTGGCCATACTACTCTTGTAGCTTTGAAGAGTTTATAATCTAAGAAATCTACAATATCTTCTGGTAGGTAGCATCCAATCCAAAACATACACAGTATTTTCTTTAATAAAGACTGCATTTTGGTATACTCTTTGGAAAGAATTTAAGAATTAATTACAGGTCTGTTATGATTTGCTTAGGGTTTGTTTGGCCCCACCAACCTCATGTTGAAATTTGATCCCCAACATTGGAAGCGGGGCCTGGAGGAGTTGTTTAGATCATGGCATGGACCCTCATGAATGGCGTGGTGCCGTAGATGCTGGTGACATGCTTCTTGTACAGCCTGCAGAAACATGAGCCAAATTGCTTTATTAATACATTACCCAGCCTTAGATATTCCTTATAGCAACACTAAACATACTAAGAAAATTGGTATTCAGGAGTGAGGCATTGCTCTAAAGATGCCTGAAAATGTGGGAGTAGCTTTTGAACTGGGTAATAGGCAGAGGTTGGAAGAGTTTGGAGGGCTCAGGAGAAGGCAGGAAGACAAGGGAAAGTGTAGAACTTCTTAGAGATTGGTTAAGTAGTTGTGGACCAAAATGCCTATAGAAAAAGACAGCAAAGGTCATACTGAGGAAGCCTTAGATGGAAATAATGAACTTATAAGTTACTGAAGCAAAAGTCACACTTGTTACGCCATAGCAAAGAACTTGTCCGCGTTGTGTCCATGCTCTAGGGCTTTATGGAAGGCTTCATTTAAGAGATGGCCTAGGGTATCTGGGAAAAGAAATTTCTAGCCAGCAAAGTGCTCAGGCTGCTGCATGGTTACTTCTAACTGCTTACAGTAGAGACCAGAGGAAAACTGGAAAATGTGCAGCCTTGCCTTGTGTTAGAGAAGGAAAGAAGAGTGTTTTTAGGAGAGGAATCTAAGAATATGGCCAAGCAGCAGCAATAGTTTGCTAAAGAGATGAGCATGACTAAAAAGGGCCAGGTGCTAATAAGACTATGGAAAAAATGTCTCAAAGCTATTTCAGAAATCTTTGATGCCACCCCTCCCATCACAGATTAAGAAGTTTAGAATGAAAGAATGGCTTTTTGACGGGGCAGGTGATACTGTTCCCCACACCCCAGTGGTACCAGCTCAAAGGGCCTCAGGCTGCTGCTCTGGAAGGTGTACCCAGTAAGCCTTGGGGACTTCCATGTGGTGTTAAGTCTGCAAGCATACAGAATGCAAGAGTAGTGGAGACTTGGCAGCTTCCACTTACATTTGAGAGGATGTATTAGAAAGCCTGGGTGCCCAGACAGAAGCCTGCCATAGGGGCTGAGAGCCTCTACTAGAGAAGTGCCTAGTGGAGCAGATGGAGCAGGGGCACCACTCTCTGACCTCAGAATGGTAGAGCAACCAACAGCTTACAATCTCAGCCTGGAAGAGCTGCAGGTATTGGATTCCAACCCACGAGAGCAGCTACGTGGGCTGCACCCAGCAAAGCCATGGAGATGGGGATGCCTGAGGCTCTGGAACCTACCCCTTGAACCAGTGTTCTTAGGATGCGGGACATGGAATCAAAGCAGATTATTTTGGAGCTTTAATATTTAATATCTGTCCTGATAGGTTTGGGACTCACATGGGGCCTATTACCCCTTTCTTTTGGCCTATTCCTCCCTTTTGGAATGGGAATGTCTGCACCACCATTGTATCTTGGAAGTAAATAACTTGTTTTTTTGTTTTCCAGGTTCACAGTTGTAAGGAACTTGCCTTGAGTCTCAAATGAGACTTTAGACTTTTGAGTTGATGCTGGAACAGTTAAGACTTTGGGGGATGGAATAATTGTATTTTGCAATGTGAGAAAGACATGAGATTTGTTTTTCATGCCACCAAATCTTATGTTGAAATTTGATGCCCAATATTGGAGGTGGGGCCAGATGGGAGAAATTTGGGGACAGATCCCCCATGAATGGCTTGGTGACATTCTCCCAGGAGTAAATAAATTCTCTTGGTTCCCATGAGAACTGCTTGTTAAAAAGCCTAGCACCTCCTCATCTCTCTCTTGTTTTCTCTCTCACCACATGATCTGCAAATGCCAGCTCCCCTTCACATTCCACCATGAGTAGAAGCAGCCTGAGTCCCCGGCCAGAAGCAGATGCTGGCACCATGCTTTTTGTGCAGCCTATAGAACCATGAGCCAAATAAATCTCTTTTCTTTATAAAATACCCAGCCTCAGGTATTCCTTTATGGCAACACTAAAGAGACCCAAGACAAGATCCAAATAAAATTAAACTGCCGGGCGCAGTGGCTCACACCTGTAATCTCAGCACTTTGGGAAGCCGAGGCGGGCAGATCACCTGAGGTCAAGAGTTCGAGACCAGCCTGGCCAACATGGAGGAACCCCGTCTCCACTAAAAATACCAAAATTAGCCGGGCACAGTGGCGGGCTCCTCTAATCGGGAGGCTGAGGCAGGAGACTCGCATGAACCCGGGAGGCAGAGATTTCAGTTAGCCCAGATAGTGACACTACACTCCAGCCTAGGTGACAGAGTGAGACTCCATCTAAAAAAATAAAAATAAAGAAATAAATAAACTTTGACTATACATGGTCCCAATATTTCAAATAACAGTCCTCCTCTGTAGTGCCCTCAGGCATCTAAGTTCTCCCATGCACAGCCCATGCCAACTATGATACATCTCTTCTCTAGTGACTGATAAATGCCAATGCCAGAAACTTAAACAACAACAAAAAAATATATACTTTTGGGATAGAGGATATATTGTATTAAAATGTAGCATATGATAAAGATAACATTTCAAATGAAATACAGAAAAATATTTATTAATCAATAAATGGTCTTCATAAAACTCGCTAACTACATGATAGAGGGTGAGAGGATGTTTAATATTCCTACTTTATGCCTAAATACATTCCCAGTAAATAAAGTTAAATATAAAAATAGAAGCTAAAAAGAAAGAAATGAACAGTGGATGTCAGGGTAGCAAATGCCCTATTATGCATATAAGCAAAAGTAAAATCATGAAAGATTACATAATATTTTGAACTTTTTGAAATTAAGATCTTTAAAAATACAAAACCGGCCGGGCATGGCAGTTCATGCCTGTAATCCCGGCACTTTGGGAGGCTGAGGTGGGTGGACCACCTGAGGTCAGGAGATCGAGTCCAGCCTGGCCAACATGGTGAAACCCCGTCTCTACTAAAAATACAAAAATTAGCCGGGCATGATGGTGCATGCCTGTAATCCCAGCTACTCAGGAGGCTGGGGCAGGAGAATCGCTTGAACCTGGGAGGCAGAGGTTGTAGTGAGGTGAGATCATGCCACTGCACTCCAGCTTGGGCAACAGAGTGAGACTCTGTCTCAAAAAATAAAAAATAAAAATAAAACAAAATTAAGCCAAAGACACATCACAAACAGGAAAACATCTACAATATAAATAAAATAAATAAAACTTTTTTTAATAAAGAGCTCTAAAATATCATTAACAAATAGGTTAAATACAAATAGGAAAATGGGCAATTCTCAAAGGAAGACATCCATAAGTATTTGAAAGATGATCAACCTTAACTTCACCATTTAAATGCAAATTAAAACATGTTTTCACCTATCAAATTGACGAAGATGGGAAAAACTAAAAGAAAATTGCTGAACATACTGAAAAATGGGCACCGAGTACTTGTGCTGAAGGAAGGTAAATTGGTAGAACTGTTTTGAGAGGCAGACTTTACAGATATGTTGCAGAACCTTAGTGTAATGTCAGCCACTTAAAATTCTTACTTTATATGAGCCCTTTGATTTTCCCCAACTCCCAGTTGGGCATATGTTCAACAAACAGGCTTTGTTTAAATATGAGCCACCTGCACTGGAACCTAAAATTAAAGGATTTACTTTTGTTTATTTGGTTGGATAGAATTTCTTGGCATTCCCTGTTTACCAAAAATATGCAGTTGCACCTGTCAAAATTAGTGTTTGAATTATACGGGTTGGCTTAGTTTCTAAACATAAGTCTAAATCCTCTCATGTTTCATTCATTGTTAAGAAATATTTAGCTTTGAGAGAGAGAAAGGAAAGAAGGCAAGCGAAAGCAGACAGAAATTTTAATTTCTCAGTTGGGTTTTATTATGTCAAAAAGTGAGCTATTTTTGTTTTCTAATTCACAATTTTGGTTAAGAGTTGTTACTAAATATGTTTCTTCACAACTAAGCCACCATAGAACCAATTTTTCTTGACTTAGGTGTTTGCTGTCTTATTAAAGTAGCCTCTGTTCTTATCAGGGCTGTGAAGTTGCTTTAGCAACCATATCCAAAATTGGATATAATAGTTGTTAAAACTAGACAAAGAAAAAGATAAAAGAGGGACATTTTCTAAATTCATTAGAACTACAGTAGAGCACATTTTTAAAATTAAGTTGTTCATTTTTTTTTATACTTTAAGTTCTAGGGTACATGTGCACAACGTGCAGGTTTGTTACATATGTATACATTTTTAAACTAATAGAAATAAATATGCCTTAGCCAATTTTGCCCCATTTCTACCCCCTAGAGGTGTCCTTAAAATTACCATAAGTTTTCAAATAGTACAACAGGGATATAAGACAGTAATAGCAATGAGAAAAATGGCTGACATTTATTGAGTGCTTGCTACATGCCAGGTGCTAGTCCAATCCCATTACATATATACATGTATTTATGCCAATGTTTAATCTTAATGACAACCCTATGGGAATTAAACCTCATAACATTTATTATTATCTCCATCCTGCAGGTGAAGAAACTGCGGCACAGGGAGGCTAAATAACTTGAGATCACACAGATAGTAAATGATAGAACAAGGAAGTGAAAAAATAATTGAACCTCTTAGGAGTTTTCTGATAAACTACAAGTAGAAGGGGCTAGTGAATCTAATGAGTAACCCCTATTACAGCAAAGTACAATCTGACGTATTTTTCTGAGTAGAGTGATAATATGTATTGCGGATTTGTTCACCTGGGTTTTCAGAAGACAATTCCTTTAAATTAATCTTACATTGGGAATCTCCTTTTTTCCTCCTTTTTCCATTAATCTCAGAGTTAAAAGTTTGCCTTAGCCTAATATATATAAATATCTCAAATTTAATTACCTTCAACCATACTTTCCAGGAAAAGGAATGTTTTGCCTTTTTATTATTTTTTTCTTCAGGCAAAAATTAGTTCCAATTAGTTCTGATGTTTTATAAAGAACAAAGAGCTCAAGTTTCTGTTTTAAATGCACTTGGAAACAAGATGTAATCTAAATTTGGGGAGACTTTTACATGTCTCAGAGTTTATAAATAACCAGACCCCAAACTTTTTAAAGTTTCCCCTAGGATATTGCACTTACTGTCTAAAGGAGTTCCTGTTTTGCAAATAAAAGCCTTAGCTTAACTTTTAAAAAATCTATTTTACTCAGTTAATATTTAGAAAATTATATATAGGCTCCTTAGGGCCAAGAGTAGGTACACTTTGTTCTCAGTAACATCTTTTAAAAAAGAAGTTATCAATGTATACAGCAAGATCAAAAACTCTTATTTTGACATCTAGTAATTGACATCTAATACAATTTCTCCACTCGCTGTCAACTACTAGCGGCCCATTGTATTACAAAGCTCAGTGTCCTCTAGTGAAGAATGCCCTACCTTAGCATTTTATGAGACCTAAAGGTGGTAAACAGAATCCTCCCATGTGACCGCATTCAAATTGAAGCACTCTGCATATGCCGTTGAGACATTTGTGTTGCATATTATTTCAAGATGTAGATATTGAGTGCTGAGATGTCCAAGTAAATACTTACATGGTGGTTGAAATTGCAGTTTTTTGAAAGAAGTGAGTAAACTCTGAATGACTTTTCATTTAAAAGAATAGGCTGAAGTAATTAAAATTCTTGAAATTACTCTCATGTGCTTATGTATCCTCTGTAGAGATTACCCCCTTTCAGCCTTGGAAGTTTAGGACAGCAAAATCATTTTCTTCAGAATATATAAAAAATAACTAAGGGGTCAATACCTTTATATTATTTTCTTATCGTACTACCATTTGCCTGGGTTCCTTTTCTTTTTATTCTCGTTCATGAGATACTGATTAATAGACAGGTTTTATGGCTAGAAAATACCTATCGCTAAATCAAGATTAGTATTCATTGGCTTTTACACCATAAGGCTAAATGTGATAAAAAGGAAGAGATGGAGTGGAAATGCCTGTGTTGTATGTGAGATGATTTTCACCTGATCAACATCATAAACTCCTCCCCCTCTACAGGTGTAGGCACTTTTTTTTTAACTCTCCCTCCTCTTTCCACTAAGGGCTAATTAGGGAGGTTGCCTTGAAGAATAAACTTACCATTTATATAAAAGGGCTACTGGACTGATACACAGCTGAAAACCCTCAGTTCTGGACTGAACTCCCAGCAGGTAAACATTTATTCATTAATATAATACATTTCAAGTCATAGTTTATAATTGCAGAAAGGGATGGGAAAAATAGAAAAGGGATGAAATCCAACCTTATACAGAACGAATACATTGCAATTAGGTTTCAAGGAAAGATATATTTTGTTTTGTTTCTTGGTGTGTTTTTGTTTGGGTTTTTTTAACTCTTAAATTTTGATATGAGGAAAATTTTTACTCTTAAATTTTGATGTGAGGAAAATAAGCATTACCAAGTATAAATTTGTTTGCATTGTGATATGGGCACAACTAGAACAACCTCTCTGAACAAAAATCCTAACATATGAAAAATAATTACTAGCATTGGATTGCAAGTGCTTAAAAAAATGTATTTCCTCATTAACAAATACCCACCATTATATTGTAAATATTGTATTACATTACAAAAACAGAGGTCTTATGTTTTATTGCTTACAAGACTTAAAAGTCTCCCAGGAGAGTGTAATGCTTTCATTGTTATGATAAATATTAATCAATAAAATATTTTAGATGCTTGCTCTGTGCTTATAAACACTCAAATGCCCCCAAAGAAACTTCAGTTTCTAAAACTTACATGATCATAATTCTTTTTCTTGACAAATACTTTCAAACAGTGAGTCTATTGGTTATAATTTGGTTAAAGGAGTTACCAACCTTTAACTTCCAATTCCAGAACATACTGATTATGGACAGTAGTAATCAAGTGGTAAAGATATGACATTCTGCTCTTGTAGCTTTCAGAGTTAATCATCATTATGACTCTCTAACATGTTACAAAAATGTGTAGAAAATATTTTCTGCATCAATGAGAATTTTTGCTCTATTTTGTGGCATTAAAAAAATTTCTGTTTAATGAAAGATCCTTATGAAATGAATCACTGTTTACTGAAAGGGTATTGTCAAATGTAGATTAATTGTAGTGTCCTCTCTGCATGAACCCATGGGGCAATGTCTCTGATTTTAGTTTGTCACCCTGAGTAATTTGTGAGTTGCAAGAGTATAGTCTAGAAGGGTAAGTTGAAGCCAATTAAGTAGAGGTTTTACTATTAAGAAGCTAGAGGCCAGGCAGGGTGGCTCACACCTGTAATCCCAGCACTTTGGGAGGGCAAGGCAGGTGGATCACATGAGGTCAGGAGTTCGAGATCAGCCTAGCCAACATGGTGAAACCCCCATCTCTACTAAAAATATAAAAAAACTAGCCAGGCGTTGGTGGTGTCTATTGCGGGAGCTGGCTAGCAGCCCGCAATGCAACGGGGCCCTCTCTTTGTTCCTAGGTGGAGCCGCAGGTCAAGAAATAATAGACTCACACAAGGTAGTGAAAGCAGCTCCCGCAGTGCCGCCAATGCACTGACTATACCAGCATCTATTATTAAGTTTAGTGAGGGCGGCGGTAGGTTAGTGAGGGATTTAGGGTCATTCGATTATAAGGTGAGATGGTCACATGGGGATGAAGTAATTCTTTAACATAATATCTGTATGCAGAAGTACAGTATACAGAGATAAGAATTTACAATATAGTGTGTGCATCAGTAATTTCTAACAGAGCCTTAAAACAGAAACACAGTCTTTCCATAACCTATGATTAGCAGGATATTAATCAGCAGTAACAGTTGCAGCAAAAGCTGGTTACAAACAATCCACAGAAACAGGATGTGAAGCTAGACAACTGGCTAGACTAGAAATCCTCAGAAGGAAATATGTCTTAACCCTAAAGAGGCCTAGAAGAGCTGTGGCAAGATGAGGGTGTTATAGCCCTAGCTTATCCATATGGACAGGTGCCCCTCATTCGTCCATTTATAGGCTATCCATAAGGGTCGCATTCCATTCCCAGTGCTATGAACATCTGCTCTTCTGGGATAGGAATCTTGTTGATGTGAAACCTCCCTGAATGCACGTCCATTCATAGGCTCTCTGCAGGGGGAAGCACATCACGTGCTATTGGCTCGTTCTGGCAGTCCAACCTGGCATTGTCTTTACACAATCCTGCATGCAATTTTGTATTTACAATAATCAGGAGCATTTCATCTTTTATTCCATAGCAATAGTTTCAGGGGATCTCCCTACATCTCCTCCTTTCCTCTGATTTAAATGAACCATAGCAATCATAGCTTGGCACTGATCACGATTGGATTGAAGAATATTTTTTCCAATTTTGCATATGAACAATAAACCAATAGCACAAATTATACACAGAACAAAATTAACAATAGTGGATCCTCCCAAGGATTTTACCCATTGAATGGGGTTGAGATTAGATAACCCCTCAGAGATACCATCTAAAACTTCAGCACCGGGTAAAGCAGTTAAGTGTGCTTGAAAGGCCTCAAAAATCTGTTCTTTTAGCTTGCTTATGTCTAAACTTAAATGATCTTCACTTCCTTGTAAATGGCATTTTACTGATTCCCAATTGTGAACAGACTCATTACACTGAAACAGATTTATAGAAAATCAGAAGTATTCCAATCACATTGCATTTGTAATCTATGTTCTAAACTTATAATTCTATCTCCCATCCATATAACAGTTTGTCAGGTTATTAATTTGATTGGTCAATTTTTGATCAATACCTGACTGAGAATTCCACATCCAAGTAGAATCTTTTTCCCATTTATCCACAAAATGAAGTTTGAATAGATTGAGGTAATGCAACTCCAGCAGCAGCAGCAGTCGCAGTAGCAGCAGTTGCAGTAACAGCAATCAAACCATTATTACTGCAATTAATGTAAAAATAAATAATTTACTCCTTTTAATAATTTTCTGTAGAATATTATTAATAACATGGATAGAAGGGGAAGATTCCCAAGGCCTATGTAAGGCTACGGGAAGCCAAATACCTTCTCTGGCTCTGACTATTAAAATACTATGATATTGATTAAAGGATGAGTCAATCCAAGTATACAAGTAACAACTAACACATGTAATTACATTGGTTTTTGAACTAATATGCATCTTTCCTACTAATAACATATATGGTGGTTTAACACAACTTTTAAGTGGTATAGTTTTATTGTACTCCATATAGATAGCATATTTATTTTGGGATGGTACTCTTTTTGTGAATGTGTGGTGGGGGGAATAGGTTGTATGAGAGGTGGTGAGGGGACATTAGCAAAGGGGGGGGATATAAGTCCTCATCATCTTTACTGTCCCATCTTTGAATTGACCTTTTGACGATTGCCATAGTGATATTTTTGGCTGTGTGAAAATAGTAGTGTAAATCAATCTGTTGTCTTAGTTTTCAAGGTGACAAGGTGGATTTACTTATAACACTTTCTCCAGCCCAAACTCTCATACCAGTCATAGCTATGGTTAATCTCCATAATTCTGAATGTTCAGGTCCTAAGTGGGGAACAATGAGCCTTGGCTTTGGAGGGACAACCCCTGCCCCTTTCCACCTAAAAGGAAAAAAGCTGTTAAATCTATGATATAATAGGGGAGGGTTGTCACTACTTTTTTGGTAAGTAATATCATAGAGAAAGTGTTGACAATCTCTGTGACCTTGAGAGCAATCATTAGTGATATGACTTTTAGGAGCCCAATCAAGAACGGTGTAGTGAGAAGAATTAAATAACACACTCCTTCTGAACTGACGCAATCCTTCCATATTAATTTGTCAGCATTTGAAGACAAGTTGAGAGGACATGCAGGTCCTAAAGGCTTATATTGGGATGTGTGAATATAATCAGAGATTCCTGTTTTGATCTGTCTTAGAGGTTTTAATGAGAGCCCTGATACCAAGTGTCCTAAAGAGTGACCAGATGGTAGTGTGACTGCCCAAATTTGAATATCTAATGAGAGACATCCATTTGTGGTTCCCAGGCACAAAAGTGGATACCTAAAACCTAAAGTGATAATGAAAGAAGTTCCTTCTTCTGAAGGTTGGGCAGGACAATGATCATCTACAGAACCAGGCATCCAAATACTATCATTAACATAGACCTCAGTAGGAGCGTCCATCCATGTCATGGCTCGAATAAGAGGAAGAAAAGGAATATAGGCCCAATGTGTATAGTTTTTAACAGTCTGTGGGGTGACAGAGGGTAGAAGGATCAGTGTAATCAGGAGGAGGCAGAGGTTGAGCCAGACCTGGATCACTGGAGGCAAGTTGTTCAGGATGGCTGACTGGATTGTCTGTTGTAAAGGAGTTAGCATGGTTATTTTTTTTCTTTTCTTTTTTTTTTTTTTTTGATGGTTGGATGTGTTAGTTGTTTTTTGCTGTGGCATTTTTTCAGCAAATTTCTCTGTCTCGTTGTTGCATGCATCTTCAGGACACAATTTCAGGTGTCTAGCAGGAACCAAAACAGGAGATTGGTATTCACTTGGGGAAACACAAGCATAGCCTCTACACCACGTTAAAATAGAGCCTTTTGACCATATATTAGATCGAACATCTTTCCACCATACTTCCCTTCCTTGGTTTACCGTGGGACAGTTACCAGAGAAATGTTTTTTGGCAGCAGTAACAGAACTAGATTTAGGAATATTAAGAAAATTTAATGTGAGCAATGCCAAGTTTAATTGTATGTGAGGGGTAGACAACCCCTTATCCCCCTGTTTTTGTTTAAGTAATTGTAATTTTAAAGTTCTGTTACTTCTTTCTACAATAGCTTGGCCTTGTGGGTTATAAGGAATACCAGTAATATGTTTAATATGCCACTGATGAAAAATTTTTTTAACAGCTTTACTGCAATAGGCTGGATCATTGTCTGTTTTGAGCTCACTAAGAATTCCCATAACCGCAAAACATGAAAACATATGTTTTTTAACATGAGAAGTGGCTTCTCCAGTTTGACAGGTAGCCCAGATGAAATTGGAAAAGGTGTCAACTGTGACATGCACATAAGCTAATTTTCTAAAAGAAGGAACATGAGTAACATCCATTTGCCAAATAGCATTAGGAGAAAGGCCTCGGGGATTAACTCTGGGAGATTGTGTGGGTAAGACAAGAACCTGACATTGAGAACAGTGTTGTACAATTTGTTTAGTTTTTTTCCAGCTGAGAGAATATTTATGTTTAAGACCCGAGGCATTAGTGTGAGTGAGTTGATGAAATTGTTCTGCATCTATAATGGCTAGAGAAACTAGAGTATCAACTTTATGATTACCACTGGATAAAGTTCCAGGCAAATTAGTATGAGAACAAATGTGAGTGATGAAAAAAGGGTGGTTTCAGTTTCTAACAGTTTTTTGTAACAAAGAGAACAAGGAAAATAGATTAGTGTCAGTAATATTTTTGATGGTAGCTGTTTCTATTGCCTTAGTGGCATGGACTACATAAGCTGAGTCAGAGACAATATTAAGAGGCTGATTAAAATCCTGTAATGCAGAGATAACAGCAAACAACTCGGTTTTTTGAGCAGAAGTTTATGGAGTAGAAATGACTTTATCTTTTGGTCCTACATACCCTGCCTTTCCATTACTGGATCCATCAGTAAAAATGGTAATGACTGCCTCTTCATGGTGATGAATGAGTAAGTTTTGGTAGAATCCAGGAAGTATTTCCTAGAAATTAAAAGAATTTTGACTTAGGCAAATGATTATCAATAGTGCCAATGAAGTCAGCCAGATTAGTCTTCCAGCACAAAGATGTAGAAAAGGCATTTTAAACTTCATTTTTTGACAAAGAGACCACAATAATGTTTGGATCAAAGCCAGAAATTTTAGTGATACGTTGACATCCTAACCCAATCAAAGTGGCCATTTCATCAAGATATATTGAAAGAGTCTTAGAGGCTGAATTAGGAAGAAATACCCATTCAACTAGAGAATTATTTTGTACTATAAGTCCCGTAGGAGAGTGGATGGAGGGAAAAACTAAAAATTGTAAAGGGAAATTTGGGTCAATACGAGAGACTTGTGCCTCTCTCACTCATTGTTCTACAAAAGACAACTCTTGTTTTGCTGGTTCAGTTAGAGAATGAGGACTGTTTAGATCTGTATTTCCTGATAAAGTAGCAAATAGATGAGATAATGCATAAGTAGGGATGCCTAGGGTTGGTCTGAGATAATTGATGTCACCTAGTAATTTTTGAAAATCATTTAAGGTGTTTAAATTGTCAGTACGAAGTTGGACTTTTGGGGGCTTAATGGAGCGAGCTTCTAGCTGCATTCCTAAGTACAGAAAAGGAGTGGCTTGTTGAATTTTATCAGGAGCAATGTGGAGTCCTGCATTGGCAACAGCTAATTTTAAAGAGGTAAAACATTGAATTAATTCATCTTTAGTGGGGGCAGCAATTAGTATATCATCCATATAATGAAGAATGTAATTATTTTTAAAAGTCTGTTGGATAGGTTGTAACACAGTACCAACAAACAACTGACAAATAGTAGGACTTTTAATCATTCCTTGAGGTAAAACTTTCCATTGATATCTAGCTGCAGGAGCTGAATTGTTGATGGAAGGTATAGTGAAAGCAAATTTTTCACAGTCTGACTTGTCTAAAGGAATATGAAAAAAGCAGTCTTTAAGGTCAATGATAATTAAAGGCCATTCCTTAGCAATCATGGAGGGGGAGGGCATACCAGATTGTAATGCCCCCATAGGTTTAACAACTGCATTAACAGCTCTTAAATCTGTTACCATCCTCCATTTTCTTGACTTTTTTTTGTACAACAAACACAGGCAAGTTCCATGGAGACAAGCAGGGCTCAATAGTGTTTGCTTGTAGTAAATCATTAACAATTTAAATGAAAGCCTCTAATTTGTGTTTGGAAAGTGGCCACTGCTCTACCCAAACAGGTGACTCACACATCTATTGTGAAAGGGCAGAGGAAAAGAAGGAGAGTGAAGGCACCGGGACGTGGACTGGGGAAAAACAGGATTCTAAGCCTCTGAAAGAAGGGGTCCCAGAGTGTTGAAAGAAACAGTAGGCTTAGAAGAGGGGAGAGGTCCAAAAGGATGATGGGAATGAGAAACAGGCCATTCAGATGAATGCCACACATCCTCCTCTGGCAGAGGGGGCAACGGCTTAGTAGAAGAAGAGTTAACATATAGAGGTTCCAAGATAGGAGGCAGAGGGTGGGGATCATCACCAGGTTCCTTCTCTTGGGGAGAAACCAAGGAGAGATCAAATTCTTCCTCATCATCAGAAGGAGGACTAGTAGGGGAGTCAGCTACCCAAGGTAAAGGGAGCAGTTCATCATCCACGTTAACTTGTGGCAGTTGAAGAGGATCACCAGATGGAAAAGGAAGTAAAGCAACATGAATAACAGCCCAGTCAGTCCAAACAGAAATAGGAAGTAAAACACCATCTCTCATGAGCTGGTGGAGAGAGGCACCAACTCTATCCCAGTCTAACAGGTCCATAGAATCTTTGTCAGAGAACCAAGGACAATATTTTTCAATAGTCTGAAATAAAAGAATAAGGTTGCTGGAATCAGCCTTGATTCCACCCTGTTTAAGAAGAAGTTTAATAAAAGACAGATAAGCCTGGTGTTTAGACTGTGATTGTCGCATAATAACCCTGGAATAATACTGGTCGACAAACCTGAAAAGAGGGGAGAGCCGGAAAAGCATACCCAGGGACCTTACTGTCGAGACTGAAGACTAGTCATCATGAACCTGCATTCGGAGTGCACTGAGCAGAAGAACAAAGAAGGCCACCTTGGGCGCCAGATATTGCGGGATCTAGCTAGCAGCCCGCAATGCAACGGGACTCTCTCTTTGTTCCCAGGCAGATCGGCAGGTTGAAAAATAATAGACACACACAAGATAGTGAAGGCTGGGTCCAAGGGGGTCACCACATTCTGGTCCCGCAGTGCCACCAATGCACTGAATATACTAGCATTTATTATTAAGTTTAGTGAGGGCGGGGGTAGGTTAGTGAGGGATTTAGGGTCATTTGATTATGAGGTGAGATGGTCACATGGGGATGAAATAATTCTTTAACATAACATCTGTATGCAGAAGTACAGTATACAGAGATAAGAATTTACAATATAGTGTGTGCATCAGTAATTTCTAACAGAGCCTTCAAACAGAAACAGGGAGGCTGAGGCAGGTGGATCACAAGGTCAGGAGATCGAGACCATCCTGGCTAACATGGTGAAACCCCGTCTCTACTAAAAATACAAAAAATTAGCCGGGCATGGTGGCGGGCGCCTGTAGTCCCAGCTACTCGGGAGGCTGAGGCAGGAGAATGGCGTGAACCCAGGAGGCGGAGCTTGTAGTGAGCCGAGATTGCACCACTGCATTCCAGCCTGGGTGACAGAGTGAGACTCCCTCTCAAAACAACAACAACAACAACAACAACAACAACAAAAACCAGAAACACAGTCTTTCCATAACCTATGATTAGCAAGATATTAATCAGCAGTAACAGTTGAAGCAAAAGCTGGTTACAAACAATCCATAGAAACAGGATGTGAAGCTATACAACTGGTTAGACCAGAAATCTTCAGAAGGGAGTATGCCTTAACCCTAAAGAGGCCTAGAAGAGCTGTGGCAAGATGAGGGCGTTAACAGCCCTACCTTTTCCATATGGTCAGGCGCCCCTCATGCATCCATTTATAGGCTCTCCACAACGGTTGCATTCCTTTCCCAGAGCTATGAACATCTGCTTTTCTGGAATAGGAATCTTGGTGGCATGAAACCTCCCTGAATGCACGTCCATTCATAGGCTCTCTGCGGGGGAAGCACATCACGTGCTGTTGGCTCATTCTGGCAGTCCAACCTGGCATTGTCTTTACACAATCCTGCATGCAATTTTGTATTTACAATAATCAGAAACATTTCATCTTTTATTCCATAGCAATAGTTTCAGGGGGTCTCCCTACAGGTGTGCGCTTGTAATCCCAGCTACTCAGGAGGCTGAGACAGGAGAATTGCTTGAACCTGGGAGGTGGAGGTTGCAGTGAGCCAAGATCATGCCACTGCACTCCAACCTGGGCAACAGAGCGAGACTGTGTCAAAAATAATAATAATAATAAATAAATAATAAATAAAAATAAGCTAGAGTATTGGACTTTAGAGATGGCATAAGTGAAAAAACAAGTAAATGTTAGAGGAAAGAGTGTAAGGAGGACAATTTTCTGGGCAAACTGAATCATGAAATGAATCATATTTGTTTCTCTTTGTGTTAGAAAGTTTAGTGTCAAAAGTGGCCTCTCACCTGCTGCAAGTACAATTGATTCTCATTGTGGTAGTTATTTTCAATAAAATGATACCAGACACTGACTTAGTCAATACTGAAACATTGTTCCAAGTAGAAATACAGTTAGGTTCCTGTCAGCCTCTGGTTATGGTATTTTCATCAGCCGGTCAGTAGTAACCTTGTTTTATATGTGTTTTTGTTGAAAGACACATTAATATATATTGTTGATTCAAGAGCATTGTAACTCATGTCCAAAGGAAACTTACCTAACACATGTATTTCCTCCATTATTCACATCACAGCCTTTTTGCACTTAGAAACACCAGTACAACCGATAAGTGCTATGCTTTTGGTCCATTTTTAAACAGCAAAATCAACACAAGGCACAAAAACTTGAAAAACTTAGCACTAAACAGACCATGAAAAGGGCACTTGTTTACAGTATGAGAACAAACAAGAAGACAGAGCATTCCCTGTTCAACCTTAGCTGGAAACATGTGAGTTAGGAAACCCAGTTCTTTTTGCTGCTGTATGCATGACTGCAAATGACTGTAAAAGTGCCACAAGTATTGAATTGGGAATTACAAATAAATTTTAGAAAGCAGGTAAACTTTCAAATATGAAATTCATGATTAAGGATGATCAATTGTATACATAGGATTATGTTCCATGCTCCATACTTTGCATATTAACCTCACTTTTGACTCCATATTACTTTGTCCCTCTATTTCTCCTTTGCCAAATTTTAATTTAAACTTAATTATTTTTCTTGATATATTTTACATATTTTCTTTCTTTCTTTCTTTCTTTCTTTCTTTCTTTCTTTCTTTCTTTTTCTTTCTCTTTCCTTCCTTCCTTCCTTTCTATTTTTTTTTTTTTTGACGGAGTTTTGCTCTTGTTGCCCAGGCTGGAGTGCAATGGCGTGATCTTGGCTCACCACAACCTCGCAACCTCTGCCTCCCAGGTTCAAGCGATTCTCCTGCCTCAGCCTCCCTAGTAGCTGGGATTACAGGCATGTGCCACCACACCTGGCTAATTTTGTATTTTTAGTAGAGACAGGGTTTCTCCATGTTGGTCAGGCTGGTCTCGAACTCCCGACCTCAGGTGATCCACCCGCCTCAGCCTCCCAAAGTGCTGGGATTACAGGCATGAGCCAACACGCCCAGCCTATGTATTTTCATAAATGGCTTTAGATCCTTCAGGGAACAAACCAGGTAATAAAGAAGCAAATTATCAACAAATATTCTAATTCCTACTCTTTTCATTAGCTACTTCAGTATTCAGGCATAAAAAAATCTCTAGACATCAAACCTAATTAAGAGGTTCACATTCCACTGCCCTTTGAAATAATTTTGTTTTGTTTTCTATCAGGATATATTGAATTAGAATAAATAAATGTATTTCAAATAAGTATCTATTACAAAGTTAAAATTATATTTAGAGATGACACAAATGAGTGAAAAGTCAAGCAGATGAAAAAGTGAAGAGATGATGGCTGTACTTCTTTCTTTGCCATCCTGAAGTCTGGAAACTCGATCTTTTCAAAGTTTCTAATATTGGTCCAGACTGGAATTCAAAAGCCTCTTAATGTTTGGGTGCTGCCCTGGCCCGTGCAATCTCTTCTGACTCCTGCAGAGAGCACAAACACCTCAAGTGTACCACTCAGTGAACTAGAGCCCACAGGGCTTGATCATATGCTTTCCAGAAGTTCAGGCTTACATAAACCTCATGATAGAATTTTACAGCAGATTTTATGTAGATTACAATTGAATATTCAGGGTATCTTGTAATCACAGGGGTATGCCACATAGAGAAATTGAGTAGAATTTTCTCTACCTGGAAAATATGTTGTAAAGGAATGATCCCAGCTCTCCACCACAACCCCAGAGGCACCACGTTCTCCTGTCTAGCTGAGTTCTCTTTGCCATCCTA
Organism: Pongo pygmaeus; assembly: GCF_028885625.2. NCBI lineage: Eukaryota > Metazoa > Chordata > Mammalia > Primates > Hominidae > Pongo > Pongo pygmaeus. The sequence goes on from NC_072378.2 coordinate 49,937,307, forward strand.
GTGCCTGTCTGCCAGATGTAAGTTGATAAGCTCTGCTACATTTAATGTAGGAAATATTTTTTTTCTTTAATTCAGTCCATCCCTGATTGGAATGCCAGAAAAAGTTTTCTTTGGAACAAAGCAGGGGAGGTGAAGCCCCCAAATCTAAAAAAAAATCTAATTGCATGAGAACAGATGACTTTGCATACATTATATTTAGGCCCTTCTTTTTTCTTTAATTTTATCAGGCTAAAACGAGTCTCAGCCTTTGACCACTTCTGATTCTTCACTTCATTCTAGGTATTTCTCTCCAGTTGTTCCTCATAACGACCTGACCCACTCAAGTCTTTCTCTAGTCTTTGCCCCACATTGTGAAAAAGATGTTTTCCAACTTAGCTCGAGGTTCTTACCCTGAGCTTCATATTTGCCATTCATCAAATATTTAGAATGTCCCTACTGTGTGCCAGGTCCTTTGGCAGGTGCTGTGGATACAGTCGAGCACAAAGAAGGCATCGGTCCTACTTTCATACAGCTTATAGGTTACTCAGGATGGATTTAGATCAAATAAAATACAAATAAATACAAAATTACAACTGTTATACATGCTCTGAAGACAGAGTTTAGAGTACAATCAATGTATATAATAGACTTAACCAAGGATAGATATGCACAACTGTTCGGGATTAGGTCATTAACACTTCCCGTGTATTCTCCGGTTTACCCATCCCAGTGCCTCCCCATCTTCCTTTTCCCTCTTCAGAGGGAGCAATGGCAGTCAGAATTATACCCAATGAAAATAGAATTACAAGAATACTCCTAAATAGATCCAAATATTAACAGGCAAAAATTAAATGCCTACCTTCAAGTTTCTAATTAGGTGTGGAGTTGCAAGAGCTCTGGAAAAGATGTTGGTGCTAAACTGTTCTACCAAATTACTGATACTGGAGAAAATGTTGAAGAGTTGCTTTCCTGAATCACTCAAGGTACCATAAAATTAATAATTTTATTTTATTTCTTTATTGTGTTAATCTTAAAATAATGTCAAACTTGTGGCTATTTTCCTTTTTTTCTGATAATAAGACTCTCTAGGAGCACTTGTTAAACATACAGCTTCCCAGCTCCCTCCTGCTGCAGACAGATTGAATAGATTGTGGATAAGGCCCACGGAATTATACTTTTCTTTTTTTTTCTTTCTTTTTTTTTTTTTAAACTTTAAGTTCTGGGATGCATGTGCTGAATGTGCAGATTTGTTACATAAGTATACATGTGCCATGGTGGTTTGCTGCACGTATCAACCCATCATCTAGGTTTTAAGCCCTACATGCATTAGGTATTTGTCCTAATGCTCTCCCTCCCCTTTCCTCTCACCCCCTGGAAACTATGCTTTTCATAGTCACCTGGATGACTCCTAAGGAAATTTAGGTAATTTCTAGATTATTTCTAAATAAATTTGAGTTCTAAAGTATTTTAAATAGCAGAAGGGTATAGACTAGGTGGCACTGCAGTTAAGAACATAATCTAGTTAAAATAATAGAACTGAGGTTTAGATCTTGTTATAAATGCAGTGAAATTGCCTTTAAGAGCTGAATTTCTTGAGCAAGGAGACTGCCCTATGCCTGGTTTTCAAATGTGAGTGGCATGCGAATCACCCATGAGAGACATAACAAATAAGAATTTGTGAAGACAGAGACTTGCATTTTTACCAAAGACCCTATTTAATCCTTATATACATTAAAATTTGAACAAAAGTGATCTAGAAGGAGTCCTCTAATGCACTATACTGTGTGAATTAAATCTGGCCATCTTGCCTTATTGATCATGCTTAAACTGTATGTGGTAACGAAAATGTGAATAATAATTTGGAATCATTTGGCTAAAAAATAAAATGTACCAAATTGACAATCTGACCCAAATTTTCCCAAGATCAATGCTGACACTGAAGTGAATTAATAGAATGAAATGGTAGGCTACTTTGCCTTAATAATATGTCCAAATAATTATTTTGCCAGAGATAATGAAAAAAATTTCAGTGACCTTTACAGGGTAATAAAAGATGTTAGAGAATTAAAATATTAAATAAAATACAGTTTTGTTTATTTACACTTCCACCATTTTTGGAGTTTTTGGCTATGGATTTTGTAACCTCAGCTTAGTGTTTAAGTGATTAAATATCCTTCCAAAGTTCCTTCATAAGCTCTCATCTCATTCCCCCAGCACATTGACATCCTTCTAGCCACACCCCCTCAACTCGACATTCACTCTTTGGATAAATAGCTTTTGGAAGAGTTTGTATTTAACCAGTGTCAAATATTTCAGTTGGTTCCAAATCCTATACAAATAAGTTACGTTTTTCCTTTCCAAATCTGAATATTGAAAGGGTTTTTGCCTTTTAAGATGCTGAGTATTCCAATCATATTTAGGTTACATTCTTGAGTAAGAATGTATAGTTTCCTCATGTGAAACTATATTAATAAACATTACTCTATATGCAAGATGAGCAGCCACATAATTTAATGATTAACAGAACAAACATGACCCTTCCAGGTTACTTTAGATCTTGCATTTTCACTAAGGGTGATCCATGTTACACAATAATATAAGCCAAACCCAATTTGGAAAGACTCCTTCTATGAGGATATGTGAATGAGGTCCAGATTGGGTAATATAGAAGAAAGTTGTACAATTCTAGGCGTTGAAGAAAATGAGTGATTTAGATTACAATAGTGATAAAGACAGGTGCGGTAGCAAGCTTGTAGTCCCAGCTACTCGGAAAGCAGAGGCAGTAGGTTCATTTGAGCCCAGGAGTTCAAGGCCAGCAAGGTCGCATTTGTTTAAAAAAGTTGTTTTTTAATTAAACAAAAAAGTGATAAGGTAGGTAAATGTAGGTTCCAATGTCCTTATAAACAAAACAAAGCAAAACAAAGTCCATTGAAATCTAACACATGCTAGCTACAAAGTGCACACAATTTAATTATATAGCTCAATGAATTTTCATAAAGCAAATGCCTACATAACATCCACTACTACAGAGAAAGAAAATTACTTTTGACGTCACTCCTTCCCACTCGCAATGCCCCTTTCCAACCACTACCTCTCCCTGTTCCCTAAAAGTGACCACTATCCTGACTTCCAAAGCCATAATTTAGTTTTGCCTGTTTTGAATGTAACATAAATTGGATCACACAGTAAGTATCTTTTTCGTATCTAACTTCTTTTGCTCAACATTATGTTTGTGAAATTAATTTCATTGCTGTTTTGTAATCTATAGTACCAATGTGCCACAATGTATTTATTCATTTCACTGTTGACGAACATGAATCGTGGTAAAAAGGATTCCTATAGTTCAGCAGTCTTTGTTATCACCAACTTTGTCCAACCTCTACAAGCATACATGTGACATATGAAAGCTATTTTGTAGGACAATCATCTTTCGTAGTAGAGAAAAATATGTGGCTGCATATGGTGGCTCATGCCTGTAATTTCAATACTTCGGAAGGCCAAGGTGGGAGGATCACTTGAACGCAGGAGTTCAAGACCAGCCTGGGCAACGTAATGAGACCCCATCTCTACAAAAAAATTTTTTTTAATTATCCAGGTGTGGTGGTGCTTGCCTTAGTCCCAGCTACTCAGGAGGCTGGGGTGGGAGAATCGTTTGAACCCAGGAGGCAGAGGCTGCAGTGAGCAGAGATGGTGCCACTGCACTCCAGCCTGGGTGACAGAGCGAGACTGAGGAGTTCAAGGCTGCAGTGATCTGTGATTGCCCCACAACACTCCAGCCTGGATGACAGAGTGAGACACTGTCGCAAAATAACAATAATAATAATAATAAAAGAAAGGCAAACTTTAAAGAAAGAAAAGAAAAAATGTGAAAGGCCACAGAAAGAATTCTAATATTATTCCAGTTTGGTTGAGTCACCAAGCATTCAATCATCTATGTCAGGCTCCATGGACATAAGAATGAATGAGACATTGTTATAGCCCTCAGGGAATGCTTATAAAGCCTTGCTCCATCAAATCTAAAGTGCAGTTTTTGTTTGTTTGTTTGTTTTATTTGAGTTGGTGTCACCCTCTAATGATGTCTAATTGTAATTTAGGGTTGAAGAAGTAGTTGCATTTCACAGGTTATTTTCAAGTAGTATCCCGGGCTTGAAAAGCAGCTGAGCACCAAAATTATTTGCGGAAATTTTTAAATATGCATGAACCCTAAGTACATATGTTATCCTGATTCATTCAGCAAGTATTTACTGCTGACCTATGTGCTAAGTACCCACCTAGTAAGCCTATGAATTTGGTATCTCTCACTGCTATCATATAAAAAACTAGGTTTGGAAAGAGTTTTTATAGGATTTCATAGACTTTTTACCAGTTTTCATGTGCACTGATAAAATAACAATAGAAAAATTAATATGTGTGTCTATTATGTGTCTGAATGTATGTGTATATATATATTTATAATTTCCCCTCTCGTGGACATGATTACACAGTAGAACAAGAGGTAAAGAAGATAATATGTGACTGAAACAGCTTATGTAAGTATGATTGGCTTGTCTCTCTGGGTTATCTGACTCAGGTTTACGGAGCGGTGATGAACATAAATCGTGGGAACCCCTTTCAAAAGGAAGTGGTGTTGGATTCATGGCCGGATTTCAAAGCTGTTATCACCAGACGACAAAGAGAGGTACAGTTTTGAAAGGTAAAAAGTTTAAAAATAATAAGAATTGGAAAGAAAAAATAGGTAATGGTATTTTATAACCATAGTAGCCATTTACATTAGCTTGCAACACTGTTTCACCATTCATTTCTTTTCTTTCTTTCCCTTCCTTCCTTCTCTCCCTCCCTTCCTCCCCTCCCTCTCTCCTTCCCTCTCTCTCTCTCTCTGTCTCTCTCTCATTCTGTCACCCAGACTGGAGTGCAGTGGCATGATCTCAGCTCATTGTAATCTCCACTTCCCAGGTTCAACCGATTCTCCTGCCTCCGCCTCCTGAGTAGTTGGGATTATAGGCACCCACCACCATGCCTGGCTAATTTTTGTGTTTTTTGTAGACACTTTAGTAGAGATGGGATTTCACCATGTTGGCCAGGCTGATCTCGAACTCCTGACCTCAGGTGATCCGTCTGCCTCGGGCTCCCAAAGTGCTGGGATTACAGGCATGAGCCACTATGCCCAGCCTCAGCATTAGTTTCTAATTTGACTGGCCTCAGAGTGTCAGGAACTTGAAAAACCTCTAGTCCAAACATGTTCAATAAAGTGGTTCCTTAGTGTTTCATGATCTCTAGAAGGATGAAGCACAAATGGCTGACTTATAGATACTAGCTTTTTCCCTGGGTGAATGATTCCTTATGACTGATGACTTTGGTCATGTGGGTATTTGGAAGAAGAGTGAAGACAACATCTGCCCCATTCTGCCCCTGAGACCAAGGAGAAGCTCATGTGGCCAAAGAGGTACTGTCCTGACCACATTAGGAAGATTCTGAGAGTTGTAATTCTTGGAGGTGAAGCCACTGAGTTATATACCCTCTTTATTTTTATAAATAAACAAAATCCTAGAAAAATGTGAAATAGATGTCTTAAAACCTTCCTAGCCAGATGTGGTGGCTCGTGCCTGTAGTCCCACCTACTTGAGAGGCTGAGGCAGGGGGTTTGCTTGAGCCCAGGAGTCCGAGGCTACAGTCAGCTATGATTTCACCACTGCACTCCAGCCTGGGCAACAAAGCAAGATCCTGTTGCTAAAAAATAAAAAATAATTTTTAAAATTTTTAAACAAAACAAAACCTTTCCTAATCCCAGAAGAAAGCATCAAGAAAAAATCAGCTGGGCGTGGTGGCTCATGCCTGTAATCCCAACACTTTGGGAGGCCTAGGCGGGCGGATCATGAGGTCAGGAGATCAAGACCATCCTCCTGGCCAACACGGTGAAACCCCATCTCTACTAAAAATACAAAAAATAGCTGGGTGTGGTGGCGTGCACCTGTAATCTCAGCTACTTAGGAGGCTGAAGCAGGAGAATCGCTTGAACTGGGGAGGCGGAGATTGCAGTGAGCCAAGATCATGCCACTGCACTTCAGCCTTGCAACAGAGCAAGACTCCATCTAAAAAAAAAAAAAAAAAAAAAAAGAAGAAAAGAAAGAAACAAAAAGAAAAAGTCTTTCCTAATCCCAGAAGAAAGACTCAAGCAAAAGCTACAAAACTTCATTTTCCCCTCACTATAGCATATTAGCCCCATTCCCATTTAGCCATTGTTTTATAGGGGGCTAATTTTGTTAGCCCCCTATAAAAATTAGCTAGACATGTCCAGCTAATGGTATCTAATCTACCTAAGATTTGGATTATCCAGATAATACATTTATGTTTTTGTGATTATGTCTTCTGTCCTAGGCTGAGACAGATAACCTTGATCATTATACTAATGCCTATGCTGTGTTCTACAAGGATGTCAGGGCTTATCGACAGCTGTTGGAAGAATGTGATGTTTTTAACTGGGACCAAGTTTTTCAAATACAAGGTGAGGTCAAGTGCAAGACTTATATTATGCAGTCTTTTTTTTCCTCCTTAGCATATATCCAGATAGATATGGATATTTTATATATATGAAAATATATAGATTATGTATACACACATATATGTATAAATACATACACATACATTTTATGCATTTACCATTTCTATATTCTAGTGTTGTAAGAACACGTATTTGTCACTTCTAATGAGGCACGCATGGCCTTCAGGGTAAAAAGAGACCATTTAAATGGAGCTGTTCTTAGGTGACATATTTCTTCTACTATTACTGTAATATAGATGGATATCAGTGAGAATCAGAGACTATTTTTCCTTATTGGTTTTAATCCTTTTCTATCACATTTTTAAAATAACTATCATTTAGGTCTTAGCCAATAGGTAGGCCTTTTACTTTTTCTGAAGCAGATGATTCTGGAAAGAAATAATCGATTGATCTGCATAAAATATCCTCAAATGACTGTCTGTTTTTTTTTCTGAGTCAAGGTCTTGCTCTGCAACCTACGCTGAATGCAATGGTGTGATCATAGCTCACTGCAGCCTTGAACTCCTGGGCTCAAGGATCCTCTCTCTTCAGCTTCCTGAGTAGCTAGGACTACAGGTGGCACCACACAGGGCCCTTTGTTGTTGTTGTTGTTGTTGCTGAGACAGGGTCTCACCCTATTGACTAAGCTGCTAAAGTGATTTTATACAGAAAGAGTTTATATGAGCTGTGAGGAGATAACGGCATGGCCATCAGGGCTTGGGGCAGAACTTTATGCCAAGAGAGAAGAAGATTAAGGGTTTCTGATAGTTTAGATGAATAGTTTCAGCATCAGTGTACACTTACTCTTCCAACTTTTCATAGTGATTAGGTGTTGGCACAGGCAATAATGTTGTTGTTTATGATTGTTCCAGTGAAATGAGTTCCTTGATCATTTAACAGGAAAGTAGGGAACCTCATATTGGAAATATAAAGTCTAGTATTTTTTTTCAACTACAGAAAGCTGAGGACCTCCAATAAGGAAAAGCTTCTATCCACCTGGAAAATTTACAAATAATGATTAACACATGGTCATAACCCAAAGATTTCAGATGTCATATAAAATTTATTCATAGGTGCAGTGGCTCACACCTGTAATCCCAGCACTTTGGGAGGCTGAGGCGGGCGGATCACGAGGTCAGCAGATTAAGACCATTCTGGCTAACATGGTGAAACCCTATCTCTACTAAAAATACAAAAAAATTAGCCGGACATGGTGGCGGGCGCCTGTAGTCCCAGCTACTCAGGAGGCTGAGGCAGAAGAATGGCGTGAACCCAGGAGGTTGAGCTTGCAGTGAGCCGAGATCGCGCCACTGCACTCCAGTCTGGGCGACAGAGCAAGACTCCATCTCAAAAAAAAAAAAAAAAAATTATTCGTAAATGCGCAAAAAGACCTTATGCAGGAAGCTCTAAACTATCTCTCACCTTTACAGATTTGCCCCAGTCATGCTGGTTAGAAATGAGACATGATTCTATCACTTCCACAGCCAATTTAGGAAAAAATGTTCTGACCAGTATTACTTTAACACGGAAATGAATAAATTTCCTCATTGGTGTGAAAAATCATGGTAGTAATTGGATGGATCTTGGGGCTACAGGCCTATTATCACCTCAATCCATCATTATATAGAAAAAAGTTATATAATTTCCAATATCCTTTTCAGAAGGCTGAGCTGATAGTTGTGAGTAAGTTATAGTCATCTAAATTGACCCAATCATTCTTTCTGAAGGTTTGGTGGGGACAAATGTGAATTAGTATCACCTAATATAGCTGGAGTGGTAAAGGTCCCTCATTTAGCACATAAGTCAGCCTGGACATTACCGTTGGCTTCTCCTGTGGTCTTTTGACTACAGACTTCTGTGGTAATAGCTGTAATGTTCTTGGAATACTGAATACCTTCTAAGAAGTCATTGGTATGTTTACTGTTCCTAATTGGAGTATCCAAAAAGGTCATAAATCCTCTCTGTTTCCATAACACAATTCCAAAAGCCTACCTACTGGCCATATACATGATCAACATTTGCCACAGTGCAGGCTCCAGTCACAGATACTAATTTGGCTACTGGATAGATCAAGCATTAGGTGGTGGAGCTGCTTCAGGACTTGATGTCCAGAGGAATGACACATCCTGCATAGGAATGCCTTTGTCATTTTTAATCTGAAAGCCATTAATGAACAATATTAAATCATGTTTAACACAACAAGCTACCCAGAGTAGCTAAACCCCTTTAGTTTGCCATATGAAAGCAGGAAGTGAAAAAGTATACAGCTACCCACACAGGCCAGGCTCTTCTGCTCGCTACTGGTTGCACCGACGTGAAAAAGATTATCTACATGTGTACTAACCTGAGAGTTTCAGAAGCCTGCTTATTGGTAACTAGTCTAATAAATGTCCTGAATTCTGGCTTATCCAGTTAGCCACTCTTCTCAGGAGAAGGTAGGTAGAAAGAGGCAGAGCAAGATGGGTAGTTCCTTTCACTTGTGGGAAAGGAGAAAATCATTTGTTAAAAGTCGTAACTTGTAAAGAAGACAAAAGGACATGATCAAGAACACTATGAAGAGGAAATCAACAAAATCCAAGACTGTGAAAACTGCACAGCAAACACGTCGGTTTTTTAAACAAATAAACTGTAAGAATCAAAGAGTGGGGATAGGGATTGAAGGAAAACATGTAGATTAAAAATTTGAGACCAAAATTAAACTACAGTGTGTTTAAGAACACACACTTGAAAAGTAGGCACTGCCTCCTTTTTTCTCATAGTCTTTTGAATTACTTAGATGGAATTCAGTGTTATAATATGAGATACTAGCTAGCCACAGCATCTGTAATTTTAGTAACATTAACTCAAAAGCCTACTTATCTTTTCTGAGGCTTAACTCCCTGAGGGAGGAGCCAAGGCTCAGATACCACACTGTGTTCAATACACCTTCCCACTCATGCATTCTTCAAGAAGTCCCAAGCCCACACTGAAGAGCCTTACCAGAGGAGAAGAAACAAGCCATTAGTCATGGGAAGAGGGGAAGTCAGCTTGCAGAGAATTCAATCCATCAGGACACAGACTGGAAAGGACAGAGTAGATGGTGATTTGGAAAGGTGGAGAAAGGAATCATACTATAACCTCTCTAAGAACAAAGACCAGGAAGGGCCAGGCATGGTGGATTATGCCTGTAATCCAAGCACTTTGGGAGACCAAGGCAGGAGGATCACTTGAGGCCAGGAGTTTGAGACCAACCTGGACTTATAGGGAAACCCCATCTCTACAAAAACAAAACAAAACAAAACAAAAACTTAAAAAATAAATCAGCCAAGTGGTGGCACGCACTCAGGAGGCTGAAAAAGGGGGATCATTTGAGCCCAGGAGTTCATGGTTATAGTAAGCTATGATCATTCCACTGCACTCTAACCTGGGCAAGAGAGCAAGACCCTGTTTCTAAATAAAATAAAGAATACAAACCATACCATTTTTGTGTACCACTATGAACATTGTCTAGCTCAGCACTTTATATATATACAACACCTACTGAGTCAAGATTTATCAAATAACTATGACAAGTGGAATCTGGGTGAGGTAAGTTCAGGGTAAATCTCACCAACACTGAGTTACACCTGGCGTTCTGTAATGGCGAGGTGTAATAGAGAGTCTTTGAAGTTGGTTTGCCATGCCAAACAAATCTAAGCTCTTGTATACTTCATAGACTTTTAGAGCTCTAAAATGTCATCCTTTATTTCGTAGAGCTTAAGGTTAGTCTGAGAGTCCAAAGTATCAATATTCTCCCAAGAAATTCTAAAGTCCCATGAGATATTCCCATCATAAGTTTCTATGAAGATCCTGATGAGTGGTCCCAATGGGCAACATCATGGGAATTTGAAACTCCTACAAAAATTTGAAACTTAGACAATAGCTGTAATAATTTATTTTTTTGTTTTGTTCTGCTTTGTTTTTTTTGGTTTTTTTAAATTTTTTTTATTTTATTATTATTATACTTTAAGTTTTAGGGTGCATGTGCACAATGTGCAGGTTAGTTACATACGTATACATGTGCCATGCTGGTGTGCTGCACCCATTAACTCGTCATTTAGCATTACGTATATCTCCTAAAGCTATCCTTCCCCCCTCCCCCCACCCCACAACAGTCCCCAGAGTGTGATGTTCCCCTTCCTGTGTCCATGTGTTCTCATTGTTCAATTCCCACCTATGAGTGAGAATATGCAGTGTTTGGTTTTTTGTTCTTGCGATAGTTTACTGAGAATGATGATTTCCAGTTTCATCCATGTCCTTACAAAGGACATGAACTCATCATTTTTTATGGCTGCATAGTATTCCATGGTGTATATGTGCCACATTTTCTTAATCCAGTCTATCATTGTTGGACATTTGGGTTGGTTCCAAGTCTTTGCTATTGTGAATAGTGCCGCAATAAACATACGTGTGCATGTGTCTTTATAGCAGCATGATTTATAGTCCTTTGGGTATATACCCAGTAATGGGATGGCTGGGTCAAATGGAATTTCTAGTTCTAGATCCCTGAGGAATCGCCACACTGACTTCCACAAGGGTTGAACTAGTTTACAGTCCCACCAACAGTGTAAAAGTGTTCCTATTTCTCCACATCCTCTCCAGCACCTGTTGTTTCCTGACTTTTTAATGATTGCCATTCTAACTGGTGTGAGATGGTATCTCATTGTGGTTTTGATTTGCATTTCTCTGATGGCCAGTGATGGTGAGCATTTTTTCATGTGTTTTTTTGGCTGCATAAATGTCTTCTTCTGAGAAGTGTCTGTTCATGTCCTTCACCCACTTTTTGATGGAGTTGTATGTTTTTTTCTTGTAAATTTGTTTGAGTTCATTGTAGATTCTGGATATTAGCCCTTTGTCAGATGAGTAGGTTGCGAAAATTTTCTCCCATTTTGTAGGTTGCCTGTTCACTCTGATGGTAGTTTCTTTTGCTGTGCAGAAGCTCTTTAGTTTAATTAGATCCCATTTGTCAATTCTGGCTTTTGTTGCCATTGCTTTTGGTGTTTTAGACATGAAGTCCTTGCCCATGCCTACGTCCTGAATGGTAATGTCTAGGTTTTCTTCTAGGGTTATTATGGTTTTAGATCTAACGTTTAAGTCTTTAATCCATCTTGAATTAATTTTTGTGTAAGGTATAAGGAATGGATCCAGTTTCAGCTTTCTACATATGGCTAGCCAGTTTTCCCAGCACCATTTATTAAATAGGGAATCCTTTCCCCATTGCTTGTTTTTCTCAGGTTTGTCAAAGATCAGATAGTTGTAGATATGCGGCGTTATTTCAAAAAGCCCATATCGCCAAATCAATCCTAAGCCAAAAGAACAAAGCTGGAGGCATCACGCCACCTGACTTCAAACTATACTACAAAGCTACAGTAACCAAAACAGCATGGTACTGGTACCAAAACAGAGATATAGATCAATGGAACAGAACACAGCCCTCAGCTGTAATAATTTAGATGTAAATATACAGTGGTTAGGATAATACAAGGTGGCAAACTGCTAATATTGATGATTCTCAGTATAAAATTACTGCAAGAAATTACCTTTTTGCTTTTTCTACTAAAATGCCCACATACTAAATTATGTCTTTCTATACCCAGGGCTGCAGAGTGAGTTATATGATGTTTCCAAAGCGGTTGCCAACTCAAAGCAGTTGAATGTAAAGCTAACTTCCTTCAAGGCTGTTCATTTTCCTCCTGTTTCAACTCTGCCAGATACCAGTTTCCTGTATGTAAACCAAGTTTTTGCATTTGGGGCAGGACTTACTGCTATAGAAGTACATGTAGCAGTAACTGGAGTACTTAGTATCACTATGGAATATCTAGGCACTTCGGATTTCAACCATTGAGCACAAACAGCGGTGTGTGTGTGAGTGTGTGTGTGTGTTTACTCTTCTCCTCTCTCCTGTGCTTGACTGCTCATAATTTCATTGAAAATCAAATCAGTATCTTTGTCCATAGTTATAAATGAACTCAGAATTCCTGTGTTTTCATAGTATCCATGGAAAAAGTATTCTTTGGTGTCCTTATCCCTGAAATAATTCTAAATAATTTATACTGTCTGAGTCCAAGGTTGTTATTGATTTTGCTGTTTCAGGGATGGGGGTATATAGCTGACTTATGTTGAGCTCTTATGTGTCAGGGACTACATATCTTAAATATATTATCCCATTAGTTCTTTCCACAACCCTGTAAAGTAGGACTATTATTATTGCCCCTCCCACCCCCACACATCTTTTTAAACAGAGATGAAGTAACACACAAGGGTAAATTATAGAGCCAAGAAGGAATCCCAAGTCCAACTCCAGATGCAATCTTTCAAAACATTGATTAGTTTGTATCTGCATTTATTCTTCTTTTGGAGTCCCTGCTCTGTCATTTACTAATTACCTTTCTGAGTCTCAATTTCTTCTGAATTCATTCCTTTAAGTGTTTTTTAAATTAATATCATTTTAAATCAACAAATAATAATTGTACACATTCATGGGGTACAATGTGATGTCTTGATAAATGTATATACTGTAGAATGATTAAACAAAGTCAGTTAATATTAAAAAAATTGTTATAATATTTTCCTGCCACATTGTTTTGCAAGAGACTGAAGCAAGATAATTAAAAATCACCCACCTAAATGAATGTTAATTTTCTTTACTCCTACAGTGAATATTGAAGAAATTGTTGAGCAAAACAGCACTAAACCTTAAGAATGTACATTTTAAGTCATAGGAAAGCAACTGGATTTTCTTTTATTGTATTTTTAATTATGAAAATTTCAAACACACATAAATGTTTAAAGGATAGTATAAAGAACCTCCCACCAATATGTAGCTGACCTTATTTAATTCATACAACTATAGATTCTTTCCACTTCCTGCATTATTTTGAAGAAAATGTCCCAGACATTATCCTTAAATATTTTAATATGTAACTCTAAAAAATGAGTCTTAAAAAAAAAACACCCACTATATGGATATTACTCCTGTGTTCGAGGTCCCCAAGAACACCCACAGGTTCTACGGTTCACTATGTTGACATACAGGACTCAGCAAATGTATTCATGGCTATGATTGATTACAATGAAGAGATAAAATGCAAAACCAACAAAGGGAAAGGGAGCATTGGGTAAAGTCCAGAGGAAGCCAGGCACAAGCTTCCAAGAGTTCTCTCTTAGTGGAGTCACACAGAATGTGCTCAGTCCCTAAGCAATGACCTGTAATGATATGTGTAAAACGTTTCAAACTCCTGGCCTCAAGCAATCCTCTTGTCAGGGTCTCCCCAAGTGATGGGATTACAGGCATGAGCCATCGTGCTCTGCTAAAAGTTATCTACCACGGAAACTTATTAATAGACACTCAGTGACCAGGATTTTATTGGCAGCATCCTCTGCCTACCATAGACCGATTTCCTAGACTCGCAGAAGGAAAACCAGTGTTCAGCAAAACCCACACTGTTTGCACAATTTAATCACAGTGAGCCATTTATGTGAGTCCTGGAAATGGTAGCCCCCCTCCAGATCCACATTCCCAGACACCAACCAAGGGTCAACCTTGCAATTAGGACTTTTTAAGGGCGATGGCCTCAAGCCTTCTACATTAGTCTTTTCTGCACATTCCCTTAAAATACTGTTAACATATTTCCTTAAAGTAAAATAACAGTATTCATATTTCCAATATCGTCATAATACTTTTAAGTTTGTTTTGAATGAGCATCTAAACAAGGTTCATACATAGACCTCTTTAATACATCTGAAGTTTCCTTTGACTTATAAGTTCCCCTTCATCTTTATTTTTTGCATTACTTTTCTGTTGAAGAAACCAGGTTATTTGTTCTTTGAAGTATCCCATAATCTGTTTACTATTGTATGCCTGAGGTATTATTTAAAAATTTACTCTGTCCAGTCAAGCCTTTTGAAATGGGGTTTTAACTTGAATTGATCTCTTTTGCATACAGTTAGACATTTTGTCTTTTTTTTTTTTCTTAACTTCCCACACAACACTGATGCAAACAATTTGCCTTTAACACCTAAGTCATTACCCAGCTGTGTGAACTCTATTTTGAACACCCAGCCCTTTGGAAACAAGGTCAGAGTCTCTAACACAACTACTCCTGAAACACTTGCTTTAGCAATGATTTTATTTGCAGTGATATTTCTGCCTGAAGCTTCTTTGCCCTTGCTTTAAAGTTCATTTTCAAAAACTCAATTGAAAATTCCATTAAGCCAGCTATTTTTTTCCCTCTGCTTAGTGGATAGATGACTGGCCCAGTTCCATAGCTGATAATATGCCTGAAATGTGCAATAACACTACACACCTCTAATTAAAAGAAAACACAAATTTTTACTTTATAAAAATGATGACAAGAACATTATCAGTCTCTTACCAGTCACTGGGGATAGTCTTATGATATTAATAGCTTTAAGACTGAGAGCAAATTCTGAGGCATTGTCAGCCTCATAGGCTTTCAACTAAGTAATCCATTTCAGTTTTTAGAAATTGCAGCAATTCTCTTTCTTTATCTTAATATCAGGGGCTTTATATAGTAAATTAATAAAAACTTTCATAACATTAGAATAAATACAGTGAAAGCTAGTGGCCTATACAAATACTGCCAATGGAAAAGTTGAAGGTTGGTACTATTTAACCTAGAAAACAGCAGGCCTAGGAGACAGTTTTAAAGAACAAATATGGTCAGGCTCAGTGGCTCACACCTGTAATCCCAGCACTTGCCGAGGCGGGTGGATCACCCTGAGGTCAGGAATTCCAGACCAGCCTGGCCAACATGGCAAAACCCCATCTCTACTGAAAATACAAGAATTAGCTGGGCATGTTGGCACGTGCCTGTCATTCCAGCTACTTGGGAGGCTGAGGCAGGAGAATCGCTTGAACTCAGGGGGCAGAGGTTGCAGTAGGCCACTGCACTCCAGCCTGGGCAACAATGCGAGACTCCTTCTCAAAAAAAAGAACAAACATTTCTAAAGCATGCACATAAGCTTGGCATATTAAGAGATTTTATTTATTTTTTGACCATGGATGCATAACCACAGAAGTTCTATTCTAAAACATTTTTTTTTTTTTTTTTTTTTTTTTTATTGAGCAAAAGATTAGGGCTTCAAGAATCGGGACTTACCAAGGCTTCAGAGAGGATTTCAGCAGAGTCACGACTAAATAAAAGCAATTCTGAGGGTTTTTGTTGTTGTTTACAGAAAGTGTTAAAAGAAAAACTTTAGACAGATTAAATTTAGCAACGTTGGTCTGGGTGCAGTGGCTCACACCTGTAATAATCCCAACACTTTGGGAGGTCTAGGATGGTGGATCACTGGAATGTAGGAGTTGGAGACCAGCCTGGCCAAAATGGTGAAACCTTGTCTCTACTAAAAATACAAAAATTAGCCAGGCGTGGCGGCACACCTGTAATCCCACAAACACGGGAGGCTGAGATACGAGAATCGCTTGAACCGGATGGGTGGAGGTTGCAGTGAGCCGAGATTGCACCACTGCACTCCAACCTGAGAGACAGAGCAAGGCTCTCAAAAAAAAAAAAAAAAAAAAAAAATAGCAACATTTATTTGAGCAAAGAACAGTTCATGAATCTGGCAGCACTCAGAATGAGACGTTCAGAGTTACACCCACCAGTAGGAGATTTTATACGCCAGACACAGAAACAAAGTAGGTAAATCCTCTGATTGGCAACAGTTAGGTATCTATATATTTGGGCATGGTCTGCTCACTTACCTGCCTGTGATTGGCTTGTATAACAAACTCTGCTGTTCATTATACTCCTAGGGTTGGTTTTGTGTCAAGTTAGGTTGCAGTTCAACACGTGGGGACTCAAGGTATGGAGGGAGCTGCAGGCCAAACTTAATTTATTTAACAGCAGAAACACTTTCCTTAACCTGTGCTGAAGGCAAAAGCAAGTGAACATAAAATTAGAAGCAGCGACTTAAATTTGGTGTAATAAGTGTTTTGTCTTCTCAGAAATGAAACCCGGAAAGGTGCTTGTAAATCGGGAATGGTGGATTCTAACTCACTGAAAATCTTAGGTGCCCTCTCAGGGATGGTTTCTCAGTTTGAACCAATATGAAAAGAATAGTTATAGGTCGGGCACGGTGGCTCACGCCTATAATCTCAGCTCTTTGGGAGGCCGAGAGGGGTGAATCACGAGGTCAGGAGTTCGAGAACAGCCTGGCCAACATTGTGAAATCCCGTCTCTACTAAAAATACGAAAATTAGCTGGGATGGTGACGGGTACCTGTAATCCCAGCTACTTGGGAGGCTGAGGCAGGAGAATTGCTTGAACCCGGGAGGCAGAGGTTGCAGTGAGCCGAGATCACGCCACTGCACTCTAGCCTGGGCGACAGAGCAAGACTCTGTCTCAAAAAAAAAATGTGTAGTTATGTATAACCACATGAGTCTGAGGTCCTATTTGTTCTTGTGTCATTCTGGTCTAGCAAGGGGCCTTCCCCACGACTAACCTACCTGAGTGTTGCCGATGCGGATCTACTCAACCGGACTTGGTCGCGGGGAGGCAATGAACAATGTCTCCGGTACATCGCCAACCTCATCGCCTGCTTCCCTAGTGTGTGCGTCCGGGATGAGAAGGGAAACCCGGTCTCCTGGTCCATCACAGACCAGTTTGCCACCATGTGCCATGGCTACACTCTGCCAGAACATCGCAGGAAAGGTTACAGCCGGCTGGTGGCCCTCACGCTGGCCAGGAAGTTGCAAAGCCGGGGATTCCCCTCTCAGGGGAACGTCCTGGATGACAACACGGCGTCTATAACCCTCCTGAAGAGTCTGCATGCTGAATTCTTGCCTTGTCGCTTCCACAGGCTTATTCTCACCCCTGCGACTTTCTCTGGCCTGCCTCACCTCTAGCCCAGTGAAAAACTGCAGTGGTTTTCTTACTTTCCATGAGCATACACACACTCTTGGCTGCCAACGAGGGGAGAGTTAAAATGGGAATCAGGAGACTCTTGAGTTGTTGGAAAGGGTCTGGAGAATACATACAGGATCCACTTGAGAAGCCTTAATTTTTCGTATCTCAGGTTTCTCCATTAAATAGCTGTGGGGGCGAAGAGTAACTGTGGCTGAAGACTGAGGACGATTGTCCTCCTTTAGGATCCACTGTAGGAGAATAGGTTCTAAAGCCAGCAGTTTTAGTGTACTAGGAGAAATTACTGCATGAGAACAAATGATTTAACAGAGGACCATGTGGCTACTGCTTTTTGATTGCTGCTTGGACCTCTGCTCTGTATTCTTAAAGCCACACCGCTTCCCTACTGCCATCATATTCCCTTGTCCCCACTGCTATGTCTCATCAACCTCTGTTCCTAACACCTCTGCCACCAAGTTCTCTGTAGAGTAACCTCCTTTTTCCCCTTTAATTACTTGCTCTTTACTTCTGCCTAGGACTCTAGCCTATAGTTCACTGCCCTGGGAATGTTCAAATGTAGTGGTTCTTACATTTTAGTGTTTATCAGAATCACCCAGAGGGCAGGTTGCAACACACATCACTAGGCCTCTTCTTCTACGAGGTAGGGCCCAAAAATTTGCATTTCTAACAGCTTCCCACTGCTTATTTGCCTTGGATGAATGACAATATGGGCATTTTGATGCTATAAACAAATGCTGTCACCATAGGACTAGACTTTACCTATAATCTGTTTCAGCCCCCTTATTTATAGTCTACTTTCCCATATAAAACTAAGATTCATATATAGGGGTGTTTGGGGGTATGCAAATGAATATATAACATATATGCATACACATATATATACATTGTATTCATTTCTTCTATATGTATAGGTATATATACTCATAGAATTTTGATAAGATAATAAATTTTAACCCTCTGATTACATATGAAAAATTTGAGGACCAGAGAAAAGAAATGACTTTGGCAAGATTATATTCTTTATAATCAGTACTGGAGGCAAAGCCAGAATGCTGCCATTTTAATTCCAATCTGTTATTTTCACTAAATCATGTATCCTTTTTTATAATGAAAATTAAAATGCTTACATAATTAAAATATTAATTTTATTGTTCTTTTATTCTTGTCATTATCTCTTAATTTGGGTTCCAATTCCTTGTGTATGTATACCTTTCAAGGGCAGTAAAGAAAGAGATAAGCATCACCAGCTGTGTTCTCCATTTACAATAAAAGCAGGCACTAACACAATAGTTGGATTTGCCTTGTCTTGATAATGTTGACTTAGCTATATAGAAAATATTGGTTTCTTATCCCCAAGGAGGTCACAAAATTCTGACTACAAAGATAAGGGAAAATCCAACTTTTAGGCATTTATTCTGAGAAAAGGAAACAAACTGGCTGAAGTAAAGCACATTTTAATTAAAAAAATAGGACTCAGTAAGAGCAAATATATGTTTAGTTCATCCTGAGCCCGCGGTTACCTGGAAACTTATCTAGCCTTGGATCCAGAGAGGAAAGCACCAAGTAACCAGAGTCCATAAACCTCTTAGGAGAATATGCCCTAAGGACGCTAATTATCTTTAGCATTGCTTAAGCGTGAGTTACTCCTGCTTGATAGATGGCAATATTATTATAGCCTTATTTTCTTCCTAATGATAATTTGCCTAACATTTAACATTTAACTGTGTGCTAATAATTGTACCAAATATGAGATGTATATAACTTAATCCTGGTGACGGATAAGGTATTGCTTTGTTGTGGGAATTCTTGCTTAGAGGTGTTATGAGTCACCAAAGTCATGCAGGCTCTAAGTGGCCAAATCATGATCAGAACATGGGTTTGTTGGATTGCAAAGCCTATACTACTAGTCATTATGCTAATTGGCCTCTTAAGCAGCTTGGAACACTTTGTAAATAATTATTCCCTTATCTTGTTACATTCTGAATTTTCTACCTTCACCTCCACCTCCAAAACAGACCCCATATTTGAAAGATTTTTGTTCCTACCAAATTGCTCTTATACTATTTTCTTACTTTTGTCTTCCAGCTAACTATGTTAGATATAATTGCTCAACTTTTAACACTGTTTCTGACCCTTTTAAGGCATGTGCAGAGAAATGTCTGGAGTAAGGAGAGGACAAGAAGAGAAAAACTCAAGAAGTAGAAACGGGGCCAGGCGTGGGGGCTCACACCTGTAATTCCAGCACTTTGGAAGGCCAAGACAGATGGATCACTTGAGACCAGGAGTTAGAGAACATCCTGGCCAACATGGCAAAAACCCATCTCTATTAAAAATACAAAAATTAACTGGGCATGGTGGCACATGCCTGTAAGCCCAGCTGCTTGGGTGGCTGAGGCATGAGAATCACTTGAATCCAGGAAACAGAGGTTGCAGTGAGCCAAGATAGCGCCACTGCACTCCAGCCTGGGCAACAGAGCCAGACTGTGTCTCAACAAAAAGAAGTAGGAAGAGGCTTGATTAACATAGGTTTTATTTGTTGATTTAAGGAAATTCTTCAATGTAATGTAAAAACCAAAAAAAAAAGCCTTAAGCAGCGCATTAATCTGTTTGGAAATTAGTTGGGAGGCTATAGTCTAAGCAAAAGGTGGTGGTAGCTTGGATCTGAATGCTAGCAATGATAATGGTGAAAAGTGAATAGTTACTTAAACTAGAAGGAAGAGTCGTCAGAACTTAATAATTTAGTGGCTGTAGGGTATGCTTAGAGAGAAATGTCAAGGATGACTACTGGGCTTCTACATTGTGAAAGCCACAGCTGGTGGTAGTTTTCACTGAGACCAGAAACCCTGGAACAATCCCAGATCTGGAGCAATTTGTAGCAGGGAAAATTGTTTGTTCAGTTTTGGGATGTTGAGTTTTGAAACATGCAAGTTGGATATCTGAATCTAAATCTCAGGGAAGTTATTTGGGATAGATGTATTGATTTAGAAGTATATAGATGATAACAGAAGCCATGAATTTAGCTGAGGTTGTCAAGGACTGAACCTTAAATGCATCAGCTATTTAAGGCAAGGGAAAAGAAAGGCTCTGGAATAGGAGAAGGAGCAGCCAGAAGATAGGAGGAAAGCCAGGAGATGACTGTCATGGAAGAGAAAGAAGAAAAATTTTAAAATGGAGGGATGATCAATGGTGTCAAATTATGCTGAGAGGTCAAGAATACATTAGGAATGAAACATCTTCATTCCATATTTCACTCTCAAATATTTTAAACATATGTACCAAAAAGAAGCCAGAAACTGCATATTGCATAATCCTGTTTCTATAAAGTTTAAAACCAGGCAAAATGAATCTATATCTGTAGAAGTCAGGAAGTAATTACCCTTCAGAAGGATAGTAAGTAAAACTGGACATGAAATGGCTTCTGGATTTCCAGTAATATTCTGATTCTTGACTTGGGTGGGTTACAAAGGTGTGTTCACTTTGTAGCAGTTTGTTACACAGCTGTATTCCACTTTGTAACACAAGTATGTTCCCTCCAGCCCTGACTTAGCCAGGCCCTTCCCTGCTGGGCTCAGTCTTTCCATAGGCAAATCTGCATGACTAACCACCTCCTCCTTACCCCCTGTGAGTCAGGGCCTAGAGCATATGATTATCAAGCTATACAGTTATGATATATCTACTTTTCTGTATGCATGTTATACTGCAATAAGGAATATTCGTTAATAGAACACAGGCCTGAAATCTGGAAAAAAAAATGCATATTTCCATTACATAAAAATTCCACTTTTTAAAATTTGTCATATTGGTATAATATAAAAGTATGCAAAGATTTGTATAAAAGGATGTTTATTACAGCATTGTGGGTAAAGGTGAAAAAACTTAAATATTTTAAGTAATTCACTGGTTAAATATAGTACAAGCATTCAATGAAATTTTATGGAATACTAGAAAACTAGGTTTGGTGATACAGAAAAGATGTACATAATAACACCAAATGCAAAAACAATTACAGAAAATATGTGTAATCCATTTGAAATTCAACTGTGAAGGTAAAGAGGGAGCAAATATGTAGGTAAATAGCTTTGAAGGCAGTTTAATGAGTTTTATTAAAGGTAAAAGTTGGTAAATGGTGGCATATATTTTATGGTGTGGCCATGGCTAGATATAATGATAAAGGGAGTCAGTACAGGAAACATGCTCAGCTTCCTGAGACGTGTGTTTCTCTGTTTGGGATAAATCTTGACTAGGTTTTGTAAGCATCTGTATATTTTAGCAAGAATGAGTATTCAGTCTGCCTAAGATTCACTGAAGAGACATAGAGGGGAATAACTGAGAATTCAATCTGCTGAAACTTTGAGAGCAAGAGAGGGAAGTGCAATTGTGGGGAACATTTATACAGCCTCTAAAATAGAATCTCATTTAATAATACAAGATTCGATTCTGTTAATTTTGCATTTTTATAGTCACTAAGTTTTGTTCAGTGATTTGAATTTTCAGAAAGAACATGAGGTAAATATATATTAAATTTCCTTAAGCTGTCTTTGATACACCTCAAATTTTGTATCCCTTTTTCTAACCTCAATAAATACTAGGGGCAAGGAAAAAATGACAATGAAAGTAAAAGGTAGCAGATGGAGTAACAAAACATGGAGTGGAGTACAAATATTATTTCTTCCTTCTTGCCTGAAATGATGGATTAAAATTATTTATTTCAGTGGGGAAAATGAAGATAGTAGAAACATAAAATACAGATTTTTTTTTCTACATCAGTGTGGCCAGTTAACATTTCCTAAGCTTCTCATAGCCCAGGGTTCTCAATCTAAGCTTCAACAATAAAACCTAATCGTTAATAACTTTGCTTTTTCTGATCTTGGCCCTGAAGGATGGAATAAAAGAAGGAAGATAGTCATTCCTAGTGTCTCCTTTTTTCCTTACCCCCTCCCACCTCAGCAGTTCTAGTGTCATACGTATTCCCAGGACTGTCTCAATTTTGTTCACCACTTGAGGAAATGTTTTCCTTGAGACAACTTGTTCACTTCTTAATCTTGCTCTAGTGACTTAAAAAATTACAAAACGCATAGCTAATGTCTGAATTTTCCTCTTACTAATTTATGTGCAATTTTCCCTTCCACCAACAGATGTATGTGTTTCCAAGGCAAAATATGCTTTAGGTTTTAAACACTGTTTGTTACAAGACATTGCTTATGATAGGACTATGAGACATTCAGTTAATACTATGCAGTTATTGCAGCGAACACTAGATGTCAGATTTTACTTCTAGATTATTTCCCAACAGAGGGCGCACTTGAATTGTTTCTAAACATTTCATTAGAATTTTTGCCGCATTTTGAACTATTTCCTTTCAGCAGATTCCTATAAGCTTAACTACTACATCAAAGGATATGAACATTTTTAAATCTAAACATATAATGTGTAACATTTGTTTCAAATGAGTTCATCATAATTAGTTCATCATAATTAGTTCTTATGAACTCATAATTAGTTCATATGAGTTCATCATAATTAGTTCTTACCTATTTATTAAAAGATATCCAAGGTCTTATACTGAAGCGATTCTACTTTGCCTTACTTGCCAGTTTTATTGGTAAAAGTAGAAAAATGATGTTTCTTTTAAAGTGTTCCATTATTTGTGGAAAGATCTTCTTTTGAATAGGACACTCAACATTTATTATGTTTATTTTATTATATGTCAATTGTATGGGGAAAATACAAGTTTTTTTAATTTTTGACTTTCTGGGGCTAGATAAGTTTATTCTAAAGTTCGTATGTAAAATAAATAGGTAAGAGTAGCAATACAAAGTCTGAAACAGCAGGATAAAAGAATAGGTTAACCTCACCAATATTAAAATACACTATAAACCTTCTATAATTTTAAACAATGTAGAATGGTACATGATTATGCAGAACAGTAAGACAGGAAAAAAGTTCAGAAATAACAACAAATAGCTAGGAAAGTTTAGAGAAAGATAAAAGTGTAATCTCAAATCACTTGGGTAAAAATGCAATTTTAAATAAATGATAATGAAACAACTGTACAGTAATTTGAAAAAAGTAAAATAAAATTGGATTCATAACTCACACTCTATACCACAATGAATTCCAAATTAATCCAAGGTATAAAAAATTTAAAAGCCAGGCAAGGTGGCTCATACCTGCAATCCCAGCATTTTGAGAAGCTGAGGCAGGAGGATTGCCTAAGCTCAGGAGTTCAAGACCAACCTGGGCAACATAGTTAGTTAGACTCTAGTCTCTACAAAAAAAAATTGTTTTAAAAAATTAGCCAGGTATGGTGGTGTGTGCCTGTAGTCCTAGCTACTCGGGGGGCTGAGGAAAGAAGATTGCTTGAGCTTGGAAGGGAGAGGCTGCAGTGATCCGTGATTGTGCCACTGCACTCCAGCCTGGGCAACAGAGCAAGACCTCGTCTAAAACAAAAATAAAAATAAAAATGAAAAATAAATAAACAAATACTTTTAAAAAGAAGTCACACATTTACTAGAAGAAAACATGGGTTCGTTTTATTATAACCTAGATATGAGGTTATAATATCTAGGTTATAACAAAAACTACAAAACCAAAACAAATTTAGAAGCAATAAAAGAAAAAAATTAAGCTCAGTACCTTGAGTAGAAATGTATGGTGCATGTATGTAATTGTTCAATTGCAAAACAGCATAGCTACAGCAATAATACAAATGACAAACTAAAAGAAACAATTAGCAACTTATGTCAGAGATAAAGGGCTATTTTCTACAACATGTAAACAGTCCCAAAAATCGAGAGATGAAAAATATTTAAAACCAAACAGAAAAATGGGCAAGTGACGTAGTTAATTCACAGAAAAATATAAACAAAGTGGCTGCTAAGCATATGAAAAGAAGCTTAAATTCACTCAACAGAAAAATGCTATTTAAACTATAATGAGATACGATTTCTAATCTATCAGATGGTCACAGTCAGAAATCTTGAAAATTAAATATTGATGAATTGTGGAAAATTGGCCTATATATACATTGATACTGAGCACATAAAGTATTACATTTCCAGTGAGGGGAATTTAGTAATAGCTAACAAAGTACGTATGCATTTACTCGAGCAATTCAACGTCTAGGAATTTACCCTGAGATTTCCCCCGTGAATATAAAACAAATGTTTGCACAAAGTAATTCATGCTGATATATTATTTGTAGTTGCAACTTTTGGAAACAACCTAAATTCCCATGGTTAGTAATCTAGTTGAATAGATTATGATACATGCACATAATGGAGCACTATTCTCCATGATATTTTTAAGTAAGAAAAAAAAAGCTAGGTGCACAAGAATAAGAAACATGTACATCAACATAGATCTCTACTTATTTTGCAAATAGCAACTCAAAAAAATTAAATCAGAAACTTTTAACAAAAAATGTTAAATAGTGGAGACTGGACTAAGGACACACTGCCTTGAATACATCCCTTTTACATTGTTTTAAACTATGTATACATTTTGAACAATGTATAAACCTGTGATTAAAAATAATATCAGGCTGGGTGCAGTGGCTCAGGCCTGTAATCCCAGCACTTTAGGATGCCAAGGAGGAATGATTGCTTGAGCCCAGGAGTTTGAGACCAGCCTAGGCAACATAGTGGGACTCTGTCTCTACAAAAAATTAAAACAGAAAAACAAAAATAAAAATAATATCTACTCCCTAGTTCTATCCACTGAAAAGACCTACAACTACCCCTGAGAAACAATGACCATTCCTAGTATCCAGATCTTTGTTTCTAATACATGTTAGGGAGGAGTAAGACTTTTGATAAAGTCTACTTCTAGGTCCCTGGCAAGGAAAGATCATCTTGGGCAAGAAAGTAACAAAGTGGGGGCCGGGGCGCAGTGGCTCAAGCCTGTAATCCTAACACTTTGGGAGGCTGAGGCAGGTGGATCACCTGAGGTCATGAGTTCGAGACCAGACAAGCCAACATGGTGAAACTCCATCTCTACTAAAAATACAAAAATTAGTTGGGCATGGTGGCACACGTCTGTAATCCCAGCTACTCAGGAGGCTGAGGCAGGAGAATCACTTGAACCCGGGAGGCAGAGGTTGCAGTGAGCTGTGATCGCATCACTGCACTCCAGCCTGGGTGACAGAGGGAGACTGTGTCTCAAAAAAGAGAAAGAAAAAAAGAAAAAGGTAAAGAAAGAAAGTAATGAAGTGTGTGGACTAAATATGATCCTGTCAAAAGTAAACAAAACTGGTGTAACAGAACTCTAACTTGCCAAATTTGGTATAATTTGAGCATCAAAAATAACAATAATGGCAATGAATAACCGACTGATTTTTAAAAAATACTTGTGTCCACAATGATATAAAAACAGGGGTAGGATAGGTAGCAGGCCAAAAAGCTTCTTTTCTTTTATAATTTAGAGACGGGTTTTTGCTCTATCGCTGGGGCTGGAGTGCAAGGACACAATCACAGCTCATGGCAGCCTCAACCTCCCAGGCTCAAGTGATCCTCCCATCTGAACCTCCAAAGTAGCTGAGAGTATAGGCACTGCCACTACTCCCTGGTTAACTTCTGTATTTTTAGTACAGATGGGCTTTCTCCATGTTGCCCAGGCTCGTCTCAAACTCCTAGGCTCAAGCGATCTGCTCACCTTGGCCTCTCAATGTGTTGGGATTATAGGCGTGAGCCACAGCACCGGGCCCAACAGCTCTTCTTTATAGAAGAATATCTACTAAGAAATGAAGAAGGAATGACAAAATTAAAAAATTCCCATTTCAAAGAACTCAGTTTAATAATTGATTCAGGAAAAGATTATCAACGGATGGTTAAGTCAGTGCATGAGTGGCTGTTGGGAAACAGGAAAACATAGTGTCAAACTCTAATCTCACAGGTTATTTATTAATTGCAAACGGTAAAATGTACCTTTATAATGGGATATCTAGTAATTATCATCTTAAACAAGTAATCAAATTAGCATTAGTAATGGTGGAACAACCTAATACCGTGAGTCTTCTGATATGATACAATGAGAAGTGCCATATGTTGCCTATGTAGAATTCTTGTCTAAAGTGTTTAAGCAGAATCTAATCAGAAAAATCCAAAAGGTGGAACATTCTATTAGACAATTGGCCTGAACTCATAAAAATAGTCAATGTCATAAAAAATTGAATGCTTCCTTCATCCTAGATTATAGGGAACTAAGGATTCTTAACCAACTGTAATTTATAAACCTGCAGGAGAATAAAATCTAAAATACACTTTTTGGGGACCACTGGAAAAAATTAAATATGGACTCTATATTAAATATTATTGGATTAATGTTAACTTTCTTAGGTATAATATGGTAGTGGTTACATAGAAATTGATTTTTTTAATTCATCCTTGAGTATTTAATGGTAAACGTGGCATCTGTAATAATTTCAAATTGTTCTTAGTGAAGGGATGTATACATGGTTGTATGTGTAAGGGAGGGTGGGAGACAGGGAGAGATGTGGAATAAAATATTTTAATGATAAAATATTAATAATGAATCCAGATCAAGGTTATAGAACTATTTATTATATCATTATTTGAACTATTTTTACGTTTGAGCTAAACTAAAGCTATTGATAAAAAGTAGCAGATTAATATGTACAAAAGACTGAAATAGAAGTCATCACAAATTTAATATAAAATATTATACTAAAAATGGTATTTTATTTTTAGTTTTCCTTGACTAAGGATTTCTTCTTTCTCTATCTCTTCATCATTAACCCTATGACTACTAATTATTAACAAATATTTACTTTTTAATGTTTTATTCTATTCAAAAACCTTAAACCCAGACATAAAAGAAAAAGTGTTAGCAGTAGATGATAGAAACCTAAGAAGGAGGCTGGGCGCGGTGGCTCACGCCTGTAATCCCAGCACTTTGGAGGCCGAGGCAGGCGGATCACGAGGTCAGGAGATCGAGACCATCCTGGCTAACATGGTGAAACCCCGTCTCTACTGAAAATAGCAAAAAAAAAAAAGAAACCTAAGAAGAAAAAAATGCAGTAGAACAAAGATGAATCACAGAGGAAAGAGGAAGCAGAGCTCCAAAGAGAAAAGAAATAGTAAGATAAATATGATAGAAATAAGGAGGAAAATGCCAAATTAATTAATTCAACAATGGTGTCAGGCTGAGTGCTGTGGCTCATGCTTATAATCCTAGCAATTTGGGGAGGCTGAGGTGGGAGGATCACTTGAAGCCAGGAGTTTGAGACCAGCCTGAGCAACATAGTGAGACCCATCTCTACAACAAATAATAATAATAATTAATAATAATAATGAGGAAGAGAAAATAAACAATGGTATCAGGCACTGTTCTAGGTATTAGAGATAGAGTGATAATGGTTAAACTGCGGTGAACAAAAGAAACAAAAATCCCCACTTTCTTTCTAGGAAAAAAAGGCATTTACTAAGTAGTAGGCACTATTCTAGGGGCTTTACATATATTATCTCACTTTATGAGATTTGTACTCTTCTTCACTTACTTTTTCATGTGATGAAACTAAGGCAAAGAGAAGGTAAGTATCCTGCCCACGATTACACAACTAGCATGTAGCAGAGGTAGGAACTGCATCTAGGGAGTTTGGCTCCACCATTCACTATTGAATTCTGCACTACACCACATTAGGAAGTAAGGAAGGGATTGTGCTATGGTTTCAATGTGTCCCCCAGAAAGTATGTGTTGGAAATGTAATTCCCAATGCAACAGTGTTGGGAGGTGTGGCCTAAGAAGAGATGATCAGGCCATGACGGCTCTGCCTTCATGAATGGATGAATGTTCTTATTAAGGAAGTGGGTTTATTATTAAAGAGGAAGTTTGGCCCCCTGAACTCTCCTCTTTCTTGCCCTTCTACTTTTTCCTGTGGGCTGATGCATCAAGAAGGCCCTTGCCAGATACTGGCCCCTCAGTCTTAGACTTTCCAGCCTCCAAACCATGAGCCAATAGATTTCTATTAATTGTATATTGCCTATTCTGTGCTATTCTGTTGTGGCAGCACAAAATGGAAAAATGGATTAGGAAGGATTACGTAAAAACTAAAATAAATAAATAAATAATAAAAATAAATAAATAAAAGTGGAGGAGGAGGGAAGAGTGAGAAATTACAGAGAAAGAGTAAAAAAGGTGTAAATCACAGCCAGAGGAAAAGATTGCTATCAGTATTTAACTGAGAGAGGGCTAATTCCATGGTTTTCTTAATAAAATTATAGTATAGAAAATAAGAAAATAGCTATGTGCAGTGGCTCATGCCTGCAATCCCAAAAATTTGGGAGGCTGTGGTAGGAGGATTGCTTGAGGCCAGGAGTTTGAGACCAGCTGGGACAATATAGGAACATTTTATCACTACAACAAATTACCTGGGTGTCATGGCTCACACCTGTATTCCCAGCTACACAGGAGGCTGAGGCAGGAACACTTGAGCCTGCACGGCCAAGGCTATAGTGAGCATGACAGTGCCACTGCACTGCAGCCTGGGCAACAGAGTGAGACCCTGTCTTTTTTTTCATTTTTTTTTTTTTTTTTAAAGGGACCGGGCACAGTGGCTCACACCTGTAATCCCAGCACTTTGGGAGGCCAAGGTGGGCGGGACACAAGGTCAAGAGATCGAGACCATCCTGGCCAACATGGTGAAACTCCGTCTGTACTAAAAATACAAAAATTAGCTGGGCGTGGTGGCATGTGCCTATAGTCCCAGCTACTCAGGAGGCTGAGACAGGAGAACTGCTTGAACCCGGGAGGCGGAGGTTGCAGTGAGCCAAGCTCATGCCATTGCACTCCAGCCTGACGACAGAGCAAGACTCTGTCTCAAGAAAAAAAAAAAAAAAAAAAGGAAAAAGGAAAAGGAAAGAAAAGAAGCAAATAATACAAGTTTATCCTTAACAAAGAGGTTGAGAAAGAAGGAGGAGCAGAAGTAAGGAGCAGAATTGATTAATGACCAACTCAATGACCACAACTCAGCCTGCCTTGCCATTTTTCCCAAGCCTTGCCCTAGAGGGGTGAATTATGAAGTATATGTAAGATAATGAAGGATTATTACTAACAGTTTCTTTGACTTCATGGACATTCCAGATCAACTTGTTTGCAAACTTGCCAAACAACAGACAGTATTTTCCACCCACCCACTCTTTGCTTTGTTGATATAACATAGCACATTTGTACGTCTTCACATGGAGCTAAATATTTGGAAAATGAAGTCTCTGTGGATATAATATATTATTGAAGATTCCTCCAATTGTTATAACCTAATTTGATCTTGTACATTGATTATGTAATAATATAATTGGAGGAAAAATTGCCTTGATTTTTAAAAAATTTTTAAATTATTATCTAATCCAGGTTTGATATTAAGATTGTGACCTTTTCTTTAGAACTATAGTGAGTGATTATTTTATTTGAAATATTTAATATTAACTGATGTTGAGTCAAAGATTAAATTCTGTCTATTGGAGAGGTAAATTTTTGTGCTCAAGATGGAGATGGGCTAAAGAACATTGGTTTTTTATTATCATCATTGAATGCTGACTCAATTACTGGTGATGCGATTTCCTGTTTAGTAATTGCTTATTCAAACTCAGTCAGAGCCTCATCTTAAATCTTGTTCTCTGACAGGAGAGAATGGTGATGAATATACTTTAAAACTTTGGATAATGCAGGCAGCTGACACGGAATTACACTTTTAAAATCCCATTAAAGCAACAACTAATCAGAGTACTACATGAGTCATCCTTTGCAGTTATCTAGCTAACCTCATATTCTTTGTCTTTTAACCTGCAATTTCAAAATGTCTTGCCAACATCATTTAGGAGTTGCCACATCTCTATGGAATGAAAGTGCTTTTGAGAGAGAAAAAAGAGAGAGAGAGAGAAAGTCTCAGGGCCACAGGCTAAGTAAACTTAAGCCTCTTTTATATTTTCCCAGGAAAAAAGAAAGATATTAGTCACTCAAAATTTAAGCTGAAGAAACCTTTTTAAAACAATTACTTCACTTTCCATTTAATCTCAGACCACTGGGGATGTTTACAGTATTGCCACTCTCCCTCTTTTCCTTTATCCCCCTAAATTTATAACTTCCAACATTTGCTCTTCTATCCAAAAATTACGAGTCTCATTCTCATTATCTAGCTTAAGTCCCTGACTTCTACATCTTTCCCTGAGGACCTCATAAAAAACTATGCTTTGGGTCCACAATTCTAAAGAACAATGAACTTTAAAAATTAAATTTTAAAATTTGTTTACAGGTTTTATAATTTACAAAGAGTTATCAGAAGAATTGTTTCATCTGAACTCCATAATAACACTGGGAAGAAAGCAAGGCTGGTATTCTTTATACCTCAGAGATGAGAACATAGGGAGACTTGCCAAGGTAACATGACCCATTCAAATCTCCTGACTCAGTACAGAAAAACAGCCAGGTGTTTTCCTTTGCATAGTCTGTGTTATCCAGGTCATGAAAACCTTAGTTATAAGAGGAAATATGATTAAGATCTCATTTTAAAGGCTTGCTGTTTTTAACGTCTGTCCATAATCAGGTTGAATTTTGTTTATATAGAGTAATCTCACTCTATCCTCAAACCCGTGCTTTGTGTTCATTTAGGCTGTTTGTTTATTCTTTTTATTAATATTTATTCACCTTCAACCATATATAATAACCATTCAGTGTAGGATTATGAAGCTCTTTTATGTCATGTCTAAAAGTTTGACTTTATTTTTGTAGCTTCAGGGGTTGGAGTAGAAGGCATAGAAAAGAAAAAATATTTTAAAGCCAGGCGCAGTGGCTCACGCCTGTAATCCCAGCACTTTGGGAGGCTGAGGCAGGTGGATCTCCTGAGCTCAGGAGTTAGAGATCAGCCTGGCCAACATGGTGAAACCCCATCTCTGCTAACGATACAAAAATTAGCCAGGCATGGCAGTGCATGCCTGTAATCCCAGCTACTCAGGAGGCTGGGGCAGGAGAATCGCCTGAACCTGGGAGGTGGAGGTTGCAGTGAGCTGAGATCATGTCACTGCACTCCAGCCTGGGTGACGGAGTGAGACTCCATCTCAAAAATAAATAAATAAATAGTTAAATAAATAATTTTTAAGTAGGATCTACAGCACTTGGCTTAATATTAGATATACGGGATACAGATAACCTCTGACAGAAAGGGAAGATCATACAGTTTCCAGTTATGTAACTTTCGAGCATAAGGAATGCAGAAAGAGAAGACAAATTTAAGTAATGATAAATTCAATTATAGAGATTTTGGATTTAGAATGACTGCAGAACCCTCAGAAAAGAGTCCAGTAGAAAACTCAGTGAAACATTTTTCACTATATTAGACTGTGATAAGAAACAATCCCCAAATTTCATTGGTTTTCAATGACAAAAATTTACTTCATGCTCAAAATACGTATCAGCTGCCACAGCTTCACTGGATTCTACTCAGCTCTGTCCTATGTGTTGTCTTCATTCTGGGATTATAGCCAAGATAGCAGCGTGACATGGGGCATTCCCAGAGCCAACCTTGCAATGACTCTTTAAACTTCTGCTCAGATACATCCAATGTCACATCTGCTTACATCCTATATGCTGCAGCAAGTCACATGACCAATGTCACCGTTAGTGGAATGGGCAAGTGTATTTCTATAGAGGAAGCATTGCAAATCACATAAAAAACAATCTCATAAGTATGATCCTCCTTCAGGAAGAGGAAGTAAATAATTTGAGGCAATAATAAAATCTACCACAAGTCTAGTCTAGAGGTAAGCAGCGTGGTCTAGAATACAAATATAAATTGGAGAATCATCAGTGTACAGGTTGCAGTTGAAGCCACGGAGATAGTTAAAATCATGGAGAGTATTTTAGATTTATGATAAAAGAAATATCAAGAACAAAATTGCTCTATTCATATGCCTCCATTGCATCATAGCCTATAATGTTGCTTTGTTCAGAATACCCTATTTGTCACTTCCATATCCAAATTCTACTTCTAATATATTGTACGGATTTGTTGTTCAGCTGAATGCTTTTCCATTATAGAAGCCAAAGAGGTCCCCAAAGTTTTTTTTGACTATATCTTTTCTTTTATTGTCCTGTATTATCAAAGGGTAAGAAGGTGGTATAAACTCAGCCAAGTGGATACCTCTGAGTGGGATTTTGTTTCCTAAATGCCTCAAGGACAAGTGAGAGAGTTCAAGTTTATTGACTGGGCATGGTGGTTTATACCTGTAATCGCAGGACTCTGGGAGGCTGAGGCAGTTAAATCAGTTGGGCCTAGGAGTTTGAGACCAGCCTGGCCAACATGGCAAATCCCTGTCTACAAAAAATACAAAAATTAGCTGGGCATGGTGGTGTGCACTTTAGACACAGTTATTAGGGAGGCTGAGGTGGGAGGATTGCTTGAGCTGGGGAGGTTGAGGCTGCAGTGAGCCACGATAGCGTCACTGTACTCCAGCCTGGACAACAGAGCAAAACCCTGTCTCAAAAAAAAAAAAAAAAAAAAAAAAGAGATTATTCAGCCTAGTGATGGAATGTGCTTCCACTGCAGAGACTTCTCCTGCAATATTATCTGCAACAACTTTCCTTTTTACCTATTTTAAAGTCTGCTACATCTGCTTTCCCAACAAATCTGTGAGCTACTAATATCCTTATGTTAGTTAAGTCTATTTTCCTTAACTGACTTAGGGTTGGTATATTAGCTCAGACTGCTCCATAATAAAATATCATAGATTGCATGGCTTAAACAGCAGAAATTTATTTTCTCACAGTTTTGGAGGCTGGAAGTCTGAGAGCAAAGGGTCAGCATGGTTGGGGATTTTCTTCCTTGAGAACAATCTCTCTTCCGCTTCTTCTAAAGGTCACAGTCCTATGGGATTAAAGTCACTACTCTTATTACCTCATTTAACCTTATTATCACATTAAAAAAACGCTAGCTCCTGATACATTCACATTGAGGGGCAGAGTTTCAACCGAGGAACTTTGGGGGGATATCATTCAGTACATAGCCTTTGGTTTCTGTAGCTTCCAACTAAAGTATCCAAACCACACAGACAGAATTTCCCTGTTTCCAAGAAGCCTGTCTCAACTACTCTAGCTCTCACCACTTTCTTTCCTTTACTAAATTTCATTACTTTAAATTCCCTTTAGTAAATTGTGGTCCCAAATATACATGTTATTCTTAATTTTTCCTTATTTGATAACCTTAAAGGTAATCTAATTTGGTGGTTGTCAGACTTGGTGGCATATTAGAATCATCTGAGCAGATTTTTAAAATGCCAGTGTCCTAAGGTCCACTCCCCGTCAATTACATCCAAACCTCTCAGAGGAAGCCAAATAACATTTTTCTTTACAAGTATTCCTCTAGGTGATTTCAGTGCATAGCCAAATGTGAAAACTACTGAAGTAATTCAATCTTCTTTGTAAGTTAGAAAATTTGGCTGTTTTATGTCTATTAGTTTTGTTCCCCCAACCTGATTATAAACTCTAGTTACAGAAATTTTTGCATTTACTTAACAAGAATAATGTAGTTATATAGGATGGGTGCATATCTAGCAACCAATTAATAAGCTTCTTTATGCAAAGAAGGTTTATTATCCATTTTTTTTTTTTTGAGATGGAGTCTCGCTTTGTTGCCAAGGCTGGAGTGCAATGGTGTCATCTCAGCTCACTGCAACCTCCGCCTCCCAGGTTCAAGTGATTCTCAAGCCTCAGCCTCCTGAGTAGCTGGGACTCCCGGTGTGCACCACCACACCTGGCTAATTTTTTGCATTTTTTAGCAGAGATGCAGTCTCATCATGTTGGCCAGGTCAATCTCCAACTCCTGGTCTCAAGTGATCTGCCCACCTCAGCCTCCCAAAGTGTTGGGATTACAGGCATGAGCCATCACACTTGGCCTATGCAATGGTCCTTAATCTTAGTTACACGTTGATCATTTCAGATGGGGTGGTGCAAAAAATGGTCTTGCCTGCACCCCCTCATTCAGTCTGATTGATTAGTATCAGGTGAGGCCTGAACTTCATGTACAACCATAGTTGAGAACAACCACTAATCTATTTCTTGATGAAATTGATATGTGAGTGAGCACAACCTGTCATAACATGGCAGGCTCATTTATCTCTAAAGATGAAAAATATTATCTGAATATATTTATTTATCAACTGACCTAATAAGAGTAAGTGGGCCTGAGAGTCTTTGCTGAAAGACTCTTGTCTGAATTGTGAATTCTGTTGCCAAAAGCACTAATGGACAACTACTCTGCCAATATTGTATAGATTCTCATAGGGTGTCACATTAACTCTACAACCAGATACAGAAACAAAAACTGTAGCTAATATGCTCAAATAGAAGAGTTCTTCTTTGTCCTTCTACTTGCTACAACTGTGTATTTCCCACTCAAAAGTAAAATCCTATTAATGTATTGTTTTATTTGATTGATATATTTATTCAATTGATGCATTGCTACATTTCTTAATCAGCCACTTCAAGCTGATTGTAACCAAGTAACTACAAATCCATTCCTGCTCCAATGTGTCCCCCTCACTTTCTACCCACAATGTATGTGCCTACTTCATTTGGGAGTACAACATTATATGTTTTCTAAATTGACAAGTTTTACGTTTTAGTAAACAAAGACCAGCAGGAACACTCCTGTACTAAAGAAAAATAAGTTAGGTTTATTTTTCTTGCTTCAGCATCTAAGAATGCACCCTTGAGTAATTATGCGATAATTCACTAAGTGGATTTGGGAGGGGCTTTGTATAGGATTTGGGCTAGAGATGATAGTCCTAAATAAGATTTAAGGAAGCAGGAGCCAGTGCTGCATTAGATGTTGTCAAGAACTGGGATCAACTCCGTGATAGGGTACCTTGATGACTTTTATCTAGGAAAGGAGAGGATTAAAGTAGATGTAGACCAGAAGTATCATTAGTAAAGGGTTGATAGTCATTTCTGTTAGCTATGAGAGGGGGATGTTTAATCTTCTTTACGGTTTTTAGTGTCCTTGTCTGTCTTGTTCCAAACATGGTCACAGAGTGGCTTTATATAAATGATGCTTCTATTCTGAATTTTGATAATGTTCAGTTGGGATCACCATGGCCTGGCCACCTGAAGGGCCACTTTTTGCTTTCTCAGAAGTTAAAAACTGTTGACTAGACAAGTTTTTCAACTCAAGAATGTTATATCTGATTGGGGGAAAAAAGCTATGAAATATTGCTACGGGTGTAAATTAAAGGCAGAGGTCTGCAAGAGGAGAGTAAACCTTTGAAAGGCAGAATTGCTCAAATAACTAAGAGTGTCGTAAGTATGTAAAATAACTTCTAGTTCTAATAGGCAAAATAAGAGGGAGTGGTCTTTGGTTAGATTGGGCTATTAATTAAAGTCTTCTTCTTTTGGCCCTACCAGGGCAGAGCGTGTGCTGATGATCCCCAATAATTTTACAGATCCCAGGAATATAAATTGCTTTATGACCCCTCATTGGCCTGCATATTTGCAGCTATAATGGCCACATCAGAGAGGAAGTAAATGGGTTCACTTTAGTGTCCTCTATCAGTCTTTTAGGCACTTTGAGATATTAAAGCACAACAGACACCACTATCCTAGAGGCAAGCTGCCTGTTTTTCTGGTTGATACTCTTTTTAGACTTTACCTTTTTGAAGATTGATTTATTTAGCATTTCCCTTTCATGTTCTTTCATGCATTAATACACAACTTCTTGACATCTAGAAATTCAAGTGCAATATGACAAATGAGTCTGCTTCATTCTTCAGCAAATAACTTTTCCTCTTTTCTCATCCCCTACTCTAATATCTCATACAATCCCCAATGGCAAGTAAACTATTTGAAAGCAATAAATGTTGTGGTTTACATTATATTTCCCTTAAAATATAGACATCTTATTGGAATTCTCCTAATATTCTTCAAGGAAAGAAAATATAGTATTCTTGTTGCAACTCTAAATAAGCAAAAAAGTGTTAGAGTTTATCTATACATATTTTTGGAAATGCTTCTCATAATGTCCATAAACCACTAGGTTAGAATTACTGAGGTATTTGCTAAAAATCTGTATCCTAATCTCTACCCCAAACCTATAAGAACAGAATCTTTGTAAGGAGGGTAAGACTTGAGCTGCAGGTAATTTTCATGTATATTAAGGTTAACTGATTATCTCCTAGTTCTGGACAGAGGATTGATGTATGTTACTGCATATATAAGAATAAAAACTTTAGGCCGGGTGTGGTGGCTCACGCCTGTAATCCCAGCACTTTGGGAGGCCAAGGTGGATGGATCATCTGAGGTCAGGAGTTTGAGACTAGCCTGGCCAACATGGTAAAAGCCCGTCTCTACAAAAAATACAAAATTAGCCAGGCGTGGTGGCACATACCTCTAATCCCAGCTACTCAGGGGGCTGAGGCAGGAGAATTGCTTGAACCTTGGAGGTGGAGGTTGCAGTGAGCTGAGATGGCGCCATTGTACTCTAGCCTGGGAGACAAGAGTGAAACTCTGTTTCAAATAAATAAATAATAAAATCTTTAAGAGGATAAGCAATTTGGCTTGTTCCTCCAGATGTCTCTATCACCTAGAAGAGCAGCGTATAGTTAGTAATTAGTGGTTATGTAAATGAACAGAAAAGAACATGAAGTCACAGGCTTAAAATATGAAGGTAACTTAGAGGTCATTTTGGAGCAAGCATTTAAACAAGTTAGAATCTTGGCTCCACTGTTTATTGGTGTTTGACCTTGGGCACACACTTAACCTCTTCTTGCTTCAAAGATTTCAAGGAGACCAAAGAAATATTACTACTTTCACAGTTTATTGTGAAGAATAAATGTGTTTAAATATAGAGTGCTTAGAACAATTCCTGGCTAAGACACTCAAAAATTTGAGTTCATTGTGATTGAGGAATAACCAGCCCAAGGTCAGGCATGTATATTTTTTGGTTGCTTTTGTTGTTGAAGAGACAGGGGTCTCACCATATGGTGCAGGCCAGATTCCAACTCCTAGGCTCAAGAGACCCTCCCACCTCAACCTCCCAAGCAGCTGGGATTACCAGTAGGTGCCACTGTGCCCACTAAGGTCAGGCTTCTAATCAACCAGTTCTGACCCAGATTTTCTCACTCCTCTTCTATCACTTTATTTCTTTATATGATTTGGCAGATATCAAAAGTCCTCCCTTTCCAAATATCTCCCTACACTTCTTTTGTTTTTTACATATGGGCAGAATTTTTCACCATTGCACTCATTTTTCTAAATCAGGCAGAATTTAGATTTCTCTTTCTTTCCTTTTTTTTTTTTTCTTTTTTAGACAGATTCTTGCTCTAACGCCCAGACTAGAGTGCAGTGGTATGATCTTGGCTCACTGCAACCTCCCCCTCTCCGGTTCAAGCGATTCTCATGCCTCAGCATCCCAAGTAGCTGGGATTACATGTGTGTACCACCATGCCTGACTAATTTTTGTACTTTTTGTAGAGACGGGGTTTCACCATGTTGACCAGGCTGGTCTCAAACTCCTGGCATCAAGTGATCCACTGGCCTCAGACTCCCCAAATGCTGGGACTACAGGTGTGAACCACCACATCCAGCCATCAGTGGGTTTTTAATAAAATAAACAGCCAAGGATGAACTGGAAACCACAAACTGAGCTCCTTTTCTATGACCTAGCCTCCCCGATTAACCTTAGGCAAAGAGTAGTGGTCAGCGGGCCTGCCTATGGGTAAATTCTAAAAGCCTCGCCAGAGACACCTACTTTTTTTAACCCCTGTGGTTAAAGAGGACGGGTGGGTGCGGAGGGAATTTTATAAACGACACAAACACAAACAATTTTAAGTCCTGAAAAAATTCATTTGGATGGTCGTTTTGCTTCTGTTTTATAGCTTGTTTTAAATCAAAGACTACACCTTCCTGAGACAAGCGTTGATTACACACAAAATGAAGACTGGCCAGGGCCGTGGCTCAAGCCTGTAATCCCAGAATTTTGGGAGGCCCAGGCGGGTGTGTGGGTAGGGTGGGGGATCCTGGGTATCTCATAAGCCCAGGAGTTCCAGACCAGCCTGGGCAATATAGGAGAGCCCCACCTGTACCATCTCTTAAAAAAATAAAAATAAATAAATAAATAAATAAAAGCCGGGCATGGGGGTGCGCGCCTGTAGTCCCGGCTACCTGAGGGGCTGAGGTGGGAGCCTGGAAAGTCGAGGCTGAGCCACTGCACTCTATCCTGAGCTACAGAGCGAGACCATATCTAATGGGGGGGGGTAAAAGAGGGAGGGGGAGCGGGGAGAGGGAGAAAGAAAGAGAGAGGGAAAAAAGGAGGAGGAAGAGGAGGAGGAGGACACAGGTGTGACCATTGTCCTCGAGAGCTACAGATTCTGGCATTCTAAAGAAAGAAGGACAAAGAAACCAAAACCAGTTTCTCCAAGGCTTCAACTTTTCAGTCTGACCCTTTGATCTACATTCCATTATTTTGGCAGCATGGCGGGAATGGATTCGGAATGGACAAAAACCCTTTTCAGAATTAGATCTGATAATTAAAATGCACACAAACGTCTTTGTTCCTTCACCTCAAGGAGCGTCCTTGGAAAGCAAACATACTTCGGGGCATTTCGGGGGGGGGCGGGCGCAGTGCGAGGGTGTCCTTTGCGCCTCAGCTCCGGAGAAAAACGAAAGGTGGGTGAGAAACTAGGATAGAGGTGAAAAGTAAGAGGGGACTGAATCAGCGAATGACAAAGGGAGCAGGGCTCCGGACAGGGGTAGGAGGAAGAAGAGGAGTGACTGGGGCTTGTGTCAAGCTTCCTCTGAATGGCTAGACAGCCGCCAGGTGGGAGAGGCGGAGGGTGAGGAGGCGGGTTCCGCACGCGGTTAGCCTGGGGCTGATCCAGTCTTCAGCTCTCGCGGACTGGGAGTCCGGAGCGGCAGCAGAGGCCACACCCAGGGCTTGGTGGTCCCGCGCTTTCCGGAGCTCAGCAGACGCTTGCTGCTTAAATCGGTCAAAGAAGGAACGAATGAATGACCCTTTTGCCAGGATGGAGACCCGGGGCCCTCAGGGAGCTGCGAATCCCATGGACTCCTCCCGCAGCCTGGGAGACCTCGGGCCTTTTCCGCGGGAGGTAGGGCGGGGGGCTCCGCTAGCTCCGGGCGCCCGGAATCCCGCGACAGCAGGGGCGAGCCGAAGCCGGGGCGGCGGCCACGAGGACAGATCGGCAGATCGGGCCCTCGGACCTCGGGCTGGGGAGGAATTCGACCGTGAGTCCTGGATCAGAGAGAAAGTGCTCTTTCTCCTGCACCCAGAGAGGTGGTTAGGGACTCGAGGGGACTCTGCACGGGAAGAGGTGGCCGGTGCAGAGGACCTTCCTCATGCGAGTGGAGAGGACCACGGCGAGGAGCCCAACTACCCTTCTGTCTTTCAACGAGAAAAGCGAATTTCTGGCAGGCGTGTAGCCCCGCCGCGGGACCCAGCAGACCCACCCAAATACGTGCTTGTGCGGGTGGAGGATTATCAGGTAACACAAGAAGTGTTGCAGACCTCCTGGGCCAAGGGTCGCATGACCACGAGGACTGAGGAGCACTCCGTGACCGCGCTTACTTTTCGCAGCAGTAGAGAGGGACAGCCTGGGGGACACCGGGGCCTTGCTGAACCCCGGGTTCTCCAGGCACGAACAGGGGCACCCCGCGTCCACGCCGCGGAGAGGAGGGTTTCACCGTCTCCAGGGACCTGGCTCGAGGAAATTAAACTCTAATGAGTAGCCCGAGAAATGTTCCGGGATGGTGGATGAGTGATCATCCTTAAAAGAAAATGCTATTCTGGGAGCTCCAACCTGCAATTAACCTACAGAAGGAACCTTTTGAGAGGCTGGCGCAGCGCTTCGGGGAGGCAGATTAAGAACTGTAAGCAGCATAATACCTCCTTTGTGGCTTGAATTCGTTGGCTGTCTGGGGACCTAAGTCATTCAGAAGAGGGGGAGAAAAGATATTTTCAGATTGGCAGAATGTGGG
Source organism: Pongo pygmaeus (assembly GCF_028885625.2). Taxonomy (NCBI): domain Eukaryota; kingdom Metazoa; phylum Chordata; class Mammalia; order Primates; family Hominidae; genus Pongo; species Pongo pygmaeus. Next base: position 49,977,723 of record NC_072378.2, read on the forward strand.
AGTTTTGAAATGAGAAAACCTGTTGTTAATTTGCATTTTGGAATAACTCTCAATTGATCTCTTTTCTGTTGCCCCCACCCCGCCCCCAACCTCTTGTTTCTCTTTAGGACCTAGAAACAGAAGTGAAGTTTGAAGTCTGCTCTCTGCAAAGAGAGTGGGAGTGGGTGGAGAAGAGGCTTGTTTTAAAAGCCAAAAACAGAAAGTAAAAAGAAATGAGAAAGTAAAACCAAAGCAGCAAGTGACTGTCTTCTGATGTGCCCTTTTCGTTTTTCTCCCCCACATTTCAGTGTTAGAAAGAAAAAGAGAGGAGCTAGGGAAAGAAGGAGTTGGGGACAGAAGACTAAGATTTCAACATGAAATTCCATTTACAAAGGCTTTACCGCAAACAATAGCTAATTTAGTCCTATAAACATGCATTTATCATACATTTTAATTTTAATATTAAAAATACTGCATGCAAATGTTCTGATCTAAAGGTAGATAGCAATATGTAGTTTTCCATAAAATGAATGCATGTCTTATTCTTTTCCATAGTTCTTCATTAGTGAGACTTGTAGTCAAGAATAGATTGAAAATACCGTTCTCCTGGTATAGTTAAAAAAAATCTCCTCTGGTACTACTGAAACAACTAATTTTTCTTATTTTGTTTGTTTCTCTTTATTATTAAATACTATCTGAATTAACTCTTTAGTAGTTGGCCTGGTTGAAGCTCTGTGAGGAGCAAAGCAGCCCTCTCTAGGTGAACTGCTTGACTTTACCACCTGAAGGAGTATTTACTGCAAGAATTAACAAAGCATGTAGGACTCTGGCTTTTGATGAGCAAACGGTTGAAAAGTGCCTCCTTCCCCAGTCTTCCCTTTTGCCTTCATTTTTAGTTTAGAGCTTGAAATGTTCTCAAAAGATCATCTGATCCACCTCTTGCCTCCTGGCAGGCCGGATAGATAAGATGCCCCTGTTTTACTCATGAGCCAACCTAGGCCTAGAGGTCTTGTAGCATGTCTAAGTCACACAGCTAGTAATTGCATATGCTTACTAAGTGGATGAAGAATGTGATAATCTCCCTCCTAAAGGTTTGGGGCGGCCTTTAGAGGATTTATTTGACCCTTACTTAGGGGTCAAAAGATGCCTGAGGATATCCTAGGTTTTCTTTCTTTTTCTATTGTTTTTTCTTTTTTTTTTTTGAGACGGAGTTTCTCTCTTGTTGCCCAGGCTGCAGTGCAATGGCACGATCTTGGCTCACCGCAACCTCTACCTCCGGGGTTCAAGCAATTCTCCTACCTCAGCCTCCTGAGTAGCTGGGATTACAGGCATGTGCCATCACCCCAGCTAATTCTGTATTTTTAGTAGAGATGGGGTTTCTCCATGTCGGCCAGGCTGGTCTTGAACTCCCAATCTCAGGTGATCCTCCTGCCTCAGCCTCCCAAAGTGCTGGGATTACAGGTATGAGCCACCATGCCCAGCCAATATCTTAGGTTTTCTAACTCATGTTTGTGAGAAGTACTAGAATCACCTTAATGTTCCTGAATTCTGCAAGGCCTCTTGGCTGGAGAATCATCACTAGCAGTTCTTAGGCCTGTGAGACCCTCACTTGGGAGAGGAATTCAGCATCGGAGCTCATCTGTGTTCAAAATTGCTTGACAGGTAGAAAAGATTCATCCCTTAAAATGAATCTCTTTTCCTTAACAACCCTCCCTGACTCCAATGGGAGATTAACTTGCTTGGCATATAAGTTTCAGACCTGAGCTTATTAATTTGGTTGAATCATCACATGTCCCAGGTGACTGATCATTGAATACAGAGAACAAAAAAAGTCCCTTTCACAATAACCAAAAATGGTAAGTAGCATCACTCAGCTGCCTTCTCTGGAGGCAATCTCTGGAGTTCAGCTGCTTGGGTTCAAAACTGGCTCTACCTCTTTATTAACTTGTGTCCTTGGGCAAGTTGCCTTATCTCTGTGTGCCTCTGTATCCTGATTTGTTAAGTGGGGACAATAAATAGTATCAACTTCATAGAGGGTTTTTTGTTTTTTTTTTTTTAGGGTTAAGTTAAACAAAAATACTTAGAACCCTGCCTGTCATACAATAAATCCTCAAAGTTAGTTACATTTTTTATTATTAGCACGGTTATTATTTAGTTCACTTTTCATCCTAACTAGGCTTTAGTCTTTCGTTTAGTAACAAAGAGCAGAAATTGTATAACACAAGAAAGCTAATGAAAGTCAAACTGGTGGTTTTTAATAAGACTCTTCTGTACTCCTGAAAGAAAGGACTTATTTCTAGCTTTTCCCAACCTTTAATGGATCAGTAAGTATATGTCTTAAATTCTTTAGAAATGACCTTCACATCTTGTGTAGGGACTCATGGTAAAGCTCAAAGGACTAAGGCACACTATGCTTAACAGTCACTGAAAAGAGTTTACAGACCACCTAGTTCTGGGCAGATGAGAGCTTTGAATACTTTCTTTGACCTGTCAGGTTAGTTTGTCTTCCCTCTGGGATTTTAAATCTGATGCCCTTTGTCTGGAAAAGCAGAATAGACACAATTTGTTTTCATTTTGTCTTTCAGCCAAAATTGTATTTAGTCAAGTTAGCTTAACTCCTTTAAACCAAATATGTTTGAGTTAATTTTGTTTTGTTTTGTTTTTGAGACAGAGTCTTGGCTCTGTCGCCCAGGCTGGAGTGCTGTGGCAGGATCTCGGTTCACTCCAAGCTCCGCCTCCCATGTTCACACCATTCTCCTGCCTCAGCCTCCCGAGTAGCTGGGACTACAGGCACTCGCCACCATGCCTGGCTAGTTTTTTTGTATTTTTAGTAGAGACAGGGTTTCACCGTGTTAGCCAGGATGGTCTTGATCTCCTGACTTTGTGATCCGCCTGCCTCGGCCTCCCAAAGGGCTGGAATTACAGGCGTGAGCCACCATGCCCGGCCTGTTTGAGTTAATTTTAAGTGAATTTTTTTTCCTTTTCGGACTGTGTTTCAAGCAATGAAAATTTATTTTTAAAGTGCTTACTCAACTTCCCTATTAACTGCCTACAACATGTTTATAGATTTCATTTAATATAGAGTTCCTTTTCATTGGAAACAAAAAGTAGTAAGTCGAAATACTGTTGAATTTGCTTCACAGGTGTTCCTGATCCAAGCAGAACCCTGTTATTTGAAGAGCCTGAGAAATCTTATCCCATTTACAAATATCCTGGGAGTGCATCCAAAGTGAAACTTGGGCATCCTCAATACTAAGAAATCTCTGAGAATGGCTGGGTCTTGGCTCTTTGATCTTACCTCTACTCCGCTGAAAAACATGATTATCTAAAATTGTATTAGGTGGATGAACCACATCAAAGACTTCCAGAAGCCACTCCAGTGACGATAAGATAAATGTCAGAATCACATAACCCCCAGGATCAGGCAAGTGTTATCCTCTCTTAAAACTGTTTACAACCATAATCTCCTTTTGGGAATCATTACATTTGACTTGCTGCTTATTTTTGTTGGATGTTACCAGTGCTTGGTGATAAAACTTGATGTGGCTCTTTGCCTTGAAAAAGAAAAAAACTTTTTATTAAAAGAAACAGTTATATACACTGCATAAAAATTGGAAAAATATTATGAAGAAAAAGAAGATTATAATAAAGGAAACAAAAATTTACAGATGACCCCAAATCTCTTTTAATATTTGGCATGTTTCAAGCATGAGTTTTTTGTTTTGTTTTGTTTTTGTTTTATAGAGACAGCACCTTGCTATGTTGCCCAGGCTAGTCTTTTTTTTTTTTGAGACAGAGCCTCGCTCTGTTGCCCAGGCTGGAGTGCAGTGGCGCGATCTTCGCTCACTGCAACTCCGCCTCCCGGGTTCATGCCATTCTCCTGCCTCAGCCTCCCGAGCAGCTGGGACTACAGGTGCTCGCCATCACCCCAGGCTAATTTTTTGTATTTTTAGGAGAGACGGAGTTTCACCATGTTAGCCAGGATGGTCTGCATCTCCTGATCTCGTGATCTGTCCACCTCAGCCTCCCAAAGTGCTGGGATTACAGGCGTGAGCCACCGCGCACCTGGCGTGCCCAGGCTAGTCTTAAAATCCTGGACTGAAGCAATCCTCCTGCCTTGGCCTCCCAACATGCTGGGCGTATGGGCATCAGCCACCATGCCCGGCCAAGTATGGTTTTATTTTATTGTGTTTTCATGTGTATATACCTACATATATACATACATCTTTCTAAGCATAAACTATATAAAGCAGTATTAATGTAAACTCTGTATATTTTCTGAATATTGTCTGTATATAAACAAACATATACTGATGCTACTCAAGACGTGTTCTGTGAAACGGCAGCATGGGCATCTCCAGGAAGGTTTTTAGAAAAGTAGAATCTCAGGCCCCATTCCAGATCTGCTGAATCAGAATTTGCATTTTGTCAAGATCATTGGATGATTCACATTAAAGTTTGAGAAGCACTGACATATTCTCATATATTTAGTTATGTATCCTATTTTGTCACTTACCAAAACTGAAAAGTTTTTTTAATTCTGTATTCCCAATTAATTGTTAACAATGCCATGAAGATGATAATTCATAGAGTTTTGAACACATTTAAAGATTACAGGAAGGTGAAAGATAGAGGATATGAATTGGTAAATTGGCGAAGAGATCTCTATGAAGCTTTATAGTGTCTTTTTTAAAGAGCCTTATTATTTGAAAGTTTGTCCTAATGAGCCATTGACTCATCATTGAATTTCAAACTATTTCAGAAATGTGGCTATTTTGTTGTCTAGGAATATGAAATAATACATTATGAAAAACTCCTGTAAAGGTGAAAAAGCAGGAAGTCATTAACACATTGCACAATTGTAACTCTGCAGGCTGAGTCAGAACTTGTCAGCCACTTGTGATGAATTGAGAAGGTGGGGAAAAGGTGGAGCCAGAATTTGAATCAACTGATTCAGATAAGTAAACAAAGGGCTGTGACTCTTGAACACCATGACATCTCTATAACTGCAGTCAGTACTTTGCTCTGTAATTAGGGAGGGCAAATCTGTGAATTTACTTCTCTAGATGAAGATAAAGTCCAGATTACTTTGGAGAGAGTAAGGAGTTATGATTGGTTTTCAGGCATTATGCAGCCAATAGTCACAAACAAAACATTAAGACTTGGTTATCTTCAAAGCAAGGAACTAACCAAATTCAAACTTACATTTCTAACCTTAAAACAGAACAAGAGGCCAAGCGTGGTGCCTCACACCTGTAATCCCAGCACTTTGGGAGGCCAAGGCAGGTGGATCACCTGAGGTCAGGAGTTCAAGACCAGCCTGACCAACATGGAGAAACCCCGTCTCTACTGAAAATACAGAATTATCTGGGGTGATGGTGCAGGCCCATAATCCCAGCTATTCGGGAGGCTGAGGCAGGAGAATTGCTTGAACCCGGGAGGCGGAGGTTGCAGTGAGCTGAGATCGCGCCATTGCACTCCAGCCTGGACAACAAGAGCAAAACTCCGTCTCAAAATAATAATAATAATAAATAAACAGAACAAGAGTATTTTGAGGAGACTACAGCCCTCCCCAAAATAGAACAAACAGAGACTGTGTTTGCAGAGCTTGCTATAATAAGAGAGTCAGCCAACATCATTTATGCTTGGCAGGAAAGCGAAGGCAGGTAGGGCAATAGGAAAGCTTTGTAGTGGCCAAGATGATCTTACCCATTCCTCAGCTTGACTAAATTTTAGATAAGCTTCTTCTTGACTTAGGTCCCTGACTTTCCTTTTCTTAGAGCATTTACTTTAGAAGACTTTCAATTGTAAATTCTTTCTCTGCCCATTTGAAATGTAAATCTAAGAAAGATCCAGGTATGTCTTTCTTAAGGACCTAGGAGCCATTCCTTTGAAGTGTAATCACCGAAAACAAACAAACAAACAAACAAAACCCAGAGGTCTCTAACTATCAGTCTCTGTGGGAGGGTGGAAGCCCACCTTCTCAAAGTGCCAATCAGCAAACATAGATGGCATAATCACATTGACCAAATGTCCCTTTTAACATTGTCTTGTAGTTTTTCACTAGCTCACCTTAATGCTTAAAACATTCCCACCTTTTGTTTCAAAGGAATTAAGTTCAATCTCTCTCCCCTAATGCAATAGTTTTTTTTTGTTTGTTTGGTTTTTGAGACAGTCTCACTGTGTTGTCCAGGCTGGAGGGCAGTGACGCAATCTTGACTTACTGCAACCTCCGCCTCCCGGGTTCAAGCGATTTTCCTGCCTAAGCCTCCTGAGTAGCTGAGACTACAAGTGCATGCCATTACGCTCAAATATGTTTTGTTTATTTTTTTCACTCTTTTTTTTTTTTTTTTAGTAGAGACGGGTTTTGGACATGTTGGCCAGGCTGGTCTCAAACTTCTGGCCTCAATGATCCACTTGCCTTGGCCTCCCAAAGTGCTCGGATAACAGGCGTGAGCCACCATGCCTGGCCTCTAATGCAATAGTCTTGAATAAAGTTTTCCTTGCTGTTTAACTCTGTCCCATGCAATTACTCTTTAACAATAGTGGAAAAAGAAAGGCTTTAGTTATGTTCTGCTTGGAGCCTATTGGCATGGGGGAGCTGGAGGCAGGTGATCTAGAAGGACAGCTTCTTACATGATCGGTTTAGGGATTTCTCAGGTGGGCCCTGAGTTGGAAACAAAAAAAAAAAAGAGAGAGAAGCTGGCAGTCACTGACCAAGTCCTGACCTTTTGAGCTGATTGCTCCAGAGGCTGTGTTTTGACTTTCCAGGTTGTGACTTCCTTGTCACAAAACCTGTAGGTTGGAATTCTGTAATAAATGGTATCAACCTCATAAGTTTTTTTCAAGGATTAAGGTGAATAAGAAATTCTTAGAACAGTGTCTGGCATACAATAAATACTCAAAATTAACTATTATTATTATAATTAGCAGTAGCGGTAGTGGTAGTGTGTTCAGTGGTAGTGTGTTCAGTTTACTTTTCATTTTTTTTTGGGGGGATGGAGTCGCACTCTGTTGCCCAGGCTGGAGTGCAGTGGCACGATCTTGGCTCGCTGCAAGCTCCGCCTCCTGGGTCCACGCGATTCTCCTGCCTCAGCCTCCCGAGTAGCTGGGACTACAGGCACCCGCCACCACGCCTGGCTAATTTTTTGTATTTTTAGTAGAGACGGGGTTTCACCGTGTTAGCCAGGATGGTCTCGGTCTCCTGAAATCGTGATCCACCTGCCTCGGCCTCCCAAAGTGGTGGGATTACAGGCATGAGCCACCATGCCCAGCCTTCAGTTTACTTTTCAATCTAATTAGGCTTTAGTCTTTAATGACAAAGAGCAGAAGACATACAGCACACACACAAAAAATCAAATCCAAACCAGTGGTTTTTACTAAGACTCTTTTCTGTTTTTTTTCATATTTTACCATATATGATCTGGTCATTGTCCATATATATATATATAAAATATATATATATTATATATTATATATATAATATATAAAATATATATAATATATTATATATAATATATAATATATATTATATATATTATATATATAAATAATATATATTATATATATTATATATATAATATATAAAATATATATAATATATATTATGTATATATTATATGTGTATATATATTTTATATATGTATATATATATTTTTTATATATATATGTATATTCAGTCTTTCATTTATGTTAGACCAATCCTAAAGACAGAGTTAGAAACTGAAAAACCCAGTCATAAAATTCTGGACGATTTAGTCACAGATTTCTTTTATGGAGATAATCACATTATACTTGTTTATTAGAAACATCCAGAATGCAGCCTTGTAAGTAGCTTTTTTATGGAAGTGAAATATGCTTTGGCATAGTTTAATCCTGTTGACATCCAAAATGCTATGTAATGGATTAGTGCCACTTACTGAAAGCAAAGTCAAGTCTGCATAAGTCCACCTAGGTATGGGGTATTACCTAGTGGTCACTGGGGTTATAGCATACATAAGCATTACCTTAAGACTGCGTGACTCGTTCCTGGCCCAAACCCCTGAGTGTTAAATTTGCTTTGTGTGACCATTGGACCATCCTTAGGACATTTTCTACCTTCAAAACATCTTGTGACTTTGAGCTTATTTGGAAAGGCCATGAGGTCCATGGAAAAGTGGGCACAATTGGATATCTTGAATTCAACTTACTTGGAAGAGGAAAAAGGAGGCATAAGGGGTACCACATAATTTTTAACAAAGCTAGAGAACTTTCAGGGAGGACTTCGGAATGCAGTCAGCTTCTGTAAGGATCCTCTAACTGGTGTCCCTGTGTCAAGAAAAGCCCTAAGCCTGCCTATGGACTTTCCAATCCAGCCTCAATGTTATCCCAGGCCCCTGAGGTTATAGGGTTTATCCTACAGTCTTTCTATCCTAACTGGGTGGAATAACATACAAAGTTACAAATGAAATAACCTTATATTAGAAATTGATCACGCTGGGTGCGGTGGCTCATGCCTTTAATCCCAGCACTTTGGGAGGCTGAGGTGGGTGGATCACCTGAGGTCTGGAGTTCGAAACCAGCCTGACTAACATGGTGAAAACCCTGTCTCTACTAAAGATACAAAAAATTAGCCAGATGCAGTGGTGTGCACCTGTAATCCCAGCTACTCGGGTGGCTGAGGCAGAAGAATAGCTTGAACTCAGGAGGCAGAGGTTGCAGTGAGCCGAGATCGCACCACCGCACTCCAGTCTGGGTGACAGAGTGAGACTCCATCTCAAAAAAAAAAGAAAAGAAAGAGATTGGTCATTTTTCTCCCTGTTTGGGATTCTGTTGGAGTGGAAGAAGGGATTCTCTGACCCATATATTCAGTGGCATGCTAAGGACCAGGCAATGGGTGGGGTTTGCTCGGGAGAGAACAATAAGCAGTGCATCGTCATTAGAGATTTTAAAACAATGATAAAGCCAGACTAAAAGTCTTTCTGCTTTCTTTTTTTAGCCTGTTGCCCAGGCTGGAGTGCAATGGCACGATCTCAGCTCACTGCAACCTCCTGCCTCCCGGGTTCAAGCTATTCTCCTGCCTCAGCCTCTTGAGTAGCTGGGATTACAGGCGCCTGCCACCACACCCAGCTAATATTTGTACTTTTAGTAGAGATGGGGTTTTGCCATGTTGGCCAGGCTGGTCTCGAACTCTTGACCTCAGGTTATCTGCCCGCCTCAGCCTCCCAAAGTGCTGGGATTACAGGCTTGAGCCACCGAGCCTGGCCTCTGCTTTTTATTACTGTCATGTAGTTAGTGATAAGATGCTTCTATCTGAAAAAAAAAAAAAATTATTTTTCTAAATTCTAAAAAATTCTCATGATTATTGCTTAAATTTTAATAAAGCAGATGTGATTTTCAAATTACCACATTTTTATTTTTCTTTACTATGTTTTTTCTGTGTGGAAGATCATTGACAAGCCTCTGTGTTGTCCTCCTAATATCTGTGTCTCTCTGTCACCTGTCACTCTCTCTGTCTCTCTCTCTCTCTGTCTCACACATAAACTCAACTAAATGCATTCATTGTGAGAGTAAATTTTTTTTTTTTTTTTTTTGAGACAGAGTCTCACTTTGTCGCCCAGGCTGGAATTAAGTGGCACGATATCAGCTCACTGCAACCTCTGCCTCCTGGGTTTAAGCGATTGTTGTGCCTCAGCCTACCAGGTAGCTGAGATTACAGGTGCGTGCAGTGAAACCTGGCTAATTCTTGTTTTTTTAATAAAGACAGAGTTTTACTGTGTTGGCCAGGCTGGTCTCAAACTCCTGACCTCAGGTGATCCCCCTACCTTGGCCTCCCAAAGTGCTGGGATTACAGGCATGAGCCACCGCGCCTGGCCAGGTTCAGAATCTTTAGAGCTCACTTTGAGTGTACCTTGTGTCTCCAATCCCTACATACAAATACTTGCATTTCAAGAACAGATTTAACACAAACAATACCACAGTAATTGTGGTGTCTGAGGAAGAGAACTTGAGTTACTTCAATCCTGCCATTATATATGACTTATTTATGTGTAACATTTAAAATAAGAAAACAGCAAAATGTATTATTTTTGATAAGTGTAAATTTATTTCACAGCTGAACTGTTTTACTGGATTTGAGTGAATGTCTTTAATTAAAATTTATTCTTTTTTTAAAAAATGGAGATGGAGTCTCACTCTGTCACCCAGCCTGGAATGTAGTGGCATCATTGTAACTCACTGCAGCCTCAAACTCCTTGGCTTAAGTGATCCGCCCACCTCAGCCTCCCAAGTAGCTGGAACTATAGGCACAAGCTACCATGCCTGGCTATTCTTTTTTGTTGTTAATTTTTTTAAACTAAGGAATCAACCAAGAAAATAAAACATTACATGACTGGTACAATTTAGTTGTCTTGATTGTTTCTTGATATCATTTGGATCTGTGTCTCCGCCCAAATCTCATGTTGAATTATAATCCCCATGTTAGAGGTGGGGCTTGATGGGAGGTGATTGGATCATGGGGGTGGTTTCCCATGAATGGCTTAGCACCATCCCCTTGGTGCTGCTCTTGTAGTGAGTGAGTGCTCACAAGATCTAGTTGTTTAAATGTGTGTAGCACCTCCCTTCTCTCTTGCTCCTGCTCCCACCATGTAAGACAGCCTGCTCCCACTTTGTCTTCCACCATGATTGAAAGCTTCCTGAGGCCTCCCCAGAAGCAGAAGCCGCTATACTTCCTGTACAGCTTGCAGAAACATGAGCCAGTTAAAACTCTTTTCTTTATAAATTACCCATTCTCAGGTATTTCTTTATAGCGGTGTGAGAATGGACTAATACATTTCTTTTGCAGACATTTCAGTTTTATTAAAATTTTCTTACTAACTTGACATTTACATGAAATATTATTATATCAGACTAACCAAAAGAGCAAAGTTATTATTTGTTTTACTTTATGATTATTACTAAAAGTTATTTTCTCATATTAATGTAAAAATTGACCGTTTCTGCTGGCAGATACGCTAAGTACGTCACTGCCAATATATAGTCATAGAGTCCTAAATACGGAAGGAAGATAGGGTTGCAACTATAATTAGATTTCTTTTTTTTTTTTTTAGACAGTGTCTCACTCTGTCACCCAGGCTGGAGTGCAGTGGCACGATCTCGGCTCACTGCAACCTCTGCCCCCTGGGCTCAAGTGATCTCCCACCTCAATCTCCCAAGTAGCTGGTACTACAGGCTTGCACCATCATGCCTGGCTAATTTTTGTAATTTTAGTAGAGACAGGGTTTCACCATGTTGGCCAGGCTGGTGTCAAAGTCCTGACCTCAGGTAATCTGCCCACCTCAGCCTCCTGAGTAACTGGGACCACAGGTGTGTGCCACCACACCCAGCTACTTTTTTTTTTTTTGTATTTTTAGTAGAGATGGGGGTCTCACCATGTTGCCCAGGCTAGATTTCTTGATCTTTAATTAAAGCTGTTTCTATTCCCTGCAAGACAAAGTAGTCCACTATTTCAGGGGTCTCCACCCCCGAGGCCACAGACTGGTATTGGTATGTGGCCTGTTAGGAATGAGGCCACACAGCAGGAGGTGAGCAGCGGCAGGCAAGTGAGCAAGCTTCATCTGTATTTACAGCTGCTCCCCATCACTCACATTACTGCCTGAGCTCTGCCTCCTGTCAGATCAGCAGCGGCACTGGATTCTTTTCTGGGAGCATGAATCCTATTGTGAACTGTGCATGCGAGGGATCTAGGCTGCGTGCTCCTTATGAGAATCTAACGCCTGATGATCTGAGGTGGAGCTGAGGCAGTGATGCTAGCACTGGGAGCAGCTGCAAATACAGATTAGCATTAGCAGAGAGGGCTGACTGCACAGAGACCATAATAAATCAGTTGCTTGCAGACTCGTATCAAAACCCTATCAGTGAGTGGCAAGTGACAATTAACCTGCATTTGGTAGCAGGCTTTATAGTGGCAAGTGAGTTGTACTTCAGTTGTACAGCTGCATCTGGTGGCCTTAAGTCTGTTTGAAACAACTTCAAATCTCTGTATGTTCTGGATCAAAGTCAAGGTGGAATATCCTAAGATTCCCACAAAAGAAAGCACTGAAAAGCCTGCTTCCATTTTCAATATCTTATCTTTGTGAAGCAGGGTTTTCTGCAGTGGCTGCAACCAAAATGAGATTACAGAGTAGCCTGGACATATGGAACACACTTTCAGTGTCACTGTCTCCCATCGCCCCCAGATTGGACTATTACAGGAAACAAGCTCAGGGCTCCCACTGATTCCACCTTATGGTGAGTTGTATAATTATTTTCTTATGTAATACAATGTAATAATAAGAGAAATAAAGGGCACAATAAATGTAATGTGCTTGAGTCACCCCAAAACCATCTCCCTACCCACCCCTGGTTCATGGAAAAATTGTCTTCCATGAAACCAGTCCCTGGTGCCAAAAAGGTTGTGGACTGCAGAACTAATTAATTTTGACTTTGGATTCAGAATTAACTGATATGTTATTGAACACCATTTGTGAACTAAGTGTAATTCAAAAAATGGAACTACCCCTTAAATGTGTTCAAACAATGAACTAAGATTAGCAGCTTCCATTTTTTTAATTATTTACAGTTTCATTTAGTTCAACTGGGAAGTCAGGGAACCAGAGTATTTTCCAATGGACTTACCTAATTCACACTGTATGCCTGTATGAAAACATCTCATGTACCCTATAAATATATACACCTACTACATACTCACAAAAATTAAAAATACGAAATACAAAAAAATTAAATGCTTTATAGAAAATACTGGTTTTCTATAAAGTACTTATAGAACACCTAATGTTCCTCTCCGCTTAACTAAACTTTAAACAGTTTTTTTGGGAAAATTTTCGTTTGTAAATTCTTTCTCTTCTCCTTTGAGATGTAAATCTATCAAAAAGTTTGCTAGTTTTACAATCCAGAAATGTCTTTCTCAAAGGCTTAGGAACCATCTTTTTGAAAAGTAGTAATCAAGGGATAAAACCCCCCTAACTCCCAGTCTCTGCGGAAGGGTAGAAGCCTGATTTCAATGTGAACCAATTAGCAAGCACCGATAACCTTATCACAGGGGAAAATATTTGTAAATTTAGGAGTAACACAATGTTGTGGGCACATCCTACTAATGAAACTCTCCCTAACCTCCTTCAGTACTTTTTCATAGCTCACCCCACTGCTTTAAACCTTTCTGCTCTTTGTTTCAGTAGAGTTGCATTTAGACAATTCTGGCCTTTCTCCTCTGTTACAATAGCCTTAAATAAAGTCTTCTTTGTTTAACTTTATCCAGTGCAATTTTTCCTTTGACAAAAATCAGCTAACAGCAGGGGAGAAGGATTTATGTTGATGATGGGGAAGTATTTGATTTCATAAAGGCTGAAGATGCTTTGTGTCTCAAGGCAACTGACAATGATTTCTTTATGGTGCTGATAGGAGTCCCTTGCTCATGCCTTCGCTGGGACTTCAGAGCACTGAAAACAGGGACGTGGAGGTCTTCAAGTTCCAATTTTGCTAAAAAAAAGAGTGAATACTTTTGTTGAGACAGAGTCGCACTCTGTCACCCAAGCTGGAGTGCAGTGGCACAATCTCAGCTCACTGCAACCTCCGCCTCCCTGCTTCAAGCAATTCTCATGCCTCAGCCTCCAGGGTAGCTGGGATTACAGGTGCGTATGACCAAGCCTGGCTAATTTTTATTTTATTTTTTTTTTGTATTTTTAGTAGAGACAGGGTCTTGCTATGCTGCCCAGGAAGGTCTTGAACTCCTGGACTCAAGTGATCTGCCCGCCTTGGCCTCCCAAAGTGCTGGGATTACATGCATGAACCACTGTGCCCAGCCAGGAGTGAATACTTTTGATCTCAGCAAGCTGGCTGTATGCCCAAACAATTCTCTGTTATTAACCATTGTTTTTTAGTTATTCACAGAATAAAACCATTGCCTCATGTTTAGTATGATGTGATCCTCACTTAAGAGTTGAATTTTATCTATTGCTGTTATTTTCATTGCCATTTTGATGATGTCCATGATCTCAGGACAAAGTGTTATAAAGTACCTTCCCCTCCCAAACACACGTCAATTATAACTACTGATTGGTGACAGAAGGACCAAACCATTTCATGTTTGAAAGACAAAACCCTAAAGCTCTAAATGAAGGTTCTATTTGTGAAATGTTTTATTTATTTGTTGGATGAAGGATGGCAGTAAGGATGTTTCCACTACAGCAATTAGCATAGGAACTCATTCTGATGTGATATGAGAATGCTCTGTGATGGCGCAGCTGACCACCTAAATAATCTCAAACCGCTTGGAAGAATACTGTGGCCGGCAAAGTGCAGGAAGGAGAAATTCATGCTAAGGACAAGATAACAGTGAGAACTGAGGCTCCGGCACATATGCAGAGCCTAGGCCTGGGCAGAGCATAGGTCTTATGAGGCGCTGGTCAAGTGGTGAAGCCAATGTCCAGGCTTAGGTCCAGGTCCAGATGGGAGACTCTAGGGAGTGGCTGGAAGGTGAACTTTGCAGGAGGCTGGTGAAAAACAGGAAAAGCTCCTTCTTGCGAATGACTCACCAGCACACATCCGGCGACCTGGACAAAGACATGCTGGGGGGTTATAAAATATATTGGCACAAAAATCTGAAAAACAATCTAGACAAAGACAAAAACAGTCCACATGTGATTTCTTCTATTTTGGAATGTGTAGATCACTCACTTAACTTTCCCTGAGCTTCATGAGCTCTGCCTTCCAGTTTAAGCCCTGGAAATACATAATGAAGCACAAAAGCCAGCTTTGCTTTATGAGCTCCATGGAAAAGACACACAATAAAATGGTCATATTTTAATGTGAAAAATGTTAATGACAAGTAAAGCCAAGTGTGTCAGGGGAACATAGTAAAGGGGCCTAATGTGGCTTGGAGAGTCAGGGAGGGCTCGTGCTTTGTACAAGGGCTTTATATCTAAACTCTCATACAAAGGGTGAGAAGTTGGCCAGGCAAAGATGGGGAATTTGTGGAAGGGCTCATGACAGATTTGAGGGCTGGAAGAAATTTCACTCTGGCTAGGGCATAGAGCACGAACTAGGTTCTCAGACCTGAAGCCAGAGGAATGAGTAGAAACTACATCACGGGACCTTGGAAACCAACGTTAAGAAGCTGCCAAAGCAACTTGAGGAGAAATACTTGATTAATATTATCTTGAAACATGAATTATTTGGGAAATGTCAAGGTGTCTGAAAAGTGGAATGAGTTAAAATTGAGGAAGGAAGCATTCTAGGTAGGTTTTTATTAAAACAACTGTGGTCTTAATGATTATACATATGTATTTCTTAAGACATTGTGTTGAGAATGGTATTTTTTTTCAGCTTAAGTTTAATGAGCTTTATGGTTGTTTTACAGAGCAAAGATAGCCTACTGCACTGAAATGTAGTATTATTAAAAGTTTCTACTTCCAGTCCTTCAGAAGACCCAACCAGGTCTTTTCATTCCTGCTCCCATAGTCTGTAAATCCTAAACTTGCTGCTTGCTGCTTGTCAGTAAAATGTTGCAGATAATTTAGTTAGATTTCATGTTTCTGTTTCTTTAATTTACAAGGTAAGTGTGACAAGTGTACTGAAGACTTCAAAGCTCAGAAAAATATTTGAAAGCAGATATATTGACCAGGCGCAGTGGCTCACCCCTGTAATCCCAGCACTTTGGGAGGCCGAGGCAGGTGGATCACCTGAGGTCAGAAGTTTGAGACCAGCCTGGCCAACATGGTAAAACCCTGTCTCTACTAAAAGTACAAAATTAGCCAGGCATGGTGGTATGTGCCTGTAATCCCAGGTACTCCAGAGGCTGAGGCAGGAGAATCGCTTAGAAACTGGGAGGCGGAGGTTGCAGTGAGCCAAGATCACGCCACTGCACTCCAGCCTGGGTGACACAGGGAGACTCTGTCTCAAAAAAAAAAAAAAAATTAGCGTTATTTATGTAGGACTTCCAGCAAATAGATTAACTCCAAGAATGAGAAACATTTTCTCACTATGTCTGATAACAAAGCAAGCTTTTTGGGAGGTGAAAGGCTATGGATAGTGCCTGGAAATGCTTGTTAAATAAGAGCTAACCATTCAATTCACAAATGTATGTTTCATATCAACAAGATTGATATGTTTAATGTCAATGTTGCTTGAGCTTGGCTCTGAGATTTGCTCTCAAGGGGTTTGCTATGTAATAGGTGAATCTTCTTACAGTAAATAGGTAGTTTTTTTTGTTGTTGTTGTTTGTTTGTTTTTTGGAGACAGAGTCTCACTTTTTCACCCAGGCTGGAGTGTAGTGGCACAATCTCAGCTCACTGCAACCTCCGCCTCCCTGGTTCAAGCAATTTTTGTGCCTCAGCCTCCTGAGTAGCTGGGACTACAGGCATGAGCCACCACCCCCCACTAATTTTTTGAATTTTAGTAGAGACAGGGTTTCACCATGTTGCCCAGGCTGGTCTTGAACTCCTGAGCTCAAGCAACCTGCCTGCCTTAGCCTCCCAAAGTTCTAGGATTACAGATGTGAGCCACTGTGCCCGGTTAAATAGTTAAATTACTGATAAATAATTTTTATCAGTATTACAATATAGAGTGCTGGGGTTGCCCATGGAAGGAATGCCTAATCTAGCTTTTTGGGTTAGATTTTCCCACCTGCCCAGAAGTAAATGCATGATTGAGCAGTGTCATCCAACTGGATGATAAATAAAGCAGCTTAGGGTGTATATTATGTACCCTATGTTTAGGCCTTATTCAGTTTTATGGCAGGAGTCTAGCTATCCAATAAGATAAATCACATATTATTATTGTTTATTCTTGAGCGTAAGGGAAGACAGTAGGATGATCTTATTTATTTTTTTAATTAATTACTTTTTTTTTTGAAATGCAGTTCCGCTCTTGTCACCCAGGCTGGAGTGTAAAGGCACGATCTTGGCTCACTGCAATCTCTGCCTCCCAGTTTCAAGTGATTCTCCGGCCTCAGCCTCCCAAGTAGCTGGGATTACAGACGCCCGCCGCCATACCCAGCTAATTTTTGTATTTTTAGTAGAGACAAGGTTTTGCCATGTTGGCTAAGCTGGTCTCAAACTCCTGACCTCAGGTGATCTGCCTGCCTCGCAAAATTTCTATCTGAATGCAGGAAGTAATAAATGTTAAGGAAATAATTTAAGAAAAGAGTGCCTTAAACACTAGAGGAATGTGAAGATTTGAAGAGATTGTGGCACTCATGATTGAAACACAAAATTAGTTTTATAATATTGTTTTTTCTCACTGTAACAGTTTAATGATGATTGTATTTTAAGAATATTTCCAGCTGGGTGTGGTGGCTCACATCTGTAATCCCAGCACTTTGGAAGGCCAATGTGGGTAGATCACCTGAGCCCAGGAGTTTGAGACCAGCCTGGGCAACATGGTGTAACCCTTTCTCTACTAAAAATACAAAAATCAACTGGGCATGGTGCCATGCACCTGTAATCCAAGCTACTTGGGAGGCTGAACTGGGAGGATCGCTTGAGCCTAGGAGGTCGAGGCTGCAGTGAACTGTGATGATGCCACTGCACTCCAGCCTAGGCAACAGAGAAGACCCTGTCAAAAAAAAAAAAAAGAAAAGGAATATATATGCATTTTTGCCTAAAATAAAAATAGTATTACTACTGGATTTTCTGGATTAAAACAGAAAAAAAAAAGGTCCAGTATAACTAGGGAAGTTTAGAATTCCTGAAGTAAATAGCAAAATCCTTTGAGAATAAGCCACTCTGAAAATCTGGACTATTGCTACTTGTCTCTTAGTACAAAGAAGCCTCCAGGTCCAGTTGTGTAAGAAACCAGGAAGAGCTTGTATACAATATTGATTAGAGCTCAAGAGACAAAGTAAAAGAATTGTTGTTCACAGTGAAAAGGGAGTGTTAAGAAAAACATAATTCCTTCCCTCCAAATACTAACAGCAGTAAGTCCAAGAGTCTGGAAAAGAGTCTGAAAAAAAAAAACTTTATGCATGAAAAAATTATTGCTCCATGTCTTCTCTTACAAAATGATGGCTCAGTGTCAGATGTTGTTAACGTGCACTCCAGAGACCATTGTTTATGTTTCTAGGCTCTTTTTCTTTTGTTTTTTAGAAAAAACAAAATGTTGTTTTGAAATGTTGAGAGAAATTGAGTTTATAACACTGCAAATTATATGCAGATTGTTTTTCATTTTTTAAAATTCTTGTTCCAAGTGTGATATTATATTTTTTACTTGAAAGTCATTAATACAGGTAATATTTTCTCATGTATCCTCGTGTGTGTGTGTGTGTGTGTGTGTGTGTGTAAAAATTAGGAGACTGAATTGTACTGTGTATCTTTTATTACTTAGTTAACAGTGGGTGAAGAAAGACTATTCTTGGGTGGCTGCTGTTTATCCATCACTGAGTGGATATCTGGAGTGAATGCTAAGCCATCGTTTGTATAAGCAGAAAGGCCAAAATCACAGACTGCTTGTGGTGCAGCTTTGCTCTGACTCTGCTAGGAACAGAGAATTTATTTCAAGCTCTTAGGTTTCAGACATTCATGGAACAAATTCATTTCGTTCTCTGAATTTCAAAATTTACACTAGCGGAAAGCTCTTTCCTCCCACCCACCTTCACCAAAGAAATCCTGAAAACAAAACAAAACAACAACAACAAAAAACTTCTATTTACACATATGAAGGCAGAACTTTTTTGGTTGGGGTGAAGTTGCTACCCATTGTCTTTCTGCTGCTTAACTTTCTCCTCAAACTCCTGAGGTTCTACCCTAGCCTCAGCCACAAGGAGTCTTCAAAGATTCCCTTAGAAATTGTTGTTTTAGTGCCTAATGTCCCACAGCCAATTTAGAACCAGTTCTGAAGTTTAGTGCCGTATGGAAAAGTATGAAACCTTAGCACAGTCTTAAGTCTCTCCAGATTTTTCAAACCTCCTTTCTCAAGTAAGATACGTTACCCACTGAAAAGGGCAGGAACGCTTCTCTCTTGATAAACTTTTCCTTAGAGTTGAGGAAATGCTCAGGATTAAAAGTGTCTGGTTTTTCCCACTGTGCTTGATCTCGAACTACTGAAGCCAGCAAGATGATAATCTCAGTGCTCTAGAAATAAAAATGTTCGTATTAGTAACAGAGATTAAATTTCTTCCTAAAAAGGTCACTCTCTAAAGACATATCATGATCTTGGTTGGCAATTATTCAGAAGCAGGGTGTTCTGGAAGGAAATGGAAGAAGGGGAAGCCGAAAGGTGGTAGGTCGACTTGAGGCTTAGTGTGGAATATTCGCTTTCCTAACCACATGTTTATTCATGTGCTTACTAAAAAACTCAAGCCTTGGACTCAGAACTGGGAACAAATTCTTACTTCGTCATGTAGTGGCTATGTGATAACAGCATGTCATTTAACTTTTGATAAACCCCACTTTCTATATTTGTATAATGAGAGTTAAATAGTCTTCATCTGAGACTGAGCCTTAGAGGAAAGGATACATGTGAAAGAAACTGGCACAGTTGCTGGAAGGTTTGGGGGCTCTGTGAAGGTTGGCTTTTATCTCCAGTGACTATGATAGTGGATATTAAATCAAACAAGCCCATCCAAACATTCTCAAAAACAAGTTTCCCTGCTTCCAGAGCTTGCTGCATACTGGGAAACAACTTTCTACAAAAGAGAAAGTAATTTTAATTGTGATGTGGGAAAGGATATTCTGAGAACCAAAATAAATAAAATAAAATAATGATAAAAAACAAAATCTCTCTCCCACATTAAGAACAATATTCTCTACTTCATTTTGGTTCATTACAGTTGCCTCGTTTTCAAATTTTATTTATTTATTTATTTATTTATTTATTTATTTATTTATTTATTTTGAGACAGAGCCTAACTCTGTTGCCCAGGCTGGAATGCAGTGGCACGATCTCAGCTCACTGCAACCTCTGCCTCCCATGTTCAGGTGATCCTCATGCCTTAGCCTTCTAAGTAGTTGGGACTACAGGTGTGCGCCACCACACTCAGCTAATTTTTTTTTTTTTTTTTTTGGTATTTTTAATACCAAAAAGAGATGGGATTCACCACGTTGGCCACGCTGGTCTGGAACTCTTGGCCTCAAGTGATCCACCCACCTTGGCCTCCCAAAGTGCTGGTATTATAGGTATGAGCCGCCATGCCTGACCCTACAGTGGCCTCTTTAAGAAGGCTTTGTAATACTATCTTGGTGATTAGCTGTTTTACAACATGAATCTGTATAGTTTTTCAAATTACAAAAAGCCAACAACTGCTTTAAAATGTTCTGTTTTAAAACTTTAGGCTGGGTGTGATGGTGCACACCAGTAGTCCCAGCTACTCATGAAGCTGAGGCATGAGGATCGCTCGAGTTCAGAAGTTCCAAGGCTAGCCTGGGGCAACATAGTGTGACCCTATGTTTAAAAATAATAATAAAATAAAAAACTGTCTATCTATCTCTATCTATCTATCTATCTATCTATGATTATTTGTATCCCGATATTGTACAGACTTTCTCCTCCTCATAGCAACTGTGCTAGTTGTTTCCATTTCACAAAAGAGATGATTGAGGCCAGGCATGGTGGCTCACACCTGTAATCCCAGCCCTTTGGAAAGCTGAGGCGGGCAGATCACCTGCAGTCAGGAGTTTGAGACCAGCCTGGCCAACATGGTGAAACCCCGTCTGTACTAAAAATACAAAAAATAGCCAAGCCTGGTGGCATGCACCTGTAATCTCAGCTATTTAGGAGTCTGAGGCAGGAGAATCGCTTGACTGGGAGGCAGAGGTTGTAGTGAGCCGAGATCCTGATACTGCACTCCAGCCTGGGCAACAGAGTGAGACTCCATCTCAAAAACAAAACAAAACTAAACAAACAAACAAACAAAAAAAAAACAAAAAAGAGATGATTGAGGCTGAGTCTCTGTAGCAAATAAGTCAGACTCTCTATATCTTCCTTCTCCTTCCTTCCTTCCTTCCTTCCCTCCTTCCTTCCTTCCTTCCTTCCTTGACAGGGTCTTGCTCTGTCACTCAGGCTGGAATGTAGTGGTGCAATCATGGCTCATTTTAGCCTCAAACTCCTGAGCTCAAACAATCCTCTTGCTTCAATCTCTTGAGTAGCTGAGACTACAAATGCATGCCACCACATCTGGCTATATTTAAAATTATTTTTGTAGAGACAAGGTCTTGCTACGTTGCCCAGGCTGGTCTTGAACACCTAAGCTCAAGCGATCCTCCTGCCTTGACCTCCTAAAGTGCTGGGATTATAGGCGTAAGCCACCATACCTAATACAATGCTCAACCAAGCTCACAGCAAGGTAAATGGCCGGAACTATAATCCTGCCACTATTACTGTTTCTATGGTATTTAAAAATTCTTTTGATATAGTTTATATTTGTTTTTTATTTCATTGCTAATCTGATTCATTCAGGCCAACAGTGTGTTTAATGTGTGCCGAGAAGAGAAGCTCAAAGATGGATGTAGTCTTTTTGTCCCCACAGAATAGGAAGTGATAGTGAGGGGAGAGGCCCACATAACCAGTGATTTTGTGGCTTCATGCAGAGGTGGGCCCAGAATGAAGAAACTAGGTATCAAGAAAAAAAATTAGCACTATGGGTATACTATGTAACTTTATGTCAATTTCTGCCTTCAGTTAGGAAATATCTACACATAATTCCTCAGTTTACCAGGGGAAATCAGAGGGGTGCATCTGGATATCTCAATGTTAGGAAGCAGAGGGCATGAGAGTGTCTCTGTGAGAGGATGGAAGTGAAACCTGGAGGTAACCCTAGCGAGAGGACTGTGTGGGGAAAGCACAGGCTCTGAGAGGAGCACACCTTACCTGGGACTCTGGCTCCCTACAGACCAATCTTGCATTCCTGACACTTGCTGGAACTCTCTGAAACCCCAGTTTTCCCAACTATAACATAAAATGTCATACTGTCTTATAAAGTTTCACAGAATAATTATCATCCTTAATTATCCACTAATTCATCCAATAATTATCACACATGCATACATAGGCATTCATTTACCTTTTGTTGAATGATAGGGGAGGAAGCAGAGAGAGGGAAAGAGGGAGGAAGGGAGGAAGGGAGGAAGAGGGGAGGGAGGGAAAAGCAGGCCGGGATTGTCTTTGACAGTTTATCTCAGTGCTTCTGTGATTGTAAGCATCAGAAGTTCTCTCCCCTCACCTCTCCTTCTTAAGCCTTACCTTTGGAATGTAGTGATTTTTAAATATATTTGTGGTTGTTGCATGGGATAAGCTTGTGGGCAGAATGTTAGCAAATCTTTGTACTTCATAAATGACAGCATCTGTGTGTGTCATTTGAGTTTGGTGTGCAAGTCAAGGTTGGGCCGATCCCACAACTTTGGTGATCTCATTGTGGACCTTTTATGGTTAAAATGGAATTAAACTGTTTAGAGTCTGGGCTGGGAGTGGGTGTTGGAACATTTTCTTTACTTGTGGAAATTAAACTCAGTGCTATTCCAGTTTTGGTTCATTTTTTCTCTGCACTGCTTCCACCCCTCGGCCTCTATTCCTAAGGCTCTTCTGGGAACCTGCACGTTGTGATGCCTTCAGAGCATCTCAGGATGCTTAAAGAGCAAAATCTACTTTCTTATATTGAAGGGAAACTAAAGATGCAGACTACCCTCAAGGTACAGATTACAGGTTACCCTCTGTGGTTATAAAATTCTGTATTTGTCCAGTCCAAGAGATTTCTGGTTTCTCTCTTTCAGACAAAGCTCAGAATCTTAGGAGACTTACTCTGGACCTCAGGATATCTCATCACGAGCAAAATTCCCCAGTGCAATGTGGAGGCTGTGGTCTCTGTACCTGTCGTGAACAGATTATTAACAAGTGTCACCAACTTTTTATCACTGAAATAGTCAGCAAATGTGTCATTCTCCTGAAAGAGTAAAATGAACCACCGATGAAATAATTTTGTAATGGATAACCATAACAAGTACCTTATCATTGATTTAAAAAACAAAGTATTTCATTTTCTCGTCAATTGAGTGGAGTTTTTTAATTATACAAATATTGTGAAGAATTTTAGGATAAAGCACATTCCAGAATATATAATTCTAAAAATAAGCAAGGCTGTTTGCCACTTGGAAGGTTGGAAATTAGTTTTAATTGAATGATTAGAATATTGCCAGCACTGTTTCTTAAACAAATTTTAATTAAAGAATTTTTCTCAGGTTTGCCAATTTAAATGTTTCTCAAGACTGAGAAAAAAATATTAATTCTAAAAACTAACACATGCGAGATCTTCTGTATGTTTTGTTTTTTTTCAGAAAGTGATATAAAATGTGGTGGGGAATATTCAAGAATGTAAAATGTAATAAATAGCATTATTTGGAGTGTACAAATTACCAGTAACTTGAGTAAAGTAATCTTTCTTCTTTAAAAGAAATGTTTTTCCTTCAGATGCTATTAAACCAAATGATAAGCAATAGGCTATGGAAACCTCTAAAGAAAAAAACATGAGCTCCTGCTGTGTGACCAAAAAGGCATCAGTGAAATTTCTTGGATCATTTTTGTCAAGTTCATGATGGTGATCTAGAAAGGCCATCCTTATAAAAGAAAACAACTCATCTCTATTTCTGAGTACTGTCTTATGACTTTTTAGGAGAAACCCCAAAACAAGAAACATATTGAAAAACTAAAAGAATAATTTTAAAAAGTAATTAAATATACATATGTACAACTTGTGGCAATACAAAGAACATTATTTCTGAAAGGATTATAGAAATAGCACCTTGAATTTTACCTCAACTATTAGGTTGGAGCAAAACTGCAATTACTTTTGCACCAATCTAATAACAGTGGCAGACTGAACTAGATGAGATTTCCTCAATTTTTGGAATTAACTAACCTACAATGAATATTGATATGGCTTACACCAAGTTCTATGTACCCAGAGTATTTTGTATGTTATTCCTGTGGCAATAGCTCTAAATTAGAGGTAGATGGGGCATGAAAATAATATTGGCTTTATGTTAAGAGCTATAAATCCAAGTGTTTTTCTTCAAAATCCTGGGTGGTTGCGGGTGAACAATCAAACTATTTTAGTTCTACACAACACAATAATCTTACCACTAATGTCTTCTATAAGATCACAAAAACTAAAAAATTTATAATAGACTTACTATTCATAGGTTCTATAGAGCAACACTACTTAATCTAATAGTCACTGATTCTTAAAAAGTTCAGGAAGGACTTTATTGTTTGTTAAATTTTGTGTTTGTTAATATATTCAGTTTTAGGGAGATAGGGTCTATATACTTAGTCGTATTTAGTCATATTCTCAAAGGAGTTCATGAGCCTTCAAATGACTTAATAAACTGACATAAAATGTCCTATCTAAAATTAAACAGTATAATTGTCTGTTTCAGGGTTCCCAAGCACCTGTATTTAGAGTAAGTCTATATTTATAGTAACAGAGCCTAAATTATTACAAAGTGAAGTAATATGGTTGTCAGTGGTGCTATTCAAAATGAAATCTATTTGAGAAGGCTCTTTTTTTCCTAGATTCTAGAAGACAGTGACTTTATCACTCACAATGATAAAATATTGAATTTTGGCACTATTGTGAACTTCTATAGCTCAGAATAAATACTAAAGTTTTATTTAGCACTTACGGTTTTTTTGTATTCGGTAGTTGTTGGGGATCAGAAAATAATACCCCAAAATGAAGGCCTCAGAAGCATAAGTTTTTCTCTGACCCTCTCCTATCAGTCCCCTTCTCTCTTGAGCCTAGTCATAGAAACTAGAACCCCTTTTCCCCAAAGCCAGAGCACCTCAGGATGCTTGAAGAGCAAAATCTACTTTTTTTTTTTTTTTGGTGCCCTGTCGCTCATGCTGGAGTGCAGTGGTATGATCTCGGGTTCGAGTGATTCTCGTGCCTCAGCCTCCAGAGTAGCTGGGATTACAGGTGTGCACCACCACGCCCAGCTAATTTTTGTATTTTTAGTAGAGACAGGGTTTCGCCATGTTGGCCAGGCTGGTTTCGAACTCCTGACCTCAGGTGATCCACCCACCTCGGCCTCCCAAAGTGCTGGGATTATAGGCATGAGCTACCACGCCCGGCCCAAAATCTACTTTTGATGGGAGAATTATCAGACCTGTTAACCAAACAAGCCCTAAACCTAAAAATATTACTCAAATTTTCCTCTGCCTTTCTGTGTAAAAGCTAGCCATAAAGAAATTATATGACTCATCTTGTTTGACTGTAGGTCATAAGACTCCCATTCTAGAGAGGGTCCTGCCCATACCCAGGAGGAAGGAATGCTGCTCAGAGAGGCCAAGAGGAGTCTAGACAGGCCTGCTGGGTTTTCTCACTCTCTCTGTTAGCATTAGAACACACTCTTATTGTATCTCTCTAATAATTATTGAAAAAAATCATAAAAATGGACAATTTCTCCTGTATCTTTGGGTCTTCTTTCTGAAGGCACCAATGTATACATGTTTATGCCTTTTCTCCACAAAATCTAGTTTTACAGGGTTGATTTTTCAGCAAACCTTCAGAGAGCAAAAGGGAAATTTTCCCTTGGCCCATACATAAATCATACTTTTTACTTCATAAAATTCGCTCTCCCCAGTGAATTCTATTGAGTGTTCCTTGTTCACTCATTGCTTTTACCACATTCTGTGCTTAACTAGCAGTATAGGTAGAAGGTAGGTAGCCCGAATTATAAGAACTTACATGTGATATTGGTGGGACTCACAATCCCTGTATCACAATTTACTTGATGTACTATTTTATGATGGGAGAATTAGAAGATGTGTTAGCCAAACGAGCATATCACTTCTGTGTACTCAGAATGTTCCAAACAAGCATACATTTGTGAAATAGCAATTCTCTAAAGCTTTTTCATAGTAAGTTTTAACAATCAAGTGTACCTCAGAGAAATTAAAAGTGAATAGCAATGATACAGTTACTGCAATTCTAAGACCTCCAATGAATTTCACATTTTCACCAGCCAAGGCTAAGAGTCTCAGGAACTGGGAGTCTTATAGTCAAACCATTTTCCAAGCAATACTAACACAATGATGTTAGCAACAGAAGCATTCATTATTGTTTTGATTTCAAAAGGCTTTCCTACAAGATAATTCATTAATCAAGTTAGGAATATTAACATATGCAGTATTAAACCAGTTCTAGACTGATTGGGACAGATTGTCAAGGAAAGGATTTTACAAAAGAAAGGGATTATTGATGACTATAATTTTCAAGGAGAGATGAGACTTGAACAGGCCTTGAAAAATACCCAGAATTTGTTCAAAAGATTGCCACGAGGAAAACTAAAACTATATGTCAAAGGAAACCCGCATTTGGTTTAGCTAAAGAAACAAAAATGTGCCAGGTGAGGGCATTTTAGTGCCTGTGTAGTGTGTATGTCTGTATGCAGCTTGTGTGTGTGAGTGTGTGTGTGTGTGCATGCATACATGTGTGTTTGGGGGTGGATGGGTAATGCATAATATCTGGGAAAATATCACTTCAAACTAATAGGCTGTATTCAAGTTTAAAATAGGACATCTAGATGATTAAAAAGGTTTCATTTAAAAAAACTTCATCCAGGGCAGTTCCCTGTTTTAATTTCCCCTGTTACTGCATCGTGTTTTTCTCAGCATCATTAAAGACTGCTTAGATTACTTAACATATCAGTGAATGGGGATGTATTTGTAAGTGAAGAGCATTGTAGTTGCTAAGATTTACTCTTAAAATCATCACCCGGCTGGTCACAGCAGCTCACACCTGTAATTCCAGCACTTTGGGAGGCCAAGGCATGTAGATCATTTGAGGTCAGGAGTTCGAGACCAGCCTGACCAACATGGCAAAACCCCATGTCTACTAAAAATACAAAAAATTAGCCGGGCGTGGTAGCACATGCCTGTAATCCCAGCTACTCTGGAGGCTAAACAGGAGAATCACTTTAACCTGGAAGGCCAAGGTTGCAGTGAGCTGAGATCATACCACTGCACTCCAGCCTGGATGACATGAGTTGAATTCTATCTCAAAAAAAAAAAAAAAAAAGGGGGAAAAAAAGTCATCGCCCACCTTAAATGTAGAGGCTGAAAGCCTAGGGGAAGTCTAACGGAGAATACCTTTTCTTTTTCAATACAAATGGGAGAGCTTGGGGGAAGCTGTGTAAACCAAGCCCTGAGGAATTAATGTGCATTAGGAGTTTAACACTGGGGGAAGAATAGTCATTTTTGTGTATGTAATTCCTCCAAACTGCCAAGACCCACTCTTTCTAAACATACAGGTACTGCTAATTTAACACATGAGTTCTTGAGTCCTTTGTTTCTCATCTCCATGTATTTCCAGGTTGTCTACCTTTGATCATTTCACTCCATATTAATTCCTGCATCAAATTAGCTCATTTTGAATTAGGAATGAGCTCAGTTTAATGAGGAAATGAGTAAAACTCTTGACATGAAAAATGAGAGTTTTAGATTGTTCATCCCATATATTGCTGAACATAATATGGCATTTGATATAGTTTGGTTGTGTTCCTACCCAAATCTTGTCTTGAATTGTAGTTCCCATAATCCCCATGTGTCATGAGAGGGACTCAGTGGGAGGTAATTGAATCATGAGGGTGGTTTCCCCCATGTTATTTTTGTGATAGTAAGTTCTCATGAGATCTGAGGGTTTTATAGGGGGCTTCCCCCTTTACTCTGCTCTCATTCTTCTCTCTCCTGCTGTCTTGTGAGGAAGGATGTGTTTGCTTCCCCTTCCAACATGATTGTAAGTTTCCGGAGGCCTCCCCAGCCATGCTGAACTGTGAGTCAATTAAACCTCTTTCGTTTATAAATTACCCAGTCTCAGGTCTTGGGTGTCTCTTCATAGCAGCATGAGAACGGACTAATGCAGAATTAATTCCCATTTATTATGGAAAAGGATCAGAAACACACTCATTACTGAGGAATTGTTCTAGATTAAAGGAGGGAAAAGAAACGTGACAACTGAATGCAATCATAATTTAAGATTTCCTTTTGTTCTTAAGAATACTATTGGGACAATGGCAAAATCTGCATAAGGTCTGCAGATTAGATGATAATATGTTAATGCTAATTTTCTGATTTTTGAGAATTGTATTGTGTTTATGTAGGAGGATGTTTTTACTTATTGTTAAGAAATATTAAAGCATATAAGAATAAAGTCAAAGTGTTTCTTCAAAGTACTCTGAAACAGTTCAGAAAAAATAATATAGATTACATAGGTAGATACATAGACCAAGAGTGAGAGAGGGAGTGAGAAAGAGAGAGAGAGAACATGTACAAATGTAAAATGCTTATGTAGAGGATATTGGAGAAGAGTAGAATGGTAGTTGGGGATTATTTGTATATTCTTGGAATTTTTCTATAAGTCTGAAATTATTATCTTGACAACATAAACAAAATATATCCTTCGTTGACTTCTTTCTCATGAAAAATAAGACATGGTTTTATTTACCCTACACACCTCTGTGAAACTCAAAGTTCTGTATGAGATTCTGGCATTCCTCTATAATTGTGTCTTCTATGATCCACTCACCCATTCCAAAATGTTGTAAGGTGGTCAAGCTGAACTGTCTCATAGTTTTCCAGGTTTCACCATGAGAGAAGGCAATTCCTTATAATGAAGAAAATGTCCTTAAATTATTACTTCTAAGCTTTTTAAAATTTAATTTTTCAGTAAAAGTAAAAATTAAAAATAAGAGGTAAATTCTCCCTGTTGAAAATAAAAGAAGAAACTTCTCCCTCTCTCCTTTCTTTACTTAGAACTTTTACTTTAAAAAACTTTGCAAGTACTTTCTCTTCTCTTTGAAATGTTCATAAATCCTTTTGAAAACAAGATAGTTTTTTTTATCAGCTTTATGACCCAAGAATGCCTTTCTCAGGGACTTGGGGACAATCTTTTTGAAATATAAACATCAAAGGAGATAGCACCCTATCTCTCAGATTCCGTGTGAGGTTAGGAGCCTAACTTCAGTGGGTACTTCTTCAAGTTGCAAAACTACCTCTTGTCACAAAGAGATGATAAATTTATTTTTCCTTTTTATAGAGCCAATTAACACAAATGGTCATCCCAATTGCCAGATGAATCTAGAATAAATGGTTTGAGAAATAGTGTGGTCAAGTCCTCTTATTTAAGAACTAGTTTTTGTTTATCTTGAGAACATGTATCTAATGGGTTGCATCTGATTGGCTATATGAAAGGGTGAGATTTCTTTGTGTTTTTGCAGCCTCTTAGTGGATAGTAATACACATTATTCTGGTTTAGTGCTTCTTCAATAATGAAAGTGTTTTCTCTCTGTATTAGTCTTGTGGAGAAGATTTCTGGGTTGGGAGAAGATTTTGTTTTTATTTACATTTTCTCAACACATTCGATAAAAAATTCTTGATTAGCTGCTATATGCTTATATCGTGCTAGTTGCAGTTAAGCAGTTGATGAACAATAGCAAAGAAAGTCTTTTTTTGCCAGGGAAAAATGCAGTCTAGCAGACATAAGATTACCCAAGTAAAAAGTTAGAAATAAATAATTACCAAGAAGTATAGTCAAATTTCTACATCAGTGCTATACATACTAATATCTAGAGACACGTTGTAGCACATAGATGCTCAATAAATATTTCTTGAATTAACAGATATGTGAATCTGTGCATAACTAAGGGAAATAAAAATAATCAGTCAAGCAAAGTTTCTTAGAAAAGTTGGAGCAGATGCTAACACTTTACAGAAAAATGAGGAAAGAGAGTGTTGCTAAGGTTGTTAACATCTTTTCATGATGAAATTTGTGGTGAAAGTGACATTATTCCTTCTGTGTCAGTCGTAGCCCCAGATCTTCTTTCATTTGCATTTTCCCACATTTTTCTATAGAGTTGCAAAAGACATGGGAGGATTTTTTAAATTTGATTGGTAACCAGAAATAGAAAACTAGAATAGACTAAGGCAACTTAGGTGTTAGAAATGGGGTAATATGGTCTCAACATGAAGGAATAGAAACTCCAGAGTTGCTGTTGCCACCTCATGTCGGGTCAGGCCTTCCTTTGAAAGGATACCAATGAAGGATTAGATTCTTCTCTCATTGAATTATTGGATTAATGTAATGTTACTCTGTGACTCATGCATTACATAAAACTCATTTATAACAAATATGTGACCCTTCAGACTAACTCATCTTTATATTTAAAATTTTACATTTTAGTATTCAGTATTAGGACATTAAGCGCCCACAGAAGTCATGTATCTTTCAGAGAATAAAATATTCATGTAATCACGGAGAACATTAGTTTAGTATCATGAAGGTTTGAATTTCTTTTAAATATTGGCAAAGAAGCCCTCAACATATTTAAGATTTTTTGATTATCCTCATTATTGGTTGTATTTTATGCTTCTTTGCATGCCTGGTAATCTTTGATTTGCCATCAGACATTGTGAATTAAACTTTGTCAGGTACTGAATATTTTTATATTTATATAACTATTCTGGCGATTTATTCTACAATGACATTAAGTTATTTGGAAACAGTTTAATTTGGGTCTTGTTTTTTATGATTTGGTAGTCATTTTCAGAAATGTCTTAGTCTTGGGCTAATTAATTTTTTTTTTTTTTTTTGGAGAGGCAGAGTCTTCCTCTGTTTCACAGGCTGGAGTGCACAGGCACCATCACTGCTTACTGCAGCCTTGACCTTCAGTGCTCAAACAATCCTCCTGCCTCAGCCTCCTGAGTAGCTGAGACTATAGGCATGTGCCACCATGCTCGGCTAGTTTTTAAATCTATTGTAGAGATGAGGTGTCACTATGTTGCCTAGGATGGTCTCAAATTCCTAGCCTCAAGCGATCGTCCCACCTCAACCTCCCAAAGTGTTGGGATTACAGGTATGAGCCACCATGCTTGGCCATCTTGGGCTATTTTTCACCTCTGAGACAAGACCTTTCTGGGTATTTTACACAATACCCCATGAATTATGAATTTTTCATCTGGGTGGTGGTTACAGGCACTATTATTTCCTACCCTGTTAAATATCAGGCACTACTTCCTCTAATCCTTTTTAGTAGTGCTTTCCTTGGCCTCAGGTAGTTCTTTCCACACGCATACACTAATTAGCATTTTGCTGAATACTTGAGGGACTCTTATTCATAAGAGTCAGAAGGATTCTTTCTGTGTACAGTTCTCTCTGGTTATCTGTTTTGCACACTTCAACTGTACTCTCTCCTTGGAGTCAAAGTAATGCATTCTCAGCTCAGGAATCTGCTGGGCTGCCACTTCCTGCACCACAACCTAAAAACTCTCATAAGGCAGTAAGTTGAGAAAATAGTAGACCTTACCTCATTTGTTTCACATCTTTCATGGATAATTGTGCTTTGTTACCTGATGTCCAATGTCTTGCCATATATTATTTTCCTATTTTTGTTTGTTAGTCTGGTTCAAGTGGGAGGGTAAGTTTGGTTCTTACGAATACATTTTAGCCAGATGTGGAAGTTGGAAGGCCTGTAAAATATATTAAGTGAAAATATAAACAATAGGCAAAAGAGGTATAGTTTGATCTCAATTACACAAAGGAAATCAAACATTTGTTTGTTTATGTATACTTTTTAAGGATCTAAATAAACTGTAGTCATAGCAACATCTGTTAGGGAAGAAAAGGGCATCAGTCTGATGGTAAAGGAAAGCAAAGCTAACACTTGTCATTTTGAAAAATAATTAGTACTATTAGAATTTTTGCCATATACTTGCCATATATGTGTATTATTTTCATAATTAAAAAATTAGAAATTAAAAAAATCGTCTCAGAGTTAAGGAAGCTGTGAAAACGTGTTTGTTTTTTCTTTCTAATTCATGCTAAGTTAAGAATTTGCTTGTGTTTTTGTGTGTGTGTATGTGTGTGTGACTGTGAAATATGGCAGATCGGAGTGGGATGTCAATTCTGGGGAGATGTTTAATTTGTCATGCCTGCAAATTAATGGAGCATGGAGAGTAATCCTTGAGACATATGGTTTTGATAACATGCAATTTTATTGTTTCTATTAACATACTACTTATGAGTTTATCATATACTTGCTTATTATAAGTATTTATGTGTATGTACAGAATAAACACAATAAGCCTATGAGATTAGGCATTGTTACCATCATCCTTGGTGAGAAAATGGAAATAAGTAAGCTTTCTAAGTTTACGTAACAAGTAAAAGACAGAGTTGGGATCCAATCTAGGCATCCTGGCTCCAGAATCTACACTTTGATCACAACATTTTACTCTTTTCTTAGTTGTTTAAGTGTCCTTCATGACAACCATTTTATCTTGAATTTAAGTGATAATCACTTAAGGTGCTATGACTAGAATTGGCTGCAATGTCAGGATGTAAAATGAGCAGTAACTAGCCATGAGCTTCAGTGTCTGAAGGTCCAACCCAAGAGACTGATTCTGCAGGCAAAAATGGATTTTAAAACTGTTCTAGGGCCTGGTAACCATGGCACCATTATGTAAGTTTCTAAGTAGGCAGGGGAAATTAAAGCAAGAAGCAATAGGCTAAATATGCATAACCTGGTAACATGCAAGATTGGAAACAGGAGGCAGTTGGGAGAGCCTGGAGAATTCCTTAGGCCAGACAGAGTATACATTAGTTTACTGAGTCTGTCAAAACAAAGTGCCGTAGATTGACTGGCTTAAACAACAGAAATTTGTTTTATCTTAAGTCTGCAAGCGAGAAGTTCAAGGTTGACATGTCCACATTGTTGGATTCTTCTGAAGACCTCTCTTCTTGGCTTATCCATGGTCCCCTTCTCCATGTCATCAAACGGGTCATTTTTCTGTGTGTGCTTCTATCCTAATTGTCTCTTCTTATAAGGATATCAGTCATATTAGGTTAGGACCCAGACATATGACCACATGTAACCTTAGTTACCTTTTAAAGACTCTGTCTCCAAATACAATTACAGGAACATTCTGAGTACTGGGTGTTAAGATGTCAATATATGAATTTTGGGGGAATGCAATTCAGCTCATAACAGGATGGTTACTGAAAATTAAGGCACAGGCAGGTAGAGAATGATGGAGGTCACAAACCTGTTTGGGCATCAACCACTGAGCCAAAATTTTTTGGGCTGAAGTTGATGAGAAAGAAGATGGTTTATTACTCTAATTGGCCTTTTTCATACTTTTTTCCTCATAGAAAGGTATGTGAAAGTGATCTCAAAATTCTGTTTGCACTTTCTTTTCATATTTTAAAACTATGCCTCAATACTAATTATACAATTTTGATTTATATTAATATATGCAGTGCTTGATTATAGACATATATCAATCACAACTGCTTCTGCAACCTTAGATGTTACAAATATAACCTACTGCCTGGAT
The DNA here is from genome assembly GCF_028885625.2 of Pongo pygmaeus. Lineage (NCBI taxonomy): Eukaryota > Metazoa > Chordata > Mammalia > Primates > Hominidae > Pongo > Pongo pygmaeus. The sequence goes on from NC_072378.2 coordinate 50,011,053, forward strand.
TCTTGAAGTATGATCCAAAATTTTTTCCCTTAATCCCAAAATATTATACCATGGTAATTAATATCTAGACCCAGGAAGGGTCTGATTCAGCATCATAACTAAAACAATGTGGCCTTTGGCACCAAAAAGATCTGAATTTGAATTCAATTTTGCCCATTTTATTATGTTGCTTGTAGCAAGCTACTTAAACTCTATATGACTCAATATGTAGTATTACTCATCTAGGGAATTTATCAATACTTATGTAAATATATATATATATATATATATATATATATATATATATATATATATCTGATTTCTTGGCCAGTTGTCCATATTTGTTAATGATTGGGCATGTTTTCTGTAATTATAGGTCATTAGATGACCAAAATTCCAACTTAAAGCTGGGCAATTTGATCCCCAAAATTTGACCTACTTTGGTAGATTTGCGGATAGAAATTATTAGGTAAATAGCTGGTTCTCTCTCTCTCTCTCTTTCTCTCTCCCTTTTTTAATCAGAGTCTCATTCCGTCACCCAGGCTGGAGTACAGTGGTGCCATCTCAGCTCACTGAAACCTCCACCTCCCATGTTCAAGCTATTCTCCTGTTTCAGCCTCCCAAGTAGCTGGGATTATAGGCACTTGCCACCACGCCTGGCTAATTTTAGTATTTTTAGTAGAGGTGGGGTTTCACCGTGTTGGTGAGGCTGTTCTTGAACTTCTGACCTCAAGTGATCTGCCCACCTCAGTGTCCCAAAGTGCTGGGAATACAGGTGTGAGCCTCCATACCCCTCCAATATTTGGTTCTTTATAAAATGTGCTATTATTATTTTTAATCTCTTTCTCACTACATCCAAGACTATCGGCCATGATTCTGTAATTGTTTTACTTAAGAAGTAGCTTCAGTGTATCATCTATTGGACACCAGAATACCAAACTTTCTCAAGAATATTTCTTGGGGGTTACATATAATTGGAATCTGGGTTATAATCTGTAAATACAGAAAAATATGCCCATGATTCCCCAAATTGGTGACTTTGTCAATAAATTGGACTCCTGTATATATTATTTAACTCTGATAAAACCCCTAGATGAGTAAAGTATAGTCTCACATCATCTCCTGCATAGGCAGATGTGATTTTGTGAAATATTTATTTGGTCTTCATCCCCATCTCCTGGTATACAACTCCTACCCCATCTCCTGGTATACAACTCCTAAATTCCTTGGAATTTCCAAAGTAATCAGGGTCCTTTTGTATGTTAATGAATTGACTGGTGGCTGGCAGTCCCTGGGTAGCTTCAGAATGAGGTATGGTCGCAGGAAAGACCAAGGCTATGACTAAAGGTTGGAACTTCCAACTCCACCTCACAACCTCCACAGAGGGAGAAGGGCTGAAAGTTAAGTTGATCACCAATGGCCAATACTTAATCAATTTTGCCTATATAATGAAGCTTGCATAAAAACAGAAATGAACTGGGCTGTTTGTTTGTTTTGTTTTTGAGACAAGGTCTTGCTCTGTTGTCCAGGCAATCATGGCCCACTGCAACCTCAACCTGCTGGGCTCAAATGATCCTCCTGCCTCAGCCTCCTAAGTAGCTGGGACTACAAGCACACACCACCACATCTGGCCAATTTTTTATTTATTTTTTTGTGGAGATGGGGATCTCACTTTGTTGCCCAGGCTTGTCCCAAACTCCTAGGCTCGAACAATCCTCCTGCTTCAGTCTCCTAAAGTGCTGCATTACAGATGTGAACCACTGTGCCTGGCCTTGAATTGGACTTAGCGTCCAGATAGCTGAACACGTGGAGGCTCCTGGAGGGTGGAATGCCCAAGAATGCATGGAAGATTTGCTCCCCTTCTCCCATACCTTGCCTTTTGCATCTCTGCATCTGTGTCCTTGTAATATCCTTTATAATGACCCAGTAAACATAAGTGAGTGTTTCCCTGAGTGCTGTGAGCTACTCTAACAAAGTAATCAAACCCAAGGATGAGGTCATGGGAACCTCAATTTGTGGTCAAAAGCAAAGGTAAAACAACCTGGGGCTTGTGATTGGCACCGGAATGGAGGGCAGCCTTATGGAACTGAGCCCTCAATCTGGACGTAACACTATCTGCGTGTTGACAGTGCCAGAACTGAACTGAATTAGAGTACACCCAATTGATGTCTGTTGCAGAATTGAGTGGTTGCTGGTGGGGAGAAATCCTCACACACTTCTTGGTGACCAGAGGTCACAGAAGTCTTCTGTATTGATTGCTGTGGTGTGAGAACAGAGAAAAAACTTCTTCTTCTTTTTTTTTTTTTTTCTTTTCAGCATACTCTCTTAAATTGTATAATACATAGCTTAAAGTTGTTGTCAGAAACAAAGACGGGTAAAGCCTTGTTATAAATAAAGTTTCGGTGCCGCAAAAGAAATAGCACTCGAATATAAAATTTTCTTTTTCGTTCTCAGCAAGGCAAGCTAAACTAATTCCAATTGGCTAATTTAAAGAGAATGACGGGGTGAGTGGTTTGGTGGGAAAAATTGTTATGACAAAGCAGGTAATTGGAATGAGTCAGGGTTGAGTAGGTAATCGGAATGAGTCAGGATGGAGCAGGTAATCGAAAAAGGTTGCTTTATGAGGAAGTTAAGTTTAAAAGTAGAAGGCAAAGAATTGAACATGCTGACATACTGATTCTTTGAAAAGAAATTCAGAACTTATATCTAACAGCCTGAAAAAAAATCAATTTTCACACCACTGTCTGTAATTACAGTCAATAATTATAAACTAATCACTGATTTAAATTTGAATCAAAAATGACAAAAATGTTAAGAAATAGGTCATTCTCTGAGTTGAGTTTAAAATTTTTAGCCAGATCATCTGATCAACGTAAATATTATTGCCTTAAATGACTTTAGAATAGGTAAGGCACAAACATGCCAAAAACATTCTTAGAGGGCCTGCTAGTTGACTTAGGCCTCAGGGTTCTTCTTCAGGAAGAGGGGCTTGATGTTCTATGCTCAGGCCTGAGATTACAAGGGTGTGGAAAGGGTAAGATGGGAGTAAGGGGAGACAGTATTTTCCTGACAGCTGGGCAATAACAAAGAAAAAAAAAAAAGAAGAAGTAGAAATGAAAGAAAGAGATGCTTTCTGGTGCAATGAAAGAGGAAAAAGAAGAGAGAAAGGAAGAATGTTAAAAAAAAAAAATGAGGTTGAGTGCGGTGGCTCATGCCTGTAATTCCAGTACTTTGTGAGATTGAGGCAGGAGGATCACTTAAGCCCAGGAGTTTGAGACCAGCCCGTACAACATAATGAGACCTGATTAAAAAACAAAACAACAACAAAAAAAACCCCCCAAAAAACAACTTTACAAATTGGCCAGGCTTGGTGGTGTCTGTAGTCCCAGCTACTTGGGAAGTTGAGGTGGGAGCATGTCTTGAGCCTGGGCTGGGGTGACAGAAGGAGACCCTGTCTCAAATAAATAAATAAATAGGATAAAAAGGAAAAAATGAGAAAAGACATAAAAAAAAATTCTATATTCACAGATAGCCATACCATATGTCGGGGCTCAGAAAACAAATACCCTAAAATGAAGACTATAGCAGCAGCCTCAGAAACAATAGTTTTTCTCTGAAGTTCTCCAGGCCTCCTGTCTCTCAGTCCCATTCACCTCTGAGACTAGCCATAGAAACTAGAATCTCTCTTCCCCAAAGAAATAAGAGCGCTTTTTCCCGAATGCCAGCCATAAAACCTAAAATTATTCTGTGTAAAAACTGACCGTAATGAAATTATCTGACCTACCTTGTTTGACTGTAGGTCATAAGACCTCCATTTCAGAAAGGGTCCTGCCTCATACTCAGAAGAAAGGAACGCTACACGGAGAAACCAAGAAAAATCTAGACGGACAGGCCTTGCTGGGTGATACCGTTTGGATGTTTGTTCCCCAGGTCTCATGTTGAAATATAATCCCCAATGTTGGAGATGAGGCCTGGTGGGAGGTGTTTGGGTCTTGGGGGCAGATTCGTCATGAATAGCTTGGAGCTGTCCTATGATACCTGTGAGATCTGGTTGTTTAAAAGTGTGTGGCACCTCCCCCCTCTCCCTCTTGCTCCTGTTCTCACCATATGATGTGTCTGCTCCCCTTTCACCTTCTGCCATGAGTAAAACTCCCCCAGGCCTCACAAGAAGCTGAGCAGATGCCGGTGCCATGATTGTGCAGCCTGCAGAACCACAAATCAGTTAAACCTCCTTTATTGATAAATTACCCAGTCTCAGTTATTTCTTTACAGTGATGCAAGAACAGACTAACACGCTGGGTTTTCTCACTTAGTCTGTAAGCATTAGATCATGCCTTTTTTGTCCAATCATATTTCTTCATGGCTGTCAATACTTTGTTAAACCTAAGCATAAAAATGGAAATTTCCCCTGTAGCTTGCCACAAGCAACATAATAAAAGGAGCGAACTTGAATTCAAATTCAGATCTTTTTAGTGTCAAAGGCCACATTCTTTTAGAATGTTGGGTCTTCATTCTGAGGGCTCCAGTGTATACATGTTCAACAAATTTGTATGCCTTTTCTCCTATTAATTAATCTGTTCCATGTCAGTGATTATTTTTTTAGCAGGCTTTTAGAGAGCCAAGGGCCTTGGCATCCACACTCATATATGGTATCTTTGGGTTCATGAATATTTGCCACACATACATACACACACTCATCCTAAAATCACCCCAGAGTCTTTCAAACAAATGAGTGGGAGTTATGTCTGGATCTTCACATTCATTTCTGAACTTTAGCTTATTTTTCTTGCCACATTCTTCTTTAGTGTGAATATTAACTTAAATTAATTTATATATAAATGTACCCCATAATCTATATAGCCTCAATATTCAGTAGAATCTGTCAGATAAAAAATAAATCCAACATAGTAAGGAGAGGCTTTAATTCCAAAGGATTATTGGCAGGGAGGAAAAGGGACTATTGCAACAGAGTAGGAGTGACTCTTGAAATATGGAAAATACTAAGACCATAGGTCTATTACTGTCTTAAGGGTTTGGAGAGGTATAAACAAGGCCAGAAAGAACTGGCTTTGGAGAAGCGGCATAAAAGAGTGGCATGATTGGACAGAACATCAGAGAATATTTCACTATAGGGCAGTATATTCTCAGGAGAGGTTCTATGCTGGTTAGGCTGAGGGTGAGCCAAAGTTCAGCAGCCTGAGGGGAGGAGAGAAGCTTAACCAATTTGGTTAACGTGCATTTTTATTCCAATTGATTAGTAAAAACAAGTAGTTCAGCTAAGCATTTATGCATTAAAGCATAGGAATTTGGAGGGTCTGTGCTTGGCCTTGTCATAGGTAAACAAGGAGGTATCTGTGAGTCTTGTCGAAGTCATATAGGGAAGGGTGTTTTCTTGCAGTAAGACATTTTCTGGAACACAAAAGGGTGTGTGTATGGTGGCAGAGGGAATCCCTTTAACCTTCACCATTTTCTAAGAGCACAAGGCTCAGGTAAAATTAAACAGTGTCAAATCTCTGCTATTTAGTATTTGGCGTGTTAATTGAAAAACTTGTTAAAATGAGGAAAAGGATTTAGAGAACAAAGATCCACACATATGCATTTATTCAAAAACCTTGTATTATAAGACATCTTGGTGTGTTTTACCACGGGATAGACAGCTTGGCTTAATTCCAGGAGTTTAGTAAAATGCATGTCAGTAAAAAAAACAAAAAACTTCTGTGTGCTGGTTAAAAAAATGATGAGAAGACCATTTTGCCTGATTTTGCTCACTTCAGACACGTGAATTTTTAATATCATTGTGTATAAATATATAATGATATCTGAAAGGAGTATATTACCCTGGACTTTTGAAGATGTCTAATGGGCTTGAACAGAGTGACTGAACCTACAAATCATAATGCAAAATTTTACAATTCACTATGTGCATGAAGGGTCAATACACTAAAAGGAATGCATTTTGTGATCTGATATAAATTCCCATTTCTTTTTTTTCTTTCTTTCTTTCTTTTTTTTTTTTTTTTTTTTGGTGGTGGGGGGACTGTGGGCAGAATCTTGCTATGTCATCCAGGCTGGAGCGCAATGGCGCAATCTCAGGTCACTGCAACCTCCGCCTCCTGCGTTCAAGCGATTCTCCTGCCTCAGGCTCCTGAGTAGCTGGGATTATAGGCCTGGCTAATTTTTGTATTTTTAGTAGAGACAGGGTTTCACCATGTTGGGCAGGCTGGTCTCAAACTCCTGACTTCGTGATCCACCCACTTGGCCTCCCACAGTGTTGGGATTACGGGCGTGAGCCGCTGTGTCCGGCCTAAGTTCTCATTCCCAGCTCACTAAAACACTAGTGATTTTAAACAAACAAACAAACAAACAAAGTGTTTCTAGGGGACTAGTTTTGGATTGAACTAGATTCTTTGTAAGTCAGATCCTAGAGATCCTCCTATGTCTCCCAATTGTTTCTTCTTACACTATTTTGCTTTAGGATACTTTGCCTTGAGATTTTAAATTTAGCCTTCATTAATTAAATAAACAATTTAATTCACTTATTCAAAGAATAGTGGAGAGGTGTGCATCAATGAATGTGTGTTTTGTTTTTCTCTATTATAAACGAAATCCTCACTGTTTGTTGGAGAAGTCAACAAACAGACAACCAGGATGTAGTGGAGCATCATAACAGCTCACTGCTTGTGTGCTCTGGTCCCTACATACTTTTCCTCCCTCCTTGGCAGCATTTTATCTGTAAAAAAAGTATGTTCTATATGTTTTTATCATGGACGTGTAGAACTCACTTTGAACTAAAAAATCACTTTCTGCTTGAAATCAAGGATAAAATGAATTTCCTTAATGCACAACACATTAAACATCAACGATTATTAAACCATCAGTTTATGGAGCAATACTTTTTAGTCATTTTATGCCCCATTTTGTGTATATTCCACTAGAATTTTAGAAGAAGGAAGGCTAGGAATTTGTCCCCAGCTCACTCCTTCAAGAAGAGTAAAAGACTCTTCCAAAGTAAAATAGAGCTAATTCCGTAATGCAAGTCCAGGAAATAGAATTCTCCCAGAGTGATAGTTCACCACTCTTTATTCCTCTGCTCAAAATGGCAACTCTCTTTCTTGCTCTTCCTCTCTCATTTTTTCTTTTAATGAACAATTCAGTTACATAGCCTTTGAGTTGGGTAGAACAAGGTAGGTGTTCACACCTGGTGATGAGGGGATGTGATGGTTGAGATCACAACATGTTGGAGCCTGAGCAGTGTGAGGAGTGTGTGCATGTAAGAGGGCTGCTCCCTGGGGAGTGTGTGCATGTAAGAGGGCTCTTTCCTGGGGAGAATAAGAGCCAAGAGGCGGGAGAAGGGTTACCACAGGGAAGAGCTATCTGGTGTGCATTGTCATAGCCTTGTGCAGGGTGAAGTGGCATACACACAGGGGAAACCCTGGTATGGAGCCTGATTGTGGGTGGTGTGGAAGCCATCTGCATGGAGAATGGGGCAACAGTAGCAATGAGAGATTGGCTACATACAGGAGCTTGATCAATTAAGTAATTATAGTAAGGATGATAGGAATCTGATTTGTTGCTGTTGGAGAAAGGAGTTCCAAATACAGAAAATGAGAAAACCAGAATGAATCCTTGAGTGTTGGGTTAGAATTAGACATTTTGTGCAAAATTATAGTTTTGTTTTTGTTTTTGGAGACAGGGTCTTGCTCTGTCATCTGGCCTGTTGTACAGTGGCATGAACATGGCTCACTGCAGCCTCGAACTCTCAGAATCCAGTGATCCTCCCACTTCAGCCTCCTGAGCAGCTGGGACCACAGGCACACCCCAACAAGCTTGGTTCATTCATTTATTTTTGTAGAGATGAGGTCTTGTCATGTTGCCCAGGCTGAGCTCAAGCAGTCCTCCTGTCTTGGCCTCCCAAAGTATTAGGATTACAGGTGTGAGCCACCATGCACGGCAACAAACCTATGGTTTTGGATAGAATCAGTTCTTTTATAACATGACATGCTGATTATTTAACATTGTTGTGCCATGCAGAATTACATAATAAAACCCACCGGGCTTATGAAAAAATAATATTGGAGCACAAAACTCAAATACTTCATTACTGACACACGCACAAAAGATTGAAACTTAAAAATGATAGTACAGTTTACACGTTAAGTGGGTAAGAAGTACATAAATATTATACTAAATATGTCATTTTACCTTGAAAAGGACCTGAAGTTTGATTGTGGTAGTGGGGAACAGAATTGCAACTTATGCAATGGTGGAAGAGGTTTACTTTAAATCAGACAGAAAGCTGTGACATTAGATGTGCTGGGTACAGCTCATAGCACATGAGATGAACTGAGGTAATGTAGAGATTTGTGCATGTGTGTATGTGCATATTTTGGGTCCAGGCTTGGTTCAGCTGGATGCAGTTTTCTGTTTTCATCTTGTGTTTCTTGTAAACAAAATAATGCATAAGCAAACACAAAATATATGCTATGCTCAATTTGTTCCTTAATATGTCAATTGTACTGAAACAGATTCACATTTTCAAAACAAGCATTATAGCAGAACTCATTGAATATTAAAATATATAGATAGATATAGAAATAATTGTAGATGCAAATATATGCCTTCAGAGACATTTATACTCCCTCTCTCTCCAACTGAGAGGGCTGGAGAAAGGCAACATCCCAATAGCAATGAGCACACCTAGCTTGCAGATCTCAGACTGTAAATACAACTAAAAGAAATCAGAGGCCAGGTGCGGTGGCTCATGGCTGTAATCCCAGCACTTTGGGAGGCTGAGGCGGGTGGATCATCTGAGGTCAGGAGTTCAAGACCAGCCTGACCAACATGGTGAAACCCTGTCTCTACTAAATACAAAAATTAGTCGGGCTTGGTGGCAGGCACCTGTAATCGCAGCTACTTGGCACGCTGAGACAGGAGAATCACTTGAACCTGGGAGGTAGAGGTTGCAGTGAGCCAAGATTGCAACATTGCCTTCCAGCCTGGGCAACAAGAGCAAAATTTTGTCTCAAAAACCAACAAACAAAAAAACAAAGACAAAAACAAAGAAATTAGGAATTGAGAAAAGAGCTAGAACAGGAAAAGGATAAGATGAGCACATCTCAGAAAGACATAGGAACCAGCATGAATATACTTGCACTGGCAAATCTGGGACAATTTCACCATCACAACAAATGTTTTTATAATGTATTGTAAATAATATAATATAATAAAAAATCATGAATCTATAGTGATATAAGTTAATAAATGAATGCATTGAAAGATTAAGGAGGAATGGGACACTGACATAGGGATGTGGAATATTTCATATTGCTTTCACACAAAATAAAATGAATTATAAAGATAAAAACAAGAAACTTTAAAGCAGATAAACACGTTCTCCATCAATGATTGAAGTGAATAATCATTAATAATGGAACAAGTTCAAAAAGAATTCCACCTGGTAGGATGCAATTCAGTATATAGGCTCACTTTTGTGATATTGCACTTAAAGTTGTATAACCTAAATCTAATCATAGGGAAACATCAGAAAAACCCAGAGTGGGGACATTCTATGAAATAACTGCCTACAATCTTCAAACGTGTCAAGGTCATGAAAGTCAGAGAAACACCAAGGAACTGTTCCAGATTGAAGGACTAAAGAGGCAAGCAACTAGGTATAAAGTGGGATCCTGAACTAGATCCTTTTGCGATAATGGAAATCATGAAAATATTTGGTAAAACTTGAATGGGGTATCAGGATCTGACGGTTGTTATAGACTGAATTGTTTGTCCCACCTCATCCTCAAAATAACTCTGCAGAGTAGGTATTACCTCTTTTTATAACTGAATAAAGAGGCTCAGAGAGAAAGTATTTTGTCTAAAGATACTTAATAAGTAAAAGACTAAAAAGGGATTAAATTCAAGGCCAAAAGAAGGGAGAAGGACTTTGTTCAAAAGAAGATTTGATGTAATTATATATATATTTTTTATTTTATTTTATTTTGTTTTTTTTGAGATGGAGTCTTGCTCTGTTGTCCAGGGTGGAGTGCAATGACATGATTTGGGCTCACTGCAATCTCTGCCTCCTGGATTCAAGTGATTCTCTTGCCTCAGCCTCCAGAGTAGCTGGGGTTACAGGTGCATGCCACCACGCCTGGCTAATTTTTGTATTTTTAGTAGAGGAGGGGTATTACCATGTTGGCCAGGCTGGTCTCGAACTGCTGACCTCAGGTGATCTGCCTGCCTCAGCCTCCCAAAGTGCTGGGATTACAGGTGTGAGCCACTGCGCCCAGCCTGATGGAATTATACTTTCTATCAAATTAATTCTTGGAAGTGTCTGTCTGGTTAACAAAGCTAGGGTGCACTATAACTGCTCTCATTTATGTTAGATGAAGCTGGAATATATACTATTCTGAGATTTTCAATGGACACCCATCAAAATAAGGCCAAGATAAAAGCCAAAATTATTAGTTAGAAAATACTAGATTTTATACTCCTAAAATAGAAGGGAACTTAGGTCTGGAGTTGGACGGGGATAGAGGTAGGTGGCTCAGGAAGTAAAGTGAAGAGTGGAGAGATCTGATAGTTCATGGGTTTGCTAACTCCTCCCATTTGCTAATCTCCCTAACTGACCTACTCCACACTAGCACTCACACTCACACACAAATAACTTCTATCTTCAAAAAGAAGAAGAAAATTGATTGAGCATACTTCCAATCTTTCATTTCATGAGCAGAATGGTCTCCAGGGAAAAGAGTATCAGTTTTATTTTCAGTAGAGTTGGTTCTTAATACGGTCTCTGCTTAGCTGTATGCTTTCTTTATGTCATTTAAAAAATTTTTTCTGGCAAGTTTTCCCCAAGTGGCTGAATTTGATTAGGTTCTTGTCTCCTTCTATGTATATCATCCTGTGTATGCTACTATAATAGATCCTGTTAGTACAGACACTTTAGTATGTCACTGATCCACCAGCTATATTCCAGGATAAGCTGCAAACAATTTTTTTGTGGTCAAGAGCTTTACTTATATGACTTTGTATTTATAGAGTCAAACTTAGCCAGTGCTCAATGAATTATTATTGAATAAATGAGTAACCAGATAAATTTAAAAAAGGGTCCCTTTGCTTCTTTGAGGCTGATTGCCTTGGTTTGTTCAAGTCATTCAATTATTTATCCATTCATCCACTAAACAAGCTTCCCTAAAACATGTTCTCTATTGAAGATGTGAGGGTTACAAAGAAATAAATGAATTGCGTCTGCTCTTAAAAGAGTAGACTTTAAATGGAACATGTAACGTTATCGAGTTGTAAAATACATGGAGTGACATCTTTATACCTTATTTAAGTGGGGAGATGGGAGCTTCAATGTGTCCCTCTTAACCTTGTCCACAATTAAACTATAGGACCTCTCCTGAGCTGAGCATTAACCAGGTCTGAAGGATGTGAAACCTTTAGATTCTGGGAAGACACCAACGACAAAACCTACAGAGAACTTCCTTCCTCTATGTTGGAGGAAAGTCTCCTCTGAGAAACTAAGAGAAACATTTTTTTTTAGCATACACTGCAGGGGGGCTCCAACCTTTGCAAGGCCAGGGGGAGGTGTTTCCCTTTTTTTTTTTTTTTTTTTTTAAGAAGGCAATTTAACAGAATTTGAGCAGAGATATCGGATCTAACACGGACAGAGAAACTCACTCCCTGGGGGGCTGCAGTATCGGAAAAAACAGAATTTAACATAACTAGAAAGAACAGAAAAACTACAACAGCTAATATTACTTGCCACATTGCTGTATCTTTAAGATTGAGGGAGGGGGACTAGAGGCCAGCCCGAGGTCTCCTGGGTTGGTTGGATCTAGGCATTCTCCTTCTTCTTCTTCCTCTAGACTTGTACTTTAAATACTTTTGATGTCTCTACGACTTAAAGGCAAATAGCTTAAATTTAGCTTTTTCTTTTAAGAGTTCAAGGAGTGAGAGCAGAGTTAAGTCCTGGAGACGCCGAACTTGCTGTCGCACCGGAAACGAGATGTGCGGGGTAGGTGGCAGGGACGAGGGGGAAACGACTCGGGTCGTTTTTAAGATTGAGAGAGTAGCCACAGGGGAACAGAGTAGGAGTCTAAACGAAGTAAAGCATGACAGGTGTAGGGAGGCGTGGGTTTTCTGACACAGTGTTCTATTTAAGGGCACAGGAAAAGTTACAGAATGACAAAAGAGGTGAGCAAGGAAATCTGCGGGGTAGCTGTTTTGAACTTACCACCGGTTTAATCTAGAGGAGGTCTAATCACTTGGACGTGGGGTATGGCAATCTAAACGCTTACAACTTCTATGGTGCCAGAAATTCTAATCAGACGAATGCTCTTCACATTCGTTCCTGTAACAACACTTGACTTGCCTTTGGCAGAAAAGACAGGACTGTGGTGGCCAGCCTAAACGATTGATGAGAAATTTAACTTCCTGTGACAAAAAATTCAGCACTAAGGACTTTGAAGGAGTTTTTACTTAGACGTCTTGGGAAATACTGACGTCCTGACATGCAAAATTTTGACAATTACTAAACAAGACAATAAACACTAAACAGAACAATAAACATAAAACAAACAATTTGATCTTAGGGCATGTAAACAGTTTTGACAGTTTTTTTTCTTATTTTTTTCTTATTTTTTTTTTTATTTTTTAAATTTTAGACAGACAAGGGGAGGGGTCCTGTGATGGGATCAGTCAGAAGCCTGCCTGGCTGCTCCTCCTGAGGGGACTGGGGCTTTTCTTAGCATTGGCAGGCGGGTATAAACTTCCGGCTCGGATCGAGCTATGCCTGATGCTGCCTTAAGCCTTATGAGGTCTCTACGGAACCGCGGGTGAGGGCTTACTCGAACTCTGTAGCTTTTGCCGTGGAGCTACAAACTGGAAGACAAACGCAAGCCTTTGTCTTCCTACATCTACAAACTATTCACACAGAGTTTATAACAGATTTTTGTTGTTTTTTTTTCCCTCTTTCCTGGTGATTCTCCAGGAAACTTGAACAAGAGAAAGATGAGAGACAGAAAAAGAGAGAGAGGGAGAGACAGAGAGAGAGAGAGAGAGAGACTGGTCTGCCAGAAACTAAGGCTCATCTCCCCAGCCTCTTGAGTCTTGAGCTGAGTCAAGGGAGGGTCCTCGTCAGGACTACTTCTTACTTAAACTAAGACACAAAGGCACCTACTAGAAAACTAAGGCTTAACTTACTAGCGTCTTAGAGTAACGGGCTGAGTCAAAAGAGGGACGCCTTCGTCAGGGCCGCTTCTTTCTTACTAGGAAGTCAAATCTGACTTACTTAACCTTGGGGTCAGAAGCTGAGGACTTAGATGTTGAATTTTAGGGCGCTTACACGGTAGCCAATCTGCTCTCCTCTGGAAGACAGTCACCTTTCAGGGACTTGAAAATTACTTTTTTTTCAGGTGGCGCCCTCCTTACAGGCCGGCCGTCCTTCCAGGGGAGCCTGGAGCAAGACTGGCTCTTGCCTGGTGGCATTAATTCTCGCTGGGGCCTCCAAATTGTTGTACTTGAGCGAGTTAGGAAAATGCCACAATTTGAGACGAATTAAGAGTCCTTTATTAGCCGGCGACTGAGAGATGGCTAACGCTCAAAATTCTCTCGGCCCCGAGGAAGTGGCTTGATTAACTTTTATACCTTGGTTTAGGAAGGGGGGGGGGTGTAGTTAAAACAATTTTACAGAAGTTAAGTAGTCAAAAAGTTAAAAGGATAAATGGTTACAGGAAAGTAAATAGTTCTCGGTGCAGGGGCTTTAAGACTATTACAAGGTGATAGACGTGGGGCTTTGGCCGTTATCAATCAGATGAATTCTTGGGGACTGCGGATATAGCTTGCCACAGTATCTTATGAGTTAATTGTATTCTTGGATGTGCTGGGAGTCAGCTTGCACAAGTTAAGTCTTTGAGGAAAGGGCTGCCAGTGAAAGAGCCAAGATGGAGTCTGTCTGGCTCTCTTAGCTAAGGGAGAGTCAATTCAGGTGGAAACAAGGCTAGGTGATTAAAGGAAAAGGGAGAGTCTAAAAACAGAGTTAGTAAAAACCAGGTTAGGCATTACAGTAGAGAGTCATGGGGTAAGGATGTGGGTACTGCTGGTTTGCAGAGATTTGTGAATTCCCAGTGGATGGTGATGTAGCTTCTCAATTGAGTGTTCCTGAAATGACAGTGGGTCTTTCTGGTCCCCCATAGGTGGCAGGAGGGCTTAGCAGATACATTGAGCTTCTTTTGGCCCTGATTCTAAGATAACACGAAGCTTTGGCAGCTGACGAAACAAATGAACAAAGAGATTTCCATTAGGTGCCAATCCAGGGGAGTTCTATTTTGGCATCTGGCAAAACTTTAATCCATTCAGGCAGAGATTACTGTCCCTTCCTTCATTTTTAAGATTTTTGACACCCAAGGTATCTCAGCAGCTGGAATTTAACCCTCAGTGAATAGACAAAAAGAAAAAGGACAATCCACCTAATGGTTCCAGCACTCAAAGTGAAGAGAATCAAGAAAACACACAAAGTAAGTGGCTTCTAATAAAATGCAGCTACTAGAAAAGTCCGCCCACGACCCTCCTCAGCAGTTCTCTTGTCTTGTGCAAGAAACAGGTTACAGACTATAGAAAAAAGGGTTGGGGAAGCCTGAAGATTTCAGCTTTCACCAAACTCTGAAATTGCAGTTAGTAATTATGAGTCAATCTTTCAGATTTAGATAACAACAAAGAATAACAAAAACTTCCTGGAACTGATCATGTAAGTACAGCTTGAGATTTCTAATAAAATCAATCAATTATTATAAATAGAGTATTAGTTAACATCCTAAATTTTTTTTTGTGTGTGCATGAACAGATAAAGTGTCATGTTATTTAAGTTTTGCAGACAGATTTTGAACTTGAACTTGAATAAAAATAGCACACCTCTCCAGTAAACAAAATTACAAAAGTAAGTAAGGAAATTCAAGCGTAGCACATATATATGCAAGCGTGTATGCACACACACACACACAGATTTGCTGGACCTACAAAAAGGGATCATGATTTACAAAGAAAGAAACAAACAAAAATAAATCAAAGATGTGGATGAATGGAACCAATGAAATAAAGATTGCGAAGATCTTGGATAAGAGACTGAGCGGACTTTCCATATGAATAACAAGAGTGCCAGAAAAAGAAAAAATTAACAGTTGAAGAAGAAAAAGTTACTAAATAGTAAAACAAAATGTAACTGAACAGAAGACTCAAGTACTGCAATTAAAATGCTTCATTAAATTCCAGGCAAGATAGATAAAAAAGATATTATTCTACTATGAAAAGACCGCTAACTCAGAATTTGAAAAATAAAGCTTTATTACTTATAAGAACTGCCTTGCAGGAGGCAGGAGAGAGTGTTTACAAGCCAGGGAGTGATGATGATCATGAACCAGTTCCTTAGCACATCAAAACGATAGACTTACTTATATTCCTGAGTATACACAAGACCCTCTAATATTTGCTTTATGATCAGCAGAGCGGGGAGGAGGTCTCGTTACCCTGGTAATGAAAATGATTCTTTGTAAGGATCAGAAGGAGAGAACAGTGGACTTTATAAGTGAGCACACTCCAAAACATCTATTTGAAAGAAGTTCAGATGTGTGTTTAAAAGAAGTCAACTATGTCAAGATACATGAATAAAATATAAATTATATAATTTTTTCAAGGAATAAGATATTAAATAATCCACTCTTAGTTATAATTTTTAAGTTCATTCAGAAGCTGGCATTCTGTTAATTATGGTGGAGTTGATTTCCTTGTTGACACTTAGATACATCTTGGGAAGATTTCAGGACTCCAAGGCTAGAAGAAAAATCTTAAAAGCTTCCAGAGAGAAAAAATAAGTTATTCGATTTTCTTAAAAATGATTTTTTGACTATGTCAGTTATCTTTTCTAAAATTTAACTTTTTACAACATTCTATAATGAGACATTAACTTGATTTTTTAAAAATAGCAAATACATGATAAATAATATATTTAAATTGAATGTGGACTAAATATGAAGTGTGTGTGTGTGCACAGGCGTGTGCTTGTTGCTGACATGAATTCCAACTACCGAAGAAAGGAGAGTCGAAGACTAATGTTTTATTTTATAACAATATTTAATTATTGGACATTTTATACAAAATAGACTTTGATCAGATAGCATTTGAGCTCGTTGCAAATAGTAAACATGCAAAAAGAATTAAGAATAATATCACGCAAGGATACAACATTACTAACTAGACTATTTTTAAAATATAAAGCACTACCTAAAATCATCATATTACTACTTTACACACATGCATGTCTTTAATTTTTTTTACATAGATTTCTCACATCTATTCTTGCTTCATGGGTTTCAGTTTTATAATATTTGGGATTGAAGACATAGTGTCTAAATTAAGAAACTGACATGTTTACTCTGTATTTACTCACTGCCAAAAGCATTTCAGGAATCCTGGAGAAGATCTATTTGATTATCTGTTTTATGAGTCACATCCCCTCAATTAATCATTGAAGAAGAAGAGACAGCATCAGACATAAGGACATTTTTACACTGGCCATTTGGGACTTAGGATCTATTCACTCTGGTCCATACTCTCTTTGGTTACTGCCTTTTTGTTTATCTGGACTTGATTCTGGATAATGGGAAAGGAAGCTGGAGAGCAGGAATGGTGTTTAGACTTCAGGTTCCAGCTGGCTGTGGTCACCATGTCCTTGGAAATAATTGCCAGGTTCTCTCAACCTAGGGACCTTTAAAAAAACAAGTTTGAGGACACTTAATAGTTTATTTCACTGTGCTTGTCAGAAGTTAGTATTGAAACAAAAATATTTTTGGTAATTATTATTCAAACTTGGAAAGAACTGGGAATAAAAATTTTTTGAGTTGAAGAATAATAAAAGAATAAAACATTTATCTCACCCACCCTGACTACATTCCCGCTTTTCCAAACTCATTCTCTCCGAAATTTTGCTGAAAACACCCAAACATCTGTGCCTCTCAAGCTTTGCAGGAAATAATTTGGGAGAAGTATCAATAGAGTAAAGAGAAACTGGAGGATAGAAAGAGGCTGATGAATAACAAAAGTTATTCATAAGACCTCCCGATGTGTACTTACTCAAATTCTTCAACCTTGTATATTTCACTTGCTTTTAACTACTTTTACCTACGGCATAGTTTAAAATTATGTTAAATTTCTTTTTTTTTTAACCAAATAAACCTGTGGACTATATATGGTATAAAATCTCACACTATTTCTGAGAATTCATATTATTTTTATGAATAGCTTTTTATGGCTCTCAGAGGAGTGAAACAACATTTGCTAACTACATTCTTTTCTTTCTTTCTTTCTTTCTTTCTTTCTTTCTTTCTTTCTTTCTTTCTTTCTTTCTTGTTTCTTTGTTTCTTTTTCTTTCTTTCTGCTTTAGAAAATACCATAACTTCTGATTTTATCTGGCTGGGCACATCATCTCAATTTCTCTCTATAAATAGGTAGTTCATTCAGTTTCTTTTCATTTATTTATTTTTTCTTTTACACTTGACATCCCATTGAAAGAAAAATTTTAAATTTATTATTTATAATTTTTGTAGAGAGTTGCCCAGGCTGGACCCAAACTCCTGGCATCAAACAATCCTCCAGCCTCAGCCGCCCAAAGTGCTGAGATTACATGTGTGAGCTGCCTACCGTGCCAGGCTAATTCAATTTCATCACACATATGCCACACAGATATCTAGGCTTCAAGTGAGTAAAGCTTTCACTAATGGAGTCATCATTCACATTCTTGTTTAGAATACTGTACAGTACCTCCCAATAAACAGAATCATCATAGCAGTTCTCGTCAGATGGCTGTCCCCAGAAAGGCAACTTTAGAATTAAACCTGTGACGGTAGAGGGAAAATGAGTCATGTTGTGATGCTGAAGAGGAAAATCTACCTGCATAGTAGTTTATATATTATTATAAAATCATCCCCTTTAACTGACATAATTACTTTACTGCCAGAAGTTTAGAACATTTTTGAATTTAGCAATTGACTTGCTCATTAATTATCTATTGTAAATAATCTGAGACCATAAGATACAGGGAAGTGTTCACTTTTTATGCTGACCTGTAATCAGACCTCCAACAACTGCTGTTCCGATAGAGGAACCCAGTGCAGCTGCCTGCATGGCCATAGACCTAAGGAAGCAAACAAAAAAGATTCAGTGTCTTTCCTGGATCCCAGCCAAAGAAAGTCTCACCCACTGAGGGCGTGGATGACTGCCATCTTCAGGCCAGAGTGTAACATTACACACCAGCAAATTAAGCATTTGTTATAATTTTTCTTTCATATTCTTATTTTCTTTGAAACTCTTGAGCAGTGTTAGAAAATTCTGAGATACACCTTAAAGAAGAGAATCATCTTTTAATGTAAACTTTGGATGTAAGACTTTCCTTAGGAAGGGTTTAGCACTCTCAAAAAATTGATCCCTGATCTGATTCATTTAAGAAATATTGAGTATCCACTCTCTGTCAGTTTCTTTTCTAGGAACAGAGGATAGAGTAATACATAAAACAACATGAGCTACTATTTCTCCTCACTCCATTCTAATGAAATAGTTATGATGAAATTAGAAAAATCTATCAATAAGTTCAGAAAAGCTAATTTCAGCGTATATTGTAGAGATAGCTCATTGAAGATATTCAAGTATATCGCTATGTGTCATCGTAGAAGTCATTGCCTTAAACTGAAATTAGTAAAAGATAGTTTGTAATTTTGAGAATGAAAGAATGTGATAAAAGGCCATTGAAGTGCATAAAGGTGTTATATGAATGACAAATGACCTGGGAATGTGGGGATCTTCTTAGCACAGCAGCTTACTCATAGCAGACAATTAATAAAGAGTTGTTGAAAGACTGAATGAGTGACTCCAATGAATAAAACAATTGGAAAATGAGAGTTTTTTTGGTCTTCCAGTCTCATCATCCAAGGGAGAGGATGCACTAAACTCAGATTCCTTTTTTTTTCTCCTCATTTGAAGGGTGTAAATATTTTAATATATAAAAAAACTGCACAAGTAACATATCATTGTGAAAACATTAGAAACTGCAGATAACGAAAAGAAGCAGAAAAGTTTAATATCCCTCAGATTGTATCAGAATAAAAATGTGAAATAAAAACATGTATTTTTATAAAAATGCAATCTTGCTATATTACTTATTTTTGCATTAAATATGTTTTAGGGGTCCGTTTATGTGAGTCAGTGTAGATCTGGACCATAGTTTGAATTGCTACAGGGCGTTACACTGTACAAAGTACTGGTTGCTTCCAGTGTTTCATATTTTTAAAAATGCTGTGAGAACATCTCCTCTGAACATGCTTATGAACTTGTCTGATTATTTTCCTAATATAAAATCTATCTAGAAATGAGAACATTAGTAAAAGGCTACATATACCTCTTTTTTTTTGAGACGGAGTCTCGCTCTGTTGCCAGGCTGGAGTGAAGTGAGGTGATCTCCGCGTTCAAGCAATTTTCCTGACTCAGCCTCGCAAGTAGCTGGGATTATAGGCACTCACCACCATGCCGGGTACTTTTTGTATTTTTTAGTAGAGATGGGGTTTCACCATATTGGCCAGGCTGGTCTCAAACTCCTGACCTCAGATGATCCACCTGCCTCGGCCTCCCAAAGTGCTAGGATTACAGGCTTGAGCCACTGCGCCCGGTCTGTATTACTTCTTAAGAACTTTTCCAAATAGAAAATTGCACGACTTATATTCCAATTTTTTACTTTAGCCATTATTCAGTATTATTATTATTAATTCATTCATACTTTATCACTTTGATAAGTGAAAAACTGGTAGCTTGTTTTAATTTGCATTTCTTTGATTATGAGTGAAGTTGAGTATTTTATATATACTTATTTGATTTTCTTCTTTTGTAAATTTCCTGTCAATTTTACAGGAATTTGCCAAGATCTTTTACAAGGTCGTAAAAGATATTTTTGATAACAAGTGTTCTGTGATCAAATAAACTTGGAAAACACTGACTTATACAAAATTAACAGCATTACTAGAGTTATGCTGCTATAATTTGCAAAAATGTCCCTTAAGAATATTAACTTTCTCTTGTTTTATGCTTACCAAAAACCTGATTTGCATTTTAATATTCTGAATAGACACATGTAAGTAGTTTGGTTCTCAGGTGATATTTTATTTGGTGTGAAATATGCAAATTTTACTGAAGTGAATGGACCCTCAAGGCTTGCCCCCCTTCCCCTCTTCTGATATTCCTCTGCCTTCTACCCCCGCCAACGAATAAATTGAGACGTTTCTAAACCTGCATTTCCAAGGACCAGACCCTCAACCATGAGACTTACCCAATGTCTGACCACCCAGTGAGGCCTCCCCTTTGAGAGCCAGATAGACTTGTTTTATTGCATCTGTGAAACTGGTCTAGGCATGATGCTCAATAATTCTTAATCATAGGCACCTCTTAGTGTGTTTGCACAGTGTATGCACACTCCAACACTGAGGAGTTGAGCTCATTCACACATGCTTTTATCATGCTTAATTTGCATTAAAATATTTTAGTGTTTGATCTCTACAGTCTCAGGAACTGAAAAAGATGTGCATATTCTGGAGTTGTCTTCTAAATTTGCAGAAAGTGTTAAAAAAAATACAGAAGAAATGTGTCAACTGTACACATGAAGAAGGAAGCAAACTACTTAGTAGGAAATATGATTAAATGCGTTTTTCAAGTATTTATTATTATTGGTCTCAACAGGGTTAAATTTTAATCTGCTAAAACTGAAGATAAGATTTTTCTTTTTAAATTATGCACCTCTAGTTAGTGGTCATTCAGACATTTCTAGACACACATTTCCCTCTTCTTCATGCTTTCAATTGGATTTAAAAATTGAGCATTCTGCTATGCAGCCATAAAAAAAAATGAGTTAATGTCCTTTGCAGGGACATGGATGAAGCTGGAAACCATCATTCTCAGCACACTAACACAGGAACAGAAAACCAAACACCACATGTTCTCACTTATAAGTGGGAGTTAAACAATGAGAACACATGGACACAGAGAGGAGCACATCACACAGCCGGGCCTGTTGGGGGGTGGGGTACAAGGGGAGGGAGAGCATTAGGACAAATACCTAATGCACACAGGGCTTAAAACCTAGATGACTGGCTGATGGGTGCAGCAAACCACCATGGCACATGTGTACCTATGTAATAAACCTGCACGTTCTGCACATGTATTGCAGAACTTAAAGTACATACAATTAAAAAAAATTGAGCATTCTGATTTCTCTTTATTTACTCTGCGTGATCTGGACTCTATGATCTTCTCAGCTTTTTCACATGGATGACATTCATACCAAATTTTTCCAGTATTGTGGCATCCCCTCCATTCTCCAGGGTTTGCTTGATAGTTGTTTTTCCTCTGGTTATTTAAGTAAACATTTATGCCCAACTTAGGGAAGAATCTACGTCTGATAGAGCTAGAGGGGATTTGGAGAATAAATACTCCAATCCTCTTATTTTACAGAGGAGAAGACTGAAAACCAGAAATGCTGAGTGATATCTCAGAGGTCACATAACTAGTTAGTAGCAGAGTTGGGGCCATATACCAGTGTTGTTGATTCTGCAGAACCAACTGCTTTCTGTATTATTCCAACTCATCCTTCTGTGTGTGGATTGGATGGAACTGACTGTTCAGCTCATCATATGTGCCTCCTCCTCCATTTTGGAGAGATAAAGAAAAAGACTAAGCCTTCTATAATCTGACTGTGTTTATCAAATTTCCCTGTCTGCTAAGAGACAGTTGTTTCTGGTAAAGACATTTAAAATAACGTTGTTAGTTTTTTTAAATTAACAATTTCAGTTAAGATGCCTCTTCCAATATAATTTTATTCTAATGATCTTCTCTCAGGTGCGTCTCTTTGGCTCCAGTAAAGACAATACAAACCATGGCCAGAACTGCTAAAATGAAAACTCTCCCATTTCTCAGAGTGAGAGAAAACATCATGGGACCACAGGGGCTGAAAAATCCATTCTTTTACTCACGTGTTGGAGGCACCCATTGCTACTGCCACAATGCTTGCAAGGCCTCCCACTACACCAGGTAAGCCGTGGAGGTTATGGACCCCACATGTATCATGGATCCTCAGTTTAGTAGTAAAAAGTGGCTAAAATTATAAAAGGAAGAAGGTTTATTATTTTGTTAGACGTATAGAACTCTAGAACTGAAAGAGAGCTATAGCTGAGCTCTATTCTTCCATGGAGAAGAATTATTTTATGAATAATTTTTTATGTATATTTAAGGTATACAACATGATGTTATGAGATACATATAGAGAGAAAAAGGTCACTATAGTGAAGAATATTAACATCTCCAACATCTTACATAGTTACTTTTTTTGTTGTTTTTTTTTGTGGTAAGAGTAGCTAAAAATCTCATTTAGGATAAATTCTATGTACAGATATACAGTACAATTTTACTACCTATAATCCTCATGCTGTGCATTAGCGCTCTAGGCGTATTCCTCCTGTATTTCTGCTACTTTGCATTCTCTGAACTACATCTCCCCATTTCCTTCTCCACCCAGAAGAAATTTTACGTAGAGCACAGTTCTCCATCCATATCTGAAGTCCACTTAAAGTTAAAGGATTTGAATATATAGTTGTGGCAAAACTGCCCATTTCAGTCTTTAGTGGATGGATTCGAAGGGAGTCATTTCACATCCTACTCCTTCTCACCTGCTGATGACATCCTAAATCTCTCTCTCTTTTTTTTTTCTTTTGAGACGGAGTCTCACTCCATTGCCCAGGCTGGAGGGTAATGGCGCCATCTCGGCTCACTGCAACCTCCGCCTCCCAGGTTCAACTGATTCTCCTGCCTCAGCCTCCCCAGTAGCTGAGATTACAGGCACCTGCCACCATGCCCGGCTAATTTTTGTATATATATATATATATTTTTTAGTAGAGACGGGGGTTTCACCATGTTGGCCAGGCTGGTCTCAAACTCCTGACCTCAGGTGATCTGCCTGCCTCAGCCTCCCAAAGTGCTGGGATTATAGCTGTGAGCCACCATGCTTGGCCGACATCCTAAATCTCTTAAAAGAGCAGAGTCCTTAATTACATAAGACAAATAACAACAACAACTTCAATGGAACAGCCCCAAAGGAAAGTAATGCCCATGTACTTACCATTTAATTCAAACTAAATTATAAAAAATTGATATTGGATTCTTTCCTGTTACACAGAAGTCAGGGCAGAGTAGAACCACTGAGCCTCTGAAATGGGAGTGGTATTTCCAAAAAGAAGGCAAATGGCCTCCAAATAAAAATGTTTATAAAATAAAATTTAATAGCATTTTTCTGCTGGTGGGACATGTGAGAAAAATGGTGCAGATTCAGAGTTTGACTCAGAACATCTGCTGTACTTACAGTCAGGAACTTGTATCCAAACACAGAGACCATTCCTGCAATGCTCCCAATGATCATAGAACCAAATGGGTGAATTGCCATATCAGCACAAGTGCCCACAGCAACTCCTCCAGCAAGGGTGGCATTCTGAATGTGAACCTGTGTGAGCAGCAGAAACATAAATGAGATGAGCTGGACGATGGAGAATTCAGAAGGATCAGAGGATTCTAGAGTTCAAGAGACCTATACCACATTCTTCAGTTGAAAGGGCTATTGGTTCTTTTTTAAAAAGAGGGTTGTTTGGATTTATAGAAGGCCTTTCTTTCAAGAAGTTGACATTTGGTATCTTTCTTGCCATTCCCTTAGTAGTGAATGAGTAATCAGCTTAACTCTTTAAGGCCAGTGGTGGAAGGCATTTGAGAAAATCAAAAGATGTTGTAGTGGGAGGGTAGGAGTGTTTAGAGCAAATATTCTCGCAATGTTTTTTCTATTTATGCAGTTTTTGGAACACATCTGTGGTTATCATGAACCAAAAGATGACTATGGCCACTGTGTGTTTTGTAGTCTATGATATTCCAATATTCAAAGAGGAAATGTAGAGACATTGAAATGTACACATTACATATGAAATACAATAGTTTTTGCAAACGTCACTGGATTGAGGACATTTGAGGATGAAGGAAAGAGGAATTGATTTTTTTTTTTTGAGATGGAGTCTTGCTCTGTCTCCCAGGCTGGAGTGCAGTGGCGCGATCTTGACTCACTGCAACCTCCACCTCCTGGGTTCAAGTGATTCTCCTGCCTCAGCCTCCCTAGTAGCTGGGATTACAGGTGCACGCCTCCATGTCCAGCTAATTTTTGTATTTTTAGTAGAGATGGGGTTTTGCCATGTTGGCCAGGCTGTTCTGGAATTCCTGACCTCAGGTGATCCACCCACCTTGGCTTCCCAAAGCACTGGGATTACAGGCATGAGCCACTGTGCCTGGCCAGGAATCAATTTTTGTTTAGAAGAATTTCTCAGGAAAATTGCAGTCTGGCTGTTCTGTCTGAGAAGCAGAGGTCATCAGTACTTTTAAAAGAGAAACACTGAAGTGTGCAATTTTTCCTTTTCATTGTTTTTAATGACCTCTCATGAGACAATTTGTGGAGAAATAAGATACATGTCCTCAGCTATGCTTAAAAAATAAATTACAATTGCATTTTCCTCCCCACTCCACCCCACCTGCCCCACCCAGCTAGAAAGGTAGACTGGCTGAGGGTTACTCCTTTACTGGTGTTTCTCTAGCTCATAGGCAAGAAACTCAAGAGACCAATTTGGCGGAATTTAAAAAATATTTTATTTTGAACTAATTGCAGACACATAAAAGTTGTAAAAATGCCACAGAATGTTTCCATATGTCCCTCGTCCAGTTTCTCAAATAAAATGTTAATCTTACATAACCATGGAAAGAAAATTAGCATTGATAAAATACTATTAAAAACATTTGAATTTCACCATTATTCCCACTGAAATTTTTTCTAGTATCCTATTGAAGATCCCACGTTGCATTTAGTTGTTATTTCTTTGAGAGGAATGCTTGCAGTTGGGAGAATAGAATCAGTGTGCATCATCCCACTCTCTTTTTCTGCTGTTTGATAAATCTAGTTTCTAAGAAATCTTTTCTCAGAATTTGGGAGCAGTTAACTCTATTATTAGAGAAATATACCTCAAATCAAAGATTTTTACAAGACTACCTTAATTCTCTACTAGACCGTAAATTCCTTGAGAACATTTTTTAATCTTCCAGGATAAAAATTTTTTCTTTTTTTTTCTTTGTGAGATGGAGTTTCGCTCTTGTTGCCTAGTCTGGAGTGCAATGGCATGATCTCGGCTCACTGCAACCTCCACCTCCCAGGCTCAAGTGATTCTCCTGCCTCAGCCTCCCGAGTAGCTGGGATGACAGGTGTCTGCCACCACGCCTGGCTAATTTTTTTTTTTTTTTTTTTTGTATTTTTAGTAGTCACAGGGTTTCTCCATGTTGGCCGGGTTTGTCTTGAACTCCTGACCTCAGGTAATCCCCCTGCCTAGGCCTCCCAAAGTGCTAGGATTACAGGCATGAGCCACTGCGCCCAGCCGAGGGTACAGATTTGATGAATAAGTGAATTAATGAATAAATGTTGCTGTTTTTAAAACATTCTACAAGGTCTGCTTCTGATTTGTCTTGAGAGTTCAGCAGTGATGCAGAAATTACCTACTACTTATCTGAGCAACTGTCAGTGTTGTGAAGCAAAATTTCCATGAGGGCTAAGGCGGCACTTACCATGTTGAGCTTGCCTCTGTGCTCCACTAGGCTGGAGAAGGCAAAGGCTGTGAGCACACAGGCAGCGAGAGAGAAGTACGTGTTTACAATGGCCCTGCACTGTTTGTCTCCAGGTTCAGCAATGGCCGAGTTAAAGCTGGGCCAAAACATCCATAGAAAGAGAGTCCCTGTAGTGAACCAAAAGAAGGGATATTAGTTCTGAATATGGAAGACAGTCCAGAGGATGCAGTTTGCTTTATTTATTTATGTATTTATTTATTTATTTATTTTTGAGACGGAGTGTCCCTCTGTCGCCCCGGCTGGAGTACAGTGGCTTGAACTCTGCTCACTGCAACTTCCACCTCCCAGGTTCAAGCAATTCTTCTGCTTCAGCCTCCTGAGTAGCTGGGATTACAGGTGCGGGCTACCATGTCCCCCTAATTTTTTTTTGTATTTTTAGTAGAGACGGGGTTTCAGCATGTTGGTCAGACTGGTCTCGAACTCCTGACCTCGTGATCCACCCACCTCAGCCTCCCAAAGTGCTGGGATTACAGGCGTGAGCCACCACGCCCAGCCTGGAGGATGTAGTTTCCTTTGCCCACTGACAATGTCTCTGTTTAGTCTTGATTATCTACAGTTAAGAGAAAAGAGGAGAATTGAGCCAGCATAAAGTAGTATGCAAAAGATGCTCATTTTTTCAAAGTTTAATTAAATTTATTATTATTGTTATTATTACTTTTTAGAGATGGAGTCTCACTATGTTACCCAGGCTGGACTCAAACTCCTGGGCTCAAGTAATCCCACCTCAGCCGCCTGAGTAGCTGAGGCTACAGTCGTTCACTACCATGCCTAGCTTGGATGTTCTTTTTGAGCATCTCACACCCATGTTGAAGTTAACCTTCCCTAGTGCCTTTTCAAATAGATAAGATTCAAGCAAGTTTATCCACACTCACCAATCATTGCAAACAAGTCTGAGTAGTACGCGGACTCTTCATTTTTATGCCTCCTTCTCAGTCCAGATCGATACAAGATGCCTGCTACAGCTAAGCCAAAGTAGGCCCCAAAGGCATGGATCGTCATTGATGCTCCAATGTCAGAGGCCTGAGGGACAAAATAGCATTCATATAGAGGTGAACCTGAGACTCATTTATGGGAGGAAAGTCAATGAAAGAATTGCATTGTTGGTTAAAAAACTTAAAAAAATTAAAGAGGGACAGAAAGATTGTGTCAGAGAAAGAGGGGTAAAACAGGGAGTAAAATAGAAATAGCACAGAATTTGGAGCCATACAGAACTGACTTTCAATCCTAGGTCAGTTACTTCCTTGCAATGTGACTTTAGACAAATTATTAAACATTTCTGATTTAAGTGTTCTGTAAAATGGGGAAATATTACCCACTCTCAACAGAGTTTGTGGTGAGACTTAGATAAGAACATATTTCTAAAGTGCTAGTTCCCTGGTGGGGACACAAGACATGCGAGGTTACTTCTCTAGGTGATGGAGATTTCGAGTGAAATATGTATTGCTCAGCCTGGCATGGTGGTGCACGCCTTGTAGTCCCAGTTACTGGGGAGGCTGAGGCAGGAGAATGACTTGAGCCTAGGAGTTTGAGGTTACAGTGAGCTATGATCTTCACATTGCACTCCAGCCTAGGTGACAAAGCAAGAACTAATCTCAAAAAAAAAAAAAAAAAAAAAAAAAAGATACTGCTTGTGATACAAAATGAAGATGATATGTTCACTTGAAATTGCAGTTAAAGCTCACCTAATTGTAACTCAAGACTTGAAACTTCAAAAAAACCAGAGTTTTTACCCATATTTTTTAAATTCGGCTCTATGATGACCTGAAAACCAGCTGAGGTCCCAGATTCATTTGAAGAGATTTAGATTCCGCTTTAGGATATGATGTGGATTTGACTCAGTTTTCTACATTTCTTTCCTCTAGAGGGAATACTCAGAGGGTCATATTGTACTTATAGACAGTAAGATGACACACATCTATTTATGAAAGATTTTCAAATTTAAGTAAAAAGGGTCTCCTAGTTGTTGTTCCTTTGTTTACTAGACATACACAGACCCAGTCCCCTTGAAGATCCACACTTGGTTGTAATGAGTCAAATATCTTCCCAGCATATATGATCTATCTAGCAATCTTTAGCCTCCCAGCAACACTTAGTCCCTTCCCAGCTGGGAAACCTTGCCTTGCTTCACCAGGTGGCTTCAGGAAGATGGGAGGTGGCAATTAATCGTGCTTGGACTTTCCAAATACCATGTGAGTCTGTGCCTATCTTGAAATGCTCACATATTTGTAGGCAAAATAACCTTCTCTGTTTTTCCCTTTGGAACCATCAAATAAGTCTTCATTCAGCTAGCACACAGAGTTTACAGATTCTTTATTAATCTGACCCACTTACCTTGGTGGTTTCCTCTGGTATTGGTCAAGTCTTTTCACCTTACTCTAAAAGTTTTCTTTTAGTTCCTCATCACTAATTCAAGACTGGTTGTTGCTACCTTGGCTTAAAGAACGTTTCTCCCCATTAGTTACTTGAAAACTTCTAGGTATCTTTTAGGTCCAGCGTAACTGTCACTTACTCAGGGAACCCATCCTTGATTCTACAATCTAAACTAATCTTCCAGTTACACTTTCTCATAGACCTACCCTACGTGTTTGTCGTAGCATATATTGCAATTTATAATAACATTTGTGTGTTTGTATCTTTGGGTGGGTGGATGAATGTGTAATTCTTTATTTGGTTTCTGTCTCTCCCACTAGAGTGTAAGCTCTATAAAAACAGAAACTTTCATATTTTGTTTGTCATTGAGTCCCCAACATCTAGAAAGTTATCAAAAATATTTGCAGTTGACTTAATGTTAACAGAAATATAAACAAAATAACAAAGTACTAGAGAGTGCCACCAAATGTTCTTTATTTATTTATTATTCCTGGGAGGAATCAATGAAATATTTGTGGAGAAAAAAGTTTGACTGAGGCCTTAACAAAAACCACTACAAGGATTTATATAGGGCTATTCACCTAGTAATAAAAATGTAAAAAAGGAATTGATCATTGATAGGCAAAAGAGGAGTTGAGGAATTAGAAAAATCTGGAGGTGAATTCAGACTCTGGCAAGCCATTCAGCATCTGTGATAATCAGTTTTTATGGTGTGTATATGATAATAGAAATAATACCTGCCATGCAGTGTTGTTGTGAAGATGAAATAAGATAATATTTACAAAACTCCTAGTTTACAGTAGGCACTCAGTAAATGATGGTTATTTTTACTATTTCCTATGGTATCACTCTCACCAAGATTTGCTCCCATACACCGTAGACACCCATTGTTTTTTTGTAGCCAGAACTGATGCCCAAAGCTAGGAAAGCATAAATTTTCTAACTCTTACCTTAAATATTTCACCAACCAGATATTCATTGCCAGCAAAAAAAGCAATTTCTATAATTGTCATGATCAGCATTTGGGTGGGGCTCGTTTTTCCCAGGACAGCTCCAAAAGATATCAGAACTGTGGCTGCACTGAAGTCTGCATTTATCATGCTGAGGGGAAACAAGAATAAATTGAAGAGTAATGCACACCCAACATAAAACTGACCAAAGTGCAATCCCATCTCCCACCAGGCCCATCCAGTGCTTACTCATCATCTCCCACTTCCTTACTCCTCCTCTTTTTGACCAGACACTCATTAGTTGCTCTAATGTACATATTTTAACTTACCTTTTATCTCATTTAGGGTTTTACTTTATATTCGTTGATCTAATAAGTGAATTATTTCCTGGGGTGTGTGTTTACTATTGCACAACAAGAATACATGTTTACATTTTAGAAACAACCTGAAAAATAACTAATGGGAAATTTTTGCTCCCTGTAGCTGAGATGGAAGGAATAATACTTTTATGGAAGAGGGTTTCTCATACCCTCAAAGTCAAACCAGAGAGGTTACAGACATGAATGTATTATCCAGTTCAGTAGAGGAAGGCATTGATTCAGATTTTTGAATTTCAACAATTTTCTGTTGCACAAGCGTGGCAATTTGCCAGCCAGTACAGTAAATGACAGGGAACTACCAGAGAAACGATTGATTTGAAAATGCAATGGTTGAAAAATAAAGAATTGTCTTAGTCTGTTTGGACTGCTATAACAAGATACCATAAACTGGGTTGTTTATAAATAACAGAAATTTATTTCTTATGGTTCTGGAGGCTGGGAAGCCCAAGATGAAGATGCTGACAGACTTGGTGTCTGATGAGGGCTCCCTTTCTGGTTGGTAGATGGTGCCTTCCAGCTGTGTTCTCACACAGTGGAAGGGGTCTGGAGTCTCCTGTGGACCTCTTTCACAAGGACACTGATCCCATTCATAAACACTCTGCCTTCATGACCTGGTCACCTCCCCAGTCCCCCACCTCTTAATATCATCATGTTGGAGGTTAAGAGTGTAATATATGAATTCTGGAGGACGCAAACATTCAGCCCATAGTAAGGATGCTCACTTTTTGATTCCAATGTTAAATTTCTGTCCCTGGCTGTGCAGGATTCCCTGTACAATAGTGCCCCACTGGAGGCCCAAAGCAGCAATGAGTAGGTTGATACCCACACCGCCGAAGCCATATTTATTCAGGAAGGTCATGAGGAAGCCAAACCCAACAAATATCATAACATGTACATCTTGGAACACTGGAAAAGAGTAAAGGAAAAAAAATCTGCATTAGGAGAGCATGAAGAAAGTACTGCATCATAGTATATCCCACTTATTAAGTGCTACCACCTTTGTATAACACACTAGGAAAAGAGAGCATTTAACTGGGAAGCAAAAGTCTTGTTCCAATGCCAGCTTGACTACTTACTAACCAAGAGACCTTGGCAAGTTATTCAGTGTTGGAGCTTTTTATTGGGAAGACTATGCACTATTACAACAGTGTGTCTTTCATCCTGTGCCTGAGGAATTTTACATTGTTTTCCACCAGAGGACAGCCTTACAAAGCACAGAGCAAGCATCACCCCTTCTTGAAGACTTTCCCAATACTCTCAGGAAACAGAATTATTTTCTGTTTTCATTTACATAGCTTTGTGTATATACTTCAGCTTTATCATTGTCATGCTATATTAGCATTTATTTAGCATTTGTCACACTGTAATAGTCAATAAGGTGTCCATCTCCTGCACTAGATTGTGAACTTCTTGATTGAAGGGGTTTGGAACCATTCATACTTGGCTCTCTTTAACTTGGCATAAGAGCTTGCATATCAGAGAAGAAGTAGTACGTTTCTTTGATGGATGAGTCTCCATTTATCAAATACGTATAATAGCACCAGCCACGAAAATCTTACCAGATCATTATTTGAGTCAAATGGGATAATTTCTTTGTTAGCACCTTATGAACCATGAAGCATTAATAAACATAAAGGCTGTATCCTCTTGAGTAACAAATATTCAACTTGGTGTTTGGGGATATGGGCTCAGGTACCTGAGTTCGATCACATGACTGTGTGACCCTGGGCAAGTCACTTACTGTCTATGAGCTTCAGTGTTTTCATCTGCAACATTGTAAAGGCCCTATTTCACAGAATAATCCAAGTGGGATCACCTGTGTAGGAGGATTTGCATACAGTAAAGTATTATGCCAATAAAACATATGATCAAACGCAAGATAGTGAAAACTTGAGCTCTTCCTTCAAGAAACTGACAGCTAAGTTGGTAAGACATATATATGGATAAACCATATATGAGATTGACATTTTTGCATTGGAAATAGTCCTTTGATCTGAAGGGAGGATCTGAGCAGTACATAACAGCATCCACTACAGTAGACAAACCTGAATGGGGTACCACAGTTTCTCTCTCTCTCTGTTTTTTGGGGGGGGAGACGGAGTTTCGCTCTGTCTCCCAGGATGGAGTGCAGTGGCATGAACTCGGCTCACTGCAACCTCCGCCTCCTAGGTTCAAGCAATTCTCCTGCCTCAGCCTCCCAAGTAGCTGGGATTACGGGCGCATGCCACCGTGCCCGGCTAATCTTTGTATTTTAGTAGAGACGAGGTTTCACCACATTGGCCAGGCTGGTCTCAAACTCCTGACCTCAGGTGATCTGCCCGCCTTGGCCTCCCAAAGTGCTGGGATTACAGGTGTGACCCACCATGCCCGGCCCCATAGTCTCTTTTTAATTAAACATCACCATTGTGGCCAGAGGTTTAAGTGGAAATAGATATGAGGGAGGATGTGCCTGGAAAATATGTCCCAGAAGAAACCAACATTAAAAGTCAATTAATTTGCCCAAAGGGTGAAGTCAGGATTTGAACTCCAACCTGACTTTCCTGATTTCTCCATTCATTGAGCACTGTAGGGGTATAAAATAACCGAAGCAGAGCTCTGGCTTCCGAGGCACACAGAGACGTTACTGCTTCTTGGCTCCTCTCTACTTCTGTTCTGCCATCAGGCTCAGGGGCTAGTGTGTTGAGGGTAAGAGACTGTGGTACACTACTCAGGCTTGTCTACTGCAGTGGATGCTGAGATGTGCTGCCCAGATGCCCCCTTCAGATCAAAAGACTTATTCCTCCCATTTTCCCTGGCTGTCAGGAGTGCCGCCAGATGAAGCCCTAAGCTCTC
This sequence comes from Pongo pygmaeus, assembly GCF_028885625.2. Classification (NCBI taxonomy): domain Eukaryota; kingdom Metazoa; phylum Chordata; class Mammalia; order Primates; family Hominidae; genus Pongo; species Pongo pygmaeus. Next base: position 50,043,349 of record NC_072378.2, read on the forward strand.
AATTCTCTCTGGAAAATGTTCTTGTTTTGCTCAAGATCATAGTTCTTCCCTCGAGTAGTCTGGACACAATAACTGATTCACATGAGCAACCGCTTGTCTCAGAAAAGGACCACCTAAAACTGGACAATCCTAGCTTCAGAGCCTCCTGCAGGGTCAGCTGAGGCTTTCTCCTTCTCTGCCCAAATTCTTTTCCCTCAGGTGTTGATCCTTAAGGTGTTGATTCCCATCCCATACCTACCCAGGGTACCCTGGAACTGAGATTTTACCTCACTCGCTGATGGGCATTTGTCAATTAATATCAACCTGTTTCCCTTTTTGCTTTTTGAAGTAGAGATAATCACATATATTCATTTTTCTTTACACATTGATTTGTCACCCACCATTTAATTTTTGTATGTAAAAATTTGATCTAGATCATAGAATAAATTGGACAGGAACTCAGGGGATATGCATGATTCTTACTATGGTTTTACTAAACCTTTATGGGACTCAGTTATCTTTTAAGGAATACTTGGATTACATGATGTCTAAAGTGTCTTAGCTCTACAATTTATTTTATTTTGCATTTAGGTCAGGACACTAAGACACAGAGAAGTTAGGTTACTTGTTTATAGTCACAAACTAGAATAAAAATAAAGACTCAGTTTTTTTCATTTTGTTCATTTTTTTTAATTACACGAAGTTTTTTCTAACATTCTTTTTTTTTTTTTTTTCTTAGAGCACTCTGGTTCTGCCTGTAATTTATTGGTTTTAAACTGTGCAGTTACCAACTGATATGGTTTGGCTCTGTGTCTCCACCCAAATCTCATCTTGTAGCTCCCATAATTCCCATGTGTTGTGGGAGGGACCCGGTAGGAGATGACTAAATAATGGAGGCAGGTCCTTCCCGTGCTGTTCTCGTGACAGTGAGTGGGTGTCACGAGATCTGATGGTTTTTCTTTTTTTTTTTTAGACAGAGTCTCATTCTTGTCCCTCAGGCTGGAGTGCAGTGGTGCGATCTTGGCTCACTGCAAGCTCCGCCTCCCAGTCTTAAGTGATTCTCCTGTCTCAGCCTCCCAAGTAGCTGGGGTTACAGGCATGGGCCACCATGCCCGACTTGGTACTTTTAGTGGGGACAGGGTTTCACCATGTTGGTCAGGCTGGTCTCGAACTCCTGACCTTGTGATCCACCCTCCCTGGCTTCCCAAAGTGCTGGATTACAGGTGTGAGCCACCGCGCCTGGCAATCTGATGGTTTTAAAAACAGGAGTTTCTCTGCACAAGCTCTCTCTTTGCCTGCTGACACCCATGTAAGAGGTGACTTGCTCCTCCTTGCCTTCCACCATGATTGTGAGGCCTCCTCAGCCATGTGGAACTGTAAGTCAAATAAACTTTAGTTCGTAAATTGCCAGTCTTTGGTATGTTTTTATCAGCAGTGTGAAAACGAGCTAATACACCAACTAATTTAAGAAATTGTTTTATCTAATTTCATAATTTCTGTTAGTGGAACAATTATTCTGCAGATTTCACCCCCCCTTCTCCTTTGATGGAAAACCAGACTTTTTTTTTTTTTTTTTTTTTTCTTTTTTTGAGACAGAGTCTCGCTCTGTCGCCCAGGCCGGACTGCAGTGGCGCTATCTCGGCTCACTGCAAGCTCCGCCTCCCGGGTTCACACCATTCTCCTGCCTCAGCCTCCCGAGTAGCTGGGACTACAGGCGCCCGCCACTACGCCCGGCTAATTTTTTTGTATTTTTAGTAGTGACGGGGTTTTCACCGTGTTAGCCAGGATGGTCTCGATCTCCTGACCTCGTGATCCGCCCGCCTCGGCCTCCCAAAGTGCGGGGATTACAGGCGTGAGCCACCGCGCCCGGCCGAAAACCAGACATTTTATATTGGGGTAAAGAAATTTCATATATTAACTGTGCTTCAATATTTTTCCCTCTTCTGATGTAATTCTTGTTACTGCTTTTCGCCACAAGGGGGCTTAAGAACCTCATTTATGATTTAAATTAATAAGAGCTTAAAAGTTGTGGAGGCTCTTGACAGATAATGATTCCGTGTGAAATATACGAATAAAAAGGTTTATAAACAACTAGGATTATTGCATTATCATTTATCCTGCTTTAAGAGTTTGTAGGTGGGGACCAGGGAGAGGGCCACAACTATAGTTGTGTGGTACAAGGCTCTGCCACTAAAGGAATACAGTGTCCATTTTATAGAAGAAAAGGAATTTCTTTAGGGGTTTGCACTTTGGAGAAATCTTCCAACAGGTTTTAAGGATTATCAAGTCTTGTCTAAATCAGTGATTCTCAACAAAAGGTAATATTAACCCCCAGAGTACATTTGACAATGTCTGGAGACATTTGTGGTTGTTGCAACTTGAGGAGTTAGAGTGGTGCCGCTGATGTCCTGAGGGTACAGACTAGGGATGCTGCCAAACATCCTGTGGTGAATAGGACAGCTTCCCACAAGGAAGTATTGGGCTCAAAGTGTTAAGGGTGCTGCTGCGGAGAAACCCTCATCTAAATCAACTATGCTTTTAAGGATTCATAGTAAGCAGTGTAAAACTTTCATTTTCTTTAAACGTTTTAGACCAAAACAGAAAGTGCTGGCTTGATTTACTTAAAAATTTCTGCCCAGCAGCACAGCAAATTTTGCACTCTGTTTTGGGCCAAGATAGCAGGGGAGATGGAACCAGGTGCCTACATTTTCCTTGCTCCCTTCTCCCATTCCTTGCTGCTCCCTGAGATCATAGCAACTCAGTGTTTTTATTTCAAGTATTTTCCTGAAAGTTGTTAACAGAAAATGAAAGAGAATAGTGAAAACTATAAAAGTGGAGAAATCTCAAGGCATTAGAATCCTACACTGTTCTTAGCATTCCCATCCCCCTGGCTGTGATAAGTTGTGTCTTTCACATTTATTTATTCATTACTTATTATTTTTATTAATTAATTTATTTATTTTGAGATGGAGTCTCACTCTGTCTTGCCCAGGCTGGAGTGCAGTGGTGCGATCTCGGCTCACTGCAGCCTCTGCCTCCTGGGTTCAAGCGATTCTTCTCTCTCAGCCTCCTGAGTAGCTGGGACTACAGACGTGTGCCACCACACCTGGTTAATTTTGTATTTTCAGTAGAGACAGGGTTTCACCATGTTGGCCAGGTTGGTCTCGAACTCCTGACCTCAGGTGAGCCACCAGCCTCGGCATCCCAAAGTGCTGGGATTACAGGCATGAGCCACTGTGCCTGGCATCTGTCACATTTAGAGAGGCATCACACTGATCAAAGACACTGTATTAGCTCTATGCTAGCTGGTAGTTTATATTCCATTCTAATTGTTTACTAGCTGTGTGTCTTTGGATAGTCAGTGATTTCCTCACCTGTAAAATGGGACTAATACTTCATAAGGCTCCATGAGGGCATGTGTTTTATTTACCTCCTATGTCTCCAGTATCTGGTACAGAGTGCATGTGAAATATATCCAGAATAAACATGTAAACTCTGGTGTACATCTAACATCTAACACACTTTTATGTTTTGATATTGGTGTATATTTAGGACTATCACATGTAGAATCAATCTTCAGGGAAACCACAATATTTAGCCGTTTTCAAATAGCCAAACCTGTTTCTTTGCTATTAGTTGATGACATGCATAAAGCCCCCCATATTATCACTTGTGTAAAAAACAATTTTATCTCTATGTGTAAGTATGTGTTTGTCTGTATATATCTTTATATATTTTAAGCTCACAGTGCCTTATCTTGGAAAACATCAGCAATTGCTTTGAATTCTACAATTTTTGTTTAGAATACAGGGATATAAGATCACTCACCTTGGTGTTTTCACTGAGTGAACTCATTTTCCCACAAAGAATATATTCTCACCCTTTAAAAGTTGACTGATGTTAGTGAAGACCAATAAATATTTTGGCAAATCTGTTGGAGACAATCAATCCATGTAGACAAATGTGGCCCAAATTCCTACCTGATAAACAATGCTGCCTATAGAACGTAGTGGTTAAAACACAGGTTTTGGAGGCAGACAATCTGGGTTGGAATCTGACTAAGCTCTTTCATTTATTAAACATTCGACCTCGGGCAAATTGCTTAATCTTTCTAAACCTCAACTTTACCGCAGGTATTTCTTCTTAACATGTGTATTCCAAGGGTAGTTTTGAGGATTAGAAAATAAATACACAATAAGTTTATACAGTGCCTATGACAAATTAAGCATCATTATAATCAGTGGTTTTATTATAATTTAAAATTTGTTCTACTTTTCTGCTAAAAATAAATTTGGATTTGAGGTTGGTAACCAGAACCTGACAGGATACAATTTCACCATCATCATCACCATTACCACCACCATCAGCAGCAGCAGCATCCTCAGCATCATCTCATTCATTAGTAGAGTTTAATTTATGTTGTTAATTTTGTTCTATTCTACTTTTATATCTTGCAATAGGATATCTTGCAAGCCCTAATGTGTTACTCTGTTCTCACAGTTCTAATAAAGACATACCCAGGACTAGGTAATCTGTAGAGGAAAAAGGTTTAATTGACTCACAGTTCCACAAGGTTGGGGAGGCCTCACAATCATGGTGAAAGGCAAAGGAGGAGCAAAGTCATGTCTTACATGGCGGCAGGCAAGAGAGCTTGCGTAGGACAACTCTCCTTTATAAAACCATCAGCTCTCATGAGACTTATTCACTATCATGGGAACAGCGCAGGAAAGACTGGCCCCCATGTTTCAATTACCTCCCACTGGTTCTCTCCCACAACACATGGGAATTATGGGAACTACAAATCAAGATGAGATTTGAGTGGGAACACAGACAAACCATCTCATTTTACTCCAGCCCCTCCAAAATCTCATATTCTTGCATTTCAAAACCAATCATGCCTTCCCAACAGTCCCCCAAAGTCTTAACTCATTTCAGAATTAACTGAAAAGTCCACAGTTTCATGTGAGACAAGGCAAGTCCCTTCTACCTGTGAGCCTGTAAAATGAAATACAAATTAGTTACTTCCTAGACACAATGGGGGTATAGGCATTGGGTAAATACTCCCATTCCAAATGGGAGAAATTGGCAAAAGCAAAGCGGCTACAGGCCCCATGCAAGCCTGAAATCCAATGGGCAGTCCTTAAATCTTAAATTTCCAAAATGGTCTCCTTTGCTTCCATGTCTCACATCCGGGTCACACTGATGCAAGAGGTGGGCTCCCATGGCCTTGGGCAGTCTGCCTCTGTGGCTTTTCAGGGTACAGCCCCCTCTCCAGGCTACTTTCACAGCTAGAGTTGAGTGTCTGTGGCTTTTCCAGGGGCACGGTGCAAGCTGTCAGTGGATCTACCATTCTGGGGTCTGGAGGACAGTGGCCCTCTTCTCACCTCCACTACACAGTGCTTTAGTAGTGACTCTGTGTTTGGGCTTGCACCCCACATTTCCCTTCTGCACTGCCCTATCAGAGGTTCTCCATGATGGCTCTTCCCCTGCAGCAAGTTTCTGTCTGGATATCCGGGCACTTCCATACATCCTGTGAAATCTAGGCAGAAGTTCCCAAACCTCAATTCTTGACTTCTGTGCTCCCACAGTCCCAATACCACATGTAAACTGCCAGGGCTTGGGGCTTGCACCCGCTGAAGAAACAACCGGAGCTGTACATTGACCCCTTTAAGCCATGACTGGCGCTGAAGCAGCTGGGATACAGAGCACCATGTCCTGAGGTTGCATAGAGCAGGGAAGCCCTGGGCCTGGCCCATGAAGCCATTTTTCCCTCTTAGGCCTCCTGGCCTGTGATGGGAGGGATGGCCATGAGGGTCTCTGACATGCCCTGGAGACATTTTCCACATCATCTTGGTGATGAGGGAACATTTGGCTCCTGGTTACTTATGCAAATTTCTGCAACTGTCTTAAATTTCTCCCCAGGAAATGGGTTTTTCTTTTCTACTGCATCATCAGGCCGAAAATTTTCTAAACTGTTATGCGCTGTCACCTCTCGAATGCTTTGCTGCTAAGAAATTTCTTCCGCCAGATACCCTAAATCATCTCTCTCAAGTTCAAAGTTCTGCAGATCTTCAGGGGAGGGGCAAAACTATGCCAGCCTCTTTGTATAGCAAGAGTGACCTTTACTCCAATTCCCAACAAGTTCCCCATCTCACTATCACCATTTTGGTCTAAGCCATTTAACAAGTCTCAAGGAACTTCCAAACTTTCCCACACCGTCGTGTCTTCCTCTGAGCCCTCCAAACTGTTTCAACCTCTGCTTGTTACCCAGTTCCAAAGTTACTTCACATTTTCAGGTATCTTTACAGCAGCATCCCACTCTACCTGTACCAATTTACTGCATTAATCTGTCTCACACTGCTAATGAAAACATACCTGAGACTGGGTAATTCCTAAAGGAAAGGTTTAATTGACTCACAGTTCCACATGACTGGAGAGGCCTCACAATCGTGGTGGAAGGCGAATGAGGAGTAAACTCATGTCTTACATAGTGGCAGGTGAGAGAGCTGGTGTAGGAGAACTCCCCTTTATGAAATCATCAGATCTTGTGAGACTTACTATCACAAGAACAGCACAGGAAAGACTTGCCCTCATGATCCAGTTACCTCCCACTGGGTCCCTCCCACGACATGTGGGAATTATGGGAACTACAGTTCAAGATGAGATTTGGTTGGGGACACAACCAAATCATATCAATTAATAACTCAACATGTTAAAATGTAACTGATTATTCTAACGCTCTCTACCACCCAAAAGAAACAAAATGAAACAAAACTCTCCTTTTCCTCTATTTCCTATATAGATATGTATATATGCCAGCTGCTTGGAATGATGTCCACTCCATCTCACACCCAACACTTTGTGTGTGTGTGTGTGTGTGTGTGTGTGTGTGTGAGAGAGAGAGAGAGAGAGAGACAGAGAGAGAGACAGAGAGAGAGAGAGAGAGAGAGAGAGACAGAGAGAGACAGGGTCTTGCTCTGTTGCCCAGGCTGGAATGCAGTGGCATGAACATAACTCACTACAGCCTTGACCTCCTCCTGCCTCTGCCTCCTGAGTAGCTGGGATTACAGGTGCACACTACCACACTCAGCTAAATTTTTATTTTATGTTTTGTAGTGATAGGGTCTCACTATGTTTTCCATGCTGATCTCAAACTCCTGGGCCCAAGTTATCTTCTTGCTTCAGCCTCCCAAAGTGCAGGTATGAGCCCAGCCCCAATACTCCTTTACCTGAAAATCTTCTAGATACCTTTTAAGAATCATTCTCTGAGTGTTACCCATGTTGTGCATATCCCTCTTCTTTTATTTCGTTTGTTTGTCTGTTTTGTTGCTCTGTGTGCTCATTCGTCAGTTATTCAAATAGACTTGATGGAACACTGCCAGTTAAACACTTTTGCAGGAGAAAGTGAATGCAAGTCTGAAGATAGGAGTCATTAGGTGGCTTGTCTCAGAGAACTCAACAGAAAGTCTGCCACCTGTAGCTTTTTAGGAACTGCCTGAGTTATTCATAAATAAATAGATTACTGGTGAGGGCCAGCTTTTTAGTGGCTCAAGGCTGGCAAGGTAGTTTGCTATACATATAACTTTTTGGCAGTCTTTTGAACCAGTGGGGTTGTATTCTAAACTCATCTTTTTTGAGAGAATAGTATCCTTAGGGCAGTATCTTCCTTCCTCCCTCTAAATATGTTATTTTTACATGTTTCAAATATTTAGAAAAGAGAATCAATAAACACTTACATACTATTCACTCAGATTTATCAGTTAATAACATTTTCACACTTCCTTTCTCTCTGTGTGTGTGGGTGTACATCTCCTAAGTAAAATACCATACAATTCTAAATACCATAATATCAGCATCACATCCAAGAAATGCCAACATTGATATAATAATATGATCTAACATAGAATTGTATTCAGATTACTCCAACTATCCCCTGACTGTCTTTTTATAAAATTTCTGGATTAATTATTCACTCAAGTTTCATACATTTACTTTGTCATGTGTCTTTAGACGCCTTTGATTTAGAGCAGTTCTCTTACATGCTTTTCATTGCTGGTATTATTTCATTTTTTATGTAGAATGCACTACAATTTGGATTTTTTTGATTGTTTCACCATGATTAGAATCAGACTAAATATTTTTGTCAAGAATATTATACAGATAGTATTGTGTACTTCCCACTAGATCACACCAGAAAGCACATAATTTGTTTTTCCTATTACTGATAATGGTAGGTTTGACCACTTGGTTAAAACTGGTGTTGCCAGATCTCTCCACTATAAATGTAACTTTGACCCTGTAAGTATCAAGTAATCTCTGGGTGACTTTTTCAGAACATGTGAATGCCATGTTATCCAATAACTTTTCACCCAATGATTTTGGCTTCCATGATGAACATTGCTGAAATGAATTATTACATTGGTAATTTCAAAATTGTAATTTTCTATGTCTATTCTCCTTTTATATTAATTAGTATTCTTCTATAAAGAAGAGCTTCCTCCTTCTCCTCTTTTTCTCTTTTATGCAATATTTCTGTGGGCTTATTGAATCCCTTTTTCCTTATTTGAATTTCTATTACCATTATGTTATTATTATTTTAACACTGCATGTATTCCTAATTTGGCCTGTTGATGCCCCATACAAGCAGGATCCTGTGTCCTTTTCACATGGCCCTGTTAGTCTTTAACCACTTGGGTTACCTTGTGCTTTCTTTGTCCCAACCTGGAACCAGCAATTTCTCCAATGAGTCCCTGAGTGGGGATTGATATTTCAAATCCAAGGTCTTAGTTCTATTTGTGCCCATGGCTTCCAGGCCTTTTAAGCAGGCAAAACTGTTCAATTCAAAGGCATCACATCGGTTCTGCTAGAGACTAGTATCTTATTGTTAGGTCACATATTACAGACAGTATATTAATTCAGTTATCATGACAATTCCAGGTAACAAAGCAGCAGCAAACCATTTCCTAGGAATTGTTTACACAGCACAAATCAGCTACCTTTGTTTGTAACATGAAGATTTGCTGAATCTTTTGGTGAAAGTCATGAAATGATTTCAAGTGATGTGTAGATCCTTTGCCAGTTCACCTCTATCTTCAGTGATTCCCAAAGTGTGACCCACAGATATCTGGGTGTCCTGCAGACTGACTTTCAGGGAGTCTGAGAAGTTAAAACTATTTTCATGACAATTCTAGGATTGTATTTGCCTCTCGTGTATGACATGTCTTTTTAATACGTATGAATTAGCCTGGTGAAATACAAATATAAGTAAAGCACTACTGAAATGTGATGATATCTTAGAAAAAAAGCACTTCTGTGATTGATTGAGTTGCTAATTGAACAAGAAACATTTTAATAAGATTCCATTGTTGCTTGAAAGAAAGACTGACACATACATTGTTGCTTCTCAGACTTGAGTGTCTGGCAGATATTTTCTGAAAAATGCATGAAATGAGGCTATCATCTCAATTTAAAGAACTGACAGTATTTATAGCTATGATATATTCTCAGTTTTTAAACAATTAGAATTTCAGAAAATTTGTGTCTGCTATCACAAGCTTATCAACTTCCTGATACTTGGCAAGGCTTTTCTAGAGAGACTGTTGATGATATTAACAAATATTCTTTTTTATGTTATATATGGAAATATGTCAACTTTTGGAAGACCTGTATAAGTCAGTGAATCAATATTTTTCAAATGGACAATGTAACAGTATTACAGTGTGACACATGAGTAAATGAGCCAGTCAAAGTACAAGATAAACTAAAGGATTTTTAATGCCACAGAGTATAAAAAGATCATTAATATGATTTTAATGTCCCCTAGATATTAAATACCTAGCATCTGTGGAATCTCTAATAAAATGTAAACAGTCCCCAGAGAGCCTTCTCTTTAACCTTAATTTTCTCTAGTCCGTCTACATGTTAGCAAGGATTAGCTGACAGACACAGTCAAACTTCAGAGCTTGTTAAATTATTTGACTCAACAGGGTGACCAGCACTTTGATAGGTGCTATGGAAGCCAAAAACCATGGAGTATAGCTAGTTTATGAAAATGAGTATCTCAGGGGTTATTCATGGCATGAAACATGATATTCAGGTACATAACATAGTTTCATAATTGTGCTTAGGGTTGTATGCAAATCCAAGGGTTCTGTAACCTAATTCCCTTCTCTACTATTTAAAAAAGCACGACAGAATACAAGTAATGAGAATACATTTGTATTTTCTGTAGTTTACTTAAAATGTAGATTAATATACAATTTCATTTATTTTTGAAATACTCAAATCTTTTACCGCACTACAATTGAGAACTATCATAATGTACTGTGAACTTCTTGGGGAGGAACCGAGCCTTTTCTTTGCTTGAATCCTTGCACTGGCACTGGGCATGGAACTAGGTAGGCACCCAAAATGTTTACTCATTTGACTTGAACATTGTTTTCTATTAATGAATATTAACAATCTGTTCTCCATTAACTTATACCATTACATAAACTTTGTGTAAGTCAATTATTTGAAATGTAGGGAAATACATATAACATATTATATATATGTATATAGCACCTCAGTCATGTACTTTCTCAGTCTATTCTATGAACGATTTTAAGCAGGAGTAATATAACTGAACTGGAAGATGAGAATTTTCCAGAATTTTGAGTCTTGAGACCCACCTTTACTGAAGAGAGAACTTTTAATTGTAAATAGACTGGGTTATGGACAGCATTTTGAGTGAATGAAGGCTACCTTTCATGTAAAATTTCACTTTGTGGCATTCTAGGTGCATAGGAGACAAGTTAATTAATTGCATGCAATGGATGCCTTGAGTTATTAGGATTTTGTTCTCTCACATAACCCTGGTGGAGAGAGGCTGAAAAAACATCTCTTGTCCAAATGCATTTATGTCTCTAATCTTGCTTCGTTTACAGCCATGGATGGCATTTTTTTTTTAACCATCTAAATATATGGTATACAATTAGACATTCAGATGTGTCTGGTCACACATCTCCTTGTCTGCCTTCCCCTGTGGAATATAAACTTCCTGAGGACATGGACTTTGCCCATTTTGTCTTTTTTTCATTTTCTTTTCTGTTTAAAATTGATATATAATATTTATATACATTTATGGGATACATGTGGATGGTATTTTGATAAATGCATATGAATTGTAATAAGCAAATCATGTTATTCAGGATATCCATCACCTTTAACATTTATCATTTCTTTGTATAGGAAACCTTTCAAATCTTCTCTTCTAGTTATCTCAAAATATACAATATATTGTCGTTAACTACAGTCACCTTACTGTACGACAAACACTAGAACTTTTTCCTTTTATCTAACTGTATATTTGTAGCCATTAACCAAACTTTCTTCATCACTTTCCCTGTTCCAACACCCTTCCCAGTCTCTAGTAATCATCATTCTACTCTCTACCTCCATGCAGAGAAAAGGAAATTCTTACACACTGTTGGTGGGAATGTAAATTATAATGTAAACAATATGGAAGTTTCTCAAAAAACTAAAAGTATAACTATCACATGAACCAGCAATCTCACTACTAGGGATTTTCCAAAGAAAATGAAATCAGTATATTGAAGAGAAAGAGATATCTGCATTCTTATATTTATTGCAGCACGATTCACAATAGCCCAGATACAGAATCAACCTAAGTATCCATCAGTGGATGAACAGATTAAAAAAAATGTGGCATATACACACAATGGAATCCCATTTTGTTTGTTTTATTCACTGCCTAGTGCCTACAAGCTTGGGAGAGTTGAAGACTGCTTACAAGAATTGGTAGCTTAATAAATATTTTCTTCATGAATCATAAAATCAATAAATTTTCATGTTTTTACAAGTAGTGTAGAAGAGTGATGTGACTACTAAACTATATTTTTAAACAGATTTATTGATATATAATTGACATATAAAATTATATACATTTGAGGTATACAACTTGACATTTTGATATGCATATATTTTGTGAAATGATCACTACAATCAAGCTAGTTAACACATTCATTACCTCTACATTGTTATTATTGTGTGTGTACACCTGTGTGTGTGTGTGTATGTGTACCTGTGTGTGTCGGTGGGGGTGGGGCGAGGGGTGATCAGATTAAATTGAAGCAATATCCACTCAGCAAATTACAAGTATCCATACGGTATTGTTAACTATCATCATTATGCTGCACACTAGATGTTCAAAAATTATACATCTATTGCTAGGCTACTGAAAAATGACCATGTTTAGTGACTTTCCTTCAACCTAGTCTTGATCTCAAATTGTGAATTGAAGTTTTACCTAGGAGCTTTGGTGCTGGAAATTAGAAAGTTCAGCTTGAATGATACAATTATTAAGCTCTTAAAGTCTTAAGATAACTTTATTTAAATCATATTAATCTTAGATCATATTTTTGGCATTTTTAACATTGTATTGCATCTCTTTGTTTACAAGTGTATCAAATAGTGGAGTCTAAGAATAAAAGAATCATATTTGTTTCATTTTTGAATAAATTTGCTGTAGCACATGCTTAGTGCTTAATAAAATATGTACTAAATGAATAAATGGATGAATGAATGAAATGTACAAAAGCATACATAGTTGAACAGAATTTTTTCTGTTTTATTCTCTAACTTGCAAATTATAAAACTTATTTAATCAAGAACCCTCTCAGACATCTATGCAGTGTAAAGACAGCTAGACTTGGAGTCCAGTTTTCTCTGTCTTATTACCCTAACTCTGTCCTTAACTTTCAATTTTATATTTTTCCTATGTCACTTAGCAATTCTAGGCCACTATTTCTACATGGGAGTACCCCCATTATATTAATTCCCTCAAAAAATGTTGGAATAAAAAAAAGAGTTTCAAATTGTTTTTTAAAAAGCTTAGACATATGCTATGAAGTATAATAAACATTATACCATTTTAAATAATTTTTAAATTTTTTAGATTATTTGAACCTTACTTAAGAAAAGCAAATAGTCTATGTAATAGTGACATACTACTGTCTTCCTTCTTGGCTAATGAGGTAATGGATGTGTTGGTTTATAATAAGGACTCAGTAAATGGTAGTTATCATTGTTATGTTAACTATTTTACAGCCTACCCTTCCAAACTTGAAACTAAATTTCTCTCTTTGCTCAATCATCATTCCCAAGGAAGGATTTTGTTTTTAAAATATGTTAAGTATTCACACATTTCTTTTCATCTCAAAGGAACAAACTGACTTCCTTTCAGAATATTGTAAAACTCTGAGTACACCTTTTTGATTAAAACTCCATTAACTTCTTACATCATACTAAATACTCCTTCTCATTCCTTAGGGTCCTCACATGAAATCTAGGTTTCCCTTCTTATAACTCCATTTTCTTAGAACTCTCTGTCCTCCAAAGTTACCTTTGGCCCTTTCAGTTGGGAATGCAAAGGAAGTGTGATACTTTTCTCTGCAGAACTAGTGACCAACTGAAGGAAAAAGGTCATTTAGCAGTAGATAAGCAATACAAAAGGCATCAATTATTTTAATTTTCAGCTTCTTCTTCTGATATTTTAATAGGAAAAAGTTCTAACCAAACACCTTAATCACAGAGAAGAAGACCAGATGTCACAGTACAAACATGTAATATCCTTAGAACTCATAACCATCATATAATTCTACAAAGAGCTCAAGGGTTTGTAGTATTCAATTGTTTTACATTCTGAGAAACTGAAGAACCCAAAAATATATAGAAAGTAGTAAATTGCCTACTCACGAGGATATAACTCAAAGAATGTGCCCATGTCTGTTGACTTGGTGATGTTGAGCTGCTCGAGAACAGTCTGGTCCATTTCATACTCAACAAATAATCCAAATAAAACAATCATGGCAATTTCCAGGACTATGGCCATGAGAGGGAATTTGAACCTCATGTTTGTGGCAAAGGACAGAGGCACACTGAGAGCTTCACAGGCTGTGAGATGTTGATAAGAACAAAGGACTGCTCTGTGTGTGGAATTTGACTGCATGTTCAAGGCACCCCAATGACATCACAAGAAAAAAAAATGGGCAAGACTGGTTAAAATGCCCCACCCACTGGGGAAAATTATGCTCTGTAATCTAATTGTTGTTCTAAATGTTGATTTGAAGAATATGCAATGAAATTGTGAGAAGCTGGATGATGCCAGTGATCTATTGCACAGGCATCTAGAATCATGTTTAACTTAATTCAGTAGACATTTCTTGAGGGCTTATTGTATGCCAAATATTGTGGTAGGCTTTGTAGAAGACATGAGTCTAAAGAAAATATATAACTGGTCTGTTAACTTCTTAAGAAAATTAAGAATCTAGTTGGGAAAACATAAATATAAGTGAATGATTATATAAAAACAAATACGTGATATGATAGTGGTTATAAAAGTATTATAACACATAAATAAGGCAGTGACACTTTTTGCCTTAGGCCAAGAACATTAGCATATAAAACAATATGGATGTGAGAACTAAAAAATAAATAGGGTTTTGCAAGTAAAACAGATAGAGGGAATGGTATAAATCTTGGAAGAACAGGGCATGTTTTGGAAATGGCAATCAGTCAAGTAAAGCTGGAATATAAAAGAGATGAAGAGAGAAGGAGGAAGTGGCAGAAATAATGTTGTAATGGAGGTGGCTGTGTTGTAAAGACCGTCACATTCGGTACCAAGGATGCTAGATGCTAAATATTATCCCATGAGCAATGGGGAATATATAGGACTGTAAGGAGCAGTTTTGTGTATTTATGAAGTTTTTGACTCCTTACTCTGATTTACACAAGTGAAAATATGGAAGTACACAAATTTGTGATATATGTTTTGGTCTTAAATAGGAAGAGAGTAAACTTAAACAGGAACATAACTAATCTATCATCCTGATAGATAGTCAAGTGTAAATAAGATGCTAAGCAATTCAAAACTACCATATGGGTAGAGGAATTCTTGTCTCCCCTTTGGAATTGTTCTTATGGCAGAATAAACCTGTTTTTGAGAACTAAGAGCTACCAGTTAAATACAATTTCTTTCACGAAGCCCAATTTCCAAAATATTCTATGCAGAATTTGGAGAGAGAGTGCAACTGTCTTCCAGGATACATACATTGTAATAAATATTTATAAAACAAAGCAGCAGGATTTTTTGGTCTTTCTGGTATGATTTTCCACAGTAGAACATGATATGTTAGGATTAAGTGATATTTGAAATTTTATAAATATACAAATACTTTGAAAAATGAGTATTTCCATTGTTCCTTACAGCATAGTACAAGAGGAGTGGGCTCCCATGCTTAGCTATGAAAATACATGTGTACATCTCACACTTTAATTTTTGGTTTTGCAGTAGCCTGAAGAGTGTTCATGAGAACTCCAACAAATCCTAAATGAAAAGAGTATATGTTAATAAACTATGCATAAGCTTGTGAAAACCAAGTATCAAATAATAAATTGCAAGAACATCTAAACAATATCATAAATCAATGCAGTTTTAAACTCTTTAATAAAAAATGACACAGTATATTAAATAATCCAAGACCGATGGCATCTCTCTTTCTCTGGGACATTTCCAGCAGCTCAGCAACCACTCAACACATGGGGAGTAGAGGATTCTACTCATATAGGTGATGGGACTATGCCAGGACTTGACTTCAGTCTGTTCAACTTTGAGG
Organism: Pongo pygmaeus; assembly: GCF_028885625.2. Classification (NCBI taxonomy): domain Eukaryota; kingdom Metazoa; phylum Chordata; class Mammalia; order Primates; family Hominidae; genus Pongo; species Pongo pygmaeus. Next base: position 50,059,002 of record NC_072378.2, read on the forward strand.
AATTCAGATTTTTTCCCTTATTCTGAATGTAGACATTTGTATTGAAATAAGCTGCATCATGTATCATCTGGGAAATTATTTCTCTTGTTCAGTTCTTCACATAAGCTTCTCTTTCTAATTGGAAATCTTCCCACATATTCTCTGGCCCCTAGCCTATATACATCATCCATCATTCTTCAGTTTTCAGATGAAGTGACACTTCCTCAGAAAAGCCCTCATTGGTCTCCCATTTTGAACCTGGTTTCCACTATTATCTCTCACTGAACTGTGGTCTTTTCTTTGCATTTAGTACAGTTGGCTGTGTGTGCTGTATTTATGTAGTGTTTGTATTTATATGTAATTTTTAAGAACGGCCATTTCCCTTACTGGCCTGTTAGCTCCAGGACAGGGGCTGTGTCTCTTTTGCACCTCATTTGTTATCTAGAGTGAATAACACCATGTCTAGCACAATATATAATTGATAAACATCATTTGAGTGAATTAATTAAGGGCAGACTTAAAGGCAGAAAGACTCAGCAAGCAGGTCAGCGGTGTGAGGAAGGGAGAGAGGAACAGCTTTACTCTAATAAATTTCATTTTAAATTATAAATATGTAGAATCCTGACAGTAGCTTTCATACTGCTGTCTACTCTGTCATTATTTCAATCAGTGAGGGCTTATCATCAGGTTCTCTGCGCCTGGAACAAAAGGGAGGATCAAGCTCTAGCCATGAAGCTTGGGAGGGCCAAATTCCTGGCAGACCAACACCTGGTAGCGTGAACCTGAAGATTTCAACAGCTTTTTAGAAATCTCTCTCCTGACATTTCTGAATCACAAAGACAATAGGCTGAGGGTGTGGGTGTACTAAAGTGGAAATGATTTATCTGTTGCCTTGTCTGCCTATGAAACTACAGGATGGCTTTCTTCTAGTGCCTTCAGTAAATGAGGTGAAATCAGAAAGAATCATGAATGGGTAAGCCACGTTCTCATGCAAACCAAACCAAACAAAATAAAACACACACCATGCAAATGAACCTTCAAGTTCCCAGCTAAATACACAGATATAAACGAAGTGTTCCTGGGTTAATGCAGGAGCCAGTGGGCTACACGGGATCTTAGACTGATCCTCAACTTGCTGTGTGACTTTAGGAAAGAAACATAGTTTCTTTGTCTTATTTTCTGAATATATGTAAAACATAGCTAGTTGTTATTATTTGGAATTTTAATTTGAGTTTGCTTATTTTTAATAGCAAAGAATAACTGAAACAGGACCACCACTGTTTTAAACTGTCTCTTTCTCTCTACCTTTGTGTATCTGTAGTGGTGGCGGGAGGGTGGGAGGTATTTAGGAAGATGAAGGTACTAAAATACCTTTAGCATTTTCTGTTCTGGAGACTGTGTTAGGTGGCTATTTACCCACCTTGTTTAGTCCCACTGCAATTTTATACGCACACACACATATTATTATTTTTTTGAGACAGAATCTTTCTCTGTTGCCCAGGCTGGAGTGCAATGGCATAATCTCGGCTCACTGCAACCTCCACCTCCCATGTTTAAGTGATTATCCTGCCTCAGCCTCCCGAGTAGCTGGGATTACAGGCGTGTGCCACCACATCCAGCTAATATTTGTACTTTCAGTAGAGGTGGGGTTTCACCATGTTGGGCAGGCTGGTCTCAAACTCCTGACCTCAGGTGATCCACCCACCTTGGCCTCCCAAAGTGCTGGGATTACAGGTGTGAGCCACTGTGCCTGGCCTGCAATTTGATATATTTTTACACTTTGCAAACATAACTTGCTCCATTGGTTTATATGTGTAGCTACTCAAGCGCCCAACTGCCATACTGGTATGAGGTCCAGTGACTCTTTTTTGGTGCTTCTTTAATGTTTTCCTTCCAAAAAGAGACCGTGGGTTTTATTTAGTCTAATAGGATGGCCAGTCCATCTTCTCTTCCCAAGTGAGGAGCAGACACAAACATTTCTTGCTGCCATAGGGGATCTGGTGAAAAAAAAGGTCTTTCTTCCCATAAAGGTTCTTTGTAACTTCTCAGATCTATGGTGGATGGCCCTGTGCCCTCCCCTAGGGCTTTCTTTCCTAGGGCTTTCTTACCTGGTGGCACTCAGCATTATTTCACAGAACGCTGGAATTGAGCAGGGTTACAGGACCAGAGAAATCAGCACCAGCATCTCCAAAGCAGCTGCCCAAGGCTTTGGAACTTACCTTAAGCTAGGGACCCTTAACATTTTTGTGCTATGGACACTTTTGACACAAGCCTCTAAATCCCATATCAAAATAGATTTTAAATGCACAAAATAAAATACATAGGATTACCAAGGAAACCAGTTCTATTGAAATATACTGATCAAAATACTGTAATATAAAAGAAGCACCTATACCCAACTATCTGATGTAGGTGCTTCTCTACAATGGATGAAATAAATCTTGTGGCATGTCTAATAATGAGCATAATTTCCAAGTTGGAGTAATGAGTGTAAATAATATTTTGAGATATCTGAAACAAGTAAAATAGGAGAGAAAATTATTTGTGATTTATATTAGTGGCAGTTACCAATACTATTAATGATGCTGTTGTTTATTTTCTACATTCACAATAGAAAAAATGTTAAATTTCAGTTAAATGCACTGTTGTTTCCCTATTTAAATATATGGACCATCTGAATTATATTTATAGAACTCCAAGTTAAAAATGCCTGTTTTAACTATGGCCAACAGCTTTATTTCTCTTTTTCTTCAGTCTCAGGAGGCTTCCTATCATTTCTTGCCCCTGGTAATTCTCACGGACATATTAGTTTATGTCTATGAATTGTGTTAATTCTGAATTCCAGGGAGATGTTGAAGAATATCAGTTAAAATCTTCCCAGGAGGCCCCTGTATTCTTTAGACAAGTTGATTTTTCACCTTTCATGTGATTAACTTTGCAGAAGAAGAGCTAGAGCGCCTCTGAAGTGATCTTTAGCAAAGACAACAAAACTAACTTCTCCAAGTTAAAAGAGAACTCTATAGAGAGATGATAAGCTTGAGGCTCAGAGAGTTTCAGCAACTTGTTCAAAGTTGCACAGCGGGTAGATGGCAGAGCCATAATGAATACAGGTTTGCCCAATTTCCTAAATTTAACTTCCTTCAGCTATACCATATTGTTTTTCTTTCTATAACCATTTATTATTTATTTATTTATATGGCTACATAATTGCTTGTAGCAAGATATCTCATATACCCCATACTGTTTTTCTATGTGAGATAACTTATGCTCACACTGATCTCAAGGTACTGACAATATCAAAGAAACTTCTGAAACATAAAAAGGGAATTAAAAATTTTAGAACTGGCCGGGCGCGGTGGCTCACTCCTGTAATCCCAGCGCTTTGGGAGGCCGAGGCGGGCGGATCACGAGGTCAGGAAATCGAGACCATCTTGGCTAACACGGTGAAACCCCGTCTCTACTAAAAATACAAAAAATTAGCCAGGCGCGGTGGCGGGCGCCTGTAATCCCAGCTACTCGGGAGGCTGAGGCAGGAGAATGGCACGAACCCAGGAGGCGGAGCTTGCAGTGAGCTGAGATAGCGCCACTGCAGTCCGGCCTGGGAGAAAGAGGAAGACTCCGTCTCTAAAAAAAAAAAAAAAAAAAAAAAAAATTTAAAACTATTTTCTGTTTACAGTTTTTTATTTTACTTTAACTTGGAAAGTACTATCAAATGATGATATCAACTTTTCTACTTGGATCACTCTTTTTCTCAACTAGGAGAGATCTACATCATAGAGAACCTTTGTGTGTCTCCATTTAGATATTCAATAGATATTCCCAAACTTAGGCTTAATTACAGAATCCTAAAATTGATATGAATTTCAAACTTTGTAGACCGAGAAAAAATATATGTATGTACTTTTAAAATTGAGAATATTGAAACTACATCTTTTTTCTGTTGGGGACTGTTATATGTGTATATGTATATTATATATAACATATGTTACATATTTAAATGTAATTATATATGATTATATATATGATTATATATAATTGTATGCACATATATATGTAGTTTATCTGCTGGAAAGAGATTCACTCTTTACCTCCACATGCATATTAAATGAACAAATGCCATCAACCAAAGATCAGGCACAAAGTGTTTTCAAATATGATCATCACCACGTGTAAGTGTTGAGCTGGGGTTTACATTCTATAAAGGCATCCCCTTTTTGTGGGTTACTCTTCACTATTTACACTTCCAGAATTTTCAGAATGAGACATCTTATCTGTAGCAAGGATGAACAGAGCCTTGAAAGTGTCAGGATTGTGGCTGAAGGTAGTGTTTCATTAAGTACATGGCTAGTATTTCCTTCTCTCTTTTCTTTCATCTTGGTCTGGTATTGTTGAACTGAAGAAATGGGCCAGGCGTGGTGGCTCAAGGCTGTAATCCCAGCACTTTGGGAGGCCGAGGTGGGCAGATCACGTGGTCAGGAGATGGAGACGAGATCAAGACCATTCTGGCCAACACGGTGAAGCCCCGTCTCTACTAAAAACACACAAATTAGCTGGGTGTGGTGGTGCACGCCTGTAGTCCCAGCTACTCAGGAGGCTGAGGCAGGAAAATCACTTGAACCCAGGAGTTGGAGGTTGCAGTGAGCTGAGATTGTGCCACTGGACTCCAGCCTGGCAACAGAGCCAGACCCCATCTCAAAAAAAACAAAAGAAAACAAAAAACAAAAAAACAAAAAAACAAAAAAACAGAAATTGATCTTCTATGGAGCATATGTGTTGCTTTCCTGCTTTGAAAATGGGGATAATTGCCTGACTACTCAGCTGATGATTTATATTACACGTAAAAAAAAATTCATGGTTTAAGAATTAGAATGTCTAGACCACAGTTTTTACACAATTATTAATTACTTCATCTATTAGATTTGAGCATCATGCGTTATTCACTTATTTTTATTTCTGACGACTCATTGTGGAAAATAATCTTTTAATTTTAATTTTTCAAAACAACTTTATTGAGATATAATTCACACACCATACAATTCACCCATTTGAAGCATACAATTCAATGGTTTTTGGTACATCCACAGATACATTTAAGCATCACCACAGTACATTTAAAAAAATTCTCATTTATTTATTAGGCATGCATATTTCTTTTATGAATTATGTGTTTGTAGATTTTGCCCATTTGTCATCTTATTTTTTTTTCCCCAACATTTATTTTAGGCTCAAGGGGTACATGTTCAGGGTTTTTACAAGGATAAATTGCATGTCATGGGGGTTTGGTGTACAGATAATTTTGTCACTCAGGTAATCAGCATAGTACTGGATAGGTAGTTTTTCAGTCCTCAGCCTCCTCCCACCCTCCACCCTCAAACAGATCTTGGCGTCTATTGTTCCCTTCTTTGTATCCATGTGTACTCAATATTTAGCTCCCACTTACAAGTGAGAACATGTGGTATTTGGTTTTTGGTTCCTGTATTAATTCATTTAGGATAATGGCCTCCAGCTGCATCCATGTTGCTGCAAAGGACATGATTTTATTCCTTTTTATGGCTGTGTGGTATTTCATGATGTATATGTACCACATTTTCTTTATGCAGTCCATCATTTATGGGCATCTATCTAGGTTGATTCCATATCTTTGCTATTACCACAGTCAATTTTAGACATTTTCATCACCTCAAAAAAACCCCATATTCTTTAGCAATTCCTACACCCTTTTCCTAGCCCTAACTAACCACAAATCTATCCTTTCTCTATCGAGTCCCCTATTCTGGACTATCATATGAGTGGAATCAAATAGTGTGAGGTCTTTTGTGATAGGTTTCTTTTACTTAGCGTAATGTTTTCAAGATCTATCCACTTGAAGCACCTATCAGTACTTCATTACTTTTCATGGCCAAATAATATTTCATATATGGCTATAACACATTTGTCTATTCTTCCTTTTCTTGGCAGACATTAGGATTATTTTCAACTTTTGGCTATTATAAATAATGCTGATAGAAACATTTATGTATAAGCTTTTGTTGTAGATATATGTTTTCATTTTTCTTGCATATATAGTAAGTAGAATTGCTGGATCCTATGGTAACTTGACAATTAATCATTTGAAGAACTGCCAACAATTTTCAGAAGTGACTTTTCTCTTTATCTTCTCACCCAAAGTATATAATGGTTCTGATTTCTTCACATCCTCACCAATATATTTTTTTTAATTTTAATTCTAGCTATCCTCGTGGGTGTAAAGTGATGTGTTCTTGTGGTTTTGATCTTAATTTCCCTGACAACTAATGATGTCAAGCATCTTTTGTGTGCTTTTGTCCATTTGTATAGTATCTTTCTTGATGAACTGTCTATTCAGATTCTTTGCTCTTTTTTAAAAAAGCATTGTTGAATTGCACCAAACCATGTTCTCCTTAAGATTGTCACTAACTCACATACCATAAAGCAAATCTCTTAAACTGTCTTTGTCACTATTTTTCTCATCCTTAGTGTGGCAGTGAGAATTCTTGCTTTGTCCACTTGAAGCAGTTGTTGTAAGATTAGGTGAGAGAGTGTATATAAAGGCACTTTATACATTTTAAAGAGATAAGAAAATCTAAGTTATTAAAGAGAAATATGGCGATAATAGATGGGGCAGTGTTTTGGATTAAAATTAAAGCCTTTGTATAAGTACAATGAATTGTGAAAATGAAGAAATACTATTTAGGCAATAAAGTCATCAAAATTGGTTATAGCTCATCAACTTCAGGAATCAAGCCAGGCACAGTGGCTCACTCCATAATCCTAACACTTTGAGAGGCTGAGGTGAGAGGATTGCTTGAGCCCAGGAGTTCAAGACCAGACTGGGCAACATAGTGAGACCCTATCTCTACAAAAATACAAAGAAAAACAAAAAAGTGGGTGGCACACACTTGTGGTCTCAGTTACTTAGGAGGCTGAGGTGAGGACCAATTGGGCCTGGGAGGTGGAGGCTGCAGTCAGCTGTGATTATGCCACTGCACTCCAACCTGGGCAACAGAATGAGACTCTGTCTCAAAAACCAACCAAATAAACAACACGAACAACTGCAAAACCCACAAAAAACCAAAACATTAGCAATCAGACAACATTTTTAAATGTTTTATTTTGAATAATTTTAGATTTACAGATGAGTTGCAAAGATTACAGAGTCTCTTATTGCCCTATGTTCACTTTCCTCTAATGCTAACATCTAACACAATCATAGTATAATGATAGAAATCAGGAGATTAACATTGTTATAATACTATTAACTAAACACCAGACTTTTCACTAGAATCCTTTTTCTGTTCCAGAGTCCAATCCTGGGTCCTACACTGCATTTAGTCACCACAATTTCTTAGTCTCCTATGTTTTATGACAGTTCCTCAGTCTTTCTTTGTCTTTCATAATCCTGACTCTTTTGAAGAGTACTAGTCAGATATATTGTAGAATATTCTTTAGTTGGGATTTGCTGATATTTTCTCATAATTGGACTGGGGTTATACATTTTTGGGTTGACGATTACAGAGGTGGAATGCCCTTCTCATCACATCCTATAGGGGGTACTTAATATAAATATGCATTACTATTGGTGACATCAATCTTGATTACTTGGTCAAGGTAGAGAAGAGTTTTAATTTTGAAATATTTCTCTCCACAGCCTTGCCAAGAGAGGATTATGTCCCAAACATATATTCCTAATTTTACTAATAATAAATGACTGTGGCAACCACTACACAAAATAAAATAAAGAACAAAAGAGAAGAAGGAGCTAGAGAAGGGGTAGGTGGTGGAGGAGGAGAGCGGGGGACAGAAACCTGTGTATGGGTACAAGAGAGATCCCGCCTGATTAGTGTCCTGGCAGTTGGGCTCATGGGAGTACACAGCTTAAGTGAAGGGGAAGTCACATAAGCCAGACATGGTCTTGAGCAAGCTGCTTTTCAAAGATAAAGTTGGAATTGAAGAGCTTCCCAGAAAATATGACAGATCTTTATTTCTTTTTTTTTTTTTTCCAGAACTTGATCTCATGTCCCACTATAGTTTATCAGCATGCCTCAGCTTGCTGAGCCTTAGGCACAGATATGTCTTCAGAGTAAGCATTTGGTGGCATTTTTAACATCTACTGGCAGCTGATACATGCCAGGCTCTTTACCCATGCTAACTATAATCCTTAAAACAGTGCAGCAAGATAGGGCTTTTTTTTTCTTCTTATTGTCATTATACAAATGGGAAAACTAAGACATGAAATGGCTGTTGAAGTCTAATGCCATTTAGAAAATTCCAGTATCCACATTAAAATGAAAGTCAGTCAGTCTGACTCTAAAACTGTGTCATTCTTTTTCTTCAGCTAAATTGGTTTCAGTGCTCTTCTACTGTTTTTCAGGTATTACTTACATCCTAGAAAAAGTGCTTCTCCTAATAGAAATATAAATAATTACATATATTCTAGTTTTTAGATGATGAAATCTAAAGTTTTTTTAACTTATTCATACTGTACAGAACTACGTGAAGTATGAATGTCCATCCATTCACTCTTATGCTCCTGGCAATAGTTTGATATTCATCTTTCTGGACTCCCTCTAAACATTTATACATAAATATGTCCTCATATACGTATTTCTGATTTTATAATATCAACATTATAATACTTCAAAAACTTCATCACGTGTCTTGGAATATCAGTTTTACCTTTTTAGTTTTAAAGGTGGTAAACATATTTCATGGTATAGGTGGGTCACATGTATGGATATTTTGGTAGATCAATAAAGGTTTTTATTAGAGGATTACAACCCTGCGTGCTGAAACTTCAGGGATTATAACAAGCAGGGAAGGGAGATGTTTAGGAATATTTTGGAGCCTTCAGTATAGATCGATGCTTAGAGCCTCAGACCTTGAATCCAGACTGCCTAGTTTCCTATCCTAACTACAGTGTTGACTTGATGTGTGAATCTGGGCAAGTAACAAATTCTGTAATTTATTTTATTCTGTAAAACATACGAATAATAACGACTTTGCAGAATCATAATGAAGTCACAATAAGGATCATAATGTTACTGAGTAAAAAGTTACAAACAAAGCCTGAGACACAGTAGGGATACAGTAAGTGCAATATTACTTTTATTTTGTCATTTTTGGCTACCCACATCCAAGACTCTATTTTGAAGGAATTTTAAAATAAGAGCCTTGTTTCCTACTGTTGAGTCTCACATTGGGGCAGATATTTCCAATCCTTGTCCCCAGCCATTTGCCAGGTTAAAGTCTATGACTTCAGCTTGATCAGTTGGATTCTCATATCTAGAACTTAGAGAATTTTGAAGGCAGTTATGCAGAATGCATGGGAATTGAAAACTTGGGGGATGTTTGTGACAGCAGTAGTGGCATTTTTATAAACTAGAATATTCTTATGGTATTATTTGCCTGTGACATCAGCTTGCTTTGGTGGGATTTGTTTCTTGACTTTGGGTTTCAAGGCTGAAGTCGGTTTTGTGAGCTTCCTGGTACCCTCCCCAAAAATGCCATTTTCTCCATAGATATTTCGTTTCTGTAGTTTGTAACTAAGAAGCTTGGTGATTCAGTATCGTCTCTGTACCCCCTGTAATCTCATTATTCACTCAAAACATTTATTGAGGACTTCCTCTGTATTGGAAAAAAAGCTACAGTATATGATATTGCTCCTCCTTAACAAATTCAGAGAGGTTGAATTTGGGTGTTTTTGCAAGTCAGAATCAAGAGATTGCTTATCTATAAACACACACTTCTGGAGAAAAGAAAGTCATGTTAAGCTAAATAAAAAATTTTGTCTATTAATGTTTTTTAAAAAGATTTTTGAATTCAGTAATATTGTTTCACAATCATTTTGCATGTAGGAAAAGCAAATTACTAGGTATTATCCAGGCGTAATAACTGCAATTTCTGGTTTTGATTGAATTTCTGTGGAGACTCCCTGTCAAATTGGCATTGGCTTATTCTTATGACTAGAACAGTCTGTCAATTTACAGTGGCTTCTGCTGACACAATGCATGAGCTTAAGGCTCTTTCCCTTTTATCTGGCTCAAACCCAACTTCTCAACTACCGAAAGGAAACCTCAGGTTTTATATGAAAAAGTGATATTAATTTATCCATTATGTGTCCTCTACTTTTTGCTTGTAAAGATCACTTCCTTTAGAGTTTTTGTGGTCCATTTAATGCTTCCCTGTACTGTTATTGTAAACTAGATTTTATCCATGTTCAAATATTTGAATGAAAGAAGTCAACACACTGGTTGATTTGCTCTGGTTCCCACAATCTGTAGAACTGGCTCTAATCACAGGGTGAAAATTATACCAGTGATCATTTTGATTATAATTTCTTGGTGGTAGGATTATGGATAATAATAAATGTGGTTCTTATATTTTTATATTTTCAAATTTTCTTAAACTTAGATGCATTATTTTTATACTAATGAAGACATAAACATTTAAAAACATTGATATATTAGAGGAACCAGTAGGGATATAAAAAGAAGCTAAAATTTTTGCAAACTCTAACTCAAAAGGACGTTTTATTTTTCATTGGTGATAAAAATGAAAGGCCTTGGAACTAAAATCATGAAGTCACATAAAAATACTTAAAGGTCTTTATGTGCTTTCTTTAGCCCAGGGATGTGCCTAACTTTGGAACAGCTCCATGGCTTGCAGTACACCTTGATTCATCATCTATTTAACAGTGTAATATTATACCTGTAGGCAAACACAGGAAGTTACTCTTTAATATTTAGGCTTGTGGATACATAACATATTGTGTTTCTTGAACTGGGAGAAAACAGATTGTTTTAAGTTAATGAATACATTTATGGCAGACCTCTTTAGATGCAAGTCACAATGTGACTGAATCATCATTAATACAACAATGGATGATAATGGCTGTTATTTAGGCAAATGGAATATCAGTAAAATAGATGGCATTTTTTTATTTTAAGCAAATAAATCTCTATATCTGGCTTTTAGCTAGTATGAAAGAGAGAGCCAACTACTTGGAAAAGAAATACAAGAGCCACGTGGAATAGTGAAATGTTTCTGGACAATATGTAAGTTGAATAAAAATCAGTGAGCACAGATTTACTAAATAAAGAAAAACTGCTCTTGCTTATATGTACCATTGATTAATATTTTAAAAGTCCATTTGTCAGATCTATAACTAGCAAATAGTTATTTATGAGTTTATCTTTTCCCCATCAAGGTCTACAGTTATCCTCAATTTAAGTTGAAAATAAGAGGCTAAATATATTGTTTTGTTTCCTAACAACAACAACAAAAACAACAACAGAAAATCAGAATGGAAACATCAGAATTCTTCATCCTTTGATGGTGTCAGGTTCCTACCAAGTTTAGTTAATTTATTCAAGCTATCAGAAAACTTAAAAGTTAAAGAAAATCAAATTCATTATTTTAGAGAACTATCAAAAAGGTAAATACATTATTATTTTAAAATTATATTGGTTTATATCTGCAACTATATTGACCTTTTTGCCCAAATTGGCTGATTAATTTAAACAAACCAGTAATTTACTCAAAATTTACTCTGCTGAACTCAATTTACTAAACCAGTTGAAAGGATGGATCAACATAATTATAATCTGTGGCTCACAGTTTTTATCCATAAGCCCAGCTAACAGAGAGATAGCAGCACTGGGAGGCAGGGATTACAGGAGAAGAAACTGGTTTCAGTAACAAGTAAGAAAGAAAGAAAGAAAAAAAAGATAAAAAGAGAGGAAAAAAAAAGAAAGAGAGGGAGGAAAAGAGGAAGGAAAACCAGCTGTTGTGGGTTAAATTGTGCCTCTGTATCCACCCCTTAAGACAGGCTGAAATCCTAACCCCCAGTACCTGTGAGAATGACCTCATTTGGAAATAGGGTCTTTGCAGATGTAATCAAATTAAGATAAGGTAGTATTGAATTGGGGTAGGCCTAAATCCAATAACTGTTGTCCTTCTAAAAAGAGAGAGATTCGAAGAAACAGAGGAAACACACACAGAGGGTAGACAGCAAGGTGAAGAAGGAGGCAGGAACCAGAATGAAGCAACTACAAACCAAGGAATGCCAAGAAGAGCCGTCACCAGAAGTTAAGAGATAAGCATGAATGGTTTCTCTCCCCAGAGCCTCCAGAAGAAACTATCCTGCTATACTTCAGTTTTGGATTCTGGTTTCTAGACTTGTGAGAGAATAAATTTCTGTCGTTTTAAGCCACTCAGTTTGTGGTACTTTGTTACAGCAGCCCTAGGAAATTAACATGGCAGCTACCCAGTTTCATACTTTTCCTGTCCTCATCTTCAAAATAAAGAGTATGGAATACTTCTCAGGGCTCCCTTGATGAAATGGGTCTTTTCCAGTCAGAAGAAGCATCTACGATTTGGGAAATCCTAGAACAAAACTTTTTTCATTTTAGGATTTACTGTACATATCAGACACAATTTTAAATTAAGGCACGTAGAGTCATACTAGGAAATAAATTCTTCTAGTATATCAGCTTCCTTGAAAAGTTTTGCTATCATTAACTATTTTATTAATTATTAATGTTTTATTATTTTATAAAAACAGTAATTTTTTTTATATTATAAATTCTCTCCCAAGAATTTTGAGGGCTTTCTGGGTGGTGCCTCACCTACGGTGATGAAGAAAATTTTGCCAGCAGTAGTCACTATTCTGCTTCACATGATAGAATGGTAGTGGCTCTACTGGGTCCTATAGTTTCTGAGTGTTGCTGCTACTTCACTTGTGTTCTCTCTCAGACGCAATGATTTTCTTGCTTTTTAATTACCTTGTAGTTTCTGCTGTGGTTACAGAGCCCCAGTGGATATTGCAAACTCATGACTCTTGTTAGTTGCAGCTATTAAGGGATACTCCCCTGAATACTGTCACCTTTCTTGCTGTTCTTCTAGGACAATAGTTTCTACCTGGTGGCTCCCAATCCTCCGCTGAGTACAGAGGTCCCTAACAGTTTCTGTTGGTCTTCCATCATGTTACCACTTTGCTCTTCTCTACCAAGCCCTGTTGTCTTTCCTGATGCTTTGTGGCCAACATCTTCCTTCAGGCATGGCAGGCACCAGTGCTGCTTCACCAGGTATGGCAATTCCCACTTGGTGCTTTGCTCAGCTCACACCATTGTTAGTGACGAAGGCAGAGGAGTGGATGTCAGGGTGTGCATAGAATGACTCCTCTATCCTCTGTATTGCTTTGTAATAGAAGTGTTCCCAAGGTGCTGTCTATAATGGAGCTTTATGGAAATCAGTGAATTAGATCTTTCATTTTTAACTTAATGGACAGTTATTACCTTTATTCTCTTGGAAAGAAACGAATAAAGGTGGAGATATCAAAGAGCGTGGAGAAAGGATAGATAATGGATGAAGCAAACTCCAGAAGACAGGAGGGTTGGGGCTAAGAACACAGGTTAACTTTGAACAGAAGATGAATCTCCCTGTTAGAAGACAAGAATTGTAAAGGAGAGATCTGCATATCAGTTAGGCACAGGAGCGTTGGTGTTGGAGCCCAGGTTCAAATTTAGACTCTATCTCTTATTAGCTCAGTATCTATGGGCACAATATTTAATCTGTCCTCTCTCTGAAATGAAAATAATAATAGTTCTCAACTTATTGTGCTGTTAAAAGGCTATTACATGTGAGACAGTGCATGTGACTGATGCATCTAGCATTACACACACAAGAAAATGCATTTAAAGTGCTTAGCACAGAGCCTAGAACATAGTAAGGGCTTTCAGAATGTGCTATTACTAAGGATATATATACACACAGAAAAGTTATGGTACTATCTTGCCTGCCTACTGCCCCCCATCTTTTATTGTGAAATGGAAAGCAAAGACTTATTTATTTATTTTTATTTTTTATTGTTTTATTTTTTTTTTTTGGAGACAGAGTCTTGCTCTGTCGCCCAGGCTGGAGTGCAGTGGCCCCATCTCGGCTCACTGCAAGCTCCGCCTCCCGGGTTCACGCCATTCTCCTGCCTCAGCCTCCCGCGTAGCTGGGACTACAGGTGCCCACCACCACTCCCGGCTAATTTTTTGTATTTTTAGTAGAGACGGGGTTTTACCATGTTAGCCAGGATGGTCTCGATCTCCTGACCTCGTGATCCACCTGCCTTGGCCTTCCAAAGTGCTGGGATTACAGGCGTGAGCAACCGCGCCCGGACCAAAGATTTAATTTAATATAAAGCCTAGTAAGACTATTTAATGAATTAATAACTGTGCCTTAATTGCTTAAAAAATGAATCAAGTTTTTCTCTACTTGGGTAATTCTACTTCCCAATTTAAACTTTTATATGTATTAAGAGTCATGGCAAAATAATCCCCCAGACTTCACATTTCACTATCCCTGTACTTGACCACAGGCTTTACTCACTATCTGATTTCAAGTCTTTGCTTGTGGTTTTAGACCTCGTCATTGCAATGGTCATAAAGTAAGACATCCCATTAATCTACCTTAAACCTTAGAACCAGTAAAATTTTTCAAAATAGGCTCTATAATTTCTTGGGATTTCTCTCTTTATGGGATTGAGCTATCTCCTCTATGTTCATTGAAGTTCGTGGGAAATACTCCAAGGCCAGAGGTTGGGATATTGGCATGAACATTGAACTAAACCAAATTTTGGAAGGATATTCTACATCCAGGTGACTGTTCTATAGATATCTGAGCTTATGATTTGGTCTTCTGCTAAATCCAGTAATATCAAGGGCTCTGAATAGCTTGCATAGTTCCAGAATCTCTTGGGGTGTCTTGCAGGTGACCTAACTTTGGGGAATATGAGTGGAATGCAACACTTGACTAGGAATGAGTCTGAAAGGAAGCTCTTTCTTTTCTAGAATGTGTTGACATGTGTATTCTTCAGATAAGAATCCATTTAAATATGTGATCTAAAATTACTACATTTAAAGAAAATATCTTAAGTCCTAAAACTTAGCATTATACAGCTCTCAAATTTCAATTTTGCTTCTGCATAGAGCTCATGCTTTTGATTCAAAGTTCTTCCTCTTATTCCTCTTTCTCTTCTCCTGTGTTAAAATTTTGCTTTCCACTATGAAAAAATAACTCCCATAGCAAAAAAAAAAAAAACATATATATGCCAGTAAAGAAGGATTAAGCATTGCTTTTAAGGTAAACAGTTTCAACACGCGAGGAGCTGCTAAAAGAAAAAAAGTAAGCAGTTATAGAAGAATTGATATAAAATAAATAATGTGTATGACGGGCAGTAATGACAGACATAAAGGTATTCATCACTTGGGCAGTGAGCAATAGCACACCCAATCTGATAATTGTTATACTGGATCATCTGAAGATAAATGCGTTAGCTATGTCATCTTGAAACTGTTATCCATCCTGGCCCCACTAATGTATCACAAATGCTCTGTTCTGCTTTCTTGATAGTCTTCTGAGTGGCCTCTCTGTCTCCAAAACGTCTAATGATTAACTTGCCTTCCCATCACTTTCTCCATGCAAGCTTTCCTTTCCTTATTGCTTTTCTCTCAGTTGAGGCTTATTAAAGCTTTGCTTTTTAAAATGTTTATTTGTGAGGCAATAGACCACATTTGTATTTACTGTCTCATTTCTGCTGGACAATTCAAGAAACCATCCAAAAACTAAATGGAAGAAATTACTAGGAACTGACATTATAACTTCTTGTTTTTATTTTGCTATTTTATTCCTTAGTCTTCAGATACAGGCCTTCTTAGGTGGTAAGAAAAAGGCCATGTTCATTGCATGAAAATATTAATGTAGTGCTATCTCTTTGTGTAACTGCTTATAAAAGACACATTACTGTGATTACATCATTTTCTGTTGAAGTAGGTGCAACTTAGCAGTACTTGTAAAATGCCAGTATGCCAGTAGAAGCATCTTTTCTTTATTCTCCTTCCAGTTATTAAATTTAATATAATTGAAATACACAGTACTGAAGCAAATAAAACAATATCAATCTAGAAGTTTGAATTAAAAAAAAGAGAAAGTACACAATATCTGGCACATATAGTAGAAACTAAAGAAGTGAGTGCTTAACAAAACATTTAGATATATGGATGCTATGGGGGTGTAAATGTAAGTGTTGCCAATAAGATACAGAATATTTGCAAAAGTTTTAAGGACAAGATAAACTTAATCTATTTTCCAGTGTCTAGAACTATTCTAGAAATTGCCAATGTCTAAAACTATTGCATCCTTAAAAGTGATGAACTTCTTGATGGTTTTTTTTTCTTGTAAATTTGTTTAAGTTCCTTGTAGATTCTGGATATTAGCCCTTTGTCAGATGGATAGATTTCAAAAATTTTCTCCCATTCTGTAGGTTACCTGTTAACTCTGATGATAGTTTCTTTTGCTTAGCAGAAGATCTTTAGTTTAATTAGATCCCATTTGTCAATTTTGGCTTCTGTTGCCATTGCTTTTGGTGTTTTAGTCATGAGGTGTTTGCCCATACCTAAATGTCCTGAATGGTATTGCCTAGGTTTTCTTCTAGAGTTTTTATAGTTTTAGGTCTTATGTTTAAGTCTTTAATCCATGTTGAGTTAATTTTTGTATAAGGTGTAAAGCAGGGGTCCATTTTCAGTTTTCTGCATATGGCTAGCTAGTTTTCCCAGTAGCATTTATTAAACAGGGAATTATTTTCCCATTGCTTGTTTTCGTCAGGTTTGTCAAAGTGATCATTAAAAAGTCAGGAAACAACAGATGCTGGAGAAGATATGGAGAAATAGGAACATTTTTACACTGTTGATGGGAGTGTAAATTAGTTCAACCATTGTGGAAGACAGTGTGGCGATTCCTCAAGAATCTAGAATCAGAAATACCATTTGACCCAGTAATCCCATTACTGGGTATATACCTAAAGGATTATAAATCATTCTACTATAAAGACACATGCACACGTATGTTTACTGCAGCACTATTCACAAAAGCAAAGACTTGGAACCAACCCGAATGCTGATCAATGATAGACTGGATGAAGAAAATGCGGCACATATACACCATGGAATACTATGCAGCCATAAAAAAGGATGAGTTCATGTACTTTGCAGGGACATGGATGAAGCTGGAAACCATCATTCTCAGCAAACTAACACAGGAACAAAAAACCAAACACCACATGTTCTCACTCATAAGTGGGAGTTGAACTATGACAACACATGGACACAGAGAGGGGAACATCACACACTGGGGTCTGTCAGGGAAGGGGAGGGCTAGTGGAGGGATAGCATTAAGAGAAATACTAATGTAGATATGTAGATGATGGGTTGATGGGTACAGCAAACCACCATGACACATGTATACCTATGTAACAAACCTGCATGTTCTGCACATGTATCCCGGAACTTAAAGTATAAAAAAAATTTAAAAAAGTGAAGAACTTCATTCAGATCAGAGAGAAGTGACATTGATTATGGAAGTCTGTTATTAGGCATCTCAAAGATATTTTAAATGCAAAGAAATTATTCAAGTGGAATGATATCCTCTAGTGTGACCCTGTATGTGTGTGTGTGTGTGTGTCAGTAGAAGGGGAGGCAAAGATGATCTAATTGTTAATGATGGAGAAATCATCAATAATTGTGAAATATTAAACTTCTTCCTTCATATCTGTGTGTAAGAATGAATTGGAGCATCTCATGAAATGGCTCCAATATCATAAAGGAAATTACATCTTCGATCAGTCCAGTCAAAGAGGGCAGATTCCCAGGAGACAGCTTTAGGTGATTGAAATATATTTTCACCACATGGCTTACCTGAATAGAAAGAAGAGGTCCAGTTGAATGATTTAGTTCATAAGTAATAAAACTAGTGATAATAATGTGGACTTGTACCTTCATTGCTGAGTCACTCTTCGACCTTCACATGTTTTGCTGTCTTTAGTGCTACATTTTCACATTTTGCACTAATGGAAAATTAACTCTTCTCAATTGTAAAAATAATTCCCAAAGATAACATTAGAATCTGTAGTAGATTATATTTCCTTTCATATCACAAAGCATTATAATGAAATATATGTTAATAAAATTTCTCCTTTTCAAGGCAATTTGTAGTTAAAAAAAGGATAGAATGGTTAAAATAACTTTTATGTTTGAAAGAACATAAAAGTTATTTTAAGATACATATATTTGAAAAGAACAAATATTTGAAAGTTGAGAAAGTTTAACTTAAAATTCAGGAAATCTGGGTCATATGTGTGCACTTTCCAGAAAAGATACTCAGTCTTTTGGGAAAAGTAAATAACTTAGGAAATGTTCAAGTATAGAAAGGTTATGCACAAATACACAATGTTTGGCATAGATTGTGTGAGAAATCTTTCCTCCTTTTCATTTTTCCTTCCTGTGGGATTTATATGCCATAATCCTACAGGAAGAGAACTGTTGTATGTTCCTTTTATCAAAAAATTTGGAAACATCAATACGATGATAATGATGGGGTAAGAAACCAGGAAGAAGATAGACATGATCAATAAGAAGGTAGAGACACTAAGTGCACACTCTTTTAAATGGTAATGAAAATAAAGAGAATAATGGAATATTAGAATCTTAGCATATTTGTAGGATGAGAGGAAAACTTTTCGAAAAGGAAGATACTGAGGGTAGGAGGTGCTGGGGTGCTTATTGATGGCTCACAGTCCTAATGTGATCAAGAGATGAAAGTTGAGAATAATCTTTGAAAAGGTGCAAGACAGTGGTCTATTACTCAAAGTAAGCAAGGCAGGAGAAAGAGACGAATGAAGTTATTAAAACATTTGAAGCTGCAGAAAAAAAAGAGACGGTTTAAAGCCTTAGTTTCATGGTTGTTTTCAAACTTTTGAACACATGATAATTTAATCTTCTGAAAGCTGATATTCTGTCAAGGTGGGGGACTTGAGAGGAAAGGCAAGGTGACTTTTGGATAATGCCACATAATATTCATAGACAAAACAGTAGTGTTCTTTTACTATTCTGAATGATATCAAATGTTGGGACAAGGCTTTTGTTGGTATTGCTTGACTCCTGGATGTGTGTGAAATCAATGGAGAGTTACACATCCTCCTCCAAAAAGGCCTTTTTTCAAGGCTTTGTTAGTGATCTGCAGCATACAGTCCCTTGGAGACTGCCATCACTTATACTCAAGTTGTCTTTCAACTGATGAACTGTTTGCCATCTTATATGTATCTGCTATACTCTGAGCTGATATAGCAGCTTGAGAACTCCAAACCTTACAGAAACACATAAATGTATTGCATAATACATTATACACTGGATAAATTATGAACACTCCTGAAAAATGCCACTCTCTTAACTTACTCCGGACTTCCCCTCTCTCAGGAATAATTGTTTATTCTTCACATTCCAACCATGTTCTATTCTCTTAAATACTGTTTTTCCCCTTTACAAGTCTTGTGTTCAGCAACTTCTGCTCCTTAACACTTTAAGCCAAAAATTATTAAGTATTATAATGAGCTCCTCAAAATCTTCTCTACCTAGTCAAATCATTATACATACCTTAAGTATGCTCTTCACAATTAAGCTAGGCCAGAGTCACTTCTTTTTTCTAGTGACTTTTGTTTTGGATTTAAATCTTTACTTCTGTCTAAGAGGGCCACTGTCCTCTTAAAAAACTATCTTCCATCCATTTATCATTGTCCCCACTCAATTTTTCTCCTCTGCAATAGCTTTCCTAATTACAGTCTGTTCTATGTATCTGTGGGCTTGGCATTTGTGGATTTGAAAATATTAAGAAAAAAATTCCATGTTGAATCTATGCAAATGAAATGAAGTGTAGACATTGTATTAGATATTACAAGCAATCTAGCAATCATTTAAAGTTTATGGGAGGATGTGTATAGGTTATATACAAATACTAGGTTATTTTACATAAGAACTTGAGCATCTACAAATTTTGGTGTCTGAATGGGTCCTGGAACAAATCCCCATAGACACCAAGGGATGACTGTGCTCCAATCCCCATTCCCTTCAATGACCTACTACACCCTTACCCCTTTTATATTTTCCTTCAATTTTAACATTTAATCATAACCACTTGATATAGTTAATTATTTTGTGTATATATTTAGTGTTCCAACTCAGTTTAAAGCCTTTGAGAGGCAGAATATGTGCTATGCATTTATCTTGCTCACGTTGAACTAGATAATAAGTATAGCATTCCAAGGAATGCTAAAACATTTTTGCATTTCTCAGCACTACTGCTTACACCAATCCAGACATAGGTGGGAAAATTTGTAAAATTAGGCTAGGACAGAGATTTTTTAACCTTTTTTGTATCATAGAGCCTTTTGAGAATCTAATGAAAAGTTTAATTGCTTTTCATGAGAAATTGTCAAACATTCATATCTGTAATATTTTGCATACACTATCAAAGGATTCATGAATCTTTCTGAGTAACCTTCCCACGAACTTCAGCATAAAAACCTCTGAAACAGAGCATAAGTAGTTCTTGACTTAATAATCTTCACAATTTTATCTACATTTTGTCTATTCAGATATGACAATTTTCTCTATATTCTGTCTATTCAGATATGACTCATAGAACTTGCTTTGATGCAAGATTGTCTCAGATCTAGTCTTCAGAGACTTTTAAATACTACTCATGAATAATTATTTAATAACATTGATTATGAAAAACACTCCTCCTTGGAGGAACACTACAGACTGTAGATGCCTTGGGACATTGCCCATTCATAAAAGGTTACCTGAGGAAACTGTTTTTCAAGGTGAAATGACAACCAGTGCCATGTGAGATTAAAGTTTAAGAATAATATGATAATTTATTGAGCATTTATAACTCTGTTAGCTGATAAGCACTTTTCCTTTATTCTTTCACTGAATCCTCCCAATCACTTTATATAATAGGCATTATTTTACTCTTTTCTTAAATAAAGAAACTCAAGGCCCAAGAAACTAAGGAACTTGACCTAAGTCACAGTGCTAGTAAACGTTGGAATTAGAATTTGAGCTCATTGAATAGTCTCTGGAGCCTGTTCCCATAATCATGATGCTATATTACCACTCTGATTTTGAATGACTCCACACTCAGAGAACATGTGTTTGGACAGGAAGTGCACTTTCTTTTACGCACCCCTTTCCTTTTGACCGTCTTTTATTCTGGAACCAAATATACAGGAAATTTTGGCATAACCATTGTATCTTGAGTACCACGAAATGCAATTCTACTTGTTTAGGCAGAAGACATTTTTTCCTTAATCTAGCTCTAGCTTCAATCGTTTACAGTCCTCAACTTAATCAATATTTATAGAATAGCACTGTTATTCCTACACTCAAACAGTTTTTTGCTACTGTGAAAGAAGGAAGAAGACCAGCAACTTATCTCAGGACTCCTGAAAGTTTGTCAGTGCCCTTAAGTACCAAGTATATCTTTCATTTTAAAAGTATTTTGTAGTTTTCCTTTTCTCTTGTGCAATTCTGTGCAGGGAATTTTACTGACCCTTATTTCAACAAGGAAAAAGGTAATGGATAATTGAAAGGGCAAAGACTTCTGGCTCGAAATTTAGCATTCTCTGTGTTTTATTCAGTATTACCATTCTTGCAGGCTTTGAAAGTTATGAGACAGTCCCAACCTCTTGTTAGAGTAAAGCAGTAGGTAAATGGCTGTCTTTAAATATATTATAAGATTTTGGGATATTCAGTGAGTTATTTCTGTGCCCAACTTTGGTTTTAAAATTAATAGCCATTAAATCTTCAAAAAAACAAGCCATTAAATCTTCAAAAAAATCATGATTCAATACATTTTTAGATAACCTATTCTCTGAAAGCAATCTTCCTTCTTTCCTTCTTTCCTCCCTTCCTTCCTTCCTTCTTCCTTCTTCCCTCCCTCCCTCCTTCTCTTCCTTTCCCTTCCCTTCCCTTCCTTCTCTTTTCTTCTCTTCTCTTCTCTTCTCTTCTCTTCTCTTCTCTTCTCTTCTCTTCTCTTCTCTTCCCTTCCCTTCCCTTCCCTTCCCTTCCCTTCTCCTCTTCCCTTCCCTTCCCTTCCCTTCCCTTCTCTTCTCTTCTCTACCCTTCTTTTCTTTTTTCTCTTTTCCTTTCCTTTCCTTTCCTTTTTTTTCTTTTCTTTCTTTCTTCTTTCTCTCTCTCTGTCTCTCTTCACCACATCCAATTCCTTTCTTCTTCTTTTTCTTTTGTAGTGAGAATATTTAAGGTCTACTCTATTAGCAAATTTCAAGCATACAACACAGCATGGTTGATTATAGTTACCATGCTATACATTAGATCTCCAGAACTTACTCATTTTGCTTAACTGATACTTTGTACCTTAAAACAACATCTCTCAGATTTTTCCTCCTTCTCTCCCTTGGCAACCACCATTCTACTCTCTGCTTTTATGGCATTGACTATTTTAGATTCCACATGTAAGTGAAATTATCCAGTATTTCTCTTTCTGTGTCTGGCTTTTTTCATTTAACATAATGTCCTCCACGTTGATCCATGTTGTCACAAATGGCAGGATTACCTTAAACTGAATAATATTCCATTGGGTATATATTCCACATTTTATAAAACTGACAATTTTAAATTATCAAGTAATTAAATAGGAACATCATTGCTAGAAAAGAGGCAGAAAGCCAGGGATGTAAAATTACTCCTTTCAGGTAGAATTTCTGAATACTTGGTTTAAAATCTAGTACTAAAGTATAGTACTAGATTTAAATCTATACTTTACTACTAGATTTAACTAGTTTCATAGTACTCTGTATATATATATGTGTGTGTGTGTGTTGCATATATTTTGTGTATATATAGGCCATATGTATTTTGCTTGCTATTTTAAAATATAAATTTGTACATTTTCATCCTTTCTTTCTTGACAGCTTTCTTCTTATTTCTCTTCACAGATTAATAAAGTTTGCTGTAAGAATTAGGAGATGACAAGACATTTATAGGGGCTTCCCGTACATTCAGGGGGCTTTATGAAGAGACAGTTTCAATCTGTTCTTCTGTGTTATATTCATAGATCCTACCTGTTGCATGGAGTAATGAAGAACAGAGAACACACATAGCAGCAGATGGAGTAGAGACATCCTTAAAAGAGGGGGGAAAAACCTGTTTTAAACAATTGCAATTATTTTGCACCTCCCCCAGAGTGACTGGTTTGTCATCTCCCAGGAACAAGCAGTGACAGTAGCCTTCCTCCTTGCAGAGCCTCTGTCACTCAGTTTAACCCCACAAATGCCCTCACAAACAACTCATCTCATTATTCTTCTCTAATGAGAAGTACACTGATGATGATGATCATCATCATCATTTTGATGTCAGTCTAGTACTTACCTCTTCTTAGATACAAACACTAAAGGTAATAATCCTTCACAACTTATAACTTTTTTTTCAGCATTTGAGTCTCACGGTCTTATTAAACTATTATCTCAGTTTTGATAAATATGGTGTTTCCCAAAGTATGATCTATAGTGAACCTATATCAGCAACATTCGGGATGCTCGTTAAAGTACAGATTCCTAGATCTTACATAATCAACATTTCTGAAGATGACAAACATGAATTTTAAACAAATTCCTCACATAATCTTTATTCATACTCAAGATTGATAGCTACTAGAACAGTACATTCAGATCTCAATGTGCTTACATCTTCTCATGGCTTCTCCCTCAACCATGAGGGTAAATTTATTATATGTAATTTGCAGTGATAAATCCACAATACACCTGGGTGTATTTTGGATTGTTAGAAGTTCTGAAGCATGATCTTTCTCATCTAGGTTTTGTTTTCTTAATTTAATTTGTTTTCCAAGTCAATATATTTTTCCTAACTATATTTCTTGAACATTAGCCATATGCTAGAAAGTTTTTTGAAATAAATTGTATTCTCCATTCTGGCAAACAATGGCACTGTATTTCTGTTTCTGGAAGAAGACAGAAAATTATTGGAGGGACTTTTTTCTCTATTCTCCTATCTTAGATGCAGAAAAGTGAGGTTACTTTCTTATGTATGATGAATGCCTTAAGGCAGTGGTTTTCAAACTTTTTGGTTTCAGAACCTTTTTATACTTTTAAAAATTAGTGAAGATTCAAAGAGCTTTAGCTTACATGGCTTACAGCCATCAATATTTACCCTATTAAAACTTAAAATAATTCTATTACCCATTTCCATATTTTAAAACTCATTAAAATTTATGTTATTCTCAGAATAGATCAGAAAGACTGACGTCATCATATGTGTGCACATATATATTATATATATTTATATATATAATTGTTTCTTAGCTGCTGATAAATCTGTGATCTAAAATTGTGTCATGTTCATCTTTGCAATTCTTATAAAATATGCACTCAATGAATATTTGCTAAGCTGAATTGAAACAGCTGAAATAACAGTAAACTGGTTGAAAAAGAAATTACTTCCTCTAAAAATTGTAGTTGCCTACACTTCCTGCTTAAATTTAAAAAAATACATCTAATGGCATACTATTGGAGAGAAGATTTTAAACATCATTCAGATCACAGGCTAATACATTATCGTCTGTTGACAGCACTGAAGACTCGCTCTAAAGAGTCTTCAAATGCTCAACAGCAAAGAGATAGATTATGTCTAAAGCAGAATCTTCCTTTATGATCTTTGACATTTTTGAAAAATTAATGACAAGTATACTATCAATGTGTAACTTTCAACTATCAATTTGCTATCAACGTGCGATTTTCTTCTCATTAAGCCTGTATGCTAATGAAGATGAATATCAATTCTAAATGTGCAGCAGATAAATGGGTATAATTAGAAACATTCTGAACTGGAACATTTAGATTTGAGTTTCAGCACTGATACTATCTGGCTGTGTGATATTTTAGAGTCAGCAACCCTGAACTTTAAATTTTTATCTTTCCAATTAAGAGGTTGAATTATTATAATTCTGAAACAAGGTTGTGGTAAAATGTCAAAAACTGGAGACTATCTCTAGCAGGTTATTTTAATTTTAGGAATTATCAAAAAGTCTCAAGAGGACACCCTAAATACTCTCCTCACATTCCTGTGATACTATTTCCCTGAATACAGTTAGAACTTTTATTGGGTTAAAATGATAAGCCCTTTACTTTTAGCTGTATAGCAAAATATTTTTACATGCACAATTTTTGGAGGCAACAGCAGGAAATTTATAAACATTTCTCTTTGTTGAACAATTTTTATCTTCTAGATTAGGAGAAAAGGCAAATATTGTCCAGATTGTATTTTAAACATGTTCATTCTTAACTAAATTTGATAGTGTGGGCATTTGGGAAAGTTCTTTCCAGTATCTCAGTTCTCAAAGGACAAAATTCTGCCCATGTTCTTTAGAAATAAAACTTTGCAAAGATAGTTTTCTTTTTACTTACCAATATGTTATTTTTCACATGGTATTAACCCATTGACAGGCAATTTACATAGTAAAATAATTTACACCAAAATATCATGTTTTTATAATTTTAAATGCATAAAAATCACAGGTAACTGTTAAGAAAAGGATTATTATAATTGTCACTTGCACATCCCAACCTTCATATCTTCTTGTGTTAATGTATACCATAACTTGACTGTAAGATTTTTTACCAAAGAGGCCAAACCTATTTGTCACTAGATAATCTATACAACTCTTCAACATTATTATGACATAGTATGTGTTCAATAAATATCTATGTGGTAATGATAGTAGAAAAAATGAAATTAATGAGAGATTAGGAAACAAAAAGACACTATCCAAAATACAATAGAGTTAAAAAGAAAGTCTATAAAATTTAATAAAGCTAATGATAGAAATTAACAACAAAACCTTTAATATTTTTCTTATCTTCATGAATTGCCAAAAAGTATTTTTAGGTGGAAATAACTTTCTGTGCATTTGAGATTTATACAGATTCTTTTTCTGTTTCTTTGTTTCTGTCACCACATGAATTATTTACAATATTTCCCAGAATGTCTATCGTCCCACATTGTCTATTGTTTCTGTCTTTATGTTCACATGTACCCAATGTTTAGCTGCCACTTATAAGTGAAAACATGCAGTATTTGGTTTTGTTTCTGTATTAATTTGCCTTGGATAATGGCCTCTAGCTGCACCCATGTTGCTGCAAGGGACATTATTTCATTCTTTTTTTTATGTCTGCGTAGAATTTTATAGCACATATGTAACACCATTGATAGACACCTGGGTTGATTCCATGTCTTTGCTATTATGATGAGTGCTGCACTAAACATATGAGTGCAGGTGTCTTTTTGGAAAGAACAATTTATTTTCCTTTAGGTATATACCCAGCAATCCCACATATACAGAATATATACCCAGTACTGGGATTGCTGGCTGGAATGGTAATTCTATTTTTAGTTCTTTGAGAAATCTTAAACTGCTTTCCATAGTGGCTGAACTAATTTGCATTCCCACCAACAATGTATACGCTTTTCCTTTTCTCTGCAACCTCACCAACATCTGTTATTTTTAGACTTTAAATAAAGATCATTTTGACTGGTGTGAGATGGTTTCTCATTGTAGTTTTGATTTGCATTTCTAGAATGATTAGTAATGTTGAGCATTTTTTCATATACTTGTTGGCTGCTTGTATGTCTTTTTTTGAGAAGTGCTTGTTCATGTTCTTTGCCGACACAAAGACTGTAAAAAATATCTCTGGGAGGGGTGATACAGTCGACAATTTCCCAACAAGTTTTTAGGGACCTAGTAGATGTGGGACTGGAACCCTGAAGCTCCCAGGTAACTGGTTGAGACAAGGCAGATGAGAGAGCCTCTGAAAAGGAGAAGGATTTTTTTTTTAAGAGATGAGAGAGAGAGAGGATATAGAGTAAACTTTATTAATTTAATTGTTTTACCTACAACTATATCTGATTAGGCATTTGGAAATTTGGACGTTTCTAGAGAATTAAGTCAGCACCAAGGGTCCCGCATCTTTGGGCATTAAATCAGACTGTCAGTTCCCATACAATTTCCATGGTTAGTTTCCGTTAGCTATTTAAATATAATAAAATGAAATAAATTTAGAAAATAATACCACTGCTGGGTGCAGTGGCTCATGCCTGTAATCCCTACACTTTGTAAGGCTGAGGTGGTCCTATTGCTTGAGCTCAGGAGTTCAAGGCCAGCCTGGGCACCATGGCAAGACCACATCTCTAGAAAAAATACAAAAATTAGCCAGGTGTGGTGGTGCATACCTGTAGTCCCAGCTACTTGGGAGGCTGAGGTGGGAGGATGACTTCAGCCTGGGAGGTGGAGTTTGCAGTGAGCCGAGATAGTGCTACTGGACTCCAGCCTGGGTGACAGAGTGAGACGCTGCCTGGAAAGAAAAAAAAAAAAAAGAAGAAAACTACTTATATAATTACTTGATACCCAATAATATACATTCAAACATTTTACTACAAACATTTAAGAAAGAGCTGCTATTAAAATAGTTATCTAAAAAGAATTATCCTGATACTAAAGCAAAACAAGACACATCAGGAAAACAAAACTACAGAGCAATACATCCATAAATATTGATGCAAAAATCTGCACAAAATACTGACAAACTAAATTCAACAGTACAGCCAAAGGATTATACAACATGATCAAGTGGGATTCATTCCTGGATGGCAACAATAGTTCAACATACTAAAACTAACAGTATAATATGAAACATAAATAAAATGAAGACAACAAGTAAGTATTGTTATACATTTAAAAAAGCATTTGACAAAATTTAATTCCCTTTTATTAAAAAATTTAAAAATCTAGGAATAGAAGGAAACTACTTCAGCATAACAAAGGCTATATATGAAAAGCTTATAGTTAACGTCATACTGAGTGATGAGAGACTGAAAGCATTTTTGCTAACATCAGGAACAATGCAAAGATGCCCACCCTTGACACTTCTATTCAGTATAGTATTGGAAGACCTAATCAGAGTAGTTAGGCAAGAAAAATAAATAAAAGGCATCTAAATTGGAGAGGAAGAATAAAATTATCTCATAAGATGACATGGTCTTACATGTGGAGCACCCTAAAAATAGAACACACACATAATAAAACCTGATAGAACTAACAAATAAATTCAGTAAACTTTCAAGACACAAAATTAACATGCAAAAAAATCAATTAAATTTATATACACCAAAAATGAACAATACCAAAAGGAAATTAAGAAAACAATTCCATTTAAATGGTATCAAAAAGAATACTCAGGAATAAACTTAGCCAAGAAGACAGAAGACTGTACACTGAAACTACAAAACGATTCTGAAAAAAATTAAAGAAGATGCACATAAATGGAAAGATATCCACAGGAAACTTCTCCAGGCAGCCTTGAACCAACCCAGTTCTTCCACTATTCTCACTTGTAGTTCTCAAGAATAACTGTAGAATGTACTGGGAATGCAACACACGAATATAGGAGGAAGTGACTGGAATAGTAAGGCTCTGTTCCAGTCTCCTCTAGAAACAGGACGTCCTTCAATGTTTTAGCCTCGCAAATTCTATTACCCTTAGAGTGTAAAACCAAAGATGAACTACTCTCCTGGGCCTCTCAGCTCCTGTACAAATGGATTATGTTTTGACAAGATTCCATCTTCCCCCAGGCAGCTTTCCTGAGCCTTGGAGCCTGGGTTGTAATGACTCCCAGGCTTCCGTTGTCCCTTCCTGCCTATTTGTAAGTCATAATAAGCCTGCCTCATGTAACTTGTTATATGTATGGGTGTTCTGTCTCGCTGGACTCAGACAAGTTGGTAACAAGTGCATAGTGAATTTGCTTCACAATATCAGTATTTATGGATTGTCCAACAATATTTCTGAGATGTCAATAATACTCAAAGTGATCTATAGATTCAGTGCAATCCCTATCAAAATCTCAATGATGTTTGTGGCAGAAATAGAAAAATTCATCCTAAAATTCATGTAAAATCTCAAGGGACTCTGAATAGTCAAAACAGTCTTCAAAAAGAAAGTTGAAGGCATCGCATTTCGTGATTTCAAAACTTACAAAGCTACAATAATCAAAACAAGGTGGTACTGGCATCACGATGGACATATAGACCGAAGGAAAAGAATAGAGTTCAGGAATAAGCTGTCACATAGATGGGAAAATGATTTTCAACAAGGGTGCCAAGACCATTTAATGGGATAAGGACAATCTTTCAACAAATGATATTGGGAAAACTGGATACTCATATATGAAATAATGAAGTTGAACCCTTACCCCTATATAAAATTAAAATGTAACACCATGTAAAACAAACTAACTAAATATAAGAGCTAGAATGCTATAAAACTTCAAAGAAAACACGGGAAAAGTTTCGAGACATTAGATTTGGCTATAATATATATATATTTTTGGATTACACCAAAAGCACAGGCAGCAATGACAAAAAATAGATAAATTGTATTTCATAAAAATTTTTGTCTATCAAAGAACACTATCAACAGATTTTTTTCCCATGGAATGAGAAAAAATATTTACAATTCATCTCTGATAAAGAATTAATATCTAGAATATATAAAGAACTCTTACAAATCTACAACAAAATCCCAAACAACCCAGTTGAAAAATACACAGGATTTTAGACATTTCTCCAAAAAAGACATACAGATGGCCAATAAACACATGAAAAGATGCTCAACAACACTAATGATTAAGTAAATGCAAATCACAACGACAATGAGACACCACCTCATAGCCTTTAAGGTAGCTATTATCAAAGCAAAATGAAACAAACAAACAAAAACCCAGAAAATACCAAGTGTGGGTAAGGAAGTGGGAAAATTAGAACACTTACACATTACTGGTGGGAATGTAAAATGGTGCCACCACTTTGGAAAATAAAAAATTAAAAATGGAATGTTGGTATGTTTAATATGATAGTTCTTCAAAAATTAAACATGAAATTGTAACACGATCCAGCAATCCCACTGTGGGTATATACTCAAAAGAAATAAAAGCAGGAATTAGAACATATATGCGCACACAAATGTTCCTAGCCCCACTATGTACAAAGTCAAGAAGTGGAAACGACCCAAATATCTATTGATGCATGAGTGGATAAGCAGATGTGGTATTACATACAATGGAATATTATGTAACTTTAAAAAGGAATGAAATCCTGACACACTACAATGTGGATGAACTTGGAGGACATTATGCTGAATGAAATAAGCCAGCGCAAAAGGACAATTTTGTATGTATTTTATTCCATTTAGATGTGGTATCTGGAGTAGTCAAATCATACAGACAGAAAATGGGTGGTGGCCAGGAGTTGGAGGGAAGGAGGAATGAGGAGTTATTGTTTAATGACTACAGTGTTTCAGTTTGGGGAGTCGAAAAAGTTCTGGAAGTGGATGATGGTGGTGGCTGCATGACAATGCAAATGTACTTGATGCTACTGAACTATACATCTACAAATGATTAAAATGGCAAATTTCATGTTCTATATAATTTAACACAACTTTAAACTCCCCTCCCCTGACAACAGTTTGCTCCATATACCTTCAAAATAGCTGGAGGTATCTTCTGATCACAAGCAGAGGTTAAAATACTCACATAACTCAGCATTTTGTCAATAATTAATTTAGCACATTTTTCTCATAATAGTACTGTTTCAGGCTGCAAAATAAAGCACCCCCTGTCACCTTCTGGACATAGTCTTTGTTAATGACAGCTCTGTTTCTATCACCTGTCAGAGCTTCCATTAATGGCTCCTTTATTTCAAAAGCCCAGATAATACCATGGAAGCAGGCTGCTGGTGTCGCTCAGTTCCTTCAGTTTAGAATTTTTTTCTGAAGAAAATAAAAATTTTCAACAAACCACTGTCTCACATTAGGAAAAACTGTCACCAGCAGTGAAGCAAGGGATTGTGAAACTTAAAAAAAAAAAAAAAGAAGTTTTGCAATTTGAATTTTGCATCAAGATGGCTTTCATAATTAAAAAAAGTTCCTGTGGCATTCTAAATTTGATAGTTTTAAGAATCCTATTGGAATGGCTTTTATCATTCAACACTCATGTGTGTCATATCATTATGACAACTCATTTAAGAACATGTTTCCATTCCAATAAAAAGAACTGCCTAGTGTTGGCTATTTTCTCACTGTGTTTAAGTTTTTATCTTTCTTTAAGTTATTTCCTCCCTTTCTTCCTTCGCTCCCTCCATCTGTTTTTACTGCCTACCTGCAATTGTCTTCCTTTAAAAAATAAGATAGGCATAGTTTGCACAGCAAAAGATTACATTTAACTAAATAAAGTGTTTTGGGACATTATAATATTAGAATTTTAAAGTGGAATGGATTATCATTTTTAAAAGTCACATTTTTTCTATATAATTACTGTACTATGCATTTTACTCTACAAATACTATATCAAAACATTCAATGAATTGTTAAGAGAGAAATTATGTTGCTAAGCTCTGAAAATATGAAATGTAGCTTCTTTTAAAATGACATTTAATTTTGTTTTAAAGATGGTACATGACCCATACAGGTGTATTTGTTATTTAAAAAAGTAACAGAAATTATAATGAACTCTTTAAAATATATCAGCCTCTCCATAAATATTTTTGGTTTTTTTAAAATTGTACTTTAAGTTCTGGGATACATGTGCAGAACGTGCAGTTTTGTTACATAGGTATACACATGCCATGGTGGTTTGCTGCACCCATCAATCTGTCATCTACATTGGGTATTTCTCCTAATGCTATCCCTCTTCTAGCTCCCCAGCACCCGACAGGCCCTGGTGTGTGATGTTCCCCTCCCTGTGTCCATGTGTTCTTATTGTTCAACTCCCACTTATGAGTGAGAACATGCAGTGTTTGGTTTTCTGATGTGGACAAATAGGAATTCTTTACACTGTTGGTGGGAGTGTAAATTAGTTCAACCATTGTGGAAGACAGTGTGGCGATTTCTCAAGGATCTAGAACCAGAAATACCATTTGACCCAGCAATCTCATTACTAGGTAATACCCAAAGGAGTATTAATCATTCTACTCTAAAGACACATGCACAAGTAAGTTTATGGTGGCACTGTTCTCAATAGCGAAGACTTGGAACCAACCCAAATGCCCATCAATGATAGACTGAATAAAGAAAATGTGGCACATAGACACCATAGAATACTATGCAGCCATAAAAAATGATGAGTTTATGTCCTTTGCAGGGATATGGATGAAGCTGGAAACTATCATTCTCAGCAAAATATTTTTGTCTTTTTTGCCCTTAAAAACATTATTTTCTCTTTTTCTTCAAGGTTCTTTGTTTAGTTGAGAGAATTGTGTTTGGCCATAAGATTGGCTATAAAATTTTAATTTTAATGTGTACTCCAAAGGAGTATTTTACTATTTATAAATTTGAATAGTCAGTTAATGACTTTAATTTTACCCATTGAAAATAAATGTGCCTTTTAATAAATTATCTTCCTAGGAGAGAAAATGAAATAGTGCTTAAAATTAAATATACAATTTGAAGAAAATAGATTTTATATTAATCTCCAAACCTCCATGTGTTACGACCAGGATTATTTAAATAATAAATTTATGACGTTTTCAACTAATATCATCCTTTGTTTGATTCTGGTATTAGTGTCCATCATTTATAAAAATGCTATTCATGTTACCTTTATGAATGAAGCAAAAATTCCTTGAGCTCCTCTGAAAAGTTAGCACGAGTTGGCCATTTTCTGTTTCTGCAACTGTGTATATATAGCATATGGGATTATTTATTTGAAACTGCATTTAAAATAAAAATAAAATTAAAATTAACATTGAATTCTTTCCAAAATACTTACTAGGATTTTTTAAAACCACAGTTGATTACATTGGCTCAATTGTAATCGCATCTTTTTTTATTCCAATGTACAAGAACTTTCTGTTCTCCTACTGTTTACAATAGTAATGCCATAGGAGCAAAGAATGCAGGTACATCGTGCCTGTTTCTGTTGTCGCCACTTATTTGGCTAGGGAATAGGGAGAAATAGTTGATGGTTCTGAAACCTCTCCTGAGACCATGTGAGATAAAAAGGTATGGCTATGCACATCCTGGGAGTAGGAAGAGTTTTATCTTTTCCTAACCTCTTCTATCTCAGGTTGCTATTGGAAATTTTTTTCTTAGAGTATAAACATGGGGCAGACTAATGTGGTAACATATAGAATTGTCCAGGAGACACTTTAGTTTAAGAACATTCAAGTAATAGACAACCATTTTGCCCCTTGCTGGACCATCCTAAAGAAAAAAAAATGACCAAGTAAAAAATCTTCTGCCCTACAAGTATTAACTTTCCTCTTTTCTTTTCTGAAATCTCTGAGGATGGTGTGAGAATGCTTTCTGATGGGACTGGTTAGCTCTGAGTTTTAGAATGATACTCAGATGAAGCTAAATTCTGAGTTCTTGTTACTTTTGACTCCTCCTGTGACATAGGATGCATAGTCAACACAGTCATCTTATATGTGTGTGTTACAGCATTTACACAGGAAGATTATCAGAAAAATTATTCAAAATTTATGTCCCATATGAGGAAGGTGAACATAACCTTTTTGAACACATATGCATACAGAGTCAAAATCCACCGGAGAAAAGCAAATGTCGGTTCATTTTGTTACTGACCCTTCTTGTCATTTCATGTAAGTAATTTCTCTAATTTGTGCCTCAGTTTTCTCTCCTGACAAATCATAATAATTATATAAGGAGGTAAGCCTTCTTAAGTTAAAACTCTTAAGATATCAATTTGGGAATTTACTGGTTTTGAAAAACTTGGACAAGTTAGATAACTTTTCTGAGTTTTATAATTTTTTAAGCTGAGAATACTTACATTAATAAAAATAAAAAAATGTGGGAGATGTTCCACTGTTGTGATTGTCACAAAATAAGTTGTCAGTGGATGGTAATTTTCATTATTTTTCCCAGTATGCATTTTTAGTGGTCTCAAGAAAACACATGAGGCTATAATGTATATTAATCTACTTGGAGAACCAGAATTAATATTGGACTGATGTATCAATAATGAAAACTGAGATGTATTTAAATTAATTCTTTTATATATGATGTCATGACTACTCTTACTGAAAACAAACAACTAAACCCAAAATTGGTCAGCATAACGTTTTTAGCTGTATTAATGTTGAAACAATACAAACAAGAAAACCAAATCATGTGAAAAGGTGAATTAGCTCAGCAACTCAGTGCATATTAGTATGGCTTCATTGTATAGATTCTAAAAATACTAATCATTAGCTGATCACCACCATTTTGAGTGTAAAGATACCTCCTTAATGTTAAAAATATTCACCAACCTATATACAATATGGTAGTTTTAGGATTTATTGATTGAGAAAATACACAGTAACAAAAAACAAATGAGGTTTCCATTTCACTTTTCAGTGAGTTTGCATTTTAATTATTTTGTCATAGGAGTATATGCACAAGTTGTATATCCAAGTCTGTCTTCACTGAAACTGGGGCTCATTGTTGAACATATCTAAATTCTACAATTTAGAGGCAAAATGGGGTGAGAACTGTTTTTGTTAATTTTTGTACAAATGTAAACCTATTTTTTTCCATAGTGCATACAAAGTCATGGAGGGAGATTTGAGATTTAAAATGCAATAAATTATCATTCGTTTCTTCATTAATTCCTTCAAAAACTTCTCCAATGAGCCTGTGTTATGAGCCAAGGGGGTGCGGATACAACAGTGAATTAAGACAAAGATGCTATCCTCATGCTATTGCCACTTACAGTTTTGTGGGCAAGAAACACAACAAACAAACATTTTATAATATAATTTTGCAATAATAGTGACAGAAGTGTAAGGTGCAAGAGAGTGAGGGGGTGTGTGAGTGTGTGTGTGTATGTGTGTGTATGTATGTGCCTGTGAGAGAGAGAATGTATCAAGGAAAGTCTGATGAGATAATTAACATTTGAGCAGGCTAACATTTACATATTTGGGGAAAGGTATTTCTGGTAGTGGAAATAACATGTCCTAAAACAGTAAAGAAATTGTCATGTTAGAGCAACATAAAGAGGACAAACTAGGCTATAGGAGGGTAACCAAGGAAGGGTGATAGGAAGTGAGGTCAGAGATTTAGGTGGGGTTTCATCATCAAGGGCCTTGCAGGGCATGATTGCTATCAGACAAGTTTGCCTCAGAGGTAAAAGCAGTTATGAGAACTCTTTAAAAATAAAATTTTTGCTGCCTAATCTTTTCCCACAAGTTTGGCAAAAATTAATACAGCTTTCTAATTTCTGAATTCACATTTATATCTAGGAAGCTATGTGTTATTCTTTTTTTCACATGCAGTTAGAGAAATGATCTCTTCCTATTTTTGACTGCCCCTCAGAACTTTTTATTAATAATTCTGTATTAGTGGTGGGAAGGGGAAATAGCTTCCTATTTTATAAAACTCAGACTTCTGGGGCACTTGAAACTGGAGTTTATCTTTAATTTACTTTTGGTTCCAGTTTCTAGAACCTCAAATTTCTTGTTAGTATGGGGTCCTTTCTTCCACAATCAGAGAAAAAATTAATTAAATATGGGTATTGAGTCATCGTTGTTTATGAAGAATGGAATTATATCTGGGTGAGATGGAAAGGTAGATGTTTAGATTATGACTTTTGTGTAGTTTGAATTTTTACAAAAAACCTGAATTCTTTTACATTTAGAAAAAGAGAAACTTGTAGTTCCTTATCATTTCAACATTTTCCCTTCTCCTCTCTACAGGCTCACTTTATCTACTTCTGTGATTTTAATGTAAAAACCTAAATTTCCTGTTCTGCCATTTCTTTTGAGGCCCAGAGTCTTTTGTCTAATTAACTACTGAATATTCCACAGACAGTTAAAACCCAGGGTATCTAAAATCAAAGTCACTAATTTTCTGTCCCAGACCTGCTTCTGTTCCATATTCCCAGTCACAGCTGATGGCATCCCATTCCACCTATTCTCCCAAGTTAGAATTCTGAGTCATCTTTGCTCTTTTTTCTTTCTCCCTCATCCTCAGGTCACAGCACATTGTTCAACGGTAAGGTTATTTCTCAAATAGCACCTTGTCTCCTTTGCCATTTACTACTGCCTCTTACCTAAACTTGTGCAATAGCCTCCTGTCAGTTTCTTCAAATCTGTTCGTCTCCCATTCTTCTTAATGGTGTGCTTATAAAAATACAGTATGTGAATGACTTTTACTTGTTCCCAACGGTCTATAAGATATACAAAAATTATTCAGCATGCCATGCAAGTCTACTTACAATCTTTTAAGTTTGATATCTGGCCTCATAATCTAGGGTCTGGCTGCAACAAAATACTTGTCATTCTTCAAATATTTGCTCAGGCTTTTCTCTTCTATGGTAATGTTACCTTCACTCTCTAAGACATACATGGATCTTTCATTTCCTGGTAAATAAGCTGCCTCACATCGTTCAATATTAAATGTAGTTTTCTTTGTGAGTTCTTGCTGTTCTCATGGTTGCCCCTTTCTATATTTCTAAGAATTCTCTTTTCTGTGTCCCTTTCCTTATCTCACATTTTGTTATTATTAGCTGACAATATGTCCATCTCTTTTATAATACAGGAACAGCCTAAGAGCAGGAGCTATTAATATGTCTATCTCATTTATCTTCATGTCTACAGAACACACCACAGTGTCTGTCTTATAGTATGGGTTCAATTAATGTTTAGTGACATTAAAAAAGGAGGAGGAAAAGAAGAAGAAAAATGCAAATAAACCTGGGAGAGAACACAGTGTCTAAAATGTTACTGTGAGTATTTTTGGATCCTTTATTGAGAATATTAGGTTACATAGTAAAGAAATTTTGTGTTTGGTCTCTTACAACACAAAAGCCCTAGTAGTCAAATACCAGAGAGAAAGGTTTTATACACAGTTGAAAAACGGACACAGAGAATATTGGTTTGAAAAGTTATATATAAACAGCTCCTTCTTCATCATATTGCCCAGTGATGATTATTACTTCAAAGGTTGGTCTGGATAATATTGCTTGAAATCAGTTGTGTTCACCTTAGCACATGATCAGAACAGCCTGTGATTATTACATTAATTCTGAAACCCAAACCCCTCTGTTTAAGTGTGAAGAAACTGAGACACAGAGGAGTTGTGAGGCATGTCTGCATTTCTTATTATGGATATAATTTGATTCTGTGCAAAGCCTAGAGACTTCCAACCCCCATCATCTTTTATAGCTCCTTTTAGAGAAGATTGCAAATTCCCAAACCCCTAACATGGGATATACACCAATAAATTTAACACAATTGGTTTCATGGGTTAAATTTCCCTCTATTGGGATACTAAGTTGTACAACTAACTTGAACTAAATCAAGATCTGAAATCTTTTATGAATGCTCCATGTGTCCTATTCTTTAATTTTTTTATGAATGCTCCATGTGTCCTATTCTTTAATTTTCCTCTAGTCCTCTCCATCATGAAATAGCAATTCCCTAGTTCTAGTTGTTTGGTTCAAAAATCTTAAATGTAACCTTGATTTTTCTTTTTTGTCTTACATTCTACATCAGATCCATCTGCAAATCCTGATAAGCCTCCATTCAAGACATATTCAGAATCTCACATTTTCTAGTTACTGCACAGCAACTACTTTGTCCTAGGTACTTTCATCTCTTGTCTATAACATTTACCATATTTTCTTGTCTCCTTACTTTGGCTCTTGCCTGAACATAGCCTAATCTTATAGTACTAGAATAATCCTATGAAAACATCAATTGTATTATCTCATTTCTCTGTTTAAACCCTCCAATGGCTTCCATTTCACTGTGAAACCAAGCCAAAGTCCTTACAAATGGCCCTCAAGATTCTACATGATTTGCCTTCCTCCCTCTAGTTCTCTAATCTCCCACTATTTTCCACCTTACTTACTGTATTCTGGCCACACCAGCCTCCTTGCTTCTTTGAATTGTGGGCACTCTCCTATCTGAATATTTTAGCCCTTGCTGTTTTTTCCCTGGAGCGTTCCTCCATGGAATTCCACATGGTTCATTGCCTTATCCCCCTTCAGACTTTTCTTCAAATGTTATCTTTGCAGTGAGGACTTCCCAGGATAGCCTGATACTGTAACTTCTTCTCAGACCACAGGTATCCCTTATCTCCCTTACCTGTTCAATTTTTCTCCTTGGGGCTTATTACCATGAATCACGTATTTTCCTAATTTATCCTCTTAATTGTCTATCTCCCTCAAACTCCAAAGATGAGAACCACAAGGACAAGGATTTATGTATGTTTTGTTCACTTATAAATTCTTAACATTGGTAATGGTGTTTAACACATAGCAAATACTAAAAAAGTGGCTGAGGGAAATAATGAAGGGTTCAAAGCAAAATACACAAAAAACTG
The DNA here is from genome assembly GCF_028885625.2 of Pongo pygmaeus. NCBI lineage: Eukaryota > Metazoa > Chordata > Mammalia > Primates > Hominidae > Pongo > Pongo pygmaeus. The sequence goes on from NC_072378.2 coordinate 50,097,285, forward strand.
CAACAAAAACTTTTTATGTGTCAAAACCCTTCACAAAATCAATGAATCCAGGAGTTGGTCTTTTGAAAAGATCAACAAAATAGGCCGCTAGCAGGACTAATAAAGAAGAAAAGAGAGAAGAATCAAATAGATGCAATAAAAAGTCATAAAGGGGATATCACCACCGATCCCACAGAAATACAAACTACCATCAGAGAATACTATAAACACCTCTATGCAAATAAACTAGAAAATATAGAAGAAATGGATAAATTCCTGGACACATACACCCTCCCAAGACTAAACAAGGAAAAAGTTGAATCTCTGAATAGACCAATAACAGGCTTTGAAATTGAGGCAATAATTAATAGACTACCAACCAAGAAAAGTCCAGGACCAGACAGATTCACAGCCAAATTCTACCAGAGGTACAAAGAGGAGCTGGTACCATTCCTTCTGAAACTATTTCAATCAATAGAAAATGAGAGAATCCCCCCTAACTCATTTCATGTGGCTAGCATCATCCTGATACCAAAGCCTGGTAGAGATACAACAAAAAAGAGAATTTTAGGCCAATATCCCTGATGAACATCGATACCAAAATCCTAAAAAAAAATACTGGCAAACCGAATCCAGCAGCACATCAAAAAGCTTATCCACCACGATCAAGTTGGCTTCATCCCTAGGATGCAAGGCTTGTTCAACATACTCAAATCAATAAACGTAATCCAGCATGTAAACAGAACCAAAGACAAAAACCACATGATTATCTCAATAGATGCAGAAAAGGCCTTCAACAAAATTCAACAGCTTTTCATGCTAAAAACTCTCAATATTGATGGACTGTATCTCAAAATAATAAGAGCTATTTATGACAAACCCACAGCCAATATCATACTGAATGGGCAAAAACTGGAAGCATTCCCTTTGAAAACCAGCACAAGACAAGGATACCCTCTCTCACCACCCCTATTTAACATAATGTTGGAAGTTCTGGCTAGGGCAATCAGGCAAGATAATGAAATAAAGGGTATTCAATTAGTAAAGAGGAAGTCAAATTGTCCCTGTTTGCAGATGACATGATTGTATATTTAGAAAACCCCATCGTCTCAGCCCAAAATCTCCTTAAGCTGATGAGCAACTTCAGCAAAGTCTCAGGATGCAAAATCAATGTGCAAAACTCACAAACATTCTTACACATCAATAACAGACAAACAAAGAGCCAAATCATGAGTGAAATCTCTTTCACAGTTACTACAAAGAGAATAAAATACCTACGAATCCAACTTACAAGGGATGTGAAGGACCTCTTCAAGAACTACAAACCACTGTTCAACAAAATAAAAGAGGACACAAACAAATGGAAGAACATTACATGCTCGTGGATAGGAAGAATCAATATCACGAAAATAGCCATACTGCCCAAAGTAATTTATAGATTCAATGCTACCCCCATCAAGCTACCACTGACTTTCTTTACAGAATTGGAAAAAACTACTTTAAAGTTCATATGGAACCAAAAAAGAGCCCGCATAGACAAGACAGTCCTAAGCCAAAAGAACAAAGCTGGAGGCAACATGCTATCTGACTTTAAACTATACTACAAGGCTACAGTAACCAAAACAGCATGGTACTGGTACCAAAACAAATATATAGAACAATGGAACAGAACAGAGCCTCAGAAATAACACCACACATCTACAACCATCTGAGCTTTGACAAACCTGACAAAAACAAGCATTGGGGAAAGGATTCCCTATTTAATAAATGGTGTTGGGAAAACTGGCTAGCTATGTGTAGAAAGCTAAAACTGGATCCCTTTCTTACACTTTATACAAAAATTAACTCAAGATGTATTAAAGACTTAAATGTAAGACCTAACACCATAAAAACCCAAGAAGAAAACTTAGGCAATACCATTCAAGACACAGGCATGGGCAAGGCTTCATGACTAAAACACCAAAAGCAGTGGCAACAAAAGCCAAAATAGACAAATGGGATCTAATTAAACTAAAGAGCTTCTGCACAGCAAAAGAAACTATCATTAGAGTGAACAGGCAACCTACAGAACAGGAGAAACTTTTTGCAATCTACCCATCTGACAAAGGGCTAATATCCAGAATCTACAAAGAACTTAAACAAATTTACCAGAAAAAAACAAACAACCCTATCAAAAAGTGGGCAAAGGATATGAACAGACACTTTTCAAAAGAAGATATTTATGCAGCCAACAGACATATGCAAAAATGCTCATCATCACTGGTCATCAGAGAAATGTAACTCAAAACCACAATGAGATACCATCTCACGCCAATTAGAATGGCGATCATTAAAAAGTCAGGAAACAACAGATGCTGGAGAGGATGTGGAGAAATAGGAATGCTTTTACACTGTTGGTGGGACTGTAAACTAGTTCAACTGTTGTGGAAGACGGTGTGGCGATTCCTCAAGGATCTAGAACTAGAAATGTCATTCGACCCAGCAATCCCATTACTGGGTATATATCCAAAGGATTATAAATCATTCTATGATAAAAACACATGCACATGTATGTTTATTGTGGCACTGTTCACAGTAGCAAAGACTTGGAACCAACCCAAATGTCCATCAATGATAGACTGGATTAAGAAAATGTGGTACATATATACCATGGAATACTATGCAGCCATAAAAAAGGATGAGCTCATGTCCTTTGCAGGGACATGGATGAAGCTGGAAATCATCATTCTCAGAAAACTATCACAAGGACAGAAAACCAATATTCTCACTCATAGGTGGGAGTTGAACAACGGGAACACATGGATACAGGGAGGGGAACATCCCGCACCAGGGCCAGTCAGAGGGTGGGGGTCTGGTGGAGGGACAGCATTAGGAGAAATACCTAATGTAAATGATGAGTTGATGAGTGCAGCAAACCAACACATGTATACCTGTGTAACAAACCTGCATGTTGCGCACATGTACTCTAGAACTTAAAGTATAATAAAATTTAAAAAAAAAAAAACAAACTTTTTTTGTGTCTTGGCTTTGCTTGTATATACAACTTCTGTTGAAAACACCCTTTCTTGGATCACCAAAGTGTCCCCTTAACTACTTGAAATCATTAGGTGTTATATTAAATATAGGCTGACATACTTATTAGAACATAATAATAATGTAAGAGTGAATATGTTTAAAATGTAATGCAATTACTAAAAATATAATTTTAAAAAATGGAAGGGTCACATATTCAAGGATGGCCTAGTTTATTAATGCTAGACGATTATTTGTAAGAGCTGTGACTACATGAATAATTAGTCTCATAGAAGAAAGAAGCCCATTGCTTCTTGGCTCCCATGGCACCATGGTTGTGTTTTCTAGGAAGTCTGAGGCAGCTGGATACTCAACCCCATGACTGTCCTGTTAGATCAGTTAACATGGATTGGTGACCTTTCTTTTTGTCCTTTAACTAGACAGGGACACCTCAGTTTCTCAGAATCAGTAGAATGTTGAACATACTCACTAACCCATCAGGTTCTCTGCCATCAGTCTTGTGCCCTGTCTAAAGTGTTGAAAGGCTATATTGCTTCACCCTTGAGCTAAAGATCTTATTTTTTTGAAGTCTGGCCTAGGGAGGCTGGGAGATGACATTAAATCTGTTTTATCCATTCCATGCTGTTGTGTAAAAATCCACTCACTGAAAAGATAAATATCTTGCTCTTTGTTTCATGTTTAAAATTATAGGTTTTTAAATAAGATTATAACATAATGTTCAGGTAAATCTAATATATGGAGGAAGACAGAATCAATAGGACCACAGAGAAGAGAATCTGGTGACTTGATGATATTGAAAACTTTTGGCTCCAACAGTGTGCCCACTTTGGGACTTTTTAGTCATAAGAAGTCAGAAAAAGCTCCTGCTTTGTTTAAGTCATTTGGAATTAAGTTTTACGATTTTTATAACAAGAGAGCATTAATATATCTATGTAGTTAATTAGGAGCTTACATAAAAGAAGATATTTTGAAATTGTACACTGTGATGAGTAAGATTAAAATTCACATTTATAGACTATCTAGTACAGATCTTGGATTCGGCAGATTCGGCATGCATGTATTAAAAGTAAGTTATGTTCTAGGTATCGGTGACATCAAGAGGAAAATAAAACATCATATCACTCCTTTGAGAGATAAAGCAGAAAAGCCTGGAGTACTACAGCAAGAAGAAACTACTTATTCTTACTATGCCATCTGATAGGGACTCTGATACGGTTTTGTTCTGTGCTCCCACCCAAATCTCATCTAGAATTGTAATCCCATTGTGTTGAGCGAGGAACCTGTAATTCCCATGTGTCAGGAAGGGAAGTGATTGGATTATGAGGCAGTTTCCCCCTTGCTGTTTACATGATAGTGGGTGAATTATCACGAGATCTGATGATTTAATAAATGGTAGTTTTTCCTGCATGCTCACACTCTCTGCTGGCACTTTGTGAAGAAGGTGCCTGCCTCCCATTCTGCAATGATTATAAGTTTTCTGAGCCCTTTCCAGCCATGAGGAACTTTGAGTCAATTAAATCTCTTTTCTTTATAAATTACCCAGTCTTGGTTACTTCTTTATAAAAGTGTGAGAAAGGATTAATGCAGACTCCCAAACTGTTGCATTGGGAACTATTGGGAAGGGGAAAATGTTGGGAATAGAGTTTATAACCAATTTATGAAAGATCATAATATTTCCAGTTAAATGCTGTATTCTATAGGAAAGATAACATTTTGGAGGATTTTTAAGCAGAAAAGAAACACATAATAAGTATGACCCAGGAAGAATAGTTTGGTAGCAGTGTACATGATGAATTGAATTTGTGGAGATAAGACACTCATAATTAGTAGACAGGGAATACAATTTAATGAGATTTGCAGATGGCTCTCAGATTCTTACAAACCCAATCTTTTCCCTTGTTGTTTCAAGAATTTGTAATAGGTCATGGTTTTCAAGTATTTTCCTTAAGTCATATTTTATTAAAGACTCCCATACATAATCATACTTTAGAAAATAGTATCTTCATGTAGTCTAAGCAAAATAATAATGATGTCTAATGTTTGCATAATGTTTACCATCACAAAATGTTCAGAAATATAATGTTGTGACATTACAAGATTCTGAAGTAATGGGGCAGGAATTTTTATTTTCTCACTTAGAAAACTATGACTCAGAGAGTTAAGTGATTATATTATATGATGTGTGAATTCACATAATGGAACCAGATGTAGATCGTTATTCTCTAGAGCTTTTTATTTATTCATATGGTGTCACAGGAGGCAGAACTGGGCTAGTGCCTACTTTTTTCCACCAAACAAAAGGAAATTAATTTAGTTTTTCACCTACTTTATCACCTTGACTCAGTGATCTGAATGTATACAAAACCAAAGTCTTTTTCTCTGCCTTTTTTTTTTTTGAGACAGGGTCTTGCTCTGTTACTCAGGCTGGTGTGTAGTGGCATGATCTTGGCTCACTGCAGCCTTGACTTTCCAGGCTCAAGTGATACTCCCATCTCAGCCTCCTGAGTAGCTAGGGCTACAGCTGTCCACCATCATGCCTGGCTAATTTTATTATTATTATTATTGTTCTTAGCAGAGATAAAGTCTCACTGGGTTACCCAGACTGGCCTCAAAATCATGGGCTCAAGTGATCCTCCCACTTTGGCCTTCCAAACTGCTGGCTCTGCCCTGTTAACCTTGACTTTAAGATTGTTTGTTATCCCTGACAGCTGCAGTTCAATAAAAAATTTGGCAAGTCAGCACCCTAACTCATCACTTCAAGTTTCCAATAAAGATGATAAACTGAATTTGCATCCTTGTTAGTAATGATCACCTCCAGTAAATAGAGATCTTCATTTTAGAAGATAACATAAAATCTATCCACATTGTTTTAATATATTGAGACCAGTATCTTCTATGAAGTCTAATCAGCATTTACAAGACATATTAGAGTGTCAATATATATTCAGTATATTTTTAAATGAGAGACTATATTTTGTTTGCCAGAGCTAGGCATAATCTGCTGGTTATCCAGTCTGTGTACAATCATAAATATAAATTTTGTATATCAATGTCCACAGTTGCCTTTTAATTTCTGTGTTTTTGTTACAGGACTGCCACGTTTGTATGCTCATTGTGCAGCAATGGACCAATACACTGAGGCAGCAGGGTTTACAGCCGAGAATGAGTTTAATATTCACAAGGCCTTTGAACTAGGAAATGAGAGGAAATCTCAAGCCACGAATTTGCTTCATGAAGGGGTCCTTTCAGGGAATTGTGGAGGATGAGAAGCTGAAAAATTTGGATTGTTGATTGGTCAGGGTAAGTGGAATGTAATCATCAGGATGTAGAAACTGCATTCCTCCATGAGTCAGCTTCTTCAGAGCAGCTGGCATCACTAGTTTTGTTGGTATGTGGAACCTAAAGAATAAATTCAAAAGCAAAGCTTATCATCTCACAATGCCTTAGATTTTATCTATGGAACAGAAAAGGAACAAAGAGTCTTGTGACAAGGGCTACCTTATACTGGGGTAGTAAGCAGTGACCAGCTACAAGGAAGAGGATGAAAGGGCAAGCTGGCTTAATGATTAGTGCTGATTGTGCTGCAAGCTTAGGTGAGCTTTATTTTTTTCCTTAATCAACTTTGGAAGCACCACTGGTGTAGTGGTATCATGCAAGAGTCTCTTAATCAATTTTATAAAGTTATCTTGGGGATGGTTTCATTCTTGTTGATCAAATGTATTGTGGTATGTTCTTTCCATTAAGTTTTTAGATATTTTTACTTTGTCTTTCAAATTTACATGCACCAAGCATTTAAGATATCAACTTACCATATTGAAATAAAAAACACTGTATTAACAAGAGAGTGAGAACATGGCATTCAACTAAACTTTTATGATTCCTTGTGTTTATTATGTTTCAAAGGGAAGTTGGCTCTTATTCCTTCCTCCCATAGAGTTGATGTTTCATGTTTAACAAAGGGGTATGGATGACAACTATTCTTTTCTTTGTTTTTGGTAGATTGAAGGGCAGGTAGTGTTCTTTCACATACACTTATAGCAGGAAATACATTAAGGATTTCCTTGGCAATATAAGTAGCTTCTTATAATGTCAGTCTCACAAAATACAGTCCTGTGGGAATTATTGTTGTTTTCATTCCTTATTTCCTTATTTATCTATTCATTAAATTATTACTCAATAGCTCACGTCAAGCGGAGTACTGGGTGCAGGATACTAAACAGAGGACTAGCTAAACACACAGCAAGCTTAATAATGAATAAATGTATACTTAAGGAAGTCTAGGTAAAGCCTGAAAGACAATCTTTTAAAGGACTGGAACTTTATAAGGAAATAGGTAATGAAGGCAAATATGATTATAGTGGATGCCTAAAAAATAATGGTATTCAATTGTAAGTTCTTGGTATGATCACTGAAACTGGAGTTAGAGAAACTGGGTTTAGGATCAATGTTAGACTTGTAACTCCTACTAATGATCTCTGCAACCTCCTCTGTTGGAGTTCCAGTGTTTCTGTCTCTCAGAGTGAAGGGCCATGGAACCTCAGAAGGACTTCTAAGCTTTGAGATAACATACTTGCAGGGTGAGTACATCCAAAGAACTGCATTCAGAATTAAAAAAACAAAAATAATATCTAAAATAGAATACTAGGGAGGTGTTCAGAAACAATTCAACACAACAAGTATTCCCTAAACATCAGCGTGGATCTACAGGGTGCTAAGCCCTTTAGCGAGCACTAGAGAAGAATCATCCATTACTCCAAATAGCTTATATAACCTGATTGGGTTGATGAGGCATGCACAGCTCACATGAGCAGTGTTGTGTCCCCATTTCAGCATGGGTCCACTTTCCAAGAAATGCCATTCTAACTCTAGAGGCTTAAATAAACTCCAATTGCTTTTCTACAGTGTATGGTTTTTCCATAAAACTTAGGAGAAAAAATTTCCATCTTATTACACTTTCCCAGAAAAGAGTTCTGATAGATTTGTTATTATCAAATCTGAACAGTGGAGACAAAAGAAAGTTACTTACAACCAGTGCAACTTGCTGTCTCATCTCTTAACTAGTTCTCCCCAACTCCCTGGCTTTCTGTTTCTCTGGTGGGATTGGGATATTTGTAATTGCAGAGAGTGTAAATGTGATAGCATTGGGATTTAAATTGAAGGAGGTAAGAGAGAAGAGTCTCTAGCCTGATGCACTATCATGTGCGTTACCATTAAAACTAGCCTTTGCCCACACGCTTCTGATCACTGTACACCAAGCAGGAGAAGCATCAAGTAGATACTTTCTCATTTGAATTCCTCCTACAAAGGTTTTTCACCTGCAAAGGGGGTTAGGTGGCCACTTAATATCCCACAGCGCCAAAAACAAAGCAAGCATAAGAATGTCCCTGACTCCTCAAAATGATCATAGCTACTCATGTCTGTTGTATGCCACAGAATCTGTGTCCCAGTTGCTCTGTGGGATGTCCTAATGAAAGGGCCAATTTTAATACACTTTGCCTCCCTATCACTATACTTCAGATACCAGTTCAAGTACTCTGTTAAAATTTAATATCAGAATAAAACATAATGCTTTGCTTATGTTCTGCACAATGCACTTTAGAATGAGACTTTTATTTGCCTTGAGTGAACATTTTCCTATAAAGGCAATTTAGATTTGCATGAATACATTGGTAGTCTTGTCATACTGTTGTCATAAGTCACTTTTGCACTTAAAAAAGCTCTATGTCTTTGTCATATGAGATACTTGTACACCAAGTATTGCTCAACTTGTTCTTTTACAATTGATTTTTAACCTAAATTCCATCTTAGTTACTACTGCATTCTAGCTTTTGATGTTTGCCACCCTTGAGTCTGTCAGTTAAGGTACAGTATTAGCCACCTGTTCAAGATTAGGATGATTCTGTTCCCCTTTAAGGACTCCTCTTTTTATCATGACAAGCTATTTAGAAAGGTAAGCAATGTGATAAAAAGGTTGTTTTTTGAACTTAAAATGAGAGCAAAGGGAAAAGGTTTTGAGAGGCATTTTATTCAGCTCACAATAAGGTTAATGGAAGAGTCCTATCCTGGGTGGAATATTCTCCCCTAATGACTGCACTGGAGTCTGACAAATTTGGTGTCTGCCTTCCGTATTCCATGCCTTAGGTCAGTCAATCTCAAATTTTCATAGTTAGAACGCACATTGCTGAATCTTACCCCAGTTTCTGATTCAGTGTTTTTTTTTTTTTGACATTTATTTATTTATTTATTTATTTATTTATTTATTTATTTATTTTTGAGACAGAGTCTCACTCTGTCACCTAGGCGGGAGTGCAGTGGCATGATCTCAGCTCACTGCAACCTCCGCCTGCTGGATTCAAGTGATTCTTGTGCCTCAGCCTCCCAAGTAGCTGGAATTACAGGCACGTGCCACCATGCCCAGCTTTTTGTATTTTTAGTAGAGACGGGTTTTCATGATGTTGGTCAGGTTGGTCTCGAACTCCTGATCTCAGGCAATCCACCCGCTTTGGCCTTCCAAAGTGCTGGGATTACAGGTGTGAGCCACTGCACCCAGCCGACTTTTATTTTAAATTAAGGGTATATGTGCAGGTTTGCTGCATAGGTAAACTTGTATCACAGCAGTTTGTTGTACAGATTATTTCATCACCCATGTATTAGGCCTAGTATCCACCAGTTATTTTTCCTGATCCTCTCCGTCCTGCATCCTCCACCCTCTGACAGGTTCCAGTGTGTGTTGTTCCCCTGTACGTGTCCGTGTGTTCTCATCATTTAGCTCCCACTTATAAGTGAGAATATGTGGTGCTTGGTTTTCTGTTTCTGTGTTAGTTTTCTAATGATAATGGCCTCCAGCTCCACCCATGTTCCTGCACAGGACATGATCTCATTCTTTTTTATGGCTACATAATATTCTATGGTGTATTTGTACCACATTTTCTTTTTTCCAGTCTATCATTGATGGGCATTTAGGTTGATTCCATGTCTTTGCTATTGTGAATAGTGCTGCAATGAACATATATGTGCATGTGTCTTTATGATAGAACAACTCATATTCCTTTCAGTATATACCCAGTAGTGGGATTGCTGAGTTGAATGGTATTTATGACTTTAGGTCTTTGAGGAATTGCCACACTATCATCTACAATGGCTGAACTAATTTACACTCTCACCAACAGTGTATAAGCATTCCTCTTTTCCACAACCTTGCCAACATCTGTTATTTTTTGACTTTTTAATAACAGCCCTTCTGACTGGTGTGAGAAGGTCTCTCATTGTGGTTTTGATTTGCATTTCTCTAATGGTCGGTGATGCTGAACTTTTTTGGTATGATTGTTGGTTGCATGAATGTCTTCTTTTGAAAAGTGTCTGTTCATATCCTTTTCCCACTTTTTAATGAGGTTTTATTTTTTCTTGTAAATTTAAGTTTCCTGTAGATGCTAGATATTAGACCTTTGTCAGATACATAGTTTGCAAAAATTTTCACCCATTGTGGAGTTTGTCTGTTTAGTTGTTGATAATTTATTTTGCTGTACAGAAGCTCTTTAGTTTAATCAGACTCCATTTGTTAATTTATGTTTTTGTTGCAATTGCTTTTGGCATCTTCATTAGGAAATCTTTGCCCATGCCTATGCCCTAAATGGTATTTCCTAGGTTGTCTTCCAGAGTTTTTACAGTTTTTGGGTTTTACATTTAAGTGTTTAATCCATCTTGAGTTAATTTTTGTATATAATGAAGGGGTCCAGTTTTAATCTTCTACATGTGGTTAGTCAGTTATCCCAGCACCATTTATTGAATAGGGAGTCCTTTCCCCATTGCTTGTTTTTGTCAGATTTGTCAAAGATCAGATAGTTGTAGGTGTGCTGTCTTATTTCTGGGTTCTCTATTCTGGTCCACTGGTCTGTTTATCTGTTTTTGTACCTACCAGTACCATGCTGTTTTGGTTACTAAGCCCTGTAGTAATTTTTCAACTAGATTAAGCATTTTTTCAACTAGATTAAGATATCCATAATAATATTAGTAAATAGACCCACATTTGAACAAAGTATTTAATGAATTCTGCTGAAACTTTAGATTAAATGTGGGCAATCGCATATAGATTTATAAAACAGAATCAATTCTGATTTATATTTATAAACTATCAAAAAGAAACAAATTTAGTGTAGCAAATTTAAAAATTATATTTTACTGTTTTACATATAATATCATGGTTTAAAAATGATGAAATCACTTTAAATTGGAGGAATTTCTCATAGATTAACGCCAAAGTTTTCTTTTATTTTTTTCCCAGGCTGGCCTCAAACTACTGGGCTCAAGCAATCCTCCTATCTCAGCCTCCTAAGTAGCTTGGATTCCAAGTGCGCATCACTATGCTCAGCTTCAAGATTTTTTTTTGCCCTTTCCGTTTGTCATATGTTAATCAATATATCGCTTTCCTCGTCATTATTCCTGGTTAACTGACAGTGATCTCATGATCGCCTTGAAATGTTTTTTAATATCCCCCAAGCATTTAAATAATTATTTACTGTGTCCTCACAGGTTAGATCATTCTTTTCCTCCTTCAGATAATTGTGCCAGGCTGTAGAGTTTAAAGATTCATCTCTGTGAAATAAAATAATAAAAAATAAAAGTTAAATAATCATCTGTCTCCCTGGCATCTATACTATACTATTTCATCCTTTCCTCATCTTGTTTTCGACACTTTTGGTGGACCTTTGCTCTTATTTTCACAAACTTTTTTAAATTCTGAGATTTAGCATATTGTTTCACTTACTTCCCAGGAATCTCAGGTGGTATTGTGGCTTTAGGTGCCATCTATACAAAGATGATTTTCAAATCTTTATTTCCATTTTAGACTAAATCCCTCCTTATATATTCAACTGTCTTCTCTATGCCTACACTTTCAACATGTCCAAACTGAACACCTGATTTAGTTCCCAAACTAGCAACCACATAACATACTCTAGTCATCTATTTTCTTTCTCTCTTTCCCTTTCTTCCTTCCTTCTTCCCCATCCTCCCTCCCTCCCTCCTCCTCCTCTTCCTCTTCCTCCTCCTTCTCCTTCCTTCCTCCCTCCCTCCATCCCTCCTTCCCTCCATCTCTTTCTTTCTCTTTCTTTTCTTCTTTCTCTCTTTCTTTTTCTTTCTCTTTCTTTTTCTTTCTTTTTTCTTCCTTCTTTTTCCTTCCTTCCTCCCTCCCTTCCCTCATTCCTGCCCTCTCTCCTTCTCTTCCTACCTTCCCTCCTTCGCTCCATCCCTTCCTCCCTTCCTCTCTTCTTTTCTTCTTGTTTCAAGTTGAGGCTACCAGGCAAGGTGGCTCACACCTGTAATCTCAGCACTTTGTGAGGCCGAGATGAGTGGATCACCTGAGATCAAGAGTTCAAAACTAGCCTGGCCAACACGGCAAAACCCCATCTCTATTAAAAAACAAAAATTAGCTGGGCATGGTGGCACGTGCCTGTAATCCCAGCTACTCCGGAGGCTAAGGCAGGAGAATCACTTGAACCTGGGAGGCAGAGGTTGTAGTGAGCTGAGATCGTGCCATTGCACTCCAGCCTGGGCGGAGAGTGAAACTCCATCTCAAAATAAATAAATAAATAAATAAATAAATAAATAAATAAATTGAGGCATACAGTGTATACAATACAGCACACAAAATCTTAATTGCATAGCTCATTTAATTTCTACACATGTATATACCTATGTAAATAGCACTCTAAAGGGGTCCTTCATGTTCACCCAATCAGGACCCTTCAAGGTTTAATCTATTTCTTGTCACCATTTTTATAATTATGGGTTTTTAATATAATAGAAACAGCCGTGCGCAGTGGCTCATGCCTGTAATTCCAGCACTTTGGGAGGCCGAGATGGGCGGATCACGAGGTCAGGAGTTCAAGACCAAGATGGTGAAACCTCGCCTCTACTAAAAATACAAAAATTAGCCGGGTGCGGTGGCAGGTGCCTGTAATCCCAACTACTAAGGAGGCTGAGGCAGGAGAATCACTTGAACTCGGGGGATGGAGGTTGCAGTGAGCCGAGATCATGCCACTGCACTCCAGCCTGGGCGGCGGAGTGAGACTCCATTTCAAAAAAAAAAAAAAAAAAAAATATATATATATATATATACACACACATATAGAGAAGTTAATAGGACTAAGTCACTATGTAATTTATAAAGACATATTCTAAGCCTGACTACCATTGAACTAAAGGTTTTAAATGTCACATTGTCAAAAGTGAACACATTTTCATGAATATAGAACAAGTAATCTACCTAAGAGCTTTATATAAAGGAAATATTTATTTTCAAATTAAATGTCCAGTTTGAATACATTTTTCATTCAAGCTATGAGCTAATTTTGGTTTTCATCAGGAAGCAGAACTGTGGTAGTGCTTAAAAGTATGAGACTTTGAGTCCTACTGTATCTGTATTGAGTACATGCTTTGATGTTCATCGGCTGATTGTATCTGGGCAAAGTACTTAATCTTCCTATCCTTGTTTCCTCAACTGTAAAATGCAGAGAAAGGAATATTGGGAGTTTAAAGTGCAAAAATGAATATAATCGTCCCTCAGTAGCAATGGGGGATTTATTCTAAGACCCTTTGAAGATACGAAAATCCACTGAAGCTCAAGTCCTTTATATAAAATGGTGTAGCATTTGTTATGACCTACACACACCCTCCCATATACTTTAAAACATCTCTAGATTGCTTATAATACCAGATACAATTTAAATCCTATACAAATAGTTGTTATATTGTATTTTTTAGGGAATAATGACAAGAAAAAGTCTGTGCATGTTCAATACATATGCAACCATCTGTATAGTATTTTTTTCCTACTATTTTTGATGATCAGTGGTTAGTTGAATCCATGGACGCAGAACTCATAGTTAGGGAGGACCGACTATATAAGGAATTCAGCATAGCCTCTGGGATACAGTGTGTTTTCTAATTAACTTCTGCAGTGCTAAGGGGAAGCAGAGAAGAAAATTAAAATGTATTGAGCATCATTAGTACCTCTTACTCTTGAATATCTTACATACTTAACTTAAAAAAGAAATCTACTTAATTTGAAATAAATCATTATCCAATGGCATTAAAATTTTAACATGTAAATTAGGGGTATCTTATACAATCATATTTCTCAATACCATGGGTTTTAAGATCATTCTCATTGTTTTTATATGTGGATGTGTTTGGATTTGTGTGCCACATACACACACACATATATATAGTTTTCCCCTCTACCTACTATTGAAAGAGACAGAAAGTCTAAACTTTTCACTCAATTATTACTGGGTATCCTTTGGCTCATAGAGACTTTTTGCATGCATACTAACAGAACTTTCATCTCCTCTGTAGCATATCCCCTTTTGTTACTCTCTACTCCAGCCTCTTTCACAGCTTTGGGATGCTAAGGACTCTGATGCCTGGGAACTCTGTAAGCACCCTGCCAACAGTTCCAGGTCTCACAAATGAGTTTCTCTTTTGGGCTCCCCGGATGCCTCCGATGGCTGCCATTGCCTCATCAGCCCCCACTGCCTTTGCCACTGGCCACCAATGCTGCAGTGATAAAGATGGACACTTCATATGAGCAGCATGAAATGGTGTTTCCTGAAATTTCCTCTAACTTAAAGTCACACTGTGTTCCTTTAGAAAGTCCTTTAGTAAGACAGCATTTCCGCCCTTTGGTGTTACATTGTATCATTTATGAATAATTTTTATGGTCCTAAGGAAAAGTTGTCTCCGCAGTGACTGGGGATGTCTATGTCCTTATTTCCTACTTCTAAAATTATCAACTGATGAAGGCAGGGACTCACTTTGTTCATTGATATTTCCCTGACAGCTCTGTTTATCTCTGTATGTTAAAAGCCATAAATTCATACCGATACCACCAATTTCAATAGAACACCACAGGGTTTATTCCTACATTCTCCTTTCTCATGTTTAAATCCCTTTTCCAATAGTGAGAAACCTGGTTCTCATTATTCATAATGTATTTATTCATTTGTTCAGTCATAACATATATAGTCAGTTTCAGAAGTACTAACTCATGTGTCTATGGTAAAAATAAACACAACTTTATTCACTGGAGTCAAACATTTGTTTGCAGTTTTTATCTTTACCTAGAAGGAATATGGCATTATAATACTCATTAGGTCGGCTGTTTTTCCCCCACATTTTATTGTGATTATTTATTTGAAATATAGTTTGTTTTTTGTTTCTATCCTGTTTTTGGGCTTTCCCCCATCTCTTAATTATATTAATTATACTTTATTTTAATGAGTATGTAACACATTAATATAATTCACAAGCTGAAACTATACAAAGAGGAATACCCAGAGAAATATCACTCCTCCCAACCATTTTTTCTTACACCATTGTCATCCTCCATCCAGCCCACCCCATTCTCAGCCACCCACGGTATACTAGTCTCATTACTTTCTAGTATACTCTATGTTGCATGCACGTTTTGCAAAAATGTGAAGCCGTATATTTTTTGTATTTATCATTTTTTAATACAAAAAGTAGAATACTATAAAAATGTTTTGCACTTTGCTGTCTTTCAATTAGTGATATATACCGAAGATAAATCCATATCAGCTCATAAATATCTTTATTATTCATTTTAAAAGCTGCATAATAATCAACTGTGTGGATGCATTATAGTTTATTTAACCTACTTTTTGTGTATGTATAGATTATTTCCAATACAAATAACATTTTAATAAATAATCTTGCACATATATATTTTCATATTCTTGGAACAACAATATGAAATTGCTAGAAGCGAATTAATGATCATTTCTAAAGGACTGGTAAAGGATACATGCACATGCAACTTTGTTAGATATTGCCAAATTTCCCTCTCTGGTTTCAAAATGAAAATACCAATAAAAAAACCACAATGAGATACCATCTTACACCAGTTAGAATGGCGATCATTAAAAAGTCAGGAAACAACAGGTGCTGGAGAGGATGTGGAGAAATAGGAACACTTTTACACTGTTGGTGAGACTGTAAACTAGTTCAACCGTTGTGGAAGTTGGTGTGGCGATTCCTCAGGGATCTAGAACTAGAAATACCATTTGACCCAGCCATCCAATTACTGAGTATATACCCAAAGGATTATAAATCATGCTGCTATAAAGACACATGCACACATATGTTTATTGCGGCACTATTCACAATAGCAAAGTTTTAGAACCAACCCAAATGCCCAACAATGATAGACTGGATTAAGAAAATGTGGCACATATACACCATGGAATACTATGCAGCCATAAAAAATGATGAGTTCATGTTCTTTGTAGGGACATGGATGAAGCTGGAAATCATCATTCTCAGCAAACTATCATAAGGACAAAAAACCAAACACTGCATGTTCTCACTCATAGGTGGGAATTGAACAATGAAAACACATGGACACAGGAAGGGGAACATCACACACCAGGGACAGTTATGGGATGGGGGGTGGGGGGAGGGATAGCATTAGGAGATACACCTAATACTAAATGACGAGTTAATGGGTGCAGCACACCAACATGGCACATGTATGCATATGTAACAAACCTGCACATTGTGAACATGTACCCTAAAACTTGAAGTATAATAATAATAAAATAAAAAACGTCTTTAATTTTTAAATACAATTATCAGTACTGTCTATAAGCCTAAAACTTTAATTTTAATCTTATACTTAACAAAAAATACAATGTATAAAATATTAAGTGAAATATGTTTTATTAATGTATTAGCATATTCAATAAATAAATATGAACTAGCATATGTAGTATAAACATTGATAAATCATGAATCCTTCTGAAGCTACTAATAATTTCTTTTTCTTACATCGCTTTCTGCCAGGAGTAATATTATCTAACTCTTCCTGACCTTTGACATCACTGGAAGCATCACATTGAGCTTCTAAATTTTCTATGCAGAAACTTTTCATTTCTAGAATCTTGAAATGCAGTGTTCTCGTACAAAACTCTTGTCGTGCAAACAAGGGCAAATGATCACACAGTACCCATGACAAAACTGCTGGAGTAGGGATTACTGGGGAAAATTCATAGAGGGGGTGTCAGAGGGTTAATCTGTTGTCCATCACCATTTGGGTCAGTGTGAAGAGATACAGTAGGTTCAGACATTAGACTGTTAGAGATTTCCATCCTTGAGCCCTGGAGCCTTTAAGTTTCATGATCACACAACATGGATTTCTCCTATTATGTACTCAGGGGCTAGGATCAGAAGTGAAGTGAACCTTGCTTCAGTTCCATTGTGGTACCTTTGCTTTCTGGATTGGGGCAGGCTTGGGGGACAGTTACCCCTCCCCTGATGCAGCAGAGGCCTGGGATCTAAGCCAGATGGTTAAAGTCATATGGCGTAACAAATAAACAACAGTATTAGGCATACCTGTGTTCACAACTGGGGAAATACCAGCCCTTCTTTTGATATGCCGAGGGACTGATGTTCAAGTTTTGAGAAACTGTCTCAATCACTGGGCCATAGCTTGTTGCCATGGAGCTTTGAAGGAAGTCAGTCCCATCTCTGGGAGGTCAACCTGCAATGGATGAGTCTTAAGCAAAGTCTTACTGTTCACTCTTAGTTTTACATCTTTAAAACAAATTAATAAAACTATGGTTCTGAAAAATTAAGTGACATGCATTTTTACAGTTGGAGAAAAGCTTGAACAGGATTCAGTTTTCCTTGTATTTAGAAAAGCATGTTTGTTTTTGTGTTATGTGGTGCTTCTTCTGTTAATACTAGAAGACTTTAAGATACAGATGTTTCTTTTTTATTTTTTAAAGCTAGTCAACTGGGAAATATACAGAATATAAATACAAATAAAATACAAAATAAAAATGCTTTTTTTTTCAATTAGGAAAATACATTAACTATTATCTGCCACAAATGATTCACTGAGCATTTACTAGCAACCTAGCTGGTAACTAATTGGGCTTTGAGGAACAGGCCAAAAAGCCATTATATTGTGATGAGAAAATATTCCGAAAACAGATCTTACTCTGTTAATGTTACCTATTGAGTGTGGATTGCCTCTAAATTTTGTAGAAAATTTTGAATACCATTAATGTCTACGCTGAGAGCCTCTTTCCAAAATGACTGCTTTACATTACATTATTTTCACAAAAATGCATTTTTGAATCTCATTCATTTAAAAAGTCTCATATTGATTAAGGTATTATTAGTTGAAATATTTGTAGCAGTTACATTACCTTTATAGTTTGCTCTGAGTAAATACTAGCCGTACACCCTGGATTATGATTTTCTCTTTATTTTATTTTTTTTTTTGGGGGAGACTGAGTTTTATTCTTGTTGCCCAGGCTGGAGTGCAATGGCGCCGTCTCAGCTCACTGCTACCTCCATCTCCCAGATTCAAGCGATTCTCCTGCCTCAGCCTCCTCCCAAGTAGCTGGGATTATAGGCACCTGCCACGACGCCCGGCTAATTTTTGTATTTTTAGTAGAAATGAGGATTCACCATGTTGATCAGGCTGACCTGATCCTGACCTCAGGTGATCTGCCCTCCTTGGACTCCTAAAGTGCTGGGATTACAGCTGTGAGCCACTGTGTCCAGCCTGGATTATGAATTTCTGATGAAAGAAAATGATCATTCCTAAAGCATAATTTAAAACCACCACACATATTTAGACAGCCCCTTTTATACTAGCATATTTAAAATTATATTACAGACATCAAAACATCCCAATCAAAACCAAATTAATATATACCTCTAGTATGGTACTTATCATATTGGGCTATAATTACTTATGTTTTTATTATTTTCTTGCTTATATGTATTTTAATGCTATAAAATGGCACTGAGTTATTAATCTATTTTACTGGAATATAGCAGAGTCCTGGATGATAATAACGTTGTTTATTAATCACTCATTATGTGCCAAGCAGTATTTTAAATAACATACTACCTAAACAGCTCAAAATATTACTAAAACTAATTAGTTTAATGAGATGACTGGATATAAAATAGGTATAAAAATTTCTTTTTTAAAAATAATAACAATAACCCTTTAATCATTAAAAATTTATTCCATAACTTTTACATTTTTAGGAATAAGCTTTATTAAAAAGGAACAAAATGTACATGGGGAAACATTGAAATATTATCAAATTTTTTTTTTTTTAAGCAATCGGGCTTATTGAGGCATGATTTTCAAACGAAAAAATCATCCTTTCTGAATTATGCAGATAGTTGTGTTTTGAGAAACACGTACAGTCATATAACAACCAAGATATAGAATATTTAAATCACCCCAGAAAACTTCCTCCTGTCCCTTTGTAGTCAATCTCTTTTCCCCAACCCCAGCCCCAAGCACCACTGATCCGGTTTGCTTTTTCCATATTGCCATATAAACGAAACCATACAGTATACAACCTTTTGAATCTGACTTCTTTTACTCAGCACAATGCGTTTGAAACTTATCCGTGTTCTTCCACACATCAGTTCCTTTATATTGATAGGAAAAATTCCATTGTGTGGCTATAACACCATTTGTTTATCCATTGAAGGACACTTGGATTGTTTCCAGTTTTTCGGAATTTAGGAATGAAGCTGTTACAAGCATTTGCATTCAAGTCTTTGTATGCATAGCTTTTTAAAAACAGTTGATGCATTAGCTTATGTGGCTGTAGGAAAGCAAAGAAATACTGAAGGAGAAAAATATAATGTATATTTTTTGGAGACAGGCTGAGACTGGGAGAGAAAGAAAGAAGAGAGTGAGTTTGTGCATGAGCTTGTGAAAGAAAATGAATGTTGGAATGTTTGTCTATGTTTAGAGACTTTATTGCTAGGAGGAAGGTGGAAATGTAAACAGATTGGCAGTAGTTGGTGGGACCAGTGTCATGCTGTCTCAGAGAGATACAATCATACAGTGAGGTGTTGTGACACATAAATATTTGCTGAGTAAACAAAAAGATAAAAATTGAAATCCATATCAGCTGAGCACTGTAGCTCACCTCTGTAATCCCAGCTCTTTGGGAAGCTGAGGCGGGAGGGCTGCTTGATTCCAGGAGTTCGCGATCAGCCTGGAAAAGAAAGTGAGACCTCGTCTCTACAAAAATAAACCAAATTATCCAGGTGTGGTAGCACAAGCTTGTAGTCCCAGCTGCTTGGGAGACTGAGGTGAGAGAATCCTTGAACCCAGAACATGAAGGCTGCAGTGAGCCATGATCGCACCACTGCACTTCAGCCTGGGCAATAGAGTGAGATCCTCTCTAGGGGGAAAAAAAAAAAGAAATCCATGATTGACACAAGAGATTGGTTTTATTCGAAGGACTGAATAGAGGGTTCTGATTTTGTGAAAAGAATTTCAGATACATGGCTTTCTAGTTTTCAAAGGACAAAATAAGATAAACATACCAAAATCGATCTTTGTTGAATCTAAATTATGAACATAGAAACTCAAAGACCCCTGGATTTTAAGTGCCGTGGATAAAATGCTGTCCGGCCGTGGAGGTCCCCTGAGCATCTTTCAGTTTATCTCTTGGCTTCCCAGGAGTTTCACTGTGTCGGTGGTACCAGCCCTCTCCTACTCTCCATAAGACCCAAACCTCCATCACCCTGGACGCCCGGAAAACCCAGCCTCCTACCTCACTGTGGTGACTGAGGCAACCTCTCGTGAGTTCTCTTACTATTCTACTCAACATCTCTCCACTTCTTTAACAGAGCTTCCTTTCTCCCTTCATTTCTGTTAGGGGTGAAGAAGCACTATGGAGGGACCATGTAATTTCTCATTCAAACCAGGATACTTCTGAGAGTGAAAGGACACACAAGTAACACTTACATAAGCACACGATGCATTAGAACTGTGTGGGAACAGTGTACAACAACTCTCCTGGGTGAGCCGGAACCTGTGGTCACCCTGGAAAGTAGAAACTGTCTTTGCCCAGAATAGTTCTCTGCCTCTGCTTGGTCATACTTTATGTCTTCTCCAGGACTTGGTTCCACCAATTTATTTCCTCTTATTATTTCTCAGTTTGTCCATTAGTTTATTCACTGAATATTCAAAAAAGTGCCTATTATGTCAAGATTGTCTCTAACAATTCTTTTTTTTTTTTTTTTTTTTGGAGATGGGGTTTCATTCATTCTTTTGCCCAAGCTGGAGTTCAGTGGCATAATCATGGCTCACTGCAGCCTCGAACTCCCAGACTCAAGTGATCCTTCCACCTCAGCCTCCTGAGTAGCTAGGAGTACAGGCACATGCCATCATGGCCAGCTAATTTTTAATTTTTTTTTTTAGAGACGGGGTCTCACTATATTGCTCAGGCTGGTCTCAAACTCTTGGGCTCCAGTGATCCTCCCTCCTTGGTCTCCGGGAGTGCTGGAATCACCACATTTGGCTGACAATTCATTTTTAATGGTAGCTTAGGAGCTCATAATTTTATTCTGCATTCCCTCTCTCACAGAATGTGGAGGGTTACAAAATTTTTACCATTTTAAATAATCTCTGTCATATCCTCATTATCTCCACCATCAGATGCATCCAATGTACCATCACCTCTCTCTCTGATTTTGTGAGAGCTTCCATATCAAATGTTTTCCAAGAACATAAAGTATACTCTGAGTAAATGGAGGAACTTATCGCATTCTTAGATGGTATGCGTTAATCTAAGTTCTAATCAGAATCCCCCTCTCCTCACTATTCTTAACAAAAAGGTGATAAATTCACCCTCTTCCACATCACTCTTTCCAGAAAGAAACCAAATTAGAGGACAGTGGGAGGGTTTTCAAAGCAGAAGACAAAAATGAGTATATTAAAAAAAATTCTCAGCTGTTTATAAGAGCATCTTCTATCTTTAAAATTTCTATATCTGCTTTTTTGGAATTAATAAATATCAGTCAGCAATTTGAAGAGAATTTGCATTTGGAACATAGTTATGGATTTTCCTAATGTAAAATTCATATTGTTTGCTTATCGAAAAAGTTATTTTTAATATTCTGTACCCTTAGGTATCTTGTCTCCTATTTAGTCAATACCTGATTGAGAACAGAATTGATGATAAAGACATCTGCATTCATGTGGTAAATACTGAATGATAGCCTACCATATGTACACCACAGTGTGCATGCACTGCAAGCCATAGGAATAAATAGTCACAGGTTTCTCCTGGGGTAACTTAATATTTAATAGAGAAAGCACGTTTTCACAAAAGAAACCCAAACAAATCCTGTGTGATCCAAGAGGAAGGAATAATTTCATATGAAACATTTGACTGAAATTAAAATTAAATACTATTCTGACCAGATTAAGTAAGAAAAACTAAGATAAACAAAAGCAAGGAAGTATGAAAATAAATAGGCTGAGGCACAATCAAATGACAGAAATCAATGAATTATGGGAGCATGAATGTAGAAGCAAACACAGATTAATAGTTAATATGTGACCAAATGAAGGAGGAACTTGAGTTAGCAATGATATCATAATGTTCACTGAAAATATTCATTTTGGAAAAGATTCAGCAAAATCTATAAAATCAAATGTTTGTGGGTATTTGGAGTATTTCTGAAGACATTTTATTTTAGATTTGGACATTTTCGTTGGTTAAAAAGCTATATATCAAAATCGTCATTAACATTTTGAAAAATTAAATAACTATACAGTATCTAAGAATTTACTATTATTATTGTAGAATGAAGGTAAGCTTAGTGATACAAATTCAATCATATAAGACAAAACATACATTACTAAAACAACTGTTCAGTTTAGTGGGAGAAAAAGTGTTTTGAGTGTAACTCTTAATTAGCAATTAAATTTTAAAGATTCTGGTATAAAGGGTTTTTTTTTTTAACCAGTCACTAGAGTTAGATAAATTTTAAGAATGCTATGAGAATAGCAAAGATTTTCCTACTACCTGAAAGCATTTATAAAGGTTATTTTTTAGTCACTTCTGTTAAGGACCAGATCAGGTCTTCCACCCACAAAGCTAACTCTAATCTTAAAATTTTAAAGAAAACTTTGTATTTAAAACCTTTCAAATGCCACCTCAATAACGGAGTGCTTCATACAAGAACCACTCAAGTGGAATATTCTGTTTGCTTCTCTCTCACATTGTCACTCTACCTCAGTGCTCTTGCAGTTACAAAAATAAATATTCCTTTTCTCCCCTAAAATAGGCTTAAATATTTTAAAACATAGTTTGTAAGACACTTGAATTATTAAGATTAGGATGAAGAAATGCTAATCTCGTGGAAAAATCAATTTCCAAAGAAATTCGTGGGGAGCTATATATACAATGAATATATTCTATAATAGGCAATTTATCTTCTAGACACAGTTTAATTTTGATTTATTCTTGTAATTTGTTTCAAGTCTGTGTCAGGGTATATTTTCCTTTTACTATATTGTTGATACATTTACTAAATGTTTGTTTAAAATTTTTCCATCTGTGCTCGTGATAGCGATAGATCTCTCTCTATATATTTTTTCTGTTGAAATGTCTTTAGTTTTAGTACTAAGATAATACTATCTCAAAGACTGAATTAAGAAGTATTTTCTCCCATGTAATTTTCTGGAAGAAACTGTAAAATTGCTATTAACTATTCTTTTAAGTATTTGACAGAATTATGTGGTGAAACCATTTGCAGGCCTAGAAATTTCCTTTTTGGAAGCTTTAAGATTATTAATTCAATTTCCTTAATGGTTATAGGATGATTCAGATAATCTGTTTAATTCTGGAGGCATTAGTAGCTCATACTATTTCACCATCTGTCTAGCCAGATCTACTTTCTGGTTTTCAATAACCTTTCCACTTTTAAAAAAAGTTTTAGTGTATGTTTTCTCATCTATAAAATGGGCTTACTTTACCCTGTCTTTACCAACCTAATATTGATTATTCCACTTGTTTGTTTTCTTGGAAGGCTGCATTTGTACATTTGGTTAAATTATGTCCTCTTTTCATTGGCTTTAAAAAAATCAGCTAAACCAGTAGGGAGATCAAAATATCAAAAAGGAGAAAGCAAGTAAGAGTAGAACTGATTCATTTTTTGTTAAAATTTAACTTCATAGACAACTATTTTGAAAATGTTGCTCTGTTTTATCATTTATCTCAGATGAATCTAGCTGGAGTTAATTATGAATGGTATAAAATATTGCATAAGAATCATATCATATGGTTGCTTAGAAAAGTTCTTTGTTCGAAAAGCTGATTACCTTTGTTTAAAAGAAAGGTCTATAAGACAATCGCAGATGTAAAGCTTTGAATTTATTGTTTATGCAAGTAAAAGCTCAGGTAGTAGGAATGGCAATGATGTCACAGTCTTCTTCTTTAGCGTGTTTCAGGAAATACATAACGCACCATTTTGATCCAAAGTCCCAGTGACCTAAATCCTATGGTTATACAGTTTTCAAAATCCTCAACCTGATTCAGTTCTTTATAACGCACTAAATTTATGTCAGAGTTCACAGTTGTCATCATATACTATGCTACTTTTGTAAATTATTGCCTGAAAGTGATTTCTGTGATGATCTGGGAGAAGATGCATTGCTCTTTGAAATCAAATTTGTAACTAACATACATACAATTTCCCCTGGTATGTGTCAATTAAACGATGCAGCCCTTATCCATGCGGTCTTGCACAATGCTCACTAGGCAAATCAGTAAATTTTATTCTCACATAGGCAAGTAGCCTTGCACTTTTCCTTGAGTAACTCATGTTCACAGCCAGCTGTATTCTTCAAGGAATCACAGTTACTTAGGAGATCTTGATACTGGCAACTATTGGCTGTAACAAAAACAGATTAGTTACCTCATTATCATTTTCCTCAGTTAAGAGCAAAACCATACATTCAAAGTGTGTGGGGAGGGGGTAGGAGGGAACAAACAAGTTAGCATCACTTACACTATAATGGGTCTTTCATGTCTTAAGGGACATATGAGGTGCCTTAGTTGAGCTCACTGACAAATCCATCACTGTTTAAATTCCACATTTAGTGATATGTTTCTAAAATAAATTGACCTATATTTCCCCCTCAGCAAGCAGAATAATATGAATGTAACTAAATCTTTCTACGCCTGCACAGCCAAATATGGGAGCCATTAGCTACACATAGGTATTTAAATTAAAATTAAAATTTTAATTTCTTAATCTTGTTAGCCACATTTCAAGTGTTCAAAATGTGATTAGTAGCACATGCTGATAGAGACTCTTTCCATCATATCATAATATTGGGCAGCATGGCATTACACTCCAATGCTTTTTTTGAGTAAATAATCTTTATGGGTGGATAAAAGTGTAAAACAAGGACAATAGGCCCTCTTCCTTTTGATGTTTCTACTTGGATGTTCCCTAGAGACCTAAACCTCAATAAAACTCAAATTAAATTCCTTGTATTAGCTAAAAGGCTGACAATTCTCAGCAGTGATCTCCCTGCACCACCCACAATCTAAGGGAAATGAAGAAAGTTCATTCTTTTTCCTTCTTTTTTTCATATAGCCTGTCTTCAAGCTCACTGGTTCTTCTGTTTAATGAATTCTGCTGTTGAGACCATCTAATGTTTTTTTCAGTTTATTTATTGTATTTTTCACCTTCAAGATTTCTGTTTTTCTAAATGTCAATCTCTTTTTCAAATTTCCCTGATAAATTTCTAAATCGTTTCTCTGTGTTTTATTGAAGTTTGTTGGGCTTCCTCCAAACAGCTATTTTGAATTCTGTACCCCAAAGATTACACATTTCCATCTTTCGAGGGCTGGTCACTTGTGCTTTACTTAGTTCTTTTGATGAGGTCATATTTTCCTGAATGTTCTTAAAACTTGTGGATTACTATCTCAATATCTAGGCACTAAAGAATTAATTATTCTAGTCTTTGCAGTCTGGGCTTGTTTGTACCTGTTTTTCTTCAGAAGGCCTTCCAAGAATTTAAAGGAGCGAATAAGTCTCCTAAGATGGCAGTTATTTCATTATTAGATGATGTTCTAAACCCAGGTTTGCTGCAAACTTGGTTACCAGAAGGGTGACATGGACAATTCCCTGGATGCCACAGCTGGCACTGTGCCTTGATGCATCTGAAACCCATGGACTCTCAGACCAGGACAGAACCAGGGCTTGCCCAAGGCCAGCAGCTGTTATGACTTTCCAGCTACTACAATTCATTTGGGGTCTGAGGCCATTTTAGTTGACCAGTAGTACTGGGACTTGAGTCTGTCCCACTGGGGCAGTGGATTCCTTTTTGGTGCTATGATGGGTCTAGAGGCCCACCAATCTGGATACCAATCTGCATACCAATCTGGATTTAGGAGCTGTGGGTTTCTTACTGGTGTGTGTTTTGTTGTGGCAGGCTCAGTACTAAATCCAAGGCAGAGTACCCCACACACTTCCTTCTCCTTCTCCCAAGTGGAGAGT
This sequence comes from Pongo pygmaeus, assembly GCF_028885625.2. Lineage (NCBI taxonomy): Eukaryota > Metazoa > Chordata > Mammalia > Primates > Hominidae > Pongo > Pongo pygmaeus. Next base: position 50,123,670 of record NC_072378.2, read on the forward strand.
GTCTCTCTCCCCTCTGTGTTACCTAGGGTTTATGAGAGGGGTGATGCAGGTAATCCCATGGACACAGCAGCTGATACCAGCTGATACCATGACAGATGAATTCCAGACTTGTTAGCAAACAGCATTCAGCAAAATGTATAAGTATTCAACAATTTTTTTTTTTTTTTGAGACAGCCTTGCTCTGTTGCCCAGGGGGGAGTGCAGTGGCTAATCTCGGCTCACTGCAATATCTCTGCCTCCCGGGTTCAAGAGATTCTCCTGCCTCAGCCTCCTGAGTAGCTGGGACTACAGGCGTCCACCACCACACCTGGCTCTTTTTTGTATTTTTAGTAGAGACAGGGTTTCACCATATTGGCCAGGCTGGTCTTGAACTCCTGACCTTCTGATCCAACCACCTCTGCCTGATTTATAGCTTTGGTATCATTAATATTCTGAAATATAGCTATATAACTGAGTCAGAAAAAATGCTTAGTAAAGGTGAGTGCATTGAAGAGGTAAAAATTTCAGTGATTGTGTCAACTTTATCATTCATAATAATTTTAATAAAAGTGTCCCAACTAGAAAGCCAGCAGCTATTTTTACTTCTATTCATGGCAATTTACTAAATGAGATATATGATATTTATTTCATTTTCTCCTTTTGCAAAAATATGTGCACAAGTTCTATGAGCCAATATTGTATATAGATTTTTTGTCATAAAAATGTACACAAAACAATTATGAAATTATAGGGCAAGTAATCATTTATTAAGGCAAACACTATGATCCTAATTATACTGTAAAAAAGAAGTGAGGAAATCAGCATGACAAACACATTAGCACAAATAAACAGTAATATTTGGCGTGCCTGTCTAGACTGAGCCATAATGTGGTCTCACACCTTAGATTTATACATTTTGATTCTTTTAAAATATCACTTTTGGTATAGTGATATGAACTTTGAGAATTGAACTATTTACCAAAACGGTATATGGTTATATTAAATGGCTCTGCAGAGTCACAAAAACACATTGATGATAAATATTCCATTATGTTACATAGGGCAATATGCTTTTCATTACAAATAATATGTAGCTCCTGCAGTGTGTAAAATGTTTGTTTAAGCATACTTTGTTGAATATTTTTTGGGTTTTTTCACAAATACATTATTTCAATTCGTTGCTTTAGGAGATTTGTTAAATTATATAAGGAAAAGAAAATATCAATTCTATAATAAATAATAGCAAGCTAATCACTTCAAACTTACTGCATAGTCCTTTGTCACAGTTATCCGGGCAACTGGCACAAGGTGTTCCTTGTTGGTAAGGGGTATTCTTTCTATTCACATTATTACCACTGAAATTTGAAATACATGTCAAATATTTTTCACTTTAATGTTTATACTCTAAGGGCAGTATCAGTCAAATATACATAAATAGTTATTCAGTGTTTTTAGTATGTTAACAAAACTGAAAAATTACAATTCCCAATGTGTATTTCAGATAACAATCCAAATTAAGAAAATGCTTCACACATGGACATATCTTCTTGACCATAATTTCACAGGCTGGGTAACTAAATTTGATGACAAGAGTCTGAAATTTTGAGAGTATATTCAGTGTGGCAACACTATCTTTATCTCCCAGTATATTGAGTCAAATTACTAAGGCAGTGTACCCCAAGGTGCCAATTAGGGGTAAAACATCCTGTAGAAGGAAAGGAGAAGATCCTAGGAGTAGCGGATTGTAGCAGGAAATAAATATGCAATGTTAAAATATCATTTTCCATTTGAAAAATGGAAAAAAAAACTCCATAGTATCTCTAACAGAAACTATGAAAAATATAGCTCCAGAGTATTTTTTTCTTCCAGATGGAGGTTGTGATTTTTCAGTAGTTAGTGGTGTGTGTGTTTGTAGGAATGTGCTTAGGAAGGTTTGTGAGCTTCTAGAGGTGGCATGTATGAGATTTTTACATTTACCAAAACGGAATATTAGTTTTTGTTATCCCAGAACTTAAAGTAAAAAAAAAAAAAAAAAAAAAAAAAAGATTAAAGAAAAGCTTTTATAAATACTGATATCCAGGATATAATAGTTTTGCAATGACTAACCATAGGATAATGAATTACGTGGGAGTCCAAATCTCAATAGACCAAGTTGATTAAGGACCCAAGGAAGTGCAGCTGAATCTCAGTCTCTTTGCTTAGAATATAGCTGTGTGTGTATGAGCTCTTGGAAAATTGTGAAACAGATATAAAAGGATTTTAAAAGTTCTAGTTCCCTTGGCTTCCCTCATGATCTATTCCGACTGTCACTTCTGACACCTGGCTGCTGATGCTTCCCTCTGAGGGCCAGTAAGTGAGTTTGGATACATTCTCCTAGGGCTTTTCAATTATCTCTACTTGAATCCTAATAGGTACTTGAAAGAAAATGACTTTGGAGGTTATACTTCTCAAACTGGAATTCTACATCATCTTCGCTATCTACAGTCTCGAAACAAATCCTGTAGTTGTGCCCCCCACCGCAGCCTCCAGTGGTAAAGAATTTCAAACATTAAATTTGATATTGTGAATATCTCCTTAAAATATCCATAGGATTTATTGTGGATAACTCTAAACATATTGTTTAATAAGAAGCATGTTTACTGCTACAAATCAAACCTTACAAGATGGTTAAAGAGCTTTCTGTGAACAATTCTAAGAATCAGAGACTTAAGATGTTATCTTTTCTGTATTCTGAAATAAAGATGTCCTGAAAAGCCATTGAAATCCAAATGAGTGAATCATTTGTAATGGTATTTGTGTGTGTGTGTGTGTGTGTGTGTGTGTGTGTGTGTGTGTGTGTGTGTGTGTTTTACATAAGCAGAAGTAGGAATATTTGAGCAGAAAGGGCCAAAATCACAATCCATTTTCTATTTGCAATCTTACCAGCACCCTAAAGCATCTATACTCTTAGAGTATGAAATTAGCAAGACGTGATGATACCAATTCTAGAGAAATACGTATTACACATGCTTATAGAGTAACCCTAAGCTGAGGGAAAGCCAGTTGAAAGAAAAGACATTATTCTATTAATGAGGAATGAGAGCTTCAGTTTTTATACCTGAAAGTGAGAAGTTGTTCTCCTCTGAGAAGCTGAAAGTGTCTCAACCTTAAAAAACATTTCCAAACATATATCCCCTCCCTTTTATTGAGATGTGTTTTCATTCTGGTTTAAGATATGAGAATTATTAAAAAATAAATTGCAGATAGAATTATTGCCATTAAACTCTAAACAGTCTACTTACGCAGGACAATATTGGCAAACATAGTAGTATTTTAGACTATCTTGATTGGGACAGTAGGCAATTCCACAGCCTACCTGGTAAGTCGAGTACCAAACAAGCTGCAAATTAACAATGGAATAAATATATAAAAGTACATTAGAGAAGATGAAAAATATTTTAAAAAATAGTATCAAATATAAAACTGAAAAATGTTAGTTTTAGTTTATAGACATATACCACAAAAATATTTAAATTATTGAACCAAAGTCATAAACTTTAAAAATATTTAATTTTCATGTACATTCATCACTTTAAAATTTATAATGTAGGAACAATACAGAGTCTGCTTTCCTACTAAGAGTTTGACTGACCATGGACAAAAATGACAGCTCTACAGCAGCCAAATGCCAAGACTGTATTCTACCCACTCGGACTGTTCTCCTAAATTGAACATTGCAGTGGTCATAATTTGGAGAAGCTTTCCTCTATTAGAACATCTGTGACATAGGTATTTTCATGCATTCTTCTTACCTGAGTATAATGTCCAACAACTGCATTGGGACTCTTTGGTCCTACACCATAGACAAAATCTAGGCTCTCGTCATACCAGCTTTGGATTGCAGCTGACCAGGAAGTAGGGTCACTTGACATATAGAGATTCTCACCACATCTTGTACCTAAGGGGCAGATCATTCATGAGCAAGGTAATAAACATGCAATGGTAAAAGAAATTGACTACACAAACACAAAGATGTTGCCTTTCAAACCCAGGGTCCAGCAGATGCTAACTGTTGATTAATACATAAAGGAGTGCCTCAGTTCCTTATCAGCTACAAAGCTGATTAGAACACTTAACTGCCTGACACACTGAGGCTGGCCTGACCACATAAAACTTTGAGTAGGTTAACACTCTGCTCCTTAAAAATCCTTGCATGCTAAATTTTTCACATGTGTATGCCTTGAGTGTTCCCAGCTGTATATGGTAAGCTTGCTAAAGGCAGTGACCAACTCTTATATTTTTGTCTTCTGCTCTAGTAACCCTCAACAGAGATTTTTCAAATATAAGACCCTAAATAAATGTATAAGACTTTGTGTGAAATATGAAAAAAAGACTTTATAGGCTGTCTTTAAGAGTCCCAATCAAGAGAAAACTGACACCAAGAAGGACAACAGTTTTCAAAATTTATGGGTTTTCTCTTAACCAGGAAATCAGATATCACAAGCTGAAATCCTTGTGAGTTTGTCAACAAGTGCCTTACAGCCCAGAAACACTTCATAAATTATTTGGGCATTTACTAGTTTTTATAATCCTTGATATGTCTTTTTAAAACTCGAACATAGTATTCTGTGCATTGTAGGTATCCAGTCCACAAAAAATACTTGCTAGCCTGATATTAAAAATTAATATATTAATATATTCAAAAATATTCATTTTTATAGAAATTTTGAATATGATAAATTTAAATCCACTTTATCCACTTTTATCCACTTTAGAGCAAAACTTAGGAATAATTCATCATAAGTTCAATATATTTTATGGATACAAAAAATAGATTTCAAAGCATCAGACAGCTACATAAATTAACAAAAAGGACAGTGGGTTAGAAATCAGAAAGCTTGGTTAAAAATTTCTAGTACGACACTGTTGCAGATTATGTTCTTGGGTAAGTCACTTCTCTTTCAAATTCTGGCTTTCTAATCTTTAAACTTACAAAAAGAAAGATGATATAAAATCTGCTGTACTCGTGAGCTGGTTGCAAGAAGCAAAATTATTTGCATAATGTGCACAATAAAAAAGCACGAAATTGTTCTTATTGTAAATATCCCTCTGTATACAGATACTTTGACTTCAAAAAGACAGCAGTATAAGTAACATTTATTTTCAAAGTCTTCTTATTATAGAGCATCCTACAATGCTCTATTATTATTTTATTCATTTATTTATTCAACAAATATTTACTAATTTACATACTGGTTTTGCGGTCCTCTGGATCACTGTGTTGTAAAGTGCACTGGTTTGCCCACCTTTGGGCATTTGTTGTTACCTCTCTGCTCCATTCCTAAACGTCACAAGAAAACAAAATACACTTAATGATTCAGCCACAATGAAACATATACTTCATAATCTGTTTTGTAAATACTTTAAAATTTCTGTAATGTATTCTCTAATACTACTATTATTAAAATGTTTTTAAGTGTTTTTATCTGTTCTGGTGCCAGTTTACACATGATGGGTAGTCCATAGGTAATATATCTAAAAAGCAAAATAAGACAATAATATGTGATTATTTATGATAGCAAAGCAGTCATACCTAGGATATTTATTAATTATGCCAGTCTAAATATTGATAAACATGTGAAATATTCTAACTATATTTTAATAGTAATAAGATGGCCAACGTTATTTCCAGTTCCATTTGTTTTCATATGTAGGCCATTGCTTTCATATCGGAGATACCTGTCTTTCAGGGACTGTGCCCTGGGAAGTGGGCTTTTACTCACGACAGCTGACACTTATCCTGAAGGAAAGGGGATTTCTTGATTTTAAACCAGAAAAGAGAATGAACGAAAAGTGTAATGGCTTAACACTGAGTGCCTGAATATTTGACTTCCAATTCCGCCTTCCAAATTTAATAACTCTGTATAATTGAGTTTTTTTAACCATTTTTAAAACAAAAACAAGAATACAATCCTCTCCATATAATGGTTCAAATAAAATAACAAAACAGAGACACAACTTTGTAAACCACAAAGTTCTTAAGAGATGCCAGTGGCCAGCCGTCGACTCCTTCCACAGCTGGTTCACGCCCATCTCCTTACAGCACTGCCTCTTACCATCTTTAGCATGTTACTGGCAGGTGGAGAGACTGCTTTCCTTAGTTCATTGTGTTTATTTACAATCTCCCTTTGCACTTGCAACTGGGTGGTTAACAAAGCAGTAAAAGAGGGATCCTAAAAGAAAATAAAATTAGAATTATTATTTAACAATGTTGTAAATTTCATATAATAGTGAATAAGTTAATTCAAGAGAACAAAGGTCACTTTAAAAAGTGCAAAATATTTAGTTATCATGTACATTTATTAAATACTAAAGTTATTTAAATAATAAAAGCCAATATTAGTTGTTAAGCATTGCCACTAAATCTGAGTTGAAGATATAACTTTTAAATAGTAAAGTAGTAGATTGAAACGTTTAAATAGGAAAGTAGTAGATTAAAGCTTTGGGAATTGTGAGTAACTCATGGCATGACAAACTAAAAACCCCTCTGAGGCCACAAATGCCGATTTCTGGTTTCAAGGGAACTTTTCAAAAAATAGTTTTGGGGGAACAGGAGGTAAATGGTTGCATGAATAAGTTCTTTACTGGTGATTCCTGAGATTTTGGTGCACCCATCACCCCAGCAGTGTACACTGTATCCAACGTGTAGTCTTTCATCCCACGCACCCCTCCCACCCTTTCTCCCAAGTTCCCAAAGTCCATTGTATCATTCTTATGCCTGTGCATCCTCATAGCTTAGCTCCCACTTATTAGTGAGGACATATGATGTTTGGTTTTTCCATTTCTGAGTTACGTCACTTAGAATAATGGTCTCCAACTCCATCCAGGTTACTGCAAATGCCATTATTTCATTTTTTTTTATGGCTGAGCAGTATTACATGTGTGTGTGTATATATATATACACATACATATATATATACACACACATGATATATATATATATGGCTTTTATGGCTGAGCAGGATTACGTGTGTGTGTGTGTGTGTGTGTGTATATATATATACACACACACATACACACACACACACGGTATATATATATATATGTATACATTACATATATATATAACATTTTCTTTATCCACTCATTGATTAATGGGCATTCGGGCTGGTTCCATATTTTTGCAATTGTGAATTGTAGTGCTATAAACATGCGTGTGCAAATGTCTTTTTTTCATATAATGACTTCTTTTCCTCTGAGTAGATACTCAGTAGTGAAATTGCTGGATCAAATGGTAGATTTACATTTAGTTCTTTAAGGAATTTCTATACTGTTTTCCATAGTGCTTGTAATAGCTTACATTCCCACCAGCAGTATAAAAGTGTTCCCTTTTCCACATCCACACCGGTATCATTTTTTTAAATTAAATTATGGCCATTCTTTTAGGAATAAGGTGCTAGCCTCACTGTGGTTTCAATTTGCATTTCCCTGATAATTAATGATGTTGAGCAGCTTTTCATATGCTGGTCAGCCATTTTTATATTTTATTTTGAGAATTGTCTACTCATGCTGTTAGCCCACTTTTTGATGGGATTTTTTTTTTTCTGATTTGTTTGAGTTCCTTGTAGATTCCTGATATTAGTCCTTAGTTGGATAAATAGTTTGAGAAGATTTTCTCCCATTCTGTGGGTTTTGTGTTTACTCTGCTGATTATTTGTTTTGCTGTGAGGAAGCTTTTTAGTTTAATCAAGTCCCATCTTTTTGTCTTTGTTTTTGTTGCATTTGCTTTTGGGTTCTTGGTCATAAGACATTTGCCTTGGTCTTAGACATTTGCCTAAGCCAATGTCTAAAAGAGTTTTTCTGATGTTATCTTCTAGAGTTTACATGGTTTGGTCTTAGATTTAAGTATTTGATCCATCTTGAGTTGATTTTTGTATAAGATGAGAGAGAAAGATTCAGTTTCGTTCTTCTACATAGATCTTGCCAGTTATCCCACCACCAATTGTTGAATAAGGTGTCCTTTTCCCACTTTATGTTTTTGTTTGCTTTGTTGAAGGTCAGTTGGCTGTAAGTATTTGGCCTTATTTCTGAGTTCTCTATTCTGTTCCATTGGTCTATGTGCTTATATTTTTATACCAGTACCGTGCTGTTTTGGTGACTATAGCCATGTAGTATAGTTTAAAGTGGGGTTATGTGATGCTTCCAGACTTGTTCTTTTTGTTTTGTTTTGCTTTGGCTATGCAGGCTCTTTTTTGGCTCCATATCAATTTTAGGATTGTATTTTCTAGTTCTGTGAAAAATGATGATGGTATTTTGATGGGAATTGCATTAAATTTGTAGATTGCTTTTGGCAGTATGGTCATTCTTACAATGTTGATTTTATCCATCCATAAGCATGGAGTGTGTTTCCATTTGTTTGTGTCATTTATAATTTCTTTCAGCAGTGTTCTGCAGTTCTCTTGTAGAGGTCTTTCAGCTCCTTGGTTAGGTATACTCCAAAGTATTTTATTGTTTTTCCAGCTGTTGTAAAAGGTACTGAGTTCTTGATTTGATTCTCATCTTGGTTGCTGTTGGTGTATAGCAGTACTACTGATTTGTGTACATTGATGGCTAAAGATAGGACCACAATCCGTTCTGGCTTATAGGGTTTTTGCAGATAAATCTGCAGTTAATCTGATAGGTTTTTCTTTATAGGTTACCTGATGCTTTTGCCTCACAGCTCTTAATATTCTTTTCTTGATCTTGACTTCAGATAACCTGATGACTATGTACCCAGTTCATGATCTTTTTGTGATTAATTTCCCAGGTGTTCTTTGAGCTTCTTGTATTTGAATGTGTAGGTCTCTAGAGAGGCCAGGAAAATTTTCCTCAATTATTCCCTCAAATAAGTTTTCCAAACTTTTAGATTTCTCTTCTTCCCCAGGAACATCAATTATTCTTAGCTTTGGTGATTTAACCTAATCCCAAACTTCTTGGAGGCTTTGTTTATTTTCTTTTTATCATTTTTTTTTGTCTTTGTTACAATGGGTTAATTCAAAAGCCATATCTTCAAGCTCTGGAATTCTTTCTTCTACTTGTTACATTCTGTTGTTGAAACTTTCCAGTATTTTTTGCATTTCTCTAAGTGTGTCTCATTTCCAGGAGTTGTGATTGTTTTTTATTTGTGATATTTATTTTTCTGGAAATTTTTTCATTCATACTTGTATTACTTTTTAAATTTTTTTGAGTTGGTTTTCACCTTTCTCTGGTTCCTCCTTGAGAAGCTTAATAATTAACCTTCTGAATTCTTTTTCCAGCAATTCAGAGATTTCTTCTTGGTTTCAATCCATTTCTGGTGAGCTAGTGTGATCTTTTGGGGATGTTATAGAACATTGTTTTGTCATATTACCAGAGTTGTTTTTCTGGTTCCTTCTCATCAGGTAGACTATGTCCAAGGAAGGATCTGGGGCTCAAGGGCTGCTGTTCAGGTTCTTTTGCCTTGAACCCTTGATGTGGTACTCTCCCCCTTCTCCTAGAGATGGGGCTTCCTGAGAGCCAGACTGCAGTGATTGTTATTGCTCTTCTGGGTCTAGCGACCCAGCAGAGCTACTGGGCTCCAGGCTGGTACTGGAGAGAGCCTGCAAACAGTCTTGTGATGTGATCCATCTTCAGGTCTCTCAGCCATAGATACTGGCACCTGCTCCAGTGGAGGTAGCAGGGGAGTGAAGTGGCCTCTGTGAGAGTCCTTGGCTGTAGTTTTGTTTAGTGCACTGGTTTTCTTGAATGTTGGTTATGCTAATAGTGAAGTTGTCATGTGGACAGTCTCAGGACCTCTGGTTAGCCAGGATGTTACAGGCAGTGGAAATAACTGTTGTTTTGTCTTTCCTTGGAGTAGAGTCATTCTGTTATGAGTTGCTGTAACAGCTTGAGTTGGTTTCAAGACAGCGTAAGCTGTGAGTATGGGGGGATACAAGTTTGCCCTAAGGTCACCTGGATAAGTATTCAGGTTTTTCAGGTGATGGGCAGGGCTATAGAGCTCCCAAGAGTTTATGTCTTTTGTCTTTGGCTACCAGGGCGGGTAGAGAAAGACCATCATGTGTGGGCAGGATTAGGCATATCTGAACTCTGACTCTCCTTGGTGGGGGCTTACTGCAGCCACTGTGGAAGATGGGGGTGTAGTTCTCAGGCCAATGGAGTTATGTTCTAAGGGGGCTATGGCTGCCTCTGCTGCTTCATACAAGTCACCAGGGAAGTGGTGGAAAGTCAGCAGTGACAGGCTTCACTAAGCTCCTACTCAGCCAGCAAGGCCAGTCTCACCCCTGCTGTGCTCCCTCAACGGCCAATAGAGCTGAATTTATATCCAGGCCTCTGTTGTGCAAGGCTGAGATCTTGGTCCAGGCTACAAGGCTCCCCAAGGAGATGGTAAGCAGGGCTTTCAGGCCTTTCCCCACTTCCCACCTACTGCAGCTTCTGTACTCATATTTGTACTTCCCATTCACAATCCCAGATCTGCCCAGAAAAATTTGCACTTGGTCAAAATTATTACAAAGTTCAGCTGGAAGTCTCCTCCCTGTGGCCCTTCCCTAATTCCACTGGCTTTCCTCCTTGAGGATCTCTGTGAGATAAAGTCAGAAATGGCTTCCCTGGGCTTCTGTGGGGACTGGGAGTGCCTACAGGGCTCTTCTCACGGCTTCTTCTTTTTTATTTTGCATGGCTCTCTAAATTCATTTCAGCTTTAAGTAAGGTTAAATCCTTCTCCCATGATCTGGATTTTCAGCTTCCTCAGTGAGGATGTGTGTTTAGAGGCAGACTTTCTTCCCTCACACTTTGGGCACTCATAGTGTTTCAGCTATCTCACAGAGTTTGTAGCGGCAAGCCACTTCTTTCAAAGGGTCTGTGAATTCTTTCAGTTTTCCTGTCATGCTCCTGCAGTGGTTCTTGGCACAAAAGTTCATGATGTGAATCTCCACATATTGCTCTGTTTATCCAAGTGGCAACTGCAAGTTAGTCCTGCCTCCTATCTGCCATTTCCCCCAGCAAGGGAACTTTTAATATGATTTGTATAGACATATGAATAATAATATTTTATAACTACAAGCATACAAATTTAAAACCTTGAGATATATTCATTCACATTTGATCAGGCTACAAGATAGGGTAAAGCTGGAGCCCATGATTCATCCTAAATTTTATGGGGCAGTTTTCCTTGACATGGTATCTGCCTTTAAGGAAAAATGTTTAGGCCCAGTTGAAGTGCATGTCTGCATTCAGTACTATAGTGAAACCATTATACCTATTACGTAGCAAATTTTATGGGTTGCTTAAAAGATAACTTTGTAACACTAAAAAATATTTAAAGCAATTTGGAGGGATCCAATCTATCTAATGAATGGACTATTGCTGACTTTGTTCCTTTTAGTAACAGAAACATAACTGATAAGGTATTAAATTGGGTGCTAATATGTTTGGTTTATCTTTGTGGTTGTATATTTGTCTGTGTGTGTGGTATGGGGCCTGCTAAGCCTGGAGGTGGAATAGGATGTGAAAATTGCTGGGTAAAGGTCCAAGCATTTGATGACCTAAATTTACACAAGAATATGATGTTATATAGGTATGAGCAAGATTTTGAGGTATAAGTCTGAAAGGAACAGGGCCCCTTATAGATTTTTTCTGACACCTTGCAATAAGTTATCCTCCTCTCCTCCCATACTGAGTTCATTTAAGGCTCTCAAAATACTTACACCATAGGTCTGAGCACGTTATTGCCATTATCTACAATATATACATTTCTCTTTCCTGCTTTTAGTTTCCTAACAACAGGGACTGATCGTGGACACCATTGTACCAATAAATATGGCAAAGTTGCTGACTAATAAGTTAGAAAGGATGTGCATATAAAATATCAGTAGAGGCAGATTTCTGCATCACATCAAAGCATAAAATAACATCCCTGGATATTTTCTCTTGACCTAAAAAAATCTGGTTATTGTGGTTTCATTTCAAAACACATAAAAAGTTAATTTCCAAATTATTTCCTGCTTCTTACACCTTTTTACTTTGTAGATAAAAATTGTACTGAAAAACAGATGTATTTTTAAATGTGTTAATAAAGCTATTACATGACTAGAAATATTAAACATATCGAGAATAAAATAAATATGGTATCTATCTTTGAAGAGTTTATATTGAATAGGTGATGTGACATAAGTAAAAATTACAATATACATGATAACAAAACTGATCTTAGCGATCTACAAGATAGAGAGGAAGGAGGGATCAATTCTTCTTTGAAGTCAGAGAAAGCTTCATAAAATGTGATTCTGGGGTTCTGAAAGATGAACAGAGTTTTCTAGGCATCTTGAAAACACCAGAAAATCATACTGGGCAGAGTGTTTGTAGAGCATCTGATTTAAAACATTTAGTGGTGCCAAAGACCAAATGACATCTCACTTTTTAATAATTTTATAAATGAAGACCAGGAGATGAGCTGAGAGGTTAAAGGGGATTGGAAACAGGTATGAAAGAAAATCTTTCAGGGAAAGAAATGAAAAGAACAGAAAATTATTTGAATGAGGCCCTAGGTGATGAATGAATTATCTGCACATTGATAATTTAATTACAGTAATACAACAACTATATTTCTGAATGCCAAATGAAGTTTGACCTGAGTGTCAGAGTCCTCCAGTCTGAAAAGTCCTAGCTAGTCTAGTGTGCACAGAGTTAATGGAAGATGTGACAACAAACAGCAATGCCAAAGCTGTTTCAGAGGCTTCCTGGTCAGGAGATACACACCGTATGTGAGCACTGCACATTTTATCATTGAAGATTGCTGACCATATTATGGGGTCAATTCAACAAAGTAGCATATTAGAAATAACTCTAGGACCTGAATTCAAAATCCTCTTAGCCCTTCACATACTGACTCTATTATCACTACTAAACAAACCACTAAGGCGTTTAGAGTTAAGGTTTTTGTTTTCTTAATTAAAAATATAAATCTAATTATTCTTATACCCTAATTATAAAAATTAAATGTGTTAATATAGTGGAGAAGTTGTGCTAATTTAATATTATATAAGTATATTGTTAATTTTGTATAGGGATCTCATTAAAAAGAAATAAAATTAAGGAAATCAGAAAATAGATTGGGGCAAGAGGACTATCATCAGCTTTCTAACCCCATAGGCCAGTGATGTTTACTAGAAAAATAATTTAAACATGATATGCAATTTTAATTTTTAAGTGATATTAATTTAAATAATATATTTTATTTGTAATGAGATAGGTGGTAGGCTCCAAAAAGACATGTCCATATCCTAATGCTCAGAAACTGTGAATGTGTTCTTATTTGGAAAAAGTCTTTGCAGATGTAATTAAGTTAAGGATCTCAGGATGAGATTAGCCTTGATTATCCAGTTGCCTCTGAATGTGATGACAAGTGCCTTTATCAGAAACGTACAGAGAGGAGAAGATAATGTAAAGATGGAGGCAGAGATTGGAGTGATACAGCCAGAAGCCAAGGAATGCCAAGAAGTGACAGAAACCACCAGAAGGTGGGGAAAGGCATGGAACAGGTCCCTCTTAGATCCTCCAGAGGGAGCTCAGCCCAGGAGATAATTTGATTTTAGATTTCTGGCCTCCATAACTGTGAGAGAATAAGTTTTTGTTGTTATAAGCCACTTAGCTTGTGGTAATTTGTTGCAACCACCCTAAGAACCTAATATATTATTTAACGGAATATCCAAAATATTATCATTTCATCATGGATGCAATATTAAAAAAATGAGATATTTTCTTCTTTCTTTGTTCTAAATATTTGAAATCTAGTGAGTTTCTTACCATCAGAGTACACCTTGGCTGTTCAAACCTCATTTCAAGTGTTCAGTAGTCACATGTGACTGGTGGCTACCATACACATGCAGAACACATACAGCATAACCTTGGCCTTTCATCTCAATAATTGTGTTAAGTGCCCTGAGAACTCTGAACCAGTGGAAACTCTGACATACCAAACTCTCTTACCCTCCTTTACTTTCAAAATAGCCTGCCATACCACAAAGTTGCTGGATAGCTCTGAAAAGATTTTCCATTTTAACCTTACCTTTCCTTCGGCAGGTAAAGATGTAAGCAGCACAGTAACCAGAAACAACACCGGTAGTAAAGCCATTGCTGGAAACTAAGTCAAGAAAAACAAAGGTCTGCATTGAAATAAGTAGTTTAAAAACTTCTAAGAGGGGGAATACCAATATAATGATCTCGATTATCTCAAAGGAACTGTGATTCCCAGATTCATTAACAATGGAACAAGAGAAGAATTGCCCTATGGTACCAGGAGAATCATAATGAGACCTACCTTGTCTTTGATAGTGACAATAAAAAAATAAGCTGAAGAACTCTACTGATGCCCTTGAGGTACATCTATAAAAGATAGAGATATACTCCCTTCTTTCTGCCTACTTCTGCTACCCTTACGCCATCAAAAAGCAAATAGATTCCTTAATAGTTAATTATAGTACTGACGTTCGTTGTTCATCTCAATTTTTGGAGGAAAGTTTATTTTCAATATGTACCATCTCTCAATTGGCTATTCTATATGAAAAGTAGAACGGTTTGTCCTTTTATTTATACCAGACTCTAATTAAGATGACAAGGTTGTGATTACACAGATATGGTTGTGCAAATACTTTATTAGCTGTTATTTCCCTAATGGAGTAACTAGAAGTTATGTTTATTTTCTTCCTTATACTTGTGAATATTTTCAAATTTCTCTGTATACAAAAAATACAATTAATGCATTGAAAATATAGCTTGTTCAAGTTTACTCAATCCATTATTTGGTAAGAAGATTGTTTCATATTTTCATTATCTCCTAAAAAGACACTCAGGATTTTGTTACCCATGTTGTCCTTTCTCAATATGTCAAAAAATCCTACGTCCTTCAGATGAAGCAACAAGACCACTTAGCTTTGGAAACACTCACCTTTCTGTCATTAGTCATATAAATTGTTTAATTTGTAAATTAAAGTTATGCTGCCTAGATTTGTTTCTTGTGTGTGAGATTGGCACTCCCAAATTCTTGGAGAGAAAGAAAATTCCAAACAATTTATCTGTGATGCTTCTCAGGCTTCACTTACTGTAAATAGTGTATCATTGATACTTGTTCCATCCATTGCCTTTATGCTCAATTATGTGCAAAAAAGGGATGGGGGATGAACAATTATTGATGGTTCGTGGAAAATGATATACAATTTCACTCCCATACCTTACTGGGTATTACTATTTATATTGTATGGATGATGTAATTAAGGCTTAAGACAGTTAATTAACCTATGCCAATGCTACATTCTTAGGTAATGTCAGAAATTAGTCTTCATCCAATTATGACTTTGAAGTCAATGACTTTGTAAGAGACATTAACTCATTGAAACAAACCCAGTTTTAATTGGGAAAAGGCAGACATTGTTGCAGCACAATGGAGACCCTCTATTTTTCCTTTAATAATTCCCTTATTAATACATAACTGTATATGTTAATAGTAAAATCATTAATATGCCAGCTTATACAATATACTTAAACAGCCATACTTTTCCATTTTCCTATTAAAGGTAGTTCTAGTATAATTGTTTAAAGTCACAAACATGAGAATTAATTCCATTACTTATTTTTAGAATAAAATGTAAAAAATTTTTACATATCAAATTATTTTTTTGTGTGTGTGTAATACTGCTGTAATTTACCTTCTTAACTGTAAAAGAATAAAACTAACTTGAGGTCATTCTCAATACAAATTTATTAAAGTTTTGAAAATCATGGATAGGCCAGGCACAGTGGCTCATTCCTATAATCCTAACATTTTGGGAGACTGAGGTGAGAGCACATAACTTGAGCCCAGGAGTTCAAGATCAGCCTGGAAAGCATAGTGAGACCTCATCTCTACTAAAAACAAACAAACAAACAAAAACAAAACATAATTAGCTGGGCATGGTGGCAAGTGCCTGTAGTCCCAGCTACTCAGGAGGCTGAGGTGGGATGATCACTTGAGCCTAGGAGTTTGAGGCAGCAGTGAACTATGATCACAGCACTGCATTCCAGCCTGGGTGACAGAAAGAGACCCCGTCTCTAAAACAAACAAACAAACAAACATAAAACAAAAAATAAAATCATGGGCAAACTCATTAATCATTTTACCCTTGACAACATAAAAATGATTGGCATGATAAAATATTCACATTAAAATCAATGATTTAACACTTACTGTTGGTTTTCTGAGCAGGATGAAATATCTGCTTTATCTTTAGAAAGAAAGAAGGTGGAAGATTTAGAGCAGCATATATATTACACATATTCCTGTTTTGTCAAACTCTGGTTTTGTTAAATAAATCTAAGTCAACAAAGTTCTGAAATAGTATTTTTCATACCAGTAACCTTAAACTTCATTGCCAGTTGTCTGATAATGCTTTTGACATTATTTGCTTCCCACATAGTTTTTAACATGAGTAAATCATGCCCTCCCTTTCTAATCAGTCCTCCCTTCTCCTTAGGCACACTATAATCTGGATGTGGCCTTTTTGGACTAGTATTTCTATATTGACAACCCAAGACAGGTTAATTACTGTGAAGGTTACCAGGATTCTGCCTTATAGCTGAACTCTCATAGTTCAGCTGTCTATGATTTTTACTTTCTAGTTATCAACTACCTGTAGCTTATTGGTTACGGGTGCAGTCTTTGGAAACCATCAGGTCTAGGAAATCTATGCCAAGCTTCAGTTTTTTTCTTATGTAAAATGTAGATTTTTGTATCACAGGTTTTTCTTTGAAGACTGAAGGGACAATGTATGTAACACCTCTAATACGATAAACACATTATGCATATAATACAAATAAACGGAAATTATTCATGTTTTTATTATCCTTTGCAATGCCTGCTAGTTTGCTGAGCTCATAAGATCTTTCTATAAACATATGCTGTTTGATTGAATTGCTAATTTCTAAGTGTTTAAGAGACATGTGTTTCCTTCCAGGTGTTACAGGAAAAAAATAATCAGTATAATCTAATTTGAGATTCACATGTTCAAGGCCTGGTTCTATTAGAGACCTTCTGGCTAACTTTAGGAAAATGCTCTAACATCTGGGCTGTTGTATCCTCATCAGCTCATTGAAAGCCATACACAGGAGCCTGAAGAGTTTTGTATAGCTCAATCACCCAGTGTATGCAGCTGATGAGCCAGAATTCTATAATAGGCCATGATGCCATATTCTCCTCTTTGCCGCTCTTCTCTCCCATACCCTCAACCATCTAACCTATAATCATCTTCATTGCGTCAATGAAAGCAATGCCACTGTTGGTGAGAGTATATTCAAGGAGAAATATTTTTTTCTATTCCATATAATTACATTTTATTCCATTCCATATAATTACATTTTATTCCTTTAAACCCATATTGATATATAGTTGAAAAGTTGGCTACCATTTTTTTTTCTTTGCTACTTACTAATGGTGAAGTACTGTGCTCTTTCTTGCAGGTGTTTTAAGATCAGGATGACATGGTTTTCCTAGAGTGTCTTTAGGAGGGCCATGGTGTATAATTTTCTAACCCTATAACAAGGAAACAAAATATTTAAAATAAAGATGTGAAGAATACCCTTATAGATGGTATCTACAATCTTTGGCACAAACTTAAATTTTGACTCAATTGTTTAGTATTGTTTCTAATACTTTACTGTATTTATTTGATCTCAGTGTTAAGACCATATTGTCCTTCTGAGGTCAGATTGTATTTCAACGTCCTGATATTTCCTTCAAACACTAACAAAAGGTGGACTTCTTGAAGTTCAGTAACTACTAGTTGGCTAACTTGCCTGGAAAATTGCAACCTATTTTCAAGACTCCCAACCCCTTATCTAGGACTTCAACCCATTCTTTAAAAGATCATTTCCATAAGCAGTGTCCCACATGATAAGTATTAACTACGTGGATTTGGGGGTAACAGTTTATCTCTTCATTTTTTTTTTTTAATTCTGGAAGCCAATAGATGATATAAAGTCCAGCAGAGTCAATGACCCCAATTCTAATTGTTATTACAGTTTCTAATAACTGTACATTCAAAACATCAATTAGAAACTAAGAATCTTAATTTGATTTCGTAAAAAGCAGACTGAGAAATGGCTTCAGGCTTCTACTATGATTCAGTGGGTCTTATGTACTTAGAATGATTTATCTTTTAAGGTAGGTAAAAAGTTTCAATAGACTAAACATAGAGAAGCATGTTGAAAGTTATGGTAGGTCGGTGCTAAGCAACAAAATTGAACTCTGTCTGCCCGACATCAGCTATGTGCCCTCCAGATGCCGGAAGGGGAGCGAAGGAGGATCAGTAGCCCCCTCACCTCAACGATGGTTCTCTCCCCTGTGCTTCACCCCACCTCCCCCTCCCTAGCCGTTTCTAGTCTCCAATCTGGGTCCTATATTTACCCTGGCTCCAGAGCACAGACCTTCCTGCAGTTGGGCCGGAGCGTTGCTGGCTGCGGCGCGCCCCTCTTAACCGCGATTGTTCACTTGCCAGGCGCCACGTGTGGGCGACGTCACTGGGCTTTATGCTTTCATCGCCGCTACCTGCCTACGTGGGCTGCTCTCCTCCCAACGCCTCTCCGCCCCCACTACGGAGAAAATCTTGCACGTTTTCCCTTGTGAAAAGCAGAGTTCTCTTTTTCTCATTACCACCAGTTTGATGACGAAAGAAAATGTCTGTTCGCATACCTGCGCCGTACTAGGAGGAGGAGGGAGGTCATATAAGGATTCGGATTGCCCAGGGGTTGGCTTGAAAAAGGAGGCGTTCGCATTCAGACAAGAATGCGTGAATTAATGTAGTTCAATTTAAAGAGCTAATTAGCAGTCCACAGGTGCTTAGGTTTGCAGTGCGCTGCCAGTATCATGCCAACGACGCACTGCAGTTACACAGGTTGTCAGTTTCAGGCTCTCTCATAAACACTTCATGTTCTTGCCCCCTTCCCCCGTTGGCAACAGTTTTATGGTGAGAAAATTCACGAAGAGTAACAGGAACAACTCTTATGAAAATACCCAGAATTCCTGACCCAAGGCTAGCGGCTTCAAGTTTAGCATATGTGTCAAGCATGGGTTAAAGACATGTTGCCTCTCTCAGAAGGCGGATGAGTAATAGGTGCATTTTCTTCTATTCACAGTTCTTTTCAAAGTGAAAAGGAGTGAATTAGCTTATGACCTAGAGGAAGAGAGTTGGGTCAAAAGATGTCAAACGAAGGATTAATATCCGTCACACCTTGGTTCTCTGTAAGCCATGCGATAAGGGGCTTGAGATTTCACCAACTCTGGAGACTCACTTGGGCACAACTGAAACTATAACAAACTTGGTGCTCAGTGCCATTTTCCTTTGGCAGTGTTACAAGGTAATTTCAAGGGATCAGCACATAGACATTGTTTTAGTTTTCTTTTTGCTGCTTATTTCAGTTCATGCAGCACTGACTAAAAATTTTGGAATTTGGACTGCTTTAACTCTTATATCTACATCCAATCAAAATTTATTACTGACAGTTTGCCTTTCTAAATATTTATGAAATCTAGTCCTCAATCTGTCTGTCACTTCTATATTCATGTTTTCACCATATCTTGCTTAAGTTATTAATTGGACATTTCAAATACCTATATGCACAAAATCTCTGCCTACCTGTTTGTTCTTTCTTTCTAGTGCCAAACTATTCATTCTCAGCACTGTAATAGTCTATCATTTACTATGAATATCTAATTTTTCATTTTTGGAGAAGAGTCATTCCTGTAATTATTACTTGTTCCCATATTCACATTGATGATATCAGAATGAGAGCAACTTGAGCGCTGTGGTGCCAGATATTGTTGGTGAAACTGAATTTCAGAAATTGGCTATGTCTGTCTTGATTATTGCTGTATCTCCAAAACTAGCACAATACCAACTATAGGTGGTAGTTTGTAAATATTTGTTAAGTGAGTAAATATAGACCCGACATAGATTCTTAGAAAATACAAAAAAAAGGACATAAAATCTCTTTCTTCTAAGACTCATAGTACTATGAGAGAAAGGAGTATGTATATGAATAAGTAAAGAATACTATTAGGCAGTGTAGTTTAATGCTAAGTAGGGTGACCAAAAATATATACAGTAATTGAGAGTTCTGTGAGTTGATATGATCTGGGTAAAACCTAGGAAAGTTTTGACATTTGAACTGTTATTGAATAATGTGTATGGCTTGATTTGAAGGGAGAAAGAGTTGGAAGAGCAAAAGCAGATAAATCATTATATCACAAGGCATATTCAAGACAGAAAGACAGACTGTTGAAAAGGTTGAGGAAACTTTGTATAGAAGTCTAAGGAGATTTGTTTCTCTGTATAACATGGGAAAGTAATTTCATTGACATTTTGGAGGGTTGAGAAATTCTTTGATCAAAAGAATATTTCATAAAAGCCACATGATCTCACTGCATGGGGTGATTTACAGAGCTGACAAATTGATGGTAGGAAAAATAAGTGTGGTGACAATTCCCCAGATTAATTTTGTAGTAGTAGAAATAGGACAAAAGGGTGGAATATGAAGAGATTTTTAAAAAGTGTTGATAGGTTTTGTATGAAGGGCAAATCCAGAATAGAAGACTTGTAAGTTTGGTGCCTGAATGTGTTGGAGAGCACATGGAAAGCAGATCTCCATTACTGAGAGGAACAGTACAGGTACTTCTAAGAACATTGCCAGGAGTCCTTTGCTTTTCTAGAAGGGCATCATTTGTTAGTTCCTTTTTCCATGGTTTGGAGTAAAAGAAGCAATGATTAGAAATGCATTCTTCATAGTAGGCTCTATAGCAGATTCTACTGTATAGGCTATAGTTGAATACCAGACTTTAAATTCTCTTGTGAAAATTGTGATAGAATTGGCTGAATAGAGAAGTATCTGTGCAGTTGCTGGCACTTGTGGCCTATGGAGAAATACATCAAATGAAGACTATAGAGATTTAGCTGTAGAGGATAAATGAAGAGATTGCTTAGTTAAGTAAGTAGGTTCTTTAGCTCATTTTTTGATCTATTTAATTTTAGGTGGTTTGGTTTATGGGTAACCTGGGTAAAGAGCATACTCCAAACTCTTGGTATTATCCTCCTGATAGTCATAATAATAGTTTCCCTGGTACACTGTATTCTCTCAAAGGTTTTAAATGCTTGCATGCAGCCATTGCTAGAATGTCAAATGGTCTGTCTTCAACTAGAATGACAAGAGCTGAAAGAAATGTGTGACCATGAGGACACCATAACCTATGAATAAGGTTCATAATAATGGTAACCAAGAAATAATAATGGTAACCGAGAGTGGTGCTAAGGCCCTAAGTTTTGGTCACACTGTCACCTAAGTGAGAACCTGATCAAAAAGTGGGGAATTTTCTTTTTAAGTAAAAGCATAGGTGGCCATTGTTTTGGACTGAGTTCATTCACTAGGCCCCAAAAGACCAAACCAAACCAAAACAGAGTCACTTGTGCTAAGACTTTAAGGAAACACATAGATCCTAGAAAAGACCAGGTTTTGTTTTTCTCCTGCAAATTTCCATAACAAACATTGCTGAAAGAATAGATATCCACTCCCTGAAATTCCCATTAAATCTTTAACCCAATTCATTTCCTCTCTCCTAGAGACCATTAAGCTTTAGATGATCATGTGACAAGGGTTCCAGCCAGCTCCAGGTGAAGACGCCTCCCCTGGCCATCAAGGAGCTACCCTTCCTCCACTAGAGAGAGCAAGGCAAGAGGTCTGTGATCCCCACGCCAGCCATAAAGCATTTACAGAAGAAAGACCATCGGTTGTTCCACCTCCCATAAAGACTTATAGAGATCACATCTTTCAGGGAGGAATTGAGGCAGGAGAATAGGGCCTAGAGGCAGAGAACGAAAGGACTTTCTAGAACTAAATCAAGTGGAAACACTTCTTCTAGGAAAACTGTATTGGTAAAGAAAAAATTTCTCAAGTGAGCATGTGTACAACGCCATTAAACACACTGTGCATGAGGCTGCTCCCAAGTGCTAGCAGGCTACTGCACATGCAGATGGCCTAATCCAAGGGAAGAGTAATGCAAGACCCTGCAAGTATGCCAACATATAAAACCCCAAGTCAAAAGGTCAAATTGTTAGAGGAAAGAATGGCTACTCCATAGGCAGAGCAGCCCCAAGGGCTGCTGGTTACCAATTTTTATGGTTATTTGTTGATTATATACTAAACAAAGGGTGCATTTTTCATGTCTCCCCTTTGTAGACCATATAGGGTAACTTCGTGACATTGCCATGGCATTTGTAAACTGTCACAGCCCTGGTGGAAGTGTAGCAGTGAGGACAACCAGCAGTCACTCTTGTTGCCATCTTGGTTTTGGTAGGTTTTAGCTGACTTGTTTACTGCAAACTGTTTTACAAGAAAGGTCTTTATGACCTGTATTTTGTGCCAAACTCCTATCTTATTCTTTTACTTAGAATGCCTTAACTGTCTGGGAATGCAGCCCAGTAGGTCTCAGCCTCATTTCACCCAGCCCCTATTTAAGATGGAGTTGCTCCAGTTCACATTCCTCTGATATTTCTCCTCTCCCTTTTATAAGAGAATCCTTCATCCTAACAGTTGCAGAAGGATGAAGATTCATCTTCTTTAACTTCTTCAGGCTGAATGGGGCAATGATATTTCTGTGTAACTATTAGGGTCTCTTGTGTTCAGGGTACAGAGGAGTTCAGTCAGAATGCATTAGTATGATGAAGGCCATTCATAACTCTTGAATTCCAAGAAAAGGTGATACCTGGAAGACTTTTTTAAAAAGTTGAGTAAGTTTATCCTCTATTCCTGCACAAAGAGCACAACAGCAAGATATTTTAAAACAGCAAAGCAAAATAAGCAAAATTGTCCTAAGTTAACTAAATTAGAAGGCTTTCCATGAATTGGGCAACTATTGAAACCAAGCTGATATGGGGTCACTAGCTGATTCCAGTGTGCCCAGAATTGGAATATTGATTCAGGTTTTTACATTACCCATTCCTTCATTTTCTTCTGAGCAGCAGCCAGAGATTGCTGGTTGGTTCACAGGAATAAGCAGGGTTAGTCTAAATTGCAGAAAAAAACTCAAAACAACTGATGAGACTAGAATCTAATAGCAGGTACACCATAGTTCTGGAGAGAGAAACATAATTCTCTCTCCAGTTTCCCATTTTTATGAAGGACAAATAATGGTAAAACTGACTTGCTTTATTATGCTTGGCTGGATTCTTTGTATAAAGTGTAGCAAGAATAATTATTTTTCACGTAAGCTTTTTAAAAATTGGCTTTGATGGAACTCTGTTTCATAAAAGGAATCTCAGATAAGGCTTTTTCAAAGTCAAGCCCAGCCATGGGTTTTTTACCCTCAAATACCTAACAGTTGGCTAAATTCCTCCACTCTTGAGGTTTCAGGACAACTTGGGGCTTTTAGGCCTGTCAGAAAGTGACATTCTTTACTTACCAAAGGTGAGGAACCCTGTAGAGGGACTGTGTAGACAAGGTATGAGGCCAGTTTTCTGAAGGGCCTTTATTGGCTTTACTAGTCAAGTTTGATTCCTTAAAGGAAAGCACAGCATTCCAGTCAAAGCTTTGATAAAATAAACAATTTCTCCAATTGTGTCCTGTTGCAAAAGAAAACCGATTCTTATTGCACTTATGCAAATAACTACATTGCCATAAATTAAGAATACCCACAAACCGTTTTCAAATTCTGGATAAATCAGCAGAGAGAAACAAATGTGCTCCTGATTTTGTTCATAGAAGCATACTTTACCTAATTGTTAAAGGCTGTAAATAGCTTAAAATAAAATTTTCTAGACTCTGAAAAACAAAACAAAGGATTAGCAACATTTTAAGCACAGTCAAAAAGATTATTTTTTTAGTTTAGTCCATGCCATTAACTTCTCTTCTGAAAAATAGTCATAAATATTTCAGCTCTTCATCAGAGTCCTGAAAGTTTTTTCCTCTATTCTAATGTCACAATTTCCAAAGATATCAGGAAACCTGCATTTAGCACCTGTGAAAGTCCTATAGTTGATCATAAAACCACCTTTTTAAGAGGGTTAAAACAAGGCAATAATTGTCTGTGGATGACAAAATGTTTTAGGGCAGCCACAGTCAAAAACATGATTGACAAAGAAATTTGGTTACCTTTGTGGTATACAATGATTTTATGTAACAATTATTAATAATATACACTAAGTCATATCAAAATTATAGGAGATTTTTATAATTTTGGAACACATACCAGTAACATACTAATACAAATACAGCCCAAAGAAGGCCAAACACCATTTCATATTTGACAATGCTTCCTGTATGACTTTTATATCAAATAAGCCAAATTTCACTTCTGCGTTAGTGTACTATTAACTTAAACCCAATTTTTAATAAAACCTTATAGACAAATCTATCCAATTTTAATGTCTGACCATAAGGTAATATTCTCTTAAATCTTTTATAACTCTTTATAAATTTTTGTTAAATAGTAGATCAGTGCTCTAAGAAAAACCTGTTGTGCTTTTATTCCAATGTTTAATTTTTAGAAAAACTGAAATAATACTGCTTTAACTTTAGTCAATATGTTCACACCCAGAATTTCTTTTACAATTAATTTTTCACAAACCTTTCACAACTTGCTTAAAGCTTCAGCTTCGTCTGAACTCAAACAATCCTTTACCCTTTAGGCAAAAAACAAGTCACATTCCCATGACTTCTTATAATTTTTTTTAAACTGAAAACACATTTTACTTTCTTTGTACACCTTGCATGTAAAACTTTTTCTTCAGTAGTCTCAATTACATGTTATAATGTTAACTCTTAGCAACGTTTACTTTTGGTGAAAACCTTGGTAAGTTCAGGATTTTAATTATGTACTAAGTGTAGAGCCTAGGATCCAGATGGAAGTGCAGATAAGGTCTGACTTTTTCCAATGTCTAACTCCACATGTCTCAGGCTTTACCTAGCTGTAAAGTAGGCAAGTTGTACAGTTAAGAGTCATAGTGGCATTTTATGAAGCATTTAAGAGGCCTAGTCACCTTTAAATTGCACATTTCTTTCATAAATTCTATTTTATAAATTCTTTCATGACTTAACCAGACCATCAATGAAGTGCTTGGGCTTTCTGACTTGTCCTAAACATCCCTCTTTTTAAACAACCAGTTATTTTACTTTAGAACAAGAATTTACCATACAAGATCTTTTCTTATATAAAATCTCTTTTCTTTATAACCTTGTTTACATAGATAGGGGACATGGATAATTCAACATGTGCCCAGGCTTTTTGTTTGTTTGTTTTTTTTTTTTTTTGAGATGGAGTCTCTCTCTGTCACCCAGACT
Source organism: Pongo pygmaeus (assembly GCF_028885625.2). NCBI lineage: Eukaryota > Metazoa > Chordata > Mammalia > Primates > Hominidae > Pongo > Pongo pygmaeus. The sequence continues at coordinate 50,148,996 of NC_072378.2, forward strand.
GGGGTGCAGTGGTGCAATCTCGGCTCACTGCAACCTCTACCTCCCGGGTTCAAGCAATTCTCCTGCCTCAGCCTCCTGAGTAGAGGGAGTACAGGCGCATGCCACCATGGCCAGCTAATTTTTTGTATTTTTATTAGAGATGGGTTTTCATCGTGTTAACCAGAATGGTCTTGATCTCCTGACGTCATGATCCGCCTGCCTCGGCCTCCCAAAGTTCTGGGTGTGAACCCCTGCGCCCGACCGCATGTCCCCAGGCTTTATATAGAATCTAATGCTCCAAAATAAATTGAACAATTTTTGAAAGTTGAAGAAGCAGTTTATGACCTTAAAGCAAACCTAATATCTAACCTGTATAATTTAGACCAAATGTTTACATTTTGAAGATATTTTTATTTTACCAATAATGTTTAAAACTGTCTTTATTTCCCAAAGATTACTTAAGTCACATGAACTAAATAAAAGATATTACACTTTTTACTTTTCTGACAAAATATTCTATTTGAGCTCTTATATTAAACCAATTAATTAAAGCTCTTTTATATCACACACACAACATAGATAAATACATAGACAGAATAAGATAAAGGACTCATTCCCTAAGCTGGGAATTGAACCCTGAACCTGGGCTGCCACTGTGATGATGGAGACCAAGAGAAAGTACTGCCACAAGGTTGCAAGGTGACACTCCCAAGGACATACAAGACAAGACAGAAACCTCATCCAGGTTTTTGTTTTTTTTTTCAGGGACTTGCAGCAAAGTTTGTAACTGACCAGTTTGCTGGGTCATCTTGAACAGTGGGCTTATGGGAGTACTAAGCCCACATTCTATCCTAAGGTACCACTCTTTTATGACAGAACAATACAAAAAGACACACAAAGCACACCGTATTTATTATAGTTTAAGACTAGTCTCACAAATCCTTTTTCCCATTAATCAAAACTTTAAAGAGAAAATAAACACTGATTTTTACCATTCATTCAACAGGTTTGCACAGAGAGAGAAAGTAAGGGGAAGGGAGAAAAGCATTGCTTACAGCAGAATGGGGAAGTGAGGTGCTCAGAGAGGCCAGAGAAAGACCCACCCATTGCAGCTGGCACTGAATCAAAAGTTCAGGTGGCTGCTTGTCAGTCAAGAAGGGATCTTTTCCAGTACTCCCTTTGGCAATCAAGTTTCACCTTTTATGGAGGAAAAATTTCCCCATGTCCCATGATCCTTTACATGCCTAATTCTGTCACCCACAGCTGTCACCAAAGAGTGCAAGGCAGATTAATACAAAGAGAATAGTGGTTAACATTCCATAGTGCCAAACCTGTTTTTAGCCAAAAGGGATTTTACCGACAGTGGCCTCTAACCCCTTACATCTTAGGAAGGACTCTAACCTTCCTAAGTTGGGCCTTGAACCCAAGTTCAGTCAAGCATCCTTACTTTTATTAAGAGGAGCCTTTTAACCTACTCTGTCTTAGGAGAGACTCTAACTCCCCTAAGTGGGCCTCTAACCCTATCCCATTCTTTACTCAGGTATATGTGCCCCACTTACCTAAAGTCAGCCAATCAGTGCTGCAGTCTATTTCCTTTGGGTTGGGAGTCTCCTCAGTATTATCTCTTCATGGTTACTGGAAAGATGTTACAGGAAAGGGGTCCTGATCCAGACCACAAGAGAGGGTTCTTGGATCTCAGAGAAGAAAGAATTCAGGGTGAGTCTATAGAGTAAGTGAAAGCAAGTTTATTAGGAAAGTAAAGGAATAAAGAATGGCTACTCCACAGGCAGTGCAGCCATGAGGGCTGCTGGTTGCCTGTTCTATGGTCATTTCTTGATTATATGCTAACCAAAGGGTCAATTATTCATGCCTCCTCTTTTTAGACCATATAGGGTAACTTCCTGATGTTGCCATGGCATTTGTAAACTGTCATGGTGCTGGTGGGAGTGTAGCAGTGAGGACAACCAGAGGTCACTCTTGTCACCGTCTTGGTTTTGGTGGCTTTTAGCTGACTTCTTTACTGCAACCTGTTTTATGAGCAAGATCTTTATGATCTGTATCTTGTGCCAACCTCCTATCACATCCTGTGACTTAGAATGCCTTAACTATCTGGGAATGCAGCCTGGTAAATCTCAGCCTCATTTTACATAGCCCCTATTTAAGATGGAGTTGCTCTGGTTCACACACCTCTGACAAAACCATGCACTTGATCTCTCAAGTTGCCTGCTTGGCCTTCTTCCAAGTGTACTTTAATTCCTTTCATTCCTGCTTTAAAGATTTTGAGTAAACTTTCATTCCTGCTCTAAAACTTGCCTTGGTCTCTCTGCCTTATGCTCCATTGGTCAAATTATTTCTTCTGAGGAGGCAAGAATTGAGGTTGCTGCAGACCTGTATGGATTCACTGCTAGAACAATACCAGATATATTTTATGCATGTGGAAAGATATATACTCTTATTTTGATGAATATTGTTTCCTGTGCATTGAAAGCTATTTGGATCAGAAGGCTCTTACTGAGATAATGCCCACGTATGTAGCACAAGGCTTCTTTGAAATCATTATTTTCTCATGTTTAGTTTCAGCTGTACAATACCATCGTTGTAGAACTTATCAACAAAAGTGATGAGTGAAGTTTGGCTCTTGATATAGAATAAGAGAGTTAAAGACACAGAGTCCTGTCATGTTCTGTGTCACAAATCTCTAAATCAGTTCCGATCTGTATTTGTTGCCACCTCCCCTGGCATACAGCAGTAAAAACTGTGATCCTCTTTATCATTATCTTGGTTTTTTCTTTTGCTTGCATGGCTTGCATGGTTTCTAATGAGAATTCCACTGTAATTATTATTCTGTTCCTCTATCAGTAAGATACCCTCCCTCCTTTTAATCATGTGACCTTGCTAAACTTACTAGTTCTAGTAGCTTTTTTGTTGATTTCTTCAGATTTTCTACAAGATCATTTTAATTTTCAAATCAAGGCAGTTTCTGCCTTTTAAATCTCTATACCTTTAATTTTTTTCCTTTACTTATTGCATTGGCTATAATTTAAATAGTGAACTGTAAACCAGTAGTAAAATTCAAAGGTTCCCCATAATCATCTGAATCACTCTTTCCTTGGCTAGGGCACCCTGAAGTTTTACCTGAATGACTGTATCAGGCCATGGTGGGAAGTGGGGGTCGGACATGCCTCATTGTACCTCTCTAGCATTAACATCAACACAGGCCTCAAGCCTGATAAGAAACATTTACAGTCTATTCTCTCCAAAGCCTGCTACTTGGAGGCTTCATCTGCATGATAAGCCTAGGTCCCCACAATGCCCTAATGTAACCCAGACATTGCTTTCTACTGATAATAAGTCTTTCAACTAATTGCCAATCAAAATATGTTAAAATCTACATATGACCTGGAAGCCCTCCTGCTTCGAGTTGTCCTGCCCTTCCAGATTGAACCAATGTAAATCTTACATATGCTGATTGATGTATTATATCTCCCTACAATGTATAAAAGCAAGCTGTAGCCCTACCACCTTGGGCATATGTCGTCAGGACCTCCTGAGGCTGTGTCACAGGCGCATCCTTAACCTTGGTAAAATAAACTTTCTAAATTGATTGACACTTGTTTCAGATACTTTTTGGTTTACAGAACAAAAATGGTACAAACTAACATATTTGCCTTATTCCTGATTACAGATTCCAGATAAAAAATGATGCAATCATCTTTTCAATGATAAGTAATAAAAAGAAAAAAACATTAAAGACTTAAACGTTAGACCTAAAACCATAAAAACCCTAGAAGAAAACCTAGGCAATACCATTCAGGACATAGGCATGGGCAAGGACTTCATGTCTAAAACACCAAAAGCAATGGCAACAAAAGCCAAAATTGACAAATGGGATCTAATTAAACTAAAGAGCTTCTGCACAGCAAAAGAAACTACCATCAGAGTGAACAGGCAACCTACAGAATGGGAGAAAATTTTTGGAATCTACTCATCTGACAAAGGGCTAATATCCAGAATCTACAATGAACTCAAATTTACAAGAAAAAAACAAACAACCCCATCAAAAAGTGGGCAAAGGATATGAACAGACACTTCTCAAAAGAAGACATTTATGCAGCCAAAAGACACATGAAAAAATGTTCATCATCACTGGCCATCAGAGAAATCCAAATCAAAACCACAATGAGATACCATCTCACACCAGTTAGAATGGCGATCATTAAAAAGTCAGGAAACAACAGGTGCTGGAGAGGATGTGGAGAAATAGGAACACTTTTACACTGTTGGTGGGACTGTAAACTAGTTCAACCATTGTGGACGTCGGTGTGGCGATTCCTCAGGGATCTAGGACTAGAATTACCATTTGACCCAGCCATCCCATTACTGGGTATATACCCAAAGGATTATAAATCATACTGCTATAAAGACACATGCACACGTATGTTTATCGTGGCACTATGCACAATAGCAAAGACTTGGAACCAATCCAAATGTCCAACAATGATAGACTGGATTAAGAAAATGTGGCATATATACACCATGGAATACTATGCAGCCATAAAAAAGGATGAGTTCATGTCCTTTGTAGGGACATGGATGAAGCTGGAAACCATCATTCTCAGCAAACTATCGCAAGGACAAAAAACCAAACACCGCATGTTCTCACTCATAGGTGAGAATTGAACAATGGGAACACATGGACACAGGATGGGGAACATCACACACCAGGGCCTGTCGTGGGGTGGGGGGAGTGGGGAGGGATAGCATTAGGAGATATACCTAATGCTAAATGACGAGTTAATGGGTGCAGCACACCAACATGGCACATGTATACATATGTAACAAACCTGCACATTGTGCACATCTACCCTAAAATTTAAAATATAATCAAAAAAAAAGAAAAAAAAGAAAAAACATTCGGTCATTCACTATTAAGTATAAGGTTAGCTCAGGGATTGATTTTGCAGATGCTCTGTATTAGAATAAGAAAGTTACTTTCTATTCATAGTTTTCTGAAAATTGTTTTCATTAAATGCTGTTAAATCTTGTTAAGTGCATTGATTTGCATTTTTTCAGATGATCATATTATGTCTTTATTTTATTAGTATGGTATATAATATATATATATATACACATACACACATATATTTATAATTTAGTACAATTTAAGTTAATTTCTTTTTTAGGGAATAGTTTCTTTTTTTTTTTTTTCTTTTTTTCTTTCTTTTTTTTTTTGAGACAGAGTCTTGCTCTGTAGCCCAGGCTGGAGTGCAGTGGCGCCATCTAAGCTCACTGCAAGCTCTGCCTCCCAGGTTCACACCATTCTCCTGCCTCAGCCTCCCGAGTAGCTGGGACTACTCCAGACCTCCCGACCTCGTGATCCGCCCGCCTGGGCTTCTCAAAGTGCTGGGATAACAGGCGTAAGCCACCGCGCCCGGCTGGTAATAGCTTCTTAACTGATGTCTTGCTTCCATTCTTGTCCTCTCACAATATTAGATCTAATAATATCACTCTTCAATATACTCTGATGATTTGCCACCTTAATTATAATAATATCCCAATTCTTTACCTACCCTAGAGGGCACCATATAACGAGATTCCTGCCTAAGTTTCTTACCTCTTTTTAATATTTTCTTTACCATGCTCCCTCTACTCCAGCTATTATGGACTTCTTGCCTTTAATCAAATATGCCAAGTTTATTCCTACCTCAGTAACATTTTACTCACTATTCTTGCCTGAAAGTCTTCTCCATCAAATTATCTATTGGTGGTTCTCTCACTTGTATTGTGTTCTTGTTCCATAAAACACAATTCAGATTTTGTGACTCTTCTGTTTAAAATCTTACAATTGGTTGTTCATTACTAAAAGGATAAATTCAAAGCTCCAAATAGCACTTTAGAGATGATTTACATGATAATCTTATTTAAATTAACATTTCTCCCTCTCAGCCTATCCTCATTATGCTCTATCCTCTTCCCAAGTTTAGTTCATAGCGTTTGTCATTTCCTGACATTGTATTAAGTATTTATTTGCAAGGTAGTTTTCTTGCTCTTTCCTCTGCTACAGTGTGAACTTCATGAAATTTGGAATTTGGTCTGTCTTGCTAATTGTTCTATTTCAAAGTGCCTAATTGAATACTCGACCCACAAGTGTCTTTAATAAATATTTGTTAAGCACAGGAATGAATTATTACACACTGTGATGATTACTATAAGAAGAAATATAGGGAGCTCTGAGAGAAAATGGGGGGAGCTTCCCTAGATTATGTGCTCAAAAGAATCTGTTGATGAAATAATGTTTAATGTGAAGTAGCAATTCTAGCAAATAATACAGTGATCACTGTTCCAAACAGAGCAATAGCAAACACAAACACCATAAGGTAAAAATAATCTTGAGGAATTTGAGATAATTTAACGGGCTCATCCTACTGGAGCAAAGGAAATGAGGGAGGGGGGAATGAAGTGATACTGGAGAGGGAAATATAAAAAAGATTATTCAGCTTCTTGCAGATCAGTTTAAGATCGTGAATATTATACTAGTTACTTCTGAAGCCTATTGAAAGGTTTTGAATGGAGACTAATTAGGAAATTTATTGCTTAAGAGATTAAGAGATGCATCCAAAAATAGCATCTAGGACCTGCATTGGCGGTCTTGCACCTTCCTGTTTTCCTTTGCCTCATGATTACTTAGATCCTTGAAATTTTTACTGAAGTTTGATACTGGATAAGCATGTCTATCTGATATGACAACCCGATCATTGATATTACCTGAAAGGACAAAATCAAACATATAGCAGTGGGATAAAGGAGCTGAAGGTTAAAAGTCTAGGAAAGAATAACTAGATAATCTGAAGAAAAGCTTTGATGTGACATGGAGTCAAGAAAAGAATTCTTGTATTTTTTTCAAGATACTTTTTATTTTGCATTGCTTTCTTAGACTTACTGAAAATTTGGTAAGATAATACAGAGAATTCCCAGATAGCCCTCACCCAGTTTCAGTTTCTCTAATGTTAACATCTTACATTACCCTGCTATATTTGTCAAGATTAAGAAATCAACACTACTGTTAAAAATACTCCAGATTCTATTCAGACTTCATCAGTTTTTTCATTACTGATCTTTTTCTGTTCCAGGATCTGATTCAAGAAGCACATTGCATTTGGCTCACACGTCTCCTTAGTTTCATGTGGTCTGTGATTGTTTCTCAGGATTTCCTTATTTTCCATGATTTTTACAGTTTTGAGGAATACTCTAAAATACCCCAGAGATATTCTGTAGAATGTCCTTCAACTTGAGTTTGCTGGATGTTTTAGCTCATAATTAGATTGGGATTATGAATTTTTGGAAAGATTACCTAGAACAAATCCACATGACTTATCACTGGTGACGTTAATGTTGATCACTTGGTGAAGACAGCATTTGTCGTTTTTCTCCCCTGTAAAGTTACTATGTTTCCCTTTCCATACTCCACTCTTTGGAAGTGAGTCACTGCTTTTAGTGAAGACTCACAAGGGAGGGGACTGAGTTCTACCTCCTTGAGTGGAGGGTATTTACCTATATTATCTTGGATTCTTTTTTAAGGAAGGTTTGTCAAAGAGAAGAGAGGTTTACAAATGAAGATGTGATCATATGATCATATTCTACTGTAAAATTTATGCAGATAAAAAAATCAAAGGATTGTATTGATTTTGGCAAAATAAAAGTCAGGGTTGTTTTAGGAGGAACAGCTTCAACTCAATTGTGAGGATGCCAGCGAGATGATTGGGAAGAAGGGTGAATGAGTGAGAGGAATTAAGACAGCATATGGGAGCACGTCTTTGAAGATGCTTAGCCTTAGAGTGGAGCTAGGAAAGGCAACTACAGCCAAGGGTTCATGTGAAAATTATATTGTTCTTTTTGTACATTTTGTTGTAGGAACATAATTCTCACTTTCAATCCAGGGTTTTAGTGAACTTAGTCATATGAGAATACAACTTTCAAAATTTTCACCCTAATTAAATTCAGTAAATTTAAGTCACAAAGTTTATATATAAAAATCCAAAGTTGTTGTTATAGATTTTGTTTCTTTTTAACCATTTGTATGAAAAAGATTTTTGTAAAATAAAAAGCAGATCAGAAGAAAAACATTTGAAATCAAATGTGTATCAAACATGCCTACAATTTCTCAGCTAGTATATGTTAAATCTAAGTAGATGCCAAATCTAAGTAGATAATCTGACTCCTCTCTACATAGCCCTACTCAGTGTGTAATGCGTATTTAATAAATGCTGTTTGAACAATTGCAGGAGGCCTTGCAACTGTCCCTGACCAACCGATGTTTACAGGTTAATGTGAGCTTCAAACTTTTACAGTTACTATAGAGATCTTCATACTTGCAACCATTGGCTGGAATAAAAACAAAGAAATTAGTCACTTCATTATCATTTTCTTTCATAACAGCAACACAAACAATACATTCTATATGAACGGAGAGTAAGGAAGTGAGTAAACAAGTTGAGATTATTACACTAAGATGGCCATTTTATATCCTGAGGGACACATAAGGTCACTTAGGTAAACACACTGATTCTTTTTTAAATTCGAGCTTTTGGAAATGTTTCTAAGATGAACTGATGTATTTTCCTCACTCAACAAGTGAGCAGAGTAAAATTAATTTAAATGAATTTCTCTAGAACTGCAATATCCAAAATGGTAGATATTTGTCATGTGGTTGTTTAAACTTAAATTAATTAAAATTAAATAAAATTAAAACTAAATAAAATTAAAATTTCAGGTCTTTCCTCAACAACACCAGTTATATCAAGTGCTCAGTAGCCATGTGTCTAAGGGCTGCTTTATAGGAATATTGAACATCTTCATCCCTGTAGAAAGTTACATTGGATACAGTTGTTCTAGACTCTAATGCCGCCAGTCTTTCTCTCAGGTCTAAGTAATTATTATAGGCAGATGTAAATGTATAATGTAAAAGGTGGAGAGAATGCCATTATGATTATTGGACATTTCTACTTGGATGTCCTTCAGTGGCCACAAACTCAATAAATCTCAAACTAAATTCATCATCCTATCTACAAGCTTGACATTTCCTTATTATTTCCCAACAACTGTTCACTTGGTTCACCCAGTTTCAGAGAAATGGCACTCCCAACTATTAAACAATTCAAAACAGGAGCCAGGAATCAACTGGAACTTGTTTCTATTTTTTTTTTTTTTTTGTAATCAATACTCAAAAATGCCAGGTAACAACTGACTATTCTACTTTATTCGTATTTTTCATACCTATTTTTTTCATTCATTTTGCCCTAATGCAGTAAAGATACCCATTTGTTTTTGAGTGGGGGTTTTTCCAACAGTCTCCTAGCTGACTTTCATCCAATTGCTTCTTCCTGCTACTGTCGGGAGCTCTTTAGAAAACACAGTTCAGATCTTATCATTTTTCTGCTTAAAATCTTTCAGTTGGCTGATTATTACTAATAAGATAAATTTCAAGCTTCTTAGAAAACAGCATTTGGCAGTGCTGGAAATATTTGGATTTTCCTTCTTTAGTTGATTTATAGCTTTGGTATTATCAGTATTCTGAATTATAGCTATACAATTCAGTCAGAAAAAAAATGTTACAATTCAGTCAGGTGAATGCATTTGAAAGGTAAAAATCTCAACGAATGGGTCAACTGCATTGTCAGTAATAATTTTAGTAACATATCCTAGTTAAACAAAAATATCAACTCTTTGTACTTTTATTTATAAAAGTACAAAATGAAATTGTATGAGATATATATTTATTTACTCCTTTTTGCTAAAATATTTTTGAGGCTTCTGCAAGCTAATACTACATACAGATTTGATTTTGACTTTAAAAATATATACAAAATTATTAGCAAGGAGAAGTGCAAGTGATTATTATATTAAACTTGATGACTGTAACTACACTATGGCAAAAATGAGGAAGTTAGTATGATAAATTCATTAGCATATGAGGAATTGAAGTATTTGGAGTCCCTGTCTGGACGGAGCCATATTCTGTGGTCTCATACTCTTAGATGTATATTTGTTTTCCTTTTTTAAAAAAATGCTGTATTTCGTATAATGATATAAACTTTGATGAGAATAAACTTCCTATTTAATTACAATATGTTATTTCCACAGACACATTTTCGTATATGCCAATATATAACATGGATGGTAAGTGTTTCAACAGGTTACTTATGATAACAGGCCAAATTTTAGATTGCAAATAATACATAGATACTGAACAGTGTAAAATTTTCACTTAAAAACACTCTGTAAGGCTGGGTGTGATGGCTCACACCTGTAATCCCAGCACTTAGGGTGGCTGAGGTGGGCAGATCGCTTGATGGCCAGAAGTTCGAGACCAGTGTGGCCAACATGGCAAAATCCTGTCTTTACAAAAAGTACAAAAATTAATCAGGTATGGTGGCATGTGCCTGTAGTCCCAGCTACTCAGGAGGCTGAGGCACGAGAATCACTTGATCCCTGCAAGCGGAGGTTGCAGTGAGCCGAGATGGCACCACTGCACTCCAGCCTAGGCGACAGAGCCACACAGACTTTTTTTTTTGTCCTTTGCATAATGGCATTGCTTAAGTTGGTTGTCTTCAGATTTCCCAATTCTTAGAAGAAATGTCAGATCATTTTATTTTATTATCAAGTTAATCACTTCAAACTTACTGCATAGTCCATCGTCACAGTTATCTGGGCAACTGGCACAAGGTGCTCCTTGTTCATAAGGGACATATAGTCTATTAGCCCAATTACCACTGAAATTTGAAATAAAAATGTCAAATATTTTTCATTTTTATGTTTAGTTTATGTTCCAAGGTTAGTATCAGTCACCAAATATACATGAGTATTTATTAAATGTTTTTAATTATGTCAAATAATTAAAAATATAATCTCAGAGTATATTCAGACAATAATGCAAATTAAGAGAATAATTCACATATTCATTCACTTTCCTGATCACAATCTTGCAACCTGAGAAACTGAAATAGGATAATTAAAGTCTAAAGTTTTTAGAGTATATTTCAATGTGGCAACACACTTCATCTCCCAAGAGACTTCGTCAAATTGCTAAGATGATGTACCACAAGGTGCTGGCAAGGGGTAAAACATATCCCCTAGAGAGATAAGAAAAGTTCCTGAAGCACAGAAGGTTACAATATGAAAAATAACATTTAATGTTAAATGTAACTTATAATTAAAAATAAAAAATACCATAATTTCTACAATATGAAGTAGGGTAAGTACAGTTTCAGCGTAAATTTTGGCTTTTAGGTGGGGTGGTGATTTTTACATGGTTTTTGCTGTATGTGTGTGAAAGGGTATTGGGCTTGGGAAGGTTTGGGAATGTCTAAAGCTGGTGTGTATCAGATGTTTATGTTTGCCAAGAATGGGAATGTTAGGGAAAAAAAGATTTAATTAATACTAATCTCCTCTGTGTGTTCATCTTACGGTGACTAGCCTGTACATCATTGATGATTATCTTCCTATCAGTAATTATCATCTGAAAATACAAGAAAGTCAAAGTCTTAATTGCACTAAGTAGGTTAACGGTCCAAGGCTATGTAGCTGAATCTCAGCCTTTCTTCACAGAATATAGCTGTAGGTGTGCGAGCACTTAAAAAAATGTGAAATAGATATCAAAGTGTTCTGGAAGTTCTCTTTTCCTTGCTTTCTCTCATTACTAATTCCAACTCTCACTTCAGATGCTGACTCCAGATGCTCTCCTCTCATGACCAGGCATTTGGAGGCAGTCTCCCAGGGTCTTTCAATTTTCTGTATTAACAATGATAATTCTTTGCTGAAAAATGACCTTACAGGTCATATTTCTCAAACTGGAATCCTAAATCACCTGGGATATCTACAGCCTCAAAATAAGTCATGCAGAAAGCTGAGTTTGGGGAAAACCCCTCCCACTAGTGATGAACAACTTCAAATATTAAAAAGAAATTAAAGCTAATAGGTATGTTGTGAATATATCTTCAATGTATCCACAGATTTTTTTTTTTCGTGAGTAGGTCAACTATATTGCTTGAGAAAAAAAAGTGGACTTTCTGTGGAAAACCCAAGATAATTAAGAAATTAGGATCTTAATGGATGGTTCCATGAATTTTTTTTTGTGGTAAATTCTAAGAAGCAAAAATTTAAGATATTATATTTTCTTGGCTATTTGAAATATATTGTGGATCTCTTAAAAGTCTTTGAGGTCCAAGATTTAATCATTTCTTAATGTATAATGTGAAATCTTCTGATAAGCATAAGTAAGAGCATCTGAGCAGAAAGGACTGATATTACTAAAATGGGTCGTTCCTCATTTGTTTGTTACCTTACTTTATCCCTGGACTAATTATCAAGCTTCCAGTTTCTCGTGTGTAAACTTAGCACGAACTGATAAAATTATATTTAGATAACCACACACTACATGTACTTATGAAGTAACCATGAGCATAGGAAAAGGCAATTGAGAGAGGAGACAAATTATTTTAGGCATGAGGAAAGACAGCTTCCTGTTCAATAATACTTGGAACTGGAACTGAAAACTATCTTTCTGAGAAGTTGGTTGAATGTGTCTTCAACTTTAGAAAACATTTCTAAAGATTAATCTCCTTCACCTTTACTGAAATATGCTTTTTAGTTTGTTTTTTTAATTAAATGTTAAATTGCATTTAGCATTATTGACAATAAACGCTAAAATATATACTTACGCAGGACAATATTGGCAAACATAGTAGTATTTTAGAACTTTTTGATTGGAACAGTAGGCACTTCCACATCCAACGAGGTATGAAGAGTACCAAACAACCTATAAACCAATAAGTGAAGATATGAGAGCACATTAGAGAAGAAGGAAATACCAAAAAACAAATAGTAGGAAATACAAAATGGAGAAGAATGTTACCGACATATTTTGTTTTCATATACCTTATGGCTATATTTAGTTAAATTATTGAATCAAACTAAAACACTTAAAAATATTACATTTCCATGTACATTCCTTTTTGAGACTGTTGGACAAAGATTATGCTTCCCTACCATGATCCTGCAGTCTATTGAAAAACGACAGCTCACAGCTGAAATACTCACCAAATGCCAGACTATTCTATATTCACTTGAAATTTCCCCCAAATTCAACTTGGAATCAGTCAAAATTTGAAGAATCCTTTTTTTTTAGGGCACTTATAAAGGAGATGGTTTTTCATTTCTTCTCCTTACCTGTGTATAATGTCCAACCACTGCACTGGGAGTCTTTGGCCCTACACCAAAGTCAAAATCATTGTGCTCATCAAACCAGCTTTGGATTGCTTGTGACCATGAACTGGGGGCACTTGACATGTAGAGATTCTCACCACATTTTAGACCTAAGAAGGAACAGACCACTCATGAGGAAAGCAATAAAGCATGCAATGGCAAAATACACACACACACACACCCCCCCCCCCCCACACACACACCACACACAGCAGAATCTCTGTTTTTTAATACTGTCCCCAGTACCCATCGTTAATGAATATTGACTAATACATAAGGAGGGTGCCTCAGATCCTTATCAGCTATAAGCTGAATAGAAGCCAGATTTGCCCAATACTTGAGGCTGGTCTCAACATGCAAAACTTTGAGTAGATGGAGAAGCCTTTTTTCTTTAATGTCTGCTCTCCCTGGATTCATTTATTTACACATTGAATTCTTCACATGTGTGTGCCTTATGAGTTTTCAGCTTTGTAATGTGACCTTGCTGAAGGCAGAGATCAACTTAGTAATTCCTCTCCTGCCCTAGCCCATACTCACCAGAGATTTTCATATATAGGAATCTGAATAAGTGGTTATAATTATTATTTTGTGTGAATTTTTTAAAAAGTCTTATGCTCAGTCTTTAAGAGCCCTAAACATGAAGCAAATGACACCATAAAAGGCAATATTTTCACAGGTTACAGGCCTCCTCTTAGCAAATCAGAACATCACAGGCCACACTCTGCTCAAAAAATAAGGAAAAAAGTGCCTTGCAGCCCAGAAATACTTCAACACTTTTTCAAGCCATGAAATTGATATTTATATTTGGATGGCTTAACAAGGAATGTCTACATGCTACTTAAAGAGAGTATAAACTACCTTTGTATAGCTCCTTTGAGAGGGAAAGAAAGAAGCTAAGATTTTAACAATAGATTGGGATTTTCAAGACCATTTCTTTCAATCTTCTCGTGACCATAGTTACCCCCTTTCATAAATTTATTATAGTTTTATATCAAAAATATAGATAACAGTGGCAGTCCTCTTTTCAAAACAAGCCAGTTATTTACCACTTGTAAATTTGGCTTGCCTTTACCTATGTTATTTTTGATAATTCAATAAGTATTTTATCTGATAGCTCATCCATATGATATTTTATCTAATTGTTTTTATATTTATTGATGTATAGGTTATGTCTTGCAGGTCATTTTTTTAGTCTAATACAGTATGCATTGTAAACATCCAGAAAATATAAAAGACATGGCTTACTGTCATCAAAAATTCAAAAGAAAATAATAAAAGTTAATGCTAATGTTAAATATGTTTTTCATAAAATTCAGGAACAGTTTGACAAAATTTAAAATATTTTATAGAAACAAAATTAAGTAGGTTTCAAAACACAAATAGGCTGCATATTGTCACTAAAAAGGGTACTGATTTAGAAGCCAGAAATTCTAATTCCAAATTTCCTATATATGACATTAATTGCCAATCATCATTTTCTTCCAGGCTGTTGGTTTTCTAACCTCTGCAATTGGGAAAGAGATGATCTGTAACTTGCTTTACTCCTGAGCTGATTGAGAGGTACAAACGTGATACTGTGTGAAACAGTTTTTGTAAAATTTATATAAAACGATAAGCACAGATGGTGCTTCTCAGAGTTATCTCTACATATAGATAGTCCATATTTAAAAAGGTAGCATTAGAAGCAATATTTATTTACAAACTTTTCTTAATGCAACACCATAACATGGTTTCTTATTATTTTACTTGTTGATTTATTCAACAAATATTTCCTAATTTACATACTGGTCTTTCGATCCTTTGGGTTACTGTGTCTGTAATTGCACTGGTTTGCCCACTTTTGGGCATTTGCTGCAGCCTCTTTGTTCCATTCCTGAAACAAGGACAGAAAAAAGATACCCACTTAATGTCTCAAACCTCAAAGGAGCATAAGCTTTATAATTAGGTTATAGGTTGATTTACATCATCATAAAATTTCTGTACAAGCATCTTCTGATTTTTATAGTAATCAAATATATATATTTTTGATGTGCCTTTATCTGCTCCACAAAGAAATATAGGTAATATGCCTACCCTAAGTAATCAAAAAATCTAGGTTTATGGTCCAATTATTTATGACAGGACAGCAGAAACACCTAAAGATTTTTAGTAATGGTCTTATTCTAAATATTGATAAACATGTGGAGGTGCTGAGATTACTTTTCCAATAATGAAGTAATTAGCTGGCTTACTTCATTTCCAGTTCTTTTTTTCTTTTTTTCCCACTCACTGAATATGTTTGGGAGACGTGTGGCCTTTGGTACAGGGCCCAGAAAAGTAGATTGTTATTTACCCTAAATGGCATTTATCTTAAAGGGAAAAGGTCTTTCTGATCTTAGATTAGGACAGATAAGGTAAGGAGCAGAAAAACATAATGGCTTTTCACTGTATGTCCAAAGATTAGGTTTTAATTCTGCCTCCATAATTTAAATAGCCCTATGAATTTGATGTTATGCAACCATTATAAAGAGAAGTTAAGAAATTCAGCTCTGCCCATTACACAGCTCAAATGAAATAAAAAAAATACAGACAGAACTTTGTAAACTTCAAAGTTATTAAGAGATTTTAGTTGCCAGCCGCCTGCTCCTTCCACAGCTTGTTCACACCCCTCTCCTTTGCAATATCACCTCTTACCATCTTCAGCATGTTTCTGGCAGGTGGAGAGACTGCTCTCCTCAGTTCATTGTGTTTATTCACAATCTCCCTTTGCACTTGTGTTTGGGTGGTTAACAAAGCAGTAAAAGTGGGATCCTAAGGGAAAATAAAATTACAATTATTTTTAACGTTAGAAATTGCACATAATAGTAACTGTGTTAGTTCAAGGGAACAAAGACCATTTTTAAAAAGTGTTGCCAATACTAGGTAAACATTGTCAATGACTGCCAAAGCTATGACTTTTTAATGAAAAAGTATTAGATGAAAGTTTTCAGAATGGGGATATAATTCATGGCATGACAAACTAAAATCTCCTCTGATGCCACAAATACCAATTTCTGGGTTAAGAGAGGTCTTAATGTGATTTTTCTAGATATATGAGTGATAACATCTTATAGTGACAAGGGTACATGATAGGAATTATTAAGACATTCACACTCAGGCAGCAGCAAAGAAGTTGTAAGGATTGGGGCATATGATTTACCCTAAGACTCTAGGGGGAATTTCTGCCTGAAATGGTGTCTGGTATTTAGAAAAAATGCTTAGGCTCAGCCTAAGTGCATGTGTAACATGCAATACTCTAGTAAAAGAGTTTTATGTATTACATAGCAAATTTTATGGGATCACTCAAAAGATTTACCACATTAAAAAAAATCTCCAAGGCAATTTGCAGGGTGGAGCAAAGTCATTTATTTAATGAACTTCAATACCCTTATGTGTCTACGGGCTACCATATTGATCACCACAGCTTCAAACATAATTATGTTAACTACCTTGAGCTATAATGAGTACTTTATGATGTACCAGACACTCTAGACCTTTTCACTTCTGAAGATTGATCTAGTAGCTTGCTATCCCTCATGGTTGCCTAAATTTTTCTGAAGATTTTTTACTTCAACCATACCTTATCTTCATTTGCTGGAAAAGATGGAAGCAGCCCAGCAACCAGGAACAACAGCACTGGGAATAATGTCATTGCTGGGAAAACAAAGCTGGTGGAACAGGGATCTGCATTAAAATGATTAGTACATGCTGTTGAGTAACATGGGGGTGGGAGAAACGTAATGACCTCCATTATCCCAAATTCATTATTAATGTAACAGGAGAAGACTTGTCACATGGAGCTAGCAGAATGACAGTGGATTCAGCTTTCAAAGTATGCTTTCAACTGGGACTATAAAGAACAAACCAAAATTCCCGACTGAAGACCTTGAAGCATGCCTATAAATGCTAAGGACTTTCTACCTCCTTCTTCCGCAGCTCTGCAGTCTTCTCTGTGTAACTACTATCTTTAGGTTCTTGGAGTGGATTCTTCACAATGACAATTCACTAGCTTCCAACTGTGATTATTACTAGGATACTACTGCATTAGCCCTTGCCGATTTCCTTAAGTGCTGTCTACACTTTTATAAATATAACCTTATTAACATCTCTTCAAATTAGATGTTAGCATGTGCCAGTTCTTTTCCATCAGGGATCTGGCTCATATACTTGCCATTCTTCAAATCCTAGAAAGTCCTCTAAGTATATGCTTTTCTTTTCTTTTTTTTTTATTTTATTATTATTATACTTTAAGTTTTAGGGTACATGTGCACAATGTGCAGGTTTGTTACATATGTATATATGTGCCATGCCGGTGTGCTGCACCCATTAACTCGTCATTTAACATTAGGTATATCTCCTAATGCTATCCCTCCCCCCGCCCCCTACCCCACAACAGTCCCCAGAGTGTGATATTCCCTTTCCTGTGTCCATGTGTTCTCATTGTTCAATTCCCATCTATGAGTGAGAACACGCGGTGTTTGGTTTTTTGTCCTTGCGATACTTTACTGAGAATGATGATTTCCACTTTCATCCATGTCCCTACAAAGGACATGAACTCATCATTTTTTATGGCTGCATAGTATTCCATGGTGTATATGTGCCACATTTTCTTAATCCAGTCTATCATTGTTGGACATTTGGGTTGGTTCCAAGTCTTTGCTATTGTGAATAGTGCCGAAATAAACATATGCATGCATGTGTCTTTATAGCGGCATGATTTATGGTATAAGTATATGCTTTTCATGCATACTTTTAAACTACTCTCTTCAAGTTTACCCATGCAGCCAGCATCCTAACTCCTTTCCTCTCAAAACTTTCTTTAATACCATGCCTCAAATTTAAAAAGGCAACATTTTTTTTCCCTCTGGATCTTAAAATAAAAGGGTAGTAATTTGATTCTCATGTTTAAGGGATTACTAACCCTATCTGTATTAATATCCTTAATATGTTCACATTCTTTATCTCACTAATTCAACTTCTTGGAATTCTACTGAAATTATAAACTATACTAAAAATATTTTAAGCATAAAATTTTCATCACATTGTCATTTATAAGGATTAAAACATTGTAAATTAATTACATGCCTAGCAATAGGGAGCTATAATGTCTAAGTAAATGAGAATACATCCTCTTATGGCAGTATGTTAGACATAAAAACCACTATACATTTATGGTTGTTTTGTAACCTCAGAGAAGAAGCTTATGTTTCATTATTAAGTTTAAAAACAAGAAAGCAGAACAAATAGTATATGGTAGATCCTTAGCCTTCTGTTTTGGACTGAATGCTAATAGAAGTAGTGACTCATCCTACAAAAGCTCTTCCTTCTTAGTTATTCACTGGTCCCTCCTGAACCTCAGCTCTTGGGGGCTGGGACTGGGTCTCCTTTAGACTATGAACTTAGCTAACACCAAATCCCCACAGAACTCTCAAAGGAAGAGCTTTCCACCCCAGACTGGTTCCCAGCACTAAATTCAGCTTTCCCTTCTCCTAACCAGCACCTCCGCACCCCACCACCCCACCCATTGTGAATCTAAGTATTGGGATGCAGCCTGATATACACTTGCAAAACCCATTTTCATGCTATTAAAGTCAATGTCACAAACCATCTCGTCCCAGCATCGCCCCCCAATCACCCCACAAATATGGGACTTTGCTGGTATCCATTTGTATCACATTTTCAAAGATATTTCCAATGGAAGAACAAGAAAATGGGAGCAGGGGAGATATACTTTTGATAACAAGTGTGGATTTATTTTGTCCAATGCATTAATAAATACACTTGAAACCTAAAAAAAAAAAAAAAAAAAAGAATCCAAGAAAAATGATGTTGCCAGAATGCAGATCTGGAACTCCAGAAGATTTCAAACTACTGTGTTATAGACCTTGAAACTCACTCAAAAATAACTTAACCTGGCCCTGCTTCCACTTCTAAATTAATATGTTGATGCCCTAACTCCTAGTGTGCTGTATTTAGAGATGCGCCCTCTAGTGGGTCTCCTGCAGAATTTGAGAGCAAAAGAGGAAAAACAGATTCTTATTTTCATTTGTAAGTCAAAGACAATTAGGTATTCTTCTTTCCTTTAGGAGACATTTATCAAGTTTTGTACACTCTATTCAGGATAACATGTTGTAATATTGCTGCACATGATCAAGTGAACAAGACTTGGTTCTTGCCCTCAGAGTCCTAGTATATAATTACAGGAGCTCATCATTCAAGTTCCCAGAGTGGGAGCTGGTTAAATTTTCTCATGTGTGCAAAAGAGAGTAAAATTTTATTTCCTTTTACAGTGATCCATTCCAATGCTTTATGGAGAGAGATGGGGAAGAATCTAGCACAATTCAGGGCTCAGGGAGTAAACAACTTGAATGAGATAAATATGATAAAGACATAACATCAGCTTTAAGACCAATAATGGTGACAGAGGGTCACTGTAATATTTCACTCCATCCCCACCTCTCCTCCCAAGGGACTACTGTAAATAGCAGGTGCAAGGGGAAAATGATTTGTTTGCAATTCCATTTAGTAGTAGCGTCACATAGAAGGTACTAGAAAGAATGAAAAAAAAAATAGCCTCTCCTGTCATTCACTTCCATGAAGCAATTTCTAAGTGTATTAGTTATACATTATTTTCTGCTATTTCCTGGAAATAAACAGTAGATTTCTCTTAATTCATTTCCCTTGAAAGAGTTATTTGGCTATGTGTAAGTCACTGAGTCCTACCTTTTATATGTTTTTCTGTTCTGTTCTGGTTTTCCTTTTTCAAAGAAATTAATAATTTATCTCAAGTGTGATTAGAGAAAAACCAAATCCCTGGATTTCAAAGATATATGATTTCAAATAGTGATGGTTTGCTACTAATTCCAGATCTACAGCAGAGCAAATTGTGTCTTTCTGAAGCATAAATGTATATAATACAATTAAACTGTAACATACAGTGCCTCCTTCACACTGATGTTAGGACCACTGGTATGTTTGAAACACTCCCTTGGAAAAGGAAATCATTTTCTCAAATGACCTGATATCACTGCATATTGACTGACAACATATATCTACAAAAAATTCTATAGGCATATCTGGCCTTAACAGTCCATTTTGTGGAAATAAGGATTTGCAAATTAGGAAGTAGGACAAATTCGATTAGTGCTAAGAGAAGAATTAATCAAATGGTCCATTTATAAAGCAAGCCTTTGGCTTTTATTCCAGGCAGAATATCAAAATAGGCAAGCTTCTTGCTGCTACCCCAAAATTAACTCTGAAAAAGTTATAGAAGCAAGAGGGAAACAGGGATTCCAAGAAAATACTGAAAAGATAGTGAGAAAATCTGAGGAGAATAAAGTCTCTCATGACTTCTAGAATGTGTATATGGATGTGTGTGTGTGTGTGTTGTGTATAGTGAATCTGAAGGAGAGGGGAGTGCTGCATCCAACAACAGTGGTTGGTCTAAAGTAATGCCCGTTAGTTCCTACTCTTGCCTCAAAACAATCATTGATTCCTCTTTATTTGCAAAATTCTGCAACAACAGAAAAACACTTGCTGTAGTGCTATGTGTCAGCAAAGTAGCATCAAGGAACTGTAAGAACCATCCTGTGTGGGGCTGGGTGTGGTGGCTAATGCCTGTAATCCCAGGACGTTGAGAGGCCAAGGTAAACAGATCACGAGGTCAAGAGATCGAGACCATCCTGGCTAGCATGGTGAAACCCCATCTCTACTAAAAATACAAAAAAATTAGCCGGGCGTGGTGGCGAGAGCCTGTAGTCCCAGCTACTCGGGAGGCTGAGGTAGGAGAATGGCGTGAACCCGGGAGGCAGAGCTTGCAGTGAGCCGAGATCGCGCCACTGCCCTCCAACCTGGGCGACAGAGCGAGACTCCGTCTTAAAAAAAAAAAAAAAAAAAAACCAAAAAAAAAAAACGAAAGTACCATCCTGTGTGAAGAACCAATGACAATAAGGTCATGTGTGATAGCACTCTCCAGTGCTCTTATAGTCACACCTTCTTACTCCCTAGTGTTGTATGGTTCAAATTAGCTTGACTACTTCCTCCCAATGCTGTTTTTTCCTGAAATGTAATCTGAGGAGTGGATATAATTCCGGGATTGACTCATAAAAGACATAAGAATAATAGTAAATAATACATAAGCCCACTTCATAAATGAATTGCAAGAATCCTAACAAAATATTAACTCATCAATTTCAAAAATATATTAAAAATATCATGACCAAGTAAAATATGAGGACTGCAAGAATAATTCAAAATTAGAAAATTCATTGGTAAAATTCATCACATTAACAGACTAAAGCAAAGTAATATGACAAACAATACGTCATTAAATTCAACCCCTGTATGTAGTTTTTTTTTTTTTTAAAAGAAAAAATAGAAGAGATCATTACTTTGGTAGGAAGCATACACTGCAAATCTATACACAATGTAATGGTTATTGGAGAAATTCTAGGTGCATTTCATTTAATATTGGGAACAAGAAAAGAACGACTAATACTTTTATTTAACACAGTACTGGAGAGATCCTAATCAAAGCCGTAAGAAAAGAAAATATATACATATACATATATATGTATATAATATATACAAGTAAAGCAACGTATACATTATATGTTATATATAATAATATAAAATACATATATAAAATATTTGTAACTTTTGTAAGAGAAGAGGTAAAATTGTTATTGTTTTCAAATGATAAGATCATCTATCTGGAGAACACACCAAAATTAACAATTTTGCTAGATGCACTATCAACTTACAAAAATACCATTTCTATTACTGAAAACACTCAACTAAAATATAAGATTTAAGAAACACTTATAACAGTTAAAAAACTACACAGTATCTGGGAAGCAACAAAACAAATTTAAAAATCCTTTTTGGAGAAAATCTTAAAACTTTAATAAAGAACATAGCAGAAGTTCTGAATAAATTGAGAGTTTTGTAATGCTTTTAAATGGTACATGTTAGCATAAAGATATCAATCCTAAACTAACCTGATAATTGTTTACTTTAATTCCAATACAAAATTTTAAATGGCTTATGAATAACTAAGTAAACTTTTAAAAGAAGAATTGCTTGGGCTCAGTGGCTCATGCCTGTAATCCTAGCACTTTGGGAGGCCGAAGAGGGTGGGTTGCCTGAGCTCAGGAGTTCGAGACCACCCTGCGCAACATGGTGAAACCCCATCTCTACTAAAACTACAAAAGTTAGCCGGGCGTGGTGGTGCATGCCTGTAATCCCAGCTACTGGGGAGGCTGAGGCAGGAGAATTGCTTGAAACTGGGAGGTGGAGGTTGCAGTGAGCCGAGAGTGTGCCACTGCACTCCAGCCTGGGCGACAGAGCAAGACTCCGTCTCAAAAAAAAAAAAAGAAGAAAAGAAAAAGAAAAAAAAAGAAAGAAGAATTAATTGGATTATCTTTTCACATTAGTTATTAAGATAGACTTCAAACATTTGTTGACAAAAATGTGATATTATCGTAGGAACAGATAAATCAACCAATGGAGGAAAATACAAAACTTAAGAGACAGACCAAACATTGTAACATTAAAAAGCAAAGGAGGGAGAACAGAATATAGAAACATTTTAAAGGATTATGTGGATTAGAAAAGATGTCAAAAGCATTAACACATGTGAGTATAATGTGTGCACTATAGGTATAGACACATTTATAAACTAGTCACAGCACAGAAAAGTATTTGATGCAATATTTTGTTACTTAAAATTTAATGGTTAATCTTTATTCTGATCACTTTCTTTCATCTTATTATGTATCTGTGATACAGAAAGCAGCCTATGCCAATATGCAAAGTTTGCAAAACTGCTAGACTTCATCAAGTAAGAAATTCGTAAAGATATCCAAATAAGAATAGCTGTCTTGCATTTCTTGAGAAGCACTTTTTTTTTCAAGGACGAGTTCCCTCCCTTTTACTTGAATTCAATAAATAACGTAACTGAAATTCATAGCAATTATCAGATTTACATTACTTGAGAATTATGACACTCTTCCTCCCAATTCATCCCTGCCTCTTACAAATCAGAAGCCCCAATTTACCTCACAACTCATCAGTGTAGGGTAACTCCCAGGCTTGAAACTTGTCATCAATTTAATTTCTTTTGATCCACTTTCAGAGGTCTTAGTCATACAGGCAGACATTCTAGATTTGGTTTTAACTAGCAGAAGAGGCAACACCGGATCTTCTATGGCTATTGTAAATACTCCCAGAGTTTCCTGGATAGCATTTAGCCACAGGGAAGAAAAGCATTTTACTTTAAAATCTTCTGTCTAGTGGTAAATAACCCCTTTCATGTTGTCACTAGGTAGTTCTGTGGTCTCCTACTATCTGATTCTTCAGAATCACTTCTAATATGCTACAGAAGATAAAGCTCTATGTGGAAATTGCTTCCTTAGATGAAATATGCACAATAGATATTATATTCAAATTACCTACATAAACATGACTGAGTAGACTGACTTTTGACTGAAAAACTTCTAAAAGTCTTTTTTTTGTTTTTGATCTGAGTGCATTTCATGAGGTAAATTGCATTTTATGTTGATGGTCTTTAATAAAATACTTTTTAATCTTGAGATCAGTGCTATAATTTTGTTTTGACTAATTTAAAAATTTTGCTATGGCATCCCATATAGCTGTATGTTTTAATATTAGTAAAAGTTACTGATGTAAAAGTATGCACACACATATATTCATAGTTTTTCATTTTTCTATTAAAATATTTCTAGTACAATTGTTTCCAAAAGTCACAGACGTGGGAATTAATTATATTACTTTAGAATGAAAGGTAAAAATTTATTTAAATTTCAAACTGGATAAAAGTGCTTTTGGAATAATAAAGCTGTCTATATATTAGCT
Organism: Pongo pygmaeus; assembly: GCF_028885625.2. Taxonomy (NCBI): domain Eukaryota; kingdom Metazoa; phylum Chordata; class Mammalia; order Primates; family Hominidae; genus Pongo; species Pongo pygmaeus. The sequence continues at coordinate 50,173,128 of NC_072378.2, forward strand.
TCTCAGCTTAAAATGAATATATTAAGATAATTACTCTCATTAAAAGTTATCAATAAACTTTGGAAAATCGTAGATAAAATATACTGAATATATCACTTTATCATTGATAAGGTATAAATGTGTTGTTCACCTTGAAATAAATAATGTTCACCTTGAAATAAAGGAGTTATCACTTACCAGTGGTTTCCAGAGCAGGATGAAGTGTTTGTTTCATCTATCGACAGAAGGAAGGTGCAGAGAGAGAAGGTTAGAGCCGTATATATGAAACACCTATTTCCTGTTTTGGCAAATTCTGGTTGTGCAAGTAACTCTAGATCAACAAGGCCTGAAACAGGATTTGTCATACCAGTAGTCTCAAATTTCATTGCTGGTTTTCTAATCATGATTTTGAAATTATTTGGTGATTCCTCAAATGGCTTTTAAAAATAAATTGCTATATCAAGTTTTGTAATTGTGCATTTATTCTTTGAAGCTCATATATTACAATTTAGCCATATTTTTGCCAGTCAATAGTTTGAAAATTCTTAGCCGAATTATTATCATCACAACATTAGAGTTTTCAGAATTACTTCTGTTGGATTGAAATTAAGCTCATAATTTTCACGAACTATAGAGAACACAGTGCTTTTTACAGCTATCTAAAATGTTTATTAATAATCTATTGGACATTACTGTTTTGGATAATAATTTTATCTTTAACGTTTGTAAATACAAGGCCACAGTGACCTTCAGAACTCAATGGCCAAACACACCATAACTCATTGATATTTCTATGTTCAAAGATGTGCTACATTTACTTTTATTTTCTGGTTGTATAAAATTAAACATAATATTGATCTCCATGCTAAAGTATCATTATTTGGTTCTGTTCATCTATGGAAGATGTCAATCATTCCAGGCTTGTTTCCATAGCACAATAATGAAGTGGGGTGGACTAAAAATTTCAGATTTCCTCTACTTCTAAAATAGAATAATCTTAAATATTGAGTTTATATAAATGAAGTATAAATTAATAAATCACAAGTAGCATACACATAGCACGCAGAAATTTCTGCATGTTCATGTTGGCATACAGATTGCACCTTGTGGTGCATAATTCAATAGTTTCTGTTCATTTTCATTTTTATATTTAGCTTTATTGATCACTGTGACAAAATGTATAATCACAGATCAATGTCTACACAATAGGCACATTTTAAAATTATAGTTAATTCTGAGTTCAAGAATTAGATACTTCTAAATGTCTATTATAAGAGAGTTGAGAACTCAGAAAATCAGGTTGGATTTTACCATTAAAAAATGGTTAAACATTTATTAAATAAGGAATCCTTTCCCCATTGCTTGTTTTTCTCAGGTTTGTCAAAGATCAGATAGTTGTAGATATGCGGCATTATTTCTGAGGGCTCTGTTCTGTTCCATTGATCTATATCTCTGTTTTGGTACCAGTACCATGCTGTTTTGGTTACTGTAGCCTTGTAGTATAGTTTGAAGTCAGGTAGTGTGATGCCTCCAGCTTTGTTCTTTTGGCTTAGGATTGACTTGGGGATGCGGGCTCTTTTTTGGTTCCATGTGAACTTTAAAGTAGTTTTTTCCAATTCTGTGAAGAAAGTCATTGGTAGCTTGATGGGGATGGCATTGAATCTGTAAATTACCTTGGGCAGTATGGCCATTTTCATGATATTGATTCTTCCTACCCATGAACATGGAATGCTCTTCCATTTGTTTGTATCCTCTTTTATTTCCTTGAGCAGTGGTTTGTAGCTCTCCTTGAAGAGGTCCTTTACGTCCCTTGTAAGTTGGATTCCTAAGTATTTTATTCTCTTTGAAGCAATTGTGAATGGGAGTTCACTCATGATTTGGCTCTCTGTTTGTCTGTTATTGGTGTATAAGAATGCTTGTGATTCCCTATTTAATAAATGGTGCTGGGAAAACTGGCTAGCCATATGTAGAAAGCTGAAACTGGATCCCTTCCTTACACCTTATACAAAAATCAATTCAAGATGGATTGAAGACTTAAACGTTAGACCTAAAACCATAAAAACCCTAGAAGAAAACCTAGGCATTACCATTCAGGACATAGGCATGGGCAAGGGCTTCATGCCACCAAAAGCAATGGCAACAAAAGCCAAAATTGACAAATGGGATCTAATTAAACTAAAGAGCTTCTGCACAGCAAAAGAAACTACCATCAGAGTGAACAGGCAACCTACAAAATGGGAGAAAATTTTTGCAACCTACTCATCTGATAAAGGGCTAATATCCAGAATCTACAATGAACTCAAACAAATTTACAAGAAAAAAACAAACAACCTCATCAAAAAGTGAGTGAGGGACATGAACAGACACTTCTCAAAAGAAGACATTTATGCAGCCAAAAAACACATGAAAAAATGCTCACCATCATTGGCCATCAGAGAAATGCAAATCAAAACCACAATGAGATACCATCTCACACCAGTTAGAATGGCAATCATTAAAAAGTCAGGAAACAACAGGTGCTGGAGAGGATGTGGAGAAATAGGAACACTTTTACACTGTTGGTGGGACTGTAAACTAATTCAACCATTGTGGAAGTCAGTGTGGCGATTCCTCAGGGATCTAGAACTAGAAATACCATTTGACCCAGCCATCCCATTACTGGGTATATACCCAAAGGACTATAAATCATGCTGCTATAAAGACACATGCACACGTATGTTGATTGCAGCATTATTCACAATAGCAAAGACTTGGAACCAACCCAAATGTCCAACAATGATAGACTGGATTAAGAAAGTGTGGCACATATACACCATGGAATACTATGCAGCCATAAAAAATGATGAGTTCATGTCCTTTGTAGGGACATGGATAAAATTGGAAATCATCATTCTCAGTAAACTATCGCAAGAACAAAAAACCAAACACTGCATATTCTCACTCATAGGTGGGAATTGAACAATGAGAACACATGGACACAGGAAGGGGAACATCACACTCTGGGGAGTGTTGTGGGGTGGGGGGAGGGGGGAGGCATAGCATTGGGAGATATACCTAATGCTAGATGACGAGTTAGTGGGTGCAGCGCACCAGCATGGCACATGTATACATATGTAACTAACCTGCACATTGTGCACATGTACCCTAAAACTTAAAGTATCATAATAATAAATAAATAAATAAGTCAGTAGGAACAAAGAAAAAAAAATAAAATAGTTTTTTGGAAAACAAAACAAAAAAAAATGGTTAACCATTTGCTGCCATGTCTCCAAGTAACTCCTAGAATCTGTTTACTTTATGAACATGTGAAGTGGAAGCTCTCAATAAACCAAATCAGCTATGTGGAAAAAATCACCTTGGAACAACCTTCTACACAATCCTCTTTCTGTGGCGAAATGTATTTTGTGGGAAAGACCAGACTCAGAAGCATCCATAGCCCATTCTCTTCTCTACTTAGTGGTGTAGAATGTTGTTAAAAGCTTGATATTTCTGTTTTAATGGAAATGGGCTAAATTTCTGTACCAATGTGTATTGGGAAATTTTTATATTTTATTATTTTATTTTATATCATATTTTATTTTATTTGAAGCAGGATCTCACTCTGTCATCCAGGCTAGAGTGCAGTGGTTAGATCAGAACTCATTGTAGCCTTGAATTTCTGGGCTCAAGGGATCTCCTATTTCAGCCTCCCAAAGAGCTGAGACCATGGTGTGCACTACTATACGCAGCTAATTTTTTAAATTTTTTTGTAGAGACAGAGTCTTGCTATGCTGCCCAGGCTAGTGTCGAATTTCTGGCCTCAAGCAATCCTCCTGTCTTGGCCTCCCAAAGTTCTGGAATTATGGGCATGAGCCACTGTACCTACTTTATTAGGAAATTATTATTCTGATGATACATTTTCATATTTATCTGTAAATGGGAATAATATTAATTTTATTTAATTGTGATACATAATATATGTAAGCTGCCTGCCATGTAGTAAGAATTTCCAGTGTTAATTCTCTCCCACTTTATGCACTTTTCTTCTGTATCTAGACAAACCTACCACTAATATTTGTAAGTTGTGGGATTGCACTTGAGTTTTATGACATGGTTTGACTGACTAAGCTATAGGCAGTTCTGTGAGAAATTACCATAAGTAGACACAAAACAGTATAAAAAGGAAAAATATTTTTGCCTCATTATTCAAACTTGATAGTTTTTCTCTAACTTTTTACTGAGTTATGACTAAATAACCACTAGATGCACCATGATGTAGAAGGCATTTTGCTTGTCGAATATTGGTACGTTTATTATAAAGCTAAATAAGTGTATGTGGTCTTTTTGGGTCACAAAATACCATACACACGTTGGACTGACAGACTGACTTCAATCTGATCTTAAGCCTCCAAAATGGCTGTTTCTAGTCACCTTTGTTCTCTCATTTCCCATGATTAGGTTGTCTTTTCTGTATTTACGTGTCCCAAGGTCATTGCTGGCCCTTCATGATCCGTGTCTCCCAATTTTAGCAGCGAGTGTCTTCCAGCTCTTATTTGGATATTTAAGTTCCATCTTAAAAGAGCAAATAGTTTGTTCCTGTATATACATTTTAATCTATTCCCACTATTCTACTGAAACTTATTAATGAGTCTCTTAGTGACTGTTGCTATTAATCATTACATTTTTTTTAAGGAATGCTCCTTTTCTTACTCTTTACAATTATTCTTCTATTCCTACACTTTGACTAGTACAGTGTAACCAGACTGGCTATAACATGAATAAATAAAGCACAGCTTCCATCTCTTCCTAGTCAGCCCTTCTCTCATCTTAGATACAACAACATCTGAATGCTGCCTTCCTGAGATTTCTATGCAGACCGCCCAAAACTGATTAGTTATTACAAGGGCAACTAGGATCCCTGCCTTACAGCTGAACTCTTGACCCAGCTTTTTATGACTTTTACTTCCCCATTATTACCAACTACCTATAGTTTACTGATTACAGTCTTTGGAAATTGCCAGGTCTGAGAAATCCTTTCTGAGCTTCAGTTTTCTCTTCTCTGAAATGTGAATTTTCATATCATACGTTGGTTTTAATGACTGAAAGGCATAATTTGTGTATAAAAATGTACTGAGTACATAATTAAACTATTAGTGCGATGCTTGGCATGTGACACTCAATAAATGGAATTATTAACATTTTTATTATTATCCCTTCCAAAGCCTGGTATTTCCTGAGTACATAAAATGCTTCCACGAATGCATTTTGTTTGATTGAACTGCCAATTCAGGAGTCTTTATAAGAAGTCTTTCTTGTTTTAGGTATTTAGGAAACAATCATAATTTAACCAGAAATTCAAGTGTTTAAGGTGCAGTTCTATCAAAGCCTGTCAGGGTGACTTTAACAAAATGATTGAGCATCTCTCATTTTCTGTATCCTCACCAATAAATTAAGGAGCACAGACTCAGGTGCATTTTAGAATTAGAATTAATTTTACTCTGCTCTCATTAATAAATAGTAGATTTATAAATCAGTTGTTGTTTTGTTGAATTATCCTTTAATATAATGGTTTAATTTAGTGACATTAATTTCCAAGAAAGGTATAGTCTGTGTCAATTTATTTGCATTGTTCTCTTGCTTCCTCAGTCCCTTTGGTTAATATCCTGATTCCTTTTTGTTACTCATATGCCTAATTATATGAGTGAAATACCAGAATTGTAAATTATTTATGTGTTTCACCATTCGTGTATTATCTATTACACACGCACAAACACACATGCACACACCCATATAAGATCACATGATCTTAGGTCAGGTTTCCAAGAAACACTCTGAGACACAAATTACATTGGCTCTGATTTATTGAGGAAGTACATTGCAGCAGAAAGAGGAGTGAAGCGGGTCAGGGAAGGACAAAGAGCTAAAGAAGAATGTGTTCTCAGGTAAAATCTAGTCTTCCCTGATTAATAGAGGCAGTGCTGCAGACAGCCTTTTTAAACCTATGATCAGTCAGTCATTAGTAACAGTGGGGAGATGACAAGGTGGTTCTCCTCTGCCAAAGGCAATTCTCTTGAGAGGGGGCAGATGTGGGCACAGTAGCTAATTCTCACAGCATCTGGGGGACAGAGGCATTGCCTCTGGGATGGGATCTCTGTGTAATACCTAAACAGCATCCACCATAATATGGGATAATATTTGCATTATTACAATAGTTGCATATTATAAAGATGATGTAAAAAATAGTGAAGGTGCTTATCATGATCACATGATTCATTTATCTCATTTTAAAAGTGAAGGAGCAGACAAAATAACTTAAAAACTCCTTCCATATTTAAAATTATGTATGTCTCTGTTTAAGGAAAAGGGAAAACAAGGCTCTGTCTTGCTTCTCTCACTAATTGGATGTATTTGTTTGCTAAGTCCTTGACTCTTGCTAGTCTTGGTTTTAATCCAATTCTGTTTTCTTGCCTGTAAAATAGAGACAAAAATAATACCTAGTGTTGTGAGGATCAGAATGTTGGTGTGTAGAAAACATTTTTTGACTGTACTAACCTGAGTGCTAAGAGAACTGAAAAATTCTGTCCCTGAGTTACTGAAGCAGTAAGACTAGCATGTGAAAAAAAAACTGTAGAACAACATATGGATCCACATGATCGGTGATAGTATCTGTACTGCCCATTGTAATGGCTGTAAGAATTCAAGTAGAGGAATACACTTTATGGGTAAATAAAAGATGTCCATATACCAAAAATTGGAGATGAATTGGTATTGATGAACAAACTTTGGGCCCGAATGAAGTTAACAAATCCAACTTTGATTTTTTTCAAATGTACTTATTTATTTTTAAAATTGACATACAAAATCGTATGTATTTATCATGAACAACATGTGTTGTAGTACAGTAAGTCCTCATACAACATCACAAATAGGTCCTGGAAAATGATGTATAAAAATAGCATTTTTTCCTCATTGACATTACAATGAAATGATGTTGAACAAAACGATGTTATTAAAAGATGTGCTGTATGTTGTTTCACTTAAAGTCGCAGTTTCCAAAAATGTATTGACTGTGTTAAATGAGGACTTACTGTATAAATATATTGTGGAATGGTTAAATCTAGATAACTAACAAATGTATTACTTTTCTTAGTTTTTATTTTTGTGGTGAGAACACTTAACATCCACTCTTCTAGCATCTTTTCAAGAATATAATATATTGCCATTAACTGTAATTGCTATGCTGTAAAATAGATCTCTTGAACTTACTCCCCTCCAAACTGTAAATGTGTGTTCTTTAACCAACATCTCAACATGCCTTCTTACGTCCCACCCATAAGCTCTAGTGCCCAGCATTCTACTGTTTTCTTGACATGAAGTTTTTTAGATTCCACATATGAGTTAGATCATACAGCATTTGTCCTTTGTGTCTAGCTTATTTCACTTAACGTAGTATCCTCCAGATTCACTCATGTTGTCACAAATGGCAGGATTTTCTTATTTTTATGATCAAATACTATTCCATTGTGTGTGTATGTGTGTGTGTGTATATATATGTGTGTGTCTGTATGTGACATATATATCACACATAAAATATGATATATATATATCACACATAAAATGTGATATATATATATCCCACTTTCTTTATCCATATCCATAAGGTTGCTTCCTTATCATGGTTATTGTGAATAGTGCTTCAATAAACATGGGAGTACAGATATCTCTTCAACATACTAATTTCACTTCCTTTGGATATAGATCCAATACGGGCATTGTCAGATAATATGGTAGTTCTATTTTTAATTTTTATAGGAATCTCCATAATGTTTTTCATAATAGCTGTACTAATTTAAATTCCTACCAACCAACCCAACTTGGTTGGTAGTAATAGATTCCTAGGGAGGAGTCTATTATTAACAGAAAGGTTACTCTTTGTTTTCAGTTTCTTTACAGTTGTACTTGGAAGAGAGGTGGTCTCTGGTACATGGAGGCTTATATTAGATATTTGCTAATTATAAGTCAGTTAAGATGAAAAAATGTGACACTGCATATATAATTAATTCCAATGTATCTTAAGCTAGTAGAGACATCACATCTCTTGGCGTATACTCTATTTTAAATAATTCTGTTTATATGTTTATTTGATATAATCAACCAGTCTGTGACAATTTTCCTCTTCAATAAAATGATTTTTAAACTTTTATTTTAGGTTCAGGGGTACAGGGGCTTTTGGTGTCTTCATCACGAAATCTCTACCAGTTTCTATGTCCAGAGTGGTATTGCCTAGGTTATCTTTCAGGGTTTTTGTAGATTTGGGTTTTACATTTAAGTCTTCTTTAATCTGTCTTGAATTGATTTTTTGTATATGGTGTAAGGAAGGGGTCTGGTTTCAATCATCTGTCTATGGCTAAACGGTTATCCCAGCACCATTTATTAAATAAGGAATCCTTTTCCCATTGCTTGTTTGGTCAGCTTTGTTGAACATCATATGGTGGTAGGTGTGGCCTTGCTTATGGATTCTCTATTCTGTTCCATTGATCTACGTATCTATTTTTGTACCAGTGTCATGGTGTTTTGGTTACTGTAGCCCCGTAGTATGGTTTAAAATGGGGTAGTGTGATGCTTCTAGCTTTGTTCTTTTTGCTTAGGATTACCTTGGCTATTTGGACTGTCTTTTGGTTCTGTATAAATTTTAAAATAGTTTTTTCTAGTTCTGTGAAGAATGTCATTGGTAGTTTGACAGGAATAGCATTGAACCTGTAAATTGTTTTGGGCAGTATGGCTATTTTTATTATATTGATTCTTCCCACCCATGAGCATAGAATGTTTATCCATTTGTTTGTGTCATCTCTGATTTCTTTGAACAATGTTTTGTAATTCTCCTTGTAGAGATCTTTCATCTTCCTGGTAAGCTGTAATCCTAAATATTTTATTCTTTTTATGGCAATTGTGAATAGGGTTGCATTTCTGATTTGGTTCTCAGCTTGACTATCGTTTGTGTATAGTAATGCTAGTGATTTTTGTACATTGATTTTTGTATCCTGAAACTTTCCTGAACTTGCTTATCAGCAGAAAGAGCACTTGGGCCAAGACTATGGGGTTCTCTAGATATAGAATCATATCATCTGCAAAGAGGGATAGTTTGACTTTCTCTCTTCCTATTAGGATGCGCTTTATTTCTTTCTCTTGCCTGATTGCTCTGGCCAAGATTTCCTATACTATGTCAAATAAAAGTGTTGAGAGAGGGTATCGTTGTCTTATTCTGGTTTCCAAGGGGAATGCTTCCAGATGTGGCCCATTCAGTGTAATGCTGGTTGTGGATTTATTATAGATGGGCTCTTTTTATTTTTAGGTATTTTCATTCAATACCTAGTTTATTGAGAGTTTTTAATATGAAGAGATATTGAATTTTATCAAAAACCTTTCCTGCATCTATTGAGATAATCATGTTTTCTGTCTTTAGTTCTGTTTATGTGATGAATCACATTTATTGATTTGCATATGTTGAGCCCATCTTGCATCCCAGTGATAAAGCATACTTGATTATAATGGATTAGCTTTTTGACATGCCACTGGATTCAGTTTGCAAGTATTTATTTATTTTTTATTTATTTATTTTTATTTTTTTGAGTGTCTCACTCTGTCACCCAGGCTGGAATGCAATGATGTGATCTCAGCTCACTGCAACCTCCACCTTCCAGGTTCAAGCAATTCTCCTGCCTCAGCCTCCTGAGTAGCTGGGATTACAGGTGTGTACCACCACGCCCAGCTAATTTTTGTACTTTTAGTAGACATGGGGTTTCACCATGTTGCTCAGACTGGTCTCAAACTCCTGACCTTGTGATCTGCCTGCCTTGGCCTTCCAAAGTGCTGGGATTACAGGCATGAGCCACCGTGCCTGGCCACAAGTATTTCACTGAGGATTTTTGCATCAATATTGATCATAGATTGAATACTTTTCTTTATTGGGTCTCCGCCAGGTTTTGATATCAGGATGATGCTGGCCTCATATAATGAGTTGAAGAGGTGTCTCTTCTCTTCAACTCATTGTAATAGTTTCAGCAGTAAAAATACCCGTTCGTCTTTGTAAATCTGGTAGAAATTAGCTATGAATCTGTCTGGTCCTGGCTTTTTTATCATTGGTAGGCTATTTATAACTGATTCAATTTCAGAGCTCATTACTGGTCTGTTCAGGGAATCAATTTCTTCCTGGATCAGTCTTGGGAGGGTGTATTTGTCTAGGAATTTATCCATCCCTTTTAGATTTTAGATCCCTTTTAGATTTCCTGGTGTGTGCATAGGGATGTTCATATTAGTCTCTGATGGTTATTTGTATTTCTGTGGGGTCAGTGTTAACATACGTTTTGTCATCTCTAATGGTGCTTATTTGGATCTTCCTTCTTTTTTCTTTGTTAGTCTAACTAGAAGCCTGTCTATTTTATTAATTTTTTCAAAAACCCAACTTCTGGATTTGTTGATCTTTTGAATAGTTTTCTGTGTCTCAGTCTCATTCAGTCCAGCTCTGATTTTGGTTATTTCTTGTCTTCTACTAGCTTGGGGTTTGGTTTGCTCTTGATTCTGTGGTTCTTTTGGTTGTCATGCTAGGTTGTTAAATTGAGAGCTTTCTAACTTTTTGATGTGGACATTTAGTGTTATAAATATCCCTCCTAGTACTTCCTTGGGGTGTGTCCCAGAGATTCTAGTAGGCTGTATCTTTGTTCTCATTATTTTCAAAGAACTTCTTGATTTGTGTCTTAATTTCATTATTCATCCAAGAGTAATTCAAGAGCAGGTTGTTTAATTTCCATGTAATTGCATCTTGTTGGGTGATTTTTCTTAGTCTTGATTTCTATTTTTATTGTACTGTGGTCTAAGAGTCTTTGGTATAATTTTGATTGTTTTGTATTTGCTGAGGATTGTTTCATGTATTATTGTGTGGTGAATTTTAGAGTATGTGCATTATGGTGATGAGAAAAATGTATATTCTGTTGTTTTTGGGTGGAGTGTTTTGTAAAGGTTCAGCAGATTCATTTGGTCCAATGTTGAGTTCAGGTCCTGAATGTTGTCATTAATTTTCTGCCTCAATTATCTGTCTAATACTGTCTGTGGGGTGTTGACATCTCCCACCATTATTGTGTGGAAGTCTAAGTTTCTTTTTAAGTCTTCAGAAACTTACTTTATGAATTTGGGTCCTCCTGTGTTGATGCATATACATTTTGGATAGTTAGCTCTTCTTGTTCAATTGAACACTTTACCATCATATAATGCATTTTTTGTCTCTTTAAATATTTGTTGGTTTAAAGTATGTATTGCCTGAAATTAGGATTGCAACTCTTGCTTTTTTTCTGATTTTCATTTGCTTGGTAGATTCTCCTCCATCCCTTTATTTTGAGATGATTGTCATTGCATGTGAGAGGGGTCTCTTGAAGACAGCATATCACTGGGTCCTGCTTTTTTTTTATCCAATTTCCACTCTGTGCCTTTTAAATGGGAACACTTAGCCTGTTTCCATTCCATGTTAGTATTGATATGTGTACATTTGATCTTGTCATTGTGTTGTTAGCTCATTATTATGCCAGCTTGTTTGTGTGGCTGCTTTATAGTGTCACTGATCTATGTACTTAAGTGTGTTTTTGTTTTGACTAGTAACCATATTTCCTTTCCTTATTTAGTGCTTTTTTCAAGATATAGTGTAAGGCAGGTCTGGTGGCAACAAACTCCCTCAGTGTTTGCTTATCTGAAAAGGATCGTTTCTCCTTTGTTTAGGAAGCATAATTTGGCTGGATATAAAATTCTTGGTTGAAATTTTTTTCTTTAAGAATGTTGAGGCCAGGCATGGCGGCTCATGCCTGTAATCCCAGCACTTTGGGAGGCTGAGGTGGGCGGATCACGAGGGCAAGAAATCAAGACTATTCTGGCCAACATGGTGAAACCCTGTCTCTACTAAAAATACAAAAAATATCTGGGTGTGGTGGTGTGCACCTGTAGTCCCAGCTACCTGGGTTGCTGAGGCAACCTGATTCACTTGAATCAGGGAGGTGGAGGTTGCAGTGAGCCGAGATTGTACCACTGCACTCCAGCCTTGCAACAGAGTGAGACTCCATAAAAAGAAAAAAATGTTGAATATATGCCCCTAATCTCTTCTGGATTATGAGGTTTCTACTGAGAGGATTATAGGGTTTCTACTGAGAGGATTATAGGGTTTCTACCGAGAGGTCTGCTGTTAGCCTGGTTGGGCTTCCTTTGTATGTGACCTGCCCTTTCTCTCTAGCTGCCTTTAATATCCCTTCTTTCATTTTGACTTTGGAGACTCTGATGATTATGTGTCTTGGGGATAATCTTCTCATGTAGAATCTTGCAGGAGTCCTCTGTATTTCCTGAATTTGACTGTTGCCCTCTCTATTGGGGTTGGGGAAGTTATCAAAGACGAGGTCCTGAAATACATTTTACAAGTTGTTTGCTTTCTCCCCGTTGCTTTCGGGGATGCCAGTGATTCATATATTTTGCCTTTTTACATAATATTATATTCTCAGAGGTTTTGTTTATTCCTTTTCATTTTTTTCTTTATTTTTATCTTACTGTCATATTTCAAAGAGCCTGTCTTCATGTTTGATGATTCTTTCCTCAGCTTGGTCTATTCAGCTGTTAATATTTTGAGTGCATTGTGAAATTCTTCTAGTGTGTTTTTCACATGCCAGGCTGGTCTCAAACTCCTGACCTCAGGTGATCCACCTGCCTCAACCTCCCAAAGTGCTGGGATTACTGGCATAAACCACCACGCCCAGCCCTTGGTTTGCTTTTATTGGATTTTGCTGTTCTCCTGAGTTTTGGTGATCTTCACTTCCATCCATATTTTAAATTTTATTTCTGTCCTTTCAGCCAACTCAGTCTGGTTAAGAACCCTTGTTGGAGAACTAGTGTGATAGTTTGGAGGACACAACATACTCTGGCCTGGCTGGGAGCAGTGGCTCATGCCTGTAATCCTAGCACTTTGGGAGGCCGAGGCGGGTGGATCACCTGAGGTTGGGAGTTCGAGACCAGCCTGACCAACATGGTGAAACCCCGTCTCTACTAAAAATACAAAAATTAGCCAGATGCACTGACACATGCCTGTAGTCCTAGCTACTTGGGAGGCTGAGACAGGAGAATTGCTTGAACCCAGAAGGCAGAGGTTGCAGTGAGCCAAGATTATGCCACTGCACTCCAGCCTGGATGATGGGGGGAGACTCCATCTCAAAATAATAAATAAATATTCATTTATTTATTATTATATATAAATAATTATTTATTTTTATAAAAATATTTATTTTTTGTAATAATAAAAAATTATTTTTTATAATAATAAAAAAATAAAAAAATTATTTATTTTATTTATAAAAAATAATTTGAGATATAAAAATCTCAAAATAAATAAATAAATAAAGAAAATAATTATTTTTGGGTTAAATAACTAAGATTATCCCCAAGACACATAATCATCAGAGTATATATATATATGTGTGTGTGTGCGTGTGTGTGTGTGTGTGTGTGTGTGTGTATACTTTTGAGTTGCCAGAATTCTTGCATTGGTTCTTTCTCATATCTGTGTGTGGGTGTTCCTTTAATTGTGGTGTAGATTGAGTACAGTCCATAGACTCCTTTGCTGGATGTTTTCACAGGGCTAAGGCTTTGGGCAGGGTCTTTCATAATTTGCAGCTGACTTATTTCTTGTCTTTGGTTTCACAAGGGGTTATGTTAGCAAGGTATTTTTGGTGTCAAAGCTTTGGGATGTGATCCAGTAGGTGGCTCTTAAGCATTTTGGTCAGTAGGCAGGCTCTTGCTCAGCCATGTGGCTGTCTTATATTTTCTCACAATTGCAGCTCCCTCTCAGTACTCAATACTCTGAAAGTGTGGACTCTTCTTTCACTTGAGTGTTGGTTGTAGATCATAGCTTGGCACTCCCAGACTGCCCACCACAGCTATGGGGAGATCTCAGGGTTTATGTTTCCTCCCTAACCTGAAGGCAGCAGAGGAAGTGACCTACCTTAGCAGTGGTTGAAGACGAGGTCTCTTACTTGTCTCCTGGGGGCTCTGCCCCAGAGAGATGCAGATCATCAATTGATCAGTGTAATCAGCTCAGGATGGGGGTCAGTGTGGTAGGCTCAAGCCAGGAGTTCTGTGCCTGATGACAAGCACTGTCGGTGGGTGAATGGGACCTGGTCTTCTTTCCTCTGGGTTGACTGCTGCTTGTTGGAGCTGTGGATAAGGCACTTAGGTTCTTTTCTCCTTCCTTAGTATGGGAAGTACCACTGCTACTCTCTCTGCAGTGGCAGAGAGGCTTTCGGTTGCCCCTGGGGGCTTCACCTCTGAGAAACATGAAGCCACTGTTGCTGGAAGTTTCAGCCAGGGCAGTTGGGTGGATGCCTTGCTGGCATGAACTTGAGGCTCTACTTGTTGGGGAGCAGGGGGTTGATGGCTCACCAGGAGGAGAGACTGGTCTCCTCTCCATATGGTGACTGTGGCATGCTGTAAGCTTGGGTGTAGCCCTCAGGTCTTTGTTTCTTCCCCAGAACAAGGGCAGCAGGGATAGAACCACTGCTGTGGCAGTGGCAGAGGTGCTGTCAGATGCTTCTGGGAGCCTCTCCCCAGGGAAACTCTGGGCCACTACCAGTAGTTTATGCTCAGCTGTGGGTGGGGTGACTGTTCTTTGGTCATGAACTGGGAGCTCTGCCTGGTAAAGAGTGGGGGTTGGGAGTTCCCAGCAAAGAATAGCTAGGCACCTCTCTGTATGGTGGCCTTGATGTGCTGGAGGTGCCAATGTAGTGACTAGGCCCTTTGTTCTTTTCCCAGCCCAAGGGTTATTAGGATGGTGCCACTGCAACTACAGTGGTGCAGGGGTTGCAAGCTGACTGTGGGATTTCATCCTCAAACAAATGCTGGGCTGCCTCTGATTGAAGTGGTCAGGTGGGGATAGGGTGTTTGTACTGGAGTCCCAGGTCGGTTGGCCCTGCCCAGGAAGAAGCGAGGACTGGGACCTGCATGGAGAATAGTCCGGTCACCTTTCCATGAGGTAGGTGCTCTGTACTGAGGGTCCAGAACAGACCCTGGTCTTCACAGACTCTCCAGAGCCTGGAGATAGCACTGGTGAGGGCTATGAGACAGCAAAGATGTCAACCCACCCCTCCCACTGGGAGCTCTGTCCCATGGAGTTGCAGAGCTGATACTGACTTGATAGCCCCAGTGGGGAGTGGGTGAAGACCCGGGCTGTGTGGACCCATCCAGTGAGGAGATATGGGATCAGGGACCCATGTAAAAAACAGTCTGGCTACTTTTCCATAGGGCTGCTATAGTATGCAGGGGATCCAGTCCAGTCCCTAGTCACCTTGAATTTTCCAGTACTTGAAGGTAGCAACAGTGAAGTCTGCGAAACAGCAAAGATGGAAGCCTGCCCTCCCTCTGGGAGCTCCATCCCAGGAAGGTTTGGAACTGCTGCCAGCTGGAAAACACTGGCAGGGGTGGTTGTAGACCTCAGCTGAGAGATTCTGCCCAGTGAAGAGAAATAGGATCCGGGACCCACATGGAAAAGCAGTCTGGTTACCTCTCTGTGTAGCTGCTGCACTTTACCAGGGTAACTGCTCCAGTCCCTAGTTGTCTTGGATTCCTCAGAGCTCAAAGGTATTAATAGTTAAGGCTGTGAAAGAGCATAGATGGTGGCCCAAGACACCCCTTGGGAGCTTGGTCTCAGGGAGGTATAATACTGCTACCCATAGCTGAGTGAAGTTCTAAGCCATGGGTCTTATCCAGTGAGGTGCCATGGAAGCAAGGTCTGCAGACTGTGGCTGCTCAGGCCCCTGTATTCAGCCCCTTTCCTAGAGGTGTGTATGGAGGTCTAACCTCCCATTTTGCCAGAGTTGCAGCCACTTTTATTGAGAAGCTCACTTGGGGCTCCGTGTGTGTCTGAGCAGCTGCTCTTCTAATACTTTGTGTAGTTCTGTGTGTCTAACTGAAGGCCCTGGTGGAATAGGTTCATGAAGGGGTCTCCTGACTCAAGAGTTGCAAAGATCCATGGGAGAAGCATCAGTACCTGGGAGTGCTCACTCACTTACCACTTCCTTGGGCTGGGGAGACTCCCCTGGCTCCACGTTGCTCCTGGGTGGGAGATATCCTGCCATTCTTTTCTCCATTCTTTGTGGGTTGAATTGTTTTTCTGATGAACCCTAATGAGTGTATCTGGATGTTTCCATTGAAGGTGCTGTATTTACTCACCCCTCTATTTCTCTACATGGGAGTGGCACACACTACCTGCTTCTAGTCTGCCGTCTGTTAAAGACTAACTTGCTGTAGCTTGTTTTGTATAGAGTCATATGTGACACTATCATTTCATAAATTTCCATAATTAGGGTTGTGTTTTTGCTCAACACTTTAGATCAAAGTTTTAAAATCTAAGCACTGAACCATTTCTGGAAATAATAAGGTCTTGGGAATGAAGCATCTGAAAGACAATCCAAAACTGAAGTCCTGATTTCTGACAAATAAGAATCAATTTTCTCTTTTTTTCTGTAAACTTTGACGTATGTGACAGGACTGTGTCTATAATCTGAGTATGGATATAAGCATCACTGAATTAATTGTTCAACAAATAGTTAGATATACAGAAATTAATAGCATCCACTGTATTATCTTCAGATACCTAGGACAATTGTATGTGTGTGTGTGTGTGCGTGCAATTGACAGAGATTATATCTTTATTGTTGCTGACAAACTAGAAAGAAGGAAGGTATATTTTGCTATTTGAGGAGGAAGTTTGAGAATCCTGTGGGCAGTGGCATAATTTATCCTGTGAGTGGCATAATTTCTATTGATGACATATTTTGCTCTTGGGAAATAAACAGAGCAGTGTTTACACACGAATACAACATTAAAAAATCAGAAATTAATGGTGAATGATTTGCAAGTAATCTTTTTGGTGGTGTTTTCTTAACTTTGGCAATATTTTTCTATGAAGAGGACTGTAAATGGATAGCCAACTTGTACAGGTATTGTATTATTGCTATTCTCTCTAAGGCCAGGTTTAAAATTATGAACGTAGTCTTTGATTAATGTTTCCTAACAAGAAGTGCTCAGTATCCTTGACCACAAAAAAGCATTGTATCTTCCAAATGATAACAACTCTCACTTCAGTGATGAGAATTAAATAATGTTTGCTTTCTGTTCTAATTCTTCTTTGCTTCCTTATTTAACATTTTAAGAAAAAGACATTTATCATAAAAATAAATTACCATTTTCAACTTTTGTATTTGTAGCATACATTTAACTTCTGTCTAGTTGATTTATATAAACTGAAATTGTTGTAATTATCAGTAGTATCTTTTATGTATCCAATGAGAGTTATACCTGTAAATTAAAATACTTGATAAAAAGCACTTGGGTATATGTCATCTGTCATTTCACACATCCTAATTGCTCATGACTAGTTCCTAAAAAATTCAAATGTCAAATTAAAGGAGTTATTATACTGAAAATGTTGAGAACCTTTTGAGCAATGACATACTGTTGCATTTTTTAAAACCAATCAAATTACAAGTCTCTAAATATTAGTGATGGCATTGTAAATAGGAATAGATAATTTGTTTTAGACAGTCAACCTTGGTGACATAAGCTTATGTTTCTTTATTGAGAGCAATTGTAAAAAGCCAAATTGTTTCCAAAGATGAAAGATAAACACATCTCAGGCAAGACTATATTTTCTTTATAGCTCATTTAATTCCTTTAAATTTTTTATCTCCACAATTTCTTTCTGATCCCTAAGCCACAAATTATACTCTGCCTCTTGGTTGCTCAGGTGTATTTCGTTTACTTTACCTCTCTAATGTTTTCATCTTAAAATTTTATTGGGATCAATATGAAGATGATTGATGCTGAAAAAGAACTTTGGTTACATCTTCACGTACGAATACACAAATATAAATGTTAGCAGAACATTTGTTTCTCCAAATAGTATCATTTTCTTTTTTTTTTTTTTTTCAAAATATGTCATCAAAGTAGGCCTCAGTAGAAATGTAGTGATGTAATTATTGCTATTAATTTGCTCACTCGAAGGCACATAATTTCTCAAGCTCTAGCTAGGAAACTGCTCTTGATATCTATCTCATAAACAAAGACTAGAAACCAGGTAAGGTATTTCTTTGTTTTCTGTGTGTTTTAAAGAAATACAAATTAGGTATTTTGCTATGCACCTTTAGTTTGGGCTGAGGTCAGTAGCGATGGCTTCTCTCTGCTCTATATGGGTATCCCTTGGCAGCTTGACTAGGGCTGGAGGATCTACTTCCAACATGGTGCACCACATGGCTGACTGGCTAATGCCAGCCTATATCATAAGACCTGGGCCTGGAAATCACAGCAGCATCACTTCTATAATATTCTGTTGGTCAAGCAGTCACAGACCCCAGATTCAAGGAAAGAAGACATAGACCTCACCTCTCAATTGGTAGAGTGTCAAAGAATTCTGAGGTTGTATTTTAAAACCTTCAAATTACCTTCAAAAGTTTTATTTATTTATTTATTTATTTATTTTACCAACTCACTTCCTGCCTCTGGCGTAAGTGGCCCATACAATTCGCTCCTCTCTGGCTTCTTTCTAGAAACTCTAGAAACATTCTCACTTTATAATATAGAGCACTTCACCTCCCTCCAGCATTGTATTGAAACGCTTTGGGCTAACTTAGCCACTCCAGATCCCAATAACTGGGCCAATGCATAGGCCAGAGAGAAGCTTGGAAGCATTTGGCTTTCCCTTCCCCTTCCGCCACAATGCCTGAGAAGGGAAGAGTAAAACAAAGTATTTTACTTCTGTCCAATATGAACTATGTTATTTATCTAGAAGCAACTTTGGTCATTTTTGGTCATATAGACTTTTCACCTTATTTCCTTTGCACAAGTACATGGTTCCCTGTCTTCTGTGGACTCATTGTAGCTGGCCTCCTGCTCCTCCTCCCTGGGCTTTGCCTTCCCCTTGGCCTCATGACTTGACTCTGTAAATCCTTTTCCTCAATCTCCTACTACCACATTCCCATGAGAGTTGAGAGTCATGAGACTGTAGAATTAAAAATAAGTTATTTACTTTCAGAATGTAATGGTTGTATAGGCACTGGGTAAACATTCTCACTCTAAAAGGGAGAAATCAGCCAAAAGAAAGGATTTCTTGGAAGTTCAAAACCAAGCAGGGCAGACATTAAGTCTGAAAGCTCCAAAATAATCTCTTTTGACTTTTTGTTCTTCATCCTGGGCACACAGGTGAGCTCCCAAAGTCTTGCTTAGCCCCATCTCATGGCTTTTCTGGCATGCAGCCCATGTGGCTGCCCTCACAAGTTGAAGTTGAATTCATGTGGCTTTTTCAGGCTGAAGTGGCATACTGTCAGTTGCTCCACCATTTTGGGGTCCAGACAGTGGCTCCACTTCTGCAGCCTCACTAGGCATTGCCCAGAAGGGAACACTTTGTGGTGGTTATGGTCCTATGTCTGATGTCTGCTTGAGTACCCAGGCTTTCCTATACATCCTCTGAAAACTTTGCTTCTTAGAAATTTCTTCTGCCAGATAGCCTAGGTCATTACTCTTAAGTTTGGCATTACACAAAGCCACAGAGCATGGACGCCATGCAGCCAAGTTCTTTGCTATGATGTAATAAGGGTGACTTTTGCTCCACTTCCCAGGAAATTTCTCATTTCCATCTGAGACCTCCTTAGAATGGTCGTTACTGTTTAGGTTTCTGTCATCATTTTGTTCACAGTCACAACCAATTTTTAAGATGTTCCAAACTTTCTCTCTTTTTTTTTTTCTGAGCCTTCTAACTCTTCCAACTTCTGCTCATTGCCCAGTTCCAAAGCTACTTCCACATTTTCAGCTATCTTTGTACCAACAACTCACTTCTTGGTACCAATTCTCCTAGTTCACATTATGTGATTATTACAAAATATCTGAGGCTGGGCAATTTATGAAGAATAAAAGGATTATTTGGCTCACAATGGTGATGACTGGAAAGTTTAAGATTAGGCATCTGCACCTGGTGAGGGTTCCAGGCTGCTTTCACTCATGGCAGAAGGTGAAGGGGAGCTGGCACGTGTAGAGATTACACAGCAAGAGAACAAGGCGGTAGGAAGTGCTGGGCTCTTCTTAACAAACTCTCTCAGGAACTAATAGAATGGTAACTCACTTCCAAAAGAGTGATTTAATCTGTGGGTGAAGGATCCACTCTCATAACCCAAACATCTCCCAGTAGGCCCCACTTACAATATTGAGGCTCAAATTTCAACATGAAGTTCGGTGGGAACAAACATCCAAACCACTGCATATGCCCAGCCTATCTAACAGGATAGTTTAGCCTGGCCTACGTTAAAGATGCCCAGAACACTTACATTAGCCTACAGTTGGGCAAAATCATCTAACACAAAGCCTATTTTATAATAAAATGTTGATTAACTCATGTAGTTTATTGAATATGGTACTGAGAGTGAAAAACAGATTGGTTGTTTACTCCTGTGATTGCCTGGCTGACTGCGAGCTGCGGCTCACCTCCACTGTCCAGCATCACAAGAGAGTATCCTACCACATATCGCTAGCCTGAGAAAATATCAAAACTCAAAATTTGAAGAATGGTTTCTATTGAATGTCTATCACTTTTTCACCATCCTAGAAAAACCCAGGTTGAATCATCATAAGTTGAGGATCATCTGCATAAGCCACATAGTATTTGCTGAGAACTTGGTATGTATAATTTATTCTGACTTCTGTGGAAAGAAGAGAGAGTACGCAGTTCATTTGGATATATTAATGCACTGCTCCTAAAAGCAAATAAAAAACAGCAAGGTGCTCACCTTTTTTTTTTTTTTTTTAAAGCATGTCGATTTTTGTCTTGTTTTATGTTGTTTTGTTTTGTTTTATCCTAAACCCACTGACTCAGAATCTCTGGAAGTGGAGTTTAGACTCTAGCATTTTCAGTAAGCTTCCCAAATGATTCTTATATTTGGGGAAATCTTTTGAAAGCCAAACATATGTTGAACTACTTGAAACTTTTTCAAAGCTGGTTAGAATGACCATCTAATCTGTGGTAATTTAAAAGAGAAAGAATACACTATTAAAAAATTATTGCAGAACAACCTATGTGTGTATATATATATATATACACACACACACACACACAAAGAACTTCCCAGAAAATCAAGAAATACTTTCATTTTGGTGAGAATAGAATACTAGGATACATGTCTTAAACATAAAATCCAGGACAGACTAAACATTTTGGATGTATACTAGACTGTTAGCTCCAAATTATCCCCGTTCATTTTAAGTTAGAACTGCAACTTGTCCCTCCAAGTTATTGCCAGTATCAGCTCATCTTTTACATTGGAAGCACCACAGTCCTACATTGGGCCAGGCCGTCAGTTATTCTCCAGATTATACCCTTATCTTGTTCTTACTCTTTCCAGTTTTCGTCTTTCTTCCATTCTTTCTTCCTCCTGATGCCAGAGCAATGATGCATAAATGATCATTCTATTATGTTTAAAATTGATTGTTTCCCCTTGATTTCAACTCTAACAAGGAACAACAAAGACAACAAAAATATACACTATATAATATTAATATGAATAATAAAATATATAATGATAAAAATAACAGAGTTCTTATTTAACCAGTATATACCTGACACCATTTGGCAAATTACTGCTCTCCTTACCCCTTCAACTTCTCCTTACCCTACTCTGGAACCAGCCTGACTTCTGCTTTCAGAACCCAAATGAACTGTCCCACAATCTAGCAACCACTAAGTCTCAAATTGGCCCAGAAGTGTCCTGCTGGACCCTGCTTCAGTGCTATGACTTGAAAATGTTTTGCTAGATCAGTGTCTATGTTGTACTCATTATGGTTCATTTTTTAATATCCATTCTGAAAATATATAATCTGCTTTTCAGAGTATTACAAAATATGTCATAGTTTGGCTCCTTCATATCTCATCTGTTCTATGCTTCAACTCCTCCTACTCTATGCTTCATTGCTGCAGAAAATGACATCTTCCCTTCCTATGTCTCCATGCTTTTGCACCTGCTTTCCAGATCACTCTTTTTTCCTACTTTTCTTTCCCCTAAACTTTTACTTACTGCTTGTAACTCACCTTGATTAACATTTTTTTTTTCAGAATCATCTTCCCTAGCTCCTCTAGGCATATTTGAATGCTTCTCCTATACTCACATTTTATTCTGTACATATTTCTAACTCAGTTTTTAAAATATGGCTATTTATTTGTATGTTCATCTTCCTTCTCAACAGTGGTATTCTTGACCTCTGGGTTCATGTGTTTTTGTATGTATTTATCTCTAGTCCTTTGTACTTTTCCTGCATATATATTGACTAAGTGAATAGATAATGCTAACTTGAAAGAACACATAGTTTTTAAAATATTGGTTAAGATTAGTCAGACAGGGATTCATGAACGTGATACATTTTCAGCTGTACTTTGAAAGAAATAATGGACATGTTGGAATGGAGAGGAGGTTGATTTACACTGTCAACGACAGCAATATCAAAAACAAAAACACAGAAAAATAAATTAATACAATGGTATTTGGAGAATGTAATTTGGGTTAGTAACTGAATGAGAGAGAAGAAAGAGAATTATTCTTGCAGCATTTATTCTTTCATGCCAGTTTGAGGAATTTAGAGCTACACTATTGGAACAAGTAAATCCAAAGCTTTATTTCCACACAATAACCCTGGGTTTGTAACAATTGGAAAGTTTGTTCTTTCCTGGGCTTGGGTCCAACCCTATACAATATCACCATCTGTATCCCCAAAATGATTCAAATCCACGGTGAGCACTGCTATACTCCTGTGCATGTGCCTTCTTTGAGCTCATCTTGTTTTTCTCTCAAAGGTTAACTAATGGCTGCTTTGTCCTGCTCATTCATTGTCCCTTAAGCGTGTAATGTAGTTGTTTGCCAAATGTTAATTCCCTTTAAATTAAGGCTCAAGGAATAAAGAAATCCATTTAGTGATTTATCTGGGTGTTTCTCCAGTTGGCTCTGAGTTTTTGTTCTTTGATATGTGACCTTTTTATGTTTGCTTTAATACTTCACTGGTGTCCAAATTTTATGATTCAATCCTTGTGGCTGTAAAACTATTTCTTGTCCCTCATTGAAGAAAATACCTCATCTACCTTTAAAATGAAACTTGTAGATTAGCCAACGTTGTTTATTACTACCTTTTAAAGGCTATTATTATTTCTAGGATACTCACAAACTGAAAACAATCTAACCATCAGGTTAAATAACTTCCAGTGTGAGATTTTACTATTTCTTCCAAGTTACACAAAAATGAAAGTGACCCATGTCCATTTCAATGTAATCTTAAGCAAAAGGAAAAGATTTACAACCCGCCTCAGTTTACAAAACAAATTATAATTATAGATTTTTTGTATGTGGATAACAAGCACTCACCCTTTCATATGGTGTCTGATCAGGTTATTTACTCAAGTGATATTGGCCTTGGAAAGTCTCTTTCTTATACGGGTTAAATAAAATTTTCTTCGCCTGCTGGATAATTTTTTAGATTTAATTAGCATGTGCTGTTTTCCAGGTTTCAAAACATTTTTCTATCTTGGGTTGGGTCTCCAGATATTCTTGATCATTTAAATGCCTGTTTCTTCTACTGCTTGAAAGGTACCTCTTGGCCTAGGGAAACTCATGAAAAGGGAATACTGTATTTATGTGCATGGTTCTCAAGATTTGTTATGAGACAGCTTTCAACAGAACCATTGTTGCTCTTCATTTTATTGTTTAATTTGTTTTTCAGACTTTCCCTCTACCAACTCCACGCTCCAGAAGGGTTGCTTTCTACAAATTGCACTTTGTGTTTCTCAAGCAAATCACACTCCTCCTCCTTATTGATGTTGTAACCACACTGGATTTCCTAACATTTCTCAGTAAAAGCTCATTCCCCCTCCAGGGACTTTGTACTTTCTGGACTCTCTGCCTAGGTTTCTCTGTCCCTCACTCTCTCTCCTTGTAGCTTCACGGCTAGCTTCCTCATATCTAGTTTGGCTACCTCTAATTCCTTCAGATTTTAACTCAAATATTACTTCTACTCAGAAAAGCCTTTTCTGACTCCCTTAGATTGTGTTACACATATAAGACTTTAATACAAATTTACTGAATAAATGACTGGGTGGGTCGGATATTATACATGTCATATTTGAGGAAATGAAGAGATGCTGAAAGTCCTGGAAGTGTATAGATGAAATGAGAAGGCCGGAAATAGATTCTATTAACATTTGCCTAACACTTTACAGTTTACAAAGCACCTCTGCATATGTTATATCACTTGAATTTTTAATATCTGTTAGAGAAAACTCTTACTATCTCCATTCTACAGGCTTAGACAAGTGAAAAGACCTCAAGATCACATAGCTAATAAATAGAAGTTGGAACTATATTCTTATCTCCAAATTTAATATATTGTCCTCTATGGCATGCTGAAATTCCCTGACTTAAGTTTGAGGTTTACAAGAATAGATATTCCAGGCAAAATGTCAGAAACATGAAGTGTATGATAATCATCAGAAGTTAATTACTTTCATGGACATTCAAATTCCTTCTTTGCTGTAGGAACAAAGGAAAAACCTTATCCATAGTCCCATGTGTTATCTCTGGCTGAGCCTCTTCCTAATTATATTACCAATGGCTAACTGTCTGCTTTAATTTTCTCTGTTGTAAATGAGGATAATTATAGTATTAGGTTAGTGAAAATTAATTGTGGTTTTTGGCATTGAACGTAATGACAAAAAACACAATTACTTTCGCACCAACCTAATAGAGATTTTATAAAGGGATTGTGAGAATTAAATTAGTTTATTTAGTAAGACTTCACAAAATTGCCCATCACAGAATATTGCTTATACAGGAAAACTGCTATTATGATTACTGCCATTGTTATTATTAGTATTATTTAATGTGCTTACTAAAGACCTTCTCTCCTCTCAAGAAAACAGAAAAAAAAACCATAAAATATGTGACTATTTTATCTACAATTAACTTTTTAGGACTTCTACAGTTTATCGCATGGGAGGAGGAGTCTTCCTTTTAATCTTTAAACCTTTGGTTGAATGTGGCTTGAGCCTTGACACTTTTATTCTGAGGTTCCTGCTAGCCCTAAGCAGGAATTTCTGAGATGGATATGTCTCATTCATCTTGGATTTGATCTGCAACTGTAAGTTACAAAAGAGGGAGGTCTTACTGTGAAATACATCAGAATGTAAGTAGACTAATATTATTTCAATAATTGAAAGGACATTAAATATTATCTGTTTTCTAATCCATCCCTTAACATGGATACACAGTCCATGCCCGTTTTCAGTAACCATGGAGAGTTTAGAAATTTCCTGCTTTGAGATTATTTGACAGTGTATGTGTGTGTTTTAACTCTTGAAGACTTGTTTTAGTGGGGGTATGTTTACTCTCTTCACATTGTTCCAAAGTAGATCTTGCTCATAGATTTTACTTATATGCCAATCATGTTTTGGATATAGGGATCCCCTATCAGAAGATTAGAGTCCACTGGCAGATGCTAATGTTGTACCTAGTCAAGAAGAATTGGTAAATTTCCAGGATTTGGTTCCATTTGCAAGGGAGTTGCTAGGATTCTTGATATGAAGAGAAGAGCAATGCTTAAGTTCTCCATAGAGACTTTATGTTCAGAAACTTCCTTCCTATTCTATGACCTCTGCTGCAACCTTTGATAAGATCGCAGTAATAAGAAGTAATGTCTCACTATAATTAGTCTGATATAGTGGTTCTCAACCCTATCAGATCCAGTGCTTTCTTCTTATCATAAATTTTAAATACCACTCCCTGACAGACATTATTCTGGAAATAAATGCAGGGATAATATATCCTTGACTTCTAGAGTGTGCAAAGCCCTGAGAATATAGTTTTTGTGGTGCCTCTTTTTATTTAAACTACTTGACTTACCTAAAATCAGCAAGTAAGCATAGTCCTAGTGGCCCAATATTATTTAATCCTGATAAAACACACACGCATACACACACCCACACACACACACACACACACAGGCATTTGGGAGTGATCCACTCACAGGCAGCCTACTTGGAACTGAGGCCTTGCCACAGAGGCTGAGACAACCTATAGATTCAACCATGATGCCTTTGGGGGCAACTAGATCCCATGTATGGAGCAGAGACTTGGACAGCAGCTCAAAGGGGGAGAAATGGAGACTAAGAGCCACTCAAGTCCTAGACTTGGCTTGGAGCACACTTCTAGGACAGCACCACTGGCCCCAGCCTATCCCAGCCACAGAAGGGAGACTTAGATATTTTCAAGAAAGGTACTTTAAATAAAAGCAGTCCCTTGAGATTCAGATATAGGAGCAGCGGCCCTGCTTGCTAAACATTTTTTTTTAAGATTGATGTTAATAACATAATAAATAACATATGTTATATATTATGTAATATGTTATATTACATTACATGTGTTATATGTTATTAACTAATATAATACTAAGAACAGTACTGAATATTTTTTAAAAGAGTGATGTTAATAATATAATATATAATATATAATTTAACAGAGAAATTAAATGAAAGTAATTCATAATATGTTACATATACTTTAATTCAAAAATTTTGTTCTACAACTACACCAGAAAATGTAATGAAATTCTCAGATACTTACAGCCTCTTTTTATGAATAGATTTGTATTTAATAAAATAAGAACATCACAAGCCCTTCTTTACAGGAAGTATAGAAAATAAAAGAACAGAAGTATAGACAGACACCAGAAAAAATAGGATTAGTATACTTAGAGACCAGACATATTTGTATGTAAGAGAAAGGGGGAAATAACCTTAAATGAATTTGCGATTACATGACAAAGCAAATTAAATGTTGACAAATTGAAAAAATAAGGAAGTAAGAATTTCTTGTAAATGAGCTCAATGTTATCTATAAATGCACTGATAAAATAATTCCTTGGACTGTAATTTGGGTCCTGGGGGATTATTGTACTTTGGAATGGTTTGATTCCCTTGAAAATTTCTAAGTCCTATTCTTGTGGCTGAGACCAACTGGGTCTACAGTGACATGCAGAAAATGTTGCCCATGCCAAGATAGGTACCTACATGGGCTCCAGTACCCATTTCTCCTCTTTAGATTGCTCTTCAATACTGTATATATGGGGTGAAATTGGTGAAGATTCACAATAATTATATCTGCTATACTGAATTTCTAGCACATATTCAGGCATACTTTTAGTTACTCTCATTTAAAATAAACTTCGAGACCACGTTCTTCAAGAGGCAGTAGGGAATATAGGACAGATTTAAAAAACAGTGATTTGAGAGGTTGTAGAGGAATTATGTAATATGCTGTTGAGGAGAGTATTGAAAATGATTGAAGATTGAAAATGGTCCTTGACTCCAAAAAGACTACCTGTGTTGTGTGGTAAGAAAGCTGGAAGGGACTGATGACTTCAAAAAGGAGGTAGTATAGTGCGAAGTTAAAAATATCTCCCTGTTTCCTCATTTAATCTGTCTCTATGTGGGTGGCAGAATCAGAGATTCAGTAGAAGGGTGTCTGACAGTCTACTAAACCATTTTCACATTTTGCTTTCAAACTCTGTGCTTTCCCAGGAATTGTTTAATTAGTAGCATGCTGTTAATGTGTAGTATTCACTGCACATTTGAAAATAGTGTGGATTATATTTACAATCAGAAAAAAAGTGTTTTTGCTTACATAGTTTGTTTTTACCCAAATGAAAATATCTGAAGAACCAGAGGGACCACAAAAGAGAAATCAAATTTGTCTTCAGAATATAATTAATTTCATGACATTTATTACTCCACTTATTGAATAATTATAATTTCTAGTTATTAAAAATTCTGTGAGGAAATAAATTAAAAAATAGGTTAGTTTGTGCATGTCAATCATATATTTGCTGGCTTATTTTTTTTTCAGTTGAACAGGGTTCTAATCTTGTTTTCCCACTTGTTGATAACGTTCTTCAATCTGAAAGTCTCATGATTCTTTGGACCACAATCATAAATCATTATTATTATTATTTTTATTTTTATTTTATTATTTGTTTTAGGTTATGTTGATGTTGATTTGGCTTAATTTTTATTTTTATTTTATTTTATTTTTTATTATACTTTAAGTTTTAGAGTACATGTGCACAACATGCAGGTTTGTTACATATGTATACATGTGCCATGTTGGTGAGCTGCACCCATTAACTCGTCATTTAGCATTAGGTCTATCTCCTAATGCTATCCCTCTCCCCTCCCCCCACCCCACAACAGGCCCCAGTGTGTGATGTTCCCCTTCCTGTGTCCATCTGTTCTCATTGTTCAATTCCCACCTATGAGTGAGAACATGCAGTGTTTGGTTTATTGTCCTTGCAATAGTTCGCTGAGAATGATGCTTTCCAGCTTCATCCATGTCCCTACAAAGGACATGAACTCATCATTTTTTATGGCTGCATAGTATTCCATGGTGTGTATGTGCCACATTTGCTTAATCCAGTCTATCATTGTTGGACATTTGGGTTGGTTCCAAGTCTTTGCTATTGTGAATAGTGCTGCAATAAGCATATGTGTGCATAAATCATTATTATTTTTAAAGTTAGATTTACCTTTTCTATTTTAATTTTAATTTTTTAATTTTTAATTATTGTGGATGACAAATGCATAATAATTGTACATATTTATGGGGTACCTGTGATATTTCAATACAAATCATACAATGCATAATGATGAAATCAGGGTAATTGGAATATTCATTGTCTCAAGCATCAATCATTTCTTTGTGTTAGGAACATTTCAATTACAATCTTTTGGTTATTTCGAGTGTCATACTAAATGGAGAAAAACTAAACGCCTTTCTTTTAAAATCTTGAACAAGACAAGGATCCCCATTTTCATCACTTTTATTCAACATAGTACTGGAAGTCCTAGCCAGAGTAATTAGATAAGAGAAAGAAATAAAAGTCATCCAAATGGGAAAGAATGAAGTCAAATTATCCTCATTTATAGATGATGTGATCTTTTATATTTAGAAAAAGCTGAAGTCTCCACCAAAAATCTAATTGATAAACAACTTCAGTAAAGTTGCAGGATAAAAAATCAGCACACATAAATCAGTAGCATGCCTATATGCCAACAGCAAACAATCTGAAAAAAAACCAAGTAAGTAATCTTATTTACAGTAGCTGCAAATAAAGTAGAATACCTAGTAATAAACTTAAAGAAAGACGTAAAAGCTCTCTACAAGAAAACATTGTAACACATTGATGAGAGAAATTGAAGAGGACACACACAAAAGAAGGAAAGATATTTCAAGTTCATGAATTGGAAGAATTAATATTGTTAAAATGCCCATACTACTCAAAACAAACTACAGATTCAATGCAGTCCCTATCATGAATTATTGACCATGCACAACAGTTTGTCATATTCTTACACAAAATTCAATTTTATAAATCCTTCTGGCTCTTCCCATTGGTTAGTGCATCTGGAGGAATGTTACAGATGTTTTGGACTGATCAAGTTTTACATGCCCACTCTACATAATTATAGGATTTCTGTAGATTATTTTGTTTCTTTTGAGATAGCAACAAGGAGGGTTCAAATATCTATAACTGCAAGTATGCTGCATTTCTGCAGACAGAAATATTGGTTCAAACTATGGAATTGACATTATGCCATCTTGTTCTTTCCAGCCTTGCATATATAACACAAATTATACTGAAAGTGGAAAGGAGGTGTAAATGGCATTTCCTTGGTTAGTATAATCATATTTCTGGATTTGGGTAATATTGTGGTCCTGCAAAATCACTGGGCAAGTATTTATACAGTGTGGTTGATTCAGGAAGGAACACAATGTTTTCTTCAGTTAGTTCCACTTAGATTCTGCTTCTGAAATGTATCTTATTTCCACAAAGTCAGAAATAGGATGAAATAACAACAGTAATAATGACTTTATAACTATGTAGTACTGTCATTATACACAATAGATATGTATGTCTTCAAGAGTTTGCAATACAAGTGAGAAAGCAACTGCTTATATTATGGGCTCCCAAACACCACTGGTGCTTTCTAGACATTCATAACTCAAATATTAAATAGTTAGGAACAAATGCTCTGACTTCATTACTAGCCAAATCATTCAGATTTCCTATATATTTTGTATGTTGTTTCCATGGACACCTTTTCTCTATCTACAGTATCCCAGTATATCCAATGAAGTTTAGTTCAGCTGCTCAGCTTGACCATCCTCCCTCAGCAGAGTAAGGGGTGAGTATGGATTTTTGTTTGGAATATTTATGTAAAATAATAATTCTAGGTCATATTTCTTCAAGTTATTTCTGTCTTGTTATCAAGAATTTCTCCTAAAGAGAGAGAAATCTGTCTGAAACCTAAGTCTGTCCTTCAGAATTGAATTCTTAGTCCTCTTAAAGCTCCAATCAAGCCTGCATCAGAACTAGTGTTCTCTTCTACCTAGGTAACCTAAATCATGATAAAATTCCAAGATGACAGGAAAGCACTTATAGGAGAAAACTAATTATTTACATTGGGCATTTCAGAACTCTCCAAAAGTTTAAGTAGTAATAGTTTATGTCAATTTATAGGGAACAATCTAAATTTCTCATGATAACTTTATTTGTCATGTGAGAGGCCTTATGTTTTTGTTCTCGTTACTACATTTAGGCCAGTTCTACTAAAAGTACTTCCTCTAATCTTTTGATTTATTATAAGCATCAATTGAGGGAGAAATACAATATAATTCTTTATTTAGTTCTATTTGGATGTGCTTTACAAATTTTTAGTCTCTTTAGGCTAGCACTAATTCTATTCCATTCACTAAGTAGATCTTTTCTGTATCATCTCACAGTCATTTCTGCATCTAAATCCTTAAAGTTAAATAAGCGGTTTGTTAGCTCTTACTAATACATATACGAGCACTGTAAGAGTTAAAGAAAGGGAAGAAACACAAACTGCAACTCAACAGTAAAGACGGTTTTACTTTAGATAAAACCTGAGAGGGGCTTCTGGCTGATTTCAGTCAGGGCTGCTTTCTGTTACAGACTTAAGAGTATATTTTGGTTTGAGGGTGAGGGGGGATTATCAGAAGCTTGGAATGTTCCTGTTTGAGGCAGAAGTTTCATGGCAGGGTTGGAATGTCTCTGGGAGGAGGGGAGTTTATCTTGGGGCAGACATCTTTCTGGCCAGACAGGGGTTATCTCCAGGCTGGCATCTTCCTGGCCAGAGTGGGATTATCTCACGGCTAGCATGTCTCTGGTCAGGGAGGGGTTTGGAATGTTTCTGGTTGGAGGTGTTATTTGTGGTTTATGGTTGTGCTGACCTTAGCC
Source organism: Pongo pygmaeus (assembly GCF_028885625.2). NCBI lineage: Eukaryota > Metazoa > Chordata > Mammalia > Primates > Hominidae > Pongo > Pongo pygmaeus. Next base: position 50,204,493 of record NC_072378.2, read on the forward strand.
ATTAGGTTGATGCCCTTTGGATTTAGGTGGTTTTTTATTAAAGTGAACTTTAGAATGAGGGGCTTGTCCAAGATGGCAATGCTCCTGCTCGGTCACGCATAATCACATGTACAAAATAGAAATAGATTTATGTCATTTGCAGTGGTGTTTTTTTGAATTGAAGTGTCACTCAGGGCTACGTGAACAGTTTTGAGAAACATGTGGGCCCAGATAATTTTATGGGAATTCTTTAATTCCATGGCTGTATTCTCTCCTAAGATCATTCAGACAGACAATATGACCATAGGTTTTTGGTTTTTTTTTTTTTTTTTTTTGCAGATATTGTGTTGATTGAAACTTTGTGCTCATTTTAGTTTCTTATCACTTCCACTTAAGACTGTGTGCTTCCCGTTTTACAACAGAAAAGCACCATTCACACGTCTTGAATCACAAGTTGCCTCAAGATGCAAAAACCTCAATAAAGGGACAATCTGAATTATTAATATAAAAAGAAACTTCCTTTAATTAAAACACCAAAACCCTATGGTAAGTCCTTAAGTCTGACCTTGTCATAGACATATTCTGTCAGAGAAAATCATGGTATTAGAAACAGATATTTAGGCTGGGTTGCAATGTTCTAAATTTTTATATATTATGGAGTGAGGTAGTGGGAATAATGATAATTTTCAAATAATCTTGTGCAGCATCTATCCTCCAGCTATTGTCATCAAAGAATGTATTGTTATTGAAGGAGAGTCTTTTACAAACAATGTAAGAAAGTTTTACCATGAAATATTGAAACCAAGATGATAAAATATAGGAAGTCTCCTAATTTTTTCTACTCATCTATGTAATAATCTTCAGATTAAATATATAAGATTTATTTTGAAACACCTACTGTAAAATATTGATTTGTAATGAATTTGTCCCATTTTCACCTTTACCACTTTCAGGAGAGACAGCTTTGTGGCCACTCTCATTAATTGGTGTCTCCACTGCATACCTTGTGTGATTTCACTGAGGAAGAGGTGAAAAGTTCTATATTTCCATCTTTGGTTAAAAGAAACATATAAAGAGTAAGAGTTTTAGATTTTAAAAGATATTTATATTTAATTATGAAATACTATAATTCTACCTTTTTAAAAACTTGAGCAAAATTTCTTGCCCACAGTTATGTGGCTATGAAAAAATGTTAATAAAAAAAGAGGTCTAAACTGTTATTTTTAAAATGAGGAACACATTTTGCATAAAGCATGGTAGCCTCTATCCTTAAAAGTTATAATGTGTCAGCAGTCTCTAAGTGGTAGGGTTATTTTTCTTCAGAATAAAAAATAAAGCCAGTCTTTCATGGGTCTGTACAAACAAGAATGATCAATTATTACCAAAACTAATATCAAAGTATTGGAAAACCAAAGTGTGTATATATAAGCATACAGCTTCTTAATTTCCTTTCTCATAAAGTCTCAGAAATACTTTCAGAATCATTATCCTAGCATGCCCAAATTCAGAAAGCGTCCCATGAAACAGTGGTCCCTAGTAGTTGGAGCACAGGCTGTAAGGAGACTCCATTACTCAACCTTGGACCAGATGATCATTCTCTTTCTGCTTTAACATTTTATTTGTAAAATGAAATAATTAAGATTCCATTCCGAGATTTTATTTGCAAAATGGAATAATTCTACCTTATAGTGCAGTTGTAAGGATTACATAACATACCATTGGTAAAGTGCTTAGTCCTGGGATTAAAGTAAGTTCTCAAAAATGGAATCTATTATTAACTCATGTGAAAAAAAGAATGGTTTCAATTTGTCATTTAATTGATTCATTAATAAAAACTTGTCAAGCTCCTATAATGGATCAGACAATTTTTATGTGTTTTGAATGTCAAAATTAATAAGACATAGTTCTTCTCCAAAAGTATAGGGTGGAATATATGCATAGCCACATAAAAATAGAGCAAGTGCATTGCTTGACACCACTGAAGCAGCTATCTAGTGAACAAAAGTAGTCTTTATTCTTCCCATAGCTACAAAATAATGAAAGATGTAGTATTCCCTCAAATTAACATGTAAAAGAGAAATAAAAGAATGTGTTTGTCAAAATTTCAGTACTAATATGGTGACCTTTATCATCACTGAGAAAAAGGATGCATTAAAACTTTAATTGTCAAAGCAGGCTTTAAACACCAAGAAGAATGACTGGAGATCAAGGAGAGTATGTTTCACATACTGAAATATATCAGAACATAGCTCACCCAAACGCTCCAAGGACACTGAAAGACTGCAGCTGAACAAAGAACTTAACAGGTCTTTTAAATAAGACTGATCTGACAGTTTATGAAAATGGTTTCCTGTAAATACTTCTTTCCAAGGGAACTCTGGTCTTATGAAAATGTTTTTAATCCATTTAACCCTGAATAGTTGCACAGATTAAACCATTTTCTTATTATTAATAATATAAATGCATACCTATTTTCAACTTTCTTTCAAACACTGTGGTAAGCACTTTACAAATATTGTATCCATTGGTCTTGTTAAAAAAACACTTTTGACAAATTAAATTTAACAGAGTTCATTTGAGCCAAGGATAATTCATAAATCAGGCAACAGTCAGAATCAGAAGAGTCTCAGAGAGCTCCACCCAGCAGTGTGTGCAGTGCAATTTTACAGGATACCCACAGAAGCAGAGTTGAGAAATCACCTGATTGGCTACAGCTAGGCATCTGCTTTACTTGGGCATGTAGTGATCAGTTGGCTGCCTATAATTGTCTGAAACATGGCTGCTTGTGATTGGCTGAAACTAGACTCTTCCTTGTACTCCTAACTTAGGTTTGAGACTGTTTACATATTAATTTAAGTTGTAATTTGCTTTGTAGGGACTCAGGGTATGGAGACAGCCTCAGGCTAATGGCCTCCTGCTTATTTATCAGTCTTCACACACAAAGACGCATGCACGTGCACACAACTAATATATCTTAATATCATTTCCATTTTATAGATAAAAAACAAATAAGAATGCTTATGTCCCTCACTTTAAAAAAACTATGTTTGATCAACAGTATGTCTTTAAAATAAGGACATAACATCTCAAACTTAGTGAACTGGTTTTCCTCTTGGCTGATGATTGCAAAATAATATGCTCAGTCCTTCTACTGTTTGTTTAGAATTATTCTATTCAAAGGATTAATATTATCATGAATTAACTGAATAAACAATTTCACCATTAAGTAGTATATCTGCTTGCTTCAGAGCCAAAATAATCCTACTGGTTCTAGTTATTTGACAGACTGTGAGAAATTAAATATGATTGATTACTTGAATATTGATAATTTTAAATTGGCTTATTGGTAGAGTGGTTAAACTAATAAATATAAGAGTTTATGGAAAGGTAATAGTCATGCATTCTCACCTTTGCATCATTTTTATACAATGCGACAATATATAATGCTTTGAAGTATTCAGATAATTTGCATATTGTATGACTGAATTGGAGATGTCTCCATATTTTGCAACTTGCTAGGTTACAGCTGAGTGTTTGGAGTGCAACATTCTTTTAAAAGTCACGAAATAACTGTAATTTGCTCAGGGAAGTCTTACAGGCTAGACATTCTTTGCCCCTCCAGATCTACACTCAGTCTCTCTTTACCGTTTCCGCTTCTGGAGTCTGATTCCTCAGAAGTTCTCTTGTTTACTGGCTTTCTATTTGCCAGAAAACAAGATTCTGCCAGTGAGAGACATCATCAGGAAATCTAAATGTGGAGAAAAGAGGTTAGGCATTTAATTCCACCTTCCTCTCTAGCCCGCACCTCAAGCTGAAATTTGGCTCTGTACCTCCTATTCAACAGCTTCTGTCTCCAGCTACAGCTTTCACTAGTCTCTGATAACAGCTCCTTCTCCTTATAAATTTCTGGTCTAGGGCATCCCCAGTTGTGGGCCTTCAGGTGCTTCATCTTAATTCTTAACCCTACCCATACTTAAATAGTTCCTTCAGTAAACTGCTTTGAATTAAGTATTTCAGTGTGCCTCCTAGGGTGACCAACCATTCTGGTTTGCATGACACTCATGATTTTATTTTAGCACAAAAATCAGATGCCCTTGCTACACACGAGGACAGTTGGTTACCCTCAGCTTCCTGACAGAGACTTGTCTGATCTAGATGGCTAAGATAGTGAGGGTCTGGTAAAAATATAGGCTATGTGGTTGAAAGAGAGGGAGATATTTTATCTGGAAAGAGAGAATGTTAAGTTTTGCTTCAAGACAGTTGGCTTATTTTATAGTAAAGAGTGTAGAAAGTTTAGAGAGGGGTCAGAAGAAACCATGTGTAAGGTGAGGATATAGAGTGTCTAGCATTGTGGTAGGTGATTTTTATAATATTATATATGTCTCACCATGCCATAAATGTGTTTGAGTAAAGTAGGGTCTGTAAATAGTACAGCTTACCAGCTCAGTAGACAAGAAAATCGGCTGCAGTCATTACATAAACTTAATCAATCTAAAAATTAATCTACAATTACTTTAGAATATCTGTCAGAATTTTATATCTCTGAAATTAATTGAGAATTTCTAAATAAACAATGAATGGACATGAGCGTCAAATACCTTTATATCATTTACTTAGGCATAATTATATAAATAAAAATAACAGGTAGCAAGCAGAGTTTTGATATAAATTTCAATGTATTCTCTGCTTAGAAAATCATTAGTTTCTGCTGATGAGATAAACAATTCACTCTCAATATCTCATCACAGTCACAGTTTCCTCTCCCTTCATCACTCTTCCTGCTGGTACAGTATGCAGAACTAACTTTTTCTGTCTTTCATTAATGACTTCTCATTACTTGTATAGGAATTCAACTTTTTTTCTCTAATGATTGATTATCCTGTATCCTGGGTAGCTCACTTTCTTTACTGTAGCATGCTATAATAAGTGGAACATTCCGTTTCCTTTGACAAGAAAAAAAAAATTCTCGATTGTGAAAATGAGGTTCCTGTTATGTAGCAACATGGACATTGTTACATTTTTGCTCTCATTGTACAATTTGTATTTTCCACATATCTCCCAATATTACTTTCAATTTATAAAATAACAGCATCACCAACAATAATAAATTGATAGCTGCAAATCTACTATATGTCAAATACTGTGCTAGACCCTGAAGTAGAGAGTTGAATAAGATGTAGTCTCTGACCTTCAAAAATTGAGAGAGGGATATGTCAACAAAACATTCCAATAATATTAAAGAGTAAAACAACAGGTTTGCACAAAGAACAAAATAACCCAAAAGTGTGATTCATTCATCTGGAAGTGTGGATTGGGCAGGGAAAAGTTGAGTTAAGACATTTTGCAAATGTCATATCTGAGCTTATCCAGTTAAGTCCATTTCCTTCTCAATTGTAAATGACTTGTCCCTGATGAAAAGGTGATTAATGCGACAATTATACTGTATAAGAGTGTATACAATAAAAACTAAGCCTCGTTCTCACTCTACATTTTTTTCTATCTACGCAAGCAACCAAATCACAACTTTAAACAGCCAAACAAGAATAAGCAAATACAAAACCAAATACTTAAATGTGCAGGTATTGTATTAACTATCAATTTTCTCCTACAGAAACCAATTTCAGACACCTTGTGAATACCCACTTTTCCTTACCTGGGGAGTTCTTCACCTTCTTTTAATCTAAATAACTCTATTAAGACAAAGAGTAGTTGAATCCATTTCACTGTATTTATATTTCTTTAAGTTCTCAGACACTGTAGTTGGGGGGATGTAGCCTTCATATATAGAAAGTAAATTTCAAGTTGCAAAAGGAATTTATAGTTGGAGAGCCAAGGTTCTGATTTTTTTTTTTCTTCATCTACAATTTAGACCTCAATGTAAAATGTCCCTTAGCTTCCAGGTCATTCTTTTCTTTTTGTAAAGAGTCTTAGTAGATGAAAATTACAGCCAACAGTCTCAAGTATACCAACCAGAGTTCCAGAGCCATATAATTTAAAAACTAGAAGGAACCTCAGATAACATATAAATAAATATATTCTTTTTCAGCTAAAGAAGCCCAAAGAAGTGAAATGATTTGCTTCAGTTAAAACAAGTAGGTAGTGGCATGACTGTTACTAGAACTAATTCCTGTTTCCTTTTAAAGTGGTCTTTATCCTAATACAAAAACTGAAATAGAAACACTGGAGAGCTTATTACAGTACATGTTACTGGATCTCATCACCAGAGGTTGTAATTCGTTAGGGCTAATGGAGGCCCAGTAATCTGCATTTCTAACAAGTTTCTGGCTGCTGCTGCTGCCTTGGTAAGAATACATTGAGAAACCTGCTCTACAGCATGCATCTTGAGGCCTTACATAAGTATTTTTAAACCTAAGCCTGTAATAACTTAGTAGAAAGAAGTTCTGACTCTAAAGTGAGTATTTCCTTTTTCCTCCTAATAAGACACTTCATCTCTCTGTAGTACACTTAAAGGTTTGATCTAGGACCTGAAGATTTTCTCTCGGTAATTATGTATTTATTTAATTTAAAGCCAGTCAATGTATGCATGCTTCTTAAAATATGAAATAATATAATATTTTTATTGTATGACTTACAGTTTTTTCATTAATCGAAAGTACCTTCATCAGCATTCATGATTATTGATTTACATGTCCTGGATTTACCTATCCAATATTTACCCATCTTGTCAAATTAGTCAACAAGGACTGTAAATTATTCTGTCACAAACTTGCAATCCCCTGCTAACCCTTTACCTCTCTGCTTCCGTCTTCCTTTCCCTCCCCATTCACGACCTGAGCTCATGTGGTCATGTCAGAAGTATATCATTAACCTGCAATGATTATACTTTTACTTTTCTTTGCTCCACAGACACAAACTGACAAAAATCATTCTTCTTTCAAAGAAATCACAGTGTCTAAATAATTCCAAGATTTTATAAATATATTAAGAAAACAATTAAATGCATTGAGCAAATATAACTGCCTTATTAAAAGATATTTTTAACATCACTAGACTATTTCTGCTTTTTAAAAAATATAATTTTCTAATAGATCAGCTATACACATTTAATTTGCATGCTCATTGCTTTCTATCAAAGCGATTATGTATGTTTTCTGGAAAAAAAATCCTAACTTTGTATAGACAGAATTTAACTAGGGTTTTTGACAGAGATATTCTCAATCAACTACCTATTGCTCTCACTTTGGATAGTCATGAAGGCCGTCATAGAAAATGAATGTTTATAATGAGACACTACAGTACCCTACCATGGGGACAATGAATGGCATCATGTTCTCTTTAATCTCTCCTTTCTTCATTTTATTTTTTTTAGGGCAAGCATGGAACCATTATGAAAGCTAAAATTGATTTTTTTTCTTGAACATTTAAACATGCACACATATAGAGGGTGTATTTGGGTAGCAATTGTTTCCAGATGACATTCTTTTGGAGAAAGATGGGAGGTTGTATCTTTTGAAGAATTTTATGAGCCTTAATTTTTTGGAGAGTCTTAAGGCTTCTACATGACTCTAAAGAGTTAGAGAAACCTGTGGTAATCCAAAGAGTGAAACTAAAGACTCATGTTTATCACAGCTTTACTAACTAATGTTCCTTGAAATAAGCTATATCAATTTACAGATATTATTAAAAATGCACAGAAAGTAAATGAATACTAATATCCAAGTATGCAAATTAAATAACTCAAATTGCAACCTTGGCAATACCACAATCTTATGGTAACATTTTAAGGTTTTAAAAATTTGATATTAATACATAGCAAAGTATTTTTAATGTATACAATTATATGTAACTACAAAATTCTTATAACTATACAAAATATTATATTAAATATATACATATAACATATATGCACATATATGATAGATGCATGTATATGTATTTATATACAGTCATACATACATTGTTTAACAACTGGGATATGTGTACTTACACAAATCTAAATGGTATAGTCTACTACACACCTAAGCTGTATGGAGTAGCCTATTGCTCCTAGGTTACAAACTCATATGGCATGTTACTGTACTGAATACTGTAGGCAATTGTAACACAATGGTTAAGTATTTGTATATTTAAACATATATAAACATAGAAAAGGTACAGTAAAAATACTGTATAAAAGGCAAAAATGGTACACCTATGTAGGGCACTTATCATGAATGGAGCTTGTAGGACTGAGAATTACTCTGGGTGAGTGAGTAGAGGGTGAATATGAAGGCCTGGAACATTACTGTATACTACTGCAGGCTTCAGAAACACTGTACATGCAGGCCACACTAAATTTATTATAAATTCTTTTTCTTCAATAATAAATTGACGATCTTGCTGTAAGTTTTTACTTCATAAACTTCATTTTTAAAATTTTTGACTCCTACTTTTTGAAAACTTTTGTAACAAAACTTATCTTAAAACACAAAGACATTGTACAGCTGTACAAAAATTTTTATTTCTTTATATTCTTACTCTATAAGCCTTTTTCTATTTTTAAAATAATTTTTAACTTTTTAAACTTTTTTGTTAAAAACTAAGACATGTACACACACCTTAGCCTAGGCCTACAGAGGGTCAGGCTCATTGAGGCATCACTAGGTAATAGAAATTTTCCAACTCAGCTATGATCTTATTATGGGTCCACTGTTGTACACTCAGCCTGTTGTTGAGTGAAACGTTGTTACTGGGCACATGACTGTATATTGCTCCACAAACATCTTTTTCTAAGACTTCATTGTATCATGTTATTTTTTCAATATGCTAATTCGCTGATTTTTTTCCCGTGCACTTTCAAGTCTTTTATTTATTTCTACACCACTTAATATTTTGTACTGGCAGTACTTGAATTTGTCATGTATTTTTATAATTCTTGTCAGTTTATTTTCTATCTCGTGATTATCTTCTACATTCATTTTTCTTCTTTCATAATTTTTTAAATGAAGTGTGCTTGTTCTCTAAATAGTCTCCTTTCTCTTAGGGTAAATCATCTATGAAAGCATTTTCTCCATGGATCTACTAGGGTATTATGATATTGTCTTAACTTCATCCTTTGTTAGTCTTCATTTTAGTAACAGTTTTAATGGGGCCCATGATGACTCAGTTAAAGAACATTATTGTCCAGGTTCCCTTTCACTTAGATGTGATCATATTATGAAGTGCAGGCTGAGATGATGTAAACAAAATTGATATCTGTGACTTCCAGTGCTCCTCCTTAAGAAGAGGATGTTTTCTCTGAATTCCCCTTTCCCTGCACAGTAGGTTGGAAAATGTCAACAACTGAATTGATCCTCCTGCTCCTAGAGATGAAAATCAAGTACAGATAATGACAGAGACATTTTTGCTCTATTAGGTCCTTGGATGAGCTCAAGAAATGTCTGCTTATCCCTAACTACCTTGGAAAGTTACCTTAAGAAAGTAAAATTGCTATGTTGTTTGAGAAGCTATATTTTGAAGTATTTTTATTATAGTAGTTTCTAGAACAAGATTTCTCAACCTTAATACAATTGACATTTGAGGCTGAATATGTTTTTGTACTAAAAAGCTGTCCTGTGTATTTTACCGTGTTTTATAGCATCCTTAGCCACTACCACTAGACCCCTATGGCATTCTGGTCGTGACAAGCAAAAATGTCTCTGGACTTTGATAAATGTCCCCTGTGGAATAAATGTGTTTCTGTTTGAGAACCACTAGTCTGTAGACTAACGAATGTAGACATTGTTCCCTGTAGTAATGCTGCCCTAATAAAACTTATAAAATATTGCATTCGCTTAGGAGTCAGTGAGAAGAAGTGAAGAGGCATTGAAGGCTGGAAGGTGGTGATAATTCTGCTGCAGCATTGGATAAAACTGTTAACTGTGGAAAGTACTAGGCAGAACATATTCCTATGGAGATTAAAGCAGCTAGAGAAGTGCTTAGAAAGGCAGAATGTCAGTATATTTTGATTGTTACATGTAGTTTTTAGTAAAATATTATAACAAAAAATGAGCACAGCTAGGAAAAAATGAACAGTTGAAATTAGAAATAGAGGTGACAGAACTTTTTAGGGAGATAAACTAAAATTGGCTAATAAGCTAGAAAAGTGAGATCTCTCAGAATTGAAAAAACTAACTGCCTCAATACTTCAAACAATGGGAGAAAGAGTGTCACTCATGGCTTTTTTTAGAGACCCCCCCCCCATTTGGACTTTTCAGCCAAAAGTATGAAAAAGCCACATGCAAAGATTAGACTATAAATATTGCCTTCATACCCCTACCAACTTTTTCATATGACCACATTAGTCATCTCTAAAATAAAGAAAAGTGGGCCCAGGGCCAGGCTTATGCCTGTAATCCCAGCACTTTGGGAGGCCGAGGGTGTGGATAACCTGAGGTCAGGAGTTGGAAACCAGCCTAGCCAACATAGTGAAACCCTGTCTCTACTAAAAGTACAAAATTTAGCCAAGTATGGTGGCATGTGCCTATAGTTCCAGCTACTTGTGAGGCTGAGGCAGGGGAATCGCTTGAACCCGGGAGGTGGAGCTTGCAGTGAGTTGAGATGCCCCACTGCACTCCAGCCTGGGTAACAGAGCGAGACTCCGTCTCAAAAAAAAAAAAAAAAAAAAAAAGAGCCCAGCAAAGAAGTCAATTAATTAAAAACAAGAATCAGAGGGTTAAGAAGTGTAACTAGAAGACATTTTTGGTGAAGTTCTTCCAAATGAAACTAAATACACCAGAAACCTTAATTCTTGAGAAAGTTGAAAAACCATTAGCTCAGCATTAAAAGGCTTTTAATTGTGTGATACAAAAAGACATCCTTGGTTTATTAAACCGAAACCAGCAGCTGGGCATGGTGGCTCACACCTGTAATCCCAGTACTTTAGGAGGCTAAGGCAGGAAGTTCATTTGAGGCCAGGAGTTCAAGACCAGCCTGTTCAACATGGTGAAACCCGACCTCTACTAAAAATACAAAAATTAGCCAGATGTGGTGGTGCACGCCTGTAATCCCAGCTACCTGGGAGACTGAGTTGTGAGAGTCACTTGAACCTGGGAGGTGGAGGCTGCAGTGAGCCAAGATCGTGCCACCTCACCCCAGCCTGAGTGACAGAGAGAGATTCTGTCTTGGAAAAAAAAAAACAAATAAAACTATACCAGCAAAAAGAGGCTAGGAAATCTGTGCGGTGGCCTGATATGGCCTGATGAAGCATACCATCTGCTTGAGGATATGCCATGGAAGTTAAGGAAACAAAATGTCCCAACTGGTCAAACGACCGGCCAGAAAAGGACAATGGATAAGTTCCTCCCAGAGACCAGAACCAGCCTAAACAAAGAAATTGGGCTGCTGCCAGGTCAGGGAGTTCTTGAAATTGTAATCCAGAGTGATTTATTTCATAATTGTAATGAATCAGTGGCTTTTTCTAGGTGAGTATTTTTGTTGCAGTTGTCCTATTTCTTTTTCACTATTGTATATTGGCTATGTATGGAGTTGGGGGCTGGGAGGTATGAGAAAAATGACTGTGTTTTTGAGTTCATCGCTGTTCAGCCCCCACTGGATCACACAGAAAGAACTGTGCGTAATTCAGAGATACCCAGTTTTTAGTAGGATGCAGTAACTGGACAAGTCATTTGATTGTATCGTATCTCTTGGAGAACAGATGTTTTCTTTTTAGAAAGCAAAACAGAACAAAACAAAACATAAATACTTGTACATGGATACTTGGGAGGCCAGCATGGCAGTCTGTCAGAAACCATTAATTTTCTTCAGTGTTTTTCCCCTCCTTACTTCCTTTCAGCAATAGAATCTATTGACTTTTAGCTGGGCACAAGGTATGCAGCTAGAGAGAATACATCCCCAATCTTCCCTTGCAAAATAAGCCTTATCTCACAACTAATGCCAATAGGATACATGAAAACAAATCTCTAAACTTTTTGAATCATGTATTGAAAAGAAAACTAATTGCCTTTCAAGAACTTCCCCCTTCAGGTTGGCAATCAAGTAGCAAAAACTTGAACAGTGGCCTCATACCATACACAGACTGAACCCCCTCATGGCAGTAACAGATCTGTTTCACCAGTTTGGTTCCCTAGATGACTTCATAAAGGAAAGCCCATGTTATTTGCCCTGGATTCTCATGTGAGAGAGTGATATGTTTTAATCTTGTTTCAACTACTCAAGTTTTGGTTCCATTAATCCTAACTCCTACATCTTTCCTGGGATTATTATAATATTAACATTCTGCTTAAAATATGTTGAAGTTCCAGGTGTATTAAGATTCATATTTGAAGCTCAATTATTCAGGATATTGAATATCACAACTGATCTGGGGTTATGGGACATAAGATATTATAGCTGGGAAAGGTTAATCTGCATTTTTACTCTTAATTACTATTCTTGTTAATAGCATTGCCCTAAACTACCTCTTTGTCTACAGAATAAAGCAAAATATTTTCCAATAAGTGTTTTTGTTTTTTCTACATTTCTTATCATTTTATCTTCTGTTTTCTAATAGAGAATTTTAATCTCTATTTTCCCATTATTAAACTAGCTATGTATATATATTTTATTTATCTCAAAAACCAAGTTTTAGAACTTACCAGTTATATTATTTATTTATTAAATAATGCCTGCCTTAAAAATAAAACAATTACTTATTTACAACTTGGGTTTAACTTGTAGCTCTTTTTCTAGCTGGCATTTGTGTGTATTCTTGTGCATTGATATGCACACAAACATAATTCTTACCTTGAGTTTAATTTCTTTTCTTTTTAAAAATTCCTTGGGTTTAATAAGTATCTTTCATTTCTCTTTTTTTTTTTCCTATTTAGTATAACATATCCTCTTAGCAGAACTTTATTGGTACCCATGAATTTTTATATGTAATTATTTTTCTCAGTTTATTTGGGCATATTTATTGTTTGTTTGTCAGCTTTCATTCCACCCTTTCCCAACAACTTAAGTTTTGTCTTTTGGGTTTCAAATTATGAAACAATAGCAAAGTTGGACTAAAATAAAAAGATTCAGCTTCTTCAGCTCACTTTCTTTAATAGGCAACTTAAGAATATGTCCTCCCTAGAAAGCACAATGGTGAAGTTCAAATGAGAACTTGAATAGGCAAATGCATGACCAAACTAAAATTAATTGCTGTGCTGATATTAAGAGTTCCTGATGGCCCGTTGCTTGTCCATTACATAGGTCTTGATCTAGGAGTAGATTTTAACAAAAGTCACATCAAGATGTAAAAGCACTAAGCTGACTTAAAGGCCGTGGACAGAAAACAGAAGGAAGTAACACTATGTTAACTACACGTTGCTGAGGGCCTCTACTCCAGGAAGGATTTTACCTTCCAGAAGCTCTAGACTGGCACCACCTCCAGTGCTGACATGGCTGACTTTATCTTCAGTGTTCCATTTGGCACAGCAAGTAGCAGTGTCTCCACCCCCTATAATAGTGATGCAGCCCTTGGAAGTGGCTTTCACAATTTCATCCATGAGGGCTTTGGTTCCCTTAGCAAAGGCATCCCATTCAAATACTCCTAACGGCCCATTCCAAACAATTAACCTTGCTTGAGCCACAACTTGAGCATGATTCTTGTTGCTCTCAGGACCACAGTCCAAACCCATCCAGCCAGGAGATATGCCAGATGCTACAGTGGCTTTTCCAACCTGAGCGTTCTCATCAAACTTGTCACCAGTAACAAAGTCAACAGGAAAAGTAATCCTTACACCATTCTTTTGTGCTTTGGCCATGATATCTTTGATGATCTTGGCTCCCTCTTCATCAAACAGGGAAGCACCAATCTCCATGTTGTTGAGTACCTTAAGGAAGGTATAAGCCATTCCACCACCAATAATCATCTCATTGACTTTGTCCAGCATATTTTTGATAAGTTGGATCTTGTCTGCCACTTTGGCTCCACCAAGTATAGCCAGAAAGGGTCTCACTGGGTTTTCCAAGGCTTTAGCAAAGTAATCTAGTTCCTTCTTCATCAAGAATCCGGATGCTTTATGGGGCAGATTCACTCCCACCATGGAACTATGAGCGCGGTGCGCAGTGCCAAAAGCATCATTGACATAGACGTCCCCTAGCTTGGAAAGTGATGCTCGGAAGGCTTCTATTTTATCTGGCTCAGCTTTAATCTTCTTTCCAGAGGGATCTTGGCCCTTCCCTTCTTCCTCCACATGAAAGCGCAGGTTCTCCAGCAGGATGACTGAACCAGGAGCTGGGTTGGCACAGGCTTTCTCCACTTCTGTGCCTACACAGTCCTTCAGGAACAGAACATCCTTGCCCAGCAAGGATTTGAGTTCAACAGCAACAGGCGCTAAGGAATATTTGTCAGGCATGGGAACACCATCAGGCCGACCTAGATGACTCATAAGAACTACTGCCTTGGCTCCATTGTCCAGGCAGTACTTGATGCTTGGGATGGAAGCCTTGATCCTCTGGTTGTTTGTAATCTGGTTCTTCTTCATGGGAACATTGAAGTCTACTCTCATGATGACTCGCTTCCCTCTAACATCCAGTTTGTCTAAAGTCAACTTCTTAGAAAGAGACATTTTGACTATGTAAAGACATAGGCTGACACCTGGATCTTAATGCTGAAGAACCAACTTGCTGTTGGGAGGCTGGGTCGGTGGTGATTTCTAACGCCCTTGCCCTTGCCCCGCCCCTTTCTTCTCCACACCGTCTCCAGCACAACAGCCACTGTTAGACTGGAGAGGAAATCTAGCTTTGTGATTGGCTCATGCTCCTGTCAATCTCGATCTGAAATGTGTTGCTAGGTGAAGATTCCAACTTCCTGGGCAGAGGGCCGTGTAGTGGAGTAGAGGTACCTGGCTTCGAGGCGAGACTCGGGTAGGTGAAGAAACCCCAGAATAAGAATGGTTCTAAAAAAACAACAAGAATGGTCCTGAGGTCTGCGCTGCCTTCTGGCTCTTTTTGCCCCCACCCCACAGCTCGGTTAACAGTTGCTCTTATTATTAAAAACAAAACAAAAAGAAATCCACCCCCACCCCCACAAACCTGCATACACCTCATTCATGTTAAATCTTAACCATTTTGATATGTAAAAACCTCTGCAGTGCCAAATAAAAGGAATATTTGAAATAATGATTTTCATGTGAAACCTTGCTTATTCAAGTCAGGATAGTATAGTTCTGTTTTTTCCTTGTCTTGATAAATATTTCTGTTGAGGATGTGGCTTGTTGTTAGTCTTCATCTTTAGATATATTCTAGGACGGGGTGGGAATGCTGTCATATTTTCATTACTTTGCTTCTTCCATTTTCAGACTACCATGAAAGACTGTTTGGTCACTTCTGCAGGAGAATCCCATAAGATCATAGCAAAGAGAGTATCAGTAACAAGTGCTGAAAGTAATGGTGACATTTCTTTCAGACTACAATGTTATGATGAGGCTCCTTATTTTTTCTCTCCTCTCTATTTGCTTTCCTATCTGTACAACTTAGAAATTGAGCTGAAAAAAAATGCGTGGTTTTCATGAGGATGAAAACATATATTAGAATTGAAAGTGAGTAAGATATTCTATTTTTGGAGAAAGTAAATGTATGTGGCTAGTTGCTTTAGTAATGAAAATTGGCTTTACAATTTTTTTCATTAGACTCCGTAGGTTGAGTGAACTAAATATGTAAAATGAAGGCTTTGACAGAAATATATTTGAGGCATTACCTATTAAGATGGCTAAAACAAAAAATAAAAACAAGTGTTGAGAAAGACGTGGACAAATTGGAATCCTCATTTATTGCTGATAGGAATGTCTAATGGTGCGGTCACTTTAGAAAACAGTTTATCGGTTCCTCAATGTTGAACATCGAGTCAACAGCATTTAAAAGCAAACTTAAATGGTGTTAAAATATATAGTAACAGAAACTCTCATTTATTGCTCCCAGGAATGAAATATGCTACAGCCATTTTGGGAAACAGCTTGGCAGTTTCTTAGAAATATGCATAGACTTACCATACAAGTCATTAATCCTATTTCTAGATATTCATCCAAGGACATCAAAAACCTGTATTCTCTCAAAATTCTGTAAACAAATGTTTAGAGCAGTTTTATTAATAATTACCAAAATTGTATATTCTTCAAGTAATAAATAAATAAACTGTGATATATCCATGCAATGGAATATTATTAAAAAAAAAAAGAAAAGAAACAAGCTATTTATTACACAAAAGCCCTGGATAAAACTTAAATGTGTCTTACTAACTGAAAGAAGCCAGGCAAAAAAATTATGTAGCTATTGTATAATTCCATGTGTATGACATTTGAAAAAAGGCAATCGTTTTGGGATGGAAAACATATCAGTGGTTGCTACATGTTAGGAGAAGAGAGGGTGGTCAACTATAATGGGGATACACAGGAGGATTTTTAGTGTGGTAAACTGTTCTATGAGGTACTGGTGTGGTGGATACAACATTCTATGCACTTGTCGAAATTCATAGAATTGTACGTTGTAGAGAGTGAACTTTAATGAATGCAAATGAAAAAATATGATCCAGAGTGTTAGGGAATCCTATTATGTAATGTAGCCTCTGACAAATAAGCCTAAGTGTATTGTAATATATAGGAAATTTTACTACAGGTGATGTGGTCAAAAAAAGGAGATGACTTAAGTAACTTTGCGAAAGAGGTTTTCAGTTTGTAAAACTAAAGACGAAAACAACTGTCCAAAAATACAATACTCTAGTTGGTAAGTTTGAATATCACAAGCTTATAGATGAATAATTCTTAAACTATATGTGTTATTAGAGATAAGCAAATAATGGAAGATAATTAAAAGTTTTTCACTGTCAGGAAAATAAGTTACAAATAAGCAAGAGCAGAATGAACTCTGTGGTGCTGGATTAAGAGTCTGAGATATTAGTATGAACTCATATTAAGTTCAATATACACATAGGTTGATATGGAAAATAATTACAGATATGTGTATAAATATGTGTTAATTTTTTATTGCTACGGTAGCAACTTGTCACAAATTTAGCTACTTGAAATAACACAATTTTGTGTTCAAAAACAATTCTGTAGGTCAGAAATTCAGGTTGGCTCTGCTGGTTTCTTGCTCTGGATTTCATAAAGTTTTGTTGGCTGGGTTTTCATTACAAGGCTCTAGGAAGAATTTACCTCTAAGCTCATTTAGGCTTTTGGCAGGATTCAGTTCCTTGCAATTATAGGACTGAGCTACCTGCTTTTGGCTGGCTGTTAATAAACCCCTAAAGGCCCTCTCAGGTTTGTAGGTTCCTGTATCTGAGAGCCAGCAATGATGCATTGAATTCTTCTTACAATCGGAATCTCTCTGATTTTCATTTCTACTCCATCTGTTTTCCACTTTCAACCAGAGAAAATTCTCTGCTGTTAAGGACTCATTTGACTAAGTTGGGCCAAACTAGATAATACAGGATAAACTCCCTAATTAAATATTGTGATATAATTATATCTGCAAAGTATCTTTTGTCATGTAGCATCAGTATTTACAAGTTCTGGGTAATAGGACATGGACATCTTTGGTGGGCCATTATTCTGCCTACTCAAGCAGGATTTTGATAAACACAAGTATTTTCAAGCTCTGTTCATAAGAGGGCAGAGAAGCAGTGACTTATAAATAAGTAAGTGGGGATGGGGGAAAGGACAAAACTTCTCTACAGAGGAATTCCAAATAATGTGTGTAGACACATTCCTCTACTAGAGGTGGAGCTTAATGGACTGTTTGAATGTAGTGATAAATAGATTCTGAGTATTCAAATTATTATTCACCATGATTTACAAATACTAGATTTGAAAGACCCAAAAGGAAAATATACTCTTCTGTTTTGGCACCTTTCTGTAAAGAAGATTTGCAGTGTGCTCTGCACTGAGCTAAACCACAAGGGCATTTTGTCACCACTTCCCCAAGATCTGTCTTCATGTAACAGCGTCAAGCTCTGAGGACCTTGTCTTTCAAAATTACAATCCTGTTACCACGTATCATCCCACATAGAGGCTGAAATGTCTTCTTGACTAAATCCAGTTTTCATCTATGTTCACAGTATCAATGTCTCTACGTTCTGCTGTTCTTGGACAGGTTTTCCAGGTTTTCTTTATGCAAATGTCCTCTGTTTCTCTCCAGGCCTTTTAAGGGCTGCTTACTTAGCTACTAGTATTTGCTCATGGTGGCGACTGATTAAAGTCTATGGTGGCAAGATTTCATCATAGGTTGTCCATTTTCTTTGAAAATTGAAACACGTTATGGATATAATCTATTATTCTTTCTATTAGGAAGCCTTTGAAATATTTGGGGCAGTTTAGCTTCAATTCACCTTTCCATTGACAATGATTGTAAAATATGCAAATATATATTCCATACGTTATGCAGAGTTCTGGGTGCTGAAATGACTAGTAATCTATAGTTATGTATATTCTCATGTACATCTTGTGTCATTTTAGTCACTAATTTTTAATATTTCAAAATACACCAATCCTTTTAACAATTTAAAAACAATTTTTAAATTGCTTATGAATTTGTGAATGTCTCTATTAATAATAGCAGCAAACTTCAATTTATGCATTTGAAAATGTTTCCATGAGTTTTTGGGGTCATTGTAAAAGGTAGACTAAGGTGGCTGTATGGTGCTATCTCTCCCTTTCAATGGCGAAAACCTCTACTCTTGCATCAACCTAATATATAACTTTTTACACAGTGCAGAATTAGTTTGAAAACAACATAATAATTCACACGATAACATTATGTATGAATTAGCCAATGCATTTGTTTTAAAGTATACTTTTTTGCATTTGTTCCTCCATCTACTTATCTGTTCTTCTAACATAGTTCTGTTGCATAAATTTTAAGCAAATTTTACTCTCTTTATATTTTGTTTTTATAATTAATTTTTTAGAAGATAAAAGGACACATGAAAATATGGCTAAAATTAAACAGCTAAGTTACCCAATCACAAATAGGTAATTTTTAGGACTTTTGTGTATTGAATTCCTACAGATCTCTGTTATTGATTATTAATTGATGAATTGATGTAGGCACTGAATAGGACAAACTCAATGTGAAGTCTAAGATAAGAATTTTAATGTTATTACAATAAAGTTAATGAGACATAAGTTCTAAAAATATATATAATAATGTATATAATAATACAAATCATTACCAGTTCAAACTAATCCTAGGGGAGGATTGATGTATTGCTAAGATTAGGTTTTATTTTCCTTAAGGAGTCCAAATTAGATCAGTAGATGCAGTCATCCTGAACAAGAAAATTGTGTTATAAAAGTTATAATTTAAAAGGGTATTTCAAGAGGGAACATTTTAATTAAAATTTTAATAAAAGAGATTGGAAGCTAGAGAGTTTAATTCACACTGATAAGTTATTTTAGAGTTATTTTTAACTAATGAATAACCTGTGATTATTTTTCTAAAGACATTCCAAAAACTTTTTTTCAATTTAGCTTTAAATATATTTTATTATTCTAAAATAAAATAATGAATTACTTCGTTAAAACCAAAACAATTTTAAGTATCAGCTTGTCTTCTAATACTGAAACTCAGGACATTCACATTACTATATGTTTTTTCTGTTACCCCCAGCTCAAAAATTTCTATAGAAAATAGAAGTATGGGATACCTCTTAAGAAATGAATGGTCCCTTGAATTTTAATAAAATATATCTTTTTATTTATTAAGGCTACTACTTAATCATAGTTATGTCCTATCTAATTGTGGCTTGCATTATGCAAAGCATATTTATAATTTAAATAATTGTATTAGTTGGTTTACTTTTGATACAGTCAAAATATTTGCCTGATACTATTTATTGGAGTTTCATCTATTATAACATATTGAGGGTAACACTGGCATCGAGAAAGGGTATAGGTGAGAAACGAGACAGCTGTAGTTTGCATAAGCTCTAAGCTAAAAGAAAGACAAATGATAAAAATGTGTCTTTGTATCTCCAACATTAACTAGGGGAATTGGGACAGTTACTGGATAAATTCACTACAGGCAACAGGAATAATTGACAAACTAGCTTAATGGAAATATTTGGAAGAATATATACATTCCAAAAATATGGCCAGACATCACTGACTTCTGTATAAGATGAAGACCTATAAAATAGATTCTAGTTCTCAGTCTCTTACCTGGTTTTGGAGATTCCAATGTGAGATAGGGAATTATATGGAGCTCCTTTTAGCAACCACCAAAACATATGGGAGGACCATGGGAGCCTAAGGTTTTTGAATTCTTGCATTTCCTGGGAGGCAGAAAGTGGCCTTCAGTGGAAGTCCACAAACCAAGAAGAGAGATTGAGTTGCTGTAAAGGATATTTGTTGCACTGTTTCTCCCTCCATTGTATGCACTTGAAATCAAGCCTATCCATGAGTGTGATCAGGATGGACTTAATTGGAGCAGCAGTTGGAAAGGGTATGTCTTGTGAACTTTGATGGGTTAAGTCCTGGGCAGTCTTGAAATTTTGATGTTATAATTCAGTAAAATAAAGTGTCAAGAAAAAAGGAAAAAAGAAAAAAGTGAAAAGACAAATAAAAGAGAAGAAAGAGAAAGAAACTAAAAAAGTGAAAAGACAAATAGAGGAAAGAGAAAGAATCTTGGATAAAAAGCATGAAACCAGTGCTTTGGGGACCAGTTTGAAATCTCTCTTTCTTTTATTGTTCCAATTGTAGAGTTCTACAGAGGCAATACTGGAGCCAGGCTGGGGTGAAGCCCCAAGAACAATAATTATGCTTAGGTCTGGCAGCCTCTAGCTCTCAGCTGATAATCTAGGAAAGAAGCTATTGAAGTAGACATACTGTAATATTTCCTGGAGGACAGACAATATCTATGCTGGAAGTGGGAATAGGGAGCAGGAAATCATGCACTATATCATAAGAGGCTCTTTCAATGTATATTTTCCTCCAATTTCAATACACACACCATCCAGCATGGTATTTAGGAATGATCTTCCTTTCTCTGGGCCAGGGAAGATGCAAATTGTCAACTTGTTGAACCCAGTCCCACATTGTTTCCCAGGGCCACAGTTTTTCAGTCAAATACTCATCCACCACTCCACCTCCATCTCCTCCCACATCTCAGGTACTTTTTGGTAGAGTGGCCATGTCTTCAAGTTCAGAGTGTCCCAAGGTATGTGAAAACTAAATCCAGGAGGTCTACTTAATGATGGACTTGCCTTTCTCTACACAGTATCTGAGTTCCTTCTCTGAAAAACACCGTACTACCTACACCAAGGAAATTAATACGGCTAAGGAAAACACATGACAGTGTATTCATCTCTTGTCTTTACAACCACCACCAACAGTGGCCAACTCAGCTTATAGTGTTGCTTCTTTGTGGTAGGCAGTATAAGTCTTCAAAAGGCCGTTCAGATTTCTTCCCCATTTTAAGAGAATATGAATTTAAGTAATTCAAAAGCCTGACATTCTGTCACAAGGGATTGTGAGGAGAAGACAAGAAAGAGAAAGAAAGTTAAAAGAAAGAACTATTATTTCCTGCCTTACGTGTTCATCCCTATCTCTGGTAGTTTCCATCCTCAATGGGGTAGTGAGCTTTAGAAATATCTAGATAGATATGGGAGCAGCTAGAAAATTGGGGGTATTTGTATGCTTTCCTCAGAGAATAAGAAGGAGTAAGAAAACTTTGAGGGAAGACTTGAGTTAATGTTTTACAATGTGTCCTTGGTAAAGAAATAAATCAAACTGCTAGAGCTCATGTCCTTTAATATGGCTTGGGTTAATAACTTTTCAGATACCTTAGAAATGGCACACAAAATTGCTAAGGGTGCTCAAGAGTAAACAAGAGGTAGAGAAAATCCAAGATAACGGTACTTTATTTTAATTTGCAAAGACAAATTTTAAAAAGTATTGTACTGCATTAGACCAAATTTGCTACATTGAATTCAAATTTATTTTATTTTTTTCAAATTTTTTTTCTCCACTATTTAACAATAAGACTAGTGAGGAAAGTTAGCTCAATTCATAGAAAATAAACAAATCAATATTTTCCATACATTTTTCAGTGTAATGTTAGCCATTTGGTGATCTGCAGAGTCAGGTTGGTAGGGCTGTGTTCGGCTGTGCCCACAGTGGAAACCTTAGCCACCACCACCTACTACTGATGAAAAGCACCAGCCAGTCCTCTTAGTTCCTGCACCCAATGTTGCTTTCTAAAAAGCTACTTTTAAGAGCTACTTTCTTTAAGAGCTACTTTTAATTGCTATGTATTTTTAAGGTGGATGTGTGATAAAATAAGGTCATATATGTGTCTATATACAAGTAGTACACTTGAAAAATAAAAAAAAATTCTTGGCTAGTTACAAATGCTAAAACATACAATATGGTGGAATCCTTTTGTCATAAGAGTTTTGGAGAATAGCTAAAAGAGCTTAGTTTTATTGTTTTGCTACTGAAAATTAATTTGTCAATGATATTGCTCAAAAATTATGAATAATCTGTAGATATAGAAGTTCCATTAGTACTTTATATAATTTTATAATAAAATAATATTGTAGACATTTTTAATATCCACTTGTGTAGAAAGTACTAATGGCTTTTCTGAAAACTAGCAGTGAACCTAATTTACATGGTTATTGTATTGCCATGAGATGGGCTCACCTTTGATCCCTTAAAAATGTTCTTATGGGCAGATCAGAAGAATTGCATATCGACAATTCCTAAAGCTAAAGAAATCCTAGTGGTAATATATTGTGGGTAGCTGAGATAACTGCATTGAGTGGAAACCGTCTAAGCATCTAGCTGCCTGTCCAGTCACTATTGCATTGCTCAAATATTCTATAACTTTTAGAGCTTTGATTCCCTTATCCTTGGTGACCTGAATTTGGAACCTATAAATGTGAATGTTCAAATTAAATAATAATAATAATAAAACCTGTGTATTAGACCATATTTCACTGTGAAGTATGGGTACAAATGCAAATACAGACTGTATGATATAACTTCATCTTGCCAGGAAATTAACAACCTCTGGAGAGTTTTGAGCACAAAGATGGGCCATATAGAGCCACTGCATACCCCTGCTTGCAATTTTCCACTCCTGTTCCTTGATCTGTATCAGTTTACACTGCTTTGGCATCATTTTGGCCTTTTGTGCAGCATCTTTAGTCCAGTTCTATAGAGGAAAAGTAAATATCAAACACATGATCTTATTACAATTTCCATGATGAGTCTAGATTTTTTTTTAAATCACATCTAGCAGTATCTTCAACTTATAAGCTAAAAATTTGAATAATGAAATTACTCTTTAATATTATGGTAGAAAAATAAAACAGAGTTCCTTAAATTCACAAATTCAAAATTTGATAATAACAATCAGATTAGCCTCTCTTTCTGATGTAGTAAAGACTTAAGGAAATGCTTTCAGTAGATCTACCAAGATAGAAATCCATCACATCATTTATTTATAGTTTTACCTCTGACACGTTATTTTATCTTGGTATCTCAGTTTCTTTGACTCATAATTCATATTAAAACATTTGTTCCAAAGGCTTAATGTGATAATGCCATATAATTATTATATGACAAACGCTGTACTATGTGCTGAATTAATAAATGATAACTACGATTGGAAAGAAGTATAGTATTGAGCATCTATATTTAAAATTGTGAGTAATAAAAATTAATAAGTAACACAACACACTAGAATCTGTTTTTAAGTCTGCAAATATTTTTTCTTACTTTTTCCTCACAGCAACTCCAAAATGGGGGTACTATTGTTATCTCCGTTTACAAATTAGGAAACTGAGGCACAGATATGCTCTTGGGTACTTGTCAGCAGTAGTTGTTCTACAAGTAAGGTGAAAAGCAGAACCTCTTTATCACTAGGTATTGGATAAATAATCTCCCTAAGACTGTTTCATCCTCTCATTCTCTACATTGATTTAAAGGACTGCCACTATATTCATGTGCAAAACATTACCAAAAAAAATTGTGAACATTGTTTTCTCAATAGGTTTTTATGTAAGTTATTTAGCTACACATTAGAATAATTTTAGAATGACAACCTAACTTAGAATTTCAGTATTTTCTCTTTTAGTGGAAGAAGCCTTAACTATGATATGTGTGTGCTGCCATCTGATGATAACTTTCTAGGACTACATTTCATGTTAATGAATTTACTAAACTACAAGATGAATGAAATAATTCATTAGTCTGACAGTGTGTAAAGACATGCTTGTCAGCTTTTAATTTTTTCATGCAAGAAAAGACACATTTGTTACAGCCTGTGTCTAAGGAACAGAGATACAACACCATATTCAGTTCTCCCAGGAGAGGGAATATTGTCGCACTTGTTAATAAAGATAACTTGCCTATTATGACCAGGTTACCATATACTTAGAACAGGAACTTACCTAGTTGAATCCCAACTGACTGCTTGTTATGGATGCAGTGCATCATCATTCTGAAGGGCATATTCACCCAGCAGCTGGGAGTCCTGCCCAGAAGCAGCTCTACTGTCTGCCCTTTCTGAAAATTGCCATAATCCCTTTGCTGGGAAAGCCCACTTCGAGAGCTGGTAGACGTACAATTCAGGCTACCTTTCTCCAGTTCAGGACAACTCAGAAGAGCTTTCCTAGTTTTATAGCTTCCCGTGGGATTTGCTAAGGCTTGTGTTGTGACTATATCACAAACCAGTTTCTTCTTGTGCTTAATCTTGCTCCTTGACAGGTAAATTATAAAAATAAATCTGTAGATTGTTCCCTAATAAACATTCTGCATGCTAATTTCCATCTCAGAGTATGCTTATTATATCCAAGGAAACCTTCCTGTAACACTAATTATATCCAGTTTGTACTTCAGACCACTTTGAGAAAACTCTCTAGGATATTACCTCTGATTACTGCTGGTAAAATACTTCTGTTTTATGATACATCCAGGAATAAAGTCACAAATGGGTACTCGTCATTGCTGCACAAAAGTTATGAATTATAGCTTTAACAAGTGATTTTATTTAATCAAGTTATCACTTTAGGTAATGACTTTTTTTTCTGTTTTTGAAAATCTCTGCAGGCAGTTATGTTTGGCCCTTCACTCCAACTGTAATTATATCAGGGTCACCCCACACATCCCATGCATTGCTCATAAAACAGCTTATTCTATATTCTCATATTTCCTTTGAAATGTCACTCAGTTTTTGTGATAAACTTAATTTATAATCTTGTTACTATTTCATAATTTTGTACCTTGGTACTTGAATACATGCATTCTTACAATATTTTCTAATGTCTCCTTTGTACTCATCTTAACTCCCCAGGAATAAGGTTTTTAAAACCTTATTTTTACATAAAAAAAATAAGAAAACTTATTTTTAAATGAGCTCATATAAGGCTACTTTTTTATTTATTCTTCAATCTTTTTAGTACTAACTAGGCACACTTACTTGCTCATCTGGCAACCAAGGAGTTTGGACCCCATTTGTCCTAAGGAAGAAAAGTGGTTAAGAGTAGAATACCTGGAGCTGGCCCACTTCCATTGGAATATGGGCTCCAGTGCTTACAACTTTGGATAAGGTGCTTAATTTTTCTGAATGTCCCAGTGTCATTATCTGTAAAATGGAGATGATAGTATTATCTACCTCACAGGATTATTGGAAGAATTAAATGAGTCAATGTAAGAAGGTACGAGAAAATTGCCTGTCAATAATAAGCACCACATGCATGTTAGCTAAAACCCTTCCAACAGGGGAATGCTTATGATAGCTATTGATTTGTATTGTTTTGTTCAAATGACAGTTTGAATTCTAAGATGATCAAGATTAAAATTTTGAAATTCTTTTTTATTCTTTTGTTTCCTTCTTTATGTGATTTGTGTGAAGCAGTTGTTCATTAGAATCACCCTCCAGGGCCTGCACTATTTCTAACTCTTGTTCTTTAGGCCAGTCCAGGGTTCAAGAAGCAGGCTGAGGGTGCTCATAAACCTGAGTGATATTGCTGGCCAATGAATGTGAGGCTAATTACTTCATGCGCCTGAGACGTTCCTAAATTGGTCTTGTGGAAGAACATAGGTTTAGAGTGGAAGGACAGTTTCTCTAAGCTCTTATGAAATGCAATGAAACTAGAGAGTAAATTTACCTACATTTGTTTACCTGACAACGTCAACAGGGTAAATATCTGGATATCTTAAATCTCAGATGAGTGTCTTAGCCTCTGGATTACTGCCCAGTGAGGAAAGCTATGAAATGCATGGATAACTTGTTAATCAGTATTTGCCATATGTGCTAGCAGCATCAGCATCAGTTGGGAGATTATGGTGGCCTCCATGTCAGACCTTCTAAATCAGAATATCAGAGAAGGGGGCCCAGGTAAGTGTGCTTTACTAAGTTCTTCGGAAGATTCTTAAAGACAATGAAGTTTGAGAAGCACTGTCTTAGGGTACATAAGCATGAAGTTAGACTGGCGGAGCTCTGTCACTGACTAAATGTATGATGGTGAGAAAGTTGCTTACCTCCTCTGAGCTTCTATTTCTTTTTCTGTATCATACGTTTGTTGTGAAGATCAAACTTTTAGTATATTGCAAGTGCATGGAACTTAACAAAAACTCAGTAGACATTATTACTATTATTTCCAATATTGATGTTGCTGTTTTTAAGGTCTTACCATCTGCAGCATGTTGCTGGCTGGTGAAATGACTCCTCTCCTGAGGGTGTTATATGCGTTAACAATTTCTTCTTGTACAGCTGGTGATTCAATGTTTGTTATTTAAGTGGTAAAATTGTTCACTACATTTATTAAATATTTAAATGGTAAATAATATAACTGGAAATAAATAATGGATAAAACCTAAAAATGCTACATAACAAGGCACCAGTTGAGATTGCTTTTAACAATTTTAGAATCCATAGTAAATATACTGTAAATGTATGTGCAGGTATATAGTTTTCCATAGCTATACCTTATAAGTTATAAACATGTATATTTTGCATAAATTCCTTATATATGGTTTTTAAAAACAAATTGATGAGAGGGCACAGAGTTGGTGCTCATTACGCCTAACCTCAGAAGCAGGCAGACAGGTTGGTTTACTTTGTTCCATTTCTAGAAGCAATGATTTTTTTTGGAAAGGTTTAAATCATCAAGCTTCAGCTAAATTTTTAGAGTGATCCAGATAAAGGGAGATAAGGAGGATGAAGACTCATGCAATCAGCTGACATTTTTCTTAGACTGATTTATTTAACATGTAGTTCAGCCTCCACAGTATTCTGTTTCTTTCAAGGTGATTTACAGAATAATTGTGTGTTTTACAATTAATGGCATCTTCTATTAATGAAATACTTTAATATATTGACTTTCATTCCTAGGTTACCATGCTTCATCTGCCAATGCATTGAAAACTTGGAATGTAAATTAATTCAACCATTGTGGAAGATGGTGCAGTGATTCCTCAAAGACCTAGAAGCAGAAATATCATTTGATCCAGAAATCCCATTACTGTGTATACACCCAAAGGAATATAAACCATTCTATTACAAAGATACATGCGTGCGTATGTTCATTGCAGCATTATTCACAATAGTAAAGACATGGAGTCAACCCAAATGCCCATCAATGACAAAGAATATGTGGTACATATACACCATGGAATACCATGCACCCATAAAAAGGAACAAGATCACGTTTTTTGTAGGGACATGGATGGAGCTGGAAGGCATTGTCCTCAGCAAAATAACATAGGAACAGAAAACCAAACACCCCATGCCCTCACTTATAAGTGGGAGCTAAACAGTGAGAACACATGGACACAGGGAGAGGAGCAACACACATTGGGGCCTGTTGGGGGGTGGGGTGGGGGAGAGAGAGCATTAGGAAAAGTAGCTAATGCATGCTGGGCTCAATGCATAGGTGATGGGTTGATAGGTGCAGCAAACCACCATGGCACATGGTTACCTATGTAACAAGCCTGCACATCCTGCACATGTACCCTAGAACTTAAAATAAAAATAAAAATTTAAAAAAACTCAAGAAAAAGAAAATTTGATTTTTCATTGTAATATTGGAAATATAAGTTAATAGATGGTAAATTGCAGGATTTTTACATCATTAGAAGCAAGTTTCATGACCGATAAATGTTTGTATGGGACAAAATTCTAACCAGCCTATGGAGGTTGAGACTTCCCTGCTATTTTCACCAATTTTACCCAGCTTGTCTTTCACAAGTATGAATCTTGATGACACCATATGACCCCACATCTAGGTCAACCTGAAATGTGTGTTTTATTGAAGCAAGTTTTTGCCTATGTTTACTGTAGAGATAATTTTATAGCCTCCTATATCCTGCTGTTGCTCTTGGGCAGGTTTCCCAGGTTTTGTGGGTGAAGATGTCCTCTGACTGATTCTCTAGCAATCCTTTGATGGCTGCTAGCTTAGGCCAACTTTCCCAGAGTGATGATTAAACTAAAGGTAAGAAGATATCAATACAGACTGTTAAAGTCAAGAGAGTGCATTTTGAAATCAACTTTGAAATATGACACAACCAATAATCTAGTATTTATTTTATTAAGATGTTGAGAATTTAATGAAATTCAATTCACCTTTCTCTTGAAAATATACATAAAATATATATTTACTAGGCTTGTGCAGAGACAAGATGCAAAGATACAGAATCATTTATATTTCTGTAAGCAAATTTAATCACCTGTTTCATGAAAAAAATGAATTATTCACTCATTTGATATTAACATATACATTTTATGAAGCAATGGTCTTCATTTTGAAACTACCCATGAACTACAAAGTTTGTATTGTAAAAAATTTCCATGAAATTTTAGGATTGTTCTTAAAGGTAAAAAAGTGTCAGTGCAATTCTGTTTACTCATTATTCAATGCAGAACAACTTTTTTTTAAATTAAGAGATTCTTATTCTATCACATTGTGGAAAGATAAGTAATGCATACATTTTAACATACCTCTTTATTATTATATTGGTTTCTACATCTATTTAGCTAGTCTTTTCTCTAATATATTACTATTACATAAATATTAAGATAATTTAGTTTTATTGAATTTTCATTTCTCCAGTATGGACATTTGTTGTTTCCTAAGTGAATGCAAAGTGCATTAGATAATCATAGGGACAAAGTAAAATGGCTAAGCCACTCAAATCACAAGGACATATTTTCTGTAGGTACTATGCATACTGAATACCTCCTTATCTCTGTTATTAGTTATTATTTCAGGTAAGCACAGAATAGGACAAACCCATGATGTGAGGTCCTACATGGAAATTTTAATTTTATTAAATTGAAGTAAATAAGAATCGTTACAAAATAAACAAGGCAAATCATCTCTATCTCAAACTAATCCTAGAAGAGGACTGATATGTTGCTGAGATTCAATTGTGTTTCATATTCTCTTAGAATCCAAATTGTAGCTGCAATTAGCTTGCATAACAAAAAATTATGTTCTAAATTTTTTTGTTTTTCATGAAGTGCTTCAAAAATGATCCTTCAATAGAATTTTAAAATAATGATTAGGAGCTAGAGATTTCAAATTCACAATAACAAAGTTGATTTTCTAATGATGCTTCATTACTAAGATTTTCTTAATTTTAGTCTTAGGGAGATTTTTTTAAATCATTAAATAATGTAATGAATTTGTTAATAAAAACTGGAATACAACTTCTACATGCCTGCATAATTATCTTCTAATACACACATGCAGGAGCCTCATTTTCCTTTATGAATTTTGATCACTGCAGAATTTATACCTTCCAAAAGGAAATAGAAGAATGTGACTAAAACAAATTCGATTTTCATAAAACACACCTTTCTTTATTCATCACAGTTATGCTATATCCTCTAGAGGTCTGTGTAATGTAAAATAGATTTTCTCATTAAATAACTGCACATGATTGAAAAATGTTTAATGTCTTTAAAATGTACCCTCTGTAATACATCATGCGATATCTTTTACTGCCATACAGGATACAGGCCGGGGAGGAGAGACTTGTAGTCTGTATAGGGTCTAGCTCTAGCAAAGAAAAGGAAATACAATATGTGTTTTTAGTTCCAGCATTAAGTAGGGGAACTGAGGAAAGTTAGATAGAACTAAGGAAGATAGAACTGAGGAGAGTTAGATAGAGATTAGATAGAACTGTGTAAAGGGACATGGATCATTGAGTCTCATAACCTTAATAGAAATGTCCCTTAAGAATATACACATTCCAGAAAATGGCCAGACATCACTAATTTCCTTATAAGGTGGAAACTTAAGTGAGACATACTAATTTTCTCAACTTCCTCTACCCCTAGAGATGACAGAAATTAGACCTGAATTTTAATACAGGCTTTTTTTCAATTATAAAAATTGATGTGCCTAAGGGTGGTTAATTATTTTGTTTTCTTGAGGGGCACAAATAAATAGCCTCATTAGGAGATGTCCAAAGTTCATGGGGAAAAAATAGGCTGCTGTACAGGATTTTTGTTGAACTATCTATCTTGCACTGATCCCTGTTGAGATCAAGCCAGTGATTGAGATTAGGATGGATGTAACTGGGGTAGCAGTGGGGAGGGGAATGAACTTTGATGAAATAAGTGCTGGCCAGGTCTGGAATTTAGGTCTAAGAAGTCCTAAATTCTTAGGCAATTGTAGAGTAATTTTAGAACACTGCTGGAGGCATGCTGAAGTGGGCAGCCAAAAACTAGAACAACAAATATATTTAAGTCTGGCAGCCTCTATCCGTTGACAATTAAAATAGATATAGCAGAGAAGGAAGAAATTATGAGTACAGCAGCAGAGAGGTTACCCTGTGAGAAGCAATTGTCCATTTGTGGGAACAGAGGATAGGGAGGAAGAGACCATTAACTGCAACATAAAACATCTCAATGTCTTGTGACTTTCTTCAACTCAACCTAAAGCAGAAAAAATAAATAAATAAATAAAGTGAGAAGGCTTGTCCGATGTCTTCAGATATACCCACAAAGCCAACAAATATATTGATTCCAAAATATTTGATCTTATGAGAGGAAGATAACAGTGGAACATCATATACTAAAAGAAACTGAACTACTTAAAAAATCAATACAAATTGTAAAAAGCACAAAAGTTTTCAAAGAAGTAAGCATAATGGAAATCTAAATGGTGATCAAGCTACTATAAAACATAACTGCTTAGCGATATTGGAAATGAAATAAAAAATAGTTAAAATAAAAACTCAAAAGGATAGGTTGCATAGTTCATCAGTTATATAAATAGGTAAAGAAAGAATGAGTGGTTGAAGCAAGGGGGTGCAATGCTTTCAGAATGCATTGAAAATGGACAAAGAGAGAGAATGATAACAAAGTCCAGATATGTGAAAACTAAAAGAAATTATCAAGATCCACCAGTGATAGTCATAAAAAGAGAGAAAGTATAAATAAATATGATGAAATATTTGAAAAAATGATTATGTATCATGAAAAATAACATAAGATCTCACATAAAAGGAGGATTATGCCAAGAATGATGGCACACTCCTGTAGTCCCAGCTACTCAGGAGGCTGAAGCAGGAGTTCAAGGCTCTAGTGCATTATGATTGTGCCTGTAAGTAGTCACTACACTCCGGCCTGGGTAACATAGCAAGACCCTCACCTCTGAAAAATAGAGAGGGAGAGAGAGAGAGAAAGAGAGAGAGAGAGAGGATCATGCATTATGCAAAACAGCTAAGATTTAAGACACATACCTAGAAACAGCACAATGAATTTAAACAACACAGCAAGAAGGAAAATTATTTAACGTTTTCAGAAAGGAAAAATAAATCACATATAAGAGAAAAGACCTAGATGGATGTCTAGTTTTCAAAATACTCCTGAGTATTTTAAACAACTTTGTTAAGTAATTGCAGCTATATTTTATATTTTGAACAACTGCAGTCATGACAGGCATGTTATAACGGCTTCTTTGTACATAATATATGTTACTTTTTATATTAGTTTAGCAGCTCTTTTTATCAGGTTTAATAATTTCACTTCCATTCTTAATATATCATGAAATATCAAGAGATTAGTCCGGTTAAAATTTATTAGCCACTATGAATGAAGAACACGTTAAAACTCTATTAAACAGATTTTTTAAAAATCTGGAAAAATAACTGATATACATGTTCATGGGTGAGATTGTCTGGCAATGAAAGAAGCGAATTTTTCTCAAACAATCTATAAATAAATACAAAGACAATCACAATCCACAGGATTTTTAGAGGGTGGATAGATGAACATATTGTAAGTTTTAAATGGGAAAATAAGAACTTTTTAATAGGAAAATTTAAGAAAGATAATAATAGAGCCCCTCACCCTATCAGATATTAAGACAAATATGAAGCTTAAATATTGAAATCACAGAGAAAAAGGCATAGAATGATTTAAATAGATCAATAG
Source organism: Pongo pygmaeus (assembly GCF_028885625.2). Lineage (NCBI taxonomy): Eukaryota > Metazoa > Chordata > Mammalia > Primates > Hominidae > Pongo > Pongo pygmaeus. Next base: position 50,236,827 of record NC_072378.2, read on the forward strand.
GATAAAAAAGAAGATTTAGGAATAGAACCTGTACATTCAGACACTAGTTTCAATAGACGATTGGATAAAGAAAATGTGGTACATAAACACAATGGAGTACTACTCAGTCATAAAAGAGAATGAGATTCAGTCATTTGCAAAAACATGGATAGAACTAGAGATTATTATGTTAAGTGAAATAATCCAGGCACAGAAAGACAAACATCATGTGTTCTCACATTTTTGGGATCTAAAAATCATAACAATTGAACTCATGGACATAGAGAATAGAAGGATGGTTACCAGAGGCTGCGTAGGCTAGTGGGGCCTTAGGGAGGAGGTAGGGGTGGTTAATGGGTACAAAATTAGAAAGAATGAATAACTCCTACTATTTGATAGCACAATAGAGTGACTATAGTCAATAACAATTGTACATTTTAAAATAATTTAAAAGAGCGTAATAGGATTATTTGTAACTCAAAGGATAAATGCTTGAAGAGATGGAGACCCCATTCTCCATGATGTGCTTATTTGACATTGCATGTCTGTATCAAAACATCTTATGTACCCCATAAATATAGACACCTACTATGTATACACAAAACATAAAAATCAAATAAATAAATAAATGAAAAGAGAAAATAGTTTATAAGGTAAATAATATTTGATAAATTGTCTTACTGTAAGGGAAAAAGTAGCAAAATAGATCCTCAGCTAACCTAAATTATTTTTAAAAATATTATAATACATGAAATATGTTGTAGGAAAGAATTCAGGAACAAATGAAACTGCAGGTACAGGAGTTTCTAAGAGTACATACTCATGTAAAGGGGTTTATGGAAGAAAAGTTAAGACATTTTTCACAAATGGGTGAAAACTACTAAAGGAGGTGAAAACCTGAAAGATGAATATTAATATACAATTAATAGCAAATGGGTAACTTATGACCATATTTTTAAAAACTCAAATTACTTATATTTGTTCAAAACAAAATGGTGAGTGTGAGCGACACAGAAGATGGGTGATTTCTGCATTTCCATCTGAGGTACCGGGTTCATCTCACTAGGGAGTGCCAGACAGTGGGCGCAGGTCAGTGGGTGCACGCACCATGCGCGAGCCGAAGAAGGGCGAGGCATTGCCTCACTTAGGAAGCGCAAGGGGTCAGTGAGTTCCCTTTCCTAGTCAAAGAAAGGGGTGACAGACAGCACCTGGAAAATTGGGTCACTCCCACCCGAATACTGCGCTTTTCCGACGGGCTTAAAAAACGGCGCACCAGAAGATTATATCCCGCACCTGGCTCAGAGGGTCCTACGCCCACGGAGTCTCGCTGATTGGTAGCACAGCAGTCTGAGATCAAACTGCAAGGCAGCAGCGAGGCTGGGGGAGGGGCGCCCACCATTGCCCAGGCTTGCTTAGGTAAACAAAGCAGCCTGGAAGCTCGAACTGGGTGGAGCCCAACACAGCTCAAGGAAGCCTGCCTGCCTCTGTAGGCTCCACCTCTGGGGGCAGGGCACAGACAAACAAAAAGACAGCAGTAACCTCTGTAGAATTAAATGTCCCTGTCTGACAGCTTTGAAGAGAGCAGTGGTTCTCCCAGCATGCAGCTGGAGATCTGAGAACAGGCAGACTGCCTCCTCAAGTGGGTCCCTGACCCCTGACCCCCGAGCAGCCTAACTGGGAGGCACCCCCCAGCAGGGGCAGACTGACACCTCACATGGCCGGCCGGGTACTCCAACAGACTTGCAGCTGAGGGTCCTGTCTGTTAGAAGGAAAACTAACAAACAGAAAGGGCATCCACACCAAAAACCCATCTGTACATCACCATCACTTTTGTACAAAGACCAAAAGTAGATAAAACCACAAAGATGGGGAAAAAACAGAGCAGAAAAACTGGAAACTCTAAAAAGCAGAGCGCCTCTCCTCCTCCAAAGGAATGCAGTTCCTCACCAGCAATGGAACAAAGCTGGACAGAGAATGACTTTGACGAGCTGAGAGAAGAAGGCTTCAGACGATCAAATTACTCCGAGCTATGGGAGGATATTCAAACCAAAGGCAAAGAAGTTGAAAACTTTGAAAAAAATTTAGAAGAATGTATAACTAGAATAACCAATACAGAGAAGTGCTTAAAGGAGCTGATGGAGCTGAAAACCAAGGCTCGAGAACTACATGAAGAATGCAGAAGCCTCAGGAGCCGATGCAACCAACTGGCAGAAAAGGTATCAGCGATGGAAGATGAAATGAATGAAATGAAGTGAGAAGGGAAGTTTAGAGAAAAAAGAATAAAAAGAAACGAGGAAAGCCTCCAAGAAATATGGGAATACGTGAAAAGACCAAATCTACATCTGATCAGTGTACCTGAAAGTGATGGGGAGAATGGAAACAAGTTGGAAAACTCTGCAGGATATTATCCAGGAGAACTTCCCCAATCTAGCAAGGCAGGCCAACATTCAAATTCAGGAAATACAGAGAACGCCACAAAGATACTCCTCGAGAAGAGCAACTCCAAGACACATAATTGTCAGATTCACCAAAGTTGAAATGAAAGAAAAAATGTTAAGGGCAGCCAGAGAGAAAGGTCGGGTTACCCTCAAAGGGAAGCCCATCAGACTAACAGTGGATCTCTCGGCAGAAACTCTACAAGCCAGAAGAGAGTGGGGGCCAATATTCAACATTCTTAAAGAAAAGAATTTTCAACCCAGAATTTCATATCCAGCCAAACTAAGCTTCATAAGTGAAGGAGAAATAAAATACTTTACAGACAAGCAAATGCTGAGAGATTTTGTCACCACCAGGCCTGCCCTAAAAGAGCTCCTGAAGGAAGCGCTAAACATGGAAAGGAACAACCGGTATCAGCCACTGCAAAAACATGCCAAAATGTAAAGATCATCGAGACTAGGAAGAGACTGCATCAACTAATGAGCAAAATAACCAGCTAACATCATAATGACAGGACCAAATTCACACATAACAATATTAACTTTAAATGTAAATGGACTAAATGCTCCAATTAAAAGACACAGACTGGCAAATTGGATAAAGAGTCAAGACCCATCAGTGTGCTGTATTCAGGAAACCCATCTCACGTGCAGAGACACACATAGGCTCAAAATAAAAGGATGGAGGAAGATCTACCAAGCAAATGGAAAACAAAAAAAGGCAGGGGTTGCAATCCTAGTCTCTGATAAAACAGACTTTAAACCAACAAAGATCAAAAGAGACAAAGAAGGCCATTACATAATGGTAAAGGGATCAATTCAACAAGAGGAGCTAAGTATCCTAAATATATATGGACCCAATACAGGAGCACCTGTATTCATAAAGCAAGTCCTTAGTGACCTATAAAGAGACTTAGACTCCCACACATTAATAATGGGAGACTTTAACACCCCACTGTCAACATTAGACAGATCAATGAGACAGAAAGTCAACAAGGATACCCAGGAATTGAACTCAGCTCTGCACCAAGCGGACCTAATAGACATCTACAGAACTCTCCACCCCAAATCAACAGAATATACATTTTTTTCAGCACCACACCACACCTATTCCAAAACTGACCACATAGTTGGAAGTAAAGCTCTCCTCAGCAAACGTAAAAGAACAGAAATTATAACAAACTATCTCTCAGATCACAGTGCAATCAAGCTAGAACTCAGGATTAAGAATCTCACTCAAAACTGCTGAACTACATGGAAACAGAACAACCTGCTCCTGAATGACTACTGGGTACATAACGAAATGAAGGCAGAAATAAAGATGTTCTTTGAAACCAATCAGAACCAAGACACAACATACCAGAATCCCTGGGATGCATTCAAAGCAGTGTGTAGAGGGAAATTTATAACACTAAATGCCCACAAGAGAAAGCAGGAAAGATCCAAAATTGACACCCTAACATCACAATTAAAAGAACTAGCAAAGCAAGAGCAAACACATTCAAAAGCTAGCAGAAGGCAAGAAATAACTAAAATCAGAGCAGAACTGAAGGAAATAGAGACACAAAAAACCCTTCAAAAAATTAATGAATCCAGGAGCTGGTTTTTTGAAAGGATCAACAAAATTGATAGACCGCTACCAAGACTAATAAAGAAAAAAAGAGAGAAGAATCAAATAGATGCAGTAAAAAATGATAAAGGGGATATCACCACCGATCCCACAGAAATACAAACTACCATCAGAGAATACTACAAATACCTCTACGCAAATAAACCAGAAAATCTAGAAGAAATGGACAAATTCCTCGACACATACACTCTCCCAAGACTAAACCAGGAAGAAGTTAAATCTCTGAATAGACCAATAACAGGATCTGAAATTGTGGCAATAATCAATAGCTTACCAATCAAAAAGAGTCCAGCACCAGATGGATTCACAGCCGAATTCTACCTGAGGTATAAGGAGGAACTGGTACCATTCCTTCTGAAACTATTCCAATCGATAGAAAAAGAGGGAATCCTCCCCAACTCATTTTATGAGGCCAGCATCATCCTGACACCAAAGCCGGGCAGAGACATAACCAAAAAAGAAAAGTTTAGATCAATATCCTTGAAGAACGTAGATGCAAACATCCTCAATGAAATACTGGCAAACCGAATCCAGCAGCACATCAAAAAGCTTATCCACCATGATCAAGTGGGCTTCATCCCTGGGATGCAAGGCTGGTTCAATATACGCAAATCAATAAATGTAATCCAGCATATAAACAGAAACAAAGACAAAAACCACATGATTTTCTCAATAGATGCAGAAAAGGCCTTGACAAAATTCAACAACCCTTCATGCTAAAAACTCTCAATAAATTAGGTATTGATGGACTGTATCTCAAAATAATAAGAGCTATCTATGAGAAACCCACAGCCAATATCATACTGAATGGGCAAAAACTGGAAGCATTCCCTTTGAAAACTGGCACAAGACAGGGATGCCCTCTCTCATCACACCTATTCAACATAGTGTTGAAAGTTCTGGCCAGGGCAATTAGGCAGGAGAAGGAAATAATGGGTATTCAATTAGGAAAAGAGGAAATCAAATTGTCCCTGTTTGCAGATGAAATGATTGTATATCTAGGAAACCCCATTGTCTCAGCCCAAAATCTCCTTAAGCTGATAAGCAACTTCAGCAAAGTCTCAGGATATAAAGTCTCAGGATACAAAATGTATAAAAATCACAAGCATTCTTGTACACCAACAACAGACAAACAGAGAGCCAAATCATGAGTGAACTCCCATTCACAATTGCTTCAAAGAGAATAAAATACCTAGGAATCCAAATTACAAGGGACGCGAAGGACCTCTTCAAGGAGAACCACAAACCACTGCTCAATGAAATAAAAGAGGATACAAGCAAATGGAAGAACATCCCATGCTCATGGGTAGGAAGAATCAATATCGTGAAAATGGCCATATTGCTCAAGGTAATTTACAGATTCAATGCCATCCCCAACAAGCTAACAATGACTTTCTTCACAGAATTGGAAAAAACTGCTTTAAAGTTCATATGGAACAAAAAAAGAGCCCGCATCGCCAAGTCAATCCTAAGCCAAAAGAACAAAGCTGGAGGCATCACGCTACCTGACTTCAAACTATACTACAAGGCTACAGTAACCAAAACAGCATGGTACTGATACCAAAACAGAGATATAGATCAATTGAACAGAACAGAGCCCTCAGAAATAACACCGCATATCTGCAACTATTTGATCTTTGACTAACCTGAGAAAAACAAGCAATGGGGAAAGGATTCCCTATTTAATCAATGGTGCTGGGAAAACTGGCTAGCCATATGTAGAAAGCTGAAACTGGATCCCTTCCTTACACCTTACACAAAAATTAATTCAAGATGGATTAAAGACTTAAACGTCAGACCTAAAACCATAAAAACCCTAGAAGAAAACCTAGGCATTACCATTCAGGACATAGGCATGGGCAAGGGCTTCATGTCTAAAACACCAAGAGCAATGGCAACAAAAGCCAAAATTGACAAATGGGATCTAATTAAACTAAAGAGCTTCTGCACAGCAAAAGAAACTACCATCAGAGTGAACAGGCAATCTACAAAATGGGAGAAAATTTTCGCAACCTACTCATTTGACAAAGGGCTAATATCCAGAATCTACAATGAACTCAAACAAATTTACAAGAAAAAAACAAACAACCCCATCAAACAGTGGGCAAAGGACATGAGCAGACACTTCTCAAAAGAAGACATTTATGCAGCCAAAAAACACATGAAAAAATGCTCACCATCACTGGCCATCAGAGAAATGCAAATCAAAACCACAATGAGATATCATCTCACACCAGTTGGAATGGCAATCATTAAAAAGTCAGGAAACAACAGGTGCTGGAGAGGATGTGGAGAAATAGGAACACTTTTACATTATTGGTGGGACAGTAAACTAGTTCAACCATTGTGGAAGTCAGTGTGGCGATTCCTCAGGGATCTAGAACTAGAAATACCATTTGACCCAGCCATCCCATTACCGGGTGTATACCCAAAGGACTATAAATCATGCTGCTATAAAGACACATGCACACGTATGTTGATTGCGGCACTATTCACAATAGCAAAGACTTGGAACCAACCCAAATGTCCAACAATGATAGACTGGATTAAGAAAATGTGGCACATATACACAATGGAATACTATGCAGCCATAAAAAATGATGAGTTCATGTCCTTTGTAGGGACATGGATGAAATTGGGAATCATCATTCTCAGTAAACTATCGCAAGAAGAAAAAACCAAACACCGCGTATTCTTACTCATAGGTGGGAATTGAACAATGAGAACACATGGACACAGGAAGGGGAACATCACACTCTGGGGACTGTTGTGGGGTGGGGGGAGTGGGGAGGGATAGCATTGGGAAATATACCTAATGCTAGATGACGAGTTAGTGGGTGCAGCGCGCCAGCATGGCACATGTATACATATGTAACTAACCTGCACATTGCGCACATGTACCCTAAAACCTAAAGTGTAATAATAATAAATTTAAAAAAAATGGTTTGTGCATTAAACAGATATTATTAGATATTGCTTGTTGAAAATATTACCATGGTTCAGATTATTCTGGAGAAATCCTTTGTTGTTTCTTTGTTGCATCCTTTTATCTTTTATCTTTTCCAATAGACTGTGTCCATATTTATATTAGTGGTACCATCAGTAAATTTGCTACCTTGAGCGTTTTAGAATTTTCTGAAGGCAATTGAAAAGCGGGAGCTTGACTTGCCAATGATCACATACTGTAGGAGCTTCTTCTTCGTATATTTGCAATTTTTATACAGTATCAATGCTGAGCTGTAACATTCCATGTAAGTAGTTTGCAAATGGGCTTGACAGAATAAGAATTTTTTTAAAGAAAATAACAAAGATTCATAATAAATAGAGATAGACGATACTAATAAAAGGATGCCTCAGACATTTAGTTCTTTATTGTTCAGTTGAGAGCAACTTCTTGCCAGAATTTTTTGTATCGAGAGAGTTTACACATACCATATGCCATAATGATTTGTCACTTTACAAATATGTTTCATAGTCCCGAACCACAGTGAAGAACTTTTTACCCAGATTTTAAAGCCCTACCAATTAGAAGAACTGCTTGCTATATGTACAGCAGGTCAGGAAACCTCTGTTTTCTTACATCTGTAGATAATTGACCTGCTACATGGCAAACTTAGGCAAAATCTTAATTCATTCATGCAAAAAAATGCAGGTTCACTTAGTGGTAGGGCAATGGCCAAGATAGAGGAGCCACATTCTCTCAGGTCCTCCTTCTTAAAACTGAAAAACTTGAGCATACATAACAAACAAGCATAGGAAGACTCTAGAAGTGAAACTAAGAAAGCAGACTGCATAAGGACCTTGGACTTGAGTTTCAGCATGAAAATGACTTGTATGAGTTTCCTTTTTGCTTCCCATGTATACTAGACAGAGCACTGCAGAAGTCTCAACCTCAGAACCACTAACAGGATCAGATAAAAATTAAAACAAACAAACCAAAACAAAACAAGGAAAGCCTGCTCAACTCAGCCAAAGGGTTAAGAAAGGTGAAATAATAAAAAGGAAAAAAAATTTTAGCAATAACTGTCTGACTCCAGACAGACAATGAAAAGACTGTCCACAAAATGCTTGGAATGGCTTCAGTAGAACTCAGCAGAGGGGCCATAACACCTTACAAACTTCTGAAAAATTAAAGCCAATGAAAAAATTTAATAGGCAGAGAGAAAAAATATATACCTATGGAAGAATAACAATTTTAGTGACAATAGATTTCTCTTCTGAAACCACAGAGTTCAGAAGAGAGTGGCATGTTTTATAAGTGCTTAAAAAAATAATGATTAATCCTGAATCCTATATCCGGTGAAAGTATACTTCAGGAATAAAGGGAAAATAAAGGCATTCTCACATAAAGAAGAGTCAGATAATTTATTTGTAAGCCTACCCTTAAAGAATGGCTAAAGAATGTTCTCTAGAGAAAAATTAAAAGAGATAAGAGAAGTTTTAAAAATTCAGAAAAAGAATATCAGAATGGATAAAAATGAGAGTTAAATACAAGAGACTTTTCTCTTCACGATTTTCTTAAAATATTTGTTGGTTGAAGCAAAAATTGTTACACCACGCATGGTGATGTTTAGTATATGTAAAGTTAGTACTTAGTATAAATATATTATTAAAGTGGGAGGGAAAGGTACCTAAATAAAAGTGAGGTTTCTACCCTTCCCTCTAAGTGACAAAATATCAATACAAGTAGACAGATATATATATAGTACATACATATATGTAGAGTAACCACTAGAAGAAACTATACAAAGTGATACACACATTAAAATTAAAACACATTTAAAATGTGCAAATAACTCACAGGAAGGCAAGAAAAGAGAAACAGAGGAACAACAAACAGAGAAACAAATGAAAATAAATAATATAGGGCCAACTTGAGCCTAAATATACTAATAATTTTAAAAAGCACAAAGAGAGAAAATGGTGGAGAGTATCAAGATGGATCACGATATAGTTCAGTAAAAAATTGAATTAAAAGCTTGGCCAAATTGAGAATTCTGCTATGACAACATCATTTAATACATTATATTTAGATATGCACATGGATACATTTTCAGTGACAGTCATCACAAGAACATCGGGCACGGGAAATTTCTATGATACTTGAGTCTTCCTGAATACCTCTGCGAGGCATGATGGAGCAGTGGGAATGGTATTAGACCCAGTCCAAAGGAATGCTTAAAATGTGATAAGAACCTCATCGAAGCTCTCACATAGTTTCAGAAACAAAGAGAGATATCGGGGCTAGGACTCCATACTAGGTCTGTTCTCTAAATTGAAACATGTCTCACTTAGAAGCTCATTCTCTATCATTGTTCTAACATTCTATTTATTATTTGACAGCTCTATGCAATGCTTAGTTTAACAAGTATTTAAAAATCCTGTTCATAAAATGGTTGGAATGGATGAGAAAGAAAAGAACATTTTGAAAAACCTACATTTCATGTGTACACTTTCCACATTAATCTTCTAATAACTTCTTGTTATAGCTCTATATGGTGATATACTATTTTACGGCATCTAAATTTTGGAAGGAGCTATTCTTTGTGTAGGATCTCTCTGTTACTTTCAAGCTATTTAACCATGAAGAAGTCATGTAAAATTTTGGAGCCTTAGTGTCTAAATACGTAAAATTGTAATAATAAATCCCACCACAAAAGGCTATATGTAGTTGAAGTGATACCATACAAATAACATAATGTATTATTAACATTCAGCATAATTCTAAACACCTGAATATAGTTACTATTTGAAAAAATGATTTGACATTTACAACCTCAAGCTAGAAACCTAAATGCAGTTGAGATTTGCAGAAACGAAACAATTATCATGCCTCTTGAGAGATAATTTAGCTTTATTTAAAGAACATATATTTTTGATAAGTCTTTTACTAAATAAAATTCTCAAGTTTTTTGTAATATAATTCATTTATATGCTTAAAGAAGCTCCAATATTCACAAAATTTTACCAACAAATGACACTCTTCCCCCGAAGTTTTTCATACACTACGGGTATTTACATTAATAATTCATCAAAGTATTATAGGGTGTTGTACAAATTAAGTAAAAGACGAGACATGGTATTTATGGTGCTTTTGTGCCCAAATGCTTCATTCCAAAAGGGTTACTAAATGCAGTGTATATTGCTGTGAATGCCATAAATACCACCTCATGGTCTTGTTTTGGAAGTACTTTTCTGGAAGGTTTTTGCGTTTAAGTGGTAATGAATTCTGAACTTCAAGTTCTGTGAAGCCGGATAAAAACATTTCTATTCCATTTTTACATGAGGCCATTGGTTTCACAGTAGGAAAATTTTTATATTGCTTCATGATTTTTCTTCCCATAAAAACATGCAGTAACTACAGGCTAATATAAGTGTAAGGAGCATACCACATCCCTACTATGATACAATGGTTTGTTGTATATGATTCCAGAACTGTTCTGATATCACCATTCCTTTAGCAGTGTCCTTCCTTGTAAAGGAAAACATAGTATTTACCATGATGTCCCAACTATTTAGGCTTTGAGCACATTTCAAAAGTCCACTATTACCTTGCATGGCAATTATCAGTCTGGACACTTTGAAAGATTTTATTTTCTTTGAAAGATTTTCTTTTTATTTTAGTCTCCATATAAATCTATATAGAATATAGTATATGTTGTAGTGTTCTTATAATGGAGAGTCAAGAATGTGCTTCCTTTGTTTGGGGCCTCATTTAGGCTTTCTTTTCAAGTTACCCAGTAATCTAGATCTATTTTGTGCTGCCCTGCCCTCCACTGCCACCTGACAACCTAATCAGATTTTTGTTCTGAATGGTGACCTTTTCTACCTTTGCTTCACAGATCATCCTGACTTCTTTCATTCCTACATGTAAACACACACACACACACACACACACACACACACACACACACACAGAGAGAAAGAGAAACACATATCTGTTTTGGGCTCCTGAGTCTGTGACACTCCTCCCCAGACAGTGACCTTGAAATATACCATGAGTTTTCATACTATGAGTAAGTGTGCTACTCTGTCCATAAACACTGTTGATAAGCTATGGACATGAGGGTGATGTTGAAGACCATTCCGAAAAATTACACCGTTTTTTGCCACACATTTTCTTGGAGATAGCCTATGAAGCTATTCAAGTCACTTAACCAATATTCATCTTTGAAGTAAACATGGTTTCTACTCCCTCCTGCAAGTGATGTGACACATGGTGGAAACCTAGGGAACTTTCTTTTATATCAACTTTCAGGAGAAAAGAGTGGATTCTGGGGAAAATAAAACACACTGAAACTAAAAACAAATACCAGGTATCGGGCTTTGTTTGTAGCTACACTATTGGCCATATTTCTTTTTTTTTTTGAGACGGAGTCTCACTCTGTCGCCCAGGCTGTAGTGCAGTGGCACAATCTGGGCTCACTGCAAGCTCCGCCTCCCGGGTTCACGCCATTCTCCTGCCTCAGCCTCCAGAGTAGCTGGGACTTAAGGCGCCCGCCACCACGCCCGGCTAATTTTTTGTATTTTTAGTAGAGACGGGGTTTCACCGTGTTAGCCAGGATGGTCTCGATCTCCTGAACCTCATGATCCGCCTGCCTCGGCCTCCCAAAGTGCTGGGATTACAGGCATGAGCCACCGCGCCTGGCCCCATATTTCTTTAATGTTCAAATTTACCAATGTTTATGTCCTCATTTGAAACAGGCAAAGATTTGTGCTTCTTGATCACTGAATATATTAATATTTTACAACACTAAGGACTCACTGTTTAATATTTCGTTTTCACTTTCATTCCTCTACTTACTTAAAACGTGTGTCTAAAAAGGTTTATCAGCATTTTTTTCAAATTATGTAATTTAATAAAATGAAATCAAAGAATTAGATATTTCAAATAACTCATAGCGGCATAAAGTGTTTCCAGTTATGATGTTAGAAATGTAAAAAATCAGAAAATGCTTGAGTGAAAGGAGGAATGAGAGCAACAGAGGACGTAGATGGGGGAGGGAAAGACTAGATCATGTCATATGTATTAGATTCTATAATTTTGACTTTTAGAAAACTGCATCTCTCATCAAAAGAATATAAAAACTTTAATCGTTTTTCTAACTACCTGCATAGTATTTCATATCATGGATCATTCCTAATTTACTTAACCATTTATTGCACTTACGTGTATTTTTATAGCATTTGGTTTTCCTTTATTATAAATAATGCTTAAGTGAAAATCTTTTTATAGAGATACATTTTTGCATGTGAGTATTTCAGTATAATACATTCCTTCATGAGAAACTAACAAACCAAAAACCATGTTATTTTTAATATCACTTGGTATCTTTAAATAGCAGTCTTTCTACAAATTTTAGTTCCCACTAATGATGTATTGAAATGGTTGCCTCTTCCCACTTCTCTGATGGGTAGATTTTAGCATATAATTAATTTATTCTTAGCTGGACAGAAAGATAATCCTAACTATATTTACAATACACTCTTTTGCATTATGAAAGAGGTAACTTTTCTGTTTAATGGCATGTGCATTTCTGTATCTATTTAGTGGTTTTTCTCTCCTTTTTTTCTAATGTAACACTTTTCATTATTATTAATCTATAGATTCATTTTCTATATTTATGTAAACATACATAAGTCACACAGATCAACTATGTATTGACCTTTTAAAATAAAAGATTTAAAAATTAATCTTAACCTTTCACTCGCTCTACTTCTGCCTTTATACATGTTTTTTTTAAAGTTTTCCAGTGAAATTACCATCTTCAAATAAATACTTTCAAGATTTCATGTCATGATTTTGTTCAAATTTCCTGCCCTAGTATTTTAATAGTTTTTCAAAAATTATCTTTCTCATATGTAAATATCTTTATCAAAACACACATCTTTAATTTAATTTTAATTTTGGTGGTCTCTACTGAATAATTATTTTCCAAATGAATTTAGGATAAACATGTAAATTCTATAAAAGCTCTTCTTGATATTTCCATTCTGATTGCATTGAATTACTAAATAATGTGATGAAATCAGATATTTCTACTAAATTGAATGTCTTCTTTAATCAAAGGTAGTTTTATACTATAGATTTCTGTGAAAGCTCCTTTATTGTATTAATAAATTATTCCATACTTGTTATGTTATTTGGGTTGGGGCAGAGACTGTTCATTTATCACCATAACACGTGTTCACTGCTGAGTTCACAAAAGGGAGGAGTCCAGAGCATGCCGCTCAACTATGTCTGAAAGGCAGAGCTCAGGGACTGGAGTTTGAAGAGAATGAATAATAATGCCAGCTAATAGTTATCGAGCACACTTTAAGCACAAGATACCTTTCTAAGGATTTTACATACGAACTCATTCAATCCTTAAAACAAACTTATGAAGTAGGTTCTATCTCTTATTATAACTTATGGATGAGGACAAAGAAAAAAAATCTTTTTCAAAGTCACAGAGCAAGCACATGTTGTGTCCTGAATTCAAACCAGCTGGGTGACACCTCTGCTCATGCTCTTAATCTTTGTATTACACACTTGTAACTATTTTTTTTTTTTTACTACTGTGTAAGTACAGACTGCCACTGGATATTGTTTCTGCTTCAGAATTACTTGTTATTTATTCTATATTCAATAACATTTGGAAAGAGGTGTAAGACTGTTTCCATTTTTTAGAAAGGTGTTGCATGGTAAATAAGAGTTCTTTCTCTGTCATCTAAAATAGCTTTTTTAATGATTTTCCAAACAATATGTGTGATTCTGAAAGCTTTTGAGATAATAGAATGGTGTACATGAGGTCATCCACCGCACCCAACCTTCTTCATTACAGGGTACTTTTCACATAGTCAGTGTGCTCTGAGATATTTTGGGGGGGAATACTTTTTATATTTAACAAACACAATTTATTGTGAAATAAGCCAACATATTATTTAAATTTGGGTAATGTAGACAAATGACGTCAAAGTTTTGTTACTTGCTTATTTGATTTTCCTTAGACATAGACATACCCTTCCTCCTCCTTCCCCAACCCTTAAGAAATATTTGAATATGCTTACTCTTATGCAAAGTGGGAAGAGATGTAATTGGAATGCAAATTTTGAGAAGTATCATGTTAATTTCTAGAAAGAGCATATTGTAGTGTAAGAATATAGTAACACTGCCTGCCAATATGTTACAGTAGACTGCAGGATTAGTTGGTTATCCAGCATGCAAAATTCAGAACTCAGGGCTCTAATTTAATCACTCTAAAATCTAATGCTACCTTGGTGAGGTAAGAGAAATCATAATACCTGGTAATGCAAAAATGAGTAAAGATTTTCTACAGCACACACATTTAATTTTCTTAGGATAAATTATTATTACTTTGATTTTTGTAATGAGTTCCATTTATTAAATATTTCAGCTATAAAGTACCATCCTACTTACTGTGTCCCAGGATGAGTCACTGTTCTCCTGATGTTGATATGTCCATGATTGTGCTAATGACAATTACTCAAAAGATAGATACAATCAAGTGGATAGATCTAACATATGTAGTTTAAGTAAAAAGTGAGAAAGGGTCTGAAGGATTTACATGGGAGAAATGCCCAAGATCTAGATGGAAAGACATGGTTCATGTCAAGAGGGCATCATTCTCAAATTGTCCTCTTTTCTTGGAGCCACACAGAATTTTTGTACCTGTGACGAGAACTTCTGTATGATGCAGAACGGGTTTGAGGCATGGCTTACCTTTTTACTTTTGGAAAGTGGGTGATGTCTTTTTTTTTTTTTCCAAACACTTTATTGAAATGAGTAAAGAAATATACAAGTAGGTAGAACTGGGTATAACTTTGGTATAATGTTAAAATTTGACTAAATATTTCTAGCCTTCCCTTTCCCCATGTCAGGCCCCTCAGTATTCCCTAAGGCCTCAGCGCATTTTACATTAGTTGGCCTTAACTGTGCTCTTCCACTGTGTTGAAATAATCATAACCTTTGCAATCCTGTTTACTCAGAAGATGTTCCTCATTCCACCTTAAGGCTTTCCTGAATCTCCAAACAGAAGCTATTTATACTCATCTGGCAATAATAATATGTGACCCATATGTCTTTAGGGACTTATTAATTTCTCATATTATGCTATTTTATATACCTTTTATACTGCCTTTGCAATGAAATGAAACTATATTCTTTCCATATATATAAACATGCATCTTGTATGCAATCAGTACTGAATACATATTTTGTTAAATTAATGGCACACGAAGCTTTTTTATTGTTTCTTGCTTCACAAATGTATATATAGATGTGTCAATAAAACAATGAGACATTTAGACTACTTCCAATTAAGTAATATTTACCTTGCAAGATGAGACTGAACTCTGTTTGCTTTGTGGATTCCTTTAATGATTGATTTAAAGTAGAAGTAAAATTTTAAAAGTGAAGAATTATTACTGGATGTTAGTTGTGCAGGGAAGATAATCAGAGTGGCTGAAAATACGGGAAAGGCAGGGGTGGGAGTTCAACCATGTAAGACCTACTTTAGCCCAGGTTACTGTTGAGGGACCCAGTTATACCAAAAGTTGAATTATGCCAACTTAAGAACTATAAATCACATGATTTAAATTTAAGGCAGGTGTTGGACTTGACCTTTTACTCCAGCACTAAGAAAGTTTAAAACAGTGTTACTTCAGGATGTATCAGGACGGGAGTTAAGGTCTCCAGCATGATTAAAATCAAATGAAATTTAGCAGAAGCTACTGAACTATAGCAAAAGACATGAATCCAACAGACATCTCCTCCTCATCGTCACAGCACAGAACAGTTGAAAATAACAAAGACCTATTTTATCTCAGTGTCACACAGACAAGTGGCTTTACAGAATAGGATAGTTGTTGAGTGGTTGCATCCAAGATAATGGACTTGTATGTCACAGTCGAAGTATTCATCATAGTAGATGCAGGGGTTAGCTGAAAGAAAATGGTATGGTTTTACAACACAGTCTTTTAAAAATCGCATTTGCTGAAGAAAGAGACCATCTTATTAAAGACAAAAAGAGAAATTTTTATTAACAATAGCTAACTAAATTTAATTAGCACAAGCTAACTAAATCTGAATGCAAAATAGGCGATAAGATCATGTATGAAAAGAAAAAGGTAAAATTTTTGTCTTTGTGTAAAACAGGTTTTTATCACAATTTTTTAAATCCAATATAAACAGATTGGAGAGGAATCATCTTTTTAATTACACTGTCATTTTGAAAGTATTAACTATGCCATTGCAATATAAAATACTCATAATTTTTTGTCTAATCATCTAATGCTGCATTATTTAATGGTTAAAGATTTGCTTTGGATTATTAAAAGTAATGTATAGCCAATGGAAAATGGAGTTAAAAAGCACATATAGGATGACATATATAATCTCTCCATCCACCCAGAGGTTATCTCAATTAACATTCTAGTAATTTTTCTCACCTTGCTCTATCCCATGGATGTGCACACACCTACATCCTGGTACGTACAGAGGCAGAAATGCACACAAAATTCTCCAATCAGTATGAAGATACCCAAAATTTTAAATTTGTGGCAATAGCACCAAAAAGCTTACCAAAATATTTTTTAACCTGAATTCTCTATCACAATTAACAAATGGATCTATTTGTCTCTATATAAAGGCAAGAATAACAATAATTTAATTCCCTCTCTCTTTTAAGATTTTCTGACCTTTATGCAGTCTTGAATTTGAATCTTGATAATGGAAAAATTTAAATTTTTCCATTATATCTCTTCTCCTTCAATTATAAAGTTTGATCATTGCATGAAATTTACAACAATCATAAATTTTAAATTTACATTTATGCCTTACTGTTTATTATTTTAGTGAATATCCTTCTATGCTATATACATTTTCCTCTTCCTAAATTTTTAAACTGATTCACCTTCCAGGAACTTGGAGAATAACTATAGTAGATTTATCAAGGTGCAACAAGGAGGTGAAATGTGGATGTCATATTACTGCCTGAGCAATTGTATATTTGATAGTGTATCTCTGCTTAGTTTTCCTACAATCAGTAATTTGCCAAAGTCATTACTCATTTTTTTTTTAAATCAATTACCTATCTTTATCCTACTTTATTCTCTTATGTAGTATTCTGGTGAAATATGATTATCAGTGGATTTTTTTTCTTTACGGTAACAGATTTTTTTCTTTGAATCTGTAAAGTGTTGTAATCCATTGTTTTCTTTTATCTGTTGTTCTTAATTTATATGCTTTCCTAATATTATAAGTAAGAATTATTTTTATAAATTTTATTTGAATTACATTAAATGAATTATATCTGCGTATCTGGGTCTTATATTTTTAGCATTGTTTGTGCCCAATATGTTCAATTCTTAAGTTCATATATTTCTTTAATAGCTCTCACTTTCTCAAACACTTACAGGTGAAGAAAGGGCTTATGATATACATCATCTATGTGATAGAGTCAATCTTCTTGAGTAACATTTCTCTTTCCTACTCTTCTTTTACCTCTGTTAAATTGTTATACCATCACAGACATCGCTTTTCTCACCTAGATTCTAAAAATCTACTCAATTGCCATCCCTTCTCCCGCTAAGGCATAGATAACTGGTTGATTTTTTTTTTTTCCCGGTGGGGAGGAATCTCTCTCCAACTACATTTTTTTCCAGAAACGGGGTGTAAAAAGCGAAGTGGATACAGAGAAAGAGAGAGGGAGACAGATAGAGAAGTAAATAAAAAAAGAGTAAAAGAGAAGAGAAATGAGAGAAAGGTAAAAGGAGGAAGAAGAATCCATTTTCTTTCTTACTTTAAAAGCAAATAAACTAACCAGGTTAGGTGAAGAAAAATAAGTGGCCTTTCAAGTCAGAGGTCACAGGATATTTTTCTTAGGTTTATTTTTTTCTCCACAGACTTATTACTAGTATAATTTATCTTAATCAAGATTATTCCTAGAAATTAAGAAATTATGTTTGCAGGTAGGCTTCAAAAAGTGAAATTTGGCTATCTAAGGGAATAAACAGAAATGGCACCCATTTGGCTAAAACTTCACCTTAGGTAAGATTTACTCAAGAAATTAAAAAAAAAAGAGGCTGTAAGGAATAATGTGAGCATCAGCTAACTTTTTAGATGGTTCACAGGAACCAAAGAAGAATAAGGATCACTCAGTAAAAATTGCATGCCACAATAAGTGGTCAGGCAACCTGGGTAGTCATGGAGGGGCAAGCAATTGGAGAACACCGGTAAACTGAAAGCAACGGGCCTAAATTATGGGCTGCAGTAAGGGGGTCCAAGAACTTTTTAGAGAGCAGAGAAAAATCTACACTTACCTCAATATTTTATCTAGGTTGACCCTAATTAAATATTTTAATCTATTGGGTGGGAACTCAAGACCTAGACTTTCTAATTTCCTTTGTCATAGGTTACATCAATGGTCTTCAGTCACTCTGGCAATTGGGGATGGGTAAGCAGAAATAATTTGTATATGAATGAGATGAAAGCTGTAGAAAAGTGCAATGTTTTTCAATGCTTAATTTAAAGGATGTATGGTTCCCAGATCAATGGGTTAACTGTAAACAAACAGAATGTATAAAACTTACTGCAAAGTTTGTCTTCACAATTACTTGGGCAGGCTTCACATGGGACGCCCGTCTTATAAGGTTCATTCTTTGTTTCAGGATCATTTCCCCTTGAATAAAAAAAAGTGATTTCATAAAACACATCTTTGAAAAATGCACATAAAATTTTACTCACAGTGTACAACCAATTTTAGAAACAAATTGTGTAAACATTCTTGTAAAGAAGAGTGATAATTTTTAAGATGGGTGTGAGATTTCCAATCTTACAGCTATAATATTTTTTAGCACATAGAACCAATAAATGTGAGTCACATGAAAATATTTTTCAGGCAATGTGCACATCTCATTGGACAGTCAAGTCCTAACAGTACTTGGGAACTTTGGGTAATCCCAAGTACAAGCAAGGGGACTCACAAGCAAGAGGGCTTTAGAGCCAATTACAATAGAACATTCTTCATTAATACCTATAAGGACTTGGTAAACTATCATTTAAAAGGGCATGATTCTTACCAATGTTAAGAAGAAGTGGATAAATTCCTCGACACATACACCCTCCCAAGACTAAACCAGGAAGAAGTTGAATCTCTGAATAGACCAATAACAGGATCTGAAATTGTGGCAATAATAGCTTACCAACCAAAAAGAGTCCAGGACCAGATGGATTCACAGCCGAATTCTACCAGAGGTACAAGGAGGAACTGGTACCATTCCTTCTGAAACTATTCCAATCAATAGAAAAAGAGGGAATCCTCCCTAACTCATTTTATGAGGCCAGCATCATCCTGATACCAAAGCCGGGCAGAGACACAACCAAAAAAGAGAAGTTTAGACCAATATCCTTGATGAACATTGATGCAAAAATCCTCAATAAAATACTGGCAAACCGAATCCAGCAGCACATCTAAAAGCTTATCCACCATGATCAAGTGGGCTTCATCCCTGGGATGCAAGGCTGGTTCAATATACGCAAATCAATAAATGTAATCCAGCATATAAACAGAACCAAAGACAAAAACCACATGATTATCTCAATAGATGCAGAAAAGGCCTTTGACAAAATTCAACAACCCTTCATGCTAAAAACTCTCAATAAATTAGGTATTGATGGGACGTATCTCAAAATCATAAGAGCTATCTATGAGAAACCCATAGCCAATATCATACTGAATGGGCAAAAACTGGAAGCATTCCCTTTGAAAACTGGCATAAGACAGGGATGCCTTCTCTGACCACTCCTATTTAACATAGTGTTGGAAGTTCTGGCCAGGGCAATTAGGCAGGAGAAGGAAATAAAGGGTATTCAATTAGGAAAAGAGGAAGTCAAATTGTCCCTGTTTGCAGATGACATGATTGTATATCTAGAAAACCCCATTGTCTCAGCCCAAAATCTCCTTAAGCTGATAAGCAACTTCAGCAAAGTCTCAGGATACAAAACCAATGTACAAAAATCACAAGCATTCTTATACACCAACAACAGACAAACAGAGAGCCAAATCATGAGTGAACTCCCATTCACAATTGCTTCAAAGAGAATAAAATACTTAGGAATCCAACTTACAAGGGACGCAAAGGACCTCTTCAAGGAGAACTACAAACCACCGCTCAAGGAAATAAAAGAGGATACAAACAAATGGAAGAACATTCCATGCTCATGGATAGGAAGAATCAATATCGTGAAAATGGCCATAATGCCAAAGGTAATTTATAGATTCAATGCCATCTCCATCAAGCTACCAATGACTTTCTTCACAGAATTGGAAAAAACTACTTTAAAGTTCATATGGAATGAAAAAAGAGCCCACATCGCCAAGTCAATCCTAAACCAAAAGAATAAAGCTGGAGGCATCACACTACCTGACTTCAAACTATACTACAAGGCTACAGTAACCAAAACAGTATGGTACTGATACCAAAACAGAGATATAGATCAATGGAACAGAACAGAGCCCTCAGACGTAATGCCGCATATCTACAACTATTTGATCTTTGACAAACCTGAGAAAAACAAGCAATGGGGAAAGGATTCCCTATTTAATCAATGGTGCTGGGAAAACTGGCTAGCCATATGGAGAAAGCTGAAACTGGATCCCTTCCTTACACCTTATACAAAAATTAATTCAAGATGGATTAAAGACTTAAACGTTAGACCTAAAACCATAAAAACCCTAGAAGAAAACCTAGGCATTACCATTCAGGACATAGGCATGGGCAAGGGCTTCATGTCTAAAACACCAAAAGCAATGGCAATAAAAGCCAAAATTGACAAATGGGATCTAATTAAACTAAAGAGCTTCTGCACAGCAAAAGAAACTACCATCAGAGTGAACAGGCAACCTACAAAATGGGAGAAAATTTTTGCAACCTACTCATCTGACAAAGGGCTAATATCCAGAATCTACAATGAACTCAAACAAATTTACAACAAAAAAAACAAACAACCCCATCAAAAAATGGGCAAAGGACATGAGCAGACACTTCTCAAAAGAAGACATTTATGCAGCCAAAAGACACATGAAAAAATGCTCATCATCACTGGCCAGCAGAGAAATGCAAATCAAAACCACAATGAGATATCATCTCACACCAGTTAGAATGGCAATCACTAAAATGTCAGGAAACAACAGGTGCTGGAGAGGATGTGGAGAAATAGGAACACTTTTCACTGTTGGTGGGACTGTAAACTAGTTCAACCATTGTGAAAGTCAGTGTGGCGATTCCTCAGGGATCTAGAACTAGAAATACCATTTGACCCAGCCACCCCATTACCGGGTATATACCCAAAGGACTATGAATCATGCTGCTATAAAGACACATGCACAGGTATGTTTATTGCAGCACTATTCACAATAGCAAAGACTTGGAACCAACCCAAATGTCCAACAATGATAGACTGGATTAAGAAAATGTGGCATATATACACAATGGAATACTATGCAGCCATAAAAAATGATGAGTTCATGTCCTTTGTAGGGACATGGATGAAATGGGAAATCATCATTCTCAGTAAACTACTGCAAGGACAAAAAACCGAACACCAGATGTTCTCATTCATAGATGGGAATTGAACAATGAGAACACATGGGCACAGGAAGGGGAACAGCACACTCTGGGGACTGTTGTGGGGTTGGGGGAGGGGGCAGGGATAGCATTAGGAGATACACCTAATGCTAAATGACGAGTTAATGGATGCAGCACACCAGCATGGCACATGTATACATATGTAACTAACCTGTACATTGTGCACATGTACCCTAAAACTTAAAGTACAATAATAAAAAAAAAAGAAGAAAGTCTCAAGTGAAGCAAGTTAGAGAGGTTCTAACTCCATCTTGCACTATGTTATAAGAAACTTTTTACATGTTAATGTCTTTTATTGAAAGAGATGATGTATATAAAAGATGAAAGTACATCAGCATGGATAAAACTAAAGTGCTGGGGTGTGGTAAAGAAAGTAGATGAGAAGTTCTAGTTCTGGACTTATTTGAAACTTTAGAAAAGACAAGCAGGGCTCAATGACTTCTCCCTGTAATCCCAGCACTTTGGGATGGCAAAGTGGAAAGATTGCTTGAGCCCAAAAGTTTGAGAAAAGCCTGGGCAAAAAAAAAACAGCTTCATATCTACCAAAAAAAAAAAAAAAATTAGTTAGGCCTGGTGGCGTATGCCTGTAGTTCCAGATACTTAGAAGGCTGAGGTGGGAGGATAGCTGGAGCCCAGAAGGTCAATACTGCAGTGAGCTATGTTGACACTTCTGCACTCCAGCCTGGGTGACAGAACAAGGCCCTATCTCAAAAGGAAAAACAAAAAAGAAAAGCCAATTTTTACCTGTGTATGTCTAAAAACATAATGTAGATAATATCTGCTTCTAAATACAACTTAAAAAAGTAAATGTTCTGGTTTTAAAAAGCCTTTTTAAAACGATATTTGTTTATCTGAGCTGCTAAAATTTCACTTTGAAAAGAAGATTATTACTAAATTTAGTAAGAGATTTAATCAGAGACTTGGACTAATCTTCAACCAAGAAAATTCCCCATCATAGATCTCCATGTTTTGAACTTTCCTTTTCTGGATCAGTTGAAGTTCACTGCAGACCACCAACCCTTGAAAATATGTATCACAAATGATGTGTTGTAGCAGCAAAGAGATTTTACTGTCTTCGGCACAATTTATATATAACTCATATAGAGTTATTATATGGTGATATTACACTCTGAATCAGTAGTGATAGTGGAGGCGCCACTGAAAATGTGAAGTATGGCAGTGTGTTTTCAAATAAATCATGTTCATTGATTTATACTTAACATCTTGTATTGTGCTACATACATGGGAGGCAGTGATTAAGCACCACGCATTGAGCTCACATTATGTAGGAAAGACTTATGTGTTAATCTAAGAAATACATGTAGCTGAAGGAGATATATAATAGTGTCACTGACTTTTATCAGCAGAAGTGCAGAAGTGATATTGAACTGGCATTTGTAGTCAAATATCAGCAGTTCTATCCAGCTCTGAACAACCTCCCCTTTTCTGATAACCATCACTGGAGCCACACAGATGGGCCCTACAGTCATCCTTGTCTTACTTGATCTTGCTTCATAGTCACAGTTGATAGGAGAAGAAGATGCAGCAGACCCTTACTGAAACAATCAGATTAAATTTTCTAGGAATTGTGACTAGTATCTGTGATAGAATCTGTAACATGTATATTTAATTTTTAAAGAGAAGACATACAACAACTTTTTGACTAGATAGCTAAGTACAGGGAAAGACACTTGGCTCTTTCTATTTGTTTCCTTGTTAAGACTCCACTGCATGTCTGTCCTTTTGGTCTAACAATACTCTTGTTTTGTTGAAGTAAATGTCCTTGTTTCTTTGCTTAACCAAATTTGTTTCTCTTATATAATAATTACCTGAAGAATCAATGACACATAGGAAGACTGCTGGTAAATTGCTCTCAAAATATATTGGAGTTTTTTTTTAATAAGAGAAAATACAGTCAAAGTAATAAAATAATATATAACTAAATATGCGTTTTCACATAACTAGGAAGTAGCCAAGACTCAAACTACAGATTGTGTAAACCGTTCATCTTTGAAGGACATCTGGGTTATTTCCAGCTCTTGTCTATTATGAATAAAGTTGCTATAAACATTTGTGCACACAAAAAAAACAATGTTTGAAAAACTAGATTAGGTTACTTTAGGGGGATTTATATTTTAAAAACTAATAATACATACTCATGACAATAGTGACAAACGTAGAGATATCGAGGTGATCCTTGTTGGCGGCATGATGCAATGGCACAGCCAATCAGGTAAGACGTGGCCCAAACAATCTGCAATGATAAAGAGTTGTTTTATTACAGATTAAATATTTTACTAGATGACTATAATATCCATATGTCATCCATGATTAAAAGTAAACATGTTGCTTTTAGGTTTACTTTGGGCATGGCTTAACAAGAAGTCATAGAAACAAAAGGACTCCCACGTGTCTAGATACCACACATGCACGTACACGCACATAGCTGCACACAATGGAAACCAGGTGGAGAAAATCAGCTGACGGGGAGGATGACTTGATGACTGACGTTGTCTCTATTTTTTGTCAGTTTTTCTTTTTGAAAATAAGTTGGGCTTCTAGATGTAATTTCTAATTTTAAAAAATCCCAATGTTGATTTTCTCTGGGATAGGAGAGATGGGTAGAGAGAGAGCAAAGGTACAAAAGGTAGCATTGATCATTTTGCAATGAACAGGCTGATGTTCAAAGAGGACTTGAGTTTTGCCTTTCTGTACATGGGCCATACATGACTGTACATAGGATTCATTTCTCTGATCATATCCAGTATACTCAGGGATGATCAAAAGTCTGTGTCAACTCTCCATGACTCATTGGAATGAAACATGAGTGGCTGTCATCAACGCTGGCTCATTCTCCCCTTCTCATCAAACTTATGCGGACAAGATAACTTATCAGTTTACATAATGAAGGCTGCTTGGTGGTTATATAAAAACCAAAGCTTGGAAGAAACTTTTCTTATCGGTCAGTGAACAGGCATACTGTAGAGTACTGAGTTGGTTTTTGAGGAAAAGTGAGCCAGGTTTAAATTCCATCATTTACTTCTTGGGTAGGGTGTACTTAGAAGTTTGCTTTATGCCTCTGAGTTTCATTTCCTCAGCTGTAAAATGGGATACAACAACGCTGTCCTCTACATCATAAGTGAATGGTAAGATTAAACATTCAAATATTTAAGTGGTTCTAAAGGAGATGTTTTCAGTAAGTGTGATTGTTCCCACTCGCCCTCTCTGCCTCATGTGAGCCTGGGTAGCTTTCTCACAGTCCTAGAGAATTTCCTCACATTTCTGTTCATGTTCTTGATTAGAGAATATGTTTGCTATGACTCTTTTAGATAAAATATTGTTTTCTCTTTACAAAGAGAGTCATGCATGGGTGCCAATCTCTCCACACCATATGGCTTTTAATTATCTGCTGCTAACCTAGGCTTTTACTAAAACTATTGCTCTACCTGGGCATAAAAATTTTATAATGTAGATTCTTTGTTTGCAGGTTCTTACTAACATTTTCTACCAATGAGTATTTTCCATAAGAGACCTTGTTGAACTCAGAATCTAATGCAGCACATAACCTGAAACATGATTTTAATAAAAATGCAGTTGAACATCTATTTTGCTATGTTCTGTCTACATGTTAATTGGTAATAAGATTATTGAACTTAATTTATTCATTTATTCTTTTAACTCATAGAAAGAAAAATTGAAAATGAAACTTTTTTCGTTAGGTCTTCAGACACAAATGATTGTAGAAAAAGAGCTTTTATTTTGTAGAATTTTTCTATGAACATACTAATGTATTTATACAAGGCTACAGAAAATGTCGGGAAATGTCTGGAAAAGCCTTGTGGTATATTCCCCCACTGGGCCTGCTGTCATGGGCTTACTCACCTTCACATTAATGTTCTTGCTGTTCAGTTCATTCTGCTTGGAACCCTATATTCTGCTACTTGCCCTTCCTGCGCTCAGCTGCTTCTGATTTTTAGAACATTAGGTGAAATGAAGTTCCCATCTCTCAAGTGCATATGAAAGATTAAGAGCTGTGTAAAGACCACTGGACTAGGATTCAGATCTGGGTTCTAGTCCTAGCTCCTCCATTTGCTAGTCATGAAAGGAATCCATAACTGGTGGAATGTAAAATGTTTCTATATTCTACTGTGTTAAATCTTAAGCAAATGAAAGCAAATTTCTCTGATTTCATTGTCTACATTCCTGGAAACAGGAAATGAGAGAAATCATTTGGATAAAACGTGTTCTATTTTGAAAGTGACACCGATTCACTTTGAAGGAGACAAATCAAGATTATCTGAAGGCGATGGAATTCAGTTAATATACCACAGTGATGAGATAATGCTTTTGTGATACAATTAGTGTGTTAGTTGACTTATATAGGAAATAGAAGGTTTGAATCCAGGCCACAAATTTTTTAGATGTTTAGCTTTCTAGATATTCATTGTATTTTTATCCTCTAATTCTTTGATAAGGTAAATGATATGATTAGTTTAATGTTAAGATACTCCTGGATTCCTGCCACATACCTTTGTGTCTAAGTGTATCAATCTTAAAAGAAAATGCTATTTACTAATGTTTTATTTAGGATTTCTGCATTAATTTCTGTGATTGTGCCTCTATTTTTTATATGCTTTATCTTCATTGGCTTTTAACATCAAATTTAAGTAGGCTTTATTTCAAGTGGATTTTATTTTAGATTTTATGTAACTTACCAATGGGCACATGTGAGAACATAGTGAAAGGAAGCAGTCTTTAAGCCAGAAGGAGAATCCTCTCAAGAAACTAACTATGCTGGCACTCTGATCTTGGACTTCCAGCCTTTGTGAATTCAAGAAAATAAATTTCTGTAGTTTAAGTCATTCAGGAATGTGATATTTTGTTATGGTAGACTGAGCACACTAAAACAGATTTTGGTATCAAGAACTGAGATGCTACTTCAACCAATACCTAAAAATGTGGAAGCAGCCTTGGAATTGGATAATGAGTAGAGACTGGAAGTTTTTAAGTGCATGCTATAAAAAGTGTAGATTGCCTTGAAGGGAGTGTTGATAGAAATAAGGGCATTAAAGTCTATCTTGTTGTGGTCTCAGATATAAATGAGGGACATGTTCTTGGAAACTGGAAGAAACATAATCTTTGTTACAAAGTAGCAAACAAAATGGCTGCTGCCTTGTCTTCTAGTGTTTTGTGGAAGGCAGAAGTTGTGAATAACAAACATGGAAATTTAGCTGAGGAGATTTCAGAGCAAAGGGTTGAAGGAGTGGTTTGGTTTCTCCTCACCACTTATAGTAAACTACAAGAGGAGAGAAAGAAATTGAAGAAATCTTTATGCAAGGAAGAACCAGAACTTGAAGATTTACACAATCATTAGCCCATCTATATTGCAGAAAACGAGAAAGTATTTTCAAAAGAGAACCCTAAGGATGTCGCTGAACAACCATTAGATAAAGACACCATGGATATGATTTATGGATTTAATCATACATCTCAGCAGAAATAGAGGTGTGATTATGCAGTGGAGGTACTGCCAGTTTGAACTAAAGTGGACAGAGAAAACAGACCCAAGTGAAGGAAGGCTGTCAGACTTCTTACACTCTTCAGAATGATATGATAGAGATATTTCATTGCAAACATGCTTTATCTTTCAAGAAAAGGGAAGAATGACTCCCCAAATGTTTCAGAGATCATGAGGGCTCCCATGCTCACTACAGGTCCAGGGGGCAAGGCTGCTTCCTGCTTGGCTTCAAACAGTGTTGTCTCTTTAGGTGATCTCTGAAAACAGCCATGTTAGCAGGGCCTCTTCAGAGAGTCATTTGATGAGGCTGCCTCACTGAGCTAAAGGGAAAAGGCTGCCCACAGAGCCATGGGTGATGCTGCCTCCAAGTTGGCCAAGAGTGCAGAGCATCAAACCAAAGAGAATTATTTTCAAGCCTTACTATCACATGAAATTTCTTTTGCTAGGTTTTGGATTTGCCTGGGACCCATTACTGCTTCCTTTTCTATTTCTCTCTTTCGAAATGAGAATGTTTATCCTATGCCTGTCTTTCTGTTGTACTATGGAAGCATATAACTTTTTTTGTTTCATAGGTTCACTCCTGGAGAGAAATTTTACCTCTGGATGAATCACATCTTGAATCTCATGCATTTAGATCATATTTAGATAAGACTTTGGGCCTTAGACTTTAGAGTTGATGCTGGAATAAATTAAGAATTTGAGGGCTCTTGGGATGGAACGAATCTATTTTGCATGTGAGGAGAAAATAAATCTGTTGGGGAGGGGCAGTGGTACAATGTTATGAGCTGAATTGGTCCCCCAAAATTCTTATTCTGTACCCCTAACTTCCATCCAGTGTAGCTGTATTTGAAAATAGAGTTTCTAAGGAAATAATTAAGATTAAATAAAGTCATATGACTTGGGCCCTGTTCCAGTAGGATTTGTGTCCTTTTATGAACAGATGCTAGACAGCTTGCTCTTATGGTCTCTCTTGTCTGTGTCTCTATCCTTGACTCTCTCTGGCTCCTCTTTTGCACTGGGGGAAAAGCCATGTTAGGACATTGTGAGAAGGTGTCACGCAGAAAGATTTCACTAGAAACTATGCTCTATTAAGATCATAGACTTCTAGGATCCAGAATGTGGGAAAATAAATTTCTGTTGTTTAATCCACCCAGCTGTGGTATTTTGTTATGGCATCCATCCTAAGCAGATTAATAGAGCAAAGATGTGAAGAAATTGCAAATTTTGTAAATTGCTGGTGGGAATGTAAAATGTAAAATTCACAGAGACAGAAAGTAGATTGGTAGTTGCCAGAGGCTTGGGGAAATAGGGAGAGGAATGGAAGGTGTTGTTTAATGAGTACAGAGTTTCGGTATGGGAAAATGAAAATATTCTGGCGATGGCGTTGCACAACGATTTGAGTGGACTTATTGCCACTGAACATTCATGCCACATTAATGCTGAACATGAAACCATTTAAAATAGTTAAAATGGTAATTTTTTAAATGTATATTTTACCACAATAAAACTAAAGTTAGAAATCAGGGGTTTCTCTGTATTGTAAGGTGCCATTATTTTCACTTTTACAAATACTACCAATATCAAATGAGATTGAGGTCTTATGATTTTGTGAGTTCCTGAAAAATCTAGTGAGTAAAGAAGGAAACTAAGAGGTTAGGCATCTTCTCTAAGCCATGTTTGGAACGGAACACTTCCTTCTATTTCAAATTATAAGAGGAACTCAGCAAATTGAGTAAAGATTGCCATAAGAAGGTAGAATGATTTTCAGTTGTTTCTTACTTACGTTTCCACACGCATGCTTATCTCTTAAACAATGTGTGTGTTTGCCAGCACACAGGTTACCTGAGTGTAGTGGTCAGTAGTTATGTCATCATCTGTTGTTGTCCATTCTCCATGTTTGAAATTTGTAGACTCACTGTACCAGACTCCAATTACACTTGACCATGATACAGGATAAGATGTCATATGCATATTTTCTCCACAAAAGGTATCTGAAATGACAAAACAGGCTGGGTCATACTCTGAACAAATGGGAAATAGTATACAGGGAGACTTTCCTCATTTTTATTTTATGAATGGTTCACAGATCATCTTGACAACATCTTCTGAGAGGGAGTAAAATCAGTTGTATCCCTGCTGAAAGCCTTCTTTCACATTGATGAATGAGCGTGTGGTACTCAAGTTTGGTGAAAAGTTGATAGTAGGTGATGAACAAGTTTTGAAATCAAATCAATCAACATTTCAGTATCTGCTGCTTCCAAGCTGCTTTATGTAGGTGAAACCAAATCAGAGAAGCCTAAGAGCGTTAACAGGGTCTATGGCTTAAAAGAAGCTACACACAGGTGTTCATAATACAAAGAAGTTGAATAAACGTTTGTTTGTTTAGCCATTCATGTATGGTGTGGGTTTTTGGTTGAACATGGTATTCGGGAGTATCTGCCTTTTCTTAAGGCAGGCAGGAATTTTGCTAATTTGCTAATTTGCCACTTTGCTAATTCACTGCTCAAAAGCATTGGACTAATTCCAAATAATCTGTAGATATAAATGTGAATTAGCATTTTAAAAACATCTTAATTAAAAAAAGATTCTCATGTTAAAATATAAAGTTTATTCCTGAGTGATGGTGATACAGTTTGGATATTCCCTCCAAATCTCATGTTGAGATGTAATCCCAGTGTTGAAAGTGGGGCCTGGCTGGAGACGTTTACCTCACGGTAGTGGATTCCTCAAATAACTCAGTACTATCTTCATAATGGTGAGTGAGTTCTCATGAGATCTGGTTGTTTAAAAGTGTGTAGCACCCCCCAACTCTCTCTCTCTTGCTGCCTCTCTCACCATGTGAGACACTTGCTCCCCCTTCACCTTCTGCCATGATTGTAAGCTTCCTAAGGTCTCACCAAAAGCCAAGTAGATGTGGGTGCCATGCTTCCTGTACAGCCCGCAGAGTCATGACCTAATTAAATCTCTTCTTAATAAATTACCCAGGCTCAGGTATTTCTTATAGCAACACAAAAACAGCGTAACACAAAAGTAATAATTTTTTTTATTATTATTTCCTGGAAACTAGCAGTAAGTTACCTAATTTATATGCTTTAAGATGGGCTCATTTTTGAGCACCTAAAATTGTTTTATGGGCAGCTGAGCAGGTCTGTATATAACTTATTTCTCAACTGCATTATCGTTCCAAAGCTAAACAGATTCCCATGATGCTATTGTTCAGTAGCTAAAATAACTACACAGAATGGAGACCTAGGTCTCTAGCTGCTCACTCCACTCTTCTGCAATACTGAGAGTTTTTATTCATTTCTCCTGATGGTCAGAACTTGGAATCTGGAAACTTCAGAACTTGGAATCTGAAAACTTAAAGATATAAACCTTAAAAATTAATGAGTTAAAACAGTGTAATAGTCCACAATTCACTGCCATGTATGACCCAGTGCAAATGAGGAAATCTAGATGAGTTAATTTACTTTCATCAGGGTACATAACAATCCCTGTTTTACTATTTTTTTTTTCAGTCCAAAGGCGGGTCATATAGATACACACTTACTTGGAAGTCTCCTCTCAAGGGGGTTGCTCTCTGTCATATCGCAATACTTTGAAAAAATTCTGGCATTTTGTGCAGCCTCTTCACTCCAACTCTGTAGTGGAAAGAAAAAAAAAGCACATGTTCCAATTAATATTTTCATAAGATTCTAATTTATTGTTTCTAATAATCCATGAGATATAATATCTTCAATTGTATCAACTAGAAATTTAAATAATGAGATTACTATTAAACGTTCTAGTAGAAAGAGAAAGAAAACAATTTCAATTTATTATGTTGGCCCTTGAATTTACAAATTCAAAACTTAGTAATTACATTCAGAGATAGATTCTCTCTCAGATGTAGTAGAGAATTTAAGTAAATGCTTCCAGGGAAACAGACCAGAGTTACTTAGTAATTTATTTGTAGTTTAAACTCAGACATGTTATTTTATCTCTTTGAATCTCAGTTTATCCATCTGGAAACTGTTACCTGTAATGTATGCCCAAAGGTTTGTTCAAATGTGATAATCCAAGGAATACAACTGTGATGTGACAAATCTTATGTATTGAATAAGCTGTGATTGATTATTCACAATTATGTATTGTATTGTATATGTATTGTATTGTATCAATACATAATTGATACAGTTATGTATTGATGGCTGTGATTAGAAGCAAGTATACAGTCATATTTCCATCTAAAATTATGAATAACAAAAATAAAAGCTAACTCCACATGCCAGAATCTGTCACCAATTCTGTGTGTATCTTCTCTCACTTTAACCTCATAGCAACTCTACAAAAAAAAAATAATATTATATCCATTTGTAAATAAGGGAAATAAGGCACAGAGATGTTAAGTAACTTTTAGGGGTCACACTGTAAATAACTGACAAAATAAGAATTTGAATTCACTTAAGATGGCTTCAGAGTACGTGTTCTTGACTCTCAGTGTGCATCAACTGTGCTGAGTTGAAACATTTGGTCAGGTATGACTAAGTAACAGCTGTTCTCCCAATGCAGAAAGGGAGAAATTCTGTATCTGTAGGTATGACACTCTGTGATAAATGATCTCTCTAACATTCTCCTATCATTGTGGTGTAAATGAAACTGCCCAATTTTTACAAAGAACTGAGCCTATGAACATTTGTCTTATCTGAGTTCCTTTGTCAGGAAACCCACCATCAGGCCCCGCAGATCGTAGCAGGGAACTGAGGCTTTCCTGATCACCACACCTGGTCAAGGAGACACAGCTGCTGCCTGTTGACCAACTCCTCTTCCTTGTCCCTCCTGTTTTCTGTCCCTCCTATATAAACTTTTAACTTTGGTTGGTTAGGAAGAGGGAGGGATTTGACAGTCAGGCTGACATCACCTGCAACAAAGCCTTTCTTCCCAGGAAATGGGCAATACTCATTTCTGTGCTACAAGCAACTAGACCTTGGCTGAACCCCTGGTGTTCAGCAGCATATACATCCATTTAAAAGAATACCCTTATATGTGCATATAACAGATTGCCAACAGAAGTCATAGAGTTTGTTTTTTACTATAAGTTTTTATGTAAATCATTCAGCTACTCTTTAGACTGTTTGGAGGACACTCATTTCCAGTGTCGTCCTGAGCATGTAGTTTCATTATTACATGTATTTGCTGCCATCTTGTGGTCAATGTTTAGAATTACCCTTGGGGTTGATGAATTTACTAAACCGTGAGATGAATTAAATAACTCATTAGCCTAGCACTGGGTAAAACCATGGTTTTGTAGGTTTTGATAGTTTCAAACAAAAAAAAATTATTTTAGTCATGGCTATGTCTAACTGATGAGCAGAGATGACACAACACATCTTCCAGTGCATAGCCTCTCTGGGCTGGGGGAATACGATGGCATTCACTAGTAAAGAAAACTTACCGGAACTGGAACTTATCTGGTTAAAATATAGCAGGATGTTTGCACTTTGAAGAAGATGTATAGGACATTACCTCTGATTAATATTGGTGAGATACTCCTTTTTGCGACATATTCAAAATTAAAATTAAAGTTTGTATTTATGATCGTACCAAAGCTCTGAATTCCAGCTTTAATAAGTGACTCTACTTAGGTTCTAATATTGTGTTCAGAAACTTTTTTTTTAAAGAAAATCTCTGCCTGGTAATTGTGGTTAACTCTTCAGTCCTATTGTTCCTTAAATTTGCTGTTGCTACTTCTAATCCTATACATGTCCTATGCATTGTTTGTGGAGCAGCTGAACTCTCATATTTCCTTTGAAATATTTCTCAGTTTTACTGGTACACTTACTTTTATCATCTTGTTGATATTTCCTACCTTTTTACCTTAGTACTTGAATATATGTATTCCTGTATTATTTCCAGTGTTTTTTCTGTATTTGCCTTTCATCTCCAATCTCAAATCAGAGGCTATATTTTTTACTTTTCTTTAACTCTGTTTGTACCTCCTAGGTAAACTTATTTGCTCATCTGGCAACCAAGGAATTTGGACTCTTACTTCTCCAGCTCCTTGGATCTGGCCCACTTGCATTTTAATCTGGGCCCCAGTCCTTCAGATTTTGAATAAGCTACTCAATTTTCCTTAGGTTCAGTGTCATAATATGTAAAATGAAGACAATTTTATTGGGAGAATGAAGTGAGTTAATGTAACAAGGTATTAGAAAAATGCCTGTAAATAATAAACACAACATGTATGTTTGCTACAACACCATGCAGGAATGCCTATGAAAGCTATTGATTTTTATTTTTAGTTCAAATACCCCTTTGGATTTTAAAGTGATTAAGAGATGAATCTCAAAATCATTTATCTATTTCCTTGTTTCATCCTCTTCATCATTTGCGAGAGAAAGGTGCTCCTTAGAATCACCCTCCAGAGTCTGCACTATTTCTAACCCTTGTTGCTATAGGCCGGTCCAGGGTTCAAGGAAGCAGGCTGAGGGTGCTCATGAAACTGAGTGATGCTGCTGGATAACAAATGTGAGAGTAATCACCTAAACACCTGAGACTTCCCTAAATTTGTCTTGTAGCAGAGCATAGCAAGTTTATAATGAAAGAATTTCTCTTCCTACTTATGGGATGCAATGAAACTGGGGGATAAATTTACCAATATTTATTTACCTGGCCACATCAACTAACTAGATATCTGGACATTTTAATTCTAGGAAGAGTGTCTTAGCCTCTGGACTACTGCCCAATGAAGACAACTATGAAATGCATGGATAACTTGTTAATATTTGTCGTGTGTACTGGCAGCATCAGCATCAGCTGGAAGCTTGTGGTGGTCTCCAGGTCAGACCTCATGAATCAGGATATCAGAGAGTGAGGCCCAGGTAAGTGTGCTTTACTAAGTTCTTCAGGTGATTCTTGAGTACATTAAAGGTTGAGAAGCACTGTCTTAGGGTATGGAGGAATGAAGCTAGACCGGCTGAGCTCTGTCATTGACTAACCATATAATCATCAGAAAGTTACTTACCTTTTCTGGACCTCTGTTTCTTCTGCTATGTAAAAGATTTGTTGTGAAGATAAAACTTTTAGCACTTTGAAAGTGCATAGAACTTAATAAAAGCTCAGTAAACACCATTATTATTATTGCCATCATGGTTATTGCTATTTTTTGATCTTACCATCTTCAGCATGTTGCTGGCTGGTGGAACCACTCTTCTCCTGAGGGCATTGTGTATATTAACGATCTCTTCTTGTACATTTGGCAAGTCAGTGACGAGCTTATTAAATTGATCTCTAGCTGATTTCTTCTGTTACCAGAAAAATATTAATTAGTGTTACTTCTTTTAAGTGGAATTTGTCACATATATTTTACAGACCTATAGGTAATGCAAATTTATAGTTTATATTAAACAGTGATTTATAGCATTTTTGAATTTATAATGTCTCATTATATTGGATTCCATTTCTCCAGTACTAATTTTGAGGATTTCTGAACGTCAGGCTGACATTACATTAGTCTTCAGAATAATGCACTTGTTATCCTGTGATTAGGGTTTTTCCAGGTTCATACTTTGGACCATGTTGAAGCATTTTTATTGGGCAATAAGATCCACAAAGGGAGATATCTTAAAATCACACCTGTTACTTACTTCTCTGGTTTATTCTCCACACCTCCCACCCTGCAAGAACTGTACTCTCTGCTTCCCAAATAAACTACTTCCACTTGAACCCTTGTCTAGTGGTGTGTGTCTGGGAGAACCCAAACTAAGAGATTCATTATTGAGGACAACGTTGCAAGTGTTATTAACACAAATTCTGTGTCTTCTTCCTCTTCATATGAGAAAACATTAATGCTCTCAAGTGTATGTGTTAGAGAGTATAACATAGAATTCAAATTCAGCCTACAATCTTGAATTTGTGACTGTTCTTTTCATTTATTTATTTTTTATTCTGAAACTCACTAAGAAGAAAAATACATGACCAAAGAATTCAGGTTAGCATTAATCGCTATAAAGAGAATCTTTGTGTGTGTGTGTGTGTGTGTGTGTGTGTGATATCACACGTACTTCATACCTTTTTTAAAAAATGTGGCAGAACTAATGTACTATAATGTGAGGGGTGTCTATTGCTTCCTTAACTACCACATGACCGTCAGCACAATTTATGAATGAATACGATCTAGCACCATAACTTACACAATATATAGAAGTATTCACTGTCATTTATATCCAGAGTTTAGGGTATGGGGAGTAAACTTAAATATGGAATTCAGAAGACTCCTCTAGAGACTGTCTCTGTGGACATACTCACATGATGTCACTTTTTTCTCACATTGCAAGTCATGCTGATTTGGACTAGAGGAGAGGCTGAGGACCCAAATGATTCCACATACTATTTCCAGATTACAACTCTCCTTGTTCCTCTGAAAACCTCTGCTGCAGGGAAACTCATGACATTTTTCTCTCACACCTCATTCCTGAATATTCATTCAACATCCTATCATGGATTTTTTTCTTACTTCCTCTCATTTCTGAAAATTGGGTTTCCTGAAATGAATTCATCTTTTCCACCCAGATTTCTGAAGTCAACTCAAAGGACTTCAACATCCACATGGATGAATCCAACCCTTTGATGTCTCAGGCCCTTAAAATCTTCCTCCTCTAGACTTCTCCTTCAATCCTCTTTATCCTCAGTTTAATGGTCACCTACTGTATCTCATGATGATCCCAAAACACCATACCTCCCAAATCACCTGGTCAAGCATTTCCCTGCCTGATTGGAATTTCCTGTTCTTCCAAGTTGCCACGATCAGCCATTCTGATTGTTCTTCAATATAATCGAGCCTTCTAACTCATTCTTCATTTTCTCTACTAGCCCTCTCTTGTCTTTCCTTTCATCTCTATCTGTGTTCTCTAATTTCACAACTCTCCTTTTGCAATATTGAATCTTTTGTCTGCACACCATCATCTAGAAATGACTACCTAAAACATCCCAACTTTGGATGAGACTGACAATTCTCCTGCCTGTTCTATCAGCTGAGCATTGCCAGAAAAATGTCTCACAAAACGAAACAACACATGTCTGCATGACCCCAAATCAGTAAGATTGACCTCAAATAGTTCCTTAATTCTGCTAATCAATTCTAATGAATTGTTTGGTTAACTCACTCTGTCACTCTCCACATTATTGTAGAACTTTTGCAATCTCCCCTATTCACAACTACCTTCTCTCAACAGAATGTGAAATATCCTTCTTCCCTCAGTAAAGAGAAGCCATCAGAGGGCAGGTGCTTCAACTGTCTCACCAAGTCTGTCAATCTACCTGTATCTGTCCCCTTTCTTTCCTCCTCTTCTGTGGTACAAGTAAATGGGTCATTCTTTCTAATCTTTCTAAGGCTCAATTCTCCAACAGTGTTATTTAGTCCATTCTCTTCTACCTTTCCCCCAAATCTTACATTATTTACTTTTCATTTTGTTCGCTGTCAGCCACTCTTTCATTTTAGCCCTTCCCAGCGGTGTTTATTTATGATTATGCAGCTTATATCTCTTTCTTTGAGAAGAAGTCTCACTCTGCTTCCAGGCTGGAGTGCAGTAGCACGATCTTGGCTCACTGCAGCCTCTACTTCCCAGGCTCAAGCGATTCTCCTGCCTCAGTCCCCCAGTAGCTAGGATTACAGGTGTGCACCACCATGACTGGCTACATGCTGCTTATTTCTTAAAACAGATAAACAAGCAACCATCTCTTCATTTACGTCACTTTCCCATTCAACTATTGTTCTCTGTCTCTACTCTCTTTCCCTATCAATCTTCTGGAAAATATTGCCAACTCTGGCTGTCTACAGTTGCCCAAGTAATAGAGCCTCGCATTTACCTCCCCCCAGTGTTTTCAATAATATGTTCTCTATCCTAGGTGATCCACCTGCCCTGCTGCTTAGGCATTAGGCAATGTCTGGAGAAATTTGAGGTTGTCATGATGGGCATGATAGGGCGAGAGTGCTCCTGCCATTTTGTGAATAAAGGGCAAGGATGCTGCTGCTAAATTCCTGCAAGGCCCAGGACAGCCCTCACTACAACAAATAATTATCCCATACAAAATGGCAATAAGGTTGAAGTTGGGAAACCCTACATTAAAAATACTCCTATTAAAATCTCTGACAAGCTCAATTTGCATATGCAATACTGTTTTAATGACTCTATTCTACTTGGTTTATTGGCAGCTAACTCCTTTGACTAAACTTTCAGTGTAGAAATACTCTTTCTTTAGGTGTAAGGAACAAAACACTCTCTTTATTTTTCTCTTTCCTTTCAGACTTCTTTGCTTCTTTCACCTGGACTGATCGTGGCTACTGTCTAGCTTTCGACTGGCCTCCCAGAATCCACTAATGCTTTACTATGTCTACAGTCTCTCTCCCACTCCTTGATCCATTCTTTCATAATGCATTCTCCAGTCATCATTCAGAGTAAAAATTTTAAAACACAGACACAATGGAGTCACTTTACTGTTAGAAGTCTTCAACAGTTTACCATTCATAAAAAGAGGAACTAAAATCTTTAACAAGGCCTTTGAATACTCTGTTTATTCTCAGTCTCTATTTAGGATATGTGCCCTTATCTCTCATTTTTTTTTTTTTTTTTTTTTTTTAGTTATCTGAATGTGCCAGTTTCCTTCCTGCCATAGAATATTTGCCCATGCCTGTACCTTTGATAGTACACCTTGTTAGCTTGCAAGACCAACTTCTTCTTCAGATTGCAGGTATACCGTGTGCTCAGATAAGTCTCTAATTAACTCAGAGAAGATTCAGCCTGCCTGTTACCTGATCACAACTCTCTATAGTTTTCCTTAAAAAAATTTTTTGTGTAACATCTACCAGATTGTCATGGAAAACTACCTATATAAAAAGTAAAAACAATTTCTGTTAAATTAGGTACTTAATATCCCAACAAACACTGCCACTGGTGGAAGTTTAAAATATGATTCAGGTCTGATGGTTAGTCTATTTGCTTTCTACCTGGAGTCTGAAAAAAGAAAACATAATACTATTTTTGTTGGCAAATTGGAACACATTATTTACTTTAACTTGGACTCATGTTTAAAGCTTATGTAATAAATTTGTGTTGGGGGCTTAATTTATCTTCTTAAATTTAAATTTAAAATTCTTAAGCCTTTATTTTATGACCAAACTATCTATAAAATGTATGAAAATATTCTAATAATTCTCTGTTATAGAGCATAAACATATTGTTTTATCAATGCCTTCTACTTTTTCTTTTGTGTTCTTGGTCAAAAGCGGATTGGGTATGGTTTCCCTTGGATGGGTAGGGTTCTACTTATCTGCTCTTTGCTCTGGACTTTTAACTAGTGATACTAATTTCTTCTTTCACATGACAATCTGGGCCAGCCTGTTTCCCAGAACTTGGCCTAAGTGGTCTAAGCAGCCTAGTACTAGGTCTTGATGGCAAATATAGGTTTCTGACTGTTTGCCCTTTTCCCATTCCTCTGGAATGGTGGCTACACTTCAGGTTAGCTTTTTCCTTATTATGAAGCATGAAGGTCACCCTTCCACACTGGGGAAGTAAAATGGTCAGAGAATCAGAGGGAAGGAAGAAGTCTTATTCAGGACTCTAATTCAGGATGCTATTCCAGCTTGCTAGAGGATTACTGGGCATTAAACAGGAGCTCCACCTAGTCTTTCTTTGGGGAAGAAGAGTGAGTAATAGGAACCAAATACCAAACCAACACCCTAATAGCCTAATGCATATGGATTTTCTTTCCACAGTAAAACTAAGTGCCTTTTATTTCTTACTTCTCTACCTGGCCTATGAAAATATAAAAACCACTCATTTTCTATACCAAAGTTATTTACTTCCATTTGTCACAAAATTTTGGGTAAATTAAAATATATATTATTTTCTTTATATCATTGGAGTTATTTAAAGGTGAATATTATTGACTGATCATAAAATATTATATCATTGAGTGTTCTACTTCTGTTTTGTGACGTTAAAGTTATTGTTTTTAATTATTAGTAAGATTATTGTTTTTAATTATTAGTGAGATTAAGGTAGCCAATGGAATTCAAACTGCTAATCAGCTCCTCACGTTGCTCTTTGTGCTGTTGGCACCTTTCCATTTTATATTTAATTTTGATGCTTTAAATTACTGTTATAGTAAAAAATTATATAGCTAATCTGCATTCTCAGTTTTTTTCCTGTGTTATCCAGAGAGGCCACAATGAAATAGATATGGACCCACAGAGCTAACTGATTAAGTATAATTTCAGGCCCTGCCATGTCCTAGTCCTCAGATATTGGCCATATTACTCAACTTTACTATTCTTTGGTTCTCTCCTTTATAAAACGGTATTAAGATGAGTACTTGCCTAACAGGGCTATTGTGAAAACAAAGTGAGTAATGGGTGTAGTGGCCTCACAACAGTGCCTCTAACGTGGTGAATTCTATTAAAGTGTTAGCTCTTATCTTTATTTAGAAAGTAATTATGAAACATCCAACCCTCACGTACTTTCATGGACAACATAGGCAGTAAGCAAGCAGCAGCAACCAAAAACAAGAGGTGTTTAATTTCCATCCCTGAAAGAAAAATAACACAATTTTAGATTATTCTTAATTCATGAGATAACATCTTGTAATAAACTTTATTTAAACCACTTTTACATGTATTTGCATTTGTTTTTCTAAAAGAAACCTTTAGGATCCAAACAAGGTTTAATGTGTTAGTCATTGGGACCCAAATAGAAATGCAGGACTGTTGTTTGAAGGATTATAGACTTTCAAAAATATAAATTGTTTTCATCCCTGGACCTTTGAATATGTTATATTGTATGACACAAGGGAATTAAGGTAGTGGATGGAATTCAAACTGCTAATCAGCTAACATTAAAGTAAGGAGATTATCCTGGAATACCTAGGTGGACCCAATGTAATCACCAGAGTATTTAATGTTGAAGAGGAAGTCAAAAGGGTCAATGTCAGTGATGAGCATGAGACAGACTTGACCAGTCATGCTGAATTTGAAGACAGAGGAAGATACTCCAAGCTAAGGAATATGGATAGCCTCTGGAAATAGGAAAAGGTAAGGAAACAGATTCTACCCCATAGAGTTTCCCTGTTGACATTCTGATTTTATCCTAGGAAGACCTATTTGAATTTCTGACCTCCAGAACAGTAGGATAATAAACCTGTATTTATTTTAGAACATTCAATTTATGATAACTTGTTATAGTAGCAAGAGGAAACTAATATAAGAACCCAGAAAGATTCGATTAAACT
Source organism: Pongo pygmaeus (assembly GCF_028885625.2). Classification (NCBI taxonomy): domain Eukaryota; kingdom Metazoa; phylum Chordata; class Mammalia; order Primates; family Hominidae; genus Pongo; species Pongo pygmaeus. The sequence continues at coordinate 50,277,301 of NC_072378.2, forward strand.
CTCCATCAGCTACAAAGAAGAGGAGTAACTTGCTACTACTAATTTATGTAAGTGACTTAGCGATATTCCATAATATCTGATCACCTTGCTAAGTATGGTTGTCATTATGAGTCAGACAAATCAGAGCTAATGTACCTTCTCCTTTATTTTTAGTTAATATAGCTAGCTAACTCTAGGATATTAATAAGTATAGATTATTGAAGTTGGTTGGCACCTTCTTTTCACCATCTGCCAAGTTTATTTCTGAATTAATCCTGCTGTGTGAGAAGCAAAAAAGGCTAACAGTTTGGTTCTCATTTTACAAAAGCAAGCACTTTTAAAGAGCAAGTTAACAAATTTGTGCAGAATAATACAGGGCAGACAATTACTCGTGCTTTTTCACCCAATGATGTAGTTTACCATTGCTCTCACGCTTCCCCTGCTGACTGCCAGACATGCTCAATATGAGAAGAACTCTCTAAATCAATTCTTTTCAGAGAACATACACATGTAAACAATCTCACCTTTATCACTCTTTTTCATCTATTTCCTTTCCTTTCTTTCTCCCTCCAAATGTTCACATAGCCTCAAGATTTATCGTAATATGGTGACACAGATGATGAAATATCCCTTTCTCTTACTAATGCTCAAAACATCTAGTAAAGCAGATAATATTAACCCTGAGGTAACTGAAACAAAAAAAGGAAAATAAAAGGGAGATTCTGAGGGGAGGGGCTTCAAGAAAGATAGCTGACTATGCATCTGGCACTTGCCTTCTCCACAAAGAAGAACCAAAATAAGGAGTAGATAATTAAACTTCAAATAGACCATCTAGTATTCAACAGATAAGTGACATGAAACACCTAAAGCAAGGAAGGAGAGAAAAACAAGGCAGTCTGCTCAGTTGAGACTGGCTGGGAGCCTGGAAAGGCTCCTTAACGCATGGAAAGGGTAAGTGAGTGACCCCCACTAATGCACATTTTCATCATGGACTTCTGCTTCCTAGCCATTGGGATGCTTCTAGACCCTCACAGATCCCCCAAGGCTACCAAAGAGTTGCCTGGAGACTGCCCAAAGGCACAGTTCCAGAGGAGAGTTCACGGTGTGTCCCACAGGTTTCACATACCCTTGAGTGCTAGGCAGCTACAGAAGGGTCTATTGAGGGCCTATTCCCAACCAGGCTGCATCCTGCACAGGGCCCCAACAGTCCTTGCATATCCACATCTCTGGAGCCACATTGACATTTTCCACCTGAAGTGTCTGCTGCACCTAGCTGCTGCTGCCAGAGATGATATATTTAACAAGCGCTGAAGAAAAAAAAAAAAAGAAACTTCCACCTATGGATACTATAACCAAGAAAGTTATGCTTCATAAATGAAAGATTAAAAAAAGTTTTTTCCAGACAAGCTAAAGCTAAGGGAATTTACTACCATTAGACTGGCCCTACCAGTAATGCTTAAAGGAGTCCTACACATGGAAGTGAAAAGATATCTACCATCATGAAAACACACAAAACTATTAAACCCACTGGTAGAGCAAACACAAATAAGGAAGAGCGAAAACTCAAATGTTATCACCACATAAAACTACCTAACCACCATGATAAACAATAAGAGAAAAAGGAAACAAAAAATATACAAAACAGCCAGAAATCAACTAACAAAATGACATATCAATAATAACATTGAATGTAAATGGATTAAATTTTCCACTTAAAAAATATAGAGTGGCTGAATGGATTAAAATATGACCCAACTGTATTCTATCTATAAGAAACTCATCTCACCTGTAAAGACAGATATAGACTGAAAGTAAAGGGATATCAAAAGATATTCCACGCAAATGGAAACCAAAACCAAGCAGGAATAGCTATAGTTACATAAGATAAAACAGACTTTAAGTTCAAAACAGCAAAAGCAGATGAAGAAGGTCATTATGTAATGAAAAAGGGATCAATTCAGCAAGAGACTGTAACAATTCTAAATGTATGCACCCAACAATGGAGCACCTAGATATGTAAAGCAAATATTATTATATCTAAAGGGAGAGATAAACTCCAATACTATAATAGTGGGGACTTCAACACTCCACTCTCAGCATTAGACAGATCATCTAGATAGAAATTAACAAAGAAACATTGGATTTAAATTGTACATTAAACCAAAGGAAACTAACAGACATTTATAGAACATTTTATCCAACAGCTACAAAGTGCACATTCCTCTCATCAGCACATGAAACATTCTCTAGGATGGACCATATGCTACAAAACAAAACAAGTCTCAACAAATTTTTAAAAACTGAAATGATGTCAAGTATCTTCTCTAACTACAATGAAATAAAACTAGAAATCAATAACAAGAGGAACTTTGGAAACTGTAAAAAATGTGGAAATTAAACAACAGACTCCGGAATGACCACTGGGTCAAGGAAGAAATTAAGGAGTAAATCAAACAATTTTTTTAAACAAATAAAAATTGAAACACAGCATACCAAAACCTATGGGGATACAGCAAAAGCAGTGCTAAAAGGCAAGTTTATACTGACAAACAATTACCTCAAACAAAAGAAAGATTTTAAATAAACAATCTAATAATGCACCCCAAGAACTAAAAAAAAAAGGACAAATCAAACCCAAAATTGGCAGAAGAAATCACAAAGTTCAGAGCAGAACTAGACAAAATAGAGACTTTAAAAAATATAAAGGATTAAAAAAAGTTGATTTTTTGAAAATATAAACAAGGCTGATAAACCAGTAGGTGGAGTAACCAAGATAAAAAAGAGAAGACCCAAATAAACAAAATCAGAAAACAGAAGATATTACAATTGTCACTAGAGAAATACAGAAGACCACAAGACAATCATGGATAACTATTTACTAACAACTGAAAATTTTAGAGAAAATTAATAAATTACTGGAGACATACAAACTACCAAGATTGAATCAGAAAGAAATAGAAACCAGAGCTGACCAATAATGAATAATGACATTGAATTATAATAAAAACTCTACCAATAAGAAAAGTCCAGGGTCACATGATTTCCCTGTTGAATTCTACCGAATTTTCAAAGATAAACACCTATTCTTCTCAAACTATTCCAAAAAATTTCAAGGAAAGTAAAGTTGCCCTAATTCAGTCTAAGAGGCTGGCATTACTCTGGTACCAAAACCAGACAAGAACGCAACAAAGAAGAAATCTATAGGCCAATATCCCTGATGAACATAGTTGCAAAGTTCCTTAACAAAATACTAACAAACCAAATCCAACAGCACATGTGAAATATAATGCACCATGATTATTATAGCAGCGGGATTTATAGCAGGGATGCAAGGATGGTTCAACATATGCAAATCAATAAATGTGACATATCACGTTAACAAAATAAAGGAAAAGAACAATATGGTAATCTCAATAGACTCCTTAAAAGCATTTGATAAAATTTAACATCTCTTCCTGACAAAAAACTCTCAACAAAGTAAGAACTGAAAGAACCTAACTCTTTAGTTTAATTAGGTCCCATTTGTCAATTTTGGCTTTTGTTGCCATTGCTTTTGGTGTTTTAGACATGAAGCCCTTGCCCATGCCTATGTCCTGAATGGTAATGCCTAGGTTTTCTCCTAGGGTTTTTACAGTTTTAGGTCTAACATTTAAGTCTTTAATCCATCTTGAATTAATTTTTGTATAAGGTGTAAGGAAGGGATCCAGTTTCAGCTTTCTACATATGGCTAGCCAGTTTTCCCAGCACCATTTATTAAATAGGGAATCCTTTCCCCATTGCTTGTTTTTCTCAGGTTTGTCAAAGATCAGATAGTTGTAGATATGCATCATTATTTCTGAGGGCTCTGTTCTGTTCCATTGATCTATATCTCTGTTTTGGTATCAGTACCACGCTGTTTTGGTTACTGTAGCCTTGTAGTATAGTTTGAAGTCAGGTAGCGTGATGCCTCCAGCTTTGTTCTTTTGGCTTGGGATTGACTTGGTGATGCGAACTGGCAACCTACAAAATGGGAGAAAATGTTCGCAACCTACTCATCTGACAAAGGGCTAATATCCAGAATCTACAATGAACTCAAACAAATTTACAAGAAAAAAACAAACAACCCCATCACAAAGTGGGCGAAGGACATGAACAGACACTTCTCAAAAGAAGACAACTATGCTAAGGGAAACTGCTAAGAAAGGACCTTAGATTTTTCAGCCCATGCTTTGGCTTGAGGTCAATGAATAGGTAAAATGTGTATACTCAAAGTTATACCTTCTCAGAGAAAAGAAGCTACAAAACAAAACAAAACAAAACAAACAAAAAAAAAAGTAGAGTCATTTTTGTTTGCTTGAGGTCTAAAACAGTCACTTGGGGTGACTGAGTCAAAATATGAGGGTAAAAGTTAATAATTCAACATCAGAAGTAAATTAAGCATTTTAGAATGAGGATTGAATACAGGAAATTATGAAGGTATCTCTGTTGCCCCAGAATTATAATAGTACAGATTTTGGGCCCTGGAATAATTCCCAGACATATGGGTCAAAATCAGGTAAGGCTGAAGGGATGAAAAACTGCAGGAAATAGAGCATTTGGCAAATAGCAAATCCTGCTGATGTAAGAAAGATGCAGACCTAAAGATTATAATTGTAGAGCATGGCTCAGAGCTGGAACAGAGGTTGTGAGGGTGGAAATATAAATGGGCCCAGGGTAAAAGACCCTGTAGATCCAGACTGAGATACTAAGCCCTAGTCCAACCTCTGGGACTTATCCCAATGTTCCAATGGGATACATTATTCTCTACTGCCTGGAAGATTGCAAATCTAGGAACTAAGTAGGCCATTGCAACCAAGGAATTACACAGCTGCTTGAACTCAGGTAAAGGTAGCTCTTCTGAACAGAAGTATTACAGAAGAAGAAGAAGCATTACTTCATTGGCTTTAGCATCAATTCCTTCTTAACACAATTATTTTATACACAAATGGCAATCTTAAGCCAACACTCTTAAAATATTTTTAGATAATACCAGCAACTTGATACATTATTTAAATGTATTTCTTTACCCTTTCATTTCAGATTGTGTTTCTTGTTGATAAATTTGTAGATCATAAACAACTAAAAGTTAATATTTTATGAGAGGAAAGATCAAAGATGAGGGAAAAGACTGAGGACAACTGGGTACTGCCCTATGGCATGCCCTGGGGAATGCACTCTCATAGATTCAATTGTTAGAATATGACCTTCTCAGAAAGTACTTACATGAAGAACAGTCCCTTCCTTGCCTTAACCAAAGAATTAAGACATGAACTCTACAAGAAATACATCTTCTTTTTAATCTTCCTCACCTCAGTGAATCTGTTATTTGTTTAAAAAAGTTACTGAGGTATAACTTACATATAACACAGCGTGCAAGTCTTAAGTGTATAGTTTGATTTACAACTATGTATATGCTAGTGTAACCACTACCAAAAGCAATATATAGATGATTTCCATCACCCAAGAAGGTCCCTTGCACCCCTTTCAGTCGGAAGCCCCCAAGAGTAAAAACTGTCTTGATATAACTAGGATTAGTTTTATCAGTTTTTAAACTTTGAATAAGTGAAATATCTATTTTTAATGTCTAACCTCTGTCACTACTCATTATTATACTTATGAGATTCATCCACGTTGCATGTGAAGAAGTTTGTATTTGTTAGTAACTGCAGAGTATTCCACTGTATACACACAGTATAATTAATTTAATCATTCTATTATTTATAAGAATTTTGATTATTTTCAGTTTGGAACTATTATAAATAAAACTATGAACATTTTCTCTGTACCTCTTTTAGTAAACACTGTTGTTATTCACTGTGTGTGTGTGTGTGTGTGTGTGTGTGTGTGTGTGTGTGTGTGTGTATGTTTGGATATATACCCCAGAGTGGGATTATTGGGCTGTATGGTATACACATGTTTTCCTTTAGTAGGTATTGTCAAATATTTTTCCAAATGAGTTTTATCAAATCATACTTCCATCAGCTTCATATCCTCACCTATTATTTGTATTCTCAGCTTTTTTCAATTTTATCTCTTATGTTTGTGTAATACTATTTCATTGCAGTTTTTAATTTGTGTTTCTTTAATAACAAGATATTGAGCTTATTTACATGTGTTTATCTGCCACTTTGATCCCATCTTTTGCGTAAACTCTGTTGAATGTTTTTTCTATGGTTGTAATCAGGTTGACTGTCTTTTTCTTATTCACTTGTATGAATTCTCTACATGTTCTTGATAGGGCAATTATCAAATGTTTTACAAACATCTTCCCTTAGTCTGTGGCTTATTATTTGAACTATCTTAGCTGTAGCTTTTGTTAAACAAAAGTTTCTAATTCAAATAAATCTAGCTAATCCTTATTTTCTTATGTTAGTGCTTATGCATGTGTTGGCGTGTGTGTTCTATTTAAGAAATTTTGCTTATCCAAAAGTAATGAGTCATAAAGGCATTTTCTTCTATAAGATAGATTTAACATTGAAAAAATATTGGAGAACAAAGCTGTAGGATTTACAGTACCAAGTATTAAAACTCACTATAATGCTGAAGTCATTAAGACAGAGTACTAGTAACACAAATACAGATAAATGGACCAATGGCATATTATGTAATACAGAAACAAATTCACATACATAGTCATCTGATTTATGACAAAGTCTCAAATGCAACTGAGTGGGGAAAGGATGATCATTTTTATAAAAGAGATGAGGTCAATGGAGTATCTAATAGAGAAAAGATAAGGATTCTGATCACTACCTTCCACTAAAAACAAAAATTATTTTCCCTTAAGTTATAGATTTAAATGTGAGTACCATCTTATTTTTACAAATCTAAATGTGCAAACTATCATATTTGTAAGACATAAATACCAGCTATTTGATGATTATCTGATATTATTTGAAGTGTGCAGTCATATTTCTTCCAAATTCTCTTGTCTAATGATTTTCTCTCATTATAGTCAATTTGATCCATTGTATTATATGTAAAAGGTCTTTGTGAAAACAAAAGGAAGGTGATTGGTGGTAGCTTTGGTATATATTACTAAAGGTAAGATTTCCATAAGCAGTTTTGGAGAGAATAATTCAGAGAGTACAAAGCATTAATGGGATTGAGATAGAAGCTGGAAAGGGAGTGAGGGAGCAGGAAGGGCCCAAAGGCAAGTTGTTGAGGAAGGCTGAGGTGGGGCACAAAAGTTGTGTAATTTACAAGTCCAAGACCTAGCATGAAGACCCTGGAGACTTGAAGCAAGGGTGGAGACTGGCAGATGGAAATATTGCAGAAAGACGTTTGGACAGCTTAAAATCCTGCCCGCTGGGGCCCACCACTGAGTTCTCAATTTCTCCTTCATGCTGTCTTGGTTCTGATAGAGGCTGCCTTACAGTCTTTGTAAAACCAATCTTTTATCGCCATTATCCATTAAATGTCTAGCAACTCCCCAAAACAAAATGTCAAGTTATAAAAGAGACAGAGGACCACTACTTGTTTGAGTATGACCGCTTATTACTGGCTAATTCTTTTGGAAGCATTTTCAATATTTTGTGAAATAAAAGATGCCTACCTTGTCATTTTCAGATCTATAGAACCATATGTTAATTGTCCCTACGTGAAAAAATGTTTCTTCTAAGCCCTCCCCAAGAAGTTCATGAGAATGAACTCAACATGTAATATTACTTTGTATTTGTATAGTATATCTTAGCTTATAAACCCCTTTATTAAAGCATGGAGATAACTAACATTTACTTTTAGATAACAATAGCATTAGAATAAAACTTTACATGTAATCTCATTTAACATTATAACAATGCTTTTGGGTAGTCACTTATGAATCTTATTTTCAAATAAAGAAACTGAGAAAGATATTATATAACTTACCCAAGTCCACACAGCCTTTAAATTTGTGTCCTGATAAGAACCCAGCCTTTCTCTATGTAGTGTACTCGTGCTTTTAAATGACAGTCCACAGGGGAGATTTGTTCAATGAGGCAGTCAGTACAAGGTAAATGCCTATAACAGATCAAGGGATTTACGGTGGACACCAGGCATGAATACATGATAATCAGAACAAATCTAGAGTCTGTGAAGATTACAAATCATGATTGTGGGGACATTTCTAGTTTGTAACCCAGGCAACATCATCAATGGAGCTCACCAATTTTAAACTTTTACCTTGGGAACAAACTGCAAAGATTAGTTGCATGATTCAGCAGAGTCACAATCAGATAACAAAGGTCACTGTAAGGGAAAATGACTTGCTGGTCCAGAAAAGGGTAGAAACCTCTCAACTTTATTAAATTCATTCAGTAATTATTTATTGAGGTCTTAAGATGATTTATGCTCTCTTCTAGATGCTGAGGATACATAGAATCACCAAACATATAAACTATACAATCTTATGGAGTTTGGTAACTGTTCTATAATGTGCCACATACTTGGAGAGGCTCTGGGAATGAAAAGATAAACAGTCCATTTTCCTAAGAACTTCCTAGTTAAAAGGAGAACTGTCTGCAATTTGGGAGAATTCTAATAGAGATTTGTCCAGAAACAATGTGGAAGCCACTAACTACATTGAGAGGTCTAGAAATACTGCACACTAAATTGTAAAACACTAAAACTTCCAGAAGTCATTTGAGTCACATGATTAGAAATATCACAGGACACTTAGAACAAAGAAAGAAATATCACACAGACAGAAATCACAGATGAGAATAGAAAATTTACTCTGAAACTAGGTATAATCATGTTTTTGAATTGTCTTATTATTCTGAAAACTTGGGAAATGTTTGTATATGTGAGTGCATGGCTGCTTATATTGAAGTCATAGCTTGCTGGCATCTTTTCAAAATTATGAATTAAGTCTTTGTTCTTTGTAAGAAAGAAGACATTATTATTTAATAAAAAATATTTTTCTTGTATCTTGCTTAAGAAAGGGCAATTGAATATCTAAAAGGAAAGAGTAAAAATAAGGTAAGAATTGTGTCGTCATAAGTTATTTTGTGTTAGTTCTGGGGTGAGGGTTAGGAAATAAAAATTAAAAGAAAGATCAGAGGCTCTTAAGATAGAACTTTCTGGTCTTGCTAAAGTATATAATGAATGTCCAGAAAACCATCTGCAGGAAAGGAGAACTAAACATCACTAAAAATTGCTCACCTATAGCTAGAAGAATTTTTTTTTTGGTTGAGGGAGATGGTGTTAATCTAAAAACATACAAAAGCTTATCTGTAAACTCTTTCATGGATAAGATGAATTATCTTTAGCTTAACTTTAATTGACTTTAAAGAATTTTACATGATCTTGAAATTAACACAAATTATTGAGCAACTTTCTCCAACAAACTACATTGTAAAAAGAAAGCTGGAAAAGAATGCTATTACTTCAGCAAACCAGCATGGTTTATATATTGGAAATGTATAATTGTCATTTATTTCTTGCTAAACTGCTGTTTATAAAGGAGAGTGTTGATTCAACATCAAGTCAAGTGTTTATGGAAACTTAATTGCTCTGGTTTTATCTGTTGGTCCTGTCAATTCCTGGCATTGCTCTACCCAACACAATGCTGTCTGTATTTATAGCACTGATGTCTTCATATAGAGCTGCTATCCAGCTTCAAATATGGTTTTAAAAGAATTTGGGAAGTGTTGGAAAGCAAAGAATAACTTGATTTGCATGTAAGTCCCAAACATGGGTGCCAGTTGGCTGTTTCTGTTCATAAATTTCCTATTTTCATAGATTGTTCTCTTTCTGTTTAAGCTTTTTAGCATAGTAGGAAATTATCTACAATAACTTTTTTTCCCTAAAATAATAATCTGACACATTTATCTAGCATATCATAACATGATAGAATATTTCTAACTGGATTATCCCAGAAAAATCTTGAGAGATAGATAAAGGCTAATGTGTTTACAATCACATCATGTTTGTCTGAATATATCCATTTTAAAAAGAACCTTTAAATCAATCATTTACTCAGAATTTGGCTAACAAAAATTTTAGAAAGCACAAATATATAATACATATTGAAGGAAGCATTCATGTGTTAAATGTGATTTTAAAATCATATTTGTAAAATAATTTTGCATATATTCTGGCTGTGGCTTTATTCTAATTATCCACTGGACACAGACATCCCCTCCTTTCCCTTCACTTTCTCCATGACTGAACTCTTACCTACAACAATCCCATTTGTGTCTGATTGCTTGTTCATACCACTCAGTAAAATTGTGCTTATGCTTCAAAGTTCTTTATGTTGCAAGGGCTCAATGACTCCAGACTTGCTCAGAAACTCAGGCCAAAAAGTACTCTAGACTTTAACAAATTCAAACTTATGTTGTGCATAAAATAAAGCAAAGTCAGTTTTTGAATTTGAATTTTAAGAACCCTGGGAGATTAATGGCCCTTTGAAATTTTCCCCTCTTCTTCTACAATTTATAGCTTTCATAATCAGAATGAAAGTCAATATACATTTATCCTTCTATTCAACTTTGTTTTAGCTGTCTACTTCTCATAATAAATAATCCCAAGGCTCAATGATTTAAAGCAATAAATGTGGTCTCTTGGTTTCTGGGAATCAGTATTCAATGATGGCTTGACTGTGCACATTTAGTTTATGGTGCCTCATTGATTGCAATCAGTTGTCAGTTGAGGCTGCAGACATTTATGTCTCTGATGGCTTTCCTGCTTCCAAATTGATTTACTTATATGACTTGCAAGTTGGTACTGTTTGTTGGTGGGAAGCCCTAGTTGCTCTCCAGATTGGCCTTTCCACAGGGCTTCTGATTATCCTTATAACTTGACAGTTATCTACTCCTGAGCAAATGATGCAAGAACACAGAAGAGGCTGCAATGCCTTTTATGACGTAGAGTGAGAAGTCACACAGTTTAATATTCTATTGTTCACAGAGTCTAGTTCTAATTCGATTAACAAGAAGACCACACAAGAGCATAACTACCAGGAGGCAAGCATTCTTGCAGCTATCCTGGAAACTGCCATCATACATTCCTACCACTAACCTCTTTTTAACTTTAAATTGAGTTTTTTCTATGGCCCACTTGAGGAAAGCCTTGTGATTCCTTTCAAGTTACCAGAAAGATGTCAGTATAAAGCTGGAAGTACGAAAACAGAGTATCCTTTCTTTCTCAGGAGTAAAAGTGTTTAAAAATCATGCCAAAAATGTAAATGGAAAAGGAAGGTACTATGGTCTAAATGTTGGTGTCCCCTCAAAGTTTATATGTTGGAACCTAATACCTAATGTGATTGTATTAAGAGTTAGGGCCTTTTGGGAAAGACTAAGTCAAAAGGGCTCCATTCCCTTCAATCTCGTTTATAAGGGGACTAATCCCGTGGGTACTAAACCCAAACAAGGTTGGAGGGAGTGCCTGTGTCGTTTTTGCCATGTGAGGATGCAGCTAGAAAGTGCCATCTATAAGGAACAGGTCCCTTATCAGACTTTAAATCTAACAGCTCTTTGATCTTGGACTTCCCAGCCTACAGAACTGTGAGAAATAAATTTTTGTTTTTTATACATTCCCCAGTCTAAGGTATTTTTATTACCACAGGCCAAACAGACTAAGAAAGAAAGATAGACAAATAAATTGCACTGTCACAAAAACAAACTTCCTAACCAATACCAAGTCTAGCAATCACATGGATCTTTCTCAAAAAGGACTGTAGAGATTTAGATACAGTTAATTTGGAATCTGTGTCAGCTAGGATGCCAACACAAAAAGATGACATACTCAAACTGGGCAATTGAGGGAGAGTTTAATGATGGAAATTTCCAAAGTTGAGGGTAGGGTATAATAATACCAGTATGGACAATAGAGTAACCAGTAGTAGTAAATTTGTCACTCCTAGCCTGAATGGGTGAGAGAAAGCAGGAGTTATTGTAGGTTGGAAAGTGAGGGAGCTGTGTGGAAAGGGCTGCCTTGCAAGAAGCTGTGGCCTCAGGTATTGAAACACAGCTACCCCATAGAACTTCTTCAGGTTGGGAAGTAAGTAAATACATACCTTGGACTTTGGCCAAAACTGACTCGAAGTCAAGGTCAAGAGAGCCTGTTAATACAGACAATTATGCAAGTTTATATGATTTAATTTCTAAACTTCAGTTTCTTGTGAGACTCAGCTAAATTTACTTGAGTCGTTTAACTCTGTATACATAACAACATCCTTGAGTTATGAAGGATATTGTTTTCTGCTCCAAATTAATCCCCAAATTTTGTTAAGGTTGTTTATGTAGACTTTAGTTTGGGTTTCTAATAACAAAATTGGCCAGACGTGGTGGCTTACGCCTGTAATCCCAGCACTTTGGTAGGCCGAGGCGGGCGGATGACCTGAGGTCAGCTGTTCGAGACCAGCCTAGCCAATGTGGTGAAACCCCGTCTCTACTAAAAATACAAAAATTAGCCGGGTGTGGTTGTGTGTGCCTGTAATCCCAGCTACTCAGGAGGCTGAGGCAGGAGAATCGCTTGAACACATGAGGCGGAGGTTGCAGTGAGCTGAGAGATGGCGCCATTGCACTCTAGCCTGGGGGATAAGAGAGAAACTCCGCCTCAAAACAAAAACAAAAAAACAAAACAAACAAAAAAAAAAACAAAGAAAGAAAGAAAAAAAGAAAAAAGTATGTATCTGCCTTCCTTCTAACATGCACTCATTATCCAAAAATGTTGATTTAAGTGCCATCTCCATGCCAGGTGAGATATAAGATGATGAACACATAGTTTTGAACAAAATAATTGCCCTACTGGAACAGAGGTTACATTGTAATGATCACATGGCTTCAGGAAATAGACATAGTAATGAGGACAAAGTGATGGGTGTTTCTAAAATGGTCAATCTACAGGGCAGTAATCCATGAATCTACTGAACATAAACTCAGCAAAAGTCAAAGCCGATTTTTTCTAAGTCCAACCCACCACACATTTGAAGTATATGTAGAAATACATTAGAAATCTGTAAACAGGTACACATTAAAAAGGGATAAGCCAAATGCTATCCCTCCCCTCTCCCCCCACCCCACAACAGGCCCCAGTGTGTGATGTTCCCCTTCCTGTGTCCATGTGTTCTCATTGTTCAATTCCCACCTATGAGTGAGAACATGTGGTGTTTGGTTTTTTGTCCTTGCGATAGTTTGCTGAGAATGATGGTTTCCAGCTTCATCCATGTCCTTACAAAGGACATGAACTCATCATTTTTTATGGCTGCATAGTATTCCATAGTGTATATGTGCCACATTTCTTAATCCAGTCTATCATTGTTGGACATTTGGGTTGGTTTCAAGTCTTTGCTATTGTGAATAGTGCCACATTAAACATACGTGTGCATGTGTCTTTATAGCAGCATGATTTACAGTCCTTTGGGTATATACCCAGTAATGGGATGGCTGGGTCAAATGGTATTTCTAGTTCTAGATCCCTGAGGAATCGCCACACTGACTTCCACAATGGTTGAACTAGTTTACAGTTCCACCAACAGTGTAAAAGTGTCCCTATTTCTCCACATCCTCTCCAGCACCTGTTGTTTCCTGACTTTTTAATGATTGCCGTTCTAACTGGTGTGAGATGGTATCTCATTGTGGTTTTGATTTGCGTTTCTCTGATGGCCAGTGATGGTGAGCATTTTTTCATGTGTCTTTTGGCTGCATAAATGTCTTCTTTTGAGAAGTGTCTGTTCATATCCTATGCCCACTTTTTGATGGGGTTGTTTGTTTTTTCTTGTAAATTTGTTTGAGTTCATTGTAGATTCTGGATATTAGCCCTTTGTCAGATGAGTAGGTTGCAAAAATTTTCTCCCATTTTGTAGGTTGCCTGTTCACTCTGATGGTAGTTTCCTTTGCTGTGCAGAAGCTCTTTAGTTTAATTCAATCCCATTTGTCAATTTTGACTTTTGTTGCCATTGCTTTTGGTGTTTTAGACATGAAGTCCTTGCCCATGCCTATGTCCTGAATGGTATTGCCTAGGTTTTCTTCTAGGGTGTTTATGGTTTTAGGTCTAACGTTTAAGTCTTTAATCCATCTTGAATTAATTTTTGTATAAGGTGTAAGGAAGGGATCCAGTTTCAGCTTTCTACACATGGCTAGCCAGTTTCCCCAGCACCATTTATTAAATAGGGAATCCTTTCCCCATTTCTTGTTTTTGTCAGGTTTGTCAAAGATCAGATTGTTGTAGATATGTGGCATTATTTCTGAGGGCTCTGTTCTGTTCCATTGATCTATATCTCTGTTTTGGTACCAGTACCATGCTGTTTTGGTTACTGTAGCCTTGTAGTATAGTTTGAAGTCAGGTAGCATGATGCCTCCAGCTTTGTTCTTTTGGCTTAGGATTGACTTGGCGTTGCAGGCTCTTTTTTGGTTCCATATGAACTTTAAAGTAGTTTTTTCCAATTCTGTGAAGAAATTCATTGGTAGCTTGATGAGGATGGCATTGAATCTATAAATGGCCTTGGGCAGTATGGCCATTTTCAAGATATTGATTCTTCCTACCCATGAGCATGGAATGATAGCATTTGGAGATATATCTAATGTTAAATGACAAGTTACTGGGTGCAGCACACCAACATGGCACATGTATACATATGTAACTAACCTGCACGTTGTGCACATGTACCCTAAAACTTAAGTATAAAAAATAAAAATAAAAAATAAAATAAAATAAAAAGGGATAAGCCAGAAAAACCTAATTGTTCAAGGATATAACACAACTTTCCTTATTCCTATAAAGAAAATTTTTCCAAAATATGTGTCTGGAAGGAGTTACGCAAAGAAACTCGTAAGTAAAATTGCAGATCTCAGGACACATTGCTTAATTTTTAAAAATAAATGCCATTTAATTTGATTAATGATCAAATATTATGAATCAATATTCAACTTGGTCTTCATAAATTTTTAGTTTACACTTTGGCAGCCAGGCCCTAACATAAAGCAACCACCCTAAAATTTCCTTATGTGTCCTCATGTTAGGCTATTTTTCCTACCTAGAGAATATAACACTTGAAATGGTTTCTCACTATGCACACTCAAACTTAATTTTGATAATTAAGAATGAAGTTTACATTATTCATCAACAAAATGGAGCAAAAGGAACAGAGTTATTTATAGAACTGGTTATATTAAATGTGAAGGAATATTATTTCTTTCAAGATTATGTATTGCTTATATTATTGGTGGTAAAATTTCTATCTTTAGTGAAATTATTAACAATAGTAGATAAAATATTTAAAGTTTTTTTTAAAGTTCAGTACCTATACTTAACAAAAATATGAGCTTGACAACCCATTTGACCTCCAGATTTTATTTCTCTAGTTTCATTTCAGTGTATCAGAACCATAAAGCTGAGCTACTAATATATTTTAAGGAGTGTTAAACTGATAGACACAAGCAGATATCTGTGTATGACTGAAAATTCCTAATTAGTCGATTGGTTTAAATACATTCCTCAACCCACAGTTACTTTGATTTTCTTATTTTTAAATATAGAAAATAGGATATATGCTCTCCAAGTATTCTTCCTGAATTAATATACCATGTTGAATTTTAGTTTTCTCTGTCTTTCCAAAGTTAGAAAAAAAATAAACAAATGAGGAGGGAGACATTTTCAGTCAATAATAGAACCTTAGCAAGCCAGAAACCTAATGTAGTTATTACTATCAATGATAGATCTTCCTTCAGTAGCTATTGAATAGTAAATATGGCAATTCTGAATAATATTAAAACTAAAACAGTTATATAGTTTCTTAAGGCAAGTACTGATGCCTAATGCTATAAAACATTTAAAAAATAGACCCAATTGATTTCAGATAACTAAAAACACTCAGAAAAATCATGATTTTTTTCCCTTCATGTTCTTCCAGAGAAGTTCAAATCATAACTGATAATGTGCAAAGAGTAATGACATTTGATTTTGAATGTAAATGTTAGAAATAAATTTCCTCCTGGGGTAGGGAAAACCACCATTTTTAGGGTTGGTTGACTCAGTCCTTCCAGCCTGCCTTCAGGATATTATTTTATGAGGCCAGCATCATCCTGATACCAAAACTTGGTAGAGATACAGCAACGACAACAAAAACTTCAGGCCAATATCCTTGATGAACATTGATTCAAAAATTCTCAATAAAATACTGCCAAACCAAATCCAGTAGTGCATCAAAAAACTTATCCACCACAATCAAGCTGCCTTCATCTCCAGGATGCAAGTTTGGTCCAACATACGCAAATCAATAAATGTGATTCATTACATAAGCAGAATTACAGACAAAAACCACATGACTATTTCAATAGAATGCAGAAAAGGCCTTTGTTAAAGAAAACCACATCCCATTCATGTTAAAAACTCTCAATAAACTAGGTATTGAAGGAATATACCTCAAAATAATAAGAGCCATATGTGACAAACCCACAGCAAACATAATACCAAATGGGCAAAAGCTGGAAGCATTTTCCTTGAAAACTGGCACAAGACTAGGATGCCCTTTCACAACACTCCTCTTCAACAAATTATTGGAAATTATGGCCTAGGCAATCAGGCAAGAGAAGAAAATAAAGTGTATTCAAATAGGAATAGAGGAAGTCAAACTCTGTTTGCAGATGACACGATCCTATATATAGAAAACCCCATTGTCTCAGCCCAGAAGATTCTTAAACTAATAAACAACTTCAATTCAGCAAAGTCTCAGAATACAAAGTCAATGTGCAAAAGTCAATAATATTCCTATATACCAACAAGAGGCAAGCAGAGGGCCAAATCATGAATGAACTCCCATTCACAATTGCTTCCTAGGAATATAGCTAACAGAGGAAGTGAAGGACTACATCAAGGATAACTACAAACTACTGCTCAAACAAATCAAAAGGACACAAACAAATAGAAAAATATTCCATGCTCATGGACAGGAAGAATCAATATCGTGAAAATGGACATACTGCCCAAAGTAATTTATAGATTCAATGCTATTCCCATTAAACTATCATTGGCATTCTTCACAGAATTAGAAAATTTTATTTTAAAATGTATGTAGAACAAAACAAGACCCCAAATAGCCAAGAAAATTCTCAGCATAAAGAACAAAGCTGGAGGCATCACTCTACCCAACTTCAAACTATACTACAAGGCTACAGTAATCAAAACAGCATGGTACTGGTACAAGAACAGATACATAGACCAGTGGAACAGAATAGAGAACTCAGAAATAAGACCATGTACCTACAACCATCTGATCTTCAACAAACCTGACAAAAACAAGCAATGGGTAAGTATTCCTATTGAATAAATGGTGCTGGGAGAACTGGCTAGCCATATGCAGGAAATTGAAACTGGATTCTTTCCTTACACCTTATACAAAAATTAACTCAAGATGGATTAAAGTCTTAAATGTAAAACCTCAAACTACAAAAACCCTAAAAAAAATCTAGGCAATACCATTCTAGACATAGGCATGGGCAAAGATGTCATGATGAAAATGCCAAAAGCAATTTCAACAAAGCAAAAATCGACAAATGGGATCTAATTAAACTAAAGAGTTTCTGCACAGCAAAAGAAACTATCATCAGAGTGAACAGACAGTCTACAGAATGGAAGAAAATTTTTGCAGTCTATTCATCTGACAAAGGTCTAATATCCAGAGAGTACAAGGAACTTAAACAAATTTGCAAGAAAAAAACAAACAACACCATTAAAAGATGGGCAAAGGACATGAACAGATACTTCTCAAAAGAAGACATTCGTGCAGGCAACAACATATGAAAAGAAGCTGAACATCACTGATCATTAGAGAAATGCAAATCAAAACCACAATGAAATACCATCTCACTCCAGTCAGAATGACTACTATTAAAAGTCAAAAAACAACAGATGCTGATAAGGTTGCAGAGAAAAAGGAATGCTTTTACACTGTTGGTGGGAGTGTAAATTAGTTCAACAATTGTGGAAGACTATGAAAATTCCTCAAAGACCTGGAGGCAGAAATACCATTTGACCCAGTAATTTCATTACTGGGTATATACTCAAACGAATATAAATATTCTATTATAAGGATACATGCACATGTGTGTTCACAGCAGCACTATTCTTAAGAGCAAAGACATAAAATCAACTTAAATGCCCATCAATTTTAGGCTGGGTAAAGAAAATGTGATACATATACACCATGGAACACTATGCAGCCATAAAGAGGAACACGATTATCTCCTTTGCAGGGACATGGAAGGACTTGGAAACCATTATCCTTAACAAACTAACACAGGAACAGAAAACCAAACACTACATATTCTCACTTGGAAGTGGTTGTTGAATGATGAGAATTCATGGACACATGAGGGGGAACAACACACACTAGGGCCTGTCAGAAGGGAAGATAGGGGGAGGGAGAGCATCAGGAAGAATAGCTAATGGTTGCTGGGCTTAATACCTAGGTTATGGAATGATCTGTGCAGCAAACCACCACGGCACACATTTACCTATGTAACTAACCTGCACATGTACCATTGAACTTAAAATAAAAGTTGAAGAAAAAAAGAATTACCTCACCAAGCTCTGTCCTGGTAGCTGCAAAGAAACTGGACTATGAACGCATGAAGCTCACACACACACACACACACACACACACACACACGAAATAACTTTCCAACTTTTTTTTTGTACTTTCAGAAAATTTGAGCCCTTTAAAGCTTAGATCTTGCCTTTAGGCTTTTGCAGATTTATTTAAGATAAAGTCAATATAGGCCTACTCTCATGGTATGAACCTGATGGCCTACTACAGGCGATATGTTCAATGATTCTTTCTGGTCCAGAAATTCCAAGCAGGTCAGAAGGGGAGAGAGCAAATGGGTAGGAGTGAATCATGACATTGGATTTATATAGTCCCACAAATTACTCTCTCTCACAAAGTACTCTTTCTATTAGAATGGAATGTTTATTGACAATATAGATGAAAAGTCGTGGCCTTATATAAATTTGGGAGCCAATTTTTTAATTCAGACCACCAGCGGAAAGACAATGTTCCATGTGATGTTACTTTAAAATCACTTGCATCAACATGACCTGGAGAAAAACCTCAACAGTCAAACTAATAGTCAAAAATCTCTGATCTAGTAATCACATTGCACAAATAAATAAAATGATATATACAACTATCTACCAGAGTATGCTGTATATTATCCAAATATTTTTCAACAGCAAGCAAAAACAAGGATGCTACCTCAGCCTCTCACAAAGGCATATGTTTAATTGTACCTGTTCCAGGTTCTGCTCCTTTACCTCTCACCTTGTCTGCTAAGGGGACGTTTTTCTCCACTAATATAAGAAGAGGAAGAATTTTCTTAATCCATTTACAATCCTTCCTTAATGCAGTTAAGAAAATGACAATATCCGTGTGTAATAGAAGATATTATCATTTCTGTCTTATATACGAATGGAGTATGGTTCTGAGAAGCAACTTAAAATCTCAGAACTATAGGAATCCAGGCCCCATAGCTTCTGAGTCTAGATTTTTAAATAATATTGTCTTCTGCTTCACATCATTTTAAAACAGATAAGGTAAATGAAACAAAATTAAAAATGCCCTTTCTCTCTTGCATAGTTTTAGTGAGGGTGATATTTCTGATAATTCATAAATTGGTCACCAAGAACAAACAATGGGGTCAATCTTCAGCAAACTAGGAAGACATTTTGCAGAGAAATAATTTTGTGGTGAAAACTCAGGTGAAAAAATCCGAACACAATTCAGAGTTCAATGTGTTTGATGTGGCTATATTAATGAAATATAGGTTGAGTATCCCTTATCCAAAATGTTTGGGACCAGAAACGTTTGGGATTTCAATTTTTTTATTTTAAAATATTTGCATATACATAATGAGATATCCTGGGGATAGGACCCAAGTCTAAACATAAACTTATTCACATTTCATATATACTTTACACATAGCCTGAAGATAATTTTATACAATATTTTAAAATAATTTTGTGCGTGAACCAAGGTTTGTGTACATTGAACCATCAGAAAGCAAAGGTGTTACTATCTCAGCCACCTACTTGGACAATCTGTGGTTGCTTGGCATTGCCATTATTTCTGACTCTAAATATATATGCAATCTATAACCAATAATTTTCTTACAGTTATTCACACATAAATACTTAACAGAAAACAATTATGATATACCATTAATATAGTGAAAAATAATGTGTTTAGGCTAACTAAGCAATAGAGTAGCATCACCAGAATACCTGTATCTGCTGTTAAACAGCAACAACAAACAACAGCAAGTTTTTAGTGTCCACTTATAATGTGTTTTGATTAAAAGCTTACTACACACTGTATTTTTTTAACTTCTGCTGTGTTTTCTTCCTCCCATGTTTTTTGTCCTTTACTTTTATTTTTATTTTTTTGATACAGAGTGAGTGTATATATTTATGGGGTACATGAGATATTTTGATACAGGCATACAGTGCATAATAATCACATCAGGGCAAATGAAGTACCCATTACCCCAATTATTTATCCTTTCTTTGTGTTAAAAATCTAATTCTATTATTTTAGTAATTTTTAAATGTGTGATAAAATATTGTTGACTATAGTCACCTGTTGTGCTGTCAAATACTAGATCTTATTTATTCTATCTAAGTATATTTTCTCTAACCCTTAACCATCCCCACTTCCCAACCTGCCCCACCCAACAAACTTTTCCAGCCTTTGGTAACCATCATTCTACTCTCTATCTCCATGAGTTCATTTATTCTAATTTTGAGATCCCACAAATGAATGAGAACATGCAAAATTTGTCTTTCTGTGCCTGGCTTATTTCACTTAACATAATGTCCTCCAGTTCCATCCATGTTGTTGCAAATGACAGTATCTCATTCTTTTTTATGACTGCATAGGACTCCATTGTATATATATGGAGTATATATCACAGTTTCTTTATTTATTTGTCTATTGATAGTCACTTAGGTTGCTTCCAAATCATGGCTACTGTGAATAGTGCTGCAATAAACATGAGAGTGGAGGTATTTCTTTGATATACTGATTTCCTTTCTTTTGGCTATATACCTAGGAATGGAATTGCTAGGATCATATAATAGTTCTATTTTTAGTTTTTTGAGAAACCTCCAAACTGTTCTTCATAGTGGTTGTACTAATTTATATTCCCACTAACAGTGTACGAGCGTTCCCTTTTCTTCACATCCTCACCAGCATTTATTATTGCCTGTCTTTTGCATAAAAGTCATTTTAACTGGGCTAAGATAATATGTCATTGTAGTTTTCATTTGCACTTCTCTGGTCAATGGTGTTGAGCACCTTTTGGTATACTTACTTGCCATTTGTTTGTCTTCTATTGAGAAATGTGTATTCAGATTTTTGCCTATTTTTAAATCAGATTATTAGAATTTTTTCTTTAGAGTTGTTTCACCTACTTACATATTCTGGTTATTAAACCTCTGTCAGATAGTTTGTAAATCTTTTCTCCCATTCTTTGGTTTATGTTGTCATTTCATTGGTTGTTTCCTTTATGGTGCAGAAGATTTTAACTTGATGTGATCCTAGTTGTCAATTTTTGCTTTAGTTTCCTGTGCTTGTGGGATACTATTCAAAAAATCTTTGCCCAGCCCAATGTCCTGGAGAATTTCCTCAATGTTTTCTGGCAGTAGTTTCATAGTTTGAGGTCTTTGATTTAAGTCTTCAATCCATTTTGATTTGATTTTTGTATATGGCAAGAGACAGGGTCTAGTTTCATTCTTCTGAATATAGATATCCAGTTTTCCCAGGATCAGTTATTGAAGAGAATGTCCTTTCCCCAATGTATGTTATTGACACTTTTGTTGAAAATGAGTTCACTGTAGATGTATCAATTTGTTTCTAGGTTCTCCATCCTGTTCCATTGGTCTATGGGTCTGTTTTTATGCCAATACCAAGCAGTTTCGGTTACTATAGCTCTGTAGTATAATTTGAAGTCAGGTAATGTGATTCCTCCAGTTTTATTCTTTTTGCTCAGAATAGTTTTCGCTATTCTAGGTATTTTGTGGTTTCATATAAATTTTAGGATTATCTTTTCTGGTTCTGTGAAGAATGTCATTGGTATTTTGATGGGGATTGCATTAAATCTGTAGATTGCTTTGGGTAGTAAGGATGTTTTAATCCTATTAATTATTCCAATCCATGAACCATGGAATATTTTTCCATTTTTTTTTTTTGGTGTTCTCTTCAATTTCCTTCCTCAGTGTTTTATGGTTTTCATTATAAAAATCTTTCACTTGTTTTGGTTAAGTTAAATTCTAGATATTTAATTTTATGTGTGGCTATTGTAAATGGGATTACTTTTTAAATTTCTTTTTTCACATTGTTCACTGTTGGCATATAGAAATGCTACTAATTTTGTATATTGATTTTGTATCCTGTAACTTTACTGATTTTTTTTATCAGTTCTAGTAGTTTTGTGTGTGTGTATTTGGAGTCTTTAGGTTTTTCCAAATATAAGATCATATTATCTGCAAACAAGGATAATTTGACTATTCCTTTCCAATTTGGATATCTTTTATTTTTTCTCTTGCCTGATTTCTCTATCTAGAACTGCCAGTATTATGTTAAATAGCAGTCGTAAAAGTTGGCATCGTTGTCATTATCCAGATCTCAGAGGAAAGGCTTTCAGTTATTCCCCATTCAGTATGATATTAGCTGTGTGTGTGTTATATATGGCTTTTATTGTACTGAGGTATGTTTCTTCTATTCCTAGTTTTTTGAGGGCTTTTATTATGGAGAGATGTTGAATTTTATTGAATTTTTTTCAGCATCAATTGAAATGATCATATAGTTTTGTCTTTCATTCTGTTACTACAATGTATTACATTGATTTGCTTAGGTTGAGCCATCCTTACATGCTGCAATAAATCCCACTTGGGCATGATGAATAGTATTTTTAATATTTTGTTGGATTCACTTTGCTAATACTTTGTTGGATTCACTTTGCTAATACTTTGTTGAGGATTTTTGCATTAATGTTTATCAAGGATATTGGTCTGTAGTTTTCTTTTTTTGATGTGTCTTTTTCTGGTTTTGATACCAGGTTAATTCTGGCCTCGAGGAATGAGTTTGGAAGTATTCATTCTTCCTCTATTTTTTGCAATAGTTTGAATAGCATTAGTTCTTTAAATGTTTGGTAAAATTCTGCAGTGGCCATTGGGTCCTGGGCTTTTCTTTGCTATGAGACTATTACAGCTTCAATCTCATTACCTGTAACTGGTCAGGTTTTGAATTTTTTTATGGTTCAATCCTGGTAGGTTGTATGTGTCTAGGAATTTATTCATTTCTTCTAGGTTTTCCAATTTATTGGCATATAGTTGCTCAGAGTAACCACCAATGATCCTTTGAATTTCTGTGGTATTGGCTGTAATATCTTTTTCATCTCTGAGTTTATTTATTTGAGTATTCTCTTTTTTATAGTCAGGCTAAATGTTTGCCAATTTTGTTTACCTTTTCTAAAAACAAACTTTTGATTTCATTCATCCTTTATATTGTTTTCTTGGTTTTAATTTCATTTATTTCTTCTCTGATCATATTTCTTTTCTTCTACTAATTTTGGGTTTGGTTTGCTTTTTCTTTTCTAATTCTTTAAGATGCATTATTAGGATGCTTGTTTGAAGTTTTTCTACTTTCGTGATGTAGGCACTTATGGCTATAAATTTTCCTTTTAGTACTGTTTTCATTGTATCCCATACATTTTGGTATATTGTGTTTCACTTTCTTTTGTTTCTAAAAATTTCTGAATTTTTTTCTTAATTTCTTCATTGACCCACTGGCCATTCAAGAGCATATTGCTTAATTTCTATGTGTTTGTAAAGTTTCCAAAATTCCTTTGGTTATTGATTTCTTTATTTTTTAACTTTTACTTTAAGTCCGGGGCACATGTGCAATTTTGTTATATGGGTAAGCTTGTGTTACAGGGGTTTGTTGAACTGATTATTTCATCACTCAGGTACTAAGCCCAGTACCCAACAGTCATTTTTACTGATCCTCTTCCTCCTCCCAACTTCCACCATCCAGGTGGCCTCGGTATCTGTTGTTCCCCTCTATGTGTCCATACATTCTCATCATTTAGCTCCTACTTATAAGTGAGAACATGCAATATTTGTTTTTTGTTCCTGTGTTAGTTCGCTAAGGACAGTGGCCTTTAGCTCCATCCATGTCCTTGTAGAGAACATGATATTCTTCTTTTTTATGGCTGCATGGTATTCCGTGGTGTATATGTACCACATTTTCTTTCTAGTTTTATTCCTTTGTGGTCAGATTAGATACTTGATATTATTTCAGGTTTTGTTAAACTTTTGGCTTGTTTTGTGAGTTAATGTATAGTTTATGCTTGAGAACGACCCATTTTCTGAGGAGAAGAATGCATATTCTGTAGCCATATGATGAAATGTTCTCTTAACATCTATTAAGTCCATTTGGTCTATAGTGCAGATTAAGGTCAATGTTTCTTTCTTGATTTTCTGTTTCGATGATATGTTCTATGCTGAAAGTGGAGTGTTGAAGTCTCCAGCTATTATTATATTTGTGCCTATTCTCTCTTTAGCTCTAATAATATTTGCTTTATATATCTGTGTCTTCCAGTGTTGAGTGCATATATATTTACAATTGTATCCTCTTACTCTATTTACCCTTTGTCATTATATAAGAACCTCTTGTCTCTCTTTACAGTTTTTGTGTTGAAATCTATTTCATTTAAGTATAGCTACTCCAGCTCTTTTTGGGTTTCCATTTCCATTACATATACTTTTCCACCCCTTCATTTTTAGTCTGTGTGTCTTTATGGGTGAGGTATGTTTCTTGTAGGCAACAAATAATTGGATCTTTTTTCTTTTTATTTTTTGTCTATTCAGCCACTATACATCTTTTGATTGGAGAGTTTAATTTATATTGTTACTACTAATAAGTAAGAACTTACTCCTGCCATATTGTTATTTGTTTTTTGGTTGTTTTGTTGTCTTCTCTTTCCTCTTTCCCTCCCTCTGGTCTTCCTTTTGTTGAAGGTGACTTTTGCTGGTGATAAGTTTTACTTTTTTGCTTTTTCTTTGTATCTGTTATAGATTGTTTAATTTGAGGTTACTATAAGGCTTGCAAATAATACCTTACAATCTATTATTTTAAACTGATGACAACTTAGCACTGATTGCAGAAATAAACACACAAAGAGAAAACTAATAGAAACTATACACTTTAACTTCATTCCCCCATTTTTAGCTTCTTATTGTTTCTAATTATATCTTATTATATAACATATAATAGGATGTCTATGTCTTGAAAAGTTGTTATAGTTTTTATTTTTGATGTTTATCTTTTAGTCTTTCTACCCAAGTTATGAGTAGTTTACATACCACAATTACAGCTTTATAATATTCTGTATTTTTCTGTATGCTAACTATTATAAATCAGGTTTGTATCTTCAGATAATGTATATTTACCATTAACCTCCTTTTATTCCAGGTTGAAGAACTCCCCTTAGCATTTCTTTTTTTTCTTTTTTCTTTTCTGTTTTTTTTTTTTTGAGACAGAGTCTTGCTCTGTCGCCCAGGCTTGAGTGCAGTGGCATGATCTTGGCTCACTGCAAGCTCTGCCTCCCAGGTTCACACCATTCTCCTGCCTCAGCCTCCCGAGTAGCTGGGACTACAGGCACCCACCACCACGCCCAGCTAATTTTTTTGTATTTTTAGTAGAGACGGGGTTTCACCATGTTAGCCAGGATGGTCTCAATCTCCTGACCTCATGATCTGCCCACCTTGGCCTCCCAAAGTCCCCTTAGCATTTCTTGTATGACAAGTCTCGTGTTGATGAAATACTTCACCTTTTTTTGTCTGAAAAGTCTTTATTTCTTCTTTATGTTTAAAGGATGTTTTCCCTTGATATGCTATTCTAAGATAAGAGTTGTTTCTCTTCAGTACTTTAAACATATCATTCAATTTTCTCCTGGCCTGTAAGGAGAGGAGAAGTCTCCTCTGAGGTTTCCACTGTGAAGGCTAATGCCACATGTATTGAAGTTCCTTTGTATATTATTTGTTTGTTTTCCCTTGCTGCTTTTAGGATTCTTTCTTTATCTTTGACCTTTGGGAATTTGATTGTTAAATGCCTTGATGTAGGTGTATTTGGATTAAATCTGCTTGGTGTTCTATAATCTTCTTGTTCTTGAATACTGATATCTTTTTCTAGGTTTGGGAAGTTCTCTGTTATTATCCCTTTGAATAGATTTTCTTACCCCAATCTCTCTTTGTACCTCCTCTTTAAGGCCGATAAATCTTAGATTTGCCCTTTTGAGGCTATTCTCTAGATCTCATAGGCATGCTTCATTTTTTTATTTTTATTTTTATTTTTGGTCTCCTCTGCCTGTGTATTTTCAAATAGCCTGACTTTAAGCTCACTAATTCTTTCTTCTACTTGATTAATTCTGCTGTTAAGAGACTCTAATGCATTCTGCAGTATATCAACTGCATTTTTCAGCTCCAGAGTTTCTGCTTGATTCTTTTTTAATTATTTCAATCTCTTTGTTTGATTTATCTGGCAGAATTCTTAATTTCTCCCCTGTGTTATATTTTATTGAGCATCCTCAAAATAGCTATTTTGAATTATCTGTCTGAAAAGTCACATGTCTCTGTCTCTCCAGGATGGGTCACTGGGGCCTTATTTCATTTATTTCATTTGTTTGGTGAGGTCATGTTTTTCTGGATGATCTTGATGCTCATGGATGTTCATCATTGTCTGGGCAATGAAAAATTAGATATTTATTGTAATCTTCACAGTCTGGGCTTATTTGTATCCATTCTTCTTTGGAAGGTTTCCAGATTTTCAAAGAGACATGGGTATCGTGATCTAAGTCTTTGGTGTTGTGGAGGCCTTCAGTTAGATCTGGGAGAATTCCCTGAATTACAAAGCAGAGACTCTTGTTCTCTTCCTTTACTTTTCCCCAAACAAACAGTCTGTCTCTGGGCTGAGCTCCCGGGAGCTGGGGAGGGATGACACAATTATACTTGTGCCCACTACCACTGGGACTGTACTGGGTAAGACCTGTTATTATCGGCACAGCACAACATTGGGTCACACCCAAGGCCCTCAATGACCACTGCCTAGCTACCACCTATGTTCACTCAAGGCCCAAGGGGCTCTACAATCAGCAGATGACAATCCAGCTAGGCTTGCTTTCTTCTCTTAAGGGTGATGATTTCTCTTAGCCCTGAAAGATACTGTCTGGCAGCCAGGGCCTAGAGTAGGGAACCTTAAGAATCTACCTGGTGCTCCATTCTATTGTGGCTAGGCTGGCACCCAAGCTGCAAGACAAAGTCTTCCCCATGCTTTCTTCCCCTTACCTCAAGCAGAGGAGTTTCTGTCTGTGTCCACTAGTGCCCCAGGCCCACAGCAAGTGCTGCCTGGCTACTGCCGATTTTCATTCAGAGCCCATGGGCTCTTCAGTCAGCTTGTGGTGAATGCTTCTAGGCTGGGGTCTCTTCCTTCAGGGCAAGTGGCTCCATTCTGGCCCAGAACCAGGAGCCAAGGCCTGGAATCAGGAATACCAGGAGCCTGCTTGTTGCTCTACCCAACTGTGGCCCAAGATGCAAGAGAAAGTCCCCTTTACTCTTTCCTCTCCTTTCCTCCCTTGGCTACCCTGGCTGGTGTCTTGCTGGGTCACATGTACACCAAGTCCACCAGCTCCAAGTTCAGCACAGCACCACAGCTTGCCTAGGATTTGCAGTACTTGTGGCCTAGACTTATTTTCAAGTTTATTTAGAACCCCAGAGTCCTTTAGCCCATGGTGGCAGGGCTTCCCAGAACTTTCCTCTGTAGGCACTGACTGAGTTAATCCTGGTTTTCGTTCTGTTGTGCCAGGGCAGCACTGAGTTCTAATTCAAAGTCCTGTGATCAATGCCCTCTCTCTTCTGCAAGCACACAGATTATATCTGCACCAACAGTCAATGCTGGGGGATGGGAAGGGATTGTGTCAGCAATTCAGGATTTCATTTTCTGCCCTTTTCAGTGCCTCTTTTAGTGATATGAAATTAAAACCAGGTACTATGATTGTTCACCTGATTTTTGCAGCTTATAAAAAAAGGTGCTTTTTTTGTATGGATAGTTGTTGAATTTGCTGTTTCCACAGGATGGACAATTACTGGAGACTTCTATTTGACCATCTTGCTCTGCTTCTTCTATCTGTACTATGTGTGTGTGTGTGTGTGTGTGTGTGTGTGTGTGTGTGTATGTAATATATATAATATTATATATAGTATATATAGTATATGTATAGTACAGATTTTATATTATGCATGTGTATATGTGTGTGTGTGTGTGTGTGTGTGTGTATATATATATATATATATATATACACACACATATATATACAACATTAGAAGCAGTTGGAGGGACAAAGAATTTGGTCCTCCAGGGATAAGAAGAAACTTTGTGTGATGGTCTTTTAAAATGTCTTCTCTGGAGTCATTTGCCTCATTAACAATGGTTTTCCTCTTAGCAGTCTCTCTTTGATTTTATGAACTGAAAATGATTTCTTCTGTTATAAATGCATGGTTCTCTAGTACTTTAATAAAACAATCACACATTTTCATTATGTTGTCTATGTAAACTTTTTCTGCAGTGTTAACAATGTCATCTTCATCATCACTATTATGATCTCTTGTATTCAGAACAATTTTGGCTATTTTATCATTGGTCAATGAATGAACAACTGGTGCTTCGTTATCAATGTTAAAACCTTCCTTGATATTCACTTTTTCCGATTGACTGACATAGTCTCAAGGCATATTTTTTGTATATGTAACCAGGTCAGACATTGTTTTTATTCTCGTTTCACATACAGAATCCTTCAAAGTCACCATCTTGTTCATCATGATCAGTGAACATAGTTGTAGGTCAGAGATTGTGCCAAGCATGCACAACTATGTCTGTAGTCACTGTGTTCCATGCATTGGCAACAGCATATACAACATCCTTCATGCCAAACTCCTTTTGAAAACCTCCCATACCCATGCTTCTATTCAGAAAGTGTTCTTTTATTTACTCTTCATTGATCTAAGGATGCCCTGGTCACATGATTAATAAAATCACATTTGGGGAAAGCACATGGCATAAACATCACTTTTGATAAGAGTTTCTGCTGGAGGATGAGCAAAACAATTGTCAATGAATGACAAAATCTTGTAGTTTTCATCTAGTCCAAATTCCCTCCAGTAAGTATGAGCCACTCATACAAAATGTCTTTGAAACTAATCAGAAAAGATATTCCTAATGATTCATGCTTTTTTGTTAGCATAAAAAAATGGACTGGTAAAAAACTCACTCTTTGAAAATAGTGAGGAGGCAATCCTTTGCTTATTATGGCGAGTTTACATTTATGTGTACCTGTTGCATTAGCACATCCCAGCAAAGTTATTCTGTCTTTGGCATCCTTAATTCCTGTAGGGTCTTCCTCATCAGCTGTAGTCAATGTCTTTCTTGGGCAACAACACCAAAACAGTGATGTTTCATCGGCATTCTAGACTTGTTCTTGCATCAGATTTTCATCAGCAATGACCTTGGAAAATTCATCAAATAATTTCTCCAGTGCTTTAAGATCAACAGATGCTTAATTACCACAAGTCATTAAAAATGTAATGTCTTATCTTTTAAAAAATTTCTGACACCTGCTTGTTAAATATTCACAGTTCTCTTCACTGTTTAGTTCACAATAACATATTTTTTTCTTGTTTCATGATCAGCATGCCATTAGTGGTGTGTGTTCATTGTGATGCTGATGAATCTAGTCTTTCAATACATGATCAAGATCTTCACTTTAAGCTTCATGCAGTGTTTTTCTATTTTCTGTTAACTTATCTTCATCACTTTCAGCATAAAACTCCAATAGTTTATCCTTCTGTTTCTTCAGGTTGTACATGGTAGTCATTTCAACACCACAGTCTTCTGTAAGACACTTCACACTTACATCACTGTTCAGTTTACCCAACATCTTCACTTTTTGTGCTGCAGATAAACAGAAATGCCTTCACTTTTTCTTATTACTGTTATCTCTAGGGTAACCTGAAGACCTTTTGACATTTTCAACAACATCTGTACACCACACAGAGCAGAAAATAAGAAAAAAAAATACTATAGTAAGTAATACACATGGGTCTCAGCCCCATTTAAGGCACTGTATGAAACCTATTGTTAGCGCATCCAACCTGCATGCATGTCATTTTATTACCCTTTGTGTGTGTACTGGTGTGGATGAATCTGGACATGTGAAGAAAAAAATATGGGAGCTGAAGAGGCCGGGTGAGTCTTTTTCCCTTGGGGATGCAGAATAAACTGTGTTTTGTGCAACCAGTCACATGAAATCAGGTGTGGAATTTTCCACTTTTGGTGTCATGGCACTCAAAAAGTCATATTTTGGAGCATTTCAGATTTCAGATCTTCAGATTAGGGATGCTCAACCTGAATACAACAAAATGAGATATAAAGATGTTTAGTACATTTTATGGTCAGAAAAACATAATGAGCAACTTACATTTGGTGATGCACACTTGGATTAGGTTAATGATTAAGGCCCTTTGCTTCTGGAAGTCTCCCTGTCTGTCTAGTTCTTGACTGAATATCTGTTTATATGTTCTCATAATTGTGCTAATATTTAACACAAAACAAGGCATTTCAGTGTAGCCTTTCCAGTGCAGGTGTTTTGAATTGCATGTGTTTGGGGAAGGGGGTTGATGAAGCTATTTAAAGCTAGGTACATTAAAATGCCCTTGTCTGGGCTGGGTGTGGTGGCTCACACCTGTAATCCTAGCAGTTTGGGAGGCTGAAGTGGGTGGATCACCTGAGATTAGGAATTCAAGACCAGCCTGGCCAACATGGTGAAACCCTGTCTCTACTAAAAATACAAAAATTATCTGGGCATGGTGGCAGGCATCTGTAATCCCAGCTACTCAGGAGACTGGTGCAGGAGAATTGCTTGAATCCAGGACAGGAGGTGGAGGTTGCAGTGGGCCGAGATCATGCCATTGCACCCCAGCCTGGGAGACAACAGCTAAACTCCATCTCAAAAAAAAAAAAAAATGCCCTTGTCTAAATGTAAAAATGTTTTCAAAAGTGTCATGTATTGCTGGGTCCATCCTGCAGATTCTGGCTGAGCGATGGGTGAAAGAAGTATACAGACACAGGTATTTTGCCTGAAAGCATGGCTAGGGGATTACATGGCTTAGCACCACGAACAAGAGTGCAGCCCTGATAAGCCAGAGAGGTTTGTATTTATTCAGTACAGATTTAATGACAAAGGCCTGGAGCAAACACAATTTGGGGGTAATTAACATTGTCGACCCCCCAAGTAGAAAGCAGTCCTACACATGAATGATCAAAGGTTGATTTCCAGAGATGAAAGTAAATGAATTCATCTACATAAATTATTTTACATTCCCTTGTTATCTACCATTTGCACTCTGCTTCATGGTGAGAGAATTAGCTGCCTTCAGCTTTTATTCTCTCCCAAAACTTTGCAAAACCTCTTGGCCTTCCAAGAAGGTTTGCGTCTTTCTCTATAATTTTCCCCACCACCCTGACCTATCTCCTACAATGTATTATTATTATTATGTCCACAATTCTTATTTTGATTTGTATGGAAATTTTTGTTTTTGTTGTTGATTTCTGCAGTGCTAATTTTTGTGAGCCTGTTTTATTTAAAATATTTCCATTAGAAGGAGGATTTGCATCATGGTGGATGGGAGGCAGGACTAGCTTGCAGCTCCAGACAGAGAAGTGTGCAGAGACTCACATGGTGAATTTTAGCTCCAGATTGACTGCAAGAACAAACCAGAAAACCTGAAAGGACCCACATACCCTCTGAAGAAAGCAGACTACTCCTGCAGGACCTGGGAGACACCCCAAAAACTGTGAGTGTCCCAACTGTGGAAGTGGGAAAGGGAAACCCTTCTCTCCTGAACATATACCACCATTGGAGAAGCTGAAGGTCTGCTTATGGAAGAAATTTCTGATCTTATCTGGAGCTGAGTCAATCTGGAGAGCAGAGCAAAATACAGAGGTAAAGGAGGCAGTAGAAAGGCCCTGGGAGCTCGCCGGGTCCCCTAGAAGGCCATTTTTGCCTGGCACCACAGAGATCATCCAGACGGTGGCCAGAGGAGCAGGAGGTAAAACTCCACAGGGAGAAGGAAATCTCTAGCTGAACTTTGTAACAATTCAAAGGGGGTTTGAAACCTGGCTAGATCTTGGGGGAGGGTGCAAATTCAGTGTGCAGACCCCACAGGCAGGGGTAGAACCATGCCCTTTTCATTTGCAGCTGGGAGGTGGGTAGCCTGCGGCAGATTTTCAAGCCCGTCTCCCACTCCACCAGGAAATGGACTCAAAGTTGTTGAGGGAGCATGGTGGGAGTGAGACCAGCCCTTTGGTTTGCATGGGAGCTGGGTGAGGCCTGTGACTGCCAGGTTTCTCCCATTTCCCTGGCAACCTGCATGACTCAGCAAAGGTGGCTATAATCCTCCTAGGTACATGACTCCAGTGACCTGGGATTCTCACCCCCATCCCTGACAGCAGTGGTAGCAACACCGGCCCAAGTAGATTCTGAGCTCAGACACGCCTAGCCCTGCCCCCACATAGATAGTCTTTCCCTACCCACCCTGGGAGCTAAAGACAAAGGCACATACAAGATCCCTGCCCACCCCGGTTCCTCCTCATACTAACACAGCTGATGCTCTCTGGAAAGCACCAACTCCTGGCAGAAGGCCAACCAGCACAAAAATAGAGCATTAAATCACCAAGGCTAAGAACCCTGAGGGAGTCCATTGCACTCCCCTGCCTGCCACCTCCACTAGAACAGGCACTGGTATCCATGGCTGAGAGACCGATAGACAGTTCACGTCACAGGACTCTGTGCAGACAACCCCCAGTACCAGCCCGGAGCCTGGTAGGCTCACTGGGTGGCTAGACCCAGAAGACAGATAACAATCACCAAAGTTTGGTGCACAGGAAGCCACATCCATAGGAAAAAGGGGCAAGTACTACATCAAGGGAACAACCTGTGGGACAAAAGAATCTGAACAACAGCCTTCAGCCCTAGACCTTCCCTCTGACAGAGCCTACCCATGTGAGAAGGAACCAGAAAACCTATCCTGGTAATATGACAAAACAAGGCTCTTCAACACCCATCCCACAAAATCACACTAGTTCACCAGCAGTGGACCCAAACCAAGAAAAAATCCCTGATTTACCTGAAAAATAGTTCAGGAGGTTAGTTATTAAGGTAATGAGGGAGGGACCAGAGAAAGGCAAAGTCCAATGCAAGGAAATCCAAAAAATGATACAAGAGGTGAAGGGAGAAATATTCAAGGAAATAGACAGCTTAAAGAAAAAACAAAAATTAAAGAAACTTTAGACACACTTTTAAAAATGTGAAATGCTCTGGAAAGTCTCAGCAATAGAAATTAACAAGTAGAAAAAAGAAATTCAGAGCTCTAAGGCAAGGTCTTCAAATTAACCCAATTCAACAAAGACAAAGAATAAGAAAATATGAACAAAGTCTCCAAGAAGTCTGGGATTATGTTAAATGACCAAACCTAAGAATAATTGGTGTTCCTGAAGAAGAAGAGAATTCTAAAAGCTTAGAAAACATTTTGAGGGAATAATTAAGGAAAACTTCTGTGGCCTTGCTACAGAAAGGAAATTCATCACAAAAAGACTTTCACCGAGGCACATTTTCATCAGGTTATCTAAAGTTAAGACAAAGCAAAGAATCTTAAGAGATATGAGACTGAAGCATCAGGTAACCTATAAAGAAAAACCTGTCAGATTAACCGCAGATTTCTTAGCAGAAACCCCACAGGCTGGAAGGGATTGGGGCCCTATCTTCAGCCTCCTCAAACAAAATAATTATCAGCCAAGAATTTTGTATTTAGTAAAACTAAGCATCATATATGAAGCAAAGACACAGTCTTTTTCAGACAAATGCTGAGAGAATTTGCCATTACCAAGCCACCACTACAGGACCTGCTAAAAGGAGCTCTAAATCTTGAAACAAATCCCCAAAACACAACAAAACAGAACCTCTTTAAAGCATAAATCACACAGGACCTATAAAACAAAAATACAAGTTAAAAAGCAAAAACAAAAAACAAAAAGTCAAGGTATACAGGCAACAAAGAGCATGATGAATGTAATGATGTTTCACATTTCAATACCAACATTGAATGTAAATGGCCTACATACTCCACTTCAAAGATACAGAACTCCAGAATGGAAAAGAACTCACCAACCATCTGCTGTCTTCAGGAGACTCACCAACATGTAAGGACTCACATAAACTTAAAGTAAAGGGGTGGAAAAAGGTATTTCATGCAAATAGACACTAAAAGCAAGCAGTGGAAGCTATTCTTATAGCAGACAAAACAAACTTTAAAGCAACAGGAGTTAAAAGAGACAAAGAGGGACATTATATAATGGTAAAAGATCTCGTCCAACAGGAAAATATCACAATCCTAAATACATATGCACCTAACACTGGAGCTCCCAAATTTATAAAATAATTACTAATAGACCTATGAAATGAGATAGATAGGAACACAATAATAGTGGGGGACTTCAATACTCCACTGACAGCACTAGGCAGGTCATTAAGTCATAAAGTCAACAAAGACACAATGTATTTAAACTATACGTTGTTACAAATGGACTTAACAGACATATACAGAAGATTTAATCCAACATTCCCAGAATACACATTCTATTCAACAGCACACGGAACTGTCTCCAAGATAGGCCATATGATAGGCCATAAAATGAGCCTCAATAAATTAAAAAAATTGAAATTATATTAAGCACTCTCTCAGACCACAGTGGAGTAAAACTGGAAATCAACTCCAAAAGGAACTTTCAAGACCATGCAAATACATGGAAATTAAATAACCTGCTCCTGAATGAGCACTGGGTCAAAAACGAAATCAAGATGTAAATGAAAAAATTTTTCTAACCGAAGAACAATAATGATACAACCTAACAAAACCTCTGGGATACAGCAAAGGTGGTGCCAAGAGGAAAGTTGATAGCCATAAACGCCTACAAGAAAAAGACTGAGAGAGTACAAGCTGACATTCTAAGGTCACACCTAAAGGAAGTAGAGAAACAAGAACAAACCAAATTCAAACCCATCAGAAGAAAGGAAATAACCAAGATCACAGCAGAACTAAATGAAATTGAAACAAACAAACAACATACAAAAGGTAAATGAAACAAAAAGCTGGTTCTTTGAAAAGATAAATAAAATTGACAGACCATTAGCAAGATTAACCATTAGCAAGGAGAAAATCCAAATAATCTCACTGAGAAATGACACAGGAGACATTACAACTGACACCACTGAAATAAAAAAGTGAATTCAAGGCTACGAACACCTTTACTCACATAAACTATAAAACCTAGAAGAGATGGATAAACCCCTGGAAAAATACAACCCTCTTAGCATAAATCAGGAAGAATTAGAAACCCCAAACAGACCAATAACAAGCAGAAAGAATGAAAAGAATAAAATGAAAAGAATGAATAAAAAACTACCAACAAAAAAAATTCCAGGACCAGATGGATTCACAGCAGGCTTCTGCCAGAAATTCAAAGAAGAACTGATATCAATCCTTTTGACGCTATTCCACAAGATATGGAAAGAGGAACCCTCTCTAATTCATTGTATGAAGCCAGCCTCACCCTAATACCAAAACGAGGAAAAGACATAACCAAAAAAGAAAACTGCAGGCTGATATCCTTGATGAGCACAGATGCTGAAATCCTTAACAAAATACTAGCTAACCAAATCCAACAATATATCAAGAGGATAATCCACCATGATCAAATGGGTTTCATACCTGGGATGCAGGGATGGTTTAACATCAAGTCAACAAATGTGATACACCACATGAACAGAATTAAAAACAACAATCAGGTGATTATCTCAATAGATGCAGAAAAAGCATTTGACAAAATCCATATCCCTTTATGATTAAAACTCTCAGCAAAATTGGCATAGAAGGTACATACCTTAAAGTAATAAAAGCCATCTATGACGAACCCACAGCCAACATAATACTGAATGGGGAAAAGTTGAAAGCATTCTCTCTGTTAACTGGAACAAGTCAAGGATGCCCACTCTCACCACTCCTCTTCAACATAGTACTGGAAGCCCTAGCCAGAGCAATCAGAAGAGAGAAAGAAATAAATGGCATCCGAATCAGTAAGGAGGAAGTCAAACTGTCACTGTTTGCTGATGATATGATTGTTTACCTTGAAAACCCTGAGGACTCCTCCAGAAAGCTCCTAGAACTGATAAAAAAAAATACAGCAGAGTTTGCAGATACAAGATCAATGTACACAAAGAGCTACAAATCAGTAGCTCTTCTATACACCAACAGTGACCAACCAGAGAATCAATCAAGAACTCAAACCCTTTTACAATGGCTGCAAAAGTAAATAAAATAAAATACTTAGGAATATACCTAACCAGAGTCAAAAGACCTCTACAAGGAAAACTACAAAACACTGCTGAAAGAAATCGTAGGTGACATGAACAAATAGAAACACATCCTATGCTCATACGTGGGTAGAATCAATATTGTGAAAATGACCATACTGCCAAAAGCATTCTACAAATTCAATGCAATTTCCATCAAAATACCACCATCATTCTTCACAGAATCTGAAAAAAAAATTCTAAAATTCATATAGAACCAAAAAAGAGTCCACATATACAAAGCAAGACTAAGCAAAAAGAACAAATCTGGAGGCATCACACTACCTGATTTCAAAATATACTATAAGGCCATAGTCACCAAAACAGCATGGTGCTGGTATAAAAATAGACACATAGACCTGTGGAAACCACAGAATAGAGAACCCAGAAATAAACCCAAATACAGACAACCGATCTTCAATAAAGCAAACAAAAACATAAAGTGGGGAAAGGACACCCAACAAATAGTGCTGGGATAATTGGGTAGCCACATGTAGGAGAATGAAACTGTATCTTCATCTCTCACCTTATACAAAAATCAACTCAAGATGGATTAAGGACTCAAACCTAAGATCTGAAGCTATAAAAATCATAGAAGACAACATTGGAAAAACCCTTCTAGACATTGGCTTAGGCAAGAATTTCATAACCAAGAACCCAAAAGCAAATGCAATGAAAACAAAGATAAACAGCTGGGACCTAATTAAACTAAAGAGCTTTTGCACGGCAAAAGGAACAGTTGGCAGAGTAAACAGACAACCCACAGAGTGGGAGAAAATTCTTCACAATCTATACATCTGACAAAGCACTAACATCCAGAATCTACAATGAACTCAAACAAACCAGTAAGAATAAAACAAACAATTCCATCAAAAAGTGGGCTAAGGACGTGAAGAGATAATTCTCAAAAGAAGATGTACAAACGGCCAACAAACATATGAAAAAATGCTCAACATCACTAATTATCAGGGGAATGCAGACCAAAATCACAGTGCGATACCACCTTACTCCAGCAAGAATGACCATAATCAAAAATTCAAAAAACAGTAGATGTTGACATGGATGTAGTGAAAAGGAAACACTTCTACACCAATGGTGGGAATGTAAACTAGTACAGCCACTATGGAAAGCAGTGTGGAGATTCCTCGAAGAACTAAAAGTAGAACTACTATTTGATCCAGCAGTCCCACTACTGGGTATCTACCCAGAGGAAAAGAAGTCATACGAAAAACATACTTGTACATGCATGTTTATAGCAGCACAATTCACATTTGCAAAATCGTGGAACCAACCCAAGTACTCATCAATCAACAAGTGGATAAATAAATGTGAATATATATTTATATTTATGTATTATATATTTATATATAAATATGTTTATATTTATATATATTTATATACATATATCTATATATCGTATATATTTATATACATATATTTATATTTGTATATATTTATATATATTTATATATAAATGTATATTTATATATATTTATATGTAAATGTATATTTATATATATTTATATATAAATGTATATTTATATATATTTATATATAAATGTATATTTATATATATTTATATATAAATGTATATTTTTATATATAAAAATGTATATTTATATATATATAAATGTATATTTATATATATTTATATATAAATGTATATTTATACATATATTTATATATAAATGTATATTTATACATATATTTATATAAAAATGTATATTTATACATATATTTATATAAAAATGTATATTTATACATATATTTATATAAAAATGTATATTTATACATATATTTATATAAAAATGTATATTTATACATATATTTATATAAAAATGTATATTTATACATATATTTATATAAAAATGTATATTTATACATATATTTATATAAAAATGTATATTTATACATATATTTATATAAAAATGTATATTTATACATATATTTATATAAAAATGTATATTTATACATATATTTATATAAAAATGTATATTTATACATATATTTATATAAAAATGTATATTTATACATATATTTATATAAAAATGTATATTTATACATATATTTATATAAAAATGTATATTTATACATATATTTATATAAAAATGTATATTTATATATAAATGTACATTTATATATAAATGTATATTGATATATATAAATGTATTTTATATATATTTATATATAAATGTATATTGATATATATATAAATGTATATTGATATATATTTATATATAAATGTATATTGATATATATATAAATGTATATTATATATATTTATATATAGATGTATATTTATATATAAATGCATATTTCTATATAACTGTATATTTATATATTTATATATAAATGTATTTTTTATATATTTATATATAAATGTATTTTTTATATATTTATATATAAATGTGTGCATATATATTTATATATAAATGTATATTTATATATATTTATACATAAATGTATATTTATATATATTTATACATAAATGTATATTTATATATATTTATACATAAATGTATATTTATATATATTTATACATAAATGTATATTGATATATATTTATACATAAATGTATATTGATATATATTTATACATAAATGTATATTGATATATATTTATATATAAATGTATATTGATATATATTTATATATAAATGTATATTGATATATATTTATATATAAATGTATATTGATATATATTTATATATAAATGTATATTGATATATATAAATGTATATTGATATATATAAATGTATATTGATATATATAAATGTATATTGATGATATATATATAAATGTATATTTATATATAAATGTATATATGTATTTATATGTAAATGTATATTTATATATAAATGTATATATGTATTTATATGTAAATGTATATTTATATATAAATGTATATATGTATTTATATATAAATGTATATTTATATATAAATGTATATATGTATTTATATATAAATGTATATTTATATATAAATGTATATATGTATTTATATATAAATGTATATTTATATATAAATGTATATATGTATTTATATATAAATGTATATTTATATATAAATGTATATATGTATTTATATATAAATGTATATTTATATATATTTATATATAAATGTATATATGTATTTATATATAAATGTATATTTATATATATTTTTATATATATATTTATATATATTTTTATATAAATGTATATTTATATATATTTTTATATAAATGTATATTTATATATATTTTTATATAAATGTATATTTATATATATTTATATATAAATGTATATTTATATATATTTATATATAAATGTATATTTATATATTTATATATAAAAGTATATTTATATATATTTATATATAAAAGTATATTTATATATATTTATATATAAATGTATATTTATATATATTTATATATAAATGTATATTTATATATATTTATATATTTATATATATTTATATATAAATGTATATTTATATATTTTATATATAAATGCATATTTATATATTTTATATATAAATGCATATTTATATATTTTATATATAAATGCATATTTATATATTTTATATATAAATGTATATTTATATATTTTATATATAAATGTATATTTGTATATTTTATATATAAATGTATATTTGTATATTTGTATATAAATGTATATTTATATATTTGTATATAAATGTATATTTATTTATATATTTGTATATAAATGTATATTTATTTATATATTTGTATATAAATGTATATTTATTTATATATTTGTATATAAATGTATATATGTATATATATGATGGAATACTTTGCAGCCATGAAAAGGAATGAATTAACAGCATTTGCAGTGACCTGGATGAGATTGGAGACTATTATTCTAAGTGAAGTAATTCTAAGTGAAGTAATTCAGGGATGGAAAACCAAAGATCGTATGTTCTCACTCATATGTGGGATCTAAGCTATGAGGATGCAAAGGCATAAGAATGATGCAATGGACTTTGGGGACTTGGGGGTAAG
This sequence comes from Pongo pygmaeus, assembly GCF_028885625.2. Taxonomy (NCBI): domain Eukaryota; kingdom Metazoa; phylum Chordata; class Mammalia; order Primates; family Hominidae; genus Pongo; species Pongo pygmaeus. The sequence goes on from NC_072378.2 coordinate 50,317,804, forward strand.
ATCGGGAGGGGAGTGAGGGATAAAAGACTACAAATATGGTAATGTGTATATGGCTTAGGTGAAGGGTGCAGCAAAATCTCAGAAATCACCACTAAAGAACTTATTCATGTAACCAAATATCACCTGTACCCCAATAACTTATGGAAAAAAATAAATAAAAATTTTAAAAAGTTAATGTCAAAAAATAAAAAAACTCTATTAAACACAATGTGTATATATATGTTTTACATTAAAAATCTGCTTTTGGATTTATTGTATAGTCTGGCTAAAAAATTTAGAGTCATGAGGAAACCAATATTCTCTCCTCATTACAATGTCCAATATACGCCAAATCAAACAAGATTTGCATAATTAACTGGAAAACTTATAAAAGAGGCATTAATCATTTAAACATTTTTTAAGAAGTAGAATCCATAAGGAGGAAAGTACTCAATCACAAGTACACAGTTCAACGACTATTTACAAAATGAACAGGCTCACATGTAGTGGCTTGAGTGGTGGCTTCAAAAAGAAAAGCCCATATCCTAATACCCAGAAACTATGTATGTGACCTTATTTGGAAAAGGGTTTTTGCAAATGTAATTAAGCAAAAGATTTTGAGACGTTATCATCCTGTATATCTGGGTGGTGGGCCTTAAATTCATAGCAACTTATAAAGGACAGAAAAGGGTAAGACAGAGACACAGAGACTATCTTGGAATTGTGCAACCACAAGCCAAGAAACAACAGAAACCAGGTGGAAGAGGCAAAAAAGGGTTTTTCCCCAGAGCCTTCACAGGGAGCACAGCCCCGTTGATACCTTGACTTCAGACTTCTGGCCTGCAGACCTGTGAAGAAAAAAAACAAAATGGTTGTCCTAATCAATCTAGTTTGGGATGATTTGTTACAGCAGTCTTAAGATATCAATATAACACATAGCCACCAAGGTCAAGAAGTAGACTGTTAATAACACTTAAGTATCCCCTCTTGTTCCAACCACATTCTTCTTCCTAAAAGCACAGATAATTTGTGAATGCTTTTGAATTATATATGAATGAAGTCATGCAGTATTTTTTATGACTAGTTTCTTTTGCTCAATATTACATTTGTGAAATTTAGTAGTGTCACTGATGCCATTTGTATTTTCATTTTTGAATAATAATTTCATTTTACAAATGTATCACACTTTATTTGACTAACTGGCAATGGACTTTTTTTATTAGCTTTTGGTAGTTTTGTGTAATTCTATAATTTTTAGTAATTGTATTACAAATTCTTGGATACTTCTTCGGGATACATGTGCATATTTTTCTACTGAGTATAGAAATTATATTGCTGGGTCACATTCAAATTTAGTTTAGTTCCTGCTTCTATAATTCTCCCTAGAGCCAATTGTCCTATATATACCAATGTGGTTCCTCCCTTCCCACTTTCTACCTACCTACCATCGGAAAATCTGCTTGGACTAAAAGGAAAAATCTTCAGTATAGATTGTTACAGTACGGTGTTTTTCCTTTATTGTGAAGAGACGTATTTATTTGGTATGACTGCCTGAAGTGATCTAATTATACTATTGATAAATAAAACTTTGCAGTGCCCACTGCTTGCTTAACCTGCTACAACACCATTCTCAGAGATATTCCATAGGATCTAAATCTCATTTTTCACATTTGCCCCATGGTCTGCTTTCATCTCCAATCCCTCAATATCCAGTCTCGAAGGTGAACTATTCCATGACTCCCTCCTGCCCTATCCAAGTTAGATGTTGTTTTAGCAGGTTTTTTGGATTGTTGTTTTTAAGTTTTTATTTAGCTTTTTATTATATAGTGAGACCGGCCCTCAATATGGAGTCAACATGGTTGGAGTTGGCGGGGCCTGGTGGCTCCCGCCTGTAATCCCAGCACTTTGGGAGGCCGAGGCGGGCGGATCATGAGGTCAGGAGATTAAGACCATGCTGGCTAACACGGTGAAACCCCGTCTCTACTAAAAAATACAAAAAACTAGCCGGGTGCGGTGGTGGGCGCCTGTAGTCCCAGCTACTAGGGAGGCTGAGGCAGGAGAATGGCTTGAGCCCGGGAGGTGGAGGTTGCAGTGAGCCGAGATTGCGCCACTGCACTCCAGCCTGGGCCACAGGCGAGACTCCCTCTCAAAAAAAAAAAAAAAACCAAACATGGTTGGAGTTAAAAATTATCATGCTTGTGAAAGCAACTAAATGGCAGAATAATACGAATAATATCTAATTATTATGTTTGTGTTTGTTATTCCTTTATTAAATGGAATTTTAATAATCTAGGAAGGACTCTACTGTTCCTGACAGATCAAATATCTAAAAATATCAAATAACCTGATTAGTTTATTGTGAATAACAGAAAACAAAACAAAAACTCTAATAGCTTGCCATTTTTTTTTCAAGTAATAAACCCTAAATATAAGGGCTCCCAATTAAAACAAAGTAATGGAGGTCCTAGCATTAATTTAAAAAATGAGTTACTAATGAAGGGTTATTACAGTTGACCCTTGAAGAACATAGATTTGAACTCTGTGGGTTCACTTACATGTGAATTTTCTTCTGCCTCTGCCATTCTTGAGACAGAAAGACTAGTATATCCTGTTATTCCTCCTTCTCAGCCCATTCAAAGTGAAGACAACCAGGATGAAAGCTTTTAGGATGATCCACTCCCACTTAATGAATAGCAAATACATTTTCTTTGTTATGATTTTTAAAAATAAAATTTTCTTTCCCCCAGCTTACTTTAGTGTAAGAATACAATAAAAAATACATGTAATATAAAACATTTAATTGACTGTTTTGTTATTGGTATGACTTTCAGTCAATTATAGGTTATAAGAAGTTCAGTTTTGGGGGAGCTAAACTTATGGATGGATTTTTGATAGTACAAGGGGTTGGTGCCTCCAATTCCCATTGTTGTTCAAGGGCCCACTATATTTTGCTCATCCTAGAAAGCAGCTTTTATGCACAAGAATTGGTACCCCCTTTCTTTGACTTTCTTACAATTTTTTAGTAAAAGGAATATGATTATGTGGGAGAAATTATTGCTAGTTTCTCCAATAACCCTATTTCTGCCCATGGATGTACCATTCTGGATCAATTTTTCATCTGAATATTATTTAGCAAAAATTTATCCTGGCATTTGATAGATCTGACCAAAAATCTTAATTTCTACTGCTTAATTCCCACTGCTATTGAAAGTTTGCATTCCTTTTTAATGTGCATGTACTTCGTGGTTCTCAAAGTATTTAACAAACAAAAGTTGTACAGTAAAGATTTGTTAAAGAAAGGAAAAAGGAAATGAAAAGTGAGGATGAAAAAATAGAGACCTCTTCTTTTATTATTACAACACATTTGGGAACAGGATTTTAAGTGTTCATTTCTTAGAATGCTATTGACTATCTTAATATTTCTCTCAGTTTGCCTGAACTTCAGACTGGATTCTTTCTGACTATAGGCTTCTGACCTACCTTTTCTTAGAGCATTTACTTGGGAAACTGGCAATTGTAAATTTTTTCTCTGGCTCTTTGAGATGTAAACCTTATATAACCCAGGAACATCTTTCTCAAGAACTTTGGAACTATTGCTTTGAATCGTAATCATATAGAACCTAGAGACTGTCTTTTAAACTCTGTGGGAGAGTAGAAGCTTAACTTCACACAACAATCAGTAAACACGAATAACCTAATCACATGGACCAAGCACCCTCAATGTCCTCCAGTACTTTTCAATTAGCTGGCTCCAGTGTTTTAAAATCCTCCAGCCTTTTGTTTCAATGGAGTTGAGTTCAATCTGTCTTTCCTATTGCAATATAATCTTAAACCTTATTACGATAGTACTGAATAAAGTTTTCCTTGTCATTTTTAACAAGTATTGTGTTATTATGTATTATGTGCAAGTTTTCTTTTATACTACCTCCCTTACTGTCTCCTTACCTTTTCAGTTCCTCATTATCTTTTATGCTTTGGGTCAGATGTTATGACACATCTATTTCCAAGAGACAAAAGAATAATGAGACTAAAGTGAACTCAAGAATGTAACTCTCCCCACACAACACTGGGCTCATTTAAATTTTAAAATGTCACCATTTTCTATGGAAGCCAAGTTCAGTCCTCCTCCCTTCAGAGACAGCAACATTTTGGGTAAAGAAAGTCATCCTTTATATTTGACAAACAGAGGAGGCTTGAACAAAATAAACAAGAAGGACAAGGGGTCCAGAATCTATTTTCAAGGAGTAATGGATAACAAATGGAGAAAACATTTAAAGGAAAGATGACAAGAGGAAGACACAGGTCACTTAGAGAATCAGAAAAAAATAACGACAACAAAGAGATAAATTTGAAAGTGCTAACTTAAAAATGTGAAAATAAACAAAATTATTTAAGCCTCTGCCAAGTAATCCATGAACTTTGTACATTCCTATTGCACAAAACAGGTGGATGAACCGATAACTTCTGAACAGTCAGGGGGAAAATGATTCTTTTCCTGTAGATGTACAGTCAGATAGGGTAACCCACCAGACTGGAGCTACCATAGGCATATTCTTTTCCACTTCCCCAACTGCTTCTCTTTCATCATCCTTAATCAACCTTAGAAAAAAAAATATCTCATATGGATTACATAGTACTAGAATCAGTAATTTAGACCTTGAAATTCTAGGATGTAGTATAATGAACTTTAACTTCTAAAAAAGAAGGAACTAGAAGTAAATCATATGTAGCTTATTTTAAGCATTTTGTTTTTTAAAAAGTTAGGATGAACATTAGAAAATCCTCAAGTAAATCTACGATGTGTTATGTTTCAGCAATGCCAATATTTTTGAAAGCACTTTATACATTATTTTCTCCTGCATAGAATCCTCCAGTAGTTCTTCATAGTTTTTATGATATATTTTATATTATTGGTTAGAAGATAATTTTCCTCAGAATATGGTTCTGCCTAGCTTTTTTGTACTCATTTGCCTTCTTTACCTCTTAAACCTTATTTGGAACATCAATATTTGTGTTTGTTGAGTAAATCATGTAATAGCTATTTCTGACAGGAGTGATAATATAATGAGCATATTTATCTAACAACATGTAGTCATTTTTCTCTTTTAAAATGATGTAAACTGAACTACCTCTGCTTATTGTACAATACTTCTACCTGTTTGCTGACTTTGGTACCTTTCATTTTGATGCTAAAATATTTGCTGATCCTCAGCTATCAGCTTATTTTTAAGAGTGAGGCACTACAAACACTCATTGGAAGCACATGAAGGCAGGTGTTATAAACTGGTAAAGTTCACCATAGATTAATTAAACATCAATGTGGTTTATATTTTGTATAAGCTGTATATCAATACAGTTTACCTGGCTCTAACAGGCAAAGCATATTGATAAAGAAGGGTATCTAACATGATGCTAAAGCTCAGGGATGTCTTTTTTTGGCTCCCAATGAGAGTTCCAAGTGACAATAGAGCCTTAGCTTCACTGACTCTCTTTTATTCTAAAATTTTTCATCTTCTTTTTTGATTTTGTGTTTTTGTTTTTGTTCATTAACAACCACTAAATTATTCTCCATTAGTAGCAGTAACTAGGGAGAGTTTGTCTTTATCATCTGATCATTTCATGACTATGGCTGATGGATGACAGAAATGTGTTCTATCACCCATGAGAGATGATGAAGAATTCATTTTGTTAATATTTTTTCATATATTTTTCTATTTTCGAGCTCAAATATATGAATAATTTTATGCCCCATGGGAAGAAATGTGTGAGTTTTTTGTGTGTGTTTATTTGTAATCTGTAGTTGAAGTTGTAGAGCTAGAGCTGAAGCTATAATACAAGCTCTCTATGTGCTTATTTGTCTGTGAGTTTATAAACAAGAAAGTTTTGACATTTACCTATGACTATAAAATGTTTTCTTACCTCCAGAATTTATTAATACATTATTATAAAAGAATGTGCATGCCTGTAGAAAGTTGTGCTATTTAAAAGACAAAGTGCACTGGACAATTCGGGAGATGATCTTATTTACTTTATTGTAATAGGGAGAACGTTAATTAATGAGAAACATCCCAGAAGAAAAAGAAGAAGCTGGGGTTTAATAGAAGCTGGCAAACAAAGGAGTAATCCACAAGTGTATGAATGTCATGAACCAAGAGGCAGAAGTATTTTACTTCAAAATATGTGAGAGTATGACAGTTCTTTGCCATGAAACACATGATCACAAGGGTGGGGAACTTCTTTGTTGTTGCTGGTTTCTAGGAACATAGGGCTCAGATAAAATTCAACATTGACAGTTACACGCACTTGGTTAATATTTTAAAACGTTTGTATGAATCAATTCTCATTTATCTACCTGCCATTTTTTATATACTATGTAAGATCATTCTCGTTAAAAGTTAATAGTTCATATTGCTAGTGGAGTTGATATGATGAGTAATAGTGACAGAAATATGTGTATGTGTGTGCGCTTTCTTCCCAAAGAGATATAGGAAAATTTTATCTCAAAATATCAGCTTCTTCTGGAATATGAAAGCAAATATAGCAGTGAACATATAAAGAAAGACAATTGTATCTTAGCTGAGTCTGAATAGAAGCCATAACACATATTAAAATTTTTACAAAGTTTGCTCATTTCTGATGGGCTTATGCCTTTGTTTTATTGGCTAATTTCTTCCCCTTCAATAGGAAATATTATTCTTTACTTTCTATGAAATTTGCCTACATTGAAAAAATTCCCTGTCTTATCAGAATTGTTTTTAATTATTTCACAGGAGATGGTAACCCTATCTTCCAGTTTCTGTGAAAGCGTTGGAACCTAACTCTGGTAGGTATCTTGCTCCAAGTTGTAAAACTGTCTTCTGTCATAAAGATATGAGAAATTTATTTTTCCTTTGGATAAAGCCAATTAGCAAACACAGATGCCCTGTGACTGCACTCTAACATTTTTAAATATTTTTCCACTAGCTCACCCCAGTCTTTAAAAACCTGCAGCCTCCTGCTCCTGCATAATTTAGTTCAGACTTAGTTCTGGTCTCTCTCTCTCTCTTATTGCAAGAGCTCCTTTCCCTCCTATGCAATACGCCTTTCAAATAAATGTCTATACTAAACCTGGATTTGTTTTTCATTGGACACGTTTGACAAATTCATGTTATATTTGTATAAACATCATGGTTTTCTAGGTTTTTTTTGAAAAAATTATTTGAGCACTTCAAATGTCAAGATTTGGAGCCCCTCCCCGCTGACCAGGAAAAATTTCTTTAATTTAAATTAGCAAAGAGTTAAAGACCTGGCTGCTGGTATTATAGTAGCAGAGTGGAAGGTTAGAACTGAAAATTCTGAATCAGCATGTAGTAAGCTATCATTTTTTCCTTGCAATTTTTCATTGCCCTCTGCTTCATTTTTGGCTTCCAATTTCAAAGCTCTTCTGGTTTAGTTTCTTCAATTTATAACTGTCCTAAGTTCTTCAGAGGAGTCATCTGCCTGTATAAATAAAGGAAGTCACTGAAGAAGGGTGGTGGGGAGAAGGTTTAACTCGTCTAAATAAAGACTTTTAATCAGTCATTCTAGGTCTTATATTTCCATCACTCACATTCATTTCCATTTCCCAAGCTGGGTTATAAATTTATGTCTTTCAAACGTTATATTTTTCATTGATAGTATGAATATTTTCCTTATACTTGTTTGTTGATCAAATATGTGACAAACTTATAGTCACCAGATTGGTTTATACATGTAAATTGCTAAAATCTCTAAAAGTTTGTTCTATATTTAGATATGTATTAAAAAAATTTTAAAGGAGATATGTTATCAAAACACCAAGTTATCATTATAATTGCATTTATGAAGCTCTGTAGTTCTGTTATGTCAATCAAGACAAGAGTTCCCCATAGATTAAAAAAATCATTAATAGTGTGAAATTTTTAATTATGAGAGAAAAGAGATTTTTTTAAGTGAGTTCTATAGATTTTCCACAAAGGGCTTCCCTAAATCTAGAAGGAGAAATGACTCAGGAATTCCTCTGTTTAGGAATAGAGGGTGAAATGTGTTGTAATTTTAGCAGTGCCAATGACTAGTACAGATGGGATGAAGAGATAGCCAAGCAGATGGTGCCAAAGCAAGAATAGCAGCTGCTGGTGAGTGAGAGCTGAGCAGATGGTGCAATGGCACAGGCCACAGCAGCCATCAGCAGTGAGAAGTATTATAAGTTCATGTTAGAAGATTCTGGAACAGCTGTCCTGAACCTAGTACAATATGAGGCCCTTAATTTCAATGATCATTTGTTAGTATGCACCGGTATTGAGTGTTGAGGAAAGACACCAGTGATTATTGAGCAGGCTGATGCTTCTATAAGAATACAGTCATTGATTTTATCTTTTCAGTAATCTCACTAGGCAAAGAAAATGTTATTTATTGTGTGTATACTTGCAGGTATAAGAAGTAGCCCTAATATTTGCATAAGGCCTTATTGTTGATGTTTTTTAAGCACTACCAAAACATAACATTTCTTAATCCTTCAAGCTGGTTTTTCTTATGGCACTAAAGCCTTCAGGTGCATAAGAGACAAAAGGGTATTGGCTGAAAAATAACAATTCCTGAGTTCTTTCACAAAACTGTTAAATCAGAAATTCTATGAATAAAGCCATAAATCTATCGTTAACAAGCCTCTCCAGGGAATTTTATGCACACTAAATTTAGTTTCCACCTTAAGGATATTTAGGGAAATGTTGACAAAAATGTAAAATCTGTTTGAATAAGTATAGCTGCAATGAAAAGAACTTAAAATAAGTTATATCTTTTTAACTTATGTGTATAGGAAGTCATATGAGATGATTTTGACTTCATATGTGACTAGATGCAGATGCTCAAATGTTATTGCTCTTTCTCATTCTCAGTCTCTCAGATCTGCTTGTCTCTGCTGGGCCTCTTTCGACAGAGTAGGAAGGTTCATCTTCCAAACAATTCCTCTCCTTGTCCCTGAAAATGACTGTTCTTAATTGGATTGTATTCCTATCTTGGGAAACAATAATTCCCAGGTCTGCAATGGGGAATTTTTATCATAGGCCAGCAAGTGTAATGACCAGAGAAAAAGTGAATATGCATAGTCTGGGAAACTGAATATAGTTTAACAGAACTCAAACTAGAACAGGATACGGGTGGGCCTAAAAATAGAGAGTAAATCAAAATATTCATATGCTAAAAAATCTGAACCTTATTTTTCAGGAGATTTTTAAAACGGCATTGAAAGATTTACTCAGGCAATTGGCAGTTTTAGATAATCATTTTTGAAAGATTATCTTTATCATTCCTTTAATTCTTAGGGACAAACACTGTTCAAAGACACCTCGAAATTTAAAGAATCTTAACAACGGAACTTCTCTCACACCTCCATCTCCCTGCCTTAAAATGTGTTCAGCTTAAAACTGACAAGTGGATGGAAACTAAACATTTTCTGAATAATTTACTATGAAACCCAGAACTTCTTGTTCTGTGATGCTTTAATTTTAGTATAAGAGTGGTAATGTGTATTGGCCACATTTTAAAAAATGAACCATAGAGGAAAGAATGCTATTCACGTAAGAACCTAGTATCTTTACAGCATACTGACAAATTTGTTTGCACCTGCTTCTCTGTAATGTGAAAATGTCCCATCTTAAAACTGATCTTCCATATCTCCTGACCTAATCATTAAAAAATGTTAAAGATTAAGAGTTTATGATGATAGAATAAAAACAGCTTTCCAGTACAGAGTATTTAAAATATGCAAAGAGCTCAATATGTGTTTTTATCACTTAATTCTCACTATAATTCTACTAGGAAGTACTATAACACTTCTCATTTTTCTGTTGAAGGGTTTGAGACTTTAGGAAATTAAATAACCAGGCCGAGATCACATAAGAATAAATGGTAGAGATAAGATTTGAATGGTTTTCTCGCTGATCTCAGGATATATATATATTCTTAACCACTATGTCCATCATGCCTGTGACTTAACCAACTTTATCCTTAGTTTTCTATTTGATAAAATACATATTATAACACTACCTCACAGGATATCTGTGAGTGTTACATGGAACATATGCATATAAAGTGACTAAGGCAATAATTTAGGTTCATCATTTGGAATATGTGGGCTGTTGAATCACTATGGCTTTGGGAGAAAACTGCTATATTGTTGCTTACCAGTTCATTTTTATTTGTAGGCCCAGAAGTAACTCAAATCACATTTGCTCACAGTTTAATGGTTGGAGATGTTCAGTGGTTCCATTAATGGCAGAGAAGTGGGTTGCAAGGTATAGGAATGCAGATGGAATATTTGGTGAGCTCCACTGGCACTCAACAATACATAGCCACAAAATTATGATGTTTGATTTCCAAAAAGAATTGCCATAATGTAAATCCTAATTTTGCCTCAAATCAAAGCATAATTATTGAAATTTTAAGCTGAGGAGGGACATTCCACCTAACTTTTCAGATACTTTAGCTATGTAATTCAAACCTTCAAAGTCTACTTAAGTTTTTACAAAAATTTTTGCTTTCTAAATGGTCCACAAATCGCAGATTTTTGTAAAAAAGGAATTCTCGAATTTAAATGTTTTAATTTTTATAGCTTACTGTAAATTACTCTGTTTTTCACATAATAGAATGAAATATTATATTTCTGATTTAAAAATTTGAACAACTGAACTGGCTGAATTAAAGTTAGAAGTTTCTGCCTCCTTTTCTCTTAAGATCTAAGTTTTGGGCACATGACAATTCATGATCAGCAAAATGCCAACAGATTTTACTTCTTTATACAAGGTCTAAATAAAGGATATCAAAGCAGTCACTTTTTGTTAACATTAATTATAATCTTTCTATATAACACACTGTTATACAAGAACTTTTTTTCTGTTACCTCTTATTTAGGTTGTAATTCTTCTGATTGTTTCTTGTCTAATAGTACACTATGAAGTCATGATTAACATTTTACAAATATTCCATCAGTAAGAGCTTATTTTGCCTGGAATTTTTCTGCTTCATTACCTTCTGTCAGTACATAACAACCATAAGTAAGGAAATAATTAATTTCCATTCTAAGAATTCCTATAGGAACAACTGATATTTTCCTGGCAGTGTTCATGAATACTTGAAGATATGCCAAAAATAAATCATGAGAAAGTGCTATTTGTCAGGATACTTAGCCCCAAAATGGGTTATTGTCAGCATCTAGCAGATGTGAGGTGATGACACGGTGGCAGATCATATTCCCCACTAGATTTGGCAGTCCTTAGAGTAATAGAAGCCAAGGCATATTAACCTTGACTCTGGCTAGAATACCCTCCTGAAAACCCTTTCTTCTCTCTAACACATATGCAGCCAAAGCTTCTGTTCTCTTCTTAGGCTAATGAGCATATCTAATGTTAAAGGTAAATGCCCAAAGGACTAGACTATATTTAACACCTGTGTTATGTGTAAACTGCCTCTTCAGAGGATTTATAGTCAAAGAGGAGCTATAGGACTTAGAGAAGGTGAAGTTTATTCTAGACAGAAGGATATTAAACTTGTGATTCGTCATGGTTCTTTTATGCCTGTGGGGATCTATGCTATTATCATGACCATTTAACCCAGAATTTGTTTCTAATTGTTTTCTTTTTTTTTTTTTTTGAGGAATCACTGCAGTAATTTTAATTTATTTGATTTTATTTTTCTTTTATTATTATTACACTTTAAGTTTTAGGGTACATGTGCACAATGTGCAGGTTAGTTACATATGTATACATGTGCCATGGATAGACATATAAGTAGGGTTTGTTATAGGAAGCCTACTTATTTTAGGGGACCTAATTCTAAAATACTTTTCCTTAAATGTGATTGTTTATGTAAGCAAAATGAATTTAATTTACCATTTTCAAACATCAATTTTTTGCTCTTTATAGATAGTGGCTTCAAAATTGTAAAAGGGTTGAAACTTATCTACTCCTATTTAATAAGGAGACAGTCCTCTAATGACATTGCATATATATTTTTAATAAAGCTGTAACAAAAAAATTATGTGACTTTTCATTTTTCACTTAATCAACTAAGCTTTTCTCTGTATGTTCAGAGAGATTTTCCTAGTTACTAACTTTCTAACATTCATTTTACCTTTATTATAGGTAATTCAAAAAATATGTGTATCATTTCTGAACTTAGGTGGTAAAGTGGAGACTCACTAGTTTACATTTAGTGGTAAAGATTGCCTTTATAAATATTCCTACAGTTTAAAGGCTTTGCTCTCTGGTCTTGAATATGTAACAGCTTTACAAAATGTTTTGTGAGCAAAGTATGTATCAGAATATTTCAGTATCTGAGTTTTGATTAAAGGAATAGAGAAATGGCATACACTATTGAAATAATTTGTATGGCAATAATAAGAAATATGATATAATCTATCATTGTGTATCTTTTGGTACAAAATACCCAACTAGTAACTTTACCTTTACTCTCACAACAACTCTGCAGTGAGTTCATTTTACAAGGAAAAAAAGTTTAAATACTTACCCAGACCACATAGTTATGACATTCTTGAGGATTTAAACCCAGTGGTTGTTTTTTTTTTTTTTTTTAATTCTCTGCTCACTATCTTTCTACTGCATAACACTAATCTTATCTTACGGACTTTTATTTCTCAATACTAAACATTTTTCAGTCTAGACACCAATATTTTGATAGACATCAAATTAGTTATTTCAGTTAATAAGTAAGGGACTGACTAAAATACATAAATTAAAATACATAAAATTGGAGAAGCATGGTGTGTTATTCTGTTTTGCGTTGCTATAAAGGAATACCTGAGACTGGGTAATTTAATAAATTATTTGGTTCTGCAGGCTGTACAAGCATGGTGCCAATCTGCTCAGCTTCTGGTGAGGCCTCAGGAAACTTTTATTCATGGTGGAAGGTGAAGGGAGAACAGGCAAGTCACATGTGGAGAGAGCGAGCAAGAGAGAGAAGGAGGTACCAGGCTTCTTTAAGCAACCAGCTCAGGAGAACAAATAGAGCTGCAACTCACTCATTACCATGGGGAGGCCACCAAGCCATTCATGAGGGACCTACCTCCATGATTCAAACACCACCCACTAGACCTCACTTTCAACACTGGGGCTCACATTTCAACATAAGATTTGAAGTATACATATGTAACTTACCTGCACGTTGCACACATGTACCATAGAGCCTAAAGTATAATAATAATAATAATAATAATAATAATAAAAAGAAAAAAAAAGATTTGGAAGGGACACACATCAAAAATATATCACAAGGTTAATTGTGTTTACTGCAAGCATGTTAAATTTGTTCCACCTAACAAAATTTACCCTTTTGTTATAAACTGTTTTGTTATGTAGTTTATAAAACCCTTTAATATTTAATCTCTCAATGGGTTTTAAGAGTGTCCACACTGACTACATGAACACTGTAATTTTACATCATTTTGTGCATTTCATTTTACAGAAAGCTCTTATTGTTCTTTGATTCAGGTTTTTACTATTAGTGTATTCATCAAGTCACATTATTTTCCAACAGAGTATTTGAAATTTGGTTACTGTAGTGATACATTTGCATGCAATTTTAACTTATTTCTTTCAGCATGGCAACTAAAAGGGAGAGAAATGGCAGGATAATGAATTAGTAAGGATTTGGGGACAGAAAATATTTATTACAAGGGCTGCTTGAGAAAGATCAATAATTATAAGAACATATAATCTTGTAATGCAATTGGAAGTAAATTTAATTCAACTTTTGGTTCTCTTATTTCTCCTTTGAGACATCTACTCAAAGTAGAGTAGCCTTCAATAGCTTACAAAATGCTACTGTTGTCAACTCAAAGATCTCTTTTATTCTTAGCACCCCAACTTTACCCTTCAACCTGGGGCAGGAACCAGTGTTACTGATACATAAAAGTTTAGGATAGTTAAAGCAAGGAGATTAAACTGAATGTGGATATGTTAATCTTGGTATTTTAAATAAGAAGAAAGGGCTTTTAAGAAAGATATAGCTGGAAAACTTGACACAACTCCCCTTTATAAAAATGTGTTTTAATGTTAAATAAGCAGACAAAGAAAACTGAGAGTGAATAGGAAATTGGATAGAATTGGGAGCAATAGTAGCATTTTCTTGGCAATTGAAGACTACTCTGCTTTGAGAAAATGTCTCAAAGGAGAAAAAGGAGATCTTAAAAAGGACTAGATGAAATATTGACACATAAAATCTCTTTGACATTTTCTGTCAGAGTCAATCTTGGCAGGACAGTACGTTATACATGTAGAATGAAGGTAGATGTCATATGAGCAAACAGAAAACCTAAGTCCATATCTTTAAGTTACTCACACATTTCCAAAGTGTTATTAAGAGTAGCACACAAAAATTTAAGGAGAGAGAGAAGAGGGAGAGGTGAAGGCCTGGTGGCTGAGAGTACTAGAAGAGAATGCTGAGAGTCTGGCCACAAGGATATTTAGGCTTATATAATATCACTAGCATTAATAAGATTAATATGTAAATAATTAAAAGAAATGGATTATTTCCAATTGAGGAAAAAATATTCTACCTATTACTGAATATCATGTCTATTTCCTCATTTGGCTCTTAGAATTTTAAGCTGAATAAACCAGCAAGTAATATGGTTCATGCTATTGCTTATTCTGAATATTAATGTTACTAATTTAAGCTTTTTTTATATTTGAGCAATAAAGTATTTTAATGAAATGTTATATTTTTTAAAATTTAACTTTTGTGTCAAATATTAATTGATATTGCATTAAAATATTTTTACAGAGCAAGTGATTTTATGGAGTAATAGATTTTGTAGAGTAAGATATTTTACAGGATGAGGTTAATTGTACTCAATTGATAGCAGTCTGAGCATGATTTTTGTTGATAAATTATACCCCCATGAATTACATATTCAAGTCTCAGAGTCCCTTAAACTGTGAGCATGCTCTTTTTCTTTTTCTCTCAATTCTAAAATATTGTTACCGATCTTAAAAAAAATTGACTTCATATTCTCTTCACATTTGGAAGTAGAAACCTGATGCTTAGATAAATATCTTGTGTGTGTGTGTGTGTGTGTGTGTTGTGAGCTAATATAGTCTGTATTTCTTCTTTTGTTTGGACTTTGTATAAGACATAGCTTATTCTGAAGCTGTTCAAGATTACATAAACATAGATTTTTAAAAATGCTTTTAAGAGGTAAGTATGTTAAAATTAGTTCACACTGTATCCCCATACTCAAACGACACAGCATGACAGACAAAACATTATTAGTACATACTTATACAAACATGCTCATGCCCAGAAACAGGTTAAATTTATCTGGGAAGAAGAAATGGAATGAAAACAAAGTAGCCGCTTGAAGAGGCAAGTCTATAGGGCTTCACTCCTGGAAATGACTCCTGGAAATGTCATCTCTAAGTTCCACTCCCAGGGGAAGCAGTTCTAACAGTGCCCCACCCACTGTCAGGGAGCAGAGCACCCGTTTGCAAATGGAAAGTGGAAACCACTTTGACTCTGACTAGGATCTGTTGCCTGTAGTGAGCAATATCCCAGGAGTGTCAGGGAAGGGCCGTGACAACCCCTCAACCAGAGCCTGGGGCAAGCTACACACTGACTCTGAAAATGTATTGGTTGTATTTTCTTAGCACAATACAGAACCAGATATATAAGAACTGGTTCTCACCTGATAAACCTGGGGGGTCCTAGAAAAGCAAGCACAGACCAAACAAAGATGGAGAAATGAGCATGAAGAGAAAACAATCAGCTGGCCAAGAAATTTCTTCCAAAAAAATATGGTTGCAGTAAGAAACATTAATTTCATGGAACCATCCCAACAAGAGATCACTCTTGAGATAACATAAATAAGAGAATATGCTAAAAGGGAATTAAAATAAGACTGAATAAAGTTCTCAAAAATATAGCTAGCATTCCAAAATAAACAGAAGGCTATGAAACAGAATCAGTTGGATATGTATCAATAACTGTTAGATACAGAGAAGCAGCACATTATTGATCTTGGAACAAAATATATATAGTCACCCAAGAGCATTACCCCTCACTTGAAGAAGGAGTCATTAGCTCCTTCAAGATTCAATGGATGATGGTGATTGCATTGTGTTAGGAGCCTGAGATTTTACAATGTTATTTATCCACTAAACAACTCGGTATTTGAATCTCCCTCAATAAAGCCCTGAATCTTCCTGGCAGAAAAAGCAAAGCATTAAGATTATGTGTCCAGGCTTACTGAGTTAAACGACCTTTTCTCTGACCTAGACTAATAGCCCTTAACCTATCAACGCTTTTAAGGGCGTTCATTGTTATAAGCTGCCTTGTGAAGCTGAGAGGAAAAACAGTAGCCTGTTTCTCAAGCATTCATTTCAAAGTCAAATAAATTTTCCACGTACCTATGTGTCTAATAACTAAGAACTTAATACCCATGTGCTTGAAATAGACATGAATTTTAATATAAGACATGATCTGCCTAAATGTGATCACTTAAAGTTACCTGCAGAATTTGCCATATTTACTGCACCACTGCTCCTCCATCTAGGCAGCATTTCTAGGGAAAAACTTATCTGTCAGATGACTGTCGAAATGTTATTTTTATATCAGAGTATATTTATTGTAGTAGCTTAAATGGTTATAGAGCATTTGTTAAATTATTTTATGCACACATAACTTAATGCTAAATCAGAAGAAAAACGTAGGTGCAGCCCATTTAGGCCCTCAGGGTCTGGACTGTGTGGTGAGTGTTGAAAATGTTCAGTGAGCCAAGAAGCTGTCAGCACCAGGATTGCTGGTGCCAAGAGGGGCCTGAGCAGACTGCTCCCTGCTGGCACCCTTCTTTCCCTGACAGGGATACTGACGGTGAGAAGGACACCACTGCTGCTGCTCTGGTTCTTGTCAGAACAAGAAATCACAAGTAGATCTACAAATAGCCATTTTGTTATCTTCTAGGAACCAAATACAAAGCATTCCCAGTTTGTGTAAGATAGAGGGAGATCAGAGGCAGGCCGAAGCCTACAGCTATGAATGGCAGATTAAATGCTTTCTTTCTACAGCTATATTTATGTCTAATAATAATTATGGTTAATGAGAAGTTGAGAACAGATTCACCCTTCTATCTAATTCCACAGATTATATTTTCAATTCTACCACTAAATTTTTTCCAGAGCTACCCAAAGAAAATATAAAGCCAGATAACTTTGGAATTTATATAAGTACTCAGTTTTTACAGTAAATTAAAAACAAACAAACAAACATGTAAGAATTAGTAAGGCAAGAACCAAATGGGCACAATCTGTTTTGCTAACATGCATAATATTCCGTCAAGGCAGGTATTTCAGCAACAAGAACATCGTAAATAATTAATCAGTAATCAATCAATTACAACATTATCACCAATTATAACTGACATCCTTAATCTTTGTATGATATCTTTTGTATGGCACTGCATGGATATATTTTGCAATTTGGCTTTCTTATGAAGTTTGTAGTTTAGATAATATTTGCTACTGTTTGCTTGCGTGTTCACAACAACATATTTTAGAAGGCAAACAAATCATGACATTAAATAAGGTTCTGAAAATGTTTTTTTTTTTAAACATCAAAGCAATTTTAATGCTATTGCAATACCTGTGAGACCCCCTAACATGACCCCGGCAGATTTTTTTTTTTTAATCTGGGAAAAATGACAGGTCTACATGCTGTGAAAGTATAAATTCATGCACATACCAGCCTTCTGGGTTACTGAGGGTACTATTTGGCATACTGAGGGGAATAATCGGCAATGTGGCACACCCACAGTTCAGCACACCCTCCACCATTTGAAAATGTTGTGGTTTTTTTTTTTTTTGCGTTTTTTTAAACTTTAAGAAATATTAAAGCTGTTGAATTTTATTAAAAAAGGATTTTCTGGATAAAATATTTTTAATCCTTACCCTTCTGATGGGTTTAATCATATATTAATAATAATTTCCTAAAAACTTACTGTGTTCTGGAGGCATTTTGAAGAACATAAAGCAAATATCCCCATTACTGGGAATTTTACAATCCAGCTTGATCAACAGATTTTTCATGGAAACACCCAAGGTGCCAATAATTTTATTATTTAACTCTTGGAATTCATGATTTTTTTACATCCTCACCCTTACCTACCTACATATTTTCTTTTCTAGTGACTACCCATCCATGGGTCAACTCAATTTCTCTCTGACATAAGGAATCAAAATAAAATTGTTGATGCTTTCTTCTGAGAACTCTTTTAGGCCTTTCCAAATATCAACTCACTTGGCCCATAGACTACTTCCTCTTGCATTATTTATGTATATTCTTACTTCGTATTTCTGTGCCCCATTAAGTCTTAATGTTCCTATGTTTGTTTAGTCAGCTTGATTTTTAATAATATAGATTTTCACCTTTTCTGGAAATCTAAGTATTTATCTCATGGCATATATATAATTTTTCATTTGAGACAGCCAAAGGATTTTGAATTAAATGTAAACACTTGGGTTCAAGTCCTTGGTTTGCCATTTGCCCATCTATGTAATTTTGTTTGTTTCACCTTTCTCTGAATCTCCTTTTTCCATTTACAAAATGAAGTTACTGTGATTGACGATCAAACTGCTGCCTTGTCCCAATGCCCATGATTCCGTAATCCTGACTCTCCAAGTTCTATTGTACCAACTAGGTTTCTTTCTACATTCAACAGGTAATAGTGTCTGTTTAAATATTTGAGTGAGTTTTTGGCATAATCTTACTCTGAAGAAATTCACAGGTCATAGGGATAAGTTTATTCTACAATTTTTAGTACCCACTATTTGTGAGGTGTTGCGGGAGTGTTGACAGAGTTTAAGCTTCTATGGTAAGAATCTTTAGAAAGAGGTGAAGAAACACAGAGAAACTATGAAAATTTGGTTATAATATAAAAGTAGCTAATTCTCTTGAAGTAAGAGTAAATCTAGGTTACTTCATAAAGAGTGATCGGGGATGGTGGAAAATCAGAATCTACTTCATAGTATAGGTTTCAAGGAGTAGGAGAATTTTAACAAGTGGAAAATGTGGGGAGATGATATTTGTAGCACAGTGAAGTATTAACAGCATGACACAGTTTGTAAAATGCAGGGCATTTCAGAGAGAAAGTTCAGTTTTCCTGGAATGTACACTTTGTGTAGAGTGTGTCTTGAATGTTGAGATACGAAGAGAAAACTTTTTTCTTTTTTTGAAAAGGTTACCATTTAAAAGCTTTTAGTTATTATTATTATTATTTTCAAGGGTACAGGTTGTTAATAGAGAAAGACCAAACATAGAGTGGGTCGTAATGTTTGTATGTTTATTCTTTGTTTATTTTTATTTTTTTAGATGGAGTCTCACTCTGTCACCAGGCTGGAGTGCAGTGGCGCGATCTTGGCTCACTGCAACCTCTGCCTCCCGGGTTCAAGCGATTCTCCTGCCTCAGCCTCCTGAATATCTGGGACTATAGGCGCCCGCCACCACTCCCAGCTAATTTTTGTATTTTTAGTAGAGACGGGGTTTCACCATGTTGGCCAGGATGGTATCGATTTCTTGACCTCGTGATCTGCTCTCCTCGGCCTCCCAAAGTGCTGGGATTACAGGCATGAGCCACTGCCCCCAGCCTATTTGTGTGTTATTACGTGGCTCAAATTGTTAATTTTCATACAAAATAATGGATGAGGTGATTGTCTATGTGCAACATTTTTTGTTAGAGTTTCTGTATGATGTTCCTTCTCTGATGGAACCTTTCTTTCTCTCTCTATCCCTTACCTTCCCTTTCTCTTTCCTTTCCCCTTCTCTTTATCTTCCTTTCCTTTTCCCTTCCCCCCCCCCCCGTCCTCTCCTCTCCTCTCCTCTTCTTTCCCTTCTTTTCCTTTCCTGTTGATATTGATACAAACTATGTCACTGAATTCATCTTCTGAGGAATCCCCATATTGCCTCTTTAGGGATTTAATAATTTATCACCTTTGCATCATTACACAAATTAACCACACACTAACTCTCTCAGGGTTACCTTTGCAATTGTAAATGGTATAATTGCGTTAGTGGCTTTCACAAGCCATTAGTCAGGGACATTTTAATTGAATGTAAAGTGATAATTTCCTTTCATAAGCAAATTTACTGTGTGGGTCTTAAGAGACTGACAGATAGGAGTGTAGGTTTTGCTTACCTTGTTGGATTTTGGTAGTACTGAAGTCTTAAGCGATTGCTCAGATCTTCAGAGGAGTTAGAAAGAGCAGAGAAAGATAGTACATGTTGTAGTACAGTTTTTGTTTTTTTGTTTTTAAACACGTACCTAAACAACATTGTTAGAAAAGGACATGCTTCCCCTCTTAACACAAGCCTCATGCTGCTGAAAGGTGACAAATTGACAAGTTCAGGGAACACAGTATCCCATCCAAAGACTGGGTACCAGAATGACAGTGACACGGCTAAATCCTCCCATCACACTTCCACCAGCTCATCCCAGGCAAGATCAGAAGGGAACTGGCAGCCTCTGAAATGCCTGCTCAGGATTCACACTCTGTGACCTGTTTGGCTCCTGGAGTCTTAGCAGAGACCACCAGCAGGGGGAGCTAATTACTGCCAGTCTGTAATGCGGACCCCCTCCCCCCAGGATTAACTGAATGGAGGTCACTTCTTTTATAGCTATCCTATGTCCAGCTGTGAAGAGCTATTACCCAGGGAGAACCTGTTCCCAGTAATGATCAGATGGGGCTTTGCATTGGAGACCTAGAAATAAAGGCTCCATAATGAATCCCTGGAGTCATCCATGTCCTCACTAGTCTTGCTACAGTTCTAAAATGAGATTCAAAAAAATAAATCCCTGCACTTTTATTCCTCCCTCTACTAGCTGTATATTTTTGCTCTCTGTCTGGTCTTCATTTCTCTCTGCATAAGCAGTTTTAAGCTTTATTTAAGTGTTGCTTTTCCAAGTGTTCATGACTTTGTGCAGGGCTCACCACACATCACTCATTCCTTATTTTACAGGGTGAGTGGGTAATTAGCATCTTTCACAATTAGCCAGGATTTGCTCTGCTAATTTCATTCCCTGATGAAGGTGCTAACTTGGCGTGAAACTGTAATATGTTGGGTGATTTATTAAGTCGCCACCGATGGGTAGAAATCACATGCCTGCCTTTACTGTTGAAAAAGTTAACAGCATCCATTTGTAAGAGATGGTATTTGAAAAGTGATGTTGGTGTGATTGAATGTGTGAATGCATAATGAAGTCAACCCAGATAGCCCCTTTCTGATTAAATTGTATTAAAATTATGTGGCAGTTCCTTGAAACAAGACTCTCAAGAAAGAAATATGTGCTCATCTTTTAAAAGTAGCTGTCAGTCACAGTGTAATTCACTGGGGGACTCTAGAGGAAAATGTCATACCTGTTTTTTAAGCAACACATAGAAGATGCCATAGAGATATGAGGTTCTTTGTCTAAACAAGTTGTATAGATAACTTTTAACAACACAGGGGACAAAATTCTTTTAAAAATCTCCAAATTAATCAATTTGGCACATTCACTACTAGATTTACTATCATGTGTTTTCCTCATCTTATTTCCACACTAATTTTTTTTAATATTCAGTATGAAATTCATAATTGAGAAAAATTGATTATACTGAAACCTAGGCTTCTGACAGCACTGAGTAATACCTGTTGCTTTTTTTCATTTATCCTGTGTTTACAAAGGTGTATTTATTAGAAAAGAAAGGATGAAAGGAAGGAAGAAAGGAAGGAAGGAGAGAGAGAGAAAGAAAGAGAGGAAAAAAGAAAGAAAGAAATAAAGGAGAAAAGAAAGAAAGAGAGAGAGAGAGAAAGCAAAGCAAAGCTCCTGTACACAGGAGAAATCTGAAGGGTCCAATAAGAGAGTAAACTGACATTATGTGCTTCTTGATGAGAAGCAATGCGTGATCTTGTGATACATCATTTTTGGGGGAAATTGTTATAAAGTATATTATTGAAACGATTGGTAAAATCTGAATATGAATTTCGTATTAGATAACTATTGCATCACTTTTAAATTTCTTTAATTTTATACGTATACTATGACTATGTAACATGTCTGTTCTACGGAGATATATGCTGAAATATTTACAGGTGAAGGGTCAGAAAGTCTGCAATGCACTCTCAAAAGGTTCAGTCAAAAACTAAATACATACCTACATAACATATGTGTATATTTTGTATGTATACATTGTACCTTTATTAAGAGAAAGTGAAAGAAAAAGCATATACAGCAAAGTTAACAATTAGTGAACACAAGAGGGGTATTTAGAAATTCTTGTATTTTTTTTGAAATAAAAAGGAAAAGGAAATATGTGATGTCACATCAGAAAACACTACAGATAATTATTCATTCTGAATGCCATCTTTGTTATTCATTTCCATTTTTTTAAAACATTCAAAGCTCAAATACACTTTATTATTATTATTATTATTATTATTATTATTATTATTATTATTTGAGATGTAGTCTTACTCTGTCACCCAGGCTGGGGTGCAATGCCACGATCTCGACTCATTGCAACCTCTACCTCCTGGGCTCAAGAGATTCTTGTGTCTCAGCCTCCTTAGTAGCTGAAATCACAGGCGTGTGCCACCACACCTAGCTAATTTTTTTTGTTTGTTTGTTTTGGTAGAGACGGGGTTTCACCATGTTGGCAAGGCTGGTTTCGAACTCCTGATCTCAGGAGATCCCTCTGCCTCTGCCTCCCAAAATGCTGGGATTACAGGTGTGAGCCACCGTACCTGGCCTCAAATAGGCTTAATTTTTAATAACGAACAATCATATCCTAAATAATTATCTAATTCAGTATTTTTGTATACTAAAACTCTTAGGCCGTTTGGCTTATATACACATCACAGACCATTTAAAATTTGCAAAGACATTGGAAAGAATGAAAAAAAAACTGGAGGAAGATATTTCGTAAACTATGACATAACATTTTTTTGAGAGAATAACAAGAAATAAAAGTTATGGATGGTGAAATTATGTTTAGAGTGCTATATCCTCCTCAAGTTAATAACATTAAAAATTAAATTGTAAAGTAGCAGTTTAAATATATTATTGATAAATATAAAATTAAATAATGGAATAAATAGCAAAGACTAAGTAATGGAATTGGGAAGTGAAGAATGGTGAAATAAGGGTTGCTATTTTTCATTAAAAATCTAAAGTACTCTTTGATCTTTTAGAACCAGTATATATATTACTTGGACAATAATCAAGATAAAAACTAAGTCCAATAATCACAAAAATTTAAAGACAAAGAAATATTAAAAGCAACTGAGGATTTACCATGTACAGAGTCTAGTATAAGTAGATTTGCATACATAGCATCATTAAAAACTCAAAACAATCTATGAGTATTTATTATCTTTTTGTATTCTTCACATCGTACTTATGAGAAAAGAGAACCATGAGGGTTCAAAAACTTGCCAAGATCACACAATAGGACTGAAATAAGAATACAAAATCATGTTTGTTAAATTTCCAAACCAGTTCTTTTATTTATTTATTTATTTATTTATTATTATTATTATTTTACTTTAGGTTTTATGGTACATGTGCGCAATGTGCAGGTTAGTTACATATGTATACATGTGCCATGCTGGTGCGCTGCACCCACTAACTCATCAGTTCTTTTAACAAGTACAAAATGCTACTTAACCCACCTCATTTGTTTGACATATATTTACTTGATATACATTTATATATTTACTTGACATATATTTATTCATTTATTTGGCATATATTTACTTGACCATTTACTATGTTCTAGGCATGGAGTTAAGCACAGTACACACATACACACATACATGTCATATATACATAAAAGAGTACTTTGATACACATATATATCAAAGAGTGCTTTAGAAGTATATACATATATACATATATGTGTGTGTGTAGATATATGTGTGTGTGTGTGTGTGTGCATGCTCAATCTCAATTAATGGGAAAGTCAAATGAATTATTGCATTGTTCATATAACTATGATATGTACTAAAAATGAAAGAATCACATCTCCAAACCTCGATATCTTTTCTGGTTGAACCCTTTGCCTCCTAGCACAGACAATTCCCTGAAAAGAGGCATGACATACCATAGGACTCTCTCTTCTTGAAGCACCAGAGTGTTTTACCAGAGATGTGGGAACATGATTGCATTGTGACAGAACATGTGAGATGGGAGCTAATGAATCAATTCATTCCTCTTTTATTTGAAGCACAGTCTTCAGTCACAGTTCGTATGACTGCTTATGGTTGGTCCTATGAAATGGAGAACTATATCTCTCAAGTATCTACCATAAGGAGTTTAGAAATAATAAATTTTTAGTAATGTGGAGAGGAAGAAAAGTCAGTAAAGGGGTCAACAAAGTCACATTCAGTGTCAGGAAGAGATCCAGGAGACAGTAGCATCAAGAAAGGAAGTAAATGAAAGTTAAAGAAGTGGATAATTCATCTGGCTAAAAATTTTAAAATGCTGTATTATTTTCAGAAAGACAGATATGATGAGGATTAGATGAAGACACAGAGTAAAGGGATAGTTTTTAGAAAACTGTAATAACTTAAATGGTTTCATAGGATGAGGGCAAAATTTCAAAGGAGAGAGAAGAGAAATAATTGCTGAAGTGTCAGAAGAGAATATGGGCTTTGCTAAAGGTGGTAGGTTAGCCTTAGGGAGAAATCTCACTGTCTGAGACAGCCAAGAAAGGCAGTATCAAGAGCGCAAAGATAGAATGCAGCAGCCCTGAAGTATAGTTAGAGTAGCTCACGGTTAGTAGACTTTTATATTTTCTTGCAAAGTGGTGGAAGAACAGTGGTGGGAGTAGGAGGGCTTTGAGATTCTGAGAAGTATAGTGAAGATATGGGGGTCCCGTTTTGGGTAATGAGAAGAGAAAATGAGAAGAGAAGTTGAACAGAGAACATTTGAGTAATAGCTGTGAGGTGATCAGGGTCCAAGCATCTTCTGCAGCAGCGTGCAGCAAGGCGTAGAAGACAGGAAGTTGAATCATCTCAAGGTTACAGATTTTCAGAGTTGGTTGGACAAGGGTATTGAAAATACTGGTAAGAAAGTAGTTGAAATTTATAACCAGTGGTTATAGGGCTGCGCTGAAAATGAATTGTGTATTTGTGCTATATCTTCTCCTCGACAGAAGAGGCAATCTATGTGTATTATAAATGCAGATATAATCAACATCGTTTGACATGATGCCTAAAAGTTAGATGTAATCATGGAATACAGATGATACTATGAAAGTCAAAACTAAACCAAACAAGTATTGGACATTGCCCCTTTCCTAAAATATGAACCACTTTTTGAAACAAGATATAATATGAATCATAGAGAATTTTCTTTACTATTTAAAAATATATTTTTATACAATTTTATGTATGTAAATGTGTAAAATTTTTTGCAGTTTTTTGATTACGGTGAGAGAAAATGTGTGCACGTGTGTGCATATGCTTGTGTGCATACACATCCATGTTCAGACACCATAATTATGATCTGAAGATCTGTTATAACCTATGCATAGGTCATAGGTTCTAGCCTGCTGGACTGGGGAATGATGAGTGTTGCTGCTGCGAGCCTTTCCTGTGACACAAGACGGAGCTCTGGTTACATTTCTGCCAGACCTACTGTAACAGAAGCAAAAGCAGTTTCTCATTCACCATGGTTCACAGCTGGAATCTCGTTTCTAGTGTCAGCCTGCTTCTCTGGACTCGAATTTCTTGAGATTGGACTAGAAGGCCGTCTGTTCTGTTTTATAGTCTGTTTAATCAGTTGCTGTTTTGAACATAAGAACAATCTTCTGCTTTGGAAAGAATGATTTGTCCTTTGGTAATTTGTTTTGAATTCAATTTTCTTTCAATTTAAAAATAAAAATAAAAAAGAAGTATTATAAATAATTTGTATTATATGTATTACAGAAAAAATTGTTCATTTTAATCTTTTTTAAATAACAAAAATAATTTCATTAGAATATCTTTATCTAAAACTCATGTTATTAAGAAACAGGAGAAAATTACAGGGTTGAAATGTATCATTTTTTTAAAATATGGAGATTATAAAAACCTGTTGTTGCCTGTTTTTCTAACCAATAGCTTCCTTTTAGTAAAACAACTTAGGTGTTAAGAGATTATATTTTAAGAACAATAGTAAAAATAACATTCACAACTTAGTTACAAAATAAATCCAAATATTACTTTTTATAATTTATTCCTATATATTTCATCTTCCAAATAATTTCTGCTTTGCATTTAATACATCAAGGGTATTAAAAAAGTGATTTGTTATACACACACACATACATGCACATATATACATATGAAATTTCTATCATAGTCTTAGATATCAGAAAAATTTTTTAATGCGCTGTATGACTTGATTTTTTTTCAGAAACATGAAATCATACCAAAGTGAGAATTTTTGACGTCGTTTCAGCTCTGGTTTCTAGTTTCAAGTCTTCTACCAGCTATATGACTTGAAGATACTATTTGATATGTTCAGTTACTTCATCTGAAGAATTGACATGCCATTTTAACCTGAAATACAGGAGCTCAATATTTTTCTACAAAAAGGACAATTGCTGTCTATAAATTCAACATTCTTTTCTTGGTTATCATATTAATGGTACTTTAAAAATGTGATACATGGCCGGGCACGGTGGCTCACACCTATAATCCCAGCACTTTGGGAAGCCGAGGTGCGAGGTTGGCGGATCATGAGGTCGAGATTGAGGCCATCTTGGCCAACATGCTGAAACCCCATCTGTACTAAAAATACAAAAATCAGCTGGGTGTGGTGGCATGTGCCTGTAGTACTAGCTACTCGGGAAGCTGAGGCAGGAGAATCACTTGAACCTAGGAAGTGGAGGTTGCAGTGAGCCGAGATTGCGCATTGAGCCACTGTACTCCAGCCTGGTGACAGAGTGAGACTCTCAAAAAAAAAAAAAAAAAGAAAAGAAAAGAAAAAAAGTCATACGTTTAATCTTTCCTGAAATTCTCTTCCATAGCTGCTGGCTGTATAAACAGTTCCTCTTTGCAAATGAACTTCATTAGAACCCATAACTGTGCTCCTCTTGTCCACTTTCCCTTTACTTTCCCTTTTACTAACTCCTTTCCCTTGCACTGCTTCTGAGTGTCTCCATGACATTACCCTTGTCACAACTGGATTCACCATGTCATCTTCTTCTATATCTTCATTACCTCTTAATGGGTAACTTTCAAATTTTATTTCCATCTATAGCCTCTTGCCTGATATACATTTCCTGGTACAATACTATTCAAAGACTTTCTAATGTGAAAGTATATAAAATTGAATAATTTATCCAAAGATGATATCATCTTCTTCCCTCCAAAGGAGGCTCTTCTTTAGATCCTCAACAGTTCTGTACTTGGTCTCATCACTTATCCAAGCTCTTTCCAGAGCTGAAAAACCTGAAGTTAACTTTTCCGTTTCTTTCCACTTCTTTCTTTAGCTTTACTCTAAATCATGATGTTTTCGTTTCAGGAACAGGATCTCACTGTGTCACCCATACTGGAGTGCAGTGATTTGATCATAGCTCACTGTAACCTCAAACTCCTGTGGATTTAAGCAATCCTCCTGCCTCAGCCTCCCAAGTAGCTAGGACTGCAGGCACATGTCACCACACCCAGCTAATTTTTTTTTCTTTAATTTATAGAGACATGGCATCATTAAGTTGCCCAGGCTAGTCTTAAACACTTGGCCTCAGAGGATTCTCCTGCCTTGGCCTCCCAAAGTGTTGGGATTACAGGCATGAGCCACCATGCCTGACAGTTTTATTTACAATACCCCAGGAAGTTGGCAAAGTAGATTTGGAACTTGAGAAAAATGACTAATGATCCACGACTGGGGAAGAGAGCAAAGAGAAAGAACTGAGTGCTGAACACATGGCACTCTAAAGCTCACAAACATCCTTGGAAGAGGTCAAGTGGCCATGGGACATAATAAAGAAAAATAAAAAGGAAACATAAATAATTGGGGTCATGCAATGTCATGGTAGTTCAGAGAAAAGAAACAGAGCAATATTGGGGATTTTCAGATCAATCTACCAAGATTATATAGGAAGACTGCAGAAGGGTGTAGCTGCAGTGATCAAGTGTGTAGTTAGGAAGAGAATGAAGGGAATGATTATACTTTGTTTTGTTGATGTAAATTACAATAATACATTTTCTAATGTTATATCATCTTTACATTTCTAGTTTTACTGGATAGGTGTTGCTTTTTTAACTACCTAGTGTCTGAAACTCTTTATAATATTTGACTCTCTTACTCTTTTCTGCAAGTTTGTATAAAATGGTATTTGCTTGACATTTTCATAGAACTTAACTGCATTTTACATTGCCAGAGGTGGAGGTAGGCTGAATAATTTACTGAGATTTGTTGGGGCTTCTTGAAACAAAATAGACAAATATCTTTGCTCAAGGAGCTTACATACTAGGGGAAGGAGCCAGCAAATAAATGATAAATAGAATAAACAATAAATGATACAGTATGCTTGAAGACTGAGGGACATTGGTGGTACTGTGGGTAGCAGATTACCACATTAAATAAGCTCGTCAGTGTAGGCCCAATTGAGAAGCAGAAATTTGAGCAATGACCTGAGGAAATGAGGGTGTTAGCCAAACATCTGTCTGAAAGATGAGATGTCCAGCCAGAATGAACAGCTAGGAAAAAAATACACCAATACAAATTGTGTTGGAGTGGTTCAAGGATTAGCAGGAAGCCTGCATGGTTGGAAAAGGTAGCAAAGAGGAGAGCAGTGGGAGATTGTGTGGTGGGAGGCTGTATTGTGGAAGGCCTTGTAGGCCATTAAAGAACTAGGCTTTTATTTGTAATGTGATATAGAGCTTCAAAGAAGGTTTTAGACAAAGAACCGGTAAAGGAATCTTGTTTAGAAAAAAGTTTTTCCAAGTATAACATGTACACAGAAATATGCACAGTCAAGGGTTTACCTCAATGAACTATCATGAATTGAACATACCGACATTGGATCATGTCCCATGACACCAACGTAAGGAACTAGATGTTAACAACCAATCTACGAGATGCCTTATACCCTTTTCCAATTATTACTTGCCTTATATTTTCTGTCAGACAACTGAGTCTTGCTATAACTGAAGCTGTTAGGTAGGATGCATGAGTTCCGTATTTCATGGAATTCCTTAATTACTATATAATCACATCTAGTTCAAGCCATGAGGAGCAACAAAACCACTTGTTTTTCTATCCAAAGATTTCCTACACAGTCTTACCCAGTAGTGTTG
This sequence comes from Pongo pygmaeus, assembly GCF_028885625.2. Taxonomy (NCBI): domain Eukaryota; kingdom Metazoa; phylum Chordata; class Mammalia; order Primates; family Hominidae; genus Pongo; species Pongo pygmaeus. The sequence goes on from NC_072378.2 coordinate 50,347,108, forward strand.
ATTTATGGCAAACTCTAAGCCCTACAACTTATATTATTCATATGATACTATTCTATTATTTAGGCAATATTAACTTATTTTCTACACACAGAATTGACTTTCTAAATTATATTTAGGGCAATTCACTCTGTTTCAATTATTCCCAAATGCTGGGCTACTTTTTCATTCTCATGGCATACTTGCATTTCCACCTGTCTAAATTTCATGCTGTATCCCTAATAAGCTTGGAAAATTGAGTTACATCCTCTCCTTAGTTTCTAGATATTAGACTTGAGACATATAACTCCAAATAATAATATTGTAGAAAATGTGGGTGTTATAGCAGACATGACTTGCTGCCATTCTTCTAGGTCCTTTGGATACTTTTTTGAAAATGTAACTTTTTGCTATAATCAGTTTCTCAATTTTTAAAAATCAATAATTCTCCTTTGTGAACTTCTCAGGGGAAAACACTCTATGTGTTATTTTATCTTTATTTTACCTTATTACTTTGAAATTGGTAGATAGCTCATTATTAGTTCACTAGTCTTGAAGGAATTAATGTCTAAAGTAGAAAATTCAGATACGTGTATAAATTTGATCTCGGTTGCAGTATCAGATGTAGAAAATTACTTTTTTCTACTTTGGCTTTTAGTAAAGAGGTCTTGGATTTTAGAATGATAAATCTTTATAAGATTAAATATAGAAGTCTTTTAGGAGTGCCTACTATAGGGAAGGTACTTGGCACATAATAAGGTGAATAATAATAAGGTGAATAATAGAGTCCATGGTCTCAAGTAATTTAGAGACTACCTCACTGGGGCAAAACAATTTTAACTTTAAAAATGTGTGAATAAAATCTCTTAGTGATTATTTTGAAAAGCCTTCGATTATTTGGAGGACTGAATAGTTCATTTACCAAAAAATAAAACCTACTCATTTTTACATGCATACACAATACCCCTGCTTGCAATAATACATGTAAATCCCCAGACATTCATAAAAACACACATCTCAAAATCTTCAGATTAAAATGCATTTGTCAGGGTCGTTCTGGAACTGTGTTTTGGAGCGGAATTCTTATAATTATTTATTTTAGAATTGAAAGAACTATTCATGTCACTTGATTTAACTCTTTGTTTCCCACATGGTAAAACAGAGCCAAAGGGTTAAATGACTTGCCACTTGCATATGGTTACCCATATGGTTTGAGAGAGAATTCCTTAAAGATCTGGTTCTGATTTAATCAAGATATTCCCTACTCTTTCTATTCTGCTTAATTTCCCTCTGTAGCAATGTGGAAAACACACAAAAATTACCTTGGAAGAACTTTAAAGCTTCTGCCATTCTTTCTTTTGCAAATACACGAGATTATACAATTAACATTTGAACTTTTCTACTTTCCTTGTTTTTTCCTTCTGTGACTCCTTGCACTAGTTGAGTTTTATTTTTTCTGAGATTATACTTCAATATGATTCAGTTTCAGTGTGACCTTGAAGCTAAGACTAGTTTGCTTCTTCAGAGAGCTAAGGAAATACGACTCTGGTAGGCATGAGAATAATACACAAGGAAAAGGACAAAGATAACTTCTCTAGAGGTTGAGTCTTAAATTATCCTGATACAGAAATTCAAAAACATGTTAAGACTACTTTACGGTTACTGAAAAATTTATGGTCTTATGTGTACTGGAGTACAATGTAGTGTATAAACACAGTTTAACTCTATTCAAACACAGTTAAGCCTTTGATATAGATTGGGGATGACTCCCCAAAACACACTCATTCCAGTTCTTTACCAGGTTCAGCCCATGGGAGTTAAGTTTCCCTGCAGCCTTCCCTGAAGTAAGTGAGTTACATATACAAAGCCCATCTGATACACAGCAGCCATCACTTCCTTCTGTACTGAGCAATATTGATCGCTATCAAAAATTCCAGCAAACCAGAAAGGAAGAGATAAAGTAGAAAGTGATAAAGGAAGAAAACTAAAATTGGATAGAAGAAAGATACTTGAGTAATATGACCTGGGTTAACAAATCATTAGCATTAAATAAATCACATCAGTGGAGAGGAAAAACACTTTGAACCTCTTAGAGTGATTTAATTTCCAGGTAGTCATAGGTGGCAAGAACCTGAGTTAAGCTTTACAGAACATCCAGAATAATAGGACAATATGAAACATGCAAAGTTCCCAAATATGCCAGACTGTGACACTGCAATACTTGCATATATATATGCATATATTTAATTTCAAGAATATCGTTCACAGAATATGGATGAGCAGAATTTATGTCTGAAACAGATGTTTTAAGAAAAGATACTATTAGTTTGCTTTAGCTCTGTGCTTTGTAGTGTATAGAAGCAAAATGAGAAAATGTTAGTTTTGTTAATCTGGTGAAATTAAGATAGTTAGTTGTCCCTAGAAAGAGACATGCTTTTGATTGTGATAATTAGGTTAGACTGCATGAGTGAACAAAAATAATTCTAAACAAGAGGGATGTTTTGTTACTAGTCAAATACCACCTGGAATCTTGCATTTGGCTCTAGGAAAGAAAATGAAACACTCAAAATCCTGGAGAAATTTCTGTATGGCAGTGCTAGCATGGAATGAGAATGTAAAACCATATCATGTGGGAAAGAAAATGGGAATGTTTAGCAAAAGGAACATAAAATATAATGAGAGAATAGAGAGATGTCTTCAGAAATTTGAAGGTTGGATGTGGGAAATGGAATTAAACTAGTTAAATATAACCTCAAAGTGTAGAACCAGGATATGAAAGTAACAGGGAAAGTGATTGCTGCTGAACATGAAGAAGATGATCTACAAATCAGCTATGTAAAACTGGAATTAGTTGCTCTGGGAAGTTGTAAATTTACTTTTACTGTGATTATTCAAGAGCAAGTTGGATAACTACTTGGTGGGAATATGTTAGAAGGAATTCAAGCAGCAAATGGGGATAAGGACTAAAAAAGAAGTACAATATCTTTTCATCTTAAATGCTATTTCGAAAATGCATGAGCATGAGAGCAGGACCATTAACTCCCTACAAAGAATTGTCTGTTCCTGATAAGTCTATTTATATGCCACAGTCCAAAGGATATAAAAGATGCATTTTGTACAGCCATTGAAGTATGCATAGAGGAACACCTGAATCTTTCAAATAAATTATGTGGTTGCTTTTAGAGTCATTAATTATGAAGAAACTTAAATATTGTTTGGCTCTTCTTTCTAAACTTGTGTGTGTGTGTGTGTGTGTGTGTTCGAAACAGCTGATCTACATCGATTTCTTGAGTGCTTAATCAACAGCACATTTTACTGTGTATTATGTGTTTTCAAAGGTTTATAGACATAGTTTCTTCACCCAGTGGGTTTATGGTACTCTTTAGCCCTTTTTATCTTGTCATTTCTCTTTCCTCTCTCTATTGCTTTACTCCAAACATCTAGGCACAGATTTCAGTACAAGTTTTGCCACTTATTAGTTGGAGGATCTTGGTCAAATTACTAATCTCATCAAGATTTAGTTTCCACATTTGAAAGTTAATAATAGAAACAACTGCATAGTGAGGACTAAGTGAGATTATGGACATAGTTATTGGCATATAGTAAGTATTCATCCAATATTATTTATTTTATTAGTTCTTGAACTCACTCTCATTTCTACACTTACAGTCTCTGATTAAATCCTTCTTACTGTAGGTTCATTGAAATCCCTGACAAATCACTACTCTCTACCACATTGCCATTATCCATCTTGTTCTGCAGTTGTCCTACTTTTATTGAGAAAAGATAGGCTTTCCACTTCAGTTTGAACTTCTACATCCTTGCCCTCACTGTCACTTCTTACTCTTACAGAGGGAGATGGAAGAATTTGATCTATAATGTTGTAGAGTTTTAGGTCTGGTAAACACTTGGGTCTGGTAAAGACTTTTTCCAAGCAACCTACACGTTTTGAGATAAGGAGCCTGGGATACAGAGACAGGGTTTGACCTCTTTACTGTGATATAACAATTACTTCATAGGAGCAAGATAATAGCATAATAGAGTGCTCTTTCTGCTATATAGCATCACATACCTCTGGCTCAAACAGTTACCCGCGAGATAGAGAGTATGTAGAGAAAAATGAAAAGAGCCAGAATTTGGCCTGTAGTCCTCAGTGGAGTATAGGACAATGGCTTGGGTTAAAAAAAAATCAAGGAAGAAGCCAATATGTTTTGGGTGCCTCTTATGTTCCAAACACTGAGAGAGTTTCTTTATATATATATACCAGGCTATTTAATCTTCAATAACAAAACAAAAATGTACAAAAACTATTATCCTTATTTTTCCAATTGAGGAAATTGAGACTCAAAGAGATTTTACTATTTTGTAAAAGTTAAATATGCAGCTAATACATAGTAGTGGTACAATTTTAATTCATGTTTCTATGACTGTGAATCTCTACTGTTTTACTGTTTTTATGTTGATACTCACCCTTTCCAATCTTGGTCACTGTATAATTCTAGTTTTCTCAAGCATCTAAGACCACTTCTTCTAGAAATGTTCAAAATGTTTAAAATCTCATTGCTACTGGGAGAAGAGCTGGTTATAGAAATTGCCTATATAGACTACTGCTTGTAGTCATTCCTGAATGTTGGGATGTCTAATTTCAACAACTCATCATCAATATGCTTATTCCTGAGATTATTTCACAAGAAATTGGATCTTACTTGGAGAGATGGTGGTAGAATCTCAAAATCCCAAGAATATAGAGAAGCAATCAAAATCAGAGTGTGAGAGAGTGAGGGAACTTTTTCTATAAATATCAATAATTGTTCGGATATCAGACTTTTCATTAGAAAGTTTGAAAAATAAGAGACACTGGTGCAATATATTCAAGCTATATGTTACTTATGCTTAGTGCAGTATTGTTTTGTAATAGAAAAATTTATAAATCATTAACTTGCTCTCAGAGAAAAAAAAATCTGGTTTGTAGCAGTCTTTAATTTCTGTGGTGTAAATACTCCTAACACGGCTAATTTCAAGCTATCAACATGAATTTGCTGACCACAAAGTTGAAAGAGATATGAACATATGTTTTTCTGTGAGTCAAGTGCAGGTTATCTATGCATACGCATATAGGTATACACATAAAAAGAACACCTGGAAGAATATGCATAAAACTATTTATAGTGGTTTGCTGTAGAGACAAGAGTGGGTTTAAGATATGCCTAATGAAAAAGAACTTTTCCATTTTATTCTGCATATTTTTATATCTTAAAAAACTTTTTTGAAGTATGATATATACATGAAAAAGTACATATATAATAAAAGAATAGTTCTGTTTTTACAAACTGCACATGCCTAAATAACTACCCACATCTAGAAATACAGCATTATCATACCCACTCTTATCTCTATCAGTCATTATTCCTCAACACCCCAGAAACAACTGTTATTCTGATTTCTAAAAGCACACATCACCTTTACTTGATTTTTGTAATTTACAAAAATGGTACATCATATATATTATGGTAACTACCTCACCCAAATATTCAATGATAATATTAATTTTAATTAATAATGATTAAATTATTCATTTTGATAATGATACAATGAACCTTTTTATATATCACTCATTCCATTGTGTCAGACTTCTTTTATGCAATATTTTTGTGAGATTTGTTATTAAATATATCAATAAATACAACATATATTGTATAGACAATATAAACAGTAAACAATGTTGTTGGGTTGTTGAAGATTTTATTCTCATTGCTGTATAGAATTTCATTGTATGCCTATAACTCGATTTATTATTATTCCACTGTTGGTGCTCAAAATATTCCATAAATGCAGACTAACTAGTAGTGAGAGGTGACAGCGTGCTGGCAGCCCTCCCAGCCCTCGCTCACTCTGGGTGCCTCCTCAGCCTGGGCGCCCATTCTGGCGGCGCTTGAGGAGCCCTTCAGCCCGCCGCTGCACCATGGGAGTCCTTCTCTGGGCTGGCCAAGGCCAGAGCCGGCTCCCTCGGCTTGTGGGGAGGTGTGGAGAGAGAGGCACTGCTGGGAACCAGGGCTGCGCGCAGCGCTTGCAGGCCAGCTAGAGTTCCGGGTGGGCGCGGGCTTGGCGGCCCCGCATTCAGAGGGGCCGGCCGGCCGGCCCTGCTGGCCCCGGGCAGTGAGGGGCTTAGCACCCAGGCCAGCAGCTGCAGAGGGTGCGCCCGGTCCCCGCACTCACGGTGAGGGTCTGCAGCTTCACTCCTGACCAGCGAGACCACGAACCCACTGGGAGGAACAAACAACTCCAGACGAGCCGCCTTAAGAGCTGTAACACTTACTGTGAAGGTCTGCAGTTTCACTCCTGAGCCAGCGAGACCACGAACCCACCAGAAGGAAGAAACTCCGAACACATCCCAACATGAGAAGGAACAAACTCCGGACACGCCGCCTTTACGAACTGTAACACTCACCGTCAGGGTTCGCGGCTTCCTTCTTGAAGTCAGTGAGACTAAGAACCCACCAATTCCGGACACAGTAGTACTTATTGCAATAAATCTTCTCCCTTTTCCCCACCACTGCACTAACCTGCATACATCCACATAGATCCTGGGATCCTCAGAGTCTCTGGAATAATTCTATTTATCTCACATCCTCTGGCAAGAACTGTGTGTTAGCTCCTCAGAGACATCATATAAGAGATTTTAAACCCTGGGTGCAGAGAATTGATAGAATTCAAGGAATGCCAGTACTTGAATGGAAGGAAAATGCAATCTTATCTTAGAAAATATAGATGCCACGTATTTTCTAAGAAATATTAAATATTAAATATTATTGTTTTTATTATTTTTATTATTATTATACCTTAAGTTTTAGGGTACATGTGCACAATGTGCAGGTTAGTTACATATGTATACATGTGCCATGCTGGTGTGCTGCACCCATTAACTCGTCATTTAGCATTAGCATATCTCCTAATGCTATCCCTCCCCCTTCCCCCCACCCCACAACAGTCCCCAGAGTGTGATGTTCCCCTTCCTGTGTCCATGTGTTCTCATTGTTCAATTCCCATCTATGAGTGAGAACATGCGGTGTTTGTTTTTTTGTCCTTGTGATAGTTTACTGAGAATGATGATTTCCAATTTCATCCATGTCCCTACAAAGGACATGAACTCATCATTTTTTATGGCTGCATAGTATTCCATGGTGTATATATGCCACATTTTCTTAATCCACTCTATCATTGTTGGACATTTGGGTTGGTTCCAAGTCTTTGCTATTGTGAATAGTGCCGCAGTAAACATTCGGGTGCATGTGTCTTTATAGCGGCGTTATTTCTGAGGGCTCTGTTCTGTTCCATTGATCTATATCTCTGTTTTGGTACCAGTACCATGCTGTTTTGGTTACTGTAGCCTTGTAGTAGAGTTTGAAGTTAGGTAGCGTGATGCCTCCAGCTTTGTTCTTTTGGCTTAGGATTGACTTAGTGATGTGGGCTCTTTTTGGTTCCACATGAACTTTAAAGTAGTTTTTTCCAATTCTGTGAAGAAAGTCATTGGTAGCTTGTTGGGGATGGCATTGAATCCATAAATGACCTTGGGCAGTATGGCCATTTTCATGATATTGATTCTTCCTACCCATGAGCATGGAATGTTCTTCCATTTCTTTGTATCCTCTTTTATTTCATTGAGCCGTGGTTTGTTGTTCTCCTTGAAGAGGTTCTTCGCATCCCTCGTAAGTTGGATTCCTATGTATTTTATTCTCTTTGAAGCAATTGTGAATGGGAGTTCACTCATGATTTGGCTCTCTGTTTGTCTGTTATTGGTGTATAAGAATGCTTGTGATTTTTGTACATTGATTTTGTATCCTGAGACTTTGCTGAAGTTGTTTATCAGCTTAAGGAGATTTTGGGCTGAGACAATGGGGTTTTCTAGATATACAATCATGTCATCTGCAAACAGGGACAATTTGACTTCCTCTTTTCCTAATTGCATTCCCTTTATTTCCTTCTCCTGCCTAATTGCCCTGGCCAGAACTTCCAACACTATGTTGAATAGGAGTGGTGAGAGAAGGCATCCCTGTCTTGTGCCAGTTTTCAAAGGGAATGCTTCCAGTTTTTGCCCATTCAGTATGATATTGGCTGTGGGTTTGTCATAGATAGCTCTTATGATTTTGAGATATGTCCCATCAATTCCTAATTTATTGACAGTTTTTAGCATGAAGGGTTGTTGAATTTTGTCAAAGGCCTTTTCTGCATCTATTGAGAAAATCATGTGGTTTTTGTCTTTGGTTCTGTTTATATGCTGGATTACATTTATTGATTTGCGTATATTGAACCAGCCTTGCATCCCAGGGATGAAGCCCACTTGATCATGGTGGATAAGCTTTTTGATGTGCTGCTGGATTCGGTTTGCCAGTATTTTATTGAGGATTTTTGCATCGATGTTCATCCAGGATATTGGTCTAAAATTCTCTTTTTTGGTTGTGTCTCTGCCAGGCTTTGGTATCAGGATGATGCTGGCCTCTTAAAATGAGTTAGGGAGGATTCCCTCTTTTTCTATTGATTGGAATAGTTTCAGAAGGAATGGTACCAGTTCCTCCTTGTACCTCTGGTAGAATTCGGCTCTGAATCCATCTGGTCCTGGACTCTTTTTGTTTGTTAAACTATTGATTATTGCCACAATTTCAGATCCTGTTATTGGTGTATTCAGAGATTCAACTTCTTCCTGGTTTAGTCTTGGGAGAGTGTATGTGTCGAGGAATTTATCCATTTCTTCCAGATGTTCTAGTTTATTTGCATAGAGGTGTTTGTAGTATTCTCTTTTGGTAGTTTGTATTTCTGTGGGATCGGTGGTGATATCCCCTTTATGATTTTATTGTGTCTATTTGATTCTTCTCTGTTTTTTTTCTTTATTAGTCTTGCTAGCAGTCTTTCAATTTTGTTGATCCTTTCAAAAATCCAGCTCCTGGATTCATTAATTTTTTGAAGGGTTTTTTTGTGTCTCTGTTTCCTTCAGTTCTGCTCTGATTTTAGTTATTTCTTGCCTTCTGCTAGCTTTTGAATGTGTTTGCTCTTGCTTTTCTAGTTCTTTTAATTGTGATGTGAGGGTGTCAATTTTGGATCTTTCCTGCTTTCTCTTGTGGGCATTTAGTGCTATAAATTTACCTCTACACGCTGCACTGAATGTGTCCCAGAGATTCTGGTATGTTGTGTCTTTGTTCTCGTTGGTTTCAAAGAACATGTTTATTTCTGCCTTCATTTCATTATGTACCCAGTAGTCATTCAGGAGCAGGTTGTTCAGTTTCCATGTAGTTGAGCAGTTTTGAATGAGTTTCTTAATCCTGAGTTCTAGCTTGATTGCACTGTGGTCTGAGAGACAGTTTGTTATAATTTCTGTCCTTTTACATTTGCTGAGGAGAGCTTTACTTCCGACTATGTGGTCAATTTTGGAGTAGGTGTGGTGTGGTGCTGAAAAAAATGTATATTCTGTTGATTTGGGGTGGAGAGTTCTGTAGATGTCTATTAGGTCCACTTGGTGCAGAGCTGAGTTCAATTCCTGGGTATCCTTGTTAACTTTGTGTCCTGTTGATCTGTCTAATATTGACAGTGGAGTGTTAAAGTCTCCCATTATTATTGTGTGGGAGTCTAAGTCTCTTTGTAGGTCACTCAGGACTTGCTTTATGAATCTGAGTGCTCCTGCATTGGGTGCATATATATTAAGATAGTTATCTCTTCTTGTTTAATTGATGCCTTTACCATTATGTAATGGCCTTCTTTGTCTCTTTTGATCTTTGTTGGTTTAAAGTCTGTTTTATCGGAGACTAGGATTGCAACCCCTGCCTTTTTTTGTTTTCCATTTGCTTGGTAGATCTTCCTCCATCCTTTTATTTTGAGCCTATGTAAGTCTCTGCACGTGAAATGGGTTTCCTGAATACAGCACACGGATGGGTCTTGAGTCTTAATCCAATTTGCCAGTCTGTATCTTTTAATTGGAGCATTTAGTCCATTTACATTTAAAGTTAATATTGTTATGTGTGAATTTGATCCTGTCATTATGATGTTAGCTGGTTATTTTGCTCGTTAGTTGATGCAGTTTCTTCCTAGCCTCGATGGTCTTTACAATTTGGCATGATTTTGCAGCGGCTGGTACCAGTTGTTCCTTTCCATGTTTAGTGCTTCCTTCAGGAGCTCTTGTAGGGCAGGACTGGTGGTTACAAAATCTCTCAGCATTTGCTTGTCTGTAAAGTATTTTATTTCTCCTTCACTTATGAAGCTTAGTTTGGCTGGATATGAAATTCTGGGTTGAAAATTCTTTTCTTTAAGAATGTGGAATATTGGCCCCCACTCTCTTCTGGCTTGTAGAGTTTCTGCCGAGAGATCCGCTGTTAGTCTGATGGGCTTCCCTTTGTGGGTAACCCGACCTTTCTCTCTGGCTGCCTTTAATATTTAGGCAGGCCAACATTCGATTCAAGAAATACAGAGAACACCACAAAGATACTCCTCGAGAAGAGCAACTCCAGGACTCATAATTGTCAGATTCACCAAAGTTGAAATATTAAATATTATTATAGAATAAGTAGATGAAGATGCAATTTTGACTTTGGGCAATTGAAGGACTAGTAAACTGTAATTCTTGTGTTTATACATTTTTAGATAAGTTTTATACATAGGAGCTTTATATTTAGGCTTCAGTAAGAATTCAGCCATGACATCAGCGAGGAACGGCTTGATGATTTCAATTGGCCAGTCAGCCTAATGGACTGATTATTTTTAAGACTTTAATGAAAAGAGAGTTCAAGTAGCTGTGGAAATGTATTGATTATAGACTAATGTTCACCTCTGTTACCTAGAGCCTGAATTAGCACTGCTTAAAGCCAACACAAAAGAAAGGGTTTAGGTGAGTGTGAGAGCAAGAGAACACAATATTTAAATTAATTCCCTCCAGGAAAGATGACAGCTTCAGTTCCTTGAGGGCTCAAGAAAGCCTCTAGCAGGAGATGGCTATGCCTGGTGGCCAGCATTCTTAGAAAGCATAAGCAGCAAAGATGTGAATAGAAAGAGTGACAATCTTCCTTGTAAGAAAGATAAGAGAACACTGGTTCCCTGCGTAAATCTGTCACTTCCAAAATCCCCACATATCTCCGGGGAGTCTTAGACGTGGCCATTGAGGTACTACTCTAAAGCAAATGAGGTACCTGAGCCTGTGGCATTTAGCAATGGTAATACTAATGTTAATATGCTCACAAATATACCCATAATCTGGTGTAGTTCTAACTATTTTTATTGGATCTTCACCTCACATTTAATGAAAAGTAAATGCATGAAAGAGGAAATTCTAAAGAGGAAGTGTTGCAATTCCTGGAATACTAATAAGAATGCACGGGATGGGACAGGATGGGTGCAGTGGCTCATGCCTGTAATCCTAGCACCTTGGGAGACTGAGGCGGGAGAATCATCTGAAGTCAGGAGTTCGAGACCAACCTGGTCAACATGATGAAACCCTGCCTCTACTAAAAATACAAAAATTAGCCAGGCATTGTGGCACATACCTGTAATCCTAGCTACTCAGGAGACTGAGGCAGGAGAATCTATTGAATCTGGGAGGCAGAGATTGCAGTGAGCCAAGATCATGTCACTGCACTCCAGCCTGTGCAACAGAGGAAGATTCTGTCTTAAAAAGAAAAAAAAAAAAAAAGAATGCACATGACATTTGTATCATCAGCATTTTTCTCAATTTTTGTCAGGAGAGGAAATTCCAATGGCTCTCTGTGGACTTAGCCACAATCAAAGAGTGATAGTGGGTATAAGAAAACTGGCAAATATAATTTATTTCTATTTGATCCATACTGGTAAGATTAAGAACCTAGAGCAGAGTCATATAATTTCCTTAAAAGATATTCTGAAGTGATAGTCTAAAAATGTTATATTTTCTGTCAAAAGAGATGAAACTTATTGGCTGAGAAAGGAGTATGTTCCGGAGATGTCATTTTTTCCTCTATAACCCTCCTACTCAATCTAAATATGGGAAGGGTGATATCTCTCAAATATGTCCATAGTAGACTTTGCAGAGGTAATTTTTCAAAATTTGATCTAAATATATAGCTTGATATACTTATTAGGAGTATTACAACCAAAGAGTCATTATAAAATGAATGTATATAGGTGAATATGTAATGCATCTTTTATTTGGATTACAGTCTTATGATGAATATTGTAGTGGTTCTATTAATTTATTCAATAACTACTTACTAGCCAAATATGGAAAGACAGTGAAATTACTCAAACACAATTTCTATCTTTCTATTTTAAATTTTAATCTTGTGCCAGAGAAAAACTCATAAGGAGACAGCTTAGAAAAGGTGCACGCATGTATATGTGTGAAAATGTCTGTCCATGTGGCTGGGGAGCACATAGAAAGCAGTATATTTCAAAGTTAATATATAAGTACATACATTTACTAAGGTTTTGTATAATAAAATTCCAGTTAATCAGATTACCTTCAGGATTCCATAAATATCCGCTTTTTAACCACTAAGTATTTTGTTTTAATATTTCTCTTATCACTGTACTATTTTGGATGTCTAAATTCGAAATTTTAATTTCAGTGTGTAAAACAGAATGAGGAGTAAGTTTTTATGTTATAACTACAAAGAGTGTAACACAACCATTGCTGCATCCTGAAAATATTTTTAAGTGGTTTATAAGTATCATGATATATTATGGAAATTATTTAACCCAAAGATAAAAAGGTAGGAAAGGCTTTATAGAGGACAACAGTCATGCGTTTTGAAGAATGAGGAATTTTATAGACCAAAACTAAAGAAAATTATTAAAATATAACTCAGTAAGCAACGTCTTGGAGTTATGAGTGTCACTGGATGTGGAAAGCTGACAAGAGGATTAGGAAGAATAGGTCATGGTGACACTGGCAGAGTCAGTGTTCTATAAGCATGAGGAGTCATCAGCATGTTTAAAAATTAGGGTGATTTTACAAATTTTCTTTTCTAAATGTTATTCTGGTGAAGGTGTGAAATTACAATACGCAGTAATTTACTGGAGTAAGAAGTGAATAACAGGCTATGACAACAGACTATTACAACTAATCCCTGGCAGCCAATCAGGGAGGACAAATGTCATGTATTCAGAAGCGCTAGCCATGTGGCACTGGAAGGAATGAGGAGTCCAGACAATTCACCTCCCCATTAGGAACATGTGGATCTCCGTGGTCCAAATATCATGACAAGGAAATATGATATATCCAGATTTCATCTGGATTTTAAAATCAGAGACCAAGGTTGGCATGAAGGAAAGAAATATTTGTTGGAAAATTCCAGGTCATGAAACTACAACTCAGCAGTAATTTTAGGAAATAGGTGCGGACTGTTAGTTAATAGTCAAGATAATTTAAAAATAGCAAAAAGGAAGCTTAAGGCTGAAATACAGCCATGGCAGAAATTATGGGATGAAAATAGAATGAGGCTATAATAAGGGAGCCTCCCATGTTGACTTTCTTTTTTCCCCCTTCAGGATAAATTCCCCATATACTTAGCATGATCATTCATGACCTTGGCTCACCTAAACTTCCATCTTTAGCTTCTTTCTGTACCACCTTTGCTTTCCTTTCCAACCATACTAAACTTTCTCTGTTGTGTATAATACGCCTTTGCTCTTTTCTGCCTTAGGACTTTTACATATTTACTTGCTCCATTTACCGGAAACATCTCAAAATTACCCCCCATCCTCAACCTTCCCTACTCCCCTACTACATACACATGTTCTACCTATCTTTCCTCATTTCTCACATCCTAATTTAAACGCCATTTTCTCAATACAGTTTTCCGTGAACACTTTACCTCAAGGAAAGGTTAGAACCTGGATTTATGTGATTTTAGCACTGATCATACTAATAAATACATGTTCAATGGTTACAGACCTCTTGAAACCTATAGTCTCTTCCATTCAGCATTGGAGTGCCACTTAGTGCGTAGCACAGACACTGATACGTGGTGATGGATTTGGTTCTTATTGACATTTTCCAAAACTTGGGTAGGGACTTGCCTGAAAGGCAGACATTATTCTAAGCATTTTTCATGAATATGGAGCAGGCAGAGGGAACAGTGGGAGCTTGATCAATGCAGTGTCAGCAAAAATGGAAAGAGCATTTTTCAAGAACTATTTAGGAACTGGAATAAATGTACTTATAGAAGAGTATGAGAGAGCATTCCTTGTCCTTTAGGTGGAATGTGATGCCTGCAATGCTCATAGGCAATATAGGAGAAGTCATTTATGAGAGGTGAGAAGAGAGAAAAGAATTATTCTGGTAGTGTTCAGTTTAAAGAATCTACAGAATTTTCATAACAGATATCCAACAACCATAATTGCATCTTGTGTTGAAAAAGAAAATGAAGGTTAGAGCTACAGATTTTGGATTCATTTGATTTAATCAGTGGTAGTAGATATAATTACTTAAGAAAATATTTGGAAAAAGTCAATCAACCATGTACTCCTGGGGAACAGTAGATGTGTTTATGATTCTATTATGACACACCAGACCTACACAGTTAATTATGTTTGGAAATAAAATGGGTAGGAAATAAGCAGTAATTTGTTTTTGAAACTATTTATTTATATTTTTATTTGACAAATAATAATTATATATATTCATAGGGTACATAGTAGTGTTTCAATACATATAATGTAGTGATCAGATCAAAGTAATTAGCATATCCATCCTCTCAAACGTTTATTATTTCTTTGTGTTGGGAATGTACTTCTAGCTATTTGAAACTACATAATACATTATTGTTAACTATAGTCATCCTACAGTGGTATAGAACACTAAAGATTTTTTCTCCTGCCTGTAATGATTTTTATCATTATCACTGCATTTGCCAAAAGATTTAACCTTGTAGAAGCATTTTAAATTTAAATATTTGTTTATATAAACACAGTTAATGTAGTAATTTATTATTTTGGCTTGCTGTTTTTTCTTCCTTCTCCAAGAAGAAGCAGATAGATTATGACTTGTGAACAACCTTGTACATTATAGTTAAAGTTGTGTGGCCTTGACTTTTATAACTAAGTTATCCTGGCCTTCTTATATAATCCATAAACTTTTTATTACTATGTCAAATTTTCTAATGCTTCCAGGTCATCTGAGCAAATTGTACTAGTACTAGCTTACCTCCTTACTCAGAGCACAGACAAGAAACAAAGTAGAAACTAAAAGGTTGAATTTATCCCAGGATGATTTTTTTGCCCTAGGAAATCTTCCGTGAGATTTTTCAATCCTATCCATATTTGAAGATTTTACTCATTTTCATCTTTCTACAGATGATTTGATTTCTTATTACTAGGTGACCTCTGCACACATATACACTATGCAGATTTGAAACATTAAACACTTATAGTATTATTGATATAATTATGATAATGATTATTATTTTAACATTATTAGCACACTAGACACTGCATATAAATTGTACTTGGATTATTTCATTTGACCTTCATGTTAAACATGTCAAACGTGCAGTAAGTGCTATTTCTGTTTTATAGATGAGGACGCTGAGGTTTGGAGAGCTTGTGATTTTGTTCAAATTCCATAGCTAAGAATATAGTGAAGCTAGGATTCAAACCCGGGCAATCAAATTTTAAAGCATGAAGACAATATCTATGAATCTTTTCTCGCCTTTTTGACTTATCTACTCCTACAGAAATCTCTTATCCCAGAGAAACTTCTAGCTTCTTAGTCACTACTTTCTACTACTTTTAGAAACACAATGAAAGTACTGGTTCCTCAATCAATGCCTAAGTCATCAACACATATGTACAGGGGCAGTGCACGTTCACTGGTGGTGTTATTTTGTTCATTGAAATACTGAATATGTACATGAGCCAGAATCAGAAAAATGCTAAACTTTTTCTTCTGCCTTTCACAGTAAGCTTGTTCACTTCCAGGTGTGTTTGCAGTATGTAGGTAGAAAAAAGATATGCCAGGAGACAGGACAGTAATATTCATGTTTTGATTATGATGAAGGTGAACCCCAAAATTGGGGCTTACCCCAGAGGGGTTCTTGACTTTGCTCAGAAAAAAAATTTAAGAGCGAGCAGACAGTGAAAGAAAACAAGTTTATTAGAACAACAGTGCACAGCAAAATGGCTGCTCCATAGACAGAGCAGGGCTTTCCCACAGGCAGAGTGGCACAGAGTAACACTTGTGGATTGCTGGCTAGCTATATTTATACCTATTCTTAATTATTTGCTAAGTAAGTGGTGGGTTATTCATGAACTTCCTGGAAAAGAGGTGAGGCATTCCTGGAACCATATAAAGTAACTTCTAGATTGTTGCCATGGCAACATTTGTAAACTGTCATGGCACTGATGGTAGTATCTGATAGCGTGCAAATGAAAATAAATAGTGAGAGTAATTAGAGGTCACTTTTGTTGCCATTTTGGTTCTAGCTTGTTTTGGCCAGTTTCTTTGCTGCATCCTATTTTGATCAGCCAGGTTGTAACTGGTCTGAAAAGCAAGTCCTGTTAATCTCCTATCTCAATTAGACACCAAAGTCTGTTTATATCCTTGCTAAGGAAGCAACTGTATTCTTTGCAGATAGAAATAGGCTGCACAAGACAGTTGAATCATTGTTAGTAACTTTGGGCCTGGATATTGATCTGGTTTTTGAGTTTGGTGTAAATGTTACATTTATATTTTCTTCCATTCTTCTTCCCTCTCACAGTATGTCCATCTCTCTCTTTTATTCATTTATTTATTCCACATTTTTTTTTTTTTTTTTTTTTTGGTGAAGGAGTCTTGCTCTGTCGCCCAGGCTGGAGTGCAGTGGCGTGATCTCGGCTCACTGCAAGGTCCGCCTCCCGGGTTCACGCCATTCTCCTGCCTCAGCCTACCGAGTAGCTGAGACTACTGGCACCCGCCACCATGCCCGGCTAATTTTTTTGTATTTTTTTAGTAGAGACGGGGTTTCTCTGCGTTAGCCAAGATGATCTTTTATCTCCTGACCTCGTGATCCACCTGCCTTGACCTCCCAAAGTGCTGGGATTACAGGCATGAGCCACCGTGCCCGGCCTATTCCATAAATTTTTACTGACAAATTATTTTAGAAGAGACACTGGATATTGAGAATACCATAATAAATAAGAAGTTGAGTTTTCACCTTTATGAAGCCTATAGCCTAATGTGTCACACAAATATAAAATACTTAAATAGACAACTACAGTTCTGAGCTATAGTGATGTTATAGAATAATTAGGTGGATCACTTGGAGTGGGGAGAAAGATACATAATGTTTTCTCATAGGTGATGGTTTCTGAGATATGACTTGAAAGACAAGTTAGCCAGTTGAGGAAAGATGAAGGATGCTCTAGGAAAAGAGAGTTTCATGTGTAAAAGATTGGAGGGAAGTGAAAGTTGTAGCTATAAAACAAATTGGCTATAACTGAACTATCACGTGTAAGGTGAGGAGTAGATTTTTAAGACTGGTTAAAAGGCCTGCATTACATCCTGAAGACAATGGAAAACTTGTGAAAGGTTTCAGGAAAGATTTTAGAGCTTCTTTTACATCCTGTTAATTCTAAAATTGGCCAAGTCCTCATAAAAATCAAATACTTGGTGGTTTCACCCTTATCCTTGGAAACTCGAAAGTAGTGATAAAGTTAATTAGAAGAATAAGCTCTTTTCTCTTTCATTCTATAAAGAGGGGCATCTACTTATTTATACACTTCCAAGTTAAAACTGAAAAGTGGAAACATAACAGTGTGAATTTCTCTTAGAGTTGTACTAGTGTTTGTGTTACTCAATATCTAGAGTATGATTTGAGAATAAAACACTTGCTAAAATGTCTCAAATCTGGCCTTCTGATTCTCTTAAATCAGGTACTTATCCCTGTACCCTGGATCATTGCAATAGCCTTCCAGCAGCTTCTCCCTATGTCCACATCTGCCAAGCATTCTCCATCCCATGTTGTGGCCCCTGACTGATTTATGTGCCTATATGCTGGTTTTCTTCATTACCCTGTGGACAATAGGAAGCCAATTAAATCTATTTTCTCCAGCTTTTGCATTAGATAAGAGGCTTATATATTCACTATTTAATATAAATTATTTTCAGACTAAAGAACAGCTAACATTGAGCTGCTGGAGTTAATTTAATCCCCGAAATTACCTAGAAGGATGACCCAGTTGTATTTGTTCTTCAAGTTCCAGCTCTGAGAGCTGAAGTCCACCTTTCTTCAAAAGTCTTTAATTCTTGCCAAGATTTCCCTCCTACTTCTTTTCTGCCTCTCTCGTACCAAATATCAAAGAAGAAAACATCCAGAATAAGATTCTTTATGACTCAAGGTGTTGTCAGATAGAAAATACCCCCCTGGCAGGGGACACCAAAACACCTAGGTGGAAATGAAAGTCAAACCTCCTTCTTTGTTCTCAGAGCCTATGAATTGAGGCTCTGGTCATATATATTTCTGAACCTTGAAAAAGTCTCTGATTCATCACTGCCCCAGTTCTCAAATGGAGAATTTTGCAAGATGCTCTTAATTTCTATGGTAGTTGCCAGCATTTCAATTTCTCACTTTTATAAAATTGCATGTAAGTTTAGGATTATAAAAATTTAAAGCTTATTTTTAAATTTAGAAAATAGAAGCTATCCAGCTATTTTTTTTTTCTTTTTAACTTGGCTAGCAGAAAGTTGAATATTACATTGTGAGGCTCCATTGCACTTTTACATCTTTAAATGAAAGTTGAAATGTAATTAAATGGAAACTGAGAGACATAAAAATTGAAGATAATTTGAATTTATATGCTTACTTTCCATAACTAGTTAAAAATAAAGAATCATTTAATTGGTATTTATGTTAAAGAAGGACTTAGTCAACTTCTGGCTCCCCCTGTCTCTAAATATGGCAAATATTTCACGTTTATTTTGGTCTTCTCATCTGCTAAAAACAGTAGTTTTTGATCTATAAGGTTTCTGTTTTCTCAACTTGTGGCTTGTCAGCCTGGTCATTTGATAATTTAATAAACTGGCAAATTGGCAAGGCCAATGTATCTTACCCTATTTCATTTATCTTATGACCATGCTGGTGGCCTATTTAATGAGTTTTTTCTGGGTGATATAAGGACAATTTTATTATTTTTTCTCTTTTATTTTTTTCTTTAGAATAATTGACATTGAATGCTGACCAACACAGTACAGCCAAAGACAGCAAAAGGATCCTTGTGACTTTCTGAGAGAGAAGCGACTAAATTCTAATACCTTCTAATTTGAGACTCAAATTTATTGAAACATGTTGAAGTTTCTACTAGCAACAGACAAAACAAGATACCCAGAAAATAAAATTTCAATTGAGATAGAGAGAAATGGGATCATTTGACTTAAGTGGAAGATCACTACCACTTATATAACTTTTCTCACAATTGGCATTGATAATATTCTTTAGTAGCTGTCACTGGGTTATGTAGATAATCTATTAATCAGATATCAGTAATAAACACTTCACAGTAAAGTGGCCAGTTTCTCAGTTAAGTGATGGCTTTTTTCAGCCTCATGGTAATGTGCTTCAGTTCCGACTTCAGAACTAGAATAGAGCCAGCATGGCTGACTACTTGAATAAGACTGATAGTGCTGATAAACTTTCGTGAAAATGACTTATTTTATAATACAGATTAAGAAAACAACATTTTATATTCTCATGTGCCCCAATGACTCTTATTGAGAGATACTGAGTTTATGGACATTTTCTAAAACTATCTATGCCAATGGCACCCAATTTGTTTGCTAAGATCCAGCAGGAAGCTGATTGGAAGTGATTGGTGAGTGTAAATGCACAAAAACAGTATCTGTAGAGTAAATGAATAAAAACTTGTGATATCTATCTACCTACTTACATACCTGGCATATCTATATGCACACGTGTGTGTATTTGTGTTCACATGTAGATTATTTTCTGGTCATTCTGTAGTTCCTTAAACTTTTTAGATCCTACAACTGCAATTACTCTCCTACGGAAGACCCATGACATTTTGTGTAAAGTGATCTTTTTTTTTTTCTTGTCTTTAACTTGTATTTTAAGTTCCAGAGTACATGTGCAGGAGGTGCACTTTTATTACATAGGTAAACATGTGCCATGGTGGTTTGCTGCACAAATCAACCCATCACCCAGGTATTAAGCCCAGCATCCATTAGCTATGCTTCCTGATATGGTCCCTCCCTCCACCCTCCAAGAGGCCTCAGTGTGTGTTATTCCCCCACATGTGTCCATGTGTTCTTATCATTCAGTTCCCACTTATAAGGGAGAACATGAAGTGTTGGGTTTTCTGTTTCTGTATTAGTTTGCTGAGGATAAACCTTCCATCTCCATTCATGTCACCACAAAGAACATGATCTCATTCTTTTTTATAGCTGCATAATATTCCATGGTGTGTATGTACCACATTTTTTTATCCAGTCTATCATTGATGGTCATTTGGGTTGATTCCATGTATTTGCTATTGTAAATAGTGCTGCAATGAATATACATGTGCATGTATCTTTATAACAGAATGACATATTCTTTTGGGTATACACCCTGTAATGAGACCGCTGGGTCAAATGGTATTTCTTTTTCTAGATCTTTGAGGAATCGGCACACTGTCTTCCACAATGATTGAACTCACTTACACCCCCACCAACAGTGTAAAACTGTTCCTTTTTCTCTGCACTCTCACCAGCATCTGTTGTTTCTGGACTGTAAAAGTGGTCTTTATTCAAAAAGATTTAGGAATTAATGCCATAGGCTACCGAGTGAGTTTTTGCTTCTGTGGATTATAAACTCAGTTAAAAAATTGGTTTGAAAGCTAATTTTACAAGCTTGAGGAGTTACATCCTTTCTATTTTCTTATAAAATTCTCAGTTGCTGTAATTAATCTGGAAAGTTTTGTGTGTAAGAAAAAGTGATTAAAGAGAAAAGGAATGAAACTTTAAGCATCTATTACTTGACTGTCAGATCGATCTAATTAGAAGTTTATCTCAGTAGCTTATTAACCTGTGTTAATTGTCAAATGTGGACATTTAGGCAATCAAACCACCCCTGGTTGCTTATTTCCCATTTCTTATGTCTGTTCTTTAGTTTCAGATGCGGCCTCCGTTTTCAACTCAGTATTTACACTTTTCCTCAAGCTCCGTGTGATGATTTCGAAGTAAGGGAGTGTTCAGACTTGTGTTCAGTGTTAAGACAGAGCTTAAGTTATCAATCTGTATAATTTGTTATTCAGACTTGTGTTCATTGTAAGATAGAGCTTAAGTTATCAATCTGTATGATTTATTAAATAGCTGTATGACCTCACAAACTTTCTAAATATTATTTAACAAATCAGGTTAATCTAATAAACATTTACACAGTGTTTGCTCTCAAAACTAGAACTCTGGGAATTTGGTTCCAGGACCTGTGTCCTGAAGTTATCTTACACGTTTCATGGATATTGTATTACCTCACAGACATTCTGTGATCATCAAAAAAATTTCTATATCTCAAAGTGTTTTGAAGCTTTACGTTAGTATTAGCTATAAAGATGATATTACTATCAGTAAAGTTCCTAATGATTTTTGTGATTTAATTATTTTTGTAGTAATCACACAGAATTCTGCATTTCCTATTCAGTGGCTACTAGTTATGAGACATCTCCATTTTTCATCAGACCACTACAGTTTCCAGTTTCAGTTGCAATACACCTATACCTTACTTTCATTTATGGCCTATGTTTTAAAATTTCTTGTTCAAGAAAACAAGTACAAAAAAACATGAAGGACTGAACTGATGCGATGGCTTCCTGCTTGCAGTGAATCAGATCTCTTGATCCGTGACATGATGAAAGTACTATTTGTTCCTTCTCTTTGATCTCTCTAAACTCCTATTAGTTTGGATACCTTTGATTTGAGGACTCCTGATAATAATTATGTGTGTCATTTAGCCTTCTTTGTGTCATTTAGCTTTCTTCTGCTAATTAGTAGAAAATTGATATTCAAAATGCTGAAATGTTTCCACAGAGCTGCTTTATATACTGAACGTCTCCTACTACTCTCTGACCCTTAGGAGAAAACGTAGCTCCTCAAATGATGCTATATAACCAAGAGAACGTCACAGACTGGACAGTAGTTGGTAACAGTTTCTTTTATTACTAATCCTTGTACTCACTGTGCTTTACTTTTGAGGGATGCTGATTTTTATTTCAAACTTCTACATATAACAGTTGGCATTTAGTTTTGTGCAGAAACCAATTGGTTTTTCAAAATCATGACACTCATGTCTACATTTGCCTCTCATGATAAAGCAACTATAGTTGTCTTTCATGGGGCATTTCACTGTTAGAAGGGGGAAAAAAAAGCACATAAACCATTGAGTCATTATAAGTGTCTTAAGGTCCCACCTTGGGATAAATCAGTTGTCGATGTGAAAATAAGTATAGCCCTTGCATTCTGGGGTAGGGATTTGGGAAGTCATTTGTTTTGTATTTTTCTGGTGATGATTGTTTTGTGATACTTTTTGTTTCATTCTCAGTTTCCTCTCCAACTTCTGGCTTGATCCACTAGTTATTAAAGCTTAGTTTTCCCTGAGAATTTCTAAATAAAAATTGTTAGGTTCCAAGTAGTTCTGAAATGAACACCATGTATTTCTATGGCTACGTACCTACTATCCACCTAACATGTTTTTTTTAAAAAAACAACTTTATTGAGGTATAGTTGCTATAAAAAGAACTGCACATATTTAATGTGTACAAATGATGAATTTGGGCATATACAAATATCTATGATCCTATCGCCTCCCAAAGGCTTTTTTCTCCAATTTTGAAAAAAAAATTAAACATTTAAACATTTTTGGTTTTGGGATTTAAAATGGGAAGATTCATTAATGTTGCTTCAATTGCTATCTTGCTTGAATATTTTTTATAAATCTCTTTTATTAGAAGAGTAAAAAAAACCCTAGCAGATACTGGGATAAGAGAGGTTCTTTGAATATTCACTAAGATTTGAGCCTAGGCAGGAGCCTGATTTGCTGGGGCGATGAGTGTTGTCATGAATGACAAGCCTCAAGTTCAAAGAGAAAGAGGTAATATCTCTCAGCATCTCCTTATGTTTCCTTGTTTCAGAGTCTTCTCCTTTATAAAGATCTCAGTATTGCATCATCAGAGCATATACCAACTGATGAACTCATCTACATCTGGCCATAAGACTTAATGTTTCATCTCTTCACAAAATGTTTAAATTTTTAGAAAGGTCACATAAGGAGGAAGATGCCCAAAGTTAAAGCATTAAATGTAATGGTAAATTATCAAATATCAGTGACAAAGGTGTGTGAACAGTGCTCTTTCTCTAGGTGCTCAACATATAGGATCCAACTGAGATGGAGTCAAAGGTACTGATAACCCAATTCATGCCATCTGCTTTCAGTGAAGTTATGTTAGCATACAGTCTAATTTTACTAGGAGTAACTAGACATTTTAGGAAAAAATTGAACATATTATTTTGAATTTTTTGCCAAATATTGTAGGCAACGAGATTTGCTTTTTCACTGTATAAATTAATGATAGATATCTCCTTATTTGTATTATCTAGAGAGATGCTATTTATTGCCTTTTATGTCAGAGGGAAAAAGCATTATCTTGCCAGCTTAAAAATGCATCCTCAGATTCCACTGTCCTACATGAGGGGTGTGAAGCATGTATGTTGACTTAATTGGAATTTACAAATAATAGAAGATGACAGCTGTCAAGCACTAGTATTAAAAAAAGAATAGCATTATTTAAGTGGGAATTGTAAATTAGCATTTTTCCACTAGTAACAAAAACAACAAACAGCTTCTCTCTAGATAACAGCTATGTATAACATAAAAATATATATTTATGCACAAGAAGGAATCATAAATTTTTCAATTTTTAGATGAATCTATGCACATACATTCACAATGTCTCTTGGGTTTATAATGAAACTGAAAAATGTCGTGAAAATTTTCACCTTTTTTCCCAAAGCAAGTGACATGAGGCACACATGTAAATCATGATAACATAACTGGAGCTAATTTTATTATCCAAATGTGGTTACACTAAATAAGTCTTCTTTATTTTAAGATCACCCCTGTATGGTTTTAGTAAAAACAAACCCTGATTGTAATTCCATTAGTCTTGAGTTTAGAATGATGTAATAAAATAACAATCCTTATAATTATCATCTGACATATTTTACTTGAATTATAAAACAATTAAAATGATTTGAGTCTTTTATCCAAAATACTTAGATGTTTGAGTTTACTCACAGCCAGACTTATTGTTAGAGCTAGACTTCCTTGGTCTCATTTGTGCTGCTAAGGAATGAAGTTGGACTTCAAAGAGGATACTCTTGCAGTTCTAGACCACTCCTAAATCAGAACGCCCTAGAGTTATTATTTTTTTGTTTGTTTTATTTTCTTAAGGTGAGTGGAATTATTTTCTTGGGTGTGTATAAAATGATTGTTTACAGGGTCTTTACATACATAAGAAAAATACTTTTCCTATCGCAAGTACCCTGAAATGTGTTAAAACAGTTCTTTTGATGATCTCCATCAAGATACTTCCTTTGGCTATTGATCTAATCTAATAGTAGTGTGTACAATGAAAGTTTACAAATAAGGGTACACAGTTTAAGTATGTGAAATCCAACATGGTAAATATTACCTCCCCTGTTTCCTGCAATAGTTGTCAAGAAAGAGTTTCTCGATGAGATTTCTAGAAGTTATTTGCTTTTTAAGGTGTTTTAATACAATGTAAAAGTAATTATAATACTATTTAAGATGAATCTGATATGTATTATACTTTATGTTGGGCATTTTGTATATTTAAATATCATTAATCATCATAATACTACAAGGTAGACTTAATTACTGTATTTAATTCACAAACGAGGAAATTGATGCTGAATGAGTTTAAATAACCTGACAGATTTATATAGCCAATACATGGCAAAAGCCAAATCTGAACCCAGGTATCAATAATTCAAAAGTTTATACTCATTTAATTATCTGGTTAGTATTAATTGCTATGTAATTGGACCTGAGGTAATACAGCCACTGAAGTTCTCAATTCTTAATCAATTGAAAACACCATTTTGTGTTTTTCTCAAAGTAAACCTTGTGACATAATATAACCAAACCTATCATGAAGTTACTGAAAAACCAACTGTTACTCTACTACACAGTGCCCATCATGTATCAAGGATCCAGATGGTTATACTTTAATATTCTATCCAAGTAGTCAGTCTGGACAACCAGCCTGTAATCATTTAATCAAGGCCTTTAAATTGTCTCATACAATAATATGACTCACCAGGAGCCTTACTTTTTAGTAAGACAACAGTCCTTTATTTGTGATTTACTCTTCGGAGCATAACCAACCACTCTCTTAACAATCTGGTCACTCTTTTGTCTCCAGTTGACATCGACCAAGACGCAACTCTCCACAAAGATATTTTACCCTCTCAGTTAATATTTACATTTTACCTGGTGGCAATGGGGACCAGAAAGAAAAATAAAACAAAGACAAAAACATGAATATTCATGACTGAAGACAGTCAGCCGAATTAGCAGCTCTGCAGTGTTTGAATAAGAGAAAGGTGGAGAGCACATCTTTTTATACTTCTCTCCATGCAGTTGTACGAATTTAGACACTGGGGTTTATCAAAAGTTAACACTCCTGTTTAGCAGTGCCTGGGGCAAAAATGCAGGACATTACTTTTCTTTTATGTTGGGATATAAAGGGTTATGATATCCACAGCATATAATTCTCTTTTTAATAACTGGTTGTCTAGGAAGTGCATGCCACTGAGAATCTCCTATTGAAGATCTGAAAAGTAGAAGCATGAGAATTTAATCTTTGCTTTTGCTTTAGTTTTTCTCTCTCTCTCTCTCTTTTTTTTTTTTTTTTTTTTGAGACGGAGTCTCGTTCTGTCGTCCAGGCTGCAGTTCAGTAGCGCGATCACAGCTCACTACAAGCTCCGCCTCCCGGGTTCATGCCGTTCTCCTGCCTCAGCCTCCAGAGTAGCTGGTACTACAGGCACCCACCACCAGGCCAGCTAATTTTTTGTATTTTTAGTAGAGACGGAGTTTCACCGTGTTAGCCAGGACAGTTCTTCTCTTTTTTAAATAGCTATACATAATGAATAAACTAGTGAATTTAAAAAGCAATATACTCACATCTGTAATTCCAGCATTTTGGGAGGCCAAGGCTGGCGGATCACTAAGTCAGGAGATCAAGGCCATCCTGGCTAACATGGTAAAACCCCAACTCTACTAAAAATACAAAAAAAATTAGGAGGGGGAAGCCAAGATGGCCGAATAGGAAGAGCTCTGCTCTACAGTTCCCAGTGTGAGAGATGCAGAAGACAGGTGATTTCTGCATTTCCATCTGAGGTACTGGGTTCATCTCACTAGGGAGTGCCAGACAGTGGGCGCAGGACAGTGGCTGCAGCACACCCTCTGCCAGCTGAAGCAGGGTGAGGCATTGCCTCACTCGGGAAGCACAAGGGGTGAGGGAGTTCCCTTTCCTAGTCAAAGAAAGGGGTGACAGACAGCACCTGGAAAATCGGGTCACTCCCACCCTAATACTGCGCTTTTCTGATGGGCTTAAAAGACAGCGCACCAGGAGAGTATATCCCACACCTGGCTGGGAGGGTCCTATGCCTGCAGAGTCTTGCTGATTGCTAGCACAGCAGTCTGAGATCAAACTGCAAGGTGGCAGTGAGGCTGGGGGAGGGGCACCTGCCATTGCCCAGGCTTGCTTAGGTAAACAAAGCAGCCTGGGAGCTCGAACTGGGTGGAGCCCACCACAGCTCAAGGAGGCCTGCCTGCCTCTGTAGGCTCCACCTCTGGGGGCAGGGCACAGACAAACAAAAAGACAGCATAACCTCTGCAGACTTAAATGTCCCTGTCTGACAGCTTTGAAGAGAGCAGTGGTTCTCCCAGCACGCAGCTGGAGATCTGAGAACGGGCAGACTGCCTCCTCAAGTGGGTCCTTGACCCCCGGGCAGCGTAACAGGGAGGCACCCCCCAGTAGGGGCAGACTGAAACCTCACATGGCCGGGTACTCATCTGAGACAAAAATTCCAGAGGAACAATCAGACAGCAGCATTCGTGGTTCACGAAAATCCGCTGTTCTGCATCCACCGCTGCTGAGACCCAGGCAAACAGGGTCTAGAGTGGACCTCCAGCAAACTCCAAAAGACCTGCAGCTGTGGGTCCTGTATGTTAGAAGGAAAACTAACAAACAGAAAGGACATCCACACCAAAAACCCATCTATACATCACCATCATCAAGGAACAAGAGTAGATAAAACCACAAAGATGAGGAAAAAACAGAGCATAAAAACTGGAAACTCCAAAAAGCAGAGGGCTTCTCCTCCTCCAAAGGAACGCAGTTCCTCACCAGCAACAGAACAAAGCTGGCTGGAGAATGACTTTGATGAGTTGAGAGAAGAAGGCTTCAGACGATCAAATTACTACGAGCTACAGGAGGAAATTCAAAACAAAGGCAAAGAAGTTAAAAACTTTGAAAAAAATTTAGATGAATATATAACTAGAATAACCAATACAGAGAAGTGCTTAAAGGAGCTGATGGAGCTGAAAGCCAAGCCTCGAGAACTACACGAAGAATGCAGAAGCCTCAGGAGCTGATGCCATCAACTGGAAGAAAGGGTATCAGTGATGGAAGATCAAATGAATGAAATGAAATGAGAAGGGAAGTTTAGAGAATCAAGAATAAAAAGAAATGAATAAAGCCTCCAAGAAATGTGGGACTATGGAAAAGACCAAATCTACGTCTGGTTGGTGCACTTGAAAGTGACGGGGAGAATGGAACCAAGTTGGAAATCACTCTGCATGATATTCTCCAGGAGAACTTCCCCAATCTAGCAAGGCAGGCCAACATTCAGATTCAGGAAATACAGAGAACGCCGCAAAGATACTGCTCGAGAAGAGCAACTCCAAGACACATAATTGTCAGATTCACCAAAGCTCAAATGAAGGAAAAAATGTTAAGGGCAGCCAGAGAGAAAGGTCGGGTTACCCACAAAGGGAAGCCCATCAGACTAACAGCAGATCTGCCGGCAGAAACTCTACCAGCCAGAAGAGAGTGAGGGCCAATATTCAACATTCTTAAAGAAAAGAATTTTCAACTCAGAATTTCATATCCAGCCAAACTAAGCTTCATAAGTGAAGGAGGAATAAAATACAGATAAGCAAATGCTGAGAGATTTTATAACCACCAGGCCTGCCGTAAAAGAGCTCCTGAAGGAAGCACTAAACATGGAAAGGAACAACCGGTACCAGTCGCTGCAAAATCATGCCAAATTGTAAAGACCATCGAGGTTAGGAAGAAACTGCATCAACTAATGAGCAAAATAACCAGCTAACATCATAATGACAGGATCAAATTCACACATAACAATATTAACTTTAAATGTAAATGGACTAAATGCTCCAATTAAAAGACACGGACTGGCAAATTGGATTAAGACTCAAGACCCATCAGTGTGCTGTATTCAGGAAACCCGTCTCACATGCAGAGACACACATAGGCTCAAAATAAAAGGATGGAGGAAGATCTACCAAGTAGATGGAAAACAAAAAAAGGCAGGGGTTGCAATCCTAGTCTCTGTTTTAAATCCTAGTTTAAAACAGACTTTAAACCAACAAAGATAAAAACAGACAAAGAAGGCCATTACATAATGGTAAAGGCATCAATTCAACAAGAAGAGATAAATATCCTAAATATATATGCACCCAATGCAGGAGCACTCAGATTCATAAAGCAAGTCCTGAGTGACCTACAAAGAGACTTAGACTCCCACACAATAATAATGGGAGACTTTAACACCCCACTGTCAACATAAGACAGATCAACGAGACAGAAAGTTAACAAGGATACCCAGGAATTGAACTCAGCTCTGCACCAAGTGGACCTAATAGACATCTACAGAACTCTCCACCCCAAATCAACAGAATATACATTTTTTTCAGCACCACACCACACCTATTCCAAAATTGAACACATAGTTGGAAGTAAAGCACTCCTCAGCAAAAGTAAAAGAACAGAAATTATAACAAACTGTCTCTCAGACCACAGTGCAATCAAACTAGAACTCAGGATTAAGACACTCACTCAAAACTGCTCAACTACATGGAAACTAAACAACCTGCTCCTGAATGACTACTGGGTACATAACGAAATGAAGACAGAAATAAAGATGTTCGTTGAAACCAATGAGAACAAATACACAACATACTAGAATTTCTGGGACACATTCAAAGCAGTGTGTAGAGGTAAATTTATAGCACTAAATGCCCACAAGAGAAAGCAGGAAAGATCCAAAATTGACACCCTAACATCACAATTAAAAGAACTAGAAAAGCAAGGGCAAACACATTCAAAAGCTAGCAGAAGGCAAGAAATAACTAAAATCAGAGCAGAACTGAAGGAAATAGAGACACAAAAAACCCTTCAAAAATTAATGAATCCAGGAGCTGGATTTTTGAAAGGATCAACAAAATTGATAGACCACTAGCAAGACTAATAAAGAAGAAAAGAGAGAAGAATCAAATAGACACAATAAAAAATGATAAAGGGGTATCACCAGTGATCCCACAGAAATACAAACTACCATCACAGAATACTACAAACACCTCTATGCAAATAAACTAGGAAATCTAGAAGAAATGGATAAATTCCTCGATACATACACTCTCCCAAGACTAAACCAGGAAGAAGTTGAATCTCTGAATAGACCAATAACGGGATCTGAAATTGTGGCAATAATCAATAGCTTACCAACAAAAAGGAGTCCAGGACCAGATGGATTCACAGCCGAATTCTACCAGAGATACAAGGAGGAACTGGTACCATTCCTTCTGAAACTATTCCAATCAATAGAAAAAGAGGGAATCCTTCTAACTCATTTTATGAGGCCAGCATCATCCTGATACCAAAGCTGGACAGAGACACAACCAAAAAAGAGAATTTTAGACCAATATCCTGGATGAACATTGATGCAAAAATCCTCAATAAAATACTGGCAAACCAAATCCAGCAGCACATCAAAAAGCTTATCCACCATGATCAAGTGGACTTCATCCCTGGGATGTAAGGCTGGTTCAATATACGCAAATCAATAAATGTAATCCAGCATATAAACAGAACCAAAGACAAAAACCACATGATTTTCTCAATAGATGCAGAAAAGGCCTTTGACAAAATTCAACAACGCTTCATGCTAAAAACTCTCAATAAATTAGGTATTGATGCAACATATCTCAAAATAATAAGAGCTATCTATGACAAACCCACAGCCAATATCATACTGAATGGGCAAAAACTGGAAGCCTTCCCTTTGAAAACTGGCACAAGACAGGGATGCCCTCTCTCACCACTCCTATTCAACATAGTGTTGGAAGTTCTGGCCAGGGCAATCAGGCAGGAGAAGGAAATAAAGGGAATGCAATTAGGAAAAGAGGAAGTCAAATTGTCCCTGTTTGCAGATGACATGATTGTATATCTAGAAAACCCCATTGTCTCAGCCCAAAATCTCCTTAAGCTGATAAACAACTTCAGCAAAGTCTCAGGATACAAAATCAATGTACAAAAATCACAAGCATTCTTATACACCAATAACAGACCAACAGAGAGCCAAATCATGAGTGAACTCCCATTCACAATTGCTTCAAAGAGAATAAAATACATAGGAATCCAACTTACGAGGGACGCGAAGAACCTCTTCAAGGAGAACTACAAACCACTGCTCAATGAAATAAAAGAGGATACAAAGAAATGGAAGAACATTCCTTGCTCATGGGTAGGAGGAATCGATATCATGAAAATGGCCATACTGCCCAAGGTCATTTATGGATTCAATGCCATCCCCATCAAGCTAGCAATGACTTTCTTCACAGAATTGGAAAAAACTACTTTAAAGTTCATATGGAACCAAAAAGAGCCCACATCACTAAGTCAATCCTAAGCCAAAAGAACAAAGCTGGAGGCATCACGCTACCTAACTTCAAACTCTACTACAAGGCTACAGTAACCAAAACAGCATGGTACTGGTACCAAAACAGAGATATAGATCGATGGAACAGAACAGAGCCCTCAGAAATAATGCCGCATATCTACAACTATCTGATCTTTGACAAACCTGAGAAAAACAAGCAATGGGGAAAGGATTCCCTATTTAATCATTGGTGCTGGGAAAACTGGCTAGCAATATGTAGAAAGCTGAAACTGGATCCCTTCATTACACCTTATACAAAAATTAATTCAAGGTGGATTAAAGACTTAAATGTTAGACCTAAAACTATAAAAACCCTAGAAGAAAACCTAGGCATTACCATTCAGGACATAGGCATGGGCAAGGACTTCATGTCGAAAACACCAAAAGCAATGGCAACAAAAGCCAAAATTGACAAATGGGATCTAATTAAACTAAAGAGCTTCTGCACAGCAAAAGAAACTACCATCAGAGTGAACAGGCAACCTACAAAATGGGAGAAAATTTTCACAACCTACTCATCTGACAAAGGGCTAATATCCAGAATCTACAATGAACTCAAACAAATTTACAAGAAAAAAGCAAACAACCCCATCAAAAAGTGGGCAAAGGACATTAACAGACACTTCTCAAAAGAAGACATTTATGCAGCCAAAAGACACATGAAAAAATGCTCACCATCACTGGCCATCAGAGAAATGCAAATCAAAACCGCAATGAGATACCATCTCACACCAGTTAGAATGGCAGTCATTAAAAAGTCAGGAAACAACAGGTGCTGGAGAGGATGTGGAGAAATAGGAACACTTTTACACTGTTGGTGGGACTGTAAACTAGTTCAACCATTGTGGAAGTCAGTGTGGCGATTCCTCAGGGATCTAGAACTAGAAATACCATTTGACCCAGCCATCCCATTACTGGGTATATACCCAAAGGACTATAAATCATGCTGCTATAAAGACACATGCACACGTATGTTTATTGCGGCACTATTCACTATAGCTAAGGCTTGGAACCAACCCAAATGTCCAACAATGATAGACTGGATTAAGAAAATGTGGCATATATACACCATGGAATACTATGCAGCCATAAAAATGATGAGTTCATGTCCTTTGTAGGGACATGGATGAAATTGGAAATCATCATTCTCAGTAAACTATCACAAGGACAAAAAACCAAACACCGCATGTTCTCACTCATAGGTGAGAATTGAACAATGAGAACACATGGACACAGGAAAGGGAACATCACACTCTGGGGACTGTTGTGGGGTGGGGGGAGTGGGGAGGGATAGCATTAGGAGATATACCTAATGCTAAATGATGAGTTAATGGGTGCAGCACACCAGCATGGCACATGTATACATATGTAACTAACCTGCACATTGTGCACATGTACCCTAAAACTTTAAGTATAATAAAAAAAAAAAATTAGCTGGGCCCGGTGGTGGGCACCTGTAGTCCCAGCTACGCCAGAGGCTGAGGCAGGAGAATGGCGTGAACTCGGGAGACGGAGGTTGCAGTGAGCCAAGATCACGCCACTGCACTCCAGCCTGGGTGTCAGGGTGAGACTCTGTCTCAAAAAAAAAAAGCAGCAATATAAATTATTGTCTCCTAATTTGTGACTTTAGTTACAGATCCCCCTGATCTGTTGTTATTGCAAAATCCTCCCTTATCATTACTGAAATAAATCATTCTTTGTTGTCTCTTGCATGCAATGTAGATATTAGGGACACTGAGGTATAAGATCATTTCACATTAAGCACACAAACAGACATTCACACGCATATACAGGCAGATAAAGATTCTATGTTTGCAAAATGCCGTATGATGACACTCGCAATAAGTAGTAAGTCATTTTAATAAAAAAATGGATTATTTGGATGTTCTTTAAGGAGATATTTTAGCTGTAGTTTTGAAAAAGAGTATGTTTAGCAAGAGATCCAAGTCATATTTTGTTACTTCCAGGTCTTAAAAAAGAATACCCAAGCAAAGCAAAGCAAAATATGACTGGAAGTACTTAGGGGTAGTGATTACCATGGCCCACTAAAGAGAAGTTAAAATAAAGTGTCCAATTTACAGACATTAAATGTCTCCGCTTTTAGATGGTAAGAAAAAGGTTTTTTTAATTAAAGATTAAAAAATGTAATAAAGCTCATTATGTTTAATTGACAAACCATCAACTTGGAACATTGCAAATTATTCAATGGCTGTTTATGTAAGAAACTGTTGAATTCCTACGTCCAGTCTCAGGAACAGGTTTGCAAAAGTGGAATTTAGTCCTCAGAACTATTTATATACCTAAATGTGAAAATTATCACATGCAGAAAAATATATTTATACACATATATATACACATGTGTATATAATATATATTGAAAAATATATAGAGAAACATTTTATGATCTCACAGAAAAGGTGTTTTTAAGCAAGAAAAATGCTTTAGAAGCCATATAATAGATGATACAATTTAACTATGTAAAAATGTATAATTTTTTAAGATCCCCAAACAAAGTTTGAATAAAACATTTGCAACCTATGAAAGCCAAGAATAGACATAAAAATATACATAAAGACTGTGTAAAATTATTTACAGATATGAATAATCCTAAAGAAAGTTAATTGATGGTTATAAAAATTAAATCACAGGAGAGAAAATACAAAAATACAATAAACTTATCAAAAATATTTAACACTTTGGGAATGAGGACAATATAAATAAATTTCCCTATGATTTTTTTTTATAGTTACATGTTGCCTTTTTTCAATTATAGAGCAATGATGAGTTGTAGGCCCACTGTGGGAAACAGGCAGTATAGCCTATCTGTGCATAAACATTAAAAATCCACATATACTTTGACGCAGCAGTTCCACATATTCTCATTTTTTCTGCAGATAGTGTGCATAAAACTGTACACAAAGATGTATATACACTGATTAGGGATCCTGGGTCGTGCTCCACACCGTGTTTCCTGAACACGTCTGTATTTTGGAGTGCTTTTGTAGAATTTTTTCAAAGTTCTCTTCTGCTGCCTTGTACCTGTCTGGGCTAGGAGGGCTATTTAGTGAAGAATCCCAATTTCTGACTGTACCTGAGTAGGTACTGATGTGGTTTCTTTCCTTTAGGCAATCTTCTGACCCTCTAGCCTTCCAAAGAATGCCTACTGTTAACCAGATGTCTCTGGAAGTTCTGGGATTCATGCTTAAAGGGACCCTAGACCAAGGCCCTTGATTGGGCAAAAGGTATGGTGGGTAGATCATGCTTGCTGGTTGCCATAGAATTTCTTGTGCAAGATAATGAAAGATAAGGCTGCCAAAATGGTACTGACAATCTGATATTGGGCAACTTTCACCTAAATCTGACAGAGAAAGAGTTCAGAGCTTAGAGCTACTTATAGTTCACTGCTGGTCCTTGGACTTGAGCTGCATGTTTGGTCCCATGGAATGGGGACTTCTAGCACATCTGTATTTCCATAGCAGTGTCAACTCCAGCCTACAACACTCAAGAGAACCACATTCCTTCTCCACCTGCTGGTACTTAGGCTCTATGAAGAACTGTCACATGCACTGGTTGGACTATAAACAAGAATGTAATATACCTTTTCTCCACTCATTCTATTCCACTCCCTACCTTCCTCCATTTGTCAGGGGGGTCCTAAGGATGAGTGAGCTTATCTTCTGGGAATTTTCCAGATTCTTGCTTCTCATTTTGAAATGCTAATGGGGTCTTTAGATTAGTCAGTGTCTTCTCTTGCCTCTAATGGACATGGTGATTTTATACTCTCCCTGGTTGGTCTTAAGCTCTGCAAAAGAAGGGATGACAGTCTTTGAATGAGACTACTCTTCTTGCTCAAACTGCAGGCTCCTCTGTTGTCTTCACATCTTGTAGTAGTGCATAGATGGGAGAACAATAGTTGAACTAAAATAGATCACATTCTAGGAAGGTGGTGATTAATGCCTTAAAGTTCAATAAATGGTTGGTGGTGTTGTTCCACCTTTATGCTGTAAAATTCCTAGCCGTAAGTTTGACATGAGCAGAAACAAATTATCATTCACATTTTCCTTCATATACTGGATAAGACTTATATTTGTGGTCATCACCAACACCTCATGGTAACAATCGAAAGAATCATTAAAACTTTCCTTCACAGGCAGCACGATGGTGCAGCATCAGTAGTAATGAGAAAATCAGCAATAAAGAAAATGGCTAAAACTGCAGAGGTAAACTATATATTGTTTCAATAAAAACAGGTTCTGAGGAACCATGACCTTATGAGTAATAAAAGCATTCCTGACTTTTTCAAATAGTGACAAGACCTGAAATTTGTGAGGATCAGGCATTTGTTTCCAGGCTCTATGAAGAATCTTAACATGCACGGACTGAACAACAAACTAATATGTAATATACTTCTTCCATACTCATTCTAAATCTTCCCTGACACATAGCAATTCCTCACATGGACCCCAAAATTTTGTGTAGCATTTTCAAATTAAATTATTTGTGTAAACAGGCATTCTGTAAAAAAAATTTGTTGTGATGGTGCACACCCAAAGATTAATTCTGCTGGAATGCTATTTCTGCACTTAACATATTTTCTCTTAAAATTAGATACCAAGATTTACCATATAGGAAACAAGTATTTCCAAAAACAAAAATCAAAATATGCATTATTAGCTATAAACTTCTATCCTCTTCTATTTTACTACTAACAGGCATACATTTTTGGCTAAATGAATCTCAGATAAACACCTCCACTTCAAAACCAATTCCAACACTTTTAATTCATAAAAGGCATTTTCTAGTTCCTCATATTCACGACCTCACTATGAAATATGCTGGTACTCATTTCCAGCTCTCTTTTTCTCCCAATTAATAATCTAAAAAATGCAATGAAGATTTTTTTTTTACTGTTTTGAAGCTAGGAGAAGGGAATAATGCTCTCTCTAATTTTCCTGACTTCTCTTTCAAAATATGCATCTATGCATAATAATTATATATGTATGTATATATCACATACACACACACTATATTTTATATATATATATATGTAAAATTTATAATTTGCAAATTTGCAGCTAGCTCTGCTTCACCTTGGTGGATTCCTTCTTTTTAGTGTACCTTTTTTTTTTCTCTGGAAAGATGGAGATACAATGAAGGACTAGCAGAGGAGAATGGCTCAAGGGTGTATGTTCTTTTCTAGACTCTACCACAGCGGTTTTATTGTTTTGTCACTCTTTGTTTCTCAGTTACCTTAATGTAAAGTAAGGGTTTTGTAACTCAGTGATGTTTTGCTAGGTGTGTTGTAAAGAATTTAACCTTGCTTAAAGAGAGATCTGGTCTTTGCTGTCTACTTCTGAGAGATAATTTCTAAATTCTTAAGATGTCATGCCTTATAAAATGTCTCTGTGTGCCTGAGCATCTGGGGTCACACCAGATACTCAATCAATGTCATCTAGGGTGGGGACTTCAGGTCATGAAGTATCAATTCAAATTCCTGGACACTGAAGTGGGCTGACTAGGGTGATAGCTCATGTGTGTTGCCACACATTGCTGGGAAAAGTAGCATTGCCCCTGACTGCCCTGGGAAAGGACAACTGGAAGCTCTACTCTTGAAACTTCCTGGAGCTCTGCCTTATGTGTCTCTTCTATTTGCTGATTTTAGATATATATTTTTTTACTATAATAAACCATAATCATGTGTATAATAACTTTCATTTAATTCATTTAGCCCTTCTAGTGAATTATCAAAACTGAGGGTGGTCTTGGAGAACTCTGGACTTGCAATTTGGGATCAGATGTGAAGTTGGTTTTAAAGACTGCCCCCTAATTTTGCACCAGGAATAAGAAATGCACCTTCTTCTACTCATCCTTCAGAGCACAGTTGAAACTTCACTTTTTCAGAAAATTATTTTCTGATTCCAAGGGCATTTTTTTTTCATTTAATGGTATACTGGTTCTTATGCACTGACTGAACAGTAAACAAACATGTCATTCTTATGTTGAAGTCCTAATTCTCAGTGTGATTGCAGTTGGAGACAAGATGTTTAAAGAGGTAATTAAAGTTAAGTGAGCTCATAAGTGTGGGGTTCTAATCCAATAGGATTGTGTCCTTATAAGAAGAGAAAGAGACACTGGGGATACATACTTCAGATGTCCATGTGTGGGCAAAACAGGAAGAAAAGACTTGCAGGCCAAGGAGAAAGGCTTCAGGAGAAGTTAGGCCTGCAAACATCTTGATCTCAAACTTTCAGACTCCAGAACTGTGACAAATGAACTTCTGTTTTTTTAAGCCATCCAATCTGTGGTATTTTGTTATGGCAGCTCTTACAGACTAATACTGTTCTTCACATCGTATTTTCTCATCATGCCAGCAAATTCACTTAAATGTTATTTAGTACAATTGAAATTCAATAATAAATTGCATGATTCTATCACTTCTCGGCCTTTTGGCTAAGATCAAGTGTAATTAATTGCATGATTCCTAATTTAATGTGTTTTCATTCCCTTCTCATTCACACTCGCTTGAGTATCTTCTTAATGATATCAGTGATCTTGCTTGCTGCTCAATCGCCAAAATTTTGTATAGTGAAGCAGAGTATATACTTAATAATGGTTGAATGAGTGAATGAGTAAAAAATGAATTCATAAAAGATTGAATAGCTAATAAAATTTCTGTAGGTGAATATTTACTGTATGACTAACATTTGAGAGACTTCTCCAGTTACCTATACCCTATTATCAATATAACTTTATTCATGCTCTGAGCCTAAAGATTCATCGATCAGTGAATGACTTCTAGATCTGACAAAGAACAAGTCTCATCTCAGCCTAAATCGTGACTGTAACCACAAATGAACTTGGTTGGAGCAAACCACAAAAACATACTGTTCTCAGCATAAATTCACTGTCACTAATTTCAGGGGAACAGGAGCATGGGAGCATGACTCGTAGTGCTGCCTGGCAATCCTATCACATTTCCTGGTTCCTT
The DNA here is from genome assembly GCF_028885625.2 of Pongo pygmaeus. NCBI lineage: Eukaryota > Metazoa > Chordata > Mammalia > Primates > Hominidae > Pongo > Pongo pygmaeus. The sequence goes on from NC_072378.2 coordinate 50,385,099, forward strand.
CATTTTTTCACTCTGTTAGTGAATTATTTCATGCCTTCTCCTCAATTCTGACATCAACACAGCCTTTTCCCATTTTTTAAAATCTTAATTGATGACCTTTATACTTCATTAAAAAAATTGGGGCAGTAAGTAGGGAACTGTATCAATTTTCATGACAATTGATATTCCCCTATTTCACAGGCAGGAATTACCTCAGTTCTCTCCTATACTACTCTGAGTGAATTCTCTATGCTACTGTGATCCTAGCTAATGATGACATCTCTGCTTTTGCTTTAGATGCATCCTTCTTATCTACTCGATGTCACTCTAGCAACTCTCCTTTTCTCTTTCATCATCAATTTTCTTTGCCAATAATTTTTTTCATTGCTTAAAAGTGTTTTAAAATTTTCAAGGATAAATATTGAAACCACAATCTGTCTTGACCTCATCTGACCTTTAATTACTGAACCATTTGCTTTGTTCCATTTACTGACAAATTCTTTAAAATAATGTTCTACATTTTCTCACCAATTTCCATCTTCTAATTCTCTCTTGAACCACGTTTTTGCTTCTTCTCCACTTTTGAAGTTGCTTTAATCATGATCTTCAAAGATTTTCACATGCTAAATTCATTGACCATTTATTTGACTTTATCTTCCTTGGCTTATAGCAATCGTTGACACATGCTCTTAAGTCGTTTTATACCACACTTACCTGGTTGTCTCGTAATATATTGGCCATTTCTCGTTAGTCTCTTATACTGGTTCTTCATCTCAGTTGTCTTTAAATTTTGGAATACCCCAAGGCTTAATCCTAGAAACATTACCAATACTCATTCCAAAGAAGATCTCATTATCTCATTCTATCTGATGATTTTAAATGTCATTTAAAAGTTGCTGATTCTATTTTTAAAAATCTCTAGCCTGACCTTTCTCTTGAACTTTATACAAATATCCAACTTACTGTTTGACCTTTCCAATTAAATATTTGACTTCATATGTCCAAAGTGAGCTATTGACAGATAGGCACATCCTTGCCAAACTTGTACCTCTCACAGTTTTCAATTCCATTTCATAGCAACTCTATTTTATAACTACTCAAACAAAAATTTTGGCATCATTCACAGCCTGCAAGGATGTAAGTCACATCCTCATTGTTTGTCCCCAGCAATTCTTTTGGCTCTACCTTCAAAATGTATCAGGAATATGCTTACTTCTCACACACCCACTCTTGCCATTATGAAGAGGAAAGTCTTCTAGGAGTGTCAGAATAATAGAAATTAAGAGGAGAAAAGGTATTTTAATGAGTATTATTACAAATTACATATAAGAACCACTTTAAATAGTTTAGAAATATGTGAATTAAGATTGAAATTCCCATTTGTAGTACTGAATAACATAGACTACAGCTTTATTTGTATTTCTGTATTGTATTCATTGTTATTTATGAATGGGAAAACTGAGAGCTAGTTTAATAATTTGTCTAAGATTACAAGAGTCAACAATAGGTACTCTAGAATTAAAATTAGAAATGGCTTCTTCCAGGATTTTCAGAGTTTGCCAGATCAGCTATCAAATTAAATTAAAAACCATAACAACTTGAATGAAATCATGCCTGCTTAAGAAAATAGGAAATAAGTAGGAATGTCTAGGATGTTTTATTATTTTCCAACATTTATTGATTAACACCTACTATATTATAAGTCTGACCTAGGTTTGAGATGAGACAACTATATTGTTGCCACAATCTTCCTAGAATTCCATTCCTCAAAGTTTTGTTGTAGATTTTGAATTATTTGCCTTACTTCTCATTGCATTCAATTTTTTGAACTCATTTCTCATCCCTGGAGTGCTTTACACATTTGTGTCTTCTCTTCTCAAATCTTGGAATCTGATCCTTATATCTGGCTCATGATCGACACTGACACAGATGTTAGCTATCTTCTTGTCTCTAACTTGTGCATTCTACTAACTTAAGCTTGTTTTTTGAAAGGCAGCAGTCTCCCGTTTTCAGCAAAAGGTAGATTCCAAGACCTCTAGTGAATGCCTTAAACCCCGGATAGTACCAAACCCTATATATACTGTTTTTTGCTATATATTTATACTTATGATAAACTAATAATAAAATGGAAAAATTATAGCAATATACTATAATAAAAGTTGGTGAATGTAGTCTCTGGCTCTTACTCTCAAAATATCTGATTGTACTCTACTCACCTTTCTTCTTGTGATGATGTGAGATGACACGATGCCTACATGTTGAGATGAAGTCAAGTGAATGACACAGTCATCAGGATATAGCCTTCGGCTACTATTGAACTGTATATTCTGGAATCGGTGTAACCATCCCTTACATGCAGTAAAAGGATTGGCATAATTAGTTTGAGGGCATCATTTGCTGAAGTCTTCCTTAGGATCAGTGCTTTGTGGCACAACACATTGCCATTCATTGAAACACATTTTCTGTTTGTGTCTTCTACCCACAAATGTAATGCCTTTTCCAATTTAACTAAGCACTTATTATGCACTATGGCCATAACTTTTGCACTTTGAAGTACAACAGCCAAATTAGCATAAATTTCCTGTTCTTTCTTCACAATTATACTGATAGATTTGTTCTTACCATAGGTTTTAGCAAGCTCAGCATACATTTTTTTCCCTTATTAAGTCAAGAATTTTTACATTTTCACTTAAAGCACTTTATAGTTGCTCTTTGACATATCTGAATTGCTATCTTGAGTTTTACTCTTTTATTGAGTAAAAATAAATGTTACTTCAATACAAGCACTGCTATACTGTGGTAGTTGCTCTGATAACTGAGATGGCTACAAGTGACTAACAGGTGGGTAGCACAGACAGCATGGATACACTGGACAAAAGGATAATTCATGTCTCAGGAAGGATGAAGCAAGAAGGTGCAAGATTTTATCACGCTACTCAGAACAGCACAAAATGTAAAACTTAAGAGTGGTTTATTTCTAGAATTTTCCAATTAACATCCTCAGACTGCAGTTGACTGCAGGTAATTAAAACTGTGGAAATTGAAACCACACATAAAAGGGCACCACTGTACAAATCACTCAAATCTCCAGTGGGCATTTGATCTTTGTCCTAGTGAAACCAACCCAATAGTCCCATAGACTGTTCTTTTGGATAAACATAAAAATTGACCTTTATGATCTTAAAACTTGAAGCTTACATTTGTATTATCTGAGTTCCTTCCTCAGAAAAGGACCTTCAGGCCTCTCAAAAAAAGTATCAAAGAACTGAAACTCACCAGATCACCATATCCTGACAATGAGATGCCTGACCCCTCATTCATCATGACTTCTTTGGTGCCCCTCCCTAGTTACTGTTTTATTACACGTTGTTACATTTCTTCCTTGCTATATAAACACCTAGTTTTAGTGGGTCAGGGAGATGGATTTGAGACTAAGCTTCCATCTTCTTCACTGCAGCACCTGATTAAAGCCTTCTTCTTTGGCTATATTTATTGTCTCAGTGATTGGCTTTCTGCACGGTAAGCAACAGGATCTAGGCCCAACCCATGGTGTTTCACTATCACTAGCATAGGATTCCTGTTTTGATCATTAATTTTAGTTAATATGGTAGACATTCCCACTTGGTTCACAAAATTTCCGATTAAAATAGTAACAAAAACAACAAAAGCAAAACAATAATCCTGAACCAGTAGTTTTTAAAAGCAAGTATGTTTGGTTACCTGGTAAAATTTGACACAGGGTGAATTTAACCTTTGTTTTTAGATAGAAAACAAATTCTAGTCTTCATATTTTTCACCATATTTTAATATTAGAGAAACTACTGGTAGTGCCTAATATTTATATTGAGGTTTAAATTACGGACATTAATGCATTTTCCTATTCCATCCAGAGCTAAGTAAGAAAATGCTAATAAGTCCAGGTAATGTTTTGTGAGTCTAAATTCTTTATCCAAAGTTCAGATTGTATTTAAACCCACTTCTTAATGAATCAGTTCTTAATGGATCAATGTTTAGATTGTATTTAAACCCAGTTCTTAATGAATCAAAAATGGATCTAATATCTCTTTTTGAATGAGGTTCTTGCAAGGTGACAGAGGAAGGGCTAGTGAGATTATCCGTATTCTCCTGAACTTATACTTTTAGCTCTTGCTTAGGCTTTTTGTGTCTTGACTCCAATAATCTGATGGTGATATTTAGACAACTGATAAGTCCATAAATATTGATTTTCATGAATCAAGTTTCTAATGAGATCATGGCTAAATTGGGAAACATTCAATTGTATAAGTTTAGGTGGCCCAAGACAGATTAAAACTAGACCTAAATTAGAGCAAACATAGCTCCAGATATGCTTATATCAAAACTGTTAGTTCAGAAAAATAAGAGAATTTCTATCTCATTCCATTGTATATGAAATTAACACTCACAAAGGAAGATAGCAATATTGGCTTATATATTTAATTATTTATTTCAGAAGTCCTAATTATATTCCCACACCTCTCTGCACTGGTGCACATGTAACTTCTTTGTTCAGAGATACGCCTTTCTTTTCAAAACATATCATCTTCTTCATATAACCTCTCAGTGCAGCAAATTTTTCTTGGTGAGGAACATATGTCTATTTGCTTTTCACTCTCGAGACAGTCTCTTTTACAATGACCGTAACGTTTGGTGCAACGATCAGCATCCACCAAGGTACATGTGGCTACAGTAAAAGAAGAGTAACAGAAATTACTAATCTTTTATTTAAGCATATATTACTTCTGATTTCATAGAGTATGATGTGTACATTGTACCAAGTTTAGAAAATACCAGAAAAAATCCACTACAACTATCTTATACCCCATGTATATATAAAATTAAAACTTGTTTTAAAATTAATATATGATTAAAAACTTCATGACACATATTATTCTCAAAAAGAATTCAAGATATTTGTAGAGCTACATGACAATGTGTATAATCTTTCAGCTATTTTTGGACAATCGTGTCATATCTAAAGTTTTTAATATTTTAGGATTATGATAAACAATGTGGTTTACATATTTTAATACTTATATGATATATCCTTATGACAGTTGTAAAAAAGTTTAATTTTAGAGTTTTGGTACTGCCACAAAAATTTATGCAATTTTTGCCCCATTGCAATTTTAATTTTTATGCCTTTATTTATGTTGAATACTTTTCCTTCTTTTTATAAAATTTTTTACATGCTTTGTTGATTATATAACTGGAATTTTTTAAAATTAATAAGTTCATAAGAATTTTAAAAATATATTGTAGATAGTAACTTTTATCTGTCATATTTGTCACCAATTGGTCTTCCTTAGTTGTTGTTTTTTATATTGTTAGTTATGGATTTTAAACAATTACACTTTCATTACAAGATACATAAATATTCAATTTAAAAAATGTAAACAATTTTGTATTTTTGTATGCAGAAATTTACAAAAATAATCTATTTTAATGTATTATTCGACCTTCAAAATAAGAAATTCTTGCATAGATTTTTTCGTCATAGTATTTTATTTATTATAGTATTTTTCTCTTTATATCAACTGTACTTGTCAGATATGTAGCTAACTTCATTTCTTTTAAATGATTAAATAATTATTCCACACTATTAAAATATTTTCTTCACCTCTTTAAATGATTTTCACTGTATGCTTAATGTTGTTATATGCTAAACTCACAAACTCTAGATCTCTTTCAGCTATCAATTGCATTGTATGAATATAGCTATGGATTTTTGAAACAGAAACAGCTTAAATTACAAAAATGTATAATAGAAACAGCAGGTGCTTTATTGTATTTTATTTCTTTATGTATAAACTTTAAAAAGAAAATAAAACAAACTTGCAGAAGAGTACCCAAAAATAAATGCTCAGCTAAGAGTGTTATTAAACATTAGAGACCTATATAAACACTACCCAAGTCAAGAAATAGAACATTTCCGGCACACTTGTGCCCCCTCACAATTACTATTCCTTTCACTCTTTCATTTCAAAAAAAAAATTGTCTTGATTTATATTTTGTTTAAGGCTGCTCATTTTAAAGCTTTATGTGAATGCAACAGTACAGCACATATATTTTTACATCTGATTTTATTCACTCACAATATTGTATTTTGAGATTTGTTCTTATTTTGTATAACTATAATTCTTCCATGTTCATTATCATATAGTGGACCGTTACATACATATACTACATTTTAGCCTTATCTGCCGATGAATATTCAGGTTGTTTCCCATTTTTGAATACTTTTGTACTTGGCTCTTGGGGCACATGCTCAGGCATTTTTGTTGGGCATATCCCTAAGGGTGAAATACAATGGTAAGGTGTCTACATAGCTTCAACATTAATAGACAAGTGCCAAACATATGTTCAAATAATTGGTGCTAACTTAAACTTCCAGAAGCATTGCATAATAGTTTCAGGCATCTAAAACCTAAGAAATGCTTGATATTTTCAATTTAGTAATTATGATGCGAATGTAATGACACCTCATATATCTTAACCCATTTTATATTTCATAATAAAATGCCAATTTTTCTGATCACTGAAAAAGGGTAACATGTTTTCTTATGTTTACTGACCTAATAAATATCTATCATTTAGAAAGTGATCCATCTTTGGTTTTCTATTGGACAGTCTTGTCTTTTTTATATTGTTTTATGTATGTTCTTTATATATTCCAGTTGTGTTCCTTTTGTATGCTAAATGTATTGAACATATTTTTCTCCATATAGAGCTTGCTTTTTTTAGTTGATGTTTTTTGACTGACAAAAGTTTCCAAATTTTAATGTAGTCAATACTATTTTTTCTACTGATTAAGAAATACTACTACTTGTATGTTAAAATTGTTAGTAAATTCTTTTACATTAACTTGTATGCTTTATTGTTTTGCCTTTTTCCATGCTTGCATCTCAGGCTATTTGGAATGAGATTTTGGATGTGGTAAGAGGCAATAGTCAAGTTTCATTTTTTCTTCATATGGCTATGCAATGGAACCAGCCCTATTTATTGAAAAGCTTATTTAGTACATTGTTCTGTAGTGCCATCTTTATCTGTTTCTGGGTTCTCTATTCTCCATTGATGTATTCAAAAATTTATATGTATTAGATAATTTCTGAAAAAATTACATCTAATGAATCTGAACAACAACAAAAAGAAATAGAAAATCTAAATGTTTCTAAATTCATGCAGGGAATAGAATCCATAATAATTAAGCTTCTATAGGGAAAATACCTAGCCCAGATAGGTTCACTGTTGAATTCCAAACATTTAAAGAAGAAATAACACCAATTATACACAAACTTTTCCAGATAATAGAATATAAAAGGATGTTTCTAACTTATTTTATGAGATCTACAATACCTGGTATTAAAACTGATCAGGACATTACAAGAAAGAAAATTACTCATTAATACAGATGCAAAAAGTTTCTTGTTCACAATATCCTCCCATGATCATTTTGATATCTGTAGCATATATACTAATATCTCTGATAAAGTTTAGTTTTGCCTTCACTTTTTCTTTACAGTTTTGTCAAAGCTTTATTAATTTTGTTAGTCTTTTCAAAAAACGAAATGTGGCCTTTTTTATTTTCTCTAGTGTCTGTTTTCTACTTATATCTAATTATGTCTTATTACATGCTTGTAACTGTCATTTTAATTTGATTTCCTTTTTTAACTTCATCAGTTAAAATTTTAGTTACATTTTTAGTTTTAATTCCTTTTAGATATATGGATATAACTACATTAATTTCCTTGTAAACCCTACTATGAACTTTGATTTATCTCATTTTTATTACTATTCAGTTCAAAATATTTTCTAATATCCATTTGATCATCTTATAGATTCTGTTACTGATATTCCAAGAAATATACACTGCTGTTCTCAGTTCATTCAGTTTCTCTAGGGTCTAATTACTTTTAAGCCTTCACTTCTGAGACTTATAAATAAATTTAATATATTATAGTTTTCTTAACAATTTAAATATCTAGAAGAAAACTCAATCCAAAAAAGCTGAAAGATCTTATCTTCATTATCTCATTTTATCTACGTATTTGGAGAATGAGGTGGGTAAAGTACATCAGTATAATGATATTATCAATGAGGAAACCAAGATTCAATATAATCAAGACACTTCTTTAATTGATAAGATTGCATTAAAAATTTGCATTCTACAATTAATAATTTATTATTTCTATTTCTAGTGAGAAGTTTTACACAAATATAACAGAGATATCTATCTTACCTGGTAGAATGAAGGTCACATAACACAGAAAATGGAGATAGAAAAAGATCCTCATTCTGTAGAAAGAAGTTGTTGAAAGATTTGGTAACAGAATATAGAGACTAGAGAACTTTCCAAAACCCAAAAGATGTTTACTATTTATAGTTTTCTCATGGAAGAGAAACTCTCTTTATCTGGAAATTGTTTTAATTGTGTGTGCCTATCTCTGCTCCAGTGACTATGGCTGTGGGCAGAATTACCCAAATTGAAAACACTTGAAAATAATGGAGCTTTTGTGAGGAATCCCTCTGTGAATGATAGCTGTAAACATGGCATCTTCCTTTCATTGCTAATTAATTAATGATCAATGCAAAGGGGCATCCATGGAATAAATTTAAGGTAAATACTTATTTACTACTTCAGAAATAAAACAGCTGAACATTGTCCATTAATCTGCTGATTACTTTTCAAAACTTACTGTAATCACTAATCTGGTGTGTCAATTCATCAATATGCCTGCATATCAAAAAATTTTAATTGTATCATGTTATCCCATTAATTTCCCCCAAATTATTCATTTACAAGACCCAAATATTAAGCCTCACTTTCATCATTAATTTCTGTTACATTTTTCAGATGGAACTTAAATATTCACGAAACTCTTGTTTTCCTAGTAAAGCTCAATAATTCTCCACTTTTTTTAACATTTAAATATTTTATTACATGCACACAATAAATAATGAGAAGAGACTGTGATGAATAGCAATAATTTCCTGCCCACTAGGCCCTCTAGTGATTACTAACATAAGAACAAGGATATAGTTTCTATCTTATCTTGGCTTACCAAACAGAGTACATCTCTTGGTTTCTACTAAGAAAATTATAAATTTAGATTACTTACACTCTTTTCTAGGCTACCTTTATCAAATATTTTGAAGTTATGTTAATTTTTTAAAAATGTTATAGATTATCTTCAATAAAACACATATTTTTCCTATCAACTGTAGTTGCAATATTAAGCCTTCCTCATTTAAAATGAAAATATTAGCCCTCTTGCTAGTTACTCCAGCAATTCTCCCCACTTTTCACATCTCATTCATTTGTTACACATTTCCTTTTATCTTCTGTAAGATAATATGTGTATTGTATATATAATTAGAATTAAAACATATACTTTATTTTTAGACTGCAATACAATAAGTATTATTAATTATATTGCCTTTATCTATGTGCCCAATATCACAACACTTGGGTTAATCAAAGAGAAATGCTCTTGATTTCAAAGTCAAATTGACATTATTATTAACATTATTACAAATAATTTCTTTTATATCTTTCTTTTCTTCTTTCTGCTTTCTTTTTTCTTAAGTTTTTTTTGTGTTTTTTTAAAATTGTTTTATATTTGGTTATGTCATTATTGGAAAGTATTTCTTCCTGCAGTTTTCTTTGTATATACTGACAAAATATAAATAATGGGCATTCCCTATCGTCAAATTTATCTGAGTAGCATAGGTGATTCCTGAGACTGCTTCATTCTAAGATTTTTCTAAACCTGCCCTCCTGAGTTTAATTTACTGTGATCTAGATCTTGTGTCTTTTTTTGTTGTTGTTCTTGTTTTTCTCCCTCCAGAATTGTTTTCAGAAAAGATTTTTTTAAATTAGAATTTCCTTTCTAAACAATATTTTTATTCTGCCCTCACATTTAGTTATTTGGATGTTAAGTCTAGGTTCAAAATCATGTTCCTTCAGAACTTTGAAGCTGTTACTCTACTAACATCCGGCATCCAGTCTTCCTGATGAAAACTCTAATGCTGGGATAGCTCCTTTTAAATGTTTTAATTTTTTTCTCTCTTGATGTCATTAGGACATTGGTTTTCTGATTCAGTCTCTCAAACTTTATGATTCACACATTTCTTATGAATAAGTTATCTTTCTGGTATTGGTGAGCTTATATCTTTCCTCGGATCTGGGAAATTTTCTTCTCTTTCTATATTTTTTTTCCTCAGATAAGTTCTTCCCTCCTTATTTGTTTGTTTATTTTCTCTCTTTTGGGGATGTTTTTAAGTCAAACATTTAGCTATTTCTCCATAATTCTCTCTCCTACTTTTATATATATTTGTTATTTTTTGATTTTAAATAAATCTTCTACTTTTATATTTAATTTTGCAATTTTTTAAGCAAAATTTTTTTCGTTTGCTAAAAAAGGAATATAAGTGCCATTTTCTGTTCTTTGATTATTCTTATGTCATAGAATTATAGTCCTGTATTATAGATGTAAAGGCTTCTTGAATACCTCTGTAAATACATTTTAGAGAGATTTTGTTTGTTTTTTGTTACATTATATTCTTTTCCTTGATCTGTTTTCTCAGAGTCTAGCATTCTGTTTGTCATTGTGATCTTAGATATTCATGCTGCTGATTTTACTCATATGTTGGATGAAGAACTGAATACATTGTAGGATTTCCTTGGTTGTCTTGCATATCTTTTCCTTTCTGCAATGGAATTTTCATGGTAAAGTCTGTGAATGTGGGCTGAATGGGCTTCCTTACTACAAGTAGAATGCCTTATGACTCCCTATATCTTGAAGAAGAAACCTTGCTATTTTTCCAGAGGCAGAAGTTTCTATACCAGAAATCTTAGCTCTCTCCACAAGATTTTAATTATTCAATTAGATTGTGATTGTATTTTAAAAAGCTAAAAATCTCATGAGGGAAGAACTGTGGAGATTCAGTAATCTTTCTTGAATAAACAAAGACTCCTTGGATTTTTTTGCAAGTCTAGTTAATTTGCAGAGTTCTTTATAAAGTGTATTTAGACAATTTTATGACAATGTTTTTCTTCCTTTTATGGAGTAGCAGATTTTCTGAATTTTTTATGCCATTTTTCTGGAAGTCCTACCCATAATTTTTTGCTTATTGCTACTTAACAAAAATTTCTGTAGTTTGAGAGTTAAGCTCTGTTCTGATTTATATTCTTGTGCAATAAACTACTTTAAAACTTTTTGGCTTAAAGTAGAAGAAAAACACAACATTTTATTATGCTCATGAATTGTGCATGACAAAAAATTAACATAGAATATAATGGAGTATGAGGTTGCCTATTTTCTTTATGTCTGAAAACTCACCTGAGAGATACAGCCTAGGAGTGATTTCATATTGGCTAACTCCTTCTTATCCTCCTTTGTGGGTTCCAGTTCTTCACATAGAATTATTTAAATCCTATTTCTTGGGATTTCATACTTTTCCACCTTGGTCTGTAGCCTTTCATTGGGTGATTTTATCTCATTGCTTTGGTTAATGTCTCGACAAATCTATATTGGAAGCACATTTTTCTTTCTTGAGCTTCACACATGAATATAGCAGAAAAGTGTAAACTTTAAGTGTTCCTTACCAAGTTTGCTCCTCTGACTATATTTTTTATTGAGTGATCACATAGTTAGGCAAATATTTCAAATAAGAAAACTGCAAGTTATCCATTTCTCTTAAACCTAAAATTCACTGAAACTCTTTGATTTCTTCTAAGTCAGAACTCTGCCCTAAATTTTTATACTGTCCAAATTGTTGTTATAGGTTTAAGTAAGAAATACATTCGGTGGATACTTCGAATTCTGAATGCCAGGTTTTACTGATGCTTTATAATTAATAAGAAAGTTTATGTTAAAGTTATTTTAATAGTATAATAGAAATTAATGTAGAATATGGAAACTTGGAAATCCAATGAATTCATTGAAGACAAGGACAAAAACAGAAGCATTAAGTATTGAAGTATAAGATGAAAGAAGTTAAATAAAATTCTTGAGGACCAAGAGAGAAGACCCTTGGATTGGCAGCCTATGTTTAAGATTGATTGTAATAGTCAGCTTTGGATGTTAGAATTAGAAGTGACTTTTCTTTTTTATCTTTGAACATTTCTATATTGTTCTAAATTTTCGTATTATTTTAAAATTTAAAAAGCTGTTAAGAAGTTTTTAATTTGCTTTTATCCTGATCACAAAATTATAAGTATATATATATAGAATAATATAATATTATAAAGAAGTAAATAAATCAGCCATGAACCCATCTCTCCAACATAACTACTCTTAGGGTTTAGTGTTTTTCCTCCCGCTGTTTTTCTCTTTTGATGTATTTTTACAGGGGTAAGGTGTTAATATATTTCATTTTACTCCCTTTTCAGTTTGATTAGCTCTTTCTTAAAATTATTTTTATCAATCTTCTGTTATTATGTGATTAGCATCTATATAACTTTGTGTCCAAGAATCAAACACATTTATATGGAAACTAAGAGAAGGCACATAAACCATAATTTATGTTTAGTATCTCAAAGATCATATGAAAATAAATATTTCTGTACCAGGCAAATAAATAGGTCACAGATGAAGAGAAAAAGAATCAAAAGTCCTCTGTCTCATGGCTGGAGATAAACTTCTGCCAATTTAGTGAAAAAGATGCTACCACTCTTTTTTTCTTTATTTCTCTTGTACTAAGCCAACATTGAACTCGCTAGCCATGATATAATTGTGTAATCCAGAAGGCCAGAGATCAACAACTTAAATATAGATTGATAAGTAGCAAGAATTCATTTTTATTAGTAAAATTGTTATACAGTGGTTTATAATTATAATTTATTTTTGATGGAGTGTAGTAATAATTTTGTTAATGATTGGCTTTTGGTATTCCCGTACCACACAGCAGGGGTTAACATCGCAGTAATAATATACATATTCCCAGCTGTTGCATTCTGGCTTGCAAGCACCACGAACAAGTTGACATTCTCTTTTTCTCTCTGCACTTTCTCTTGTTTTTTTCTGTGGAACTAGGAAAAAGCAGCTATGAACATAAGTCCAGATTTAATATCCTTAGATACAGAGATGAATAAAGTAAACTCTTTAAAATGTAGAGTTGAACCATTTTGTTTCTGAAATCATGCCCAAGCAACTCTATTGAAATTTTTCCCTCTCTCAGCTGGTATAATATACTTATTTATCTAACAATATTGCTTTTGTCACCAGCTTTTTAAATTATCATTTTATAAACAGAATATTTTTAAATATCTAATTTGTGTATGCATCCTCAAGAGTAAAGAGAAAAAGACATGGAAGAAATAGTCCACATGTTCTGTGTTCTAAATAATCATCCACCTCCAACCCCTTTTCTCTCTACCCCTAGCAATCATTAGGTTGGCTGTAAAAAGCTTAATTTTGACGGTAGCTACAATAGCAGTTGGTAAAATTAATTTTGAAACAGAAGGCAGTGGGGAGTATCTAAAAAATTATAGTGTCATCACACAAAACAACAAAATAAATAAATTTAATTCTACATCTCAGGAAACTTTTAAAATTATTTTCTCAACTACCAGTTCTACTCATTTCTTCCTCCATGAAAAAAATAGAGTAAATTACCTTATAAGGAGTTCATATGAAATCTCCTAACAATAATTTATTTGTTTTTATTATTTCAGAGTAAAGCATTTATAAGAATATTTTGCCTTTCACATCTTTTCTATAATAACAAATATTACCTGATGGACCACAAGACACAGTGAAGACAAAGGTCAGAAAAATACAAAGTATCTTCATTGTTGATGCAGTTACACTTGAGTAAAGTTGAGACAGATCTCAAAATGTCTCAGAATTGTGCTAGTCTTCGGTAAAAGAAATATGGGCTCTTGTTTTTATAGCCTTCTTGGCGTGATTACAGTTCTGATTAATGCTGCCTTTCCAGATTGAGTGCATATTCATGTAAGTATTGTGAAACAGCAAACAAGTATAGTAGAGAGTTTAGTGCTGTTACAACCTCGGTGAGCCAAACATGAATTCATTTCATTTTTGTAAGTAAACAATGGGGTTAAAGTATTCTTGGTCACTAATTAATTGAAAGCATATAACCAACATAATTTACATTTTCAACTACATGCTTTTTTGAGTATTTATTATATACCAGGGGCTGTTCTAAGTACCTTATAAGGATTAATTCTCACGACAAATTCTATAACATAGGAACTTCTTAATTTTCAATTGAGAAAACTGTGACGCAGGCAGATTATGTAATGGCTCACAAATTATACATGTAGTCATTGGTGGAGTAGAGATTAATTATCTCTACTCCATGACAGAGTATTTTATAGAGAAAGAAATTAGAAATATATTCTGTAATCTGAGTTTAAAAAGCAGCAGTCCAGTCCTCTTGTCTTTTGTGTACTTCATTCCTCACTCAAAAGGTACCTATGTATTTATAGCCAGACCATGAAAAATCTATTTTCTTAATATTTTCTCCCTATAAAATGCTATATGATGACAGAGCTCATTCTCTCAGCCTCCACCCTCCTCATTCTCTCAACTGTATGTTGGGTTTGCATCATGTGTAGTTATTCTCTGTACACATGGCCTGAACCATACACTGTTTCTGTGATTCAATTTTTCTAGAAATAGAAAATATTTCTATATCACTGTTTTAATACTGTTATACTAGCAATTATCATAGTTGGACTATAAGAATAATCAGTATCATTATTTACGTGCCATGTAATGATGACTCAGTCATGAAATTATCTTATTCATAGGAGAGAGCAGTGTGTTATGAATCTAAAGAGCACTAGATTTGGGTAGGGAAAGCCAATCTTGGGGTCTGGTTCTCAGCTTACCATCTATATATTTGGAATAAATAGTCATCTATCTAAGCCTTAGGATTCTCTTCTTGAAGTCCAGATTGGTAGGACCAAACATATTCAGAGTTTTCATAGCAAGGATCAAGTAGAAAACGTGTAAAAAATAATTAATAAGTAATTGATAAATGAATTTAAACAATGTGGTCCACTTTCATAAATCTAGAGCTGGGTTTTTAAATCCAAAAAGATATATCCTTACAACTTAATGATATTATATTATCATTAGATGAGATCATTATTTTTATTTATATTTGTATTTAATTTATATTCTAACTCCTTCTGTCATTGAGGGAAAGAAATTAGAAATATATTCTGTAATCTGAGTTTAAAAAGCAGCAGTCCAGTCCTCTTGTCTTTTGTGTACTTCATTCCTCACTCAAAAGGTACCTATGTATTTATAGCCAGACCATGAAAAATCTATTTTCTTAATATTTTCTCCCTATAAAATGCTAAAAAGAGCCCTTTGAACTGTTGGAGATTTAATAAGACTAATTGTATATAAGCAGAGAAAGATAGCAATGGCAAATTTTAAAAAGCGGGCAGTATCATAGTGATTGCATGTGTAAGAAAATGACCTTGGACAGTAGGGCCCATTTTTGCTTGAGTGCTACCATATCCAATTTATCAGTATAAAATAAGCCACTTCTATTGAGCTGGCCCATCAACTAAACTCATAAATTTCATATTTTCCCCTATCTGTTTAAAGGTGAAGTTGGGTCAAATTATGTCTGAATCACACTGAACAAAGGTAAGGGTCTCACTTCTCCCAGGAAGATACATAAGTAGAATCAAACAAGATGCACAGAAAGCAAGTTATTTGAGTTATTTATTGCTTACAATGGGCATCTTATGGTGTAATTGGGAAGAAATCCAGATTCTATATTTCTATTTACAAAATCATTTTATTTGTTTCTTTTTGTTTTTTATGGAGAAAGAGACAAAAATAGAGAAAGTTGAGTGAGAATGAGATTGGGGTTGTGATTAAGGGATTGTGATTTTTTAAGAGAGAAAGACAGAGACAAAAATAAAGAAAGTTGGGTGAGAATGAGATTGGTGTTGTGATTAAGGGAAAAAAGAGGAGGTGCAGAGAAAATTTTTAAGAATAGAGAATTGACTTGAAATGTGTGAATTAAATAGTAAGGTGGATAAGCCTTCATATTTCTACTTAATTGAATCAGAATTTAGGAGTTTGAGATTTTTTTTAAAAGTTTTATCTTTCTTCTTACAATGTTAGATAATCATAGGCGGTAATTGTATAGTTTAGAGCTACAGGGAAGGATTTTTGGAGAGGTAAGTTCTTTGTAAAAGAGAGGGTGGTTAGGCTTTACAGATGTTCAGCTGAGAATTGCCTATGAGGAGAACTTTTCTAGGCCAAGAGGTGGATAATGCTGAGAAGAGAGACGATCAGAAGAATATACCAAATGCAATGCTATTCTCTTACAAGAGTTGCTAATCAAAATTTTGATGTTTTCTTTAAGTCAATACCAATAAAGTATTGATTTGTCAGTCAGTCACTGGGTCTCAGCTTCCACATTTTAGGAATAACAGCCTAAAACAACATATGGTTTCTTTGCAGAGCAAAACCATAATGTCATTCCCATTCTTTGCTCTTCACTATCACTCACTGCGTTATTGCAACTCCTCCCCACCCCCAAACACAAAACACAGTATATTTCAATGGCCTATTTTATACTGATGGCCACAAAACTTTAAAGTAAAAAAAAATCTGTTACGTGACTAATTCTATATAACAGTGACATTGATTGGCAATTTGAGAAATTTTCAAATCTGAAAGAATCATACAACATTTATTTTACAGATGAAGCTAATAAGAATTACCAAGAAAACACAAGATGGCATAGGCAGATGCTAGTAGCTGGATTTTCTGCCACAACTTTTACTTATTTCCACCCCAAAAGCTCTTACGTAAGCTCCAGTGTGGAGAGTTCTTATATTTAGAATCCATGAATCTGAAAGACTAAGCTTCTGTCATGCCTGATTCTGCTGTACCTTATAACAACTATTAAATGCTTATTGCCTGCAGGCACTAGTTTATATAATTTACATGTGCTAATATGTTTAAACTCATGAAAGCCCTAAGACATAGGTATAATGTTTAGCCCATTTTCACATACAAAGAAACTGACACAAAGATATTTAAGTTATTTACCCAAAGTCAATCAGCTGGCTGGTAAGTGGTGAAACTGGAATTAAACACATTACATTTTCAGAGCCCACATGCTTAACCATTATTACTACATATCCTAAATCACTTGGGATAGTTGTCTTAGAGTTCCAAGGAAACTTATATAAAATGGAAATATGTGGTTTCTAAGACAAAAGGAATATTATAATTTATTTGTCTACTCTCTGTATTCATTTATTTTTAATTTTCAATTATTATGAATACATAACAGTTGTACATATTGATGATGTACATGTGCTACCTTCATACAAGCATACCATGTGTGATGATCAAATCATGGTAATTGGGGTATCCATCGCCTCAACCACTGATCTTTTTTTGTGTGTCAGTAACATTCCAATTCTACTCTTTTCGTTATTTTGAAATATATGGTAAATTATTGTTAACTATAGTAACTTTATTGTGCTACCAAACACTAGCTGTTATTCCTTCTATCTAACCGTATTTTTGTACTTACTAGTCATTCCTTTATTCCCCACCTCCTTACTGTCCTTTCCAGCATCTGGTTTAACTTTTTTTAAGTTCTCACATATGAGTGAGGGTGTGCAATATTTGTCTTTCTGTGGCTTATTCCACTTAACATAATGTCCTCTAGTTCCATCCTTGTTGATGCCAATAACAAAATTTTATTCTTTTTCATGGCTAAGTGGTATTCTATTGCCTCACCTTTTACTTTTACAGCTGAGGGACACTACTGAATGTAGAAAGTTTGAAGAGAAACCACTGGTGGGAGTTTCCATTTTTAAGAGAATCTAGAACAACCTTGGAGAATACTAGCTCCTCAGCTTCCTGTTTATCCCAACAGATACCTTTTCTAATCTGGGTTGAATCTTCCCTGACACTCCAAGTAACGGAAAGAACTATTGCATGTTCTGTATTCTCACTTAGGACAAGTAAAAAACAATTTCTCATATGAAACTCTAGCCTGACTGGTTGCTCTTTCTCTATACTAAGCCATAAATGATCATCGAAGGCAATAATATAAACCTTGAATTTTACATCAGCTTTAACAATAAGCACTGTAATGTATGATCTGGTGAAAAAATATCATTCAGCTTCTGTGAGCTTATGTGTTTCATCCTGATTTTGGTGATAAATTTTACAGCTTATCAAATGCATTTCTTGTTTTATGTTATTAAACATGAATCATTTTTTAAAAGAAGTTACACATGAAAATATTGATCATGAGTGATTTTCCCACAGTCATACAACACTGTTATTGCAGAATCAAATTTGGATGCCTAATAATAATAATAATAACAATAATAAAACCTTAGTACTATGGCTATGTTTCGGTTATGTCATTCCAGTAATTATCTATTCCAGTGTGAAAGAAGATGTCTGTCTCCCATGATTTAAAAAATATCCTGAAGCTCAGGGCTTTAAATTTGCAGTGTGAAGGGTGGGTGGTAAGAAAGAGGAAGGAAGGATAAAGACATGAAGCTTTAAGTGTACAGATTAATATATGGTGAGAAAGATAATATAAAAGAAAACTATAACAAAATAGGCAAAGGCCATTGTAGTTTTAACTATTTATACAGTGATTTCAAAAATACTTATTTGAAGTTGTCTCCAGTAACCACTGCTTAGTAGAAACTTAAACAATGCTTTCTAATAAAAATGTACATCACATGCTATTATTTATTACCTCTTCCTAATGTCTGCATTGGTTAGGCTATCACTGAAGTTGGTAGTTCAGGAAAGATGGCATTCTGTAACTGTTACAATATGATTACATTCTGGTATTATGTACTCAGTAAGTAATATCAAACTAAGGAAATTAATATCATTAGAGATTTAAATTTAAATTTAAAAATTGAATGTTGATTATTCTGGTGCACATTATAATAACAATTATTATTATTATTATTATTTGCCTCTTCTTCCTACTTCTGAGCTTTAAAGTTATAGCTCATAGATTCACAATAGTAATTAGATATTTATTTAATATGTTTTGCATATGATCTACTTTTGTGTGTCAATTCAAATTTTACCCAGATGAAGACTAATTTGCTTATATAATCCATGTTATTTAAATCTCACTAAACTGCAATCTTTCCTTTCCTTCAGAAGGGGTAAACCTGCACTTGTACTCCTGAACTTAAAACAAAAGTTTTTTAACAAAGAAAGTGACACTTTAGAGAAAATGAATTTCAGAATATTTAATTCAGTTTCTAATCCTAAGAGATCAGAGACTAATTCATAATGTGGTGTTATCTATTCCTTTCCCTTTTTCGGGGTGTATAGAAGTTAATGAGGGGGAACTTATGCTCAGCTTTCCAAAGTTTGAAAAAGTAATTGTAATTTACTGCTTTAAATATGGTTTGTATAAGGGGGAATGATAAGATAAATATCCAAAAAGAGCATGTAAACTGTAGCCACAGGATAATCTTTATAACCACCTTTTCTCTTTTTGTATTTTTTATTTAGCACAAAGCTTGCTTGGTTCTTGCTAGATTCCCAATAGGGAATAATGAATATTTAATTAGCATTAGCTAAATATTGGTTACTGCTTTAACATTTTACAACTATTATCTTAGACATAACAGCAACCTTATGATTCAGGTACTAATTTTACTGTCATCATTGTGCAGTGGTGTCATTGAAACTTAGAGGCAGCCAGATGTGTTGGCTCAAGACTGTAATCCCAACATTTTTGGAGGCCGAGAGAGGTTGCGGTGAGCCAAGATCATGCCACTGTACTCCAGCCTGGCCGACAGAGCGAGACTCCGTCTCAAAAAAGAAAAAAAGAAACTTAGAGGCATTCATTTAATTACTTGTTCAAAGTCACTGTACTAGTAATGACCATTGCTGACATTAGACTCCAAAGCAATCTGATTCTTGAATCCATATTCTTATTGAACATACTAGAATCAGTGAATTTGTGCATGAATAAATTTCTGAAAGGCAATAATGAGCTTCTATAATGTCTTTATATACCTGTTTATAGCAAAGCTTACAGCTATTTAAACTTTGGTAAATGGTAGATGACTGATGGAAACTAAAAATAAAAGATGAATTCATGCCTGGAAATGGCAGAGAGATTAATTAAATCCATGTTTCTCTGAACTTGACAATTTTTAAAATCACTTGAAATGATTAAAAAAATACACACCCTGAGCAACACCCCTGAATGGTGTCATTATGTTATTCGGGAGGGTGGTCTAGAAAACTGCATTTTAAAATAAATGCCTCCACCTCCATCATTCAGATATTTACACAAGTCTAATAGCACAGATTTAGTCACACTCTACTTTTGTTGGGCATGAATTCATCTACATCCTTTCTTCCACTTAAGTCTCTTCGCTTCCCTTCCTCTAAAATTAAGTGATGCCTGGAATGCAGACTGTGGCATTTTCTTCATCCCACCAAGCTCCAGAGAACGTGAATATAACATGTGATTGTGGACAGACCACCTGAGTGACTAAAAAAAGTAAAAGTGTCCTTTTCACTCCTCTCTGACTGTGTGCATTGGGCAAAGTACATATCCTTTCTAAGCATCAGCTTTCTTGGGGGTACTGGGAATAAAATTAGTCATCTAGAAGAGATGAAGAGTAAATTTTGTAAGGTAAGTAGTTGGTACCTTAACTAATGCTTCTTCCCTTTAAATTCTTCCCCTCTACATTTGACTCTACTAATAGCTCCAGTAGCCTTAAGCCAGAGTTCTATCAGAAACTTTCTTCCTTTGATATTTCCTTATGCTTTGTGAGTCAGAAAACTACTTATGAAAGAAATTATGTGTATGTGTGTGTGTATACAATAATGTATGTTATACTTACAGTTGGAAAAATAAAGCAAAAAAAGAGCAGGAATAAAACAACTAAAATGGTTAAAAATATCTGAAAATGCTTGTCTATATTGTCCAGAATCCTTACAGAAATATGTCCCTTGCTGATGCCACATGTGAAGCATAATTTTTCTTCACTTCTCCATAATATGAGGACCTTACATTGTTAAAAATGACCACAAGCCATATGACATCTGAGAAAATAGCCTCTAATATGAGGTCCTATTAGTAAGAATTTACTTTTAAGAGCTAAAAGTAAAGAACAGAGCCTTCAATTGCATGCTTGTGTCACTTTGAAAGTGGTCCACAGACTCTCAGAAATGAAAGAACAAGATTTATAAAGTATTTCCAAGGACCCTTTAATACAATTCCCTACTTATGAGCATCTATACCCTTGATAAATCACCTTTATCTGGTACCTTTTGACTAAATGAACTGTTTAGAATATAGAATGAGCCTTTTCTTTGACATTAGAAAGGTCTGGATTTGAATTTCAGGCATGTTTTTACTATCTAAGTGATCTTTTAAAGTCCTATTTCTCATCTATAAAATGGTGATTGTAACATCAAACTGGGTTGTATTGCATATTAAATAAGATTATGCATGAACCTGATAAAAAGGCAATCATTAATAATTTTAAAAAATACTGAGTTCTTACTCTATGTAGGCACAACTTAACACTCTAGAATAGAGCACTAAGCAAGAAAGACATGGTCATAGCCCTTGTAGGGTTTACCACAAGTGAAATGAGTCACATAATAATCAAGTAAATTAGTTATTTTAGATATAAATTACTCTGCATAAAATTCAACAGTGTGTTAGGAACGAGAGTGATTATCAAGAAAGGCGTTATCATAAGTGATCAAAGATAATTTCTACCATCCTAAGAAGAAGGTGTCCAACAAAGAGTGTCTCATGCAAAGAGACCAATTTGAATGTTTCTGAAAGCGTAATGTGTGTGAAGAACAAAAATCAGGCCAATGAGATAATGTTTAGTGGGCAAAGAGGCAAGTGGTAGGGGTGAGGTCAGGGAACGAATCCCACAGGGCATTTCACTCCATGATGAAGTGATGGATTTTATTATAAGTTTGGTGGATGCCATTTGAGTGTTACAAATTCTAGAACCATCAGGAGGGGAGTAGAAGTAGTCAGGAAGGGAGGTAATTTTGGAGACTGCTGCAGTGTTCTATGAGAGAAAAGATGGTAGCTCAGATAAGTTGTTTCTCTGAGCTGATTATCCATTTCTCCCTTTGCTCTTAACTGTCCCCATGGGTTTGTTAGGTTCTCACTGTGAACCTGCCCAAACTTTTGTCTCTCACATCTGACCACAATTGAGGAGCGCCTGTCCCAGTGTTCTGACCTATTATCTGATCATTAATCATTGATATGTATCTGATGTTTCTTCCCATTTTCCGGTCAGCCTTGAGTTGGACTCTCTGTGCCTTCTGAAGGAACAATTCTCTAATAGGATATACTGAGCTGTGTGGGAGTTTAGAGCCATGGGTTTTTCTTTTATCTCATGATAAATGTGCACTTTAAGGTACATTTGCATCCCCCAACTATGTTACCATCTGACACAGAAGAAGAAACAGAAACTCTCATGGGGAATATTTCTGGTTAGCTGAGAAATGAGTAAACACTAAACAGAAAAATTACAAGAATAAACACTTGAGAAAGAAAATAGAGAGGAGAGAGAAGAAAAGATAAGGAGGAAAGAAGAGAGAAAGACTGATTAGTGAAAGGATGCAGTTTTGATGTCACTAAAATAGTGTTTGCTGAACTGTGATGTCCACATAAATCACCTGGGTTCTTGTTAAAATGCAGATTCCAGTTCAGTAAATCTGGAGCAGGGCAAGGATAAACTTTTTTTTTTTTTTTTTTTTTTTAAACAAGCAACCTTGTAGTAGAAATGCTCCTGGTCTCTGAAACACACTTTACGTAGTGAGGCCCTAGAGCACATCATCTAAGCAGGTACTTACACTATCACAGTTGTGCTATTGGTCCTCTCACCAGTATGTATATAAAGAAGATACCCCCAGAATGTGGTGACTAGAACATGTTAGAAGTGCATTGTTGCAGTGATAATTGTTCTTTCATTCATTTTCAATGTATGTTTTTGTTATGTTGGAAGTTGGGATGAAAGCAGAAATATGAGCACGAATTTTGGTTATGCAGTTTTTAAAAAACTGACATTCTGCAGTTAGTTTCACTTTCAATCAGTGAAGTGAGTAGCAGCTCAGAGAAAAAAAAATCAATTAGGGAAGGATGCAGCTCTCTTAGGCTTTTCCCTCCCACAAGATACAAAATAAAATGTTTAACAATAATATGTGTTAGAAAAGAGTTACAACCAGTATAAATAAAACTGAGTGATTTAAATTTAGGTTTAGATATAAGTTTAGAGTTAAAAATATAAAAAATAAAGAGTTACTATTTTACCCATAATCTCAAGGCTACCAGTCACACCTTACAACCTCTTACAACCTTGATGTTCTCAGTCACAAGTTTGGTAATGTTCTGCTAAATTAATCATTAATTTTTTATCAGCACTACTTTACCAGCCCTATGTTTACTTGGATCATATATAATAATCTGAAAATTACTTCAAGAATACCCTTCTATAGTTTTCAAGAAAAATTCCGATAAATATGTTACACTTATTTGAAGAAATATGTACCAAAAAGATGGAAAACATTAGAAATACCAATTTCCTGGTGGGTTGGTGGGCTTTCTTAAAACAGGAAACTGTGAGATTGTATATTTAAAGCTCTTTAGAGTTTGAATGAGTTATTCCCTTATAATTATAGTTTACCTGTGTGGTACATAGTTTGATTCAGTAAATCTTAGAAGGTAATTTAATCTATTGATTATTGAGGAGTATAGCTGAAAAAATTTCACTAGCATGGCTTAAAAAAATTAAAGAGAATCTGTATGCTATCATTCAAGGCTTGGTATTTTTCAAGACTGTTAAGTTTCATAATGATTTCTTGGCAGTTCACCCTGAATCTCTAGTTTTCATTTAGACAACTTCATTAACTGTTTTTCAAGTATCTCCCCAGCTTTCATAGTTATTTGTAGAAATATAATAAAACAATGTGGGTGAAAGTTATTGAACAATTTGTCTTTCACGCATGGACATTCTACTTTTGGACACCCAGCCCACAGGTCTCCCACGTCCCCTGCAGAGTCTGCTGTGGCTTTTGTGTTCTGCTTGATGGCCATTATGTTCTCTTTTGAAGTGGCTAGTAAGTCATCACCACCTTGTGACCTCACTCACAACTTTGTGGTTTGCTCATGGCTCTGAGGTTCACTGCTATTTTAATGATTTTGCACTTGTTACCTCATAATGGGGATCACTCCTGCTCCGTGCTTCTGTTGCTGTCATTGCCTCTTTAGCTGAAATCTTGGCCCCTCTCTCCTGAACAATTTGATAACTCATTTTTCATGGTCCTCAGATGGCATGTCAAACATACACTCTTCTTTTTATACACATCTCTAGTGTGACAGCTATAATCTTTCACGTCCCTATCCCAAACAATGTTTCCTTCCAATTCCCAGTTTTGCATGGAACTACATGACTATGGCTCTACAGCTCTTGCAGGGGTTGGTTGCACATTCTCTGCTTCCCTTCTTACTCTTATCACTCTAGCTTCGCTTTCTTCTTTTGTCCAATATGTATAGCTGTCTTATTCTAGTGACCCTAGCTACATAATTTTAACTATTTTAAAATTTAATTCTACTTAAAACTTCTGTGCATTCATGGCAGTAAGAACTCTAACTTATCTCTCTCTGCCACATTATCAGAATTGAAAATCTCTGAAGTTTTTTTTTGGAACTATAATTTTTCCCAGTGAAATAAAGTCTCAAGCATGGTGTTGGAAGGAAACTTAAAATCTATCTATCTATCTATCTATCTATCTATCTATCTATCTATCTATCTATCTTCTATCTATCTATGACATATATTTAAAACAATGCTAAAAGAGAAAAGAAAGAAGAACTAAATTTCCTTTCTGCCTGCTACATCAACAGGAAGCCAAAGCAATAAAATCAATATTCTTTCCTGAGTCTGCTTTTTTTTGATAACTGAGTCATCCTTTCCATAATTTGCAAATAAAATTTGAAAGATTATATGCTTTGCCCTTTGAACTAGTGTATTTCACCACTTGAGCATATGATGCATTCTGTTGATTGATCATATTGTAGGTGGCAATTGAATACAGCATCTGATATGTGTAGCCTATCTGCCAACACACACACACATCGAGAAATAAATCATCAAAAACATTTCTCTGTTCTGGTCAAAATTATCATTTGCAAGTAAGAGAAAACAACTCAATATAGCTCAGAAAAAATAATATTTTATTTCACGGTTAAAAACAAGTCCGATGCAAATTTAGCAAGCAGATTATGCAAATTCAGCAGGCAGATTTGGGGAAGAGGGAGCTGGAATGTTGTACATGTGAATCATCTCAGTTGCTTTCTTTTCCTGTCTGCTCTTCTCTGCTGACTCATCTGTTCCATTATCATCAGTCTCACAACAAGTTCCCTTATATCCTTAGTGCACATGTGGCACCATCACATCATCCCATCATCACATCATTGAACATGATTTGACATCAACTTTCAACTCATGTTCACCACTGATTACAGACAGTATCCCCTTTTCCTTTGAAATATAAAGTATACAGATCACACATCTTTAATCAAGTAAGATGTACACAAGTGCATTAAGTAAATAAAAATTATTTCTGGTGACAAATAGGTGAATAAAATCAGAATGAAAATAAATATTGCCATTTACATATATTAAGTAATTGTGCCAGGCATGTATTATGAATTTGGAAATTAGCTGTTGCTACTTCCATTTTATGTATAGGAAACCAAAACATAGATAAGTTAAGTAACTTGCTCAAGGTTACACGACTCATAAGAATAGGTCCCAACTAGCCCACAGGCCATCAGACTCCACGCAGTGTGACATCAATGCCCATATTCCAAACACTGCCTACTGTATTGCTGTTCTGTAGCAATACAGCTAAAGCAAGACAATGTTAATAAAAAAGTGAACACTTACAGGTGAAATTGTAGAAGAAGAAAAGCCATATGAGACAAAGACTAATCATGCCTGGCAGATAATTTATGGGGGAAAACCATTTCCTAAGTAGAAATGTATGCATGTTTATGTAAATGCTAGACCTACCTGGTAGCAGTAAATTTATTTTGGATATGAAAGCATCAGGACACCATTTTCACTTTAGTTAGCATTTAATCCCCTTCTCTTGTAACTTCAGCTCTTCTTACTCTATTCTCACTGAGAAAACTTTTTATAACTTGGCTTCCCATGTAATTCACCTACAAGGAAAATATATATATTTTAAGCCAGCACAAATGATTCATATGTCCAAGAATATAACTTACTATAGTTATGAAATTGGTATCCTGAATTAAATAATTTAGGCTCAAATGGCCAATGAGTTTCCTAAATCTGATACATGTTATGATATTGAGAAAATAGACTTTTTGGCAGAGCAGAAATTGAGTTGGAATTACATAAGATAATAATTGCATTTTAAGAATGCTATGAGATAAATGTGCAGGCTTTCGTGACAATAGCTCTAGCTTAGCAACCAAAGGAAAAGCATTACTAAAGTATTTAGTGTGGGCCTGCATATTGCCTTTGTGGCAGTGAAGCACTTCTATTACTGTGCAGCCTCTCAGAGCAAAGAAAGAGGAAAAGTGAAGATAAAAATAGAGAGAGGTTCAAAAATTCACACTTGCCAAATTATGACCTGAACCTAGGGAGTCTTGTATATTTATAGGGGTGTGTGTGTGTGTGTGTCTTATGAGGGAAAGGGTAGAAGTGTCTGCTTTCTATCATACTAAACCCTTATTATGACAATGGGAATATTATTTTGTCTGCAATAATTTGTGTGGGGGGATTGTCGTAATGCTGGTATTGCAATATTTACAGCACCTAATTTACTCTCTTCTTTACCTTGTTGCTCTTCTTATGGTGAGCCTGTGAAATTAGTTTAATTTGGCCTAAGGCTGCTCCATATGTTGAGTCCCCACACAGTGAACTGCAACATAACTTTGTACTTAAACTAACCAAAAGCAACCTTAAGTATAACAAATAGCTGATTTTCCAGCCAATCACAGCGAGACAAGTTTCAGCCAGTCATAGGCAGCCAAGTCATCACACTATGCCCAAATAAGGCAGATGCCTTATCACGCTATGCACAAATAGGTAATTTCTCTACTTTGATTCTTTTTGTCTGGCCTCTAAAATTCGATACTCATGCTGTTGGGGTGGAGATCTCTACAACTCCAGTGGTTCAGGGTGCTGCCCAATTCATGAATTATTTCCTTAAATAAATTCTACTATATTTAAGTTGACTAAAGTTTTTCTTTTTAATGGTTTAGTATCAAAAGAGGGATTCAAAGAAGACCTCTGGTGACCCTAGGAGCACTGAGTGACCAAGCAAAGGTGATTCCCAGGATCTATTGTGCCTATTGTTCTCTTGGAGCAACTAGAGGTTGTCAGTGAGTTCCCTGTAAGATTTGAACTCTACAAATTTGTGTTTTGAATTATTGAAGTTTATTCGAGCAATTATTTTAATGAACTGGGTCCAAGATTGGATTGGACCTGATAACTAGCTGAAATGGATCCAGTTAGAGGCCTCAAATAGGTAATTGAAAATAAATTTCTTTAAATCTAATTTAGGATACCAGGAGCCTGGGACTTTATTTTCTAGGGTAACAGCTAATTTGAGACACAAAAATTTATGGACCCAGAATCTGTGTGGTTTCATAAAAATGGATTAACACCTTACTAAGGATAACGGGATTACAGTGTCCATAGTGTGGAACTTTTCAAAAAAAAATATTCATTTGTAAGGCACATTAGAAAAGAAAGAATCTAAAATGTGAAAAAAGCAATGAGATATATTCTCTAATTGATATTCAAAGGCATCAAAAATAGAAAAAAAATCTAAGATTGACTCTTTAAGAATATAGTTTTTTGTTTTTTGTTTTTTTTTTGAGATGGAGTCTTACTCTGTCACCCAGGCTGGAGTGCAGTGGCACCATCTTGGCTCACTACAAGCTCCACCTCCCGGGTTCAAGCGATTGTCCTGCCTCAGCCCCCCAAGTAGCTGTGACTACAAGCGCCTGTCACCATGCCCGGCTAATTTTTGTACTTTTAGTACAGACAGGATTTCACCATATTGGCCAGGCTGGTCCCGAACTCCTAACCTTGTGGTCCACCCACCTTGGCCTCCCAAAGTGCTGGGATTACAGGTGTGAGCCACTGTGCCTGCCCAAGAATATAAATTTTTAAAATCTTAAAAATATTTTCCAAAAATAGTAGTCAAAGCTTTAACCATCAGGGTAAGTAATCTTGCTTCATTGGCATGGCAATAAAAAAAATTCAACTCTAGATATTATTTAATGCATTAGTGAGGTTTGTGTTATTATGCCTGTCACATGGCTAAAATATTTAAATAAAATCTATAAGATCTGTTTGAGTTTATATATTTACATATGTCTCTATTATGTTATGTGTATGTGATATTTCCCTATACTCCTCATGGTATTCCCAAAATTAAATTCTAAAAATGTTTAATTGGCTTAAAGAAAAAGAAACACTTACATAAAATATTTTTTACACACAGAAACATAGACAGTAACCTATAATATTTTTCAGGTTCATGTTATCTGGCATAAATTTCAGTAAATAAAAGTGTGCTAGCTTGATTAAAACAGGAATGTCTTCAGAGTTGTTGGCATTAAATATAATACACATGTACAATTTTCTAGATTTATTAACAAAATAATTTTATATTACCTTTACATTTTAAAATTTGTCAGTAAGAAAAAATAACTCCAGCTGATGGAAAGCTAGCTGTTTAATATTTCACCATCTCGGGGATTCCAAGTATAATTGTTAAAAACAAGTGAACTAAATAGATGCATATAAGATAAAATTCCTATTTGAAAGATGTCCTTCTTATACCAGAAGGTTTTAATATTCTTATTATGAAGAATGGAAAGCTCTGCATAATAAGTCTGCGTAAATAAAAATTTAATTCTCACTTCTTGCCAAAAAACCTACGAGGATAGAGATAAAATTTTTCCTCCTATACAGTTTCTTATTACAGATAAATTAAAGATAGGTGGGACTATTAGTAAACATAGTTTGTGCCACACTGAAAAATTATATTACGAAAAATCTCATCCTCCTAGAAATTATAATTCATAGATTTGAAAGTCTACTCTGTAGATGCTAGTGTGACATATAGTTTACAATTGCTTGCTTCCTAGTGTTTGCTAGAAATTAAGTTCATTAAAGACTAAGAATTCTAATGAATATATGTAAATAATATTGTTAGAAATGAAAAGGGAAACAACTTTATATGCAAGTATATGAGAAAAGCAAGATGTGCTTTTGGCAAGCAAAGCTATAAGGTATGGGAAAGTGTTTGGTTGTGTTAAGGAAAAAAAAGTAATTTTTATCATAAAGTACAACTGGTTGGTTCCAATAAAAAAGAAAAAGTATAAGACTAAACTGAATAGACATAAGCAAGTTGTAGAAAATTTGTAGAACACGAATTTTGGAAAATAAATTTTATATGTGAACAAGCTAAGATTAGAAGAGAACTATTCATAAGTCTTTTCTAAAATTGAGCATTAATATCAAAAGTACATTAATATAAAAATAGAATTTGACTCTCTCTGTGAAAAAAGTTTTATTGAAATATTGGTCTGCTTTTAATATAAAATTGTAAAAGGTTATATTTATTACCTTTTTAGGTAATTGGCCTAGAAAAAAATTCAATATTTATCAAGATGATCTGCTATACTTCATGTTATCTTTTCTTCTTTTCTTTTTCTTTTACTTTAAATTCCGGGATATATGTGCAGAATGTGCAGGTTTGTTACATAGGTATACATGTGCCATAGTGGTTTGCTGCACCTATCAACCCGTCATCTAGGTTTTAAGCCCCACATGCATTAGGTATTTGTCCCGATGCTATCCCTCCCCTTGCCCCCTATGCCCCAACAGACCCTGGTGTGCGAAGTTCCCCTCCCTGTGTCCCTGTGTTCTCTTTGTTCAACTCCCACT
This sequence comes from Pongo pygmaeus, assembly GCF_028885625.2. Classification (NCBI taxonomy): domain Eukaryota; kingdom Metazoa; phylum Chordata; class Mammalia; order Primates; family Hominidae; genus Pongo; species Pongo pygmaeus. Next base: position 50,415,097 of record NC_072378.2, read on the forward strand.
TATGAATGAGAACATACAGTGTTTGGTTTTCTGTTCCTGTGTCAGTTTGCTGAGAATGATGGTTTCCAGCTTCATCCATGTCCCTGCAAAGGACATTAACTCATTCTTTTTTACGGCTGCAGCTTCATGTTATCTTTTTCAGGCTTCTGATTACTTAAGAAAACTGAGCCTTGTCTATTAAAAGATCTAAGATTTTTCTACAACCATGTAAATTTTCATATTTGCCTTTGAAGTCTTTAAATCTTACTCTTGTTAACTGAATGATTATTTTTCAGAGTAAACTGTGATTCTATTTTAACCAAGTCCTTTAAATCTTTTGACATTTTTGACTTTCCAAAATCAAATACTCAATTAACATCTTTGACCTTGAACTAACTTTGGGAGGTTCCAGTGGGCCACTGGAATACCACAAAAGTTTCTTCTCTCTTTCAGAGAGTTGACAAAGTAGGCTTATTTAGCATGTTAAATTGCATGTAAAGCATTGTGAAATAATAATTGATACTGAACCTATATTGAGTTAAATTGTATAGATATGTTATTAATATGTGTTTCATAAATTGGATGAAATTATTAGAAATCTGAAAGTTTTGGTATAATGCTACCAGTGACAATCGTAATTATTATCTCAGGATACTGTATGTTACAGAAACAATAGAATTTCCTTGTCCACTGTGTTTTAGTAAACTCATCAGATTTTTAACCATGGAAATTTTAAATATTGTAATTCACAGAGAGCTAATTACTTTATTCTGGTACTTTCCTGAAAGTTTTTGCAAGTAACTATAAACCTAAAAGTGTTTCATCTCTGAGAAGATTCTATAAAAGTCTCTAACAAGTGTATGTTTCTGATAACCTTGCTTTCTGATAATTGATCTAGGTAAGAATTTCCAGAACTTTAATGAAAAAATGAATTCTTTCATAAAACTGTCAACATCAAGCAAAACAAGAATTCATTAAATACCAAGAACATGCTTTGCCATGGTTTTATGCCAAGTAAGCTGGTACTGAAATTGTTAAGATATGCAAGTTAAATAAACTCTGTAAGATTAACCCAAGTTAATTTACTTATGATAACCTAGTCAATAAACAGTGTTTTGCACCTGAATTGGAGAACAAATCTGTCATTTCAAAGAATGTAAATTCAATGTTAAGCATGGACTCATGGAGAATCTGGATGGCTGCCTGGTCCTTCCCAAGTTCTTTAATATCATTAAAATTTTTACAGACTCTGACTCATTATGAAAGAGATAAAATGATTCAAATTATAAAAAAAAATTGGTAAAGTTACTGTTTAAAATGGATAAAATAATTTAGAAACAATGTTTGGTTTGTCAAACTCATAATTCTAGTAAGACAATAAAAACCTCAAGTGATATGTTTCTGGTGCATGGTGGATTATTTGGACACTTACAGATGTATTTCATTCTATTTCCACTTTCAGTGCTGGTTTTCTGGTTATGTAGAAGCTTTCCCATACAGAAAGACTGATGCTATAATAGGAAATAAAAGGTCATTAGAAAATATGTTGATAGTTAACATTTCTTGCTGTAGTTGGATAAATATATTTGATGTGATCGAAATTCAATTGTAAGAAAGGAACAAACAAGATACTTGCTTAAAACAAATAGACTCCTCTTCTGACTCATTTTTTTGACATATTTTAATTGATCTGGTTCATGAGAGCTCCTATGAAGAAGTACACTTTAACCTCTTGGTATTATCTTCCTGATAGCCATCATAATAGTCTCCCTGACAGGCCATATTCTCTCACAAGTCATAAGTGCTAATATGCAGCCATCTGTTGTGTGTCAAATGGTCTCACTGCATTTAAAAAAAGAAAAACATAAGGAGAACATAAAGAATCATTCAACTACCCCAATGTCATTAATTGTGAATTTCATACTGAGAAGAAACAAGTCCATTCTGATGGTGACAGAGAGTGGTGCCAATGCCCAAATTTTTGGTTATTCTCCTAAAATTGAGAGGCTGATCAAAAGGGGAGAATTGTCATTTAAACTTACCTGGAGCCTGCCTCTGTACCTTAAGTCCCTACACAGTGAACTGAAACCTACCTTAGTATATAAACAAACCAAAAGTAACATTAGGATTATTAAAAAAACAGTCAAGTTATAGCCAATCACAACCAACCAGGCTGCAGTCAATCACAGGCATCTAACTCATCACACCATGCCCAAATAAGGCAGATGGCTAGTTGTAGCCAATCAGGTGATTTCTCTACTTTGCTTCGGTTTCCGTCTATGCAAACTTGCTGCTCACACTGTTGGGTAGAGCTTTTTGCACCTCTATTTGTTCAGGGTGCTACCTGATTCACGAATTCTTTTTTGCTCAAATGAACTCTGCTAAATTTAATTTCTCTATTATTTTTCTTTTAACAGGTTCAAATCCCTAAGCTAGATAACATAGAAGTAAGCTTGTAGAGTCTTTCCTTAGAAGGGATTTTAAAAATGGAATTGCAATTCTGGAAAGGTGAAACTGGAGATACAGTGAAATGATCAGTGATTGCTAACGGTTTAGGGGAGACAGGGACAAAGGCTAAGCACAAGAGACTTTAGGGCCGTGAAAGCATTCTGTGTGATACTTTAATGGTGGATATGTGTCATTATACATTTGTCCAAATCCAAAGAATGCACAACACCAAAACTGCACTCTAATATAAACTATAAACTTTGGTTGAGAATGATGTGCCAATATAGGTTCATCAATTGCAACAAATATACCTCTCTGTCAGGAGATTGTGATAGTAGGGAGCGTATGCCTACATGGGGGAAAGGTGTATATGGGAACACTCTGTATTTTCCAATCAAGTTTGCTGTGAACACAAAACTGCTCTGAAAATAACATATATATTTAAAAAATGAAATAGCGAATAAATATTCCTTGAAATAATTTACAATTGCAAATAAAAAGTGTTTTATTTCAGCTTTTTATTTTAAAAATGAGAAAACTATAAAGCCCAGAGAAGTTAAAAAATATTCCAATTTACCATTATTAAATTATTAACAATAGAGAGGTGAAGCAATATGGCAGAATAAAGGGTTCCATCCATTGTTCCCCCAGCAAGGACACCAATTTAACAACTATCTAACCAGAAAAAAAACACCATTAAAACCAAAAATCAACTGAGCACTTATAGTACCTAGTTTAAACTTTATATTGCTTAAAGAGGCACCAAAGAAATAAAAAAAAAAAACAGTCTTGAATTGCTGTCACCACACCTCCCCACACCTAGCAGTGGCATCATGGTGCGGAGAGCATCTCTGGGCACTGCAGGAGGGAGAACACAGCAATTGTGAGAAATTAAGCTCAGTGCTATCTTGCTAGAGCACATAGGAAAACAGGCCCAAACTCAGCTGATGACCACCCATGGAGGGAGCATTTCAACCAGCCATAGCCAGGGAGGAATTGCTGATCCCAACAGTCAGAACTTGAGTTCCCAGAAACCTCAACACCAAGAGCTACAGTGCTATGTGCCTCCAAATGAAATGGAAAGGCAGTGTAGACTATATAGACTGCAACTCTTGGGTGAGTCCTAGTGCTGAACTAGAACCTGAGACAGTGGACTAGGGGAGGAAGGTGGGGTGTGTAACATACTGAGACACCAGCTAGGGCAGCTAAGGAAGGGCTGGCATTACCCCTTTCTTAACCTCAGGCTACACAGCTCATGGCTCCAAAAGAGACCCTTTCCTTCTGCTTCAGGATAGAAGAGTAAAGATGGGGAGGACTCTCTCTTGCATCTTGGATACCAGCCCAGACAGAGCAAGATAGGGCACCAATCAGAGTCACAAAGTCCCAGTTCTAGGCTCTTGTTCCCAAAAAACATTTCTAGACATACGCTGGGCCAGAAGAGAATTTGCTGCCTTGAAGGAAAAGACCCACTCATGACAACATTCATTGCCTGCTAACTGAAGAGCCCTTGGGCCTTGAGTAATCAGCAGTGATACCCAGGTCCTACATCAAGGGCCTTGGATGAGCCTCTGACACTTGCTGGCTTCAGGTGAGACTCAGCATGTTACTAGCTGTGGTGACTATGGGGCAAAATTCCTTCTGCTTGAGAAAAGCAGAGGGAAAAGTAAAGGAGACTTTGTCTTGCACCTTAGGTACCAGAATGCCCACAGCAGGGTAGAACAATAAGCAGGCTCTTAGAGTCCCTGATTCCAGGACTTGACTCTTGAATAGGATTTCTAATCCTGGCCTGGGCTAGAGGGGAACCCATTGCCCTGAAGTCCCAGGCCAGGTAGCATTCCCAACGAGCTGACTTAAGAGCCCTTGGGCCTTAAGGGAACTTCAGGTGTTGTCTGGCAGTACTCCTCATGGCCTGGGTTGACAATGGCTATGAAGTGAGGCTCCTTTGCCTTTGAAAGGGGAGGGAAGACTGAGAAGAACTGTATATTGTGGTTTGAGCGTTGGCTAAGCTGCAGTACAATAGAACACCACATCAAATTCTAAGGTTTTAAACTCTAGTCCTTCACTCCTGGATGACGCCTTTGGACACGTTAGGGCCTGGGGAAACTTGACACCCTGAAGGGAAGGACATAGGCCTGGGTGGCTTCACCACTGGCTGATTTTAGAGCCATAGGGCCTTGCGCAAACATAAGCAGTAGCCAGGGACTGGTTATGGCAGGCCTTGGGCTACACATAGCGCTGTACCTACTTTAGGTCTGACCCAGCACAGTCATAGTGGTGGGTGGTGGTCACAGAGGTCCTTGAGTCACTCCATTCACAGCTTTAGGTAGCTTAGAACAGATGGAGAGACTGTTTGTTTTTGTTTTTGTTTTTTTGTTTGTTTTTGAGATGGAGTCTCGCTGTGTCACGCAGGCTGGAGTACAATGGCACGATCTCAGCTCACTGCAACCTCTGCCCCCCAGGATCAAGTGATTCTTGTGCTTCAGCCTCCTGAGTAGCTGGGATTACAGGCGCCCACCACTATGCCCAGCTAATTTTTGTATTTTTAGTAGAGACGGGACTTTACCATATTGGGCAGGCTGGTCTGGAACTCCTGACCTCGGGTGATCCATCTGCCTCGGCCTCCCAAATTGCTAGGATTACAGGCATGAGCCACCACACCTGGCCGAGACTATTTTGGGGGGAGAAAGTAAGAGAAGAGAATAAGAGTCTCTGCTGGATATCCCAGAGAATTCTCAAGGCTCTTGTCCAAGACCACCAAGGCGGTATCTCTATGAGTCTACAAAAACCACAGCATTACTGGGCTTGGGGTGACCCCTAAAGGAGATATATCTTAGATCACAACACCCAAGTCCTTTCAAATATCTAGAAAGCCTTTCCAAGAAGGATGGGTACAAATAAGACCAGACAGTGAAGACTACAATAAATACCTAAGTCTTCCACACTCAGATGATGAAGAATATGTACTGCCATCAACACCAGGAAAAAATGACCTCACCAATTGAACTAAATAAGGCACCAGGGACCATTTCTAGAGAAACAGAGATATGTGACCTTTCAGACAGAGCATTCAAAATAGCTGTATTGAGGAAACAAATAAATTCAAGGTAACACAGAGAAGGAATTCAGAATTCTACTAGATGAATTTAACAAAGAGATTGAAATAATTAAAAAGTATCAGGCAGCAATTCTGGAGCTGAAAAAATGCAATTGGCATACTGAAGAATGCAACAGAGTCATTTAACAGAAGAATTAATCAAGGAGAAGAAAGAATTAGTGAGCTTGAAGACAGGCTGTTTGAAAATACAGTGTCAGAGGAGACAAAAAAAAGATAAAAAACAATGAAGCACACCTACATTATCTAGAAGATAGATTCAAAAGGGTAAATCTAAGAGTTATTGGCCTTAAAAAGGAGGCAGCAAAATAGATAGGGGTAGAAAGTTTATTCAAAGGGATAATAGAGAACTTCCGAAACCTAGAGAAAGTTATCAATATCCAAGCAGAAGAAGGTAACAGAACAATAAGCAGATTAAACCAAAAGAGGACTGCCTCAAACCACTTAAAAATTAAACTCCCAAAAATCAAGGATAAAGAATTTTAAAAGCAGCAAGAGAAAACAAATAACATACAACACTGTGTCAATACATCTGGTAGCAGACTTTGCAGTGGAAACCTTACAAGTTAAGAGAGAGTGGCATGGTATATTTAAAATGCTTAAGGAAAAAAATGTTTATTCTAGAATAGTATATCTGGCAAAAATATCTTTCAAACATGAAAGAGAATTAAAGTCTTTCCTAGATAAACAAAAACTGTGTGATTTCATAAACACCAGACTTGTCCTACAGGAAATGCTAAAGAGAACACTTCATCAGAAAGAAAAAGACATTAATGAGCAATAAGTAATCACCTGAAGGTATAAAACTCATGGGTAACAGTAAATACACGGAAAAGCACAGAATATTATAACACTGTAACTGTTGTGTTTAAGCTCCTCAACCTAAGCAGAAAGACTAAATGATGAACCAATCAAAAATAATAACTCCAACTGTACTTTTTAAGACACAGACAGTACAATATCACACAAATAGAAACAGCAAACTGTTAAAAAGCAGGGTACAGAGTTAAGGCATGGAGTTTTTATTAGTTTTTGTTTTTTGGCATGTCTGTTTATGCGAGCACTATTAAGTGGTTATCAGGTTAAAATAATGGGTTATAATATTTGCCAGCCTCATGCTAATCTGAAGCCAAAAAGTATACAACAGAGACACAAAAAAATAAAAAGCAGGAACTTAATCATATCACCATAGAAAGTCACCTTCTCTGAAGGAAGACAGGACAGAAAGAAAAGGACAAGAAGACCACAAAACTATCAGAAAACAATATTACAGGAGTTAAGTCCTTACTTGTCAATAATAATATTGAACATAAGTGAACTAAACTTTCTAATCCGAAGACATAGACTGGATAGAATGGAAGAAAGTACACGACCCATTGATCTCCTGCAAGAAACACATGTCAGCTATAAATATACATTTAGATTAAAAATAAAGGAATGAAAAAATATATTCCATGACAATGGAAACCAAAAAAGAATGGGAGTAGCTATACTTATATGAGACAAAATAGATTTCAAGAAAAAAACTGTAAGAAGAGACGAGCAAGGTCACTATACAATAATAATGGTGTCAATTCAGCAAGGGGGCATAACAATTTTAAATATCTATGCACCCCAAACTGGAGCACCTAGATATATAAAGAAAATATTATTAGAGCTAAAGAGAGAGAGACAGGTCCCAATACGATAATAGCTGGAGACTTCAACACCTCACTTCCAGCACTGGGCAGATCTTCCCAGACAGAAAATCAACAAAGAAACGTCAGACTCAATCTGCACTATAGACCAAATGGTTCTAATAGGTATTTACAGAACATTTTATTCAGTGGAGGCAGAATACACATTCTTTACATAAGCACATGGATCATTCTCAAGGTTAGGCCATATATTAGGTCACAAAACAAGTCTTAAAAAAATCAAAATACTGTCAAGCATGTTCTCTGATCACAGTGGAATAAAACAAGAAATTAATAACAGGAATTTTACAAGCTATAAAAATACATGGAAATTAAATGATATACTCCTGAATTACCAGTGGGTCAATGAAAAAATTTAGGAGAAAATTGAAAAATTTCTTGAGACAAATGAACCCCCGTTTCTTGGGTTCAAGCGATTCTCCTACCTCAGCCTCCTGTGTAGCTGGGATTACAGCCACACACCACGTCACCCAGCTAATTTTTGTATTTTTAGTAGAGACGGGGTTTCACCGTGTTGGCCAGGCTTGTCTCAAATTCCTGACCTCAGGTGATCCGACCACCTCGGCCTCCCAAAGTGCTGGGATTACAGGCATGAGCCACCGCGCCTGACCAAGGGTTCAACTTTTAACATTTTTGTTGTCATTGAGCAAGAATTCTAAGACAATGTAGTCTCCTAATTAAATCCTGAAGCTAGAATAATAAGATAAATTTCCTAAAGGAAGAAATGTACCATGGACATGGCACTAGATAACTTTTTAGACATATAACAGGCAATTAAATTTGTATCTAGCTCTAGTAAAAAGGAATCTTTCTCTTCATTTTTCATGTAAGGGAACAGAAGCAAAAATGATACTCATTCACCTTTCCATACATGAGAAACTTCCCTTTATGGGAAAAGGGAAAGTTTAACTTTTATGTAAAATATGCAGCTTTCTCATTGCATTACATTACATAATTTCCTATAAATTCCTTTATTTTCGTATTATTTGTTTGTGAGCAGAGAGAAATAGAATGTAGATTAAGTCAAAGGAGAAGTCCTTAATTGTTAGCGGTGCAATGGAAACATAAATAATATATTTATATTCTTAAATATAAAGAATAATTCTAGCTTCAGAGTTCCATCTCTGTACTGTATTTTCATTTTGTATTTTTCTGTTCTCTCAATTAAATGGATAGTTGCATAATAAATACATCTGAGAAATCAAAGTACCATGAGAAATGACTGAGGTCAGTGGCTTCAGGCAAATTTTACAATAGAAGGGATGCTTAAAATTAGGGACGGTTTTTTATTTATTTTTATATCTTGCAAAGGATTCAACACTTTGTTTTGGGTATCTTAAATTACAGACATGAAGGAAGCTTTAATACAGGAATCATAGACTTCAAAATCTAAGGTTAAATAAAATGTCTGTGATTCCCTTGCTGCAAACTTCACTGAGCTCCTTTACTCAGTACTGGAGAAGTTTTCATCAAAAAAGAAACATTCTAAATTGAAAATCTCTAAACGAGTAAATCATTTTTTTTTCCATAGGATGTAGTAAGTTTAGCAGTTGAGATGAAAAATGATGGAAATGTCATTCAATCTCATTTCACGATTTTATGAACTAAACTTCTTAAACTATTTAGAAGCTGTCCAAGAACTTCTATGAGGGGACATATGTTTCTTATTGCTTTTTTTTAAATTGCTAACTGTAGGCCCAAGTCCTTCACATTACTTGTCAGCTCTCTGGCTGCATGAGGCAACATGATGTAAGGAAAGCATATTTGAGTTTCAGCAATCATTCCTATACATCAGCATACATCAGAATCACTTGAAGGATTTATTAAAACACAGAGTCCTGTGTCCTACCTGTACAGTTTCAATTTACTCTATATATCTGGGGTGAGGCCTAAGACTATACATTTTTAAGTTCTCTGGGGATGCTGATGTTGCTGGTCAATGGATAATAATTTGGAGACCGCTAAGTTAATGTGTTCCTGTCCTAACCAAGGCCCAGAAATTTTTTAACATTCGAAAATTTCATTACAATTTCTGAGACTAAGGTTCCTCAGCTGTAGAAGAAGGCTACACAGTGCTACCAGGGTTTGTTTCTAACATTCTCTAAATCTATTGTTTTAGGTATTTGAGCTAACGTATTTATTTTCATTACAAATAAAATAATGCCTAGGTGATACATTTGGTTAAAGTGCAAAACATAGATAAATTCAATTTGTCTATTTAAAATTTAGAATTATTTTATGTGGTGAGGTTCTTTAAAGGACAAAAAGGATTGTGTAATTTTCCTCAATATGCCAAAACTTTGTTTTAGATAACTCAGATTCAAGAAAGAAAAATATTGAAGATATATTAATTTACAAAAGTGGAAATGGAAATGGAAAATGAATGAAGGTATTTTATGTTTAATTTGTAATCAATTATTTAAGTTATTTTTTGAAAGAGTGAACAAGTTTTCCATTACAAAGCAAGTCATTGTACAAAGGGCATGTACTCTAGGTCAACAGATATGTGTTGCAAAATAAGTCATGCCATTTTTTAACTATGAATAAGTAATATTAGGAGTCAAAAACTGTATGGAACAATGAAATTAAAAGATAAAAATACAAAATATAAACTTTATTTATCAACAAAATCTCCATCAAGTGTAAGCCACTTTTGTAAGCACTGATACCAGCCATTTAGTCCATCCCAAAAAACTAAGAATTCTGGGAATTTAACCGTATCAATGCAGTTCTTTTTATATTGTTGACTGAAGAAAAATGAGTGCCTTTAAGGATTTTCTACGATTTGGAAACAAACAAACCCCAAAAAAGGAGAAGGATGAATATCAGTACTATAGGTGGATGCCTACTAATTCCTCATCAAAACTCTCTCTAAATTGCTCTTGCTTAACGAGAGGAATGAGCAGGAGCATTGTCATAGTGCAGAAGAAGTCTCCGGTGAAGTTTTCTCAGGCATTTTTCTTTGGCTATGTTTCTCAAAACACTGTTATAATAAGCATGTTATTGTCATTGGCTCTCCAGAAAGTCGATAACCAAAATGCCTTGAGCACCCCAAAGAACTGTTGCCATGACCTTTGTTTCTGACCAGTTCACTTTTGCATTGACTAGGCCATTTCCACCTTTTGGTAGCCATTACTTTGATTGTACTGGTAAAACTGGGAAAAATAACCTCATGTTATAACTTGTCAAAAAATGCACTGGAATCTTGATCCTACTTGCTTAAAATTTCCATTGAAAATTCTGCTCTTGACTGCAGCTGCTCTGGATGCAACTTTTTTTTTTTTTTTTTGAGACAGAGTCCCACCCTGTCACCCAGGCTGGAGTGCAGAGGTGCAGTGTGGACTCACTGCAACCTCTGCCTCCCAGGTTCAAGCAATTCTTGTGCCTCAGCCTTCCAAGTAGCTGAGATTATATGTGCGAGCCACCACACGCAGCTAATTTTTGTATTTTCAGTAGAGACAGGGTATCGCCATGTTGGCCGGGCTGATCTCAAATTCCTGGTCTCAAGTGATGCACCCACTCAGCCTCCCAAAGTGCGGGGTTGACAGGCATGAGCCACCTCGCCTGGCTGGATGCAACAGCTTTGACACAAATTGAGAGGAAAGTTCACTCAACAATAATTTTTTAGTCAGAATTGTGTACATTAAAACAACTGAGATGTTTATGGTGTTGACTGCTGTTTGTGCTATTAATCATTGGTCCTCTTCAATAAGGGTACAGACATAATACATTTTTTTCTTGTAAATTAATGTGGATGGTCTCCCACTGAAGATTTCATCCTTAACTTTGTCTCATCCCTTCTTAAAACCATTGATTTATCCATTTGTAAACTGCTGATTTCTTTCAGGTATTATCCTCATAAACGTTCATAAAGCATTAATGATTTCACCTAAAAGTGTACAAATAATTAAAAAGTAGTAAAACAGATCAATAGAAACAAATAACAGGAGGCATAAATAGCAAACCAGTTGCTAGAATAATAGATATTAAAAAAATGTCAAAAATCGCTTTAAATTTTCATGATCTAAACTCCCAACTACATGCTACCTGTAAGAAATAAATACTAGATACCAAAATAAAAATAGATTACAAGAAAAAGGATGGAAAAAGTCATACTATACTAACAGTAATCAAAAGAAAGTTAGAAAAGCCTGGACATAATGGCATGCTTCTGTAGTCCCAGCTACTTCCGAGGCTGAAGCAGGACAATAATTTGAGACCAGGAGTTTGAGGCCAGCCTGGGTAATATAGCGAGACCCTGTCTCTAAAAAAAGAAAATAAATAGAGAAAAATAGCTTTAAAGTTAGAATGTCTATGTTAATGAGAGACAAAGTATATTTTCAAGCAAAGAATATCACTGGGAATAAAAAATGTCATTCATAATGACAAAGAAGTCAATTCATTAAGAGGAAATAAAAATCCAAGACACTTTGGGAGGCCGAGGCAGGCGCATCACGAGGTCAGGAAATCGAGACCATCCTGGCTAACACGGTGAAACCCCGTCTCTACTGAAAGTACAAAAAAGTAGCTGGGCGTGGTGGCGGGCGCCGGTAGTCCCAGCTATTCTGGAGGCTGAGGCAGGAGAATGGCCTGAACTAGGGAGGCGGAGCTTGCAGTGAGCCGAGATCGCGTCACTGCTCTCCAGCTTGGGAAACAGCGCAAGACTCTGTCTCAAAAAAAAAAAAAAAAAGATTCCAAGACACTTATGCATGTAATCACAGAGACTTAAAATACGTGAAGCAAATAACAATAGAACTAAAGAGAGAAATAAAAAATTTTAGTTATAATTAGTGATTTCAATATAGCATTATTAATTAATGAAACACATAGCAGTTTTAACTTAAAAACCCTCAACAACTTGACCTAAGTTGAATTTTTAAATCGTTCTAACCAATAGAGGCAGAATACATTTGCAATAGAACAGAAAATATTTACCTAGATAAACCATATTTTGGACAATAAAATATGTCTTAACAAATTTAAAAAACTGTCAGTATGTTCTCTGATAATAATGGAATTCAATAAATATCAATAAAAGAAATATTTAAAATGTGCATACCTGGGTGGAAAAATTCAAATATTTGAAAGCTAAATGGTGCATTGATAAACAACTCATGAGTCAATAAAGATGAAAAGGAAATTAGAAAATATTTGAAAATGAATAAAAATGAAAGAGTATATAAAAGTGCGTAATGCAGCTAAACAGTACTTAGAGAAAATTATATACCATTAAATGCCTTGATTAGAAAAAAAAGTCATAAATAAATGTCAGCTTCCATTTCAAGAAATTAGTGAAAGAAAAGCAAATAAAAACCAAATTTAGCAAAAGAAAGGAAATTATAAATAACATAGGTGAAATAAATAAAACAAAATCAAAAAAGAGCAAAATAAATAAAACAGAGTCATTAAGAAGATTAATAAATCCAATAAACCTCTATCAAGAATATTCAGGCACAAAAGAGAAAAGTATAGAAAAGTATTCCAAATTCTCGATGTTAAAAATATAAGAAGTTTCATCATTACAGATTCTACAAATAGTGAAAAAATGAGAAACATTATGAATATCTTTATAATAAATTTAAATATTAAAAGAAATGGACTTATTATTTGACAAAATAAAAACTACCAAAGCTCACTCCAAAAAACACAGAAAACAAAAAACAGGTAAACTGCAGCAACCGGAAGTCTATTAAATAAATTAAATTTGTAGTTAAAACCTTCTCCTAAACAGAACTCCAGGTGGTGTCAATAAGAAGTTCTACCAAACGTTTAATATGAAAATATTAATATATTATGACCAAGTGGAGTTTATCAGGAATACAGATTTGTCTACTATTTGAAAATCATTCAGTATAATTTACCACATTAACTGAATAAAATATATTTATATATATATAAAATAATCTTGATAGATACAGGAAAAAAAGGTTTTGAAAAAATCTAAAGCTGTTCCTGACAAAGTCGCTCAGGAAATATAAAATAGAAAACATTTCCTGTACCTGATAATTAGCATTTATAATAAAACAACAGTTAAACATCCTACTCAATGGTTAAAAAATGGAATGCATTCTTCCAAAGTTGAGGAACCAGGTAAGGATGTCCACTTTCATCACTCCTATTCAACATGGTAATGAAGGATTTTATTCAGGGTAATAAACACAAAAAAATACATAAAATATATCCAGATTGAAACAGAAAAAGTAATATTGTTTTCATTTGCACATTGCATCATCAAATATGTAGGAAATCCTATGATATTTATGAGAAAGTTACTAGAACAAATAATTGAATTTAGTTAGGTTGTAGGACACAAGATTAGTGTGCAAAAAAATTGTATTTCTGCATGTTAGAACCAATCAGAAATATCTTTAAAAGAACAGCACTACAGTAGCACTAAAATATAAAATAGGGATAAATATAATAAATGATGACTTGTACACTGAGAAGTATAGAACATTGCTGAGAGAAATTTTAAAAGACCTAAATAAATGGGAAGTTACACCAGGTTCATGGATTGAAAGTCTGATCTTTAAGATATCAATTTTCTACAAACTGATCTATAGAATCAATGCAAATCCCAATAAAAATCCCTACAAAATATTTGTAGAAATTGACCAGATGATTATTAAATTTATAGGGAAATATAGAGGACCAAGAATAGCTAAAGCAACTTTGAAATAGAAAAAAGTTGAAAGATTTACACTATTTGCTTCAGGATTTATTACAAGCCTTTCATAATCAAGAGAGTGTGTATTGACACAAACATAGAAAAATAGACCAATAAGCCTCTATATACATGCTCAATTTACTTTTGGCAAAGGTGCTAGGGCAATTCAAGGGAGAATGAATTCAACAAATGGTAGTGAAACTATTGGATATCCACATATATACTTTAGATCTCACATGATGCAAAAAAACTGATTCAAAACTTGTAATAGTTCTAAATGTAAAACCTACAATTACATAAAATGTCTAGAAGAAAACATAGAAAAAGAATTCATAATCTTGGATTAGGCAGACATTTAAATACTAAAAGCAAAACTTATGAAAGATAAATAAAATAATATTTGTACTTCTTCAAAATGAAGTACTTTTGTTCTCTATCAATTATTATGAGAATGAAAAGTAGATCAGAGATGAGGAGAAAATATTTACAAATTATATTCTTTATAAAAGATTTATTTAGAATACATAAAATTTTACACACTCGATAATAAAAATAACAATCCAATATAATAATGTGCAAGAAATTTAAATAGGCACTTCACAAAAGATATGTGGTAGCAAATAAACACATGAAAATGCTCAATATAATTATTCATTTGGTGCTACCAAATTAAAACAACAATCATATACCACTACACACCTATATACTATTAAATTAGCTAAGCATAATAATGTTTTCTGGGTTCAAATATCACGTCTAAAGATTCTGAGGTTATTGCTATAGTTGTTCCATTTTAATAATGTTTAAAGATTTACATTAAAAAGGATGGATATGGAAGAATTAAAGATTTTCAGGCTGCTGACAAAAAAACAGTCCTACATTTTTTATACCCACGATGATAAAGTAGTGAATGTTTCCTGTATTTTCTCTCCTTACCTAAATTTGTATTTTCCAATTTATCCCCATGTAACTCAGTCCTTTCCCTTTTAACACTTTGTTAACATTTCCAACAAAGAACAGCATAGTCTCTTAATGAATACATAAGGATGCAGAGAGCTGTTGGTAGGAATGTAAATTAGCACAGGCATTATGGAAAACAGCATGGAAGTTTCTCAAAAAACAAAACTAGATCCACCATATATTTCAGCATTTTCATTACTTGGCATATATCCCAAGGAAATAAAATCAATATGTTTAAGTGATATCTGCACACCCATGTTTATTGCAATGCTATTTAATATAGCCAAGATATAGAATCAACCTGGTGTCCATCATGGATGAATGAATAAAGAAAATGTGGCATATATACAAAAATGGAACAATATTAATCCATAAAACAGAATAAAATTATTTCATTTGCTACAACATGAATGAACTCGGGGGACATTATGTTAAATAAAATAAGACAGACACAGAAAAGCAAGCACCACGTGACTTCACTTGTATGTGAAATCTAGAAAAGTTAATTTCATAGAAGTAGAGAGTAGAATAGTGGTTTACCAGAGATTGGGAAGGAGAGTAAGGAAAAGGGGAATCAAGAGAGGTTGGTCAATGACTACAAAGTTATACAGAAGGAATAAATTTTGGTGTTATATAACTCAGTAGGGTAACTACAGCAAATAGCAATGTAGTGTTATATATCAAGATAGCTAGAAAATAATATTGTGAATGTTGTCACCACAAAGAAATGATAAATTTTTAAAGTGATGGATATAGTAATTACCCCAATTTGAACATTATTCTATGCACACATGCACTGAAAAATCACACTGTACACCATAAAAAGGTAAAATTATTATGTGTTGTGAATAAATAAAAGATAAATAAATAAAACTCCAGTCTATCACTTGGCACAGATAACAGATGAACATATTTCTTTTGCTTATACTGGGTTTCCTCTAATGATAACTGAAGAGATGGAGTATATGAAAATAGAACAAAATAGGAAATTGTAGCACAGCTTAAACTTTAAATATTAAATCTCTTTATTCATCCTACAACTTAGTTCCAGAAGGCAGTGAAATCAATCCCACATGGAATCTTCTCAAAAGAAAACTTGAATAATGGACAATTTATTCAAATCACTGTCTATTTCAAGATACTCTATTTTAACATTATATATGACCATTCCTCCTAAAAATGCCTTTCTTAATTCTAACCTTATTTCAAATATAGCTCTTTGAAAACCTATTTTTCCTTTTTTCTATATTATATGCTTAAATATGAATAGTCTTCAAACTGAGGTCTTTGATACATTATTATTTATATATGCATCCATCTATCTACTCACTCATTAAATAAAAATGTATCAAGTATTTAATCTTGGTTAAATGCTGGGCCAGGCTCTAGAGATATTTAATAAGCCAAACATAAATGGAAATACTATTTCTTCTCTGAAATCTTCCCTGATCATTCTAAGAAAAGTGATAATAACCTTCATTGTCTCCTCACAGCATTTATATGCATAACTCATCTGTATTTACAACATTCTACCATAAAGTGTATTTCTCCAAAAGTACTGTTAGTTCTGATTGATGTCAGAACCACACTGGGGATCACATTTCCTATATAAACCTTTCAAGCCCACAATCCCAATTTTTGTTCTTTTATTCATCAAAGTGAAAATTTCATTGGGCAAAAGCAAACAGTCAAGCAAGACTTTATGACTGTTGCAATAGAGGAGACAGACTGAACTTTCCTGAAATAAAAGGCAGGCAGGTTTTTCAGGGCTAGGGTCAGCTAATGGAAAAGTAGTGGAAGACATTGAGAAGAGGTTAATCAATGGGCTACATTGAACACATTGAGTTATTTCTGAATTCTCAAATTCTTTTTTTTGTGATTAGGCCATCTAATTGGTAATTAAAGTTAGTGCCCTTTGAAGTTAGACTCAGCCTCCCACAGAGACTGGGAGATAGTAGTGCTATATCCTTCAATGTGTACATGTCAAAATAATGGTCTCCAGGTCTTTGAGAAAGAAATTTCTTTGCTTGTAATACCGACAAGAGGCTGGGAGAAGTTTTACATGTATTTCAAAGCTAGGAAAAAAAATTACAATAGAGTTTTCTAAAGTAAATGCAATCAAGTAAAGTGAGATCAGGGATTCTATAGTCAGGAAGAAACCTGTCTAAAATTTAGTGAAAGCTGAGGGAGCATTAGGTAGTCTTGGTCGTATCCTTCAGTGGAGCAGTATACCAATCTTGGAAGCTGCAAGAAAATTAGGACTGTGTTGTCAATACAACACTACAATATCCTGTGTTCAAGGAATGTGTTAGGCTTTAAGAAAAGTGGTTATTAGAACATGTCCTTTTGAACAGTTAAAATTCCAGAGAGAGGGAGGGCGAACAGAAATGCTGTTACTATTTTTGTGGAAATTTCCATACACAAATTATAAACATGTAAGAGGAAAATGAGCTTTTGTTTCTGAATTTTAAACTTGAATTTTTATATTTCAGAATATTAGATGAGAAATAAGCACTGAATAAGTAGAAAAAAGACACATATGGTTGAGTTTTTATTAATTTAGACCAAAGAACACAAATCCATGAACTATAATATGCAGGAAGAGTTCGAATTGCTTTATCTAAAAGTATATTTTAACATTTTTTTCTTTTGTATGTATCCATTCCAAAGAAAGGGTCATGTGACTTGGCATCTTTCTTCTACTACTTGAGTATATTTTGTCAGTAATGTCAAGGAGGTGCTAATAGTTTGGCCCAAGTTCGGTAAAAAATTAAACAACCATAATTTCACATCAAAAATTTCAAAGGTTAAAAGCATTTCTAGGCAATGGTTAGCAAACTCTTCTATGCATTTTCATAAATTGAATAATAGGCTAAACATAGATTGCTGGGACTCATCTCCAGAGTTTTTGATTCGGTGAATCTGAGCCCTACCATGTGCATTTCTAACAAGTTCTCAGGTAATGCTAAGACTGCTGCTTCATGAATTACACTTTGCTCTTGAAAACGTGACTGACTCTATCTACATAGGGGTTAGCAAACATTTTCTCTAAAGGGCAATTGTTTCAGGTTTGCTGCCCAAGATGGAAAACTGGAAATAGGCACACAGACCAATGGAACAGAATAGAAAATCAGAAATAAACTCAAATATTTACAGAAAATTGATCTTCGACAAAGCAAACAAAAACATGAAGAGGAGAAAGCACATCCTTTTCAACAAATGGTGCTAGGATAATTGGCTAGCCACATGTAGGAGAATGAAACCGGACCCTCATCTCTTACCTTATACAAAAATCAGCTAAAGATGGATGAAAGACTTAAACCTAAGACCTGAAATTATAAAAATTCTAGATGATGGCCAGGCTTAGTGGCTCACGCCTGTAATCCCAGCACTTTGGCAGGCTGAGGCGTGTGGATCATCTGAGGTCAGGAGTTCAAGACCAGCCTGGCCAACATGGTGAAACCCCATCTTTACTAAAAATACAAAAATTAGCCAGGCATGGTGGCATGCACCTGTAATCCCAGCTACTCGGGAGGCTTAGGCAGGAGAATTTCTTGAACCCAGGAGGCGGAGGTTGCAGTGAGCTGAGATCACAACACTGCACTCCAGCATGAAAGACAGAGCAAGACTCTGTCTCAAAAAAAAAAAAAAAAAATCTAGAAGATAACATTGGAAAAACACTTCTAGTCATTTGCTTAGGCAATGATTTCATGACCAAGAACCCAAAAGCAAATGCAACAAAAACGAAGGTAATTAACTGGGACCTAATTAAACTAAAGAGCTTTTGCACAGCAAAAGGAACCTTCAGCAGAGTAAACAGACAACCAACAGAGTGGGAGAAAATCTTTCCAATCTATACATCTGACAAAGAACTAATACCCAGAATCTATAACTAAAACAAATTGGTAAGAAAAAAACAAACAATCCCATCAAAAAGTGGGCTAAGGACATGAGTAGACAATTCTCAAAAGAAGATAAACAAATGGTCAACAGACTTTTGAGAAAATGCTCAACATCACTAATTATCAGGGGAATGCAAATCAAAGCCACAGTGTGATACCACCTTACTCCTGCAAGAATGGCCATAATCAAAAAATCAAAAGACAGTAGATGTAGGTATGGATGCAGTGAACAGGGAACACTTCTACACTGCTGGTGGGAACGTAAACTAATACAACCACTATATAAAACAGTGTAGAGATTCCTTAAAGAATTAAAGTAGAACTACCATTTGATTCAGCAATCCCACTACTGGGTATCTACCCCGAGGAGAAGTGGTCATTATTCGAAAAAGATACTTGCACATGCATGTTTACAGCAGCACAATTCACAATTGCAAAATCATGGAACCAACCCAAATGCCCATTAATCAACGACTGGATAAAGAAACTATGATATATGTATCATATATATATCATCTATTATATTAAATAGATGATTATATATCATCTATTATATTAAATAGATGATTATATATCATCTATTATATTAAATAGATGATTATATATCATCTATTATATTAAATAGATGATTATATATCATCTATTATATTAAATAGATGATTATATATCATCTATTATATTAAATAGATGATTATATATCATCTATTATATTAAATAGATGATTATATATCATATATTGTATTAAATAGGTGATATATATGATATATCACATATTATATTAAATATATGTTATATTAAATATATGCTATATATCATATATTATATTAAATATAATATGAAACTGAAAAGTTTTGCCTCTCTGGGGCTTATTAAGAATAAAAAGAGTTCTATACTTGGTTAAATAGTGTTATCATCAAAGGGCAAGTAGTAAGAAAGATTATTGTACTTTCACAAAAACAGTAAGATTTTTCTGTAGAGCTGTCTATCCAGACATTTATTGCTTGTCTTGATTAGATGGAACCTTATATCTCTACATCTATGTACAAAAATAACTTAAATATTTCATTTAGAGTAATCTAGACAATTATAAGCACATGGTGCATGTCACAACATCAATAATATCTTGTTGAAATAAATAACATCACCCCATCTCTGACCTCCACGGCACTACTGCTGGAAACAAAAAAGCCAAAAAACAAAAAACCTTCCTTAGTGAGGATTTTGGGGGTAAATAATATTGTCCCCGGGGTGCCCAAGAAAGTCCTCATTTTTGCTACTACACAATCTCTGCTTTTCCTGTATCTTCATCTTTCCTAGGATTACTGTAACATTTCCCGTTTTCCATATGAACATCAGCTGCACAGCCATGAGAACTCTTTCTGAAAATTAAATCACTCCTACAAATATTCCTAACGTTATCCTCTTAGGTAAAACTAACTCAGCTAGATTTCCTGATGGATCTTAGAAACATGAGTTATTCTGAGTTACGAGTCAGGTTTACTCATCAGTTAACTGAGCTTTGTTACACAAAACTCTCCATAGTTATGGGATTCTAACTCTTGCCTCAACCAAATTGAAATTTCCTTCATTAGACACATTCTCTGAGGGTAAAAAATTGAGTTGGCCAGACACCAGCCCTACCCTGCTGAAACAAAGGTACCTATTCCTGAGTTTCCTTATGAGATTTTCTTCGAAAAAAGAATCACATGGCTAAAAGGGGCTCTGTATCTCAGATCTTGTTATTTATCCTTTTGCCGTGCTATGAATAGTGTTTAATTACTCTACAGAGAGAGCATTGTTAAATTGTATCATTTCAAAAGCATTGTAATTGGTTAAATGTATGCAAAAACACATCAGACAGGTCAAAATTGATAGCTGTCATATTTGTAAGAAACACATTTTCTGTTAAAGAAGAGTAGACGGCTTAGAGGGATTTTGGTGTGGAAACCAGGATATATGAAGATAACCATAATCCTCATAGTAAATCTGGCAATAAGGTCACATATACATACATATTTAGAGAGAGAGCAGAGTAACTCAGATAAGTAATATGAATGTCTCAGAGTCAAAGTGGAAATAATGAGATTATAAACATAATTAGAGTCTGTTTCCTTGTTTTGTTAATGTGTTCATCCATTTGAAATACAAATCATTCTCAGCAAACTATCGCAAGGACAAAAAACCAAACATCGCATGTTCTCACTCACAGGTGGGAATTGAACAACGAGAACACATGGACACAGGAAGCATCACACACCGGGGACTGTTGTGGGGTGGGGGGAGGGGGGAGGGGTAGCATTAGGAGATATACCTAATGCTAAATGACTAGTTAAGGATGCAGCACACCAACATGGCACATGTATACATATGTAACAAACCTGCACGTTGTGCACATGTACCCTAAAACTTAAAGTATAAAAAAAAAGAAATACAAAAATCCCAAAGGAATAAGTAGAGACTAAATTCATTGTATGTAAATAGATATATTTAGAATTTAAAAGTGTATATTTTCATTAAATGTTGCAAACATTTTTTTTTACCTACTCTTGAGTGAAAAGCATGCATCTCTGTTCCAGACTTGATCCTCAATAGTACTTCTTTTCCAGAGTTTATACGCAGCACTGACTTCTCCATTTAATGCAGTATCCATAATCATACTCAACATCATCACAAAACGTTTTACATATTCCTCTCACTTTTTCGCATCTTTCAAATCTATACTTTGGTTCAAAATTGCTTCTGGCTGCAATCAAGAAAAATATCTAAAGTTATTAGTCTATTATTGATTTGGGGGTTTTCTTGCTAAAGAAAAAAACTGTTCCTGTTATGAGATCATGTGTGTGCAAGTTGGAGAGAATGGAATGCCAAGTTGTTTTGTAGCAGAATTTATGAATCATTTCAGAAAATGACTGAGCTACTAACATTATACTTGTACAAAATGTCTATGTCCTTATCTTGCAGCTCACATCCATACTAAGCGTCAGCTGGCTCAGTCTATAGTAACAATGAGAAAGTGACACACAATTTGGTACTTAATTATATGTATTTTTGTCAGACATTTGTTGTGATACTTTGTTATTGCAGCCAAAAATCAGCCCTTCTGTAATAGTTATAATTTATTTTGATTCTTTATCTCTTTCCTATTTGAACATAGTGGTCACACAAATAGTAATCATAGAGAAACTAGAGAAGACTTCTAATGTACTAACTTCACTGATAGGGCAACTGATCGAGAAAACTAAAAACTAAAGTACTTTAGATCTACATAGAGAAACATAATTTTGTCATACACTGCCTATCTAGCAAAAAGTGGAGCCTCACATTAGTATTCTATTATAGTTTCTTGTGAACCATCTAAGACAATGAAAAGAAAGATGTTCTGAGATTCCAAAATCACAGTTTTATATTCATACATTAAACTATAGTAAATGGAGGCAAATTATTTTGTTACTTTAAACTTTTATTGTGCCTAATGATTCAACTGTACTCTGAAAATGCCTTTAGGGTAGAAAAGAGACTTTGGAGTCAGGCATATTTTTATTTTTCAATTTTATCAATGTACTTACCTATCTTTGATCAGTCATTCTACCTATCTGGATGATATAATATAATCAACATAATTGTCAGAAATATATTTTGAGTATTAAATTTTGTTATGTGTGCATATATGTGTCAAGAAAAAATGAGGCAAAATAATTTTGTTAAAATTTAGAGAATGAATTGAATTGAATTCAGATTTAAATTATGTAATATCTGTTAATAGAACCTAATTGTCTACATAGAATTGAATTGGAATTTAGAAAAATGTTTCATTTCAATTCAATGGTAAGCATTTATTTTAGTACCTAGTATTCACCAGGCATTAGGTTCCGAAGTAGAGAAAAACTGGAGAAGATCTCTAAAGCACTTACTTATTGCCCTTAATGAACTTGGTAGAAAATAATTAAACGTAAGGTGGAAGAGACTGTCAGGTGGATTTTGACATGTTAAAAAAATATATATATGTATATATATATACACATACATAGACATATATATAGACATATATATGACATGTAAATATATATATGATATGTAAATTATATATTTTTGATGTGTATATATATATATATTTTAGTGAATGGTAAACTAATTTATAATGACAGAATCCCTACCATTGGTGAATTTTAGTGAAATCTGAAGTCATTTCAGAGACATGTTTGATATAATTTAAAGTCAGGAAGGCAATGGCACATAATTGCATATACTTTTTGTAACTGTTGCTAGGATAGAAACTTTTTAAGCCAATCAACATTCCTGAGCCATTATATTTTGTCAACTCTAAAATCACCAAAGTCTATGGTGGTTTTTAAGATATATTCAAATTAGAAAAAAGTATAGACTTATAGAAATAATAGTAATATTTAAAATGTACTAATTTTGTTCTGACTTTCTAATTATGTTAAAGAATAAGAATGTTTTGAGTTATGAGGAAATTTATAGAACCATATAAAAACAAAAAGCATGCATTGTAAAATTGGTTCTATTGCTTATTATTTATTTGCAAATTATGGCTCACTATAGAATCAAAGGTTTGCCATGTGTAAATTATGAATGAAAATAACATCTCTTTGTATTGTTATGAAAATTGATACATATCAATTTATAATACATATAGATAAATATTGATATATATATCAATATATAAAAACAATTTTAAGGTGTTGAATGCTATACAAATATCATCCACAAGTGCATGAGTATTTATGTGATATGAAACTGGGTGATACATACCACATAAAAACAAATTGTTTGGAGGAAAGATGCATAGTATCTCTTTCACTCACTTATACTTCTGCACATTTTGTACATCACTGGATAAATTGAGCTCATGATAACTATTTTTCATAAAAAGAGACATTCAAATGCTAGTTTGGGGCATTAGTCAGAAGAATATATTCCAGAAGATTTCTGGGAGTCTCATCAAGAGTGAGGTACCACAAATAAAGCGGAGATATGCTGTGGACATCAACACAATCCTGCATGCACACAGATGAGGACAAATCTTTTTGAAAACTAGAGCTTAAAAGCGCAGTGGTCTCCGTGACTCAATGTTAGTTTTTCCAAATGGTATGTGGAGTTTTTCACTCTCCCAAGCGAAGTGTCTGGCATATATCTCTCCACCTCCTCACAAACAACATCTCTGAGGGTGACTGTTTCACCTACATCATGATGCTTCTGGAAATGTCATCCGTAAGTGCAGAGTTGAAAGTAGAGGGAGGCAGTGTTGAAAGTAAAAAGAGTTATGTTTTGGAGGATATTTGCTCTTACTGGATAGAAGTTGAAGTCAAGGCAGAAGCAAGGCCGTGGGTCAGTTGAAAGTTTGAAAAGGTATGATCTTTCAAAATCAGATAGAATTAAGTTTCATGACTGGATATTTTATTTGTCATTTTGCTATATAGGACAAACGATTTAGATCACTGGATTTCAGTTTCCTCATTAAACTGAGGTTTTATTGAAATTTCAAAAGATACAATGAGATAAAATATGCAGGCTGCGCTTACAGTGTTAAAAAATTAATAAGCCTTCAAAATCAGGTTATTCTCACTCCCTTTGTCTCTATTTGCCTTTTGGATTTCACACTAAAACCTTATAAAGCCTTACCATAAGTGGAGCACTGTTACTCACTGTTTATGCCCTGCTATCACATTGTTACTAGTGTTTAATTCCTGCTATGGCTTTTTGCTATAGTTTAACCACAAACTTCTCATCTTAAAGTTACAGTAGGCCAGGCCCACTATATACCTCATCCACTGATTTATTTCAGCACAAAGCAAAATGCTTGAAACAAAATACTCAATAAATAAGATAAATAACTGAAAAAAAAGAGTAAGCGAATACATATGTTATTACAGATAGGGACCTAATTCATATTATATAATAAAAAAGCTCTCTATGTTTTATTACATGTTATTCATCAGTTATTTCCTGTCAACTTAGCAAATGACTTAGGCCCTATATTTGCAGCTTCCTTAACTGAAAAATGCATTTAAGAATACTTCAGAGAGTTGTGTGGCAATCAAATTAGATAATACATAAGGAAAACTTGTTTGGCCCATAATTTTATGAAGTAAGTTTTCATTGTCACTGTAAATGAGTTATTTATAGATTTATGGAAGATTAAAATAACTTTTTCTTAATTTACATATTGTTCTCTACTTTTACTGTTAAATGAAGAGAATGCTCTCTTTGTGATTCATACAACACACATTTAGTCAGCAAATATGTTGTGCTTGGTCCTGTGCTAGGTGGGGACAAAAATAAATAAAATATTTAAGCTCTTCACCTTCAAAAGACGACTACTATTTGTTGGGAGATGATGACATAGATGAGAAAAAAAAATGCCGCACTTTTAAAGGCAATTCTGAGATATAAGCAAAATGTCCTTGCATCACAAAATAAAGAGTTGTAAACTCTTCCTGGAATAGTCTATTTTGACTATTACTATTTTAACTGCTACCACCACTGCCACTACTAATAGCTATGTTTTATTAAGTATTCCCTAGGTTTCAGATTCTTTTCTAAGTCAGTTATATTTATTTTCAGATTTACTCCTTCAATAACTCTTCCCATTTCATACATAAGGATAGTTGAATTCAACTCTGCCTAAGGTTTCAGAGGGAGTAGGAGAGCAAGTAGCAAACAAAGCTAGGTTTGTTGGACTCAAAAGCAATATATGCTTCATTGCTTCACTGAGGAGATGACATGTGGCTGGATCTTTAAAAGATAAAAGCATATTTTCCTGAAATTGTGGAGAAGGTCTTACAAGCAAAAAGATGTATCCTAAACATAGATACTGTGTTTTAAAGAATGTGTGATCTATGCAGAATGGTATGAACTTTTAGCACAATAGAAATTATATGGATGTGAACTTTAGAAAGTCAAACTGTTCACAGGTGGCAAAAGTCCCTACCAAACTAAGGAGTTGAATATTATCGTGAATGAAGTGGTAAAACTGATGAGATTTTAAGCATCTTTTCAATTTTTTTTCTCTTTTAAGGGCAGAAGTAGAGAAATTTTGTAGCAGGAAATCTATGTCGAAGTTTATTAAAACAGTTTCAATAAGAATGATTAATAAGATAATTAACAAAACTTGAGAATAAAGAGGAGAAAGTGAACCTAGAAGATATTTCTGAATGAGACGTAGCCCAATAGATAAGTTTTGGATTTGCAGGGAAAGGAAACTGGGACATAGAGAAGCAATGACCAGAAGTGTTTTAGCTTGTAAGACTGCGTGACTGATTACAAAATGACAATGTTTTGGCCTTTAGGATGTATGTTTGATATTGAAACAGAATAAAAGACATGGAACAGATTTTAGCCCTTGCGAGTAATATGAGTTCATTTTGGACAAATTATGATTAAAGAATTTGGAGGCTATCCAGTAGCTTCGCTAAGTAGTAATAAATACAGTTTTGTGGTTTAAGACGGAGGTTGAGAAAAAGACTTGACAGGAGAAGTCATTGGCGTTAACAAGATTATATAGAGAAAGCACATAAAAATAAGAGGAAAAGGGATTCAGGGACAACACATTGGAGGCCACTGACATTTAGAAGACTATCGAAAATAGATAATTCAATTAATAATTGTCAAAATAGCAGTCGATTCTAGCATGTGTTCAGAAGTCCAGCAAGATAAATAATTAAAATAAACCTTTGAGTTTGCTTTCGGAAAACATATATAACATGAGCAAGAAGAGTTTCAGTTAATTGGTGTGAGTGAATTTATGGTGAGAAGAGTGTAAAAGAGTTAATGAAGTGGAGACTATGGGTATAAGGTTCTTTTCAAGAAATTTGATGAAGAAGAGAATAAGGCAGATTAGAAAGTGGCTTGAAGAAAAATTAAGAACAAAGTAAGGGAGGATTTTTGTAAGATGAAAGAGACTTGAGAATATTTGTGTTTACTAATTAGAACCACATAAGGTTGGTAAAATTTTTAAGAATATTTGATTCACAAAATGGCAAAGTCATATGTGTTCAAATATATAAGAAGAAATGAAATATTCAACAAATGACGGGAAAAAGATGCTGGAAACAGGACAGTTGTGAAGAATACTTACAGCCTACTCAACTTACTCCTTGAAAACACCTTTACAAATTCTCAGCTCTCCTAGCAATTTCAAAACATCCTTCCTGTCTTCACTCTCAGCTAATGATCTTGCTCCCTTCAATTCAGTGATCCAATTGAAGATTCCTGAGACTCTCCACAGACTTTCAGCACAAAATTAACCTGCCAATCAGCATCTACATCTGTGTATTCTACCCCTCCTGCTTATGAATGAAGAAAGCATCCCCATGCTCTAATGCAGAGCTAATCCCTCAATCTCTGCATTAGATGTCATCTGTCTTCCTAGCTCAAAAGATTACTGTCTCCACTCTCATTTTCTGTCTCTTCTCTTAACCACTTGCTAAATCTACTTGATATGACAAACTTTACATGTCCAAAATTGGATCAATCGTCCAACCAGAATTTGTTACACCTAATATCCTTCCCATTTTAGTCAATGGCACAGCTCAATCTTTCCAATTGCTCAGACAAGAAATCTTGGAGTCATTCTTGATCCGTCTGTCTGCCATAGCCAAAATTTAATCCCTCATGAAATCTAGCTAACTCTACCTTTAACAGATCCAGAATTCTACATCCATTCCTCATTGTTTGTATTATTATGGACTTAGCTACTATAATTTACCACCTATATTATTTACTACTTATATTATTTTAATAACTTCGAGAGACCTTTAAAATATTCAAATGATGTCTCTCCACTGGCTAAAACCCTTTGAATTGCTCTCAAAATAAAAGTCAAGATCTTTTCTAGCTCCTAAAAATCCCTGGGTAATCAATTTGTCAAGATATTTTCTCTCCAACTTCATCTCCCAGGACTCACCTCCTCAGTTACTCTTTTCTAGCAATTCTTTCCTCCCAGGTGTTCCCCCACACATTCCAGGTGTGCTCTTATGAACACTTTTTTCAGCCTTTACAATAGGACTCTATGACAAATCATATTTAAAATTACTATAGCCCAGGATTGTGGGCCACTACACTCTACTTTGTTTCCTTTTCTCTAACACTTATTGCCTTCTAATATAATAGATAATTTGCTTATTTTATTGACTGTTTATATTTGTATCCACTCACTATACTATGAGCTCCATAAAAACAGACAACATTGTTAGTTTTGTTTTTTTATGTGTCCCAGTCATATTGTACTCTGACACATAGTAGGTGTTCAATAGATATTTATTGAATTGGTAAATAAATGAGGGAGAATATATTGAATGTAATCTAACCTGTGTATTATCCATATTACAAATTGACATTGATCTTTTTGGAAGAATATTCCATGCCTTATTCATTTGTGAACTCTATCAAATTGACTATTACTTAAAAATCAGTTTGTAGTCAATCAATATCAGTTACTTAAGCCAGGAGCTATAATTTTTCAATCTCCAAATCCAAAACCCATGACATTAAGCCTGGGAAGAAGTAATCCATTTATGAAAAGTTGCCTGAATAAGTACATTGCTAATTGGAATTAGATTTTGTTCCTGCTCAAGGATATTGAGGTAAAATAAATACTGATATAGGTTGGGTTTGAATATATGATATCAGGTAGGAGTCTAATTTCTCTCTTCCTAGTTGGTGTGAGAATTTGATGGTGATAAATCTAACTTCAATATAGTATTTTAATTGATTCGTATAGGTATTGAACTACCAAATAACAGCAAAAATTTCGAACACTTGGTGGCATCTATTTTATCAGAGTCACTGCTCAAGACTCACAAGAAACTAAATGTGAAGGAAAATACACAGTGTCATGAAAATTTGTATTGTGGGCCATAGGAGGGAAAAATATAAAACTTTAACTTTTTTAGAACGAATTAGTTTAACATTATCTAGTTCTTTTTTAAGTTCATACAATAAAAATTACAATGTATCAGCAAGAAAATCACCAGAAATATTTCCATTTTTAAGCATTTTTTGCCTTCCTTTTGTTAATAAATTGCAAACTTAGACAAATGCAAATTCTGGGGGCAGAATAATTAGTAACACCTTTATCTTTTTAAGGAAGCAGGCTGAAGAACTTCATCAAAAGGGTTTCTAGAGTTTTCAGTCTTTTTTTCACACAGAAAACACTTCAAAGATTTCCTCAGGAAAAAAAATATTAATTTTGAGGTTGATGCACGTAGGTTCACATTCTCCTTCAATTTGTCCCTTGAGCTGAAGGCAGAGGCTGGTGGATTAAATGTACTGAACACAAGTAAAGGCCATCTTAGAAATTTAGATGGTTTTCATGCTCTCTGTCAAGCACTGAAACATACAGGGTACACCAGGAGTTTTAGCACAGCCTAGTTTATGTGCAGAGATGCCTCACATGTTTTTTAGAAAGCCTCTCATCTTCTTGGTGGCCCCTAACAAACTCAACTCTTATTCTCCCATATTAATAGGATATTAGGCCTCTCAATTCTGCTTTAGATGTCTTGATGGAGAGAGGGCTCAGTCTCTACTTAGGTAAAATAAATAAAAATCAAACTTTCATAACTTTCATTTTAAACATTTATTTTTTACTAATCTTTTTTTTGATGTAGCTAATATATTCATTATCCAAAAGTTAGGCCAATTTTTCCTTCTGGAGCCAGCAATATATCACCTCTAGCCCATATATAATATATAAAAAATTTAAATAGATAACTATTTCTCATAAAACACAGAAAATGTAATTGGCCACCTGAAAATCTCACTGATTTTTTTATTGTTTCCATTTTCATTTTTAAATTTTTGTGAGAATGGGTGCTTGACTTTATAAATCAGTAGTTCTCAGTCAAGTGTAAATTTGTCCCCTCCCCCAAAGAGGATATTTGGCAATATAGGTAGACATTTTTGATTATCACAATTGGGAGAAAGTGTGCTATTCGCATCTAGTGGGTAGGAGTTAAGGATGCTGAAAAACATATAATGATCAGAATAGCTCCCACAACAAAGATTACCTGGACCAAAATATCAACAGTGTCAAGGTTGAGAGACCCTGTTATAAATAACTATTGTAAAGATACTTTTGAAGATATTTACATTGCAAGAAAACACACCGAACAATCAAAGACTATGTAAATTTTATCTGAGTGGAGAAAAAAAATTTTCCCCATTCATGGCTTGTTGTAGATAATGCTTAGTATAAGCGTACTTAAATCTCATATCTGCATTTGAAGAATAGAATGGATCCACAGAGAGGCCATAATAAAATATCAAGAGAGTAGGAAGCCCCTGGAATTTTTTGATTTATCATCTCCTTTTGAGTCTAAGTCTGACCTATATGTATGATTTAATACGTTTTATTTTTCTTTAGTTAATTTGCCAAAATATTGTTTAATTTTATTTTGAGGGGTATGAAGAGAGGATTCTATTTTATTATTATGTTGTGGTATTGACGGTGTTTCTTAAGAATTTTGAATTAATATGGATTGTTAAATTGTATTCCTAAACTCATAAAATAACAGAATTAGCTCTTCTAAATGGAAAACAAATGGTACAGATGCATCACTAACATGTTTTAGTGAGGAATACTGTGGATCCTCAGAGAAAGTAGTAGAGGAACTGAGGCAGAGTGAAATTGAAAAGTGAAGGTTATTGCTGCTTCCTTTTGTCAGGTATCTCCTCAGACATAGTCATCTCTCAGGACTGAATAGCTGCATTAAACTATTAGTCATAATTTTTGACTTCTTTGGTCTAAATTTTCAGTTATTTTCTCCTCTTCTTTCTGAAATTATTCTCCTTTCTTTTTACTACCTCTCTTATCTCTTGATACACATTTATCTTTACAAAATAATAAATATGAGTAGAAATTGGAGCTGGTTGTGATTCTTCTCTGGTCTTCCATTCTTATACTCGTGATCCTTTCACTTCAGCTCTGTCTCTCTCACAATAAAGATCTGCCCTCTTAATGTCCAGTCTCCCAAACCCAGTGGATTTATATATTTACATGGGGGTAATCTGTGGAACAGTATCTAATAAAATAACAGTGCATTTCTACTGGAAGCTTGTATCTTAGAGATATGCTTACCCAATTATTTGACCTAGGGTTTCTCACAACCTTACTTATGGCAACTAACACAAGGCACATAAAACTTGTGGAACTTGTGGAACATGGAGCACTGAAAACTTGAGGAACTTGCATAAAATAAGTCCCGCTACTTCTGGTACCAACAAATCAGGAGAAAAGCGTAATGTAAAGGCACCAGATATGAGCGTGACATATGATCACTTCTGAATGGTTCAACATTAAGTTTTATTTAGTTCT
The DNA here is from genome assembly GCF_028885625.2 of Pongo pygmaeus. Classification (NCBI taxonomy): domain Eukaryota; kingdom Metazoa; phylum Chordata; class Mammalia; order Primates; family Hominidae; genus Pongo; species Pongo pygmaeus. Next base: position 50,446,196 of record NC_072378.2, read on the forward strand.
TGTGTATTATAGAGACACACAGGCCTTGAAGGATGTGCTGGGAAAACTTAATAACGCTGGTCCTCTCTTCTTGGAGCTTGTGACTCTTTTCTTCTGTCATCGTTACTGCTGCAAGCAGCAATGAGTTCCAGGTCTTATGCAGTAAGCAATCCTAATTTCATTTTCATGACACTGATTTTTACAACGACCATTACCCATTCTGCACTCTCTCCTCAAGTCCAAGCTACCATACTCAGGATATTTCTTTTTGGCTGTAAGAAGGGAAGAATGACTAAAATTAGCCATCTAGCTAAGACACATCCATGTTTTAAAAGGAGAAAGTCCATGAACCAAAAGATTATAGAATGAAAATATCCACCTACCTACGGAGGAAAGTTTAAGTGAATTTACTGTCCCTTGGTGCAAGCTACATTCTAGAAATATAAAGGGTCTTGGACCTAAGTTAGGTGTTTCCACTTTCTGTCTTACAAGAAACTGGGCAGTGACCCAAAGATGGTTCCCAAAATCAATGGAAAAAAAGTGACCATAATTTATCTTTTGGTCAGGCTCTCTCTCTACAATCATCTAATTGCATTTGAGCTGCCTGTTCTCTGCTCTCACTAACATTATTTAGACTGAATGTTGTGCTTTATGTATTCTTCTTCAAGAGATTTTCACTGTAGCTTGATTTTGCTTCTCTAAAATGTCAAGAGCTAGGCAACGCTAGCGAATTTGTCTAAATTCCTGCAACTCCCCTGAATATTTGGGGTTTATTTCCCCGAAGAAATCACCTAACTCAGACATGTGTCTAATAACAACATTGATAAAGAAAAATAAAGTGGAGTCATTGTTAACCATTACATGATTTCTAAAATTACCAGTGCTAGCTTTTTTTTTCTTTTACCACAAAGTTTCTGAAATACTTTACAAATAATTTCTGTCAATTACTGTTTGTGTTGTTAAACCTTTTGACTAGGAATCAATAAACTATTGTCAGGGAGTCAAATCTATCCTGCCATGTGTTTTTGGAAATAATTTTAGTGGCACACAGACACACCCATTTGCTAACACATTGTCTATAACTGCTTTTGCATTAAAATAATGCAGTTGAGATCATAGGGTTCATAAAACCTATAATATTTGTTGTCTCACTTATTTCTAGAAAAAGTGTGTTAACTCCTACTCTGGCTTTATATTTTCTCATCAATCATGAAAGAATGGGTGAGGGATTTGTAGCTGGGGTCACAAGAAGACATGTCCAGGAGAGCAAAACTGCAACTAAAATTTGCACAGTATAAGAAACACAAAATTTGACACGATACAAAAATAACTTTGTAATAGTCAAAGCTGTAAGAAAAGATATATGTTTTGTTTTTTTAGCTTAAAGATGGACTCTCACTAGAAGTTTCTCATTTAGAATTGAATATATTTAGGGGGTTTGAGGACATTGGTTTGATCGGCTATGTGATCTATTCCAAGTCAATTTTTTTTATTTTATATTTTAAATTGTACCAAGTCAAAATTTTTTTTATTTTGTATTTTAAATTGTACCCTGGACGATATGTTTTCAGAAGTCATTTGTTTTGTAGCCTTTATTTTTTTGTATACACATGAAATTCTTGACCAAAGGACAGATTTAATATTTTCACATATGAAAACAAATAAATTATGCCACTGTTTCCTGCTGTTAATTATTGTTTGGTCTTCTCAAGGGCCAGGCCTTTTGGCCTAGGCAGTCTGTCTGCAGTTCCAACAGCTGAAACCTGATGGTGAGTAGTAATACCTGTTAGCTAATACACAGACTCAGAGCTACATTATCTATGTCATTGGTATAGTGGCTATAAAACCAAGTCCTACTATTAATATTGGCTTTCTTCTCAATGTAACCAAAGCAATTCAGAGTATGAAGCAACTTAAAGAAACAAAAGCATAGAAGAGCATCTAGTTAATCTGCACAATTTAAATATTCACTTCTAAAGATCATTACTTATTCTACATTTTCTGAGGAGTTATTATTATCAAACCCATATGTGATTACCAGTGACAGACACCTGAATTACACTCACTTTTGGCAAGAGTTCTGTCACATTTGGCACTGTTGTCCATGATTGCACCTTGGACTGACCCCACCCCTTCTCTTATTCATTCTTTGTCTTATTTTACCTTTCTAAAACATTATTGTCTTCTTTCTCCTCATTCTGACCTCTACATGTGTTCTTCAGCTTGTGTCCTTGGCTTGCTAATCTCCTTTGCAAGCATTCATCTCCTCATTCAAATAGTATCAATTAAATATACTCCCTGTCAATTGGATGCCAAGCTCAACGGCATGGCATCTCACTCTAAGCAATATTGACCTTTTGAATAGGACAATTCTTTGCTCTAAGGGGCTGTTCCGTGCATTGTAGGTTATTTAGCAGCATCCTGGGCTCTATCTACAACTGGCACTGTGCCAGTAGTACAAGTTGTGATGAGCTAAAAGGTCTCTAGACATTGCCTGATGTTCCCTTGAGCACAAATTTACTCCTCTCTGAGAACCACTGGTCTAGTGATACTTTGATATTTCAATAATTATTATTTCTGCCCTCAAATACATTGTTCAAGTCCAATCTGTCTGAAATCTGTGATCATCACTTTCAACAAAGTAAAATCTCCCTTCATTTCTCTCTCACATCACTTTTTGTTATGATATTATTTTAGATTTACAGAAGAGTTGCAAAGTTGGTGGAAGCCGGCTTCCCCTTACGTTATATATTGCATAATCTTGGTAATGTTAATTAAGATTAACAAATTAATATTGATGTAATAGTATTTACTAAGCTATGCTTTATTCAGATTTTGCCAGTTTTCATACTTGTTGTTTTTGTCTGTTTTTCACTATTGTCTTTATTATCTGTTCTGGAGTCCAATCTAAAATACCACATTACATTTTTGTGAAATGATGTTTTAATCCCTATGTTATTATCATATTTTTATCAAGAAACAACTTATGTCTTCTCAGATTTGTTAGTATAAATCCCCACAAATATTTGCATATTACCTGGTAAAATTGTGACCCAAAAGAGCAGAAAAAAGAAAAAAAGTTGAATCTTCATGGTAGAGAGTTTCTTAAAAAAAAAGTGTCAACAGACCTCCTCTTTCAAGTCAGTTGTTTTGAAATAAGGAAACAGAGATCCCTTTTATTTATAGATTCTCCTGGGAAGTACTTTTAACTACTGAGGCTTATCGAGAGCAAGAACATTTGTATGCTTGGTTGAATAGTGCCACCCTCAAAGAACATGAACTCAAAAAGTATTATTAAATTTTTCTCATAAAAGTAAAACCTGCTGTGTAACCTTAACTAGACTTTCATGAAAACACAGTTTTTAAGAGACTTTTATTTATAGGGGTATGTGTTTGGATTGCTAAATGTTATAGTAATCAGCTCCTCTATTCTATGTTATATGTAATATTAAACATTATAATGCCTTAGTATAAAATTGTTGAATGCCTGAATCATAAAATTTTATGGAAAAAATTTTCGTTGAGATCAGTTTTGTTTTGCTGATAAAACAATGAGAACCAGGGAGATTAAATGACTTTATTTCAATTAATATAATACACAATTATTTAAATAATCAGTAAATTCTGGATTCACTAAAAATGTGAGAAATATTCTATATGTCTTTTTTTTTTTTTTTTTTTTTTTGAGACGGATCTGGCTCTGTCACCCAGGCGGGAGTGCAGTGGCACCATCTCAGCTCACTGCAACCTCTGCCTCCCAGGTTCAGGTGATTCTCTTGCCTCAGTCTCCTGAGTAGCTGGGATTACAGGTGCCTGCCACCACGCCTGACTAATTTTTGTATTTTTAGTAGAGATGGACTTTCACCATGTTGGTCAGGCTGGTCTCGAACTCCTGACCTCATGATCCACCTGCCTCGGCTTCCCAAAGTGCTGGGATTAAAGGCATGAACCACCATGCCCGGCCAAGTCTTTGTATGATTTATAAATTTTCTATAGTCATCTGATTTCAAAATTTCAGGTTCAATGTTTTAATTCTGTTTATGGAACTGAAAATTTCATATCTGATCTAAATTGCATGCTTACAAAAACTAGTATTTTGGATATGTGAGAAAGAGCTGGAAGTTTTGCCCAGGACTCAGAAGCTGATGCTATAAAGAAAAACAATTGGCCAGGTGTGGTGGCTCACACCTTAATTCCAGCACTTTGGGAGGCCGAGGTGGGTGAATCACCTGAGGTCAGGAGTTCTAGACCAGCCTGGCAAACAGGGTGAAACAACCCCATCTCTACTAAAAATACAAAAATTAGCTGGCCGTGGTGGCAGGCGCCTGTAATCCCAGCTACTTGGGAGTCCAAGGGAGAAGAATCGCTTGAACCTGGGAGGCAGAGGTTGCAATGAGCCGAGATCGTGCCATTGCACTCCAGCCTGGGGTACAAGAGCGAGTCTTCCTCTCAAAAAAAAAAAAAAAAAAAGAAAAAGAAAAAGAAATCAATTAATCAATTATTTCCTACCATATAGTTAAGATAATTTTTAAGACAGTGGTTCCTAAATTTTAGCTGCATCAGAATCCCCTAGAAAGCTTGCTAAAATCAGATTGCAGTGCAGTGTCCCACCCCCAGTATTTCCAATTTAGTAGAACTGGAATGGGGACTAAAATTTGCTTTTCTAACAAGATCATTGAATGCTAATGCTGCTGAAAGGGACCACATATTAGCCTAGGAAACCTAACTCACTCATTCTATAATATCTAAGAAAAATGTTTCACAGTCATAGAATCTGCAGCATACATTAATAAAGAATTAAAAGCTGCTTAGAGTTTCTAATCAAATATACTCATATTACTGGTGAGAAAAGTAAAATCAAGATAGATGAACTTATTTACCTAGTAATTGTTATCCTTTGCAACAAATGCTTCATATTATAAAATAAAAATAACAACTTTTGGATTAAATCAAATATGGGGAACTTGATTTATCTGTTTCCTTTTTGGGAAAGAAAAGAAAAATTGAGAATACAGCATTAGTTGATAGGAGGAAGACCACTTCAGTATATCACTATGCAACAATTACTCAACAAATATTATTGAGCACTAAAATTAAGAGTTCAGTTATTGATTTCAAATTGATTTTGAATTGATTTCATCTTGTTGCAGTCAGAAAACATACAGAAGACTAAGAAAAGATTCCTATGAATAGAAAGTACTCTATTGACATAGGTTAAAAAGAAAAAAAAAAGACAACTGTATCTCTAATACAGAGCATTTATCCCTTACCAATTGGTCCAATTGATTTTGCTATTAGGATGGACAAATATATCCTATGCAAAAGAGAACTGGAGAGACTAAACTGACATAACAGAAAATAGACTTTAAAAAAAATTGTTACTAGAGACAAAGAACAACATTGTATAACAGTAAAATGGTCAATCCATCAAGAATATAGAGAAATTACAAACATTATGTACCTAACATAAAAGCTCTGAAATGCAAGAAGTAATACATGACAGAATTGAAACAAAAAATAGATAGACAATAAAAATAATACTTGAGGTCAATAATATACCACATTCAATAATGGATGCAAAAACTAGACAGACCAGTAAGGAAACAAAAAGTTCAGCAACCTTGTACACTAACTAGACCAATGGATACCTGTAGGACATTCCATCCATCAAAAGCAAAATACACATTCTTTTCAAATGAATATGGAACGTTCTCTAGGATAGTCATATATTAGGTCACAAAACAAGTGTCAATATATTTAAAACATTGAAATTATACAAGGTACCTTCTCTGACTACAATGGAATAAATTTAAAATCTGTAACTGAAGAAAAATAAAAAAAATACAGATAACTGAAAATTAAATAATACAATCTAAAATAATCACTGGTTCAAAAGTAAATCCAAAGATGAATTAGAATATGCTTAGTATGAATAATAACAAAACATAATGTGCCAAAACTTATGAGATACAGTGAATGCATATGAAAATGCAAGAAACCTAAATAGCAGAAATCATCTTGAAAAAGAACAAAATTGGAGGACTCACACTTCCTAATTTCAAAACTTACTATCAAGAAACTGAGGAAGGTTGGATGGAGCAAGATGGTGGAAGAGAAGGCTTCACTTATAGTCCCCTTACCACCCCCAACTGCAAGGGCACCAATTTAACAACTGTCTAAACAAAAAAGAACCTTCATAAATAAATCAGGTGAGCACTCACAGCACCTGGTTTTAATTTCATGCTGAAAGAGGCACTGGAAGAGGGTAGGAGAAACAGTCTTAAATCACAGATACCACCCCCCTTTTTCATCCCTTGACAGTAGCTGAGTGGTGCAAAGAAAGAATCATGTGTTTGAGAGAGGGAGAGAACAGCAATTGTGAGACACTGCATTGAACTCAGTGCTGCTCTGGCATAGCAGAAAGTAAAACTGGGTTGAACCCAGCTGATGCCCACTCATGGAAGGAGTATTGAAACCAGCCCTAGCCAGAAGGTAGAATTTGATTCTTGGCAAGCCTTGCCGCTATAGTCTAAAGTGACCTGGGCTCTGAATAAACTTGAAAGGCAGTCTAGGCCAAAAGGGCTGCAACTCCTACATGAGTCCTAGTGCTGAACTGGGCTCAGAGCCAGTGAATGTGAGGAACATGAGACCCACTGAGACACCAATTGAGGTGGCTAAGAGAATGCTGGCATCACCTCTCCCCTAACCCCAGGTTACATAGCACACGGATCCAATAGATACTTCCTTTCATGTGAGGGTAGGAGAGAGATGAGTAAGGAGGACATTGTCTTGCACAGTAGATACCAGCCCAACCACAGTAGGATAGGGAACCAGACTCATGAGGCCCCCTTTCCAGGCCCTAGCTCCTGAGTGACATTTCTAGACACACCTTGAGCTGGAAGTGAACCCACTGCCTTGAAGGGAAATTACCTGAGGGCCTTGGGAGAGACTCTGAGATATGCTAGCTTCAAGTAAGACTTAGCACATTCCCAGCAGTGATGGCTATGGAGAGAGACTCCTTCTGCTTAAGAAAAGCAGAGAGAAAGGTAAAGCGTGCTTTGTCTTGCACCTTAGGTGCCAGCTCAGCTGCAAAGGGATAGAAAACCAAGCAGGCTCTTGGGGTCCCAGATTCTAGGCCTTGGCTCCTCGGTTGCATTTCTGGACAAGCTGTTGGCAAGAGGGAAGAGCGCTGTCCTGAACGGTGAGTCTCAGGCCTGGTGGCAATTACCACAACCTGACTAAAGAGCCCCTGGACTTTAAAGGAACATCCATGGTAGCTGTTAGTACTCCCTGTGGGCCTGTGGTAGTAGTGCCCATGGGATGAGGCTCCTCTGCCTGTTGAAAGGGGAGGAAGAATGGGAAGAGCTGTGTATTGGGGTTTCAGTGTCAGCTAAGCTGCAGTATAACAGAATACCAGGTAGACTTCTAAGGTTTTTGACTCCAGTCCCTGGCACTCAGATGGTACCTCTGGATACCTCCCCACATCAGGGCTTTAGGGAACTTGCCACCCTGAAGGGAAGGACACAAGCCTAACTGGCTTCACCACCTGCTGATTGTGGAGACCCAGGACCTTGAGTGAACATAGGTGGTAGCCAGATAGTGGTTACAGAGGACCCTGGGTAAGACCCAGTGCTATGCTAGCTTCAGGTCTGATCCAGTGAAGTCCCAGTGGTGGCGGCGGCAGGGGTGTTTGTGTCACCTCATCCCCAGCGACAGCTCAGAAAAGAGAGATGCTCCATTTGTTTGGGAGAAGGTAAGAGAAGAGAAGAAGAGTCTACTAGGTAATCCAGAGAATTATTCCAAATCTTTTCTAATACCATCAAGACATAGTACAATAAAATATAAATGAACAATGAGAACACATGGACACAGGAAGGGGAACATCACACTCTGGGGACTGTTGTAGGTTGGGGGAAGAGGGGAGGGATAGCATTAGGAGATATACCTAATGCTAAATGACGAGTTAATGGGTGCAGCACACCAGCATGGCACATGTATACGTATGTAACTAACCTGCACATTGTGCACATGTACCCTAAAACTTAAAGTATAATAAAAAAAAGAAAAAGAAATAACAAAAATTTAAAAGCAGGAGGATGAAGTTGGGGTGTAGAGTTTTAATTCATTTTATTTTTGCTTGTTTAGTTTTTTTTATGAAAACAGTGTTGTTACCAGCTTAAAATAATGGGTTATAAAATTGTATTTGCAATCCTCATGGTAACCTCAAATCAAAAACCATATAACAGAGGTACAAAAATAAAAATCAATAAATTAAATCATACCACCAGAAAATATCACCTCCACTAAAAGGAAGACAGGAAGAAAGGAAAGACCACAAAATAACCAGAAAACAAGTAGCAAAATAGCAGGAGTAAGTACTTACTTGTCTCCAATCAAAATACATAGAGCGGCTGAATTGATTAAAAAACAAACAAACAAACAAACAAACAAACAGGCCAAGCGTGGTGGCTTATGGGCTCATGCCTATAATCCCTACACTTTGGGGATTGCTTGAGGTCAGGAGTTTGAGACCAGCCTGGCCAACATGATGAAACCCCATCTCTACTAAAAATTCAAAAAAATTAGCCAGGTGTGATGGCAGGAGCCTTAGATACCAGCTCTTATTCCCAGCTACTCAGGAGTCTGAGGCAGGAGAATCGCTTGAACCCAGGAAGCAGAGGTTGCAGTGAGCTGAGATCGCGCCACTGCACTCCAGCCTGGACAACAAGAGTGAAATTCTGTCTCAAAACAAAAACAAAAACAAACAAAAAAACAAGACCCAATAATCTGTTTTCCACTATAAGCACACTTCATCTATAATGATACACATAGACTAAAAATAAACAGATGGGAAAATATATACCATGCCAATGAAAACCAAAAAAGACTGGGAATTGCTATACTTACATGAGCAAAAATAGATTTCAAGACCAAAACTGTATAAAGAGACAAAGAAGGTCATTATATAAGGATAAAGGGGTCAATTCAGCAAGAGAACATAATAATTGTAAATATGAACCCAAAACTGGAGACCCCACATATGAAGAAAATATTATTAGAGCTAAAGGGAGAGATAGGTCCCAGTGAAATAATAGCTGGGTACTTTAACACCACACATTCAGCAGTGGACAGATCTCCTGGACAGAAAATCAACAGATAAACATCAGATATAATCTGCACTATAGACAAAATGTATCTAATAGACATTTACAGAATATTTCCTCCAATGGAGGCAAAATACACATTCTTTTTGTAAGCACATGGATCATTCTCAAGGATAGATCGTATATTAGGTCACAAAAGAAGTCTTAAAACATTCAAAAAATTAAAATTATATCAAGTATCTTCTCTGACCACGATGGAATAAAACTAGAAATCAACAGCAGGAGGAATTTTGGAAATTATACAAACACATGGAAATTAAACAATATGCTCCTGAATGACCAGTGGGTCAGTGAAGAAATTAAGAAGAATATTGAAATTTTTCTTGAAACAAATGATAATGAAAACACAACATATCAAAACCTATGAGATACAGCAAAAGCAATACTAAGAGAGAATTTTATTGCTATAAGTGCTTACATCAAAAAGGTGGAGAAACTTCAAATAAACAACCTAACAATGCATCTTAAAGAACTAGAAAAGCAAAAGCAAACCAAACCCAAAATTAGTAGAAGATACAATAAAGATCAGATGAAAAATAAATGAAATAAAATACAAAAGATCAATGAAACAAAGAGTTGGTTTCTTCAAAGCTTACAAAAATTTGACAACTCTTTAGCCAAACTACGAAAAAAAGAGAGAACACCCAAACACATAAAATCAAAGATGAAAATGGAGACATTGCAATTGGTAGTGCAGAAATTCAAAGGATCATTAGTGGTTACTATAAGCAGCTATATGCCATTATATTGGGAAATCTAGAAAAATGAATAAATTTCTAGACACATATAACCTATCAAGATTGACCCAGGAAGAAATTCAAAACCTGAACAGACCACAGACAAGTAATGAGATCGAAGCCGTAATAAAAAGTCTCACAGCAAAGAAAAGCCCAGGACTCAATGGCTTCATTGCTGAATATTACAAAACATTTAAAGAAGAATTAATACCAATCCTACTCAAACTATTACAAAAAATAGAGGAGGAGGGATTACTTCCTAATCATTTTGTGAGGCCTGATACCAAAATCAAACAAAGACACAACAAATAAAGAAAACGATAGGCCAAGATCATTGATGAATATTGATGCAAAAATCCTCAACAAAATGCCAGCAAACTGAATTCAACAATGCATTAAAAAGATCTTTCATCATGACCAAGTGGGATTTATCCCTGGGATGCAAGTATGGTTTAACATACTTGAATCAATGAGTGTGATACATCATGTTAACAGAACAAAGGACAAAAATCATATGATAATTTCAATTGATGCTGAAAAAGCAATTGATAAAATTCAACATCTTTTTATGATAACAACCTTCAAAAAACTGTGTATACAAGGAACATACCTCAACATAATAAAAGCTATATTCAGCAGACCTACAGCTCTCATACTGAATCTTCCCCTAAGACAGGGAACACAACCAGGCGACTCATTTTCCCCACTGTTGTTCAACATAGTACTGAAGTCACACAAATAGTAATGAGACAAGAAAAAGAAATAAAGACCATCCAAATTGGAAAGGAAGAAGTCAAATTATCCTCTCCTTGTTTGCAGATGATATGATCTCATATTTGGAAAGTCCTGAAGACTCCACCAAAAAAACTTAGAACTGATATACAAATGCAGTAAAATTGCAAGATACAAAATCAGCACACGAAAATCAGTAGCATTTCTATACGCCAACCATGAACAATCTGAAAAAGAAATCAAGAAAGTAATTCAATTTACACAAACTACAAGTAAAATAAAATACCTAAGAATTAATGTGACCAAAACAGTAAAAGATCTCTACAACGAAAACTATAAAGCATTGAGGGAAGCAATTGAAAAAGACATAAAAACATGGAAAAATATTCCATGTTCATTGTTTGGAAGAATCAATATTTTTAACATGACCATGTTACCCAAAGAAACCTACAGATTCAATAGAATCCCTACCAAAATATCAATGACATTCTTCACAGAAATAGAAAAAAAAATCCTAAAATTCATATAGAACCACAACAGACCCAGAATAGCTAAAGCTATCCTAAGCAAAAGGAACAAAACTGGACGAATCATATAACCTGACTTCAAATTATACTACAGAGTGATGGTAACCAAAACAGCATTGTAATGGCATAACTGCATGTAGATCACTGGTACAGAATAGAAAACCCAAAGATGTATCCATACATCTACAGTGAACTCATTTTTGAAAAAGATTCCGAGAACATAATTGAGGAGAAGACAGTCCCTTTAATAAAACATGTTGGGGCCAGGCACTGTGGCTTGCGCCTGTAATCCTAGCACTTAGGGAGGCTGAAGTGGGTGAATCACTTGAGTTCAGGAGTTCAAGACCAGCTTGGCCAACATGGTGAAACCCCATCTCTACTAAAAATACAAAAAATTAGCCGGGTGTGGGGGTGCATGCCTGTAATTCCAGTTACTCAGGAGGCTGAGGCAGGAGAATAGCTTGAACCCAGGAGGCAGAGGTTGAAGTGAGCCAAGATTGTGCCACTGCACTGCAGGCTGAACCACAGAGCTAGACACCCCGCATGGACGTTTGAACTGGCAGGGGCATCTTCCCAGAGATTAGAGAGAGATGGGGCTTCAGCAGGCACCAAGCCAGGGACGTTTGTGTGCGGGAGAGCTCCGGTTGAGCTCCGCTATGGATGCCCATCCCAGGACTCTCTGTCACTCTGAGAGGCTCTGTCCTCAGCTAACCACAAGAACGGGAGATAGCAGAGCCAGTTTCCCCGCGGGAATGGGGCACGAAGGTCCTGCAAGGCACGCCTGCCTGCCAGTCCCTCCCAGGGCTCCCGTCTGGCCACCCCACAGAAGTATAGACACGGCGCATGCTCTACTGCCCGGCCTGGGTGCTTTGTTCCAACTGAAGGCATTCTGGCAGCCTGGAATCCTTTTGGATCCCCCAAAACACCCAGAACCCAACCCTGAGGGTCCAGAGAAGGGAGGAGCCACAAGCAAGTCCTGGTGTTTCAGGGCTGCAGCCTGCCGCTAATGAGTGCTGGGGATGTCTGCCAAGCACTGGAGCCAGGGAGAAGCTCACATACACAGAAAACTACGAGGGGTGAGTTACCCAAGTTCGCGGGCTGGTGTGAGGCTTGGGCATGGCTCCCTTCACTGGTCTGGTCTGGTAAGCGAGCGGCCTGTTTCCCTGCTGGACCTCTTCTATGGGCCAGCCCCTCAGCCTGAAACTCTAACAATAACATCAAGGACAACAAAAATGCAGGCATAGTGCCAGTGATCAGAGGTGGCTTCCTGAAGGCTGAGGAGTGGATCTGGTGAGTGTGTCATCTCTCTCCACTTGGCACCGCAAAGTGCAGCTGCAAATGCAAGGATACACAAAGCTGAGTGGCAGTCCGTCTACCGCCCATTGTTGTCAAGCACCATCTACAGGACGCAGCGCAAACTACAATAACAAAAAACTAATTCTTCCTTAGCAAAACCAAGGGCAAGAAATCAACAACAGAGACGCTAGACAAAGGCTTAATCCTCTGAAAACTTACAGAAATAAAGCCAACTCAATATATATTCAATTTACACAACAGCTGAAGGAAGACCAACTTCCCAGATAAGAAAGAATCAAAACAAGAACTGTGGCAATTCAAATAGCCAGTGTCTCCGTAACTCCAAAAGAACCCATTAGCTCCTCAGCGATGGTTCTTAACTAGGCTGAAACGAATGAAATAACAGACATAGAATTAAGAATATAGATGGAAAGGAAGCTCATGGAGATGCAGAAGAAAAGTTGAAGCCCAATCCAAGTAAGCCAAGCAATTCAGTAAAATGATTCAAGAGCTGAAAGATGAAGTAGCCATTTTAAGAAAGACCCAAACTGAACTTCTTCAGCTGAAAAATTTACAACAATTTCATAACACAATTGGTAATATTAACAGCAAAACAGACCACGCTGAGGAAAGAATCTCAAGCTCAAAAGCCAGTTCTTCGAATCAGTTGTCAGACGAAAATAAAGAAAAAAAGAATTTTTTTAAAATGAACAAAACCTTCAAGAAATACAGGATTATGTAGAGACCAAATCTATGACTTATTGGCATCCTTGAGAGACAAGGAGAGAGAATAAGCAACTTGGAAAGTATATTTGACGACATAATCCATTGAAATTTCCCTAATCTTGCTAGGGAGGTTGACATGCAAATTCAAGGAATACAAGAATCTCATTTGGATAGCATACAAGATGACCATCCCCAAGGCACATATTCATCAGATTCACCAAGGTCAACACAAAAGAAAAAATCTTAAAGGCAGCTACAGAGAGAGGTGAAGTTGCATACAGAGAGGACACCATCAGACTAGCAGCAGACCTCCCAGCAAAAACCTTACAAGCCAGAAGAGATGTGGATCATTTTCAGAAACCTTAAAGAAAAGAAATTTCAACTAAAAATTTCATACCCCACCAAACTAAGCTTCATAAGTAATGGAAAAATAAAACTCTTCTCAGATAAGCAAATGCTGAGGGAATTCATATCAACTAGAACAGCTTTCCAAAATGTCCTTAAGGGAATGCTAAACATGAAATTGAAAGAATGATGCCTGGTGACACAAATACTCACTTAAACACATAGCTTACAAGACATTATAAAGCAACTACACAACCAAGTCTACATAAAAATTAACTAACAGGATGATAGGTTCAAAATCTCACATATCAATACTAACCCTGAATGTAAATGGGCTAAACACCCCTCTTAAAAGAAACAGAATGGTAAGCAGGATAAAAAAACAAGACCCAACCATCTACCATCTTCAAGGGAGTAATGTCACATGTAATGATACCCAGAGGTTCAACGTAAAGGATTGAAGAAAGATTTATCATGCAAAATGGAAAAAAAAGCAGGAGTCACTATTCCTATGTCAGATAAAATGGACTTTAAATGTTTTACAATTAACAAAAACAAAGAAAAGGGTTAGATAATAATAAATGGTACAATTCAAAAAGAAGACTGAATTATCCTGAGTATGTACGCACGCAACATTGAAGCACCCACATTCATAAAACAAGTTATTCTTGACCTATGAAAAGATTTAGACAGCCACACAATAATAGTGGGAGGTGTCAACACCCCGCTGGCTGCAGTAGATAGAACGTGGAGGCAGAAAACTAACAAAGACACTCTGAATTCTAATGCAACACTTGCCCAATTGGACCTACAGACACCTACAGAACACCTAACTTAGCAACCACAGAATATGCATTCTTCTCATTTGCATACAGAACATATTCTGAGATTGACTACATGCTAAGTCATAAAGCAATTCTCAATAAATTAAAAAAAATCAAATCATACCAAACACAGTCTTGGATCACAGTGCAATTAAGTCAGAAACCAATTTCAAGAATATCTCCCAAGACTACAAAAATACTTAAAAATTAAAAGTCTTCCTCCTGAGTAACTCTTGGGTGAACATCAAAATAAGGACACTAAGAGGAAAGTTTGTAGCACTAAATACCTTCATCAGGAAATTAGAAATATCTCAAATTAACAATCTAATTTGCACCTAAAGGAACTAGAAAAAAAGAAGAAAGCAATTTATAAGCTAGCAGAATAAAAGAAACAACTAAAATTAGAGAAAAACTGAATGAAATTGAGACAGAAATCCATGCAAAAGAACAAGAGTTGGCTTTTCAAAAGAATAAACAAAATTGATAGAACCCCTAGCTAGATTAACAAAGAAAAATGAAGAGATGATCCAAATAACACAATCAGAAGTGACAAAGGCAATATTACGACTGATCCCACTGACAAACAAAAGATCCTGAGAGACTACTATGAACTCAATGCACACGAATTAGAAAATCTAGAGGAAAGGGATAAAATCCTGGATGCACACTATCTCCCAAGATTGAATCAGGAAGAGGGTGAAACCACGAATGTACCAATATCAACTTCTGAAACTGAATGGGTAACAAAGAAACTACCAACAAATAAAAGCCTTGGGTCAGATGGATTCACAGCTGAATTCTACCAGACATACAAAAAAGAATTGGTACCAATCATACTGAAACGATTTCAAAAAATCGAGGAGTAGGAGATTCTCCCTACCTCATGCTGTGAAGCCAGCATCAACCTGATACCAAAATCTGGCAGAGATAGAGTGAAACAAGAAAACTTCAGGCCAATGTCCCTGATGAACATAGACACAAAACTCCTCAACAAAATATTAATAAACCGAGTCCTGCAGCACATCAAAAATTAATATACCACTATCAAGTAGGCATTATTCCTGGGATGCAAGGCTGGTTCAACCTACATAAATTAATAAATATGATTCACCATATAAACAGAGTTAAAAGCAAAAGCCATACGATCATCTCAATAGTCATGAAAAAATCTTTGAAAAAAGCTAATTTATCATCTGTTACCTTTGCCTTAAATCAAACAGAGACACATGACATCAAATCTCCTATCTGCCCACATAGATCTCAGTTCATGGATAAGATAACAAACTCTCACCAAAGTACTCTATCACTTCCTTTTCCTTGGAGCCACAAGCTGTGTGCTGTCTCTCTCTAATTACAAAGTTCTAGTGCTCACTGCTGATCCTAAATTCACATTTCAGGAGTTCAGGCAACTGATACTCAGAGTTTGGAAAAAATATTTACAGGAACCAAAGAAAGTGGCCAACAATTATATTTCCCTTTGCTTTTTTTTCCCCCTTACTTTCTGTAGAGTAAAAGCCTCACAACTATAAAGGACATTAGTGAAAAATTCGGACAATTTGAATATGGGCTGTTTTAGATAATATCCCTTTAATTATTTATGTCTGTAATTTCTATCCACAATATTTTGTAGCTTGAGATGCCATTTTTGTTGGAATTATTTTTAAATATCTAATAATCTAAAATGTGTCATGTTTTAAAATTTTGTTTTCAATTTGATTCTAGTACCTAGAAATATAATTTACTTTTTGTATTGACTTTATTTAGTGACTTTGCTGAATTGATGTATTAATTCTATTAGTTTCTGGATATTAAAAAAATGTAGATATCTAATCATGTTACATGTGAATAATGACAGCTATATTTCCTCCTGTCGACTGCTCATACTATTTGTCCTATTCTTTACTTATAGCACTGGTGCAGTCCTCTAGTATAATGTTATGTGGAAGTATTGATAAATTAACAACATTCTTGATTTGTTTCTGAACTTGGGTGAAAGTGTTCAATAATCCACTGTAAAATATGGTGTTTGATCTTGCTTTTGGTATAGGTAAACATTATCAATTTAAAAATGATTCCTCTGTCCTCATTTTACTGATACTTTTATCATGAGTTAATGTTTTATAACTCCTACAAATCAACAGGAAAAAAAGATACAACCACTAAAAAAAAAAAAAAAAATGTCACCAAGACTCAAATACAAATTCACAAAAGAGCATTTCTAATGGCCAGTATCAACATCAATTATGGAGAAGTTATCAACATCATTAATGGAGAGGAAAAAGGAAATAAGACCAAAAGACCAAGATGATATGCATTTACACACACAACAGAAGGGCTAAAATTGGAAAAAATGTGGACCAGCTGGAACTGTGGTACACTTCTTATTGGAACTTAAATTGGCATAATCATTTTTTGCTGTCAATATCTCTAAAAGATAATAATATAAACAGTTTATGTTGAAACCTCTCTACTCCTAGGTATATAACCATTAATAATGAATGCACACATTAATACAATTATAGCAGCTTTATTCATAATTTTCATCTATCCTACCACAGATACATTAAATTATAGTATGGTATACTGTGAGACCCCTGAAGTGGGGTTCAGAGTTTGGATCATAAACCAAAATCACAAGATGAAAATAGGATTATTTAGCTCCAAATTGACACTGGTCAGAGAGCATAGTATTATACATATCAGGAATATCGTATATAATTTGGACACCCAGATGCATTTTCCTATGTGCCCAGGTACTGTGTACAGGATATGTTTTGGCTATAAGATTAACCAAAGCTGACATGTGTATATGTCACAGCAGCATAAGAAACCTACAAGGTACAAGTAGCCTCAACTTAAATACCTTGTTACCACATAATTTTAAGTGACTTACTCCCTTTTCTTCATGTGGCCTTAGTCCACAGGTTGTAAGTCACATAATAACCAAGCCTGCCAGCCAAGGACACAGCCTAGAGGACATTCTTTAAGTAATACTTAGCACATACCAAGCCCTGCAAAACCATCACCTATTTTTAGAGTTGATATTTCAAAATGTTTGAATAAGGGGAAAATTTTTAATCTAGGTGAGATATTAAGACCAACTGCTGACCCTTTCCCTCAAGGACATATTTTAGCCTTTGTTAACATATCCTTGCCACATAAATCCTGGGTATGACAAAAATTTCTGTAATAGAAATTATATGTGTGTGCATGCATACACACATATATATTTTGTTACATTATTTTTTAAAAACTTAAAATTTACTAAGACACCAATAAGTAGCATGATAAGAATCATCTGATAACATGCAGAAACATTAAAAACATGAAACAAAGCAAAACAAAGCAAAAAAGTTAATCATAATTTCACATTATTATTATTGACACAAGCTGCAGGGATTTACCATTCTTCTTTTTCTTCCTCAACCTAGTCTCCCTCTATTCTACCTTTTGAGATTATTTAGTCTCCCTGTATTCTACCTTTTGAGATTATTCTTGGAAAAAAAATCAGTTATTTTTATTTCATAATTCTTTCAAAAAAGAGAGAAAAAGTATAACCAGGAAGTATAAGCATTATGAGAAAGTTACGAGGATTTCATAATCATTCAAATTTCTTTCAACAATTTTTACTAGTTCAGGGATCACATCTCTTTCCAACTATGTCCCCACTCCTGAGTCTCCTCAAAGAATTCTTGATAATACCTCACTAATGACTCATAATATGCTTTTCACACTAAATAAGGAATTGGCCCCAGAATCTCACTAAACTTAGTGGTCCCATCATGGATTTTCTTCTCCACACTGCTTCTATTCCAGAGTTCAAATCCCTGCCTTGTATTCTGATTCTTTCTTCCAAGCAAGCACAATGTTTATAAATATTTCTGGCTGAAATATATTTTATTTAATTATTTATTCATTATAGGTATGCACGCATGGAAATTATAGGTCATTAATGAAGTGATGAAATAATGAGAAGACTTCGTTAAGATGTGTCATCTTCTTGTGGATGGATTTCTTCAATGATGTGAGTCTTTAGGGTACCATTCTTGAGTCCCTACTGAGTCCTCTGGGATCCAATTATTTGGGTTCGTAGGGTCACATTCTGTCACGCAGCAACGAGTTGTAGGTCTTGCACAGTATGAAATCCTAAATTCACTATCATCACATTGATTTTTACATCGACCTCCAATCGCTGTACATGCCTTCCACCTATTAAAGGTGATATGGTGCCCTTCACTTCTGGCTGAAAGAAGGCAAGAACAGCTGGAATTAGTAATCTAGGTGGGAACTCCCAAGATTTAAAAGAAGACACGGAAGTAATCACAGACAACAGAGGAGAAATAAAGGAAATGGATATTTGCTTTAATTTTTTTGTCCATATCAGAGCAGATCAAGGAAATCAACAAGTATACAGTTCCTAAACTAGAGGTTCCATTCCTATGCATTTTAAATAATTTTGTAGTGACTCAATAAGGGATTTCTGAAGTGCTTGCAATGTATTAATCTTCCTCTGTCTGTCTTGCTCATTGACTAGAACCATTGGATATGAGTGGGATGATCTCCACCCTCTCACTTATTATTCATTCTTAGTACTGTTCTGTGGTAAGTGTTCTCTTCCTTTTTAAGATTCCATGGTTCTTTTTAACCTGACTTGAGCAGTTCTAAAATATTGAAAGATACAATTTTATTTTCCTTAAATATCTCATCTCCTCTTGTATCTGCATCCTAGAGCCAAGCATAAGAGAAGTTTTGCTAAAAAAAAATAGACACTTTGGGGTGATTAGAATAAGGAAATAGTAAATAACCACAAGCTGTGGACATAGTGAACATTTTGGCAAGGCTCATAATTTTGTAGTTCTACTTTGCCATTTTTCTCTTTCATCCTGAAGTTTCCAATGCTGTAGAAAATTTTTAAAAATGTCTCTAATCTCACTTTACACCATAATTTCTTTGACTTTGTAACTTCCACAATTATAAGGAATGATGTATGTATCTAGATAGAAGGTCTCTCTGTCACTAACAGAAGTTCTGATCTGTAGTTGCAGGTATTCATTTATTCTCTGTATCTCCACAGATACATGGCACATATCACTGGAGAGCCAGGTTTTGAACCTATATAATAATTTTTAAATTAATTAAAAAGTTTAATAAAAATTCTGGAAGAGACTGTCTTAGGAAGTACATATCTACCATTACTCGACTAATATAAGCATGCATTGCTGGACATATTTCAGAAGGTGGATAAAAATGAGCAAGTCCTTATCACTGATGTCTATAAGTATGCTTTCATCTTAAAAACCTTTTTATTCTATAATTAACCATTTTTGTGTCCATCTTTATAAATAAAATACATATATATCATTTTATATAAAGTAGTAATATTACCCACAAATTTTGCAGCAAGAATTTAAAATAACTGAGGATTTTGAGACTACACTATCAGAGGATATTCCTTTTGACATACTCTGGATTTGCAGTGATGTGTACTCAGTTATCTAGGAGCCAGCACTTTACGCAGTTATCTTTGCTAATAATTGTATTTTATTTGCAAATAGTAAGAGTAATATGAATAATGGTAATAATAATATTTCAAGCCCATATTTACCCTGAGATATGAAAGGTACATTTCATAATTTGATTAACCTCAGCATAGTTCTGTTCACAAAGCAACATATCACAAAGGGTATTTCCTTCTGAGAGAAGGAACACAAAATATAAATGCAGAGCCTAATGTAGCACTGTAAATGAAATAGCCATGAGATTACTACCTACATCAAGAAACAAGATATTACTAGAAGCTTCACACCCTCATGCCACATCATAACCCCCTCCCTCTTCCCTAAGAGTAATCACTGTCTTGAATTAAACACTAACTTTCTTACTTTGCCTTATATTAATATTTGTATCCCTGAATTATGCATTTTTTACGCCTGCTTTTGAACATGTATACACATAAAAATATGTATAAATCTAGATATACGCACTATATATATATATATATACACATAAATAAATGTGTACATATGTGTATACAATCAGGGGTCACTTAGGGACAGGGATATGTTTTGAGAAATGTGCCATTAGGTGATTCAGTCCTTGTGCGAACACCATAAACTGTACTTACACAAATCTAGATGGTACAGCCTATCACATACTTAGGCTGTAAGGTATAGCCTATTACTCCTGGACTACAAAATGGCACATGTTACTGGACTGAATACTTTAGGCAACTGTAACATAATGGTAAGTGTTTATGTATCTAAACATAGACTGAAACACTGTTTTGCAGCACATGATTGTTTATACTGATAGTCCCCGAATTACAATAATTTGACTCAATTTTTCATCCTCAGAATGGTGCAAAAAAGACATACATTCAGTGGATACAATACTATAAGTAGTCATACAACAATTCTGTTTTATGCTTTCGGTACATTATCAAATACATTCCATGATATATTCAATAATTTATTATAAAACACTCTATGTTAGATGATTTTGCCCAATTGTAGGCTAATGTAAGTATTCTGAGCATGTTTCAGCTAAGGTAAGCTAAGCTATGATGTTCTGCCAGTTAGAGTGTATTAAATCCACTTTCAACTGATGATATTTTCAACTCAAAATGTCTTTATCAAGACATAATTCCATCGTAAATTGAGGAGCACTGCGTGTGTGTGTGTGTGTGTGTGTGTGTGTGTGTATCTTAGAGAGAATCATACAGTTTGTTTGTTTCTGGATTTTTAAATTTATATTCATATAATTCAACTTTGCAGTTGGATGTAGTTTGCAGTACTGATTTTCATTAATACATGGCATTCACTTTATTTATCCAATAAACTTTAGAAGATCATATAGGTTATTTGCTACAGGGAGAATTTGGCTGCTCTTAATATTCTTGTACTGTTTCTTGAAGCATATTTAATAATCTTCTGTTGGATAGATTTCAAATTTTGAATGTTCTGTTGAATGTATGGTGGTAGTTTATCATGGTTTAAATTAGCATTTTCTTGATTGCAAGTGAGGATGAGCACTTTAAAGAGGTTGTTTATCCACTCTTTCAAGTGGCTTAGGTCTTTTTTTCATATTTCTACTGAATTACCTAGCATTTTGTTATTTATTTATTAGAATTTTAAAATATATTCTAGATTTAAGCCCTTTGCTAGTTATATATGTAGCAATTTTTGTATTCTACTCTATGACTCTACTAAGCTGATATACAAGAACTGAAGGAAATTTTGCCATTGAAGTGATTGGTAAAGTGGTGTAATGGACAAGAGGGAAGAACTTTTAAAGGCTGTGGGTCCTAAAACATAGGCTTGGAATAAAGGCGAGCCTGGGGTTACACGAGCTGGCCAGGTACTGAGTGAACCTGGAGCCTGTATCCACCGATGCTGGCCTCAGGGCTGAGTCCACAGGTCCTTACCTGATGACTATGGCTGTGGAGCTCACCTTGTTCTTGGACAAGCCTGAAACCTGGGGGTCAGCTTGGTGCTGGGGGGAAATCCAGAGCCCAGGGACACTGGGGCCAGCCTAGCTCTAGAGAAACTCTGGAAACTGAATGTGATTATTGGGCCTAGCCTGAGTCTGTGGGGCTTGAACTAGCACTAGGGCTACTGGACAGGCCTGGAGGGGCAGTGAGCTGAGACTTGATGGGCTGGCCTAGAGCCAGAGGCTGTCAGATCCGGCCTGGTGCCAGAGCAGACTTGGAAGCTCAGTCTTCAGGTACTGTTCTGAAGTCTTGAGGCCATGGGGGCCTTCTCGGTGCTCGGTTCTACTTAGAAAGGGCATCCAGTGTTGGGTCCAAGGCTAAGTTCTATGGTCATTTCCCTCTCTTTCCTTCACAGGAAGGGTATCTGTCTCCAGGCTGTGCTGTCTAGGCTTGGGAGAGAGGTCCATGAGCAATGTGACACTGTCTTTCCTACCGTCTTTAATGTGTTTTTTCTTATTTCTGTAATCTACCCAAGTGCTGTAATCTCTCACCTGGTTTCCTTAGCTCTTGTGAAGGCATTTTCGTGCATGGATAATTGTTCAAATTAATGATTCTGTAAAGGAAGGAGCACTGAAAAGTCCCATTCCAACATCATGCTGACATCCAGTGAAACTTAGTCAAATAGAATTCTTTTAAAACTAAGTTCCCAGACCCTTATCTAGACTTTTGTTGCTCAATTGCCTTTTTGAGTTATCTTAATTAAACCACGCTTTAAAATAAACAGAACACCTTCATCATTCTTTTCATATAACAATATACTTTTTATATCAAAAAATATCGGTATTTTGAACAGTGGTGATTGATAAAAATAGTTTTGCCTTGGCTGGGCGTGGTGACTCACACCTGTAATCCTAGCATTTTGGGAGGCCGAGGCGGGTAGATAACCTGAGGTCAGAAGTTCACAACCAGCCTAGCCAACATGGTGAAACCCTGTCTCTACTAAAAATACAAAAAATTAGCCGGGTGTGGTGGTGGGAGCCTGTAATCCCAGCTACTCTGGAGGCTGAGGCAGGAGAATTGCTTGAACCTGGGAGACGGAGGTTGCAGTGAGCCAAGAGAGTGTCATTGCACTCCAGCCTGGGCAACAAGAGTGAAACTCTGTCTCAAAAAAAAAAAAAAAATTGCCAGCTGTTGGGTAGGACGGAAACTGAGACAACAGTATAACTCCTAAGCACAATTGCATTAAAACATTTAAAAAAGTAATAATGTTGCTGAAAGCAATGGTTAGAAAATCTTTCTTCATGGAAATGATAAAAGGGCATTTGTCTAGCCAGCATTTTATCAAAAAAATCAGCCTCTACAACCTTAAAATAAGATTTCTTTCTTGTTTTAAACATGAAATTCAGTCTTCATAAAGCTATGAGGTAAAAGACAAGAACATATAAGTAAACAGGGACTGAGGTAGAGAATATACTCAGAATATTTACTTCATTTCAGTCGAAAAGTATTGATTAAAATGTGCAAGACACAATTCTACTTATTTTATTTTACCTGTGCTGATTTTCTCTTTCCCATGTCGGGCCTTTTCAAATATTGTGGAAGACGTATTTGTCTTTGAGTACATTTTTTCAAGCTTCAGTCTACATATGGTTGTCAATAATTTCATAGGAGTGCTAAGAGGTTGGTAAGAGCTCACTGTAAAGTAAAAAAATTTCTTTAAAAGTAGAAGGAAAAATATTTTCAGAAATAAGGACACCAATGCAGTTGTCTCTATTTAATGGTCCTATATATTATAAAAGGTTTTACAAAATGATAAACATATAGTACACGTTTAAAAATCCAGTTAAATGAATAAATGACTTGGCTATTAATAAGTTCACCTTGCATGGCTATTGTTAGGAAAAATAAATTAATACAGGCAAAAGGCAGAACAAATGCTAGCTATTAAAATCATTATTAAGAAGAAAACCTGTCAGTGTTTATTGAAATCTGTATAATTCTTCGTATCTCAGAAAAATTCTAAATATAGAGGGAATTATAATGAGCATGCTTTAATTAATTTTTATAAAGAAGAAAAATTATTATCTGATTTAAATTAACTCCCTTGTTGGTTTACATTATTAATTGAAGTTCATAGCCTTGTCCCCTTTTGGTGAGAAATTATTAGCTAAAAAGCTATTTATGTTTAAATATTAGGGCAGAATAGCAGTAAAAGAATGAGTTACTACAGATTTATTTTAAGGTTACCTCCTCTGATCTCAATACTGACAGATATCTTGATAATCAGAGAAAGCAGCAAGATAAAGAAAAAGGAGAATTTAACTGGAAGTGAAGAGTAGACAAGTGCAGCTTGTCTCAATTGTTAATAAAATACAATCTGAAACTTTTAGCAAGACATTTTATCTGATTAACCTCTGCTATAAATATCGCTGTAGGGGTCAATGATTTCCAATCATAACTCATAACTTTCCCAGTTTTTTCTAATCTATTAATAGATCAAATTCAGTTAAATTTGAGTGTTGAATAAATACATATTTCATGGATCTGTGAAATCAATGTAGCATTATTTTCTTCTAATCATTTATGTATATGCATAAATGTGAATGTGTATTTTCATGTAATTAAGGTGAATTACAGCCTTTTCTAGAATGTTGTGTTTGAAAAATTATTCAAATATTTTTACCTGAGAACTGTGAATAAATGTAACATGGTGATGGTATTAATAAAATGATTTTATAATGTCAATTCTACTTTAAATATCCCAGCTCCCCTACTTTAATGCTGGCCCCTTGACCCCTCTAGCAATAATATTCATATTACCTGGTGGAATAAGGACTCCAAAAAGCAAAATACAGAAAAAGAGAAGGATCTTCATTGTAAATGATTTCTTGGTATAAAACAGTGTACGGATCATCTGTCTGACTCAGCTGTTGTTGAAACAAGGAAAAAAAACCCTTACATTTAAAGAATTCTTCTGCATAGTTTTGACTACTGAAGCTTATTAAGAGCAAGAACATTTCTATGCTTGGTGAATAGTGTCATATTCAAAGAGATAGTGACTAGAAAAAGCTGCATTGTCACACAAAAGTTACATCTGCTGATTTCTCTTGCAGTCAGTTTAAGAAACTTTAACAGTTACAAGAATATGGGTATAAATTGCTAAGTTACCAAGATCAGAAATAGTCCTGCAGCAATTCACTTGATACCCCAGGAGTACTAGCTTTATATAATTCCATTCACTATTTTAATGGCCCCAGTATTAACAATGAATCTCAATGTAACAAGAAATCCAAACCATAGAACTTTAAGACTGAAATTATCATATAGAATATTTAATTTTACATATAAAAATGTTGAGATCCAGATTTGTCAGGTAATTTTATAATCCATACTTTCTTTATTTAAATTATGTATGAACATAAATCATGACAGTATTCTGGTGTTTATGGATATTATCCTGTCAAGTTTAGCTGTACCAGGAAGAAAGTTCTGTCCCCTCAAGTGGGATTTGTGAATGTCAATGCAAAAACGTTCAATGTTATAAACCTAGAATGCATTTCTCTGTTTGTTTGTTGTTATTTTCTACATAGTGAGAAGTTATTTCTGAGTTAATTTGTAAGTTTTCCAAAGTCGACTACAGCAGATATATGATAAAGAGTTGATTTTGTTCCCCAGACCCCATAAGGAATAATGATCCATTGAATCTCTCTTACTATATACTCATAGAGAGCACTAAGAATCTGGGTGTAAAGAAGCCCCAGTTAATATTAGTTATCCTTATTTTACATTTATAAGAATGTTATTTACAAAGGTGTTGCAACTGAAACATGTACAAATAATCAGAATTGTGGCAAGGTTTCCTGGGCAAAGTGATAAAGAGATATGCTCAATAATTTTTCCCTTCTACAACCAAATTCTTCACTGATAAAATATGAATTAAAAGTAAAGGACTTGACTAGGTGCAGTGGCTCATGCCTGTAGTCTCAGCGCTTTTGGGGGACGAGACAGACATTGCACTTGAGCTCCAGAGTTCAAGACCAGCTTGGGCAACACGGTGAAACCCCATTTCTACAAAAATACAAAAATTAGCCAGGAGTGGTGACACACGCCTGTAGTCTCAGCTACACTGGGATGCTGTAGTGGGCAGATCTGAGCCCTGGGAGGTCGAGGCTGCAGTGAGCCATGATCATGCCACTGTACTCCAGCCTGGGTGACAGAGTGAAACACTGTCTCAAAAAAAAAAAAAAAGCTAAGAATTTATACTAAAAGCTAAGAACTTACTGGGGTTCACTGAATAGAGGATTTAACTATCATTTGACATAGTATAAGATTATTTCAACCATCCCTATGTAAGATTAATTGAACAGATATTAACAGATATTAATCAAACACCTACCATATGCCTGTTACTTTTCTAGTTGCTGTGGTACAACTGTGAAAAGGGTAGGGCATTTGATTGTTGTAGATGAGACAAAGCTCTAATTGGGCACTGAAACCAAAACCCAAATTTCATTAAAAATAATTTACATATTACTATGCTTTCTCTGTTATCAGAACTTCTGTGAATAAACACAAAGAAAGAACAGCAAAGAAGATAAATGTCTCATTGATTTTTTAGTTTTAGCTCTTTCCAAAGACATGACAAAGTTGCAATATTTCTGCCTTAATGCAAGGACTGAAGTCGTTTAGAAATTTTATTTTGAGTACTTATTTGTTAAATCCAAAGGGTGAAAAATCAAACAGCAATATGACAGCATTAAAGGTGATTCACTTAGGGGACTTTGTGACGCAGGTCTAATCCCATGGAGAATGTGGAAACTGCTCCTTTTTTTTGAACAGGTTAACATCAATCCTGTATTATAAATGTCCAACATATTAAACACATTCTACAAGATCTACACCACAAAACAAAAATAGAGTATGCCTTTCAACATTTGGTATTTGGACATGAGAATACATACAATTTAAATTGCTTTTTTTGAATATATTAAGAATTTAAATCACAAACAATAGAATTATGCGGGAGTACCTGGATTCACTGATCTCATGGCCACCTCCTAGTAACTGTAGATGTTTAGAAAACAGATAAATAAAACATTTTCACTGCCTTAAGAAACTCAAATTATTTTCAAAAAGACATGCAAATAAGTATATGAAAAATGAATAAAATAAATGCTATGAATGTTTTATGACAATAGTTCTCATGTGTTTTCTGAGTATAGTATTTTTTTAACTGAAGCACAAATAAATCTCAATACGTTCGAAGCTTGCATATTATAAGGTTTCTGAACCAGAAATTTTGTTGATCTAATAAGAAATCTTGTCCTGAGGAAACTAAAGCTAACACTAGTATGCTGGAGAAAATATTTTATCCTTCTTTATTTTCCCCTTACTGTCTAATTCTACATTTAGTTACACAATTAGTGAGTGACTTGGTTTCTACAAAATTTAGGTTTATCAAAAACCTCATCACCCTGGACAATAAAGACACACAAAATATACTTACCCTCTGCTGGTCAAGGAATAAGAAGAGTAACTCCCATTGGACCACTAAGGGTGCCTCTGCATGAACAAAATATCCCCAGTTGTTTTTTGATCCTAAGAAATTGTTATTTTTCACTGCCTAAGAAAAAAACTTTCAATTTTCCTAAATATTTTAGAGGAAAATATATAGAGAGGTTGAATGCATTTATGCTTATGTTCATATTCAAATGTCTTCTTCGTTAACTACATAGCCATTTTGCCTCCTTGTCATTTATCACCTAAATATCGGTAAGATAACTCTGCTTGAAAAGACATATCTAGACAGTCATCAAATATCCTTTTTCATTTTTAACCTAATTTTAGTGATCACTGTGAAGAGCATCAGCGCCACAGAATATACATTCATGAGTCACCAAGTCCTCTTTTCTCTCTGTTTGTTTTGCTCATTTATTGACTGAAACCAGGAGTGGAGTGAAATTTAGTAAACCTATATGTTAATTAAGCCTCAACAAGCAGATAGCAATGACATCCCTGCCATCTGTATAGCTTAATTTTTACGTACATATTAAATATAAATTTGTTGCTGTGTAGGCTCATAATTAAGAGATTGATCAAATCTGTTACCCCATTTTCTAACTTTATGTTAAAGTAATGAGTATATAGCACCTTTATCACTGCAAAGGCATTCACTTTTAGAGACTATTTTTTAAAAATAACATTTAATTTTGTTTTTTTTTGTGACGTAAGCTTTAATATTTTCATGAGAAATAAGAATAAAACTAAAAATATACTTTTGGGATAGAGTATTTGAAATCAATAACTATAAAACAGAGAAAAAAGAAAAAAATTTTCACTGTAAATAATTTATTTATCAGGTGTAAAGAACCCACTGATGATTTTTTTTGGTTCAGGTGTTGTTTAAGTAAGGATACAAAAGAATCCCCTCATTTATAGAATTTCCTTAGTAGTCTTGATATTGAGTCTATATTGGGTTGAATAATGCCAAATTCAAAGAACTGATGGCCAGAAAAGAAAAAAATGCATGGTCAGCAAAGAAAAAAATGCATTGTCACACAAAATATATCATCTATTTTTTATAAACTCAATGAAATCTTCTTGAAGAGAAACTTTACAGTTACAAGGATGTATGTTTAAATTCTTAAAACCTCAGTTTTAAAATTATGCTATAACAATTTGACCCTTGAGATTTGTTTAAATAAACCTGTCAATGCTGAATCTTGATGTGAAAAGATATCTGAGCCATAACAAATTAATTTGAAATATTGTAAAGAATACTAAGGTTTATAGATGAAGACATTGAAGCCCAAAGAGGTTAGGTTATATATTATGTATTATTTATAATTTATTAAAAATAGACTCACCAATAGTTATAACTCTGCCTAGCTACCCTTAGACTATTTTGATAAAAGTTCCTAAAGTAGGACTTATCACAATTCAGAAATATTTCACTTTTTTTAAACTAGAATCCATGAATTTGATTTTTTTCCTAAATTACTGTTATTTCTAATTTAGTGTGTAAAATTTGCATAATTTATTGCATATTTATCTTTATTCCTCAGTTACTGGTCGTGAAAACAGAAATTGATTAGTTCTTTTTCACAACACTTCAAGCGTGCCCAGGAAGTATGGAAAAGTAAGATCTTAGCTCATGTTTATATGCAGAGTAACAAGATTATTAATCGCATAATCATAATAATTTTAGAATGTATAAAGATTCCAGGCAGATCCCATCATAACTAGAGCGATTAAGTAATTATCTAGGAATTGCTTCCCTTCTAAATATTTTTTCCCTGTATAATCTAAGATGAAAAATATACTATTATACTACTTAAATTGAGTGCTAGGAGCTTGATTATGACATGTGCCCTTGCTGGGAAGAAAGAAATGAGAATTTTCTTATCAATTGACATGAGGAAGACCATTTCAGCCAGTCTCTAGGTAAAATTAATGTACCTGGGCCGGTTCATGGTTCACAGTAATCAACACAGAAAATTGAATTTTATTATTAATAAGAATGATTATCAATTTGGATCACCAAGCCCACAGGTAAATTCATTAAAATGTACTTTTGCCTCCAGAACTCCTACGGACAAGAAGAGCAGAAATGAAAACAAATTCATTGATTTTTTTCTCCTATTCCTTTCAAAGAGATAAAAAAAAAATGAGATTATTCATTTACTGAGAGGGCTGCAGCCATTTGAATATTTGCTTTGAACCAACATTTTCCAAACTGGAAAAGGGAAAATGGCAAAAACAAAACAAAACAAAACAAAAACAAACAAACAAACAAAAAACATAGTAGTGCTGATTCACTAAGATGCTTTTTGAACTAAGCCTAAATTCATAAAATACATGGAAATTATTTTCCAAACTGAACATGATTATAAAACTAGGACTATAATTAAATTTGAGGTTGTGATTTTTAACTCTGCAATAACGAGCCTTTTCTTTTTTTCTCAAGATAATAAACACAATCTTTAATTTACATTTTAATGCATAAATGGTAATTATTGTAAAATTACCATTTTTGTATCATTTCTTGAAAGTATGAATTAGAGACTTTGCTTTAGAAATGTTATTTTAACTACTATCCACAACAACTTTATAAGATGGATATTGTTTTCTCCCACTTACAGAGAGTAAATAACTTCCCAAGATCACATAGCAATTAAAAATCTAGAATTCTTACCCTGGTATAAGTAATCTTAAGTATATAATCATAGTCACTAAAGTTTCCTCAAGTCTTATTATTTCCTTTTTTTCTCTTTTCTCATCTGTAAGATATCGAATTGGAAACTTTTAGCAATTTTCAAACTTTGTAACTTATGGATTTTTTTGTAATAAAATTGATTATAAAAATTAAGCTGCAAGAGAAGAAGTTGTAGGTCTCTAAATCCCCTTATCCCTGTAGTAAACTGAAAACAATTTGGTAATAATTTTGGCTCCTATGGAAAACTCACTTTGAGAACTATTATACTAGTGTCTTTTGGGGGGCCTATCCATACCCGTCCTACAAGTTCTCTTGACATTTCTCATTTAAAACCTGTTTTCATCAAAGAAACTTGTAAATCTAGTGAAGAATTTTATAAATACCACTGGGTTGCTGGGGAGAAATTGGAGATTAAGGGTCATTTCTATTCTAGTAACTTACTACACAGATAAGAGACTATATAGACTCCTTATTTGAGGACATTACCAAGGTCACCTCAGAGACAAAAAAGCATATCTTATTTGCTCTTGACCTAGCAGAGAGAAAGGTCATGTTTTCCTGCATAAAGACTCTTGATCCAGATAGCTTTAGCATTTCTTCTCATCTTGACTAAACTTTATAGACGTCTCTTTTTGACTCTAGGCTCCCAACTTCCTTTTTCTTAGATCACTTTCTTTCAAAATGTATAATTAAAAATTTTCTCTCTACCTCTTTGAGATGT
This sequence comes from Pongo pygmaeus, assembly GCF_028885625.2. NCBI lineage: Eukaryota > Metazoa > Chordata > Mammalia > Primates > Hominidae > Pongo > Pongo pygmaeus. The sequence continues at coordinate 50,476,891 of NC_072378.2, forward strand.
AAATATTTTCCCAGGCAATTGTCAGTTTTGCAACCCAAGAACGTCTTTCTCAAGGACATTCTCCATGAATAGATGATAGCCAGAGTTTGCTAGCCTTTTAAGTCCAACAGCATGAAAAAGTGGAAAAATAAATACGACCCAGATTTTGTGATTTAAATAGAGAAGATAATATTTTCGAGGAAATAGACAATAAAGAATAAGATATATGTATAAGGTGGTGGCAAGTACAAATTCCAAATGAAATGAAGATACTTGTCACTTCATGTAACTTCACAAAATCTGCAAATGCGAGAAAAGGAACTTTCCTTAGGAAGAGGCTGGGATAGTTATGATGTCATTTGGAGAAAAGAGAAAGATGTTGCAATAGTAAGGTAATTCAGAGAAAAGGAAACCAAATGAGAAGTTCAAAGTGAGAGAAACCTTGCCTAGAATTGATGCAGCAGAAAGAGGTATAATTTAAGCAACATTGAATTAATAATGTTTTCTTGTGATCCCCAAACTGGAAACTGCTCACACAGAGTATAAGGTGAAATTTGTAAGGTTGAGGACGCAAGAACATCCTGTAAGGTCAAGAACAGATGATGAAATTAATTAAAGATGGTAGTTCTTGCTGAACAGAACCTAACAGTTCAACCCAACAGCATGTTCTATTTCAATAAGTTGAAATAGAACAGTTTATTCTGAAACAGAATAAACTGTTCATTAAAATGCTGCACTCCCTTTGATCCAAATCTATGCTCCACTGATATTCTAAGTAGTGTTAGTCATTAGATTAGTGATAAAATTTTATTACATAATGGAAATGATGAAGCTTTGTCTTTCTATGAGACAAAAAGGAAAAAAAAGTCAAAGCAACTAGTTCACAAGGGAACAGAGGAAAATAGAAAACGTGAAAATTGGCTTGAAAAGGTCATGAAATATTTTCCTACTTACAGATTCCACTATTTATGTAAGGAGTGAGAGGAATTTGGTTCTAGAGTAAGGTAGGGAACAGAGTTGAAGATTTTTGTGTGTAGCTAAGATTTATCTGAGAACCTTCTTTGCTCTCCTCAGTCACCACTGCAACTCCTCTTAGCTCACAGTCACAAACACATGTGGGAGTAAAACTGTTCACCAGTATGAAGCCCCAGAATGTTAAGGTAGAAGCAGAAGAAACATAGCAAAGATCAATGGTTTTCTCTTTCACTATATCACTACGGCTCGAGAAGTGGTTTCTTCTTCATCCTTGTAAAAAGATATGCAACAAAGTCGTTTCTCTTTTCACCTAATATAGACTGCTCTCAGGAGTTTAATGAAAAGCCTTGATGACAATTATATTTTTCTTAGTTATACCACATTAAATGTTCACAAATTTACTCAATAATTGTGGCCCCCAGAACACAATCTGTTAAAAAATGTAGTAATCCTTTATACATATCGATGTTCTCACTGAAAGAGGGAAAGTTGGCTAGAAAGAGTTCTAATGTGTCTTCTATGCTCAAAACCTTTCTAAAATTTTTTTTAAAAGCCTTTATTGAACACCGATATGCTCAGTATTATACTAGACACTTTTTTTGGTCTATTTATTTTTCACCATAACCTTACTGGATGGTTAATGCTATATTTATTTTAAAGAACGGATAATTTAGATTCAGATAGACCATATTATTTGATAATAAATGTTATAATATAGCAACCAAAACATGTATAAGGTTTCAAACATGAAATAAGTTTCTTTATTGCTCATATGTCAAAATGGATAACACTGATCTGTATGAATCTCTCCTTCAAGCATTTATTCAGGGACCCAAGTGATGTTCCATCTTAGCATTCTGTCATCTTCAACATGTGGTTTTCAATGTCACTGAAAAAAGGGGAAGCAAAACAGAATCTTGCATTGAAGTATTTTATGAACTGGCTCTGAAAATTGTGCACATCATTTCTACCAGGATTTATTTTATTCACCAGTGTGAACTGGCCTTGGTTATATGGCCACTCTTAATTATAAGGTAGGCTGGAAAATGTAGTCTAGTTTCTATACCCTGTGCTCTCAGGAGAAAGAGAAAAAAAAATGCATCATTAAATAGCTAGCCAGTCTGACGTACAATATCTTTTTTCTATTCAATAAGTATCTATTTAAATTTTTGTCTCAAATGTAGAACAACCTCCCTCCCTCCTCAAAGGAGACAGTTAAAAACTCATTTCAATGAAACAACCATCTAAGAGTCCAGGATCTTCTGGTTTGGTGCAGTTCTTTCTCTCTCTTCATGATGTGATGTATTAAAACATGTAATCTTTCAGGATACATGTATAAGAATAATCAAAACAATATTGTTTGTAGTAGCATATCACTGAAAACAAAAGTTCACAGAGGAGGATGAATAAATTGTAGTCATTCAAATAATGATAAATTCATGATGAGAATGAATTAACTCCAGCTACATCCAAAAATATAGATGAATCAGAGAAAGATAATGCATATGACTATATATAATTTTAGAACTTTTTTGTGACAATATGAATACAATGTTATTTTCTCAGAAACTGGTATTACTTCTCTCTAGAAGAAACATCCTGTCTTAACTGATTACCTTCTCTGAAAAGTCCATTCTGAGTATAAACAGATTCTCTGAGCACAAATATGAATCGAGATATCTTCATAAGAAAGACAAAAAAATGTATTGCTCCCAGGAGCTGAGATATAAACAGCTAGAATATGAGTAGCAGTCTACATGTGCCACAGCGCGAAACTACCCTATGACCACTAAATATTAATTAAATTTACTATGTGTAAATAGTATTTAAATGCAAGTAGAAAATTTTGAGTAACCAGAGCAGGGAGTGAATTTTAAACCTCAGTTAAAGGCAGAGATGTAGATGGATGAGTACAAAGATAAAAAGAAGAATGGGATGCCAGTTGTAGAAGGGTTCTTGACTCTTACAAGACTATGGAGGCAGAGTTCAGGCTCATTTTAATCACATCATGGTTGGACAAGTAAATTCTGTAGAACTTGTGGGGCATGCTGATTGACACTTGAACACAGAGTATTTCGGAGGCAGTAGAGTAATTATTTATAGGAATATTTGAGGATGATATTCACCATATTTTACATGGATGGCACAGCCAGGCAGTGACCAGGCAGAATGAATTCTATCTCTGAGGCTGAAGGAGGGTACTGGCGGTTCCCCATATGCCAAGCATTACCCCTTTTGTTACTAGTTCCTGGGAAAGTCTGGACATTTCAGGAGAAGGATGATAATTCCATGGTGACAGTGAGTGTATTTGGAGAATTAGCACAGTGGTTATTTACCAACAACAATAAAAGGGTTTCAATATTTTAACAACCAAAATGGTTATATCTATGTGTACCAGTGGCATATAACCACTAGGCATTTTGATAATAAAAGAAGTTACAGGTGAGAAGCTGAAAATAAATAAGGGAAGAAAATAACTTTTATTCTGTTCCCTTAACAGTAACTCATATTCTCCTTGCTTGCAATTTACCATTGTAACTCCTGGGAATAAGTATAGTGTTTTCCACCTAAGGAAGGGGGAAATATGATATACAGAAGTATCTCATCCTGACAAGAAGAGAGAGAAATCCAGTTCCTGCTAGTTTCCCCCCAAAATATGGAAAAGCGACAAAAGAGGCAGTAGAAGAGAGATGCCTGTATCACAGACTTCCCTCCAGAGTCTCCAGTATGATCAGAGAGAACATGGGCGAGATGGATTGATAAGATAGATGATCAACAGCTTGGAAGTTTTACCCCCACTTCAATACTTAAGGAAGATATCCCACTCAGGATATCTTTGTACCAAACTGGGGTCAACCATAAACAAAGGAAAAAAAAAAACTGCCACATAGGCTAGTTAGGCGATGGGGAAGTAGACACAGCTTTCCCAGCCACTGCAGCTGCCATGGCAGTCTCAGCTGGGATGAGACCCAGAATTTTTCATATGCACTTGGGAATGTGGAGAGGGACATAGAAGTTAGCTAATAGTCTGAATGTGATGCTGCCAGAAAAATGTGACCCTTGTAGGAACAAATTGATCCTGAATTCACAGGCTGTCAGTGCCTGAGGTTAAAGAGATTTGCAGTTATATTTCCAAAGATCTATAGTGCCAAGGAGACCTGAGGTTGGTCCTAGGAAGTGGGAAGAACCACTCAGCTCCAAATGAGAAAAATAAACCACTAATGTAATAGTCATAAAATTAAGACGCAAAGTCCAAAAGGGAAAATAGACCAGGTAGGTGCAGAACATCACTATGGAGACCAGAGGGACAAGAAGATGGTACTGTGAATCCCAGGGCCACTCCTTTCCTAGGATATGGTCACATGAGCCCTCTTTCTCCATACAGACAGATACAATCTTTGTGTTGAGCAGAAGAAAAGAGTACCACTCTGAAAGACTAAGCATTTTCCTACTGAGATATTCTAAATTACTATCTAGGGCTGAGTTACCCAAAAGGATTGGTAGAGAATGGAGCTCCGCATTATTCAGTAGAATGATACTTTTAACATATGCTATATGAAATATAAAGAAAATATAATATATTTGTACATCTTAGTGCAATGTGAACAAATGTGTGACTTTACAAGACAATAACAAAGGCATATCAGTGAACTGTCAAAGCTCAGAAATTTGTAAACCTTCTGAAAAGTGCCTTGTTATCAAAAATAGCCTAAAAATCTTTGAGCTTCCACATGTTAAAACCTACTATGATTATTATATTCAAAATATTGGTAACAAATTTCAAAAAATAAAATATGCTTGCTTGTCCAAGAATATAGGCATTATATAATTTATTTTATTTTAATAATACAATTAATTTAAATATTTAATTGTAGTTAAAGAGAAAAATCTTAGCTAAGGAGAATATCATTTTCAAGTGAAATTTCTGCAAAATAATTTCATATTATACTGTTTTATGAGAATTTACAATGCTTAAATAATTTATTTTTATTTCATACTCGATAATGTTTTTTCTTTCAGTGTTTTAAACTATGTTCTTTGCTGTTTCCAATAATTGCCATCATATTTTGGTTTCACCAATCTTCTCTCTTTTATCTTTAATGCTACTTTCTCGTTTCAGTATAACGCCATTTTCTTCAAAGTAAGAAAATCAGAAAATGATGTATTTAGTGACTATTCTGGGTAAGGAAGTACAAAAAAAAAAAAAAAAGAGGAAGGACTTGAGATTCAAATTAAAAAAACCTAGACCAAACTCTACATCTAATCTGTTGATGTTATGAAATGTCAAAGAACTTTAAAATAATTGAGAACAACACTTAATTAATATTCAAGGAAAAGCCCCAGATTCTAAAAACAGTAGGGCTGAATCTTATCAGTTGCTGCATGGAACTACTTATTATTTCCCATATTTAAAAAACTGCAAAGAAAGGCTTTTCGAAATGTTACTTATCATTGAAAACTTGACATTTTAATTTGCGAGACCCTGATCATATATTTTAAACAAATTATATAGTTTTGTAAAGATATTAGAAACAAGGAGGGAAGACTTACTGGATTGCTCATCTAAACTCAAACACGGAGTAAATAAAGCTTTCTCTAACATCTTTGACTCAAAGAAATCCATTCACTGACAAATGAGTTATTTTCCCTTATTAATAGGGGTAGTATGCTAATAATGGCTTATGAACTAAAAACAATCTGCTCAAGACAAGTTTGAATATCTAGAGACTCATAATTGTTACATGAAATGAGAGTCAAGCTGTGTATGCCCTTTCTTTGTCAGAAAGGTCAAGTGTCTCGGCGCATTTAATTTAAAAAGAAAAAAAATCCACAAAACACAACAACACTATTTCACCAGTGGAAATAGCTCTGGAGTCTTCCATCAACTTCAAGAATTAGTTTCAAAGTGTTGTCTGCTTTCATTCAGTCAGCTATCAGCATGGAGCAGACCACCTGCTGTGAAATAAGGGGGTAGCGACCAACAGTTATTATCGCAGTAGCCATAAGTTTATTGCTTATTGGCACTAAACTTAAATCTTAGTAATTTTGAATTACTGAGTTAGCTTAGATTTATGGAGATGCACAATCATTTAGAATGGCATTCATTCCAGAAGGGTATATTATCTAAACCAATTTTCTTATAGTGATGCAATTGCAATACCACAGTTACGGTTGTATCAGCATTTCCATTATAAAGTCCTATTTTCAGGGTTTTATAATTTGACCATAAAAATTCTCTCCTTGTAGAAACTTGGCAAACAAGGTCTGAGGCATATAACTGAGTTGTTGTGGGTTTTTAAATTTTTTTACTGAAATTAAAAACACACATACATGTTTGATCTGTTCAGCCATTTTATACTTTAACTCTACAAACAACAACAAAAAATACACCAACTATAGTAGACATATGAAAATAATTGGGGAAAATAACAATTAACCAAATCACTAAGTTGGTGGAGATGATCAATTTTTATTAGTTACACATTAAGTTCCTGTGAGAGTGAAAAAAACAATTGTTTAGAAGTAGGTTTGGCAGTGCATGTGAAAGTCTCACCAATGTTAATAGCAAACCAATGACAATAGCAAACCAATGACTGAGGCAAGTCCTTAAATTTCAAGTCTTAAGTTTCTCATCTGTGAGGTAGAGATAATTACACATTCCCTTATAAAGTTATAAGAATCTTGTGAGCATCAATAACGAGTTTGAAAATTTTAAAGTGCTCTGTAATCATGCAATATTATTTTTTAGTTTATAAGGTTTTCTTCTAAATGTATAAATCTTATTGTCCACACTATTTATTTAGATTTGTTACACATTCATAGCTCTTCCCAAATATAAACTCCTGAAGTAGAGTGTCTCTATCTTTGTTCTCAATGTGGTACACAAATATATGTTGAATCCATAACTAATTTATATTTTCTTTCAAAATTAAAAGTGTTTGCCTGACTTTATTTTGCTATCAGCATTTCTAGTTGGAATTGGTCTACCCTAAAAACATGACAGTCGCCCTCTTGTGGTCGACAGAGAGTGTGCACATTGAGTGCCAAGGAAGGGCCAGAATCCTGCCTTTATGAACCAGATCCGTAAGAATTTATCTAATATATAGAGTATAGAAAAAAAACATAGGTCATGAAAAATATAAATTATTCAGTGTAAGGGACAGAGGGCATTTCTCAGCATTGTACCATGGTAAGTGATGAAGAACACAAACTCTGGCAACAGACTGTTTAGGTTCAACCCTGCCTCTACTACCTGAAAGCTTTCTCTAAATAAGGAAGATACCTAACAACTCTACAACGCAATTTTCCAACTATGATATTGGGAATCATTGTAGCAATGGCTTCTGATAGTTATTGTAATAATTACATGAGACAATCCGTGGATATTCTGGCTCATATTAGGTATTTAGAAAATGTAGCTATCTTTATGCTGTTCTTTCTGCGGTCCCATATGAATATAATATTCTTTCCGAAGTTGTTTTTAATGATAAGTAACCTCTTTAAAATTTTTCTTTGTTTCAATAAGCTTAAAGAAATATATTTTTTTTGTTGGTTGCGTCTTGCGTTAGTAAGGTAGTAATATATGATAAAACTTACTTTCAAAAAGTTATAATTAATCCTTTCACTTATGATATAAAAATAAAATAAAAAATCATGTGCCCTGGGTTAAGCACAATATACAGAAAAAACAAACTTAAAATTTATATGGAACTACAAAAAACCCAGAATAGCCAAAGCTATCCTGAGCAAAAAGAAGAAAACTGGAGAAACCACATCACCTGACTTCTAATTATGCTACAAAGCCATGCCAAAATAGCATGGTACTGGCATAGAAACAGTCACATAGCCCAGTGGAACAGAACGGAAAACCCCAAAATAAATTTATACATCTACAGTGAACTCATTTCCAGCAAAGGTGTCAAGAACATACATTGGGGAAAGGATAGTGTCTTCAATAAATGTTGCTGGGAAAACTGGATATCTATATTCAGAAGGATGAGACTACAACACTATCTCTCACCATATACAAAAATCACATTAAAGTGGATTAAAGACTTAAATCTAAGACCTCAACCTATGAAACTACTATGAGAACACATTAAGGAAACTCTCCAGTACTTTGGGCTGGTAAAATATTTGTTGAATAATGCCCCCGAAGCACAGGCAACCAAAGCAAATATAGACAAATGGGATCACGTCAAGTTAAAAAGCTTCTGCACTGCAAAGGTAACAATCCAAAAAGTGAAGAGGCAACCCACAGAATGGGAGAAAATATTCTCAAACTATCCATCTGACAGGGAATTAATAAGCAGAATGTGTAAGTAACTCAAACAACTCTGTAGGAAAAAATTCTAATAATCCAATTAAAAATGGGCAAAAGATCTAAAAAGACATTTCTCAGGAGAAAACATACAAATTGGCAAACAGGTGTATGAAAAGGTATTCAACATCATTGATCATCAGAGAAATGCAAATCAAAACTACAATGAGATATCTTCTTACCTCAGTCAAAATGGCTTATATGCAAAAGATAGACAATTACAAATGCTAGAGAGGATGTGGAGAACAGGGAACCCTTGTACACTGTTGGTGGAAATGTAAATTCTTACAACCACTATAGGCGACAGGCTGCAGAATCCTCAGAAGACTAAAAATAGAACTACTGTATGATCCAGCAATCCCACTGTTAGCCATCTAACCAAAAGAAAGGAAATCCTTATATTGAAGAGATATCTGTACTCCCGTGTTTATTGTAGCACTATTCACAATAGTCAAGATGTGGAAGCAACCTGTTTATCAACAGACGAATGGATAAATAAAATGTAGTACATAGACACAATGGAGTACTATTCAGCCATTAAAAAGAATGAGATTCTGTCATTTGCAACAACATTGCTGGAACTGGAGGAAATTATGTTAAGTGAAATAAGCCAGGCACAAAAAGACAAACTTCACATGTTCTCTCATTTACTTGTGGGAGCTAAAACAATTAAAACAACTGAACTCATGGATAACAGAAGGTAGAATAATGGTTATCAGAGGTCAGGAAATGTAGTGAAGTCAGAAAGTGGGGATAGTTAATTGGTACAAAAGTATAGTTAGATAGAATGAATAAGATCTAGTACTTGATAGCACAATAGGTGACTTCAGTCAACAACAATTTATTGTACATTTAAAAATAACTTAAAAAGTATAATTGGATTGTTTGTAACACAAAGAAAGAATAAATGCTTGAGGTGATGGATACCCAATCTATCCTGATGTGATTATTATGCATTGTATGCCTATATCAAAATATTCCATGTACCCCATATATATATATACCAACTATGTACCACAATAACCACAATGAATTGCTTGTAATTTTCTCAATAGCATTCTGAAATCTCTTATTTTTATGGATTCATACATACCTTTCTTTTGCCTAAGATAGCTCTTCCCTCTGGGCATATTTCTGTGTATTAGATGGCTGGATCAAGTATTTTAGGAAAGTATTTTACATTTGATTTATAACTTAAATATATGTGTGTGTGGATATATGCATGTGTACATACACATATATTACATTATGTAATGTATATATGTTATGTATTGTATATACATCCTACAGTTTGTACTGTTTCACTCTTTTCAATCTTAAATTCAAGTTAAAATGTTAAATGGTCATATGGAATTACAGAATTATAAAAACTCAAGTTCTCTTTCTTCATCTTTAAAAGTATTGTGTTAATATTGTTTATTTTAATTGTTTATACACAGGAATATCTTGCACGTTGGGGTTGGAGACAGTGACTGCATTTGAAACAAGCTCAGATGATTCGGAACTGTTATAAACTTAAAGTGTTTATTGAAGGACAAGTTTTAAATTGGATGAGCAGAAGCTTGAATAAAATTTAAAACAGAATCTGTAGCAACTGCTTAGAAAGTAGATCAACAAAAGATTTTTTCAGTAGGGATATTTCATCACTAACATTGTTTAGAATCACTGGCGCATGGTGATAATAGCAAACAGGTTGAGCTTTGTTGTTTTTAAACAATCTGCAGGCAATGCACCCTTTTATTGACTGCACTTTTAATAACCATCACCACCACTACATACTTGGCATTCTACTGCACTGCCACTCAATCTTTCTCTCTTCCTGCTTAATCCCATTACCTAACTTTTAGATTATTTCTATTATATCTAACTTCTACCAGTTTTTCATATCACTACTAATTCTTATAGAATTTTTCCCTAAACTGAACTCCCTGAATAATACTGAAATAGATGCCTGATATTATAAGCTCCCAGATTCCGGCATACTCTATATTTACATTACAAGTCATCCAGCCTCTTTGTAATAGTCCATTTCCTAGTTTATTTTTTCCATAACACTACAAATTCTATAAAGACTGGGACTATACATTGCTCTCAGAAGTAGACAACCACTAAAGAGTGTTGAATAACTAAAAACTTCAATTCTACTTCTCCGTCAAGTAGTCCAAATCCTAACAAGTGTAGACTGACTAGCTAGTTTTCCTCCAGCACGTCATCAGGATACATCTTTTATACTCTGTGTTTATGAAAAGCCCATTGAGGTCATATTATACTGACATTTTTTCTCTAGGCCATCCAACATAAGGATGCATCATCATGAGTAATACTAATCCATAGCTATTTGTCTATACCTGAGACCAATCTGAGGACACAGCAGAGGGAAAACTTGGGGCATCCATGCTAACAAAAGACATTTGTTCATGTTCCCTATTCAGTCAGTAACATGTTCCCTCTTTCTGCAACTGATTAAAAATTGTTGATACCAGAAGCTTTAGGTAAACTGTCTTCACCCATAGGAGATATTTTCAGAATCCCCTCATATTTCTTGTCTCCCCTGAGTATTCTCAAAGTATTATTTGCCCACCTCTGTTAAAGCTCTTACCACATTTTATGAAAAGTACCAGATTTTTTTCAGTCTCTCCCACTAAACCATAATCTCTTTCAGAGCATGGATCTATTTTTAATTCATGTTTGAAGTACAATCCTCTATTCAATGTCTTTTTATAACATATATTAAAAATATGACCAATGAATTTGAAAAAGCAGAGTGGAAGATCGTCCACCTATAATGTTAATTGAAGTGACCCACAGTGCACACTAAACTATTAGGTAGGCAGTAATCTAACCATTTTCTTTACATGCCCATAGCTCTCTCATCAAGGCACACCCCTGGAATACCGCTCTCAAGTCAACACTACTTTCAATAAACTCTTCTTTCATTTGCATAACTTTCTTCCTCCCTGCATTTGTATTCCATATACACAATGGAGGACTATTCAGCCATTAAAAAGAATGAGATTCTGTCATTTGGACCAAAATGGATGGAACTAGGGGACACATCCCATAGCAGGAAATTCTGTGGAACTCGGACACTGAGGGCTTTAGTTTTAAGAAGATGACCCTTGCAAGATGGAGACAAACAACATCCCAGAATAAATAAACCTCTTTTTAGATGAGTTATTCATTGTGGCCTCTTCTTACATCTATGATTAAATTCTTGGCTCAGAATGCCATAATTATCGGAGAAGACAATCCCTTTTCAATTATTAGCAAGTATCCTGTAGAATGGCAATAACATTTCTTATTTTCCTTCTTAGAAAACATTCTTACATAGAATTCACTCTGAAGTTATGACTTCAGAATTTACTCCATAGATAAATAGATTACTAGAGAAAAAAGTCCACATTTCTTTATAATTCATAGAAAATAATTCTTTTTTCTCTGGAGCCATAAAATACGTCTCAGCAAGTTTAACATATCTTTGAGCTTGGTTTCATATAGGAGACTTTCTGTTCTGTGTGTGTGAGAGGACCCAGAAAGTTGAGATGCTATTGAAGAGTAGAACATTTTCTAGTTGGTCTCCTGTATGCTTTGGAGGTTAGCACTTTCCTGGATCTGGATTTTTCTCCCCCAGCAAAGAATGAACCTTCTTTCTCACTGATTGACTATCATGAGTAGGGTTCTGTATCTGCCGTGAGCACATCCTAATGCAATGGACTATTTAGACATCTGATTTTTCCATTTGCAAACTCAAGGAGAGCTTGGGTAGACAGCATTTATTTCTTTTTTAGCATTAGAATCCAAAACAGTGTGAAAAACAATGGTTATCACTGTAATGTTTAACATCTATTGAACATTTGGAATGTGCAAGCAGTACACTACATGTTTTGTAGGCATTCCTCAGTACAATGTAGATGAGAACATTATGGCACAGAAATGTGCAGAAACTTTCCCAAGTTCACACAGCATGAGTGATGATACCTTGTTGAAACTCACTTAATTATACTCCGGAGCTCACCTAATATGCCTCCAACTCTACAGTGCCCTCTTCAGTATATGTTATATTTCTACTAGGTAAATGTAACTTTCTGAACAGTAATGCCCGCATCTTCACTTCCATGCCCCCCTGTAGCCCAGGGCCCATGATTTTTTATTTTATATTTATATTTTCTATTTTTTCTATTACCAATGTTATTGGTATTTTGATAGGTATTGCATCACATCTGTAGATTGCTTTGGGCAATTGAACATTTTGACAACACTGATTCTTCCAATCCATGAACATAAAAAATATATATTTTTTTCTGTGTGTATGTCCTCTTCAATCATTTGCATTGGTGTTTTATAGTTTTCATTGTAGAGCTCTTTCCCCTCTTTGGTTAAGTTCATTCCTGAGTATTTTATTTTATTTTATTTGTAGCTATTATAAATCGGATTACTTTCTTGATTTCTTTTTCAGATTGTTCATTGTTGGCATATAGAAATGCTACTGATTTTTTATGTTGATTTTGTATTCCTGCAACTTTACCGAATTTGTTTATCAGTTCTAATAGTTTTTTTTTTTTTTGGTGGAGTCTTTTGTTTATTTCAAATATAACATCATATCATCTGGAAACAAGGATAATTTGAGTTCTTCCTTTTGCATTTAGATGTCCTTATTTCTTTTTCTTTTCTGATTGCTGTAGCTAGGACTTCCTCGGAGCTATGTTTTGGACTTTGAACTTGATCTGGTGGATGGACAACTGAGAGCCACTGAAGTTTTTCAAAGTGTATTTAGCATGATAATTTTCAGTTTCTGGAGATAATTTATGACAACATTGTGAGAATGGGTCATAGGAGTAAAATACATGAGATCAGTCATTTCATTGAAAGAAAATGGTGTTCTGAGTTAAGATGGTAGATAAAAATATAGGTGAAGAAAGAGGAGATAAAGTACTGCTAGCATTTTGACTTGGACAACTGAGTGAGTCAAAAATCCTAGTTACTGGGTTTAGGAAAACACAAAGACAAGAGATTCAGGAGAACGGAGAATTTTGGTACATTGTGCTTAATCTGCCGCTGGGGTATAGAACCAGAGGTGTCTTAGAGGTAGCAACATGTATTGCCCAGAGGCTGAAGAAAGACCTAGACAGATACGTAGAATTTGGAATCTGAGAATAGAGATGGTTAGCTAGTTGAAGCTTTTTGACTGTGCACTCCCACTAGCAGTTCTATGTCCTCAATGCCTGGTGGCACACATCCTATCGCAATCACCACAACCTGCATCACCATCTTTTATTAACTCTATCTCCTTAGTCAGACTATTTAATTTTGCTGGGCTTTAATTATCTGTAACACAGCAAGTGCCATACATTAGGGGGAAAATATATTTTGAGAGTTCTTAAAATTGGTCCACATTTTTTGTTTCAACTATCTAATAAGCTGTGTGATGTTTTCCTAATTAGAAAGGTTTTTTTTCCTTAATTTTGGATTATTGACATCTTTAAGAATTTCTATTTAAAAGCAAATTGTATTAACCAGTAATAACAGTAAATAAGCAAATCATTCTCACCGTGTGCCAGACACTATCTGAAGCAATTTACATGTTTTAATCCATTCAATTTGTTATAAAACCCTCTAGGTAGGTACTATTGTTTCCACTCATTTAACAGATGAGGACACTGGGGAAAAAGGGTTGATATGGTTTGGCTCTGTTCCCACCCAGATCTCGAACTGTAGTTCCCATAATTCCCATATGTCATGGGAGAGACCAAGTAGGAGGTAATTGAATCATGAGGGCAGGTCTTCTCCCACACTATTCTCATGGTAGTGAATAAGTCTCACAAGATCTGATGGTTATATAAAGAGAAGTTCCACTGAACATGTTTTCTCTCTTGCCTGCCGCCATGTAAGATATGGCTTTGCTCCTCCTTGCCTTCCGCCATGATTGTGAGGCCTCCTCAGTCATGCTGAACTGTGAGTCAATTAAACCTCTTTCCTTTGTAAATTACCCAGTCTCAGGCATGTCTTTACAAGCAGTGTGAGAACAGACTAATATAAGAAGTTAAGAAAATTACTCAACATCCCACAGCTAGTGGCAGAAATTGAGCCCAGACAATCTAACTCCAAAGTCTGTGTTAATTATCATTAACCTATACTACTGTTAATTTCTTAACTTGGATGATTTGCTAATGAAGAATTGCTTTAGTGATGTTAGATTGTGTGATAAGTGCAATTGCTTATAGAGTAAAGGTTTTTCAGAATGGGATTCAGTGTGGGTGAACTTTCATAGGTTGGAAACAAAGGTGTAGCTTCTTAAGCTGTTTTTAATGCCCAGGTCAAGCACTGAGACAGGCACTCTGTTGACCTTCTTTGCCATTCAGATGTGGAAGAGGCCAGCACATGACTGATAGAGGGGATATAAATGGAGGTGTGGTAGTTACTAAAGCAGGGCCCATCAAAGACACTTTTCAGACACTTTATAACAGCACCTGTCTTTCCTCAGTTTTTTCGCACAACTACATGTTTATCCATCTGTATTTGTGCAGGAAAGTTATTAACAAGATGTAGTTCAAAATTCCTGATTAATTTGATGAAAAGTGAGAGAGTCTTCAGGTACAAATAATTAGTAAAGCATTTCAAATATTTTATAGTAACTTCTCCCTGCCTCCACTTGTTTTCATTTCACTCATTTTATCTTGATTCTGTTGTAACAGATGCCGATAGAGCTTTTGACACTGAGAATGCCAGATCCATCATTAACATGTTGCCAAACTGGGAAGGATTTACTAACAATGTGTTTTGCCTGCATCACTTCACTTCTTTTAATAGAGAAACTCATTTGAATAACATCTGAATAAAGGAGTTAATAATAGTAGCCTAAAAGCAGAAGCCAGATTGGAATAAGAAACAACTGACCAGAATCTTCACCCTGAATGAAAATTAAATGTCATTAGAGTAATTTTGAAGGCACAAAATAACCTGTCAATGCTTAACCTTTCTTCCAGCCTTTTCCCACTACCCTTCCTGCTACCATATTTTTAACATAGTGCTCACTGTTGCCCCTCTTGGCTTTACCTAGGATTTAAGAAAATATAGATTAGATTGACATTAAAGGAATTTTGAAGTATCAGCAAGAACATATTATTCTGAAATTTGTTACCAATTTTAATTCTTTCTAAATTATGTATCAATTAGTGCATGCCACTATTTTCACATATATGCAATAACAAAATTGATATAATGCATAAAGAAAATATTTTCCTCTTTTAAATTTCAAATATCTAAAAATGCTATAATGTTATATTACACTAATATGTGTTCATCTTTGTGTGTGTCTGAGAGAGCAGAGGGAGCTAGAAAGAACAAGAGAGAGAAGAGAGAAAATTGAATTATTGGTAGTATGGAATTCAGACTCATCTATTTATAATAGTATTACAAATTTGTTGTAAGAAAGGATGATTGCTTCATATGACAACAGTAAGATGAGCATGTCCCCATCTACAAAATATAAAGGGTAGAGAGCTCAAAAACAGATACGCATATGGGAGAAGCATTTGAAAAAGCTGTTTTATTTTATGGTTAGTTTACCTGAAGTAAACATATACGTTTTGTTTTTGCTATTGTTAATTGTTTCTGTAGTATTAAATATGAAATTGCTCATAAATTCTATGTGTACACTTTGGTGAATGTACCCATGTAACGAGTACCCACAACAAAATTAGAAAATTAGCAGCATCCCTGTCATTACCCATTACACCTTTTAAAAAGGTAAACATTATGGGACTTCAATTGCTATAAATGAGCTTTGTGGTTATTGAATTTCACATTAGAAGAAGCATATAGTATATAATATTTGGAATCTGGCTGCTTTTATTCAACGTCATATTTGTGAGATTCAACCACACAGTTTTACATAACAATAAGTTGTTCATTCATTTTCTCCTATGTATAACTATACCACCATTTACTTATCCATTTTAATGTTGAACAAAAATTGTATTTTTAAAGTATATAGCTATTGTAAATAGTGCTGCTATAAATATTTTGTATATGACTTTTGATCAACATATGTGGATTTTCTTAGGCATTTAATTTTTAAAAAGAGAGCTCCCACAAACCTAGAAAACCATTCATTGTTCCTAGACCTGTACTTGACTGGGAATCTCAAGTCACTGCGCATAAGCAAACATTTTATGTGTAATAGCCTATTTTTTTTTGTCATGGATTTGTTCATGTCAAAATTTCAAATTCTTCCTGGAAGCACTTCTACTTCTTATGTAAAGCTGCATTATTTTCCATGTTCTTCCATTTTCCTTGGAAAATGGCAAAAAATAAATTTTACTTAGTATAAAAACAGCCATTAAGTGAAATTTTTGACACGTCAAAATCAATAAATCAATATGTTTAAGAGTAGTTTGAAGAAAATTTGGAGACAAAACAGCAAAGAGTTAATAGTCATCTTCTTTAATTGCTATACTAAGCAACCAAAACAAAATTTAACTCCAAGACAGTTTTTATAAAAGAGGTTGTAACCTTCAGTAGTAATCCTTGCATTTATCTCTTTCTGTTTAGTTTTACCTGCCCTTTCACATGAGCTAGTGTTTCTTCAAGGTCTTCTCAGAAAAGCACTTTTACATTGTAAAGTCATCATTATATATATAAAAAAACCTTAAAGACTCCACCAAAATACTGTTAGAATTAATAAACAAATTCAGTAAAGTTGCAAGATATAAAGTCAACATACAAAAATCAGGATCATTTCAACAATGAACTATTTGAAAAAGAAATCTGTAAAACCATCCCATTTAAAATGGTTATGAAAAATTTAAATACTTTAGGAATAAATTTAACCAAGGAAGTTAAAGCCCTTTATGCTAACAACTGTAAGACATTGATGAAAAAAGCTGAAGAAGACACAGATAAACAGAAAGAAATCCCATGTTCCTGAATTAGAAAAATTAATATTGTTAAAATGTCTATACCCCCAAAAGCAATATACATATTCATTGTAATCCCTATGAAAATTTCAGTGACATATTTCAGAGAAAATATGACATATTTCAATGACATATTTCACAAAAAAAATTAAAAAATTCTAGAATTTATATGTAATCACAGAAGACCTCAAATAGCCAAATCAATCTTGTCCAAAAAGAACAAAGCTGAAAGTATCATACTACCTTACTTCAAAATATACTACAAAGTTACAATGATCAAAACATCATGGTACTGGCATAAAAACAGGCACATAGACTAATAGAGCAGAATTGAGAGCCCAGAAATAAATTAATATACTTACAGCCAATTGACTTTTGACAAAGTTTTCTAGAACACCATGGGGAAAGGACAGTCTCTTCAATAAATGGCATTGGGACAAATGGATATCTGCATTGGAAATTTTAATTAAAAGCCTCAAGTCACACCATATACAAAACTTAATTCACAATCAACTTAAAACTTAAACCTAAGACCTGAAACAGTAAAACTACTAGAACAAAGCATAAAAGAAAAGCTCCAAGACATTAGTCTGGGCACTGATTTTTTTGGGATATGAACTGAAATGTACAGGAGAGAAAAGCAGAAATGGATCAATGGGATTACGTCAAACTAAAAAGCTTCTGCATAGCAAAAGGAAATAATTGACAGAATAAAGATATAATCTATGGAATCAGAGACTGATGCCATGCACACATCCCAAGGCTATATCAAAGTCTTATTAATTAATTGCATAATTAAAGTCCATGAGGGCAGCTGGAAAGGCCTCCAAAATGGCACTTCCAAAATGGCTTGAGAGACCAAAATAAAGGAGACTTGCTGGGGTTTTTAATTGTGAGTAGAAGCTGACATTTGGGTGAGGGTTTCCACGCATGGGCAGTGGCTGACATGGTCTGAATTTCTCACTGTTGTAAAAGTGGACATTACCCTGGCTTTTTCATCAGCTTGTCCAGATGTGAGTCACAAGGGGAAGGAGCAGATGTGAGGTTTAAAATATGTCAGCAGCCAAAATTTTAAAAATGGAGTCAGATGACATATGACACGCACATTCTGTAAGCCAGGCATGCATAGTCACTTAGGATATATAAATGGACAAAACAGACACCTAATGTCGCTGAGATTTCAATTCTATTTAGGGAAGACAGTAAATGCACAACACATATAATACACGAGTGAAGCAAATAGTATGAGAGATTCAGATGTGTGATGTGGAAAACAAAGGAGTAGACTAGAGGAAGGAGGTTCAGAGATGCAGAGTATGGGGAAGAGTGCCATTTTAAATAGGATTGTCAGGTTGGGCCTCTGAGAAGGGGACGTTAAGCAAGTACTTGAAGCAGATATGAAGATGTTAGCCACACAGAACCCTGAAGGTGGAAGGGACAGCCACTGCAAAGACCCTAAGGAAGCAAGGTACCTGCTGGAATGTCTGAGAAACTGCAAGGAGGCAGGTGTGAAGGAGGGTAGTGAGGGAGGGGAGGAGAAGCAGGAAGAGATGAGGTCATAGAGCTGAAAGGGACACAGACTATAAAAGGTATTACAGACTATTGCAAGAAATTCCAGTGAGATGGGGAGCAGTGAGAGAGGCTGAGCATAGGTGTGGCATGAGCTAATTTATCTTATAAAGAGATCCCTTTAGGTGCTGCATTGAAGATACTAGAAGGGAAAGGGGAAACCCTCCGAGTTAGGAGGCTCCAGTTAGGAGGCTATTATTGCAATCAAGGTGAGAAAAGATTTTGACTCAGACCAGAGTGTAAAGAATAGTATATGGATTTTAGCATATACTTTGAGAGTAAAGTCAACAGGATTTACTGTCAGATTGGATGTGAATGTGAAAGGAAGTTAGGGGTCAAGGAAGACTCCAATGCTTTCGGCTTAGGCAACTATGGGCACCCGGTGCAGGTGAAACAGATTTTTATAAAAACACATGAATTAAGCCAAGTTTCTGCCTTCCAGCACTCTGTTCAAGGCACAATTCTATAGAAGATTATAATGGTAATTAACAGTGGAGAGCACTTTTCGATGTGTATATTTTCTGTTGAGGTCTGTTTATCTCCCATAGCTCTGTAGTACAACTGTGGTCATAAAGACTGACTGAATGCTGTTGAACATATGAAGTCATTTAATACATATATGTGTTGGTGGGAGTATATATTTGTTTAATCACTTTGGAAAATTATTTGGCCATCTATATTAAACTTGGATATAATGTAAAAAAAAAAGAAGATTATAATGGTATTATAGGTAAGGTGGAAACATACCTTAAAATATAAATAAGCAATGAATTGAGACACAATTGAGGCAAAATAGGTAATGATTCAGCATATAAACACTAGTGTCAACTTCTTGGTTTCAAATCCAGACTCTGCCTCTATATTTCAAAGTGATTTTCAGCAAATCAGTCACTTTTTTCATACCCACGTTTCCTCTTATACAAAATGAAAATGAGCATATATATGTATTATGGATAGGATGTTGGAGTGTAGAGATCATGGACTTTAGCTTTTAAGTTAATTTGAGTCCTTGCTAAATTCCTTAATAAATTATAATGCTATCTTCACCTCTTTAATCTCAATTTCTTTCTTTGAAAAACAAGAAAAATAATACCTAACTTGTGTACTTTGTAAGGGTTAGAAAGTTCTATATTTGGCACAAATTAGATATCAATTTATTGGAAACGAATTATTACTTGCCATTTTTCTTCATTGAAATATTTATTTTTCCTCTTCAAAAGTGACTTAAATAAGCTTACAGATTTCCATTCCATCTCCTTTTTCTTCTTACTTCTATTAACAAGTGTACATAGAACAGAATGGTCTTCAGAAAGCAGCATTATCCTTGAGATAGTGGAAAGATGGTAAAATAGAAACTAACTGTTTAAACTACTTTTTCTTTGTTTCTGCTTCAAAACAGCCTAATAATTATACCATCTCAACTAGGAAATGTTGTGAATTAGATAAAGTTTATGTTTAATTTTCTTCCAATCACTTTTATTCTACCATGTTTCTACTTTCTGTCAGTTTTTCCATCCCTAATAAATCCTCAACTTGAAGTCTTCAAAATAACATAAGTAAATAATAATTCACATGTAGTGGATTAAATCATAGTGAATATGCAACACTCATCAGTTCATTCTCCATGTATTGAAGGTCTTTGCAAATTAAATAGTGAAAACTTCACTGTGTAAGCTGAGGCTGCCTTCTGTGTGGAGTACTATTAGACTAGTCTGCCCCACATGGTGGTAATGAATACCCATACATAGTGGTTGAAGTCCCTGGTTTCAGATGCTTCTAACACTAAAAAGGGAGCATTTTATTTCAGGATATTGATACATATGTTAAGTTTTCAGCTGCAAACTATGATAAAATTCATATTAAACCATGTTCTCTATGCAGGGCACCTAATATTAAGCATTAACATGTGTAAATATATTACTAAAATAAGTTTGAAAATATATATACATAATAGTTAGCCATAGTCACAATAAGGTATTCGGTTACACAACCAATCTTCTGAAGTCCAACATTTTTTAATGTTCCAACATCCTTATAAGAAAAGGTTTGATGCTAACCACTGAACATCCCTGTGGTAGAGATTCGTGTTTTGCATCAGCTATCTTGCATCTTGAGAGGTCTGTACATACCAGTTAGATAAAGTGCTGAAATTGTTGCTTTCTGTCTTCCTTTTAAATGTGAAAGTATCTGTAAAATACTGTTTATTACCTGCCTATTGTCTTTGCCTATATTTCTAATGGGGCAACAGGAAGACTTAAATCTCCCTAAATTCATAAGAGAAACTTACCTTTGGTAAAATGCTCATTTTGCAAATACAGCAACAAAGGATTTTAGACTATCACTGTATTTTTATGCTAAACTAATAAGCAAGCAAATGACATGAAAAACAATCAAAAAACAAAACAAAAATTAAATAAAGTTCTGTTAATTCTATAAGAAACTTTTATTATTCAGACTATTTTATTTATTATTTGCAACTCATTCTGGTACGCATCATTCATTCATTTTTCATCAAAACTTGATTGCCCACATATTTTTATTTTAGGTACTACGAACTTGGAGATGGATATGGACCCTGACAGTTAACTTTTTTTTTTTTTTTTTTTTGAGATAGAATCTCACTCTCTCACAGACTGGAGGGCAGTGGTGCCATCTCTGCTCACTGCAACCTCTGCCTCCTGGGTCCAAGTGATTCTCATGCCTCAGCCTCCTGAGTAGCTGGGATTACAGGCATGTGCCACCACAACGGGCTAGATTTTTGTATTTTTAGTAGAGACGGGGATTTCACCATGTTGGCCAGGCTGGTCTCGAACACCTGACCTCGTGATCCTCTCGCCTCGGCCTCCTAAAGTGCTGGGATTACAGGCGTGAGCCACTGTGCCTGGCCGATACTTTACTCTTGTCAGCAATTTTTTGAAACAATTGGGATTAAAAATTCCTGATGTCTGTCCCATTAGATGTCACTGTTATATAGCTTTGTGCTTAATCCAAGCCTCAAAGCTTCATTGGTATGTATTGTGCAACAAGATAAATAAGTAAATAAACAAACAAATAAATAAATGAAAGATGTAATTCCTGCCCTAAAGTTGCTTAAAATATCATAAATGTATGGATGCAAGTATCTGAGAAAAGCCTGATTAGAAAATAAAGTTACCAAATAATATATTAATAGGCAACAGGAAAAACATCCTACTTTACTGAAATTTATTTCCACCTTGATTTGGTAATTCATTCATTCATTTACTCAGCCCACATCTCAGGCTTATACTGTGGTCTAAGGGATGCGCTTCACATCGGAGTATAGAAATAAATGAAGTTTTATTTATTTCTATATAGCAAGGGTTGTCGATAATCAAATAATCACTCTGCAATATGATAAACATGAGAGAGAAGTGTAGACAAATGTAACAGATTTTAGGAGAAAGAATAATTCCATCTAAAGTATTGTATAAGATTTAATATAGGGTACTTTGAAGGACAAGTAGCAAGGACAGGACTAGGGTGAAGGAATTGAGGCATTATCCTTGAGTGCAAAATTTAAGGTGGTCTCAAAAATCGTTAAGTAAGATAAATAATATTTTAGTAAGATATTTGTAAAAACCAAGTTGGCAAACCATGGACCATGGGCTAGCCACTTATTTTTGTCAGTAAAGTTTTATTGGGGTTTCACCAAATGAGGATAGGAGGTAAAGTTTTTCTGGGACAGGAAATAGCATGAGAAAACACTTGAAGTTTTGAAAATGATATGTGACATATCTAAGAATAACAACTAGCCCTGTGAGATTTTAAAGAATACTTGAATGGAAGTGGCTTTGTTTTGTTTTAATGTGGTGTTTTGGATTATAGAGTCATTTTATCTTCTTTTAAAGTTTCCATTTTGCAGGAAGTAATTAATTGAATGTATTGACTTTGAACTGCTTGTGATTTGTTTGAAGACTTGATAGACCTGTAATAATATCTGTTAAATTGAATCTTTTCCTTACCATTTTAAGAAAGTTAGAAGGAACAAGAAATAGAGAGGGTAGGGGGATATTGAAAAAAAATGTAGAATAAAAAAGATAAGGACTTAGAAACACATTTTCTTCTATGCAATGTTGCTGGTCTGTTACATGTGAAACAAGAATAGGTGTAAATAAGTAGAAGATTTGTAGAACCCATATATGTACAGAGTAGTAAGGTAGTGTGTAATAAGAGCAAAACTACATGGGGAAATATTTGTTTTCTTTTAAGAAATAAAATTCTATATATACTTTAAAAGAAAATATCTATGTTATGCCATGATTTTACAGATTGAATAAAGTCATATACTGTGGAAAAGTGGAGAGTATTAAATACCCAAAGGACTATAAATCATGCTGCTATAAAGACGCATGCACACGTATGTTTATTGCGGCATTATTCACAATAGCAAAGACTTGGAACCAACCCAAATGTCCAACAATGATAGACTGGATTAAGAAAATGTGGCACATATACACCATGGAATACTATGCAGCCATAAAAAATGATGAGTTCACATCCTTTGTAGGGACATGGATGAAATTGGAAATCATCATTCTCAGTAAACTATCGCAAGAACAAAAAACCAAACACCGCATATTCTCACTCATAGGTGGGAATTGAACAATGAGAACACATGGACCCAGGAAGGGGAACATCACACTTCGGGGACTGTTGTGGGGTGGGGGGAGGGGGGAGGGATAGCATTGGGAGATATACCTAATGCTAGATGACGAGTTGGTGGGTGCAGCGCACCAGCATGGCACATGTATACATATGTAACTTACCTGCACGTTGTGCACATGTACCATAGAGCCTAAAGTATAATAATAATAATAATAATAATAAAAAGAAAAAAATGCAAAACTTAAAAAAATAAAAATAAAAATAAAAAGGACAAATAAAAGATATATACAACAATAAGAAAAACAGACACAGAAATGTTCAAAAGGACAATGCTTACCAAAAGCAGTATACCTAGTTGTGTACCATATGAGGATCACAATGATAGTTTTTCTATTTTATGTAAATGATATCATACACATGTATATTTGAACTGCACGTACATCAAGATTTGATTACATCAGGGCTCAATTTTCAGCGTATTATTGGCTCTTCCATAAAGCTCACCATTAAACGTCAAGGTCAACAATGAATTCATTCATAATGTAGGAAACTCATGGACCCGAGGAAAAACCCTTAAGTACATAAGGACATGACAGCCTAAAATCCAGCTGGGACACCACTTAATGACCGTGTACTAAAGAACTCTAAGGATGTGTAGACCTCCCATCTGGCAACTTGGATCACAGATGCAATGCTGAATTAGAGTGGGTCAGGCATCTCAACTTACCTATTGTGTAGCTTTTGCTAAGTCTGCCTACGGCTGATACACTTTTCTTTAAAATAGAAGTAATTCTTACAAGCAACTTCAAAGCTATATCAAAGACACTAATGAATAAACTAGTAATTACCAAGCTCCATTATGTGCTGTCTCCATTCCCAGGAATTTACAATAAAAAAGTAAGTTGTCATCAAGTATGGCATCAAAACATAAAGTATAATCATATCAGGATAGTTCTTTTGCCCCCAGGTTCATCATTATTTTTAGTCACAGTCTTGACTGAGCAACCACTAAATATGAACCACCAAACTGAGAGAGGTGGAATAACAAAGCGAAAGATGCCTAGAGCAATACACGGATTTTAATTCTTTTTTTAAGCCTCCATCTCTCTAGTGTCCATCTGTGATAGATGGTTTGAGAGAAGACATCACAAAATGCAGCAACATAAACAAAAATGTGATGCTCAGTACCTGAACACATGTACTTGGCAGGGTCTTCCTCAACGAGAGCTTAAAGTACTTCTCAGAAATATGGCAATGGGTCATTTGGACAGAGTGGTCACTGTGACCATGTCTCGTGGCAATGTTCATTTTTCTTCATTTATGCAGAAGCTATCTGCCCTGGCTAATTATTTTGAGAGCCTGAATGTCCGTATAAACACTTACTTTTGCCATAATATTACAAAATTCCCTTAGCAGTTTATATTTTCCATATTCAGTTATATTTATTACCTTATGCCATGACAGCCTTATCATATCAGGAAGTTATCCACCATGATGATTGCAAACAAACTGACATGTCCAAAATGAAAGAAAAATAAATAAATATTGTTATGTCATTAGCAGGAAGTGAAAAACTTTCAGGTTCTAAGCACAGTCTGGCCAAACTATATTCAGCCAAGAATTATTCACTGCTTTGTATGCTGCTGCTCTCATAACCTCTGGATTTATCACGCCCTCCTCTCTCCTGCCTTAACGATGCCCCTCTCTTAAGATGTACAAATAGGAGATATATATATACAATATATTTTAGTTCATTCCTTCTTCCGTCAACTTCTCAAAAATGCTTGTACTAGTCTTTCTTGTTCAACCCTTTCACTTCTTCTGAACTCTTCCTTCAGTTTTGACCAAATCAAACTGATGGAATTTATTTTTGGATAAAGTTCCTTACTTTAGGAATTTCTTTCTGACCTACTGTGTTCCCTTATGAATTCTGAGTCCAGGTATTAATAAAGTTCCTGTCACTTTCTTCCGTTTATCATGCAGACCAGTGTCAACGTTAAGTATCTGTCACAGAATTTGAAAAACTGTGAGTCTGCTGAGACCTGCATTTAAAATGTTATGTAACAAAGATGGCATTACCAGTGCATCTTAGCATCTGCATCAGGGTATATTGTGGGTCAAATGCCCACTTCAGAGGTACCAGGAACTGAGAAAGAAAGGCATCAGAGTTCATATTATCTATTCTTGAAGAACTATTAATTCCCTCATTCATCCATTTCATTTAAATTTATTTATTTTAGTTATTGTTTCTCAGCCTGCTCATTTCTCTCTATTATCTACTAGAGTCTTAGAGCTGAGGCATTATACAGCATTCTTTCCAAGCCAGAGGAAAATCATTTAGTAAGGCTCTTTGCCCCAATAGTAAACAAAATTAAATTTACTCTGCACTCTCACCCATGGGAGATTGAGGTGCCAAAATAAAAGGAAATAGTCTGACAAAACCTGGGTACAAAGAATCTGATGCTAATTAAGGTAACAAATCACATAGTTGAATGTCATTTTTTTCAGGTAACCCTAGGTATACTGAATATACTTTCAAGACAAAATCCTGAAAGAAATAAAAGCATGTAAATAATTCCAGTCATACAAAATCAATGACAGAGAGACTATTTAAAAATCAAAGAATAATAAGGGAGCTTTTCAAAAACTCTTAAGGGTTATTTTTATTTTACAAAATATATAATTATGATAAATCTGGATTATGTTACATATTGAACATGCACTTTAGATGTGTAGGGAAAATATGGCTCCTGGAGAGAGGCCTGCTAACCTAACACCAACTCTGATAAAGACAAAAGAAAGAAAATCTACAAAGCACACTACGAAGAATTAAAAATAATATAGAGTTCTCATCCTTGTTGGGTTGCACTAAAAGACCAAAATATCCTAGCAAGCTTTTTAAGTATCATCGTATCATAGGTTATCTGTCAGCATTTGGTGTATAATAAACAGTCCTCAAACATAGCGGCTTAAAACAATAACTTATTTAGCTCACAGTTCTGGTAGGCAGTTCTGGTCTGGCCAAACTTATCTGATCTGAACATAACTAGTCAGTGAGTCTATAGGCAGCTGGTGTGCTTTCTAGGGCTGGAAGATTTCAAATGGCTTCCCTCCCATATGGGGAAGTTGGCTGATCATCAGCCAGGGCAGCAGAGGTAATTGGACCATGTGTTTTCAATTGTCTAGTAAGCTAGCCTCTATTTATTTATGTGGTAGCATTTTTTTCCCAAGACCAGCAAAAAAGGAAATTATAAAGCCTTTTGCTATTTAGGCTTAAAACTGACACAATCTCACTATTGCCAGTTTCCAATGATCATAACAATTCTCAAGGACTGCCTATATATGCTCACTGATTATGATCACTGCTCACTGACTGCAGCCTCGACATCCTCCCAGGCGCAATTCTCCCACCCCAGGTTTGTGCCACCATGACCAAGTAATTTTTTTTTTTTTTTTTTGTAGAGACAGGGGTCTCCTTATGCTGCCAAGGCTGGTCTTGAACTTCCTAAACTCAAGTAATCTATCCGCCTCGGCCTCCCAAAGTGCTAGGATTACAGGGAGGCCACCTTTCAATAATCTACCACATAGAGGATAGTAAAATAGAGCTCAGAATATCATAGGGTAAAATAAAAAGAAAAACAGAAAAACTCATCTGTTTACAAAACTATTTACACATATTTCTTAAGAAAGGTTTAGAATAACAGATAACTTTGGACTTAAAGCATAGCTTAGCTATTGCTATGACTATTAAGAAACTAATGAGTATAACAATTCTTTGTAAGTTGTATAGCGATCACCAACAGTAAGCTGGAATTATTATCATGTAAAAATCAGTAATGTGTCACAGTCACTTCCATGGCAATACTGAATAAATGAGGTACATAATTTGTGCATCTAACATACACCATATTCTGTGGTTTATACTGGGTCTGAAATGGTAAACAAAACAATCTCAGTTTCCATCCTTAGGAACTATACAGACTAATGGGTGAGATAGATAAAAAAAGAGGTAAATATTTATCTACCACCACCAATTACTAGTATGATGAAAACAAAGGGATCAGTTGTAGAAAATGAAAGGAAGGGGATCATGCCTGTTGACATAAGATGCTCAAGATGACATCTGTGAGGAAACCTCATGGTGGCCAAGGCTTAAATAAGGATCACAAATATAATTAACCCTACATGAAAATATTATGTTCATGTGAATATTAGACTTATAGGTACCCACAGAGATTATCTAGTCAACTCCCTTTCTTTACAGAAAAAAATAATTAGAATTCACAAAGGAGAAATTATTCATTCAAGTCTTCCCAAGTATTTGGGGAAGATTTGTGGCCAGATCTAATTCAGTATGTACCTTTATACCACTTTGTATTTTTTGTCAAGCTTATTCTTTTTTATTTCCAGCTTTTATTTTAACTTCTTGGGTACATGTGCAGGATGTGCAAGTTTGTTACACAGGTAAACATGTGCCATGGTGGTTTGCTGCACAGATCATGTCATCACCCGGGCAGTAAGCCCAGTGTCCATTAGCTCTTCTTCCTGATGCTCTCCCTCCTTCCACCCCAACCCTCTGACAGGCCCCACTGTGTGTTGTCCTCCCTGCCACCACCGTGTATCCATGTGTTCTCATCATTCAGCTCCCACTTATAAGTGAGAACACACAGTATTTGGTTTCCTGTTCCTGTGTTAGTTTGCTAAGGATAATGGCCCCCAGCTCCATCCATGTCGCTGCAAAGGACAGGATCGTGTTCCTTTTTATGGCTGAATAGTATTCCATGATGTATATGTACCACATTTTCTTCCTTCAGTCTATCACTGATGGGCATTTAGGTTGATTCTATGTCTTTTCTATTGTGAGTAGTGCTGCAATGAACATATGTGTGCATGTGTCTTTATAGTAGAATGATTTATATTCCTTTGGGTATATACCCAGTGATGGAATTGCTGGGTCAAATGATATTTCTGCCTCTAGGTCTTTAAGGAATTTCCACACTGTTTTCCACAATGGTTGAATTAATTTACACTTCCACCAACAGTGTATAAGCCTTCTTTTTCTCCATCAGCATCTGTTGTTTTTTGACTCTTTAGTAATAGCCAGTCTCATCAGTGTGAGATAGTATCTCCTTATAGTTTTGATCTGCATTTCTCTACTGATCAGTAATCTTGGGCTTTTTTTCATATGTCTGTTGGTCTCATACATCTCTTCTTTTGAGAAGTGTCTGTTCATGTCCTTTGCCCACTTTTTAATGGAACTGATTGTTTTTTATTGAAGCAACATACCTCAAAATAGTAAAAGTCATGTATGACAAACCCACAACCAATATCATACTGAATGGGCAAAAGCTGGAAGCATTCCCATTGAAAACTGGCACAAGACAAGGTTGCCCTCTCTCACCACTCATATTCAACATAGTATTGGAAGTTCTGGCCAGGACAATCAGGCAAGAGAAATAGATAAAGTATAATCAGATAGGAAGAGAGAAAGTCAAACTATCTTTGTTTGCAGATGACATGATTCTATATCTAGAAAACCATGTCATCTCAGCCCAAAAGCTTCTTAAGCTGATAAGCTACATCATCAAAGTCTCAAGATACAAAATTAATGTGCAAAAATTGCTAGCATTCCTACACATCAACAACAAGCAAGTTGAGAGCCAAATCACAAAGGAACTCCCATTCACAATTGCCCCAAAAAGAATAAAATACCTAGGAATACAGCTAACAAGGGAAGTGAAGGACCTCTTCAAGTAGAACTACAAACCACTGCTCAAAGAAATCAGAGAGGACACAAACAAATGGGAAAACATTCCATGCTCATGGATAGGAAGAATTAATATTGTGAAAATGGCCAGACTGCTCATAGCAATTTATAGATTCAAAACTATTCCCATTAAACTACCACTGACATTCTTCACAGAATTAGAAAAAAAACTGTTTTAAAATTCTTATGAAACAAACAAACAAAAAGACTGAATAGCCAAGGTAATCATAAGCAAAAAGAACAAAGCTGGAGGTATCATGCTACCCAACTTCAAACTACACTACAGGGCTACACTAACCAAAACAGAATGGTACTGGTACAAGAGCAGACACATAGACCAATGGAACAGAACAGAGAACCCAGAAATAAAACTGCATACCTACCAACCTGACAACAACAAGCAATGGGGAAAGGATTCCCTATTTAGTAAATGGTGCTGGGATACCTGGTTAGCCATACGCAGAAAATTAAAACTGGACCCCTTTGTTATACCATATACAAAATTAACTCAAGATGGATTAAAGACTTAAATGTGAAACCCAAAACTATAAAAACACTAGAAGAGAACCTAGGCAATACCATTCAGAACATAGGCATGGGCAAAAATTTTATGACAAAAGTAACAAAAGCAATTGCAATGAAAGCAAAAATTTACAAATGAGATCTAATTAAACTAAAGAGCTTCTGCACAGCAAAAGAAACTATCAACAGAGTACACAGATAACCTACAGAATAGGGAAACTTTTTGCAATCTATCTATCCAACAAAAGTCTTATATCCAGTATCTATAAGAAACTTAAACAAATTTATTATACAGAAACAAACAAACAACCCTCCCGTGCATTCTCACACTTTGTTTTCAAACACAGTTCTGCAAATGTTTTTGGTATCCACTTGTGAGTTCAAGAAATCTTGATACAACAGTAAGAACTATTGATTTTAAGGATGTTGCAGCCGATATCCCTCTTGGGACAAGTGCAGGCTAGTAACACGTGTCAGGGAAGTTTCAGAAAAGCACAGTAGTGAAATGATTTGGATCTAGGAGTCATTTTGACCTGGTTTAATCCAGCTCTGTTACTTAATAGCTGTGTGGTCCCAGGCCTCTTTGTGCTTCAGTTTCGTTATTTGTAAAATGCTGATGAAACTATTGGTACTTAATTCATATAATTGATTCAAGTATTAAATGTGTTAGTGATTGCAAAGCACTTAGAACATTTCATGGCATTTAGTATAGCCCCAATAAATGTCTGCAATTATTATACGAATATTTATTCATGAGGCTTGGGGCTGGACCACACCACCTTTTCATAACAAGCTTACTGGGCCTGGGCTGGTGGGTAGAGGGAAATAAATGAACTAATGGAGATATTAGAATTGAAAAAGTTCTGTCATTCCAAATAATAGAATACAGTAAATTGTCAAACATTTTCTCTTTGATATTCAGGGAGAGCAAGTGTAATTAAAAATAACGATAACATCCAAAATGCTTCTGTTTCACGGTTTTCTAGTTGAAAGTTCAGGAGCTGAGGATAAGAATTATGCTAATGAAGATTCTTCACTTTTTTTCATTTCCCGGTATCCCATCCTGTTTACTCTTCTGATTGCTGCAGGACATTCAGTGTGAGAAAAATAATTCTATAGATAAACTACCGACAAACCATCGATTTCAAAGCTCTTTAAGAACTGAGTGATTGATGCCTGTCATTAATTCATATCCTGATCACAATAAGGACGTTTTGGCTGCCATATGGAGTGTGGGTGGGGCTCAACAAATCCTCCCCACAGCACATACACTCAGAAGCTGCAAATGCCCTTCATGTATGCGAATGTTTGGGAGCTGTCACAAGTACATATTCAGACGTTATACTATTTTAGATTTATGTTAATATGCTACAGGGTTAACATGAGAAGTCAGGAAGTGTCATTTATATATGACTTTGGTAACAACTTCTATCACCCCACCACACGTCTTGTCACATTCCATGCTGTTCTGGAAGTGACTTATGTTGCCACCTGATCTTAACACTCCAAATTACCATCAGATTCCTCTTGTAGCATCCCCAACATCCCTTAATTTCTGAGTTGTGCAGTCCACGTCTGGTTAATCATAACATATATCTTCAAAAGCCTCGACTCAATTTTGATTACCATCTGCTGCATATTTGAATGTCATTCCGGTAATGGAGTGGCCAGACTGACATGTGTTATACTCAAACCTTCATGTCAAAGTGCAGAAGCTAGTTTTGATAAATTTAATTGAAAGGCATTCTTTTAAAGGGACATTACCCTTGACTACATATATGCATTATTTTAATTAGCATCTTTCTTTGTTCTTTTTAGTAGTTTTTATTTCTTCTCAAAACTCTTAAATGAATCATGCTCTCTTTATGAAATGTCTAGAGAGAAAAGATCTACAGTGGCAACATAAATGGTCATCTGTTACCCCTGGAAAGTTATGGAAGCATTATAGAAATGTAGAAAGCTTGAAAGGCTGGGAAACAAGATGCTTGAAGAAGATAATGAGATTTTTTACATTTATTTATCCCTTCACCCCCTCATACACACAAAATTCCAGGGTCATTTAGTTATTTGACATTGCAGTGTGTGGAGGAGAGGAAGATCCATTTTTTCTCTAAATTATTCTCATCTTAAAGGTATCACCTCTCACAGCTTGAATGGTTATTGTATCTACAGTAAAACAATAATTATTATCATTGTTATTTACGAAATGTGTCCCAGACTCTATTATACTTGCCATTGCTAGTCTCAGCATCAACCTGGCAAATAGAAAGCACTCAAACATGAGTTCTCCTGATCATCCTCCCCTAGGTTTCATTTAGGTACTACAAGGTATAGAGTACTGTGACGAGCCTGGGAGATCATATAGGAGGATACACAATCATTTCTATTCTTAAAGAATTCCTAATCCTAACTGAAAGGAGAAAATCAGTTCAAACACATTGAAAACAACAAAAGCTGTTCAGTGAACATTCAATCAGAAAACATTTATGAGTTTTATAATAGAGAATAAATAATAAATAAATGAATAGAGAACCTCCTCTAGCATCCCGTCATGAGTACTCTCAAAGGTTCCTTTTAGGGTTTTTCAATATCTCTATAACTCATATATATTTATTGAATGGCTATTATGTGCCAGGTCTCTGTGAAGAGTTCCAGCCCTTCCTAGCTTATGAGGAAGCCTTTACTTAGGGTGAAGTCACTCAGATCCTAGAACATGCTAAGCTCATCTAATAGGGACTGCCAATGACTCTCTTTTTTCATGAAGTACAGAGCCCCAAGAATAATTTACCTCAAACAATAATTTCCTTGGCCTCAAAAGATACTCGCACTATATGAAAATGTGTGATTTACTTGAGGTGAGAATTGAATATGATACATTTTTACAAATGACTTGATGTCATTTCCCTATTTTTATTTTTTTATCCCTTGATGTCTCTTCAAATGCTGATTCTTTAAGTCATAAAAGCTGGATTTCTATGTTCAAGGGCAAATCCAGCTACTCAGAATTTCCAGTGTTATGGAAAATAATTTTGATATGCTGCCTCAACTCTTATTTGGAAGAAGGTGTAGAAATATATTTTTGGCCTGTATTCAATCCCTGTGGCCTTGTCCATGCTGACAAGTTTGTATTCCAAATTTTTTGATTGGCCTCCTCTACCAGGATAGAAAGCTGAGATTGAATTAGCTGGAAAGTTACGTTAGTTTATTTGAGAGTGAAATTAATAAGGAAAGATTCAAGGATGACATTTTTGTATTTTAAAATTTAAAATTTCTGTTGCCTTTTTGGAATTGGGATAACTCTAGAGCTGAAATTTTCAGAATGCATTTAAATGCCTATCTAGCCATTAGCAAAATATTAGAACAAGGCTCATGACATGACTACTCTTGGATAGAGCGATCATCTACAGAAGCATGACATGGAAGCCAAATCAAATCCTTTTTGAAATAAGGAGGTTTGTTCACTAAAAATAAACATCCAAATTGTCATCTAGGTATACATTTAAAGAGTATAAAGGAAGTATGATTTTCTTGTAAATGTGATGCATTGCCAAAGTTCTAATCATAAACCCAAAACTTCTAGATTTATTTAAAATAAGTCCTAGTAAGTGAGTGAGGTTTGGCTTCAAAAGTATTGTGTTTTGAATTTATTATAATTAACCTCATTTTGTCATTTGTATGACACATTTTCCCAAAGGATATCAAGATATTAAAGCAAAACTTAGGAGTAATGGCAAAATAGCATGATAATTGGTGTTAAATAGATCATTTATAGAAGTTTTCTATCACAGTATGTCATCTCTCTCCAACTGCATTCCTTTTTTCCTTACTCCCAAATGATGCCAATTATCTAAAAATTTGAATAATAATTTGTTATGTTTCATTTGTCAGCTTATTAACTCAGTTCATCATCTCTTTTCCAACTCCTTTATCACATAGTTATCTTACATTCAGCTATACATTTAATCATAATATTATTATAGCCCATGAAGGTATTTATCAATGACTATTACTAAGTGAAATCTAAATACTAATTTGGCTTTTACAGATTCTTTAAATAGAATTTTGTGTTTTCTGTCCTCTTTTTAGCTTCTCAGAGAAAGTACATTTTTTTCTCATCTTTGTACTAATGTAAATTACTGTATCAATATATATGGCTTTTCCACGAGGTTTGGGAGAAAGTTTAGGGTCTTACTTTGCCTGTACTCCTTCTGATCACATTTCTGCCACTTCTCTTAGAGTTTGGCTTTGCCTATATAAAGTAATATTCTGTGTTTACAAAACATCCTTCCTTCAGAGGCTATTATTTAAAAAGATGTTTAATTCTCCCCAGTGACCTCTTGTAGGTTTGTTTCTCAGGTACACTTATCTTTAAATTGATTAATTGATTTATGTTTTTGAAAATAAGTGAATTTTTATTCAGTGCATTATATAGTAACAAGAAGTGATAGAAATGTAAAAAATCATTTGCCAAAGAGTATGTGAACAGTATAGTCATTTTTCTATTTCTACAGCAGGCCTATGGAAACATAACCTCATTTATCTACTTGGAATAAAAGCTTGGCCAGCCTACATAAAGTAGGCTTTTTTGGTGTCCCAACATTTATAGCCTATACAGATAATGAATGTTTTTCTGAGTGCCTAGGTGATAACCACTAATTTCCAGGTTACAAGTTCATCTATACAGTACCATGTATCCCAGAAAAGCCTATCAGTCCTGATTTCAAATATTCAGCCGCATCATATCCATAGCTTCGATTATACTTTATAAATATATTTACTTGTTTTGGAGTTGGAAAAGAATATAATCACAATGCAAGTGACTTTAAACTTGCAATATTCAAAGGTTAAGGTTTCTAGGAAAAAAACTTATGCATTGTTGTTTTGAAAAATCATGAGCAAGTTGAAAAAACTTCTCACTTCCAGTTTTAATTTTGGTTACTGTGTATTTTGGGTTCTCATAGGCATATTTCAAAGGAAGCTGGGATCATGTGAAATACCCATGGCAGCTGAGGATGCCAACCTAGGTCTAGTCATGGCACTAGAATGTACAGTGAGCATATTTGGAACACTTACTCAGCATTGGCTGCATGTCGGCAGTATCTTTTAGTGTAAGGCTGAGGATGAGTCTGATTGGGAAGAATTCTCATTATGCAGATGAGGAAATAAACATCAGAATGTGATAGAGTTAAGATTTTAATCCAGATTTATGTGATTCTAAAATTAGGACAATTATTCCTATACTTTAATGCCTCTTTTATCAGTTTCCTAGGGATGCTGTAACAAAGTACTAAAAATTTGATAGATTAAAACAGCAAAAAATTATTGTCTTGCAGTTTTATATGCTAGAATTCTGAAATCAAGGTGTTGGCTCAGTCATGCTTTCTCCAAAACCTGTAGGGGTCAGTCTTTCTTTGACTCTTCTGGCTTCTGGTTTTTGTCAGCAATCCCTGGACTTCTTTGGGTTATAGATGCAGCACTTCAATCTAAATGACCAGAGTTTATGTATTTTTTAATCTTCCAAAACACTTAACCTAAAACAAATTAGACGCTCCATACATACTCAGGTATTTGAATTGAATTGAATTGCATTACATTGAATTCTCACCGAGGGACAAAGTAGAACAATAGAACATTATGTAGGGATGCCCCCATTGACTTCTGCAGATGAATCCATTGGCTGTAATTTCTTGATGTAACACGTCTTAGAAAGTCTGGCTGAGTCTGTGATGAACAGGGAGTAATGCTACGTCTTCCACACTGAGCTAGAGGAAAATGTTGGCTATACAGTTTCATGAGATTAAGATAGTCCACTTGGCTCATGCTGGAGAAATCTTCAGTCATGATTTACTTAGAAATGAAGTTAAAATGCAGTATTAGTCTCAGTTCTCCCAAGAAACAGAATATATGGACACACACAATATGAAGAGATTTTCAAGAATTGGTTTATGTGCTACTAAAGGCTAAGAAGTCTCGTGATCTGTTGTCTGTGAGCTGGAGACTCAGGAGAGCTAGTATTCTAGTTACAGTCAGTGTTTAAAGGTTTAAGAACCAGAAAAACCTAAAGTGTAAGCTCCAGCGGGAGTATAGCAGATCTATGTCCCAGCTCAAAAAGAGTCATTCTCCCTTCTGTTTTTTTGTTTTATTCACATCCTCAAAATATTGGATTGTGCCAACCCCCATGAGAAAGGCCAATCTACTATACTCCATTTCCCAATTCAAAAAGATTAATCTCATCCAGGAATACTTTCACAGGCACACTGAGAAATAATGTTTAATCAAAATATCTGGGCATCCGATGGTGCAGTCATGTTGAGCATAAAATTAACCATTACAAATGCTTTTCCTGAATGTTAGTGAGAATGATTCTACATATTTAAACACTCTTTAAGAGGCACATTTCCCCTTCCATGATTGCACCCTACCCTCAATTGCGTAGGCCAATTGTAGGTGATTAGTGTTAGTGAAGGCAGAGAACCCTGTGTTGTCAAAAGAGGAAGCAATTCTGTTGGTGAATAGCAGTTTTCCCTAAATCATCCATAATGGTCACTGCACACCTCCCCATTTTCTTTCTCT
Organism: Pongo pygmaeus; assembly: GCF_028885625.2. Classification (NCBI taxonomy): domain Eukaryota; kingdom Metazoa; phylum Chordata; class Mammalia; order Primates; family Hominidae; genus Pongo; species Pongo pygmaeus. The sequence goes on from NC_072378.2 coordinate 50,513,138, forward strand.
TTATGTCCTCTGGGTTCCAAACTTGGCTTAGAGTTTTATTTCAGAAGTAAACGAGAGTTATAAGCAACATATCATAATCAAAAAAGCTGAAAGCTATGAAATTATACAAACTCATATTAGAATCCCAGGTTTACTTCTTATATCCTAGGAAGTCTGAGGGCTTGACCTCTATAAGCCATCAAGTTTCACTTGTAATATGAGGAGATTAATGCATTACACAAGGGTTATTTTGAGAAATAATTGAGATAATAAAATGAAGTATGCTTAGCATCACACAGCTAATGGGCTGTAGAGCTGAAATTTGAAATCGGGGATTGGTCTAAAACAAGGGCCAGCAAACCATAGCCTGCAGATCAAAGTCAACCTTCTACCTGCCTTTAGAAATAAAGTTTTATTATAATCATGCCCATCTTTAAAAGGGCATTACTTATATGTCTTTTGCAATGGCAGAGCTGAATAGTTGTACTGGAGACAAAAATCTAAAATATTTACTGTAGGCATGTCTTGTTTTATTGTACTTTGCTTTATGACACTTCACAGATATTGTGTCACTTACAAATTGAAGATATGTGACAATCCTGCATCAAGTAAGTCTATTACTACAATTTTTTAGGCAGCATGTGCTCGCTTTGTGCCTCTGTATCACATTTTGGTAATTCTCACTATATTTCAAACTTTGTCATTATTATTATATCTGTTATGGTGATCTGTGATCAGTGATCTTTGAAGTTAGTATTGTAATTGTTTTGGAGCACTGCAAATCACACACATATAAGAAAGCAAAGTTAATTGATAAATCTTGTGTGTGTTCTGACTGCTCCACTGACCAGCTACTCCCCAATCTCTCTCCCTGTCCTCAAGATTCCCTATTCCTTGATACATAACAACATTGAAATTAGGCCAATTAGTAGCCCTACAACAGCCTGTAAGTATTCAAGTAAAAGAAAGAATCAGATGTATCTTACTTTAAATCAAAAGCTAGAAATGATTAAGCTTTATTATGAGAAAGACATGTTGAAAGCCAAGCCAAGCCAAAAGCTAAGTATCCTTTGCCAAACAATTAGCCAAGCTGTAAACACAAAGGAAACATTCTTGAAGGAAATTGAAAGTGCTACTCCAGTGAACACACAAATGATAAAAAAGTGAAACAACCTTATTGCTGATGTGGAGAAAATTTGAGAGGTCTGGATCAAAGATCAAACCAGCCACAACATTACCTTAAGCCAAAGTCTATTCCCTAGCAAGGCCCCAACTGTCTTCAATTCTGTGAAGGCTAAGAGAGGAGAGGGAGTTGCAGAAGAAAAGCTGGAAGCTAGCAGAGGTTGGCTTATGAGGTTTAAGGAAAGGAGCCATCTTCATTAAAAGCACAAGGTGAAGCAGCAAGTGCTGAGGCAGAAGCTGCAGAAAGTTATCCAGAACATCTAGCTAAGATCATTGATGAAGGTAGCTGCACAAAAGAATAGGTTTTCAAAGTGTAAGAAGCAGCCTTATATCAGAAGACACCATCTAGGATTTTCATAGCTGGAGAAAAGAAGTCAATGCCTGGTTTCAGTGCTTCAATGAACATGCTAACTCTCCTGTTAGGAGTTAATGCAGCTGGTGACTTTAAGCTGAAGCCGACGCTCATTTACAATTCTGAAAATCTTAGAGTCCTTAAGAGTTATAATAAATCTGCTCTGCCTGTTCCCTATAAATAAAACAACAAGGCCTAGATGACAGCACATCTGTTTGTAGCATGGTTTGCTGAATATTTTAAGCCCACTGTTGAGACTGACTATTCAGAAAAAAAGATTCCTTTCAAAATATTGCTTCTCACTGACATGTACCTGGTCACCCAAGAGTGCTGATGGAGAGACACAAGGAGGTTAATATTGTTTTCATGACTACTGACACAGCATCTATTCTGTAGCCCATAGATCAAAGAGTAATTTTGACTTTCAAGCTTTATTATTTAATAAATACACTTCATAAGGCTATAGCTGCCATACTGCCATAAATAGTGATTTCTCTAGTGGATTGGGAAAAGGAAAATGAAAACCTTCTGGGAAGGATTCAGAAGGTCTACATGCCATTAAGACCATTCATAATTCATGGGAAAAGATCAAAATATCAACATTAAGAGGAGTTTGGAAGAAGTTGCTTTCAACCCTCATGGATGACTTTGAAGGATTCAGGACTTCACTGGAGGAAGTAATTGCAGATGCAGCGGAAATAGCAAGAGAACTAGAATTAAAAGCAAAGCTTTCTAATTCTCTTCTTAGAAGTGAAGATTTGACTGAATTGCCAGAATCTCAGGATAAAATGAAAAATTGAGGAGTTGCTTCTTATGGACGGGCAATGCAAGTGGTTTCTTGAGGTGGAATTTACTTTTGGTGAAGAGGCTGTGAACACTCCTGAAATAAGAACAAATGATTTAAAATATTTTGCAAACTCAGTTGATAAAGCAGTAGCAGGTTTCAAGAGTATGGACTCCAGTTTTGAAAGAAATTCCATTGTGGATGAAATGCTATCAAACAGCATCACGTGCTACAGAGAAATGTTTCATGAAGAGTTACTCCACATGGCAAACTTTATTGTTGCCTTTTTTTTAAAGAAATTGCCACAGCCACCACAACCTTTATCAGCTACCACCCTAATCAGTCAGGAGCCATTAACATCAAGATGAGACCCTCTACAAGTAAAAAGATGATAACTCACTGAAGGCTTCAATGATTGATAGCATTTTTAGCGATAGAATATTTTTAAATTAAGGTATACACACTGTTTTTTAGGCATAATGCTATTGCACACTTAATAGACTGAATACCATATAGTGTAAATACAACTTTTACATGCACTGGGAAACAAAAAAAAATTATGTGACTCACCTTATTACAATATTGCTTCATTCCAATATTTGCTTTATTGCAGTGGTCTAGAACTCAACCCACAATATTTCCAAGGTGTGCCTGTATTTGATTTATTGCATAACAAATTTGTCAGATCCTGGTCTAAAATATCACAATCTACTTCTGGAGTTACTTGTGGTAATGTTTGAATTTTTAAAAAATACATGAAAAAATAATATAAGGCTTTAAAGACATATAAAAATTAAACTAAAAGGCATAATAAAAAGTCTACCTATTTCAGTAAATTAGACAGTATCTGTTTTTGTTCATTTTCTATAATATAACTGGAAATCATATTTGGCAGCAATTCAAGTAAGTAATGCTACCAGATACATTCCATTTTTCTAGGAGATATCTATTCTAACAATAAATTATTTCAATATGTCCCTACTGGTATAAGGGTATACCACGTATGTATGTATACCACTGTGTGTTATGACATACTATCTAATAATAATACTTCTAATAATAGTTATATCATTATTAACAAGTTGTCACTCTTAGTTTGACAAGGATTGCTCTGTCAGGGACAGATGGACGATATTATTCAGCTAACCAATTGCTCTTTCTTTTTGTGCCATGTCTAAGACATATAGCATCCTGTGGAGGACTGGGCATTTCTAGTACAGCCAGCTACAATTTAACTACCTTCTAGTAATCTGAGCATTGTGTCTCATTAAAAAATATTTCAAAAAATGAGCCACCTGTAGAATTTATGAAGGATGTTCCTTTAAAACATGAATGTACTTTAAACTGCTCACATAAATAGTTTCTAACACATGTATCAGAATTAACAAGTTAAGGCTATCCCTGTAATAGTCCACTTTTGACAAAATCACTTGTGAAATAAAAAAAAGAAAAAGAAAAAACTCTACTTGCTGAGTTCCTGCAAAAGATACTGTTTAACTTGTCAGAATGATTTTTTAATCAAAATTCAAAATAATGGAATAAAAATTTAACAGCTTAAAGGTCAAAGTTAATGCATATCTTCAAATTTGCAACTGATTTACTTATAAGTAAAAACATCCACAAAGTTTAATTGATTTTCCACCTTATATACTGAGAAATAGTATTTTGTAGCTCTTGAATAATTCACAAGTTTGAATCCTAAGGCATACATATATATATGTGTGTGTGTGTATATATATGTGTGTGTGTGTGTGTGTGTGTATATATATATATATTTATATATATACTGTATTTATGCCTAATTATTCTGGCTGCAAAGGTCAAAAGGACAAAGTGGCCACAAGTTATAATGGGTTGGAGAATTTGGATGGAATGTGGATCTAAATTACTGTGTTACGTTACCTTGTTGAAATCTTGTTGCTAAAATTTTGCACTGCTAGGCAGTAAACCAGAAGAAAAAAAAAATAAATTGAGAAAGTGTTAATTTTTAAGCAAGTTTGACAAAGATTGAGTTTCATATGACAAATATTGTCAGCAAGACAGGATTCTGTCAGTGGAAGAAGTTTAAACATTAACAATTTCTGTCAGGCTGTTGACACAATCATGGCAGACATTTCCCAAGATGCCGAGATGACTGCTGGCATTTGTCAACAATCCTGTCATAGTGACAGCAATAAGACCATGTCTGGAAATGTGACAGTTTTGGCTTTGTGCTCCCCTGAGCAATAGCCCAGGTGTTCAGAGAAAGTGTGGGAAAACCCATATTTCTGCATTGTCATTCGAACACAGAAAACACAGGAGAAAAATGAGCTGTCACTCCAATTCCCATGATGCCTTGCTGCTTAGCATAACTCTACAGTGCGGCCCTGGGTCCACTGGTCCATATTCTGACAGATAATTAAGAAAGCAGCAGCTTTTTCTAGACGGCTCTTCCTCATGATTTGCATTTTAGCCAGAGGCGACCAGTTATAAAAAAAACATGATGGAAAGATGGTAAGAAGCCAATTAGATGGATGGATGGCTGACTGACAGCTCTCTGGTATTACGACTCCAGATTTCAGACTACATAGCCTGGCAGTTTTCTACAAGAACCAACTTTTTTGCAGGTTGGTAAAGCTGTTAAATGTGGAACTATATATAGCGCTATATAATTTTTGCAAAGTTGTACGTTTTCCTTAAATAAGCATGCATTCTTTTCAATCAGGGTTTGCATTAAACAAGTTTCAACAATTTAATCACAATTTGCATCACTAAATTTAGCAATATTAAAATTCTAGACAACTTGTAGGCACATTAGCTGTGCCAGTAGAGAAGTGATTAAAAAGCTGAGAACTACTTTGAGCCAGCAGAGATAAAGTGAGCTAATAATTACAATGTCTGTGCAAATATGCTTTGGAACTTTGAATTGTACATTGTTTGCTTTTAAGCAAATAAAAACATAGACCCTAAATTTCCTCTTCATCTTGAGATCTTGCACACATATATTTGGTTATTATCCCTGTTCAGGGTATAATATATGCTTGTGTTTCTGTTATTTTAGCTAATTTTGAAATTTTAAAAAAATAAACTGTTAGTGTCAAGCTTCCAGTTTGGCCGTGATATTCTATAGCTTCTAGCCAATAGGAGTCAACTCTTCACAATATTTTAAAATTTGGAAGCTTCACCAATGTTTCCTGTGTACTGCATGCCGTGTGTGTGTGTGTTGTGTGTGTGTGTGTGTATATATATACTTGTCAGATATATATATTAATATATATATCAGACACACACACAACACATACATTGTTAAAAGCAAACAATTTGCTATTAGTTTGGCATGTCTTCATTTGTAGTTTGAAATAAGAAATTTTTCTTTCAAATTGTAAAGATACCTCAGATTTTATTTTAATCTTGAAATATGAAGGGTAGGCAATTATTTCACTATATATTGAAGTTCTAGTAAAGAATATTAACCCAAAGCAGAAACATGAGCATATTCTCTTACTGTGGGTAATGAATCTTCTACAAACTGAGGATAATTATTAAACTAATGGTAGGTCTGAATGTTTTTAGTTGCTTAAAACTAAACAGTATACATTCAAAATTCCATGTATATCACTCAAACTACACTGATGTCAAAATCCACAACACACATAAAGCATGAGGGATAACCATTTCTTTTTGTTTTCTTTTAAAACTGTACTAATATTTGTCATTTTGCTCTGTTGAAATTAGATATGCTCAGTATACTAATAACAATTCTAAAAAAATTCTAACTGCACATACTTAAAAAGTTTAAACAATTACTCCTTTAAACAAGTTCAAAGGAGTAATTTTTCTCCCATAGACATAATACAATACAAGTAGAAATAGAAATCATCCTGAAGATTTTTTAAATGATTTTTAAGGAAATTTGTTTTTTTTCAATACCCAAAGCCCTTATACAATTAAAATACTTTTACTATTTAATATTTTACTTTTTCCTCATTTTCTATTTTAAGGGGAGAAATGCCGAATATAAAGTGTCCTAGCAAAGAAATTCTTTAAATAAGGAAAGTTAAAAAGCTTTGAAACATTTGCCTCTATGGTTGGATATTTATGCTTGGAGTCTAGCAGTTTTTTTTTTTTTTTAAATTTCCTCATGTCTTCTGCTTTCATCAACTCCTCATACTTTGCATTGAAATTTATTTCACTGTTGGATTGTCTTATTTATTGCACAATGGCAATACATTATATTTTCACAAGGTCTTGAGGAAGTTGTGGGTTTTTAGAAAAAAATAATTAGAATTGAAATTTGAGGAACTATGTATTGTATACAGATTTTAAAATAACAACTCCTTGCAAATTTTGTTTTGTTTCAAACTATGCATTAAGAGACAATTTTTGTTTAAGGGACAATCTGAAGAGCAATATTTGCTGAATTGAAATGGTTCTGAAAAAACTCATTTTGAAAGTATCATCACTATATCACTGTAGGTTAAAGAGACATGTTTCTAAATAAAAAACAGAGTGTGTCATCATCAAAACAAAACTACATCTCACCACAAAACTCATGAGGATGTGCCTGGAAAATGTAGTAGAATTCATTGGAGCCTATTGCTACCATCGTTTTCATATTAAACTTTGCAATTTGAGTGACTGGAATTTGAGCTTAAACAGTGAAGGAAAGCATATAGGCAAGTTTCTTACAAATTGTTTTTCTTCAGTATATCTATATTTCTAATGGAATATTTGGTTGAAGATTTCCTTTCCTAGTTTCAAAACAGAATTATTTTTGAGACACATTATGAAAATGGCTAATATTCTCTTCAGTGCATTTTATACTGCAAATTAAAAACTTAAGTAAAAAACATTTAAGATGCGAATGTTAAAAAATGAAGGAAAAGGTCATTTTCCTGAGGTTTTTTTTCTAGATAGTTTATAGAAATATAGCCTCATTTTATAATCCTATAAAAATCAAATTCTTCATTCAATATTTATAGGCACTTTCCCTAAGTAATATAACAATTGACCTCAAACATCTTTTAATATCTTTTAAACCATGCCATCAAAGAATAATATTGTTTAAGGAACATTTAAAAATCATGTCATTAAGGAATAATGTTGTTTATGTTGAATTGCTCTTTAGCACCTCATACACTTTTCTAACTTTGTAAACACCCAAATGACCCTGCAAACCACCAGTCATAACACACTGGTGAAATATTTGCCTCCTTTACTTATTGGATATAGAGCAGTTTCCAGGAGCCAAGGGATTACATAAAATCTGCTCACTTTCGCTGATTTGGAATGAAGTCTGGCAGTTCATTTACATGTTATTTTGAGAGAGAGAAAAAAAGAGAGAGCAGAGAGTATTCAAGAGACAGAGACACTGAGAGAAAAAGAAATCAGCAACAACTCTTTGTTATACTATGTTCATAAATTGTGCAGAATTTCATTTAAATGAATGGTTTGAATTATGTAAGAAATTCAACCAATAACAAGGCATAGATATAGAAACCACAAGCTTCCTAAAGACTGCAAATGTGTATTGATCCCAATAGTCAAACAAATCTTTCTCTCTTTCTCCCTACCCTCTGAGAGTCACTCTTAAATTTCATTTTAAGCACATTACTGCCTGTCTTGTGTAACAGCTATCTGTAAGCTTTTTAAAGGCAGGGGCTGAAGCTGACTTGTCTTTTTTGTTTTGCTGCACCAACAATATCAACTTATAGTAGAGTCTCAAAAGTGATTGAATTTAGTGTAGACTTTCACCTGGCTTTGCAGCCATTGGTTCTCATACCTGAGGCAGGTTAACAACCCAATTGACTAGTTAGTTCCGTGGGCCCAAGTTGTGACTGAGCCAGTCAGTTTTGTAATATTTCTCAAGCACAAGCCGAGCGAAGTTGAAGCACATGCCTTGGTTGCAAGATTGGATGAGCAATGATGCTCAAGACTGAAGGAGCAATCCATGTTCTAGTCATCATCATCACATCATTCGATCACTGTAATCTGTCATCTGTCTAAGGCTGACCATTGTTAAGCATCTATACTATAGAGAATAGTTCTTATACCTATGACTTGTTAACTAGTTAATGGGTTAGTTTCAAGGCAATAGTGACTTCCATAAGGAAAACTATCCTGTGTCTGTAGATAAACATGATAGAATATTGGTGATTTCTTACCATTTAACCCAATTTTATTGAGTTGATCCTTCAAACATCCTTGAGAAGTAAATATTTTAATCCTCATTTTGCATATTTGATATCCAAGGAGTTACGTGACTTTCTCTAGGTCTGATATCTAGTGTGTGGCAAAATAAAATTTGAACTGAAATCTTTCTGATTTTCAAACTTCTCTTCCTTTCATTGTGCCTGACTTTCTTAAAAATAATTAATATCATAATTGTTAGTATAAAAATAAGTTCCAGTTTTATTGTACGCATTTCTGGAGAAAAAAAACTTATGAATAAGAAATTAGTAGTGTTGTGTACCTTTGTACATGAGTAGCAACTTTATTTATTTTAATTATGTTATTCTCATGTTCTCAATACAAAACAAAAATTTTCTTATCATCTGCAGAGTTTTGACTTGCTAAGTAGGTAAAAATATTTGGACACTAATCTTGTTTATAAATTTAATTTAGGGAGGTAGAAGAATAAATGTAAGAGAATAAAATCATAAAGTCTTTACCTTTTTGGATCTCAGAATCTGTTAGAACAAAACACAAATAATTCTAATACAATACTTGATGCACACGTTATAATGTCTTTGTGCTCAATCTTGTTAAGTGATTACACTGACCAGGATAGGAAAGAGAACACTTAAGGTAAGAAGAACAGCATGAGCCTGAAATATGAGTGAGACTGTCAAATTATCACAAGCATCTAGAGCATAGGGTGAATGCTATGAGGGAGGCTTGTTGGGGGATGACTACGTTGAGAAATAATCCTGGAAAATCAGGCTAGGACAAAATAAAGGAGTCACTTTCTTACCAGACTAAGACGCTTACACTTACTTCTAATGGGAATTCATCTCCAAGCCTCACTAAGATGTGATCAGATTTGTGAATTGGGATAACTTTAAAAGCAAAATGGAGCAGGGATGGAAAGTAAAAAGTTTGGTGACAGAGAGACCAGTGTGGGGACTGTTTCAGTGACAGGAATGATGAGTAACTGAGCTAAGACTGTGACAGTGAATTATAGAGATGAAGGTTTTATTACGGCCAGCCCCGGTTGGTAGCATATCAAAAACACCTGAATTCTTTGCTGATAACAGCTTTACTTTCATTAGATTTAGGCCATAAATCTGCTGGTAATTGCCCAATTTGATTGTTAAGCATAGTTCTCTGTCATCAGTGAAGAGCTGGAGCAGAAGTAGAAAATGTTTAAGTATTTTCTTCTTCTAGGGAAACAGTTCATTACATTAATATTAATTTTTTTCTATTTTTATTTTTTCAACAGAAGGTCATACATATGCTATTTGAGAGTTCACAGCTAGCCCCTCACTACTCAAATTGTGGGTGTTATTACCAGACTGCGGGGATGCACAAGAATTGACTTGAGAAGCAAGGAGATTATTCATGCTCCTGCACACTCTGTTATCTCTGGGAGCTCTTAATCAATGCAGGGTGAGAGCCAGTTAGCGTGACTGAGGTTAGGGTAAACGGGCTGTTCAGGGAAAGAATTAAAATGTGATTATTATTCAAATTGGAATATAGAGAACATAATCCAAGATGGAAGAGAAGGAGAATAATAGAAATAAATAAAAATTTACCCACTGAATCACTTGCTCTATTGAATCTAGTCCTTGAAATTCCAAAGACATTATAATATGCTTTGACTAAAGGGAATGATTTGGGAGATATACACTCTATCTTTATTGGCTCCTGCAGATATGCTGAAATATAAATTATCACATGCTGGAAATGTCTACTAAATATACCTTGATATACAAATTAAATTCTCCTATAGAAAATTGTACTGTACTCAAAAACCTATATATGAATAAAAAAACTAAATTCTAAATAACAGTTGATGGTTCTGTGATTATGAAGAAAATAGATGGTGGGCCAAAATTCTAGTCATAAACACTAGAATTTAGGTTACAACTTTGGAGCTCATTAGGGCTTTAATAATGTAATTTACCTAAAAGATTTTGAAAATACTTTGCTAATATTTAAAATTGTGATTTCCTTATTTAATAATAATTTATTCTACAGCTAATTTGAAGAAGCGTTAGTCATAAATGTGTTTACTTTGTCTTGTTCTTGAAGATATTGCTGCTAATGTAAAAGACCAGTGATTTAAATTCATGTATGTCTTAGTTGTATGAACCATTTTACTTTATTTTTCTTAGATTGTGCCTATAAACTTCTATGTCTTGGTGAGCTTCTTTTTTTCCTAAAAATGTTACCTACCATGTGTTTTTATTCCATATTTTTATCATATAGTTTGACCTTTTCCTTCACAATCTAGTTTCTAGATAGTTATGTTCACTACTGAGATTTCAGCTGTCTCTGGCATATGGCCTTAATGTTTGATAACTTATAATCAGCAATTACTAGAACTGATAACAGACCATGGAAATTCAGATAAATCTTGGGGAATTATTTTTAAAAATACCTTGACATTCTCTCTCTGGATAGATGCATTCACATACATTGCTTTATCTTCTTTTCACTTCCAGATATCCGGGTCAGAGCAGATAAAATTCAAGCCGCCATGAACATACTGTGCTTTGCTGTGCTTCAGGGGAGAACTTCTAAACCACTTTATTCAGAACAGCAAAATACCTGTGGTTTAGGCTCATCAAACATTGTCTGTCTTTCTGCTCTTCTCTATCTAGAGATAATAGAGAAAGCTAGGCTACCACATAAACACTTCAACTTCAGGGAAATTGGAAGCTATGAAGTACTTCAAGCATTACAAATTCACCCCTTCTGTCTTGTTTTTCTATCTCCCTTCTTTTTTCCCTCCTTTATTGTCATCTGTCTTCAAATTTAAATCTTGAAAATTAAGGAATATTTACATTGATAGAAGTCTTTGAAAATATCATTTTTATTATTAAGAAGCAAAATATAATTTTGTACCTTTCAGTCAATATGAAATGGCCAATTATGTTTAATTTCACAAACTGAATAAACCACATATAAAAAGTGTGAACTATGAAAGGAGCATGGCATTTATCATTCATTTTTTGCAATGATTTAATTTAAAAGTAAAAGTATTGCCGTAAAATATATGATCTTTCAAAATGAATTAATTCACTTGACATTTTTGGTGTTGTTTGAAATTACTTTCAGGTGATGCTGTGATATTAACTATTACATGTTCTTTGATATATAACACAAGAGATCTTGAACTTATTTTCATGATACCTAGACAGACCCCTTTCTGTTCATGATGGCTAAAATATCAAGTTTTTTTCCCCACAGATCATTTAATTTTTTATATCATGAGTATATTACAATATTGCAGTTTTCATCAAACTTGAATAAAATTTTTACCCATTAAAAAATAACTAATTCTCAAAGATGTTCAATTTTAACATGAATCATTTTATTTTAATTAAATATGTGTAAACATAAAATTGGTACAAATTCTTTATGATGGATACTATTATACAACTCTAAAAGCCAAACAAATTTATATGTTAAATGCAAGTGAATTTACAAAAGAAAAAATAGAAACAAGAAAATTTATTTTATATGACTGAAGAAGTCACTTTTCTGCAAAACAATTGCTGCCAGCAATATGAATATAACACAGCTATCACACAAGATCATGCACTGAACCCTATGTGATAATGCAATTCTCCCACCACTTGCTTTCCATTTACATAAAAGCAACAATAACAACCAAAACTTCTAGTTCTTATCATGTGTCTTAACATTATTTCTCATTCATTTATTGTAACAAATCATTTGTGTATTAAATATTTTCTGTCCTATGCTTTCCTCATTAGCCCAAGGTCATTGATAAAGTATTCTTTTCCTCTTTGTGACCTTAAGCACAAATGAGAATACAGATACTGAAATTGCATGGCACTAGCAAATCATGAAGGGGCCATTAAAATGATCAAAAATGTAAACATTTTCTAGATTATAATTTTAAAAACTAAAACCCCCCAAAATATAAAATTTTGTTTAGGTTACTGATAGCTCCTAAGACACATTATTTGAACATCAGAGATATGTTTACTCTTATTTGAGAAATACTAGAGAGAGTTGACTGGTAGTAGGTTGATCGTTATAAAATCATTCCTTTTCTAATGTCCATATTTTTTCTTCAAAATGTTTATGAGATAAGGCACAAAATAAGAAACTTAACCAAAATTTTAGTTTAAGAATGACAATATTAAATGTTAAAATCCATGATTTTTGTAAATCTTCGTAATTCTGCTATACAGACTGAATTCTGTACTTTTAAGTTGACTTGAATGAAAAGTCAAAGACTTTTAAATAATTAAGTTATCTCATGCATTCAGTTAGCACACTCAATAACAAAAAATTGCACTGAATAACAAAAGAGGCATTCATTGATAAATACAAACTTTTGGGAAACCCAGAGTAAATATGAGTTAAATTGGATTTCCTAAACCTATTCTATTAATGTCTCAGCACAGGACCATAAGAATTCATCTTCTAAATGAGAACTGGAGCACATCCACCTCCAACACAGGGTGGGCTTCCTTTGAGTTAATGTTGTGATGCAGTTGGTAAAAGGATGAATGTGGGCTTAACTGGCTTTTCTAGATAGAGCACATTCCCAATCTGATCAGACAAGGTTCCTAGCTGTTACTGCTCAGGGCCTTTGCATTGGCTTTTACTTTTGTGTGGAATGCTCTTCCTCCAAATATCCAGAGCCCCTAAAAATGTTGTTTTCTCAATTATCAGCTCCTCAGAGATGCTTCCCTGAATTTCCTATGTAAAATAACACTACCTTTTTTACTTCTCTTTATTTATCTATTAGAGTCTGAAGATACAACAACATAGTCTCAACCGACCTTGAAGAGTCTTTTGGGAAAACAACTTCTTAAATACATAAAGTCAGTATACAAGCAGCACTCATATGACAAGATAAAGGCATCTTTAGGGTACTTTAGGAACTCAGAGCAAGAACCCATTGTGAAGGTTTGAAGAAGATTTTCTGAGAGAGATGGTGTTGATCTGGTTCATAAGAAATGGGTCATAGTCAAAGAACTAAAGTAAGAAGGGGTTTCAAGTCAGAATAAATATGAACGAATGAATGTATAGATTTGTAACACAGCCTGAGGAAATTACATTGATTGGAAAAGCACAAAGTTAGAAGGTAAGAAAGTTGGGAAATTACATTCCTGGATAGGTTTGAAAATACACGTGTAGATATGTTCCCCTTTTTTGGCAGTTGTCCAAACCTATAGCCCTTGCAAAAGCGGCACTCATCAGGGACCATTTTAAATTATGATGTAACTTTCATCTTCCCAGAGTTAGCTAGAAACAACTGATTGAATCAGGAGACACCAAGGAGCTCTCTCATTAGATAATGATTGACCAATCAGATTCTCATTCTTAGTAATTCAAACTGTAAGGTCTAGAAAGAGGTCAAAATTCATTTAGTGGCAGAGTTTGAATGTAGGTGATGGTAAAGCAAAGCCATTTACAAGCAGGCACCAAGGAGGGAATAAATTATGAGTCATAAAGGAGAATGGCAAGCAGTCATAAGAAGACAGAAGAAAAATAAGACAATGCAGAGAGAGGCAAATGGGAAGAGAGATATCAGTTTCCAATTTTCAATTTCTTACATCCAGTCTCTTTAGTTCTAGCTAATCTTTGCTTCTTGACCAGAGATACTCATTGGACTATAAGTTACCTTTTTCAAAGGGTATTTAATAAATGGAACTCCTTCTGTCCAGTTTTTATTGGATCCAAAGACAATAAGTACCGACCAGTGCTGCAATCCAAAGCTAGGGGAGAGACTGGACTTTCAAAGAGGTATTCAAAATCTGATTTTAGTCCTTAGCACCTCACATACTGTGAGTATGATGAAGTTGAAGAGAGGAATTTTTTTGAGAAACAGAGAGGATTATCAACGTATTGGAAGGGCTTTCTCTCCATGGAATAAGGATGGGACATGCCTCCTCCTCAACTAAAGTTTAGTGGAGTTTCAAATACCTTACCAGAAGAGCTTGATTTGTGTCCTCTTCAAGTCTGATGAACACAACCACCTGGTGTAAGAGTCATGTCTAAAAATTCTACAAATGAAAGTCATGAATGGAGCTGCCTTTTGTTGGTGAATAAAGAGGCCTCAAATGTCAAGTAGCTGTTCTTTCACCCAATGTTGGTCCAGAGTACCTGTCTGTCAGGGCCTGTTGTGGAAACTGTGCTAAGGTGTAGGTCTCAGGCGTAGATGTAGCACCATTGAAGAGAGATCATTCGGCACCTGAGGTGATGAAATTTCTCAGGACCTAAAGGAGGACCCACACACAGGTGAAGAGAGTCCTTACCAGCTGTCAGAAGGCTATTATGCATAAGTCTCTGTGGAGTTATAAGACAATTAGGAGATAGTTGATCAACTTTAAATAATTGCAATAGTCAGAACAAAGAAATGAGACATGATATCTGGATCAGCTGAGTACGATTTTTTTCTGTTTCTTATCCCTTTTCTCTTTCCAGCTCCAACCCTGGAGGGGTCAGAGGACTAACTGGGGCCAAAAGCCACTAGTGAGGCACCAAGAAGCACAAGCAAAGAAAGAAGGCAGATAACTCATCTATCTTCAACATGGTCTCCAGAATGAAAGAAGTTCAAAGTTTTGGCTTTTACTCAGGATTAGATTCTTCAGTTACTAAAATGAAGCTGTTATTGGGACTAAAAATTAACATTTGTTTTCTGCAACAGCAAAAAAGCTATAGATAGTAGTTAAAATTGTCCAGGATTCTTTGATCAAGTTCCTAGAAGCAGCGCT
Source organism: Pongo pygmaeus (assembly GCF_028885625.2). Taxonomy (NCBI): domain Eukaryota; kingdom Metazoa; phylum Chordata; class Mammalia; order Primates; family Hominidae; genus Pongo; species Pongo pygmaeus. The sequence goes on from NC_072378.2 coordinate 50,528,337, forward strand.
TAAGACAAGGTTCTTGTTTAAGTGATTTTTGATGAGATCTCTCGGAAGAAAGTGATTGGGGAAAATGGAATGGGGAAGCCAAAAGCTAAGCAGAGAATGATCTCTGCCGGAGAGCAAATTCAGTCTTCAGTCTGGTTCCACACGGAAATTCTGGAGCAAATCACAGCACAGCATTGGACTCACCTCCACCCACTTGTTGAATTCTATGGGGAGGTGGGCAGGGTGGGGGTGGGAGGTTTGCCATGCATGGCCTGCCGGGGTTAAGTGGCAGGTCTGTACGGGCACCGACAGAACCCATTATATGGGAATAGCGATAAGGAAGAATTTGTCTCACAGAATAAATTTGAACATAGAAAAAAGTAAAACTGCATTCTGGTCGAAGCTAACTAGCCTCATTCATGCAGTAACCATTTCAGTCACAATTACTCATCCTTAATTTATCTAATGTTGTAAGTTTCTATTCTTTAAAATCAAAGAAGATTGCCTGGACCAAAATTGGGACATTACATAAGGATCGTTCTATCTCCAGCAAATGGGTCTAGGGAAATCAGAAGATATTCTGTGCATATTGGTGCCACAAGTAAAAAGATGAATACAGATTAGAGTCACCTCCTATTGTCAAGCTCACTGTTTCTATAATCATAGTAATGAACTTGATATCTCAAAACTGATTTTTTAATTAGGAGAAGGACTAATCTAAGATTCATATGTTTGCCTTACAGATTTCGTATTTGTAAGCAATGAAAGAAGCAAAATATTTCAGAGATTATGATATGCTATCCTTCCACATCAAATTCACATTCCACAAATTTCAAGTTCCTATGAACATTGAATGATAGGATTCAATTGAGCCACTCTCTTGGGTAAAACCCCCATCTTCTAAAATTCACTCAGAGAGGTCATATTCTGGCTTAAATTTCAAAACATGTGGCATTTGCTATTTTCCCCTAGTCTAGAAAAGAGAGCTCCTCGAGGTTAACAAAGATTTCTAAAGTGTTTTATCTGTTAAGAGATTCTGCCTTAAACTAGGTACCCGGCTCCCCTGATAGAAACTTGTCATGGTGTCTAGTGCCACAATAGAAACATGTTTGTTTGTTTGTTTGTTTCATTTTGCCATGAAAAGCCAAGCAACTCACAATTCCCAAGCCACAATAATGTGTTATGAGAAGATAAATGAGAGTGATGAGAGACCCTGTATTTCGTCCTGGTTGCTAACACTATTGCAGGTGCTTTGTTGAACAAAGCTCTTAAGACAAAGCCATAGCACCAGTAGTAAGCAAAAGAGTCCAACACAAAGGTCAGGAATTGTCTGTCCATGGGACACAGGCCAGAGAGTGACTATTTTAGGCAGGAGAGCTCCTGCTACAGTTTCTTTTCACACTTTTATACAAACACTGGTGAGGGTACCTGAGCTTACATAGACAGTCTGAGTTCGAGATAAAAGTCATCCTGTTAAGAATATTTGGGCTCCAGCCTGGATCACAGAGAGTCCTCAGAGTGGCAAAAGAGGATCACACACAAATCTTAATTGGATGACCCGACTGAACAAGAAGAAATCCAGAGTTCTAAGAGCTCAGAGAAATAAGAAGGAAAAAGACCAAGGAGGCATTGAAATATGAAGATAAAATCAATACAGAATTGCCTAGGAAATCAATAAGAAGGATAAAGGATGTGCAGAAGATGTGAAATATGTGTTCTGTCTCCTGTACAAGTGAGAAATCTGGCAGCATGTTTTGAACGTGCTGCAATCCTGTAATTAAAGCTCAAGGGAGAACTGCAAAAGGGAATCTTAATAATCAAGTGAAAAGATGTCCTGGTAATAAGTGACTCCTTGTCAGGAAAACAGTTTCACAGGCAAATCTGAAGTTAAATATGAACTCATGTACATAATCAGAAAATAGATTGATAATTGTGTCAGTGTGTTTATGGTAGAGACTGGAGCTTCATTTTAGAACCGTAACCAAGTAGCAGCATCCATCTTTCAACAGGCCAAAGTTACTAGCTCGTACCATTACCACAATCCTGATAATCACAGCCTTGTCTCAAGGTATGCTTCAAAGTAACAGATTATCCCCTCTCAAATGCCCAGGTTTTCTGTCAAAGGACAGAAAGTCCCCAAGAGTCAGTCTCACAGTTAGATGCATTTATGAAAAGCTAAAGATGGATGTTTATACTTTCACATACCAGATATGAATAAAGCAATTAGAAGAAAAGCTTGGAAAAACCCTCAAAAAACAAACAAAATATCTTGGTGCTATGGAAGGAAAATACATATGATAATTGAAAACAGTAATACTAAGAATCATGTTTGATCACGTGAGAAGAATTTTGGGAGACCATTTGCTTAAGAAATGTTATGGTATTTTTATTATTCTCTCCTCATCTAAGCAGAGGTGAAGTATTTTACAAGTCCAAGGGAGATCATACATACCATAATCTTTGTGAAAGTCATTTTATCTCAAATTGTTCCCAGAGGTTTGTTTCACAAAGCCTACAATATAAGAATGGTTCCATTCCAGGATTTGTTCAATATGTACGCTTAATTATAATTAAGTTGTTTTGAACATAGGACTACAAAAAATATAGCAAGTTTTCTCATTTTTTAAAATAAAACAATCAGAACTTGTAGATTGAAATGATAGTTCTCTCCTTCAGAGGTCTTTCAAAAGCAATTCATAATTTTTTAAAAAATGCTACTGCTATTCCAGTTATTTTTGCATATCCTCAAATTGCCAATATTTTCCAAGGGGGATATTTTTATAGCTGATGACAAGCAAGAATTATTTGAGAAAAATTTTCATGTGTTGTAGATTCTAGAAAATGGCAGCAGAGGCATAACTTATTTAACTCAACCAATTCTCGTGTAAAAACAGGGAACTAATTAACAAAGTCCAAAACACGCAACAGGATTTACAACAAAACAAAGGTAACAGAGTATCCCCAAATGTGCCAAAGACACAAGTGCAGAGGAGAGAAAGTATGAACAGCCACAAGACCTTTATGATATCAGTGTCTGTGCTGAAGGAAGCACAGAAGGAACAGGCATCTGAGGATGCTAGAAAAGGAGAATCCTTAAGTAGACAATAGATATTTCCTGGATAATATGGAGGGCTACTGTGGAGATGTAGTCTGAAACTGAAGGAGGTTTTTGCTTTCTCCAATAGTGGGTGAATGCAAGGGGACCCATGGTAGGAAGGCCTGAAGGTGGCTGGAGCAATGTGGCCACAGTGAGCTTTAGATATAAAGTAGCCAAAACAAGGTTCTGAATGGAAAAGCAACTGCTGAGTGTCATCAAAATTGACTGGATCAATAATGATTAAAGAAAGAGAAGGTGCACATGAGTGTGGGGAAGATAAACAACCAGAATACGTCAAAGAGCACTGGGCCATAATTTTGAGCATTACCTAAAAACAACAGAAAAGAAGCTCTGTGAGGTTAACAAAGATTACCTGAAACCCGTTTTCTTCTAATTTTCTAATTTCAATAAAATAATGATAATAAAAGTGAGCAGCAAGAAAGCATTAAGATCAAATGCATTTCCTAGCTATAAGATATAAAAAATAACACTAAAAAGCAGAATAGCATTCCTATAAATGATATGAGCCCATCAGAAATACATGTCCACAAATACTTAGAAGGCATTCAATAATGTGGTGATCAAACTTAGGAAAAATTAGAAATTAAAAAAAAATTCCAAAATAATGACTAAATTAGAAAGATAACAAATGTGGCTAAAGCTAACAGGTAATGCCTAAAGGAAATACAATAGGAAAATAGAAAAATTTTCAAATAATAAAATAAACACATTTGGGAAAAAATGACACATATTAAACACAGGCACATAATATCCAACATATAGGAAGTGGGAATTCCTGAAAAAGAAAACCAAGCACAGAAAGAACCAATGCTAGAACATGCAATCTAAGAACAGTTTACCAAAGAAAACAAACAAAATGGAAAAGAAAGAAACCTCATATTGAAGATAACACTACACTGCAAAAAATGCCATGCTAAAGTGATCAACAATGAGACCCATTCTAATAAAACTGTTGCATTTTAAAGAAAGGAGAGAAATTCCTTTGGATATCTTTATAACAAAAAGAAGAATAGTACAAATAAAGGGAAGAAAAAATAGATTATCATCAGGTCTTTGTGGGGCTGTGGTGCTTTAGGCAATATATATATATATATATATATATACATACATACATGCAGTAATATATTTGAGTTACTAACGGAAAGAAAATGAAACAAGAATTTTACATCTAACGAATCTGTCCTTGAAGGATAAAGGGCACAAACTGCTATCTACATGTAAGGATTCAGTGAATGAGATTCATGTTCCTCAGGCTGTACTAGAAAACAAGTGTTAGACAAACAACAGAACTAGAAAGACACTGATAGAAGGACTGGGGCTAGCATTCAATATGTAGCTACTTACAAAATGAGACCAAATGAAGGTTTAGAAATTGGAGAGAATATTATGTGATCACCATATGCTCTGATAAAGAAGAAATGGTACAAAAGTAAACATGAGGAGAGCAGGGAGGGGAGGGCATTAGTAAAAAATGTACAAAACTCTTTTTGGCAATTGTATGGAAGATGATAGTATTACTATAATTATTCTTAGGTTGTTCCATACATAACGTGAAATAAAGAAAATTAGTAATTATGGAATATTCTATCATCACCTGTGTCTTTGAAAACCAGGATTCCTTATATGAAATAAAAGATATAATATGGATTCTGAATTTTAATTGAAAATATGAATGTGTGACATATTTTATCTTTAAACACCTCACAATTCTTTTCATTGGAAAGGCCTAGAAATAATCATCCATCCAATTATGCAGAGGGCATTTAGCATTACTCATAGCTAGACAGTGTTCTCAAAATACTTTTCCCATCAAGATAAATTAGAGTTTCTAGATAAATAACTGATTCCAGATTTTACATGGGAAATATATAAGATCTGACATACCAGGTAGCAAGGAACCCCTTGAAGACTATTATGACACGTTGAAAGAACTCAAAAGCCAGCTTGAAAAGGCTTCCATTACTCAAATGTGGGTCAATTTAAACTTCAACAAGAATACTCATTGCAATAAATTGCAATCTATAAGGTATGTTTATATTCATGAATGCAAAATATTATTATTTTTAAGAATAGTCACCTTCAGAAGTTGATACAGAGATCAATTTGTTTTCTTGAGAATTTGTAAATCAAGTTAAGGAATCAAGCATTTTTCTTGTCTTTCCAATAGGAATTGAAACACTGGGTAACCAAACAATAATTTAAGGGAATAATGTCTTTAATAAAGAGTTCTAGCCTAATAAGTGAAAATGAAAATAAAAGATATGACAAAATATCACAATTGTGCAACCCTCAGTGATTAATAGCTATAGGCAATAAACTGATGAAGAGCTGAAACATTATATAAAGACAGAAAACCAGGCAATATATGCTGCCTGATAACACACTACATGTATGGTCTTGCCAAAGGGATCAAAGCTGAATTTGATCAAACCTCTAGATTCCAATCTGCAGAAAATACAGAAGACGGATATGCTGATTTTCACCATTAAGCGTTGACAATTGGCAAAATGCAGAGTATGGGAAACTACGTATCAGATGGCCGATGTATGATGGATAAATTGTAATAAAAATAGAGGGATAAGGGGAAAATCTATAGAATTCAAAAAGACTGAAAAGACATATTGGATTTCAGAATGAGTAAGAATAAGCTATAGTTCTAGAGTTAGCATCAAAGTATGCACATTTTCAGGATAAATATAAAGAGACACAAGAAATGAATCTATGAAAGTCAGGAAAATAGTTTAATTTAGGGAAGGACTAGGTTCTAATTACCATTGGAAGTGCAAATAGGCTTTTGGAGTGGCTGGAAAAGTATTACTTCTTGATCTGAGTGTTCATTGCAAGAGTGCACATCTTAAAATAGGTTATACATGAGATGCATGTTTTTATTATATAATACATATTGTATCTATAATATATAATAATTAGCTACAGAATTGTCAGTGTAATTTTCTGTATCTGTATGTATTTTATGATAAAAATATTTTTAAGTGTTTTCTGTTAAAGGAGGTTTAAATAAAGTCATGTTGAATATTTTGAGGTTAAAAGTAAGTATAATAAAGTAATAACCCTGATATTTTGCATAACTCACTACCTGAGTGAAACAATTTCAAAAGAGTTCTACAAATGTTTGAGTAACGCTACCATTGTTCAAATAAAGGTATACCTTAAGTATATCTTAATATACTTTAAGCATATATAATATATTGTAAGCATAATCTTATATATGCTTATGTATACTTAATATACCTTAGTAGTGATTTTTAAGATAAAAGCTTCCGTTTAAGTGAATAATTTCCAGTACATTTTAAATTTCATTGTACTTGAATTACTTATGTATACATTTGTGATTGCGGGGATATCAAGTTGGTGAGGAATTGTGCAATATCACTCATCTATCTCCTTTACACAGAGTAGAATTATACGGAAATTTTTTCAAAGCAGTAATTTGACTTTTTTTCTTTCCCTTTCCTCATCTCCCTCATCTTTCTTTTTCCTGAGTCATCTCTTCTTCCTTTATACTCTATTAAAGTACCAGGAAGCTAAGAAAGTTAAAGCTTTACAGGCTCTACTTGCACAATCCACTCCCAAGCCTTGAGTTTTTTTTTCATTCCAAGAAATGTGTTTATACTGGCATGTTTTTGTAAAGTTTGAAAAAGTGAGAGATTTTGACCACAATTGGTCAAGATTGTCTTTCCCCTTGGTCAAATATTCTTCAATATCTTGTATTGAGTAGCTATAGCCATTTTTAGGATTCCGCCACAAGGAAACAGTTTAGGAATACTGCAGGTTAGATTAATGGGGCATATTTATTGGTTTACAGTTTCCTCCCTGGCTAGGTAAGTTATTTCTCCATGTCCTGGTAAGGAATAGCTTCCACCAGAAAAATGGTACCAGGAGTACCAGGAGTACTCCACTGTTCTGATTCATCACAGTACTGTGAAGAGGCAGGCCTCGAAGTCACACTATTCTGTGAATTTTCTTATAGCAATAAGCACTAAAAGTATATAGTGTGTAGGTGTGTGTGTATATATATGTATGTGTATATATATATGTATGTGTGTATATATATACACACACGCACAAATGTGTACATGTGTATATACAGTATATATACGTGTGTGCATATGTATATATGTGTACTATATAGTATATGGTGGAGAAATACAAATAGAGACTTCAGTTCTCATTCGTGCCTAGTCAAAATAAGAGAAATATTCTCAGTAATGCAGACATGGAATTATATATTCAACTTATTCCCTTTCATGAGAATCATACAAAATTTAATTTGTCAGAATTCCTGTATTCATGTATGTGGTATTAGTTTTCTAAAAAATATAGTCTGCTGTGATTTTCTCACTAAATAATTGTTTTTTATATCCAATATTGTATTCTAGATTTAATATTTTACCCTTTAAAACAGATTCCAAAATTGCTAGATTCAGGTCCCACGAAGCCTAGATCTGCCCCTCTACTCACTAGACATCAATTGGTGAATGGAAGGCATGTTAATTTTCTGTACTTACTTTATTCTTTATTGTTAATGAACAGAGGTTAAAAGGATAAATAGAGCTTTTTTTTTTTAATGACCTATGTTAATGCCTTTCCAGTCCTTCACTGGAATTCTACAAGCAATTATGTTCTACAGGCAAATATGTTCATATTCAGGCCAAGACTGACTTAATTTTTGCAAAGAAAGATTTGTTCCTTGATTACAAAGAATGTCATCTTTAAGTTGAAAAGGGCCATTGCCTGGAGTTCAGAAGTTTCTGCTCTACAGAAAAAAAAAAAAAAAAAAAAAAAAAAAAAGACAATGTTGGTTCATACAAACATGATCAGAGTTTGATAGACAGAATCATTTTTAGAGGTTTTTTTCATACCCGGTGCTATTCAATTGTCTCAAAAGTCTTGTGTGGTAGGTACCATCGTGCACACCTTTTAGATGAGAAAATAAGCTCTAGGAGGTTGTGCGTCTGCTACAAATTAGTGGCAAAGTCCATGTTTGAACCCAGGTTATCCTGACACCAAAGTCTGTGTGTTATTCTATGCTTCTGTAACTAATTGGCCAGTCATTTAACTCTCTGGTCTCAGTTTCGTTTCCTAATCTGGACAAACCAGATATTTGCCTAGAGAATCTTGCAACTCCTGGTATCTGTGATTCTATGAAACCAAGTTAAGCAAACTTTATAATATCCGTTGTTAGCTGATTCCCATGTCATACAACAGAAAATTCATCTCGATTTCCTTGTGCCTAATCTAAATTTGGAAATAATTAAAAATCCGTCTCCTCTCGATCTGTCCCTTGCAGAGGTGTGGAACAGCTAGTTTGTCACAATCTTGCATAATACCTTTCTGTTATGATGAGAGGAACAAAAGCAGTAGGGAAGGATGAGGGAAGCTCTTGAAGGAAATGTCTGGTAAGGAATGTGGACATGCTAAGGCTTCATCTCATATAAAATATTTAAGTAGGAGACTTGACCTCAACAAGCAATAGGAAAAAAATCCACAAAGATTTATTTATTTTCCTTGCCTCTCCCGATGAATGTTTAAATGACATATAGAGAGATGTAGGTAATATATAAGTAATGTTTTTAACTAGTTCATTTACAAGGCATGTGGAAAGAATATGGGTTTCTCCCTTTATCTGTGAAAAATCAGAAAGTGTTCTTGCCTATCTGGAAATAAGGATCTGGACCAGACAGACACTGAGGTTTGGGGGTGGTGTGGGGGCTTCCGCTATAGGGAGCTCTGGCCCTGTGATGTCTTAGTGGGCTATGGAGTGCTTTCAGGCTGCAGCTTCAGCTCTGCTGTTGTCATTATCACATCTGTTTCCGACTCTGTCTCTTTTGCCTTGTGGTGGGCTCTGCAACTGCTCTCGCTGCAGTTCCTTTGTTAGAGATTTGCCCTCTTGACACCTCTGAATGAAGAAGTTGCAGTACAAAAAGAAGATTGGTGACAGACCCTGCGATTGCATTCCCTGTAGTAGGTCTTGAAACCTTATCTACATGTCATCTGGCTAATCAGAAGTCCATGGTGAGATCTGTCAGAGATTTCTGTTTTAAAAAAGAAATTCAGACACTGTTGACAGGAGAATTGGAATGCTTTTGCCAGTCCTGTACCAGCACTGTCTATTATTATGCAAGTGCAAGCCTGAGGCTGTGGTGACAGAGGAACCTCAGGGTGGCCTCCTAAGGACATCAGCACAGGTGGGCAGAGCCCCTCCCCTCCCTCCACAACAACAGAAGCCAAACAAAGATGAACCCCTCACCAATAGCAAAAAGCAGAAGAGAGGTAAAAATAGAACAGCTGAACATCACTCTAAACTGGTTTGTAAGAGAATATAATGTTACTCATGAATTACACAATCAGTGAGACAGACAGTGTCAAATGGGGTAACTACATCTTCCGAAAGTGTTGGAAATTCATACATGTAACCAAACCAATACAATTCCCAAGCAGAAAATGCCCCTTTTACTTATGGAATTTGCAAAACCATGGAAATTAAGTAATTCACACCTACAATTCTTGGCCCTTAAAAGGCAACTCGATTCTTTGGAAATGCTTGGTTCTTTTTCTGTTAATAAAATACGAAGTGTAATGGCCTCGGAGTCAAACTTTATAAGAGATGAGAATCTAGACATTTATTAAACTCGTTGCCAAATCACTCCATGATTTTAAATAATTAATCATTGAAATTGCACAAGAGGAAGTAAATCTCAGTAGTTAAGACCACAGGCTTCAAGGCTGAATTGTTTGAGTTCAAATCCTGGCTCACAAGTTTTTGTCATCTTAGACAAGCTGCTTAGTTTCTTTCTGTATCTCTTTCCTCGTCAATAAAAGTGAAACAAGGATAATAATTTATGAAAATCATAGATTTATTAAGGGGATTAGAAGCATCAACACAAAGCGACACATAAGTATTTCATACATGCTGCAGCTATTGCTGTTTTTATTGTTATTGTAATCATATCAGTCATGATAGGCTATATTAAGCTATGTAACAACTATCCCCAATATCTCTAGCATTTAAATAAGAAAGGTTCATTTCTCACTCATGCTGTACTTCCATTTGCAGAAGAGCTGTATTTATCAGAGTCATTCATGGATCCTGGCTGATAGAGCAACCACTGTCTTGGAACTTGATGGTTGATGTACCAAAGAAAAGAGAACTCTGAAGTGTCTTGAGTCAACATTTAAGTACCCCAGCTCATAAAAATGCACATTACTTTTGCTCATAATGCATTTTCCAGAAGCAAGACACTTGATCCTATTAAATCACAGGTTAACAAAGAATGAGAAAGAACTACATTATTGTTACCTGGTGGACAATATTAATGCATAGCATTATTTTATTATTATTTTTTTATTAATAGTAGTAGTAATATATTTCAAGACACAAATGGCCTACTTATTAAAGTTTAATATTCCTAACAAGAGAAAATTTTGAAAAAAATTCTATACGTATGCATTTTATTCTCATCAATACAATATTTCATTGAGGACCAAATAATTTCCATTGAGCATGTGTATATAATACACTACTTGCTTTCACATGGCTTTTCACATAATTCTAACAACCCTAGAAGATAAGCACTTTTAGCCCAATCTTACAGATGAAGAAGCAGTGGCTAGAGAAGTTACATAACTTGGAATCAGCTCTACCTGATTCTGTGTGCAGAGTCTTTATGTTATGCCCCATTACACATTAAAAAGGTTAATCTAGTACGAATAAGCAAAAAATGAGGCCCTGGAGTCCCTATAAGAATTCCACCTAGACATAGACTGGCCTAAGAGAAAAGTAAGCTTTTATTCAGTGATTTTGTAAAATCTTAAACCACTTTTTTTGATTTTCTAGTAGTGGAAGCAGAAGTTTTGACTGGTTAGCAACACAGATATCTATTCAGCCTATTTTGGGATGATTACTCAATTTTAAGTTAAATAAAATACTTCATTCACATTATCCTGGTTTTCACACCTAAAGCAAAATTTGAACTTGGATCCTTAGCCACAAAAGGAGAGTAAGGCATATTAAAAAGTACTAGTCCAGTGTAGGTAGTTCCACCGGACATCAACCATCCTCATCTGCTCCTCCAGATGGGACCTCTTTAGAAAATGTATGGGCTAGACGGAATAATGGGATGGACTGGCAGAGCAGGGAATGCAGCAATTAAAGTACCATTCAGGAACAGTGATTTTAACAAAACTAACAAAAATATGAGAGGGGTTGGGAAACAGTACCTATCATTTTGTATTGGGCTAAAAAAGAATAGGAAAAGAAAGTGATTATTCCTCAATTACAAGCCTCTCATGGATTATTCAAGATAATTACTCAGCTAACTTTGGGAAACAACACGTGAGGCAAAAATTATTATGCTTTAAGGAAAGAGCAAGACCACCCCCTGGACTTTGCATTTCTGGATAGAAACCATATTCAAACCGAGAGATATTCATTTATCTTCTTCCTAACTTATGTTTAGCCCTAGGAATATAATGTTTGACAACACAGAGTGTCATTGTATCAGCTTTGCTCTAAATAAGAGTGTCTCTCTAGGAAGTTAGTTATGGAGCTCACCAGGGAGAATAATCGTATATTTTAACCTGTAATATCTCTTTCATTTGATCAATTTGATATACATGTATTAGAAAGAAAAAAAGATAAAAGAATAAACAAATGCAAGACTTCAATCTGGCATATATCTTTCTGGATGAGATTTACTCCTGCCTACCATTTCTAACTTCATTGCACCCAATTCTCTGCCTCACATGTAGATATTTGTGGTAACCCAAATGTACCCTAATTGATCATTCACATGTGAAAAATACAAACAAATCATTGTATGATGCTTAGACTTCTCCAGGTGCTTTATGCATATTATTTTATTCTCATAATAATAACCCTTTGCAATAGGTAATATTATTACCCCTATTTTGCAGATGAGAAAACTGAGGGCAAGTGGTGGTACATAACTTGTTTGAAGTCACACAGCTAGTAAGTAACAATCCAGAATTCAAACTGGGCAAATCTAGTTTCAGAGTCTATCCTCTTTACCTTACCTTATGCTTTTAAATTTGATAACATCTTTATCTGGAACACTTTCACCCTCTTATGTCTTGTCAGCTCATCATTCAAAACCTGACTTAGATTTCACCTGCTTAGGGAAATTGTCCTTGACCCTTCTCTGATCTTTGTTACCCAGCCATCCTTCACTAGGCTAGGCATCAATCCTCTGTGCCTAGGAGCCTAGGCATAATGCTATTGCAGTAGGGATCACAGTGTGTGTGATTCCCTTTTTAATTCCTCACCTCCTCCACTAGGCTGTGAAAGCTTGTATGCTGTGTACATTTCTACAACCTTATTACCAAGCCTGATGTATGGTACACAATAGGTGTGAAGTAAATATTTGTTGAATTAATTAATATGATGAATAGATTGAGGAAACATATATGGAGATTAGAGTTGCCTTTCACTTAAGTGGCCTGGTGATCTTTGAAATTCAGTTAAAATCAATTTGGGGTGCTTTTTAAATAAGCGCACCTCAGAGCTTCAAGTACCATACACAAAAATCAAATAAAGAATTCTGTTGACACGCAGGTGCTTCTCAGAGGAAAGTGAGCACTGCCTATTTTTAACTACTCTACCCTGTTTCCAACCTTAATCCACAAAGTGTCAAATTTCTATGTCTCTTTCTCTAAAAGGACAGCTACTCCTGGGATCTAAAGAATGCTCTTTTTAGTTTTTACAGAAAGAAAGAATATCAACAAAACAAAAGCAGATGTTTGTGCCAATATTACATTCAAGGAGAGGGCTTGAGAGACCTTTTTTTTTTCTTTTTTTCCAGATATGAGTGATTCATATCTCAACATCCTTAAAGGAATTCTTATTTCAAGTTTGAAATAAGAACCATCCTTTGTGTGGATTCAGATGACAGAAGTCAAGGTGATGGTTTTAGACTACATGACATTAAGTCAATAGCTTGTTTTGAAAACCATGCTGATGTCAATGGTTCCTTTATAGTAAGCAGGGGATCCAGTGTGAGTTGCTATAGAAGAGCCTGTTCTCTATGTGGCTGCTCCTGAAATGTCTCCTTCGGAAGTTTCTTCCCTTTAGTTCCCTACTGGGAGTGGGAAAGCCACAGTGTCCAGTAGTCCCAGGCTGGAGGCTTCTTCCTGCTTTTATTATGCAGGTGTCTTTGGAAAAAGCACAGGCTTCAGTGTCAAAGCTGCAAAACCCTGAGTTTGAATCCCACCTGAATGGTCTTCAGAAAAGCCTCCTTCCGTTCCTCATCCTCTTGTGCTCCTGCTCTTTCTCTTCCTCAGCTTCCTGCTTCATCACATGTATTAAGCCTCTAAAAATAGTGTTTTTTCCTATAAAATGAGAATCACAACATGTATCTCATAAGGTTGTTACAAGGATAAGAAACAATAAAAATATGTAAAGTGCCTGGCACAGTGTGGCATATGCACAAATGCAAAAAGTAACTTACAATTATCATCCACCCTGCATTGCCTGAAGTGCTAAAGATAGGGTGGCCAATATATCAAGGGATGCTGATTTTGTTCCGTTGGATGAATGTGGACTGGAATATTATTCTAACAGAAATCAGTGAGTTGGAATTGAGGGAAAAAAAATAATAATTAAAAAAAAGATTCATAATGCACCAAGCAGGCTGCAGGGCATTGTCTTGAAACTTCACATATCTGTAAGAAAAGACCAGAGAAACCCACCTGTACTCACAATTATAGTAAGAGAACATCCTTTTCTACCCTAGGTTAGTTTCAAGAGTTTTCATTCATTGCAAGGGAATACTTTTTCCTCTTTAATGGATTTAAAAATTTATATCCTGCCTAGGCATGATAGAGACTTTGTGAAATAAGCAGCATGTGGAACAATGAGAGAAAAGCTGGAAGATAAGCAAGGAAGAACATCTTCTGATTTTCATTTTAACAGTTTAATTCCATAGTCCGTTTTCTAACAGAACCAATAACTCTACCTTCCCCCAACCTTTTCTCTATCTTCCCCCATATTTATCTTTACCATGTTTGAGCTTGAAAAATTGAAGCAGTAACTATGAAAGTGATCATAATTTTTTGTACAGATCAGGTTACATTGGAAACCTATCATCTCAGAGTATACATAGAAGTCATTGGCCTCCTATGCTGCTCCTGTCCTCCCTCCCTTCTCTCTGTGTGGTAGGTGATTTCCTCGTCTAGGTGCCACCCTCTGCCAGTCTTTTGGGTTCTATGCCCTGGCACCTCTTCAAGATTCTTTCACAATCCAATTTCCTCCATCAACTATACTCTTCGGTTGATGTAAAACATGATTTAATCACTCCCCTATTAAAATAACAGAAGGACAGGGTGCTGTGGTGTGTGCCTGTAGTCCTAGGTACTCAGGAGGCTGAGATAGGAGGATCATTTGAGCCCAGGAGTGTGAGATTCATTTGACTTTTCACCTCCAACCTGTCCAGATTATGTCATAGTTCCTCAGGCTTGAATCCTAGTCCTTCTTACTTCCTATTCTGAGCTCTCTCCTTAGGAGACCTCATTAGTGTACACAGCCTTAAGTTTAAACTACATGGTAATGAATACCCAGTCAAGCCTACATTTCTCTGATTCCTAGATGCACAAAAATGTGACTCCCTTCCTGCTTCATAGCTCCACTTAGAGATCTCTAAAGTACTCACACTCAATTTTAAAGTACAAAGTTTATGTTCTTCTCCTGTCCACAGCATCTTCCATGGATTCTATCTCAGAGACGACATCACCAGGCACTGAAGAGTTGCCCTAAAGACCCTTTCACTCTTCCATACCAGGCCCTAAAAGGAGAGCATGCTAAATTGCTTTCCAACACATCCCCTTCTGGCCCTATGCTATCATCACCATAATCTAAACCATAATCATTTAATTTTGCTGTGCTACAGGAGAGTTTTAACTAGTCTCCCCTCTTGCTGTCTCTAGTCTGTTTTCCTTTTTTTCCCTCGAGAAAAACACCTTTCTCAAATATATTTATAAATACTGTCTACAGGTTGGATCATCAGGCATCTTATTTCTTCCATCTCTGTCTGCCCTTTTCCTGGGTAGACCAAGCATCTCAAGAAGGCTGAAATTACCTGCACATGAATTCTAACTCATTGACTTCTTTGGTAACAACAGATCATTTTGTTTGTTTAAAATTGGTTATATAATTCATATGAGGTAAAAGATTTATTACACATAGAAATTAGTAGATTTTTCTAAAAATGGAAGCAGATATCAATGTTTATAAAAATAATATACATTTTTGTTCTGTCCTGAGGATTACTTTTAGACTTTTCCAAGTATTATGCTAAATGAGTTGAAGCACTTCCATAGTTATTACTTTATCTTTAGTGCAAAATTTACTTTTTCCGTTTTCATCAGAAAATACATATTAAATGCTACACGCGAAATCTTTATTTTCTACACAAAGGGTCTTAAAAAATTGGTAGGTCAAACTTACCCATAATCAATTTACCTGAAAATTAGCCTGAGTGAGTGAAACAGGATTTGGATCACCAATTCACTTATTCTCAATTGTGAGCTTACTGAGTCCCATAATAGTCTGGGAGAATTGTATGGGGATAGTGATGGGAGATAGAATGCTAGAAAATCAGACAAGAAAGGAATATGACATAGATACCATACACGATCTACTTGGAAGACAAAAACATACATATAAGAAATATTCATCTAATTATAGATAGACAGACACTTGAAGGAAGGAACAGAGTTTAATGCCCAAGTGGATGATGTCAGATAAACACAGCTTTATATTTCAGTGGAGGGAGAAAATAGAGAGTCCAAGAAAGGTTTATTAAAGAGGCGGGATTTAACTGGGCATTAAAAAGTTTAGATAAGCAGTTGAATTTAGAGCTGACAGAATTTGCTATTGGATTAGAATATGAGGTATTATGGAAAGACAGGTGTTAAATTGGCTCCAAATTGTTTGGCTTGCACAACTGGAAAAAGAGAATTTCATTTACTGAGGAATAAACTGGGAGAGAACTTGTTGGGAGTGAAGAGAAGAGCAGTAATTTATTCCAAACTTATTACATTTCAGATACTTGTTAGGCACTGAGGAAGAGATGTCAAGGAGACAGTTACACTTACGAGACTGTGCTTCAGGAATGAGGTCTGGCTCAAGATACACGTTTATGAGCCATTCACAAAAGATAGTTTTGAAGTTGTGAGACTGGATAAAATTGCCAACAGACGAGAACGGATAGAGTCAAGAAGAGATTGGAAGACTCAACCAAATATAATTCAATACTTCAAAGGCGGGAAGATGAAGAGGAACCAAGAGGAGAAATTACGATCTATGAGGCTGGAGAGAAATTAGGAGAATTAGGTGCCTCTGAAGCCTATTACAAAGAGTATTTTAGAGGTGAGGGGATGATCATCTTTGTTAATGGTTGTTGTTGGATCCAGTAAGATAAGCATTAATAATTGGCCATTGGGGTTAGCTACACATAGGCCATTGGTGACCTTGATAAGATCAATGTCATTGGAGTGATGAGGGACAAAGTCTGGCTGGATGGGATGCAAGAGAGAAATCAGAGACAAAAAAACAAGCACAAATCTTTGCAGATGTTTTGCTGTAAAGGGGAGAAGAGAAATGGGGTGGTGGTCAGGTGAAGAGATGAGATCGGAAGAGTTATGTATTTGCTTTTTTTAAGAAAGGAAAACTCACTGATGAGAATTATGAAGTAATGAAGAAAAAATCATGATGCAAAGAGAGAGAGAGAATGACTAGATTTACATCATTGCATAGATAAGAATAAGCTAGGTCCAGCCATACTTCTACACATTTTGGAACAAGTCGAAAGCAACCATATTCCTTTGGCATCTTGAACAAATGTTTAAGATGGCATGGGAACCCAGATCTCTCCTCTCTCCGTTAGTAGAATATTAAATAACCTCCTACTCACCCTGTACCTTAGAAAGGAGTAAATAAAGACCGTTGAGAGTTAAGAGAGGAGCCCTGAATTGAAATACTTACCCAAGTGGTGCTGAGCTGAATTATGTTTTAAGTTTACATGATGATTAAGTTAAAAATCTTTCATTGTTTCCTTGCTTCCTCCCAAGTCCACATCACTTCTGTTAGAGTAATAAGAATCCAGTATGTGACTGGCCAGGCACGGTGGCTCACGCCTGTAATCCCAGTACTTTGGGAGGCCAAGGCAGGCAGATCACGAGGTCAGGACATCAAGACCATCCTGGCTAACACAGTGAAACCCTGTCTCTACTAAAAATACGAAAAAAAAAAAAAAAATTAGCCGGGCGTGGTGGTGGGCGCCTGAAGTCCCAGCTACTCGGGAGGCTGAGGCAGGAGAATGGCGTGAACCAGGGAGGCGGAGCTTGCAGTTAGCCGAGATCGCGCCACTGCACTCCAGCCTGGGCGACAGAGAGAGACTCCGTCTTAAAAAAAAAAAAAAAAAAAAAAAAGAAAAAGAAAAAATCCAGTATGTGATTAAAGAACACTCAAGAGGTTTGCTCTTCAGAGTGGTGACATGTAATATCTGGCCTCTACTATCTCACTTAAACTTCCCAGCACCCTTTAGAGCAGCTATATATTGAACCTTTTTTTTCTTTTTTTTTAATTTTCATTTTATTTTATTATTATTTTACTTTAAGTTTTAGGGTACCTGTGCACAATGTGCAGGTTTGTTACATATGTATACATGTGCCATGTTGGTGTGCTGCACCCATTAACTCGTCATTTAGCATTAGGTATATCTCCTAATGCTATCCCTCCCCCCTACCCCCACCCCACAACAGACCCCGGAGTGTGATGTTCCCCTTCCTGTGTCCATGTGTTCTCATTGTTCAATTCCCACCTATGAGTGAGTGAGAACATGCAGTGTTTGGTTTTTTGTCCTTGCGATAGTTTGCTGAGAATGATGGTTTCCAGTTTCATCCATGTCCCTACAAAGGACATGAACTCATCAATTTTTATGGCTGCATAGTATTCCATGGTGTATATGTGCCACATTTTCTTAATCCAGTCTATCATTGTTGGACATTTGGGTTGGTTCCAAGTCTTTGCTATTGTGAATAGTGCCACCATAAACATACGTGTGCGTGTGTCTTTATAGCAGCATGATTTATAATCCTTTGGTTATATACCCAGTAATGGGATGGCTGGGTCAAATGGTATTTCTAGTTCTAGATCCCTGAGGAATCGCCACACCGACTTCCACAATGGTTGAACTAGTTTACAGTCCCACCAAGACGCATTATAGCTATATAGCCTCTCCAATTATATAAGGCTAGTAATAAGCATTAAAATCCTGTCTAAGTCCATATTCTGTGATTCAACTACATGTCATACCAGGAGCCCTAAGATGAAGACAGTATAATGTGAACCTCTTCTAAAGAAAAACAAAACAAAACGAAAATCCCTATTGATATACCAAGATTTTAGACATTGATGTAACACAAGAGTGCTGCTATTTAGACCATCTAAAAGCTGTCATTTTAGAAGTAGTGATTGCTTGTAAGGGAATTTACCTTAATTCACCTTTCTGGACACAATTCTGGCCATGTTCCTGATTCTCTCCTACTTTCAGGCTTCCATTTCTCCACTGATCTTTTCATTATGGATTGCATCTTCCCAATCCATGCTATACAGGCCTGGTCCCCGATCACTAAACTGCTACCCTCTTGTCTGCTTTGCTAAGTGTTCTTCTGCTGAGCTCTGGCTCCCTGTGCCTGGATAGGTTTATTATTACTCCCTTGTAATAATAACAGTTTCCATTTCTATGACACTCACTATGTGTTAGGCACAGAGCTATTTTAATAAATATTAATTGAAACTTTTACAAACACTTAGCCAGGTGAATATCATCATCCTCAAATTAGAGATGAGAAAACTTCAGCCATGAGAAGTTGAGTAACTTTCTGAGAATATGGAAAGGTCAATATTCAAAATTATTTCATACACCTACATTTTAGCCACACTAACCTGAATTTCTGCAGATTTGTTTAGTTTATATATGACCAACCCCACTAAGGTTTGCTCTTAATTATTCAAAACCAGATCATGTTTACGAGTTAGACTTGTTGCAGCCTCACAGGGGAGACTTCCTATGAATCTGAGCCTTGTCCTGCTGTTGCACTTGCCAGTTCTGTCTTATGTGGGCATAACACTAAGGAAAGGGAATGTAGTGGCCCTACACAAATTTCAGGGCCTACACAAATTTCAGTTGTGTATTTGGCCCTACACAAATTTCAGTTGTAACAGTACAACTATTTGTGTGGAGTAGGAGAAGAAGGAATAAAGTATTTTGAGTGAGAAGAATGTGAGTTCATGGAGCAACAGCTTGGCTTAGAGGTGAAGGCTGTAGAAGCAGCACTTGACCTGAACCTCAGCTCTAAAACCTACTAGCTCACTGTGCTTCATTGCTCACCTGCAAAATGCAGATAACATTAAAGAGTAGCACATACAAGTGTGACAAGGATGAAATAAGTTACCACAAGTAAAGTATTCAAAACAGCACTTGACACATACATAGGGATTTATTTTTATTATTATTTATTTCACTGTCTTGGTTGCGACATTATTCTGGGCACTATCATCTAACTCTCAAGAACTGTGCAGATCTCAGGACTATTAATGGCCTTCTTCTTCACTACTGTTGGAACCAGAGTGTGTTTCCTGGTCAGGAAAAGTTTTAATTGAATCAAACTCTACATGATGTGTTATGTCTCTGGCAAGACAATTTCATAATAGTGATATCATTTAGAAGACAAAGAAACAGATTTTCAAATATGGTCCCACTTGTCCTAATTTCAATACAATCTTTCTTCAGCTTTTATTCTTTTATAGCAGTTACATTCATCCTGTGCTGTTGCTTAGCCAGATTTTTACATTTAGGCTTAATTGCTTGACTATTTGAAGGTCCCTCCTCATCAGTCGCTTAATCACGGCATTGCATTTCTTCTGACTGCTTCCCCGTTTGTCTACATTATTTTTCAAATGAGATGTCTATAAATAAATGGGATTCTGGAAGTAGAATTTGTTTATCATTAGACAGGAAAATACCATCCTCCTGATACACAGCCTGATAACTTTATATCTGCACCTCCAAATAATTTTGGCATTTTCACATTCAATATTATGTGTCTAAATGTTGCAGTATCATCCTATAAACTGTGCACCTTCCTGCTGCAGTTTCTTTGACAATATAGCTTTCTGCATTTTGTTCTTCTTCTTATCTACTTGCCAAATTTGCAAGCTTGCTTTTTCTCCAAATGGGAGCTCATTTTGTCATTTTCAGCTCCTACTTAAAGTGACATCTGATGGAGAAAGTAATAAGTTGCTCTTAATACTTTAGTAGGTTACCTCCTTGCATCAGGATAAGCTATCCAGAGCTTAGAAGAAACAGATTTCGCACATATATATTTTTTTCTTTTTTTTCCTAAAATAAACTGGTGCCACGTTTTAGAAAATGACCCAACTTTTAAAAATGCATGTTGCAAATCTGGTCTAATTGTGGAAGTAGGTGGCTCACACCATTCACTCACCAGTTTGTTTTACCAGGTACACAGTTTGATAAGCATCCACAGGATGACTGATTTATATTTTGTACTAGAGGAATCACTTGCCTTCGATAACTATGGACATCTTGTTATATCCCATTCCCAAATCTGTCAACCATCTAATGACAGCCATAGCACAAGATGATATTTTTCTTGTTCATAAGTAACAAGGCCCATGAGTAGTGATAGCTATTTTTTTCTAAGTGTTTATATGGTAAGGGGGCAAGCTATAGCATATATCCATCTTCTTGGGAAATTATAAAATATTATACCATGTTCATTTTCCATATTTCTAATCAGTAAGATTGTATATACATGGTTGCTATACTGATGATATACTTCTGAGAATAAACACTTAGGGAAAGTTAAATTCTGATGGATTTGTGTCTCATAATACAATCCAAATGCTCCAGGAAACACTTTCATTATGCATCAAGGTTAATTCCCACAATCTGAAAACCAACATCTTGTCAATTCAAGTTTTTCAGCATTTTTTTAAGAACGAGAAAAAAGATTTAGAATGGGCCAACAAGTGCAGCCCATTTCTCAATCCCACCACTATGAGCACATTGTGTCACTAATGTGGGCTTTGCATCCTTTCGACAGTGATGTAATAACAGAGGTAGGGGCATGGAGGCATCATAAGGGACTGAGAACTCACTCCAAAATGATCTTCACCATTTATTTCAATCAGAAGAATGTTTTCATGAAGGCCGAGATGAGACTGCTACTTATGGTCCAGTGTTTCTGTGCAGAAACTGATTATAAAACCCATTGAATGGGTTGACAATTTGCCCCATGTACAACCAGAGGAGCCCCTTTCCTCCACATTGCCACACAAAGACCATTATTCTATTCAGTCTAAGTAAGTAGAAGAAATCAGGCTGACCCAAATATAGAAACATTTAAGTTCATGGATATTTCTTGTATATTTAAGTTACTTTTAAAGAAAACAAGCAGTTTCATAACTTCTAGAGTTAACTGTAGGATCACTTGCTTCCTCATCTTTTTGTCTTCCTGGATCTCTGAAATCTAATTTTCCCTACTCCCAAATCCTTCCTTCTCTCTTTTGGAATAATGTTTATGTTTTATGTGTCTGGTCTGCTACTCTGTCCCCTTAGTCTGCCTGGGGAGAAAACTATGCCTATCTTCACACAAACACACACACACACGCACGCACACACACGCACACCTATTTAGGATGCAGGAAATATGGAATAAGAAACTTTTAAAGCAAGCACAGAAGAAAATATAATTTCAAATAAGAATCAGTTTAGATTGAATCTTGAGAGGATGTTGAAATACACATGCAATGAAACTGGAAATAGTAAGTGAAAAGCCAGACACAAAGGATATTTGGGGGTTACATAAATGAAAATTATTACAATGAAAGTAAATATGGATAAGAATTATAATTAATGGAACATCTATGCCCATGAAAAAAGATAAAGAAAGATGGTCTTTTTTTACTCATTCCTGGAGAAAAAGACTTAACTAAAGCTATTAACTCCCAAATGCAGGTAACATTTCTCTATGCCTTCTTCCAACAATTAGAAGAACTTCCTCAGCTAATGCTGTGTAGTAAATTTCTCATTATGCCTTGCGTTGAAACATTGTCAACACTAATGTCTCTTACCTTCTATTTATAATCCAGTAGTTTCTAGGTAAGTTTGTGATCAGATGTATGAGGGGTAACAGTGAGGAATAACGTTAAGTTCCCAGTATTGCTATAGACCTTACAATTTCTGGCACAGAGCAAGCATGTTATACATATTTGTCGAAAAGATAAATAAAAGAATATATATATATATGAATTCAAATGCTTAGCAATTCAGACAAAAATCTCCGAATATCAAGAGTCCAGATGCTGTTGACCCTGAGCTGCATGTTCATCTTTTAAGTGAAGGACAAATAAAGCACTCACTATGGTTTAAAAGAGACCATAGCACCAATTATCAGTCCATCACTTTCAGTACTTGATGCTCCTAGTTATCCATGTCCTAGTGACTGACATTTAGTCATAGACAGGTTTTTAAGTATAGGTTATGGACTCATGATTTTATATGTACTTTCAAACTAGCATTCATTATTATTTTTGGAAGTCTTTAGTCTTCAATAGTTTATTGTGTTTTGCCCCATGGGTTTAGATTATCTTTGCTCAATTTACCGATGTCATCTTTTTAAACTACTCTTTCATTCTCTTTTGACTGATCATCACATTCCCAGATAAAAGAATTCAAATCACCTTTTTTGATAACCAAGTGAACATAAGCCTAAGAAAAAGAGTCAGATGTTTTTATATAAGCCTAGTTCCCTACTGACCACTTCGCAGGCAGTACAAACACACACATCCATCTCCAGACGTTTTCCCTTACTTTTTCCCCACCTGGAGCACTTTCACTCTTCTCTCCATCTAGTTTCTACACAGCCACCAATGTCCATATTTATAAGCACAACTTTAAGCTGTATTGCCTGTCTATCTATTTGACACTTAGCGGATATATTATGTCATCCATTTATTTTTTCATATAATTGTGAGTGCAGTTTGTTCAAATGCTATGTTTTATATAAATTGTAGCTTACAATATTGATCATGGTTCACTATGAAATTGTCACTCAAATGTTTTTGATCAACTGATGAATTCCTGATAATGTTATATCTTCCATGATGTCAGTTCTTTATAAAATATAACAATCAATTATTTCATTGCTGGAACTTATTCAGGTTAATGTGCCTGGAGGTTTAATTACTATAATCTGAACTTCTACTTCTAGACAACTCAAGATGATTTTCAGCTGCAAGTATTACAAAGCCCAGTGACTAATGACTTAAATTTTTGTTTCTTCTTTCACATAACAGGAAATCTGGAATAGGTGTCTGCTGGATTTAATTCAGTAGTTAATTGTATCGGAACTGGCATTTTCTAAAATTATCTTGGTCATTCTGTAACAGATTTGAGACAGCTGCTAAAGCTATGGGCATCAAGTTCATCTTCAAGGGAAGAAGAAGAGAAGAAAGGAAAGATAGAGCCAGTAATTCATTCAGTCCTTTATAAAATAACCCAATGCTTTCCAAGAAGCACTTGGGGTTCCTGGCATGCTTCTGTAAGAAAGGTGAGCAAATGAGAATGAGGCTGGTAATATATTGGGTTAACTAACAGCATCTGCCACAAACTCTCTCATGAATATGCTGTGTATCTCACCTTCTTGGATCATACACTAGGCATAAGACTAACAACACATTATGCAAGAGGAGGCTGAGGTTGTGTTTAGTATAAAAATAAAAGAGAATCCCATTTATTATCTACAAAACTTGAGGAATTAAACATTAGATAAATGAAATATAAGGTAATACTCAGTTAAACGGAATGGGAGTACAAGTAAACATTTGTTGAGCATATATTATGTGCAAAGAAAAGAAAAGGAAGTCTAGTGTTTATTATTAGCCTCTTTTATTTTGGTCTTAATGCAATTCATGCCCCATGAAGCAGTGAAATATCACAGAAGAGTAGTCAAATAATTTCCTGCTCATGTTCCTAGAAAGTATTGAGCTGTTTCTATGCATAATGGGAAAAGGAGAGTTATTTTAGACAACAGTTTGAAGTGTTCAGGAAACAAAATCCTAAGTCATTTAAATTTGAGCTTTAGTTGCCTTTCATAGAGAAGTAGTTACCCTTTGAACAAATATTAATTGTATTAACAAACTTTGAATGCTTACATTGTAAGTATATATTTGTAACTAGTTAATAAGTTTTGTAAAATATTTCCTTTTAAAGTTATTTTAGAAATACCGACTGTAGAATGAATTTGTGACAATTTTGACAAACGCTACACTGAAGTTTATATTTGTATTACTTTGCCATATTATTAAAAATAAGTGCTTGTATAAGTTTAAACCTCATGAAGAAACTAATAATTCTTAGTCGCCTTAATTGCCTAGATCTGCATATAGAAGAGTGATTCTAAAAATTACATCATTTCCAGACATTTATTATACTTTCTTCTATGTTAGTGCATCTTGATAACTATATATAAGAATCTATTATTTAAAAATAAAATTAAAAATTACAATTCAAATATTTCATTAATTCACAGATATCATTTCCTTAAATTCTAATTAAATAAAGACAAAATTTCACTATAGTAGATTAATTTGACAAGTTTCTTATTTTAGATAAATAATTATGATCAAGATGCAATTTTGTGCCTCTAGAGTGAATAGTCCTATTCTTCATTAAATGAGAAATTAACCTTTTTCTATACTAAAAGGGCTATAAGAATTTTAATAACTTACTTTTGAGGTTTTAAAAAACAATATTTTCTCTTTTGCTCGCATTTAAAATGTCTAATATTAACCTGTGTATGAATAGAGGCTTATTATTTGCAGCCAAAATTTAAATTTTTATTTTATTTTGTAGTTTTAGATAAAACACTAGGTGGCAGTGTTGTCACAATGAAAAACTGCATTCATCTACTTCATACTCGAAATAAGCACCTTCTTTTAAAGCTCTTAAGACTTCACCATTGCTTTCACTTTTCCAGTTTGATTAAAATATATATGTAATAAACATAAAATAGAGAAATTAAAATTCATTGTTAACATCTGCTATTCACTAAGAGGTGTGAAACATGATAACTTTTTAAGAAAGTGTTCTCTAAATTCTAGAGTTTAAAAAATTTTTTGCATAAAGACGTAGCTATTATAAACAAATATTCTATTTTCTTTGTTCGAAATCTTTATTTCTTCATTTAATGTAGCAATATTATATTAAAATAGTTTTAAAAATTCTTTCTGAAAAAGACTGCCTGAAATTCAATGGGATGCTTAACAATCAAAGATAAAATATTTTTAAATAATTAAACAAATAATTATAGAAAATATTCTTATTCTGCAGTCAAAGTAAAGGGAGAAAATGAGTAGATCTCAAAAATATCAGTTCATATGTTTGTGTGTGTGGAAGCAGGAAAATACTGATACAAGAAAAAGGAGAAAAATTATCAGTGAAAGGAAAAGTAGTTAATCTTAAAAAGAGACTGGAAAGTGTCAGGTAAAGGTTTGAGAAAGAGAAGTGGAGATAGAATGTGATTCTTACAGAACCAATAGGCTACCTTCCATGAGGTCTACCAAATATCAAAGTGAAGATATGCTTCTCTCTGCTTAATCTGAGTTTAGGTTATGTATGCGGGGAAGTGAAGAGGAAGGTTTGCTAAATGCTCCCAACACTCATAACACCTGCTGATAGGAGTCAATATATTTCAGCCTTTGCCCAAGGCTGCAGTTTAGTTGGGTGGGAATGAATACAGATCCTGAGCTAATGTGCCTGTATTTGAATTCCAGCATGCTGGGCAATTTATGAAATTTCTACATCTTGATTTTCTTATCTAGCAATAAGGGTAATGATATTCTTTTGAGTTGATTTGGGAACAATGTTAGAAAATTCATGTAATGCACAAAGCCTGACACATTGATAGGCTTTAATTGGAGTGGTGGTGGTGGTTGTACAGGTTGTGAGTATTAACACAGTCCTGGAACTGTAGAGGTGGTGTCATTTCCCAGCTGACATGCTGCCTGCAGACATCAGCAGTTTGATCCAAAAGGCTGTGTATTTTGCAGAGATTGGGCCTGGGGTTCAGGGGCATTAAGAACTTTGGTTCTCTTGTTCACCTTTGCTTCTATAGAGCACATCCACTAACTGTAGAACCTTCAGAAAATTACATAATCTCTTTGATTCTCAATGTTCTTACCTGTAAAATAGAAATTAAAATAGTGAACCTTCCATCAAAGGAGGTTTTATGAGAACAACTATATATACTTATTACTGTAATAAATGTGCAAGAAGAGCTGAATTTATATTAGTTATTGTGGTTACTGCTACAACATCTACTACTACTGCCATGGATGATCCCCTTGTGACTGCTCAGTCTGTGAGAGTTTTTCTACCTTTGAATTCTTTTTAACTTGGAAAAGCATTTAAAGACTTCAATAATAGCTTCTATGCTGACCTCTCCACTAATTCTGAAAGAAAAAGAATTACCAATAGCAAATGCATTTAGAAAAATTAACAACAATCCCAGACAAAAGACTCATAAAACAGCACAGATCTAAAATGTAGGAATATTGTGATTTGCAAATCAGAATATAACACTAATTTGCTGACCCCACTATGTGAACAGCAAATGCTATATTTTGACCAAGTTAAAAAACTCTTTCTTTCTAAATCACTTGTTTTGAAAACAATTGAAAGATAATCTAAATTGTATTGTATAACTTACAGGCCTATGTTATTTTATTAAATATGCCTAACTCTAAATCCTTTTCTTCATTATATTAAAAATTGCATGATGATAAAGACTGGTTTCACGCTGTCAGCATTGATCTCAACACCTGAACATAGTAGGCACTGAATAGCCTTTCTTAAGAAAGAACAAATGAATGAATAAAAAAGAATATATTCAAATATTCTGTCAATTAAATCATAATGTAACAGCTTTTTAAAAGCTCTTTCTGGCATTTGAGACCAAAATTACTTCTTACATCTTATCTGGCAGCACTATAACCTGTGGACCTTCAAATGTTGACATTCTGAAAGTGTGTAAATGGATTACGGAAAAGCCAGCCAGATTCATACTTATTTGTGCTACTCCACCATTCCCCAATAGACCCCAGAAGGTCTTACTCTTTCGACCTTCAGGACTAGCTAAATAATATCAAATAGTCCCAAATGAATTAGAAGCATCGGGGCAATTTAATACGTGAGGTCATGTATTTTATCACTTACTATTAACATCTGCTGTTCTAATTTGCATATTTAAATTAAATGTTTCATCCTATTTATTATTCTAGCAGGGATTTATTTTCATACATTTTGAATTTAAATAAATAATAGTTATTATAAAAGTTTTAATACTTTCCCTTAGATGAGCAGGTTTGGAGTGCTATGCGTGATGTGAAATTTAAGAACACTAATAAGTATCTTTGCGTGAGCTCTCCTGTGCTGTAGGCACTGTGCTGACCTCCTGATATTCTTGCAATGCTTAAGATACCCTGAAAGCCAGATGTTACAGATGTTACTACAAATGAGAAAACTGAGTATCAGGGAGGTTAAGTAATTTCTTCATGGTCACATGGCTAATAATCTGGGAGCTGGAATTTAAATCTGAATACCTCTAACTTCAAAACCTATACTTTTCTCACAATTTCATCGTCACTAGAGGTGTTTGCTGAAAGTAACAGTTTCTCTACAGAAGGACAATTAAAGTAACTAAGATTATATTATTTGATATGCCAGCTTTGGATGGTACACCTAATTTAGTAAGCAAAAAGCAATTTCTGGAAGGATATACATGACTTACGTAACCTACATAAGGAAAGCAGTAACTCATCTATACAAAAGTCGTAAGGGAGGATTAACACTAATGAGCAGTGCCAGTTCATTTAATACATATTCATTAAACATCTACTATATGTCAGGCACTGTGTGAGAGATCTGCAGAAATGAAAGCAAACACACATGAAACAGGTTTCAGTGAGTGAGAGCTTACAAGTGAATGAGAATCCATGGACCTGTAAACTTGTGAAAACGAGGCTTGCAGGTGCCTTTTTCACTGCAAGAATGAACATGTGGGTCTTGGTACTTCACATGAACAAGAATGGGAAATAACTAAACCTATTGAAATAAAGTCTTGAACAATCAGATGAGAATGAAATAATTCCATCAGAGGAAAAAATTAATCAAAGTGAATGAGGTAGGTTAGATTATTTTGACTCTGGCTCCCACAGCATATGTCTAAGCAACCTGAATGTTTTCCTCCATATATTCTCTATTCTACTCCATCTTTTATCAGCTTCATCGGTCAGGAAAGTAAGTGGTTGTTGTATCAATATATTTCTTATATTAAGACCATCTGCCAGCTCAATTACTGGAATCCATTCTCACAGTATGGAATTTCTCAGAGGAGTAATTCTATTGTAACACTGCAGAAATTATATAAATGTCCTATGAGACCAAGAGCTTAGAAATAGTCAGAATGACAATCGTTTATATCGTAAAGAGATCCGAAATGTACTGTTGGTTTTTTTTTGTTGTTGTATTTTTTTTTCCCTAGACTTCAGAATCTTGTTTTGATTTTGACATCTTAAAACTACATTTTGTACTTTTGTTTATTCAATTTAATTTTGATGACATAATGAATTCACATTGTCAAAATTATAAAGGCACAACAACGTATAGAACACTTAAAGGTGGTATTATTTAACGAGATAAGTAGTGGTAGAAGCCAAGAAAAATCTATTTCTGTCTCCTTTTTCTCTGTGACCATTACCTCTATAAACCTAAGTTTCCTCATCCCCAACAGGACAGAACTAATTGCAGGAGTTGTAGCTGGGATGTTAATGTCAGGGAAGGCTTTTTTTTTTTTTCTCAATTATTGATCTACCTGATGCTTTTCCTCCATGTACAATATTTTTAATTCAAAGTAAACTGTTAAAAAATGCGAATACATTTAACACTAATTGTGTGACTTAATACCAAGAGAGAAAATAAACTGTAAGAAATATAGTTTTATGCATAAAAGTGTATGCTTGGTAGAAATTCTCATTTAAAAGAATGGATAATGTAGAAAATAATCATTTTTATCCAGAAAAGAAAATACGCCCAAAATATAGTGTCAGAGATTTAATTTAAAGACAACAAACTATTATTGCATATATGAAACCCTGGTAAATATACTGTTGGAAGCTATGAAATTCTTTTATCTCAGAGTCTTTACAATTGTTCTTGTTCAAATAAATATTGGATCAATTCAGACCTGTTTCAGAAAGCATATTTCTTTTGTTGTTTTTCAAGAAAATGCAATCTTCACATTTAAGTCAAGTGGTAATATCCTTTAAAAAAATTTGTGTTTCAGCAAAAAAATGAGTTTAATAACTATCTGAGTTCAGCAATTCTATACTGCATATTGCAGGTTTTGGCTAGGAAATCAGTATATGCCCAGGTTTTTAGGAGTAGGTTTCAGTGCAGTCCTGCGGGGAAATAGAGATAAAAAGCGGGTGACCTCTGGTGCTCTCTCCCATAGCTGAAAGTCTGTTAGTTTACATTCATTAAGCTGTTGATGTGTTCAAAGCACTCTAACTGATTATATGCTTTTTTTCTCCTGGGATGGTGTTCTCTCTGGGCAAAAGTGAAAAACAATTAAATCCAAGTCGAGACTCTATTATTTTTCTCCTGAATTCTCTCTCTGCTCCAGTTGACACCAGGCAGCAAAGAACATCTTGGGAAAAGTCCACTGAGCAACCTCTCTTTATTCCATGGACAAGAAACTGGCTGGAGAGAGGTCACAATTCTTTTTTTTTTTTTTTTTTTTTTTTTAATGTGCCCAGTGTGAATGTATGCAGTTAGTATTTATTTTGTGAGGGTTAAATCTGATCGCAGAGGTTGATGGGGTCATGTTGTTTTGCCCTGGGCAAAAGTCCAAAAGCCGTTGGTAAGATCTGATTCCAAGGTTGAGGAAAAGAGCATGTTCTTCCGAGCCTTAAGAGCTGCCATTCTTGGCCGGGTGCGGTGGCTCACGCCTGTAATCCCAGCACTTTGGGAGGTCGAGGCGGGCGGATCACAAGATCAGGAGATTGAGACCATCCTGGCTAACATGGTGAAACCCCGTCTCCACTAAAAAAAATATAAAAAAATTAGCCTGGTGCCTGTAGTCCCAGCTACTCGCGAGGCTGAGGCGGGAGAACGGCGCGAACCCGGGAGGCAGAGCTTGCAGTGAGCTGAGATGGCGCCACTGCACTCCAGCCTGGGCGACAGAGCGAGACTCCGTCTCAAAAAAAAAAAAAAAAAGCTGCCATTCTTACCTTTGCTTTAATGGCAGATCTCTGTTTTATTAGAGAATATAGTACATAACCAATTTTCTGAGATATCAGGAAAATCTCCCTGGAAGTGTGTAAATGAGTACATGTACATGAATTTTTCTATAAACTGTGATAAAATATATAAATATAAGGGATTGCTATTGTTTTAGTAATACGTATAAATATAAAAATTATGAAAAGTCTGCCACTTGTGGATATAGCTTTAAGTGCAAGGGGCCCACTCTATTCATAATTACCTAGAAATGAAAAGAATATTTCAGACACCTAGAGTAGACTAGTTCTGTAGACAGCCAGTCTTGAATGAGTTTAAGATTCCAATATTCCTAGATTTACTTACCAAATGCTGTGCTTTTGAAACCATCATTATTATGATTTTTAATGGGTTAGTTCAAGAAAACTTTCCTAAGTGATAGCACACGAAGAAAACGCTTGTGTTTATAAAGTACCATGGGCTTTACAAACAAGGCAGGACAATTGCTGCAGGAATTCTGGCCACTCCTGGCCTCTGCAACTACCCCAAAAGATTTAGGTGAATATTCATCCAACTTGTAACCCACTAGGAGCACACAGGTGTGTTAGTCAACGAAGTAAATCATTGGGAGAGTATAAAAAACTGATCATTATCTTTCTTTTCATCATCAGGGATGCATTGCCATTTTAAACACTGTCATCAAAGAAGAGTGAGCAGGAACAAACAAAACTTTTGATGATAACTGAAAATCATGTACAAGGGCACTGGAACAGGCAACCTTCATGTATATGATGAGTTCTAAAATGTATGTGCTTCATTTGTATGGATGTACTTGTTAACATAGATTTTAGGGGGGTGTGTGTGTATGTAGGCATTGGAATTTCAAAATGAGGGAAAAGAATCCCAATAAATGAGACCTCTATTTTCTTTTGTTTTGGCCCAGCCCTGGTTTCTGTACCCACCTCTAACATGATTAGAGGTTCTCCAGCACCATATAAAGACATCATAATCATTCCTGAAGCTGAGTCTGAGCAGAGTTTTGAAGCTGATGAGTAAAGCATAGACCATTCTAGAAAAAGTTAAATAAAATAAAAGAAATATTATGTGGCAGAAATGGCTGGAGCTAGGACACTTATAAACAAGGGCATTGAGAATGTCAGGAGAAGGAGGACAGCTGAGATTAGATGGCTCCTCCCTTTGGCTCTCCTCACCATTAGCCAGAAACTTTTAAGTGGGCATGAGACTTATTCATGGCAGACCTTAGTCTCAATATTCATTAGTGATAGCACTAAGGGTTACTGAAGACAGCTTTATAAACCTACATTACTTTCAAGGATCCCACAGAGGATTGCAGACATTTTAGAAAATGCTAAAATAACAATAGGATAAATGCAGGATTCTGAAGACAATATACAGCATCTTCACATTTGAAGAGGCCTTTGACAACAGAAGTTTTTAAAATCTTGGTAAAAGACAGATTTTTTTCCCCTAGGCCTGCTGTGCTGCAAATTTTTTCGGTCTATTGAAATTTACTGCTCTTTTCACCTAAAATCACTGTAAATGTTGTGACATGTCTAAAAATGTGTCTGCTTCTCTCCTGTTTCTTCTAGCCTCAAACTATTTTTTTTTATAATTTGACCATGCACTTACAAAAAGTGTATTACTATTTTTCTCACTGGGGTCTGTTATTTATTTTTCATATGAGAAATAGCTTTTTACTTGGCTTGAGTGAAATGCCATAGATGGAGATAATCTGATCTGTAGATGAAATGCTTTGGTACGTTACTGAGGTTTTAAAAAAATAAAAAAACCTACCTAAATAAATAAACTTACTTGAATCAAACAAATTTGGATAAATAAAAAAGTATGAGCCAAGTAGCATTTTAATTACAATTGTAATGCTAAAGTAACCATATAATATTCATGAGGCTGGTTCAATCTCAGTTTATCATTATTAATTCTCCATAAGTAATACTGTTTCCTTCAATATTACTCATGCAGGAATAATAAGTATAAATTGAGATTGCCCAGACAAACTGTGAGATACAGTCACCTTATTCATAGTCTTTATCTTTCTCTGCCCTTAGCTGTGTGACCTGGGCAAGTTGCTTAACCATGATGTGAGTTAACCAGTGATTTAGAATGTGAACTCTGGTGCTGGACTTAAACGTTGGTTACACCATTTAATGGTGGTGTGAGCAAAGGCTTCCAGGTAGAGTTGGGTATACAGTGAGTTTACAAAGAATAAAGCAAAAGAAATTGATACTAATAGAAATGACTTATTCTGCCTGGGTTTCACCTCCATTAAACACTGAATATAATTATGGAAAACGTTCCTGGAGTTGAATTCCAGGAGACAATAGGTCACTGATTTTTTCTCCTAAAACCACTTCACCCTCAGAATTAAGAAAGGACTAAAGATGTTGATGAGGTGATAAAGTTTACATCAGTCCCCTCAACATCATACCTACTTTCGCAACCATTTTACCCCTATCTTCACTTCATCCAGGCTAAGCTCCTGGGGAAATAAAAACTATGATATACTTTTGAAGCTCAAAGAAATGTCTATATAATTCCCTTTTAATATCATAAGAATACACTATTTATTAATTTTTAAAAATTCATCATAGTGTTGAAAGCCATGCAAAGTTTCCTTCTATCATCCAGACCTAAAAATTCTTTCATTTCTGTAGAGCAATAGTGACCATGTAAATTTGCTTTTGATGGAAACACTTCATTATTTTAAATTGTGTGCTGGGAGAAAAAAAAATTTGAAAGTTCTTCTCCTAAAAAAATGGACTTGTACAACAGAGACATTAGAAGAAAGAAAATATAGATCAATTTTTGTCTTCTAGTTAGGTCCAAGTTTTCCAATAAGGGGTTACATTTTCTGAGTTTTCTCTCTTTTCATTAATGTGACAAGAAGCCTTAGCCTTGCTTGTACATATCAGAAAAATAAGTTCTTGGATTACATGCGGGCCTGGCTTAAAGAAGTCATTCAATCAAAAGGAAATGTTGCCTTTAAGTTTTAGTGCTTTGTTATGTTCTGTAAGAAGCCATAACCCACTTCAATAGATAAAAAGGAAGCAAATGGAGACATTGCATGAGCGTGTGTATACACGTGTGTGTCCATGTCTGTGTGACCCAAAGCAGCTTCCCTCTCCTACATTGTGAGTAGGGACCAAGGAGTTGATACAGGTTATTTATGCAAAAGTCTCCCAGTCATACCAAACTATTGAGTTTAATGAGGCCAGTTCACAACCTAAAAAAGGGGTTTAATTTTTCAAATAGCCCATGTGAGAAAGTTATATAGTAAAAGGAGGAAATAACAATCCAAAAGGTGATTAGATGAGGAAAAAAAATCACTTTCAAATATTTTTCTCCCCCTAAACATCCACCTGTAGACGTAGTTTAAAAGCCTAATTGCTTGCAGACATTTAAAGTTCAGATTTCTGACACAAAACTCAGTGGCCAATGTGTGATATGTTAAACTTCAGAGGGAAATCCGAATTAGGCTTCGCAGAGGATTAAAGAAATGTCTCATGCTCCAATATGAGTGAGTTCATGCCTTGATAAATTATCTAATGAGTTTTCAACATGCAACAAAGTTAAATATAGTAATAGAAATAGTAAGCAAAAAATCTTTTTTTAATATTTGGTTATAGGGCATTGAAGCAATAACTTCTTGATTAGATATACTCATAAAGGGCAATACAAAATATAAGACCAATAACTCAAAATAGTGTCTGTTAATTTAAATACGTCATACATATTTATTCAAATGTTCTAGATGATCACATATTAAAATAAATAAATAGGGTACAGTATTGCTCAGCTTCTCAAGTCAGGTTCACAGAATGGGACTATCTTGTAAGATACAAGTATTCTAAGTTTTATAAGACTCTACAAAATACAGTCAATTATACTTTTATTCAAATATGAGAAGAAAAGGACAAACCTAAGTCATAAATGGGTTAAATGGGCTACCTATGTGATCAAACACTTAGTTTGAGTCTCAGTTCTACTTTTTTCTAACTGTATAACGTTGGGAAAGTTGTCTAACTTTTTTGAACCTTAGCTTTTCCCTACATAACTTGTCAACTTCTTATAAAATTAAATTACAATTATTAATAGAATTATTGACCTAGAAAATCATTTTTTACATCATCTAGTCCAACAGTTCATTTTATAGATGATAGGTCTAAGGTCCACAGATTTAACTAATTTTCCCCAGGTCACACATAGCATTATCCACAGTGCTGGTGTGCAGCCTGTGTTTTCTACATCACCATGCATTGTGCTTTCTACTCCAGCATTCTGTCTTATGACACTTTAATAATTACAACTCTATGTTCAGTTTCTGAGACATACATGTTAAAACTTACCTAATATTTGGTTTTTAAAATATGTTTTCTATCAACACATTTCCACAATTTGAGATGCTAACCACACTAAATGGAAGATCCCAAATGTAACTAAAACTGTAGCTAATTTTAGTTGCATTCCTTAGTTATTGCAATCTGATAATGTATCACAGAAATAATATCAGTGGTTTCCGTTTTGTCTAATGAGTAATTTTCTGAACTATAGAATTTAGTAAGTATAATTACATACTGTGTTCTCATAAACTTTAATATAAAAATGTCAATTTATTGTATGATAAAATTCCATAAGTTATATTTCTTTTTTATTAAGATATTAGGCTTAAAAAGTCAATGATATAACAGATTCCATTGAAATAAAAGATGTTCACAACACGGGAGCAAGTTGTTCAGTTTCCATGTAGTTGAGCGGTTTTAGCATTTGGAGATATACCTAATGTTAAATGACGAGTTACTG
Source organism: Pongo pygmaeus (assembly GCF_028885625.2). Classification (NCBI taxonomy): domain Eukaryota; kingdom Metazoa; phylum Chordata; class Mammalia; order Primates; family Hominidae; genus Pongo; species Pongo pygmaeus. The sequence goes on from NC_072378.2 coordinate 50,563,674, forward strand.
GGTGCAGCACACCAACATGGCACATGTATATATATGTAACTAACCTGCACGTTGTGCACATGTACGCTAAAACTTAAAGTATAATAAAAAAATAAATAAATAAAAATAAAAAAATAAAAAAAGATGTTCGACTGTTTTGGATTATCCTTTATTTCAAATGATTTTTCTTTCTTTTTTGTTTTTAGTTTTTCAAAATAGGTGTTATTTTAAAGAGCAGTTTCAGATTCACAGCAAAATTGAGCAGAAAGTTGAGATTTCCCAGGTACCATGTGTCCCTAAACATGCATAGCATAGCCTCCCTCATTATCAACATCCATCAGTGGAGTGGTACGTTATTGCGACTGATGAGCCTATATTGACGCGACGTTATCACCCAGAGTCCTTAGTTCACATTAGGGCTCACTCTTGGTGTTGTACATTCTATAGGTTTGGACAAAGGTATAATGACATGTATCCCCTATTATAGCAGATATGTTATTTTATGTCTTATATTACAGAGTTCAGAGCAGTTTCAATGCTCTAAAAATCCTTTCTGTTCTACCTATTCACCCCTTCCTTCCCCCAACTCCTGTAAACCATTGATCTTTTTACTGTCTCCATCAATTTGTCTTTTCTAGAATGTCACATAGTTGGAATCATACAGTCTATAGCCTTTCAGACTGACTTCTTTCACTTGGTGGTAGGCATTTACATTTCCTCCATGTCTTTTGTTTTGTTTCGTTTTTTGTTTTTGAGATAGGGTCTCTCTCTGTCACCCAGGCTGGAGTGCAGTGGTGTGGTCATAGTTCATTTTAGCTTCAACTTCCTGGGCTAAATCAATCCACCCACCTCAGCTTCCCAAGTTGCTGGGACTACAGGCTTGTGTCACCATGCCTGGTACAGTTTTTCATTTTTTCGGACTTTTTTTGTACTTTTTATAAAGTCAGAGTTTTGCCATGTTGCCCAGGCTGATCTCAAACTCCTGGGCTCAAGTGAGATGCCCCCACTTGGCCTCCCAAAGCGCTGGGATCACAGGCATGAGCCACCATGCCCGGGCCTCCTCCATGCTTTTCATAGCTTAATAGTTTATTTCTTTGTAGTGCTAAATATATTCCATTGTCTGGAAGTACCACAATTTATGCATTAACCTACTGATGGACATCTTGATTGTTTACAAGTTTTGGCAATTATGAATAAAGCTGCTATAAATTTGTGTGCTGGTTTTTGTGTGAGCACAGGTATTCCATGCCTCTGAGTAAATACCAAGGAGCATGATTACTGGACCATATGGTAAGAATATGTGTAGTTTTATAGGAAAGCACCAAACTGTCTTCCAAAGTGGCTGTACCACTTTACATTCCTACCAGCAATGAATGAGAGTTTCTGTTGCTCCACATTCTAACCAGCAGCTGGTGTTGGTGTTCTAGATTTTGGCCATTCTAATCACTGTGTAGTGACATCTCATTATTCTTTTAAATAAACAGTTTTGATAAGTAATTTAGAAATAAAGACAAGTTTGGGAGTTGAAGATATCAACATCTTGAAAAATTCTTTATAAAACATTTATATGTATTTATATAATTGGAGCTTGAACTGGTGCTGGCCAAAATACAGAACAGGCATTTTTATAGGGCTACCCATAATATTCTATATGTGAAAAACAATACTTCTTCTTTTATTTTTTTTAGAATGAACAGATGTCTTTCAACAAGAAACATTAAGAAAATGCATATTTGATGTCATGAAATTTGATTTCATGGAGCATCAGAAAAGCACAGGTAAATCCTCACAATTTATCAGTCTTTTAGATGTTATTTGATTTTAACTAAATAACCAAAAACCAAAATTAATCTTAATTATATAAATTCATACCATCTCCATCATCCAACTTTTCATTTCTGTAAGATTTATTTTATCTGTAAAACATTAGCAAATTAACTACATTTCTCATTTCACTCTCCAAGTTCCTATGACGTATAAGTATATAAGACATACCACTAAAACGATGCACGAGTTTACACTTTGTCTTTGTTTGTTTTCTAATTTACTCATTAAATATATATATATTTATATATAGATTTATAAAATTTATATATATATTTTTATATATTTATACATATATTTATAAAATTTATATATATACATTTATATATATTTATATATAAAAATATATATTTATAAATATATATTTATATATAAAAATATATATTTATAAATATATATATTTATATATAAAAATATATATTTATAAATATATATATTTATATGTATTTATAAATATATATATAAATATATATAAATATATGTAAATATATATTATAAATACATATATTTATATATATTTATATATAAATAAATATATGTATTTATATATATATTTTTATATACATATATATATAAAAATGTATATGTTTTCCCCATAGTGAACTTTGAAATAGTTCAATGGCCAGAATTATATCTTATACTTCCTTTGTATCTTCTTTAGAAAACAGCACAGTAGGAACCTTATAAATGCTTGCTGGATTTTGGAGTTAAATGTAATCATCAAATGATTTTTCAAATTAGTCATTCTGAAACCTGTTGTGAGGAAAAAATATATAAACAAATTTACATAAAGTTACAAATTACAGTTAGTAGCTTAATATATTAGCCTTTCCAAAGTTTACTAGGCAGAAGCAAGCCTTTAGGTAAAGGAAGAGCACTATAATGATTAGGCTGTAAAGAGGAAGTTGAAGCCAGTGAACACACCCTTTGACTCATGCTGCAGTGTGACTGCCTCCACAACCCATAGCCTGGACCAGTGGTTCTCTTACTTTAGTGTATATCAGCATCCCTGAAAGGTGTGTTAAAACACAGATCACTGGATCTCACCCTCAGAGTTTTTGATTCAGGTCTCAGGTGATGCTAAGGCTGCTTGCTGGTCAGTCAGTGGGCCAGTTTAAGAATCATTGGCATACACTGGTCACTGAGTCAAATAATAGCATGATAGTTAATGTGACATTAGCGTTACAAATATCATAGTATATTAATAGCATAGTATAAGCATTATAATAGTAATGGCATTAGCATATTAGCATATATGGATCACAGATGTGATACTAGAACCTAGGATCGGGATGTGTCAGGATCAGATCTGTAAGACTGTAAGAAGCTGGCTGGTGGCCACAGAACCTATAAAGTATCCCCAATCAAGTGGAACATAGGAGCAAAGCATCAAGTCAGAGAACAGGAACAGCAAGAGATCAGAAGTGAAGGTGTACATAGCAGTGGAAAATAGAACAGTTGTACCAACACTGGGTAAGGCATACAAACTGATTCAATAGAAATACCACTGGTACATGATGCTATGACCTGAGTTATTAAAGCACAGAAGGTGAGGAGGCAACATGACCACGTGGTGGGGATATAAAAACCCATGGTACAAAAGCCACTTGTTCTAGAACCCTATATCTCCAGTTGCAATCTCCTTTCTTGCTCTCTTGATCCAATAAGCCCTCACTCACCATGGAACTCCAAGTTTGCACTTCCCGTATGAATTCTATTACTCTATCTTATCACCACCTTCAGACCTCAGTTATTAACCCTCCCAAACTTTAGCAAGTCAAACTCTAAATCAAGCACCCAGAGAGTGTAAGAATATGTCTTCTTTTCTGTGCTTGAAAGGGAAGGCAAGCAATGATTCTCTTTAAGGTCTCTAAGGTGGCAAGCCGTAAGAAATAATGAAAGGGAATATCTATCCATGACAACGAATGATGTGTAAAAACTGACCAACCCCTACACACACACACACACACACACACACACACAAACACAGACACACACAAACACTCTACACCCAGGGCTCCAAAAAAAAAGCTATTATTAACTTTATGGGGAAGTGAGAATATAATCCAGAATAAAGTGCTAATAATGGATTTGTGAGATAAAACACTTTTCCAGAGAGACACAAGATTAGCTACATACTTGGAGAGGCTTGAGTGCTCTGAGTTTCTTGGAATATTAGATGTTTTCCATACTTTAATTTTACAATGTTCTTCAAAGATAATTTTTTTCTTTCTTTTTTTATTTTATTATTATTATACTTTAAATTTTAGGGTACGTGTCCACAGTGTGCAGGTTTGTTACATATGTATACATGTGCCATGTTGGTGTGCTGCACCCATTAACTCGTCATTTAGCATTAGGTATATCTCCAAATGCTATCCCTCCCCCCTCCCCCCACCCCACAACAGTCCCCGGAGTGTGATGTTCCCCTTCCTGTGTCCAAATGTTCTCATTGTTCAATTCCCACCTATGAGTGAGAACATGCAGTGTTTGGTTTTTTGTCCTTGCAATAGTTTGCTGAGAATGATGGTTTCCAGTTTCATCCATGTCCCTACAAAGGACATGAATTTATCATTTTTTATGGCTGCATAGTATTCCGTGATGTATATGTGCCACATTTTCTTAATCCAGTCTATCATTGTTGGACATTTGGGTTGGTTCCAAGTCTTTGCTATTGTGAATAGTGCTGCAATCAACATACGTGTGCATGTGTCTTTATAGCAGAATGATTTATAATCCTTTGGGTATATACCCAGTAATGGCATGGCTGGGTCAAATGGTATTTCTAGTTCTAGATCCCTGAGGAATCGCCACACTGACTTCCACAAGGGTTGAACTAGTTTACAGTCCCACCAACAGTGTAAAAGTGTTCCTATTTCGCCACATCCTCTCCAGCACCTGTTGTTTCCTGATTTTTTTAATGATTGCCATTCTAACTGGTGTGAGATGGTATCTCATTGTGGTTTTGATTTGCATTTCTCTGATGGCCAGTGATGATAAGCATTTTTTCATGAGTTTTTTGGCTGCATAAATGTCTTCTTTTGAGAAGTGTCTGTTCATGTCCTTCGCCCACTTTTTGATGGGGTTGTTTGTTTTATTCTTGTAAATTTGTTTGAGTTCATTGTAGATTCTGGATATTAGCCCTTTGTCAGATGAGTAGGTTGCAAAAATTTTCTCCCATTTTGTAGGTTGCCTGTTCACTCTGATGGTAGTTTCTTTTGCTGTGCAGAAGCTCTTTAGTTTAATTAGATCCCATTTGTCAATTTTGGCTTTTGTTGCCATTGCTTTTGGTGTTTTAGACATGAAGTCCTTGCCCATGCCTATGTCCTGAATGGTATTGCCTAGGTTTTCTTCTAGGGTTTTTATGGTTTTAGGTGTAACATGTAAGTCTTTAATCCATCTTGAATTAATTTTTGTATAAGGTGTAAGGAAGGGATCCAGTTTCAGCTTTCTACACATGGCTAGCCAGTTTTCCCAGCACCATTTATTAAATAGGGAATCCTTTCCCCATTGCTTGTTTTTGTCAGGTTTGTCAAAGAGCAGATGGTTGTGGATATGCGGCATTATTTCTGAGGGCTCTGTTCTGTTCCATTGATCTATATCTCTGTTTTGGTACCAGTACCATGCTGTTTTGGTTACTGTAGCCTTGTAGTATAGTTTGAAGTCAGGTAGCTTGATGTCTCCGGCTTTGTTCTTTTGGCTTAGGATTGACTTGGCGATGCGGGCTCTTTTTTGGTTCCATATGAACTTTAAAGTAGTCTTTTCCAATTCTGTGAAGAAAGTCATTGGTAGCTTGATGGGGATGGCATTGAATCTATAAATTACCTTGGGCAGTATGGCCATTTTCACAATATTGATTCTTCCTACCCATGAGCATGGAATGTTCTTCCATTTGTTTGTATCCTCTTTTATTTCATTGAGCAGTGGTTTGTAGTTCTCCTTCAAGAGGTCCTTCACATCCCTTGTATGTTGGATTCCTAGGTATTTTATTCTCTTTAAAGCAATTGTGAATGGGAGTTCACTCATGATTTGGCTCTCTGTTTGTCTGTTATTGGCGTATAAGAATGCTTGTGATTTTTGCACATTGATTTTGTATCCTGAGACTTTGCTGAAGTTGCTTATCAGCTTAAGGAGATTTTGGGCTGAGACAATGGGGTTTTCTAGATATACTATCATGTCACCTGCAAACAGGGACAATTTGACTTCCTCTTTTCCTAATTGAATACCCTTCATTTTTTTCTCCTGCCTAATTGCCCTGGCCAGCATTTCCAACACTGTGTTGAATAGGAGTGGTGAGAGAGGGCATCCCTGTCTTGTGCCAGTTTTCAAAGGGAATGCTTCCAGTTTTTGCCCATTCAGTATGATACTGGCTGTGGGTTTGCCATAAATAGCTCTTATTATTTTGAGATACGTCCCATCAATACCTAATTGATTGAGAGTTTTTAGCATGAGGGGTTGTTGAATTTTGTCAAAGGCCTTTTCTATATCTATTGAGATAATCATGTGGTTTTTGTCTTTCGTTCTGTTTATATGCTGGATTACATTTATTGATTTGTGTATGTTGAACCAGCCTTGCATCCCATGGATGAAGCCCACTTGATCATGGTGGATAAGCTTTTTGATATGCTGATGGATTCAGTTTGCCAGTATTTTATTGAGGATTTTTGCATCAATGTTCATCCAGGATATTGGTCTAAAATTCTCTTTTTTGGTTGTGTCTCTGCCAGTCTTTGGTATCAGGATGATGCTGGCCTCATAAAATGAGTTAGGGAGGATTCCCTCTTTTTCTATTGATTGGAATAGTTTCAGTAGGAATGGTACCAGCTCTTCCTTGTACCTCTGGTAGAATTCGGCTGTGAATCCATCTGGTCCTGGACTTTTTTTGGTTGGTAAGCTATTGATTATTGCCACAATTTCAGAGCCTGATATTGGTCTATTCAGAGATTCAACTTCTTCCTAGTTTAGTCTTGGGAGAGTGTATGTGTCGAGGAATTTATCCATTTCTTCTAGATTTTCTAGTTTATTTGCATAGAGGTGTTTGTAGTATTCTCTGATGGTAGTTTGTATTTCTGTGGGATGGATGGTGATATCCCCTTTATCATTTTTTATTGCGTCTATTTGATTCTTCTCTCCTTTCTTCTTTATTAATCTTGCTAGCAGTCTATCAATTTTGTTGATCTTTTCAAAAAACCAGCTCCTGGATTCATTAATTTCTTGAGGGGTTTTTTGTGTCTCTATTTCCTTCAGTTCTGCTCTGATTTTAGTTATTTCTTGCCTTCTGCTAGCTTTTGAATGTGTTTACTCTTGCTTTTCTAGTTCTTTTAATTGTGATGTGAGGGTGTTAATTTTGGATCTTTCCTGCTTTCTCTTGTGGGCATTTAGTGCTATAAATTTCCCTCTACACACTGCTTTGAATGTGTCCCAGGGATTCTGGTATGTTGTGTCTTTATTCTCCTTGGTTTGAAAGAACATCTTTATTTCTGACTTCATTTTGTTATGTATCCAGTAGTCATTCAGGAGCAGGTTGTTCATTTCCATGTAGTTAAGTGGTTTTGAGTCAGTTTCTTAATCCTGAGTTCTAGTTTGATTGCACTGTGGTCTGAGAGACAGTTTGTTATAGTTTCTGTTCTTTTACATTGGCTGAGGAGAGCTTTACTTACAAGTATGTGGTCAATTTTGGAATAGGTGTGGTGTGGTGCTGAAAAAAAATGTATATTCTGTTGATTTGGGGTGGAGAGTTCTGTAGATGTCTATTAGGTCCGCTTGGTGCAGAGCTGAGTTCAATTCCTGGGTATCCTTGTTAATTTTCTGTCTCGTTGATCTGTCTAATGTTGACAGTGGGGTGTTAAAGCCTCCCATTATTATTGTGTGGGAGTCTAAGTCTCTTCTTGTTGAACTGATCCCTTTACCATTATGTAATGGCCTTCTTTGTCTCTTTTGATCTTTGTTTGTTTAAAGTCTGTTTTATCAGAGACTAGGATTGCAACCCCTGCCTTTTTTTGTTTTTCATTTGCTTGGTAGATATTCCTCCACCCTTTTGTTTTGAGCCTATGTGTGTCTCTTCATATGAGATGGGTTTCCTGAATACAGCACACTGATGGGCCTTGACTCTTTATCCAATTTGCCAGTCTGTGTCTTTCATTTGGAGCATTTAGCCCATTTACATTTAAAGTTAATATTGTTATGTGTCAATTTGGTCCTGTAATCATGATGTTAGCTGGTTATTTTGCTCATTAGTTGATGCAATTTCTTCCTAGCCTCGATGGTCTTTACAATTTGGCATGATTTTGCAGTGGCTGGTACCAGTTTTTCCTTTCCATGTTTAGTGCTTCCTTCAGGAGCTCTTTTAGGGCAGGCCTGGTGGTGACAAAATCTCTCAGCATTTGCTTGTTTGTAAAGTATTTTATTTCTCCTTCACTTAGGAAGCTTAGTTTGGCTGGATATGAAATTCTGGGTTGAAAATTCTTTACTTTAAGAATGTTGAATATTGGCTCCCACTCTCTTCTGGCTTGTAGAGTTTCTGCAGAGAGTTCCGCTGTTAGTCTGATGGGCTTCCCTTTGTGGGTAACCCGACCTTTCTCTCTGGCTGCCCTTAACATTTTTTCCTTCATTTCAACTTTGGTGAATCTGACAATTATGTGTCTTGGAGTTGCTCTTCTTGAGCACATTTGAGCACACTTGAGCACAAGTTGCTCTTCTTGTGGCATTCTCTGTATTTCCTGCATCTGAATGTTGGCCTGTCTTGCTAGATTTGGGAAGTTCTCCTGGATAATATCCTGCAGAGTGTTTTCCAACTTGGTTCCATTCTCCCTGTCACTGTCAGGTACACCAATCAGATTTAGATTTGATCTTTTCACATAGTCCCATGTTTCTTGGAGGTTTTGTTCGTTTCTTTTTATCCTTTTTTCTCTAAACTTCCCTTCTCACTTCATTTCATTCATTTGTTCTTCCATCACTGATACCCTTTCTTCCAGTTGGTTGCATCGGCTCCTGAGGCTTCTGCATTCTTCATGTAGTTCTCAAACCTTGGCTTTCAGCTCCATCAGCTCCTTTAAGGACTTCTCTGCATTGGTTATTCTAGGTGTGCATTCATCTAATTTTTTTTCAAAGTTTTTAACTTCTTTGCCATTGGTTTGAATTTCCTCCTGTAGCTTGGGGTAGTTTGATCATCTGAAGCCTTCTTCTCTCAACTCATCAAAGTCATTCTCCGTCCAGCTTTGTTCCATTGCTGGTGAGGAGCTGCATTCCTCTGGCGGAGGAGAGGCGCTCTACTTTTTAGAGTTTCCAGTTTTTCTGCTCTGTTTTTTCCCCATCTTTGTGGCTTTATCTACTTTTGGTCTTTGATGATGGTGGCGTACAGATGGATTTTTGGTGTGGATGTCCTTTCTGTTTGTTAGTTTTCCTTCTAACAGACAGGACCCTCAGCTGCAGGTCTGTTGGAGTTTGCTAGAGGTCCACTGCAGACCCTGTTTGCCTGGGTACCAGCAGCGGTGGCTGCAGAGCAGCGGTGGCTGTAGAACAGCGGATATTGGTGATCCGCAAATGCTGCTGCCTGATTGTTCCTCTGGAAGTTTTGTCTCAGAGGAGTACCCGGCCATGTGAGGTGTCAGTCTGCCACTACTGGGGGGTGCCTCCCAGTTATGCTGCTTGGGGGTCAGGGATCCACTTGAGGAGGCAGTCTGCCCGTTCTCAGATCTCCAGCTGTGTGCTGGGAGAACGACTACTCTCCTCAAAGCTGTCAGATAGGGACATTTAAGTCTGCAGAGGTTACTGCTGTCTTTTTGTTTGTCTGTGCCCTGTCACCAGAGATGGAGCCTATAGAGGCAGGCAGGCCTCCTAGAGCTGTGGTGGGCTCCACCCAGTTCAAGCTTCTGGGCTGCTTTGTTTACCTAATCAAGCCTGGGCAATGGCAGGCACCCCTCCCCCAGCCTCGCTGCTGCCTTGCAGTTTGATCTCAGACTGCTGTGCTAGCAATCAGTGAGACTCCGTGGGCGTAGGACCCTCCGAGCCAGGTGCGGGATATAATCTCCTGGTGTGCCGTTTTTAAAGCCCCTTGGAAAAGCACAGTATTAGGGTAGGAGTGACCCGATTTTCCAGGTGCTGTCTGTCGCCCCTTTCTTTGACTAGGAGAGGGAACTCCCTGACCCCTTGCACTTCCTGAGTGAGGCAATTCCTCACCCTGCTTCAGCTCACACACAGTGCGCTGCACCCACCGTCCTGCACCCACTGTCTGGCACTCCCTAGTGAGATGAACCCAGTACCTCAGATGGAAATGCAGAAATCACCAGTCTTCTCCATCGCTCACGCTGGGAGCTGTAGACTGGAGCTGTTCCTATTCAGTCATCTTGGCTCCACCCTCATAGATCATTTTTTACCACCACTTCACAGATGAGACTTAGAGGAGACTTGCTCTAGGTCTCTAAGTAATGACAAAGCTGGAATTAAACAATATAAATCTGGTTTCCTTAAAGAATTGTCCATGATTATTTGAAAGAGGGATCAAGTATGTAAGTGAAATTGATAATTACTATTATCATTCAGATTTTTCTGGAGGTAGAAGAATCATAACGCCCCAGAAATTCTATTTTCTAAAGCAATTTTCAATAGTAAGAAATACTGCACAAGCATTGCTTTAGATATTGTTACATGCTTCACAAAACTAGATATTGTTACATGCTTCACAAAAAACAAAGGGTTTTGTGTTTGTGTGTGTGTGTTTGATTTTAAGGTTATGAAAACCAAGACATCAAGCACTTAGAAAAGACATTCAAGTAGCAGATGAAGTATTCAAATCCAGGTCTATATGACTCTAGAGAAAAATATTTTATCCACCCTACTCTTGGACATTTTATAGGTTTATCCATAGGTATCCCTAGAGCTCAGAGTCCAGCAGAAATAATTTACTCCATGAGGACCAATGAGTGTATCTTGTGCCAGAATTGCACTCTAGTGAGTCATCTTAAATTGTAACTGTGGTATCTGACTTGCTAAAGGGTTTATTGTCCTCCTTCTACCAATTAATATGAAGACTTTTCACTCCCTATAAGATCCTTTACAGTTTTTCATGTGCCTGTGATCCCACATCCCCATCTGAAGGAAACTGCCCACCCACAGGCCCTACCCTTTACTCAGCTGATTGAATGAGGGATGTACATCTGATTCAAGAGTCACCAATCCATAAGCTTTGCAGTGACCCCCTACATTGGATTCTGACTAGCCAGGCCAATCACATTTCTTATTTAAAAATGCACTACAGTACCAAGAAAAGATGCAAGATAGCAACGAGGACAGAGAGAGAATACCATATGAAGCGCTGACGTGGCATAGGCCTAAGGTCGGAGCCCTAGACTCCATTTGTAGATAGTTTGTAGAGGGACAAACTATCTAGAATGAAACTCTCACCAGGGAATTACATGATTGAACACTCTAGGTATAAAAGACTGCACATTTTATGTTCTCTATTGCATACTTTCAAAGCACTCAATGATATTCTTACCATGTTTAAAAGGAAATGAGTTTCAAAAGCCACATGGAGGCTAAGTGTGGCTTCCGCATGTTTTCTCCACTGGCATCCTTTAAGAATTTCTTTTAAATTAATACAGAAATTAATAGTAACAAGCACATAGAGTTATTAGTAATGTTTACATTTAAGTGATGAAAACTTTCTAAAAGTAGGAAAAAACACTTTATTTATGTTTCCAATGTCTTATAATTTGTGAGTAATTTTTAAGTATTACATGTATTTTAAATAATATGTATTAATGCACTTGCTTTGCCAGTCTCTGATTCTCTGCACGAATTCAAGGTTAAAACTCACAGTGCTGATTTACTCCCAATTGTGGTACAGAGGAAAGCCATAGACTCTGGAGTCAGTCCTGGGTTCAAATCATGATGCTAATACTTATTAGATATATGATGGCTGATGAAGAGCATACAGTCTGGGCAATATTTCACTCCTGTATATAAGATGAGCTATGTTAATGCATATTTTGCCTATTATCGTTGTCTGGGTTAAAGGAGATAAACCAGAAAGCACTCTACAGAGTGTCTGGTCTGCCATAGTACTATGAATAGTATAATGCTGTTTTGGTAACCTTATGTTTTATGATAAAATATTACTCCAATATATATAAAACCTAGGGCTTAAACATCACTTTTATTATATATAGGCTCTGATTTTAGCTGTTATGAAAAAAGCAGGTCTTACATATGCTTAAGACATCAGCTGTCATGCTTCTTCCTATATTCAGTGATTTATAAATCTGATGTATAGTTAGAGTGAACATCAGTTAATAAACTCTCAGTATTTTCTACTATTGATTCTGGTTTCAGTCTCATAAAACCTATTATTTTTGTCTTCTTTAAGAACTCTGATCCGACTTCCAGAACTTTACATTTTCATAACTTTCTCAAGAGTTCCCTATTCTTATAAAAAGAATGTGAGGTAAAATATATTTACATCCCACTTGGAAACTGCAAGCATGAGCGTCCAGTCTCATGTTCCCCAAACACAGCCAGGGGAAGCTGCTCTCACAACACTGTTAATGTTTCATTACCAAGCCAGATGTGGGTGACAGCAGCATTCTCTTTGACAGTTCAAATGGTACATTGTTTGAGAAAGTGCTTAATTCAGAACTACAAGTGGACAGAGCTATCCAGACCTGTTCAGCACCCTTATTATGGGTTTCATATTTTTTGCTGGTATTTCCCCCTTTTTTAATAGGTGAGGCCGCTGACAACTGAATTAGTACACTCTCCTTAGTATGCCAGTGGCTCATGACAATAGCCTGAGGGGGAAGATATAGATAACTGAGAAGTTTTCTCAGTGTTGTGATATATTTTTTCATATGGTTAATAAGGCAATTGAAATGACATTCTGTCACAGTGGTATAAGGCAGTGAGCTTGTGATTTCCCGTATGCTACCACTAGGAGGAGATGCATTTTGTTCAGAAAAAAAAAAGAACAAGAAAAAGAAAAAGAAGAAAGGGATAAGATTAAAGATGTGGCAGTCTGCAAACTTGAATGTCTTTTAGTGTAATTAGACATCAGCAGCACCTAATACTAAAGAGAGAGCAAGTCTGGGGCTGCTCTGGTGATGAAAACATTAAGTAGTATTAATAAATAAAACAAAAATTTGAAAAAAAAGTAGTTTATCAAACAGCATTTAGAAGGCACAGAGCTAAAAATATGTAACATATCCTTCTTAAACAATGTTATAATTTTTTTTGCTCTCCATAAGTGGGATTTTGTAGGCAGGACTATATTCACATCTTCCTTTGCCCTCAATCTTCTTACTTTTATAAGCCCCCATCAGCTAGTAGACTGTATCCACATTACACATTATACAGGTGTGTGTGTGTTTGTGTGTGTGTGTAAAATGTTATGAGCTAAGTTGTAGTTGACTAGTTGGGGTATTACATTTTTGAGACATTTAATTTAACATACATTGATAATAATTTTGATGTTTCCATTCCTATTTTGGAGCCAACATTTTTTCTTCTTTGTCCTTCATACTCTTATTAGCCATTAAAATCTTGCAAGCTTTTTATATATTATAGACAAAACCACATCTTAGAGAAGCATACTTTTCAGTATGGGTCTGTCCAAATTCCAGAAGATAAGAATTCTCAACTGTGGTTAGAAAAATGTTTCCACTAGGTCTCATGATAAAGACTCAGGATATAATGTGAAGATTATATTATCAAGTATTAGTATCAGATAAATTTTTTAGTAATATGCTACTATACACTAACATAAATTAACATAGTATCAATTTGCTACTTTGTTTAAAAATTTCTGTTGGAAAATGGTGAGCATAAGTGAACTATTCATAGTTACTTATGTAAGCAGCTACCTAATGGAAGGAGGGTTAGGCAGACTTTGTTACCCACACCTGTTTAACTTTAGGCTTCTTGATCTACTCACCTTTACCAAGTATTTTGCCTGATGAGTCTCTTCCAGACCTATGAAAATAGACATTTTTCACCTGCTGCTAATATGTCACATGTACATCACCTTTAAAGTTTAATATTCTATGAGAAAGACATCATTCTTTTTCAAAAGAATAGTATATTTCCCCATGTTGGGGAGAACCTCAAAACTCAGGAAAAGAGATATAACTCATAATGTTTACGTAACTTTTTAAACAACTTCATGATTTTCAGCTTGACTCTAAAATTTAGTTTTGTATCATCTTCACTCCAAAGAGAGAAAACTAGACACTATGAGACAGGGTGAGTTGTCTAGCATAACACTATGAGATAGGGTGAGTTATCCAGCATAACAGAGATAATGGTAATAATTTACACCTAAATTACATTGACATCCCAACTCTGCTCACTTTTCATTGGCTCACCATCTGTCCCTAAGTAGTCAGAGAAAAAAGGGATGCTTCCTATGTCTAACCAATTTGACCTCTTATTCCCACTTCCCATTTTTCAATTTTATTGGTTTGTCCCCAAGATATAACACGGCAGAGATGTCCTTGACCATTAAACTAAGCAAGTTAGAGAGTCTTTCTGATTTCTGTAAGGAGTATACTAATGTGATCTAGAGAAACTTGAGCCCAGGTGAAGCCATTAGACTCACCCCAGGCACAGGAAAAGGCAGAATCATCCACAGTTAGATTTTGGAAGCTTTGAGGGCTGTTCAAATGATGAAGTCAAAATAGTTCTTCATGAATGCCAACATTTTGTGGGGACCTCAAAAAATAATCACTTGAGGAAATGAGTAAAAAAATGATAAAATTTTAAAGTAGTGAATATTTCACTGATTATGTGAACTCAAATATTTATTACTGCCCAGTAGAAATAATTGGCATTTGTCCTAATTCCATGGAATTCCCATGAGTGACAAACAGACTTGCTAGAACAAGAGAACTAGAGTCTTACCTCGGCTCTAAGAAAGGGTGTCTAGGTAAGGCAGTAATATTTTGGAAAAGTCCTAAATATCAGATTCAAGGAGCTTAGCAAGAGCAGGTGCCAAATTGAAGGTCTGCAGTTCTGTTGTAATCATGAGTTTGGGAGGAATAGCTTAAACTGATATTTTAAATCCCCAGATTTTTTTTTTTTTTGACAGTTTACTCAATAGGGAGACAGTTTCCAAGGGCTTTTAGCTGCATGACTCAAGATACGCATTTGCTCAGCTACATGGTTCAGGAGAGAGGAGATGCCAGGAGGCACAGGGATGATTACTGAGGGTCCCTCCCATGCCTCTCAAATGGAGTCGATTCTGCTTGCCCATAAACCTACTGAAAGAGGAGTTTGTAGTACAGGAAACACGTGCCTCAGATGACTCAGATATCTGGTAACATAATACATATCATCATAAAAGCAGGCTGGGAAAAATAATGCCGAAGTTAATAACTTTCAAAAGATAGAGAAAAATCATGTTCTTCCAATAAAATTGAATCACACGATCCAGGCAGAATATATTTACTCTGTCGAATTGGGCTTATATATAGGTAACTTATGAAGAAATTGCCTATAAACTTCACCTTTGGTAAACTGAACTAGAGTAAATTTCAATTGTCTGTCATTTTGCTGCCACTGTTAGGACCAGAATCCCCTACCCACACTTCAGGGCCAGTGAAACATAAATAAAAAGAGAGCTATCATTAGCTCTCTTAAAAAATATTTTTGCTTCAGAGGTACATATGCAGGTTTGTTATGTAGGTAAATTCAAGTCATGGGGTTTGTTTTACAGATTATTTTGTCACCTAGATACTAGGCCTAGTACTCAATAGCTTTCTAAGGCATGGAGTTTTCTAACACTGGAGTTTTCTACAAACCAAGGGCCAGAACTGCTTTCACATTAGGGAGGTCTGGAGTTCCACAAAGGAGAGGATGGCAGGTACCAAATATTGGAAATAAGATGAGCTGATGTAGATCATAGGAACTGAACAAAAACTGGAAAAAGTGACAGTCATGTTCCATCATTTTGAAAAGAATAGCTATGACCTCTGACAGAGTCTGATATGCTTTTCTGAGAGTTTGAACAATACCTAGGTGAGTGGTCACTTCCCAGTTGCCAGTCTGAGGAGGTACTGACAATACCATTGTGGTGTTCTCAGTTAAAGGAATACAAACAGGCAAACAATGCTCCTAGCACAAGATTCTTAAAGATAATTTGCCATAACTTTTCTCCCTCCCAGGACAGCAATAGACATTAGTTTAAGAACAGCATGTAGTATTCCTTACTACAGTCAAATGTATTTATTTATAGATTCTTCTGCCTGAGTAAAGTAGAGATTAGGGCAGTTTTCTGTCTATTTCTCTTACATAGTTTAGTTTCTGTGAAGGTCATGCAGACCTTGCTCATGTCTAGCAACTTGGTACCTGTCTGGATGAGCACATGTGTGGGGCTTGAGAAGGAGAAGGCAGGATATTAGGTTTCATAACATCTATAAACTGTGACAACCCCTTCAAAAGGCAGGAGATTTGAGTCTACATGTAAGTGTACTCCAAGCATTTTGTGTTACTGGAAAATTGCTTCAACTCATTCCTATGACACAGTAACACCCAGCAATAGTAGCTGCCTTGGTAGTTAATGAAATAATCTCCATTTTATATAAAGTGATTGAGTTACCACAGAAACTTAGCAATATTGCACACAAAACCAAGGATAAAATAATCTGAGGAAACTGATGTGCAGAAAATAGTTGTATGTTCTGTGCATATTCAAGTACCACTAGGTACTTGATCAATTAGGACGTATTTTTAATAAAATAATACATATTTTTAAATACACATTAATTTGTTTAACAAATAGAATCTGAACAGCAGAAGAATACTCTGGTAATTTCATAAGATGAAGTTATAAAACTACTAATGAAATTTGAATGTAAATTTAACTTGTATTTAATAAATATTACTAAATAGATTAGTTTTTTCATGGCCTCTGAATGAATCAGAATATCCCATTTAGTGCTTTCTCTCATCTTGTTATATGTTGAGTGACTATAAAGGAAGCCTTTGTGACTACTTTTTAGTACACTGATAATGCTCACCTGTTGCTCTCAAATTCCACTCCTAACCTCCATCCCCACTGATATGGTTTGGCTGTATCTCCACCTAAATCTCATCTTGAATTGTAGCTCCCATAATTTCCACATGTTGTGGGAGGGACCCGGTGGGAGGTAATTGAACCATGGGGGTGGGTCTTTCCCCTGCTGTTCTCATGATAGTGAATAAGTCCCACAAGATATGATGGTTTTATAAAAGTCAGTTCCCCTATACAAGCTCTCCTTGCCTGCCGCCATGTAAGACATAACTTTGATTCTCCTTCACCCTCCATCATGACTGTGAGGCTTCCCCAGCCCTGTGGAACTGTGAGTCCATTAAACCTCTTTTTCTTTATAAATTACCAAATCTCAGGTATGTCTTTATTAGCAGCATGAGAACAAACTAATGCACTCATTCACCCCACCATGCCACTTAGCTGCACTGTGCTATTACTTAGTTAATTAACAGAATAGCTATTTTCAACAGACATTTTATTATGGCCACCACCACTCATTCCAAATATTCTAATGTTAATCTTCACCAGCTTATGAGGGTCAAAGTTTTGCTTTTAATGAATTCTATACATAAGCAGGAACCAACCTTCAATTTGAAGGTGGAAGATCTAAACCTAAAGGAATGAGATGTGGAAGGAAAAGCGGAACTCTCAGGAGATTGAGTGCTGAGGGAAATTGCTCTGGACGGGATTACTTAGCAAGGGCTTATCTACCCTCCATTCCAGAGGACATCTGTAAAGGCGGAAGTCTCAGAGACTTGTTCATTTTCTGTTTTCTTGAGAAACTCTGAACTGAAAATCACAGAAGTTTGTAATGGTCTTAAGATCCTGCAGACCTGATTTCTGAAAATTGCCAATCCATTTTCTTCTTCTAACAAGGATGCCTGAGGAAGTTATTTTCACTCTTAAGTTTTTCTTGAAACAAGGAGAATTAGTTAGCTGTTAAAAACAAAATCATTAAGTGTTCCATTGTTGTCTATAGAGTATGTAACCTAAGGATAGAACAAATTCTTGCCCTCAAGGATCTTACAATCTCTCTCAAAACACTGGCTGTGCATTAGCATTTTTATAGTGCAATCATTCTGTGATGTTGTTGGAAATGCTTTATTTAAATGGGCACAACAGTTATATTTTATTCTAATGAAGACTCATTGGCACTATGGATTAGCATTTGCCAGTGGGAAAGTGGCTATTAAACTTGATATATGTGAATGCACCCACATATAGGAGCCATGTCTTTAAATAGAGTGCATTTTCTAAGGTAAAACATGGGGCTAGGGGAGTAGTGAGTGAGGAGAGATCATATACATGCTCTATTTAGTATAGTTGGTATATTTGGAACTAGAGGAGAATGGAGAGGTGGTTCCAGACTCCAAATATAGGTGAACCTAACAACTCTTGTTAAAATTCTGCTATTAGTATCAGAAAAAACAAGGTAGTTTTTTGTTTTGTTTTAACTTTTATTTTAGGTTCAGTGGTACATATGCAGTTTGTTATATAGCTAAATTGTGTGGTGCAGGGGTTTGGTGTACAAATTATTTTGTCACCGAGGTAATAAACACGGTATCCAACAGGTAACCTACAAACACTTAGTCTTGTTTTTTAATTTTCAACTTATTAAATCCTAGATAAGAAAATACTGAGAATCAATTGAGGTTTAGTAAATCTTACCTTGAAACATCCAGTTGTAAGGCATAAAGGTACTAACCCCTATGTTGTTTTTTGATACTACTATTACTAGGTACGAGTTATAGGATTATTAAAATGCATTAGGCATTTCTATGAGAGAGCCCGTCTAATTCTCACAACTCTAAAATAAGTATTAATATTCCCTAAGATTCCAAAACTTACACCTGTGGGTCCAGGATTCTTTCTTAGTTTTGTCAAACTCAATATTTCTACTCTTTTTACTTTGTTATAAGGTTAATATCAGTCTTAATATCACTAGACTATACCAACTCTCATACATACAAACAAAGCCACATATATGTGTACATATTAAAACCTCACAAATGTCAATAACACATATGCTACAGCCTCCATAAAAACATTTATTACACACACACATTTGAAAATCAAGATTACCTATACTGTACAGAAATATCAAATCAGAAAGTAATAGAAGATTCCTCTCTCAAATGCCGACTCTAAGACTTCACGTCTCCACAATTTATCCCAGATTTAGAAACAACAACAGCACTAGCACAAATCCACTTTGGAATACTATATTTCTACGCAAACCCTCCAATTCCCTTGGCACTACCTTCAGTTTCAGTGATGGAGTTCTTTTTGTTTGTTGTTTCTCTGCTTGTCTTTCTTATTTTTACTTGCTTTGATGTCTCTAATCCCACTGATCCACGCAGGTGACCAAACTTTCATCTGTAATCTGTAGCATTCAAATTAAAGGAACAGTTTATAGATTCTAGGATTTTCTGAGCACCTCAAGTAAATCCTTCCTAGGTCCCTCATGAATGGATAAAACCATGAGCAGAGGATGAAGCTAAATTGATCCCAATCAATGTACCACAAAGCATCAAATTGTATTCACTGCCAGCCAACAAACAAATAGAAATCTATTTCCCCCATTTTTAAAATAAATATATTTATTATGTTTTACTTTTATCCCAGTGCCACTTGATCAAAACTTAGATTTTCCTAGCAGATATAAGATTAATAGAAGTAATGTCTTTCATTAGGTGATAAACAGCATTTACAATTGGACAGACTTCAGCTTTTTGTTGCTCTCTTCAACTGCAGACTTCTGAAATGCTGCGCTGGTCTGTGTTACATTAAGAACAAATACACCTTTTTCATAGAAAAACTCTATACCTCTTTAAAGAAAACATATAGAATGGAGATAACTGAATTTATTTCCTAGTCACATTAAACAGAAAAGGTTAAGCTCCTACTGACAGGAAGGATGTATTTGCAAGTGATTAGTTGTATTTCTATCATAGTACTTGTCTGTGTTCTTCCTTTGATGTTTAAGCAAAGTTCTTGAACACGCTGGGTTGTATGCTCTGATGTTGATTTATAGGTAGAACCGAATTCGAAACACTAAGCCGGTAGGTAGGCTTTAATAAAAGGCACAGACTTCCTCCCTGCTGGTTAGTGTGTGACTAAGCTATGTTGTTCTATGGCCTCAATCTGTCAAGACAGGTGTGCAATGAGGGAGTCCTTCAGCCTCAAAGACCTGAGCTATTCGCAGAGGGCCACATTCTGCTGTATAGGATTGGAGGTTTTAAACCTTAGAAAAAAAAAAAGCTGTGTTAAAAACAAACAAACAAAGAAAAACTGTTTTCTGTTCAACAATGATATTGAAACCCTTTTTGTTAGAAGTTAAGGTATACCTAGGAGGGAGAAGATAAAGGTAATTAGGCAGTCAGTCATATGGCACATCAAATTCAGGCTAAGCAGTGTCAGTCCTAAAGCAAGAACATCAGAAGGAATGGTAGACCATCTTCCACAGGCTGTTTTATGCCTTGTGGACTGACAACTCTCAGTGAGTTGGAGGGTGGGGATCCAGGAAGCATCGTGAGCAGCTCAATAAAGCTATCTGGTTGGGCTACAAAAGGAGAAAAAATTAATGCAATAGAGATATTAGATTAAACAAAGAGAGGCATCCCCATCTGGCCAACCCCAGGGATGTGTGAATTACTGAAGTCATAAAACGAGGGCATGTTTAACACCTCAGTCTGCCGGTTTCGTGGTCTCAACACATGAAAGGTACAGAATCACACAATCACACTATCATCTGAAGAGAGAAATGCAATTCACTATTCATTTTTGCCAGAAATGCTTTATTTCCACCCAGATATTTTGCAAATTGAAATTTCTACTTTACATTCAGTTTATTTGGGGATTCTCTATCGGCAAACCCAGAAATACAATGAATGTAAGCTTTTCAAAGCCAGGGAATAGATTTTAAAAGCAAACAACAAACAATCTAGTAACACTAGCATGCATTTCTTTTGAAAAAGACATAAGATCTATGTTGTATAAAATATCTTAAAAAATAGAAAATCTACAAAAAGCAATACCACTGGCCAAAGTTAACTACTTTTACATTTCTTTCCGAATTGGTTTCTACCATTTTCAAAGAATATATGTCAACATGTACATGTGTAGATACTTGTGCATATGTGTATAAACTTGTGTTCACAAACACAGTATGTGTTCTGTTTTGTAATTTCATTTTTTGTATTTATATTTTAATTGTGAGTAATTTAAAAATTCTTTTTAATTTTTTTATTTCATAAAAAAGCATGTATAATTTCATTGTAGCAATGAAAGATGGTCAACACTTGAAAGTTTATATTTTCTCCAAATATTTATTATTGTAAACACATGATATCTTGAATATAGTAGATTTAAATAAACATTTGCTTTCTCAATGAGTGAATACATGAAAATAGGCATTCTTAGTACATACTTTTCTCATTGCCCAATATATTTAAATATATTTAATATGTATAAATATACTTAAATATATTTAATCTATTTCTCTTCAGGTGATGTAACATCAACAATAGAGAATTATGAATCTAGACCCAAAATTCAAATTTTTCTTTGTTCTTAATTGGCTCTAAGCAGTTTATTCCAACTTGCATACTAACTCATAATTTTCTTATAGGTGAATCTTAAGAGCAAGAAGAACTTGTATATAACCTTATCTTCACTCAAATAGGTTCAGAAATGCTGTAAAAATCTAAGGACCACCAAGTGCTCTAACAAAGACTTTGTAAAATTGATATTTGATACTCAGCCATCTTGAATCAACACATCTTTGTATAATTTATTTTTAATTTTTTTTAACTTTTATTTTAGGTCTGGGGGTTCATGTGCGGGTTTGTTATATAGATAACTTGCATGTCACAGGGGTTAGGAACACAGATCATCACCCAGATGGTAAGCATAGTAACCAATAGGCAGTTTTTAGGTCTTCAGTCTCCTCCCTCCATCCACCCTCCAATAGGCTCTGGTGTCTGTTGTTCTCTTCTGTATGTCCCTATGTAGTCAAGGTTTAGCTTCCACTTACAAGTGAGAACATGTGGTGCTTGGTTTTCTGTTCACTTAGGACAATGGCCTCCAGCTCCATCCATGTCCCTGCCAATAACATGATCTCGTTCTTTTTTATGGCTGCATAGTATTCCATGGTGTATACATACCACATTTTCTTTATCCAGTCTACTTTTAATGGGCATTTAGATTGATTCCATGTCTTTTATTTTTCTTTTTACTTTTTTTTTTTAAGATGGAGTCTTGCTCTGTCACCCAGGCTGGAGTGCAATGGCACAGTCTTGGCTCACTGCAACCACTGCCTCCTGGGTTCAAGTGATTTACTGGCCTCAGCCTCCTGAGTAGCTGGGACTACAGGTGCCCACCACCACACTCAGCTAATTTTTGTATTTTTTTATTAGAGACAGGGTTTCACTCTGTTGGCCAGGCTGGTCTCAAACTCCTGACCTTATGATCCACTCACCTTGGCCTCTCAAAATGCTGGGATTACAGGCATGAGCCACCACGCCTGGCCTCTATGTCTTTGCTATTGTGAATAGTGCTGCAATGAACATACATATGCCTGTGGCTTTATGGTAGAACAATTTATATTCTTATGAGTATGTACCCAACAGTGGGATTGCTGGGTCAAATAGTGATTCTACCTTGAGAAATCACCAAACTGTTCTCCACAGTGGCTGAACTAATTTACATTCCCACAAGTAGTGTAGAAGTGTTCACTTTTCTCCACAATCTCACCAGCATCTGTTGTTTTTGACTTTTTAATATAGCACTTTTGACTGGTGTGAGATGGTATCTTATTGTGGTTTTGATTTGCATTTCTCTAAAGATTAGTAATGTTTAAGCATTTTGTTCTTATGCTTGTTGACCACATATATGTCTTCTTTTGAGAAATGTCTGTTCATGTCCTTGCCAAGTTTTTTTATGTGGTTGTTTTTTGCTTGCTGACTTAAGTTCCTCCGAGATTCTGGATATTAGGTCTTTGTTAGATACACAGTTTGCAAATATTTGTCCCCATCCTGTGCATTGTCTGTTTATTCAGTTGATAATTTCTTTTGCTGTGTAGATGCTCTTTAGTTTAATTAGGTCCCATTTATCAATTTTTGTTTTTGTTACAATTGCTTTTGGTGTCTTCTTCATGAAATCTTTGCCAGAGCCTGTGTCCAGAATGGTATTTCCTAGGTTATCATCAAGGATTTCTATAGTTTTATGTTTCACATTTAATTCTTTAATCCATCTTGAGTTGATTTTTGTTCATGGTATAAGGATTTCTAGTAAAATGCATGTCTAAATCTATTTTCTAATTGCATAATTATGAAATAAAAGCATTTATTGTTTATGCCTACTGTTTTATATATCAACATTTATGACAATTTAGCCAAAATTCCACTTGGTTTTCTACATGTGTTTTATTCTTTATTAATTGATAATTTTTTTCTCTTCTTAGTCATTACTTTTTATTTGTATCCTCTAATCCAAGGGTCAATAAACTATGGCTCACAGGACAAATCATACCTGTATTCTACTGACTCTCAAGCAAAAAATGTTTTCTACATTTTTGAAGTGTTGTAACTTTAAAAGGGAATTTGAAACATGTACCATATGTGGCCTATAGATTATAAAATCTTCACTATTTGGCCCTTTATGGAAAAATAGTACTGACTCTTCCTCCAATTCCACCAACAATCTAGGCTAACACTAGAATTTCCAAAGTGATCTGTGGAAACACCAGTTGACTGATATTAATGGTGTTGGCGGGAGAGGTACAGGTGTGGCATTCCGTAGTCAAATAAGTGTGGGAAACCCTATGTTAAACAAAGTTAACCAATTTTGTTATTGTAGTATGTTTTAACATTTTAGTATGATAACATGCATACTTACTTCTAAAAGTAAGAAGAATATACACCAAAATGCTTTGTTTTTCAAGCTTACTTCTATGAAAGCTTTGTTGAATATAACTAGTGTTCTATGAAAATTTGCTTACATACATTCCTTGACAATAAGGAGGAAATGATATTAAAGGTGAAAGCGTGGTGTCATAAATTTCATTTTAGTACAATGACAAATTCTCATTATATTCATCCTACTTTTCGGGATTTATTAGGTTAACATATTTTCATGGTAATAGTTATATCTACACATGAAAATAAAACATATAATTCAGAATTTATTCATGTTTTCTAGGGTTTCTTTTTAACTTAAATTTTCTAATATTGATGCTCAAAATTTGAGATGAGGGTGGAATGAGAGAAGAGAAATATGTTGGCTAATGAAAATAATTGTTTATTTTTAAATTATAAGTCAACTTTTACACACTGTTAGAGGTAATATTTTAATCTTTCTAGTTCTAGCCTCTACTGGTACCTCTGTGAGAGGGAAGGACTACATTACGCAGCATAGAAAATTGTACTGTGACTAAAAGAAGGTAGCTGTTGAAGTGTTAGCTTTTTCAGTTCTCAGCTGTCCACTGTATCTTGAATGAATGTGTTCTATTTATCAGCTTCATTTATAATTATTGACTTTCAAACCCTGTCTACTACTGAACTCTATAAGTAGAGATCTGTTCCAATTACCACATATTACATTTCCTATATATATATATACATATTAGTGTGTGCAAATTCATATTTTATTCCATTCTTGATATAAATATCAGAACGCTTTAGGTAAACTATAAAAACTTATAGCTAAAATGCATACAAAACCAATGTGAAAAAGTTCTTTAATAATTTCTCCTACATATTTTTAAAAGTAGACTTTGTGATAATTAACTCCTGAATTGTTAGTATTTAACATTGCTTACCTCAAGGGGTTGGACTAGGAGATATCTAGAATCTGTGCTAGAACTATGATTCCAGAATGTTCTTGACACCTATGATATATAATCAAATACTGTACACGTAACCTAGCCTTCCATATATCTTTCTACTTTCATCAAACTTAGCACAGATTTTTTAAGTTCTCCAAATTTCAGTCTTCAAAAAAAAAAATCCTACTTTTAGGGTAAGAAGGTGGTATTTAACATCTTTTTTATTACCCAACTATTTTAACTAGCATTTTCAACCTCCTGTTTTTATGTGACCTCAGAAATCTTTAATCATAGGGCCCAAAAAATACTTTGTACAATGTCCAAATGCAGCTTGAAAGAGAAAAATAAAAGGTGGAGAGGAAAATTAGATAATCAAAAATATCTTTGATTTGACAATTGTATCACTGAAAAAGAAAACCTACTTGTTTTAACATCCTCATGAACATCCCGCTCAATGCTACAAAAGACCACCTAGTCAAGACCCTCTAAAATATTAATATAAGAAATTATATAAAATTGATTTAATATTCTACTTGATTGAATAACTGAATACTTTAGTCAAATTCACACATAAAACTAACGGTCACAATAGGAAGGAAATTTGTTTTTCAGAACTACACAAGCCAGAATTTCATTCCAAGACTTTTTAACTAAAAGAAAAATGTAAGTCTAATAACTCGTGAAACATCACTAATACTTATACTTTAAATTCATATCATAACACTATTCATTTATGTCCACTTGATAATTCCAGAGTTAACTGAATTTGTATTTTTATCAGATGCTCTGTGTAAGTTAGTGCATGAGTTCCTTCCTCTTCTGGCTTAATGTGGTGTGAAGCAAGCTTCTTTCATCATTCACACCATAAAAGTAATAACATTCATAGAGAGGAAGAACAATGATAAGGAGCAAATTTTGTATTTCTTAATTAAGTACACTCTCTAATTAAATGGTGACTGCTTGTATGTTCTCCTAAAAATTAGAACAATACATACATATATTGAATGAGAAAAAGCCTGCTTGACCAAAACCATAAAATATATTTGAAGAAAAAGAAGATGCCACTTTTTCCTTTTGTTAGTTTTTAGATTCGATCCTTATTTTTACACCAAATATTCGTTCTAATACTATTAACACATGTGCCACAAATATTTTTTAATATAGAGAAAAAAATTTCTTTAGGAGTCTATGATAATCTAGTTTATGTTTCTGCTTTTCATAAGCATGGCCAAGGAGATTACTACCCAAAATTCTTTAGCTAATGGAAATGACATTGACTATTTTTTTTTTTTTTTTTTTTTTAGAGATGGGGTCTCATTCTGTCACCCAGGCAAGTGTGCAGTGGCACCTTCTTAGCTCACTGCAGCATCGAACTCCTGGGTTCAAGCAATACTCTCACTTACACCTCCTGAGTAGCCTTCAGGCACATGCTACCTATTCCAGCTAGTATTTTTGTAGAGATGGGGGTCTCACTATGTTGCCCAGGCTGGTCTCAAACTCCCAGCCTCAAGCAACCCTCTTGGCTCAGTTTCCCAAAGTGTGGGGATTACAAGAGTGAACCACTGCACCCAGGCTGACTTTTTAATTTTTATAAATTAATTGTGCTATTTTCACAAACTTAAATTTCTAATAAAGAACACAAACCAGCCAGTCTTGTTATTATATCAAAACTTCCCATTTATTGATAAATCCAAAAATCAATCCTATTTCAAAGGTAATTTTAAAATCCTAAATTCAGGACTAGTATTTTCTCACTTCACTCTGACTTTACCAGGGCATTATTTTCCTCTGTCAATTCTGAAATATGAAATGAGAAATCTGCTTTTATTAATCTAGTTAGAGGAATGAACTTCAGACTTCTAAAATGCAGCAAAGAAATTGAGTCAGGCAGGAAAAAAATAATGAGAAAGTTAGGATGCCTTAGTGAGCAGGCAGAGTCATTTTATGTAGAGGTTTCCCTCAAGCAACTAAATCGAGCCCAAGCAAGCCTATTTCTCTAAAACTTGCTTTACGCGCCGTTCTGTCGCAAAATACATTGTAATAATATCATAAAACAGCTTGAGATGAAGAAAGATTCTGATTGACTGTTCAACATTCCAAAAGGGTAAATTAATATCTGTGAATCTCACAGCTGAAGCATTTTAATGCAAACTTGCAGTTTGTGGGAATTGAATCTGTCCGCCAAAATCATTTATTTATATATAGAAAATAGGGGGAAATAGACATTTCATAACAGCAATGAGTCCAGGGGATGCTGTTATCATGAGCTAATCACATCCCATGGGCATGATCGCACTCAGCTGTGTCCCCTGTCTCGTATTGCTCCAGAGGAATGATTATCTTATGATAATAACCCTTATCGTGGCTTAGCGGGTAATAAAAAATATATACTTCTTTGCCAAGTTCTTGGGCATTTATTCATCAGCTAACTTTTTCCCTCTTGAGTTCTGGTCATATGTTACTTTCTGCTTAGAAAACAAAAAGAAATCTTGTATTCAGATAACACTTTCTGTTAGCAAAGTGGAAAGAAAAACAATAATAATGTGACTGTATTGATCTGACTGTTTAAGAGTGGCATTGCAGACAAGCCCTGATCACTTGAGACCTGTGCACAGAAGATCCATGCTTGCATTGACTTTCGGTAGGATGTCTAGACTGGCTAATCCACTTGGAACAACAAATGTGTTTGGTAGCACAGAAACAATGAAGGGAAATAGATGCTTATACAAAACCATACATATCTTTGTACTATGATGCACAACTATCCAACATGTACTGGAGATTATAGACTATGCAACTTAAAATGTGGTTGTCCCATTTAGACAAAACAGCCTATCAATGACTCTCATACTGCCAAACTGCCAGGCACAGGTATGCCAACAGAAATTCAAGGTAACGCCAGTCACAACAGCAGGAATCCCAGTCCTTTCAGTGAGTATTTGCAGCTTAAGATCCAAAGGCAACAGGAATTCTGAGGCAAACTCATGAAGAAACAGAAAATCAAAAAGGAATTAGAGCGAAAGACAATTGAGAAGAAGGGAAGTGGAACACAATTCTCCTTGTTTATTTGTTGCCTGTATCATAACTCCAAGATTCTCTAATATTCTCTGTTTATTAATAAGTACTTACCTATGCTTTTTTAAATTTCAAGAAATGTTATGCTTTCTATGAAAAGCATACTATTATAAGGTATACCTCTTTTTATACACTAAGACCAATGTATAGCAATATGCAATATTTAATGTTTAAAAAATTAAGGGCAGATCCAATGAAACAGTAAGTGCTCTGTTAAACACAGCATAAGCAATCCAAATGATTCAACTGAAAATTTAATTGTAGTATATATATTTAGTTACATAACATTGAGTATATAGGAACAACATTAATAAATCTCGATGAATAGAATTTTCATTCTGCAGAAGGTATAAAACTTTACAGACCATATTATACACATTCACATAGCTCCTTTCTAAGGTATATCAAAATAATATTTTAGGAAAATTTGAAAGTGGATGAGGGATAGTACAAAAGGGAATAGAATTTATTTAAACTAAAAAATAAAGGGATCCTGGAGAGATGGTAGTGTGACAGCATAAACTTTCTTTTTTTCTTTTTTTGAGACAGAGTTTCGCTCTGTCGCCCTGGCTAGAGTGCAGTGGCAGGATCTTGGTTCACTGCAACCTCTGCCTCCCTGATTCAAGCAATTCTCTGCCTCAGCCTCCTGAGTAGCTGGGATTACAGGCATGCATCACCACGCCTGGCTAACTTTTGTATTTTTAGTAGAGATGAAGTTTCACTATCTTGGCCAGGCAAATCTTGAACTCCTGACCTCGCGATCCACCTGCCTGGGCCTCCCAAAGTGTTGGGATTACAGACATGAGCCACTGCTCCTGGCCAGCATAGCCTTTCAATCTCTTCAAATCTTCACGTAAAACTGACAAAGCAAGTAGATAGCAAAAGCTAAAACACAAGACAATATTTAAAACAAAATTAGAAAGGAGGGTAAGGAAAAAAAAAAACCTCAATCATACAGTATGACATTTCTTTTTTAAAAAATATTTTTTATTATACTTTACGCTCTGGGATGCATGTGCAGAACGTGCAGGTTTGTTACATAGGCATACACATGCCATGGTGGTTTGCCACACCCATCAACCTGTCATCTACATTAGGTATTTCTCCTAATGCTATCCCTCCCCTAGGCCCCCACCCCCCAACAGGCCCTGGTGTGTGATGTTCCCCTCCCTGTGTTCATGTATTCTCATTGTCCAACTCCCGCTTATGAGTGAGAACATGTGGTGTTTGGTTTTCTGTTCTTGTGTTAGTGTGCTGAGAATGATGGTTTCCAGCTTCATCCATGTCCCTGCAAAGGACATGAACTCATCCTTTTTTATGGCTGCATAGTATTCCACTGTGTATATGTGTCACATTTTCTTTATCCATCTATCATTGATGGGCATTTGGGTTGGTTCCAAGGCCTTGCTATTGTAAAGAGTGCTGCAACAAACATATGTGTGCATTTGTCTTTATAGTAGAATGATTTATAATCCTTTGGGTATATACCCAGTAATGGAATTGCTGGGTCAAATGGTATTTCTGGTTCCAGATCCTTGAGGAATTGCCACACTATTTTCCACAATGGCTGAACTAATTTACACTCCAAGCAACAGTGTAAAAGTGCTCCTATTTTTCTACATCCTCTTCAGCATCCGTTGTTTCCTTTTTTTTTTTTTTTTTTTTTTTGAGACGGAGTCTCGCTCTGTCACCCAGGCTGGAGTGCCGTGGTGCGATCTCAGCTCACTGCAAGCTCCCCATCCCAGGTTCACACCATTCTCCTGGCTCAGCCTCCCAAGTAGCTGGGACTACAGGCGCCTGCCACCACACCTTGCTAATTTTTTTGTATGTTTAGTAGAGACGGGGTTTCACCGTGTTAGCCAGGATAGTCTTGATCTCCTGACCTCGTGATCTGCCTGTCTCGGCCTCTGAAAGTGCTGGGATTACAGGTGTGAGCCACTGTACCCAGCCAGTTTCCTGACTTTTTAATGATCACTATTCTAACTGGTGTGAGATGGTATCTCATTGTGGTTTTTATTTGCATTTCTCTAATGACCAGTGATGATGACATTTTTTCATGTTTGTTGCCTGCATAAATGTCTTCTGTTGAGAAGTGTTTGCTCAGATCCTTCGCCCACTTTAATGAAATTGTTTGTTTTTTTCTTGTAAATTTATGTTCTTTCTGGATTCTAGATATTACCCCTTTATCAGGTGGATAGATTGCAAAAATTTTCTCCCATTCTGTAGGCTGCCTGTTCACTCTGATATTAGTTTCTTTTGCTGTGCATAAGCTTAGTTTATTATATCCCATTTGCCAATTTTGGCTTTTGTTGCCATTGCTTTTGGTGTTTTAGTCATGAAGCCTTTGCCCATGCCTATGTCCTGCATGGTATTGCCTAGGTTTTCTTCTAGGGCTTTTATGGTTTTAGGTCTTACTTTTAAGTCTTTAATCCATCTTGAGTTAATTTTTGTGTAAGGTGTAATGAAGGGGTCCAGTTTCAGTTTTCTGCATATGGCTAGCCAGTTTTCCCAACAATATTTTTTAAATAGGGAATTCTTTCCCCATTGCTTGTTTGTTTCAGGTTTGTCAAAGATCAGATGGTTGTAGATGTGTGGTATTATTTCTGAGGCTTCCGTTCTGTTCCATTTGTCTATATATCTGTTTTGGTACCAGTACCATGCTGTTTTGGTTACTGTAGCCTTGTAGTATAGTTTGAAGTCAGGTAGCATGATGCCTCCAGCTTTGTTCTTTTGGCTTAGGATTGACTTGGCGATGTGGGCTATTTTTTGGTTCCATATGAACTTTAAAGTAGTTTTTTTTTTCTAATTCAGTGTAGAAAGTCAAAGATTGCTTGATGGGGATAGCATTGAATCTATAAATTACTTTGGGCAGTGTGGCCATTTTCACAATATTGATTCTTCCTAGCCATGAGCATGTAATGTTTTTTCATTTGTGTCCTCTCTTATTTCCTTGAGCAGTGGTTTGTAGTTCTCCTTGAAGAGGTCCTTCACATCTCTTGTAAGTTGAATTCCTAGGTATTTTATTGTCTTTGTAGCAACTGTGAATGGGAGTTCACTCATGATTTGGCTCTCTGTTTGTCTATTATTAGTGTGTAGGAATGCTTGCGATTTTTGCACATTGATTTTGTATCCTGAGACTGCTGAAGTTGCTTATCAGCTTAGGGACATTTTGGGCTGAGATGATGGAGTTTTCTAAATATACAATCATGTCATCTGCAGAGACAATTTGACTTCCTCTCTTCCTATTTGAATACCTTTATTTCTTTCTCTTTCCTGATTGCCCTGGCCAGACCTTCCAATACTATGTTGAATAGCAGTGGTAAGAGACAGCATCCTTCTCTTGTCCTGGTTTTCAAAGGGAATTCTTCCAGGTTTTGTCCATTCAGTATTATATTTTTACAGAGAAGACAGAAGTAATGGAGGCAAAGACTCATGACCTCAAGAATAAGATAACCACCAATTTGAAAACAGCAACTAGAACTAAGTAGAGATTTGCTCTCTCCTACAAAAGGTGAGTGTAAAATGTCCATCATAAGAAGGACAAAAAGGATTGGAGCAGTCTAGCCCCTGTGAACTCAAGATAAAAGGAGAGAGAGGGTCAAGGCCAAAATGGAGAGGAACACAGTGAGGAAATAAAAACAGAAAATGGAGTTTTACAATGTTGAAAAGGTTTTCCTAATCTCTCCCTCATTTTAGGAATATGAAAAGTCCAATTTCATATAAAAATTAGCAACAGAAATTGATCAAGTTCATATTCCATGTAAATTTATATTATGAAAAAAAGAAGAGGAAGAAGCAAACCAAAATTCTTATAGAAAATAGAAGTATACCAGTGAGATTTGCTGACAAACAGAACAAATTATATTTCAAAGAAAACTAAAAGAGCTTAAGATTTTGATAACAAACATACAAGAATAATATAAATCAGAATTAGGAAAATTTAGAAAAGAGAATACAAAACAAAGTTACTAATAACAAATAAGAGAAAATAATTTTAGAAAGGAAGACCAAACTATACAGAACACATGAGTTAATAACTACAACAGCGTACATTTTACAGAAAATACAAGATGAAAATAAATGAAATCCAAAATCAAATGAAAAATAGTATTATTTGGAACTAAATTGCATACCTGATCATTTTAACCTAGATGAACAACACCTTACAAAATTAACAAACATTAAGAAAAAAGTTTCTTTGTGCCATTTAGATAAAAAGAGTAGCTAATTTATTTATTTATTTTAAAATCTTGACAACAAAATTTTATTAAGTTTGGTAACATCAAAAAAACTTTTTTAAAATTGTTAGGCAGTTAAGTCTGACTTATTAATTTAAACTATGTTAATGTTAATGAAAACAATTTGCAAGCAAATACATATTCCTAAACAAGCAAAATTTTAAGGCACTTAATTAAGAAGACATGGTTGCCACACAGCTCTTATGCTTCTCTTTAAAGAGTACATACTAACATACAAACAAAATTTCCGAGAAGAAATTGTATGTTAAATATCAACCATATTTAATTATTAGATTTAACATTAATAATAATCAGATATACAAATATTTTATGAAGCTTTAAGTGTGTACTTACATTCTTTTTGATGTACATATTTTAAATTTTAACTTTTATTTTAGATACAGGGATTACATGTACAGTTTTGTTACATGGAAATAGTCTGTGATGCTGAGGTTTGGGGTATTGATCCCATCACCCAGGTAGTAAGCATAGTATGCAATAGGTAGTTTTTCAACACACACCTCCCTCCCTCCCTAATCACTCTACTGGTCCATAGTGTCTACTGTTCCCATATTTATCTCCATGTGTGCTCAATGTTAAGCTCTCACTTATAAGTGAAAATTTGTGGTATTTGGTTTCCTGTTTCTACATTAATTCACTTAAGATAATGGCCTGCAGTTGTATCCATCTTGCCACAAAGGACGTAATTTCACTCTTTTTATGGCTATGTAATATTCCATGGTGTATATGTATCATATTTACTTTATCCAACATAACAACCTACCATTTATGGGCATCTGGATTGCTTCCATATCTTTGCTATTGTGAATAACACAGTGATGAACCTAGGAGACTGCATGTGTCTTTTTGGTACAATGGTTTATTTTCTTTTGGGTTTACACCCAGCAATGGGATTGCTGGGTTGAATGGTAGTTCTATGTTGTTTGAGAAATCTACAAATTTCCTTCCACAGTGGCTGGATTAATCTACAGTCCCATCAACAGTGTACAAGCATTCCCTTTTCTCTGTAGCTCACCAGCATCTGGTTTTTGTTTTGTTTTGTTTTGTTTTGTTTGGGGTTGGGGGGGCTATTTTTTTTTAATATTAGCCATTCTTACTGATGTGAGTTGGTATGTCATTGTGGTTTTCCTTTGCATTTCTCTGCTGATTAGTGATGCTAAGCATTTTTTGATGTTTGCTGGCCACTTGTATGTCTTCTTTTGAGAAGTGTCTTTTCATATCTTTGCCTATTTTTAATGGGGTTATTTGTTTTTTTGCTTGATGATTTATTTAAGTTTCTTAGAGCTTCTGGTTATTATGGCTTTTTTGGATGCATATTTTGCAAAGATCTTCTCCTCTGCAAGTTGTCTGTATACTCTGATGATAGTTTATTTTGCTGTGCAGAAGCTTTTTAGTATAATTAGATCCCAATTGTCAATTTTTGGTTTTGTTGAAATTGCTTTTGAGGAGTTAGTCATAAATTCTTTCCTAAGGCCAATGTCAAGATTACTGCCTAGGTTGTCTTCTAGGATTTTTACAGTTTGAGGTCTAACATTTAAATCTTTAATCCATTCTGAGATCATTTTTGTATATGGTGAAAGGTAGGAGTTTGGCTTCAATCATTTGCATATGGCTAGATCGTTATCCTGGCACTGTTTCTTGAATAGGGAGTTCTTTCCTCATTGTTTGTTTCAGTCAGCCTTGTTGAAGACCAGATGGTTGTAAGGGTACAGCTTTATTTATGAGTTTTCTATTCTGTTCCATTGTCCTATATGTCTGTTTTTGTAACTGTACCATGCTGTTTTGGTTACTGTAGCTTTATAGTATAGTTTGAAGTCAGGTAGTGTGATGTCTCCAGCTTTTTTCTTTTTGCTTAGGATTGCTTTGGCTATCTGAGCTCTGTTTTGTTTCTATATAAATTTTGGAATACTTTTTGCTAATTCTGTGAAGAATGACATTGGTAGTTTGATAGGAATAGTACTGAATCTGCAAATTGCTTTGGGTAGTATGGTCATTTTAACAATATTGATTCTTACTACTCATGAGCATGGAATATTTTTCCATTTATTCGTGTTGTCTCTGATTTCTTTCAGCAACGTTTTATAGTTCTCCTTGTAGATACATATCACCTCCTTGGTTACCTGTATTCCTAGGTATTTTATTTTCTTTGTAAAATAATACCTAATATATAAGGAAAAGAAAATTATATTATCACAAGAATTTTTAACGTTTTATCTCAGAAAAATAGATAAACATTTAAATATTCAAGAAAATGATGTATGGAAAAAGGATTTTATAATCAGTAAAATAAATTTTTAAGTGTAAAGGTGGCTCAGACAAACTGCTATTGGGATGTAAGAACTCAGGGAACTCACATTATTCCTGATACCAGAGAAAATTCTTCAGGCAATCAAACAATTAGAGAGATGTTAACATAGAACTAGCCATGAACATTAAATATATAGTTACCTGTAAACACAGAGCTACAGCTACATAAGGGCTAAGAGGTAAGAGTATAGTGTGCAATGACTATAGCTCTGACAGTCAGAGGTAGAAAAACTGAAAAATACAGGGAAGAATGGGAATAACACTACTGCCATATTGGCAGTATTATTATATTTATTATTCTGAGATACTTGCATATGCAATATGAGGTAGAACAATGAGTAATTATGGAATATTCTGATCCTATCATTTCTCTATAGTTGAGAACTAAGATCATTACTGTGGAAGAAAGAGGATGCAGATGCAGTACTATGAGATAAAAATCCATACTCCTGAATTTGGATTGGAAGTATTGACATTAAATTTAAAAAAAATTATTAGGGAAAAGGTCTATTTCCAGTTTGAAAATAAAATGTACAATTTGAGCCTGGAACATTTTATCCTATCAGAGAGTAGGAACACTATTGATGACTCCTGGAGAACTTAGGGGCCAGATTGAAAAAGGCTCCTACTGACCAAATACAGGAAATTTTGAACTTCAGTAATGATAAAAACTGCAATGGATTGGAATCAATCAAAATATTTAAATCCATACTTATAACAATATTTTTTTAAATGGCCATCTTTGGAGAATGACAGGGAACCTATTTATTTCCTTGAAGTCTGGAAAATAATTAATTGTAAATTTTGCCTCTTCAATTTAAACCATCACACAGGGTAACTAAACAGTAGCTTAGGACAAGTATGCTTTTGTAAAAGGATTCTCACTGATGAAAGACAAATAAATTATAGAATTAGAATACCACCATTTTTAATCCCCAATGAATAGATATAAACATTAATGGTTGCTAACATCATAAAAAAAGAAAACCAGACCCCTTTTCACTATCATATTTTTGCCAACTGTCACTTACAGTTGGGCCCAAAAGATTAAACCTGAGTCTGAAACACTTTCAAGATCTCACTACCAAATTGAGAAAAATACAGGGACAGGAACATGTTAAACTGCATGATGAGTATATGATCAATCAGATTGTGGGAATCTCTACAGGAAATTCAGCATGAGTTTGTCAACAATTTAGTAAAACAAAAGTTTGGCAAGGAAACTGAAGATCAAGAGATTTCAAAGATACTATTTTTTTTAATAGGCGTGACTATAACACCTGGGGAGGTACATTTTGATAATAAAATTCTTTTAAAAATGCAAACACATAAATACTATATAAGTCAGAATACTGGTTGCCTACAGAAGGTAGCGGCTTGTGACTAGGATAGGGCACAGGGATTGGTATTCTAGGGTAGATTACAAAGTTCTATTACTTGACCTGATGATGACCAGGGGCGTTTATGTTATAATAACTCATTAGGTTATATAATTACTTATTTTTTTCCTGAATTTGTATTATTTATTTGTTTATTTATTTTGAGACAAGGTCTCGCTCTGTCACCCAGGCCAGAGTGCAGTAGCAAGATCTCGGCTCACTGAAACCTCTGCCTTCCAGGCTTAACCTATCCTCCCACCTCAGTCTCTCCAGTAGCTGGAAACACAGGTGCATGCCACCACACCAGGCTAATTTTTGTATATTTTGTAGAGACAGGGTTTTGCCATATTGCTCAGGGTTGTTTCAAACTTCTGAGCTCAAGCAATCTGCCTGCTTCAGCCTCCTAGCATGCTGGGATTACAGGTGTGAGCCAGCATGCCTAACCTATGTCTTAATTTGCAATAGAAATATAGTAAGTATGAATAATGAAGAAATATAAAATATGAACAGACAAAAAAGAAGTAAAGATATTGAATCAGTAATCAAAGACCTCTTAAAAAAAGAGCTCAGGATCAGTTGGCTTCACTGGTGAATTCTAACAAACATTTAAATAAAAATTAATACCAGTAATTCTTAAACTTTTATAAAGATTTAAAGAGGAAAAAGTACTTCCAAACTCATTCTATGAAGAGAGCATTACCCTGATACCAAAGCGAGACAAAGACTCTACAAGTTAAAAAACAAAATTGGAAAGAAAAAAATGAATTGTTTATGTTTACAGATGACCTGATTGTATACACAGAAAAACTTAAAGACTCCACCAAAAAAACACTAAATTAAAACTAATGCATGAATCTGATAAAATTGCAGAATAAAAAATCAACATATAAAATCCAGTTGCATTACAATGCACTATCAATGAACTATCCCAGAAAAAAATTAAGGAAACAACCTCATTTACAATAGCATAAATAAAAACAAAATATATAGGAGTAAACTTAGCCAAGGAAGTGAAGATTTGTACACTTGAAACTATAAAACATTGATGAAATAAATAGAAGACAAAAATACATGGAAAGATATTTTATGTTTATAAATTGGAAAAAAATAAGTTGTTAAAATGTCCATAGTTCCCAAAATAATCTACAGATTTGATGTAAGCCTTACCAAAATTTCAATACCTTTTTTCAAAGAAGTAGAAAACAGAATCCTAAAATTTGTATGGAATCACAAAAGCCACAGAAAAGCCAAAGAAATCTTAGAAAAACAAATGTGGAGGCATCACACTTCCTAATTTAAAATGATATTCCAAAGATATTATGATCAAAACAGTATGGTACTAATATAAAAACAGACACATAGACCAATAGAACATAATAGGGCCCAGAAATAAACTCACACATGCAGTCTACTGATCTTTAACAAAGATACCAAGAATATTTAATGGGGAAAGAATGGTCTCTTTAATAAATAGTGTTGGGAAACTCGATATCCTTGTGCAAAAGAATAAAATTGGAGCTTTATCTTACACTAAACACAAAAGAGACAACTCAAAATAATTTAAAGATTAAATATAAGATATGAAATTCTAAAACATGTGGAAGGAAACATAAGAAAAGACCTCCTTGATATTGACTGTTCTTGTCAACAATGTTTTTGATATGATCTCAAAAGCACAGGCAACAAAAGCAAAAATAAATAAGTAGAACTACATCAAACTCAAAAGCTTCTATACTGCCAGAGAAATGATCAATAAAATGAAAAGACAACCTACAGAATCAGAAAAAAATATTTTCAAACTATATATCTAATAAGGGGTTAATATTCAAAACATGTAAAGAACTCATAGAACTCAGTAGCACAAAAAGAAATAACCACATTAAAAAATGGGCAAGTGACCTGAATATACATTTTTACAAAGAAGAGATACTAAAAAATAATGGGTATATAAAAAGTGTTCAACATAACTAATCATGAGGGAAATGCAAATCAAAATTACAGGGAGATATCATCTCTGTTAAGATGGCTATTACAAGACAAACAAACATTCAACCAGAAGTCTTGGGAAAGATGTAGAGAAAAGGGAATACTTGTACGCTGTTTGTTGCAATGTAAATTGGCATAACAAGTATAAAAAACAGAATGAAGTTTCCCTCAAAAAATTGAAAATAGAACTATCATGTGACTCAGCAATCCTACTTCTGCATATTTATTCAAAGAAATTGAAATCAGTATTTCCAAAAGATATCTGTATTCTATGTTCATTGCAGCATTATTCACAATAGTCAAGATATAGAAGTAACCTCAATGTTTATGAATGATGAATAAATAAAGTGAGGTATATATATGCAATGGAATATTATTCAGCCTTAAAAAGGAGAAAATCCTGCCATTTACAACAACATAATTGGGCCTGGATAATACAATGCTAAGTAAAATAAGACAGACATTGAAAAACAAATTATATTGTATGTACTTACTTGTATATGAAACCTAAAATAGTCAAATTCATATAAATAGAGAGTAGAATGATGGTTACCAGGAGGTTGGGAAAGGGACAAATTGAGAGAAGCTAATCAAAGGATACAATGTTTCAGTTATGCACGATGAGTGAGTCCTGGAGATCTAAACTAGAGTATGGTGACTCCAGGTAATAATACTGTACTATATACTTTAAATTTGATGAGAGTAAATCTTAAGTGCTCTCACCACACATATACAAACGAAAATATAGTAAGTAAATATGAAAATAAATATAGGACTGTACTCATAAACCTATGTAATATGAACATATTTTTAAAAGATACAAATAACCTAAACCAACACAAGAAAAAAACAAAATAGTAAAATAGCTATTATTTTACAGGAAGAAGTATACAGAATACATAGAATCATCTTTAATATTAGCAAATCAAATCTAGTAGTATATACAAAGGATAATATACTATGATCAAGTGCTGTTTATCATAGAAATGTAAGATCAGATTAAAATGTATAACTCAAAAAATAACTGACCATATTAACAGATTTAAAATGTAAGATCATATGATTCTCTCAATAGATACAGAATAAGAATTTTACAACTTCCAACATCAATTGTTGATGAAAACTCCTGGTATACTAGTGTTATCAGAACACTTACTGAATCTGTTAAACAGTGCTTACAAAAGACCTGCACTGTTATGAAATGCTGTAAGTCAGTGTGACCTTCTACAACTCAAGATTAGAAACAAAAGCATAGATACTCCTTGTTATCAGTTATATTAAATATTCCACTGGAGCTCCTAAACAGTGTGACAAAGATTAAAATAAGTAAGAAATACACATATTGGAAAGGAAGAGATTAAAATGTCAAGATATTTTGTGGTCATATATGAGATCATATACGCATAGAATTCCAAGGACTCTCAAAAATCTATTAGATGTAATAAGTGAATTTAGCAATGGGCACAGGATACAAGGTCAACATATAAATATCAATTTTATATGTAATACAAGAAATACACAATCATAAAATGAAATAAAAAATATTTCTGGCAGTGCCAAAAAGCTTAATATATTTATTAAAAATGTATCAAAAAAGATGTGTAATCCCCCTAAAGAGATGGGCAAAATCAAGTGTTTGTAAAGACATGGAGCAATAGAAACTTTCATATTAATATAAAATGGCACAGTTCCCTCTGAAAACACTATGTCTTACAAAATTAAACATATACACACCACACAATCCAACTATTCCACTCTTAAGTATTTACTCCAAAGAAATAAAGACATAACTTAGCATGAAGATTTGTACACAAATGTTTATCCCAGAAAACTGCTGGGACAAATTATATAATATCTAATTGTGTAGAAAAATATGACATACTCATAGATTAGAAACCTCAATAAGATGGCAATTCTTCAAAATTGATCTATGGTTTCAATACAATGCCGATCAAAATCAAAGCACACAATTTTTACAGAAATTGCCAAGCAGATTCTAAAATAATTTAGAAAATACCAAGAACCAACAATGATCAAAACCATTGTGAAAAAGAAGAACAAAATTGAAGAATTCTCACTACCCCATTTCAGGCTTAGTATAAGCATGAAATTTGCATCATGATAGGTATATACATCAGTAGAACAGAACAGACAATAGAGTCCAGAAATAAACCTACACGTGTAAGGTCAGTTTGTTTCAATAAATAAGCCAATGTATTATTGAGGAGAAAGATAATCCTTTAAAATAATGGGGCTAGAAAAGCAGGATAATCTTTTTTGGAAAATAAGTAAATAAATTTTGACCTTCACTTTGCATCATACAGAAATAACTCAAAATAAATTCTAGACCTGCAGTCACAAACTAAAAGTATACATCTTCTAGAAGAAAATATAAGGGAAAGTATTAATAAAATTAGGTAGGTAAGGATATCTTACATAGGAAATAAAACACACAAACTATAATGTAAATAATAATATAATGTACTTCATCAAAATTAAAAACTTTTTCCCTCCAAAAGTCATCATTCAGAAAATGAGGAGTCAAACTGCAGACGAGGAAAAATATTGTCAATATGTATATGAGCCAAAGCACTGGTATTCAAATTATATAGAAAATTTCTACAATTCTATAATATAAAGACAAATAACCCATTTTTTAAAAAAAGTAATCAATATTTGAATAGATATTTCACAAAAGACAACATAGAAATGGCAACATGAAAAGACAACATGAAATTGTGCTCAACATCACTAGTAATCACGCATAAGCAAATGAAAACCAAAATAAGGTACTATTACACAACACTCAGGATGGTTAAAAATAGAGAGACAGACAAAATCAAGTGTTTGTAAAGACATGGAGCAATGGAAACTCTCATACTAATATAAAATGACATAATTCCCTCTGAAAAGAGTTTGGAAATTTTTTACAAAATTAAAAATATAGTTACCACACAGTTCAACAATTTTCCTTTTAGGTATTTATCCCCTAAAAATAAAGTCATAACTTGGCACAAAAATTTTTCCACAAATGTTTATAACAGCTTTATTCATGATAACCTTTAACTGGAAATATGTTAAATGTCCATTGATAAGTGGATGTATAAACACATTTTGGTATAACCGTAGGACAAAATATTACTCAGCAATAAAGAGTGATGAGCTACTGATACCCACAACGGCCTGGATCAATCTAAAAAATGTTGTGAGGAAAAGAAGGCAGATGAAAGGGAATACATACTGTATGATTCCATCTACATTGATTTATAGTACAAGATAAACGAATCAATGGTGACAAAAAGCAGACTGCTGGTTTCCTGAGGCAAGAGGTTGGGGAACTGATGGCAAATAGATATGAGAAAAATTTTTATGGTGATGGAAATATCTTACTGAATGTACAGTTAACATGACATTGATCATGTTGATGACTAGAAAGGTGCATACATTGGTCAAAACTTAAAGTCTGTATTTTATATGGCTACATTTCATTTTGTGTGTTTAATACATTCTAATTTTTAAAAATCAGTAGCCCAGGCTGGGCATGGTGGCTCACGCCTGTAATCCCAGCACTTTGGGAGGCCGAGGAGGGCAGATCATGAGGTCAGGAGACTGAGACCATCCTGGCTAACGTGGTGAAACCCCGTCTCTACTAAAAATACAAAAAATTAGCCAGGCGTGGTGGCGGGCACCTGTAGTCCCAGCTACTTGGGAGGCTGAGGCAGGAGAATGGCGTGAACCCTGGAGGCCAAGCTTGCAATGAGCCAAGATTGCACCACTGCACTCCAGCCTGGGTGACAGAGTGAGACTCCATCTCAAAAAAAAAAAAAAAAAAAAAAAACAGTAGCCCAACCAAGTAATAAGAGAACAATAATGCACCTTTGCAATTGTTAACTCCCTTGGTACCACTACGCCTTTCAGTAATATGGTCAGAATCATCATAAATACATTAAATGAAACTATGCTGCTTAATCTGTTCTACAAGAAAAACATTACTGAAAATTCCAGGACAAGGATAAGGTCAAACCAATTATGGTGGCTTTTGGAAATGTTTTGAGTTCTTAGATGTTTGGAAACATGTTGCTTTCATTTCTTGCTTTGGTTCTTACTGCCATTCCAAGGAAGGAACTTCTACCCAGCTCAACAGAGATGCTGAATAGAGGAAAAAATTAGTGAGTAACTTAATAACAGCCAAGAATTATCAGACAATTGAGAACAATTGTCATATATCAGAGAACAAGGAATAAAAAAAATTTTTAATGACTCAGCAAACAAAAATAATTTTAATTGTACTTTTAAAATAAATTTCAATTATAATTAAAAGATACTCAAGAACATATTTCATTAACAAATATAGAATAGGACTGAGTGCAGTGGCTCATGCCCATAATTCCAGCATTTTGGGAGGTCAAGGCGGGAGGATAGCTTGAGTCCAGGAGTTTGAGACCAGCCTGAACAGCACAGGGAGACCCTGTCTCCCCAAACACTACAAATATTAGACAGACATGGTGCTACTCACCTGTAGTCCCAACTACTCAGGAGGCTGAAGTGGGAGGATCACTTCAGCCCAGGAGGCAGAGGGTGCAGTAACCCAAGATCGTGCCACTGCACTCCAGTGTAGGCAACGGAGTGAGACCCTGTCTCAAAAACAAAAACAAAACAAATATAGAATAGTGTCCTATGTAAAATGCATGATCAGAACACAAGGAAAAGCTCATGGCAAATGTAAAACAGAAAGTCAAATAAAAAAATTAAATTCAAGCTTGGAATATATTTAAGAAATTATCTCAAATTTAGCGATTCATTCATTCATTTAGTATTTACTAGACAATTTAACGCCATCTCCTTCTTCTCCAAAAGAAAGTACCTCCAGGGATTTGTGGCATTCGGATGGGGCGCCTGGCCAGGTCCACTCTCCTGCTTTTTTTTTTTAAATTTTTTTATTTATTTTTCATTTTTTATTTTTTATTTTTTGCTGGTCTTGGCTTTGTACTATCAATAGTGTCGTGAAA
The DNA here is from genome assembly GCF_028885625.2 of Pongo pygmaeus. NCBI lineage: Eukaryota > Metazoa > Chordata > Mammalia > Primates > Hominidae > Pongo > Pongo pygmaeus. Next base: position 50,606,336 of record NC_072378.2, read on the forward strand.
TGCACAAATAATTAAACAGTGCATATGGGACTTATAATTCTTGGACTCCATGGAAACAAATAGACAATTTAATGTACAACATGAGGTCAAAAAGTGATAAGGACTATGAAGAAAACTAAAGCAGGAAAAGGAAATAGAACAAGAAGAAAGCGTTAATTCAAAGAAACTCCGTTAGATGAATTAATATATAAGAAGAAAGCTACTAGTCATATGAAGTCTAGAGAAGGTGTTTGTTGAGTCATAATCATATTTCAAGAGGAAAAAAAATGCTTCTTACTGAACCAACCAGAAGGTCAATGTGGCTAGAACAGAACAAGCTAAGGAGACAATGGTGGGAGGGAAAGACAGAGAGAAAAGCAAGGTATTGAAAAGATTTGTATTTTCTTATTAGTGTGATGGGGAATCCTTGGAGCAGAGAGTCATGGCCAGTGTGTGCGTGTGTGTGTGTGTGTGTATTTCAATGTGTATTTTAGATTCAAGAGATACATGTGCAGGTTTGTTACCTGGCTATATCGTGTGATGCTGAGGTTTAGGGTATAAATGATCTCCTTACCCAGGTACAGAGGATAGTAGCCGATAGTTTTTCAACCCTTCCCTTGCTTCCTTTCCCAACTTCTAGTAGTCCTCAGTTTCTATTTTGTCATGTTTATGTTCATAACTACCCAATGTTTAGCTCTCACTTATAAGTAAGAACATGTAATATTTGGTTTTCTGTTCTTGAATTAATTCGCTTAGGGTAATGGCTTCTAGCTGTATCCATATTGCTGCAAAGGACATGATTTCGTTCTTCATTATGGTTGCGTAGCATTCCTTGGTGTATATGCACCACGTTTTTTTTTAAAGTCTCATCCACCATTGATAGGCACCTAGATTGATTCCAAGTCTTTCCTGTTGTGAATAGTGTTGCAATGAACATGTGAGTGCGTGTTTCTTTTTTTGTAGAATGATTTGTTTTCTTTTGAATGCATACCCAGTAATGGGATTGCTGGGATGAATGGTATTATAAGTTCTTTGAGAAGTCTCCAAACTAATTTTTATAGTAGTTGGACCAATTCATATTCTCACCAACAGTGTATAAGCATTCCCTTTTCTCTGCAGCCTCACCAGCATATGTCGTTTTTTGAGTTTTACAAAATAGCCATTCTGACTGGCATGAGATTGTATTTCATTGGGGTTTTGATTCATATTTCTCTGATGATTAGTGATGCTGAGCATTTGTTCATATGTTTGTTGGCTGCTTGTATGTCTTCTTTCAAAGGTATCTGTTCAGGTCTTTTGCCCACATTTTAATGGGTTTATTTGTTTTTGTTTGTTTGTTCAATTGTGTAATTTCGTTATAGATTCTAAATATTATGCCTTTGTCAGATGCCTACTTTGCAAATATTTTCTCCCATTCTATAGGCTATCTGTTTACTCTGTTGATAGTTTCTTTGCTGTGCAGAAGCTGTTTAGTTTAATTAGGTCCCACTTGCCAATATTTGTTTGGCTACAATTGCTCTTCAGGACTTAGTCATAAATTCTTTCACAAGGCCAAGGTTCAGAATGGAGTTTACCAGGTTTTCTTCTAGAATTCTTGCAGTTTGAGGTTTTAAATTTAAATATTTAATCCCTTTAGGGTTAATTTTTATATATAGTGAAAGGTATGGCTCCAGTTTCATTCCTCTGCATATGACTAGCCAGGTATTAGTATCCCCATTGCTTATTTTTGTTGACTTTGTTGAAGATCATATGACTGTAGGTGTGCGGTTTTATTTCTGGGTTCTTTATACCTGTTCCATGGTATAGAGACAGTCTATATATCTGTTTTTGTACCAGTACCATGCTGTTTTGATTACTTTATCTTTATACTACAGTTTGAAGTCAGTGAGGTATTATAATGCCTCCAAATTTGTTCTTTTTGCTTAGGATTTCTTTTGCTATTTGGGCTCTTTGTTGTTTCCATAAGAATTTCAGAATCATTTTTCCAAATTCTGTGAAAAAGTCATTTGTAGTTGTATAGGAATTGCATTGAATCTGTAAATTGCTTTGGGCAGTACAGCTATTTTAACAATGTTGATTATTTCTGTTCATGAGCATGAATTTTTTTATTTGTTTCTGTCATCAGTGATTCATTTCAGTAATGTTTTGTAGTTCTTCTTGTATAGATCTTCATCTCCTTGGTTAGATGCATTCCTAGGCATTTTATTCTCTTTGTGGCTATTGTAACTGGAGTTGTTTTCTTGATTTTCTTGATTTGTCTCTAAGCTCAATCATTATTGGCATATAAAATGCTCTTGATTTGTGTACACTGATTTTGTATCTTGAAACTTTACTTAAGTCATTTATCAGTTCCAGGAGCCTTCTGACAGAGTCTTTAGGGTTTTCTAGGTAGAGAATCATATCATCAGTGAAGAGAGATGGTTTCACTTTTTATTTTCCTATTTGGATGCTTTTATTTTTTCCATTGTCTGATTGCTCTGGTTAGGTCTTTCAGTACTATGTTGAATGGGAGTGGTGAGAGTGGATAACCTTTTCTTGTTCTAGTTATCAAGGGGCATGCTTACAGATTTTGGCCATTCAGTATGAGGTTGGCTGTGAGTTTGTTATAGATAGATCTTATTATTTGATTATTATAGCTTTGATGCCTCATTTCTTGAGGGTTTTTGTATTAGTCAGGGTTCTCTAAAGCGACAGAACTAATAAGATATATGTATATATTAGAAGTTTATTAAGGAGAATTGACTGACACGATCGCATGGTGAAGTCCCGCAGTAGGCCCTCTGCAAGCTAAGGAGAAAGAAAGCCAGTGGTGGTTCATTCAGAGTCCTAAAACATCAAAAGTAGGAAAGCCTATAGTGCAGGCTTTAGTCTGTGGCCGAAGGCCTGAGAGCCCATGGAAAACCACTGGTGTAAAAGTTCAAGACTCTAAAAGCCAACGAACTTGGAGTCTGATATTCAAAGGCAGGAAGCATCCAGCACAGGAGAAAGATGAAGGCCAGAAGATGCAGCAATTCAGCTCATCTCACCTTCTTCTGCTTGTTTTTTCTAGCCACCCTGGCAGCCGATTGGATGGTGCCCACCCAGACTGAGGGTGGATCTGCCTCTCCCAGTCCTCTGACTCAAGCACTAATCTTCCCTGGCAATACCCTCATAGACACACCCAGAAATAATACTTTGCATCCTTCAATCCAATCAAGCTGACACTTAATATTAACTGTCAACAGTTTTTATCAAGAAGAGATGTTGGATTTCATCAAAAGCTTTTTCTGCATCTATTGAAGTGATCATATTGCTTTCATTTTTAGTTTTGTTTATGTAGTGAGTCAAATTTATTGATTTGCATATGTTGAACCAACCTGGCCTCCCAGGAATGAAACCTACTTGATCATGGCTAGTTAATTTTTTGATGTGCTGTTGAATTCGGTTTGCTAGTATTTTATTGAGGATTTTTGCATCTATGTTCATTAGGGATATTGGTCTGTAGTTTTCTTTCCTTGTTGTGTCTTTGCCAGATTTGGGTATCAGGGTGATGCTGGCTTCATAGAATGAGTTACCAAGGAGCGCCTCCTCCTCAAATTTTTGGAAAAGTTTCAGTACTATTGGTACCAGCTCTTCTTTGTACATCTGATAGAACTTGGCTTGTGAATCCATCTGGTCCAGAGCTTTTTTGGTTGGCATGTTTTTTATTACTGATTAAATGTTAGACCTTGATATTAATCTATTCAGTGTTTTTAATCTCTTAATTTCTTCTTGATTCAATCTTAGGATACAGCATGTTTCCAGGAATTCATCCTTTTCCTCTAGATTTTCTAGTTTACGTAATAGAGGTGTTCATAACAGTCTCTGAGGGAGTTTTGTATTTCAGTGGGATCAGTTGTAAATTCACCTTTGTCATTTCTGATTGTGCTTATTTGGATCTTCTCTCTCTTTTTTTTCTTTGTTAATCTAACTAGTGGTCTATTGATCTTGATTATCTTTTCAAAGAACCAACTTTTGGTTTCATTGATTTTTTTTTGTATGGATTTTGGGTTTCAATTTTTTTCAGCTCCACTCTGATTTTAGTTTTCTTTTCTTCTTCTAACATTGGGATTATTTTGTTCTTGTTGTTCTAGTTCCTCTAAGTGTGTTGTTATATAATTAATTTGATATCTTTCTAGCTTTTGAGGTAGGTATGTAGCACCCAAAAGACAGCCCAGTTTATAGTGCTTTCTGTTAGCATTGTTTTTGCTGCATTGCAGAGATTTTGATATGTTGTGTCTCTGTTTTCATTTATTTTAAATAATTTTTGATGGCTGGTTTATGTTTAAAAGATGCCTCAGTATGTAGAATTGACAGTAGATGAGCAATAGCTGAAATGTTAAGACTAATTAGAAGGTTATTGCAGTCATCTTGATGACAATTATGGTGACTATGGCTGGGGTGTTAGCAGTAGGATAAGTGTGACATAGATAAGTGATGCCAGTCTTTTAAATGTAGAGATAACATAGATCAGATGCAGAATGTGAGAAAACAAAGAATACTATTTATACTTGCTAATTAAACAGTAACGTTAAATTTGTGTTACTGTTGGTAATAGGGAAAATCACAAGTGAAACTCTGCTAGCATAAATGATATTTGTTTTGGATATATAATGTGGAATATAACTATTAGCTATTTAGGGGGACAAATAGAAACCTTATGTAAAGGAAAGTAATTAAGGAAACAAATATATAGACAGAAAGAGAGGCAAAACACGTGGAGAACCAATCCTCAAAACCTAGCATTTAACTCATTGAAGTTCCAAGATAATATCAGCCACATTAATATGATGGTCATTAATGCTAATCAAGAGACATTTCAGGCATTCTGCTTTCTAAGAACTTGTTAGAGTTTCACTTCCTGGCCTCCTTTAAGTTGAGTAGGGGATGTAACCAGTTCAGGCAAGAGTATTACTAACATAAGTGAAAGGAGTTATTGTGACACATTTAATTTCCGGTGAAAACCATCCAGTGACTTCTTTTCTTCCCCTAGGCATGGCAACTGGCCCAATCTCTGCTGCTGACTGCTCCTGCAGTCTTGTTCTCAGTGACAATAAACAATGCCACCTTCTCTTGTGATTGATCCATGATGGACACGAAGTAACACTGGGAATAAACCTATGTTGTTTTAAGACACTGATATTTGGGACTTATTCTCACTACTACAGAATAAACTCTTCTATTCTGACTGAACCAACTATTACTAAAAGAGAGAAGAAAAAGGACATTTTTGGACTCACAGTGGCTCAGCTATTTTATTTCCTATGCATCAGTTCTTAAGACATTACTCGAAAATATACTCCAGGGAAATGAGAGAGTAAACCACAAAAGAGGATGACAAGATCTGGAAAAATGTAACTCTATCTCAGCAAAATAAAAAAGGGAAGTCTCAGTATGGGCAGGAGAACAGAAGGCAAAATAAAAGAGGACTCTGGGTTGGGCGAGGTGGCTCACACCTGTAATCCCAGCACTTCGGGAGGCTGAGACAGGCAGATCGAAAGGTCAGGAGTTCAAGACCATCCTGACCAACATGGTGAAATCCCATCTCTACTAAAAATACAAAAATTAGCTGGATGTGGTGGTGCACACCTGTAAGCCCAACTACTCAGGAGGCTGAGGCAGGAGCATCACTTGAACCCGGGAGGTGGAGATTGCAGTGAGCCGAGATCGCACCACTGTACTCCAGCCTGACGACAGAGCGAGACTCCATCTAAAAAAAAAAAAAAAAGGAAAAGAGGACTCTGGGAAAAGAGGGTACTATACCAAATAGAATATTATTGACTTATTAGAGGAACTTAGAAAAATGACAAAGAAACAACTGTGTTAAAAAGGAGGAGTGTAACAGAAACACTACTGATATTGTTTGGTTCTGTGTCCCCACTCAAATCTCATCTTGAAGTGTAATTCCCATAGGGAGGGACATGTAAACCTCACGTGTCGAAGGAGGGAGGTGACTGGATCGTAGGGGTGGTTCCCCCATGTTCTTCTCATGATAGTGAGTTCTCACGAGATCTGATCATTTTATAAGGCAGTTTTCTCTGCTTTTGCTCACTTCTCTCTCCTGCTGTTTCATGAAGAAGGTGTTTGCTTCCCCTTTGCCTTCAGCCATAATTATAAGTTTCCTGAGGCCTCCCTGTGAGTCAATTAAACCTCTTTCCATTACAAATTACCCAGTCTCAGGGAAATTCTTCATAGCAGTGTGAAAACTGATGAATACAACTACCCACTCATCCCCTGTCTTCTAAAAAACTATGCAAATCAGGATTCAAAGATGACTGAAGCAGGAGTTCGAGACCAGCCTGGCCAACATGGTGAAACCCAGTCTGTACCAAAAATGTAAAAAATTAGCCTGGTGTGGTGGCCTGCACCTGTAATGCCAGCTACTCAGGAGCCTGAGGCAGGAGAATCTCTTGAACTCAGGAGGAGCAGGTTGCAGTGAGCTGAGATCACACCACCGCACTCCAGACTGAGCGACAGAGTGAGACTCTTGTCTCAAAAAAATAAGTAAATAAAAAAAAAAATACAAATATGACTCAAGGGTTCCAAAACTGGAAGGGAAGGTGGACAATTTCAGGGAGAAGAATTCATGAAATCTATCAATAGAATAAGTAGGAAGTTGACAGTTGATGGTAATAAGATAAAAATGTAAATTTTAGAACATTTAATATATATTAATTAAAAATTTCCACACACTGGTATAAATTACTTATGATTATTTTTTCATCAATTATTTATGATTATTTATTTATTTTCTCATCACAATAGTCCTATGAAATATTTTTTATTATCAATCCAGTTTTAAAGATGAGGAAACAAATGTCTTGTATAACTCATTGAAAGTCACATAATAAGTGTCAAAGTTATCATTTAAACTCTAAGAGTAGTTACATTTCAAATACTTTTTACCTTGGAGTTAGAAATATGAACAGAAACACAAGAAAAGTTACGGTTTTAATACCAAAAACACTAAAATATGGCATTATTTTAAACTGTGGGTTTTTTTTTAAAAAGGAAACATTTATTCTGAGTAAAATGGAGGTGACAAAACTAGAAATATAAAAATAAATATGCACTCAGTACATATTATTTGCTCTGTAGAGAACACTTTACATAATCATAATATAAATTCTGATTATTGTTCAATTATAAAATTGCCCCATGATATAATACCAAAGTCTAAATTTTAATTATGCAGCTAAATTTAAATCTAGCAGTCTATGAATATGTAAACACTTGTTACATAATGAGGGTACTATTACTAATCAATTAGTAACATGTACTCTTCAATAGACGTTGCTAGGGAACTTGGTTGTCCATATGGAACAAAAATAAGTCCAAATAAAATTGGACTTAAAAGAGATGAAGATAAAGTGGATTAAGTACTTAAATGTAAACAAGCAAAACTTCATAATATTTAGAAGAAAATAAAGCAGAATATTACAACCCTATGTTACGAAATTATTTCTTAGCAAAGGTACCAAAAGCACACATGATGAAGGAAAGGGTGCTTAATTTGTCCACAATAAAATCAGAAACATTTGCACACCAAACAATACCCGAAAAAAAAGATGAAAAAGCAAATCACAAGAAGAGGTATTTGCAGTGCAAATAGTTATTAAAGAATTAGAATATAGAGTACATAAACAATTTTAACAAATCAATAAACCCATAGAATATTGGGGAGAGAATATAAGCAACCATTCACAAGACAAAAGCATAAATGGCAAAGAATAAAGGAAAAAAGTATTTTGTTTGCTTTTTGTGTATGTGTGTGTGAGTGTGATAAAGAGAAAGAAGTTAAAGTAGTGAGCTCACACTTCAGCTTTGAGGAATTTTATCTAATAGAAGACATCTTTTGTGAAATTTATACTATGTGTAAAGTATCTGACCTATGGATCAAAATGTACAGAGTTCACTTCTGCTTTCCAAACTGGGAATAATAATGGCATCTATATATAACAGGTTGGTTCCCCGGGAAACAGTTTTCCAGAAGGAGTTTACTTTGCAGGAGATTTATTGAAGAGTGCCCTTGGAATCAACACCTATGAAAAAGAGTGGGGAGAAAGCAGGAGGGAGCAGCAGAAGAAGGCAAGTGACACAGATTTATGGTTAAATTTGGCCAAGCCCAAGGGTAACTCTGGAGCTAGAAGGGTTTTACAGAACTCTCTAAAATTGGGCTGAAATTACCAGAACTTTTATTGCAGGCATTAAACAGTTATCAGATGAGAGTTATCTTGGGAAAAGACATGGCCTTGGATGAGGTAACTGTCTACAGCTGAGTCAGTTACTGTAGGAGCTGACAGCCGAAGACTTCTGCCTACTGCTACATTTCTTTTACCATGGGCAATAAATCCTTCCTAGAAAGGAGATCTGGGCGGCACATTACATCTATCTCATAAGATTGTGATCACCGAGAGAGAGAGAGACAGAGAGACATACATACAGAAAGAGAGAGAGAGAGGAGAGAGAGATTATGAAAAGAATTGGTTTATAGTCAGGCTATATAAGTGTTGGCTATTACTATTAAGCAAGTAGGCAACCTCATATGAAATGTAATGTCTCCATAAAAGGAAAAGATGAGCCTATAGAGAAATTGGGGGAGTGGAGAAAGAGGTTGGAGTGAACATTTGTTATCATAACATCCTTGGATAATATTCTTCTTCTTTTTGGGAATTGATACTCTCCCATTCCAGCCATGTAGTTCCAGAGGAGCTGTGAATCATTACACTCCATACTCTCCACTAACTCCTGCACAGAGAAGGCCCTGACTTTCTTTGGGCTGAGGATAGAACTGCTTCTTCTAATACTGAGCCTTGTCTGATCTGCATGTGATACAATGTGAACCATTTTGTATGGAATTTCATTTCCCAGTTCTTACCTGGGAACTTTCACTGTGGAAAGAAAGGGAAAATTCCTTTCTAGCAGTCAAAAAGCTGGTAGGTTATGAATTCCATATTCTCACTATAGGTAAATTTACACTTTGGGTCCTAGAAAGACACAGTCATAATAATTCAATGTGGCTGAAAAATTCGTTAAAGAGAAAACACAACCCAGGGTGTTGAGGAGCATACTACCTACCAATTCCAGGCAGTAATGTTCTAAGGACTGGGAAACTCTAAGTGTTTTAGGCTTAATTTACTCTGGTCTATTCTCTGTGAAGATCCAGGTATGAGTCTCCCACAAAGAATATTGCTTCCAGGATCAGAAACCCCATTGGAAAGTCATCTGGTATGTGAGTCTTTCCAGATCGAATATATGAATCCATAAGCCCCCTAACTTACCTTCCTGTCCTCCCTGAGGACTTCTGCTCAACCAGTTTGCAGTTGTACTTGCAGTTTGAGGTATTAACACCAGAGGTCTCTCCCTACTCATGAGCCTTTATCCCCCATAGACAAGGCTTTGCCTCTCACACCCCAGCCTGCTGTACTTCAGTTTAACCTAATCTGCTATACCTATACCAAATGTTAACCATGCTAAGATTGGAAAATGCCCAAGAGAAAGAGTCCTGAAACCTAAAATCCTTGACCTTCTTGCTGGGGTCATGACACATTCCATGACAGACACACAAAAAGGAAACTTCACAAACAATAACAACAAACAGGCCACCACCACCAACTCTATTAATCTGCTCCCACTAAATCCAAAAAAGAGTCACTAAGGCTGGTTGGACCCAATGAAGTCACAAAGACTCCTTTTGCCGGGAAATCACATATCTAGAATAACAGCATACTGAGTGATCACCTTAGCTCCTTGTGCCATAATCTATGATGTTAACACCATTCTCTGCCTTATATGTTTTACATTCTGATATAGTAGAAAACAAACCCAAGGGAAATAAAGGGGGAAAGAAAGATGTTTACCTAAGGCCTAGACTAGAGCATTAAACCTAGCCATCTACTGCAAGCCTATTTCATAGGGGTCTTCATCTGGCACTCTAAAGAGGGACTTCTGTCAATCAGAAAAAAAAAAAAAATTGCTAAGGTGTGTTAAAAAGAAAAGAGGAAAAGAAAAATAATTACTGAGATAGAGAAGACAAATAACCCATGTAGAATTAGAACACCAATTCCTTTTCTATTAAATTTCCTTAGACTTGACCCATCCCGTTTCTCCTTCTTAGAGTTGAAGACATCAGAGGGAGTGGTGGAAGAGAGGGATTGAATAGCACTGGGCTGGAGAGCCGCCTTGAATTTTACCTAGAATCCGATAATATCATGTAGGTTGTCTCAATTAAATATCTGCATCTTTATATGATGCCTATTTACAGTTTGTCCAAAGATTGAGTATGAAGCTTGATTAATTAGAACATATTTAAATTTAACTCAAGTTTAGCCTTCTCTCTTAAAACTTCTATCACCAGTATCAGTTTCCTTAGCAAGTGAATTGAGATTTGTTGAGTGTGAAAGGCTAGACTTGTGAAACTAAAGTACAAATAGGTTATCAAGGAATTTTCCAAAAACCTGATAAGCAAAACCTACATTAAAATGACAAAAAAGCACTAAAGATTATTGACCTTACTAAGAATTTATTTTACATTTTGTATTATTTAAGTGTCAAAACTCCATATTCTTCTAATGTGATTCAATTTATAACAACTCTTAATTCACACAACTTTTCAGGATCACATAGAGTGTCCTTAGTGAAATAAACCTGCACTTAACTAAGAAGAACTAGAAATGTTGTGAACTTGATGCTTTCATTTAATTGCACACATTGAACAGATGGTCGTCATTTAAGAGGAACGTTCATTTTTATCAACTAAGGAGTATCCAATTGCGTAACGTAAAACTTGTGTTCAAGTTAGTCTTTAGTGCTCATCAACAAAATACATTCATTCTTATTAGAAGCAGTCTAAAGCTGTAGTATGAGGAATATTTGCTAGATATGACAATGAACTTCCTGACAGAGAAGGGCTTTAAACACTGGGAGAGGTACCAGGTCACTTTTCTGGAAACCTTTTTTTTTTTTTTTTTGAGGTGGAGTTTCACTCTTGTTGCCCAGACTGGAGTGCAGTGGTGCAATCTCAGCTCACCGCAACCTCTGCCTCTCGGGTTCAAGAGATTCTCCTGCCTCAGCCTCCTGAGAAGCTAGGATTACAGACATGTGCCACCACGACCAGCTAATTTAGTATTTTTAGTAGAGATGGGGTTTCTCCACGTTGGTCAGGCTCCGGAAGATTTTAAAAGTTGAATCATGCTCATCAACAAATATGCTGTAAATATAGTCTTTCAAAGGTGTACTATGAGAACCCAAAACATATTTTTAGACAGTTATTCTGACCTGTGTTGCATGTACTATATGTATAAGTAGGAGGTAAATACATGTGCACATGTATGTTCTTCTGTTTTACTGTAGAGTCAATGGTGTGCCTTGTCAGCTTTTCAAGTGCGATCATTATGCTATTCACTGATGTTCTGCCCATCATCCTCCTCACAAGACAGTGTTACTTGTAAGGGATGTGCCATCACCCTTTTGGCCTAGGAGCCAGCCAGACAATGCACCTCTTGGATGCACCATCCTCATTGTCATTCTGCCCGAGCGCTGCCTGCTCCCTCGCCTCTCCGAAGGTCAGCCTGAGGTCTTCACTCCAACGCTAATGGGTGCACACACGGCCTGCTCACTGCTCCTGCTGTGGCAGAGGAACTTCATCCCTTTATATCTCTCTCTCCCTAGCTCTTTCCCTTCCTCCCTCCTTTTCTCTCTCCTGTACTGGCTCTCTCTTTCTCTGCCTTGCAAATGACTCTGAGGAGCTATGCTGGTAGATGATTTATATTAAGAAAAAAAAGCACTCAAAAAAATTTTTTTTGAACTGGGCTCCCTGAGAGCACTCAGGGCTGCCTCGTAGTGCTCAATGCCTACCTGCTTAACTGCAGGGAAACAAGCTTCTGAAGGCTTTAATGGGATTTTGCCTGAGGCTGTTTTATTAAGATGTTGGCTTTTTCTGCTGCCTCTGCAGCTGACACCATTCACTGTCAGCTGTCCCCTCCCCTTCCCACCGCCATTGCCACCCCCCAACAATGCACCAAATTATTCGCTTCATTTAGTGTTCATGGCTCAGTGTGGGCAAATTGGGAGAAGGAGCCCTACTGGGCCAGATGAACCAGGCGGAGAGGTGAAAAGCCACTGTGCTACTTAAATGGGAGTTTAAAAGGATGGGGGAGGCCAAAAATGGAGAGCTAAATCAATGCCACTGGGGCATACTTCCATCCTATTAGGAAGAATCATATTCAGTATCAACATACCCATTTTGGAAGTGCATTTACATTACTAATTTGCATGAAATCTTCATTTGGGAGAGCCTGTGTACAAGGTTTTGTATAATTACCTACAATATATAATGTGCATTGTATACACATTGCAGGGCCAATTGGAAATTATGTTATTCAATTTTAAAAACTACATACTTATTAAAAGAGAAAATCAGCATGGGATTATATATTTTAATGAATGCTGTGTATTATTTATATACTATATATGTAAGATACTTTCTGGAGAGGGGATTTGACTACAAAATGGAAATTAACATAGGTCGTGGTGGTAATGTTAGAAAGATAGAAAGATAATGAGTTTGTGCCTCCGTGTATGCCTATGGAAGGAGTGTATGTGTTCGAGGTATATTTGCGGTACAGGGAGAATATTTAAAGCCAAATAATTCATTCTTAATTACCTGTTATTTTTACAGCAAGAATAAATTAAACACAGCTCAGCAGTCATAGTGGTCAGGCTTTGGTGTCAATGATGACATCCAATTAGTAGAGGAAAATTTATGTTTATATATAACAGATCTATTAAGTGCTCAGGATGTATTTAGAGTTATTTATCATGAGTGTTGACACAGGAGAAATGTGTCATGTCCCCATTTTATGGATCGGGTAACTAACAGCATAATAAGACGCAATTGACTCAAGATGATACAGCAATTCAGCATCAGAAGCTGAGAAAAATATTGCACTCTATTTCCTTGGAAAAACCTGACCAATAACCCTGTATAACAGAAATGCTTTCACTTAGAAGTCATTCATTCATTCCATAAATATTCACTGACTCCCCTATTTTGTACTTAACTACATGGTATTTCATGTACTGGCTAAAGGTAAAAAATCAAAAGCAAAAATTGCCATTATGTCTGCTCTCATGAAACTTCCAGTTTAGTGGAGAGGACAGACATTGCTGGATGGAAGTGGTACAGTTTAATAAAAGCCTTTATTAGGAGGATTTGAGGCAGTTTGGAGAATCAGATTAGGCTTCCCTGGTGAAGTCGTTTGTATATATGTGTGTTTTGGGGTGGTGGTGTCTGGATACATATGTACAAAGGCCCTCTGGCAGAAGCAAGTTGGTGCTTCTAAGAAAATAGTATGTGGTTAAAGCACAAATATCAAATAGATATTGCAAGGTTTTCCTGGTGAGCTAGGGCTCAGAGCTCACATAGCCTAGGAGGTCTTGTTATCAAAGGCTTTGTTTCTTTTTTATCGTAAAAGCAGTGAAGATTCTCCTACTGTTGAGAGGTTTTCATTTTAAGCTTTGTTTGAGGGTGGGAGCTGTTTTATAATCCATGTCTCAGTAGTAGGAAGTCTTCTTCACTTCCATATGGACGATAAATTGGAAAGATGTGAGAGTGGAAGCACAAAAGTAGCTAGGGGACTTTTGCAGCGATCCAGTGAGAGATAATGGTAGGTTGAACTTGGATGCTGACAAAGAAGTTGAAGAGAAGTAGACAATGCTAAGAGATATGTGGTAGGTAAATTGGCAGGAGCTAGTAATAGTGAGAGAGATTGAGGTTCCAAGGGTAATTTCTAGGCTTCTGATTTGCAAAACGAATGAATAGTAGCTCAGTTTTCTAACACAGGAACACTGGATGAAGGTCAATTTTGGAAGAAGCAATCCTTAAATTTGGCTCTGGACATGCTATATGAGATGACTTTGAAATTTTAAATTTTGAAGTTTCAAGTGAGAAGGTGTTGAATAACTATTGATATGGCCTAGTACCCAGAGGTGAAGACGAGCTTGAAGATATATGTGAATTATCTGTGCATTGGTCATATTGATACCAAGGGAAACGTGACATGAATTAAAAGGAATAAAGGAAGAACTAGGAATATCCATATTTATCAGGTGGCTAAAAGAAATAAAATTGCAAAGGAAAGTGAGAATTAGCCAGAGAGGGTGGTAAAAATATCCTGAGGAATGTGTGCTGTCAGGAAAATAAAGTTTCTCAAAAAAGAATTGTGTTCAGCAGTTTCACAGAGAGGTCAAGTGCAAAGAAGTCTAAACAGACATTCACTGAATTGTGCAACATGGGACCCACTGGCTAGTGAGCACTACTAAATCAGTGAGAGATATTGAAGGCAAACTGGAACGGACCCAGCAGTCTAACATAAGAGCAGTAACCAGTCTCTCAGATTGCAAAGGATTGTCAGTTTATACCTGTTGTCCCAATACTGTTTAGTATCACTTCTTTTACTCTGAAAAGTGTCACTCTTTAGATGATGCATTCTATGAGCACAGAAATTTTGAGTCTGAGGCCTTACTATGCATTTTTGACACCTCTCCCTCCTTGATTTGCCCTTCTCTGTGAATTAGATATCACCATCAATGGCTGGGATTTCTTTGTTCTGTATTTTCTGTCTCTGTGAATATCTCTTATCAATTCTGCCTTGCAGATCTAAAATGTGATGACTCTCTTCCATCTCTGCTGTCATTGCCCTAGATCATATCACTACTACCTGCTTGTACTTCAATAGCCTTTCCTAATTTCATTCCAATCTATTCTTTATGCAACAGCCACAGTTACCATTTTTAAATATAGTCAAATTATGCCCTTATCCTGCAAAAAAATGAATAATAGGATAAATGACAACCTTCAAAAACTTTCCACTGACCTTAAAATAAAAATCAAACTCCTTAATATTGCCTATAAAGTTTGCCATGATACTGACTCTGCATATCAATCAGATTTTATATCATTTCATATGCCTACGTTCTCTCTCAAAACTAAAGCAAAATTGTACCATATAAGATATTCAAAGTGATGCAATCCTTCCTGACATGAATGTTGCACAGGCTGTTTCACTGACTAATAATATTTAATTCACTCTTTACTTAGTGAACTCCTAAGCATCTTTTAGGTCTAAGTTTGAAAACCTAATGCTTAGCTATGTCTTCCAATACTTCCCCCCACTAGTCTCTTATACAATATCTTGTTTTTTTAATCTGACAATTTTCAAAACTGTGATTATATACTTATTTCTGTTTACTTATTTTACATCTATCTTACCATTAGATTATTACCTCAATGAAAACAAGAATAATACCTGTTTGCTCAATATTGTGTAGCCTAATCATATCACAGTACATATTATATCTTCTAGGTTCACAAAATACGTTCTTGCAAATATTGATTATGTACTAAGTACTATGCTATTGTTCAGGTAAGGACTTCCTGAATTAATGATCACTCAAGGGTTAAGGCATATCAACTAATGACTATTGTGTTACAAGTAATTCTTAATTACTTAATAAAAAGTTAAAGCTTATAGATCTCAAATGTAAAGGCAATGAATGCATCTTATTTATGATGCTATAAACTGAATTTAGACATCAAGGTTATCTTTGCAATGAAAGGATGTGATTGGGTTTTAGGCATACATTTTTAAAAGACTGATGACTGTTTTTTGCATAAATATGCTCAATGTGCTTGGACACCCTAAGTCCTAAATACCTTGCTCCCTAAAATAACTACTTGAATGACCTCTACTTTTCTGGTTACCCCGGAGAAAGTCAGGAGGATCAATAACCAACACTCTAGGATAACTTGAAGTCACTAGACACAGCCATGCTGTTATTATAATAGCTTCCACAATATAATAATGGAAAAGTCATCTCCCTCCGGCCTGAGAAAGAATGGCTTTCAGGAAAATGTTTATAATATCCCTTATCAGCACCACTGAGGACACCCCACTTTCCTGATTTGTAGCCTTTAACTCCAACTAAAATTGGGATCTTCTCTTTTCCTGTCCACTAAGTCAGGGAGGTGAACGCCAAAACACACTTGCTTAGGCCGTATGAACCTCCTGAGTTGTTCCCCTTGTAAAGCTCTATTCATCTATAAGAAAGAAAAGAAAGAAAAGAAAGAGAAAGAAAGAAAGAAAGAAAGGCAGGCCGGCCAGTTGGCTGACTTTGGGTGGAAGCATTTTACATGGTAGTGCAGTCCTAAGGAAACTTTGGCAAGACTGTCAGAGAGTCTTTGAGCCAAAGTTGCACAAGTAAAAGAACCCCACATCTCCTAGGTGCTGGCCTGCTTCACTAACCCCGAGGCACTTGGTTTTTAGCTGGTGGTGGCCTGCAGATTTCTAGTCTCAGTGAAGGCAAAGATAAACTTTAGAGTGTGGCCACTAGGGGTCTCAGTCATTTGCAGTTGGAGATCTGGGAATCTCATCCTTAGGACTGCCATACTATCCTTATCAGTTACTTTATTTTAGAATATCATCTCTCAATGACACTAAAGTTGTAGTCTTGTCTCAGATCTTCCTGCCTCTACTGCCTCCCACCACACCAACATTTCTTGTCATAATAATTATTCTTCCCTACAATCAAACTTTTGATTTAGTCATTTTTAAAGTACAAATTGAAGTATATTTTGTTTGAAAACTTCAGTGGCACCCTATATCCTATTTATTTAAGTTAAAACTTAAATCTGCTATACTGAATCATAAAAACATTTCTTGTCCTGACATTCCTCATGTAGCCTTGCATTTTACAACCTTTTATTTTTCAAAGACCACTCTGAATAACTTTCCATTACCAGTCCAGCTTGGTGGCTCAGGCCCGTAATCCCAGCCTTTTGGGAGGCCAAGGGGGCAGATCACTTGAGGTCAGGAGTTCAAGATCAGCCTGGCCAATATGGCGAAATCAGTCTCCAGTAAAAATACAAAAAATTAGCTGGGCGTGGTGGCGTCCACCTGTGGTCTCAGCTACTTGGGAGGCTGAGGCACAAGTATTGCTTGAACCTGGGAGGCGGAGATTGCAGTGATCCAAGATTGTGCCACTGCACCCCTCCAGCCTGGGCAATGGAGCAAGACCCTGTCTCAAAAAAATAAAAATAAAAAAAATTTCCATTACCAGCCCAACTTATTATCTGTAGCCTATAAGCCTTTGCAGATCATATTCAGGCTACCTATAATGCCTCTTAAA
The DNA here is from genome assembly GCF_028885625.2 of Pongo pygmaeus. Lineage (NCBI taxonomy): Eukaryota > Metazoa > Chordata > Mammalia > Primates > Hominidae > Pongo > Pongo pygmaeus. Next base: position 50,623,520 of record NC_072378.2, read on the forward strand.
ACCATCTCACTTCAGGGTTTGGCTAATATGCCACCTCCTGTAGGAAATATTTCCTAATTTTGAGGCAAGCTGCTCCTTATATGTGTTCTCATAGAATCTATAGCTTAACCAAATGTTCTTTACCATGCATGACAATTGCTTATTAGCTTGTCAGACTCTTCCATTGGCAACAAATACTGTAATATTTCCTCACCCAGATCAGTTTAATTTATATGGCACAATTATCTGTTAAATATATGAATAATCATACTTTATTGACATTATAATACAGAAAAAGAAGTGATAAACTATTGACAATGGAGATCAGTATTAAGGGTTTGGGTTCCAATGAGAAGCAGAGAAATGGGCCAGACCACTGTTACTGAAGCTCTAATACATCCACCAACCACAAAGTATGAACTAAGAAAATTCCATACAGTGTCTGCTACTGAGCTTTCATACAAACAAAAACACCTCTTCAATGAATTTTTTCATAATTAATATATGAGCCTCTGAATTTAGTGAAAATATGTTCAGTGATACGTGATATGAAGGAAGCTTCCCTAGAGTTCCAAATATGCATATATATATGTGGTGTGATAGCACATTTAAAGTTGTCATATTAATATTTTTCAGGTTAAAAGTGATTGGGGATATCTATCTTGACATGATGTTATGCTTCAAACAAAAGATAATTTTTTTTTGATATGATTACTCTTGGAGATACAGAGACATCCTAATTCCACCTAGAATCTGTAAACTTTGTTTCCCAAGCTTGAAGACCATTGTTACACCCCTATTGAGAGTTTATTACCATTTTTCTCCTTTTTCATTGTCTACTATCTATATCACTTAAAATAACATTGTGGAAAATTCGATAATTTATCCATGCTAAATTTGGCTATGTGCAGAATATAAATTTAGAGACTAGATAGGTTTATGGTTTATGGCCACTGTGTTTTCTCGTGACTTCCTAATAATAAGAAATATTATAATAACAACAACATTGCCAACTTTTATTGTGTATGCCAAATTAAAGTAAACTCTCAGTTATCTGATATTTAGAGAATAATTTTGTTTTTTGTTAGACATTAATTACTTGCCTAATATGATAATAAATACTGTCATAAGAAAAGCCATAAATTATGAAAAGACAATACAAGTTTCAGGGGCTAAAATTTGAATATTTAGAATTTGCTCTGCAAGAGCTCACAGACATGTGTGTGTGTTTTTCTGTTTGTGTGCATGCCTTCAAGTCTTTAAGATGCATAGAAAAGATATTTGGAACAAATTGAAACAAGAATTTTTTTTTTATGGTAGGGCTAGAAGTTGTCTACCACGGAAGTCAAAAACTGCCTGTGAATCAATCTTTATCTGAAAAGGAGTGAGACAGTAGAGGGGCACTTAGCCTATGCCAGTACAAATGAAAATCTTCATCAATTTACTACAGTGTTTATGTAAAAACTCTGTAGTTGTAAGACAGTCATAATTGTTTCTCATTGTTTCTTTGACCTATTAACTTTCTTATCACTTTCTCTTATCTCCCTAACTTCCAGTCTAAGAAAAGGCATCCAGTGATTAAATAAAAACAAACACATGATGAAATATAACATTTTGATTTTTTTGTAACCTATGCTTTATATAAAAAAATTATTACTGGACTGTAACTTGAGAACAGACAGAATTTTATAACTTTTTTCACAAGCACCTCCACTAACTTACAAATAGGTGGTAATATAGACTCTGATAGAATTGTCTATTTTGTGCTGCAATTTTAAGAATTTTTTAATTGTAGCCTTGTCCATCATGAGGTAGGCATGTGTTCCTTCAAACATTACCAAGGTCATTTTAGATATGAAATCAGAGTACAATTAGAAGAGGAAGGCTAGCACAATGGGCAGAGGTTTTCTGGGAATGGTTAAAGTAGGATAAACCCATGTGATTAAAAAAAAAATGATTAAAAAGGAAAGAACATAAACACATTTAGCCACATAAGCTCCAGTATGTTTCCCTTTTTGTGTGTAGAAAAAGACTATATGTTAACAAGGTAGAATCCCCTGAGTGCCTGTCACTGCTTGGTTAAAAGTTGATTGTTCATAAAGACATAGTCATCTGTTGGCCACTAAGGTACCATGTTATGCCGTGTAACAGTTCTGCCTTAGGCTTTGAGAGAAAAACTTCTTATAATAGTAACTCATTAAAATGTTCTTCGGCCAAGCGAAAGAGTTAATATCCTTCCTTGGCTCCTGACACTCAGAGAGAGTGTGGGTCTAAGAATAATTGGGCCCTCTGAAAATTATCTGTTCAAGTCTACAGTGAATGTATTTTAAATTTTTTCAAGAGGAGAAGAACAAATTGGTCCACATAGAGGTTTATATGAGATTTAAAATACCTGTAGCTGCATCTTATGCCTAAAAAATAACTTTACAACTTTGGAAAGTTAGCAAAGTTAAACAATATTTTCATTAGCTTTAACAGCTTAAACCTGTATCAGGGTGAGCATTGCTGGAATAGTCCTAAGGCAGGACTTAAAAAAAAGTCTATGTTACTGACCATAGTTGCTATACTAGGAGAAGTCCAACTGGAAATGTCTTACTTGCAATATATCCTCTATGACACATGTGGAAAAAAGTGGAGCGAGGGAAGAGGAGGCAGAGAGAATGAAGGAAAAGATAGCTCTAAAAGAACCTGATAAGTTAGGCAATAGTGCAAATTAAAATATAAGCTTATTCATCAACAGTCATACTTAAAAATTATCAGATGGCAGCTACATACTACTAGATACTAAAGATGTATGAAGTTTATGCCCAACACTTTATATGTTATCCCACTAAATATCACCATACCATTGCCATCACATACACTGTAAACTCCTGTGTCCTTAGTACTGTTCTGCACTGGTCGATCTAAACCATAGAGACTTTTGCAGTGGCTGGAGAAATTTTTTAGTGTCCTGATAAGGGGGAGAGGGATGCTACCGACCTCTAGTGAGCAGAGGGTATGGATGTTGCTAAATTAACGTTCTGAAATACACAAAACAGGCCCCCGGCACCCGACCAGAACAAATAATTATCCAGTTCAAAGTGTCAGTATTTCCTCTATTAAGACAACCCTATGCCACAACTAGGTAATTCAAAGTACTATAAATCACTTTTTTTCCTCTTTCTCTGAAACTTACAACCTTTTAAATGAAAATACAGAAACAAGGTAAAGAAACGATGATACATGGTCACATGCAAAGAGTACCATTTTAGTGATATAAAGAATGCTTGACAATGTTGCAGAGCAGAGAGCTGTGAAGCAGGCATGGGGAGCCTGGAGAGGCTCACCCCTGTAGGGTCTTAATGAAAGCGCGAGACTTAGATAAGTGAAGAGTAGGGTTTAGAGCCAACAAAACAAAGATGAGAGGTATGACCGAGGAGCACGTCCCAGGCAACTAGAAGGGAGCAAAGAATGGGTGAGATGAGGAATAAAACTGGGGCTGACATGGGAAACATGTTATGTTCTGCTAGGATATTTACATTTCAAATAAATTGAAATTTATTTAATTAAAATTGTATTTAATTTATTTAACAATTCAAATTTATACTTTAGTCTACAAAATAATGTAGAATTATTTAAGATATTTAAACAGCTGAATGATTTAATACTGTCCAGTTTTATGCTTCATAATTTACTTGTTTCTCTACTTGTTTAAGTTGAATTAATTCCCTGAATTTGTCTTTAGTTTATTTACTTTCCATTCAAACTGTTTTGGAGACTTTTTATTTACTTGAAGTGATACACAGCTAGAAAATGCCAAGCATGCTCTGGGTCTTTATTGTACTCCTGTGAAATGTTATTCATAGCTTCATGCTTTACTTTTGTTATCTTTTACCTTATATCAGAGTTACTTCTTTTGTGTGTGTTTGCATTTCCACTGAATTCCTGAAAGCAGAGAGTAGGACTTCTCTATCCTGGATATTTCAGTGTTTTAAGAGTTTGGTGAAAATTTATTAATTGAATATCTATTGGAGTCCAGGAGAAAGTGTACTCTGGCATTTTAGGAGATAAGCAGCAGGACTTACCTAATTATCATTTGACAGAAATTATATTTTTACTTTAAAGTCACTAGATTTTGTTGAATTCTAGTACTTGTGTGATGCTTAACCATCAATAGTCAAATAATATTAATTTTACTTTACAGTTAAAAGAAAGGGGAAAAGGGAAAAGAAAGAGAGGTAAAACTAGATAAAAATTGTAGGTAAAGACACCAACAAAGGGCTCAAATAGCTGTGTGTAAAAATGCAAGACTGATTTTTCATTGTTTTTTAAAGTCTTACATCAATGAATAGAACGGATAGAAATAGAGTTCATCTAATAGAAACCGTTCTTCTCTACTTCCTTATACTAGCCACCAAAACTCACTAAGAATCAACCTTACCTGTCTATAGTTCTGCTGTGCAGAGTTGAAAATTAGCTGCTTCCTAATACATTTTTGTTGACTGAATCTTGGTAAAAATCTTGGTAACAATACTTCCCTCGCCAATGCTGATTTTCAAGTAACTAGTTCAAGCATTTTTCTAGATCATCTATTTCCTTGGATAAAATACAATTTGTGGGCATAAAACAGCAACCACTTTACTATGTTCATGGATAACATAAATCAAGAATTTGGACAGAACAAAGTGGGAATAGGTGACTTCTATGCTTCATGATGCCTTGGGCCTCTGCTGAAAAGACCCAAACAGCAAGGGGTTGTTTGAATGGCAGAGGATTTGTTTCTTGGTAAAGTACTGGAAGGCTGTGCTCAGCTGACCTAAGCCCCTATAGCTGGCTGGTGGTATCAGACTGGTCAGCATTTCTACACAGCAGTTCATTGCTTTTAAGAGTGAATGTTTCCCTAAGCAAAATGGAAGCTGCATGGTCTTTCGCGACATGGGCACAGCGTCATTTCCATTACAACTGTGTACTGTTTGTGTAGTCACAGACCCACTCTACTTCAAAATGAAGTGCATAGACTGCATCTTTTAATGGGGGAAGTGTCAAAGAATTTGCAGTCATATTTTAAAACCTCCAGGATAAAAGGAGAGTTTGGATAATGATGTTTCCATGCTCCTTTCCTTCTTTGGTCACAGATCTAATTTGAGGTAAATTTTACATATTACCAGATTATTCTTCTTAGGTAAAGAGTCAGTGAACTTCATTCTTAACATTCTAACTTAATTCTTCATTCTTAACTTTATTCTTTATTCATTTCATCCACAAACATGCAAAGAACAAGCGCCTATGTTTCTCTCTAAGAAGATCAAACTAGTATTGAAATGACTTTATTATGCCTAAGGAAATAGTCACCTTTCATGTATTTCACATAAGCATAATTTAGAGATCTTTGTAGGACTGCAGAGTTGTTGACTTCACTAATTTGGAAAAAGAAGGGTGGATCTACCTTAGGAAAATCTAAAGCAGATTCTAGGGCTCAGATTTTTTTTTTTTTTTCCAGATGCATGCTCACTAGTCTCCCTGTGACCACACAATCCTCTATTACTCACAGGACAACTGGTATGAAGGGTCTTCTAAGTGGTTTACCTCCTATTTTTACATGCATAAATACAGGTAAAAGGCCTGGGAGGAAACAGTTTACTTGGGTATGAACGTGTAGAACTCCAGGTTTTGTATGCTTTACATTGCTAATATCATGGGAAAATTGTACATTTTATTTGGCACTGAGCAAATGGAATTGTAACTTATGTTTTTCAATGTGAATAGCTTGCTGTATGCTCAAAGTTACTATTGCTTGTCCTTTCAGTAAATTTAGGCTGGATGTAAGACAAAGAAAGCGTGTACTCCCAAACTTTGTCTTCTACCCATTGGGATCTGCTTTCATGTAGCAATTAGCAGACATATTAAATCATTTAACAATGAAGGCATTGGATGGGAATAAAACTTAGATGTCTCTAGTCTTTCTTTCCTCTATCACTATTTAAAGAACCTCCTGGTTCTGTTATTTTAAGTGAGTCTATATTGTTTTTCACTCTGAAAACCAAGAGACAATGCTATAAAAACTGGAAAATAGAGAGCTCAGAACAAGTTTAACCTAATAGTTTTTAGGTGCCAATTTTTGAATTCTGTCATTTGTGAAAACATGGATGAACCTGGAGAACTTATGTTAAGTTAAATAAGCCAGGCACAGAAGAAAAATAATGCATAATTTCACTCTTACGTGACATCTAAACAAGTTGAACTAGAAGCAGAGGACAGAACAGTGTAATTACCAGATGCTACAGTGAGGGAGCGTGTTGAGGGTGTTGTGGAGATATTGGGCAAAGGATACAAAGTTTCAGGTAGATAGGAGGAATAAGTTCAAAACATCTGCTGTATAACACAGTAACTGCAGTAAATAACAATGTATTGTATGCTTGAAAATTGTTAAGAGTAGATTTTAAGTGTTCTAACCACCAATAAGTAAGTACATGAGCTAATGCCTAATGTGAGGTGTTAACTTGATTAGCCATTCCACAGTGTATACATATTTCAAAGCATCATGTTTTAAACCACAAATATATATAATTTTTATTTTTCAGTTTAAAAAGAAAAGAAGGAAGGAAAGAAAGGAGGAAGGGAGGGAGGGAAGAAGGAAGGAAGGAAGGAAGAAAAGAAGTCAGAAAGATGGGCTTAATAATAAATCTAGATATAGAGATAGTGGGTTAATATGAGGCAAGTACTTAGAACACCACCCAGCAACCTGATCAATCACTTCTGCATTGTTATTATTATCATTACTATTACTATTCCTATGGCTGCTGCTGCTCATCAAGATTCACTCAGTACTGTGGGTTCAATTTATTTCTTGCATCTTTCCTCAGACTAAAGTTTATTTAGAACTTCTTTAATTAAGAAAATGATTATCTTACATGGCATTCACACCTTGCCATTTTCAGACATTAAATGTAACATGGTGAGTGATGTTGTCCTTTCAAGAAACACAAAAAAATGCCTTTTATTTGATTTATTTAAAAGTTGCTTACATTGTTTCATCTGGTTCTACTTGTCTCTCTTTTCCTTTAGATTTCTTAATAATTTTATTTGTGATTTTGTGCAGGGACCTACAGGAGAAGAAAATAATATTGACCAATCTTCAGCATTATTCAAATTTCTATTTTCCTATAATATTAATATTATACCAGTGTATATACATATTAAAATTTATTTCATCTATAATCTCTTTCAATTAAAAAGACAGAGTTGCCTTCAGCTTTGTGAAATTTATGATATGAAGCACCTTAGATGTGCTACAACTGCTAAACTGAATTGTATTTAGTATTTTGATTATAAATTAGGAAAATGGTACATTAACTCCTTTCTAAGACTAAGATTTAAAAGGCTCCATTTATTTGCTGTTGTTCTAGTGTTTTGCAACATATGTTATATTTATAATTGCCTTATTAAATCTTATACACTGTAAGTGATAATCATATTGCCCAGAGCTATAAAATCATCAAAATATATAATGGCGTTTTAAGTTGTTGTATCTACAAATGGGAATTTTTATTTTTAGCTTTTTAATAATGTTTTCAACTGAGTGTTGGAAAGTCATAAGCTATTCAGAAAAGATATTATTTGGCAAGTGATAATAAGAGGAAATCATAGTCAAAATTCAGTCAGATAAGCATGGACATTATAAAACAATTTTACTGTGGGAGAGAACCGAGTACAGACCATAGCTTGCTGGAGAAAACACAGATGAAATAAGATTCACAGGACTAGCTCAACAATACTCTCTCTACTGTTAGCTTCTTTTCCTACCCTACAAAGTTATGTCCATGAACTTGAGTTATAATATCCCTGTTTACTTTGACCATGAATATACCTCATTTTTTTTGGTTCCTTTTTCATTATTTAATGTACTGGATAACAAATCTAATTCAAATCCCTGGTCTGTTTCATTTGTTTCATGGTTTAGCTTTATGTGTTTGACCCTGGATTTTGAAACAATTTCTGCTATTTCCAAATTAGCTCAGTAGAGAAGGCATAAATTCCTTCCCTTGACTCCTGGACTATGCATAACTGCAAAGGTGATCTTATACCCTTAACACCTACTAAAGGAAGGCCCAAATCAAATACCTATTACTGCAACGAAAGTGTTTCAAAATGTGTAATAGAGTAGAAAGCTAGTTAGAAATTAAAATCATCAAGATATTTGACAACATACATTTAAAAAATGTATTTTACATGGATTTCGGACATTTTTAAGTACAGTCAAGATTAATTATTTAATTTTTCAGAATGACAGATTTTTCTGGGAAAATGGTTGATTCCCATTTAATTGGTAAAAAAAAAAAAAGTTTTTGTGAGATGCAGAATTCTCTCTCTTATAAGAAGGTACTTTGCTCTTCTACCAGTAGAACTTTGAAAAACTAAAAACAAGCATACAAACAAACAAAAAAGTCCCAGATTCTTGGCCCTCTAAAATATTTGGAATCTTGATTATCAAAATGGAAGGTGACTAGGAATGTGAAAAATGAAGTAAATAAGCAATATTTAAGACAATAATATTTAACCACTAACCAAAAATCTTCTATATTGTCTCCTGGCTGGCAAATATAAGGGCTGTTTCATCAAGACATATAAAATTACACTGAGCTTATTTAAATAAGTTAAAGTTTTCAAGTTTTTAGAATGGTTTCCAAGATCTTTGGCCTCCCAAGTACACATTTTCTTAGGGAAAAGCAAATTAGAGGAGCACGTTTTTTTTTTTTTTTTTTTTCTTGTTTGAGGTTTTTTAATAAAAATGATTGATATTCATGAAGAGTTTCACTAAATTTATGTGGCTTTTCTTGCTGTGGTGATGGATATTTAAACCCCCAGTTTCACCTCTTCCACCTTCGTTTTTACTTACTCTTTCTTTTCCTCTCTCTCTTCCACCTCCTCCTCTTTACTCTCGCCTCCCAGTTAATGAAGATTGTCTCAAAATTTAATTTTTGGAATTTATCTTTCTTTTTAGATTTTTTATAAGTATATTTTTTCCAGAGCATTATATAAATGGAAATACAAATCTGAAATTAGTAATTTACTTCTAGCCCAAATTTATTTCCCAAGTTCCAGAGCAGTAATGACAATGACAATGACTGATTGGACATATCCAGAGTTTCTTCCTGATGCCCTACTGGCCCCCCTAAAACTCATCATATCCAGAAACAATCCCATCGTCTGTTCCAAATCAGCCCCTTATTATAACCTACTAATTAGTTCAAAAGCTCTGAGCTAACCACAAAAAAGCATCTCCGGACTCAAAGACAGGCAGCTGTGTTGGCTCAGATTGCATCATCTCTTATCTGATACCACTAATATCCTGCTGAAGAAAATGCAGTGGAGGAATTTCTCACCATGTTTTTCAAAGAAAACATCTGGAAAAGAAAGTGGAAAGAGATGATGGATAAGATGAAAAAATGTAGAGTCCTTGAAACCCAAAACATTTGCTTGTGTATGTGTGGTTGTACATGCATGTACATAGGCATTATCATGTTTGAAACTAAAAATTAGAAATACACAATTTTGACTTGTCTATTTTCGTTTAAAGGTTTCCTTTTTTAAAAAACTGTGAGATATGAGAATCCTCTCTAGAATGAGCCATTATTTCCTCTGAATCCTCCTTTTTGCTAGAGCAATGTAGCCCAGAGAAAAGGCACTGACACACATCTGGTTAAACTGGATCTTGGGCAAATACAGCTTGTGGAACGGTGCATAGGGAAGAGAAGGCCTGACTTGAAAATGTATTACTCTTGCTTTTTACAAACAGAGGATTAGCAAAATCTTCTGAATATTTGAGTATGAGCTGGGGAACTAAGTTAGGAACAATGGGTTAAGAGGTAGGAAAAAAAACACAACAAAATGAAACAACAAAAAATAAAACATAAGGTAGTGTGTGGAATAGTAAAGAAAGCTTGAAATAGAAATCAGTCATCCTGGGTTTTATTCCTGCTTCTACTAGCAATGAAAAACGATCTGTGGAATTTGACCACCACGTACCAATCTCCTAAGATTCTATTATCTAATGGTTTTCTAAGCCATTAGGTAATATAAATTCTGCTCTCGTCCATATTGACTTATTTTTCCTTTGAGAGGATTGTGCTGGTTCTCTACGCAGTGGGATTAGGAACACGGACTAAAATAAGCAGAACCCTCCATTTACAGAGTAGATGTTCATATCCCTTAGTAGAGATGCAAAGATCCTTGAAAGGCCCTTGACTGGCTAAATAAACTGTGGTTTATCCACATAAGGAGGTAAAAAGATAAGATGAAAATGTCTATGTATTGCTATAGCACATTTTCCAAGACATAATACTAAATCAGAAAAAAAGCAAGATACAAAAGAATGTATAGGATGTTACCATTTTTGTAAGAGATGTGTGGGCAGACATAGAAATATTTGTTAATTTTTCAAAATGAAATAATGAAAGGGCAAACCAAAGCTAATAAAACCGAATCTGGAGTTCTTTGAATATTAAATTATACTTTTAAATTTGGAAAAATGCAAATATTTTACTTATTTTAAGAAATATATTTAATCAAACAGAAAAAAGTTATCTCCAAAAATTAAAAGCAAACTGAAACAAATAAACCTAATTATATTTCAAGTTGGAGGCAAATCTGCACATAGAAAATTATTTCCAGTGATTTTATAAGACATTATTCTAAAGACTCCACACATGCATGTTCATACATAGTAATGCTAAAATACAGTCACTGGATTATTGCAGTAATCTTAGTTTAAAATTAATGAAATTGAAAACTAAAGTACTCAGAGTAAGAGAAAATAGATGCAAATAGAAAATTTAAAAAAAGGAAAGAATACTGCTAACTTCAAATATACCTTCTTGGTTCTAAATTCCAGTATCAGGGTCATTCATTTAGTTCTACTCTTAATTTTATTTTAAACCCTAGGTGAAATATGTTTATCATATTAGTCAGGGTCAATGAGGAATGCTTGAAGAATGGGAGCAAGCATAATAGAAATAAGTATGGAAGCTATCATTTTTTTCACACTTTGTGTGAAAAGTGCTATTCCAGCATTCTCTCATTAAACTTCCTCAATAATCTTCAGATGTTGGTGCAATTATGATCCCCGTCTATGAGCATTAAGTTGTATATATTTTACGTAAGTTTGATATGAAGAAGCAAAAAAGAAGCTTAATGAGAAGTAACTTAGTATAATTAAAAACTTTAAATTCAAGCTTCCCTGAGTTTGAAACTAATTTTATTTGCCAACATTAACTTATTTTTATTATGTAAACACCCCAGAAGCCTTGTTTTATTAAAGCCAAGAATGGGTATTTTAACATCTACACAAAGTTAACATGGGAATCTAGGCTGACTGAGTTGCCTTCTTTTACACTGACGTTAATTGTAGAGTGTTATTAGTGAAAAGACAACACATGAATAACATAAAGAAGCACATTTTTATTGATGCATAATATTGGTACATATTTATCAGGACGTGATATTTTATTATTAGATTGATGCAGAAGTGATTGCATTTTTGCCATTAAAAATAGCAAAAACTGCAATTACTTTTGCACCAGCCCAATACATGCATAGAATGTGTAATGATCAAGTAAGGATGTTTAGGGTATTATCACCTCGAGTACTTATTATTTGTATGTGTTGGGAAAACTTAAAGTCCTCCTTTTTAGGTATTTTGAAACTGGACCCCTTCCTTACACCATATACAAAAATTAACTCAAGATAGATTAAAGACTTAAATGTAAAACACAGAAGTATAAGAACCATGGAAAACAATTTAGGCAATAGCATTCAGGACATAGGCACGAGCAGAGCTTTCATGATGAAGATGCCAAAAGCAACTACAGTCAAAGCAAAAATTGACAAATGGGATCTAATTAAAGAGTTTGTGCACTGCTAAAGAAACTATCGGTAGAGTAAACAGACAACCTACAGAATAGGAGAAAACTTTTGCAAACTATGCATCTGACAAAGGTCTAATATCCAGCATCTATAAAGACCTTAAACAAATTTACAAGTAAAAAAACCAAACAGCCCCATTAAAAAGTGGGCAAAGGACATGAACAGACACTTTTCAAAAGAAGAAATACATTGGCCAAAAATCATATACAAAAAGCTCAGCATCACTGATCATTAGAGAAATGTAAAGCAAAACCACAATGAGGTACCATCTCACACCAATCAGAATAGCTATTATTTAAAATAACCAAAAAAAAAAATGACAGATGCTGGTAAGTTTGTGGAGAAAAAGGAACACTTATACGCTGTTGATGGGAGTATAAACCATTGTGGAAGACAGTGTGACTTTTCCTTGAAGACCTAAAGTCAGAAATACCATTCAACCCAGCAAACCTATTACTAGATATGTACCCAAAGGACTGTGAAGTGTTCTCTTATAAAGACACATGCATGCATATATTTATTGCAGCACTATTCACAGTAGCAAAGACATGGAATCAACCTAAATGCCCATCAATTATAGACTGGATAAAGAAAATGTGGTACACATACAGTATAAAATACTATGTAGCCATAAAAGTAATGAAATCATGTCCTTTGCAGGAACATGGATGGAGCTAGAGGCCATTATCCATAGCAAACTAATGCAGGAACAGATAACCAAATACAACATGTTCTCACTTATAAGTGGGAGCTAAATGATGAGAACACATGAACACACAGAGAGGAACAACACACACTGGGGCATATTGGAAGGTGAATGGTAGGAGGAGGAGAGGATCAGGAAAAATAACTAATGGGTATTAGGCTTAATATATGGACGATGAAATAATCTGTACAACAAACCCCCATGAAAAAATTTACCTATGTAACAAACCTGCACATGTACCGCTGAACTTAAAATAAAAGTTAAAAAAAATACAGTACATTGTTATTAACTATAGTTACTCTATTCTGCCTTTGAGTATTAGAACTTATTAAGAATAACTTATATCGATTTAAGAGTTTCCTTCTATGCAGACCCTGAATGAGAGTTCCTGCAGTGGCTTTAAACACTTTTCTACTTGGGAATGACTAAAGTACTAGGTAGACCTGGATCCCAGTAAAATACATGAGTTCACTATTATGTCCAAATGAAGGAGGAAAAGAGCTGAAATACATAAAGAAAATCCACCTCCTTCTTTGGAAGAGATATTTGGGCTTTACCAAGAGAATGTCCAAACTACTGAGATTCCTTTCTTCCTCACAAGTTGTTCCTTATTATGAAAGCTTTCTCATTTTTATCTTCTTAGTTTGGCTCATATGATTTTTTCTCTTCACTTCATGTATGCCTTCTCCCTGCTAAATCATTTCCATCATTATAAAAAGCATGATCTGTTATCTGCTATTTTCTATGTGTCTTTTTACTTCACATTTTCTTGTAGCTACTGTGTCATTTCTCTGTCCTGTTTGACAGCAAAACCAATCAAAGCATGTATCTATTTTCCCTTATGCCCACAGCCTCAACATTCATCCATTTCTCATCCTCTCCAATTGGACCTCTATGCTTACAGATGAATGGAATTGTTCTTGGAAAGGTAACCAATAACCTGTAAGTTCACAAATTCAAGAAGTTTTTCTCTCTGTATTCCATATTTCAGCTCATTTTATATATCCATGTCATCCCATTTTTCCCAAACCTTGGATCCTTTTGGAAGCAGAGTCAACTTGGTAGGAAGATGTATTTGATTAGCACTGAGATGCCCTATGACATAGTGGATGCCCTGTTGCATCTCACTCCCATGCCTCGAACCTACAGACTCTCCATTTATCTAAATCCTATTCCTCCTTCAATGCTTACTTTCATCTCCACCTCTTTTGTGTGATTACCTTTGCCTCAAAACTGTGATATTATTCATATGGCTACTTACTTAGCATTTATTATATGCTATCATGCCTAAGCTGCCTTGGAAGTACATGGTGTCTATCTATCTATCTATCTATCTATATATCTATCTATCTATCTATTATCTATCCTCTATCTATCTTCATCATTATCATCTATCATCTTCTATCTCTCCACCCACCCACCCTGACAGACATAAGTTTCTTTGTACAGAAGTTTTGTTTCTAACCTCTAATGTTTTCATTGCATATGGTTATGGACTTGACCCTGAGCCACAAACTGGAAAAAAAAATCCTTTTCTTATTGCATCACACACAAAGGTGTCATATTGTTTATAAATTAAGTGACCGAATTTGAATTTATCTGCTTCTGGACTGCGACATTTGTTCTACTCTCAATGTGTTTATTCTTGCATAAGACTATTTTGATTCTTTGAATGAGAAAGAATAAATATGATTTAATGGTGAGATTGAGGAAAGACAAGTTTTCTTGAATTTAATTCACAGTGACAGTCAGATAACAAGGTCACTTCTTTCATTTAAGAAGGAGAAACACATTTTTTTTTTTCCAGAGGCATTTCTCTTCTTCATACCTTACAAGTGACCATTTTGTGCCTGACAAGAAGGAAAAAAAAAATGTGTTTCTTGTTGTTTTCTCAAACTGAGACTCCACAGTGCTATTCTATAAATTAGAACTTGAGAATAGACTTAGTGAAAATTAACTGTGGACTGTAAGTTTCCCTCTAGCAGGGAGAGAAGAGTATGGTTTTATATTGCCTTATTATTCCAAGAACTCTGAAAATATTAGAGGAATTTTCCTACACATCTTTATAATACAACTAAAGGAAGTGATAGAAAGAGAAAGAAAAGTAAGTTTATGGATGTCTGAACCTGCAGGTTATTACACCAGGTGTTCCACACATGTTATTTTAAATTTTACAACAACATTGACTAATAGGTAGTATTATATCAATTTTCCACATGAAATAACTGAGGTGCAGAAAAATTAACAGGCTTCTGATTCCAGGACAAGATTTCATAGATCCACTTTTCTCTCCTACTTCCCTCTAAATACAAATAAATTATTAGTAAACAATTCAACAGAAATAATAAAAGGACTCAAAGATATGAAAGGGGAAGGCAGACTGGCTAGTGATCCCAAGATTTAAGAAATGACACCACAGTGATGTTCTTGAGCTTTTTAAAATTTTCCAAATATTTCCAAGAGAGGCCTGTAACCCAGAACTGACCACAGGCATAGGCATAAAGAAGAAACCAACAAAAAATAAAAGAAGAAAAGCCTATTTGCTTTAGCCAAATGACAAGAAAAGGAGAAACTAAGCAGAGACCTTGCCAGGAGCTTCCAACTACAGACCAAAACTCGGTACCATATGCAAAGTGGATATGCTGGCATTTGCAGGGTACCTGACATCTCCTAGCCCTCTAATCAGTGGCAGAAGTTATCCAGGCCAACCAAATTTCCTGAACTTCTAATATGTAGCCCAAGTAGCACTTGAAGGAACAGAGCAGCAGCTTCAGAGTCAACATAATAACGAACACCAGAAGAGCATTGCAAGGAATCGAAAACCAAGTTGTCATTGAAGTTACAGCTTTAGCAGTAGGTCAGTACCTACACACTAAACCTAAACAAGATGACTGCCTGCTAAAACACACATCATCCTCAGAACCAGGAAAAACAACTTGAATGGGAAAAACATCAATTGACAAACACCAAAATGAAGTAGATATTGAAATTATCTGACAAGAACTTTAAGACAGCCATAGTAAAAATGCTTCAACAATTGTGAATTATCTTAAAACAATTGAAAAAAAATAGGAAGTCTTTTTTTATTTATTTTTATTTTTTTGAGACCGAGTCTCGCTCTGTCGCCCAGGCTGGAGTGCAGTGGCGTGATCTCGGCTCACTGCAAGCTCCGCCTCCCGGGTTCACGCCATTCTCCTGCCTCAGCCTCCCCAGTAGCTGGGACTACAGGCACCCGCCACCACTCTCCAGTCTCAGCCTCCTGAGTAGCTGGGACTACAGGCGCCCGCCACCACGCCCGGCTAATTTTTTGTATTTTTAGTAGAGACGGAATTTCACCGTGTTAGCCAGGATGGTCTTGATCTCCTGACCTTGTGATCCACCCGCCTCGGCCTCCCAAAGTGCTGGGATTACAGGCGTGAGCCACCGCACCCGGCCAAAAATAGGAAGTCTTAACAAAGACATTGAATTTATTTAAAAAAATACAAATAGAAATTATAGAAGTTAAAAAATACAATAACCAAAATAAAAAACTCATTGGATGGACTCAGAGGAAAGTGAGATGACAAAGGATTGAAACAGTGAACTTGGAAGAGAGCAATAGGGTTTACTCAAACTGAACAACAGAAATAAAATATGCTGAAAATGAATGAACACAGACTCGAGGCTTATAGGACCAAAACAAAAGATTCAACATTCATATCATCAAAGTTATAGAACAAGAGGACAAAGAATGTGGGGCTAAATGATACTAAAAAAAAAAAAAAATGGCCGAAAACTTCCCAAATTTGATGAAAACTATTAACCTGTAAATTCACAATCTGAGCAAATCCAAATACAATAAACCAAAGAAACTTACACCAAAACACTTTATAGTCAAATTTCTAAAAATGAATGACAAAGTAAAACATAGCCAAAGAGAAATGATACATTACCTATTGAGCAACATAAATTCAGATGATAGTACATTTCTCATCTAAAATCATGGGGACCAGAACAAAGGAGTACATTTTTCAAATGCTGAAAGAAAACTGTCAGCTATTCACTCTGTATCATGTGAAAATATCCTTTAAAAACGAAAGAGAAATCAAAATATTCTCAGATTAATAAAACAAAGAGAATTTTTCTTACCAGATCTATTCTTAAAGAATGGCCAAAATAAGCTTCCAGAAACAAACAAAAAAATAGTAATCATAACTGAAGAAGCCTTGGAACTTTGAAAAAGAAAGGACAGAATGGGCAAAAACAGCAGTAAATACAATAGATTAATCTTTAGCTCATAAGTTTCCTTAATATTTGATGGTTGAAGCAAAAATTATAATACCAGTTGATGTGGTGCTCAATGTATGAAGAAGAAATACTTCTTTTTGTAGGTGAGGAAGGACCTAAATGGAAGTAAAATTTTAATATTCATTTAAAGTGGTAAAATGTCAACATCGATGAGCTGTGAAAAGTTACATATGTCATATATATATACGGTAATACCTAGAAGAATCACTAAGAAAATTGTACAGAATAACATACTCAAATACACTATAAATAATTCTAAATGAACCTCTTAGCCATATTCAAATAATTTCTAAAAAGTCAAGAAAAGAGTAACTTAGAAATGATGAGCAAAACAAACAGAAAACAAGAAATAAAATATCAGAGACCTATCATATCCATAACTACTATGACCATAAATAGTCTAAATACACAGGTTAAAATACAGAAATTGGCCTAGTGAATTAACAAAAGAAAGAATACACTAAGATGCACAGCCTTATTATACATTGTCTAGAAGAAACTCACTTCAAATAAAATGATATAAGAAGATTGAATGTAAAAGGACGGATAAATACATATCACACAAACATTAACTTGTTTAAAAATCAAGAATAGTTATATTAATACCATACGAAGTATACTATAAGGCAAAATAAATTAGTAGAAACAGAGTGATACTACATAATGAAAAGATCAAGTTGCAAAGTAAATACAGCCATCCTGAATATGCATGCACCAAACAACAAGGTTTCTAAACATATGAAGCAAAATCTGAGAAGCTAAAAGAAGTACACAAATCTATAATTGTAGTTAGGCATTTAAAAACCCCACTCTGAGTAACTGGTAGAACTACAAGAGAGAAAATAAGCAATTATATAGAACTAAACAACACTATCAACCAACAAAATCTGTTCAATTTTATCACGTGTGTAACTCTGATGATGATATAATTGTATACTGTGATTATGAAAATAGTCATACAGAGTTACACACGTGATAAAATTGAACAGAATTGCACACACATATGTACATACACGCACACATAAGTGAGTGCATGAATAACCAGAGAAACCTGAATAAGTTCTGTGAGTTGTACCAATGTCAATTTCCGGGTATTAATACTGTATTATAGTTAAGCATGATATTAATACTAGGGAGGCTAGATAAATAGTTCATGGGATCCCCCTATATATTTATTTGAAACTACATGTAAATATGTAATTATTTCAAAATAAAACTTTATTTAAGTTACACAAAAATAGTAAGTTGAGAAATATATGCAGAATGGTGCCCAAATCCAAATATAATCTCCTGCCTCTCCAGGTTGTACTCACTGTCCTTATTCCTTAAAAACAAATTGAAGTATCTGGAAGGCTCATTAGTCTTTTTCTCAATGAAAATCTGAATAATTATTCAAATGTCTATATAACATAGGGAGGGAAAAGTTGTAACAGTAACTTTTCATCATTTACACAAATATATTTTACAAAGACATCTCAATTCTCTACCACTCTTTGCTAGTGAAGACATTTATGAAACTCCGATCACTGACAATTTAAAATTTCTAAAGGAAATCACAGTAATTTAATACTGTGATGTAATAAAATCTCCTTACAGATACTGTGTCGTGGAAATTATCAAAGCAAGCTGAGCTTTCGTTTTTAGAGTCTAGAGCAAAGTGCAACTTTTAGATCTCATGAAAGAAACAGCTTATTTTAATTCTTGTAGGGTCATGTCTAGCTTTAGCCACAAGCTAAATAGAAAACATGTTTACATACCTTATTGCAAAAGTAAATAATACCATAACTTTCCATAGCTTCCATAGCTCTCTAGTCATCTTTCACTCATAAAATGGGATTTATTTAAGTAAGGAGTCATTTTGCTGATAATTTTATTCAATATGCTTTTTTTCTAACGCAAAGATTTGGTGACAACATATTCAGCCTTTCTTAGTTTATGTTTTTAATTTTATTAAATAAATCACTTACGGATCAAGTCAGCTCATAAAAAAATAGAAAAAAAAAAGCCTCAAACACTCCACAAGAATAGATGTTGAGCCAAAATCTCTGTAACTTAATCCATCCAACAGTCCAGAAATGTACACAGAAAGATGAATGCTGTTGTATGATCTATATTTTTAAAATGTTGATTTAAAGTTACAAATTTTCCTTTTTCTGCAATATGTATTCATTTTCCACTCAGACTAAACAGAATTCCACAATTTCATAAATTATCAAGCCATTTAGGATACATAATTAATTGGATTGTACTGTGCCATATTTATGAGGGTTATTCATGCACAGTATGAGATAATCATAAATTATTTTGTTAACAAAATCTCTTGAGAGACTTTTTAAAGAGTCTTCCCCTGAGTAACTTCCCTCAGTGTGACTGCTGTCTGATTTTTTTTTGTTGGTTAAATCAGGAATGAGCCATTTATTACTTTATGATTATAAGTCTAATCTGAAAAATACTGAAGTAATCTGCAGAGGAGGTGCAAAACAATATTGGGATTTCAAATCTTCAAATGTTAGAAATAATTTGAAGAAAAAGACAAAGTTCTATTTGTAGATTTGATGCCTACATTTATATTTAAATTTATGAGTTCCAATTCTGCATTTCTTGAAACAAAATTTGTAAAAACTCTGAGGTTTTTATAATTTTTGGAGCAACTTTTAAAAAGCATAATTCTAAGCAGAGTTCATGACCATAAATATGAGAAGGGAAAGGAAAGTGTTTTCTAAAAAAAATAGAAGGCCAAACACATCAAATAATATTTAATTGGGACTGGAAATATTCCAAGATTGACTTTCAAAAAAAAAAAGCTTTCATTACAATAGTTCATGTTGGGCTCATGTTGAGCCTGCCAAAAATTCAAGCTAGATCAGAGCCTTTTTTGAAATAAACACAAGCTTAATCTGATGTAGATATTTCAAAACTCCCACTGCTTTAGTTATAACATCATCTGTCACTGAATGATTTATAAATCACCCTCAATAGACAAATTTCTGCAAGATGGAGGGTGAGATATTTTAACCTGAGGACATAAGGACACGTCTAACTCATACATTAAAGCCACATTTAGAACAACTCTTCTTGGGAACAAACAAACAAGCTTTTTGTGTCCATGCTTTTTTAAGACAGTGATTGTATCTGAAAATTCACAGTACCTAAAATGTTACTCTTTTGTTCCCCAGTGATTAGTCAATAAATGGTCATTGCTGTCATTATTCAGTGCCACTAGAGGACTATTCCTGAGAGCCTGCTGCATGCCAGGATCTCAACTGTGTGTTTCCAAATAGCAACTAAGATTCTGAGCTCTTGAGTCTGACTATGGGGCTTGACTTCCAGCTTCCTGATCCATTGCTGTGGATCTTGAGCCAGTTACCTAACCTGTATGTGCCTTACCTATCTCCCTGTGAAAATGGACGTAATATACTAAAGCCTGTCTCTTAGAACTGCTGTGAAGAAATGAGTTAATGCATGTGACTCCCTTACAACAATGCCTGGCATGAAAGCATTTATTAGATATTAGTTATTATCATTTTTCAATTATTTTACCAATTTTACAGAGGATAAACTTGAAGTAAATTAACTTTCCTACGGTTTCGTGATAGATATGCGAATACTGGCTTATTTGTTAACAATAAATTTTGTGCCTATAACAACCTGTATTACTTCTTTGCAATATTACTCACTACTTTATGAGGACAGTTAATAATCTCAAAAGTTAAGAGTTTCCATTGCAGGATGCTTTGGTATATGTCTTTAAGTTAAATCTGTACCTCAGCATATCCAGAAAAAAAGCAGTTGTACTTAAGAATATTAGTAGGAGAGAAAACATAATAATCTATATAAATTTTCAAGAAATCACTGAAAATGGACACTAATTTGCAAACTCCAGTGGTATTTATAGGAGCAGATATATCTATCCCCTGACCTTGTGGAAATACTTGTGTAATGTCAGTACATTCAGAAGAAAAGTCGTTGGAGGGTAGTTAAGGCAATTGGCAACACAAAGTGAAGACTTCTTATAAATATTCAATTTTTAAATTGAGAGTTTCACATTCAAAAACAAAAAGCTTATGGTGTTCAATTGTAGGGAGATCATTTTTATAATAACAAGTCTGGGATAGACTCTCTGATTCAAGTCTTTATTCTATCTGTATAAGTTGGGATAAGAATGTAATTAAGCCATGCATGCTACCTACCAGGTAGATTGCTGTAAAACTTAAATAGGCAATGCTTATAAAGCATTAATCACAGAACCTAGAATATTTAGAAGCACTCAATAAAAATCAGCTGCTACTGGCAGTGGTGTTGATGGTATTGCTACTTCCTACAGCAAGCAAAATAGTTTTGTCTGACTGCCTCTCTGCCTAAGTCTATTACAAACAGAAGCATAAAAAATAAGGACTTCCATGGGTAATCAGAATTGATACGTTCTTTATAACAGTACATGGGTAGGATTACAAAAGAGATTCTCTACTGAAACAAGAGGAAATGGCTACCTCATAAAGCAAGCTGTTTTCCTCTGCTTTTCGGTTTAGCCCAGGGAACTTGAGCACCTAGGTCTATTGTGGTTTCAGATCCATCCTGTAGCATCTGAGTAAGTGCTGCAGGGAGAAGGAGGATCAGCAGCTGTTTTGTAACCCTCCGGGGATTTTGTGATATCAGTGCACATGAGAGCCCTGTAGAAACAAACAGGGTAAATGTCCCAAGACAAAATTTGAGAAGTCTTAAGATAAGAATGCAGAACAATTATTTATTTTCTTGTTGGTAGCAATTATTCTGTGTGATAATGGACTCAAATCTAATAATTATTATTAAGCAATTATATAGCCCTTTATTTTTGCAAAGTGCTTTACAATAATTTTTATTAGATAGTCATCACAATAACCCTGTGAAAGAGGTCATAATATCTTCAAGGAGGAGAAGATAACTATTTTTTTCTGAAATAGCTTACAATAAAATATTCTAATTTTCCTAATTCTAAATACAAAAGTTTTATGTCGTGATTTGTTTAGCCATCTAGCACACGACCTGGTTTAATAATGTGCAATTTGGAATCACCCAGCCTGTTAACTGCCTGATGCAATTGCTGAGAAAGTCCTATATCCTCAAGGGCAATACAAATAATCATAAAGATTAAAAATGTGAAGAGCAGACAATAGCAGGACAGAAATTCAAGAAAAGGAATGGTTAATGAAACTTTAAAAATTGTTTAATCAGAACAATAAAAATTAATATTTGCTTTGTTTTACAATCCCCCAACACTATTAACCAATGTATTTAATAATTAATGCTTTATCACAATTAACTAAGAATTTAAAAAAACTTTTTTTAGAGACACAGAAATGGAGTTCAAAGGGGTGAATAACTGGCTGAAGGTCATACAACTAATAGTCAGTAAAGTTGGTCGTTTACAATGTTTTTCTAATCTCAATCAACCTAGCTCTAGTCAACCTAATGGTTTATTTTAAGTGGTGCGACCAATTTACCTACTAATGCTAACAGGCTGCAAAGAAGAATAGAAGTTACCCTTTTGCAAAATTGTCAATGTAGGCTAGCTTATTGCATAAATCATCTTCTCCCAAATAGCGTATCACTTCAATTTGTAGAAATGTGCATTCATGCTGTCCTTGGACAGCTCCACGGAGAATGAGAAGTGATGGTATTTTGGAGTCCTGTCACTGTCACTGGTAGTCAGGGTGACTGTGTTTGCAGTACCAGTGCCATGGTATATTTATCCGAACAGTGGTCAGAATTACATAGAAATCCATGGCCAAGAAGGGTATTACCTTCTGATGCCATCTAGCACTATTCAAAGGATGATAACATTATAGTAAACTTGTGGCCAAGCGCCTGTTACCCTCTGAAAATTCAATCTGTTGCTCTCCAGAACACTAAGGAAAACGGTGTTGTAACAGGATAGGGAAGCTGCATCAAAAGAAGTGTTTAGTTCCAGTAGCCTAGAGCAAAAGTTTGGGCTTCTTTCTGAGAAAATATACTACTGGCTGCAGCAGGTAGGAGTTCTTGGCCTTCTTTAATTGCTGTGTTTAACTTATGAAACACTGCAGGCCAACAATATGTACACATGGGAGACTTATCTAGACAGTGCTGTGAACAGACGTACTCCAGACAGCAGTGAATAGGTGTGAAATAAAGAGAAGAAAAAATGGGGAGTTCTGTTTGTACCCACAGGGAGGAAAAATTCTGTACCCAGCAGCCAAGAGCCAAATCAGACCCAAAGGAGGTACTGCAACAGAAGAAGTTAAAGAACTGGGGCCAGCAGAGAGCTCAGCTCAGAGGAAAATGCTGGGCTTCTGCCTCTCCCATTTGTGTTAAATGTAGGATTACTCTTTTATGTTCTCATCATTCTCTACTGCTGCTGTCTTTCAACCCAAGTGTGCTTGCTGTTGTCAATCTGCAAGGACACGATCTGATTAAAACGTCCTGTGGAAGTAGTGACATAGATTTCTGAGGAAATCTTTTGGAAGCTTAAAAATTAAAATATTATGGCTCTATTGGAAGTAGAAATCTCCAACACGAAGTTTCAAATGTGAGCTTCTTTTAGGTCATGACTTTCCCATGCCAGGTAGTGTGAGGCAGGTACTTAACGTCGACTTACCTGAGGCTTAAACATGGACTTCAGGAGGCAGCAATGCTAATAAAAGTTGCCAGAAGTACTGCCTTTGAAAGGTTTTCCAGAATACTTTTTAAAATAGATGTTAAAACAATAATCCGGTAGTAGATCTTCTTGAATAATGAAAGCCTGAATTCTTGCATGTTGTACAGAAATATTTATTTTATACAGAGATATTTATTTTCTATAAGATTAATTGTATAAGCCACCAAGAAAGTGGAGTTGTCCAGAAATAAATGCGGAAAATTAAATTATGTAGAAATAAATTTATCCCATCTTCCTTGGATAGCATCTAACCATTCATATTATACATATTATACATATTATCTCACCGCACATAAGGCTGTGGAGCCAGATAATAAATGGGGAAGTGAGGGTTTGTTTGTTTTCCTTTAAGAAAAATAAAACGAAGTGCACATACAAAAAATTAACTTAGAGAAGTTTAGTTAAAAAACATATTTAATATTTTTTCTGAATGGTTACTAAAAGTATTTTACAGTGCTCTTTCTGAAAAACAAAACAAAACACTGTTTTTCTATATTACAATGTGCTAATATTAATGATGATTAAAGAGAAATAACCGTATAAAATAATTACCATGACTATGTAAAGTAGATTTGCCTAAGGGCAGATTCACCTTCCAGGAGGCCCTCTTTTCCTCCCTAGACTGTCAGTTTTTCCAACTTCTCTATTAAGGGCTTTGTCCATCTTTGTGGGGGAGATTTGGCCTGGGCAGGGGAAACAAAAGGGTGGGTAGTAGGGGAGTTAGTCATCAGGTTCTTTATTTTCTTGGTGAAGGATGGACCACCTTCTCCTTTGTGAATCCTCTTTGTGGGATCAGCGATTAGGCTCTTTGCTCCCTGGAGTCTTGGGGCAGCTGTCAAGAGCCCAGACCACTACATGGCCTCAGAGCTGCATTTTAATTTTGCAGATGAAGGAAATGGCCTCACAGGAGTGGGGGACTGTGGGGTTGGGGCTGGCTAATATGCAGACTTTTTCCAATAGGCTTTATAAGTTAGCAAATCTAATCTTAACTTTTTTTACTTCAGGTCTAATATCCAAAATGAGAAAAATTCAATTCGTGAAGAAAAATTCATCCATCAGAACCTAGAATATCTAGTTAATTAAGTGATCAGTATAGTCAAATTAGTTATTTGATATTTTATTGATAACATTCATATACATCAACTACATATCTATATATATGTAGATAAAGATAAGTAGATATATTTTTCTATATACATGTGCATACATGCAAATGTAGTTTTAAAACTATGTTTTCTTTTTTTATTATTCATCTTATAAATATGAATATATAAAACATATATAAAATTCCAGGAGAATTTATGTAAGGAAATGGTTGCCTATATTTGGCAGAAATATTCTTTTAAGTTGTTATAGTAATTAGAATAATTTTTTGCATTTTCAAGCCACGCAAAAAATTGTCATATAATTTAGCACTCAGAATATTAATATTGAGTATTCTCACCTAGCCTTTTAGCTCTTTGAAAACCTGGATTCTATTTTAATTTATTGCATTTCCAGACAAATTACATTCATAAATATGCACTTTAAATGTTTAACTTGGCTTTGTACAGAAATATGCCGATGTGTACATTAGCACGTATTGCCAGGTTGAATGACCCAAGGTACCCACGTCAAACTTATGGATAAACCATTGTTCTAAAAACAATGGAACTCTGAACCCACAAAAAGACCCATGAAGATCTCACCAGAACTGATCCAGCCCCTTTCTTCTGTTTCTTATTCTTTTCACTTCTCTTAGCCATATCTTTCACTAGGAGGAGTTGGTAAAATAATTAGGTTGTATTTTGACAAATTGAGGCTTAAAGAACACATATTTAGCTAAGAAATCTTATAATATCACAAGAGCTGGAGTCTGCCTTTAGGGAATATACATTTCAAACAGGGCTACCCAAAGCACGTAATTGTGGAATTTTAACATCTCTCTGTTGAGAAAAATAATAAAAAGTTGTACCAAAGGACTTAATTACATCAAACTACTCTTTTTGAGGTACTTATAATGAGTATGCTTGGTTGAAGAAATAAACATTTAATTGAACTAAACTGCAAAAAGCAAACTCATGTGCTTCAACACACTAAACTATTTTTGGTGATTTTAGTTTGGAGAATTAAACATCATAAAAATATACATAGTAAGTTTTAATTTGCATTCTCTCTCAAATACCTATACTTTTCCCTGAGTGTTCCTTTAACTGCCCCCAAGCTTTTAAAACAAAAACAAGAAAGAAAGGACATGAGAAATAATTTAGAAAGGAGATAGTTGCTGCAAGTGGTTCTGCAGTTGCCTCTCTTCTTACACCCCTTCATTTTCAAATGTCGCCAAAATTGAGAGGTGCAAAAGACTGTGCTAATTTTCCTTATAGTTTTAGTCTTCACACTAATTTATTACCCCAACACCTCAGAAATTGGTCAAGTTAAATATTTTGTTTTCCTTAAACATTTTTTTCCAATGAAAAGAACACATTGCTTACTCATTAATGACTGGAGTATTATGGAGTATTGAAATAATGACTTATTGTTTCAATGAGTAGAATGTACTCTATAAGCAAAATGCAATGATTATAATGATATGTATAACACACTTTGTTCCAAAAAATTAAGGCAGCTATAGAAATCAAAACTGACCAAAAAAACACTTGTATTTGAATGTTGCATCTGCTCAGATATTTGAAACTATATCAAAGCTCCCAGTTGGGGTCTTTGTCAAGAATGTGCAGCACTCTCATGTTTACAACACAGATGAGTGAATAGATTCTTACTCATTTATCCTTACTCATAAAGATTGCTCAGCAATCTTTCCCTTCCTTACTCCCTTCTGCCTGTCTAGTGTTACTTCAATCACTTTAATCTGAAGTTAGTACCTCCAGTGTTCTGAAATCTTTTATTGTCCAAATTTTGACCACATAGTTGACACTCTAGGTTTTGCCCAGAGGTGAGCCTAAAGAAATTTTGAAGAAGGCTGTGTATTCCCAAAGCAATGTACCTCTTCTTACATTGTCCTCTCTTTACCATTGGTGATCACATGATCCCAAGGGGGAGGCTGCTACCCCTGCCCCTATCCTATGCCCCATTGTACCCAACCTGGGACCTGGTTCACCTTCCTGCCCCCAAGGTTCTCTCACAATAATAACCTAATAACTTGTTAATGCATAGTAGCTGTGTGCCAGTCCCCATGCCAGGGGCATCAGAGAGTATAGGTTATTTCATCTCCACAACAAACCAATGAGGCTGGTGTTACTAACCTGGCTTTGCAAATGACGTAATGGGTACTCATAGAAGCTCAGTGGTTTCCCATACCCACAGAACTCATGATATGCAAATGTAAGTAAATGATTATGAGTAGTTATGGAACAACATATCAGGGATGTTGCAAATAGTACTAAATCACCAAAGGCTGGCAGTATCAGACACTGTGTCATGGCAATGCAAGGGGCTATTTCGGTATTTGGGTGTTCTTAAGGTCACACATTAAAATTATGTGTTGGACTATCTTAAACACCTAAAATGCCCATAATATAATCTGCTCTTTTCATTTTCTTCATTTTTTTTATTCCTAAGAGTGAAGGATTTAGAGCATGAATCTACCTTGAATGCCTAGAAATCCTGTAAACTGACAGAACAGTTAGAAGGGGATTTGGATAGTGAAAGGAGGCTGACCTTTGGAATTATAGACACTTTGATTGTAATGCGAGTTCATTTACTTACTAGCTAAATTTCTCTCAAGTATGTAAATAACTTGCTCTTCCCTGGCCTGCAATATGAGGATAATAATCTATTGAGAGGAGTTCAGTTGATACCAGTCATATATTTTGTAATCTTTAGTCTGGATTCTCAAAAATTGCAGTTAATATTTCTTGTACTCCAGGATTAAACTGTTTTATAATCTTCTCTCTGCCATTAGGCATTCCCTTACCTAATAAAGGGAGCAACTCATTAATTATCTGAGTCCACTTGTTTTAGAATATTTTGCTGTCACCTTTTCCTTATTGAGCTATGCAATTTCAGTACTCACCTAATCTTTCTAATGATGTTGATGCTGGGTAGAGAACCAAATATAGAGATGTTGAGCTGAATGTTACAAAACACCTACAGTTCACAAAAGAAATAAAGCAGAACACATCTCTACTCAAATATATTTGAGTTAAACATAAGGCTCCTGGTTGCAAATTTGGAGGAGTTTTCTTCTTTCATGTCTACATCTTATTTTAAATGTCCACTCAGAAGCAAGCAGGAGAGACAATTGTAATCTGTTTATAATTTGTTCAGCTTAGAACCATGAACTCAGTAATGTCTTCTACAGTTATGTAAGTTAGGTGCACTAATGTCTTTATATAATTTACCCCATTTTCCTAAATCACTTCTGTCATGTGTAAAAATACCCATTTCCCAAGGTGTTGGTAATGTGTTAAGTGGCATAATAAACATGAGGGCGGCTAGCATAGTCACTAGCACATAGTGATGCTTAATATCTGT
Organism: Pongo pygmaeus; assembly: GCF_028885625.2. NCBI lineage: Eukaryota > Metazoa > Chordata > Mammalia > Primates > Hominidae > Pongo > Pongo pygmaeus. Next base: position 50,651,539 of record NC_072378.2, read on the forward strand.
TAGTATTTTTCTTTCTATCTCTCTTCCTTTTATCCTTACCATTGGATTCACAAAAGCTGGATGAATGTGAGGCATTCCAGAACAAAGATCTTTGAGTACACTTTGGTTCTCAAGTGGTAAACCCCATATTCGTACTCTGTTAGGCACTTCTGAATCCCTCACCATTTGGAACCACTTATTCCCAGTTTGCTCCAGTTCTGAGTAGAGTCGTGAACAGGTAAATTTTGAGGGCAGAGTCTGCTTGCTGGAAAGTGATTGAAGTGCCATTTCAGCCATGACTAATTTATTTAGTATTCAAAAATCAGTAAAGATTCTTCTGTCACATCATTCGCCCAAATAAAAGGGAATAAAAATAAAGTAGAAACCTGTTTGATGCCTCAGGCATGTTCAGCGTGTTGCTCAGGTCAGTTCATTTCAATACTTAATTTGTGGCACTTCATTTAATGGAATCATTTAACGCCTAAAAAGTAATTATGAACATGAACAAATTTGATTTCCTGGAGTTGATATTTGACATCTCCGAAACACTGAAATCCCTACTGCTGGCTTAAACTATGTTTGGCACTCAGTAAACAATTAAACTAAATTAATTCTAAATATGGGTTATGGATGAGCTCTTACATATCTCAATCTTTATTTATTTATATTGTAATTGAATTTAGCAATGAATAAAGGAATGATTTCCTGCAACATCATCACTCAAAATTAAGCAATGTACCAGAATATTGGCTTGCAGATTGCCAGAGCTGGAAGTAAACTAATCATATATTGTAACTAGAAGAAAACTAGAGGTCATCTAATTTGGTTTGTACTTCACATGTAAGGAAATTGAGACCCAGAGATGCTAAGGGACTTGGATGAAGTCACACAGCTGCTTAGCAGCAAAGCCCATGGTTCAAATCTCCTCTCTTCCAAATTAGAACTTTTTCTATTAAATTATACAATTACTGGTTAATCTATTATATAAGAATATATGTTCGTTTTTGAAATATGTTACTAATCAAGTTGTCAACTTGTTGTTCCAAGTTTCTCATCATATATTTGTTACAAAAGATTTATCCAGATTATATTCTCCCAGTTCCCTCCCATGTGTAAGTCCAGGAATGTTGAAGTCAGGAAGAAAATGAATAGCCATGTAAGCCTATGTTCCTCTGTATCCTGGAAGTGTGGTTACAACTGTGGTTTAAATATGTAACCCTTTCTGGATGAGAGAAAGACGTTGGGAAGATGAGTCGGATAAAACAAAGAGGAAAGGTGTTTGGAAGGGTAGGCAGAGCCTAAGCGTAGTTACTTAACTCGGAAAACTTTGCAAACCATTCCAGTTCTGCTGTCATTTACATCCCCAAAGTGATCAATCCACAAATATAGACGGAAAACCCATTTTATGTGAGGAATGGTAGTGCTTGAGAAGTGTAAAGGACAAGTCATGATTTCTGCCAAATGCACATGGAGAGAAGAGCACATGCAAATAGTGAGATAATAACGACTGCGTAGAAGAATTTCTAAATGCCTGAAAAGAAAAAGATGTATTATATATCACAAAAAGATAAAACATAATTAACTGCAGTGTCAGAAAACACCACCTGGAGAGAAGCAGGAAATTCACATTGGTTATACACATAGTAGTTGCTTTATATAGAAGATCTATTTTAATGTAAAAATCCTAAAAAGCATTATTATACAAGAAAAATGCAAGGCATGATATTGTGCTCAAATATAGGGAGTTGTATAGAGCTTAGCATTGTGCTTGATATTTAGGAGATACTTAATCAGCATTGGTTGTAACTAAATCAACTAGATCTACATATCCCATTCTCCTCTAAGTAGAGAGAATGAGATCTCTTTCAGCCACATTCTCTCTTTACCACATAGTGATTTTTCTTCTTTCTTTTTTCAGCACATTTGCTTTATTGTTTTTTCTAACAGGAGATCAATGTTCTCCTTTTTTTGTAGTACAACTGGGATAAGATGGAGTTCCAAAACCCAAAGTATAAATTACTTCAGTTCAAGCAAAGAGCTCATAATAATCTACTGCCTTAGTAGAATAATCTACTTCCAGATTCTCGGAAGGAAGAATACAATTAGGCCAGTTTGAGACATGTGCATACTCCTGGCCCAATTAGTATTAGATTCTACTCCAGGGCAGGAGTAGAATCATATAATACAAATATGACTGCTCAGAATCATCCCTGGTTGAGAAAGTCATTTGTCAGATAGTAAGAGTATACCAGCTTTCCTCTGACAACTGCTGTTTGAGCAGAGAGTATAACCCACAAATTATATAACAGACAAAGTTTATGTAGCTATTAAGTGGTGGGGCAAAGATTCAAGCCCAAGTCTCAATTTTAAAGATTCTGCAGTTAACCACTATGTGTGCTACCATTCCCAACAACAAATTGATTAAATATTTTCCCATGTTATTCTAAGAATTACTATTTTTTTCGAATGTCTACTGCTCATTGCTGTAAATACCAATATAGTCACTCTAACATAGGCTAAAATTATCAAAAATTGGTAATTCACTCTTTGCTTTTACCTTGGGTTCAATTTAAAGTTTCTATTGCAGGGTGTTCGATAACAAAGGAATGCTTAAAAAATTATCTCCAAAAGTCTTCATACTATGTCAATACCTTAGCAATATCAAACAGTACCTCACAAACTTGAGTAATGCAGAACAGTTGTAATTTTAAAAGTAAGTCACTTTTATTATACAGGCTATTAAATTATTACAATTATGCCGGGTGTGATGGCTCACGCCTGTAATCCCAGCACTTTGGGAGGCCGAGGTGGGCGGATCACGAGGTCAGGAGATCGAGATTGTCCTGGCTAACATGGTGAAACCCTGTCTCTACTAAAAATACAAAATGTTAGCCGGGCTTGGTGGCGGGCGCCTATAGTCCCAGCTACTCGGGAGGCTGAGGCAGGAGAATGGCGCGAACCCGGGAGGTGGAGCTTGCAGTAAGCCGAGATCGCGCCGCTGCACTCCAACCTGGGCGACAGAATGAGATACTATCTCAAAAAAAAAAAAAAAAAAAAAAAAAAAAAAAAAAATTACAATAGCAAAAGTGGGTATAAATTACTTTTTTTCAGTAGCTATTTTATTATAATAGCTACTGAAGAAAAATAATTCTAAAAAAATACAAATTAAGTATTACCAAAACTACTACAGAAATAGAGTTCAATTTAATACTATAATTTAATCAAATAGATGCATTTAGTTAAAGCTAAGTCAATACTAGCTTTGTGAATATGCTTCTTCCTACAATGGCATAGGATCATTTTAAACATTTACTCATAATATCTCACATCACCAATACTATCTATAGTACCATGTGCCATGAAAAAAATCAATTCACCCATTCTCTTCACTGTTTAAATTACTTTGCAACTTTTCCTTGTACCTGATGGCATGTCACCATTTGACTTTCAGATGCCCCCACTTCTTTTCTCATTAGCCCAAGACAAACGCATGACTGTACTTGGATATTAGGTGGTCATCTGGATGAGTCCAAAGTTGCTTATCCTACATTTCTTAAATTAGCTATTAAAATAAAAACATATAATTTTTTAATCATTGTTGAATTTACTTCTTTGAACTCTCAAAAACACAGAATGTATACATAATGTAGTGAAAAAATGTAGTAAATGTAATAAAAAAGCATTATTTGAGGGCAATCAGCTATATGCACAGATACTTGTCTCTCATATAACAGTGTATGAAATAGTCATATTGTGTCATTGTTCAAAGGTTAAATTAATCACTTCTTAAAATGCACCTAGAGGGTCACTCGATCATTTTAATGCTTCCAAGATAATTATCCAGGAGCATGACTACCCCATTTGCAGATTATACCAATTCATATAGGGCAGGGAGCACTCCCTGAAAGGCCACACTCCCAGTGCACATCCTCACCTACCATTGGGAAGTTGACAAACAGACTTTCCTCACAATATCTATGCTGTCTTCACAGACTAGTACATGATAACCGATTTATTTTGAAAGGGGGAGCTGTGTTAGCTGTTGAGGTGTAATATGGAGATTAGTTTAACCCTAGTTTAAAACTAGGGTTCTGATGAATTGAATACCAGTTAGTTAAGTTTGGATACATTTAAGGTGATTCATCCATGCATCCAAACTTAACTAACTGGTATTCAATTAATCAAGCTTTCCCCATAGGACAGCAGCTATGGGGAAAATAATAATGCTGAGACTAGCTCATTCTTCTGCATTTCCTTTCTCAGTAAACAGCGCCATTTTACATGCAGTTTCCCCAGCCAGTATGCTGTGCATTTCTTTTTTTTATTCTTTTTCCTACCACATATAACATCTCATTTCTTTTGACTATACCTTTTAAATAATTCCAATCATTCTGAAAGCCAAGCACTAATGCACCACTCTTTTTTTTTTTTTTTTTTTTTTTTTGAGACTAAGTCTTGCTTTGTCACCCAGACTGGAGTTGAGTGTCCCAGTCACGGCTCACTGCAGCCTTGACTTCCCTGACTCAAGCGATCCATCCACTTCAGCCTCCCAAGTAGCTGGGACTACAGGCCCCCGCCACCATGCCTGGCTAAGTTTTTGTATTTTTGTGTAGAGGCAGTGTTTTACCATGTTGCCCAGGCTAGTTTCAAACTTCTAAGCTCAAGCTATCTGCCCTCCTTGGCCTCCCAAATTACTGGAATTACAGGTGTGAACCAAAGTGCCTGGTCCATGCACCTCTTGAAATACCTCACTCCCACAACCCGGGCCCTGCCCATCATAATCTCACACCTGGATTCCTCATAATAAGTTCTCAGTGATATCTCTATCACCAAGTTATCCCACTCCTCACACAATCTGTTCTCCAAACTGCCACTGGAAAAATATTCCTAAGCTTATCATGTGTCTGCTCTCAGCTCTTTAGGGACCCATTGCTCATAGGTTAAACATGGTTAATATATCTTGCACAACACTGTATAAACTGGCACTAATATACCTCTGTAGCCTCATTTCTCGCTACTTCCATCTTTCAGATGCATTATCGTTCCTCTATCTAAAATGTTACACTTTCCATTCCTCTGCTTGGGATGCTCTTTCTAGTCTCTGCTTCTTTCCACTTCCTTTGTCACTTGTGCCTAGCGCAAGAGTGATGTGGATGAGCAGTATAACTTCAGCACTAGATGTGGATGTGGATGAGCAGTATAACTTCAGGATGTGGAGTGAGACTGGTTGGGAATCAACTCTAGCTGGTCACTAACTGCATGACCTGGAGCACGTTCTCATCCTCTGCGCACATTCATTATGATAGATAATAATATTACCTACTCCAAAGAGTTATTTTATGGATTAAATTGTGAAGGCATGGAGCTGAACTCACACTAAGAAGACAGTAATTGTTAGCTATACACCAATCAAGGAAACAAAAATTCAGGCATTTCCTACTCATGCTTTAAAACTGAGCTTAAATGTCACTCTGTAAAGCCTTGAGGTATTCTCCTGATTCCACATGTGATTTGGTTACTGTCCTATAAACTTTTTAATGCTTCATATTTTATCTATCATATTATATTTTATCATATCATAAAATGCTTCATATTTTATCTATCATTAAAACACATTACATTGTGTTTTAATGAATATTTTAATCGTATTTCTATCCCAACAAACCACACACATATCCTTCTGGTCCACTGGATAAAAAGTGCCTGGGGGCATAGCGTTTCTTCAAAACTATTTCTCACTTGAATTAAAGTCAAGAGCCTTTCACTAAAAACTTCGTCTGTTTCTTACCTATACCAGTGCCCTTCATACAGTCTATTCTGCTTTGACGTGTTCCATTTCACAGCTTATCCTTCTCACTTGAGCCTGAGCCTCATATTTTCAGATTTCATTTAAAAAGAGGGAGTAACAGAAGGTTTAATAAATCTAGTTCTACTGTGTGTTTTTTTTTTTTTTTTGAAAATCCAAATAGAAGTGCAGGTAATATTGAGCATGCATCAGTTCTAACATGTTCACTTGGAATAGAACCCACTTTCATTGAAAGGAAGGAGATTTCATACTTGGTTTATTTACTTGTTTGCTTCTACATGAAAATAATTTTTTTAGAGCATTGTCTATCTATACCACTCCTAGACATCAGTAGCTATCCTAGTTATTGTTGTTGTTTTCTTATATATCTTATTTTATTGACTAAATTGCAGATCCTGGATAGCAGGTACAGATTGTCTTATTTTTTGTTAATTATCGACAGGTTTTAAAACAATAAATGATTCACTATAATAGATAACCAATAAATGTGAAATTACTGGTGTCAATTTTCATTTTTCACAGACTTCTCATATTTTAACTGCTATGAGATATTCTATCATTTAAACATTGTATCAGATGAAACAAGTGTAGTTATTCTCACTTTCATTGGGTTGGTAAGAGTGGTAGAGTGCGAGGATAAGGAAGAGCCTGTTTCTAGGGTCCTTATTTCACTTACATCCTATTCAGGGTTGGTAAATCTCCTGTCTAAGCACACAATGGCATTTTAAGTCAGGGTTTCCCACAGGAAGCATTATGCCTTCAAGAGAGGAAAGAAAAAATCATTGTGGCATGCCAAGCAGGATGTCACTTACACTCGATTGGCTACATCGTCAAGGTTCATTTCCATTAAGCTTTGTGTCAGTTCGGAAACTTTACACATGAGGCTGTGCGTAGCAGTCTACCACTGCTGACTGCCCTGGGGCTAGCCCAGAGTCCCAATCTTGTCATTGGTTTTCCAGAATGTCTCTGTGAGAATTAGTTGCATATGCTGGCCAGCCTCACCATTTGAGACAGGACTGTGGTTTGGTTGTATTTTTATAAATCACTCTCTTACTAAACACATTACCATCTCTGACATATTTAGATAAGGCAAAGATAAGAATAAGAAGTGAGTGAAAATAGTCATAGATGATAGATAGGTAGCTAGATAGATGGGTATAGATGAAATGGATGGATGACTTCTGACATTAATAATAGAAAACAAATGTGAGAAAGGTATTGCTTTCAATTTCTGTCCAGTGCTTCTTAAATGTGCCATGAAACATGCGTAACAGAGATATTCAGACTATGTTTTTTATTGCTGACCATATTAAACTACCTGCATCAGCTTAAAACAAAACATCATTAGCCCAGATTAACACTGGACAAGAGAAAAGGTGCATAGGGGTGTGGAGATAGAATGAGGAAAGTAAGCTATGTTCTTTTTTTTTCTGATTGGTGTAAAGTATTTGCATACCTCAAACAACTTAACTCTTTAAAGAACAATCTTACACATGGTTGCCATTTACATAATGTTACATGGCAGTGTTAAGAAGTTCTCCTTACAACAACTATCTCACTCATACTAGTTTGCACAGTGACTAAATTTATACTATTTATTATTGATCCATTTTCATAAATACTGCCAAGAAATTTCATATTAGAGATCATAAATTTTTAGAAGGCCAATGTGTTAATTCAATACAAATCGATAGCATCACGTTTTGAATTTGTGACAGTTAAGTGGAAAATGATGACATAACACAGACAAGTTTTGTAGAAATGAGGAGAGAATAAGGTGGCTATGCATACATTTGCACATCTTAAGTAATTTTCAGTCTGTTTTTTTTTACGTAGGCTGCATTACTAGAGTTAACTTTACAATTTTGTCCACAGTTTGCTCAATGTCAAGACAGATTTAGGACAACAGAACAAAAAATGACACCAAATCTAAATACAATTACTGTTGAGATTTGTGGACACCTTATTTGGGGAAGAGGGTAAGACCATTTATTTGTGTGTGTAAAAGATTAGAAATCTATTTGTATTACAATATGTTGGAGTAATTTACTGTGTGTTACCATATGTTAGATGAAAAACCAAAGTAGTGGTCAGGCACAGGGGCTCACGCCTGTAATCCCGGCACTTTGGGAGGCCAAGGGTGTGAGGAATCATCTGAGGTTGGGAGTTCGAGACCACCCTGACCTACATGGAGAAACCCCATCTCTACTAAAAATACAAAATTAGTTCAGTGTGGTGGCACATGCCTGTAGTCCCAGCTACTCAGGAGGCTGAGGCAGGAGAATCGCTTGAACCTGGGAGGCAGAGGTTGTGGTGAGCTGGAGATCACACCATTGCACTCCAGCCTGGGCAACAAGAGCAAAACTCCATCTCAACAAAAAAAAAAAAAAAAAAAAAAAAGAAAAGAAAAGAAAAGAAAAACCAAAGTAGTATAATGAACTGAATGATGATTCTCTGCGAGGGCTCAGGACAGGATTTCTTTATTGTAGAAAAGCCAGTATGGCTGAGGTCAGTGTTACATTCCCTATTATGAAAGCTCAAGGTGGGCAGATATATGTTTCCCCATATCCCCGAAAATATAAGGGTCTGAGTAGATTTAGCCAGTTTCTACTGGAATGGAATGTTTCTACCCAGTCTTTAAAATCTTAGAATGGTAATGAAAAGTCATTGAGTTTGTCGGATATTATTTATGGAGACTTCAGCTGAGTCAGTAGTTCAGTGGAGTGGCAATAGGTACAAGGTGGCATAATCTTGGTTTTGCTTTCCTTTCCTTTAGTTTCTGCCGGTTGTCTGTGACACATTTTCCAAGTGCTCTATGATTTTCCTTTCCTTTCCTTTAGTTTCTGCCAGTTGTCTGTGACATGGTTTCCAGGTGCTCTATGATTTCTGAGAGCTATTTAATGTTGACTCAACATATTACATGTCTGCTTAGTGAGTCATGAATGCCTCTTCTTCGGAACTAGATGCTTGATAGATCCATATGTTTTATGTCTTATTTTTTTCTCCATAGTTATGTTTAACTTTTATTTCAGAAGAATTTAATACATAGTGCTTACTTTTCAGGAATTTTTAAAAGGAGAATATTAGCTGTTTTCCTGTGTGTTTTTCATTATCCATATTTTTTTCATTGCTTATTCAAAGCAAGAAATGGGTTTTCCCTGTAACTGCAGTAAGATGATCTATCTCGTTTTACAAAAGTTAAAGGTCTTTTATGCAGCCATTTTTGTGATTGTCTACTGGTACAATTTTACTGGTGCCCCAGCCTGCCTTCAATGTCAATATCCAGCATCTATTTCTTTGAATCAAGTTACCATGTTTTTAAAAGAACGTCCATAAAATGTAAATCTTTACAACAAGAGCTACATGTAAATGAGTACTAAAAGTTGATATTATCCTGATTCAGTTCACTAGAAGAAAGGAATCCCCCACAAAAAGTGTAAAAAGACTTAAGAAATATAAACTAAAGTGAAATTTAAGTCATAAGAATATTCAACAATTCAGTAGCACTTTTCATCATTCAGATGCATTTTCATAAAAGAAAAAGGGATATATTTACCTGTCTTGCTAAATGGTGAGGAATGTCACCAAAGGGAGTGCTGAACAGTGAAAGCCACTGATATTGAACATAGATAGAATAAAGGGAGCTATGAGGCACTGGATACAATGTCTTGTAAAGAATGCCTCTGTTTGGCCAGGCGCAGTGGCTCACGCCCGTAATCCCAGCACTTTGGGAGGCCGAGGCGGGCAGATCATGAGGTCAGGAGATGGAGACCATCCTGGCCAACATGGTGAAACCCTGTCTGTACTAAAAATAGAAAAATTAGCCGGGTGTGGTGGTGGCATGTGCCTGTAGTCCCAGCTACTCAGGAGCCTGAGGCAGGAGAATTGCTTGAACCCAAGAGGCGGAGGTTACCGTGAGCCGAGATCGCACCACTGCACTCCAGCCTGGGTGACAGAGCGAGACTCCATTTCATGAAAAAAAAAATGCCTCAGTTCTAGGTTTGATAAAATAAGATTTATATCGATAGATTTCCATACACAGAGCAATTGGCTGAGGGAATCTTTTATAAGAATACATAATCGGACATGCAAGAGCTCCTTTTGACTACCTTCTTAAGCTGTGAAGCCTAGCAGTTGACTTAACTTTCATAGTTTTGAAGGCATGGCTAGAAATTATTATGACATTCTTATGGTTTTATGTATCAAATAGACCTACCTGGTAAAATATATGCATTATTTCTTATGACAAAATGCTCCATCTTCATTTTTTTCCTGACATAGTAGGTAGTAGCTATAATTTTTTTTTTTTTTTGAGACAGAGTTTCACTCTTGTTGCCCAGACTGGAGTGCAATGGTGTGATCTTGGCTCACCGCAACCTCCACCTCCTGGATTCAAGCAATTCTCTTATCTCAGCCTTCCCAGCAGCTGGGATTACGGGCGCCTGCCACCAAGCCCGGCTAAATTTTTTTTGTATTTTTGGTAGAGACAGAGTTTCACCATGCTGGCCAGGCTGGTCTCCAACTCCTGACCTCAGGTGACCTCAGCCTCCCAAAGTGCTGAGATTACAGGCATGAGCCATTGCACCCGGTCGTATCTACAATTTTTAAAATTCATTTCTTTGAACAATGAATGCTAGACATTGAGGATAATGCAAAGGATATATTTGCTGTCAATGTTGCAAAGTGTAGGATTCCATCTAGAAAATTATTAGTGTTTAGTGTGGGTCCTGTGTGCATTAAGTTCCTGAAAGTTCACTCCAAAAATGTGATGTAATTAGATGAGTTTCCTCTAACACAATTGTATGAAATTATTTGACATAATCTGTCTTTCTGTTTTCTACATTTGCCCCAGGCTCCCAAGGGGCTACAACTATTCTTGGTAAGAAAGATAGTTTCTACCAGAGATTATAAAATTAATGAAAATTTCAAGCTACAAAGTACTTTTTTTCAATTAAATTGATTGACTTCTCCAACCAAAACAGTATTTACATTATAATTTGAAGTGTGATAATTTGAATATTGCTTCAAAAACTTATAAAATATGAGGTATTAGTATTGTTTTTCTTGTTTTCAATGAAAATTAGTAAGTCTAGTATTTGTTTCCCTGGGGGAGAAAAACCTTTGTGATTGTGTATAACTGAAAAAGCAAAACTAAAGGAAACAAGCAAGATGTTAATTCACTTCCAGCATATGTTGACATTAACGAAGCTATTTTTGTTATAGTATTTAAAGATCTAATAGTTTGATAAAAAAATAGTCTTTGTATTTCAATTACACTAACACTTTGTGAAACAATTTTCTCTGCCAAATTCTTGGCAAATAACATCGTTATTGTCTAGCTGAAATGGGGTCCACATGGTTTTCTAGTTCTATGAGCATATTGCTAGTGCTGCACATTTGTGCTTCTGTGAATATGGTACTGAAAACAGTGCCTCTTTATTAATGGATAACTTACTTTTATCTCACTCATTTTCTATTGTCACCTTCCCAGACTATTTAGGTTGTCCTAAAATCTTTTAAACTGTTTCTCATTACCTGATCTATTACCTTCAAAGTTCATATCACAGTCTCTAAATGATGACTATATTTTTATTGTTGCTTATTTTCATCACACTCTCCAAAATGTAAACTTACTAAAAGAAGAGCTTTCTCTGTTTGTTCAGTGCTATATTATCAGTATTTAGCACATAGTGAGTGCTCAATGATTATTTGTTGTAAAAATTGATACTGTCATTCACTATCTTCACCTACCATAGAGGCACTGAGCTACTTCCTCTGTGGGTTCAAATTTAACCAGTTCCTAGATCAATCTGATATAAACTGCTAATGCTTTTTTCCAGTACTGACTAGTCTGGAATTAGTTGTCTTGTTATAAATTATATATCCCAGGAGTATGTGGGCAGTGAGTTTCTGTGAGCCACAGTCTCCCCCTCTTTCTGTGCTCCTACCACTTCCGCCCTATGGTCTGTATGCTTTCTTTCCTATAGCATCTCCATTCCCTGCTGGAATTGAAGCCCCTCTCTGAACCACAGCTCATTTTCTGGGGTCTTGAATATACGGCTAACTTTTGGTATCTCCTTCTCTTGGGAGTCTGACTCTTCTTCACATTCAGAAAGAGAATTATAAAAATGAAATGGCTTTTGTAATAAAAGTTAGGGATTTTACATATTAATATAAAAATACTCTTGGGTGGTAATAAGAACAAAATACCAAAACAGATTATCAAGAAAAAAAAAGAAAGAAAAACTATCTTTGGTGATTATTAAGTATCAAATTTAATACCTGTTTTGAACAGTTTTAGGCATACACTTTCCAGCTTGTTAGGTGTGAAACTGTCACAGGATCCTTGGAGTGTCACTTTTCTGGCCAGAAACTCTGTGGCTGGCGGCACCTTTGCCTGAGTTTTGCTGAGGCCCACTGGGCTCATTGCACACAGTTGGCCTGGCAGGCTGCGCTTGGCTCACTCTATCGGTCTGGATTCCATGCCTGCCAAGGGCGAGCCAGGTATGGAGCAGTGACGGGTGTGTGAGTGAGTGAGCCTGGGGTCTCGCCACTGCCCATAACCAGGCACGCTGTGGCAAGGCAGGCAGCTCCAGGTGCCCGTACAGGCGCTCGTTCCCTATGAGGCTGTAGCTGGACCAGGAGTACCACAAGCAGCTTCCAGGCACCAGGGAATGTGGTGGTGGTGCCTGGAAGCTTGGAGACACCAGGAACCACAGAGCTCCAAAGAGGGTGTCACAGTCATGGCTCAGACAGCTCCAAGGTCTGGGCTCCCGGAAGGGCCGCAGCTCTTCTCTTCTCGCTTCTCATCACCTGCAATGTGGCGAGCAAGGGGTGTGTTTCAGCCCTGCTTGCGTTACAGTTTTTTCGGCCCCATCATTCAGCAGATCCCGAGTTCTTGTCCAGCATCCAGGAAGATTGAGGTACGTGGACAAGTGAAGGGTGAGCAAGGCGAAGAGGGTTTTATTGAGCGACAGAACAGCTCAGAGGAGACTCATAATGGGTAGCTCCTCACTGCAGGCAGGTCGTCCCATCATCTGCTCAGCTTTCAGCAGAGAGGAAACCCACAGTGGGTAGCTCCTCTCTGCAGGCAAGTCTTCCTGTCGTCTGCTGGAGTTGGCCTGAGTCTGGGGAGTTTTACAGGCCTCAGAGGGGAGAAAATGTGTGCTGATTGGTCCATGGGCGGCCACTGGCCGACCCGGAAAAATGGCCCTAAGTTCTCACTCCTGTGGAGGGAACTAGTAGCCCGGCCCCCAGGCCTCAGGCCCTCTGTGGCCTGAAGGTGGGATTTCATTGGGGACCCGTCCCTTTCCACCCAGAAGCCTGTCTACCTCCTACTGCCATTAACCTGCCATCCATGGTGCCCACAGCACCCAGGCTGTTCGTGCTGAGGGGTGCCTGTAGGCCTGCGCTGAGTGGCCTTTACCCCTCTTGGTCTCCCGCTCTTGCTGGTCAGTGCCCAAAGTCCAGAGGGGGCCGAGGCAGCAGGGCCCTGGTGTGTCAATGCTGCCCCAAGCATGTGCATACCTGGGTCATGACAGTGTCCTGGATTGTCCACAACTTTGCTCCAAAATTAGAGCAGGCACCAGGAGTGGGGAGAGGCCAGGCAGTGGGAACAGTCACTTGTGAGCCTGCAGGAGCAGGGGCACTTCCCAGGCCTTCAAGAGTGAAGTGATGCCTCAGTCCAGTCACAGCTGGGCGGCTGCAGCTGCACCTGGGAGGGCGGAATTCCCGCATCTCCAACTGGGAAGGGAAGAGGACTTCCACCTGTCCCTATTTCCCACCGGCTTCCTGGGGCACACAGCCCCGGCCATGCCTCCCCCACTGCAGCCTGGGTCATGGCAGCAGCCACCCCAGACAGGCTGCCACTGCCTTCAAACCCAAGTCATAATGTGAGCCTATCCGTGAGCCTGTGTACCTTGAAGCACTTAAGTGATGCACTTAAGTGATGCACTTGAAGCACTTAAGTACCTTGAAGCACTTAAGTGATCTTGTCTTACTGCCTCCAGAATAATGAGTAAAAATACTTATTAGGCTAATGTTTTGAACACTTACATGCTGGGCTTACAAGAACAAAAAGTGTTTTTATTTTTTAAAAGTATAGACACTTCTCTAATATTGGTAATGTTATGACTTTAATGTATTCTTTAAAGTTCATGTGTTGGAAACTTAATCCTCAATGCAACAGTATTGAGAAGTTAGAATTTTAAGAGGTGACTCAGTCATGAGGGCTCTACCCTTCTTAATGGATTAATTCCATTAAGAACCGCAGGGGTTCAGCCCCCTTTTTGTCTCCGTCTCACATGCTTTCTTCTGCCTTTTGCCCTTCTTCCATGCAGTGATACTCACCATATGCTAACACTATGCTCTTGAACTTTCCAGCCTGCAGAACCATAAGCCAAATAAATTTTTATTCTTTAGGAATTACCTAGTCTGTAGTACTCTGTTATAGCAACAGAAAATGTATTAAAACAGGCCAGAAGGTCTCCCCCTCACTCATATACTTTCCAATGAAATGTCTTACCAGATATGACTTTCTTTATAAGAAGACACTTGTTTCTTGGTAACACAGTACAGATGTCTTCTTTGTCCATCATCCTACTTCTTACATCACAAGGCTTATTATTATGTACACTCAGAAGCTCTGCTTTTAGCTATATGATTAATACTTAGATGAGTTTTATCCAAGCATTAATGACAATACCCTGAAATCATATCATTCCCATTTGCCTCTTTGTCTTGGTTAGGTAGTAGGAGAAAAGTGTCCAGGAAAGGCAAAGAGGTGGTTTACTTTTAGCCACTCCACACTTCCATAAAGAAGATAGATCTTAAGGCTCTTCATTCTTTTTTCACTGAGATTCAGAAGTCCTCTGAACATAGCCATCAAGGTAACTGTTCTCAATCAACTAAAACTCTAACATGGAGGTTTTAAAATACTAACTTTTCTGTGAAATATTCTATATAGTGACTCCCCCTGGATCCTTTGCCATCTGGACATTTTTATCAATAAAAGAGACCAACAGGAAAGAAAACCATCAGTTTATATAGTTTCTGTGCTTCACTCTACTTATATTAACATAATAAACCAGACCACAAAAAAAGGATTGATTTATTTAAAGTTCTACATACTCTTTAAATAATCTAATTGCTGTATAAATTCCTCTTGTGATATTTTCATTATAAAACGATGGCTGAGATCAGTAAAGTGTAGCTTGTGTATCATTTCTTTTCCAGCAAAAGTGGGCATAAATACATTAAGGACTTGAAGGTGGCATTGAATCCACTTCAACAAGGATTATGAAGATTGACACATACCTTTTAAAACTGATTCTTCCATGCAGATTGAAGCCAAGTTGCAAGACCTGATTTACCAGGGTTGAATGAACATAGAGCAAAATAATACCAGTGAATATTCATTTAGAAACAACATCAAACTGAAAATGTAAAGTAAATGTTACTGTGGTATTTGCCTAATATATATGTACTAACTCCCTATTATTTGATAGATATCATACTAAATGCTAACAATAATAACATGTGAGTAAAGCATAGCATATTATCTTAAAATTCAGGTAAGATAATATTAATAGAACTCCGTACTTCTGTACATAGATATAGACATACATAGACACAATAAAGGCCCAAAATTTTAGAGATAAAGGGACTTAAGAGAGTCCTGTCTTTCTTAAGAAACAAGATCTTAGGAATGACCTTGTTCAGGTTCAAATGTCTCACATTTGGCAGAACAAGGCAATTTCTCAGACTCACAACTTTTTGTCCCTAAATTTCTACATAAGAATTTTCCTAATTTATCTTCACAAATTTTTTGAAGGCTCACTATTTTCTTGGCACTGCATTAAATGCTTTCAAATATCTATGACATTCTATGTGTATATATATAATACAACTTTATATATAAATATTATACAGATTGGGCAGCCAAGATGGCCGAATAGGAACAGCTCGGGTCTACAGCTCCCAGCGTGAGCGATGCAGAAGACAGGTGATTTCAGCATTTCCATCTGAGGTACCAGGTTCATCTCACTAGGGAGTGCCAGACAGTGGGCACAGGACAGTGGGTGCAGCACACCGTGCGTGAGCCGAAGCAGGCCGAGGCATTGCCTCACTCGGGAAGCGCGAGGGGTCAGGGAGTTCCCTTTCCTAGTCAAAGAAAGGGATGACAGACGGCACCTGCAAAATCGGGTCACTCCCACCACAATACTGCGCTTTTCCGACAAGCTTAAAAAATGGCAGCACTGGGAGATTATATCCCGCACCTGGCTTGGAGGGCCCTATGCCCACGGAGTCTGGCTGATTGCTGGCACAGCAGTCTGAGATCAAACTGCAAGGTGGCAGAAAGGCTGAGGGAGGGGCGCCCGCCATTGCCCAGGCTTGCTTAGGTAAACAAAGCAGCCAGGAAGCTCCAACTGGGTGGAGCCCACCACAGCTCAAGGAGGCCTGCCTGCCTCTGTAGGCTCCACCTCTGGGGGCAGGGCACAGACAAACAAAAAGACAGCAGTAACCTCTGCAGACCTAAATGTCCCTGTCTGACAGCTTTGAAGAGAGCAGTTGTTCTCCCGTCACGCAGCTGGAGATCTGAGAATGGTCAGACTGCCTCCTCAAGTGGATCCCTGACCCCTGACCCCCGAGCAGCCTAACTGGGAGGCACCCCGCAGTAGGGACAGACTGACACCTCACAGGGCGGGGTACTCCTCTGAGACAAAACTTCCAGAGGAATGATCAGGCAGCAGCATTTTCAGTTCACCAAGATCTGCCGTTCTACAGCCACTGCTGTTCTGCAGCCACTGCTGCTGATACCCAGGCAAACAGGGTCTGGAGTAGACCTCTAGCAAACTCCAACAGACCTGCAGCTGAGGGTCCTATCTGTCAGAAGGAAAACTAACAAACAGAAAGGATATCCACACCAAAAACCCTTCTGTATGTCACTATCATCAAAGACCAAAAGTAGATAAAACCACAAAGATGGGGGAAAAACAGAGCAGAAAAACTGGAAACTCTAAAAATCAGAGCACCTCTCCTCCTCCAAAGGAACACAGCTCCTCACCAGCAATGGAACAAAGCTGGATGGAGAATGACTTTGACAAGTTGAGAGAAGAAGGCTTCAGATGATCAAAATACTCCGAGCTACAGGAGGAAATTCAAACCAAAGGCAAAGAAGTTGAAAACTTTGAAAAAAATTTAGACGAATGTATAACTAGAATAACCAATACAGAGAAGTGCTTAAAGTTGCTTATGGAGCTGAAAGCCAATGCTCGAGAACTACATGAAGAAGGCAGAAGCCTCAGGAGACGATGCAATCAACTGGAAGAAAGGGTTTCAGTGATGGAAGATGAAATGAATGAAATTAATGGAATGAAGTGAGAAGGGAAGTTTAGAGAAAAAAGAATAAAAAGAAATGAACAAAGCCTCCAAGAAATATGGGACTATGTGAAAAGACCAAATCTACGTCTGATTGGTGTACCTGAAAGTGACGGGGAGAATGGAACCAAGTTGGAAAACACTCTGCAGGATATTTTCCAGGAGAACTTCCCCAATCTAGCAAGGCAGGCCAACATTCAGATTCAGGAAATACAGAGAACATCACAAAGATACTCCTCGAGAAGAGCAACTCCAAGACACATAATTGCCAGATTCACCAAAGTTGAAATGAAGGAAAAAATGCTAAAGGCAGCCAGAAAGGTTGGGTTACCCACAAAGGGAAGCCCATCAGACTAACAGCGGATCCTTGGCAGAAACTCTACAAGCCAGAGGACAGTGGGGGCCAATATTCAACATTCTTAAAGAAAAGAATTTTCAACCCAGAATTTCATATCCAGCCAAACTAAGCTTCATAAGTGAAAGAGAAATAAAATCCTTTACAGACAAGCAAATGCTGAGAGATTTTGTCACCACCAGGCCTGCCCTAAAAGAGCTCCTGAAGGAAGCACTAAACATGGAAAGGAACAACTTGTACCAGCCACTGAAAAAACATGCCAAAATGTAAAGACCGTCAAGGCTAGGAAGAAACTGCATCAACTAACGAGCAAAATAACCAGCTAACATCATGACGACAGGACCAAATTCAAACATAATAATATTAATTTTAAATGTAAATGGCCTCAATGCTCCAAATAAAAGACACAGACTGGCAAATTGGATAAAGAGTCAAGACCCATCAGTGTGCTGTATTCAGGAAACCCATCTCACGAGCACAGACACACATAGGCTCAAAATAAAGGGATGGAGGAAGATCTACCGAGCAAATGAAAAACAAAAAAAGGCAGGGGTTGCTATCCTAGTCTCTGATGAAACAGACTTTAAACCAACAAAGATCAAAAGAGACAAAGAAGGCCATTACATAATGGTAGAGGGATCAATTCAACAAGAAGAGCTAACTACCCTAAATATATATGCACCCAATACAGGAGCACCCAGATTCACAAAGCAAGTCCTTAGTGACCTACAAAGAGACTTAGACTCCCACACAATAATAATGGGAGACTTTAACACCCCACTGTCAACATTAGACAGATCAATGAGACAGAAAATTAACAAGGATACCCAGGAATTGAACTCAGCTCTGCACCAAGCAGACCTAATAGACATCTAAAGAACTCTCCACCCCAAATCAACAGAATATACATTTTTTCAGCACCACACCACACCTATTCCAAAATTGACCACATAGTTGGAAGTAAAGCTCTCCTCAGCCAATGTAAAAGAACAGAAATTATAATAAACTGTCTCTCAGACCACAGTGCAATCAAACTAGAAATCAGGATTAAGAAACTCACTCAAAACTGCTCAACTACATGAAAACTGAACAACCTGCTCCTGAATGACTACTGGGTACATAACGAAATGAAGGCAGAAATAAAGATGTTCTTTGAAACCAACGAGAACAAAGA
The DNA here is from genome assembly GCF_028885625.2 of Pongo pygmaeus. Classification (NCBI taxonomy): domain Eukaryota; kingdom Metazoa; phylum Chordata; class Mammalia; order Primates; family Hominidae; genus Pongo; species Pongo pygmaeus. The sequence continues at coordinate 50,670,232 of NC_072378.2, forward strand.
CACAACATACCAGAATCTCTGGGACACATTCAAAGCAGTGTGTAGAGGGAAATTTATAGCACTAAATGCCCACAAGAGAAAGCAGGAAAGATCCAAAATTGACACCCTCACATCACAATTAAAAGAACTAGAAAAGCAAGTGCAAACACATTCAAAAGCTAGCAGAAGGCAAGAAATAACTAAAATCAGAGCAGAACTGAATGAAATAGAGACACAAAAAACCCTTCAAAAAATTAATGAATCCAGGAGCTGGTTTTTTGAAAAGATCAAAAAAATTGATATACTGCTAGCAGGACTAATAAAGAAGAAAAGAGAGAAGAATCAAATAGACACAATAAAAAATGATAAAGCGGATATCACCACCAATCCCACAGAAATACAAACTACCATCAGAGAATACTACAAACACCTCTACACAAATAAACTAGAAAATCAAGAAGAAATGGATAAATTCCTCGACACATACACCCTCCCAAGACTAAACCAGGAAGAAGTTGAATCTCTGAATAGACCAATATCAGGCTCTGAAATTGTGGCAATAATCAATGGCTTACCAACCAAAAAGAGTCCAGGACCAGACGGATTCACAGCCAAATTCTACCAGAGGTACAAGGAGGAACTGGTACCATTCCTTCTGAAACTATTCCGATCAATAGAAAAAGAGGGAATCCTCCCTAACTCATTTTATGAGGCCAGCATCATCCTGATACCAAAGCCGGGCAGAGACACAACCAAAAAAGAGAATTTTAGACCAATATCCTGGATGAACATTGATGCAAAAATCCTCAATAAAATACTGGCAAACCGAATCCAGCACATCAAAAAGCTTATCCACCATGATCAAGTGGGCTTCATCCCTGGGATGCAAGGCTAGTTCAACATATGCAAATCAATAAATGTAATCAGGCATATAAACAGAACCAAAGACAAAAATGACATGATTATATCAATAGATGCAGAAAAGGCCTTTGACAAAATTCAACAACGCTTCATGCTAAAAACTCTCAATAAGTTAGGTATTGATGGGACATATCTCAAAATAATGAGGTATCTATGACAAACCCACAGCCAATATCATACTGAATGGGCAAAAACCGGAAGCATTCCCTTTGAAAACTGGCAGAAGACAGGGATGCCCTGTCTCACCACTCCTATTCAAAATAGTGTTGGAAGTTCTGGCCAGGGCAATTAGGCAGGAGAAGGAAATAAAGAGTATTCAATTAGGAAAAGAGGAAGTCAAGTTGTCCCTGTTTGCAGATGACATGATTGTATATCTAGAAAACCCCATTGTCTCAGCCCAGAATCTCCTTAAGCTGATAAGCAACTTCAGCAAAGTCTCAGGATACAAAATCAATGTACAAAAATCACAAACATTCTTATACACCAATAACAGACAAACAGAGAGCCAAATCATGAGTGAACTCCCATTCACAATTGCTTCAAAAAGAGTAAAATACCTAGGAATCCAACTTACAAGGGATGTGAAGGTCCTCTTTAAGGAGAAATACAAACCACTGCTCAATGAAATAAAAAAGGATACAAACAAATGGAAGAACATTCCATGCTCATGGGTAGGAAGAATCAATATCGTGAAAATGGCCATACTGCCCAAGGTAATTTACAGATTCAATGCCATCCCCATCAAACTACCAATGACTTTCTTCACAGAATTAGAAAAAACTACTTTAAAGTTCATATGGAACCAAAAAAGAGCCCGCATCGCCAAGTCAATCCTAAGCCAAAAGAACAAAGCTGGAGGCATCACGCTACCTGACTTCAAACTATACTACAAGGCTACAGTAACCAAAACAGCATAGTACCAAAACAGAGACATAGATCAATGGAACAGAACAGAGCCCTCAGCATATCTACAACTATCTGATCTTTGACAAACCTGAGAAAAACAAGCAATGGGGAAAGGATTCCCTACTTAATAAATGGTGCTGGGAAAACTGGCTAGCCATATGTAGAAAGCTGAAACTGGATCCCTTCCTTACACCTTATACAAAAATTAATTCAAGGTGGATTAAAGACTTACATGTTACACCTAAAACCATGAAAATCCTAGAAGAAAACCTAGGCATTACCATTCAGGACATAGGCATGGGCAAGGACTTCATGTCTAAAACACCAAAAGCAATGGCAACAAAAGCCAAAATTGACAAATGGGATCTAATTAAACTAAAGAGCTTCTGCACAGCAAAAGAAACTACCATCAGAGTGAACAGGCAACCTACAAAATGGGAGAAAATTTTCGCAACCTACTCATCTGACTAAGGGCTGATATCCAGAATCTACAATGAACTCAAACAAATTTACAAGAAAAAAACAACTCCATCAAAAATTGGGCAAAGGACATGAACAGACACTTCTCAAAAGAAGACATTTATGCAGCCAAAAAACACATGAAAAAATGCTCACCATCACTGGCCATCAGAGAAATGCAAATCAAAACCACAATGAGATACCATCTCACACCAGTTAGAATGGCAGTCATTAAAAAGTCAGGAAACAACAGGTGTTGGAAAGGATGTGGAGAAATAGGAACACTTTTACACTGTTGGTGGGACTGTAAACTAGTTCAACCATTGTGGAAGTCAGTGTGGCGATTCCTCAGGGATCTAGAACTAGAAATACCATTTGACCCAGCCATCCCATTACTGGGTATGTACCCAAAGGACTATAAATCATGCTGCTATAAAGACACATGCACACGTATGTTTATTGAGGCACTATTCACAATAGCAAAGACTTGGAACCAACCCAAATGTCCAACAATGATAGACTGGATTAAGAAAATGTTGCACATATACACCATGGAATACTATGCAGCTATAAAAAATGATGAGTTCATGTCCTTTGTAGGGACATGGATGAAATTGGAAATCAGCATTCTCAGTAAACTATCACAAGGAGAAAAAACCAAACACCGCATGTTCTCACTCATAGGTGGGAATTGAACAATGAGAACACATGGATACAGGAAGGGGAACATCACACTCTGGGGACTGTTGTGGGGTGGGGGGAGGGGGAGGGATAGCATTAGGAGATATTCCTAATGCTAAATGAGGAGTTAATGGGTGCAGCACACCAGCATGGCACATGTATACATACGTAACTAACCTGCACATTGTGCACATGTACCCTAAAACTTAAAATATAATAATAATAAAATAAAATAAAAAATAAAAATAAATAAATATGATATGTTTATATATTTATGTATAGTATTGTTTATTATAATACTAGATAATCATTTATATATTATATAACTCATTTCTAATTTACATATTAAAACATATAATATTTATTTGTTCAACTATACTAAACAATTTTCCCAATGCTTAATTATGTCAGATTCTGTGCATTGTATCAGGAATACAAAGGTGAATAGAAATGCCTCTCTGCCACAAAAGAACAAAGATATATAGAAGAAAGAGATACATAAAAATGTAACTGAAATATGTGATGAGTCCCACAGCACAAGTATACACAAAATATGAAGATGGTAACTCAGGCGGCTGTGAGGCCCATTGACGTCTCCAGGAAGAGAATAAATCCTGATGCCTTTTATAAAAAATCCAAATTCAGTGTAGTGGAGATGAATGTATATCTAGAATGACTGCAGTGACTAGATGGTGGCAACATTAACTATTAGGACACAGGAGGAAGAGGTATTTGATATTGGTAAAATAGGACTGGTGAGATAGTTTAAGAAAACTATTGATTAATTTGTGGATATATTGTGTTTAAGATGCTTGGGAAATGTGAAATTGATTATGTATAGCAGATATATGAATGAATAACACTGATTTTAAAGGATGTCCGAGCTTGAGCTGGAATTTAGGGAATCAAAATAATATGCCCATAGAAATATATCTAGAAAGGAACTAAATTAAATTAAAGTCCAAGATATCTGGTTTGGAAGTTCAGGATCTTTTCAAAGAGAAGATATTTGTCATTACCTGCTATTCCATTCTAAGTAAGAATGTGATATAACCAGAAATCCTATTTTAAGTAGGTGTGTATATATAGGTGTGGGATGTGTGTGTGTGTGTGTGTGTGTGTGTGTGTGTGTGTGTATATATATATATATTTATTTATTTCTAGGGTTTTTTTCCAGAAGAATTTCTTGCTCGATACTATAAAATACTGCATTGCTTGAAGGCTTACCCGAGGGTGCTTAGAGAGAAGTTTTGTTTCATTTGAGAGAGGAATGTATGGAGACATAAAGAAATCCATATAAGAGAGTTTCTGAATCTCCATGTTGAGCCTCCAGATTCACTTAACAAAAATCTCATTTGTCAAATTTTCTCATTGCCAAACTTTCAACAAGACTATTGGTGAACATTTCTGGTAAGGAGAGAAATATTTCTTCCAGAAAAAGCCTGCCTCATGTTTGGAGAGCTTTTATTAGTATCTATGTGTTCATTCTTTCATTTATTATTTTATTTATTCACCATGCTTTCATTGAATATCTGCTACACACTGGGTTCTGTACTAGGTGCTAGAAATAAAGCAGTTCATAAACCAGATAGAGTTCCTGCCTTTATGAATTATTGTCACAGGCTTTAAATAAATAAATAAAGTAAGCAAGTAAATAAATAAATAGATAGACATAACTGTGTTATGTATTGCTGCATAATAACTTATTCCCAAATTTAGTGGCTTAAAAATAAATATCTATTATCTCATTTTTATTTTATGTATTAGTTTCATTTTTGTTCTAAAATAAATATTTTTAAGTAACTGGGTTCTTAAATGAACACAATTAAGCCAAGAGTATGTTGGCATATTTCCACTCCCTATAAATGCGTTTTAAAATAATCCTCTTTCTCAGAGAAAACAGAGCAGTACACATATGTGGAGAATGAACTGTGTTACTATACAAATTTGTCACTAGAAAATGAAAAAAAAAACAGAAAAATATCTACTGGAATGAAACATTCTCAATAGCACACAAAAGACTATTTTGTGAAACAAAATTGGGGTAATATACAGAGGGAATAGGCTAAGTGTTAGGAAATTAGATTTTTTTCTTAAATGATCCACTTAAAATTGACACTGATGTGGTTATTTGATTCCTCTGATATTAGTTTTATTGCAAGATACATGGTTGAATAAAGAATACAACTTAACTTTTTTGTTGCAAATTGAGATACATAATTCATATTCTTCAAGGAAGGATATGCGGCCTCAGCTACTAAGGCATATACCTTCCAACTGTCAACTCTTTCCATTTCCCTCAGCTGCAAAGTGGTACCTTGTCAAGAAACAACCCTTATTGAATGGCATGGGGGCAGATGTGTCAAGTGTGGTACAAAGCCTAACCATTTCAGCCAACCAAAAGCCAAATCGATCAGATTTTCATGGGGGATATTCCAGATCTTCCCGTGGGGTTGGCCCATGCCTTGTTGGGATTTCATGGCAATTTGTCTTTTTCTTTTGCTCAATCTTGCATGTACCATATTCCTCCAGCCCCTGATGTTATCATTCAATAATTATTCTGCAGAAAATCTCAATCTCAACATCTGCTTCCAGAGAACCACACTGTGATATTTCATGTCAATGATATTCAAAGAAAGAAAGTGTTATGGTGTGGTTTTGGAGGTAACTCACTTACTACCCATCTGTCAATGAAGATACAATTATTGGTATTATGTAGAACACAGAAAAATCCTTGGCTTAAGGTGATGGTACAATTATTAAAACTCTCCCTGGTGGTGAATTGACATAAGATACCAGTGGAGGTAAATGCTCTAGCTGCTGCAAAGTATCAGATGCTTAAATATTATGAGAAAGGGAAGACAATTTTGCTAAGCACCACTGCTAACCTAGAAAAAGAGTGAAAAGCTCTGGGTGATGAACAGGTAATTAAAAATTAAATATTGAAATTCAGTAGGTCTCTCTGATAGCCTACCAAAAGGCTTTCATATTCTGGATCGGAATATTAGAGAAAATCGAGGATGAGGACCAGTACTTAATAGAGTGCCTTAACTCCAGAGAAGGTTAAATGCCCAACCAAGGCAGTTCTGTGTTGCAAAAGTGCTGGCTCTTGCCTGGCTGAAAAATAAAATGTACCTTGGCACTTTGGATAGACACATCTGGGTATATGCCTCTGAAAATTTTCTATATTCAGAATCCTTTCAACTCTTAGTTTGCAGAAATTACCCATCCCTCTGTGTTAATAAGTGCAATCCCCCACCCACTGCCACTTGCTTAGAAAAAATGCAGAGGCCTTTTGCCCACAATATAGCACGTTATCCTCCTCTAGGAACTGCCCCACCTTTCTCCTTCTCCCATTCTACTCCCTAGGCCTATAACATGAACCAGCCAAAACATTCTGGTGCCAATAATTGAGGAAAGGGACTTCACCTCAAAGAGTATCAAGGCCTAGTTAGTATGGACCAACAAGGGCCAGAGGAGTAAGGTAGAACCAGATTTCCGGAATGCTTTATTCAAAAGTCTAGTACATAAAATTGAATAGTTATAAGTGGCAGGGTATTGGAAGCACACTCCCATTATAAGAAATATAGCACCTTAGTGAGGACTCCAAGAAATGTTGCTAATTCACAACATTGGCTCCTACAAGCATAATAAAAGCAATGGCTATTCAAAGTTGAAATGTCAGGATATCATAAACTTTACCCAGTAGTGGCCTCAATTGCAGCCTTTGTGCTAGATGTGGTTTTATGTAGAGTAGATTAATATGGCCCCAGGTTCCTGTATGCTATAAGGCTATGGATTTGGTAAAGGAGGACTTTCTTACTTTATCCTGAAGGGAAAATTAGAAACTGTTTGCATTCATGTGGAAGGGGCAATAATGTTCATTTACTATTTGTCCCAAGAGCTAGGTTAACTACAGTGCAGTCATAATACAATCTAAAGAAATCTGGGCTATTTTTATAATATGAACAGCATATTGATCCATCACATTGTTTACAAGCTCATTAAGCTGGGTGAAAAAGTAGTTGTCACTATTTAGGGAGACACATATGCTTCAGAAACTGGAGATAAACCCCATGAAGATTGAGGGCCTAGCTAAATTTCAAAATTTTTAGGGCTACAACAGTCAGAAGAGGGTTGAAACAGCCCTTCTAAAGTAAAACAAATTATTTAATGTTTTATTTTCCACTGTGGTTAAGGAAGCACAATGCATGATAGAGCCAGTTTTGAGTGGGACCTAGAGCAGGAATGGGTCTTAAGGCTAGAGGTACTCTCACTTGGGTCATGTGACCCAGCATACCCTTATAATATTAAGAAGTATAGGCCGGGCGTGGTGGCTCATGCCTCTAATCCAAGCACTTTGGGAGGCTGAGGTGGGTGGATCACAAGGTCAGGAGTTCAAGACCAGTCTGGCCAACATAGTGAAAATCTGTCTCTACTAAAAATACAAAAAGTTAGCCAGGTGAGGTGGTGGTGTGCACCTGTAATACCAGCTACTTGGGAGGCTGAGGCAAGGATAATCGCTTGAACCCAGGAGGTGCAGGTTGCAGTGAGCTGAGATCGTGCCATTGCACTCCAGCCCGGGCGACAGTGCAAGACTCCTTCTCAAAAAAAGAAGATCAGTGACTAGAAAGGTTTTATAGAAAGATTACAATGGAGGTCCCTAGGATTCTAAATAAAGGCTTTCTTTGTCATCTGCAGTGAAAATGAGTACATAATATGAAAAGCAACATACATCAGGTCTTGGACCCTGGTAGAGATGGACTATCTGACCATGGGAGACCACTTAAACACTCATCTGAAATATCCCATCTTGCGTTGAGTTTTCTCAGCCTTTCCAAGTAATAAAACTAGGCCCTTTGGCCTCTCTCTGAAATTGGATGATATGATATCAATCATTAGCATATGCTAGGAGGTAAATTTTGTTCCCTCAAAATTCGTAAGTTAAGGTCCTAACCCCAATACCTCAGAATGTGACTAGATTTAGATATGGGACCTTTAAAGAGGTAATTAGGGTAAAATGAGATCTTATGAGTGGTCCCTAAACCAATATGACTGATGTCTTTCCAAGAGGAGATCGTGACACAGAAACACAGAGAGGGAAGACCATGTGATGGTATCGAGAAGAAGGCATCCATCTCCAAGCCAAGCCAAGGAGAAAGAACCTCAGAAGAAATCAGTTCTGCTGACAATTTGATCTTGGACTAGGACTGCAAGGAAATAAACTTCTGTTGTTTAAGCCACACAGTCTGTGGTATTTAGTAACAACAAATACATAGCTTGAACAGTGGGCATAAGTAAACTGTATGAGCAGAGTCCAGACCCACATATTGTCCACCATTGTTTAACCATGACCTTCTTTAGCTCACACCTATGTTTGTATGAGGCAACCTGAACAACAGGTTACAGAGCAGAAACATGTCTGATGGCTTTGTTTCTTTGATTTTGTTTGTTCTATGTCAGAAAGAAAACATTTACCTCTCCACTATTAGATATTTCACTGTCATTCATGTAGTTTGGGTTTCTTGAGTAGTCATGTAAACTGTGACTCATATTTAGCTAAAGAAACGCAAATAGAATATGAATAAGAGCTTGGTCTTTATAATCAGGTGGACCCAGGATCAGGTTAATATCTTGACTCTATCACTTACCACTCTGAAGTTCAGTGTCTGCTTTGGTAGAATTGAGTTAATAGGAGTAATTATAGTCTCAGGTAGTCATAAGTATGAAATGGGATAATTCATATAAATTATTCACATATTACTTGACACAATGATCATGTTATCACTCCATATATATGTGTATCACGCACATATATACAGACACACAAACACACACATGCTTCTCCTACTTTAAAGCCCAGTTAAAAAAAAAAAAAAAACCTTTCATCTTGTCACTTAAGTTGTATCTAGTGCAATGTTAAAATTAGGGTCAATTTTCTAGCCTGTTAAGATCTTTTTTACTCCAAATTCTGTCATCTACCAAGTTCGCAATTTCTTTCAATTTCATATCAAACTCAAATTTGATAAGTGTGTCATCTTCGAGAAAATAAATCATTATTTATTAAGCAGGTCTATGGTCATTTCCTTTTTTGGGTATTGCATATTTTATTATTCAATTTTATTAGATACAGTTTCTATTAATAGGAATCAGAGTTTGATTCCATAAATATATATTTGGCTTCATGTTACTTCTCTCATTGTTTATTTTTTCATTTCTTGTTCTCTAGAAATTTCAAGGAGATTTCTCTATTTCTATAGACCAAGTTCCAATTTTAGATATAAAAAACATTTCATTGAACTCAGAACATTTTCTTCAGCCATAATATAAACCACTGTTGGTAATTTTTAAAATACAATCTTACCTTCTAGTTTACCCTTTAAAAGCCAGATGGCAGAAACATTCTATGAGAAGACAAGGTAATGAAATTAACATTTTTTCTTATGTTTAAACTACCAGGGAAATTTTCCTAGTAACACATAGCTTTATGACGACATCATTATAGAAAAAATAAATAGTGACATAGGTCAAAAGGATGTCAAGCACGATGAAAGCTACCAAAATAGCCTCTTACATGTCAAAGATTTCTGTGGATTTGGTCCCAGCCCTGTCAATCTGTTAAGTTACTGATGCTTCACTCCATGAAGTCAGGGTTATGCTCTCTCACACAGTAATGCCAAATAGCCCAGAAAAGGTTATAGCATTTGCATCACAAAACAGTTCCCAAAGGAGTTGATGATTCATGTACAGTTAAGAGAGAATAAATGAGACCTGCAATTATTACATATTAAGATATTTTTGAACTACTATCTATAACACAGCAAAGTTTTATTTTCAAGTCAGAAAAGTCTTAAGGGTTCAAGCAGGTGGGCAGTAGTCATATTAAAAGTGTCTGAAGCCTGAAGTGAACCTGCATCTCATGTTGCATCTGCCTTTTATGAAGCATTTATATTGCAGTAACATTTGCTAGAAGCAGCAAAGAATTTTGTCAATTATTACACAGAAACCAAGGGGAAATCTCTGATTTCTGTGGACTTATGGCATCTTTATCAGGTTTTCCTCTGTCGCTCATCTAGATGGAAGAATATAATTTTTCTTCCTTTCATCAGGACTTAAACCATACATAATTGGGCCTACCACTAAAAAATTGCAGAAAATAAGATTTTTAAGTTAATTTTTAATAATATTAAATGGATTCTAACTTTGTCAATCTGCTTTATAAATTCAAGCGTTCTTATATTATTGCCTGTTTATTAATCATGATTTTTTCAGATATAAATTGGAAAAACCTAAATCAAGCCAGTTTCAACAAAAAGGAAACTTCTCGGTAGGAGACTAGAATAGTTCAGAGAATCAAAGGACAATTATCATTGAGTAAATGATGAGAAAGGACATCAAATTCTGACCAAAATAAAGTAACAAAGACAAAATTTAATCTCTTATCTGAAAACAAACAACAAAAAAATTGCCAGGTATATATAGAAAACAACAGTTTTCAAGGCAATAGGTATCAGGCAACTAAGGACAGCGATTCCTGAGCGATGATTAATGAATTAGGCGAGCCCTATGATTGTCCCAGATAACTGCCTTAACAGGGTTTCTAGCTTTTGGTGCAGGCCAAAGGAACTGAGGCAGCACCAGCAAATTACCTCCATTGAGGAACTGAGAATCTGGAAGAATCAAGCTTCTAGAGGTTTCAGGACAGAGTAATGGAGAGGAGAGAGCTACAAAGAGAAGAGTGTGGAGCATCTGACTTCCATATTTAGCAGAGTACTAATTCTTACTTGTATGTAAGAAAACTACCAGAGTTTGGGAAAGAATCATAGATGATTAAGCTGAACAGTGCCTGGCACTCACACAGGGCCAAGAATAGTGCCTGTTCGCATCAGCTAAAACGACCTTCTCATGAATCATGGCATTGAACATTCAGAAGAGTCTGGCCTCAGTAATGACAAATAATTAGAACTAAACTAACTGTTTCTATGGTCTCACCTAACAAAACTTAAAAGCAAGACCCCCAAAATTCAAGCAATTTACAAGTAACTTAACAGAGTTCAAGAATATTTCCAGAGACACAAAAATCTCCATCCCCATTGAGTCAAAATTTGTAATGTCTGGTATCCAGTCAATGATTATCAGGTTTGCAAAGAAGCAAAAAATAGAACCCATAAGGAAGGCAGAAATCAATCAATCAACACAAACTGAACCAAAACTGACACAGATATTAGAATTAGAGGACAATTATATTAAAACATTTATTATTCCAAACATTAAATACAAACAGAATTTATATAAAATATGTAAATAAAACTTTTAGCAAAAAAAACTACAATGTCTTTGATTTAAAAAAATACACTGGTTGAGATTAATGGCAAATTAGACAATAGAGAAGAAAATATTAGTGACGAAGACACAATAGCAATTATTCAAAATGAAACAGAGAGAAAAAGGAGTTTAAAAAAAAAGTGAGCTGTGAGGTAATTCCGAAGAGCCAAACACACATGTAACTGGATTCCCTGAAGGAGAGGAGAAGCAAGAAAATAAATAGCATTTACATATTTTAAATTTGATGAAAACTTAAATCCAGAGGTCCAAGATGCTCAGCAATCCCCAAGCATAAGAAATATGAAGACATTATATCCATCTTTTGATTATTATGTGATTATTATGTGTACTCATGCTATGAACATGCATATGCATGGACTTGAATACCTGTTTTCACAAATACATATATTTATAACAACACTATTAATAATAATCAAAAAGTGAAAATAGCCCAAACGTCCATTAGTGGATGAATAAATTGTATTACATACATACGATGGAATACTGTATGTATTCTTCACCTATAAGAAGTAATGAAGTTCTGATACATGGATGATCCTCCAAAACATTATATAAGTGAAGAGCCAGGCATAAAAGGACAAATATTATATGATTCTACCCGTATAAAAAGCTAGGATAGGCAAGTTCATAGAGACAGAAGTAGATTAGGGTCTACCAGGGGCTATCAGTGGCATGGGGATTGACTGCTTAATGGATAAGAGGTTTTACTTTATAGTAACGGAAATGTTTTGGAGCTAGATATTTGGTATGATAATATCTCTTTAGCCATAAGTGCCAGGATGCTGCCAGGTTCTCTGGGAGCCTGTATGCTGGCTCATGATATTCATATATGAACTTCTATACTGAGAAGACATTCATTCATAAAACATGCCAAACTTCTCAGGATGCCAAAAAGATAAATATATGTATCTGTCTATCTATTTATCTATCTATACGTACCTATCTATCTATCTATCTAGTTATTTATCTATCTGTCCAGATATCTGTCTATGTATCTAGATAGATGCATACAGATAGATAGATATAGGTATATATATAAAGAAAATTATATAGACAGCAAAAAAGCAAGGATGACTGATGGTGTTCCAGGGATGGAACTTAATAAGGGAGGGGGCAAAGGGCAAACTACTTTTCAGAACAAGAAGTAAAAACAAAATAGTGGTGAAATAACTATAGAGGTCAGTGCAACAAATGACTCTAAATCTGAATTTTACAGGGAAACTTAAAGGATACCACAACTCTACAGATAGCACGACCCAACTTTGAAGGGAGAGTATTCTGTTGCAGTCCATTAGAAACCAGTAAATCCAACCATTTTGTTATTAGTTAAACTCACTTTTGGGTTTGAAAGGTAAAAAGTTTGAAAGCTAAAATTATGTTGAAAATTTGCTTAAAATACACAAATTGAGCAACTCCTACCCTTAATAACCTCCTGTTTGTGAAGGCAGGCAGGAAGCGCTATGGGAGTAAAAAACCTAAGATAAAATGATAGCACAGTGGGTGGGGCAATATTCATCAATTTTGAAACCTTCCTCCCAGCCATCAGAAAATAATATAACAATTAAATATCCGTGACCCAGGGCCCCAGTGGGACCAAGGCGAAACTTCCTCAAAGAGTAACTGTGGACCAGCTTTTCTAATCTTCTGATTTGGGGTTCCACGCTGAGGACACAGACACTAGTCCACTGATATAAATGAATTGTAACCACTTCAGGATTCCTTTTAAGAAAAAGGCATATATCTGCTAGGCCCTGCATGAATTCCTGATACATGTTCCAGAGTCACGGGGGATCCTAACTGTGATGACAGTGTTGAACAGATGAGTGGTAAGTAAGGTAGAAGCAACTCCAGAAGCAGAATTGGCACCCCCGAAGTAAAAGCATGCAAGCCACCCTAGATCTAGGCTCTTTGTGTGATTTCTGCAATACTTGACTGATACTATTTGACCTTAGGAAATAAAGTCCCCAGCTCTGAAAAAACATTAGGTGATCCAACTAAAAGACTGTATTTTCCTCCCACGTGACTGCTTAGAATGGTATTGAACTTTGGAAAAGACTATAAAATTTTCACATAAGGTGAGTGGAAGGGAGCATACTGACTGGGCTTGAACTGGGACTTAGAGATGATGGCATACATCTGCTCTAGAGATAGAGCAGCAGCCCTCCCTATCCTTAGAGCCGTGTGAGAGTGTGTGTGTGTGTGTGTGTGCGAGTTTGCATATAAGTGAGTCAAGCACACTTAAATGTTACAGAAAGCACATAGAAAAATTGAAGCACACACAGACACTTAAATGTTACAGAATGTTCAAAGGGCTCCTAACTGTCCCAGAATGCTTGCATATGTTATATAGATGTCCAGGCACGTTCTCTGTTTTACACATGAGCCAAGGGGTACATGGAAAAAAATTCATGCATTCATTCTACAATTCAATAAAGTCTCTGCTATAGACTAAACAGTTCTCCACCAAAATTTGTATGTTGAAGCCTTAACTTCAGTGTGACTGTATTTGGAGAAAGGGATTTTAGGAGCTAATTATGGTTCAATGAGATCACAGGGGTGGAATACTAATCTGACAGGATTCAGGGCCTTATAAAAAAAGGAAAAGAGAAAGACTTCAAGTTCTCATGCACACACCAAGGAAAGACCACGTGAGCACACAGAAAGAAAGTGTCCATCTGAAAGCTAGAAAGACTGCCCTTACTAGAACCTGACCATGCTGGCACTTTTATCTTAGACTCTGGCCTCCAAAACTCTGAGAAAATAAATTTCTGTTGTCTAAGTTACCCAGTTGATGGTACTTTGTTATCACAGTACAAGGAGACTAAGACAGTCCATGTCTTCAACAAGCTTACATTCTAGAAATAAAGGGAATGGAATAGCCCAGTGCATCACTAAATCCAAGTATAATATGCCACATGGCCATAAATGCTACAAAGAAAACTACAGCAAAGAAAAGGGGGAATAAAAAATAATGGAGATCGTTATTTCATAAAATATAAAAAAAATTACCTTTTTTAAATAAAATGTAAACTAAGTGAGAGGCAAAAAGAAAAACAGAATGGAAGAGAGCACGGAAAAAGTCATGCTGATATCTAAGCCAGAATGTTTCAGAAAAAGACCACATACACAAATGCCCTGAAGGGAGAGCATGGCAGTGGTTTTAAGGACAGCAGAGAGGCTAGGGTGCCTGTAGCAAAGTAGGAGACAGGAGGAATGACAAGAGATATGGTCTATAGTCTCAATCACCAAGGGCCTTGCAAGACATAGTTACCACTTTGAATTTTACCTGAATGAGATGGGAAGTTTTTGGAGGAATTACTTGATCTGACTTGAATTTTAAATTATTCCATAACTTCTTTATAGGAAATGGACAGTACAGAGGTAAAAATTAAGGCAGGAAAGGTGGTTAAAATGCTATTAAAAAGTAATATCACCAACATAGCCAAGCAGAGTTGGCTGGCAATCATCTTCCCCACAAAAAAGGAACAAAACAACTATAGGGAAATGAGGGAATAAACAACTGTATTTTGACTAGAGTGACTGAGCAAGTATGCTGAGGAGCACCAAGGGAGTGGTGAAATCCTGATGGAGCATAAGAGCCCAGGATAGCACCATAGAGAGAGAAGTAAGTTATCCTGCTTCTGCCTCTGTCTCCTCCACATGGATCTGCTCAGTCTAGGGGGACCGCTTCTTATTTTTATCTTTTATTTTAAGTTCAGGGGTACATGTGCAGGTTTGTTATTATTATGTAGGTAAACTCAACTCATGAGGGTTTGTTGTGCAGATTATTTCATCACCCAAGAACTAAGCTTAGTACCCATCAGTTATTTTTCCTGATCGTCTCCCTCCTCCCACCCTCCACCCTCCAATAGGCCCCAGTTTGTGTTGTTCCCCTCTATGTGCTCACATGTTCTCATCATTTAGCTTCCACTTGTAAGCGAAAACATGCATTATTTGGTTTTCTGTTTCACATTAGTTTGCTAAGGATAATGACGTCTAACTCCGTCTACGTTCCTGCAAAGGAACATGATCTTGTTCTTTTTATACCTGCATAATATTCTGTGGTTTATATGTACCACATTTTCTTTATTCAGTCTATCATTGACGGACATTTAGATTGACTCCATGCCTTTGTAATTGTGAATAGTGCTGCAATGAACATATGTGTGCAAGTGTCTTTATGATAGAACAATTTCTATTCCTTTGGGTATATATTCAATAATGATATTACTGGGCCCAATTGTAGTAGTTCTGTTTTTAGGTTTTTGAGGAATCATCACAATGTTTTCCACAATGGTTGAACTAATTTACACTCTCACGAACAGTGTATAAACATTCCTTTTTCTTTGCAACCTCACTAGCACCTGTTATTTTTTGACATTTTAATGATAGCCATTCTGACTGATGTGAGATGGTATCTCATGGTGGTTTTGTTTGTATTTCTCTAATGATCAACGATGTTGAGGGTTTTTTTTTTTTCATTTGCTTGTTGGCTGAGTGTATGTCTTCTTTTGAAGTGTTTGTTCATGTCCTTTGCCCACTTTTTAATGGGATTGTTATTTTTTCCTCTTGTACATTTGTTTAAGTTCCTTATAGATGTGGGATATTAGACCTCTGTCAGATGCATATTTTGCAAAAATATTCTTTCATTGTGTAGCTTTCTGTTTAATCTGTTGATAGTTTCTTTTGTTATGCAGAAGCTCTTTAGTTTGATTAGATTCCATTTGTCAATTTTTGCTTGTGTTGCAATTGCTTTTGGTGTCTTCACCATAAAATCTTTGCCCATTCCTGTGTCCAGAATGGCATTGCTTAGGTCGTCTTCTAGAGTTTTTACAGCTTTGGGTTCTACACTTAAATCTTTAATCCATCTTGAGTTTATTTTTTAGATGGTGTAAGGAAGGGTTCCAGTTTCAGTCTTCTGTATATTGCTAGCCAGTTATCCCAGCACCATTTATTGAATAAAGAATCCTTTCCCCATTGCTTGTTTTTGTCAGCTTTGTCAAAGATCAGATGGTTGTAAGTGTGTGACATTATTTCTGGGCTCTCTATTCTGTTCCATTGGTCTATGTGTCTGTTTTTGTACCACTACCGTGCTGTTTTGTTTATGTACCCCTGTAGTATAGTTTGAAATAAAGTAGTGTGAAGCCTCCAACTTTGTTCTTTTTGCTTAGGATTGCCTTGGCTATTGGGATTTCTTCACGGTTTCATATGAATTTTAATATCTTTTTTTCTATTTCTTTGAAGAATGTGATTGGTAGTATGATAGAAACAGCACTGTATCTATAAAGTTCTTTGGGCAGTATAGCAATTTTAATGATATTGATTCTTTCTATCAATGAGCACAAAATATTTTTCCATTTATTTGTGTCATCTTTGATTTATTTTAGTAGTGTTTTGTAGATCTCCTTGTAGAGACCTTTCATCTCCTTGGTTAGCTGTATTCCCGGGTATTTTGTTCTTTTTGTGGCAATTGTGAACGGGATTGCATTCCTGATTTGCTCTTGGCTTGGCTGTTGTTGGTTTATAGCAGGGGTACCGAACCCCTGGGCCATGTACTGGTTCGTGGCCTGTTAGCAACCGGGCCACGCAGCAGGAGATGAGCAGCAGGTGAGCAAGTGCTACCACCTTCTTCGCCACCTTTCAGATCAGCAGCAGCATTAGAGTCTCATAGGAGTGCAAATCCCATTGTGAACTATGCATGCAAGGGATCCCAGTTGCATGCTCCTTACAAGAATCTAATGTCTGGTGATCTGGGGTGCAACAGTTTCATCCCAAAACTTTCCCCACTCTCTGCCACTCGTCCGTGGAAAAATAGTCTTCCATGAAACCATTTCCTGGTGCCAAAAAGGTTAGGGGCTGCTGGTTTATAGGAATGCAAGTGATTTTTGTGTATTAATTTTTTATCCTGAAACATTGCTGAAGTAGTTTATCAGCTTGAGGAGCTTTTCGGTTGAGACTATGAGGTTTTTTAGATATGGAATCATGTCATCTGCAAACAGCAATAGTTAGACTTTCTCTCTTTTCTTTCTATTTGGATGTCCTTTGTTTCTTTCTCTTGCCTGATTGCTCTGGCCAGGACTCCCATTATGATGTTGAATAGGCATGGTGAGAGAGGGCATCCTTTTCTTGGGCCTGTTTTTAAGGGGAATACTTCCAGCTTTTGCCCATTTAGTATGACATTGGCTGTGGATTTTTCATACATGGTTCTTATAATTTTGAGGTATGTTTCTTCAGTTTATTGAGAGTTTTTAACATGAAGGATGTTGAATTTTATCAAAAGCCTTTTATGCATCTATTGAGATAATCATATGTTTTTTGTCTTTAGTTCTGTTTATGTGATTAATCACATTTATTGATTTGCGTTTGTTGAACCAACCTTGCATCCCAGGGATAATGCCTACTTGATATTGTTGGATATACTTTTTAATGTGCTGCTAGATTTTGTTTGCCAGTATTTTCTTGAGGATTTTTCCTCGATTTTCATCAAGGATATTGGCTTGAAGTTTTCTTTTATTGTTGTATCTCTGCCAGGTTTTAGTATCAGGATGATGCTGGTCTCATAGAATGAGTTAGGAAGGACTCCCTCTTCCTTAATTTTTTGAAATAGTTTCAGTAAGAATGGTACCAGCTCTTCTCTGTACCTCTGGAAGAATTTGGCTGTGATTCTATCTGGTCCTGGGCTTTTATTTTTTATTGGTGTGCTATTTATTACTGATTCATTTTTGGAGCTTGTTATTGGTCAATTCAGGGATTCAGTTTCATCTTGGCTCAGTCTTGGGAAAGTGTATGAGACAAGGAATGTATCCATTTCTTCTATATTTTCTAGTTTGTGTGCATAGAGGTGTTCATAATATTCTCTGATGGTTATTTGTAATTCTGTGGGGTCAGTGGTCAGATCCCCTTTTGTCACTTCTGATTGTGTTTACTTGCGTCCTCTCTTTTCTTATTAGTTTAGCTAGTGGTCTATTGTATTAATTTTTTCAAAAAACCAACTCTTGGAGAATCTGATGATTATGTGTCTTGGGGATGATCTTGTGAAATATCTTACCGGGGTCCCCTGTGTTTTCTGAATTTGAATGTTGGCCTCTCTAGCTAGGTTGGGGAAGTCCTCATGGATGATATCCTCAGATATGTTCTCCAAGTTGCTTACACTATTCCTGTCTCTTTCAGGGACACCAGTCAGTCATAGATTTGATCTCTTTACATAATCTCATATTTCCCAGAAGTTTTGTTCATTCCTTTTCATTCTTTTTAATCTGTTCTTGTCTAAATGTCTTATTTCAGAAAGCCAGTATTCAAGCTGTTAGATTCTTTCCTCCACTTGGTCTATTCTGCTATTAATACTTGTAAGTGTATTATGAAATTCTTGTAGTGTGTTTTTCTGTTCTATCAGGTTGGTTACATTCTTTTCTATACTGACTATTTTGTCTGTCATCTCCTGCATCGTTTTATTATGATTATTAGCTTCTTTGGATTGGGTTTCAATGTACTCCTGCATCTCAATTATCTTCATTCCTATCCATTTTCTGAATTCTATTTTTGTCATTTCAGTCATCTCAGCCCAGTCTAAAACCCTTTCTGCAGAGGTAGCATAGGGGAGAAAAGATAGCACTCTGGCTTCTTGAATTGTCAGAGTTCTTGTGCTGGTTCTTTCTCATTCTGTGAGCTGATATTTCTTCAATCTTTAAAGTTGCTGGGCCAGCAATGGTGGCTCAGGCCTGTAACCCCAGCACTTTCGGAGGCTGAGGCGGGAGGATCATGAGGTCAGGAGATCGAGACCATCCTGGCTAATATGGTGAAACCTTGTCTCTACTAAAAATACAAAAAATTAGCCAGGCATGGTGGGGGGCGCCTGTAGTCCCAGCTACTTGGGAGGCTGAGCTGAGGCAGGAGAATGGTGTGAACCCAGTGGAACTTGCAGTAAGCCGAGATTGCACCACTGCACTCCAGCCTGGGTGACAGAGCAAGACTCTGTGTCAAAAAAAAAAAAAAAAAATGGTGCTGACATTTGGATTTTTTTTTCTTTTATTCTATTTGATGACCTTGAGGATTTGATTGTAGTATAACAAGGGTTCAGCCAACTGGCTTCATTTCTGGAAGATTTTAGGATGCCAACACTCAGCTACCACCTCCTGGACTGTATGCTTTAACTCTGGGGGACTTGTATCAGAGCTCAATTTTGTTCTCTGGCTCCTCGAGGAATCCCCTGAGCTGGTGGAGGAAGTGGGGAGTGAGGTGCTCCTGGACTACTGGTCACTACATGCTGATGGGTGGTGTCAGCCAAAATGTTCTGTAATGCTGCGACAGTGGGATCCATCTTCACTGGCACATGTCACCAGCAGCATCAGTGGCAGCACAGCCGGGTGCATGCTCATCGAATGTGGCAGGGTGCTAGTGATTTGTGGGGTGCCTGCCTCTCTGTGGATGTTCACCACAGTGGTCTAGGCAGTATGGCTTGGGTGGCAGTGGGGGACACAGCTGGCAACTGTGCATGTGGACATGCTGATGTTAGCATGAGAATGGAATGCTGGCATGTGCAGGACTGTCTGCCACAGGCAGGGGTGTTCACTCAGTGTGAGGAGGATCCACTGTTCTCTGCACCTAGTTTCACTCCTGTGACAGTGTTCATGCAAGGGCACAGTGCTGGTGGGGGTCTGGCTGGCTGTCTCTGTCTGTGCCAAGGCTCTAACTGCAATGGTGATATGGCAGGTGGGATAGGGACAGAGTGCACCTCCGCCACAGCAGTGGTAGGGCAGGGTGTATGCACACATGAGCACTGGTGGGGCGAGAAGCCTATTACACACACCACCACCACCAAAGGGAAGGCTATACCACACTCACATGCCAGCACACACATGCCAGCAAAGCAATGTAGAGGGTGTCCATGGGCCCGGGGTAGGGTGCAGTGAGGGGAGAGAGTTGGTGGGTTGGTGCATGGCCATGGGTCCCACTCTGCTGGACCTCTCCACTAGTCAGATAGGGTTCCCCAGTGCAAGAGCTGTGATGTGGACCCCCAGGACACCCAAGGCTGCTCTGCAGGCAGGCACAGCTAGACTAGGACCCCGGGACAGGCCAGCAGACTGAGGGGTGCTCAGGTCTGGCTGGCCTAGTCTGATGGGGAATACTGTCCTGTAGAATTCAGGTCCAACATTTCTCCTAGGGCTAAAGTCTCCTATGGGATAAGCTGAACCTAGGAAGATGGACATCCCTGGTCAGACTTCACTAACGATGCTGTCACACCAAACCCTCTGGTCTTCACATCAGCTGGTGTGCTGCCCCCACCACTTCACTAAGCAGCTCTCTCTGTCATCTTGAGTGTTTGTGGTGGTTGAGGGGTATCTTCCTGCCCACATTCATAGGCCCATGGCCAGAACAGATTGCTCCTTAACCATTTCAACTCACTCATTACCTCAGAGTCACTGGGGGCCAGGAAACAGTCCTGGTATGTTGTAGGGTTCCCAGCTTGCTTCCCCTTCCGCTTATATTGTATGTTTTCCCTCTGTCTACTCTCAGTGCCTTCCCTCTGAAGATTTGTTAGGAGTGTGCCAGTTATTTTGGTCCCTTGGTAGCAGCTGTTCCTTCTGGCTGTGTCTAGCTTGGCATCTTGCCCAGCACCCAGGACATATTCTTATAGAGAAAAGGTAAGTTGGAGAACCCTGGGGGTCCCCACTGCCACTACAGATGCCAACACCAGCTGTCCTTGCTATGGAAGAGTCTCTTATTCCTTATAAGCCCCAAATCTAGTTTGGAGTGTTGCCAGGAGTTTCTAAATTTATGGGGTGATGTGGCCACAGAGGAGAAGCACCTCATCCACAACTTGCACCTTCCACCCCTGCAATTTAATCTGCTAAAGCATGGTGCCATCTTGAATCCAAACTCACTGAAAGAATGTGTCTTGCTCTGGGGGACAGTAACTACTGTCTCTCTTCATCCCTGAGGCCCTGCTGTCATTCCACCGTGTTAACATGGTGCATGCAACACACTACCCTGGCAGCCCAGACTTTAGGTCTTTTGGAATGACTGAGTGTATTAGTCCATTTCACACTGCAAATAATGACATAACCAAGACTGGTAATTTGTAAGAAAAAGAGGTTTAATGAACTCACAGTTCCACATGGCTGGGGAGGCCTCACAATCATGGTGGAAAGCGAAAGGCACATCTTACATGGTGGCAGACATGAGGGAAAATGAAAGCCAAGTGAAAAGGGAAACCCCTTATAAAACCATCAGCTCTCTTGAGACTTATTCACTACCACAAGAACAGTATGGGAGAAACCACCCCCATGATTAAATTATCTTTTACTGGGTCCCTCCCACAACACATGGGAATTATGGGAGCTACAATTCAAGATGATATTTGGGTGGAGACAAAGCAAAACCATATCATTCTGCCCATGGCCCCTCCCAAATCTCATGTCTTCATATTTCAAAGCCAATCATGCCTTCCCAATAGTTCTCCACGGTCTTAACTCATTTCAGCATTAACTCAAATGTCCACAGTCCACAGTCTCATCTGAGACAAGGCAAGTCCCTTCCACCTATAAGCCTGTAAAATCAAAAGCAAGTTATTACTTCCTGGATACAGTGGGGGTACAGGTATTGGATAAATACACCCATTCCAGTGGGAGAAATTGGCCAAAATGAAGTGTCTAAAGGCCCCATGCAAGACCGAAATCCAGCGGGGCACTCAAATCTTAAAGAAGCTCCAAAATGATGTCCTTTAACTCGATGTCTCACATCCAGGTCACACTGATGCAAGAGGTGGATCCCCATGGTCTTGGGAAGCTCTGCCCCTGTGGCTTTGCAGGGTATGGCCTCATTCCTGGATGGTTTCACAGGCTGGTGTTGAGTATCTGTGGCTTTTCCAGGCTCAAGCTGTTGGTGGATCTACCATTCCAGGGTCTCAAGGACAGTGGTCCTTTTCTCACAGCTCCACTAGTTAGTGCCTCATTGAGGTTCTGTGTGGGGGCTTCACCCCTACATTTCCCTTCTGCACTGCCCTAGCAGAACTTCTCCATGAGGGCCCTGCCCCTGCAGCAAACTTCTGCCTGGACATCCAGGCATTTCCATACATCCTTTGAAATCTAGACAGAGGTTTCCAAACCTCAATCCTTGACTTCTGTGTACTTACAGGTTCAACACCACGTGGAAGCCACAAGGCTTGGGGCTTGCACCCTCTGAAGCCACAGTCCGAGCTGTGCCTTGGCCCCTTTCAGCCATGGCTGCAGCAGCTGGGAGGCAGAGCACCAAGTCCCTAGGCTGCACACAGCAGGGGGCCCTGGACCCAGCCCACTAAACCATTTTTCCCTCCCAAGCCTGTGATGGGAGAGGCTGCTGCAAAGGTCTCTGACATGCCCTGGAGATATTTTCCCCATTGTTTTGGCAATTAACATTTGGCTTCTCGTTAACTTACGCAAATTTTTGCAGCAGGCTTGAATTTCTCCTCAGAAAATGGGTTTTTCTTTTCTATCACATCATCAGGCTGCAAATTTTTTGAACATTTATGCTCTGTTTCCCTTTTAAAAGTGAATGCTTTTAACAGCACCCAAGTCACCTCTTGAATGCTTTGCCGCTTAGAAATTTCTTCTGCCAGATACTGTAAATCATCTCCGTTAAGATCAAGTTTCCACAAATCTCTAGGGCAGGGACAAAATGCCACCAGTCTCCTTGCAAAAACATAGCTAGAGTCACCTTTACTCCAGTTCGCAACAAGTTCTTCATTTCCATTTGAGACTACCTCTGCCTGGATTCCACTGTCCATATCATTACCAACATTTTGGTCAAAATCATTCAGCAAGGCTCTAGGAAGTTCCAAACTTTCCCACATTTTTATGTCTTCTTCTGAGCCCTCCAAACTGTTCCAACCTCTGCCTGTTACCTAGTGCCAAATGCTTCCACATTTTCAAGTATCTTTACAGGAGTGCCCCACTCTACTGGTACTAATTTAATGTATTAGTCTGTTTTCACACTGCTGATAAAGGCATACCCAAAACAGGGTAATTTATAAGAAAAAGAGGTTTAATAAACTCAGAGTTTCAGGTGGCTGGAGAGGCCTCATAATCATGGCAGAAAGCAAAAGACATGTCTTACATGGCGGCAGACAAGAGAGAAAATGATAGCCAAGCAAAAAGGGAAACCCCTTATAAGACCATCAGATCTTGTGAGACTTATTCACTACCACGAAAACACTATGGGGAAAACTGCCCCCATGATTCAATTATCTCCCACTGGATCCCTCCTACAACACATGAGAATTATGGGAGCTACAATTCAAGATGAGATTTGGGTGAGGACAAAGCCAGACCATATCACTGAGACCCCTAAATCTGAATCCATGCAGCATCCCCACCCTAGGGAAAAGGCAGTCCTGTATAGCAAGAAAAGTATTAGCACAGCTAGTTCAGCAGCAGACCCATCTCCCACAAGAGACCACTGCACCGCCACATGGCCCACTGGGCCGACACCCAGCCCAACAGTCAGTCTAGCATGAGCTGTATGTTTCCAGAGAGACTGCTGCAGATTCAGCACACTGCATCCACAACCAGCCCGACAGACAGTCGAGCCACACCCTTGCTTCCCTAAAGGCACCACAATACTGTTGCTTGGCTCACTGCAGCAGCACAAGCCCACACCCAGTGGTATGAGAAAATCTCAGGACAGTAATATCTCTCCAAAACTGAAAGGAAACTGAGAGACCAAAAATATTACTAGACAAGTCGAGTTTGATGAGTAGATGAGTTTATTAGGACTTACATACAGGGCACTCCTGGATGGTGGCAGGACAGCTCTAGAGGTCTGTACCACCTACCATCTCTAAAATGCTTTTAAGCTCATTTTCTGGCTCTTGCCTGCTCTGTTTGAGTGATGAGAGGTAGGTTTTCAGATACTCTTTAGGATGTTTTTTCTTATACAGCTAAAGGTTTTTTAATTTTTTTTTATCAATTCAAGAAGAGTATTAAATAGGGATGGTAAGACACAGCTCTATTATGAATATATTCCAAAAGAAGAGTCAACATGACTTGTTGATAAATTCGAGGCTGTAACTGACACTCAGACATAAATAAATCTACATGATTAGCCAAGATAGAGAAGGAGGTCATGAAGTAAATGGAAGTCAGATTGTCTGTTGTCAGAGAACAACTTAACATGAGTAGGGATTCTGTTAGAGAGGACAAATTTCTGTAATAAATTCTGGAGTTTGAGTGTTTTCTTATTTCTCTACAGTGAATACTTTGTTTGTCCACTGCACTCCATCCCTTCCTGAAGGAAGAGGAGAAAATTGGACATTGAGAGACATGAAAGAACAAGACTCTTGAGACAGAAGTAACAAAAACAGTAGATACTTCATGCCCCCAAAAAGCAATGGTGGTTGAGAATTTGGCAACACCTATGTGTGGATATGAGAATAACATTGTGACAGTGTAAATAATTCCAGAAAATTAGAAGGTGATTAAGAAAAGCATATAGGAAGTGGGCTGTGGATAATAACAAAATTGGGAATGAAGAGGAGTCAAGTGGTATGGACAGAACAGAAGACAGAGTGATGGAAAATAGAAAAGAACAGGCAGGTAGGGATAGTGAGATTCCACACAGTCTGAGCAGAGGTGCTACTAAGCATCAAGAAACTCTAATTATATCAAAGAGTCCCCCCACATCCCTACTCCCATTCTTGAGGATTCCTGGAGAACACAAGCAATTGGTGAGAATTGAGTATCTGACACTTGGATGCTGCGTGTCTCAAAGCTATCAGCAGAGGGCACACTGGAAAGGCTATTACATGGAGCTCACAAATTGGTGGGCCTAAAGGACAGTTCAGAAAAATCTGACTATGATTTCAGGGATTTTCTGAAATATTTGGGAAGAAGTTGTTGTGAAAAACAGTGAGATTCCTTCTCACCAAGCTGATGGAGAGATTATAGCATGCAGTGTATAATTTAATTTCATTTGGAGGGAGGAAGAAAAGGATATCCACTAAGTGGATAGATTAGAGGTTAATGGGAAGGTGTGGATGTGTGAATGAATGGAGGATAGATAAATACCCAGAAGATGGTCACATCAACATATTGGCGATGATGTATGATATAGCTGGAGAGGGAGAAAGAAAGAGAAAGAGAAGAACTACTGTATTACAGACGAAGAAAGATTTTCGTGTTTTTAAATTTCCACTCCTCCTGTGTTGTTGAGTTTGCATATATAATATTTATTTGTAGTATTTTTAGGTAAGAGAAAGGAAAGTACAATCATTGTGGGTTAAGAGAAAGAAGAGTATAATTTCAAAAGCAAATTTAGGCCATGAGAAGACAATGGAGTATAACCTGGTAGGTATAAATGTCTATGTTTTGGAGATGGTATGTGTACTTGAGTGTGTTTTCAGATACATGCATATGACTTGCTGCTTTTTGAATTGTGCTATTCTATTTTTCTTTACCATTCAGATTTCTCAAACTTAAAGACTTGCTCTTATGTCTGAGTTGCTAGATTCTATTTTTGACAGTATAAAAAGGACTTTTCTCACCAAGATATTTAACAAAGGGAGAAAATCATTTAACTCTGCTTTCATTTGCACATGTGTACAACTTTTTCTCCTTACCACCATCCATGAAGTCACCAGTTATATATTTATTGATTTTTAAATTTTTTTGTGGGAACATAGCAGGTGTATATATTGATGGGGTACATGAGATGTTTTGATACAGACATGAAATGCAAAAAAAAGTACATCATGGAGAATGGGGTATCCATCCCCTTAAACATTTATCCTTTGAATTACAAACAATCCAATTACACTATTTATGGTATTATAAAATGTGTAATTAAGTTATCACTGACTATAGTCACCCCATTGTGCTATCAAATAGTAGGTCTTTTTCTTTCTTACCATGTTTGGTACCTATTAACCATCCCCTCCTCCCCACTGGCTCCCTACTACCTTTCCCAGCTTCTGGCAACCATTCTTCTACTCTCTATATTCTTAAGTTCAATTGTTTGATTTTTAGATACCAAAAATAAGTAAAAAGAGGCAATGTTTGTCTTTCTGTGCCTGGCTTATTTCACTTAACATAATGACCTCCAGTTCTATCCATGTTGTTGGAAATGACTAGATCTCATTCTTTTTATGGCTAAATAGTACTCCATAGTGAATATACACCGCAGTTTCTTTATCCATTCATTTGTTGATGGATGCTTAGGTTGCTTCCAAATCTTAGCTATTGTAAACAGTGCTGCAACAAACATAAGAGTTCAGACATTGCTTTGACATACTAATTTCTTTTCCTTTGGGTATATGCCCCACAGTGGGATCACTGGATCATATTATAGCACAATTCTTAGTTTTTGAGGAAACTCCAAACTGTTATCCATAATGGTTGTACTAATTTACGTTCCACCAACAATGTACAAGGGTTGCCTTTTCTCTACATCTTCACTAGCATTTGTTATTGTCTGCCATTTAGATATAAGCCATTTAACTTTGTGAAATGATATCTCATTGTATTTTCATTTGCATTTCTCTGATGATCAATGATGTTGAGCACCTATTTATATGCCTGTTTTCCATTGGTGTTAGGCCACCATTTGCAAAATAAAAGTACTGACTGAGTAAGTTAATTCTTTACATTCTCATTATACCTACAATCACTAGCTTTTTGTTAACACTTCTGTCACTTTAGAATCCTAAGGAAGTAAAAGAACTAAAATCCGAAAAAAAAGTCTCAAAAATTTGAAGAGGGGTAAAATTTTTGGAAATAAAGTAAAAAAATATATTTTAACTAATAATTAAAATAACTTGCAAGTTATTTTGTTTTTCTTTTTTAAAAAAGTCATTTAATTGTGGAGTCCAAGGGTTAGGCATTAAAATAATTGTTCTTAGGCATCAGAAGTGATCTGCCATGGCTCTAACTGCAGCAGAACAAGAATCTAGATTTTCCTGACCTGCCCCTCATTCAAGATTAAGGCCTCATTAATCTAAATTCACTGGAAATGACATTGAGAACCCTCTTGAAAAGAGTGAGATACTGTCTTCAAGTGGAGACTAATGAGGAACAATATATATTTACAGAAGCTTCAGTTTCTAACACAGCTCCTATTGATTATAAAGAGTTAGAGCAAGAAGATATTCTGTTCCAAAGTTCTTAACAAACAGAATTGAAGAATTAGAAACCTCTCCTGGATCCTGAATTTATAATGTATTCAAGTGCTGACATCGTGTTGAAAAACAGAAAATAAGAGAAGTGGATGTTCATTTTACATGGTGAAAAAGCAGTAAATCATAATGTGTGCAGTTTCTGGGACTTCATTTCAATGGTTACTCAGTGAGTTAAACATGCTTTCACATGACAGAGGGCAGCAGGCATTCAAACCTCATAATGTTTCCTATTTTGAGGAGTTGCATTACGAGTTCATTTCATGTTGATTCCATGAGGTACTTAGCAGTTTGAATTTGTGAAATGTTAACTTGTCTAAGGCCTTAGTCAGCTGAAAACTGTAGCTCTAAAGAAACAGTGGCTTTATTTTCTACATAATACTAGATAGCTGATGAGCAAGTGGAATTTTTGTCTCTATGATGTAAAATGTGTATTAAACTTCTGTGTTTTTTCTTACAAAAATTTTCCTCAAAGTAAGAAAACCAGGTAAAACTCAATCTTAATATTAACTAGCTTGATTTGATTCACTTTATTAAATAACTGAAGGTCCAAAGAGCAATTAGAAGTTATTATAGAAAAATGTCTATAGTTGCTGTTATCATTTCATTTTGCCATTAATAATTCAGGTGGCAAGATTTTTAGACTAGAATTTTTGTTGAAGCTATGCATTGTAAAATTAAAACAGAAGCTTGGACACATTCATGAGCCCCCTTCCCTGTCTTTAAAAGGCATGTTTCTAAATGCTCACTAGGGAGTAGAGGGGAGCATAAGCAAGAAGATAAGGATATTTGGACTACATCAATGATCCATTCAATTCAGTGACAAAATTCTCATAATATAATTATAAATACAAATGCTAGTTCTTCTGCTGAATAAGAAGGTGGAAAGAAGAGAGAGCAATGGTTAATCACGTAACAAGAATGTTCAAGGCATAGTACTGAGAGATTTTTCAGACCATATGCCAAAAAGATGTGATTATTTCTTTAAAAAGAGGCTAAAATGCATTTTTCTCTTATTAAAGTGGGTATTTTGAATGCCATTTGTGGACAAAAATATAGAACTAGTAATAAGAGCATGGAAATTAGTCCAGTCGTCCAAATTAATGGGAAACAGAAAGCCACAATGTTAAACACCAAATGTGATTTTCAAGTAAAACATGCAACCAAAATTGGACAGAACACATTCTCAAAAATTCAGAAGTTGAATGGATATCAATTAAGTGACTTTTCAGCAAAAATTAACCATAAATACCACAAAATGATTCAGTGGTAAATCAATACAAAATCACATGGGTCAAATTACACAAGAAAATTGGCAAAACCTATGAGAAGAAAAATCCAGAACTGTGAATTTTTTTCATGCAGATAGGCAGAACCTATGAGAAGAAAAATCTAGAACTGTGAGCTGTGCCCTGAGCCACACTGACCTATGGTTGTCATCAGCTTATCCACAGAGAACATAAAAATTAAAGCACTAGAAAATAGGGTTAAGAACCAGACCTCTACTCTCCGTAGTGTTCAGGCTACCTGAATAATCCTTCCTTAGTGGAAGTCCTGGCACTGATCTTTCAGCAACAGGCTGCACAATCTGAGTTCAGGACTTGATGACATGACTGCAATCCCTGTTGCATGTCAAAGTGTCTTCACTTCTGTATTAGTCTGTTCTCACATTGCTATAAAGAACTACCTGGGACTGTGTAATTTATAAAGAAAAGAAGTTTAATTGACTCACAGTTCTGCAGACTGTACAAGAAGCACGGCTGGGGCGGCTTCAGAAAAGTTACAATCATGGCAGAAGGAGCAGGAGAGAGAAAGCGAAGTGCTACACACTTTTAAACAATGAGAATTCACGAGAATTCACTCTCTATTGGAGAATAGCAAGGGGGAGGTCCGTCCCCATGATCCAATCACTTCCCACCAGGCCCCTCCTCAACACTGAGGATTGCAATTTGACATGAGATTTGGGGGGGACACAGAGCCAAACCGTATCACTTCTTTGAGGTTAATCAGACAAAAACAATTGATGAAATAGAGATTTCTCCTCAACACTTGCTTAATCTTTGTCAAGATACAATATGTACCTTATGTTTTACAGACATGTAGACTAAGTTACAAATTTTAAGGAACCATTTTTAAACAGCTTTCTCAAGCAGCTTAGCTCCTTGAGTCTTCTCTCAAGTTCACCCATGATCCCTCTGAATATAATTTTGTTATTAAATTTATATCTGCGTAACAGTCACTCTAATTTAATGGCTAATACCCAAGAATAATCTGATATAATTGAATAGGCAAACATAGAATCATATTTATAACATAATAATCTGATATAATTGAATTGGCATATGCATGATATTTATAACATAAATACAATTTTGAAATCCAGTTAATCATCTTGAAATACTTAGAACTTGAGCCTAGTGAACTGCTACTAACTACATTGTTCACAACAAGACAATCTATACACATTCTAATTTTCCTCCTTTTCTGTTTTCTTTCTTTTGTGCTTCAAGGATGCACACAACTTTAAGTCTCAGGTAAATTCTATTAGAATCCTTCATCGTGGTCCCCAATGTGCTTGACCTTTAATGTAACTATTCATATAGCACACTATAAAGGCTTATAGCCTTCTGATTCATTTGAGGGAGAACAAATTACACTTAGCCTGAGACTTTTCTTTTAAGCCCCGCTTGTGTTCTTTATGTTTTGGAAAAAAGCCAAAGTTGGTGCTAAGTTAAGATTAGTTTCCAGGGCCTCCTAGCAGAAGTGAGTCAGAATATTCCAGCTTGTTCGTGATGGTATGCACCAGAAAGGCAAGTATAGTAAGAATTGTTACTCTGCAGCTGGTAAGTATTAATAGCAGCTTAACATATCCAAGAGGTTGGGGTGAGTTACAATAAACACACCTATTCTAAACAGACCTTTCTTCTACCTCCCATGTTGATTTTATAATCAACACAATGCTGTCTGCACTCAAGCAGCTGAGATGTAGTCCTTGTTAGACTGCTCAGAGAATGGCTGAAGATAAACATGAGGTCATCACTATCCACCCTGACCTGATTTGGCTCTCTCTACCAGCGTTTACCCCTTTGTCTTCAGAATGCCCATGTAGAGAAAAATGCCTGGGGCATGAGATAACAGGACCACTTGCCAACCCAAAATCTACCAAAATTGTTTATCCTGTATCTGATCTCTCTCTTTCTCTTTGTTCCCATCCTATAATTTCTTCAGCCCTTTTTTTTTTTTTTATTTTATCTTAAGTCCCTCTTTTTCTTTTGCCTAACTTCCAGCAGGAGTCATCACTCCCTCTCTGTCTATTAGTTATGCTGCAAAAATTCTCGTAGATTCTCTGGGACGGGCAAGAGGAGAGAGGAAGGACTCCATTTGATCTAATCTCAGGGTGTAGTATGTAAAAACAAGTCAAAATATTCATATTGTAGAAAGCTATCCTCTCTCCAGCCTCCTTCTGAATGTTATTACACTAAGAGAGTATCTATCTACTTTCCTATGTTAAATATGTTATAAAATGCCCACTATCTTTGGTAGAAAACAGGCATAGATAAGGGTAGATAAGAAAAGAAAACCTTAATTTCTCTGATGTGATATTTTAAATTAAGACTTTACAATTTATCATGATTTAAATATTTAATTTCTTTCTATGTTAACCTTATATTAGTATGGCTATAAAATTCTATTATTATATCAAAGTATTTTAATACTTCTTTCAAAGAGGCTTACCAAAACAGAAGCCCAGTAGATATACTCTTTCTATATTCTTTAAAATGCAAGTCATAATGATGAGTCAGCCTGTTTCTGTTTCTTTCTACTGACCAATGTTACTGCTAATCTTCCAGTTTTGATGGGGATGTAGGGGGAGTGGTTTTACTCCGCTGTTGTGTCCATTGTCAAATTCAATTGTCAAATTCAATTCATAAATTGTCAAATTCAATTCATAAATTATTATGCTTCTTTATTTCTGAACAAATGAGTTATCAAATATCTTCCTGGTGACTCTCATAAGGTATATCTCTTACTTTAATTTGTGCAGTGTGATGATCAAGAGCCAGTAAGATGCACATTAGATAACTTCAAGATTCTCTATAGAGACTAGTCATTGGGAAGCCAAAGAAAGATAAGGAGGAAGTATCTCCAGTTATACATAAAAATATATTTTCTATTATGCTTCTTTTCCATTTAAAAAAAAGTATCTTATTCGGTTTATTCAATGAGACAATGAGAGAGAAACACAGGGAAACAGAACAGAAAAGGGAGAGTGAAGGAAATGATAAAAAAAAAAAAAAAAAAAAAAAAAAAAACAGCCTGATGAAAAAGGAAGAATGGTGGGAAAGAGATAGGAAAGAATGAAGAAAGAGAACAAGAGAGAAGGAAGGGAGGAAGGCAAAGAAGGAGGAAGGATGAAAAGAAGGGAGGAAGATGGGAGAAAGGGAGTGAGGTTTTTCTTTCATTTAGGAAACATTTCAGTGGCTCTTCCTTGCCTTCAATGATGAAGAGATTCTCTCCACTGAACCCACCTCTACCTGTCTCTCTGCCTCGTGTGCACACCCTCACACTCAGTTCTCAGTTCCCATTGGCTATTGAACATGCTCTGCTCTCTTTTGCTCCCAAACCTTTGCGTATGCTGTTTTCTTAAGTTGCCTTTCCACCAACTTTATTATCTTTGCTCGTTTGTTCCTGGCCTTGACACTAAGTTTCTTTTTCATAGTTATACTAAAGATGTATTTTAATAGATGTATTTATATAGAAACAGCAGTATCCTCACACATCACCAAAATTATGGCCAGGAGTCTTTCTTATTGTTTATCTAAAGTCATTTTTTAAGATAAAAAAATACTATCTTCTCTCATAATTTGAAAAGAATTGTTAAAAAGTGCACATGTTAACTCAGAGAGTATAAATTTTACCATGTTATTTCAATCGAACAAACAATTTTCAGATTTGACTGCTTATCTTTCTGCAGGGGAAACAAAAATATTAAAGGGATATGAATTCATTGCCAATAAATCTTTAAAAAGGCAACAATCAACCCATATGTTCTCTTTAGAAATAAAGATGAGAGGTTAATTCTAAGTATTAATAGAAAACTTTAAGGACACACAGCAGAAGGAGACTACCACAAATGATGGCAGCTGTCAATTAGTCTAAATGGAAAGAAGAGGTGAATGCCTATAAGGCCTCAAAAAGGGAAAGCATGGGGAACAGACCAATGGGGATGTGGTGGAGTGGGAAGTGGCCCTCAGGCAAAATTACTCATCCTCATTGTAGCTCCGCTGCTTGGAAATGCTTTCCTATGGTGGCCAATTTTTTTCAATTTGTATGCATAGATTTTTCTGACACTGTAACAATCAGAAATCTGAGACAAAAGATATATTGGGAAATGATGTATTGAGCTTCCATAACCCAATGTCATTTAACATTCGATTAAGTTGAAAATCTCCTTTTATTCTGATTCCTTAGCCTCCAAACTATCTTCTAATTATAGTTTAGCTTTCAGTGTAGTACTAAGTACAGGTAGAAAGAAGATAGGCTGACTACCCAAACACAGCATTCACACTTGCATTACTCTTTTATGTCATTGATATTTTGAACATGTCTCAATCTAATGATCTGAATTGTGAGAGTCCAAATGTAAGATACTCACTTTGCTACAAAGTTAACTTTGGTCTGTAGCAAATTTACAAAGTTACTTGCCCAGTGAAGTCTCGGCAGACAGCCAAGGGACTTTACCCAGTGACATCACTCTGCATAAACTAGGTACTGATATTATTATTGTTATTGTTGTTATTATTATCAAGAAGTTGTTTATACATATTTTAGGGTGAATTGTAAACATGACTGCTACACTATCAACAAATTGAGAGAAGTTAGAGACGCTAAGACAATGAGATATTTGGTCATATATATGAAACCGAGAATGAAATAAGAGATGAAGCCCAAAATGCCTGAGAACCAGGAAGTTCTAATAAATTACTAGGGTGAGGAGTATGTGTGTGGGAACTTACTGTAGCACGATGAAATGGGTTATTCAGGATGAGAGGTAACAAACATAAAATAAAAATGTGAAAAATAAGGTGGAACAGTTTCAAAGATAATGTCCGCTAATTCAAAATGGTGCCTAAGAATAACTTTTACCCTAAGAAATAAGTGAGTTATTTTTCCATATTTGCCATTCTTTCTTCCACTTTTATTCCTTCCTTTTTTTGTCACATGACTTTATCTTTCCAGAAGTAAATATTCTGCCTTTCGCCTTTAATACTTTACTTTTTTAGGCACATTGGAGAGTTTCAACACAGTTACCAAAGAACACTTGTAATTCCAGAAACACCTCCAAATCAATCTTGTAATTTTAAAATAAAATTAATTGTCTTATGCAACTACCCACTACAACCATGACCTTTTGTCATGTTTTTCATAATTTTAATCAATGGATCATTTCCCATCCAGTAGTCCAAGGTAGACAACTGAGGTTCATCGTTTTATCTTTCCTCTCCCTCCAGCTCTCAGCCAATAGTTTCTCAAAATTTTTTGTCTCTCATTCATAATCACCTCTTATATATTCCTCTCTTATCCAGTCCTACTGTCCCTACCTTGGAACAAGCTTTCATTATCTCTTGTCTGGAGTATTTGAGTAAGAAGTCAATTGAGTCTATCCGCTCAACGAGATTCATTTTAATGCAAGATGCAAAGAAGACCCAAAATGCAAAGAATAAATTTAAAAATGATCTGTGGTTTTTTTATTAATTCATTTAACAAATGAATAAGAGTGCCTATTTTCCATAGATATGGTGCTGGGCAATGGGGATATATCAGTGACCAAAATAGATTATTTCTTTGCCCTTGGGGAGTTGAAATCTTACTTGAAAGAGATATGTTATAAACAAACAAACAAACAAATATAATGCTTACAGACTGTGATAAGGGCTAATTAGGAAATAATATGATGTCACAGTTAAAAGCAGGGATGAGGACAAAAGATAGAAACAAGGGGCAAAAATCCTTTCCTTGACCGAACTCTACTCTGACTCCCCTGAACTTTTTCAAGGCCTGAGTTTTGGACTTCCATGTTTACCTCTGTATTGTCCAATTGTAGCAGGAATCCTGCTAAGTCAGTTTACCAGAACCTCTCACCCTTGCTATCTAGTCACCCTACATGTCTAATTTGGTTCCTCATCCTCCACCATCTTCCAGGCGATGTCTGTTCACCCTGCCCTGTCTTCAGCAAAAAATCTGCTAAGTCAGTTTTGCCAGAAATCTCTCTTAACTATGATGTTTCCTCTTAATTATTTTTCATCTACTGACCCACACCCTACTCTTTGGCTATAAATTCCCCCTAATCCATGCAGTATTTGAAATTGAGTCCAATCTCTCTCTCTCTCTCTCTTTTTTTTTTATTATAGCTGTGCATGCAGGTTTGTTACATAGGTATACATGTGCCATGCTGGTGTGCTGCACCTGTTAACTCGTCATTTACATTAGGTATATCTCCTAATGCTATCCCTCCCCCTTCCCCCCACCCCACAACAGTCCCCAGAGTGTGATGTTCCCCCTCCTGTGTCCATGTGTTCTCATTGTTCAATTCCCACCTATGAGTGAGAACATGCGGTGTTTGGTTTTTTGCTCTTGTGATAGTTTACTGAGAATGATGATTTCCAATTTCATCCATGTCCCTACAAAGGACATGAACTCATCATTTTTTATGGCTGCATAGTATTCCATGGTGTATATGTGCCACATTTTCTCAAATCAGTCTATCACTGTTGGACATCTGGGTTGGTTCCAAGTATTTGCTATTGTGAATAGTGCCGCAATCAACACACGTGTGCATGTGTCTTTATAGCAGCATGATTTGTAGTCCTTTGGGTATATACCCAGTAATGGGATGGCTAGGTCAAATGGTATTTCTAGTTCTAGATCCCTAAGGAATTGCCACATTGACTTCCACAAGGGTTGAACTAGTTTACAGTCCCACCAACAGTGTAAAAGTGTTCCTATTTCTCCACATCCTCTCCAGCACCTGTTGTTTCCTGACTTTTTAATGACTGCCATTCTAACTGGTGTGAGATGGTATCTCACTGTGGTTTTGATTTGCATTTCTCTGATGGCCAGTGATGGTGAGCATTTTTTCATGTGTTTTTTGGCTACATAAATGTCTTCTTTTGAGAAGTGTCTGTTCATGTCCTTCGCCCACTTGTTGATGAGGTTGTTTGTTTTTTCCTTGTAAATTTGTTTGAGCTCATTGTAGATTCTGGCTATTAGCCCTTTGTCAGATGAGTAGGTTGTGACAATTTTCTCCCATTTTGTAGGTTGCCTGTTCACTCTGATGGTAGTTTCTTCTGCTGTGCAGAAGCTTCTTAGTTTAATTAGATCCTATTTGTCAATTTTGGCTTTTGTTGCCATTGCTTTTGGTGTTTTAGACATGAAGTCCTTGCCCATGCCTATGTCCTGAATGGTAATGCCTAGGTTTTCTTCTAGGGTTTTTATGGTTTTAGGTGTAACATGTAAGTCTTTAATCCATCTTGAATTAATTTTTGTATAAGGTGTAAGGAAGGGATCCAGTTTCAGCTTTCTCCATATGGCTAGCCAGTTTTCCCAGCACCATTTATTAAATAGGGAATCCTTTCCCCATTGCTTGTTTTTGTCAGGTTTGTCAAAGATCACACAGTTGTAGATATGCGGCATTATTTCTGAGGGCTCTGTTCTGTTCCATTGATCTATATCTCTGTTTTGGTACCAGTAGCATGCCGTTTTGGTTACTGTAGCCTTGTAGTATAGTTTGAAGTCAGGTAGCATGCTGCCTCCAGCTTTGTTCTTTTGGCTTAGGATTGACTTGGTGATGCGGGCTCTTTTTTGGTTCCATATGAACTTTAAAGTAGTTTTTTCCAATTCTGTGAAGAAAGTCATTGGTAGCTTGATGGGGATGGCATTGAATCTATAAATTACCTTGGACAGTATGGCCATTTTCATGATATTGATTCTTCCTACCCATGAGCATGGAATGTTTTTCCATTTGTTTGTATCCTCTTTTATTTCATTGAGCAGTGGTTTGTAGTTCTCCTTGAAGAGGTCCTTAACGTCCCTTGTAAGTTGGATTCCTAGGTATTTGATTCTATTTAAAGCAATTGTGAATGGGAGTTCACTCATGATTTGGCTCTCTGTTTGTCTGTTATTGGTGTATAAGAATGCTTGTGATTTTTGTACATTGATTTTGTATCCTGAGACTTTGCTGAAGTTGCTTATCAGCTTAAGGAGATTTTGGGCTGAGACAATGGGGTTTTCTAGATATACAATCATGTCATCTGCAAACAGGGACAATTTGACTTCCTCTTTTCCTAATTGAATTCCCTTTATTTCCTTCTCCTGCCTAATTGCCCTGGCCAGAACTTCCAACACTGTTTTAAATAGGAGTGGTGAGACAGGGCATCCCTATCTTCTGTCAGTTTTCAAAGGGAATGCTTCCAGTTTTTGTCCATTCAGTATGATATTGGCTGTGGGTTTGTCATAGATACCTCTTATTATTTTGAAATGCGTCCCATCAATACCTAATTTATTGAGAGTTTTTAGCATGAAGGGTTGTTGAATTTTGTCAAAGGCCTTTTCTGCATCTATTGAGATAATCCTGTGGTTTTTGTCTTTGGTTCTGTTTATATGCTGGATTACATTTCTTGATTTGTGTATATTGAACCAGCCTTGCATCCCAGGGATGAAGCCCACTTGATCATGGTGGATAAGCTTTTTGATGTGCTGCTGGATTTGGTTTGCCAGTATTTTATTGAGGATTTTTGCATCAATGTTCATCAAGGATATTGGTCTAAAATTCTCTTTTTTGGTTGTATCTGTGCCCGGCTTTGGTATCAGGATGATGCTGGCCTCATAAAATGAGTTAGGGAGGATTCCCTCTTTTTCTATTGATGGGAATAGTTTCAGAAGGAATGGTACCAGTTCCTCCTTGTACGCCTGGTGGAATTCAGCTGTGAATCCATCTGGTCCTGGACTCTTTTTGGTTGGTAAGCTATTGATTATTGCCACAAATTCAGAGCCTGTTTTTGGTCTATTTAGAGATTCAACTTCTTCCTGGTTTAGTCTTGGGAGGGTGTATGTCGAGGAATTTATCCATTTCTTCTTGATTTTCTAGTTTATTTGCATAGAGGTGTTTGTAGTATTCTCTGATGGTAGTTTGTATTTCTGTGGGATCAGTGGTGATATCCGCTTTATCATTTTTTATTGCGTCTATTTGATTCTTCTCTCTTTTCTTCTTTATTAATCTTGCTAGCAGTGTATCAATTTTGTTGATCTTTTCAAAAAACCAGCTCCTGGATTCATTAATTTTTTGAAGGGTTTTTTGTGTCTCTATTTCCTTCAGTTCTGCTCTGATTTCAGTTGTTTCTTGTCTTCTGCTAGCTTTTGAATGTGTTTGCACTTGCTTTTCTAGTTCTTTTAATTGTGATGTTAGGGTGTCAATTTTGGATCTTTCCTGCTTTCTCTTGTGGGCATTTAGTGCTATAAATTTCCCTTTACACACTACTTTGAATGTGTCCCAGAGTTCCTGGTATGTTGTGTCTTTGTTCTCATTGGTTTCAAAGAACATCTTTATTTCTGCCTTCATTTCGTTATGTACCCAGTAGTCATTCAGGAGCAGGTTGTTCAGTTTCTACATAGTTGAGCAGTTTTGAGTGAGTTTCTTAATCCTGAGTTCCAGTTTGATTGCACTGTGGTCTGAGAGACAGTTTGTTATAATTTCTGATCTTTTACATTTGCTGAGGAGAGCTTTACTTCCAACTATGTGGTCAATTTTGGAATAGGTGTGGTGTGGTGCTGAAAAGAATGTACATTCTGTTGATTTGGGGTGGCGAGTTCTGTAGATATCTATTAGGTTCGCTTGGTGCAGAGCTGAGTTCAATTCCTGGGTATCGTGTTGACTTTCTGTCTCATTGATCTGTCTAATGTTGAAAGTGGGGTGTTAAAGTCTCCCATTATTATTGTGTGGGAGTCTAAGTCTCTTTGTAGGTCACTCAGGACTTGCTTTATGAATCTGGGTGCTCCTGTATTGGGTGCATATATATTTAGGATAGTTAGCTCTTCTTGTTGAATTGATCCCTTTACCATTATGTAATGGCCTTCTTTGTCTCTTTTGATCTTTGTTGGCTTAAAGTCTGTTTTATCAGAGGCTAAGATTGCAACCCCTGCCTTTTTTTGTTTTCCATTTGCTTGGTAGATTTTCCTCCATCCTTTTATTTTGAGTCTATATGTGTCTCTGCACGTGAGATGGGTTTCCTGAATACAGCACCCTGATGGGTCTTGACTCTTTATCCAATTTGTGTCTTTTAATTGGAGCATTTAGCCCATTTACATTTAAAGTTAATATTGTTATGTGTGAATTTGATCCTGTCATTATGATGTTAGCTGGTCATTTTGCTCGTTAGTTGGTGCAGTTTCTTCCTAGCCTTGATGGTCTTTACAATTTGGCATGACTTTGCAGTGGCTGGTAGCAGTTGTTGCTTTCCATGTTTAGTGCTTCCTTCAGGAGCTCTTTTAGGGTAGGCCTGGTGGTGACCAAATCTCTCAGCATTTGCTTGTCTGTAAAGGATTTTATTTCTCCTTCACTTATGAGGCTTAGTTTGGCTGGATAGGAAATTCTGGGTTGAAAATCTTTTTCTTTAAGAATGTTGAATACTGGCCCCCACTCTCTTCTGGCTTGTAGAGTTTCTGCTGACAGATCCACTCTTAGTCTGATGGGCTTCCCTTTGTGGGTAATCCGACCTTTTTCTCTGGCTGCCCTTAACATTTTTTCCTTCATTTGAGCTTTGGTGAATCTGACAATTATGTGTCTTGGAGTTGCTCTTCTCAAGGAGTATCTTTGTGGCGTTCTCTGTATTTCCTGAATCTGAATGTTGGACTACCTTGCTGGATTGGGGAGGTTCTCCTGGATAATATCCTGCAGAGTGTTTTCCAACTTGGTTCCATTCTCCCCGTCACTTTCAGGTACACCAATCAGATGTAAATTTGGTCTTTTCACATAGTCCCATATTTCTTGGAGGCTTTGTTTGTTTCTTTTTATTCTTTTTTCTCTAAACTTCACTTCTCGCTTCATTTCATTCATTTCATCTTCCATCACTGAAACCCTTTCTTCCAGTTGATCGCATCGGCTCCTGAGGCTTCTGCATTCTTCACATAGTTCTCGAGCATTGGCTTTCAGCTCCATCAACTCCTTTAAGCACTTCTCTGTATTGGGTATTCTAGTTATACATTTGTCTAAATTTTTTTCAAAGTTTTCAACTTCTTTGCCTTTGGTTTGAATTTCCTCCTGTAGCTCGGAGTAGTTTGATCGTCTGAAGCCTTCTTCTCTCAACTCGTCAAAGTCATTCTCTGTCCAGCTTTGTTCCGTTGCTGTTGAGGAGCTGTGTTCCTTTGGAGGAGGAGAAGGGCTCTGCTGTTTAGAGTTTCCAGTTTTTCTGCTCTGTTTTTTCCCCATCTTTGTGGTTTTATCTACTTTTGGTCTTTCACGCTGGTGATGCACAGATGGGTTTTTGGTGTGGATGTCCTTTCTGTTTGTTAGTTTTCCTTCTAACAGTCAGGACCCACAGCTGCAGGTCTGTTGGAGTTTGCTAGAGGTCCACTCCAGACCCTGTTTTCCTGGGTACCAGCAGCGGTGACTGCAGAACAGCGGATTTTCATGAACCGCGAATGCTGCTGCCTGATTGTTCCTCTGGAAGTTTTGTCTCAGAGGAGTACCCGGCCCTGTGAGTTGTCAGTCTGCCCCTACTGGGGGGTGCCTCCCAGTTAGGCTGCTTGGGGGTCAGGGGTCAGGGATCCACTTGAGGAGGCAGTCTGCCCGTTCTCAGATCTCCAGCTGCATGACGGGAGAACCACTGTTCTTTTCAAAGCTGTCAGACAGGGACATTTAAGTCTGCAGAGGTTACTGCTGTCTTTTTGTTTGTCTATGCCCTGCCTCCAGAGGTGGAGCCTACAGAGGCAGGCAGGCCTCCTTGAGCTGTGGTGGGCTCCACCCAGTTGGAGCTTCCCCGCTGCTTTGTTTACCTAAGCAAGCCTGGGCAATGGCGGGCGCCCCTCCCTCAGCCTTGCTGCCGCCTTGCAGTTTAATCTCAGACTGCTGTGCTAGCAATCAGCAAGACTCCGTGGGTGTAGGGCCTTCCAAGCCAGGTGCGGGATATAATCTCCCAGTGCGCCATATTTTAAGCTCGTCGGAAAAGCGCAGTATTGTGGTGGGAGTGACCTGATTTTGCAGGTGCCGTCTGTCACTCCTTTCTTTGACTAGGAAAGGGAACTCCTTGACCCCT
The DNA here is from genome assembly GCF_028885625.2 of Pongo pygmaeus. NCBI lineage: Eukaryota > Metazoa > Chordata > Mammalia > Primates > Hominidae > Pongo > Pongo pygmaeus. Next base: position 50,710,975 of record NC_072378.2, read on the forward strand.
CGCGCTTCCCGAGTGAGGCAATGCCTCACCCTGCTTCGGCTCACGCACGGTGCGCTGCACCCACTGTCCTGCGCCCACTGTCTGGCACTCCCTAGTGAGACGAACCCGGTACCTCAGATGGAAATGCAGAAATCACCCATCTTCTGCCTCGCTCACGGTGGGAGCTGTAGACCGGAGCTGTTCCTATTCAGCCATCGTGGCTCCCGTGCATGTGTCTTTATAGCAGCAAGATTTATAATCCTTTGAGTATATAGCCAGTAATGGGATGGCTGGGTCAAATGGTATTTCTAGTTCTAGATCCCTGAGGAATCGCCGCACTGTCTTCCACAGTGGTTGAACTAGTTTACAGTCCCACCAACAGTGTAAAAGCATTCCTATTTTTCCACATCCTCTCCAGCACCTGTTGTTTCCTCACTGTTTAATGCTCACCATTCTAACTGGTGTGAGATGGAATCTCACTGTGATTTTGATTTGCATTTCTCTGATGGCCAGCGAGGATGAGCATTTTTTCATGTGTCTTTTGGCTGCATAAATGTCTTCTTTTGAGAAGTGTCTGTTCATATCCTTTGCCCACTTTTTGATGGGGTTGTTTGATTTTTTCTTGTAAATGTGTCTAAGTTGTTTGTAGATTCTGGATATTAGCCCTTTGTCAGTTGGGTAGAATGTAAAAATTTTCTCCCATTCTGTACGTTTCCTGTTCACTCTGATGGTAGTTTCTTTTGCTGTGCAGAAGCTCTTGAGTTTAATTAGATCCCATTTGTCAATTTTGGCTTTTGTTGCCATTGCTTTTGGTGTTTTAGTCATGAAGTCCTTGCCCATGCCTATGGCCAAAAAAGAGCCCGCATTGCCAAGACAATCCTAAGCCAAAAGAACAAAGCTGGGGGCATCACGCTACCTGACTTCAAACTATACTACAAGGCTATAGTAAGCAAAACCACATGGTGCTGGTACCAAAATAGAGATATAGACCAATGGAACAGAATAGAGCCCTCGGAAATAATACCACACATCTACAACCATCTGATCTTTGACAAATCTGACAAAAACAAGAAATGGGGAAGTGATTCCCTATTTAATAAATGGTGCTTGGAAAACTGGCTAGCCATATGTGGAAAGCTGAAACTGGATCCCTTCCTTACTCCTTATACAAAACTTAATTCAAGATGGATTAAAGACTTAAATGTTAGACCTAAAACAATCTCTCTCTCTTACTGCGAAATCCTCTTGCAGTGATACCTATGCCTATTGTAATACCACCCTTTGAATGAAGTCTTCCTTATTGTCTTAACAAATGTCATGAATTTTTTTTTCTTTAATAAAAGAATAGTCTGCAAAGCAATTTGGGAAGGAAATTTGAAATTGACACTCTGCTAATTAACTGTAGATATGTCTGGGATCCTCCTAATACATCATTCTCTCATCACATTTTGAAGGAGCTTAATATACTGAAGCTATCTTCTGCGGTTGCAACCATATACCCTGGCACTATATTGCTACTGAAGTACATTTCTCCTATCATTTCTATTAGTCACTACATATTGTGTGCTTTAGTTTTTTTTTTTTAATATGCGTAGTTTAATTTGGTATATAAGAGACTTTCATGAAAGCATACCAAGGACATAAACTTAATTTCATAATTATATTCTAAATTTCATGGTAAAAGAGACCCTTAGGTACATGTGAGAATAAACAGATAATTGCTTCAAGTTCATGTCTGTTCTCAAATAATTATATATTGAGCAACGTTTGATTCAGTTTCACAGTGTTGCACGTTTGGACACTAACATTTTTGGTTATTAAACAATGTCTTAAATGCTAAAATTGTTGGTTTAGAAATAATTGTGAAAGTGCATTATTGAAAACCAGAGATTAGTTTTAATCAGCAGTTGTCCGCAAAAGTCAGAAAAACAATTTTTAAAAATAATGAGTTATTATGTAAAAAGGTCAAGTCAATTACAACTTTCTAAATAACATCTACTCTCAAGTTTAGTGTAGACTTGAATCCTAGTGAAGGGTATTGAAGAGCCAAACTTATGAAAGATTAAAACATTTTCCCAAAATATAACATACAGGAGGTTAAAAAAAAAAACAAAAAACAAGCTCTATTTTCATTGTAACCTCTCCTTAATGTTAAAGGAAAAGGTAATATTTGACCAAGGAAGTTCAAGGGGCAAACTCATGTTAGAATTACTGGCTGATAGAAGTTAACATCACCCCCTTTAATGTCTAAGTGGCTCTTTAACACTCAGAGATTTAAGTGCTGGATTTAGAAAAGAAAAAAAAGAAAGAACTTTAAAAGGTGTTAACTCCATCTTGTGCCATAAAAGAGGAGATGTTTAATTAAGCCACTGGTAGTTCTTGGGTGGTTTTCAGTTTAGTTTTACACTTTTGACATGAAAGGGTACATGCAAAATTATGTACAAAGTACCTTTTCGAAACTTTGGAAAGGTCAGGGAGAAAATAGCTGGATATCAAAAGCTGAACTTTTCAAGGTTTTTCTCTGATTTTTCCCAAACAAGATAGCCTCCTCCTCCTCTTAATAGTTCTTCAAGGCCTTTTTGGTAGCCAAAATCTTTGTTCTTTTTTTTTAAGCAGCTTTGTAACAGAAGAACTAAAAATTAATTATGGCTATGGAACTTTTACACAGAAGAGTTTAAAAAGCACAGACGTAAAGAAGGGAAAAAGATGAGGGCCCATTTATCTTATATTGACAGGACTAGCTTCAAACGATGACCTTGAATCATAATCATCCTAATGAGCTCAAAATATTTCACTTTAACAAGTGAAACTATAATCAAATCAGTTTCTGAAAGCTCTACTAATGAGCATTTCCTTTGATGAAAACATGGTTAACTGTCTTAGTCTGCAGGAGGTGCACTACAGTAAGGGGCCAGCTCCTGACAACTCATTAGCTGACCTGGGGAGAGAGTAATTTGAATGCTTTTGATAAAAATTTCAAGGCTTTTTTTAACTTAAATTACAATTGATGCACTTTTATAAATAGTATAATTTTTCTAAGTTGGGGGAAACTAGAGAGAAGACTTCAAAGCTGTGGAACAAAGTTTGTTTACCACATTTGGTCTGTTGGATCACCAGAATCAGGAAGGAGAAATATGTTTAATTAGCAACTGCTAACTCAGAGCCAATCCCTACATCGTATTTTTACAAGCTTTATTTTTATGCGTTGGTATGATGTTAAATGAACTTGATGGAGCTACATTTTATAAGATTTAGAATTGAAAATTGGAAGTCACGATTATTTACTATGAGTCTGAAGAAAGTCTTTTTAAAATACTTTCTCCATCAAAACAAATCACTCAATTTACTTAAAGCAGCAAAACAGATGTAAATGAAAACCAAATGCAGAAATGTGGCTTACTTTTTTTTCATTACTCCTCAAAAATCTGCCCCCCCAATAAATTTATCATTTTACCTACTGTTCTGCTCTATTCAGCATCAAGAAATTATCTCTCTCTCTCTTCTTTCTCTGCAGAGCGGACTTGCTGTCATAGCAGAATGTAAAACAAGAATAGTTCAGCTGTTTTAAGTATCAATGGAAGACAGATCTTCATTGCTTCAGAGGGCCCATTCCTTGTCGCCTCCCTCCTCCAAGCTTCCCATTGCTTTTCAGGGGTGTTCTACTTACTTTATATTTGTCATATTTTCTCCCTGTGTTCTGCAAGGCAAACCACAGAGATGGTTTGTGTCATAGACACGTGAGATGCTGTTCTCAACTTGTCAAGTGTTTAATCTCTTTCTCTTTCTAACTCTCTCTTGCTCTCTCTCTCTGTCTCCCTTTTGCCTCAGATTGAGATAGAAAAATATTTCCAATATTTTGGCATTTAAGTTATTGGACAGAGACAGGACACTGACAAAAAGAGGTTTTTATTTTAACTTCTCAAAATTATCCCTCCCTTTCTCTAAGTAGCTTTAAAAAGACATGCGACAGCCGTAAAAAAAACAAGTTATTCATTTTGATCTCGTGTATACGTATGGCATATGTAATAAGTATGGTAGATTCTTGTTATTTGCAGCAGTTCTGTTCTATAAAGTCACAATGCACTCTGAATTAACAAACATTGAATACTGCATCATTGCTCCTGTGGGAAATACAGGGTTAAGTTCCTGCTTACTTCTGGTCAAAACATTTTTGTCAACTGATTAATACATAACCTTGTTTTATGTGTTTCTGTTTAAATACATTGTACTTAATATATATTATTAATATATTAACATTGAACTCAGAGCCATGTTAAAAATATTATTCTGAAACTTGTTAAAATGGTAAGGAAGACTTTATTCAAGATATCACAGAAGGGACATTGCAATAGGGAAGAGAGAGCAGGCTCAATGCCAAATATAGCAAGGACAAGTGGTGATTTATCGACAAGGAGGAGGGGAAGAGGGTCAGTGAACGAAAAATTGCTAAGAGGAAACTAAGAGAACCGGGGGATTTTTGCTAAATTGGCCTAACAAGATTCTAGTTAAAGACAGGCCAAAGACTTATTCATTACAGGTGGGAGATGGGAACCTGATCAGATAGATATCAAGGGTGGAGAAATTCTCCCTAAACTGACTTAGCAGAATTATTTGCTAAAACTGGACTGGGCAGGCCAAAGATGAGATGGTGCCAACATTGAGGTCTAATCAGAATGAAGGCTCATATTCGCCTGACTAAAGTTTGGTCATAGAGAATCTTTGTCAAGCCAATGGCACTGTAACTTATGTCTAAACAAAACATACCTAATACTTATATTTTTTTCCATAAAGCAATTCGCAGCCTTCTTGCACTTAGGAAAAATGGAGAGCTCTTTAGCACTGTAATTGAGTGACATTTTAAACAACAAAATTACTAACATAAAGCACAAAAATTTGAAAAATGCTGCACTAAATAGACTGACCATGAAAAGGACACTTGTTTACAGTATGAAAGCTGGGACAAGAAGGCTGAGGGTCCTACCTCCACTTGGAAAGTGTGCTTCGTGTGACTCAAGTACTTTACCTCTCTGCACAAAATGTGCACACATGAACACAAAAACACATAGGTATGGATTCGGGGGTTACAAATACATTTTAGCTGGTAGAGGGAATCTCAAATAATGAGGATTGACTGTATACACAAACATGCACACATACATATATCTATATCTAGATCCAAATCTATATTAATATCTATTTCTGTATCTGTACATATATCTATATATAATCCATATCTGTATCTATTTGAAGAATGTTAGTCCTTTTGATTAAACAATATCAATGTTTAAGAAAAAAAAGATAAGATTTGGAGTCTGACATTTTTATTTGGGGCTGGAGGGAATCACTTCTTGAAATACTAGAAAATTCAACTCAATATAAATTAAGCAACGCAGTTGCAATGTTAGCCTGATAATTCCATAATTAAGAATATCCTAAATCGGTTTATATTCGACAAACATCTAACTTTCTAGATTAGAATAATGTATTACTGTTTTTCCTAATAAGTTCCTACGATTATATTCAATACTATCAACTCAGCAAAGTAAAAATTAGTGAATGCCTTAAAGCAAGACTGATATTTATGAATTCTATCCAAAGCAGGCATGGTGGCTCATGCCTGTATTCCTAGAGTTTTGGGAGGCCAAGGTGAGAGAATCGCTTGAGACCCAGGGTTCGAGACCAGCCTGGGCAACATAGCGAGATCACATCTCTAGCAAAAATTAACTTAGTGTGGTGGTGTGCACCTATAGTTCTGGTTATCTATACAGGAGCCTGAGGCAGGAAGATCACTGGGGCCCAGGAGTTTAAATTTGTAGTGAGCTATAATCACACCACTGCATTCCAGCCTCTGCAACACAGCAACACAGTAAGACCCTGTCTATAAATAAATAAATGAATAAATAAATAAATAAATAAATAAATAAATAAATAAATATTATATCCAATGTGAATGCTGTCACTAATTGCAACAGTGTGAGATTCTAATATCAAACAGTGCTTCAGAACTAGGCAGAGGCTCCTCTTCCACTTGCATCCTGCACCATCTCTGTGTTGATCTATCCCATTATTTCTTCAGTCAACCTTCTTTCAGTAACTTCTTCTGTAACTTCAATAACTTCTTCTTTCTTTCTTCAGTCATAGACAGAGGGTTTGCTTTCTCAGTCTGTTAACCTGAAGGTAGAAAACAGAGGTGGCCTTTTTTGGAAAATAAGAAAGGTCAGGCAGAAGTCACCTCCTTCTAATAGTCCCACGATAGTGCCTCTGGAGCAATAGGGGCAGCTGGCCAGACGCCCACATCCTGGATATGTCCCTTTCTAGTCTATAAACAAGATTTTACCATAAGTCTCCAGAGTGTAGAAGCTGTTTCCATTTAATCCAATAAAACTTGTACCCTAAGCTTCTGCTTCATTACACACAATCAGAACAATTTTGCCAATTCACGTAGTATCCTAATTTACTCAAATTCTCAGCTGCATTTATCAACCACGCTAGAGAGCTTTTCTCCCTCATGAAGACTCTAAGCAGTTTATGAAATCATAGAAACTCTACAATTTCCACATCTCCCTCTTTTTTTGGAAGGATGTGCCCTAATGTGAGCAACTTACATTTTCCCTCCCAAGGGGAATGCTATCTAAACAGAATTATTAGAGGTGAATGGAAATAGTTTGGGTACAAGGAGGTCCATAAGGAAGAAGAAAATTAGACAAGGCTCTTGTAGAGACTATGGCCACCTCCTCTGTGTGTGTGACCAGACGGGAAAGGAAATTCAACTCTATGGGTAGGCATAATAAGAGACCCAAGATCTTGAGCACACAGTCTTTTTTGTGCTCTGTGTAATTGGTAAAGCACTGGGAAGAAAGGTTTGAAGATTGTGAGATGTATTACATCTTTTGGAATACACAATAATTCTGCTAGTAGTTTATGGAAATCTAACAGAAATATTTTTTCTTCTGTAAACATTTATAATGGATTTTTCTCACCTTTTTTTTCAATTTATAAAAGGGAGTCCCTCTGTTGTTCTTATAATTTTTACAGGGGCTTTGAATAAAATAGTTGATACACTTACTAATGTACCTATAAATAAATATGCCTTCTCTTATATGGCAAAAAGTTCATATATCAGGAGAAAATATATAAATTCTTATACTGAATTATATTTTATAGCCATTTTAAATTTCATAATAAAAGTCACTATGTAGAAAAAATAATACACTTTAGAAAAATTCACTTTTATGATAAACTTTGTAGGAGTTCTATAAATAGTCTATCTATTGAAATATGTTTGTAATTGGATATTTTCAGCATAAATTATTTACCAGCATTCCTTTATCTTTCAGATATTTATTTTACACACTTTTAATAACCATCATGACATTACAGAGTTTTCTTCTCCTCATTTTATTGTGTATATAAATTTACTTGAGTTATTTATCAGGTTCCAAATTAGCCTGGGAGATGTCTTGGTTATGTAAATTCTAGGACAACATATACAGGCATTGCTTTTGTCACATTTCCTGTTAAGTGCCCCATTCTCTTCATTCCAAGTAGTGGCAGTCCAAGAATCTTGCCTGCTAAAAAATTATGTCATTTTATAAAATAGCATTAGCTGATCAGGAGCCAAAGATATAGAACTTTAGCTTAAAGAGACTCAATTTCTGTACACAAAACCACTTTAATTCCTATGCTATGGTTTTCTATATTATTTTTTATTATAAATTAAATAACATGCTTTCTATATTATACTTTGCTTTTTTATTCTTAAATCAAATATTATTATGTTTTTAAGTTAAAGTTACATACACTCATTATAAAACCTCTAGACAATACAGAAAATATAAAGAAAAAACTGAAAATGACCCATATAATAGTCATTTGTATTAATATTTTCAATAACTATTATTTGAAATAAAAACCCTACTATTTCTAACAATACCGTGATAAATATTCTTACACATCTATCCTTGCATGGCTATATAAAGTGGTTTTTGTAACATAAATTATCCTTCTTCTTGTTCCAGGGATATACATATTTTGAATTTTGATAATTTTTTCTAGATGCCTTTTCAAAATGGTTGTATCCATTTATAGTTGTATTAACTTGTACAAAGTTCTAGCTTCCCTAGAACTTTGTACCTACCAGAACCTGGTGTCATGAGATGTTTTGAAAATTTCCAAGCTGATAACTGAAGAACATTGCTTCCTTGCATTTCAAATTTTTATTTAATTATTGTTAGTGAAGGTAGAAAGTAGTTTTGCACTATCTGAAAAGTTAGGCAAGATTACTTTGGGACTAGATCCATAACAGGAGCTCATGAAAAGAGAAAATGAGCAATTGGTAATGTCCAAATTTTAGTTCTGAATAAACACTTACAGCAAAAATATGTTTGGTTTTATTCTTTATATTTCTCTATGAAAATTTTAACACTCTCTATCCAAACTCCCAACCTTACACCCAGAATTCAATTTCGGTATTTGCCAGACTTTCTATGTAATGTTTATAGCCTGATATTTGACAGACAATTCCTTTTGTCCTAAACTCAGTGAAAGGTGAGATTAAATTCTCACTGTACTCTACATGTTTACATTTCATGTACTTTTTAACGATAGTACATTATTATCATACTAATAGTTCAACTACTAATACATAAGCTGACAAATAGAATTCAACTTTAATAAAACTTGTTTTTTTAAAAAAGTCACAAAGTAATGTTAATTATTGAGGTCCTTGATGTATCTTTTTATTAGCATACGACTATAAAGGAAAACAGATTGCTCCCATTGGCACCATTCTATACCTTAGCAGTTTAATGGAATTTTTGCAGTTTACTCATTCTGGTAATTCTGGCCACAATCCACCAGAAATGTCAGGTACATAAATTAGCTATCAGGCAGCACACAAAGGGTGACATTTACAGTGTCCCTTGATGTTCTAAGACCCAACAAGTATTAACTGAGAGGTACATAAAAAAACTGCTCAAAAAAATGGAAATTTACATACTTAAGCTAATACACACACACACACACACACACACACCATTAATGAAAAATTACTAGTATACATTTTAAACAAACAATAAAAATCAACTGTGGCGTCGGTAGTAATATCTCCTTTGTCATTTTTGATTATGTTTATTTGGGTCTTCTCTTTTGTTCTTTATTAGTCCAGCTAGTGGTCTATCAATCTTATTTATTCTTTCAAAGAACAGACTTTTGGTTTCCTTGATTTTTAATTGTATGGTTTTTGGTATCTCAGTTTTATTCAGTTCAACGCTAGTTTTGGTTGTTTCTTTTCTTTTGCTAAATTTGGAGTTGGTTTACTCTTGTTTTTATGAACACCTATATGCACACAAACTAGAAAACATAGAAGAAATGGGTTTTCTTCTGGAAACAGACTATGTCCTAAGATTGAACCAGGAAGGAAAGAAACCCTGAAAAGACCAATAACAAGTTCCAATATCAAATCAGTAGTTGAAAGCCTACCACCAAAAAAAGCTCAGACAGATTCACAGCCAAATTCTACAAACAAATAAAGAAGAGCTGGTACTAATCCTACTGAGAATATTTCAATAAATCAAGAAGGAGGGACTCCTGCCTAGCTCATTCTATGAGAACAGCATCATTCTGATATCAAAATCTAGCAGAGACACCGTATAAAAGAAAACTTTAGGCCAATATTCCTGATGAATACACATGAGAAAATTCTTCAACAAAATACTAGGAAACCAAATCCAGCAGCACATGAAAAAGCAAATTCACCATGATAAAGTAGTTTTTATTCCTGTGGTGTAAGGTTGGTTTAACATACACTAATCAATAAATGTGATTCCTCACATAAGCAGAACTAAAAACAAAAACCACATGGTTATCTCAATAGATGTGGAAAAGGCTTTCAATAAAATTAAACACCCCTCATGTTAAAAGCTTCCAATGAACCAGGTATTGAAGTGATATACACCTCCAAATAATAAGAGACACTTATGATAAACCCACGGCCAACATCATCTACATTAGGCAAAAGCTTGAAGCATTCCCCTAGAAAAGTAAAACAACGTAAAGATGCCCATCCTCACCACTCCCATTCAGCATAGTTCTGGAAGTCCTAGCTACAGCAATCAGGCAGGAGAAAGAAGTAAAAGGAATTCAAATAGAAGATTGAAAGTCAAACTATCTCTCTTCACAGATGATATGATTTTATACCTAGGAAACCCCATAGTCTACCCAAAGTCTCCTAGATCTGATAAACATCTTCAGCCAAACTTCAGCATACTAATCGATGTATAAGAATCAGTAACATTTCTATACACCAATAATGTTCAAGCTGAGAGCAAATCAAGAGTGCAATCCTATTCACAATAACCACAAAAAGAACAAAATACCTGGGAATACAGCTAACTATGGAGGTGAAAAATTTCTACAATTAGAATTATAAAACTGCTGAAAGAAATGAGGCAACATAAAGAAATTGGAAAACATTCCATGCTCATGGATAGAAAGAAATCAATATGTTTTAAATGGCCATACTGCCCAAAGCAATTTACAGATTCAATGCAATTTCTATCAAATTATCAATAACATTTTTTCACAGAATTAGAAAAAATAATTCTAAAATTCATATAGAACCAAAAAATGCCTGAATACCCAAGGCAATCCTAAGCAAAAAGAACAAAGCTGGAGACACCGTGTTACCAAAATAAAGCCACACACCTACAGCCATCTTATCTTCAACAAAGTTGACAAAAATAAGCAATGGGGAAAGGACTCCCTGTTCAATAAATGGTACTGAGAAAACTGGCTAGTCATGTGCAGAAGAATGAAACTGGACACCTATTTTTAACCATGTACAAAAATTAATTCAAGAGTGATTAAACATTTATCTGTAAGACCTCAAACTATAAGAATGTTCGAAGACTGTGAGCTTTTTTTGGTGGTAGGCTTTTAATTACTGATTTAATTTTGGAACTTGTTATTGGTCTCTTCAGGGTTTCTTTCCTTCCTAGTTCAATCTTAGGACGTAGTATCTTTCCAGAAGAAAACCCATTTCTTCTATGTTTTCTAGTTTGTGTGCGTATAGGTGTTCATAAAAACAAGAGTAAACTAACTCCAAATCTAGCAAAGGAAAAGAAACAACCAAAACTAGCATTGAACTGAATAAAATTGAGATACAAAAACTATACAATAAAATAGGAAACACCATTTTGAACACTGGCCTTGGGACATAATTTATGACTAAGTCCTCAAAAGCAATTGCAACAAAAGCAAAAATTGACAAGTGGGACCTTATTAAACTGAAGAACTTCTGCACAGCAAAGGAAACTATCTACAGAGTAAACAGACAACTTACAGAATGGAAGAAAATTTTTGCAAACTATGCATCCAATAAAGGTCTAATATCCAGAATCTGCAAGGAACTTAAACAAACTAACAAGCAAAAACAAAGAAACTCACTGAAAAATGGGCAATGGACACATGCCCAATTGTCTTCTCAAAAAAGACATAAACATGTCCAACAAGCATATGAAAAAAATGCTCCATATCACTAATCATTAGAGAAATGAAATCAAAACCACAATGAGACCATCTCACATCAGTCAGAATGGCTAATATTAAAAATTCAAAAAATAACAGATGCCAGTGAGGTTACAGAGAAAAGGGAACACTTATACACTGCTAGTGGAAATGTAAATTAGCTCACTACCTTAGTGATGAAATAATTTGTACATCAAACCCCAGCGACGTGCAATTTACCCATGTAACAAACCTGCCCGTCTACTCTCTGAACCTACAATAAAAGCTGGAAAGAAAAAAAAAACACACTTCTGGTTTTTATTTGATACCTGGTCAAAGCCATGATTTTAGATTAAATCTCAAAATAATGTTTAATGAACATGGTAGTCGTAATTGTTTTTGTGTTTTAGAACAACTTACAGATTTATTTTAATAAAGCTCTTTTGTTTGTTGGTTGGTTTTTGGTTTTTGTTTTTAGACGAAGTCTCGCTCTGCCGCCCAGGCTGGAGTGCAGTGGCACGATCTTGGCTCACTGCAACCTCTGCCTCCCGGGTTCAAGCAATTATCCTGCCTCAGCCCCCCGAGGAGCTGGGATTACAGGCGTGCGCCACTACGCCCTGCTAATTTTTGTATTTCTAGTAAAGTCAGGGTTTCACCATGTTGGTCAGGCTGGTCTCAAACTGCTGACCTCGTGATCGGCCCGCCTCAGCCTCCCAAAGTGCTGGAATTACAGGCGTGAGCCACCGCAGCGGGCAATGAAGCTCTTCTTTGTATCTAGAATAATTTTCCAGGAATTTTGTTGTTTCCTTTTAACAGATTTATTTAAAATTGAAATTATTTTTATGAGATGTAATGTTTCCTTTTTAAATATATTCTGATACCCAAAAAAGTGTGGGTATTATTGACAAATGAGAAAGAACTTTGTACTTTCTTAAACAGTTGGCTTCCTTAATTGAATATTATTTTTGTCTTTTCTTCTTATTTTGCTGGTAATCAAAATCAATATAAAATAGATAGTGGGGACCACTAGTACAATAACTGCATATGAATTAAAAGTCAGATATTAGAAGAGAAAACTTATGTATCACTTAGAAAAATTTTAGAATTCTTAAGGAAAAAAATACATTGAATGTTTTGGAACACAGGACAATCCATTAAAAAATAAACAAAGAACATGAACAGGAATTCATGAAAGAACAAACACAAATACTAAATAAACAAAATTAAGTTTAAATTCACCATTTATAGAAATCAAAACAGAAAATTTTATTTTACCCATCAAATTGGAAATCACTGAAAGTAATGATAAAATTCAGTGTTGGTCAGGTAGAGGTGTTGGAATTATTTATACATTATTGGGAGAAGTATCAGTCTATAATCTTTCTTGATATTAATTTTATAAAATATATCATCAAAATTCTTAAAACATTTATATCTAGAAGCTTCACTTCTAGCAATTAGGCCTAAGTAAATAAATGATAGACATACAAGAATGGTTATTATAGTCAAACTTATAATAACTGATGTAAAATAAAAACACTTAAATGTGTATTAATATGGTTCTAGGTAGTGGAAAAATCCTAAACAATTCACGAGTAAGACTGATTTCATTTCATTGATATGAAAAGGTATGTTCAAAATGCAGGCACCAGAAAACCATGTACAGTATCCCTTTAGTGTGAAAAATGACTTGCATGCTTACATATGTATATACATTTGTTTGTCCATGTGTCTTTGCCATCTCATATATTTACAGACAATTTCTAGGAAAATGCATAAAAGATGTTAACAGTGCTTATGTCAGCAATCTGGTGGTTGATGGAACAGGGATTGTAAGGGGGAAGATAACTTTTACTTTCTGTCAATGCTCTCCAAATTGTCTGGCAGCCTTAAGATGAGCACTATTATGTTCTTTATACAAACCACTATTTAAAATAAACTATATTATAACAAAAAGTAGAAATGGACACTTACTCTGCATTACCCCATGTGCCTTTTCAAATAGTCTTTTTCTACTTTTTCTCAGCCCATAACTTAAAATATACCTAATACTTTAACTTCTAACCTATTTGATCTACTTCTCTAGAATTACACCAAATTATCATCTCTTTTCAAGAAAGATAAAGAATTTTAAAACGTGGACTTTTATAAGATCTTATTATTTTCTTCTCCAGGTTAGATGTGCCCAATTTCTTAAACACTGTGGTTTCCAATCTTTTCAACATTCCAGTCACCCTCTAGGTGTAATCCACCTTTTTAGCACCTCTTAAAATGTAGCTTACAGAAATGAATATAATATTCAAGACACGGTCTGAGCAGTTCAGATTATAGTGAAACTATTACCATCCTTGAACTTGACTCTCTGCCTCTATTAATGCAGTTTAAGAATGCATTAACTTTTTTAAGCATCTGTTAACACCATATTGACTCATATAGAGCAGGGAGTCAAATAAAACCACAGGAATTTTGCCATAAATTTTCCTATCCTGTAAATGTGCAATAAACAAGAATTTACAATAGCCCAGTAAAATTTCATTTGATTAGTGTCAGCCCATAGTTCCAATCTACAAAGATTTTTTTTTTTAGGCATGCAGCTATCATCTAAACTAATAGCCACCCTTTCCGGCTTTGCATTACCTGCAAAAGTGCTAAGCATTTCTCCTTTCACCCTTCTAACCATGGATTGAACTGCTGAACAAAAGAAAGCCAAGTGGGGGGTCCAAATTTTAGAGATCTTCATAGAGTTTACATCAATCTATTACTAAATACTCTTCAGATATCTGTTCAATTAGTTATGGACAAGAGAGTCTACTCATTTCTTCATACTGTCCTTAAGAATATTAAGAGAATCTTCATGGAATGTTCTATATAAATATAGATACACATTTCTGTGGCTTTTCTTAGCAACCATTTTTCAATTGACATATAGGATATACTGTTAGGTACACACACAAAAATGGAATGTATTACCACTTGGAATGTCTTCTAGAGGTATGAATCCTAAATCTGTGAGCCTGAACTTTTAAGCTCCTATTTGTTAACACAGCTACAATGAGAATTTTATTATCTTCTCAATTCTATTTATATAAGTCAACTTTAGTTGTATATTTCTCCCTCTTGAAGTTCATGAGAAACAATCATTAATGTGGTAGGTAGTGGTGTGTAGTAATTAAAAGCACAGACCCTAGAACCAAAGCTGCCTGGTTTTAAAACCCACCTCCACCACTTAATGTTATGGTACCTTAAGAAAATTATTCAAACAAGCTGTGCCTTTGTTACCTTATCTATCAAATGGTGATAATAGTATTTCTGTCAAAGGGATAAAATGTGTTAATATATGTAAAGCCCTAAGAAAAAACCCTTGTACCTAATAAGATCTAAGTAAGTATAATTACTAACGTTGTTATGACATTTTCAAGAGAAAAAACGACTATAAGAGCAAAGCCATAATTCTGACAAGTTGATATTTTTCTTAAATTAATTCATTCTGTGCCTTACAAACAATACATTTATTTCTGGCTCCTAAATATTTACACACACACACATACACACACACATCTTACCACTTTACAACAATTCTGTCTATTCACTGAAATAGTGCAGAAACATATATCACTATTACCACCATTCTTACTAAGAAGCTGAAATTACTCCTGGACTACTGTTATAAATTCTAATAAGAAAGTTAAGAGGGCTATTGGTGGGGTGGTGAGAGGATGTGTCTGGGGCTCTGAAAATTCAGGGGTCATGTAGAAACCTATACCTCCATCTCCATGGTTTTTATAGCTCCCACCATGCTGACCACCATATCACTGGCAACACTATAATTCAGGGACTGGAAAATAAGGCAGAGGTCACCTCCTTCAGCATGGTTTATGATCTCTCCATTGTCCTATTTTCCAAGAAGATTCTGGACACTGTTCTCTAATACATCTAGTACACACCACACTTGGCCCAACTTCCGCTCACTTCAGTCTCTGATTTCAGTCACTTCCCTCCAGACACTTGGAAATTTTAACAATTCCTCTATTTCCAAGTTTATCTTTCCTGGGACACAAGACTTTATGTTTCCCTTTGCCCCTTTTTCAAAATCCTGCCAATCTCTTTACTTCGCATTAAAACTAACACCGGTTTTGCTCAACTTTGAACATTTCACTCCTTGGAAAGGTGAGCTGAATGTAGACCAAAGTAGAAAAATGAACTTAAGAGCAACATGTCAGCAAAAGACTCTTTCTAACCCTTAGCAAGTAGGAAAAGGGAACTAAATGTAAGAATCAACAGTGTTAACAATTTCTGCATACATTCAGCAATGATTTATTGATCAGTAAACACTATGATAGATGATAGAAACAAAAAGTAAATAGAATTTAGTGCCAGTTTTCAAGAAAGTTAAATATAGCAAAGGAGATGCATGCAATTAATGATATTATAATGTGATAAATACCATAAAAGCAAAGAAGATAAATCCTTAATTACAAAACTAATGTGTGTAAGTTCTATGAAAATTAATCTTTATTCGCAAAAGCAAATGCCTCCATTGTATGGGTGGACATACAAACCTATTCAAAGAAATCACATCTTTAAAGCCCTGCTCCTTAAAGTGTGGTCTCCAGGCCAACAGCATCTGCATCAACTCGGAGCTTATGAGAAATGCAAAATCTCAGGTCCCACTGCAGACCCACTGAATATAAATCTGATATTAATTAAATCCCCTGATGATTCCTGGGCACATTAAAATTTGAGAAGCACTACACTAATGCAAATCTTAACTTGGTGCAAGCAGTGGCTTTGGCAAAAGCTGAAACCTGGCTCCTATTTCAAACGTGCTATAGGAGAGTGAGTTGGTAGCTTCTTAGGGGAGGATTCTTCCAGTGCTTAGCATGTCATAGGTACTCAATAAGTGTTTACTGACTAAATACAAAACTGAAGGACTAAAGCAATGATTAAAATCACTTATGAGTAATGTTTCTAATACTGTTTCGAGCATGAAAGACAAAAGGAAGGAGTGAAGTAATAGCATTAAGTAACCCAGCATGTTAAAGCAGTCATTTTAAACCACACTTTGAGTATTTTCAATTAAATAAGAAAAAAAAAAACAACAACATACAAACAGGAGGCATTCAGTGTTGTGTTGATTCAAAATTGAATTTTAGCTTAATTCTACTTATTAATGTAGGAGAACTAAAATTTTGGGTAACATTTTGAAATTTTTATTATCTTTATTATTTCAAAAATATAAGTTAATGCTAGAAGGGACATTGGCTGTTGCTAATTTCATAGTTATGTAAATCAGCAGTGTGGGATTTAAGGTGTCAACGTGATAACAAAAACTCAATGTCTTCTAACATGACGTATCAACAAGTGCATACGAATTAGAAAGCCACACTATTCCAAAGAGCTACATTAAATCCACCTATGCTAAGAGGGGCAGTTAATTCCAGTAAGAAACAAAGCATATGTTTTAATTATTTCGCATGTTAAAACATAAAATGGGAAGACATATAAAGCTTTTGGTAAAGAAGGGCAATGCTTTCAGAAAAATATAGAGACATTTTTAGAATTAATTGCTTGATTCTAATTAAAAGAATATAAAGGTTAGAGGCACAGTGGCTACTAAAACTCTGATTTTATTTGCATACATTAGTATGACAACTGAATCTTCAGACAAAGGTCATTTTATTTTATTAAAACACAAAAGATCTCAAACTTTTCCTCAAATATGTGTTTACCTGTATCACAAACCAGTTAAATGGTGTTCTTAGTTTTATAGCAACTAAATAACCATGATGCTTAGTATCAACAACCGAAAAAACACCTGAAAGTAGAACACTGCAGCCTATGTATTAGCAGAAGATACAAATGTATTTCCACCTTTTTAGCAAAGTGACCTATTACAAATTATCCCCAGTGGCACCTGCATCCCAGATCCTCAGGCACAACTTAAGAGGATTGTCATGTAATTATAGAAAGGTAAAAGTTTATCTCACCATTAAAAATGAGCTTTGCGCTGGGCAAGGCAGAAGGATCACTTGAGTCCAGGAGCTTGAGATCAGCCTTTGCAAGGTGGTAAGACTCCATCTCTACACACAAAAAAATTAAAAATTAACCAGACGTAGTACCACATGCCTGTGTTTCTACCTACTCAATCATTTGAGCCCGGGAGGTTGAGGCTGCCGTGAGCCATGATTGTGCCACTGCACTTCAGCTTGGGTGACATAGTGAGACCCTGTCTCAAAGAAATTAAAAACAGAGCTTTGTAACAGTCAAAGCCATCTAAAAGCAAAAGGTTATCTAATTTGGTCGATATTTTTCTGTAACAGGAGGATTTCACCCAGAAATCACCATGATACTCTGATGTGTATTAAACCACTAGATATGTACAAAATAAATGAGTCTTCTTTCAATTCTTAAATAATTATTACATCCAGTACACAAAACTCAACATTTTGGACACATGTTTTAACTCAGAAAAACTGTAGTTTGTCCCCTCTTTCTGTGTCACACTGTACTTGTTTATAAAAGTATATTATTTCTCTATCTTCAGTCTCCATGATTTCGTTTAATTACGGGGCTCGATAGCATGATAAATAATAGGTGACTACCTCAATTGTGCTTTTCTTCTCTCTCCTCATTCCGATTGTGAATTAAGGCCAGTATTTGACATTAAGTGCAAATGGATCACTTCATATCTAGCAGATGATTTAGAAAGCTCATAAAAACATGTGTTCACTTCCCTTTGCCCCACCCCTTAGTTGAATTTTAAAATACTCTCTAGAAGAAGGCGGGATGGAAATAAAGTCCCTTTTAATAACTAGACCCAAACACTGAATAAAATACACCTATAATGAAGACTTTCAAAATGATGTCTATCTAATCCTCTGCAATTCTGCAGTTTCTGGATGAATTGTATGCTTTTATAGATCGCAGAAAATAAACATGCTTCCTTCTTTCTCCTCCTCATCCTTCTCCTCTTAATTTTGCTCTCATCTTTCTTCTTTTTGAAAAGTGGCTGCTGAAAAAAGTAAGATAAAAGAAAGAGAAAGAAAATAGAGTTATCTCTGTTTCTCTCTCTCTTTGATCTTTAAAATATCTATTTATAGATAATAAATGTTGCTGTTCACAAAGTAGTTAATTGGGCAATGAAAGAGAGATACGTAATTTTGTAAAACTTAATTTGGCCTTTGAAAGTCTCAGCACTCATAGGAAACCCATGTCAAAGTTTCAGAAAAGTCTGCTAATGTATTTAGTATATAAATGTTATTGACAGCGAACTCTTCCAATGTTGCCATAATTACTGATATTAAAGGTCTTGTAGCTATTTATATACGTGTTTTTGTATAACACGTAGTACTTTTTCAATCTAATAGTGATTGTTCAAATCCTTGAATCGTAAAGGATAGTTATCTAGCTGCGCTTTCAACATGAGAAATCCAACAATGAAATATTTTCACTTTTAAATACACAATCATGCTTTGAGTGCTAAAAAGCACAAGTAGGTCAGGAACCAGTTATCTAAGGTATTTCTTTGAGGGTGACAGCAAATTCAAGCTGGAATTTAAGGAACCCTTATGCAACCATTCTGGATTTCCTATGTAAGTACAAAAATATTTGGATAAAAGTTTCATTTTCAATTTTAAATATGCCTTGGGGACTGTGACAATCTATTACTAAACTTGCAAAAAAATTTGAAGCTTATAAACATAAATACTTAGGCTAAATTTTAAACTATATAGATGGCATATATGGTAAGGGAACCCAAAGGAATTCAATTCAAAATTCCAAAACTGCGAGAGAGATAGAAATCTACCAATAAAATCTCACCATTAATGAGAATATCATTTTCAATCCCAAAGCTCTTACTTCTAGTACTAAATAACATTATTCTATATTACTAATTTTTTACTGTCCTATAGGTGATGGTGAAAAAAAAAAGGTAGGTAAACAAAAGGTAGTTGGTAAAAAAAAAGAAAAAACATTACCGAAATTACCAAATATTAATATAAATGTATCTATTTTTGGCTTTTGTTGCCATTGCTTTTGGTGTTTTAGACATGAAGTCCTTGCCCATGCCTATGTCCTGAATCGTATTGCCTAGGTTTTCTTCTAAGGTTTTTATGGTTTTAGGTCTAATATTTAAGTCTTTAATCCATCTTGAATTAATTTTTGTATAAGGTGTAAGGAAGGGATCCAGTTTCAGCTTTCTACATATGGCTAGCCAGTTTTAAAGCAATCTACTAAGACAAATGGAGAAACTATAGATTTCTCACTGTGGTGTTATCCACTTGCTCAAGGAGTCTCTGGGGATATAGATTAAAGAAACTATGTATGTTTAGACCTTTACATCAGTAAATCTGCCATTGGAAGAGGAACAATTTGGTGGTTGAAGGGGAGATCACCATGGAAAGTTATTAAGACCAAAGATTCACTGAAGCAGGAAGGAGTTTTACAAATGATGCTCTTCTTGTCAGAGCTTCTGCTTTCCCAATATACTTTGTCCTCTACTTTACCTTATCTTCCTTTAGGGAAAATTCACCTCCTAGTTGTTACAATTCGTTATTTTCAATAGCCTGTGTTTTTTTTTTAATTTTTTGATAGAGTGAAGCAACCCAAATACTTATTAGAATATATCCTATGCTAGTATCTTTCTGTTCTCAGCAGCTGGTGTGGTTATGCAAGAACAAAATTTATGTAAATGTTAATCTAGGTTCCCTGTTTCTCTTGTTGATGATTGAAGAGCTTAAAAAGAGAAAAATGTAATTCAATTAATTTCTTCTAATTAAAGTACAATATTTTAAAAAAATCAACAATCACCGTAGCTTAATTGACATTAGTCATTAATTGACAGTCTTCCTAAAGTTGCTAAGGATTGGTTTTCAGTCCAATAACTCCACTATAACTAGGGATCTTTGTTCAGATAGTGTCACCTATGTAGACTACAGAGCCTTATCTAGACTACATAGCTTCCCAGAAGTCACTCATGTACTGAAGGAGAAAAATGTAAAAGTGTTAATATAAATATAATATAATTAACTTTTCTGAGTGTGCTTAAAATAATGTATTTTATATTAGGGTTTTTTTATTTTTGCCAAATTTGGAATTATGCATTTGTTAACTAGTATTTGTAGAAGAGACATGATATGATGTAGGCTTTTTTCCAAAGCCTAAGACAGAGAAATTATACATTCTTCTATTTCTTTAATACTCCTTTTGAAGAAATGGACTACATATTCTTTTTTTTCCTAGTAAATTGAACTAAAAATAATTCTTGACTCAATGCCAACTATTTAACAGCATAGTGTGATTTCTGTGAGGAAATTTACTTATACATAACAAGCTTGATGTGACATAATCAATAGGTTCTCCTCAAAAATATCTGGACATCTGAAATTCAGGCAGCCAACATTCTATCAGGCTGTGTGCTTTGGACATGTAGCATTTGTAATCCAAATTGCTGATCATGGAAACCTGAAGAGAAGTTTAATTGGAACCCCTATCCTCCATCATCAACTATAATAAGAAAGAAAAGTAGCATCTTTCATGTAAGATCTTTGGTTACAACTAAATGAGGCTTTGGGCTTTGACAAACACGATTCCTTTACTATATTTTTAAAAAATCAGAGTCGGTGATTAGATCTCTTTCTATTAAAAAAGTATTACATTTGCAAACTGCAGTATGCTACTGAGAAAATGGCACAATTTAATAAAAAGGAGATAGAAGTACCCTGCTATCTCACTATTATCATCACATTTGGGTTTCTGTAATATTTTGTGCAATCATCAAAAGCAAGGTAACAGTAATATTTTAGCCATCTCAATACCTAGAAGATTTCTATTACCTTGGCTAGGAACGTTTTCCTTGGATGGTTGGTTGACAATAACCAAAGGATAATTTTAGGTCCTAAAGAATTAAACACAGGTCTACTTTTATGAGGTGGGACAGATTGGAAACCGTTCTTTTTGCTTTTTCCAATGAAATTGGAAATGAAAAGAATGTGTGTCATATGAGGGACAAGTGTCATGAAGCCCATCTGAATTATACTTCATACCCCTCTTTATAGCCTAATGTTCAACAATATCCATTTTCCTGGCAGTATTGCACCCATCGAAAACAAGTTATTGACACTTATGTCTCATATATAAATCAAATAAGGCAGACAAAGCAAAGAAGGTGGTTTTAGAGAGATTGGATGGTGGAGTCGAATAATGTGTTTGTTTATCACCTCTAGGATATCACTTTAATACCACACTGAAACAATGGCACAAAATCATTCCAATTAAATGGTCTTAAAATAACATATAAAGCAAATTCAGGTGATCGCATTCTGCCTGGTATGTCAAGAGCTGACAGCACAAAATTGAGCAGAAATAGTTTAAATTTAGCATTCTTCACATATGTGTACAAGGACTGAGAGCAGAAATTGGATTTGCTTCAGTGGAGTCAATTAAAGAATGACTCAACAAGGAAGGGTTGAAGTGCATTGACAGGGCACTGGGAATTCTATGAGTATTGACTAGCACTGGCTTGGGTACAAATTAAGTATTCTATTTCTGACATTAATTTTCTTCAACTGAGAAATTACAATAATAGATGAACAATGATTATGATAATAATAATAATAAAAGACAAATGTAATGAAGAGACACATTCACAGGTGATCAGATACCAGACAGCCATGTCATACTCACTTTGATTTTCAAGGCCTCTGGTCATATAGTTTATTTCACACAGTTCTTCTGCTGAGACTCCAGTCGTTATACTTCATTCCATTTCCTGGTGCTATTCACATAATATTTTCTCTGCTCTAAGGGATTAAGAATCAGCTAAGAATAAAGAAAAGTTTTTTCTTTATCATATCCATGGCAAATTATTTAACCTGCTC
This sequence comes from Pongo pygmaeus, assembly GCF_028885625.2. Classification (NCBI taxonomy): domain Eukaryota; kingdom Metazoa; phylum Chordata; class Mammalia; order Primates; family Hominidae; genus Pongo; species Pongo pygmaeus. The sequence continues at coordinate 50,733,339 of NC_072378.2, forward strand.
TGGCTTACTCAGCATGGCATTCACTTTCTTTCTCTTGCCTGTGTATTCTGAGATTTGAAATGTTAGACAGGAGTCATTTGTTGTATCATTAGCTAATGTTTGCCATGAAATTAAAAGCAAGGAGAAGTTATAAAGGGGAAGATACATTAATCAAAACAAATCAATAATCAGTCCGCAGTTTGATGCTTATTTTATTAAAAATTGCCAGATTAGGAAAAATCTCCCCCCTCCTAAAAATAAAATAAATGTGCATTTTCAAGGATCTGAGGAAGTTAGAATACCCTTGATTCTATAGTTTTGGGAAGGAAAGAAATAAAAGTAAAGCTAAAAGTGAATCAACTTTTATGCTCTCTTCCTACCTCCTATTTCCTTTTATTCTTCATAAAATATTTAAATTAAACATATTGGTAATGATCTTGAAATTCATTATTTTGAAAAAATATTTAACACAAAAATATAAATAAGCTTGTTTTAAGTAACTGGCATCTCATTTCTGTAAAATAACATTTTCCTGATTTTGCTTTCTTTTTTTTGTAAAATTGAAGCCTATGCCATAGCCTTATAAAGAAGATTAATATTTTTTGCCATCCACATAGCAAGAAAAAGTAGGAGGTACAGGTTGATAAAAAATTAACCTGAAGCTACATAACCTAGGAACTAGCTGAAAAAAAAATAATTAAAAATCTATTAAGTGTTGGCCTATGAAATGTTGCTGTAAATGCCCAATCTAGCAAATTTTCAGTATCCAGAAAAAGAAAAATCCTTAGCCTTATTCCTTAGAGCAATATTTTTAATTCTTTTGATTTTAGGCATAAAAGCCTAAATTTTACAATTTAGAAAATTAAAAAAAAAATGGTTTCTTACATATCACTCTGCCTTCATGGGTTTGTCCTACATTTGCACTCTCCAAATCCAACATTGTACTCCAATAATTAGAGGTACATTATCCTGTAAACCATGCTGAACCCATTACATTTCTGAAACCCTTATGTTTTCCATTGATCTGCTTAATAGTTTGATTTTGAACCTGGATTAATTGGAACTACCAACTAAAAACCAAGGAAGGAAGGCTTTTTCCTCCATCACTGGGGAGCTTTGTGTCTGTAGCCTACACTCTCCTATGCCAACATCCACATTCTCTCATTTTGCTTCCTAATGTTAGAAAAGTACAGTTGTTCCTCTGACTATATAATTCAAGTAGTGTCCAACAGACAAGAGGAGAGACAGCAATCTCACATAATTACAGGTATCAAGCAGGCGGCAAAGCAGGTGGAGCAGAGGGAGAGACCCCAGCCTCAAATCACATGGCACCAGTTGCTTTTCACCATATAGTAATGTGGGACTCTGTATTGCTAAAGCTATTGTTCAAGAGAATCCAGGATTCCTAAATGTTTGTGTCAGTTCACCCAATTGAAAAATTTTTTAAATGTTACCAATTTTAAAACAATGCAGTTTAGTCTAAACTACTCAAATCCACAAACCAACAGACATCAGCTGAGAATTGGAACTGTAGAGGAGAGGGTCACTAGGCAAAGCAGTAGTTATGGAAGAATTAAAAATTACCCCAAAGATAAAGCACCAAAGGAGAAGATAAGAAGAAAAGAAATACATGGACCTTTCTTCCCTCCCTTGTCGCATCTTCAGCCAGTACTTTTTATTGCCTAAATCTAAGAAGACTATCCGGCAGGACTCTCTAGCAAGAATACAACCTTTGAGATAATCTGGCAGGTTTGGCCTCTTATTGCATGGAGGATAGCAGGAAAAGCATAAATAATGGCTATGCAAAGGGCATACAGAGAATTTTAGGAAGGGGTAAACAGAACATTTTAGTAGAATGTATAGCATTACTTCCAGGGCAGGGAATCTTTTTGTGGATGGATGGATGGCCGGATGGTTGGATGGATGGATGGATGAATGGCTGGATGAACGGATGGATGGACAGATGGACAGATGGATGGATGGATGAATTGATGGAATAACAGTAGCATGAGCTGATTAATAACTTGGACATTGCATGCAGCTTACATTGTAGCTACACCACTTTCTAATTTGTCTTGGATTTTTCCTCAATCTCAGTTTATTTATCTGTAAAAACATAATAATAGCATCTACATTATAGGATGGTTTTAAATATTAAATTGCATAATATATTTAAAATTCTTGGACCCAAGCTTGACAGATAATAAGTATTTGAATTGCTTGCTCTATTTCACTTTGCCAAATGCTTCTATTGGGCTGAATTATTGGCTCAACACAGAATCAGATTTTCAGAGGAATAAAATAGAATCAGAGGTACTAACCAGGTGAACCTTCTAGGTGTGAGACAAAAAAGAGTAGTCATGAGAGACACTTTCTTTGTAATACTCATCTGCACTGTTGTCAGAATGTTATGACACATGGAAAAAACAATATATGTGATTATTTTCTCATAATTAAAACTCTCAATTACAAGACGTCTTGCAGAGTAATTTGGAAACTGCTGTGTAGTTAATTGGTTGAATAGAAATACACTTTTAAAGAATTATTAAAATCTGTGCTAAGGTTAGACTAGTTACAGAAGGTACAGCTACTTAAAACCAAGAAGGCCAGTGAGGCCAGACACAAGATACAGACATTAAGGTCAAGACCCTTGCGACTAGAATTGGCTAAAATAAAATGAGATATTGTGAGGCATGGAGTCTGTCTTTGTGGGCACAGGAGGCTAAAAAGAAAATGCAGCAAATGATGCCCATCTTAATACTAAATCCTCTACAGATTATTATTATGTACTTAGGGTACAGAAAAAGTAAGAGATTTCCACTTAATGGTGTTATCCAAAGCATAAATGTGCAAATATAATGACATAGTAATAAATGAAAAAGAAAAGAAAGGCGTTAGCACAACTGACAGAAAGCAAGAGTAGCAAACAATTATATTTCTACTGTTTAAAAAAGGTACATAATTTATTCGTAGTATTAATCTGAATCCTCTTAATTCCTCTGTGCATGAAATCTCTTTTTAAAGAATTCCACTCTAATTAATTAAAATAGAAAAAGCAAACTGGCAAGAACATTCTGTCCCAAGAATTTTAGACCTTCAGTTACACAGGTGGAAATCATAGAACCTGAGTCTAAAGATTTTTTTATAAATAACTATGGACACATAAAATTAGTCTTATATTTGATTTCTGTCAGATGATCTAATTTAGTATTTCTTTCAATGCTGACTGTACATTAGAATTGCCTGGGGAGTTTAAAAAAAAAACACCGAAGTAATGATGCCAAAGTTCCACTGCTGATCAATTACACAAAAAATGCATCTCTGGTGGTAGAATTCAGGAATCAGTATTTTAATAATGTTCCCAGATTTATTACAATGGGTACTGGTGGAATATTCCTCTAGACTTCTGAGTCACACCCAATTTTTTAAGGTGTCTAGTTCTAGACCCTGCACCCAACAGTACGTTTAAGATACAATATGAGAGAACAAACTTTGCCTTGAGGTATATAACTCAAGATAGATTGATTTATACAACATTTAATAGAACAGATTTTTTTAACATTTAGATTCAGGGGTACACATGCAGATTTGTTATATAAGTACATTGCACGCCATGGGGATTTTTTGTATAGATTATTTCATCACCCATTACCACCAGGTAATAAACATAGTATCTAGCTCCATCCATTTTGCTTTAAAGAACATGATCTCATTCTTTTTTACGGCTGTGTAGTATTCTATGCTGAATGTGTACCACTTTTTTAAATCCTGTCTTCCATTGATGGAATGTGGGTTGATTCCATGTCTCTGCTGTTGTGAATAGTGGTGCAATGAACAAACATGTGCATGTGCCTTTGTGGTAGAACAAATTATATTCTTTTGGGTATATACCCAGTAATGGGATTGCTGGGTCAAATGGTAGTTCGGTTTTAAGTTCTTTGAGGACCCTCCAAACTGCTTTCCGCAGTGACTAAAGTAATTTACATTACCACACGCAGTATGTAAGTGTTTCCTTTTCTCCACAATCTTGCCAGCATGTGTTATTTTCTTAGTTTTTATTATAGCCATTCTGACTGCTGTGAGATGATATCTCATGTGGTTTTGATTTGCATTTCTCTAGTGATAAGTGATATGGGCATTTTTTCATATGCTTGTATGTTTTCTTTTGTTAAGTGTTTGTGCATATCCATTGCTCACTTTTTAATGGGGTGGCTTGTTAATTTGTTTAAGTTCTCTATAGATTCTCGATTATCAGACCTTTGTTGGATGTATAGTTTGCAAATGTTACTCCCATTCTGTAGGCTGTTTGTCCCATCCCATTTCTGTTTACTCTGTTGATTGTTTCTTTTGCTGTGCAGGAGTTCTTTAGATTAATTTTTTCATGTGTTTTTCGGCTGCATAAATGTTTTCTTTTGAGAAGTGTCTGTTCATGTCCTTCGCCCACTTTTTGATGGGGTTGTTTGTTTTTTTCTTGTAAATTTGTTGGAGTTCATTGTAGATTCTGGATATCAGCCCTTTGTCAGATGAGTAGGTTGTGACAATTTTCTCCCATTTTGTAGGTTGCCTGTTCACTCTGATGGTAGTTTCTTTTGCTGTGCAGAAGCTCTTTAGTTTAACTAGATTCCACTTGTCAATTTTGGCTTTTGTTGCCATTGCTTTTGGTGTTTTAGACATGAAGTCCTTGCCCATGCCTATGTCCTGAATGGTAATGCCTAGGTTTTCCTCTAGGGTTTTTATGGTTTTAGGTCTAACATTTAAGTCTTTAATCCATCTTGAATTGATTTTTGTATAAGGTGTAAGGAAGGGATCCAGTTTCAGCTTTCTACATATGGCTAGCCAGTTTTCCCAGCACCATTTATTAAATAGGGAATCCTTTCCCCATTGCTTGTTTTTGTCAGGTTTGTCAAAGATCAGATAGTTGTAGATATGCGGCGTTATTTCTGAGGGCTCTGTTCTGTTCCATTGATCTATATCTCTGTTTTGGTACCAGTACCATGCTGTTTTGGTTGCTGTAGCCTTGTAGTATAGTTTGAAGTCAGGTTCCACTTGCCAATTTTTGTTTTTGCTGCAATTTCTTTTGGTATCTTTGTCATGAAATCTTTGCCAGTTCCTATGTCCAGAATGCTATTTCATAGCTTATTTTCTAGGGTTTTTATAGTTTTAGGTTTTGCATTTAAGTCTTTAATCCAGGGGTTCCAAACCCCAGGCATGGACTGGTTCTGGTCTGTGACCTGTTAGGAACCAGGCCGCACAGCAAAAGATGAGTAGAGGACAAGTAAGCATTACCACCTAAGTTCTGCCTCCTGTCAGATCAGCTGAGGCATTGGGTTCTTATAGAAGCATGAACCCTATTATAAACTGCACATGCGAGGGATCTAGGTTGCATGCTCCTTATTAGACTCTAATGCCTGATAATCTGAGGTGGAACAGTTTCTTCCCAAAACCATCCCCTCTCCCTGTCCATGGAAAAATTGTCTTCCACAAAACTGGGCCCTGGTGACAAAAAGGTTGAGGACTGCAGCTTTAATCCATCTTGAGTTTATTTTTGTATATGGTATAAGGAAGGAGTCTAGCTTCAATCTTCTGCATATGGTTAGCCAGTTATCCCAGAACCATTAATTGAATAGAGTGTCCTTTCTCCATGGCTTGTTTTTGTCAACTTTTTTGAAGATCAGATGGTTTTAGGTGTGCAGTTTTGTTTCTAGACTCTCTATTTTGTTCCACTGATCTATGTGTCTGTTTTTTATTTATTTTACTAGTACCATGCTATTTTGGTTACTGTAGGCATGTAGCATAGTTTGAAGTCAGGTAATGTAACGCCTCCAGATTTGTTCTTTTTGCTTAGTATTGCTTTGGCTATTTGGCCTCTTTTTTGGTTCCATATGAATTTTAAAATAGTTTTTTTCCAATTCTATGAAGAATGTCATTGGTTGTTTAATAGGAATAGCATTGATTCTGTGAATTGCTTTGGGCAGTATGGCCATTTGAATGATATTGATTCTTCCTATCCATGACCATAAAATGTTTTTTCCATTTGTTTGTGTCATCTCTGATTTTTTTCAGTGGTTTTACAGTTCTCATTGTAGGGATCTTTCACCTCCCTGGTTAGCTGTATTCCTAGGTAAATTTCATTATTTTTGTGGCTATTTTGAATAGGATCACATTCTTTTGTTTGTTTGTTTGTTTGTTTTTTTAGACTGAGTCTTGCTCTGTCACCAGGCTGGAGTGCAGTGGCACAATCTCACAATCTCAGCTCACTGCAACCTCCACCCCCCGAGTTCAAGTGATTCTCCTGCCTCAGCCTCCTGAGTAGCTGGGACTACAGGCGCCCACCACAAAGCCCAGCTAATTTTTGTATTTTTAGTAGAGACGGAGTTTCACCATGTTGGCCAGGATGGTGTCAATTTCTTGACCTTGTGATCCACGTACCTCAGCATCCCGAAATGCTGGGAACACAGGTGTGAGTCACCGCACCCAGATGGATTGCATTCTTGATTTGGCTTTCAATTTGGATATTTTTGGTGTATAGAAATGCTACTGATTTTTGTACATTGATTTTGTACTCTGAAACTTTGCTGAAGTTGTTATCAGATGTAGGAGTTTTGGGGCAGAGACTATGGGGTTTTCTAGGTATAAAATCATGTAGTCTGCAGACAGAGTTAGTTTGACTTCCTGTCTCCTTATTTGGATGCTTTTTATTTTTCTCTTGCCTGAGTGCAATAGAACAGATCTTAATGGGAAGCAAGTAATTTAAAAAATAAAGAGAGCTTTATTAGATATGCATTGCCTTGTTGAACCATAGAATTTTAGAGCTAAAAGAAGTGACAAACTGTATCTAGTCAGAAATAATAAAGCATCTTTGATATAAGCTATTTTAAATCTCCTCAGTTCCCCATACTTTTACCCACTACCAGCTATTACAAAAATGAGAAAACTAAGGCCCAGTAAAGGAAAGTAAGGAAATTAAATGGATAAAGTTAATTAGGAATGAGACACAATTCCAGTCCAAGTTCCTGACCCTGAAGTTGGTGTTGTTAAATCTACTTTACATTTTAAGTCAAAAATTTAGAGAAAAACATGATGATTTCATATTTAATTGGGGATGAGGTGATACTAAATTGTTCTATTTTGATTTTGGTTATATGGAAAAATGTGTTTCCAAGAATCTCTTTCCCTGTGTAGTTCTGGGTTTGAGTTGGTCAAAAGGGAAGTTGTGGGGATCATATAGTGAGGTGGCAGATGATTCTCTCATGGTATTTGGGTCAGATGTGGTTGACAGACAGGAGATAAATGCTGGCAGATTCCATCTTGTTCTACCTCTCCTTGTTTCATATCCAGCTTTCTCTCTAACTTTTTGACACTTTTGACCAACAGCAGCCACAGACACTGGGCCATGAACTCACAGAAACAGTAGGTTCTTGGAGCTACCAGTCCTCTGTGGGATTTCCCATCAGCTTCCCTTGGTGGTTTCATTCTGGCTGCAAGCTCTGACCTATTTACCCATACCAGGGCACCCAGGAGTGCTGGTTAAGAGATGTTTCTCTGATCTTTCAACTTATCTTTGTGGACAATCGCTTCTGTAGTGCCATTCCAAAAAGTGTAAGATTCTATAATAAGCTCTGTATTCTCTAATTCTTATATTATTTCAACTTTCATAAGTGAACCCTGACAGATATGAGTGGATGGGGTAATAAAGTAACACTTTAAACTTCTATGGTGTGGTAACTCAAGAGTAAACTCAAGGTGATGATAAAAATATTTATTCTCAAAATGTCCAAATTTACAAAGTAGCTCTTTATAGGTTCTAATTAATTCCTGTCTCATGAAGAAAAAAAGGCATGTTCAATTCAGAAATAAAGCAGCTTCAGTTCAGAGAAACGAAGGTGACTCTACCAAGTCACTGCTGCCTACCGCTCCCACCCCGGGCTCATCTGACTCCCCTACAGACGCTGACACTGTTGTGAAATTCTGCTAATTATACAAGTCACTTTTGAAATATTCATTTGGATTACTTTACAGAGATGGATATTAATGGCTTGCTAGCTTTGAAAAAAAAGAAAATATTTTCTTTGATCTTGGAAAGTTGGATCCTATGCTTTGGTAAAGGAAAATGGATTGGAGAGAAAGAAGTCTGAGCATTTCCTATTCATCCAAGTAATTATGGTAAAGTGAATTTTCTTTGATTTTGGTGGTTAGATTTAAAGATACAGAGTGAGCAGTTGTAATCATCCTTTCAGGATTCATTCTGAAAATCACATTAGGCCACAAATGTGGCCTACTCGATATAGTTCCACTCTCAAAAGTTGTATCAAGAAATGCAGAATCATTACAACAAACAAAATTCAAGAAGTCCTTAGGCACTGGAATAGAACGTATTGATTAAAAACTGACACTAGTCACACATTAAAGAATCAGGGATATTTAGTAGTGACTTAATGAAGAATGGAAGTCAATTGTTATTTGGAGCTTAAAAGCACTAATAACAACATGATCCTCCGATTTCAAAATGCAAAGATATCATCACCTTTGTAGTGTCCGCTAAAAGTGAAGATTCCTGGGCTCTACTTTCTGGGAATTCTCATTCAGTAGATATAGAATGAGACCTATATTAATTATCTATTGTTGCATAACAAACAATCCCAAAACTTAGTAGTATAAAGCAACAGACATTTATTGTCTCACACAGTTTCTGAGGTCAGAAATCTAGATTTGACTTGGGAGGCTGGGTCAGGCTAAGTATCTCTTAGATGGTTAAAAGTAAACTGTCAGCTTGAGTTTTATCATTGGAAAAATTGAACGGAGCTGGAGGAGATGTTTAAACATAAGATATCTTACATATTTGGCTGTTGGGAGATGGCCTCAGACCTCAGTCATTGTTGGCAGAAGACCTCAGTGCCTGGCCACATGGACTTTTCTGTAGGGCTTCTGTGTAGGACAACTTGGTCACTTAGCCTCTCTGTCTCTTAGATGACACACCAAATTAAGTCAGGATCTTCCTCTGTCACTTGCCTCTCATCTTGGTTGCTTAGCCTCTCTGTCTCTTAGACGACTCACCAAAGTGACTCATTCTACCAGGGTTTGTCTGTATGACCAAAGTGAGTCATCCAAGAGACAGAGAGGCTAAGAGACCAAGATGGAAGTTGTCCTGTCCTTTACATTATATTCTCAAAAGTGACCTACCATCACTTCTGCCATATTCTGTTAGTCACATAGATAAACCCTAGCAGAATGGGAGGCAGAATTTCACAAGAATGAGAATACCGTCATTGAGACTAATTTCTACAGGTTCCAAGTGTGGCAAGCCAGGTCTCACTAATGCAGATCTCCATAACAACGGTTTCAGCACTGACTAAGTGGTTAAGATAAATATGAAAAGCTGAAAGAGCCAGTGCTCTTATACAAAGCCTGGGAGGTAACGAAAGCACAGCAAGAGTTTTTCCTAGGCCTTTCCTGGGCATTGAAGCATGAGAAGATAACAAAGGAAATCTTAACAGGACCCATTTAGGATTAAACAAGTTTTATTGGGTGTCTGAAGAAACTCCCCAGGCCTCCATAAACAAGTTTATTGGTGGTCTGAAGGAACTCCCCAAATCTCCATGATTTAGGAGGAGAAAAGATAAGGGTAACACCCCAGCACGTGGACCCATTTAGATTAAGTAAATTTACCAAGGCTCCAGAGGAAGGTGTTCAGGACTCAGATCTTAGTTATAGATTAAAAGAAGTTAATTACTTATGTCTTTAGCTGAGTGCACACTTGCATGTAGACATATAGCTTAGAAGGCATATAAGCTCTGGAAAACTTTGTACTTTTGAGTTGGTCTGGTGATAATTTCCAGGTCTTCTCCCTGTAATGAGCTACAGAAATAAAGTCCCTTCTCTTCCAGTTCATCTGTATTTTGTTATTGGGCTGTGAAAATGAGCAGCCTGACCCTCAGTTTGGTCTGGGAACACAAGCACACTTTGATAAGAAAGTACCTCTGAGAATTCATTTGCATGTGGCCTGTAGACCATAGTTTGAGTTGGGGAAAAAGGTCCACAGGGCATACTAGTTTAGTAAAAAGTGTATAATTCATTCATCTATCCATAAATCAACAAATATACATGATTTCCTGAAATTATTCATAGGAATTGTTGTTTATCATTGGGATATAGGGTCTTTGAACTGCAGCTGAACATGCTCCTGAGAGTATGTCAAAGGGATGAGACTGAGGCTGATATAAACTCCTACCTGGAAACTTTGAATCATCCTTAACAAGGAAAGCAATGACTTGATAACTGCCTAAAAGAGTGATAACTTTTAAGCCAGAATTTGTGAGTGTTGCCAATAAGAGGGCTGCTAGTCATCACAAAGTGTAGTCACTCATACAGAAGGCCTCCTAGAGAAGGTAAAGTAGAAAAGAACACAATGAGCTTTGCTGAAGTAATGGCTGCCAGATAAGGCACAGCTCCCCAGCATTTTCCAACTAATGAAACCCATACCAGTTAAAAAGAAGGAAGAAACTTCCCAAGTTGGCAAGAAAGGGGGTTCCAGAGCAATTGCAAAAACACCCACTAGGTCTGTGGTAATGAATAGAGGGGGGATTTTAGCCCATCCGATAAAAGCTGGCTTGTCAGAGACAGGGAGCTGGCGGCCTCCCCAAGTCTCTAGAGCAGAATTTAAGTTCAAGATTTTGTATTTCACTTGGTTTAAACCTGTATGCTGGCAGTTGGTGATCCCTTCAAACCTTTCACGTAAAGCATTGATAACAGGGATTAGAAGCTCTAGTCTAACAGAGAGATGCAGAGAATGAGTCTTTAGCTTCTGCCAAAAAGACACCTGCTCAAAAGTATATAACTTTTCAATGTAAACAGACTGGTAAGGGGAATGTTCCGGTAGTACATACTTCAACCGATGAAAACCCCCTCAACTACATGCATATCAGCACCAAATTAATGACAACAAGAAAACAATCATCAACAGTTTTAGAATTTTTATTTCAGCTTCAGGTTTACTACAGAATATCAAGCAACCAGGATGTTGGAGATGTTTTCCAACACCCCCAAACTCAGGCCCTGAAAGACACAGGGCCCTGGTAACATAGTACAGAAAAATGGGGGCAATCCCCAGAAGACCATGCCTGCAGTAGTTTCAGACAAATCTTCACGTCACCTTAGGGTGGTTGTTGAGGACTTAACTGAAACGACAATGAGCCCATGCCAAGTTTGAAGGATTAGCAAATAAAAGAATCTTAAAACCTCTAGTTGAGGGGATCAAAGCCTTTTCCTTTGGAGAACTAATAATAGATTTTGAGATTTATTTAAGATAAAGCTAGTTAATATGTGATTAAATGGGAGAATATATACCAAATTCAAGGGTAGTAGAAAAATTTATATTTGCCCCATGAGTACTGAGGCTTCATCCTGAGAGTCCCAGCTAGTGCCAGGGAAAGGAAAGAAGCTAAGAACTTGTATAAATCTGTAGTACAGCAATGAAGACAGAAAATGTAAGCTTCTTTGAAATATGTGAGGATGACTAAATATCAGAAGTTAATAAATATTTTCCCAAATCATGTACTATTCAAACGGCAAGATTATATTGGGCAAATTTAAAATAAACCTCATAGCCTGGTACGGTGGCTCATACCTGTAATCCCAGCACTTTGGGAGGCCAAGGCAAGGTATCACTTGAGCCCAGGAGTTCGAGACCAACCAGGGCAACATGGCAAACCTCATCTCTACAAAAGAATACAAAAAATTAGCTGGGTATGGTGGCACGTCCCTGTAGTCACAGCTACTTGGCCGCCTGAAGTGGGAGGATCCCTTGAGTCCTGGAGGTCGAGGCTGCAATGAGCTGTGATCATGTCACTGCACTCTAGCCTGGGTAACAGAGGGAGATCCTGTCTCAATAAATAAAAATAAAATAAAATAAACTTCACAATGAGGGATCAGAAAATTGCGTAAAGCATGCATTGCTCAGAGATTTGAAAGTGTATGATTAAATAGTTCTTAATCTTGGCCCACAAATTGCATAGGAGAAAAAGAGACCTTTTACACTATCACAAGTGTTGTTAGCTGAGTGACAATAATAGTTAATACACCATGTTGTAAAATTTCACTGGTGGTAATGATTCTCCATCTTCCCCACCAACCAAGGAGATCTTCCATATGGCATTCTAAAGTAGTTGCCTTTGCTCACCTTTTTAGTGCTTTGATTTTTCATACGAATTTCTCATATCTGAAATTATGGTGACAAATTAAGTTTGAAAGTTTTCAAGGTGGCTCCTACCCCTGGACTTCTGATAATATTCTTTTTTCCATTATCTCTAAAAACAGAAACTCAAAAATATACCAACTTACAACTGAAAGGAAGCTTGATGTCATAATTCACAACCATGCTTCGCATCATTAAATCCCATTCCTCTCATCTGCTCATCCATTTGTTATCTGAACAGGTATCATGTTGGAGAGCCAGGTTTCCAGAAAAAGGTAATTTTATCTTTAGAAATTTCATACACTGAGGCAAAATTAGTTTTCCTAAAACTCTTCAACACTGGTTTTTTTCTTGAAATCATATATAAGATAAACTTTCATATATTTCATTTTAATGTTAGCAATCACATTTTCATTGCCTCTTCATTTTTCCAACCTTAACATTTGTAATTCCTTCAATTAATTGATTTTTAACTATTTTCTAAATCTGATTAATCTACTCATGTGTTGCAAGCTTTCTGTTTTAACCTTAATGTTTAAGCACTCAGAACTGAAGGCAGATTTTCCAGGTAGAAACTGGCAACCATTGATTAGAGAGGGATTCTTGCTTCCCTAATTGAAATAACCTACTTCTGAGTTTATAAGCTTTGCTGACACCATAGAAGGCATATTGTCTTACAAATCCCCTAAATTTGTCTTTAAAGTGAGCTCTTCCTCACTGCTTAATGTTTGTGTTTTTTAGCAGCATGTGTTTTTTTAGCACATGTGCATGTGTTACCAGGATATTTTCTGATATAACCATTACTCAAATATTTCAAAACTTTTTCTTTTATTCTTGATTCTGTCTTCCATTCTGTCATCTGTTCTTCCTACTTTTCTGCCTCATAAACGTGATGAGTATCCCTTCTCTATTGGGCTTTACTGAAACGTTGCCTAGGGCTTGGAGGCTTTCAGTATTGATCTTTAATCTAACTATATTTCTCTAATGAACTAAACATACTAGTATCTTGTTTATTGAATCCTCTCAACTGTCTGTGAGAAACACATTATTATTTCATTTTTACGGGAGAGAAAATAGAGTTAGAAGAGTGATATGTCTGTTCACAACAGTGATGTGAGGAAGCCAGCTGCTATGGGATCATGCCAGCCAGTTGTCCACATTTCTTCTCAATTCTACATACAGTGATATCTCTTTGATAGCTTGAAATTGGCCATGATAGAATTTATACAGTAAGAACAGAAAACACTTAAAGCTCCCCCCCACCCCCACAAAGAACCCGTTGTTAGACATTTAGCAGCCCATCACTGGTCCAAGGACACACTGTTGGTAGGAAACAAAACCAGGTCTTAATGTCTTCCTTCATAGTTCAATATTCAGGCCCTTTCCATATTATACAATATTTCTGAAATCAGACTTTTAAGTAAAGGGCAGAAACAATCAATATTGTGGGGAGCTGGGTTTGCTGAGGTACTACTAAAATAGAAAATTTGGAAGAACAAAGATAAAGAAAGCCACTAGATTAAAAAATCTCACCCGTTTCATACCTTGCTCTTTTTGAAAAAATTGAAGGACCACTATATTGATAGTCATTTTCTATTCATCATCAACTAATAGTCTTGAAATACTTTTCTATTTCTTTGTTAACCAGATTTTTCATAAAGTATATTTTATTAAAATTAATATGTTAATATTAAACATATTTCCGTACACTTGTGCTCATTGAATATCAATTTATTTTGTAAAACCAACACTGAATGCAAATAGTTCTTCTTTGTTTCTCTTTGGTAAATTCAGAACTAAATTAAATTTGTCATCCTCCAAAAAGTAACAAAGATTTACCCAGTGGAAAATAAAGCAGAAAATTCTTAGAATCAATTGGCATGGTATGAAAAGCATTGACACTGACTCTTTTGGACAAGGTGTTCTCCACGGTATGTCTTATAGAAGTGAAAATGTGTCATGAGACACTACAAAGAGGTGTTTTACATGCTGGGAAGAAATTCTGACAAGTAAAACTTTTTTAGGGTAATCATAGCTCTAATTTTCTAACTCGACAACAGAGAGTCTACATTTTGTAAAGCCTGGGGAGAGGGGGACTAAAAAATACAACTCTTTCTTCTTGTTGTCTTAAAAAATATATATCTTCCAGGGGAAAAAAGTAGTTTTCACCTTTGAATGCCTATGTCCTCCTTCCTCCCCCAACTCTTTTCTGTGCTGTGGAGTTATTCTCCATTTGACAGATATCAGCCATATGACAATACTATTTTTGTAGCAATGTGCAATCTTTCTTTTTACTGGAGAGGCCCAGTAGGCACAATTTTGGACTTGTTATTAAAGGAAAGCTAAAGTCCCCCAAAGATTTTCAAGACATTTCAAGCCAGAATGTGGTATTTTAAAGCATTCCCAGCTCCCATAATTGAATGCATGTGGCATAGCAAGAGAAAGAACATTTCAGCAAATAAAATAATTAATACAAATTAATACAATTTATTCTGGACAGTCTCACAGGATACGTATAAATTTTATGCATAATTTTATAGACAATAAAACTGTTCAAATTATTTAAAACTCAGCTTTAAGTCCAATGACCCAAGAAAGAGAGTAAAACAGGGAAGGCATTTGAAAGGGAAGAAAGCATCCTATTAATATTCATTTTGTATTTAAATTGGGCACAGTTTTCATCATTGGGAATATGTGCCCTACTGTTATAGTTTCTTGGGATGCTTGATCAAATCATTAGTAAAACTCTGTCAGATTTCCACATGAAATAGAAATAATCCTCTCTTCAAAACAAGTTCTTAAATATTGAATGCACATTGCATATATGCTATCAATAGTGCACAAAATCTTTAATTATGATTATGATTATCTCAAAAATATTGGAAGATGAGTAAACTAGTTATGTGCATCACATGCAGAATCACCTTCTCTGATCACTTAAGTTTGAATATAACTTATCACACAGCAACATTTTAAAGTTAGAATTTTTTAAAGTGAAAGGAAGTAAACATCCAATTTTGACATCAACAACAATATACAGATTTATATGACTCACCTGAGTGTTTAAAATAGAATTTATATTTAAAAGAGGTTTTCATTATAATGGTCTTTTTTCATCAACTCTCTGTATCAAAACTGGCTGATTTATGCACATGTGTCCTCAAATGCAGACATCAGTACTAGTCTCTATAAGAAAGTTTTACATTAGTGTTTGTTAACATGACAACAATATGCCACTGTTAAGAATAAATGAAAAATAATAGCATTTTAAAACTGACAAAAATATTGATATGATATTGTATAATATTATATTGAAATAATAGTTCCTACACTTTTTAATCTCATTTCACATTTTTGTACAAACCTGTAACTTACTATGATTATGGGAAATTATTTAGGGTTGAGGCCAGGGGAACTGTAAACCAAATTTTTCATCTTAGAACTCTGTTATAAAGGAATAATCTAAACCATATATTTCTGGGAGTGGTAGGGTGAGCAGAGATGCAAGTAAAAATATGGTGGTGCAAGCAATTCTTTCTACTCTCTATACCAACCAGCCTTACTTTCCCTTAGTGGAAAAAGGAACAGAGAAATCTGTGTACATTTGTAGGTTTTTAAAGTCACTGCCAACCCAATTCAACTCAACTGCTGTTTTTTGCAAGCAATGCTTAAAAGTGGAAAAGGCAAAGAACCTTGAATCTGTTAATAATGTTTTTGTTTTAAACAAGACCCTGGCTGTCAGCAGCAAAAATTAGAAACCTCTAGGATCATATGAGTTTTCAAATATGCAAGCTTAAATTCACATTTTTTTAAAAAAAAGAAGATCACTTGGTATTAAAATGAGGCAGGTTTTTAGGTTTTGATGATTTGTTTGTAGTTTTTCTTTTCTGTTTGTTTGTTTGTTTTTTCTCTATTTGGTTGGTTGGTTCCATAGGTTTTTTTTGTTTGTTTGTTTTCTAGCTTGTTTTTCATTTAAGCCTTTTCCTCTTCAACACTTATTTATTCTGAAATACTATATAAATTTAAACACAACACAGTAATAAATATTACTACCCATCTTTTTACTCCCTAAATATATGCAAGAACAAGAAAGAAAAAACTAGAAGGAAGAAAATGGAAAACCATTCTCACTGGAATCTAAAGCCACTAAATTATTTTTATCTGAAGATTAATGAAGAGGACACTAACTTGGTACAGGTAGTTTAGCTGCAAATGACAAGAGAGGTTTCTCATCTTTGAGGGAGCAGGGTTTTCAAGTTAACATCAGAAAATCTTGTTTTCTACTCTGTTCTTCCATTGACTTGTTTGATCTTGAGAGAATAACTTATTCTCTATGGGCCTCAGTTTTCTAAACTACAAAATAAAGGGAGCATTTAATTTCTAAAGTCTTTCAGCTCTCAAATTCAGTGTTTTTTTTTTATAATTTATTATATACTAGTTGCTGAGAGTATGTAAAGATGAGTCCAATGTTGTCTGTATGCCCCAGGATCTCCTCACCATCTTCCAAGGGAGATGTATCAGATATACATAAATATGTAGACCTTTATTTTGGTGTAAGCATATCTTTAAATATGAATAAATAGTTACCAAGGGACATGACTGGCTTAGATTCATTCTGTTAATTTTTTTTTTTTTTTTTGCCCTTTTAGGAAGCACTGAGAAAGTTGATGGTAAATGACAAGTGTGCTACTTCTTTAAAACAGAAATGTATAGCCACTTGTTATCACCATGGTTATTGATTGGCCATTTGTTTGGAAAATGATGAGAAAGATTGCCTGTGAGTGGGTGAGAAACAAGTGATAAGATCCTTTTAACATTTTAAAGAAAGGAACCCTGAAACAGCATAGAAGAACTCTGAATGTGCAGTCACTTTCCTAAGGGGTATACTTTATTGGATTAAATAAGTTAATGACTCTCATCTCCTGCTTCCATAAATATAAGCATCATAGAAAAAAATTTGTTTCATGAGTAATGCCAGAAATATTTCTCTCATCTAGTGTGTCACCTAATCTTTTATTTTCAAATCTATTTTGATTTATTAAAATCAAATAGCATTATTATGATAAAAGCAACATAGACTCAAAAGACACTTAGGAAACAAATATATAAAGAGAAAAATAAAGATCACTATATCTCACCATCTAGTAATTCCTCAACAATTTACTGCATTTTGTCTCAATATTATATGTATATGTTTTTCTAAAATTGGCACTACTCAGTCAGTATATATAGTTTTGAATACGTTTTCACTTTAAACATTATCATATAGATTTTTCTTACAATATCAGCAAACATGTATAATTGTTGTTTAACATTGTGTAATGTATATGTGTAATACTATGTCTGTGCCAGTTCTCCTCTTTTTGGATAAATAAGTTGTTTCACATTTGGGGATTTTACCAATGCACTGGACAATAATCAATAAAGTTTCTGGCAAAAAACGAAAACAAAAACTATTTTTCTTGCAAAAGTGCAATCAAGACATTCAAAGAAGTTCAAAATCTCTTTGTAAGGACAGAAACCGAAATAAAGAGAGAAAGTGATCATCAGAATCTGGGTGTAGTAGCTACGAGGAAATGACAAAATACGCAACAGTCAGAATGACAATGAACAAATAAAGCTCCTTAAACAAAATGGTAACTTGTGGGAGGATAAAGCAGTGGGCACATGCTGCTAAGGATGGGACAAGATGATGGCTTTTGAAGAACTTCAGCATGTCCCAAATGACCATCTCTACCCCCTTCATTCTAAATCAAATACCACTTGGGTTTAGGCCTGGCCTGGGAAAGTCTGTATTCTTCATTTAACCTCATGGCTTTACAACAAGCCCCTGATGTCTGAAGGTAGACTTGTATCTGTTCCTTAAAAGAGCCTAAGTTATATACACTGCTAACATAAAACTTGAGTATGTATTATTGCCTAATATGAGATTGTATCCTTTGGATGTTTCTGGAACTAGAATATACTGGTCAAAGCATAAAAATATGCTTAAGTCTCTTGCAAAATGCTAAACTACCCTCCAGAAATAATTTACTAGTATGTGCTATGTACAACAGTGTATGAAGAGACAATTTTATCATCATTTTATATAATAATTTAAAACATATTTGCCAACTTGAAAGTCTCAAAATAGCCTCACTGTAATATTATTATAATATTTTCTTTTTGCTTACAAGACAGGCTAAGCCTTTTTAATGTTTATTGGCTATTTGCCTTTCTTTTGCTGTGAAATCTTACTTGCTACTTGTCCAGACTCAATTATCACTTATTCTTAACTAGTGATAGAATTATTTTCCTCTGACAGAATCAACCAGATCATATTTGAAACTTAAAGTGTTTGTTCTTGAGGATTGTCATATGTATGATAGATTTATTTTCTCTCTTTGCTTTTATCTGAATAGTTTTGGGGATAGAGAAAAGCATGAATCAGTCTGTTATCATGGATTTGATCCCCAAGTGAACTAATTAGTGTCTTTATGTTCTATGGCCACTTAATGCACTTATTTTCAGGTCAGTTCATTATAACAGTACCAGGGGAGGGAGGGAAGATGATTTAATGCAAATCCTTCTTCACAGATAAAAGAGAAGAAGCAGAGCATTTCTAGCTGATGTAAAGGTGAGGGTCCTAGAGCCCTGCTTGGTCTCCCCTTTTGCTTTCCTCCATATTTGCCTCTATGGTGTCTCTGTGAAATCTTAAGTTTTCAAGAATCACAATATAAAAACCAGTATGAAGTTACACTATTTATAAAAGATGCTCGCTCTCTCTCTCTATATATATATATACACACATATATGTGTGTATATGTATATATACACACATATATGTGTGTATATATATATATGTATATGTGAGGCTCTGAAATATAAAGAAAGGTAGTAATACCTGTTCAACACTCACTATATTATTGCTGCTTTGATTAGAGAGAAAAACATATAAGAAAGTTCTTTGCAAACTAAAAGAAAGACTCACATATATAAAGAATATTTCAGGAAAAAAACAGTAATATTCATAATGTTCTTTTCATTCTGGTGCACTTTGGGTAAAAAGGAAAAGGCAATGAGAATCAACAACCATTACCTAAACTGCCTAATGTAAGTATGACATATGGCCGTTTTCCAATTTGACTATGTCCACTCATTCTGTGCTGTTTTACATCATAGGAAAGAGAATCAAGCATTCTCAAAAAAAAAAAAAATGCCAATTTTCTCCATACTAAAATGCAAGCTTATTGGCTAAGTAATTTATCTACATTGATGGAATAGCTATATAGCTATGCACAAAATGAGTCCCAATCTTAAGAGATCATGGATTTTGAATAGGATGTGATAAGTGACTCTTTGTAAGAAGCAGGCAAGCCCTAGCAAAATAACAAAGCATTGTCTCTTCAACAACTCCCTGTTCTCTGTTGTTTCTCTCTCCTTTCCTCAACTCCCTCCCCATTTCTGTGCCTTTTGGGTTTTTGAGCCTCTGCTATGGTGTACAGTCAGGTGTGGTTTCAAGGGCAAGGCCTGAAGATACAGTTCTTTCTTAACTTCTATATACACAACTAAGTCCTTACAACTTCCTCGCTTGAGAATATAGAAAATAGTACATAGCTAGCTCAATTCAAAAACTGGATCAATTTGCTAATCAAAAAACATCATAAAAATTATTGTGTCATCTCATCAAGGTATTATTCTTTTATTCATTTATGTAATAAACATTTATTGATTCTTTTTTGTATTGGATAAGTCAAATAAAATGAGGTGAGAGAGACTGACAAAGAGAACAGTATGTGCCAGCCTCAGAAACAGAGATCAAAATTTGCTTTCATCTATCTTGAATTAATTTTTGTATAAGGTATAAGGAAGGGATCCAGTTTCAGCTTTCTACATATGGCTAGCCAGTTTTCCCAGCACCATTTATTAAATAGGGAATCCTTTCCCCATTGCTTGTTTTTGTCAGGTTTGTCAAAGATCAGATAGTTGTAGATGTGTGGCATTATTTCTGAGGGCTCTGTTCTGTTCCATTGATCTATATCTCTGTTTTGGTACCAGTACCATGCTGTTTTGGTTACTGTAGCCTTGTAGTATAGTTTGAAGTCAGGTAGCGTGCTGCCTCCAGCTTTGTTCTTTTGGCTTAGGATTGACTTGGCGATGCGGGCTCTTTTTTGGTTCCATATGAACTTTAAAGTAGTTTTTCCAATTCTGTGAAGAAAGTCACTGGTAGCTCGATGGGGATGCCATTGGATCTATAAATTACCTTGGGCAGTATGGCCATTTTCACGATATTGATTCTTCCTACCCATGAGCATGGAATGTTCTTCCATTTGTTTGTATCCTCTTTTATTTCATAGATGGATTAAAGACTTAAACGTTAGACCTAAAACCATAAATACCCTAGAAGAATACCTAGGCATTACCTTTCAGGACATAGGCATGGGCAAGGACTTCATGTCTAAAACACCAAAAGCAATGGCAACAAAAGCCAAAATTGACAAATGGGATCTAATTAAACTAAAGAGCTTCTGCACAGCAAAAGAAACTACCATCAGAGTGAACAGGCAACCTACACAATGGGAGAAAATTTTCACAACCTACTCATCTGACTAAGGGCTAATGTCCAGAAACTACAATGAACTCAAACAAATTTACAAGAAAAAAAACAAACAACCTCATCAACAAGTGGGCGAAGGACATGAACAGACACTTCTCAAAAGAAGACATTTATGCAGCCAAAAAACACATGAAAAAATGCTCACCATCACTGGCCATCAGAGAAATGCAAATCAAAACCACAATGAGATGCCATCTCACACCAGTTAGAATGGCAATCATTAAAAAGTCAGGAAACAACAGGTGCTGGAGAGGATGTGGAGAAATAGGAACACTTTTACACTGTTGGTGGGACTGTAAACTAGTTCAACCATTGTGGAAGTCAGTGTGGCGATTCCTCAGGGATCTAGAACTAGAAATACCATTTGACCCAGCCATCCCATTACTGGGTATATACCCAAAGGACTATAAATCACGCTGCTATAAAGACACATGCACATGTGTGTTGATTGCAGCACTATTCACAATAGCAAAGACTTGGAACCAACCCAAATGTCCAACAATGATAGACTGGATTAAGAAAATGTGGCACATATACACCATGGAATACTATGCAGCCATAAAAAATGATGAGTTCATGTCCTTTGTAGGGACATGGATGAAACTGGAAATCATTATTCTCAGTAAACTATCGCACGAACAGAAAACCAAACACCGCATATTCTCACTCATAGGTAGGAATTGAACAATGAGATACATGGACACAGGAAGGGGAACATCACACTCTGGGGACTGTTATGGGGTTGGGGGAGAGGGGAGGGATAGCTTTAGGAGATATACCTAATGCTAAATGACGAGTTAATGAGTGCAGCACACCAGCATGGCACATGTACACGTATGTAACTAACCTGCACATTGTGCACATGTACCCTAAAACTTAAAGTATAATAATAATAAAATTTAAAAAAAAATTTGCTTTCAAATTAAAGTGGTTCTGGGTAGTGACTTCAGCTTCTAGTCATGATGGAGTAACCAAGGATTTACTGCCCTACCTTCAACCATTAAGAACTAGATGGGCTGGGAGCAGTGGCCCACGCCTGTAACCCAGGACTTTGGGAGGCTGAGGCGGGCAGATCACGAGGTCAGGAGATCAAGACTATCCTGGCTAACACGGTGAAACCCCATCTCTACTAAAAAAAAAAAAAAATTACAAAAATTAGCTGGGCGTGGTGGCAAGCGCCTGTAGTCCCAGCTACTCAGGAGGCTGAAGCAGGAGAATGGCGTAAACCCGGGAGACGGAGCTCGCAGTGAGCCGAGATCTTGCCACTGCACTCCAGCCTGGGTGACACAGCGAGACTCTGTCTCAAAAAAAAAAAAAAAAAAAAAAAAAGAACTAGAAAAATATACAAAACAGGCATTTTTAGTCACTTGTCAATAGACATCAGAAGACAGTGATCATGAGAAAGGAGACACAAATGAGGTGAGATCAGGCCTACAAGTGCCTTAGCTCACTGCCTGGAGAGAGTTTCCAGGTGACAGTGCCTGTAGGGACAAGTTAAATTTACCAGGGCAATCTCCTTGAGTTGAGGAGTCAGACTATAAAGTTTTGGGAGGGCAAGGTAGCTAATAATAGAGAGTGCTATAGGGCAACAATCTTCTCAGATGAACAAAACTCAAGAGATCTTCAGAGGGTCTCCCGCATCTCCAGCTGAATACCGAACTGCATGTATACACGAGGAAACTATTGAGGCTGGAGAATCACCAGACAGGAGCAGCTGAAAAAATCTTTGGAGTTCATACAGGGTGGGGAATAGTGATATTCCCCAGCCACAGTAGTGAGACTTCCTAACACATGAAGAATGTACAGTCTTCAGTAGAGTGAGGTTAAATAAGGCTGTCTTATCCTTCCTAAAAAAGCTTACAAACAAGCCTCAAAAGGCTCAAAATTAGCTGCATCACATAATAAAACCCTAAATAATAAAAGGATTAAAAGAGAAATTCAGCACCCAAAGATATAAAATTTATGTCTGGCATCCACTCAGAAGTTAACAGGTATTCAAAGAAGCAGAAAAATATGACACAAAATCAGGAGACATCCCAGTTAATAGAAATAGCACAGATTATAGAATTAAACAAATATTTAAAATATTTGTTTTATATTATAAATATATGACACATGTTCTAGGAGACAGAAGACGGCATAAGCACAATGATGAAAAAATGGAAGATATTTTTTAAAACTGCCAAACTGAACTCCTAGCAATGGAGAATATATCTTAGATATAAAAATACGATGAATGAGAATAACATCAGATAAACACCACAGTAAAAATAAAATAGTGAACTTGAAGACCTGGTAATAGAAACTATCCAAGTGAAATGCACAGAGAAAAAAATATTTAAAGTAATTCATTGTGGCTACAGCAAAAACAGTAAGAGGAAGTAGCGATATAGGAGAAGTGGAGAAGTAGAAACCAGCTTATAAAGGAACTACTAAGACCTACTCATGAGGTTATAGTTATGCGTTTAGTTAAAGACAATTTTCAAGAAGGATTTCCAGTCGGCATGAAGAGTAATGAGGAAAGGTATATTTGGGTAAAGTGGTTTCTTTATAGCTCTTCAAAAATTACATTTTAAAACTTTTAAATTCTCACCAAAAGTTGAAATAATAAGTAAATCATGGGATATTCACGCAATGAAATATAGTAACAAGAATCAAAACTCTATCGTTACATGCAATGAACGGACATATCAATATAATGTTGAGCAAAAGACGCCAGGTACAAAAGGGAAAAAACTATGTAATCTCATATTGAATAAAAGCAGAGAGGATACTTTTGTGGGTTGAAACTGAGAATAGAGATACCATTGGTGGTAATGTAATGAAGAGAGTACAAAGAAAATTTCTGGGGTTAACCTACACCCTTGTGATATATGACAGCACTGTATGTATATTACTCTGCAACTGCATGTTTTTGAAGTATACCATTAAGAAGGTGACTATGAGTTAGCCTGATTATGCACACCTATGAGTAAGAGAAAAGGAGAGGAGGAAATAAATAATTCAAAAATCAGAAAATGTTTAGACTGTCATGGCATTGTTGACAGCAGTGGTAGTAATATTTGTTTTGTTTTGTACCAATCAGAATATGTAAATTGCAGAAAGCTGAGCTGTAGAATTTGCACAAGGACTACCTCTCTCAGTCCCTAATGCCACAGGCCAGGCAGTTTCCTGAGGCATATTCTCTAGGGCTCTGGTGGGCTCTGTTTTCACTCAACTCTGTTGATAGAATTCTCAGAGCCCAGGACACAAAGAAGCTTCAAGTGAATGATAACTTCAGCAAATGCTTCATCTCTTATTCCTTCTTTTCCCATTTTGCTTACAGTCAGGCATATCCTAAAGGTATGTGAACTTTCTTTTACAGAGCATTTATTGTGTGTCATAGAGCACAGTCCCTTGATATGAGAGAGGAATAACTAAATTATTTATTAGCATTTAAAGGAAACTTTTGACAGTTATTTGAAACTTGATTGTAAATGCTATTGAATTATGGCTATTTTCCCTTTTCTTTCTAGCAACAAACTTCATAGTATATATATATATATATATATATATATATATATACACACATACACATATACATATATGTATATAAATATACATAATGTTTGGGGTTAAATTGGAGCAATGTAGCAATTGCAATTTCCCCATTGTTAGAAATGATCCTTTTTTTCCTTTATATTTTGTATCCTCAGTAGATTATTCTCCCAGGACACACTGATAATTATTATAATCACCTAGTATAAAGAATAACCAAAAGCATAATGACTCATAAATAGTGGTTAATTATAAGTAAGAAGATGATGGTTAGGTACTTCATAAATGATACAGATAGGCAGATGATAAATTAGACAGATAGATAGATACATAGATAGATAGACACATAGATATGCATAGATAGATAATTATTTACCAAATAAATGGGAACAGGAAGCAACTCTGGTTGTTGTCCAGACAAGAATGGTTAATTTATTTTTATTTCACATAAATATTCCAAAAGTGGTGTTTTTTTTTTTTATGTCTTCAACTATATGCTTTAATAATATTTGTTGCATTATATTCTCTTCAATACAATTAGAATAATTTGTTGTACATATTTCATCTTTAAAATAATTCTATGCTATAGCACTATTATCCCTACTTTACAGAGGAGAACATTTATATAAACTGAGTAACTTTCCCAAGATTGCCTACTAAACAAATTGTAGAGTTGAGATTTGAAATGGGAGCTATTTGACTTTGTTTTTTTTTTTTTGTTTTGTTTTGTTTTTTTCTTTTATTATTATTATTATTATTATTATTATTATACTTTAGGTTTTATGGTACATGTGCGCAATGTGCAGGTAAGTTACATATGTATACATGTGCCATGCTGGTGCGCTGCACCCACCAACTCGTCATCTAGCATTAGGTATATCTCCCAATGCTATCCCTCCCCCCTCCCCCCACCCCACAACAGTCCCCGAAGTGTGATGTTTCCCTTCCTGTGTCCATGTGTTCTCATTGTTCAATTCCCACCTATGAGTGAGAATATGCGATGTTTGGTTTTTTGTTCTTGCGATAGTTTACTGAGAATGATGATTTCCAATTTCATCCATGTCCCTACAAAGGACATGAACTCATCTTTTTTTATGGCTGCATAGTATTCCATGGTGTATATGTGCCACATTTTCTTAATCCAGTCTATCATTGTTGGACATTTGGGTTGGTTCCAAGTCTTTGCTATTGTGAATAATGCGGCAATAAACATACATGTGCATGTGTCTTTATAGCAGCATGATTTATAGTCCTTTGGGTATATACCCAGTAATGGGATGGCTGGGTCGAATGGAATTTCTAGTTCTAGATCCCTGAGGAATCACCACACTGACTTCCACAAGGGTTGAACTAGTTTACAGTCCCACCAACAGTGTAAAAGTGTTCCTATTTCTCCACATCCTCTCCAGCACCTGTTGTTTCCTGACTTTTTAATGATTGCCATTCTAACTGGTGTGAGATGGTATCTCATTGTGGTTTTGATTTGCATTTCTCTGATGGCCAGTGATGGTGAGCATTTCTTCATGTGTTTTTTGGCTGCATAAATGTCTTCTTTTGAGAAGTGTCTGTTCATGTCCTTCGCCCACTTTTTGATGGGGTTGTTTGTTTTTTTCTTGTAAATTTGCCATAAAAACCCTAGAAGAAAACCTAGGCATTACCATTCAGGACATAGGCATGGGCAAGGACTTCATGTCTAAAACACCAAAAGCAATGGCAACAAAAGCCAAAATTGACAAATGGGATCTAATTAAACTAAAGAACTTCTGCACAGCAAAGGAAACTACCATCAGAGTGAACAGGCAACCTACAAAATGGGAGAAAATTTTCGCAACCTACTCATCTGACAAAGGGCTAATATCCAGAATCTACAATGAACTCCAACAAATTTACAAGAAAAGTGGTGTTTTAATACATCTTGTGACCAAATGCTTGTTTTCTTTAAATGGTTAGGCTTTACCCATATTGGTGATGCAATCATCACCAATAAAAGACAGATTCTGCTCACACATGCTAAGTCAAACTCCACAAATGGATGAAAGTTATTAGAATTCTTTCAATGTCTATCTTCTTATATAGTTTAGATGGTTTGGATGATGCAAACATTCAGCCAACTTGTTGCCATGAAAAAAATGTATATATTTGAATTTATGCCCATTAAAAATAATAATAAAGGTCACAATATTACTTTACCTTATATTTGACTTGCAAAGGATATACATGTTGGTGTCACATTAATAACATGTCCTTCCACAAGTGCCTATTGGCACAGAATGCATGGGCTATTGAAGCTTTATTGAAAATCTGTGCTCTGATCTCCTTTTAGAGGCTTGTTTCCCAGATGTTTATTGGAGGCATCTTCAAGATTTACAACCTCATTTTCTCCTATTGTTTGTTATATATATTGTCTAAGACTCAGCCTCAGTTTCTCTTTTTCTCTTTCCTCTAAGAAACATTCCATAGCTAAGAGTTGTAAACCCACAGATATCACTCACTCTACTAAATTCATAGCCCCTCCAAATTTTAGAGCTAGCAAAAATCAAGAACTTAACAAAATGCTGATCTAAAGTAAGCATTCAATAAGTAATTGTTGAGTAACTATTAACTAAATCATTTCATCTAGTCTCCTCATTTTACAAGTGTGGATCAAGTAGGTTAATTGACTTGCTGAAGCTCAGTTAGGCAAGATCTCCTAATTCTTAATCCAGGGTTGTTTCAGCCTATCCACAAGTCATTTCTACTTCTAAACAGTTTTGGCTTCTCCATTACTTTGACTACTTATCATATATCTTATCATATGTCTTAAATGAATGTGTTTAGATTTCATAATCTCATCTGCTATCCCTAATAAGCTGTAATCTTCTTTATATCTGTGTTACAATTGGAGCATTCATGGTGTGTGTGTGTGTGTGTGTGTGTGCGCCCATTTGTCTGTGATCACCATGGGAAAAATAAAATGTATAAAATAAAACACTTGAAAACTCTTCCAGAAACTTATATTTAGTGGGAGTCCAGAAAAATCTCCCTCAACACCCAAGAACTCTATTGGTTCTTATCCCTTTCAAGAGGGCTAAAAAGGGGCAGAGAATTACCATTCCTGATATACAGGTGTAAAAATATGGAAAATGTATTTACAAAGTTCTCATGGCCCAAAACTGCAAACTTGGCTAATAGTATATGAATAAGGCTATACAATTGGTAAGAGAAAGTAGTAAAGGGTACATTTAACTTGGTCTTAAAAATATGTAACTATTTATAGTATGTTTATGACATCTCATTATTAGGCTTGGTAATTCTAATTGCCTTTCTGGGCCCCCTTAGATACTTCCTATATTTTATCATATAATTTCCTCTTTTAAATAGCCAAGGTGCTATGGGAAGCTTCTCTACAAATGCAGTTAAATATTTACTGCCCCCCAAAAACTATCCTGCAAAGAAAGATAGCCAACAGCTCCAGAATCCACAATTTTCTGGGTAAAAGCATATCATATATAGAAGAGAATAACAACGAAAGTAGGAAACCTAGTCTCTTGCAATTCTGACTTTTCAGACTAGGGTAATTTGGGAGAGAGTAAAACAACATGATACATCACTGAAACTCAGCTTGTCTCCCTTTCTCACAAATTAAAACCATAACAAGTCAAAAGGTTATTAAAACTTCAAAATATTCGAAGGTAGTGTGAGGTTAAAAAGGGTATTTTTCTTTGCCCCTGTTCCTGCTGGTACAGAGCCACTTTAAAGACTTCCTGCATGGGAACATTTGGCAATCTGAGCACAATTAGAGGGTGAGAATCTATTCTTGTGTCCAGGAAGAGAGATGTTAAACTTTCAGCTATATTTTTGGAAATTGCACGGGCCTGGAATGACAGAATTGTACGCTGTAGTGGCTTTAAATGCCAAGCTGGTTTACCCCTCAAGTCACTTGTCAAATTGTAAAGCTGTGCATGGCAAGACATTAAAGAGCTAAGCTGGAAATTTCTTGACACTTATACTCTAAAAAATCAGATGAACCGTGGTTGACTGAATTTTACCCACCTGCAGTTCAGCCTTAACCCAGGCCAGTTCATAGTCTGATTAAGGTGAGCAGATCCCCACCCTAACTGCCTAGCAAAGGAAAAGGAAAATCTTCTCTGATGGTAAATAAATAATGGCCAAGTATTTTATAATACTATTTTTTGTTGCTGTTGTTAATCAATGCTCACATTCAGGAAGTTCCGCAAACCCCAACAAGAATAAGCCCAAAGAAAATCAAACCATCAAACCTAAATACCTCACAAATAAACTGCTGAAAACTGAATAAAATCTAAAACACAGCCAGAGTAAAAGGATACATTATTTTCAGAGGAGTACAATAAAACTGACAGTTGATCTCTTAATGAAAATATTGGAATTCAGAAGACAATTAAACAGCATCTTTAAAATGTTCACTTTCACTTCACTTTTATATATTGTGTTGATTTTTAAGATTTTTTTATTCCTTATCTCCAAACCTTCCTTTCTATACTCAATTGTGTGCTACTAGGGCTGGGAGTCTAGAAAGTACGTTTCAGCTTTCCAGCTAAGTTTCTCTTAGGTTCTTCCAATAGGAAGCACTCAATGAAGAGTACAAGGCCAAAGGACAAAGCCTGTTCCTTTCTTTTTGGCTGTTGCTACGGCCACCATACCCCAGCAACAAGTCCCCCCATCAGTGATAGTTCATTTCAGCCTCCAGTTTCTTCATTGGATCAGCCTTATTATGCCCCCAAAAGAGGGGTGGCACACACTCCTAAGAGGTCTGAGTGTCAGCTTTGCAGAGTCATTTCTCCAAGCTTCTCAATGCGAAAACTCCCAATATTCTTCAATACGCGTGCTACAAATATACAGATCCACACATGTGCAAGCACCCTGACTATTCACAAAAAGACTTTTGTAGCAATAATTTTTTCAAAGTGACCATCTGGTCATAGTAAGGCACTTTGGTCACAATTTTGACAATTGGCATGCATTTTTAAACAAAAAAAGTAAAAATGATCTATCTACATACTTTTTCAGAATGTGTAGCCATGAATAAAATTGTAATATAAAAGTTAAGGAATGTAAAATTACCTGTTTAGAAAGCAAAATTCAACACAAAAATCTCAATAAATGGTGGTGATCTCTGGCAAGCAAAACTATAAATAATATCTTTCACATATTCTTAGTTTGTAATGCTACAATCATGAAAACAATGCACATTTTAAACTATTTTAATAATATTGTTAATATAAAATCAATCAATATATGAGCAGCTCTAAAATAAATGAACACCCTATCTAGACTTGGACCCTACCTAGGTGAGTTCCTATGGTCTTGGGCAGCTCTACCCCTGTGGCTTTGTAGGGTACAGCCCACCTCTTGGCTGCCTTTACAGTCTTGCATTGAGTGTCTGCAGTTTTTCCAGGTGCATGGTGCAAGCTGTCAGTGGATCTAACATTCTGGCATCTGGAGGATGGTGGCCCTCTTCTTAAAACTACATGAGGCAGTGCCCCACTGGGGACTCTGTATTGGGGCTCTGACCCCACCTTTCCATTCTACACTCAGATAACTGCTCTAAAAGACATTCTCCAAGAGGGCTCCACCCCGAAGCCAACTTCTACCTGGAATCCAGCCATTTTTATACATCCTCTGAAATCCAGGCAGAGGTTCCCAAACCTCAGTTCTTGACTTATGGGCACCCACAGGCTCAACACCACATGGAAGCTGCCAAGACTTAGGGCTTGCACCCTCTGGAGCCATGGCCTGAGGTGTACCTTGGCCCCCTTTAGCCACAGCTGGAGTGGCTGGAATGCAGGCCAGCAAGTCCCTACTGCACACAGCAGGGGAATCCTGGGCCCAGCCCATGAAATAATTTTTCCCTCCTAGGCCTCTGGGTCTGTCAACAAGGAGGAGCTCCCAACAAGGTCTCTGACATGCCCTGAAGACATTTCCCCATTGCCTTGGTGATTAACGTTTGGCTCCTTGTTACTTATGCAAATTGCTGCAACAGGCTCAGATTTCTCCCCAGAAAATGAGTTTTTCTTTTCTATTGCATTGTCAGGTTGCAAATTTTCCAAACTTTTATTCTCTGCTTCCTCTTGAACACTTTGCTGCTTAGTGATTTCTTCCACCACATACCATAAATCATGTCTCTCACGTTCAAAGTTTCATGGTCTCTAGGGCAGGGGCAAAATGCTGACAGTCTCTTTGCTAAAGCATAACAAGGGTCACCTTTGCTCCAGTTCCCAACAAGTTCCTCATCTCCATCTGAGACCACCTCAGCTTGGACTTTATTGTCCAAATCACTATCAGAATTTTGGTCAAAGCCATTCAATGAGTGTGATATGATTTGGCTGTGTCCCCACCCAAATCTCATTTTAAATTGTAGTTCCCATAATTCCCATGTGTCATGGGAGGAAGCTGGCGGGAGGTAATTGAATCATGGGGGCAGTTACCTCCATGCTGTTCTCATAACAGTGGGTGAGTTCTCATGAGATCTGTTGGTTTTATAAGGGGCTGTTCCCTTTTTACTCATTCTTCTTCTCCTTGCTCTTGCCATGTGAACAAGGACGTGTGTGCTTCCCCTTCTGCCATGATTGTAGGTTTCCTGAGGCCTTTTTAGCCATGCTTAACTGTTAGCTGATTAAACCTCTTTCCTTTATAAATTAACCAGTCTTGGGTATGTCTTCATAGCAGTGTGAAAATGGACTAATACAAAGTCTCTAGGAAGTTCCTAACTTTCCCACGTCTTCCTGTTCTTCTGAGTCCTCCAAACTGTTCCAATCTCTGCCCGTTACTCAGTTCCAAAGTCGCTTCGACATTTTCAGGTGTCTTTAGAGCAGTGCCCCACTACCCGGTACCAATTTACTATATTTGTCTGTTCTCACACTGCTAATAAAGATACACCTGAGCCAGCGTGTGCAGTGGCTCACGCCTGTAATCCCAGCACTTTGCGAGGCCAAGGCAGGCAGATCACAAGGTCATGAGATCGAGACCATCCTGGCCAACATTGTGAAATCCCGTCTCTACTAAAAATACAAAAATTAGCTGGGATGGTGACAGGTACCTGTAATCCCAGCTACTTGGGAGGCTGAGGCAGGAGAATTGCTTGGACCAGGAAGTCAGAGGTTGCAGTGAGCTGAGATCACGCCACTGCACTCCAGCCTGGCAACAGAGAAAGACTCCGTCAAAAAAAAAAAAAAAAAAAAAAAAAAAAAAGACATAACTGAGACTGGGTAATCCATAGAGAAAAGAGGTTTAATTGACTCACAGTTCAGCATGGCTGGGGAGGTCTCAGGAAACTTAAAATCATGGTGGTAGGGAAAGCAAACACGTCCTTCTTCACATGGCAGCAGGAAGGAGAAAAATGAGTGCCCATTTAAAGGGGAAACCCCTTATAAAGCTATCAGATCTTGTGAGAACTAATTCACTATCATGAGAACAGGATAAGGGAAACTGCCCCCATGATTCAATTATCTCCACCTGGTCCCTGGTCCCTCCCATGAGATGTGGGGATTATGGGGACTACAAAATGAGATTTGGATGGGGACACAGCAAAACCATATCAGTTTCCTAGAGAACAAATTCATTTTTCATTTTTGGACGGAAGCTTTATACACAAGGCTACATTTATTACCTGTGCACCAATATGCCTACACTTATTATTTATAGCCCTTATCCATATGGTTGGTTCAATAATTTTAATGTCACTATTCTTCGGTAGTTTGAGCCTTTGTTCCCCTTGTTTCCCTGATTGGCGAAAAGCATATGTGTCCTTATTAGAAAATATTTGTCTATTGACAATTAAGATTTGATGATAGGTTTTGCTAGTAAAATATCTCCTTTATCATTTGTGATTACAAATTATTATTCATAGTTATCTGTCAAGATTTCCATTATCATCTTACTAATATAGTATTTGGTTTGATAAAAATTGGGAGAACAGAGAGAGTGTTTCTAAGGAGGAAAAGAAGAAAAAGTGGTGACTGCTCTGGTCAGTTGGTTCTGCTATTTTTCCTACACCAGTTTTTATCTCCTCATTCCATTAAACTTGCTTCCATAAAATGATTCCACAGAATCACACACATCAAGATATACGTGACTGCTATGACCTAACTTATTCTTTTTCTCAAAGTTACAAATTTCCCCACAATACAAAATTGATTTGCTAAAAACTTCAGGATTTGTGTACTGATTCTATTGACCTGTTTATCATATCCTATTTATTTAAGTCTGATGTAATATTGTTATCAAATAATTTATTATTAAATAATTATATTTTGAGATGATTTTTCAGCTTCAACATCTAATTTTCATGATGCTTTTCCTGGTTCCTCTGCATCATGTGGTCTGGGTATAAGATTAATAGTTTACATAACCTCATGGCATTGGGGGAAAGGGGAAAGCCACCTCATGTGCACCAGTTAGTAACTTTTCAACGATAACTGGTTCCATTTCTGTGCATTCTTATGGTTCAAACTGCCACTGTTTGCAGATAATAGAAATCATTGTGTGGTCTTTCTTTGGTCTTTGGTGTTTGCCAGTACTATACACTTCTGCCTTGTCTTCCATCATGTCTTCTGTCCTAAAATAGCCCACCTCAGCCTTTGCATTGCATTATCTCACTTTCACTACTGCTTTCCCCACTAATGAGTGAGCAAGCACACTCAATAGCCACACAAGAATTGGCTGGAATTTTAAACTTGAACCATGTAGTCCTGGAATGCAATTCCATGCTCTTCACTAAATGGAATCATCCACTGTCAGTACTGGATTGCTCCGCACACTTATCTTTCCTTATAGCTCAAGATGGAAGAAGACTAGTGCCCTTCACATCTTTATTTCATAATATACCTTCTCATTCCAGGTGGGAATTAGCCATGTTTGCGCATCTAATGTCTTCTACTCCTTTTCTTTATCCCTTAATCTCCTGTGTGCAAGGGTTAAACTTCTCTCATTTCCTTCCTTTTGGTCTTTTCCCTAACTTCTTCTACATGTGCCATAGAGAAAAACATGTTGTCTAACATCGAAACCAGCCAGGTGCCATGGCTCATGCCTGTAATCCCAACCATTTGGGAATCTGAGGCAGGCAAATGACTTCAGGCCAGTTTGAGACTGACCTGGCCAACATGGTAAAAACCCATCTCTGCTAAAAATATAAAAAAGTAGCTGAGCATGGTGGTGCAAGCCTGTAATCCAGCTACTCAGGAGGCTGTGGCACAATAATCACTTGAACCTGGGAGGCAGAGGTTACAGTGAGCTGAGATTGCACCACTGCACTCCAGCCTGGGTGTGAAGGTTAATACTAAATATCAACTTGATTGCATTGAAGGATGCAAACTATTGTTTCTCAGTGTGTCTGTGAGTGTGTTGCCAAAGGAGATTAACATTTAAGTCAGTGGGTTGGGAAGGGCAGACCCACCCTCAATCTGGGTGGGCACAATCTAATCAGTTGCCAGTCCTTCCAGAATAAAGGCAGGCAGAACATGGAGAAATTAGAATGATTTAGTCTCCCAGCCTACATCATTCTCTCTTGCTGGATGCTTCCTACCATCGAACATCGGACTTCAAGTTGTTCAGCTTTGGGACTTGGATGGCTTCCTTGCTCATCAGCTCGCAGATGGCCTATTGTGGGACCTCACCTTGTGATCATGTAAGCTAACACTCCTTAATGAACTCCCCTTTGTATATACATATATCCTATTATTTCTGTCCCTCTAGAGAACCCTGACTAATAAACTGGGTGACAGATCCAGACCCTGTTTAGAAAAAAAAAAAAAGAAAATACAAACGGGCTGTTGATATGCTAAAGGAGATCACATCAAATCTGACATTGAATGTCAGAAAATGAAGACGAAATATTTATCTTTCCATCCCCTCTGTCACATTCTGAATCTTATTCTTGAGGCAGAGGGCTGCTTTCATCCAACTATAAATATGCTATTGCAAAAGTGCAAAAGAAAAATATACATTAACATTTTGTTGAAATATTACCACCACCATCCCCAATATGCATATCTCTTTTCCTAATGACTACATAGGATAGATTTGGAGGAAGTTCCTAATTGAAGGGAAAGGTGAGAACCATTTCCTATATTTCCAAAGTGATTTTCCAAAATTAACAGAATTTTTATGGTGTAGAAATATGAAACACATGTTATATTAGGTAATCTTAAATCATGTTCTTATTTCTACATTGCAATTCTCTCTTGAGAATTGAAACATACCTGTATTAGAAATAAATATTTTCCTCTTTTTATTCATCTATAGATATGCATAACCTCCACAGGCATTTCCTAAAACTTTCCTCTGGCATTCAACAAATCAAAGTTAAATAAATTAATAGGCAGATAATAATTACTTTGTATTATCTGATTGTCTGCTTCTGGAGGATAGGAGTAAGAGTAATTATGTTATTGATTAATTAACAAATAAACAATCAGGCATTTTACTTGGCACTTTCATGAAAATGCCAAGATAAATACACTGTATAAAGAGAGACAGGTCAGTGGGTCTAGCTTTCTTTTTTCCCCTTCAGTTTTTACTACCTACTTCTATGGTGTCTCTCCTTATTCTGCCTGGTTCCTCTAGTCTTTGTTCCCACACAAGCTATCTTTCACGTTCTTTCTTCTGGGAGATTTTCTCTCAGCTTTATAGTGACCCAATAAACTTGTGAAAATAAGGAAAAAAAAACTGTAACAAGCTTTAGCAATGCTTAAGGATTATACAAAGTAGTTCCAGAAAAGATCTCTAAAACTGCATGATATAACACTAAGTATAATGAAGTCCCAGAAGCCAATAGAACAGTTACATATAAATAGCTTAACTTCTTCTCTTACATGTGAGTTATATTTGCGATATTGGAGAACTCCAGGGTAGATTGAATGTGATACACATGGGGTGAGACTTAGAGATATTCATAAATTCTCAGGTGGTGCAGAAGACCTTCAGCTTGTGTTCACTGAACTGCAGGGCAAAGATGATAGCATTTGTCCATCAGTGGCTTTCTAAGGTGTTTACTCAAAGTGCTACTGAGGTACCCACTGCCCCTGAGTGTTCAAGGAAAACAATTGACAGTGATCTCAGAGTCCCAGGCCCACAAAGCTCTAGGAAAGTACTTTAAATAAAATTCACACACACACACAAGTAGCCTTAGAAATGATTTTTGAATGTTTTCTTGGGAAAACACACAGGGGAGTCACAAGAGTTGAAATGTGATGAATACATAGTTTTGTAATATGACTCATTACTACAGTCGATGGGTCTGATATCTATTAGTTCACGCCTCTTGAAACAGAGAGTGTTTAATCAAAACCCAATATGGAATTGGTGGCAAGTGTATAAGTTCTGCCTTTCTCCCTTCAGTCATCTTACCCACATGTGTATTTCAAAGACAGAGCATTAAAATGCACCCAGTGGTCTAATATAGAAAAGATAAAAAAAAAAAACTAATCAGTTTAGCTGTTCAAACAGTCCCTGCCTTATGCCTCTGGTTTACAGATATGTTTCAATAAAATGTGCTGAAGTAGCTGATTATAGTTAACATCAGACAGATCTGAATATTTCTCTACTCATCAACTTACTACATGAGGACCTCAAGCTTCAGCTTTCTCATCTTAAAAATGGGAACCATAGTGTCTACTTTAAAACGCCATTATGAGTATGAAAGCAAATGTACACAAAGTATCCAGCACATCATTTACTCTCAGTAAGAGAGATGTTATCATACATGTCATGTTTAATTTATTTTCTTTGCTAGGATTAAAATGTATGGCACCAAATGTATTCTGTAGTTTTAAAAATAAGTAACAATATTATCTGTCTCTTGATTTGGAGGAGA
Organism: Pongo pygmaeus; assembly: GCF_028885625.2. Taxonomy (NCBI): domain Eukaryota; kingdom Metazoa; phylum Chordata; class Mammalia; order Primates; family Hominidae; genus Pongo; species Pongo pygmaeus. The sequence goes on from NC_072378.2 coordinate 50,769,471, forward strand.
TACACCATTAAAAATAAATAAAAACTGGCTCAAAGCATATTAAATAACATAATAACATCAATCTGATTGCACATGAGACCCATTTCTTCTCTACATTAAAAAAAAATTCAAAGCAAAATTAGGCCCTATTTATTTACTGATGTTCCCTGGATGTTTAGAATAATATGGTTTTGCACCCAGAAGGCTTTTGAACTGAATCTACAGCCATATTCTACCCAGGTTAAAATCCCAGTGGGAAACGCAACTGCAAACTTTGCTAAGCTCAACTTAGTCAGAGTTAAAATGAGATCCGCGTGGGAGGCAGTGCAACTTGGAACATTCACATACAATACAGGATGCATCTTTAATGCAAGGAAAGGGCTCACTGGGAACACAAGGCATGAAAGCTTGAAATACCAGAACTGATGTTGGGAGCAAAGCTTCTTAGTGAAAGTAGAGCTGATTTTCTTCTGCAGAAAGATACCGAGGGAAGAGTACATCCCAATTTGCTCTTGAATCAGAAAGCATGTTGATTGCTTGCACATCAGTGCTAGCTCTTAAATTCATTACCAGTTATATTTTGGATTACCTTAGGAAGAATTTCTGACAGATTGTAACAATTGGATCCATCATTGTTTCATTAAACCAATATTAATTAAATGTTTCCACCTTTTAGTGGGACTTGTTAGATTCTTATTAGCCATGACAGATCATTATTTTCAGCAGAACATGGTCAAGATTCAGCAATGAGCACTGAGATGTAATCAGGCACCAATGTATGCTGGAATTAATAATTATACTAAATTGGATGTAATGAATAATTTATGGTGTAAATTCTTATGCAATTTGCTATGGTAACCTACAAGAAGAAGAAATCTGCAGTATTTTAACAAAGCGTAAGTTACCAGGAGTAAAATAATGAATAAAATAATAGAAAACCCACTTCAGGGGGAAAAGGCTTAGAGATGGGTAAAGTGCAACATGGTAAAAACATGAAATGCTATTGTCATTGTCAACATTAATTAACATTCATTATTCATCCAGAGGTGCAAAGACCTCAAAAAAAGTCTTTACAGGTTGTATAGAAAATTAACCCCTTGCCCTTCAAATGTTTACAAAGACAAAATACATAGGCAAAGGCTATTTTTTATTGAATAGGGTACTACAGAATATGTTACTTGCTTTAGTGTGTGAGTTGCTTCTGAACAAGGGGAAACATAGTCAAACTTTTATATAATCTATTCAAATAGAAAATACAAAATTAAAGGTGATTTAAAAGGGGAAAATGGGCCTGGCGCAGTGGCTCACTCCTGTAATCCCAGCACTTTGGGAGGCTGAGGTGGGTGGATCACGAGGTCAGGAGATCGAGACCATCCTTGCTAACACTGTGAAACCCCGTCTCTACTAAAAATACAAAAAATTAGCCAGACATGGTGGCGGGCGCTTGTAGTTCCAGCTACTCGGTAGGCTGAGGCAGGAGAATGGCCTGAACCCGGGAGGCGGAGCTTGCAGTGAGCTGAGATTGCGCCACTGCACTCCAGCCTGGGCTACAGAGCGAGACTCCTTTGGGGGGAGAGGGGTGGGGAGTGTTGCTAAGCAAATTATTGCCAAGCATGGGCACTTTGAGGAAACTGCACTTTGCACATAGTAAGTACCATGTTATAAACACAACATTCGCCAAGTATTGAGTATGCTCCTATATCTAACACGTTACCCAAATTCTCCTTTTATCCTAAGATCAATCTTATAAAAATGGTAAGTGAGGAAACTTAGGATCTAAGCAGTCAGGCATGCTTACTCAACTAGAAAATTAGTAAAAACATGGTTCCAGAAGACTATAGTCTAAATAAAGTTTACAGAATGTTCCATTGCCTCAAAAATTTTGGGAAAAAAAAAGTTGAGTTTAACAAAATTACTATTATTCGTCAATGATTATATGGTATGTAGTCTTGCATTTTAAAGATCAGTTCATTAAAATCCAACAATTTAATTTTTTTTTCTTTTTTTTTTAGTTTCTTGAATTTTGACCTGGCCAAATTTGATGTGATGTTACTTTAAAAGTTTTATTTCTGCTGACTCTTTTCACACAAACAAAACCTTTTTTAACTAGATAACTAATGTTCTCAATTTAGAACTATATTTATTTGACAGAGTGTTTATATCTAATTAAGAGCAATCACCTTTGGAAACTATCCTCATTCACTTTTATCTCAGTGTGAATGTGGAGGTAAAGTCAGCATTTGATGCAGAAACAAAACAAAACAAAACAAACAAACAAAACAACTGAGCACAAAGTAAAATAAAAATAAGATTTTTTTTATCGTCTTAAAGAAGAATAAAGTTTGCTACTTACCGTTGCACATGCCCCAATACTTACTTTGAGGACCGTCTGGGTGAGAGTTGAATGTGCAAATACTAAGCATCTTTAAATCACAGCTACTTAGAACACCTTCACCTTCTTCACAAATGACCATTGTAATATCTGAATATCAGTGCAATAGCTCAGCCCACTGGTTATTGTGGCTCAATCAATGTTGAACTCTCCTAGTTTTACAAATATTCTATGAAGAGGAAGGAAAAAAAGGTAGAAAGAGGGTAGGAACTCTCTACCAAGCAATTCCCTCTTTGAAGGAAAGAGTCAGATTTTTTGTGTGCTCCGGATCTCCGCTTTCTAAATTTCCCTCTTTTTTTGTAAATGTTCTACACGTAGTTATTGTTGGCTAAGATGATGGTGATGGTGATGCAACACCCTAGAATATTATTTTCACAAGAAAATGAAAGTAAAGAGGCAAATCTCAGATTTTAAAAAAATGGAATCCTTAATCAAAATTAAATGTTGCTCCTTTTCTTAGCTATATTAGTATATCCTCTTTCAAAATAAAATGTGTTCTCAAATGGTCATAGAAAATTCCATGGAAACAACAGAAAATGACACTGTTTTTCCCCTCTTCAAACATGTTTGACTTAGCAATACTATGATCTTCAAAGACTAGTATTACCAATGAATCACCGTACTCACAGATGCCGAGCAAGACAGAACATGGGGCCACCCAGGCTTACATTAAGACAATAGATGCCTTAGCAACAGTTTAACTGTTCTGCAACAGATTGTGCCCTAAAGCAGTAAATACTCTGTGCACAGGAGGTTATTTAGCTCTTGCTTTTTCTAAGTAAATAAATAGGTAGACAGACAGACAGAAAAATAGACAAACAGAGCTTCATCATCATCATTGTATGTTGCTCTTAGGTTTGTGAAAAATGGTTTGTGAAAATGTTAGGCAACATGAAACTCTTAAGATGGATGCAAATCCAAAAACTGCCATGTTTTTATTATAATTTAGAGGTGATGTTCCAAACAAAAGGGACCCTTGCTAAAGCACAAGGTGGGGCTGAGAGCGTAAGAATCAGCACTCTCAATCTAATGAGACCCAAAAACCTGTGTGTGAGTGTGTATGAGTGTGAGTGTGTGTGTATGTGTGTTTTGAATTCCACATTCTCATGTTCTGTCTCATGTTCTGATATTAGATAAATTCCACCCACCAAACATGCTTTTAGCATTTCCAGAAACTAACAAAAATGCACATTAATTGAAACACAACATAACCCCAGGTGGAGCCATTTCAAGCTGAAATTAAAAAAAACCCAAAAAACCATATATCTGCATTAAGGGGTAGGAGGATAAATCATTTTTAGTATCCTAAAAAAGTACTCTTGTTTCATGGTTTTTCCTACATCCCTGAATGCAGAGGAACAGAGGCCCACTCCATTTCAGCATTCCCAGGACTCCAGGAGTGACTTGCCTGATCTAGGGCAATTCATTCAAGAACCTTCCCTTTATACTCTAAGAACAACCCTCTAATGTACTTCTCACTGATTACCCAAGGACTGCATACTTATTATACATCTGCCAAGCTAGCCTGAGACAATCTTGTGAGATTACGGAGTTCAACTTTGACTTTGGTGGTGCTCTTGTATTTTTACCTATCACCTCTGTGCCCAAATGTAAGAAGAATTAAAGAATTTCATTCATTCATTCTCTTTCTCTTATTCTCATTATAAGGAAAATTAAAATCTATGTGCCTATTCAATGGGAATGATAATGGTAGCCACAGTGTAGGTTTGTTGTGATAATTAAATGATATAAATCTTGAAAATTGAATCAAAAGTTAGAGAGAGAGAGAGAGAGAGACAATTATTCTCCCTTTTCTCTCTAAATTATTTCCCAAGAAAAGCTGGTATACTGTTTCATCTGAGAAAGGACTAATATCCAGGCTCTACAAGGAACTCAAACAAATCAGCAAGGAAAAAAAAAAAAAACAATCCTGTCAAAAAGTGGGCAAAGGACATGAAAAGACAATTATCAAAAGAAGATATACAAATGGCCAACAAACATATGAAAAAATATTCAGCCTCACTAATTATCAGGGAAATGCAAATTAAAACCACAATGAGATACTGTCTCACTCCTGCAAGAATGGTCATAATTAAAAAATAAAAAAATAACATACAGCGTGGATGTGGTGAAAAGGGAACACTTTTACACTGCTGGTGGGAATGTAAATTACTACAACCACTGTGGAAAACAGTATGGAGAGTCCTTAAAGAACTAAAAGTAGAACTACCATTTGATCCAGCAATCCCACTACTGGGTATCTACCCAGAAAAAAAAGAGGTCTTTAAATGAAAAAGACATTTGCACATGCATGTCTACAGCAGCACAATTAGCAACTGCAAAACTATGGAATCAGCCTAAATGCCCATAGTCAAGTGAATAAAGAAAATGTGGCACATATATACATATATACATATAGTATATATGGATATATTATATGTGTGTGTATATATATCGTACATATGGAATATATACACATAGAGTATATATATATAGTGTATATGGAATACTACTTAGGCATAAAAACGAATGAAATAATGGCATTTGCAGCAACATGGATAGAGTTGGAGATCATTATTCTAGGTGAAGTAACTCAGGAATGGAAAACCAAACATTGTATGTTCTCACTTCTTATAAGCTGAAGCCAAGCTGTGAAGATACAAAGGCATAAGAATGATACAATAAACTTTGGGGAATTAGGAGGTGGGTAGGAGAAGGGTGAGGGATAAAAGGCTACACATTGAGTACAGGGTACACTGCTCAGGTGACAAGTGCACCAAAATCTCAGAAATCACCACTGAAGAACTCCGTGCAACTAGACACCACCTGTTCCCCAGGAACTATTGAAATTTTTTTTTTTTAAATAAACCCTGGTACAGACAAAAAGGCAGATGCTTCCATTCACTGATTCTCCTACTCTTGTCTTTACTCCTTCAATAGACTAGCCCTTTACCCATCATCACTAAGGTAATTTCTGAAATGTGATTGTGAGCTTAAGAAAAAAGAAGGAACTCCAGCCCTTCTCAGGTGCATTTCAGATTTTAGGGCTGTTTCTGATCAAGGTAAAGAAAATGTTCCACATGAACAGGATGACTCACCAGTGGACTCCTTTGGGATCCCAGACCAAGTCTTAGGTTTTCTGGCCTTTTCTTATCTGTATAGTTCCTTCAACAAGAGGCATGTGGTTAGCCTAGGGCAAAATCCCTTGTTCAGTAGACCCTGTACCCTAGCCATAGATCTAGATATCGATCTTTCCCATCCTCAATCTCTGTCATTATTTTGGCAGGTTGAAGATGTATGTAGGTGGGCTTACTGGGAGGAGACAAAGTTCTACATCATGAAGAAATAGAGACTCTGAGGTTGAGAGATTTCAAGAAAGGAACTAGGATTCACTGAGAGGAGTGGAACCAGCTTATGTGGGATGATGGACTTTTTGAGACAATATTAACCTATCTTTGCCTTCAGAAAAGAGAACATATCTGTCTCAAACAAATTGGATGCTGACAGGGAGCCTGTGGAAGTTATTAGAAAGAACAAATAGCGGCCAGGCGCGGTGGCTCACGCCTGTAATCCCAGCACTTTGGGAGGCCGAGGCAGGCGGATCATGAGGTCAGGAGATCAAGACCATCCTGGCTAACATAGTGAAACCCCGCCTCTACTAAAAATACAAAAAATTAGCCGGGCGTGGTGGCGGGCGCCTGTAGTCCCAGCTACTGGTGAGGCTGAGTCAGGAGAATGGCCTGAACCAGGGAGGCGGAGCTTGCAGTGAGCCAAGACTGCGCCACTGCACTCCAGCCTGGGTGACAGACTGGGAGACAGAGTGAGACTCCGTCTCAAAATAAAAAAAATAAAAAAAAAAAAAAGAGAGAACAAATAGCAAAAATGTGAAAATAAAAAAGGAAATGTGACTGGGGTGGGTAAAGAGGAAGTAGTCTATATTACATATTAGGGGATTCCAGCATGTTTCAGAAAAATAATTCTCTGCTCTGGGGTATTCACAGGATGTTGGGGTATTTGGGACACCATAGGAATGGGCTTCATTTTAGTTCAGTGTAGAATAGGCTGAACTGGAACCAAGAGTCCTTGGTCTTCCCCTAGAAGATCAGAGATCTTGACCTAACTCCAGAATGTCGGGAGTTGTTGATAAATCATATTGGCATGCAAATGAACATATATCAACCTAGAGATTATTTGCTATTAACATAGGAAATTATAAATCTTTTAAGAAAAACAGAAGTTGAAACTCAGCTCCATCCAATTGCTCTATACAATTCCAAGTTCAGCTTATTAAAAATGGAAAGCCAGCAATTTTGAGGAAGAACTTGGAAAGTGTTCACAGTAAAATTCATTGCCTTCAGTTTCAGTGAATTTTAATAATTGAGGCTGTCATTCTGTTTGACCCATAAAGAGTAACCTTGATGGTTATTTGTTATGTATTCAGTTTTGTCTGCCTTAGTTTAAGCTTAAATATTAATGGAAAAAAGAAAACCTACAAAATCCCTCAAGCTACACTCTAGGAGTCCAATGCTTTTTAGCTGGTGGCGATGAATATAATCATCATTTCTATGCTAATTTTTAAGGACAGCAACAAACATTGAAGCAAATAATTTAAAGAATGCAGGATAGAATATTTGACAATTTACATATGGAAAACATACAGCCTAGATTCTGGAAATTTCCTTTCCTGTATAAACATTTAAGAATGTGGGAGATGGTAATCTATGACATATGGGGAGGAAGTTTTTGGTTGTTCTGGGGTACTAAAAGTGTGACATTAGTGGTAACTGATGTTGAGCGCACTCCTTATTCAGGCTACTACAGGCTGGTTTGCCTTGCTGCAGTGTATCTGTGGTTAAAGTAAAATCTGCATCCACAGACTTTCTACATATTGATCTTTGCTCCACCACTTACTAACTGTGTGATCAAGAAAGTTAAAATGTGTGTGCCTCAGATATTTAATGGGAACGCAAATGATAGCTACATTGTAGGCCTGTTGTGATAATTAATTTAGGCAAACCTTGAAAAGTACTTGTAACATGATAATTGTTTCATCTATGTTAGCTATTAGTATTTGGTCATAATGGGGATGGCTGAAGGGCATCCCATTAGACATTCATGGCTTCACAGATAAAGGTCAAATAAAGGTCTATATACTTGGGGAAAAATTAAGTTTAAAATAGAAAATTCTTTTAAAATATTCAAAAGTTACTCCAAACACTTAACAAGTGGTTATTAAACAAGTAATCTTAGATTGTCATAGGGAATCTGTGATAGAGGGAATGCTTAAGAGCTTTAAAAGCATTTGAGGATATATAATTCATCAAATATTTATTATATACCAATTAAGAAGCAGATATTAATTTCTTTGTGGGCATTTTTCATTAACATTTCTCTCTTCTTATTTTACAACTAAAATTCTTCAAGAAGATCATAACTTAGTAAATAAATAAGCTGACGTGAATTGCAATATGGTATGATTAATACAATAATAAGCTCTGTAAAAGTCTAGATGGTGATATGAAGTATAAGGCTTTAGAAAAGTAGAATCTTTGAAAGACTCAAGAAATTACCAGATTGGTCAAGGAGCAACATGTACAATGACTTAAGGTATAAAATAAATACAGTGGTATGTTTGGATTGTAGAATGTGTGGGAACAGTGAGGGAAGAGGAGTCCAAAGAAAAGAGGCTGAAAGATTTTTTTAAACTCAATGTAGACTACAGAGAGTCTGCTCAGGTTGTTCAGCAGCTGATAATCTTCTTAGAAGTACATTTTAGAAAGATTACAAAGAGAGTAAAATATAAAAATTAAAACTCTAGAGCAAGAAACAAACTTGGATTAATTTGCATAATTTTGAAAATAAAAAATAAATGTGCCAAAGTAATTTGTTGAAAGGCACAGGCAAAACAGAAACAGTTCAGGTATTGACAGAGGTAGGGCCTGATCAGGAAAGAAGAAAGGAAGGATGAAACCAAGGAGTAACTTCATGAAGGAACTCTGACTGCTGACTTGCTGTATTGTCATCCTTTACTCCTCTTCTCCTTGTTTTTACCTGTCTTCTTCCACATCAATTTTCTAATAGGTCTTTATGTTTTGCCTACAGAAGTGGAGGTTAGTTATAAAAATAACAATATCCTATTTATTGGCTGTAGATAATGTGCAGCCACAGAACAAAGTAGTTTTGGGTCTATCTCATTTAATACCCATAAAAAGCCTTATGGGACATTTGTTATCTTGATTTTATATACAAGGACACTGATGTTTATAGAGTTAGGTTATTTTTTTAAGCCACATAGTGAGTGACAAAATTTAGATAAGAACTCAAGTTTCCATTTCCATGGCACAGCTCATGAACTCCATGCTGTACACCTTCACTTAAATCTGCTCTTAGGCTAAGACTTTTCTACTTGGAAAATCCATGAAGCCTCTGTGGAGAAGACCCTTGTGGGTAAGATTGTGCTTCTCTGATCAAACTGGACAAATGAATGCACAAAGGACAAACAACATATATGGGCAGCCTTTCACTAGCTATCCATGTCTCTCATTATCTCTAAATCAAGCCAATAGACCCATGGTTCTTTAGGTTCAGCAATACAAGGACTGGGAAAAGTAGGAACAGAGTATTTATAACAGGAAATTAGTCTGAGCCAGCAAATGAAGGGGCTTAAATTAGAGCACATGGTGCTGTAAACATTTTGCATAATTTTTTAATCTGATTTTTCTTATGCTTACTAGCCCCTTTAACAAGTCAAATAACAAAAATCTTCAATTATTCCATTATGAACACAGGGCTTCCAACACTCAAAATAGGACCTTGCATGAATTTCACCAACTTTGGAAACATTACAAAATAAATATTATTTCAGAAATAATGGGGAGTTCTCTAATTTCTCTCATATTCCTCCTTCTTTAACTTGTCTTGGAGAAATTACACTCCAGATCTGAGAACAGAGTGGGACGACAACTAATCAATTGCCTTGAAAAGAAACTTCCCACTTTTTTTTCTCTAGAAGGAATGATCATTTCTTTCTCCCTCCAGGTGTGTTGAGCACTTTGACTTTTACTTTTATCTACTAAAATAGATAACTATTCAATTTAACATTTTTTTGGCAGGTAATGGCTAAATTTGGGTATACAGTCCTAATTATTCCTTCAAATTCTGATTCTATTCTATACACTAACTGACAGGTAACTTTTATCTGAATGGTCTCATATTCAACGTATTCAAAACTGCATTCACTAAGTGCCCCTTCACCAGTAATTTATTCTCCTGACTTGGCTATTTCTGTTAATGTTACCACCATTCTCCCAGGCACCCAAGCTCGTAAACTTCATAATCTTTGGGAACAATTTTTTTTTTCTCTGTGTGGATGTTTTTTTCCCTCTACAGACCTTGTTCATTATCCATGGCTATTTCAAATAAAAGACATGGAGCTTCCATAAATCTATGTTGAAGGAAGGGAGATTACAGTAAATATGAAAATTAATACCTAAATACCTGATACACCCTAAGCACTCAAAAGTATTTCTGAAAAAAAATGCTTAATCAAAATTTTATTTACATTTACCTTCATGAGAAAATATATTTTGTAAAGAAATATTTATGTGAAAATATTTCCTTGCCTTTACCATCCCACACAAAAATTTCAGGAGCCTAGTGGACAGTACTACATGAGCAGGTATATTTGTTGGCAACAGTCTGGAATTATATGGAATAACTTAATAATAAAGACAAATGCATTTTTGCCTTTAAATTATATAAATAATATCCCCTTTTATATTTATTGATTTATGTACTCTAAATTTGAACCCTAGACTCTTCTTTTTATGTCATGCACAAGATTAAATTTTGCATTTAGTCCATATTTCAATCGCTAATTTTCTCTCATTAGCCATGATTGGTCATACAGACAGCATTGTCTTTGTCCTTATATTCATCTTCAAAAAGACTGAATCTAAAAACACATTATTTAACTGAATTTTTACACATAATCTCCTATTACAGAATAAAAAGTATATGGTGATTAAAAATATATTACAACTTTCAAATAATTTCAATGATTATATCACGTATTTGCATCATCTAATTTGGGTGACCTTTTACACTGACTAGGAAAAAAATACAAAAATAAAAAACAAAAAAAAGGGAAATTAGCACTTGATTGTATAGAGCTTTGTAAGGATGAGAAAATAATCTTAACTCACAGATAGACAAAGCTAACATTTTATATAAGGAAAATGGAATTGGAAGCTTATTGTATTTTAGACCTAAAAAAAAAAAAGCTTCAATAACTCCCACAAGTAACCCTTTCTTTCTGTGAAGAGCTCTTATTTCTGGGGAATTCTATCCAGGGCTTCACTACCTCTCTTCTGGAGTTAGGGGGAGGGGTCCTGCTTAAGTCACTCATTTCTCTACATGTTAATTTTATTATCCAATGAGATACACTGATAGTAACTCTGCCTTAGTCACCTCAGAGGACTTGTTAGAGTATGAATTAAATGGCTTCCTTAAGGAATTTCTTGCTTCTGGAGAAAATCCTCCACAAAAAAGAGAACTTGAAATCCTGAGTAAAAATACCATATAAAACATTTGCTGCAGCATTTGAAACCATCTTATCAATAATAAAAAAAGGCAATGCAATCTACATAATGGGTCAATAGCGTTTGAAAAGAATACAAAAATGGGGGAAAGAGAATATTTTTTAAATTTGATTATGTTTCAAAGTTGACTATGATTTATTCCTGTCTGTCACAGGACAAAAATGTGAAAGGCTGAGAATTACATGCAAAACTGAGAAGAATTGAATCTGAGGTGTCTGATTTTGATTTGGCTAGCCCATGCTGCTGTACAAAAATAGCCCTGGGCATTAATCTGTCAGGTCCATTATTATGCCTATTTCTGAGATTTATACATTGGTTTATGGTAGCAATAGACATTTATTGAGTGCTGATCACCTGCCAAGCTCAGTGCTGCACACCTTAGTACTGATGGTCCCAACCCAGTGGGTTTTCAATCTAATAAGACAGGCAAGGCAATTAAGACACAGATTCAGAGGAAGAAAATGACTAATGCATGCAGAGGAGACGCAACAGCTTTCCTTTCCTTTTCTACACCTTGTGTAGCCCACTGTGGTGTCTTTGTTCAAGGAAGCTAAAGAAGTATTTTAGAGACCAAGTGGGTGTGAAGTTAGATGCCAGCTGCATGCTTAGATCACCTGTTCACTTCAGATTTTTTGACATTGATGCGAGTAGTAGACTTTCAGATGTTTTACTGGTCCAGTTCAATTCCTTGTGTGAGTTATTTTCTTATCTTCTTTGTTTCCTCATATCTCATATTGTTCTTCTGCATATATACCATCCCTGCTATCTTCCTCCACTAATTTCTCCGTTAATTATTGAATGTCTCCCTTTGAAATGCCATAATTGTCCACTTGCCTCATTCTGGGGGATAGCAGTATCCTGCTTTTTATTAAAAGCGTTTATCAAGACTCTTCATGTACTTGATAATGAATTTCAGAAATTAAGCGGGTATGGTCCTTGGCCTGAAGTCAAATAATATTTAACACGGAAAATACTGAATCACTAATAGATTTGTATAGCCTTAACAATTATTATAGAACAAATGCATTCATTAAATATGATATGCTAATAAAGGCTTAAGCAAATTTAAAGTGAGAACAAAAATATGGAAATTACATATTTTATAGGGTGGAAGTGACTGTAATTAGGTTATTTGCCTTAATTAGCTGGACCCACCATATTATTCTGCTTCATCTCTGCATGAGCATATAAATCCAAGTTACCTTGCTTAGAGTATAAACTTCAGTCTATGAAAATTTTCTTCACTAGCTGAAGGCTGATACTAATAATTTCAAGATGGGTACATATTTCTTATAATCAAAAACAAAGGTAACATTCTATAAATGCATTTCTGTATTTGTGTTTGATGATTGACTATATAAAAAAAGACAATGATATATCAAGACATTTCAATCAGCAAAAAGTGTGGGAAAACAGACTCCAGGGAGAGCAATTGCCCATTCCAAAAAGTGCTAGATGAATGAGTAAGTTGCCAGAGATGATAGGATGCTCACATTCTCTGCAATATGCTATATATGAAGTAGTCTAGTGGTTGCTAATATAAAACTGTAAAAAATGCCTGTTCTCAGTTCAGCCAAATTGGGAAAACTTTATACACATGAAAAAATAACCTAAAAACTAAATAAATGATAAATCAATGAGATCAACATGTAATTATAATTGAAGTGTATGAAAGGTTGTGGTTTTGGCATACTCTAAGTAAATACAAGCTTCGTTTTTTTCTGTGTTAAATTAAATTTTATTTAATTTTTGACCTCAAATTCATAGACTAGAATTGGTCTTAACATACTCTCATCTTTGGTCCATGCATAGTCTCCTATTATTTAATGCATTGAGAAATGCATATGTGATAGAAAAAATCAAGGATATTTTGCAGGCCAGTAAAAGAGGGATTTAGAGGCAAGAGTGGTTCAAGACCTATTAAAACATACTTTATTGAGGAGGGTGGAGCCAAGATGGCCAAATAGGAACAGCTCCAGTCTACAGATACCAGCGTGAGTGACACAGAAGATGGGTGATTTCTGCATTTCCAACTGAGGTATCGGGTTCATCTCACTGGGGAGTGTCGGAAAGTGTGTGCAAGACAGTGGGTGCAGTGCACTGAGCATGAGCTGAAGCAGGGTGAGGCATCGCCTCACATGGGAAGTGCAAGGGGTCAGGGAATACCCTTTTCTAGTCAAAGAAAGGGGTGAAAGACTGCACCTGGAAAATCGAGTCACTCCCACCCTAATACTGAGCTTTTCCAACAGTCTTAGCAAATAGCACACCAGGAGATTCTATCCCGTGTGTGGCTCAGAGGGTCCCACACCCACAGAGCCTCACTCATTGCTAGCACAGCAGTCTGAGATCAAACTGCAAGGTGGCAGCGAGGCTGGGGGAGGGGTGCCCATCATTGCGGAGGCTTGAGTAGGTAAACAAAGCAGCTAGGAAGCTTGAACCCTGTGGAGCCCATTGCAGCTCAAGGAGGCCTGCCTGCCTCTATAGACTCCACCTCTGGGGGCAGGACATAGCCTAACAAAAGGCAGCCAAAACCTCTGCAGACTTAAATATCACTGTCTGACAGCTTTGAAGAGAGTAGTGGTTCACCCAGCACGCAGCTGGAGATCTGAGAATGGACAGACTGCCTCCTCAAGTGGGTCCCTGACCCCCGAGTAGCCTAATTGGGAGGCACCCCCCAGTAGGGGCAGACTGACACCTCACACGGCCAGGTACTCCTCTGAGGCAAAACTTCCAGAGGAACAATCAGGCAGCAGCATTTGCTGTTCACTAATATCCACTGTTCTACAGCCTCTGTTGCTGATACCCAGGCAAACAGGGTCTGGAGTGGACCTCCAGCAAACTCCAACAGACCTGCAGCTGAGGGTGCTGACTGTTAGAAGGAAAACTAACAAACAGAAAGGACATCCACACCAAAACCCCAACTGTACGTCACCATCATCAAAGACCAAAGGTAGATAAAACCACAAAGATGGGGAAAAAACAGAGCAGAAAAACTGGAAACTCTAAAAATCAGAGTGCCTCTCTTCCTCCAAAGGAACGCAGCTCCTCACCAGCAATGGAACAAAGCTGGATGCAGAATGACTTTGACGAGTTGAGAGAAGAATGCTTCAGACAATTAAACTACTCTGAGCTAAAGGAGGAAGTTCAAACCCATGGCAAATAAGTTAAAAAACTTGAAAAAAAAAATTAGATGAATGGCTAACTAGAATAACCCATGCAGAGAAGTCCTTACAGGACCTGATGTAGCTGAAAACCACAGCACGAGAACTATGTGACAAATGCACAAGCCTCAGTAGCCGATTTGATCAACTGGAAGAAAGGGTATCAGTGATGGAAGATCAAATGAATGAAATGACGCGAGAAGAGAAGTTTAGAGAAAAAGAATAAAAAAAAATGAACAAAGCCTCCAAGAATTATGGAACCATGTGAAAAGACCAAATCTATGTCTGATTGATGTACCTGAAAGTGAAACGGAGAAAGAAGCCAAGTTGGAAAACACTCTGCAGGATACTATCCAGGAGAACTTCCCCAATCTAGCAAGGCAGGCCAACATTCAAATTCAGGAAATACAGAGAACGCCACAAAGATACTCCTCAAGAAGAGCAACTCCAAGACACATAATTGTCAGATTCACCAAAGCTCAAATGAAGGAAAAAAAGTTAAGGGCAGCCAGAGAGAAAGGTCGGGTTACCCACAAAGGGAAGCCCATCAGACTAACAGCTGATCTCTTGACAGAAACTCTACAAGCCAGAAGAGAGTGGGGGCCAATATTCAACATTCTTAAAGAAAAGAATTTTCAACCCAGAATTTCATATCCAGCCAAACTAAGCTTCATAAGTGAAGGAGAAATAAAATACTTTACAGACGAGCAAATGCTGAGAGACTTTGTCACCACCAGGCCTGCCCTAAAAGAGCTCCTGAAGGAAGCACTAAACATGGAAAGCAACAACCGGTACCAGCCACTGCAAAAACATGACAAATTGTAAAGACCATCGAGGCTAAGAGGAAAGTGCATCAAGTAACGAGCAAAATAACCAGCTAACATCATAATGACAGGATCAAATTCACACATAACAAGAGAAACCTTAAATGTAAATGGGCTAAATGCTCCAATTAAAAGACACAGACTGGCAAATTGGATAAAGAGTCAAGACCCATCAGTGTGCTGTATTCAGGAAACCCATCTCCTGTGCAGAGACACACATAGGCTCAAAATAAAGGGATGGAGGAAGATCTACCAGGCAAATGGAAAACAAAAAAAGGCAGGGGTTGCAATCCCAGTCTCTGATAAAACAGACTTTAAACCAACAAAGATCAAAAGAGACAAAGAAGGCCATTACATAATGGTAAAGGGATCAATTCAACAAGAAGAGCTAACTATCCTAAATATATATGCACCCAATACAGGAGCACCCAGATTCATAAAGCAAGTCCTTAGAGACCTACAAAGAGACTTAGACTCCCACACAATAATAATGGGAGACTTTAACACCCCACTGTCAACATTAGACAGATCAATGAGACAGAAAATTAACAAGGATACCCAGGAATTGAACTCAGCTCTGCACCAAGTGGACCCAATAGACATCTACAGAACTCTCCACCCCAAATCAACAGAATATACATTTTTTCAGCACCACACCACACCTATCCCAAAATTGACCACATAGTTGGAAGTAAAGCTCTCCTCAGCAAATGTAAAAGAACAGAAATTATAACAAACTGTCTCTCATACCACAGTGCAATCAAACTAGAACTCAGGATTAAGAAACTCACTCAAAACTGCTCAACTACATGGAAACTGAACAACCTGCTCCTGAATGACTACTGGGTACAAAACGAAATGAAGGCAGAAACAAAGATGTTCTTTGAAACCAACGAGAACAAAGACACGACGTACCAGAATCTCTGGGAAGCATTCAAAGCAGTGTGTAGAGGGAAATTTATAGCACTAAATGCCCACAAGAGAAAGCAGGAAAGATCTAAAATTTATACACTAACATCACAATTAAAAGAACTAGAGAAGCAAGAACAAACACATTCAAAAGCTAGCAAGAGGAAAGAAATAACTAAGATCAGAGGAAAACTGAAGGAAATAGAGACACAAAAAACCCTTCAAAAAATTAATGAATCCGAGAGCTGGTTTTTTGAAACGATCAACAAAATTGATAGACCGCTAGCAAGACTATTAAAGAAGAAAAGAGAGAGGAATCAAATAGATGCGATAAAAAATGATAAGGGGATATCACCACCGATCCCACAGAAATACAAACTACCATCAGAGAATACTATAAACACCACTAGGCAAATAAACTAGAAAATCTAGAAGAAATGGATAAATTCCTTGACACACTCTCCCAAGACTAAACCAGGAAGAAGTTGAATCTCTGAATAGACAAATAACAGGCTCTGAAATTGAGGTAATAATAATAGCTTACCAACCAAAAAAAGTCCAGGACCAGATGGATTCACAGTCAAATTCTACCAGAGGTACAAGGAGGAGCTGGTACCATTACTTCTGAAACTATTCCAATCAATAGAAAAAGAGGGAATCCTCCCTAACTCATTTTATGAGGCCAGCATCATCCTGATACCAAAGCCTGGCAGAGACACAACAAAAAAAAGAGAATTTTAGACGAATATCCCTGATGAACATAGATGCAAAAATCCTCAATAAAATACTGGTAAACAATCCAACAGCACATCAAAAAGCTTATCCTCCATGATCAGGTGGGCTTCATCCCTGGGATGCAAGGCTGGTTCAACATACACAAATCAATAAACGTAATCCAGCACATAAACAGAACTAATGACAAAAATCACGATTATCTCAATAGATGCAGAAAAGGCCTTTGACAAAATTCAACAACCTTCATGCTAAAAACTCTCAATAAATTAGGTATTGATGGGATGTATCTCAAAATAATAAGAGCTATCTATGACAAACCCACAGCCAATATCATACTGAATGGGCAAAAACTGGAAGCATTCCCTTTGAAAACTGGCACAAGACAGGGATGCCCTCTCTCACCACTCCTATTCAACATAGTGTTGGAAGTTCTGGTCAGGGCAATCAGGCAGGAGAAGGAAATAAAGGGTATTCAATTAGGAAAAGAGGAAGTCAAATTGTCCCTATTTGCAGATGACATGATTGTATATCTAGAAAACCCCATTGTCTCAGCCCAAAATCTCCTTAAGCTGATAAGCAACTTCAGCAAAGTCTCAGGATACAAAATCAATGTGCAAAAATCACAAGCATTCTTATACGTCAATAACAGACAAACAGAGAGCCAAATCATGAGTGAACTGCCATTCACAATTTCTTTAAAGAGAATAAAATCCCTAGGAATCCAACTTAAAAGGGATGTGAAGGACCTATTCAAGGAGAACTACGAACTACTGCTCAAAGAAATAAAAGAGGATACAAAGAAGTGGAATAACAGTCCATGCTCATGGGTAGGAAGAATCAATGTCATGAAAATGGCCATACTGCCCAAGGTAATTTACGGATTCAATGCTATCCCCATCAAGATACCAATGACTTTCTTCACAGAATTGGAAAAAACTACTTTAAAGTTCACATGGAACCAAAAGAGAGCCCGCATTGCCAAGTCAATCCTAAGCCAAAAGGACAAAGCTAGAAGCATCACCCTACCTGACTTCAAACTATACTACAAGGCTACAGTAACCAAAACAGCATGGTACTGGAGCCAAAATAGAGATATAGACCAATGGAACAGAAGAGAGCCCTCAGAAATAATGCCACATATCTACAATAATCTGATCTTTGACAAACTTGACAAAAACAAGAAATGGGGAAAGGATTCCCTATTTAATAAACGGTGCTGGAAAAACTGGCTGGCCATATGTAGAAAGCTGAAACTGGATCCCTTCCTTACACCTTATACAAAAATTAATTCAAGATGGATTAAAGACTTACATGTTAGACCTAAAACCATAAAAACCCTAGAAGAAAACCTAGGCAATACCATTCAGGACATAGGCATGGCAAGCACTTCATGTCTAAAACACCAAAAGCAATGGCAACAAAAGCCAAAATTGACAAATGGGATCTAATTAAACTAAAGAGCTCCTGCACAGCAAAAGAAACTACCATCAGAGTGAACAGGCAACCTACAGAATGGGGGAAAATTTTTGCAATCTACTCTTCTGACAAAGGGCTAATATCCAGAATCTACAATGAACTAAAACAAATTTACGAGAAAAAACCAAACAACCCCATCAAACAGTGGGCAAAGGATATGAACAGACACTTCTCAAAAGAAGACATTTATGCAGGCATAAGACACATGAAAAAATGCTCATCATCACTGGCCATCAGAGAAATGCAAATCAAAACCACAACGAGATACCATCTCACACCAGTTAGAACGGCAATCATTAAAAAGTCAGGAAACAACAGGTGCTGGAGAGGATGTGGAGAAATAGGAACACTTTTACACTGTTGGTGGGACTGTAAACTAGTTCAACCCTTGTGGAAGTCAATGTGGCGATTCCTCAGGGATCTAGAACTAGAAATTCCATTCGACCCAGCCATCCCATTACTGGGTATATACCCAAAGGACTGTAAATCATGCTGCTATAAAGACACATGCACACGTATGTTTATTGCGCCACTATTGACAATAGCAAAGACTTGGAACCAATACAAATGTCCAACAATGATAGACTGGATTAAGAAAATGTGGCACATATACACCATGGAATACTATGCAGCCATAAAAAATGCTGAGTTCATGTCCTTTGTGGGGACATGGATGAAGCAGGAAACCATCATTCTCAGCAAACTATCACAAGGACTAACAACCAAACACCGCATGTTCTCACTCATAGGTGGGAATTGAACAATGAGAACACATGGACACAGGGAGGGGAACATCACACACTGGGGTCTGTTGTGGGGTGGGGGGAGGGAGGAGGGATAGCATTAGGATATATACCTAATGTTAAGTGACGAGTTAATGGGTGCAGCACACCGACATGGCACATGTATACATATGTAACTAACCTGCATGTTGTGCATATGTACCGTAAAACTTAAAGTATAATAAAAATAAATAAATAAATAAAACATATTTTATTGAATCTTTGCTTATACTGTGCTCTTGCCTGCCACTATTAGATCATGTTACAACCAAATGCTCATGGCAGCTTTTCACAGAGAGCCCAGATGAAGAAAGGTATTTCGGGAAAAAAGAGAGTGAGAGAGAATAAATTTTGGATTATCAGATGTAGCTAATTACAGTTCTACATTTATTTTGTATTTGAGACCAGATATCTCATTACTTCCTTGTCCTTAACTTGTAACCTAAGGCTCTAATTTTATTTTTCTTCAGCTGGAAGTTGTCTTTTTTCAACTTACTGCTTACACAAAAAGTGGTGTGTTTTTTAACTTGTAAACATTCACTCAAGGAGAAAGTATTCTATTGTGAGAGGTGAGCAATTCAGAGGCTAATGTGAGATGCACATTTTGCTGATACTAGTTCAAGGCTGTCATGGCCTCCCGAGGCCCATCCCATGTGGTGGTAATTAACTTTTAATGTAAGCCTGGAGGGCAAAACACTTAAGAGTTATCCAGTTTTCTCCAACAGAATGAATAGGTAAATGCTAACATATGTTTATCAATAGCTGATGTATTTAGAATAGGTAAGTATTATGACAAGAAGAAAAATCTTGATTTTCAATTATGTCTGTTCTATTTCTCATACTCCAGTATTATAAAAAATTGAGTGGCTAATTTTCAGAAATATATAGTGAGTTCATAGAATATTAGAGATTAAATGGGTTAAAGCAAGTACAAGACACACCTGCCTGCTGCAACTCTAATTTTTATGTTCATCTTTGACTGGTATTGCTGATTCATTAAATAATTTTATGTTAAAAGCCTTTTTAATACAGCATTGAAAGTAGAAACCCACACTCAATGCAAAAATGTGTTATGTTGGTATTAGACCATAAATTTTCTGATTACAGGCATCATGGCTTCCTTGCTTCATTTACTGGTTTCTCCCCAAACCATCATGTTCTTTTGTTCATCTCATTAAAGGTCCTCAGTAATATGTTCAAACCAATAAGAGAAGAGAGATCTAAGAAGCATTTTCCCTAAACTGTGTGTGTGTGTGTGTGTGTGTAACAGTTTAAGAAACTATCCTTTGTATATTAATGTCCTCAAAAATTGGAGTAATTCAGGGATTCAGTCTTCTACTCAATTAAGTGAATTAAATGTTCATCCTAAGACATCCCTTGTCTGAAAGTAAATGTAAATTTAAATTTTGCCCATTCAATGAGGAAAACATTTCTACTTTATTTACTAATAAAGCTTACAATTTTTAAAAGTTTACTATTATCTGTGTTTTTACTTTCTACATCATATATTATTAATATGATGTAATTTTGTATACATGCATGGGAATAAATATATATTACTTAATGACTAAAATTTTTGAACTTTCTGATATTTGTGACTAAACAACATAATAGTAATTTCTGTACATCTAATATATGGCTTACTTGAGATATCCAGCCAAATATTATGTCACATAAATTGTTAACCTGCATGAAACAATCAATAATTAAAATTGAACCCAGTTTTAAGCAGTTTTCACAGGATAGTGTCTAGGGACCATTAAAAAAAAAAAATGAGTAGCTGAACTCCCTGCTCAATTCAACCCTTGAGATGTACAAAGCTGGTGAGTGCTACATGAATGGAAAGTCTAGATATATAAATGACTATGCAAGGATGCCCCAAATCTGCTAGGACATTCTGGAATGGCCAACTGCTATTCCATTTGTCACACTCAATGACACTTCTTACAAGTTATTGAAGGGTCTGTGTGTACTCCATAGGGGGTATAAATGTACTCTTTGCCAGAAGCCAGCTACCTTAGCTCTAGGACAAGAACTTAAGGTCTGCTTCCTTTTTTTGAAAAGATACAGACATGGAGTTACTCCTCTAAGCTTAGAGGTGAAAAGAAACCCTGCAGAATAACCAGCTCTCCAGCTAAAATGTTACAATCTGTATAAGGAAAACTATTATGCATGAGTACTCACATAGTAATTTTATAGATGTTTTCAATAAATAATGACTTTAAAAAAATATGCTTAGATCAGAAAACTCCAGTGAAGCGATAACAAATACATAATTCAAACTCATGTTTCTCAATCCTAAATCTTGATCTTTCCATTGAGAGACTTGAAGCCCAGTAGATAAGATGGGGAAAAAGTAATTGGTCAGAAATAAAACTAATAATAAAATGAAATATTGCAACTTATATTTTAGACTATATATAGGAAATAAGTAGATCTAAAAATCATTAAAAATAGTTTTACACTGGCCAGGCACGGTTGCTCATGCCTGTAATCCCAGCACTTTGAGAGACCAAGGCGGGCGGATCACGAAGTCAGGAGATCAAGACCATCCTGGCTAACGCGGTGAAACTGTCTCCACTAAAAATACAAAAAATTAGCCAGGCGTAGTGGTGGGCACCTGTAGTCCCAGCTACTTGGGAGGCTGAGGCAGGAGAATCACTTGAACCCAGGTGGTGGAGGTGGCAGTGAGCCGAGACTACACCACTGCACTCCAGCCTGGGCGACAGAGCGAGACTCCATACCCCCCCCCAAAAAAAAAATAGATTTACACAAACAATAAACAATAAAAAGGTAATGGGGAAAAAAGAAACCAATAGAAATCCCACTGGTTTCTAGAAAACAATGAAAAGTAAGATCAGATTTTTTGAATAGCTATGATATCAGAAGGTAATATGGTTTATACAACCTTGAGAAGACGCAATTAGCATTAATGTTCTTATCAAGAAGGCATTATTGGATACCAAATGGGGTACTTTAAGATACCAGAGATTATGGGAAGGGGTTCAAGATGGCTGACTAGAGAGATCAGATGCAATTCTCCCCAGAAAGAATAAAAATTATGAAATAAAAATATTTCCTCTAACAGAATAAGAAGCAGATAATACTAGAACCCCACAGAGAACTCATGAGAAAAACCTGAGACACAGAACAAGAAGAAAGTGAGAGGCCAACTTGACTGACCGAGATCAGCTAGGAGCCCAGAGGGACTGGGTATTACATATGAAGGGCAAGTGGGATTGTTTTGGCTGCCCTCATCCCTGCTGCAGACTGCCATCTTCAAAACTGTAGGAGAGCTCCTCTGTACCAACAAATCCTGGCACTAGCATGGATGGTGATTTGGAGGCCCCTTCAGAGCACTACATCAGACTGCAAACTCACACTGGGTCACTCACAGTCCCACTAGACTAGAGCAGGTGCAGAGAACGTTATTGTGAAGGTATAGTCATCAGGAAATTTTATCCTGCCCTGGGAACCTCTGCCCTTTTGTCTTCACATCCTGGGAGCAATCACTCATTAACATTCCCCAGAACTTGCTTAGAGGGCTGCAGCAACACAGAAATATCTGGACACAAAGGAGCTGCAGGCTTCCCAGTATATTCCCCAGAGTCCTATTCCTAGGGGAAAAGAGAGTGCAGTGTGCCAAGGGAGCAGCCCCTGGAACAAAAAGGAAACCAAAGCACATGCTTACCAGAGCCCCAAAACTCCCTGCTTGGGGCTGAGAAGGGTGCACTTTCATCAGGGACAAGAACTTTATGCTCCACTCTGCAAATGAGCAAAACCTCTCCCACAGCTTGAGTGATGTCTGTGCTCAAGCCCAGGTGTAGAAAGGGGAATTTCTCTTCCCCTTCCACACATTACTGCAGACACAGCTGCTACTGCTGCCATGGAAAATTTTTGTGGGCAGCCAGAGGGTTGCTTCTCCTGGATTGTGAGTGATGACTGTAACCCCGCTAATGATGTGGCCTCCAGTTTGGGCTTACATGAAGGGCAGTTTCTCTCCCTCTCTGCACAGAACTGTGGGGTTGCTGACACAGACAGCAGAAGAGTAAGAGATGTTTGTATTTGGGGATGTAGGGCAAAACTGCACCACAGCCACCACCAGATGGCTCAGAGGCTTGGAGTTGAGCTTGGAGTTGAGCTGCTGGGAAGGCATCTCCTGTGTCATCCCTCACCCATGTGCACAAGTACACAGTGCTTAGGAAGGAGACAAGCTTCCAGCAACCTCTGCTACCACCATTGACTACACAACCTCAGCTTCTCAAGAAGCAGTGAGCTTGCTCACCCACCCAGTACAACACTACTATAACTGGCCACTATAACCACTACTATAACTGAGAAAGATTTCACACTAGGTCATTTATAACAAAGAAAATCATACAGAGTCTTTGATACTGAATGCAATCAGAGGCAAATCCGAAAAGCCCTAGTCAATATACATCACAAACACTTCTTGAGAGAGAGAGAAAAATAAAACAGTCCCACCCTAATGAAAGTAAAATAAAAAATAAGAAGAAGCAACTGTTTCCCAGATGAGAAGAAAGCAACATAATAATTCTGGAAGTATGACAAAGCATAGGGTTATGACATCTCCAAATAAATGCAGTATTCTCTAGCAATAGATCCTTACCAGAAATAAATATTTGAAATGACAGATAAAAATTTCAAACTATAGATTTTAAATAGGCTCAATGAGCTATAAGAAAAATTTGAAAACCAATACAAAGAAATCAATAGATATGCTTTTAATGGCTAAGGCTGAATTACGAAGAAAAAGAAATTAAAAAATCAATTCAAGCTATGAACAAGCAATTTACCAAGGAAATATATCTTTTTTAAAAAATAGAACTTCTAGAAGTGAAAAATTCACTGAAGGAATTACAAAATAAAGTTGAAAGCTTCAAAAATCAACTAGACCAAGCAGAAGAGAGAATCTCAGAACTTAGAGACAGGTCTTTTGAATTAATCTAGCCAGAAAATAAAAAGAAAAAAATTAAAGAATGAATAAAGTCTTCAAGAAATATGGGATTACATAAAATGAAGAAATTTATAAATCACTGGTATTGCTGAGGAAGAAGCAAATGCAAAAAAGCTTGGAAAACCTATTTACATAAATAATTGGTAAAAAAAAATTTCTAGTCTTGTGTGATGGTTAATATTGAGTGTTAACTTGATTGGATTGAAGGACGCAAAGTGTTGTTCCTGAGTGTGGCTGTGATGGTTTTGCCAAAGGAGATTAACATTTGAGTCAGTGGACTAGGAGAGGCAGACCCATCCTCAATCTGGGTGGACACCATCTAATCAGCTGCCAGCATGGCTAGGATAAAAGCAGGAAGAGAAATGTGGAAGGACTAGACTGGTTGTCTTCTGGCTTCCATCTTTTTTCCATGCAGGATGCTTCCTGCCCTCAAACATCAGGCTCCAAGTTCTTCAGCCTTTGTCTCTTGGACCTATACCATTGGTTTACCACGGGATCTCAGGCCTTCAGCCACAGACTAAAGGCTCCACTGCAAACTTCCCTACTTTTGAAGTTTTGTGACTCGGACTGGCTTCATTGCTCCACAGCTTGCAGGTGGCCTATTGTGGGACTTCATCTTGTGATCATTTGAGTCAATATTCCATAATAAACTCCTTTTCATATGTACATCTATCCTATTAGTACTGTCCCTCTAGAGAACCCTGACTAAACATCTTGCAAGATAATTCATTACAAAAGACTCAGCAAACACCAGAAGAAACATTGTTAAGGCAGACTTTACCATGACACACTGTCATTAGACTCTCTGAAGTCAGTGTGAAGGGGGAAAAAAATTCTAAAACCAGCATGAGAGAAGTATCTAGTCACCTATAAGTAAAAACCCATCAGACCAACAGTGAACTTCCCAGCAGAAACTTTACAATCCAGGGCAACAGGAATTCAATTTTCAGAGTTCTTAAAGAAAAAATATCTATCAAGCATAAGTTTTATACACTGCTAGAATGAGTTTATAAATGAGATAGAAAAAAGTATTTACTAGAGAAGCAAATGCTGAGGAAATATGTCATTACTAGACCAGTTCTACAGGAAATGCTCAAAGAGTTCTAAGGTTGATATTCATTATCACACAAATACATGACAGTATAAAAACTCACAGGTCTTATAAAACAATTACACAAAGGAGGAAATGAAATAAATTAAATGGCAACACCTCCACCAAACAACAAAGACAGAGGGAAAAATTAAGAAACAAAGAATCTACAAACAGGTAGATAAAAATTAACATTGTGACAGGAATGAAACTTCACATGTCAATATTAACTTTAAACATAAATGGAATAAATGTTCCACTTAAAAGAAATAGGTAGAATAAGTTTTTGAGATGAACCAACCATCTGCTTCTTACAAGAAACTCACCTTATTAGTACAGACATTTATATTATAGACTGAAGGAACAGAGGTAAAAATGAATATTCCATGCAAATGAGAGTCAAAAGAGGGCAGAATTAGTTATTTTTATATCAAATAAACAAACTTCAAATCAAAAACAGTAAAAAATACACAAAAGGATATTATGTAAGAATAAATAAAACAATAAAACAGAGGATACAATATAGACAGCAATACAAAATAATAAATCAAAAGATCACTGGACTTAAGTAAGGCTTTGGGCCAAATGCACTTAGCAAACAGACATTTAAATGACATTCCACTGGACAACAGCAGAATGTAAATACTTCTCATCAACACATGGAACATTCTCCAAGATAGGCCATGTATTAGGGCACAAAACTAGCTTCAATGCATTTTAAAAACTTGAAATCATACCAAATATCTTGTCAGACCATAGCAGAATAAAACTAGGAAATGATACAACAGGGCATTTCTCAAAACTATGCAAATACATGGAAATGAAACAAAACACTCCTGAACAATTTTTGGGAATTGGCTAAAATGCTCATGGTCTCCCACTCCTGCTACCCTGCCTTCTCTCTCCCAGCCTGCACTGATGGCCTCCTGGGGAGTTCACTATGAGCAGTTGAAAGAGGAAGAGAAGACTAGGGCCTGGTGCACAGATGGCTCTGCATGATATGCAGGCACCACCCAAAAGTGGACAGCTGCAGCACTACAGCCCCTTTCTAGGACATCCCTGAAGGACAGAAGTGAAGGGAAATCTTCCCATTGGGCAGAACTTTGAGTAGTTCACCTAGTTGTGCACTCTGCATGGAAGGAGAAATGGCCAGATGTGCAATGATATACTGATGCATGGGCTGTAGCCAATGGTTTGCTTGATGTCAGGGACTTGGAAGAAGCATGATTGGAAAATTGGTAACAAAGAAATTTAGGGAAGAGGTATGTGGATGGACCTCTCTGAGTGATCAAAAACTGTGAAGATATTTGTATCTCATATGAGTACTCACCAACCACCCCTGTCATCCGATGGGCTCATGAACAAAGTGGCCATGGTGGCAGGGATGGAGGTTATACATGGGCTCAGTAATGTGGACTTCTACTCATCAAGGCTGATCTGGCTACGGACATTGTTGAGTGCCCAATTTGCCAGCAACACAGACCAACACTGAGCCCTGGATATGGCACCATTTCTCGGAGTCATCAGCCAGCCACTTGATGGCAGGTTGATTATATCAGACCTCTTCCATCATGAAAAGGGCAGCGGTTTGTCCTTACTAGAGTAGACACTTATTCCAGATATGGGTTTGCCTATGCTGCACAGAATACTTCTGCCAGGACTACCATCTGTGGACTCACAGAATGCCTTATCCACCATCATGGTATTCCACACAGCATTGCCTCTGACCAAGGCACTCACTTTACAGTTAAAGAAGTGCAGCAGTGGGCTCATGCTCATGGTATCCACTGTTCTTACCATGTTCCCAGTCATCCTGAAGCAGCTGAATTGATAGAATGGTGGAATGGCCATTTGAAGTCACAATTACAATGCCAACTAAGTGACAATACTTTGCAGGGCTGGGGCAAAGTTCTCCAGAAAGCGGTGTATGCTCTGAATCAGCATCCAGTATGTGGTACTGTTTCTCCCATAACCAGGATTCATGGGTCCAGGAATCAAGGGTGGAAATGGAAGTGGTACCACTCACCATCACCCTATGACCCACTAGCCGAATTTTTGCTTACTGTTTCATGACATTATGTTCTGCAGGCCTAGAGGTCTCAGTTCCAGAGAGAGGAGCACTGCTACCAGGAGACACAACAATGGTTCTATTAAACAGGAAGTTAAGATTGCCACCTGGACACTTAGAGCTCCTCCTACCTTTAAGCCAACAGGCTATAAAGAGAGTTACAGCGTTGGCTGGGGTGATTGATCCTGCCTATCAAGATGAAATCAGTCTACTACTCCACAACAGAGGTAAAGAAGAGTATGCATGGAATACAGGAGATTCATTAGGGTGTCTCCTAGTTTTACCATGCCCTGTGGTTAAGGTCAATGGGAAAGTACAACAACCCAATCCAGGCAGGACTACAAATGGCCCAGATCCTTCAGGAATGAAGGTTTGGGTCACTCACTCCACTTAAAAAAAAAAAAAAAGGACCTGCTTGCTGAAAGCAAAGGAATAAAAATTAAGTAGTAGAAGAAGGTAATCATCAATACCAGCTACGACGACCACATGACCAGTTGCAGAAACGAGGACTGTAATTGTCACGAGTATTTTCTCCTTCTTTTGTTAAAACCATGTTTGTGCATGTATACATTTGTACTAAGAAAATATCTTCATTTTATTTCCTTTTCTTCCTTTATCATGTGACATAAGATTTATTGACTTCGTATCAGCACATAAGTGTGGTTAACTTTATGTAATAGTATTTGGGTTGGGGATTGGTGTGTTTCCAGTTGTATTAATTGATAGTTGTATTATGTGGGCATAATTATGACTTTATTATTGTCTTTATTTGAAGGTTATGTATGATTTCAAGAGATGGGTATGTTCAAGTTGACAAGGTGTAGACTTGTGACGATTAACACTGAGTGTCAACTTGATGGGATTGAAGGATGCACAGTATTGTTACTGCATGTGCCTGTAAGTGTGTTGCCAAAGGAGATTAACATTTGAATCAGTGGAATGGGAAAGCAGACCCACCATCAATCTGGATGGGCACAACCTAATCAGCTGCCAGTGTGCCCAGAATAAAAAGCAAGCAGAAGAACATGAGGAGATTACGCTGGCTTAGCCTCCTTGCCTACATCTTTCTCCTGTGTGGGATGCTTCCTGCCCTCGAACACTGGACTCCACATTCTTCAGCTTTGGGACTCAGACTGGCTTCCTTGCTCCTCAGTTTGCAGATGGCCTATTGTGGGACCTTGTGATCATGTGAGTTAATACTCCTTAATAAATTCCTCTTTATATATACATCTATTCTATTAGTTCTGTCCCTCTGGAGAACTCTCAGCAATACACTGCCCAAAGCAATCTACATATTCAATGCAATTCCCATTAAAGTACCGACATCATTTTTCACAGAATTAGAAATCATAATCCTAAAATTAATATGGAAACAAATAAAGAACCTCAATAACCAAAACAATCCTAAGCAAAAAGAACAAATCTCGAGCCATTACATTACTGGACTTCAAATTATACCACAAAACAGCATAGTACTGGTATAAAAGTAGGAACATAGGGCCAACAGAAAATAATAGATTCCAGAAATAAAGCCAAATACATACAGCCAACTAATCTTCAATAAAACATACAAAAACATAAATGAGGATTGGACACATTATTTAATAAATGGTTCTGGGAAAACTGGCAAGCCACATGTAGAAGAATAAAACTCGATTCCTATCTCTCACCTTATACAAAAATCAACCAAGATGGATTAAAGACTTGAATATAAGACTTGAAACCATAAAAATTCTAGAAGACAAAATTGAAAAAATTCATCTTGATAATGGTCTAGGCAAACAATTCATGACTAAGACCCCAAATGCGACAAAAACAAAAATAAATAAACAGGACCTAATCAACCTAAAAGCTTCTGCACAGCAAAAGAAATAATAATCAGCGTAAACTGAGAACCCACAGATTGGGAGACAATATTTGCAAACTGCACATCTGACAAAAAATCTAGTACCCAGGATCTACAAGGAACTCAAACAAATCAGCAAGAAAAAAAATTCCATCATAAAGTGGGAAAAATACATGAATAGACATTACTCAAGAGAAGATATACAAAAATAAATGATCAGCAAACATGAACAAATGCTCAACATCACTAATCATCAGGGAAATGCAAATTAAAACCCCAGTGGAATACCACCTTACTCCAGCAAGAATAACCATTATTAAGAAGTCAAAAAACAATAAATATTAGCATGGATGTGGGGAAAAGGGAATGCTTACATGCTATTGATGGTAATGTAAATTAGTATAACCTCTATGGAAAAACAGTATGGAGATTCCTTAAAGAGCTAAAAGTAGATCTGGCATTCAAGCCAGAAATCCCACTACTGGGTATCTACCAATGAAGAGAAGTTGTTGTATGGGAAAGACACTTGGGAATACATGTTTATAGCACCACAATTCACAGTTGCAAAGACGTGGAAGCAACCTAAGTGCCCATCAACTAATGAGTTGATAAAGAAAATGTGGCATTTGTACACCATGGAATACTACTCAGCCATTAAAAAAGAACAAAATAATGTCTTTGCAGCGACTTGGATGGAGCTGGAGGACATTATTCTAAGTGAGTTAACATAGGAGTGGAAACCAAAAACCGTATGTTCTCACTTATAAGTGGGAGCTAAGCTATGAGTAAGCAAAGGCACACAGAGTGACACAATGGACTTTAGAGACTTGGATGAGGGAGGGTAGAAGGAAGGCTAGGGATTAAAAACACATTAGGTACAATTTACACTCCTTGGGTGACAAGTGCACTAAAATCTCATAATTCACCACTATATAATTCATGTAGTGAAAAATCACTTGTACCTCTAAAGCTATTTAAATAAAAATTTTAAAAATGAAATAATCAAAAAAAGGATCAAATGCTGTCTCTGGAGACAAGGCAAGATATTGCATGATGATAAAAGGGTCAATTCAACAGGAAGAAAATTATAATTATATAAGCACCCAACTTTAAAGCACCTTAGTATATAAAGGAAATACTGACAGATCTGAGGGGAGAAATAGAAAACAATACAATAATAGTAGGAAACTTCAATACCCCTTTTCAATAATAGGTGGAACATCCAGACAGAAAATCAGTAAAGAAACTGTGGACTTTAATAACACCGCAGACCAAATGGACTTAACAAACGTATATATAGAACTTTTACCCAGCAGCAAAAGAATACTCATCCTTCTCAAGTGAACACAGAATATTCTCCAGAATAGATCACTTTAGGTTACAAAGCAAGTCTTAATAAATTTAAGAGAATTGAAATCATATCAAGTATCTTTTCTGAGCACTGTAGGATGAAACTAGAAATTAGTAACAAGAAAATGGGGAAATTCACAAATACATATATACTAAATAACACATCCCCGAACAACCTCCTGGTTAAAGAGGAAATCAAATGGAGTTTAAAAAATATCTCAAGATGAGAGAAAATCACGTGTATCAATTAAGCTTCAGTCAGAGAAACATAGTCATTATCAATGCAAATAATAATGAAATCAGTAAAAGAATTAGATCTTGTATAATTGTAAGTGTTGCTAGGAAAACAAAGATCCAGAAGGTGAAGTTAGGATTCCAGAAAAAGAGGCAATAACCAGCACCCCTAAAGCACTGTGGCCATTTTGAGAAGAAGGAGCTTACAGAAAGATCTATAGGACATGGTTGACTCTGGGTGGCTGTGCCTCCGTGTGCCTGCAGAAAAGCATCCACTGTCAGCACTGGGGCTGCAGATGGAAAGAAGAGCTGCTCTAGGAGTGGAGAGAGACAAACTGCAAATCACCAGGTACCTATTTGTCAATCTGAGAGTAGACTTTTGGGGACAAAGGCCCACTGGACCACTGCTTCACTCTGCCTCTCAAATGTTGAGCAAGTCCTTTGGGCAACCGTAACTTGAAACCATACAGAGAGGAGGATTTAGGAAACATAGTGCCCAACTTAACCAAGTTGACAAAAGAACAACGCAGCACATCTGGCAAGACAGGAACTGACAGGCCACTGGGATTAGGGTGAAGCAAGTGAACTGAGTCATCCAAGTGTAGAGTCGGAGCCTGTCTTTAATTAAAATTTTGATTTTTTTACCATAGGATTTTAATTTATTTTTATGATTTTCAATTCAATGCTTTTAAAAATATTGAATTAAAATATGGTTTACCTTGACTCCTGAATTTCGGAGCGACTCTTAAATTTTATGCTTGAGTTGGGTACCTCACTTACCTCACCCTGGTTCTGGTCATGCCAGCTTGTCATGATTTCTTAACAGGTTGGTGACCCCAACCTTTATTCTTGTCATTAGCAATCCAGCCTGCTTTTTGATATTATATGTATTCATTATCTTTTATTAAAGAACATGAAACTATAAAAAAGTGCCCTAGAGGAACATTTGCAATCCATATATACTCTGGTCACCATTGTGTACTAACAACCCAATTTCTCTTTGATAGGTTTATCAATCACCTCATTCAGTAAAGCAACCCCCTTATTTGCATATCTGGTCATTAATAAGAGGCCAGATAATAGTTTCCAGTTTAATGAAACCATTGCTATGTCTTTCAATGGAATTTTCCATGGTTCTTCTTGTTTAGTAGTATAAACAAGGTTATAGGGGCAGGAAGCAGAAGTTTTACTAGTGGATCATTGGAGGTAACAGTGATAGAAGTTATTCCCATTTCCATCCCCGTATCTTGAAGCCATAAATCTAGCTAAGGGAGAAACAGTGCCACATATTGGTTGCTGATTTAGAACATAAACTACCTCTTGGAGAACATTTCTCCAGTCCTACAAAATGTTGCCACCCAGATAGTGCCATAACTGAACCTTAAAAAAAGTTATTCCCTGTTTTATAAAGCCGTCTGCTTCAAGAAGTTTGGAAACATGCTACTATAACCTGTGAAATCTACAAACATGAGCCCATTGCCATACTTCATTTATTGTAAAATCAGTTTTTGGTCAGGAGCAAAGCTGGGTGGAATTCCACGATGATGAGTATGTCATTCTGCCTTTCCATGGATGATGCTTTTGGCAGAAGCCTTGTAATCAGGGATGACAAAGCCAAATACAGAGAAAGTTGTGTCTCATTGAGAACAAAGCACTATTCTTTCCTGATGGAAGTTGTCCAAAATAATCAACCTGCCATAAAGTGGCTCGCTATCACCCTCCCTGTAGGAAATTCTGCATCTGTCTATTATTTTTCCTGACTGCAAAGACCTTCAAAGGGTCTGCTGTTTTACTTCCATCTCCCCAAACTCACTAATTCCTTTAGCCAACTCCAATCTGAAACTCTACAGGGAAGGAAATTCCAGAAAGCATAGCCCCAGTTTAACCATCTCAACAACAGAATTATCTAGCACATCAGAGAAGGTTCTTGGACAATCATAACTTACAAAGACAGTCAGGATTTAGTAAGTGAGGATGAAAGAGGTCATTTCAGGAAATAATTTTCATACTGGCAAAGATACAGAAAGTGAAAAACAGTTTATTGTGAGAAATGGCAAGTGTTCAAGCTTAGTTCAAACTTAAGATATTTGGAAATGGTAGGAGTAATAGCTTAAAAAGCAATTGTTTGGTCACAGTCATAAAGTATCTTGAACTCCAGACTAAGATGGGTGGATTTTAAATGAATGATTAAAAGGGTGGCAGAAGAATTTTTAAATAATGAAAGGAGTATTTTACGAAGAATCCCACCCTGCCATCTGGGGATGTACAGCACGAATTGAAGAAAAGGCAAGTCTGCAGGGGAAGACATACAAGGAAAATTACTGCAATTGTATAAGCTTAAAGTATTAAATGTTGAAATACAGTGGTGTTCTATTTTCTCTTCCATCCAAAGGCAACATTGTGAAACTGAAGCTTCAGTCTTTTTCTTCCTTAACACATTTTTATGTCATTTTCTTCATAAAGCACAGTTCTAATATTCTCTTCAATCAAAAGTTATTGGTAAGAAATCATTATAAATTATTTCCTATTAATGCATAGAGGAGAAACACTTTAACACCCTAAAAATAAGAAGTAGTTCTGCTTCTTATAAGTTTTTTGAACCACAAACACCTTTGGAAATTAAATGAAAACTAAGAGTTTTTTCCTTAGAGAAAAAAAAATTTACACCGAAACATAAAATACTGCAAATAACTTTTTGTAGTTTCACATATATACTAAATTTTCTACATGAATTCCTAGAAGTACCATGATCTTGAGGTCAAGTACACTTACCTAAAAGAAAAAAGTCATTCTTTTGGCATTTAAATATCACTGTGCAAGTGGGGACACATTATGAGAGAAGAGATATCAAGTGCTCCTGAAACCATACTGCTTAGTTAGATACCAATATCCATTTTTCCTATGAGAAATACTCCAGAACATAGAAGTTGCTGGTCATGAAGAAAATAATACCTTCTTGTTTTCTCCTTATTTTTCTGCAGATTGAAAACACATTAGCAATTTCTGAAGAAGTGTGTTAGAGTTACAGTTAAAAAATTACACATAGGAATAAAAATGGAAAGAAGTTTACTTTCTAGTTCCATTAAAGACTCAATCCCAGCCCAGACACATGGCAGGGCAGGGAAGGGAGGCCTGGGGACAGGCAAGGAAATGCTTCTTCTTTTGGAGGGATCCCACTAAGGCCACTTGTTGTGCTTTCTCACATATGCTCGTAATGCCAGTGACCCACTAGTAGCAAAAAACATGCCGTGAGCTGTTCTTGGGGATAGAAGGGGGGCAGTGATGATCCCCGGGTCTCTCTTTTGATCTCAAGCATGCATATGAGTTCTGGCTGAGCAAGTTTGAGTGCAACGGTATTATGAAGCAAATAATATATAACTATAATTTGGTTTTATGATAAATTATTAATACATATTACTATATAGGCCAATTTTGTTTTACTAACACATAACTCTAGTTATAAGCATTAGGGTAAAGCTACAGAGATTTTTCTTGGTTTGGCTTATATCACTCTCCCTTTACATTATAAGAACAACTTGGTGACATTTAATTGAAATGCAAAAGCCGCTTACTTGAAGAGGGCTCAGAAAGGAAAAAAACAAAACAAATTGAACAATCTATATTAAATGTCTATTGCATTATTTAGGGTCAGGCTACTTGACATGAAATTCATGGCATCAATGTCACTTGAGAATTTATTACAAATGCATTGTCTTGAATCTCACCTGAGACATCCTGAAGTACAACCTAGATTTTTTAACTAGATCCCCAGGTGACACTGAATTAGGGTACAGCCTAGACTACTGCAAGAAGGCTAAAAATACAGTGACTTAAACAACACAGGAACTGATGCTTCTGTCACTGAACAGTCCAATAAAGGAAATAGTAAAACACAGGTCGGAGGGTTCTGCAACACACAAAACCCAGATTATATTTCTGGGTCTAAAGAATCTGCAGCTGTTTTCTCTTGCCCTTTCTTCCCCCCAGGGCTTATGTGTAGAAGAAACGGCAAGAGAAATATAGATTCATTTCTTTCCTTTATTGTTATGACCGGAAGTGACATAATTTATGTGTAGAACTCAGTAGCATGACTAAAACTACCACAAGGGAGACCACACACTGTTGTCTTAAGCCAGGTGGCCCCTGCCCTTCTAACATCAGGAGTCCCATTATTTTATTCAAAAAAATAAAGTGGGAAAACCAATATCAGTAGGTAACCAGCAGTATCTGTCACACCTCTTATATGTTAGGTTCCTTGCTGTCTGACCTTAACAATCCTGTGAAGAAGATGATATTAACCCCACTTCCCATATAAATAAGTGCTATCAGAACCATGACACAACTTTTCATAGTCCTGGCCTTCTATGGTTTGGAATTGTGGTATGTGGAAATAAAGACTAGTCTGGTTTATATATTTGAGGAGATTTGATTAATATAATGATGCCTCTTATCTCTGAGTTCTAGGATGGGAATATCTGCCACTTAGCATTAAAGTATGCTTTTTGAAAATGACATCTAAATGAGGAAGACTGCATCCCTGGCAGTCATCCCTTCTCATCCAAGTAGACATCAGAGTTGCCAGGAAGATGTATGACTGCCACTGAATACTTGGCTCTTAATGTTTATTGAAAATTATTTCTTGATATCTCCGCATGTACAATCGGTTCTCAAAATTTCAGTTCAAATTCATCATAGCAAGGCTCTCACTTGAATTTTCACTTGTGTCCGGCAGCAATCAGTTGATCAGATAAACACTGAAATCTCTCTCCTCAGAATACTATATGCTTGGCATCCAATATATGCTTTAAATACTTACTGAATGAATGAAAGTTGGGACCATCAGTGTATGATAATGGTTCTCAGTGATTATCTTGCATCATTACCAGTTGGAGTGTATATTAAAACTCAGTTTCTGATTCAGTAGGTCTTGGGTGGAGCCTGAAAGTGTGAATTTCTATCAAGTTCCCATTGACATTATGCTGCTAGTCCAGGGACCACACCTTGAGAACCACTATTGTTGGATTAAATGGAATCCATCTTATCACCATAGAGGTCTGTTAATAGATGAAACACAGATATTGACAAAGGATGGTAACATTGCCTTGTCCTACATACCAAAGTCTAGGCACTTATATGGTAGACCCATGCTGAAATATTGCCTACATATTTTGCCATATATCTTGGGTATCTTATAAAGAATATAGGAAAAATAATACCTTTCTGTTAAGGTTGCTCTGAAGATTAAATATAAGTAAGGTGCCTAACATCTGGGACACACAGAGTTCTCACTAAATTATAGCTATTATAATGACCACAACTGTATACACAAAAAAATTAGCAGTGTAGATCATCTGAACTGCAGAAAATCAGCAGAAAATCTTATTTCAAGATACAATTTACTTATTACTCACTCTTACTAAAAGTTCTATAAATATTTTTTCCATAATTATACTCTACAAACCATAAAAAAGTGTTTACTCCTACTATGTAGATGTAAGTCACTATGCAATATGGGTCCATTATTTTGTTCTGAATGTTGTAAAATATCTGATCAGATAGGCTAATGGGATATATGATTGTAAGAACTTCATTGCAAAATTAATTTTAGAGTGACTAACCCAGATAACTGAAAAGGTAAAAGCATAGTTCTAAAAATCAGCCCACAGTCTCTCTTAATCAGTCTTCAAACTTTTCACGTTAAACTTTACAATTTAAAAAGTTCTGCATATAGAAATGGATGTTTAAGTAAAATTCATGAACTGTAAGAATAGTTCTGCATGCAATACCATTTGCAAGATGCCTTATAATCACTTTTTATCGGTGTCTCTTAATAAAAGTTCTACAGACTAGGTCACTAATATGTTCATAATTTTGCAAATGCAGAGTCTGAGGATACAGCACATTGGTAGAAGCATCTAGATCTAGAGTTTTTGGGCCCTGACATTCTATTCTCCCACACCTAGCCACACCGCCTCACTACACCGTGAATTATTGATTTGAAACCACACTGCTACCTTTATGAGCATGAAGGATGTTATAAAACTTTACGGATGACTTATGCTGACCTATTTATGTTAATAATGCTTTACCTTTTTATAGCACTTTATTATGTTCAAAGCTGTTTTACATAATCTGCCCATTTGAGCCTAACACTCACACAAGAAAGAAATTAGATTTGCTGAAGAGAAACTGTTTCCAAGTATAGGGACAGGAGTGACTTTATTTTAAATATTAATCTACCATGTAACTTCTGACTAACCCTGAGTCTAAGAATGCCTCCAAAATGTACATTTGTGTCACCCTTTCTGTAGGAACACCTACTAACTATAAGTTTCCTCCCAAACAACCCTTGATTCCATAGCAGAAGCCATAGGCTGTGATGCCCCTACCACCTACACATTCCTTCCAAAGCACAAATACTTTCCCCAAGATGTAAGCCCTGAATCTGGAGGGTTACAGTGCAGAGATCTACCTGTCTTGCAACCACTTGCAACCACACCTCTGTCAGTTCTCCCTAATAAACCACCTTATATTGACAAACTGGATTTGTTTGCCTCCTGCTTTGGTTTCTTGGGTCCTTTGGCATTTGGGGGTCACTTTGCATATACAGCCTCTTCATAGAACACCAAGATGACCACTTGTAGAGATGGGACTACAGCCCAGTCCCTATAACTCCCCACTTTCTACCTCACCACTGCTGCCTCTAGTTTATGCTAAAATCCTGTCTCTATATTGAGACACACTTATAAAAATGATCAAATGTTAAATCAAAGGAAAAATAGTACAAATATTTCAATCCAAATTACATCCCCTATCATTTGGATATCTTAAACTTTCTGAGCCTTGGTTTGTTCATTGTTAATATTGGGATTATAATAATGCCCTTATCAGTAAGCCAGGGAGAGTACCAGTGAGGTGACATAGGTGAATAATTTAGAATTGTGCCAGGGCATAATAAATGCTGTTTGAGGAATTTGACACCCAGCTTTGACCACGACCATATGATCCTAAGCCTTAGGCAAGCTATTTAACATATCTACGTATTCAGTTTTCTCATCTGTAGAATGAGAACAATATTAACTTCATACGATTTTCTTGAAAATAAACATTGAATAAGATGGTATAGGTAAAGTGATTGCACCATGAATGCAACCATTAAATTGATTTCTTTTCTTGGTCTTATTATTTGTGAAATAATTAAAAAAATGTGTATATTAGTCTCTGCCCCTGGTTCCTGACACAGCTCCTAAAATCCTTATAAATAGGGTTTATAGGAAAATGTTTTATTAGCATACTTGGTCTTTGACCCCAGTGCCTGACAGAGAGCTCCTACAACCTTTGTGATTTCCCATAATTTCCTAAGTGATAGTAGCATCTGACACAGAGCTTCTAAATCCCTTGGAATTTCCTGGGTGATTGGAGCATCGTTTGTTCCAATGAGGCAACTCTTGGTGGGTTCCCAAATGGGGGCTGGTCAATCGAAAGACTAAGCCATGATTAGAAGCATGAAGCTTTCAGTCCCACCCCACTCCCATCCTTCAGAAGGGGAGAGAAGCTGGAGATTTAATTAATAATTGATTATGGCTATGTGATTCAGCCTCCATAAAAATTCCTGAAAAACAGAGTTCTGAGAGCTTCTAGATTGTTGGACATCCTACATGTTTGGTGGGGGTGGTGGGGAAGGGTGGACACATTCCAACTCCAAAAGGAAAGAAGCTCCTGAGCTCAGAACTTTTCTGGTCCTCACCCTATGGATCTCTTCATCTGGCTGTACGTCACCATCCTTTATCATTTCCTTTATTATATGATAAATGAGTACATGTAAGTGTTTCCCTGAGTACTGTGAGCTGTTGTAGCAAATTATCAAATGCAAAAAAAAAAAGAGTCATAGGAACCTTGATTTGGGGCTTGTGATTGGCATCTGAAGAGGGGCAGTCTTGTGATACTGAGCTCTCAGTTTATGGGATCCACCACCAACTCCAGGTAGACAGTGTCAGAACTAACAGAGTTGTTATGTTGTGATTCTGTTGGTCTCTGGGAGGTTGAAAAATTTGCTGGTGTGGGAGAAAACCCACACAAGGTTAGATGCTCTGTCAGGGTAAACCAGATACCTGAGCAGTCACCTTGGATGGTTCTTAAGAAAAGGAGGTTAACTTAACACTTACAATTTTTCTGAAGCTGGGCCTTACTAATGACATTGGCTACCATTTATAGTTCCAGCAAATTGATGGCCACAACTTCTCCCCTTTTAAGCAGATTTCTCGAGACATAATTCCCAGATGCCATACAATTCACCCATTTAAGTGAACATGTGAGTGGTTTCAGTTTATTCACAAAGTTGTGCACCCTTCAACGCAATCTAAATTTGGAATATCTTCACCACCCCTAAAGATAACTTTGTATTCATTTATATTCCCCATTACCTTTCTCACTTCTTCCTCCTCAAACCCTGGGTAATCACTAATCTACTTTCTGTTTCTATATATTTACTT
Source organism: Pongo pygmaeus (assembly GCF_028885625.2). NCBI lineage: Eukaryota > Metazoa > Chordata > Mammalia > Primates > Hominidae > Pongo > Pongo pygmaeus. The sequence continues at coordinate 50,808,387 of NC_072378.2, forward strand.
CTTATATAAATGTATCTAATTATATAAATGTATCTGTATACAATATGTGATATTTTGTGCCTGGCTCCTTTTACTTAGCATAATGTTTCCAAGGTTCATCAGTGTCACTATATCATTTCTTTTTATTTACATCAATTTTTTTATAGATACTCCATTTTTTTCTTTATTCATTCATCAGTTGATAGATATTTGATTAGTTTCCAATTTTTGACTATTACAAATAATTCTTCTATGAACTCCTCTTGGGTATATCCTTAGGAATGGAATTTGTGGGTCATAGTCTATATTTAACATTTTAAGGAATTTTCAAATTGTTTTCCAAAGCAGTTGCACCATTTCAAATCCCCACAGCAATATATGAGGGATTCAGTATCTCCACAGCCTTGCCAACACTAGTCATTGTCTGTTTTGTTTATTGTAACCATTCTAATGTGTATGAAGTGGTATCTTGTAGTTTTTATTTGCATTTCCCTGATGAAAAATGATGTAAAACATATTTTTATGTATTCATTGGCCACCTAAATATCTTCTTTAGAGAAATATTTATTCATATTCTTTGTTCATTTTTAGTTGGATTATTAATCTTTTTATTATTCAATCATAGCAGTTCTCTTTATATTCCAAATATATTTGAGATATGTTATTTACAACTATTTTCTTTCATTCTATATTCTTCCTTTATATTTTCAGGATGATATTGCTTGCAGCAAAATGATAGTAATAATAATAAAATTATCAGGGCATGGTGGCACACGGCTGTAGTTCCAGCTACTTGGGGGGCTGAGGTGGGAGGATCGCTTGAGTCCAGGAGTTTGATTGAGGCTGCAGTGAACCATGATCATGCCACTGCACTCCAGCGCGGGAGACAGAGCAAGATTCTGTATCAAAATAATAATAATAATATTTATGGAATACAATTTATCCATTTTTTTGTAATTTGTGCTTTTGGTGTCATACTTAAGAAACCATTGCCTAATTCAGTGTCAATAAGGCTTGCTTCTATGTTTTTCTCTAAGGGCTTCATAGTTTGAACTCTTACAGTTAGGTTTATAATTTATTTGTGAGTTAATTTATGTGTATGGATTGAGAGAGTTATCCAAATCATAGTTATGCATGTTGATATCCAGTTTTCACATCACCATTTGTTGAAAAGACCATTCTTTCTCCATTTAATTTACAATTTACAAAGAATAGACTATTCTTTCCTCATTTGCAATTGACTGTAAAACAATAATTTATTTCTGGATTCTCAGTTCTGTGTTATTGATCTGTGTGTCTATTACTTTTTTTTTTTTTTTGAATTAGGGTTTTGTTTCTCTCTTTTTTTTTTTACAATTTTTTTCTTTAATTATTATTATTATTATTATTATTATTATTATTATTATTATACTTTAGGCTCTATGGTACATGCGCGCAACGTGCAGGTAAGTTACATATGTATACATGTGCCATGCTGGTGCGCTGCACCCACCAACTCGTCATCTAGCATTAGGTATATCTCCCAATGCTATCCCTCCCCCCTCCCCCCACCCCACAACAGTACCCGAAGTGTGATGTTCCCCTTCCTGTGTCCATGTGTTCTCATTGTTCAATTCCCACCTATGAGTGAGAATATGTGGTGTTTGGTTTTTTGTTCTTGTGATAGTTTACTGAGAATGATGATTTCCAATTTCATCCATGTCCCTACAAAGGACGTGAACTCATCATTTTTTATGGCTGCATAGTATTCCATGGTGTATATGTGCCACATTTTCTTAATCTAGTCTATCATTGTTGGACATTTGGGTTGGTTCCAAGTCTTTGCTATTGTGAATAATGCCGCAATAAACATACGTGTGCATGTGTCTTTATAGCAGCATGATTTATAGTCCTTTGGGTATACACCCAGTAATGGCATGGCTGGGTCAAATGGAATTTCTAGTTCTAGATCCCTGAGGAATCGCCACACTGACTTCCACAAGGGTTAAACTAGTTTACAGTCCCACCAACAGTGTAAAAGTGTTCCCATTTCTCCACATCCTCTCCAGCACCTGTTGTTTCCTGACTTTTTAATGATTGCCATTCTAACTGGTGTGAGATGGTATCTCATTGTGGTTTTGATTTGCATTTGTCTGATGGCCAGTGATGGTGAGCATTTTTTCATGTGTTTTTTGGCTGCATAAATGTCTTCTTTTGAGAAGTGTCTGTTCATGTCCTTTGCCCACTTTTTGATGGGGTTGTTTGTTTTTTTCTTGTAAATTTGTTTGAGTTCATTGTAGATTCTGGATATTAGCCCTTTGTCAGATGAGTAGGTTGTGAAAATTTTCTCCCATTTTGTAGGTTACCTGTTCACTCTGATGGTAGTTTCCTTTGCTGTGCAGAAGCTCTTTAGTTTAATTAGATCCCATTTGTCAATTTTGGCTTTTGTTGCCATTGCTTTTGGTGTTTTCGACATGAAGTCCTTGCCATGCCTATGTCCTGAATGGTAATGCCTAGGTTCTCTTCTAGGGTTTTTATGGTTTTAGGTCTAACATTTAAGTCTTTAATCCATCTTGAATTGATTTTTGTATAAGGTGTAAGGAAGGGAACCAGTTTCAGCTTTCTGCATATGGCTAGCCAGTTTTCCCAGCACCATTTATTAAACAGGGAATTCTTTCCCCATTTCTTGTTTTTGTCAGGTTTGTCAAAGATCAGATAGTTGTAGATATGTGGCATTATTTCTGACGGCTCTGTTCTGTTCCATTGATCTATATCTCTGTTTTGGTACCAGTACCATGCTGTTTTGGTTACTGTAGCCTTGTAGTATAGTTTGAAGTCAGGTAGTGTGATGCCTCCAGCTTTGTTCTTTTGGCTTAGGATTGACTTGGCGATGCGGGCTCTTTTTTGGTTCCATATGAACTTTAAAGTAGTTTTTTCCAATTCTGTGAAGAAAGTCATTGGTAACTTGATGGGGATGGCATTGAATCTGTAAATTACCTTGGGAAGGATGGCCATTTTCATGATATTGATTCTTCCTACCCATGAGCATGGAATGTTCTTCCATTTGTTTGTATCCTCTTTTATTTCCTTGAGCAATGGTTTGTAGTTCTCCTTGAATAGGTCCTTCACATCCCTTGTAAGTTGGATTCCTAGGTATTTTATTCTCTTTGAAGCAATTGTGAATGGGAGTTCACTCATGATTTGGCTCTCTGTTTGTCTGTTATTGATGTATAAGTATGCTTGTGATTTTTGTACATTGATTTTGTATCCTGAGACTTTGCTGAAGTTGCTTATCAGCTTAAGGAGATTTTGGGCTGAGACAATGGGGTTTTCTAGATATAGTATCATGTCATCTGCAAACAGGGACAATTTGACTTCCTCTTTTCCTAATTGAATACCCTTGATTTCCTTCTCTTGCCTAATTGCCCTGGCCAGAACTTCCAACACTATGTTGAATAGAAGGTGTGAGAGATGGCATCCCTGTCTTGTGCCAGTTTTCAAAGGGAATGCTTCCAGTTTTTGTCCATTCAGTATGATATTGGGTGTGGGTTTGTCATAAATAGCTCTTATTATTTTGAGATACATCCCAGCAATACCTAATTTATTGAGAGTTTTTAGCATGAAGGGTTGTTGAATTTTGTCAAAGGCCTTTTCTGCATCTATTGAGATAATCATGTGGTTTTTGTCTTTGGTTCTGTTTCTATGCGGGATTACATTTATTGATTTGCGTATATTGAACCAGCCTTGCATCCCAGGGATGAAGCCCACTTGATCATGGTGGATAAGCTTTTTGATGTGCTGCTGGATTCTGTTTGCCAGTATTTTATTGAGGATTTTTGCATCAATGTTCATCAAGGATATTGGTCTAAAATTCTCTTTTTTGGTTGTGTCTCTGCCAGGCTTTGGTAACAGGATGATGCTGGCCTCATAAAATGAGTTAGGGAGGATTCCCTCTTTTTCTATTGATTGGAATAGTTTCAGAAGGAATGGTACCAGCTCCTCCTTGTACCTCTGGTAGAATTCGGCTGTGAACCCATCTGGTCCTGGAATTTCTTTGGTTGGTAAGCTATTGATTATTGCCACAATTTCAGCTCCTGTTATTGGTCTATTCAGAGATTCAACTTCTTCCTGGTTTAGTCTTGGGAGAGTGTATGTGTTGAGGAATTTATCCATTTCTTCTAGATTTTCTAGTTTATTTGCATAGAGGTGTTTGTAGTATTCTCTGATGGTAGTTTGTATTTCTGTGGGATCAGTGGTGATATCCCTTTTATCATTTTTTATTGCATCTATTTGATTCTTCTCTCTTTTTTTCTTTATTAATCTTGCTAGCGGTCTATCAATTTTGTTGATCCTTTCAAAAAACCAGCTCCTGCATTCATTTATTTTTTGAAGGGTTTTTTGTGTCTCTATTTCCTTCAGTTCTGCTCTGATTTTAGTTATTTCTTGCCTTCTGCTAGCTTTTGAATGTGTTTGCTCTTGCTTTTCTAGTTCTTTTAATTGTGATGTTAGGGTGTCAATTTTGGATCTTTCCTGCTTTCTCTTGTGGGCATTTAGTGCTATAAATTTCCCTCTACACACTGCTTTGAATGCATCCCAGAGATTCTGGTATGTTGTGTCTTGGTTCTCGTTGGTTTCAAAGAACATCTTTATTTCTGCCTTCATTTCATTATGTACCCAGTAGTCATTCAGGAGCAGGTTGTTCAGTTTCCACGTAGTTGAGCGGTTTTGAGTGAGATTCTTAATCCTGAGTTCTAGCTTGATTGCACTGTGATCTGAGAGATAGTTTGTTATAATTTCTGTTCTTTTACATTTATTGAGGAGAGCTTTACTACCAACTATATGGTCAATTTTGGAATAGGTGTGGTGTGGTGCTGAAAAAAATGTATATTCTGTTGATTTGGGGTGGAGAGTTCTGTAAATGTCTATTAGGTCCGCTTGGTGCAGAGCTGAGTTCAATTCCTTGGTATTCTTGTTGACTTTCTGTCTCGTTGATCTGTCTAATGTTGACAGTGGGGTGTTAAAGTCTCCCATTATTAATGTGTGGGAGTCTAAGTCTCTTTGTAGGTCACTCAGGACTTGCTTTATGAATCTGGGTGCTCCTGTATTGGGTGCATATATATTTAGGATAGTTAGCTCTTCTTGTTGAATTAATCCCTTTACCATTATGTAATGGCCTTCTTTGTCTCTTTTGATCTTTGTTGGTTTAAAGTCTGTTTTATCAGAGACTAGGATTGCAACCCCTGCCTTTTTTTGTTTTCCATTTGCTTGGTAGATCTTCCTCCATCCTTTTATTTTGAGCCTATGTGTGTCTCTGCACATGAGATGGGTTTCCTGAATACAGCACACTGATGGGTCTTGAGTCTTTATCCAATTTGCCAATCTGTGTCTTTTAATTGGAGCATTTAGTCCATTTACATTTAAAGTTAATATTGTTATGTGTGAATCTGATCCTTTCATTATGATGTTAGCTGGTTATTTTGCTCATTAGTTGATGCAGTCTCTTCCTAGTCTTGATGGTCTTTACATTTCGGTATGATTTTGCAGTGGCTGGTACCAGTTGTGCCTTTCCATGTTTAGTGCTTCCTTCAGGAGCTCTTTTAGGGCAGGCCTGGTGGTGACAAAAATCTCTCAGCATTTGCTTGTCTGTAAAGTATTTTATTTCTCCTTCACTTATGAAGCTTAGTTTGGCAGGATATGAAATTCTGGGTTGAAAATTATTTTCTTTAAGAATGTTGAATATTGGCCCCCACTCTCTTCTGGCTTGTAGGGTTTCTGCTGAGAGATCCGCTGTTAGTCTGAGGGGCTTCCCTTTGATGGTAACCTGACCTTTCTCTCTGGCTGCCCTTAACATTTTTTCCTTCATTTCAACTTTGGTGAATCTGACAATTATGTGTCTTGGAGTTGCTCTTCTCGAGGAGTATCTTTGTGGCGTTCTCTGTATTTCCTGAATCTGAATGTTGGCCTGCCTTGCTAGATTGGGGAAGTTCTCCTAGATAATATCCTGCAGAGTGTTTTCCAACTTGGTTCCATTCTCCCCGTCACTTTCAGGTACACCAATCAGACGTAGATTTGGTCTTTTCACATAGTCCCACATTTCTTGGAGGCTTTGCTCGTTTCTTTTTATTCTTTTTTCTCTAAACTTCCCTTCTCGCTTCATTTCATTCATTTCATCTTCTAGGGCTGATACCCTTTCTTCCATTTGATCGCATCGGCTCCTGAGGCTTCTGCAGTCTTCACGTAGTTCTAGAGCCTTGGTTTTCAGCTCCATCAACTCCTTTAAGCACTTCTCTGTATTGGTTATTCTAGTTATACATTCTTCTAAATTTTTTTCAAAGTTTTCAACTTCTTTGCCTTTGGTTTGAATATCCTCCCGTAGCTCGGAGTAATTTGATCGTCTGAAGCCTTCTTCTCTCAGCTCGTCAAAGTCATTCACCATCCAGCTTTGTTCAGTTGCTGGTGAGGAACTGCGTTCCTTTGGAGGAGGAGAGGTACTCTGCTTTTTAGAGTTTCCAGTTTTTCTGCTCTGTTTTTTCCCCATCTTTGTGGTTTTATCTACTTTTGGTCTTTGATGATGGTGATGTACAGATGGGTTTTTGGTGTGGATGTCCTTTCTGTTAGTTTTCCTTCTAACAGACAGGACCTTCAGCTGCAGTTCTGTTGGAGTACCTGTCCGGCCGTGTGAGGTGTCAGTCTGCCCCTGCTGGGGGGTGCCTCCCAGTTAGGCTGCTCGGGGGTCAGGGGTCAGGGACCCACTTGAGGAGGCAGTCAGCCCTTCTCAGATCTCCAGTTGCGTGCTGGGAGAACCACTGCTCTACTCAAAGCTGTCAGACAGGGACATTTAAGTCTGCAGAGGTTACTGCTGTCTTTTTGTTTGTCTGTGCCCTGCCCCCAGAGGTGGAGCCTACAGAGGCAGGCAGGCCTCCTTGAGCTGTGGTGGGCTCCACCCAGTTCAAGCTTCCAGGCTGCTTTGTTTACCTAAGCGAGCCTGGGCAATGGCGGGCGCCCCTCCCCCAGCCTCGCTGCCGACTTGCTGTTTGATCTCAGACTGCTGTGCTAGCAATCAGCGAGACTCCGTGTGCGTAGGACCCTCTGAGCCAGGTGCGGGCTATACTCTCCTGGGGCACCGTTTCCTAAGCCCGTCGGAAAAGCACAGTATTCGGGTGGGAGTGGCACCCCTGGAAAGGGAACTCCCTGACCCCTTGCGCTTCCGAAGTGAGGCAATGCCTCACCCCTGCTTCGGCTGGTGCACGGTGCACTCACCCACTGACCTGCGCCCACTGTCTGGCACTCCCTAGTGAGATGAACACGGTACCTCAGATGGAAATGCAGAAATCACCCGTCTTCTGCGTCGCTCGCGCTAGGAGCTGTAGACCGGAGCTGTTCCTATTTGGCCATCTTGGCTCCTCCCCCGTGTCTATTACTTTTGATTGCTATGGCTGTTAGAATGTTTTGAAACTGGGTAGTATAAATTCTCTGACTTCATTCTCTTCAAGATTGGTTTAGGCTATGCTGGGTATTTTTCATTCTACATGTATTTTAGGATTAGTTCATAAATGTCTGCATAAAAAATCCATCAGAAATTTTAATAAGGATTATATCGAATCTGTAGATAAATTTAGGAAAAATTGCAATCTTAACTTAAATTTTCCAATCTATGAACATAGAATGTCTTTTCTTTTCTTAGACCTTCTTTAATGTCTTTCAACAATATTTTGTAGTTCTCCATATACAATTATTTAGTTTTGTTAAATTTACTCCTAATACATAATTCTTCTCTGCTATTTTAAATGAAATATTCTTTTAATTCTGTTTTTTGATTTATCATTGCCAGTGTATGAAATGTTTTTGGTCTAATATCCTTCAATCTTACTGAAATTTTGTATGTTTCCTGTTACTTAGTAGATTTCTTAAGATTTTCTATATAAAAGATCATGTCATTTCCAATAAGACAGAGTATTCTTTCTTCCTTTCCAACCCAGACATATTTTATCTTATGTTTTTTTCTAATTGTGTTGGCTAGAATTTATAGTACAATGTGCAATAAAAGTGAGGAGAGTGGAAATCTTTATTTTATTCCTGATCTTAGGAGGAAAGCAGTCTTTCATTATTCAGTATAGTGTTAGCTATGGGTTTTTGAGACACTGTTTCATCACATTGATCAACTTCCCTTCTTTTTCTAGTTTGTTGAGTGTTTTATCATAAAAAGAGTACTGGATTTTGCCAAACGATATTGAGATGATCAGTGTTTTTTGTTCTGTATTCTGTTAATATGGTATACTATATTAATTAGATTTGGGATTTTAAATGAATCTTGAATTTCTATGATAAACCCTACTTGATTCTGATGTATAATTCTTTGTATATATTGCTGAATTTGGCTTGCTAGTATATTATTGACAATTTTTACATCTATATTAATAAAAGATACAGATCTGTAGTTTGTTGCAATGTCTTTATCTGGTTTATTTATCAAGGAAATACTGACCTCATCAAAATAGCAGGGAAGTGTTTTTTCCTCCTTTTTATTTTTTGGAATAGTTTGAAAAGGATTAGTACTATTTCTTTCTTTCTTTTATTTTTTAATTTTTTTGTAGAAACTGAGTCTTGTTATGTTGCCCAAGCTAGCCTCAACTCCTGGCCTCTAGCAATCCTCCTGCCTCCTCCTCGCAAAGAATACTATTTCCTTTTAAATGTTTAGTAATATTCATAAATAAAACCATGTGATCCTAGGATTTTCTTTGTGGGAAGTTTTAAAACTACTAATTCAATCTTTTTACTTGGTATAGAGCTATTCGTATTTTTCCTTTACTCTTCCATTGGTTTCAGTAGCTTGCATATTTTTAGAAATTTGTTCATTTATCTAATTTGTTGACGTAGAGTTGATGATAATATTCCCTTAAAATACTATTTATTTTTGTATGGTTGGTAGTGATGTTCTCTCTTCTATATCTGATTTTAAAAATTTCAGTCTTCTCACTTTTCTTCTTTATCACTCTAGCCTGAAATTTGTCAATTTTGTCAATCTCTTTAAAGAACCAACTTTTTGTTTTATTGACTTTATCCCTTTTCTATTCTCCATTTCTTCTATTTCCATTCCAGTGGAAATCCTCTTATTTTTCCAGTTACTTAAGATGAAAAAGTAGGTTATTATTTGATTTTTAATTTTTTTTAATATAGGAGCTTGCAGCTTTAAATTTCCAACTCAGAGTGACTTTATCTCCATACCTTAAGTTTTGATTTATTGTGTTTTTATTTTCATTTCTCACAAAAGTATTTTTTCTCTTATGGTTTATTATTTGATCATTGGATATTTATGACAGTTATTTAATTTCCACACATCTGTGAATTACTGAAATTGTCTTGTGTTATTAATGTATAATTTAATTCTTCTGTTAAGTGAACATACTTTGTATGATTGAAATCTTTTAAAATACATTAAGGCTTGCCTTAAAGCCTGTTATATTGTCTATTTTGGAGATTGTTTTGTTTGTGTGTGAAAAGGATATGTATCCTGCCGTTGTTGGGTAGAGTATTCTAAAGATGTTTGCCAGGTCTAGGTGGTTTACATAGAGTTTTCTAAATGCATTTTATTTTCCATCTAGTCTTTCTATCCAATATTGAAAACCAAATATTGAAGTTTCCAACTCTTACTGTTGAAGTGTCTATTTCTCCCCTCAATTCTGTCAGTTTATGCTTCATGTATTGTGGGGCTCTGTTGATAACTTTATCATTGTAATGTTTTCTGGAAGAATCAACCCTTTTATCTTTGTAAAGTACTCCTCTTTATCTCTAGTAACATTTTTTGTTTCAACATAAATTCTGCTTGGTATTATAGTCACTCCAATTCTCTTATAGTTGCAGTGTGTATGGTATATAATTTTTCCACTCTTTACTTTCAACCTATGTATATGTTTAAATCTAAAGTGTCTTTTGTAGATAGCATATATTTGGGTCCTGATACTTTAATAAGTCTGACAATCTCTGTCTTTTAATTGGATTGTTTTATCTATTCACAGTTAATGTTATTCTTTATATGGTTGGATTTATCACTGTTATTTTGCTTTTATTTTCGTTTTGTCTGATGGCTTTTTTTTCAACTGTTTCTGTTGCATTAGGTGATCCTTTCAATTATAATATTTTATTTACTTTATTTTTATTAATAGCTGCGTTTTTTAAGTTTCTCTATGGTTTATAATCTTCATCTTAACAGGCTGCTTTATTTACTTTTGTTTCAACTTTTATTTTAGGTTCAGGGGATACATGTGCAAGTTGGTCATATGGATAAATTGTGTGACACTGAGGTTTGTGGTATGAATGATCCCATTACTCAAGTAGTGAGCATAGTACCCAGTAGGTGGTATTCCAATCTCATACTCCCTGCTTCCCTCCCTCCTCTGGAAGACTCCAGCATCTGTTATACCCACCTTTAAATCTATGTGTACTCAATGTTTAGCTCCCACTTATAAGTGATAAATATGTGGTATTTGGTTTCCTGCTCATGTGTTAAAATGCTTAGGATAATGGCCTCCTGGTGTGTCCATACTGCTGTAAAAGATGTGATTTTGTTTTCTTGTATGGTGACATAGTATTCTAGGTGTATACATACCATATTTTCTTTATCCCATACACTATTGATGTGCATCTAAGTTGATACCATGTGTTTGATATTGTGAATAGTGCTGTGATTAACATACAAGTGAATGTGTCTTTTTGGTGGAATGATTTATTTTCTTTTGGGTATATATCCAGTAATGGGATTGCTGTGTCAAATGGTAGTTCTCTTTTAAGTTCTTTATCTCCAAAATGCTTTTCCAGTAGCTGAACTAATTTACATTCCAACCAACACTTTGTCTTTATACTACTTTAATTTCAGAGAGATATAAAATTTTACTTCTATATAGCTCTTCCCTTTTTTGTGCTACTATTGCTATACATATTATACTCATATATGTTAAAAACTCAAAAGTTAAAAAAGAAAATCTAAAAGTACACTGTTACTATTACTTTATAGGATCTTATGCCTCTTAAATAAGCTGAAAGATCAGTAATACATTTATAGAGCTTTACATTAACTTTTTTATTTACCCATTCTTGTTCATTTCTTCTGTAGATGCTTCCTAGTGTCATTTCATTATAATAGCCCTTTGTTCCCACCTGCCTTCTTTGTGCTATTATTTTCAAACATATTGCATTCCTATATATTATAGACTGCACATTTCATTATATCATTTAAAGGTATTGCTTTTTTTCTTATAAAACAACCAAGAGAAGGAAAGAGAAGTATGCAAATTAATGTGTATTTTATAAAATTATAAAATAACAACTTTTTCAGTGTTTTGTCACATGAATTCAAAGTACTGTCTGGTACCCCTTGTTTTCACCCTGAAGAAATTTAATAATTCTTCTAAGATGAGTCTGCTAGAAACAAATTCTCTCATTTTTTGTTATTTGGGTATGTATTTAATTCATAAAAATGTCTCTTCCAGTTTATGACTGATATTCCTTCTCTTGTTCCATGCTCAAGTCAGCATGTATCTTACAACTGCCTTCTGGCCTCCATTGTTTCCGATGAAAAGTCAGAAACTGTTTTATCATTAGGATTTCCTGTTTTATCATTAGGATTTCCTCAAATATGATAAGTCATTCTTTTCTCTTACTGCTTTTATGATTTTTTTCATCTTTGTTATCCAACATTTTTATTATGACTACATTGAATCAACCTGTGAATATCTTTGAGTTCAGATTGGTGTTTGCTTAGTTTTTTGACTATATGGCTTAATGTTTCTTTTAACCAATTTTGAAATGTTTCAGCCATTATGTTTTTGAATTTTTTTCTGCTTCTTTCTCTTTCTTCTCTATTTCTGGTATTCTCATTATGCAGATGTTGGTATGTTTATGGCATCCCACAATTCTCTGAGGCTCTTCACATTTTGTATTAATTTTTTATATTAATTTTTCACACTGTATGATCTCTGTTGATCTATTTTCAAATACAACGATTCTTTCTTCTGCCAGCTGAAATCTACTTTTTCCCCCTCTAGTACATTTTTTATTTCACTTATTAAAGCTTTCAATTCCAGAATTTTTTCAAATGTTAATTTTCTTATTGATAGCCTTTCTTTGATAAGACATTGTCGTTATTCCTTTCTATAATTCTTTATACGTTGTTTCCTTTAGTTGATGAGCTTATTTATAAAAGTGGCTTGAAAAACTTTTTTTTAAGTCTAGCAAATGGACTCCCCAAAGGCTATTTTTATTGCCTGATTTTTTCTTCTCTCAATGCATCATGCTTTCCATTTCTTTCTATACCTTATAGGTTTTTTTATTTTGTTGCTGAAAACTGGACATTTTTGAAAATACATTGTAGTAATTCTGGATATAGATCTCCTTCTGGAGCTTGTCATTTGCTCTGATCCCAGAAGGGCTCATTTTAGCTATCTCTTTCCTTAGGTTCCCCTGTTAAACTTCTGGCCAACTGCTTGGCTTATTTCTACAAATATCATGGACCTGGCAGCCTTCTCTTTATTGTTCACCACTCAGACCTTTATTGCTTTTGACAATATCCTCAGGCATGTACTTCCTTAGGGTTTCTTTCAATAATATAATTTCCCTGCAGTAGAGCTGCAGATCTCTCTGCCTCTTCTTCTAGGCTGAATCTCTGCATAACTGCACCAGAGCTGGGGTAAGGAAGAACAAAAATCTTTACTCAGAAAGGCACTTCTTTTTCATTAATGGGTTGCTCAGAGGAGATGTTAGGCTTTAGTCTTCTGAGTTTACCTCTACTAGTATAGAACCTCTACCCTATGAGCTATCTGGGCAAGGACGATCAGGGACTAACATTCTTGGCCTGCTAAGCATCGGTTTGAGCTTCTACCCTACAAGTGGGAGCTGTGTCAGGGAAAGGAGCTTCATTCCTCTCAAATGGACTGGAGCTATCTGGAATAGAGTCTGACATATAAAATTGTAAGCAAAAGGAAAGAAAGCTACTTGTGGCCTGCTTCTGCAAAGGGGGAACTATAGCTCTAGTCAAGGAATTTGAGGAAGAGTGAGTTCTGTTCTTGTCTACACGAACACAGTGTAAGGCTTCTGTTACACAGAACTTACAAATGGGGAGCAAAGGGAGCAGGTAATAGCTCAAATGCTACCAACTTTCTGTTCTTATCAAGTTTTAGTAAATTTTCTTGAATCAACATTTTTCTGTGTGGTTGCATGATTTTAAGACAATTTCCAGATGTATTAAATGATTCTTAGTGCTTTTTTTTCTTCTATACTTTTAACCAGTTAAAATGGTTGTTTGATTGGTGAGAGGTTACACCAGCCTCCTCGTACATACCACGTTAATGAAGTCTTACTCTCGCCACCAAAAACAAAGAGGAATTCAGGTCCAATTTCAAGTCCTGTCATATCATATGTTCTAATTCTTTTTTTATAAAAATATATAGATAAACTTCATATCTGTGCTTTTTGATATAACTGCATCTTCCTGTTGTCAGTCAGTACAAGGTAGTTAAGGAGATGGCTAGAAAAGCTATTTACTTCTTCAAAGATACTGGAAATATACTGCTGATGGCAGTGGTATCTGTTATCTGAAAGAAACCTCAAGTGAGTCACAGATTGGAAATCAAATGGAACAACTAATTTGGGGTTTTAACTGTGTTCTGTTGTTTGATTCAGTAAGTTTTCTGTTCCACATGAGTCCTCTTTTTCATCCACAGATACCCACAATAATCATTCCCATCTTGCTGATTACCGGCATTTAAGGAGGCACTATATCTAAGAAGTATGGATTCATATTAAAACTACTTGCTGACATTGTTTCCTTGACATTGAGATACTGTGTTTATTGTCTCCAAAAAGATTACATTTCTTTTTCCTCTGCTCTTTAGGATAACTAATTTTTTTAAATGCAGCCTACAGGAAACATCATTGAATGAATTCTAATGGAATCCAGGTCTTCTGAAAAGACGATTTCCATTTAAATTCTCATTAGTGGATTTCCATGAGGGTTCAGTTTTATATTGGGGGACTTTAAGGCCTTGGAAACACTGGGCTAAATATTCACATTTCTAATAGTTTTCAGTGACCTAACAATAGAGAATCACTGTTCTATTAATAAATCACAGTGAAATCCACATTTGAAAAAACACTTGCCATGCTGTGTTAAGGAAACTTGCCATGTGAGACTTAAGTTTAATGCTAGGAAAATAAATACAATCATGCTTTTTCCATGAATCTCATGGCCAGTTGCTTTGGAGTTTTTAAACATGATATATGTCAGCAAAATAAGTACTTAAACTGTCATTTTAGCCGTTGGTGCTGTGATTATAATTGTTACAAAATATACATGTGTTTGAAGGTATAACATAATTTATATTAAGAAACTACATTGACTAGCGTAAAGGAAAGTGATTACAAATATTTATAGAACTCCAGTAGCAGCATGAAATTTACCCAGTACTTTTAGCATTCATTGAATGTATACTTTTTAAATTTTCCCTTCAATTGAAAGGTGATTTGGGCTTGGTTAGAATAGTCTTATATTAGATAATCCAATTAGATAATAATGAGAAGTAGGTTCACTTATTTTATTATCTAAACATATCTCTATGAAGTAATAACAAGTGTAGAAACAGTACTACAGTAATGTCATGATGACCATACGTGTGCAGGAAACATAATATTCACGTATTTATCAGTCTATTTTATTTACCAATCTGTTCTAAATCAAACTAGTAATAGTTTATACTGTTTCATATATGTCAAAAAATTTATTGTAGTCCAGAGGAATCTTGTGACTTTACACATGCTATTCCCTTGTCTGAAATGCCTTTTCTTCCTTCTGTAATTTCCTGTTTCACAACAGATGCAGGTGTATCCCATCCTCTCTATGAAGTCCCCCTCTTCTCCAAATGTAATTGCCTCTTTCTCTAACTTACTTTGGCATTGTGTAGGCAACTTTGGCTTTAAGATATTGTATTATGCTGTAATTTTTTATATTAAACTGTACTTTTTTTTACTCAGGCATACACATTAAATTTGCCTTTTAACTTCGAATTCCTAAATGTTAGATGCTGCATTTCATTTTATATCCCTAAATAGCTTCAGTGCCTGACACAGTAAAAGTACACATTGAATGTTTGTGAAAATACTTTCTTTATACACTATATTTAAATTTTATTAATGTATTCTATCTAGTGAAAATAGTTTTTTGGGCCTATTTCAGTTATTGTACTCTTCAACATTTACTGATTGTTTACTGTTTGCATGGGGACTTCACAATTCCTCTTCAAATAGTTTCCATGGGAATGTTTTTAATTAATGCTGCTTATTTGAAGGCCAGCTATAAATTTAGTATCATGGAATGCTATGGATTACTCTTACTCATCATAATTCTCAATTTTTTTCTGAGAGTACATAAAAACTCCTTAATATTCTATTCTCCCTCATGTTCCAGGTGGCCAGCATGCCAGGCATAGTCGTAACTTACATTGTCTATTATAAACGTATTTTAAAATTGCCCACCTCTATTGTTGCGTAGTTTGCATTTTGCTGCTCATTATTTCAAAAATATCGAATAGTTATTCCTTTGTTTACCCTTTCAATGTTATCTCTCAATATCTGAATTAAATTAAGCAATAAGGCATATGCTTTTAAGTCACAATATACATCAAGCTAGGATTGGACACCTCAGTTAATCAGACTCTGTAAATGTATGAAGTGTGTAAGTAGGAACTGTGTGCATATGAATGGACTGAATTGAGATGAACACTTTTCTTCATATAACTTTATGTACCATTATGGAAAACATCATAACAAATTGAAGCATTCACATGGTTCATAAGCGTCAATTTTCTTCCTTGCTTTCTACCAAACAAAATATAGGACACATTGTTAAAAGCAGACTGTAGGAGAAGATGAGTTCTAGATTACCCAGGGAAAAGAGCAAGTGCAATGAGCTTTAGAAACAGCTGCTATTTGAGATAGTTGTACATACAACGCTGTCTGCAAGGAGGGTGATAGAATAAGTGTTTTCTCCAATTTATAGGAATAATATTTTCCCTTTCAATTAATTTATTGTTACCTTGTTCTGAACCAACAGCAAAAATCAGGAAAAACTGCTTATAATCTGGAGGATACTTGTTTTACCCTTAAAGTACTCAGTGTTTTCAATATCATCTGATCATCACCTGTACATAGCAGAATATATGCCGTACTATTTTCCGTATCTTCAGATTTGTGGCAGTTTTTTGATGTAATGCCTTACATGTAGTTGGCACCCAATAATATTTGCTGAAATAAACATGTGAACTTAAAAATATTGGGGAACATTTTAATTTGGCAACACTAAAAAATACAGAATAGGATTTAAATGCTGCTTCTCCTCATAGTCCAGATTACTAAAGTGTGTTCCATGGAACACTCCATACCCATCCTTCAAAAAAGAAGTATCTGCATTCAAAGAAACTGCAAAATTTCTGTATGTCTCTTACCTGTTTATAGTTTTTGGTCCAAAAATATCACTGAAATGTCCTAAAATGAAGAAACCACATACACTGTTTTATTTAAGACTTTCCAAACATTGTTTTGATTATGAAAAAAATTTTTTCAAGGAATTCCTGTTAACAATCTACATATATTCTGTAGCACTCAGTTTAAGAAAGGCTATCTAAACCATCCATTTTTGAAATACAGGGCTGGACTATTTAATGTAGCTCTATGCAATTTTGAAGAATCTAGAGAGGCCTGAAAAATTTCTGGCTCATGATTTGCAAAGCATAAGCTTCTGTTGTCAAAGCATTCTCCTTCTAGGACTCCAAAAGGATCAAACATTCCTGGTTTGGCTGCCCGATGGTGGAAATCACACCACAGATTGCTGTGCTGCATTCTGTTCCGTCTCTCTTCTCCTTCTATAGTTAAGAAGACTTGTTGGCTTTTTTCCACATTCTGCTCCCATTCACAGATGAGCATTAGAGAGAATTTGGAAATGGAAGGCCTTTATGTCTGCCGTGAACAGGGTCAATTCAGTGTGGCAGCTGTGAGCTGGTGACATAGACTTATATTGACACAACCCACTTTTTGCTGCAGAATCACAAAGTGAAAGCACCCGGGGCTCTTCTGCCGTTTTCAGTAAGATACGAATTTTTCTCTTCCTTGTATTAAGCAGAGATCTGTCATCTTGACTTGTACACTAAATGGTCCATTCTGACTGCCTTGTTTGTGTCCAATCCCAGCCAGAATCCAGAAACATGTGTTAACATTCGGCATGTTTGGGGGCTAGTTGGAAAGGCCTGAGGCAAGACTCCCTGATGCCTGCTGGAGGCTAGTCAATAATCATTAGCCCTTCAAGTGGTGGATGCCCAACATAAACTGTATTTATTTATTTAAAAAAATCTTTAAGCCACAGGGAAAGACATTTTAGAGAAAGCAGTTTCCCAGCAGTTACTAGATTGTAATAAAGATACAGTTATGAGGGAGTGGGAGGCTGACGGAGGGGGTGTTGTTCTCAACAGAAATAATGTGAAACCACCAAAGTACATTAATTAGGCTCTTTAGAGCAATACCACCCAGAATCTTTGCAGTTATTTTTTTCATAGCCAACATTCCAAAGATCATCACTCAGGCCAAAAAAGATCCCTTAGCAAAGTGGAATCACCACTATGTACAATGCGTCAAGCTTTTGGGTAGTATGAAGCACTGCATTGGTTACATTAGCAGGTTAAAAAATCTCTGACTTCTTGGGGCTTTCATTCTGAAGGAGACAATCTGAGGATGTTGCAATTAATAAAAGAATATCCAGAAACTTTTAAAGGAAACTTTTAAAATATTGACTAAATCTAAGTCAAATAAGGTAAGTATTTTGTATGCAGCGCAAATTTTTCTTTATTTCGGTGGTGGAAAGCAAAGAATGCCTATTGCGTGGATAACTTATTAGATTAAAAATGAAGCATTTATATATTGATATACTTCTTCTAAAATTGACATCTGTCTCCAAATTCTAATGCCCAAATCTACACTATGCCCTTTGGAAGACAGTGAAGTCTGTCAAGTGAGCTCTGGAGCATGTGCACATTCATTCATTCAGCCTTTAATTAAAACAAAACAAAACAAAACAAAACAAAAAAAAACACCTTTTCAGCTCTCTAGGTCAATTCCGTAGGTTAAAACCAGTTCTGTGCCTGCCAGAAACATATCTCTTAATGTAGAGTCCACCACTTCCAGCCAATAAAGACAATTAGCAATGCAACTATTAGATTAATCTCCCAAAGATTAGATGAATATTTGGAACCTCAGATAGAAGTCCATTAATCTCTTGTCTTTTATTTATATACCTTATTTATAATATTGGCATCAATTTTGAACCCGGCGATCTAAATTATCACACATTTCTTCTTGTCATTTTAAGGTTCTTACTCAGCTTAAATTTCCACTTGAAGCATTGCTTTAAATAACATTCCATGTGCATCTATTGATACAATTACCATGCCTTCAATATGTTGATGGTTTCACAAGAAATGGAACAAATGGAATATTTGTAATAAAAGGCCCTATTTTTCTTGATGATTGTTTCCCAAAGAAGTTATTTCTGTACTGAGGGAAGTAGCTGAAAATACCCATGAAGTAACTGCCTTCCTGAAAATAGTACTTGTTATAGTATAAGTACAAGGGGCCTTAACATATAATTTTTTTTATTATACTTTAAGTTCTAGGGTACATGTGCACAACATGCAGGTTTGTTACAGATGTATACATGTGCCGTGTTGGTTTGCTGCACCCATTAACTCTTCATTTACATTAGGCATTTCTCCTAATGCTATCCCTCCCCCATCATCCCACCCCACCCCACGACAGGTCCTGGTGTGTGATGTTCCCTGCTCTGTGTCCAAGTGTTCTCATTGTTCAGTTCCCACCTATAAGTGAGAACACGTGGTGCTTGGTTTTCTGTCCTTGCGATAGTTTGCTCAGAATGACGGTTTCCAGCTTCATCCATGTTGCTACAAAGGACATGAACTCATCCTTTTTTATGGTTGCATAGTATTCCATGGTGTATATGTGCCACATTTTCTTAATAATTGATGGACATTTGGGTTGGTTCCAAGCACATCAAACGTTTTAATAGTTTGACAAACTAGAGTGTAAGGAAAATGAGTTAGAGCCTACTCTCAAAGAGTTCACTGCCTAATAAAGAAGACATAATACTCAAAGTCATAATACTACATATGATGCTACAGGAACTCAGAGGATAAAGAACCAGAGGCTTCTTGGAAGATAATGTCTGACCAGACTCTGGAAAAAAAAATCAGTCACAGAAAGAAGGTGAGGCTGAAATACATCAGTGGTGCTACTATGTCACTTACCACTTACAGCAATAGTGGTATTATTATATCTCTTGTGCATCAGTGATTAAATTATACCTGTGTGTACAGGTGTCACTTGGCCCTCTTTGCATCACCTTGTGGGAATTGGGGTTTAGAAAACCAGCACAAAAATGTGAATACTTTGGCTACGGCTATTGGTTTGATTAGTAAATTTTTCTTCATCCTTGACCCAGAAGTCTTGGGTCTTCCACCAGGATTCATGAAACTGTGGCAGGCTAAATTGTTAGCTTTCAAGAGGAGTAAAATTTCAGCCCTTTCAAAGTTCTTGACAGTGACTGTGTCACATATTGTTACATTTTGCTGTATAACAAACCAATACAAAATTTAATGGCTTAAAACAGTAACAACTAAAGATAGACATATACATCAATGAAATGGAATAGAGAGTCCAGAAATATACTCAGATAAGTAATATCGAATTATTTTTTTACAATGGTACACAGGTAATTCAATGGAGTTAAGACCATTTTTTCAACAAACGGTCCTGGAACAAATGACTATCCATATGCCCCAAAGTAAATATCAACCTACATCTCTCACCTTATATAAAAATTAATACAAAATAGACCATAGATCTACTTTAAAATATAAACCTATAAAACTTTAAAAGTTAACATAGGAGAAAATTTTTGTAACTCTGGGTCGTGTCAAGAGGTCTTAAATATTACACCAAAAGTACAATTCATAAAAGAAAAAAAGACAATCTGGGCTTCATAAAAATTATAAACATTTGTTGTATGTAAGCCACTAGTAAGAGAAAAGCACTTTTAAGACAAACCACAAACTGAGAGAATATGTTTGCAAATTCTATATTTAGTAAAGGACTTGTATTCAGAATATATTGAGAACTCTCAAGACTCAAAAGTAAGAAACCAAATTTTTTAAAGTGAGAAAAATGTCTGAACAGGTACTTCACCAAGAAGATATATATATGTATGGGCTGGTCGCAGGTGACTCACTCCTGTAATCCCAGCACTTTGGGAGGCCAAAGAGGGCAGATCACGAGGTCATGACATCGAGACCATCCTGGCTAACACAGTGAAACTCCATCTCTACTAAAAATACAAAAAAAAAATTATCCGGGCGTGGTGGTGGGTGCCTGTAGTCCCAGCTACTCGGGAGGCTGAGGCAAGAGAATGGTGTGAACCCAGGAGGCGGACCTTGCAGTGAGCCGAAATCGCATCATATATATATATATATGGCATATATATATATATGGCAAATAAACACATGCAAATATGTTCAACATCATTAATTATTAAGGAAATGCAAATTAATACCACAGTGATATGCCACTATATACCTATAAGAATGTCTAGGGTTTGTTTTTAATGACAATACCAAGCTCAAATGAGGATGTATGACGCAATTGGAACTCATTCACTACTGGTGGGAATGTAAGGTATAGCCACTCTGGCCACTTTGGAAAACAGTTCAGCAATTTCTTATAAAATTAAATTTTAGGTATTTTATCCAAGAGAAATAAAAAGTGATGTTCACACACACACACACACACACACACACACATTCCATGTGAAACTAAGTTTTCACTTGGACCTGGGTTGAGAAGTAAATAAAGCTTAAAAGATGAAATTTAAAGATTCAGGAAAGTCTGGAGGTTATAAGTACTCAGGATAGGGACAGAAAAATTTAGGACTGCCACTGGGCTGAAGCCCAGGATACAGTCAACTACCATCTGAAATATAGAGCCTGAGAGAAAAGCCATAATAAGTCCAACCAGAGTCCCCGCTAAGCATTAATTCAAAGGGCAGAAAGATGGGAGAGAGATACAAAATAAAGACCAAAATTAGAGTTATCTAACCAAAGGGATGGGATTTGAAAGAGAAGGAAATGGGCAGAAAACGAATGGGCTCACTAAGACTTCGGAGTGGCACTCCCATGTTATTCCACGGTGGCCTTAAGTTGTTAAGGATGCTAAACTGGTCAAAAATAAGTAAGGCTGTGTCAAAATAGAGGTAGCATTAAAGCACGGGAGGCACAAAGCTTAGGTTTGAATATTATTTTCAATCCACTGATTATTACTTATGCTATTTGAGTCAAATTGGTTAACATCTTTCAGGGTCTTCAGTTTTCTTATCTGGAAAATGGTGATAATACAGCTTACCTCATTGACTGTGATAGGATTAAATAAGGCGATGTATTATAGCGCAAAACACAGTGGTTGGCATAGGTTTTTGGTAAACGGTTAGTGGGTGTTGGTAATATTATTAATTTGGTACTAATAATATCTTAGAAGAGCTTTTACTTCCTACAGATGGCTATGACAAAGTAAGAAGAAAGTAATTATTCCACAGCCAGAGTCAAGTCAGAGCAAAACATGGCTTTGGATTTCATTTGCTTGCATTTTCTTCCTCTCTTCAGTTGTGAAAATGTGTAATGATAGTCGGGGCGAATGTTGCATGGAGACCGGTACACATGGAAAAGCATAATAAGAGTCATCAGAGAGCACCATGTGCAGGTCTATCAGGAAGAAGTGAAGACCTTCCCTTATTATTATAAGGCCCTGATAATAAAATGCAAAAGTATCCAGAGTCTACAAGCCCACAATATTTAAGAGTCACTTCAAAGCAACTCTCTGTATATGTAAACGACTGATCCTGGGAATCTTATGCCTAAATTTGACATTTGATGAAAAAATAATTGAGAACATGTATTAAAACACTCTGTGTCTTTTTGAGTTCCTTCAGCTCTAGCTCCCTCTGGGCAGATACTTCACTTTTCTTGTTGGGATCACAGATTTAATATTCCAGGTATTCTTATTTTTTTTAAAACCTGTGCATGTTTTAAAAGTCTTAAATTAGAGGTGTTAGTTTCCCTTCTCCCAGCAGAATGGTTTGCATAGAGTAAGTGCTCAATCAAGTTCGGTTGAATGAATTAATAAATGAATAAAATGAATGGAAGAGTTTGTAGATAGCAGGATCCATCTCTTACTCTTTTTTATGTCACTCTTGAAGTTTTGCATATGAAAAAAAGTGTAAAAAATCCTAATTTAAATTTCATGATGAGTAATTGCTGCTGGTTTTTCTTTCTGGCAGTTTAATTTTATTTGATTTCACATTCCTATAATGAGGTTCAACATTTCTACCACTACATTTGAGTTTCTCCAAACATATTTGAATCTATCATGATCTTTTCTTTTTGTTGACAAATTCCAAATATATCCAATAAGTGTAATTTAAAACTTTATTTTTATAAACTATGACATAATTTTCAAACCAATTAATGTTTCCTTAAGTTTGAGTAAACAGCTCTTCTGCAATCCTAAAAGTTACTTCTTTTGTTGTTCTTTATAAACACACACACATAACACATACATACATGCATACACATGCACACACACACACATACAGCATACTACCTGAACTATGGAGCAAGAAGTCATAACCTTAAGTCAACCTGGGCCAATTAGAGTGCTGATAATGTAGACGTGTTTTGTTGGTATACTCTCTCATGGAGTTTCCAAGGAAAGACTAACTTGCAGCACATTTATAATTTAGTATTATTTTCACAGATAAGAATTGCTTTCCCCACATGTCAGAATAAAATTGCTAACGGAATAGAGAACAGCCATGTAGCTACTGAGAGAAATCTTCTCTTATGAACATCATACAGATGCCCTGCTGGGGACAAACCCAATTGACAGCCACAGAATCAGTCTGGAAAACACATCCATCCAAAACTGTTTGCGGAGATCAGGATGTGCTAAAAGAGGAAACTACTAGAAAAAAGACTTCACAAGCATATCAAAACATAAAGCAATAGTTCTACTTAAACAGATAAGGAGTTTTCTTAGTTTGTGATAGAAACTCCCAACCCTGTTATGCTAATTAAAGTTTACCCGAGAGCAAGGAAAGGCAATGATAATGTGAGCAAGTAGTGCCCAGAGACCCTTAAGAATATAAACATGATGACAGAGGTTGAGAGAAAGAGGCAATGAGTGCCTTCAAGGTAACAGAATAGGTGTGTCATGGAAAAAGATCTGAAGCAGGTGTATGACTAGAATTTTTCTTCAAACGATGAAGGGCTAGCAGACCTCTGTGGGGCTTTCAATATCCACAGGTAAAATAGAAGGGGTCTCCAGTTTTCCAAAGCCTCAAGCTGAGCTCACATATTCTGGTCTTTCCTGGGGGGGTTGTTTATTATACTATTATCTCTACTTCTTTTTCAATTTGAGCCTTTTTCTTTCTCTGCCTTTTCTTACCACTTCAGTTCTTTCAATTCTACACCTAAGCAGTTTTTCCTCCCTATGATCCAGACCTGTGCCAGAAAGACCCCTCACTGAACACCATCCACTCCCCAGCCCCCACCACCAGCTCAACGCTCTACTTTTTTCTTTCAGGGAATAACTTGATTGCTGGGTAGAAAGACTGGAATAAATAATAGAGCAGAAAAGAACTACTTATTGGAATGTTAGCTATTCAGCTGCTGAGATTCTGTCTTTACTTTTCACTTTTCTCATCCTAAACATATTTGTGAAACCCCAATTGTGTGAACAGTTTTCTGCCTTCCTTTGAGGTGGGCCAGCCCCAAATTAAACAGCCAAATATCCTAAATGCCCCCTCCTTTCACCACGTCTACAGAGCCAAAATCAGGTAATTATAAAATTAGAATGAACAAAGGTGAACATGGTAATGCCTTTACTGTTATTTAAAATTATCCAATCAATAAATCATCATTTATCCCATCTTGGTGGTGGTGTCCTGCTTTCTTCATCACAACATCCTGAAAGGACTTTTCTTCCTGATCCTCAGGAGGAAACCAGAGTGTCAACATTGTGACTCACATTTGTAAACTGCCTTAGTATTTATGAGAAGCTTCAAATAAACTATTATCTTATTAAAGATTAAGATTGAGTTGGTTTCAGGAAGACTAGAACATGTCCTTTTAGATCATTTTTTCCCATGCTCTTCTATAAAGCAAGCATTGGCAAACATTTTCTGTAAAGAGTCAAATAAGCAGGTCGTGCACACTGTTTCAAACATTCAACTCTACTGTTGTAGGGTGAAAGTAGCCACAGACAATATAAAAGCAAATGAGAGTGACTGTATTCCAATGAAATTTTACAAAAAGAGGTGGAAGGCAGTTTTGGTCTGTGGTCTGTTGTTTGCCGGTCTTTGCTATAAAGGGTTTGTTTAGGAATTCCTAAATAAATCTTGAGCTTTTCCATCTCTTTGTACTTGTACATGGCAGTTACTCAGCGTATATGTCTCTGTACAAATTTGAAAAAAAGGAAATGTGGGCTGGGTACAGTGGCTCAGGCTTGTAATTCCAGCACTTTGGAAGGCCAAGGCGGGCAGATGGCTTGAACTCAGGAGTTCGAGACCAGCCTGAGCAACATGGCAAGACCCCATCTGTACAAAAAACACAAAAATTAGCCAGGCGTGGTGGCTCACACCTGTAGTTCCAGCTACTTGAAAGTCTGAGGTGGGAGGATCACTTGAGCCCAGGAGGCAGAGGTTGCAGTGAGCCAAGATCACACCACTGTACTCCAGCCTGGGAGACAGAGGGAGATCTTTTTTCAAAAAAAGAAAAAAAAAAAAAAAAAGAAAGAAAGAAAAAGGAAACAAGGAAATATGTGCCTTTTCCGAGACAAAAATGTAGAGAAAGATCAGCATTTCATTAGGATAATTTTTTTAAAGTATTTCATCTGGGAAGATTAATTAGAAAATGATGCTGCCTCTGGGCTGAAGGAGACCCAGGTGTAAGGCTTAGTTGCACCATTTTGTTAGAGATAAGAGACAGATCCCAGGCAGAATTTCAACTCCCAGGTGCCTCCTTTGCAGGTGGCACAAAACAGAGCCATGTGAGGCAACCATGTCTTAGAGTAGAGTATGCCCTTCCTCCAATCTATAATAAACAACTCCCTTTTCCACTTTGGCGATTAAATTTTATCAATTCATAATTCCACTTTAATCACATTCTCTTGTAAAAAAAAATGCCCCCCCCAGCCCCAGCCCACAGTCATTTTTCCTACCTCAAAATACCCATTACTTTATTTCATTTATGCTATATTTTGCAGCATAGTTAGCACATTGTATTTGCTGTATTCTTATATTCTGCATTGTATAAATATTACTTCTGTGTGTGTGCCTCATCTTCAGTCAAAATTCTGGAAATGCCCATGTTGGGTAGGAATTAATCTCTAGAGTATGGGCAGACATAAGATGATAGTTATGTCAATAGACTATAACAGACATCACAAGAGAGTTGGAAGTATTCATTCAGGTAAGTTTTCACACTGTTGAGAAATTTTGTTTTGGATCACAGTGACTGCATCATATTGAGTCATAGAATTCTTCTGTTCTAAAAAGTCCTATATGTGAAGAAGCAGGTCAGTAAACTTCCAGCCAACTTCTGATGACCTATTGCTATGACTGTTTGGTTTTAAACTGTAGTCTTGAAGGTTGATATGGTTTAGCTTTGTTCCCCACCCAAATCTCATGTTAAATTGTAATTCCCAATGTTGGGGGAGGGACTTTGGTGGAAGGTGACTGGATTATGGAGGTGGATTTACCCTTTGCTTTTCTCGTGATAATGCATGAGTTCTCATGAGACCTAGTTGTTTAAATGTGTGTAGCACATCCCCCTTTGCTCTCTCTCTTTCTGTCTGTGCCATGGTAAGACATGCTGGCTTCCTCTTCGCCTTCTGACATGATTGTAAGTTTCCTGAGGCCTCC
The DNA here is from genome assembly GCF_028885625.2 of Pongo pygmaeus. Classification (NCBI taxonomy): domain Eukaryota; kingdom Metazoa; phylum Chordata; class Mammalia; order Primates; family Hominidae; genus Pongo; species Pongo pygmaeus. Next base: position 50,834,419 of record NC_072378.2, read on the forward strand.
GAATTATACTTTCTGTGCAGCCTGTGGAACTGTGCATCAATTAAATCTCTTGTCTTCATAAATTACCCAGGCTCAGGTAGTTCTTTAGAGGAGTGTGAGAATAGACTAATACAAAAGTCAGTCATTTGTTTTACTATCTCTTGAGATGTTAGTCAAAAGACACCAAAAGTGCAAACTTTAACCAACACAGAAAGTGTCCTTGTTATGTATCTTTAATAGTGTAGCATACATTTGGGGATGAGACTTCTCATGTAAGAACATGTTACACTTGACAATTATTTCATAATGGGCTGAGATAGGAGTCAATGAAATATGATAAATGAGTATAATTTAGTATTGATAGACTTTATTTACAAGCTAAAATGACTACAGTCAGGTGATAGTGATCTAAGCAGGACATACTGAGCAAAGAATTTCTTCTAAAATTTGTGAAGAAATAATATTTTCTTAGTTTAATAGAGAAAAATATCCTAATACTAAGACATAAGATCACTACATGATAAATGGTGACTGTCTCAAGAAAAGAAAAAAGATAGTATTTCCAAAGGCAATTCAAAAATCTGCCTAAATAAAGAAAATTACAAATATATTCAAGAGAAAAATAATAAACTTTAAAAACATCTTTTCACAACTTTTAATTAGAGCAGAATAAAACTTGGCAGCTTCATCTGAGATACTTCAGATGAGGTGAAGGCCCTAGGAAGAATCCAGTCCCCAGATTGACAGGTCAGAGAGTGCTTTTACTTAATTAAACCCATGGAGGGAAGTTCTCTTTGGGTTTATGCGCGGACTATTGAGAAGGAAAATAAAAAAAAGGATAAGAATGTCTTCCCTCATTGTGCGCATGTGAAGGGCTGCTTAAGATCCATGGCACGCAAGTTATCCCCACTTCCTCACCCCCAGGCATATACTCCTACTGGGGGCAGATCTGGAGAGAATCTGGCAGAAGGTGTTGCTTGAGTCTGTTTTTGTTACCCTGATAATTTGCTTTTTTGCAATACTTGTAAAGCATCAGTTTTAGGTTTGGAAGCATACAGCCCACCCACTGAGGCAAAGTGTTCTTTTCTTAACTAAGCATATGCCTGCTTCTTGGAAAGAACGTGAGAAGAGGTGAAAAGGCTCCACACTTGGGGAAATAAAGAATTCTTTAATGTTGAAAGACAAAATTGAGGCTTTTGAATACTAAAGTTAAAACTACATCTACATGACACCCAAATATGGATGTTACATAGTTATTTCATTTGTCTATTGATTCTGTTCATTCATTCATTCCTGTATGCATACAACTAATTTTGCTACCCACTTACTACATATTACATATAAGATATACTTTGGTTTTGGCCAGGAGCTGTGGCTCACGCCTGTAATCGCAGCACTTAGGGAGGCCGAGGCGGGCAGATCACCTGAGGTTGGGAGTTCAAGACCAACCTGACCAACATGGAGAAATCCCATCTCAACTAAAAATACAAAATTAGCCGGGCATGGTGGCACATGCCTGTAATCTCAGCTACTTGGGAGGCTAAGGCAGGAAAATTGCTTGAAACCGGGAGGCAGAGGTTGCGGTGAGCTGAGATCGCACCATTGCACTCCAGTATGGGCAACAAGAGCGAAACTCCATCTCAAAATAAATAAATATATATATATATACTTTGGTTTTTGGTGATTAAATGGTGAGGAGAGACAGAGTTCCTGCTTTCATAGATTTTGTATTTGTCGAAGGCCTGCCACTGGTAATCCTCTAGGTTAGAAAGCCCACATTTCATGTAAGCCTTAAGTTAGAGTATCTTAAGTCCTGTATGTAGGCATTCAATAATTATAATCCAGGCATGAGGATTCATATGATGGAAGAGATAAGGTGTGAAATTCAGATTAAGTTTTTGATGATGAGGCCTCCTGGGTTCTTAAAGGATAAAAGCCAGATGGCAAGGAGACTCAGTCATCCTTTAGCCTAATGAAACTCACTCAGTAGCTGTGCAAGACATAAAATGGGCATCTAGCGGCCATGAATATTATACCACTTGACTTATCTTTTGCCCTAGATTGTTAGATTGTATGCATTACTCATGATTACTAAACATACACAAATGCTACAACTGTGCTCCCAAACTTCACATTCCTGCTGGGTCACTTATACTGTACCTCTTGAGGCTCACATTCTCTAATCTAGAAGGCAAATGGAAAAGATACAAACAAACAAAATTAGGAGATAATTACAGACCTTGAAAAGTGTTATAGGAGCACCAACAGCTTAATGATATGGATATTAAAGGCAGGGAATTAACTTAGATAGAGTAAGCAGAATGGCCTCTCAGAGAAGGTGGCATTTAGATAGAAACTTACCAAGGATGATAAGAAATCTAACATAAGAAAAACTAGGGGGAAGATTATTCAATTTAGAGAAAACAGGAAGTGAAAAGTATCAAAAGCCATGAAGAGTTAAGGGGTCCTAGGAATAGAGTAGCTTAGTGTGGCAGAGGGTGGAGATCTAAGACAGTGGATGGAGATGTTGAAACATTGGCAGGGACCAGATCATGCAAAGACACAAATACAATGCTTTAAGTTTATCTTCCAGGTTATGTTCTTGTTTGTGGCTATTCAGATGGAGAAAAATAAGCTAAAGTTATAAAGGACAAAATGAATAAAGTCAAATAATACAAACTAGCCTAAGCAAAAATTAAGATGTTTACTAAATATGCAAATGGAAACCAAACCACAAATAATTATTTTCCTGATAACTGCTCTCATTATAACACAGATATGAGAGAGATTAGTGAATCCTATGAGACTCTTCATGAAGAAAAATATACAGACTCTTGTTAAGGTACTAACAATTCAATTATAAATAAGTATAATAAGATGATGTTGCTTTTCTTTTTTTCCTTTTTATATTTTTTTATTTCATTTTATTTTTTCTGGAGACAGAGTCTCGCTATGTTGCCCAGGCTGGAGTGCAGTGGCGTAATCTCAGCTCACCACAGCCTCCGCCTCCTGGGTTCAAGCGATTCTCCTGCCTCAGCCTCCCAAGTAGCTGGGACTACAGGCATGTGCCACCATGCTTGACTAATTTTTGTAATTTTCATAGAGATGGGGTTTCACTATGTTGGCCAGGCTGGTCTCGAACTCCTGAGCTCGTGATCCACCCACCTCGGCCTCCCAAAGTGCTGGGATTGCAGATGATGTTGATTTTCTATCAAATTTATTAATGTTTTTTCTGGAATTATGAAAAAATACATAAATTTTAAGTAATTGTGTTTCCAAACTTAGTAGTAAAATAGAACAATCTACTAAATTTGGTTTCTGGACATTTTCATTCTTCATGGAACCATTCTTAAAATGGAGTCCACAGGTAGAAAATGGGTTTCCCTTTGATAACCAGCTATCCATCTTGAACATACTTCTGTCAGGCTATCAAAACAAAAAGAAACCTGGAAAGAATACAGAAAGTCAAAATTTGTTGGAACAGAAACCATTAAAATGTATCTATCACCAAAAATCTGTCACAGAAAGTTTGTGAGACAATTGCAAGATGGTTTAATATGAAAATTGTGGTACCAACACTTGGGACATGAATTAAACACAAGAGAAAGATTCTGAAATAGTTTAAGACTGAGGAAATGTTTTAATTTGGGTTCTTCATTGGAGAATAGGAAGATAAATATATATTGAACTATATTTGTGAACCCTATTATTATTCTGTAGGAAGAAACTTAGTTTTATAAAATCTCAGATAGTACTTTTATGATCAACTCATTAGATTTCTGCTTGTAGATTAATCACCTTCTAAATTATCTGTGACCAATCCTTTAGCAGTCATGTGCTCTTCTGGGCTCACACTCCTTGCAATCAGTTAGCTGGTGGTCAGGGAATGAAGATTAATTTTAATATTTGCCTTAGGCAAACAATTCAGAAGGCAGATCTCCTGTTAAAATGTTATGTATCCCTAAACCAATTATGAAATATAAATGATTTCTGGATTATTTCAAACCAAAAACTTGTTACAGACCTTGACTTGCTATAGGATCTTTTCATCTAAAAATAATTTCTCAGAAGAAATTTGTCTCCTCTTTTTTTTTCATTTTATAGGACCACTATATTTTGATATGTAATTGAAGCATTTATAATTAGAAAATGTGCAGGGTTTTATAGTCCCTTCAAATGTACTCAATGAATACATTTTTGCTGACTTTTCCCAACTCTATGTAAATTCTGTGTTGTTGTTGTTTGTTTTTTGGGTACGTGTGCACTAAGCCAGACTGGACAGACTGAAGATATGTTGGGCATAAGTGTCTATATTCTGTAGTGTCAGAAAACTTGGAAGTTGTTGGACCCAGAAAAAATATTGCATTGGTTTATTTACACAAAGGGATCATATTAAAAGCAAAAATTAAAAATAAATATCTCTTAATATTATAAAGAAAATTATATTTCCCAAACTGAAAATCTAGCAGACCCAGCTCAATTTATGAACTTAAAGTTACCTTTCAGCAATGTAGAAACTATCTAATATTGTTTGCTGTTATAATCCCAAAGTTAAGATGACTGTCATTTCAGGTCATTCTAATAATTTTGAAAAATGTCCTAAAATAATTTCAATGTAAAAATGTAGAGCACATGCCTGCCGACAATGATTTAGTAAGTTATTGAGCATTTTAAATAGAAGTACCTAATTGTCTTTTTATCACTGAAATTTCAGTTTTTGTTTAGATTTTAGTCTAAATTTAACCTTTATTGAAGGCAATATGATTGTCTCAAAAAAATCCAAAAACACTTAAGACAATTTAATCACCCAATTTACCATGTTACTGTTTAGATTAATAGAACAAATGATTTTGTTTTTAGGAAGTCTGCTGGATAAGAATTAGCATTACAAAAAGAGTATAGATCCTCTAATGGGCATAGAGAGAATGCTCACGTATCACATTTTCTTTTTGTAAAATAAAAATGAACATTCTTCAAGATGTAAACCAAAAGAGGAGATTTATAAAGCAAATAAAAGCCTTAAATTAGAAACTTGTAGATTTATTTGCTAAAGAATAACACAACAATGTAATATAAGGAAAGAATTGGAGGATAGGGTCCTATAAAAATTAAAATATTAAGATTTGCTATGAAATTGTCTTTTTATATTTATTTATTTTATTTATTTATTTTTTATTTTTTTTATTTTTTTTTTTGAGACAGAATCTCACTCTGTAACCCAGGCTGGAGTGAAGTGGCATGATCTCAGCTCACCGCAACCTCTGCCTCCCGGGTTTAAGAGATTTTCACGCCTCAGCCTCCCGAGTAGAGACGGGATTGACTGTCTCTACTAAAAATAAAAAAAATGTTGGCCAGGCTGGTCTTGAACTCCCAGCCTCCCAAAGTGCTGGAATTACAGGTATAAGCCAAAAGGCCCGACCTGTCCTGTTGTTTTTCAATGAACTTGAGAATAGATCAGGATGAGAGGAGTGACACACATGCCAGAAATGATCCATCTAGCCCCCAGTATAGGCCAAGGCCAGATATATAAGTCCAACATTAGGGAGAAATGTGGCTTTTTATTTTCTGTCTGTGTTAAACAGGATAAAACATTTCAACCTGAAATCACACAGTTAAATATCCTGCTACATATTACAGAAGATATCCACACAAATAATTTCAAATGAAAGAAATTATATTCCTGTTAAGTAATCTGGGGGGTTTGCAAAGCATTGAAGACACTGTAAGCTTTTGTCTAATATTTCTTGAATATTCAACAGAATTCCTCCCTTGAGGGCAATTTTTCTGGCTAACTTGTCTCTTGTTGTTCAGAAAAAGGTCTACCTCATGTTGGATGCTCAATATATTTAGTTTTTATTAAAAGAAATAAAATAATAAATATGGGTTATTCAATATTCTCAATATGCAATGTGAATCCCAAGTCAAAAGTTCTTAAATTTTTACTTTGTTACCACTTTCTAATAATTATGGTAGTGTAGTAGTGGCTAAGAGTTTAGGTTCTAAAATCTGACAACAATTATGAGTCATATCCGGTTTGATTATTTACCAGTTTTATAAAACACAGCAAATGCTTGACCTGTATTACAAAGCCACTTTTATTATTAGAAAATATATAAAATAATAGATGCTAACTTACAGACTGATTGTGAAGATCCAAAAACTAAGGAACATTATCATAGCAATATGGCCAATTCATATTGTGTGCAATGAAAAATTATCTATTGAAACAAACAAATGAAGAGACAACCATTATTCAACAGGTTACTCAACAGAAAAACTATGCCTATATTGTGCTGTCTAGGTTACTTGTTTACGTCTCTAGAGTTTACATTCAAAGAAATTTTTTTAAGTCAACACATAAGGCCATTAGCAAATGGTGCACTATAAACATATAATGATAGTTAGCATCGTCTACAAAACCAAATGCTTTGTTTATTAATATTTGCGGGAGTATAATCAATGATACCAATAATTAGGATATAAAGTCAATCTATTTGGTTAATCATGGCTTTATTTCCTTACTAGCCTATGATACCTTGCATTGCCCAAGCAGACTCTAAGACCTCCAAAATTGTTTTATAAGAACTACTTTGAGTTTTTTCTTTATTCTGCCAGAATCAAATGTGAATTATTCCACTCTCATTAGATGATGCCTAAAACAAATAACCTTAAGTAGCTTCCAAAAATAAATATTATTTCTTGTTCATGTTACAAGTCAGTGGGTGTGGGTCTGCAGCTATGGTTCTGTTTCAAAATAATAATTGAGTTCAGGTCTGCCCCATGGTCTTCTTCATCCTGAGGGTTCAGGCTAAAGTAGCAGCACTTTTGTATGAGAGGCCCATTCTTGTGTCAGAGGGAAATGACTGAAAGAGTTAGAGTGTAAACTGCAGATTTCTCTTAAATATTCATTTCTTACCTGATCATGAACAAAATATGTCATATGGCCAAGCACAAAGTCAGAGGCAGGGACCTATATTCTTCCCATGCATGTTACGTGATCATAGGCAGAGATCTACAATCACTTTTTATCATAGGATGGAGTGATAGAACGGTGCTAAATATACTTCATGGAAATCAAGATTCAAAATTTTACCTCCTATAGACATAATCTCAATGAAACATAAATCAAGTGCATATTTCTTCTAAAAAGCAGTGAAAAGATTTAAAAACATTTTCTGAATGAAGATTAAAAGTAAGAACCTAATCTCTCCATCTATTTTATATGAAAGTCTATCTGATGGAAGAATAAATCTATAATCTCCATGATTTCTTGATGGGAAACAGATGAAGACAGCATGAAGCACACATGAGAATGAAGCCAGGGGCATCACCAATTCATTTGGCCTTTCTGATATGATTTTTCCTTTATAAATAGAAGGAAGTGGTTTTCAAAAGGAAGATGAAAACCAGTCCAACATAAAGCCATATTCAAATTCAATCAAAGAGGCTAATCTCCCAGGAAGGACATTGGATTGATAAACTGAAAGATGAATCAAACAACATCCAAAACTGAGAACCAACCCTGAGATCTGGCAATCAGTGAATCACTGACCACCTGATAAGCCTGTCTTTTTAACATATCATGATCTAAAGCAAGTCAATAGCAGTCAATCACATTATGATCTTGCTAAAGTGATGAATGATGAGTGAGGACAAGCCAGTTGAAATCTTTCTATAATATTGCTTTGGGCAATAAAATTTAGGGAGTCTAAGGAGGCAATCATGAGTTGGAAACAGGAAACAGGGTCAGCCTCTGATAGTGAACATATCTAATATAAAAGGCTTGTTAAGTTAGAAAGACCTGAGAAAGTAACTTAATCTTATTTAGCCACAGTATCCATACCTCGATTTACTAGTATCTACTCCATGGAGAGGTTGTGAGATTTAATAGCACATGTCCAACATATGTTACTGTTTTGTTTGATTTTGCTGTCATGATGATGCTAATCGTTTATATTTCAGTCTCTTTTGAGCAGTGGCATAATGAAGCATGAGTAAATTTCTCTTGAATTAAGCCACAGAGATTTGAGGATTGTTGGTTTTCACGATATAGTTACAGTGTATGTTGTTTATAAAACTTGCCTCTCTAAAAAAAGGAAACATATAGAATCAGTGCCTAGGGGAAGCTGGAACAATAGTGAGCCTTCCCAGCTGGGGAGAGTAGAGGAATGGCTCCTCACATGCATGCGCTTGTGTGTGTGTGTGTGTGTGTGTGTATGTGTGTGTTTGCATGTGCATGCACACATGTGTGTTTATGATATGACTAGGTGGACTGCACATGAATGGATAGACAGCAGGAGACCTAAAGTGTGACAGGCCAGGACGTTTATCCTTCTCCACCCATTTTCTAGGGCCAATTCTAGAAAGGGGGAGTCGATGGTGTGTGCATGTGTATGTTACAATAAAAAATATTAGAAAACCTCAAAGTAAGCTCTTCTAGTGTTTCCATAGTTTTTCTTTCTATAGAGAGCTGAATTCCTTGAATTATGAACTTTCATGGGATTTAGTGCAGCAGGCTCCTTATGGTGTATACTTTTGATTTCACCTAATAGGGATTGCCCATGCTTCCAGCACAATATTCAGTCAACCAAATCCATCTGGAAAGTAAGGGCAATGACATACAAGGAGACAGTTGGTGACTAAAAGTGGAACACATCATATGCAATTCACTGAACCTGAATAAAGCACACAGGGTTGTTTGCTGGGACCATACACTCGCTAAAAGGCATCTCACAGTCAGTAACATGGCTAAAGGTTGCAGCACTTATGTATCTCCAAAGTGGTGCATGGTGAATGGGATATGATTTGATCAGGGGCTATGTGTAAGAACTTTTGTTTACAGACAATCAACTTAAACAGAGAAAATTTGATCTTTGTTGCTGGCTAATCTAAAAATGAGTGAATATTAGTAGATCCAGAGCAAAACTCTACTTAATTTTGGGGGTAGAGGGAGGAGAAAGCCCAAACAAAATGAAATAGTACTGTGACAGCTCCCTCAGAGTGAAAATGTTGTGTTCTGTCTCTCTAACCACTAGCTCCACCCCTAAAATCTAGCCCAACAGGAAGAACTAGGAATATAGTAACATAATTATGATTTCTATATAGCATAGGCCTTTATCATTAATATTTGCCAATTAATAAAATCTTCTAACTGGGGTTTAGTAGTTTATTGTTTCTGATATTGATATTTGTCTTTGGGAAAAAATTTTTATTCAGATTCTATGGAATAGATAAAATTTTGTTTGATAAGAATAATTGATATGCTAAAACTTGTTTCTATAATTTGTAGTGTTTGAGGGGATTTATCCAACAGAAATAAAAAGGTCAATAATTTTTGCTAAAAATTTTAGAAGCAAAGAAAATTTGTTTTCAGTCAATAGACGTCAATTAAATGATAAATATTTGTCTAAATAGAGTCTATTCTTAAAAAGTCACAGGATAGTTAAAAGACGATGAATTAATCTACTCCTTTTATTCTGCCTTTTCTCTGACTTATATGATTTCTTCCCTTGATCCCAGCCCTAAAATAATCTCACTCTGTCTACGTCTTGATCATGTTCAGCCTTGATAGCATAATATCAAAAACATCTGAAGAAAGCATTAAGACATGTGCCTTATTTTCCTTATGCAACAAAAACATACAGTTATTTATAAACTACAGATTTAAGGAATTCCCCAAATCTGAAACAAACATTTGCAACAATATAAATAACAACCCTTATCATTTATAGATTATTCATTTACCTCATGCCAAGTCCTTCAATTGATCACCTCTAATCATTACAAAAACCCCACAGGGTGGTAGTTAGTAAATTAGGAAACTAAGGCCAATTTGTTTGCATGATAAAACATCCGCTAGCTACCAAAACATTTAATTTGTCACATGTAATTTAAAATTACATGTTTTATTTTTTCTTTTTTTTAAGTTGAAAGATAAAGTTGTATGTATTTATCATGTACCCCTTAATGTTTTAAAGTAAACATACATTATGGAATAGTTAAATCTAGCTCATTAACAAGCTCATTACCTCATATCATCACTTTTGTGGTGAGAACACTTAACATTTAACTCTCTTTGCATTTTTCAAGAGTATAATATATCATCATTAACTATAGTCACCACACTGTACAGTAGATATCTTGAACTTATTTCTTCTAGCTAACTGTAATTATACATCCTTTGATCAGCAGTTCCCCATCACTACCTCTTTTCTACCCACCCCAGCCCCTGGTAACCATTATTCCACTCTCTGCTTCTATGAGTTCAACTCTTTTAGATTCCACATGTTAGTGTGAACATGTGGTATTTGTCATTCTGTGCCTGGATTATTTCACTTAACATAAAGTCCTCCAGGTTCATCGTGTTGTGGCAAATGGCAAAATTTCATTCTTTTTTATGGCTGAATAGTATTCCGTTGTGTATATATACCACATTTTCTGTATCTGCTCATGGACGTGTAAGTTGATTTCATATCTTGGCTATTGTGAATAGTGCAATAAACATGGGAGTGCAGATATCTGTTTGACATATTAATTTTATTTCCTTTATACATGTATATGCAGTAATGGGATTGTTGATTATATGATAGTTCTATTTTTAATATTTTGAGGAAACTTCATACTATTTTACAAAAGGTCTGTACTAATTTACATTCCCACCAAAAGTGTAAGAGTTCCCTTTTCTCCACATCCTCAGCAATACTTAACTTTTGTTTTTGTTAGTAGCCATTCTCAAAGGAGTGAGGTGATTTGTCATTGTCGTTTTTATTTACACTTTCCTAATGGTTAGTGATGTTGTTTATTTTTTAATATAACTGTTGGCTGTTTGTATGTTTTCTTTTGATAAACGTCTATTCATGTCTTTTGCTTATTTCTTAATCAAGTTATTTGTTTTCTTGCTATTGAGTTGTTTGAGCTCCTTACATATTTTGGATATTAACCAAATATATAATTTACAAGTGCTTTCTCCCATTCTGTAGATTATCTCTTCACTCTAATGATTGTTTCCTTGGTTGTTACCTTAGTTTGATGTAATCTATGTGTCTATTTTTACTTTTGTTGCCTGAACTTTTGAAAACATATCCAAAAAATCATTGCCCAGACCAATTTCTTGGAGTTTTTGCTCTATGTTTTTTTCTAATAGTTTTATAGTTTTGAGTCTTCCATTTAAGTCTTTCACCTGCTTTGAGTTCATTTTTGTGGATGGTGAGAGATAAGGATCTTATTTTCCTTTTCTGCAAGTGTATATATAGATTTCCCAGCACCATTTATTGAGGAGACTCTCTGTTCCCCATTGTATGTTCTTGGCACCTTCATCAAAAATCAGTTGGCTCTAAATGTATGGATTTATTTCTAGGCTATCTATTCTGTTCCATTGGTTGACATGTCTGTTTTTATACTAGCATCATGCTGTTTTGGATACTATTTCTTTTTTGTAGTATATTTTGAAGTCAGGTAGTTTAATGCCTGTAACTTTGTTCTTTTTCCTAAAGATTGCTTTGGGTATTTGGGGTCTTTTAGGGTTCCATACAAATTTTAAGATTTTTTTCTATTTATATGAAGAATGGCATTAGTATTTTGATGGGGATTGCTCTGAATCTGTAGATCGCTTTGAGTTGTATGGACATTTTTACAATATTTATTCTTCCGTTTCATGAACAGGCAATACATATTTTATTGTGTGTTTTTCAATTTATTTTATAAATGTTTTATAGTTTTCAGTGTACATGTCTTTCACCTCTCTAGCTAACTTTAGTTGTAAGTATTTCATTTTTTTGTAGTTATTGTAAATTGAATTGTTATATGTTTCTTTTTCAGATAATTTATTATTAGTGTAAAGAAATATTACTAATTTTTGTATGTTGATTTTGTATTCTGCAACTTTATTGAATTTATTTATTAAATTTAACAGTTTTTCAGTAGGGTCTTTAGGGTTTTCTATATATAAGATCATGTCATCTACAAACAAAGATAATTTTACTTCTTCCTTTCCAATTTGGATGCCTTGACTTTTATTTACTTCTCTTGCCTAATTGCTCTGGCAAAGACTTCCAGTACTATGCTAACTAAACATGATAAAAGTGGGCATCCTTGTTTTGTTTCAGATCTCAGAAGAAAAGCTTTCCACTTTTAGCAGTGGGTTTGTCATACATGGCCTTTATAAAAATTACATTTTAAATTTTTCAGTTTTCATTTGTCTATTTTGCTATAAGATTTAAGCTGAACTTTCTGGGTCCACAGAAAAAGTTATGTTTTTATAAAGATTTGTATTTTTAAAATAATTGTTTAAAAAGTCAACTATGGGAAAAGGTGAAACTGTTGGATAAGTGAATTTCAGTGGAATCTCCTTATGAATGTGTATTTTATCTTTTTCTTTCATTTTCTCTCCCTACCTCCACCCTACACACCTAGATAATTCAGAATTGGTCAATAGGGATAAACATTTCTGTGTCTTAATATTGTGTCCTTTCTTCTAATGTCTCCAGTCTTCCCTACAATTTATTCTCTGAGCTTCTTTTAAAAAAGGGACTATTTTCAATTCATCTGTATTTCCTCAATGTGTAACAACATGCCTACCACGTAGTAGATAATTACTAAGAGTTTGATAATTTCTCATTTTAACCCTTTCTTGTGCTGGAGGCACTTTCTTTAAGGGGGTTGTAATAACTAACTCAACTTTTCCTGTCCAAAGTCTGAATAATATGAAATATAGATCCACTGAGATGTGTGGATAACTTGAGGCCAGGAGTTCGAGACCAGCATGGCCAACATGCTGAAACCCCGTCTCTACTAAAAACACACAAAAAAAATTAGCCAGGCATGGTGGTGGGTACCTGTAATCCCAGCTACTCAGGAAGTCAGCTACTTGGGGCACCATTATTACTGATAAGGATTTAGTTGGAGAAATAATTTTAGTGCAAGAACACAAAGGGCCTCATAACTGAATCCAAGAATTTTTAATCCCGAAGTCCAAGCAAGGTGGGCCCAAGCTGACTTCACGCTTCCACTTCCTGCTCCAGAGAATAGAGATACTAGTGGGAGAGTGGACAAGAGAGAGTAGAAAGATGGAGCTAAGCCACATGTGCCTAGCTATTACTCCCAAAGTTACCAGTCAAGTGATTATCTTCATCTCCCCAAGAATGAAATAAATAGTGCATTGGAGAGAGACTTGGAGTTATACTCCTAAAGCTCCCTTCACAGGAAAGAAAAACATCAGGAATGAGGAAGAAGTAGTCCCAACTAATATTGTACAGCTTCCATCGGTACCTCCAAATTGAGTGTTAGCTTGTAAGTTAAATGGTGAAGTGCAGGATCAACTTTATTCACTAATTTTGATAGGAGAGCTCTTCATAGGAAAAGAAAGTTTAGCATAGCATAGTAGCAATAGTTGATGGCAAAAAGAACTGTGACAGAGTGGGAAGGCCTTTCCTAGTTTGTATTTAAGGACACACACACACATACACACACAGATACACACACACCCTAGAACTAAAAGTGGTTGTGTGTGGGAGATGGAGAAAAATCAAAATGATGAAATACTTGTCACTACCTCCCTTTGGGTAACTGTGGAAGTTCCCAGGAGAAATGGCCAAAACAACCAAGTGAGGCTCAGGCAGCTTATGTTAGAAATAGTTTAGCAAAATATGAAGAGCTGATCCAGGAGTTTTCAGGAAAGGTCTAAAATCAGGTCACCAAATTTTGTGTGAATAGAAAAACTTGGGAGTTGAAGTTACCTTAACAGGAATATTTGGAGTGTGTTATTAGAGAATGGCGTATTTTAAAGATGACATACAGTTATTCTTGGATTTCAAATGAGTACTTCAGAACCATACTTTGAAATTTACATAGACTATTTGCTTCAGTAGCTGCTTGATACCTTTAAAGGTTGATAGTCTATCTGAATATACCCAATAATAACAACTAGCATTTATTTATTGTGATTCTTGAACAAATGGTGACTCTTTAAGGTAATTTTCCAACTATTTGAATTAACTTTATTTTTAAAGGTGGAAGAAGGTAGCATGAAATAAAAAAGGATAGACATTGGAGTGAGAGTCAGAGAGTCAAAGAGTCAGGTACTAGATACTCAACCAACCCACCTGGGAGATTTCCACTTCTTTAGATACATTGTACAGAATTAAAATGGAAAGAAGTCTTGGAGAGAAGCTATTTACATATTATCATCTTATAGAAGATGCCTCTGAAACTTTAAGGAAAGTGTTTTCCCAAGGAACTGCAGCGAGTCAATGGCAGAGCTAGGATTAGATTCCAGATATTCTGGCTGCTAGTTCAGTTATTTTCCTCTAAATAATCTCTATGATATCTTTTAGCTCTACCATTCTGTGTTTATAGTAACTTCCTCTTCGGCACTTTTCATCCCTAAAGTGTGGTTAGGGTATATATTCTTACTCCTCCCACCACTTCACTTTACAGATGTGGAAGCAGAACTGAGAGTGTAGGAATCACTTACTGTGTACTGGGAGGTACAGGTTAGTCATTCTGAAAACAAAGATACAAAGTTCAAATTTCTCTTAAAATAATTTAAAAGAAGAGCTAAACTTCAACTGAACTCTCTAGTCATATACCTAGTCTCCTACCACTATCCTTGTCAGCACAGAACAACAAAAGATTTAGGTGTCCCTCTCTGAGAAGTGCTGGCATGATTCTCTTTTAAGGAGAAAAGAGACTTCAAAAGAGACAGTTTTCTAAATGTTTTGATTCCCAATGTCTGACCTACTGCCTGATAAGTTAATATTAAGGAATATATGGTAAAATATTCTTCAGCATAATTCTTGAGTCCCTCCAATCCTGTGGTTATTATTTGTATTCCACCATTCTTTTTCAAAGTTTGGAAAGCTCCAATGTGGGATTATCCATATTGTAAATAATGGCCAAATAGTACTGCTACATTCCTGCATAGGAACTGGACATTTACTCCACCCTCCCTCCCCCTGGAGTGTTTATGACAACCGGCCATCCTGTGTCCTAAAGAACAGTTTTCCCTGACTTAACTTTTATTTCCCTATTACCTCATTGGTTCCAGTGAACACACACCAGTATTTAGGAGTATCTTTGTCAATAACAATGGCTACGTCCTGGAAAGATCGTTTTATTTTGACTCTTGAGTGTACTACATGAGATATGGGTTAGAAGCTGCCTGGACATCAACATGTGCTGTTTCGCAATTCCATTATTCTTATTTTGTTTTCTCATGTGCAGCAAGAAGCAGCAGATGCTAGAAGTGGCCGTCCACTCCTCACCTGTGCAAGATTGCCCTGCCTATTCTAATATTACACACGGGCTCCACAGTTACCCCCTGGCATATAACTTCTTAAGACAGGAGGTAGAATTATCCAGTGAGTCTTCCTGCCTCTCCTGTGGGGTCAGGGTTCCCCTTTCCCCTTTCAGTTCAGCTCTCCTTGTTATCTTGGTAACACTTAGCAAAATATAACAGATTAAGCCAAGTGCAGAGATAATGAAATATAAATTAGTAGGTTTTCTAGCCTTTATCCACAGCCCTGTCAGAGTGTATTATCTGATAGACTGAGTTCACAGCAAGTCAGTTAAATTTTCCCTTATCAGAAACTGAGTGTGAAGTGTGGTAATGTTGCTAAGTGCAGAACAAAAATCTCTCTCTTTTGCATCCTTTGACTGCTCCAGGCAACATTCTTGGAAACCTCTGACTAGGAAGGAAGAGAAGACCCTGAGATATATACAGTGTGACAAGCCAGGAGGCTATGCTTCTCTGGTAACCATCCTATGAACGGCAGTCGCCTGTGGCTGTGACATTACCACACTTTGCTCAGCTTCAGAAAGGGAAATTTAACTGACGACTGCTATGAACTGAAGCCACAGCCTAAACCAGATAATACACCCTGACAATACTGTCAGGCAAAAAAGGCTGTGTTCCCACTGATTTCATTGCATTAGAGACATATTACCCTGAGCAGTGTGTGTTCAAGGGTATATTGTGCACACTGGGAATATCAAAGGGGATGCACATTGATTCAGGCAGAAGCAGGCCTCCAAGAGAAGAATCTCTGAAGTGGCCTGGCTGAAACAAGCAGCATTTGGTACCGTGGAGAAGACGATGCAATTGATGGTAATTATAACTTGGTTCTCCATCTGTATCAACTGTTACCTGCTGGGTTTATTTGAGAGAGGAAACCAAATTTAAATGTATGAAGAGCAATGCCGAATCTCTGTTTTTTGCAGAAAGGTTGCAGATGTACTCTAAAATATGCAGGAAATGAGGAATGTGAAAACAATGTTTGAATCATCTCAAAGTTTATTAATTACTTCATTTGATTCCACTTGTAGATACGAAGCTCTCTAGAAGTTTCTTATTGTTTTAACTATCACATATCAGCCTTTACCACAAAACAATGGCACATGTTTACACAAATAAGTTAACATTCCTATTTCAAATGATTAATTTGGCAAAACATTAAAATTCACACACTAATGCAAAGACAAAAAGAATCAGAGAAAAGTCTTTCATAATTTATATTTTTAAAAATCATAAAGGTACCTAATAATTTTTTTAAATGCATTATTATTGTTTGTGTATGCCTTATATGGATCAGGAGGGCAAAAAAGGCAAAAACGCAGCAGAAAAGAAATACATCTTTACTTCTTATAAAATAAAAAAGACTAAGTTCTAAAAGTATCTTGACACTCAGGCTTGAAAAATCAATTCATTAATACTTTCTTTAAAAAAAAAGTATTAAGTAATCTCTAATTCAGGCTTCCCAGAATCTTTTTCTTAAATCTTTTGACTTTAAAGTTGTCCAAAGCACTGATCTCAAGATGATTCACCTCTCCCATCACTCTGATCATAATTCTTTCCATTTCTAAGTTCTTTCTTTTTTTGTACACCATCTGAGTTTTGGACTTCTGTAGCTCATTTGTTTTAACCATGGCCTATTGACATATGGGTAGTTATCAACATCAAAGCCTTAGTCACTTTCATCCTTAATTGTGTTTATGGACTCTTTCAACTTAAATCATCTATACAGTAAGTTAACAATTCACTGTCGTCACTGGACAAAGCTGTCCATGCCTTTCTGAAGGAAGGATTAACTCATAATCAGGAGGGTGATTTATTGTTCAAAAGCCTCAGTTTTGATGGTATCATTTTTTATTAGAATAATGGACTAGTAATGTGGAAAAGGAGAGCAATTGGTAAAGTGGGAAAAAAAAAGATTTGAGTGTGCTTGTCATTTATACCTTGTTCCCTCACAGTTAAAGAATGACATCACTACTGAAAAACAAGATGACCAACTTCTCCTTTACTAAAAGCTAAAATGATCCATTGAATAGGGAGGAAGGCAGGGAGGAAAGAGCCCTGGAAAGTTTGGGCTCACATCACTTCTCTTTCTCTCAAGTCCTGCCTTGGAGCCCTCAGCCACATTTCTGCAATCTATGTAGACTTTTACCCTCAGTACCCATTTGTATGAGCAAGTACTTTAATTTTGAAATTATATTATATATAAATGAGCAAATAAACATATTAAATTATTAACATAAAGATAAATTGTTACTACTGTAAAAAATATTAAATTATTAATTTTGGCTGGGAGTGGTGGCTCACACCTGTAATCCCAGCACTTTGGGAGGCCGAGGAGAATGGGTCATGAGGTCAGAAATTCGAGACCAGTCTGGCAAAAACAGTGAAACCCTGTCTGTACTAAAAATACAAAAAATTAGCTGGATGTGGTGGTATGCACCTGTAATCCCAGCTAGTCGGGAGGCTGAGGCAAGAGAATTGTGGGAATCTGGGAGGCGGAGATGGCAACATTGCACTCCAGCCCAGGCAAAAGTGCGAGACTCCATCTCAAAAAACAAAAATTATTAATATTAAGATAGCCTTCCTTAATTTAAAAATTAAATTGGTATAAAGAGTCAAGATTCACATAAAAATGAATTATACCATTTATGACATACATTTATGATTTCAATTTTTTGCATTGGTTTCTACATTCAACATTAAAGCTACTACATTTACTTTCTTTTCTTACTACTGCCTGATATATTCCCTATACCCTTTTATTTCTAAATTTTATTGTTCATTTGCTCTGTCTTTTGTTAATAGTGCACAACCAAATTTTTTTTGAACATGTTCTGTTTCTTGTCTTTTAAATATGTTATTGCTACATTTGAATGTATCTTGCCACCTTTTCTTCTATGATCTTTGCTTTTGCCCCAGCTTTCTCTTTATGGCCAAATTGACAGGCTTTTCATTTGTTAAGTGGTGCAGAAATTTTTCTTATATACAAACTATAATAGTGACCATTAGATTTTGAGCAAACTCATTAAAGTGCTACCAACATCTAGGTATTATCTGTAGCCTCTCCCTCATCCCAAGTGTGCCTAGGGTTGTCATGTCTAGGCCAAACACCTTCCAGGTATAGACCTTGGATTTTATTTTCCAGTTTTACTTTTGATTTTTGGATGTGTATGTTGGCACGGGAGAAAGAGATATTGTGTGTGTGTGTGTGTTTGTGTGTGTGTCTATAGTCACTTTGGATCAGTAAAGTATATCCTCCAATAACCTTTTCAAAGGAATGTGCAAAATGACAAAGCTTCTGAATTCATTGATATTTTAAAAAGTATTTATATCTTCAAAATTAAATCTAATTTTAGGATTCTATGTTTAAACTTTTTTCTTGCAGAACTTTTGAAAAATTATGCCATTTACTGAGAGTATCTAGGGTGTCCATGGGTAATTTTTTTGTTCATATCACTATTATTTCTTTGTAAATTACCTCTTTAGTCTCTCTTGGAGTATTTATGATTTTCCCTCTACTTTTTTAGAATTAAAAATTCTTTAAAAATGTACAGTTCCTTGTTACAAATTCCGGTTAAAGCAACAGCTCAAGTGTCAAATATGTTTTTGCAAATCATTCACAAAGTAAACAAGTAATTTTATATACATATTTATAATATATACAACATATACATATTGTTTGTCACTATGGGTTATAATATTGAACAATATAGCTCCATCCTGGCTAAGTCCACAATTTCCTGATAGTGACACACAATAAACTAGTAATTCAAATATGTGTCTATTATACTTTGGGTAAGGGCTACAAAGGCAAAACACAATATAGGAAGAGTATGAAATGGCCTGGGCAAAACAGAGTGAGGATTAGGGGACAAGTCAGAGAAAGTTTCCCCAAAGAAATAATATATAACACCACTTCTGAAACATGAGAAGGTATGCAGGTAGGTAGTTAGATAAGGAAAAGAGAAGATGAGGAGATCTTTATCATTAACTTTACCCAGTAAACATATAAACGACACAAATAATAAATTAGAAAAAGTCATAATCCTTAACTAAAAAGTACCATTGATTTAAGATATAAGCTATTATTTATAATGCCCTTTATAGGCTCCTATTCCACAAATTGCTTTATCCTAAATTCTTGTCTATAGGATGAAACCAACACGGTAGAAAAATGAATAGTCTGGTGTTTTCAAACAACTTAACTGCTAACTCATACCATAGCCCACTTGACTCAGTGGTTTGTGCTCTATAAAAAATTCTCACACCTCAAAGCACCTTTCACTGACTGCCTTATATAGGAGCCTGGAGGGCATAATAGTATCAGAGTTAATCTCCCACTTGTAGATTAACAAATTTAAAGGTAGTGACTTATCTCTCAATAGAAAAACACTTATTTAAAAAAGACTAATGAAGAAAGAGCAAAGAGTGAGAATCTGAGATACTCTCCAGACTAAAGGTGGGGGACTCAGTTACATAATTTTGCAAGAATGTATTTGATTCTACAACTCAAACACTGGAGTCTGGGAAGCAACAGGGGATTCAGAAGCCAATCTGACATAAAATTTACTTGTGTTTTTTTCTTTCCTGAACTGTGAAGGTATGCTCCTAGATGTACCATTACATGGTTTTATAACTAGGACAATGAGAGGTATAATGAGGTAATTCTATGGGAGTGCAATTCCAGGATTCCCCAAGGGTATGTGTATTCATGTCAAATTTCACAGCTTAAATGTGATGTAGTATGTTCTCACTCATAAGTGGGAGTTGAACAATGAGAACACATGGACACAGGGAGGGGAACATCACACACCAGGGCCTGCTGAGGGGTTGGGGGCTAGGGGAGGGATAGCATTAGGAGAAATCCCTAATATAGATAGATAATGGGTTGATGGGTGCGGCAAACCACAATGGCATATGTATACCTATGTAACAAACCTGCACATGCTGCATATGTATCCCAGAAATTACAGTAGGATAATAAATAAATAAATAAATAAATAAATAAATAAATAAATAAATGCGATGCAGTGGCAACACAGTACACAGTCCGAGGTCAGAGAGGCAATTATTCCTTTGCTCCACCCCCATGGCTTTCTCTATGTAGTAGAATCACACAGGTCACAAATTGGAGAATGGGCAAATTTTGCTTTTGCTTCCTTACTGGAATAACCAGAGTAATCCAAAGGTAAAATCAATGGCAAAATTATGACAAAGATCCTGTAATTGGGACTTAATTTTTTTTGTGGCTCATCAGACTATATCAGCAACTCACAAAGCTCTTAGTGTTTTCGGATGTCATATAATTTCTATATATTAAATAATCATAATAACTATGCCCCATCGAAAAACAATTTTTTTCCCATTTTAATAAGGAGAAAAGTGGTAGAAGCAAACCCTTCAATTTGTTCCATCTGTTATATTCATGTGACTGTGTTTCTTTTTTCTTTTTTTCCTTTTCTCCACAGATCAACAAGATAAACCTAACTGCCTAGCTGCAAAAAAAAAAAAAGGATGAAAGGGGCTCCACTGTGAACTGAAGTTTCAGTTGAGATGCCTTATACTGGCTGATGTTCTGAAATTAGCATGAAACAGCACCAGAGGAAACAGAGGGATTCTTCCCTGTTGTACAAAGGACCCTGTGAACTTTCCAAATGCCTCAGATCTCATTACAGACAACATTTTTTTGCCCTCCAAGTTTTCACATAGTGACCTTATGGCTTCTATTGGAGCACGGATGCAGATTTCCTCTCCAGTGAAATGGCATGAACAGAGTGAAAAACATAGTCTTTAAGAAGGCAAGCTGTGCACCACCGACATAATTAGGAAAGCTGCTTGGGAGGAGAGCGGTGGACATCTAATGGGCTAGCAAGGATAAGGTGGAAAATAAGAGCTTGGTTATGTAGTGGAAGCACTGCTTGAGTTTTCCTTTAGGTAGGCTGAAAAACAAAATATTAAGCCTGCTGAAATCCTTTCAGAGTTTGGGGATTAAAAGCTCTAAGGAAGCTTACACCACTGTAGAAAGGGAAGAGAGAGGAGTGTTCTGCCTTCAGTAGTTGTTTCTGATTACTACTCTTTTGAGACAAATTCACTTCGAAAATCAGCATTAATGTCAGCAGGAGAGAGTCCTAGAAAATGTTGTTAATTATTTCAATACAGGACACGGGATTTCAAGCAGGCTATGTGACATATTTTCATTAAAGTTCAAGAAAAATTTTACAAATAAGTATCTGATTTTAAGAGTAAAAATCACAAGATCAAGGACTCTATTAGTCATTGTATTTTAAAGCCCTTATAAGAATGCATGAATCCTGTGGTAGCTGTCAATTTGGACACATTGCCAAACTTTCTTCATCTATTTAAAGACAATAATAATAGTCTCTATTTCAAAGAAATTTTCTGTAATAATTAATCAAGATAATACATGTAAAATCCTTAAATGTTTACTGTAGCATAACAATGCTAGCTGTTTTTTGTTGTTATAATCAGAGATGAAAACCTAAATTGAGGCCAAGGTAGTGGTAACAGAGTGAAACATGATATTTGAAAAATATTTAGACAGTAAAATTAATCGGGAAATTCTGGAGACTCACAGGATACGTGTATAACAAAGAAGGCGGAATCAAGGATGATTCTTAAGAATTTATCGTAGACAGCTGAGTAGATGGAATGTCAACAATTGAAACAGGGAGTACCAAAAGAGTATAAAGGTTGAATGAGAAAGATAATGAAGGCAAGTTAGGAAATCCTGAAGTCCCCATGGATTTTACCAGGGCAGGACAACCAACTGCCTGGTCTTAGAAGGCAAAGAGCTTTTAAGGAAAAAAAAAAAAAATGGCACCAGAGGCCATCAGATAATCTGGCTAAGTTTAGTGATATGGAAACAAAATATTAGAGAAGGTGGAAGAGAATGATTTAATGGTGTCAAGTACAACAAAAAGAGGGAGGAAAACAATTTCAGAGAGAGGGAACAATGTGAATAGAAGCCTGAAGGACAGAATGGGGTTCTGTGGCTAATACTGTATACAGATGCTCCTTAAATTATGTGCAGTTACATCTTGATAAACCTATTGTAAACTGAAAACTTTTTTTTTCATTTATTTATTTATTTTGAGGTGGAGTCTTGCACTGTCACCCAGACTGGAGTGCAGTGGCGTTATCTCGGTTCACTGCAACCTCCGCTTCTGGGTTCAAGCGATTCTCCTGTGTCAGACTCCCAAGTAGCTGGGATTACAGGTGCCTGCCATCACGCCCAGCTAATTTTTGGTATTTTTAGTAGAGACAGGGTTTCACCATGTTGTCCAGGCTGGTCTCAAACTCCTAACCTCAAGATATCCACCTCCCTCAGCCTCCCAAAGTGCTGGGATTGCAGGCGTGAGCTACTGCGCCTGGCCAGAAAACTTTAGACTTACAATATTTTCAATTTATAATAGGTTTATCTGGACCAGCTCCACTGAAGGTTGAGGAACAAACTCAATGTTTACTGTTTTCATACCATCATAAAGTTCAAAAGTTTTGAGTTGAACCACCACGAGTGGAGACTCTGTACAGATTTTAGTTTCAGGACAGAGAACTGTATTGGTAACATAGATATGGAAGTCATTTGTCTATGTATTAAATTTGGGGTCACAGGAGAAGGTGACAAACTATGGAGCATGATAAAGAAAATAAAGCAGCCCAGGAAAGAACTTGAGGGGCACTAATATCAAGAGCAGAAAAAAAGAGTCTGAAAAAATAACTGTGAAGGAATGACTATTAATAAATGAGGAAGATACTGTCCTGGCTAACACTGTGAAACTCCGTCTCTACTAAAAAATACAAAAAAATAGCCGGGCGTGGTGGCAGGCATCTGTAGTCCCAGCTACTCGGGAGGCTGAGGCAGGAGAATGGCATGAACCAGGGAGGCAGAGCTTGCAGTGAGCCGAGATTGCGCCACTGCACTCCATCCTGGGCAACAGAGGGAGACTCCATCTCAAAACAAAACAAAACAAAACAAAATTTAAAAAAACAAAATAAAATAAAATAATAATAATAATAAATGAGGAAAACCTTGATAGATCATATTACAGTGATATTGACAAATAAACATTTCTGGAAGAAAGTAGCTTGATAATTAACGGAATAAAATAATTTTAAAAAGTCAAGCAAATTGAGCACAAAAAGTATTCACTGGCTCTAGAAACAAGGTCACCAATGACCTTGAGAAGAGAACTAGTGAAGTGGTAGGATTGTTTTAGATAGTGACCCCTCTTAAATGAGACATCCATACCTAGGAAGAAGTATAATTTTGACTAGATTTTAAAAGATGAAAAATAAACAGACCTAAAAGAATGGGCATGTAAGATCAAAGGATACCAAGGAAAAGAAGCACGGTGAGAAAACTAAGTAATTTTACAAAAATGATGGGAGGTGAATTATTATATTCTTATGTTGTCCTTGTGGATACTTGTCTTATGGACATTAATGCCCATTTCCTCATACTTTTAACCCCTTGGTTGTTTCTACGTGGAATGCACCTCCTATTTTACTCAGCTCATCTGAGTCTTAATCTTAGTCAAGATGAAACAGATGTTCTATAAAATCCTTCAATAATAATAGAGAACACTTGTATTTGCTTAAGATATGCCAGCAAAGTTCTATGTGCTTTATATGCATTAGCTAATTTAACCCTTAAAAACATATAGGGTAGATATTATTATTAGAATAGATGTGAAAACTGAGACATGGAGAATTCAGTAGCCTGGCAAGTGTTAGAGATGGCATCAAACCCTGAGGGGTTTTGGCTTGAGACTGTGTTGTTAACCACCAGAAATACTGCGTCTCTCTAGAAATCATTATTAGTATGATTTATTTATCAGTTAGAAATTCTAGCTGGGATTGTTTTTAGCTATGCACATATACATGCATGCATGTATGTATTATGTGTTTTCTCTAATCATTTAATTGTGAGGTCCTTAAAGAAAGAATATTTATCAACATTTGCTGATTTTTGACAATCCAGCTTCCAGTGTTTTTTCTTCTTGTAAAGTACCCAATATTTCATTTAGAAAAATGTCCTATCTCATCTCTTTTTTTTTATTTTGTATATATTTTTATTATACTTTAAGTTCTAGGGTACATGTGCACAACGTGCAGGTTTGTTACATATGTATACATGTGCCATGTTGGTCTGCTGCACCCATTAACTTGTCATTTACATTAGGTATATCTCCTAATGCTATCCCTCCCCCCCCCCACCCCACAACAGGCCCCGGTGTGTGATGTTCCCCTTCCTGTGTCCAAGTGTTCTCATTGTTCAATTTCCACCTATGAGTGAGAACATGTGGTGTTTGGTTTTTTTGTCCTTGTGATAGTTTGCTGAGAATGATGGTTTCCAGCTTCATCCATGTCCCTACAAAGGCCAAAATTCACAAATGGGATCTAATTAAACTAAAGAGCTTCTGCACAGCAAAAGAAACTACCATCAGAGTGAACAGGCAACCTACAGAACGGGAGAAAATTTTTGCAATCTACTCATCTGACAAAGGGCTAATATCCAGAATCTACAAAGAACTCAAACAAATTTACAGGAAGAAAACAAACAACCCCATCAACAAGTGGGCGAAGGACATGAACAGACACTTCTCAAAAGAAGACATATATGCAGCCAACAGACACATGAAAAAATGCTCATCATCACTGGCCATCAGAGAAATGCAAATCAAAACCACAATGAGATACTATCTCATCTCTTTCATATATTTCCACTCCTGTACTAGATGACCCAGGCCATGTCAGTCAGCATACCAAAATTTCCTGGACACTGATGGATTTAGTAGACTCCAACTAAATTCAGAGTGAATCCTTGAACTTGTGGGAGAAACAGAAATACTGTCTTTTTTATTGGACCTAAACCTTGAAGAATATGAGCTTGAACTTCTCAAATGAGCTGTATGGAGCTTAAGAACAAAAGACAGAGAAGGCTGATGTAAAAGAAGCAAGAAATTAAAAGAAAAGGAGGAAATGAGAAGAGAAAAGAGGGAAGAGGAGAAAAACACAGAAAGGGAGATAGAAAAGATAGGAAAAGAGATAGGAACATAGAAATCGGAAAAGGAAAAAAATTATTTTGAGAAAATTCTTTTAACTGATCTAGTAGCTTTCATATAGGTTGTCATATTTAATGTTTTCATAAAAGTTCTGTGCAAATACATGGCATGACTAAGACTCGGTCAGCTCTAATTCCAGATATTTGCTTATTTACAACTCCTTGCAGTTTCTTATAAGGTATGAAAAGCAGAAAAAGTGTTTTTTTTTTTTATATACAGTGTGCAATATGAATTTGGTTCATACTGATGATAATCGTGGCTGTGTTATAAAAGACATAGTTGTTTCAAACATAATGCTGTGAAATTTTATTCTGAAAATAAAATATCTAGTTTAATATACTGAAAATATCATGATTAATGTTTAGAACTCTGAGAAAAGACTAAATATTTATTTACTTTTAAATAGTATAGGGGTGCTTGTGTTAGAAATTGTTACAGAAGGTCAGGCGCGGTGGCTCACCCCTGTAATCCCAGCACTTTGGGAGGCCGAGGTGGGTGGATCATGAGGTCAGGAGATCGAGACCATCTTGGCTAACACAGTGAAACCCCGTCTCTACTAAAAATACTAAAAATACAAAAAATTAGCCAGGTGCAGTGGCGGGCACCTGTAGTCCCAGCTACTCGGGAGGCTGAGGCAGGAGAATGGCGTGAACCCAGGAGGCGGAGCTTGTAGTGAGCCAAGATAGCGCCACTGCAGTCCGGCCTGGGTGAAAAAGCGAGACTCCATCTCAAAAAAATAAATAAGTAAAAATAAATAAATAAATAAATAAGAAATTGTTACAGAAAATTATATGTTTTAACAATAAACCAAGGTCTTAATCTGTTTTTAAAAGAGACATTTAAGAGTTTTTGTTTGCTCATGGGGTAATTACAGAATATATAGACATAATGACAAAATTAATTATTTATACCATTATACCCTGCTTCCCCTCAACCTCCACTTCCCTGCCAAAATTAATTGGCTGTGTTTTGCTCTCTCCTTATTTCCATAAAGATCAAGGGGTCACCCGAGTTGTTTTCTTTCAAATTCCATTGCTTTCAGGAGAATTTCTAAATTCTTCACTCTTTAAACTACGTTTGACCATGTAAGTTATTAGATCATTGAAAATATTTCAATGTCAATTGAAGTAAACCATCATAAATTGAGCCTTAATTATGTACCAAGAAGAGTGCTAGAACCTAGAACTAAGAAACTAATTCAAACACAGTCCCAGCCAGGTGCGGTGGCTCACGACTATAATCCCAGCACTTTCGGAGGCTGAGGCAGGTGGGTTACCTGAGGTCGGAAGTTCAAGACCAGCCTGGCCAACATGGTGAAACCCCATCTCTACTAAAAATATGAAAATTAGCTGGGTGTGGTGGTGTATGCCTGTAATCCCAGCTACTTGGGAGGCTGAAGCTGGAGAATCACCTTAACCTAGGAGGCAGAGGTTGCAGTGAGCTGAGATCATGCCATTGCACTATAGCCTGGGTGACAGAGTGAGATTCCATCTCAAAAAAAGAAAAAGAGAAAGAAAAAAGAAAAAAAGCATAGTCCCTAAATGCAAAAAGCTTGTATTCTAGTGTACAACATAGACATGCAAACCAAAATTTACAAAATAGGGTAAGAGGAGCTGTAAAATAGAAATGTAAGCACCAGAATCCAGGGGATGGTCAAGTTTTTAAAGCAGAAATAGAGAAGGATAGATAGCTTTGAGCTGATCTTTAGACTGAGGAGTTCACTAAGGTGAGGGTATTCCTAGCAATGGAAAGAGTATGTATGAAAGCCTAACATCATGAAATAACATGGTTTATTTTGAGTTATAAGCAGGTTGCTATTACCACAATATGATGCACATTGATAAACTAGCTGAGGATAACCTTGGAGAGGAAGTCAGGGTTTCTGCCAGGAAAAATTCTTATGTAGTATTTTGAATGTTTACTCTTAGGGAACAGATACATTACACTAACAGTGGATTCTAAAGATATATATAAGGCTATCATTTTCAGTATTGATTATTTTATTGAAAAATTGGAAACATCCCACCTATTCTTTGCGATGACATTGGTTAAAATTTACAGTTAATCAGTGTAGGGCAACAGTAACTAATCATGTCATAAATCAAACATAGAAAGATGTACGTGATAATATGATTGGTTAAAAAAGAAAAGGAGAGAATTTTTAGCACATAATGTATTAAATCCCATTTCTAATTCTAGTATTGCTTTAGTTAGTACTATTTTTTAAGATGATGTTGTGGTGATGTTTTTTACTCTTTCCTGCAATTTCCTAACTTTTTAAAACATGAACAATCGCTATTTTTATGAAGAGGTAAAAATAATAAAGCCATTGCCATTTTAACTTTTGTAAAACATTCAAAAGCTGAATTCTGCTCTCAAGTGCTTTGATCTAGCGGTGCAGAAAGATAAATAATATGTTTATGAAAAGATGATGCTGCAAAGTATTAAGAAATAAATGAGTGGTATCAAACATATGCTCATTTGATGTCACCATCAGTATCTAGTCACCAAAGCCAGAAATATCTGAGAATTTGTATTAGCCTGTTTTCACATTGCTATGAAAAGATACCTAAGACTAGGTAATTTATAAAGAGAGGAAGTTTAATTGACTCACAGTTCCACATGGCTGGAGAGGCCTCAGGAAACTTACAATCATGGTGGAAGGGGAAGAGGTACGTCTTACATAGCGGCAGGTGACAGAGAACAGTGCATGAAGGGAGAGGAGCCCCACACTTATCAAACAACCAGATCTCGTGAGAATTCTGTCACTATCACAAGAACAGTATGGGGGAAACCACCCCTACAATACAATCATCTCCCACCAGTCTTTGCCCTAAATGTGACATGGGGATTATGAGGATTACAATTCGAGATGAGATTTGGGTGGGGACACAGAGCCAAATCATATCAGAATTATTCCTGATTTTTTTCCTGAGTCACTATTCTTTCTACATTAAACCATCTACTAATTCCAGACAATTATATTTACAAAATATTTATCATAGTCTTTTCTTTCTCTTCATCCATTACACTGTTTTAGCTTAAGCTTTAACTATCTCATCACTGAGATCATTTCTAACTAGTCTCCATTTCAACAATCTGGTTCTGATAAAATGTATCCCTTACATGGTTGCTAAAATGGACAGCATAAAACACTTACCTGACCATTTTACTTATAATTTTAAAGCCATTTTGGGCCAAGCTCTTCATAGCACACAGACAGGGCTGTCAGCACAAGATATAAGACACTTCATGCCTTGGTCTCTGATTTTTTTCTTAACTCCATTCAGCAATCTATGTCTTATACTTCACGTGTCAAGATCCTTTCTGCTGATAACTTGCAAACACACAAGCTGTTTCTTACATAGATGCCTTTTATATATACTTGGACCTCATTTCTAGAGGTTTCTGCTCCCATCTCCATCTAGCCTAGTCATCATTCAAGACTCAGTTTAATTACCATCTCTTCCTAATCCTAAACCCATACCTAGCCTAATTCAAGTTAGGCTTGGTACCCCTTCTTGCTGTTTTTATTAAAATATCCTGTTCACAGTTCTATTACTACAGTAACATATTATTTCTAATTGTCTATTTATATATCTGCTTTATCTTACTAAATTAATCTTTTTGAGAAAAGGTACTGCGTGTTAATTCACTTTGTATTTGAGCACCTAGCACAAAGCCTATAAGTGCTCAAGTAAGTACATGGGAAACAATTTTTTTTTATTATTATTATTATTATTATTATTATTATTATACTTTAGGTTTTAGGGTACATGTGCACAATGTGCAGGTTAGTTACATATGTATACATGTGCCATGCTGGTGCGCTGCACCCACCAACTCGTCATCTAGCATTAGGTATATCTCCCAATGCTATCCCTCCCCCCTCCCCCCACCCCACAACAGTCCCCGAAGTGTGATGTTCCCCTTCCTGTGTCCATGTGTTCTCATTGTTCAATTCCCACCTATGAGTGAGAATATGTGGTGTTTGGTTTTTTGTTCTTGCGATAGTTTACTGAGAATGATGATTTCCAATTTCATCCATGTCCCTACAAAGGACGTGAACTCATCATTTTTATGGCTGCATAGTATTCCATGGTGTATATGTGCCACATTTTCTTAATCCAGTCTATCATTGTTGGACATTTGGGTTGGTTCCAAGTCTTTGCTATTGTGAATAATGCCGCAATAAACATACGTGTGCATGTGTCTTTATAGCAGCATGATTTATAGTCCTTTGGGTATATACCCAGTAATGGGATGGCTGGGTCGAATGGAATTTCTAGTTCTAGATCCCTGAGGAATCGCCACACTGACTTCCACAAGGGTTGAACTAGTTTACAGTCCCACCAACAGTGTAAAAGTGTTCCTATTTCTCCACATCCTCTCCAGCACCTGTTGTTTCCTGACTTTTTAATGATTGCCATTCTAACTGGTGTGAGATGGTATCTCATTGTGGTTTTGATTTGCATTTCTCTGATGGCCAGTGATGGTGAGCATTTTTTCATGTGTTTTTTGGCTGCATAAATGTCTTCTTTTGAGAAGTGTCTGTTCATGTCCTTCGCCCACTTTTTGATGGGGTTGTTTGTTTTTTTCTTGTAAATTTGTTGGAGTTCATTGTAGATTCTGGATATTAGCCCTTTGTCAGATGAGTAGGTTGCGAAAATTTTCTCCCATTTTGTAGGTTTGGAAGGGCTCATAGTAGCTTTGGCAGGTAGTAAACTGTTCACTCGGAAAGTGAGACTTCAATCATTCTTAAGGATTGGCAAAGAGGCAGACAAGCAGAAGACGGTAATTCCAAATAAAATGGGTGGAGTGAAATTTTTGCTAAAGTTTCCAGGTTGGCACGTGCAAACATGTTCAGAGGAATCTCAGTGCAACTGGAGTTGAAAAGTTTCTTTAGATGAAAAAGCTAGCTTGGAGTCCTATAATTTCTCTAAGAAGTAACACTGCTTATGAGGGTAAGGGGGCATTAAATAATTTTGAGTCTCTAGTGGCCATGATTTAAAAAAAAGTAAAATTTTTCGTATCTTGAAAGTCCCAATATAGAGAGTAGGGAAAATAAAATAATATCATCAGAAGGTTTTTGAAGTAGTTTAGCACTGATTATGGTAATAAGAATAGGAAGAAAATATATATGATATTAAAAAATAATTTTCACTGGTTGGTTGAATCAAAAGTTCTGATAAAAGAAAGCATAAAGGATAATTTCGAATGTTCAAACTCAGAGTGAAAATAATGCTCCTTTTATAAATAATAAGAACTTCTAAAAGTAAACCAGTATTAGATAGTCGATAGAGAGGTTTGGTTTCTCCCATGTTGAGATTAATATGACTGTGAGATGTCTAAGTGGAAATACAAAGCAAGTTACTGAAAATGTAGAACTAGATCTGTAAGAGCAGGGCAGAGCTAATGATACTAAGTTTAAAAATTATATCCATAAAAGCAAAATAAAATATAAGTTAACACCCACTAAGATGGCTACAAACAAAAAGAGAAAACCAAGTATTGGCAAGCATGTGGGAAAATCGGGATCCCTCCTACATTCCTGGTGGGAATGTAAAATGGTATGGCCAATCTGGAAAACAGTTTGGAAGTTACTTCCAAAGTTAAACTTGAATTTAATATGTTATCTGGCAATTGTACACTTAGAAAGCTACCCAAGAAAAATGAAAATGCGTCCACCCAAAGACTTGAATATTCATAGTAGCATTATTCATAATAAACCAAAATTAGAAAATCAAGCTATCCATTAACTAATTAATGCATAAACCAACTATGGTATACTTATATAATGAAATATTATTCAACAAGAAAAAGCAATAAACTGTCCATACATGGATGAACTTCAAAAGCATGGTAAGTAAATGAAGCAGAACACAAAAGACTGATTCCATTTATATTATATGTCCTTTATATTATATGTCCATTGTCTGATTCCATTTATATTATATGTCCAAAAAAAGGTAAATTTACAGAAGCCAAAAACAGGGTATTTGTTGCCTTGAATAGTGAGTGGGAGCAGGAATTAACTACCAATGGGCATGGAAGAACTCTTAGGGGTCATGGAAGTAACCCTTGAAACTGCACGTGGTAACATTTGCACAATTCTATAAATTTACCAAAAAAACATTAAATTGTACACTTGCAATGACTGAAGACTATGGTATGTAAATTCTATTTCAATAAAGCTGTTAAAAATCATATTTTGGAAATGGCAGTTGAAGTCTAGGAAGTTGTTGTAACCTCAAGAAACAGAGGAGAAAATAATTGAGAGCCAATAACTAAATTTTGAGGATATTTTTAATTTTATTCTTGAGGACTGATAGGGATAAGCTGTGCCCTCACCCAAATCTCAACTTGAATTGTATCTCCCAGAATTCCCACGTGTTGTGGGAGGGACCCACGGGGAGCTAATTGAATCATGGGGGCCGATCTTTACCGTGCTAGTCTCCTGACAATGAATAAGTCTCACCAGATGTGATGGGTTTAGCAGGGGTTTCTGCTTTTGCTTCTTCCCCATTTTCTCTTGCTGCTGCCATGTAAGAAGTGCCTTTCACCTCCCGCCATGATTCTGAGGCCTCCCCAACGATGTGGAACTGTAAGTCCAATTAAACCTCTTTTTCTTCCCAGTCTCGGGTATGTCTTTGTCAGCAGCTTGAAAACACAGTAATACAGCAGGCGCGGTGGCCCACGCCTGTAATCCCAGCACTTTGGGAGGCCGAAGCAGGTGGATTACGAGGTCCGGAGATCCAGACCATCCTGGCTAACACGGTGAAACCCCGTCTCTACTAAAAATACAAAAAATGATCCAGGCGTGGTGGCGGGCTCCTGTAGTCCCAGCCACTCCGAAGGCTGAGGCAGGAGAATGGCGTGAACCTGGGAGGCGGAGCTTGCAGTGAGCCGAGATGGCGCCACTGCACTCCAGCCTGGGCGACAGAGCGGGAAAAAAACAATAACAACAACAACAACAAAAAACAGAGTAATACAAGGACCAAAGATGAGACGAGGATGAACTAATTATGAAACCAAAGCGTAGGCTGAGAAGTCAGAAAACAAAAAACTATGAAGTTAAAAATACATATATATATAGAACAAGATATTTTAAGAATAATGTTTTGGCCAGGCACTGTGACTCATGCCTATAATCCCAGCGCTTTGGTAGGCTGAAGTGGGCGGATCACTTGAGGTCGGGAGTTTGAAAACAACCTGGCCAACATGGTGAAACCTCATCTGAAACCTCATCTCTACTAAAAATATAAAAATTAGCCGGGTGTTGTGGCGCACTTCTGTAATCCCAGCTACTTGGGAGGCTAAGGCAGGAGAATCACTTGAATCCAGGAGGCAGAGGTTGCAGTGAGCCAAGATCGTGCCACCACACTCCAGCTTGGGTGACAGAGTGAGACTCCATCAAAATAAAAAAAAAAAAAGTATAATAATGTTCTGTCCAACAACACTAAGTAATTCAGAAGAATCAAGTAACATGAGAACTTAGGAAAACACATAGGCTTTGGCAATTAGAGTGTAAGTGATGAATTTCAACTCAAGAAGCTAGAAAAATAAAGATAAAAGCAAAAGTAAATGAAAAAGGAAAAATGTAGAGTGATAAATTCAGAAGCTAGTTCTCAAAAAAAAAAACCATATATTTTTTAAAAACTAAATAAATCAAATTTATAGCCAAAGGAAAAAAGGAAAACAATGCAACCATACGCCCGAGAAATCATAAAGTATCCCCTAATTATTCTAATAAAATATAAAATTACTATTCTAAAAAATGTAAAATCTCAAAGATACAACGGTTAATTTTCCAAAAAAAAATACAAATTTTCAAAGTTGACTCCAGACCTGTAAGAAAGTCATAAATAGAAAATTATCATATAAAATGGGGAAGCCATTTTTTTAATTGCCTCTAAGAACATTATGGGCCATGGCCATTCCTCTAGAATATTTTACCAACCCCCCGTTACCCCACACTAAGATACTGTGTGATTTTGAGCCATTTACTTAACTTCTCCAAGCCTCAATTTACTCATTTTTAAAATAAAAATACTTAATTTAGAGGCAAGGTGGTAGGATCAGTAGGTCAACTTGTGGGTTTTATTCATAGTTAACAATGAATAAAAATAAATTTCCATCATTTTATTATCATTTCTGTACTTAATTAGTGCATAGAGTATTGACCAAGATTGTACTATCTGGCTTCAAAATATACTACAAAGCTATAGCAGCCAAAACAGCGTGACACTGGCATAAAAATAGACACATAGACCGGGCCAGGTGCAGTGATTCCTGCCTGTAATCCCAGCACTTTGGGAAGTTGGGGTGGGCAGATCACGAGGTCAGGAGATCGAGACCGTCCCAGCTAACATGGTGAAACACCGTCACTACTAAAAATATAAAAAATTAGCTGGGTGTGGCGGTGCACACTTGTCTCCCCAGCTACTCAGGAGGCTAAGGCAGGAAAATCGCTTGAACCTGGGAGGTGGAGGTTGCAGTGAGCCCAGACCACACCACTGCACCCCAGCCTGGGTGACAGATTGAGACTCCATCTAAAAAAAAAAAAAAAAAAAAGACATATAGACCATAAGAACACAACAGAGAGCCCAGAAATAAATCCATACATTTACAGCAAACTGATTTTCTTTTTTTTTTTAAACTATTTTTTATTTAACTTTAAGTTCCAGGACATGTGTGCAGAACATGCAGGTTTGTTATATAGGCAAACGTGCACCATGGTGGTTTGCTGCACATATCAACCCATCACGTAGGTATTAAGCCACACAAGCATTAACTATTTGTCTTGATGCTCTCCCTCCCCTCGCGAGCACTTCCCCCTGACAAACAGGCCCTGGTGTGTATTGTTCCCCTCCCTGTGTCCATGTGTTCTCATTGTTCAGCTCCCACTTATGAGTGAAAACATGTAGTGTTTGGTTTTCTGTTCCTGTGTTAGTTTGCTGAGGATGATAGCTTCCAGCTTCATCCATGTCCCTACAAAGGACATGATCTTATTCCTTTTTATGACTGATTCTCAACAACGATGCCAAGAACACACAATGAGGAAAGGACAGTCTCTTTAATAAATGGTGCAGGAAAAATTTTTATATCCGTATGTAAAAGAATAAAACTAGGTATCTATATCTGACCATATGCAAAAATCAACATAAAATAGAT
Source organism: Pongo pygmaeus (assembly GCF_028885625.2). Taxonomy (NCBI): domain Eukaryota; kingdom Metazoa; phylum Chordata; class Mammalia; order Primates; family Hominidae; genus Pongo; species Pongo pygmaeus. The sequence goes on from NC_072378.2 coordinate 50,868,946, forward strand.
TAAAGACTTAAATGTAAGACCTGAAACTATGAAACTACTAAAATAAAATATTGGGGAAATGCTTCAAGAATTTGTCTAAACAGTCTTCTTGAGTAAGATCTCAAAAGCACAGACAGCAAAAACAAAAATAGACAAATAGGATTACATCAAGCTAAAATGTTTCTGCACAGCAAAGGAAGCAATCAATATGTTAAAAAAAAAAAAACCCACAGAATGGAAAAAAATGCTTGCAACCTACCCATTCTATAAGGAGTTAATAACCGGAATACAACTCAACAACAATAAAAAATAATAGTAATAACCTAATTAAAATATGGGCAAATAGCACTATTCACAATAGCAAAGACATCGAATTAACCCAAATGCCCAAAAATGATAGACTGGATAAAGAAAATGTGATACATATACACCATGGAATACTATGCAGCCATAAAAAGGAACAAGATCATGTCCTTTGTAGGGATATGGATGGAGCTGGAGGCCATTATCCTTAGCAAACTAACAAAGAAACAGTAAACCAAACACCACATGTTCTCACTTATAAGTGGGAGCCAAACAATGAGAACACGTGGACACAAGGAGGGGAACAACACACACTGGGGCATGTTGGGGTGCCTGGGGTAGGGAGAGCATCAGGATAAATAGCTAATGCAAACAGGGCTTAATACCTAGGTGATGGGTTGATAGGTGCAGCGAATTACCATGGCACACATTTACCTGTGTAACAAACCTCTATATCCTGCACGTATATCCCAGAACTTAAAGTTAAATTAATTTTTTTAAAAAGCATTACTCATATCTCCACTATCTCAATTTGACTATGTGCAAAAAATGCAAGGACTTATTTTGTATACTATTACAATTTCCCCACATAAATAAGTTTTTAAAAATAATAATAAAATAAAATATGAGCAAAGGATCTGAATAGATGTTTCTCAGAAGAAGATATAGAAATGGACAGCAGGTATAAGAATAAATGCTGAACATCGATAATCATCCCAGAAATGCAAATTAAAACTACAATGAGATATTATTTCTCCTTGGTTAAAATGGCTATTATCTTAAAAAATCACAATAATAATAACAGATATTGGCAAGGATGCAGAGAAAGGAGAATGCTCATACACTACTGGTGAGAATATAAATTAGTATAACCACTATGGAAAAGAGCGTAGTGATGTCTCAAAAAACTAAAGCTAGAAGTACCATATGCTCTAGCAATCTTGCTGCTAGGTATTTATCCAAAAGAAAGAAAATCGGTGTATCAAAGAGATACTGCATTCTCATGTTTATTAAGCCTTGCCTACAATAGCAAAGATATGGAATCAACTTAAGTGCCTATCAACAGTTGAACAGATAAAGAAAATGTGGTATATACACACAATGGAATATTATTAAGCCATAAAAAAGAATGAACTTTTGTCCATTTGCAGGTACATAGATGGAATTGGAGAACATTATTTTAAGTGAAATGAGCCAGTCACAGAAATAAAAATATTACATGTTTTTACCCAAATATGTGAACTAAAAAGTTGATCTCAGGGAGGTAGACAGTAGAATGGCTATTACAAAAGGCTAGAAAGGGTAGGGGGGTGGGTAAAAAGAGAGGTTGGCTAATGGGTACAAAAACACAATTAGAAAGAGTAAGTATTAGTGTTCAATAGCGCAGCAGGGTGACTATAGCTAACAACAGTTTATTATATATTTCAAATTGGCTGGAAGAAGATTTGGGATGTTTCTAGCAAAAGTAAATGATAAATGTTTGAGGTGATGACTATCCCAATTATTTTGACTTGGTCACTTTACATTGTACATATGTATCAAATTATCACATATACCCAAGAAATATGTACAATTATTATGTATCAATAAAAAGAATTAACACAAGAAGAAATGGTAATTAGATTAAATCATATTTTTCACATTCCAAATTTCTCCTGATAGTCACTATGCAAACCTTGGCATCTATGCTTGTTCATTTAGAATAAAACAAAAATATTAAGTACATATGAGCTTTACGATAAAGTTGTTCCTGAAAACTTTCTTAAAAAATAATTGTTATGAACTTTATACTTCAATCTGTCACGTATGTTAAAGAACCTTGCTGTCTGAGTAAATCTGAGCACAAGTTACAGCCTGATGGGTAAAGAGTCATCAGGTTTGCCAATCAATTACTCTTAAACATTTCAGGGAAAATTGTGTTTATGTGTGTGTGTGTGTGTGTGTAGATAAGAAAATAGAAAATGATATAACAAATATGATAAAATGTTTACAGTATGGAATCTTAATTAAAGCATATACAGGAATTCTTTGCAACTTTTCTGCAAATCTAAAAAATAAATTAGCCCCTATGTACCTATTACATTAAACTAGATTTTTTATATATTGACTTCTCTCAAAAATGTGTGGTACAATTATCTTAAGTATCAAAAAAAGTCAGACACAGAAGTATTCTGAATTTAGAGTTAAGCCCAGTATTGGCTAAACTATTGGGGTTTTATTGCCAAAGACCAGAAGTTCTGGGGAAATTAGCCTTGCACCCTCACATGTGAGTCCTTGCAGAAACCCTAGAGGCCAGCTGTGAGTCAGATGCTCTCTGGGTCTAATTCCCTATGGTAGAATAGAAGCTTCAGAGAATGGTCCAGATAAAATCTTTGTGTGTCTCCATACATCCTAAAATGTCCACGGTATGTTTGCTTTTTAGAATCTCAAATGGGAAATTCAAAACAGCGGGAGATTAAGTCTGACAAGAGGGCTGCAATCTTGATGCTTTTTCTTTCTTTTCTCTTGCTTTCTTTAGCTTAAGTGTAGTCTAAATCCCACCACTCCATTGTATTAATGTTTATACTATTTTCATTGTTTTTAATGCATCAATTTATCTTTTTTCCCCTTTCCTCAAAATCAAGCTAAGTTTGAAAATCAAACCAGAATCAATAAAGATGTCAGTGCTATCAAATACAGAAAGGAAGAGAGGGGAGGAAGATAAAATTTGATAACACTTATAAATAGGAAGGAGTGGGAAAATAGCAGAGAAATAAGAAAGAGAGATAAATCATGTCTGTCTTATCACATGCTTTCATCTTCCATATGTTATATATCACCTCTAGCAATTTACTACACGACAGTTCCAAGACAGTGGGAAGCAAAGGATTTCCTTAGATACTGCAGCTCTGCACTGGTTCTCACCTCTCTTTTGTGGGCCAATATTTAGAAAGACAGAAACACTCACAGCAATCAAAAGTTCACATTGGACTGCTTGTTCCTCCTCCAGGACTCATTTCAAGGCAGATTTCTTTTTTTTTATTTTTTATTTTTTGCCTATGGAAGTGTTTTAGCATTAATTTTATCATGGTTTCTTTCACAATCCCTTACTAAGGTACTAAAAAAGGGAATTCACAGAAATACATGGGCTGCCATTGGCGACATTTGCACAAGTGTTAAAAGAAATGAATATGATAATGGATTTCAGACTAAGTTCTTCAACTTACTTAGTTCACTGGTTGTTACAGATTAGTCATAGTCCAAGTATGTCAAATAAAAATATTCTAATTTTTGGCCAGGTGCGGTGGCTCATGCCTGTAATCCCAACACTTTGGGAAGCCTAGGCAGGCAGATCACCTGAGGTCAGGAGTTCAAGACCAGCCTGACCAACATGGCAAAGTCCTGTCTCCACTAAAAATACAAAATTAGCTGGGTGTAGTGTCAGGTGCCTGTAATACCAGCTACTCAAGAGGCTGAGGCAGGAGAATCACTTGAACCTGGGAGGTGGAGGTTGCAGTGAGCAGAGATCACGCCATTGCCCTCCAGCCTGGGTGACAAGAGCAAAACTCTGTCTCAAAAAGAAAAAAAAAAATTCTAATTCCCAAATTAGACCATTACATTGACACTGCATCCATGAACCCCCTTTATTTTTTCCATGTACAACTCTATCCCCAACCCTTATCCCCCAATACCTTTTAAACTGTGGCTCCTTAAGATGTGTATGTGTAGGCCGGGCACAGTGGCTCACACCTGTAATCCCAGCACTTTGGGAGGCTGAGGTGGGTGGATCACCTGAGGTCAGGAGTTCAAGACCAGCCTGCCCAAAATGACGAAACCCCCATTAACTAAAAATACACAAAATTAGCTGGGCGTGGTGGGGGGCACCTGTAATACCAGCTACTCAGGAGGCTGAGGCAGGAGAATCCCTTGAAACTGGGAGGCAGAGGTTGCAGTGAGCCGAGATCATACCACTGCATGCCAGCGTGGGTGACAAGAGCAAAACTCTGTCTCAAAAAAAAAAAAAAAAAAAAAAGATGTGTACGTGTTGTATTTCATATCTTTGAATACAATTTTCATTAATTATAAATTTTATAGCATAAATGTGCTGACCAGGACATACTAGTCCTGCACATGTGGATTAAGCTGTTTGGCCAGAGGTGTGTCCCTCTAAAAATGTATGTTCTCAATTCTGGAGAGTAAGTCTGAGGCATGCTTGCCATATAATTGACAATTTGTAGTGAGTCTGAGAGATTCAATCACAAAGAACATTATGAGTCAAGGACAACAGAAAATATGTTAAAAACAAAATGAACTGCTGTAATTAAGGCTTTAAAAAAATCAAGATCAGTGAATACTTCTCAGACAAGATAAGTTTATTAGTGAACTCACAATGCCATAACAAAATATCATAGACTGTGTAGATTAAACTACAGAAATTTATTTTCTCACAGCTCTGGAGACTAGAAGACCAAGATCAAAGATCCAATATGGTAAGGTTGTGGTGAGGGCTCTCCACCTCGCTTGCAAACAGCCACCTTCTCCCTGTGTGCTTTCATGATAGGGTGTGAATAAGTGAGAGAGAGAGAGCAAAAGCTCTCAGGTATTTCTTCTTATATAGACAATAATCCCATCAAGATGGCCCAACCTTCAGGACCTCATTTAAACTAATTTTCTCCTAAATATTCCATCTCCAAATACCAGCACATTGGAGGTGAAGTCTTAAACATATAAATTCCAGGGAAGACACAATTCAGTCCATAGCAAGAAATTAGAATTAACTGTGTTTGGCTGGCACATTACACTGCTGAATTATTTTGAACACAGTGGAATCTGGAAAACCCAAGTCTTTTCCCATTTTGCTGCTGTTACACCTCTCCCTCTCATCCTTTATTTGGGCAGTTGGCTGGGTGTTACTACTATAGATCACTAGAATAATCAATATTCACTTTTATCTTTTTGTATCTTTCCAGTTAGTCCAGGATTTTCATACCATTGAAATCCTGGATGGGTGAATTCTTCTAGCTTTTTATTATATTCAAATTGAATAAAGCTGGCTTTTCATATGTTCATCTGTGTCAATAACTAGAATAATAAATAGAAAAGGGAAGTTCCCTCCCCATGGAACTTTTAATGTATATTATAAAACCCTATTATTGATGTCTTTGGGGTTCTCTCATTTAATAAGCCATGAGTCTAACAAGCTGTAACAATACACATTTTATATTTTATCTTGTCCAGAAGAAAATCGCCAAGTATCTTGTAGACTGCCTCCAAAGTTCCAAGTACACTATATTTCATTTTTTCGACCTCTCATTTCAGTAACCCTAACAAAAACTTGAAAAGAGATAGACTGACACATTTTTCCTCAGTAAATTAATGCCGATTCCTTTCGACAGGTACTTTTTCTTTCTAACTCTATGACTATTTCCTAATCAAACTCTAGTCTACAATGGCATTTAGTTTACTTGGAATATCTACAACATTTAGATTTTAGTGAAGGGTCTTATGATGGAAATGTTGCTTATATATTCTTTTTCTATTCTAGATTTAATTTATTTAAATATTTCCATAACACAATTTTGCATAATGTTGTAGAATTCACTCATTACATAAACAGTTTTAAGAATTTGTCTTCTCTTACTTAACACTGGAATGAGCACATGAGAAGCTCTCCAAAGTGCTTATTAAAAGAACAAGTAAACGCATTCTCTTATGAAGCAGCTTTAGGGGGGCCAGTTCATAGTTATCGAAGAAGCAACAAGTGAAGACATTTTGAAAACAGTTATAGGTATTCAGGGAGGCTATAGTATTTTCATTCTTTTACCTTTTTTAAAATTTCTTTTCCATTTAAGATTTTGTGAAAAAACCTAATTCTGAAAATGTAGATATTTGCGAATCATTGATTCCTAGTTTTTTTTTAATTCATTTTTTATTATTATTGTACTTTAAGTTTTAGGGTACATGTGCGCAATGTGCAGGTTAGTTACATATGTATACATGTGCCATGCTGGTGTGCTGCACCCATTAACTCATCATTTAGCATTAGGTATATCTCCTAATGCTATCCCTCCCCCCTCTCACCACCCCACAACAGTCCCCAGAGTGTGATGTTCCCCTTCCTGTGTCCATGTGTTCTCATTGTTCAATTCCCATCTAGTTTTAAATGCATAACCCAATTACATTCCATTCAAAAGTAATGCCAAAGGAAAAAATGCAGGATTTTAAAGTTTAAAAGTAAAATAATTATGCTCAACACACATATTCAATAAAGAAGAAACTATAAATCTAAATGGATGTATTTTTTATTTGTTTGGTCTCCATTAGATGTTACTATTGTGAATGTTGTAGAATTCACTCATTTCATAAACATTTCTAAGGACTTATCTTTATGTGAGACAGTAACTTTCCTTAAAGTTACCCAGAAACTGGACATTCTCCCTCCTGCTGGGTTTAACCTACCATTTAAATTTCCATTAAAAAGACTTAAACTCAACTCATTAATTTCTCAGAGGATTTTTAAGTTGCTTACATTTTTTTCTAGTTACCTCCTGCTCGTTTTTTGTGTGTCAGTCAAATGTTTAGTTTTACTTCATGGTGCTCCTCTTCTACATTACTGCAAATCACATTCAACATTCTCCTAGTTATTTTCATTTCTCCAAAGTATGGCTAACACAGGCTGTGTATCTACAGAGCCTATTTTTACTGAAGATTTTTGGCAACTAAGGGTGATAATTACACTACATAATACAATAAAACTTTAAAATTGGTTAAAATTAGTTATTAGGTACTATTCTCTTATCTTATACTATGCATTTCCTACCAGGAGTAATTTCACATTGTTCAAGGCATCCTGTGACCCAAGTTTCTATGTTCTTCTGCTATGTCTTTCTACGTTATTATCCTGTTCCAGGCAGCCTCCAACTTACTATTACGGTTATTTTCTCATGCAGAGCAGTTCACTTTCCATCCTCTACCCCAAATACTGTTTAGGTTCATGTTTGCTTACTCAGGGATTCAAGAAGATGAATTTCTAAACAAAGAATTGTCAACTTTAAATTTCTCCCATTTAACAAGAAGGCTCCTGAGGATTCTTTGCTTAATTTTTATATTCTAAGAAAGTTTCCCTCAAGCTGCTGCAGCAAGAACTTACATGTTCTGAATTTTATTTTTTCTTTTTCATACATCAATAAAACACCCTGATAGCATAGAATTATTCTCCAATCAACGAAACTCCACTTAATAGAGTTGACAAACTCTATTAATTGCTCGGCCCTGTTACCAATCTGGTGAGACTGCACAGAACACAGATTTAAAAGTGCAACTCTTCTGTCACTTTATATAAATCACTTTTGATCACTTGGTGAAGGTAGGGGCTTATGAACCCAGAGTTTGAAAAGAAGCAGAAAGAAAGTAAAAGAGTCTTTTCTCCCCCTAGGGGAAGAAAATCCACCAGCTTAATCTCTAGTCAAGAAAGGAACATGATTCTTTTTTCTCTCTGTGGACCTATGTTGATACTTGGACTTATGGTGACAATATTTCCTGGGCCTCTAGAATTATGCCTGAGTATGAAGTTGCACAGGCATCCATTTACATTTCTTTAGAAGACTTTTTAACTCTGTAGCTCTAACAACTGCTTTTGAGCAAAGGGAAATTAGGCAACTTTGAATATCAAAGTCTTGCATTTTTTTGCTTCTTCCTTACTATTGCTATACTATCTGTAGCCGACACAGCCTTATGTTACAGCATGATACACCATATGTGTTTAAAGGTGGGGAACAAAATCAACCTTAAGGAACTGACAGTCACCTTCAATATATCAATTTGCATACCATCATTGATTTTCTCTCTCTTTTTCTTCAAGAGCCAGAAGGTGGCATCTTACTACTTATTTGTAATATTTAGATTAATTTCATTAATCTATGTTATGCTTAGATTGAGGATTTTAACATTTTACAGTAAGTATAGGATTAAGTACAGCAAATTAATCCTCTGGACAAAAATAAAATATCCAAAGCAAAAAATATAAAAAGGTAATAAGGGACTATCCTTTCCATCATCAGATCCACAGAGCAGATCACATTTGTCTTAAAAACATGACCTACATATTTTTATCGAGGCATTTTAGTGATTCTGAAATATTCAAATATTAGTAAGACTATTAAAATAGGCACTTAAGAAAAAACATAAATTATCTTTCAAATTACTCTGACTTGGGCTTAAACTTCAGAGATCTAGAAATGTGGAGAAATGCAAATACATGTGCAGAAATGCTGTCAAACAAGAAGGCCTAGGTATTTTTTTTCCTCTAGCTACCCTATGATTTTGTTCATTGTGACTTCTTGATCAAAATGTTAGTGAAATTGAGAAATAGCAAATAGTAATAATAACTGAAGTATTTAGTAATACATTTATTTCCTCTTTCTGTAATTTTTTGCACCTTTATATATTTACCCATTCATTGAAAAAATGTTGTTTTTTTTTTTTTTTTTTTTTTTTTTTGTTACTACTTTGTATTAGATTCTCTGTGCTAAGCCTGTTGGCTATAAAGAACAAACTATAGTCCCTGTCCTAAAGTCACCCACAAAATAGCCTGGGAGACCGTCACAAAGCGATAATCAGTTGTTTTGATTTTTAAAGGCAATGCAATGAGGGTAATGAAGGACATGTGTAAAACTATTTTAAAAGTTCAGAACAAGGCATTTCCTGAGGTACACCCTGAGAACAAGTATGAAAGTCAGGGAAGGTTGGCCGGGCGCGGCGGCTCATGCCTGTAATCCCAGCACTTTGGAAGGCCGAGGCGGGCGGAGCACGAGGTCAGGAGATCGAGACCATCCTGGCTAACACGGTGAAACCCCGTCTCTACTAAAAATACAAAAAATTAGCCGGGTGCGGTGGCTGGCGCCTGTAGTCCCAGCTACTCCGGAGGCTGAGGCAGGAGAATGGCGTGAACCCAGGAGGCGGAGCTTGCAGTGAGCCGAGATAGTGCCACTGCACTCCCGCCTGGGCGAAAGAGCGAGACTCCGTCTCAAAAAAAATAATAAAAAAAGAAAGTCAGGGAAGGTTTCCTTAAAAAGGTGACCTGAATTGAATTTCCTAACGTTAGCAGGAATTCAGCAAACTGGGATGACTTAACAAGGTAGGAGTGGCATTCTAGGTAATGCACAACAGAAGACAGCATGAGGGTATGGAGCTGGCAGGTGTCAGATATGGAGTTCCTTGTATGTAATATTAAAGAATTAGAAATTTACCTTCTGAGAGCTAAGACTCCTTTGACGGGTTGTACACTAATAGGTTACATGGTCAAATTTAAGTTTTATAAAGTTCACTCCAGTGGCAGGATTGAGAATTAACTCTGGCAGGATAAGACTAGAGATAGGCAGAGAAATCAGGAACTTATTGCATAAGATGATGAAGGTTAAACCAAAGCAATGTCATAAGGACAAAGACAAGGGACATGTCCCAGAGCTATCTAGGTAGGAAAGTTGGCTAGATTTTGTGACACATATACCGTGATGTGGAAGAAAGATATGTTCTGTAGTGACTACCTGACTTCTTGCATGACTGCTGTATGGAAAGTGATACCATCAAATAAGACAGAAGAATACAGGAGGAAGTAAAAGTTATAAAAGGAAATGAATGTGCTCACAATTTGAAATGTTGAGATTGAAGCACCTGTATGGCCTCCAGGTAGATATGTCTAGTTGGCAGATGAATATAAGTCAAAAAGATGGAGGTTTAGAATAGAGACATTGACATGAGTGTCTTTAGTAAAGGTTAGAGACATGAGAATGGCCAAGATCTCTCACACAGAACATGAGGAGGCAATTAGGGGCTCAAGGAAAATCCCTAGAGAATTTTTAACCTTTAGGAGGTAGTCAGAAGAATTTCCTGGGACAGAAATTGAGAAGTTAACATCCATTTTTCAAAATTGTACAAATGATTTAAAAGGAGAGTATTGATAATCCTAATAGCCTGCATTTCCCTTTAGCAGTGGCTCACACCTGTAATCCCAGCACTTTGGTAGGCCAAGGCAGGAGGATCATGTGAGGTCAGGAGTTCAAGACTAGACTGAACAGTGAGACCATATCTCTAGAAAAGTATTAAAAATTAGCTGGATATGGTGGTACACAGCTGTAGTCCTAACTACCCCGGAAGCTGAGATGGGAAGATAGCTTTAGCCCAGGAGTTTGAGGTTGCAGTGAGTGGTGATTGTGCCACTGCACTGTAGCCTGGGTGATAGAGTGAGATTCTGTCTTTTAAATAAATGATAATAAGGCAGTAAATATTTGGGGTCAACTATTAGTCTCTCTAAAGCAAGGCATTGGGTAAGCCCTTGGCCTTGGCCAGCTGAGTGCATCTGTCTTCGATCTTTCCAATCTACCTCTATCTTTGTGGCAGCTCTTTGTTGTTTCTGCTGCTCTACATCTGAACCCGGGATGGGCAACACCCTTTCTCATCAGCCACTTTACTAGATTAGAGCTGATGTTCACACTGCAAAGAGTTCTTATTTTTATGTCAGTCTAATTGATCTGACCTAATAGGAAGATGACTGAGGAACTTTTCAATGACAGATTTTGCATTTGGTCTTATAGTTGATAAAGATTATTGAGCTGCATAGAAAAAAAAATGGCAGTGAGGGTTGCAGATATTGAAATGCTTAGAATGTAAACCCTACAAAATGGAACTCTCAGTTATTGCTGAATGTTTCCCTGCCTGAATTTCCCAATTTTTAATAATTTCCATCCTTAAGATTATTTTCAGTGTAAATTCTAATAAAGAATGGTTAATACTCCTTTTACAAATAAAGATTTTCTCTTCAAAAATTGACACACTTTTCTTGTACACATTTCTCACTTACTGAAAAGTATTTATTGCAGAGTAGAAGTAAAGAATTGGAAAAATTGAAAGGAAGAGAACTGAGAGTTTGGCTGCAATGAAGCAAAATACAACAACAGGTTTATTACCAGATGAACAAAATTAATAACAAGTTATTCTCTGCCTTATTAGTCAGGAATTAGTTGTATGTAAAAGACCATATTGCAAAATTCTACACACAAAGGCAAGCTGAACAGTTTTCCTTTGGAAAATCAGAAATACGTTTCTAGCACTTATTATTTTTCCACAGTTAAATCTCTGCTCCTGCCCTTGTCATTTCACATCTGGTATTCCAAAGCCCATTCTTCACCACCTGTCTTAGACTTCCCTTCAATCTGTCCAAAATGTTATAGCTAAAATCATCTTTTAAATCCCTTCTTTAACCACATTACTATCTTCCCTAAGATTACTTTTCATTGTAATTATGATGTCTTAAATCAACATTTTCTGTGAGACTTGGAGGATATTTTAGTAACATCTTATCTTCAAATGAAATAATTGCACCTAATAACATGTACATTTTTAAAAATCGTGAGAAATAATGATGAATTGTACTGTGTACAATTAAAACATAAAATCAGAACACCTTTCATGCACATAGTGATCAAAATTTTTCAAAGGTCTTTCATTTTATTCATTTTGCCACCTCCTATTGTTCATTTGATAGATTTGATTCTTATTTTAAGATGGAAAACACTGAGACACAGAGAGTTTGAGGGCGTTATGTGAATCCATTCAGGGTCAAAATGAATATCAGAACTCCGTTTCCTCGACTATCAATCGAGCACTTTCTTCACTTCAGTAAAATGGTATGCATCACGCTGCCTGGTATTCATGCCACTAAGAAAGTTTATCAAATTACTGCGTGCCTGTAGGATTGCTGGCACTGAGCTAAATAAATTAGACACATATTTTCTATGAATCTTCTCAATGACCCACTATTTCTTTTTTTAAAAAACTGAGTACTGGGATACAGATAGTATAAGAGCCAGTTACATTACTCACTATGTAAGTAACAAAGGAGCATAATGCATTTCATAAGTAAAGAGGAATAACTTAAAACTAGGTGTCTAACTCTAACATCTGAGCTGTTTCCACCTTATTGTACTTTTCCACCTTATTGCTCTATCTCACACAGTAAGAGCTTCAAATATAGCTTAAAGTCTATCTCTGCCTATCGTATTTACCCAATAGACTTTTAATAAGTGTACTGACTCATAATAGACATTTAATAAACATTTATTGATAATTGAGTTCAATAAAAAGAATGACTTTTATGGGATTCTGATTAAATTTATTCTTGTACCTTAGAAAGATGGAAATAATTTAGCAGGAGGAGGGTCAATAGAAGTGAAAAATGTTTTTTCGATGTAGTTATGATGTCTTAAATCAAGATTTTCTGTGAGACCTGGAGGATATTCTAGTTGCATCTTCTTACCCTCAAATGAAATAATTGAACCTAATAACAAGTACTCTTTTTTGAGACCAAGTCTCGCTCTGTCACCCAGGCTGGAGTGCAGTGGCACAATTTTGGCTCACTGCAACCTCTGCCTCCGGGGTTCAAGAAATTCTCCTACCTCAGTTTCCCGAGTAGCTGGGACTACAGGTGCCTGCCACGACACCCAGCTAATTTTTATATTTTTAGTAGAGACGGGGTTTCACCACGTTGGCCCAGGCTGGTCTTGAACTCTTGACCTCAACTGGTCCTCCCACCTCAGCCTCCCAAAGTGCTGGGATTACAAGCATGAGTCACCAAATCCAGCCCACAAATACATTTTTTAAATTGTGAGAAATGATGATTTATTGCACTGTGCACAATTAAAACATACAAAATCAAAACACTTTTTGTGTACATAGCGATCAACATTTTTCAAAGGTCTTTCATTTTATTCATTTTGTTAGCAAAAGTTTTATTGACAAATAAACAAAATTTTGGAAAGATTGACCTCACTGATTACAGAAATGGTGTCCTATTCACACATTAAATAAATTCACATGTAGAACAGGTTTAGATAGGATATTTATTATATGTGGATTTAAGAACTCTTATTCTTTGTAAATTCACAATTGGAAACATAAGGGTTTATTATTTCAATTCAAATTCATCTTTTTCAAGTTTAAATGAATTGGTTTTGAAACATGAATTTAGAAAGGCAAAATGACTAATCAAACAGACTCCTAAGACTTCTCGCCCCTGATGAAATATATGGATGCTATTTAAAAATCAATGCAGAAAAAGAAGACAGGTTTAAATTTTTTATTTAAATAAAAGTTTGCCTTTGCAGTACTACCTAGTGCATGATTAATTAGAAGATATGCCCATTAACAATCAATACAAACTGATTCTGGCTGATATAAGCAAATACAGTTAAGTAGAGTTTTTGAAAATATGCTGTGTAGCTCCTTGATTTGAACTACTGAGAAAACTGGGGAAGAGAAAGAATCAAACAGTGGCAACATAGCCAGAACTATAACAAAAGTCTAACCAGGGAACTTCTGCAATGAAGAACCCTGTTGCAGCTACCATTAATTTCTCAATCCTACATCTAACCATACCCGTGTTGTTGGCTACTGTATTACTCTGTTCTCACACTGCTATAAAGGAATATTCAAGACTGGGTAATTTATAAAGAATAGAGGTTTAACTGGCTTATGGCTCCACAAGCTGTACAGGAAGCATGCCTGGGAGGCCTCAGGAAACTTACAATTATGGAGGAAGCGGGAGCAGGCACATCTTACATGGACAGAGTAGGAAGAAGAGAGAGAAGGGGGAGGTGCTACACACTTAAACAACCAGATCTCATGAGAACCCACTCACTTTTATGAAACAACATGAGAAAAATCCACCCCCATGATCCAGTCACCTGTCATCAGGTCCGTCTTCCAACATTGAGGATTACAATTCGACATAAGATTTGGATGGGGACACAAATTTAAACCACACGGTGACTATTATCTGAATTTTTGTGTCCTCCTAAAATGTTGAAACTTAATCCCCAGTATGATGGTATTAAGAGGTGAGGCCTATGGGAAGCGATTAGATTGTGAGGCCAAGGAAACTTATCTGCCTTTCTTACATATGAGGTTGCATTGAGGAGACATCTGTCTGTGAAGGAAGTGGGACCTCATCTGACAGCAAACCTGCCAGCACCTTGAACCTGCACTTCTCAGCCTGTGAGAAGTAAATTTCTGCTGTTTATAAGATGCTCAGTCGGTGGTATTCTGGTGTAGCAGCCTAAACATACTCAAAAATTGGCACTGCATTCTGGGTGACACCACTTTGTACTGGCACATCCAGGAAAGAGTTTCTACTGCTCTTGGCATCATTTGCTTCTGATTTAAGGCCAAGGATGAGTAATCTGATTGGATGAGATTGCAATACACTATGCTCACAAAGGAAAGTAACTCAGATGCTTTCTGAAAGTTCTAAAGATAAATATTATCAACAAGATGATATGAATGTTTGACACTGATACAATTGTCCTTTTTTTACTTCTTATTCTCTGGTTTTGTTCAATTCTTCCATTTTCTTTCATAAGTCTAGAAAGTACATCCTATTACAGGATTTAAAGTCACTTTCCCATCTCATAGGACTTGAATATATATGTATTATATATGATTAGGTTCACCTACATTGAACAGCAAACCTCCAAAACAGCACTGATTTAAACAAGATGGAAGTTTTCTTGTTTGTCAGAAAGGAATTTTGGAGATAGGCTTCCCAGAATGGATATCGTGGCTACATAATCATAATAAAAACAAGGGTCTCTCCTGCTATTACACCATCGAAGGTACCTCAGGGCCCAAGATGGCTGCCAGAACTCCAATTATCACATCTGTTTTGCAAGCCAGCAGAGTAAAAAAGTGGAGGAGTCAAAATGATATTTGCCTCTTCTCTTTTAAGGAACTCTTTGGAAGTCACACACAAAATTTCTGCTTACATCCCATTGGCCATAAGTTAGTCACCTGGTTATACCTAGCTGCTAGAGAGTTAGGAAATATATCTTTAACTTGGGCAGCAATGTACTTAGGCTATAAACTGGGATTCTGATGCTGATGAAGAATGAGTGAGTGGCTAATGAGGAAAGAGGGTATGCAAACTACATTGCCTCAAATAATTCCTTTTTACTGTTCTGTCAATATTCCTTATGTGTTATTTTTGTCTGACAAATAGAATTAGTTGAAGCAAGTGAGTATTGTCTCTTACATTGCACAAAATTCTTTAAAAGTAGTATTCTCCACTACAGCATTTTCTTCTCCAGGTACTATTTTCCTGATCTCCACAAACAGCATCTAAATTGTTTCCCCCGCCCCATCAATCTCAGCCATATGGTTTGCTATACTCTAACCTTATTTCCTGGGATTAGTGTAGCCCATTACTTTAGTCACAATACTTCAGTCAGTAATAGATGTCTAATTGGGACTAATTTCATTTGACAAAACACAGGAAAAGTTTGGATACAGGTTTCTCTGGGAAAAATCAGCTAGGTAACAAATAAGTTGTGTATATACACAACGTGCCAAGTGCATTTAGAAAATAGGAGAGCGTTGCTTTAGGTGCAGAGGACAGTAACTGTTCTAGATGTACAAAATGCTTGTAACATCATCAGAGGAGCTGTAGGAACCAGACCAAGGCTCAGCTGTTAGAAATAATTAGAAATAATTCTGAGAACACAATAAAAGAACTGGTCCAATAAGGCACTGCTTTCCCTCCTATCAGAAAGCTGGGTCATCAGGAGGCTGCTGGTCCAACTACAGTGTTTCCTCCAAAGTGCAGGCATCAGAAAGTCAGCAGTTGCTCCCAAGATCACATCTCATCAACTACAATTCAAGCCCCATGTCTTGCCTCTTATTCTCATACGGCAGGAATTGGATATTGGAAACTCTGATACCATTAAATGTGGAACAAACCAAACAAAAATATCCACAACTGTGCTTACCTGCAGAACTAGCAGAAGCAATGAAGTAGAGACGTTGGCTTCTTTCTATCTTGTACATCATATATTGGTGGCTCTTTTGGGCATGCAATGATCACCTGAAACAGAGTCTAGAAACTGTCTTAAATTTCTTGGCCTCAGAAATAAACATATTATACAGGAACAGGAATGGAGCTTTTGTTGCCAGTCTGCAATAATTTATAGCAGTCAACAAGACAGAATCTTTATCTTTGATGATGTTCTAATAAAATAAAAAGTTTATGTCCTCATAAGGAGCCTCTTCTGTTTCTGGGGAGCAACTAGAGCACATGTGTGGTATACCTCGTCTAGATAGTGTGGTGTTTACAGATAAGTCTCTAACTTCTCTCAGTCATTTAACTACCTTGCAGGAAGACAGCCTAAAGATAAAACCAATGAATAAAGAAAGTGGAGCTAATAAATTCATAGAGAAATATATAACTGGAGTTCTGGTGACATCATGAATCTCTACTTTAAGCAGTGCCTGAATCCAGTCTTCCCTGAAATTCTTTGTTAACTCAACCAATAAGGTCTTCTCTTTGGCTAAGCCACATTGATTTGAATTTTCCATCTTTGCAGCTAAATGATTATTATTTATATGACATTTAGAAACAGAAATGGAGTATTGAAAGAGCTATAACCTAACATATGGAGTTGGCTAAATTAGAGAGAAAGCAATTATGATTCTGTTATTAAGAGCTAGAAAACTGGCAATCTTTACTATATGCTATAAAAATTTCTTGTTAAACTGGTAGCAGTTGTAGCTTTGGCTGAGACCATGTACCTACTGAAGCTAAAGAATTAAAGCACTAAGTAGGAAAATTTCAAGATATTAGTGTGTTGGCTTCCTCTTCTAGCATTTTTTTTTGCCATCATCTACTAACTATATATGCTGCAGCAGGCAATATTCTGTTTACTTTTATCAGCTTGTTTAAGACTCAGAATAACTGATTACACAGGTACAATCATTATCTCCATTTTACTGATGAAGAAACAGACATTCTTCCATAAGTACCTAGACAAAAGAACAATATGGACTAAAACTTAACTGTCTAAAATAAGAAAAGGAAGAATATTCACTTTTCCCAGGGTGATCCTTTTGTGCTGTGTCGAACAAAGTGACTGAAAGTGAGGTTATATGGAACTTTGCACTGAGGGGAAAAAACTATCAGACCTATTCCAACATTAGTTACAATAAAATCATGAGAAAAAGATACTATAAAATTGGGGCTATAAAATTGGGGCCTGAGAGAAGTCTTATTGTCTAGGCACCTCTCCAGTAAACTCTTGCGCTTTTACTACATAAAAAGGGACCCATCCCCCTAACTGTAAAGATGCACATGAATGACCCCCTCCTCCATTTCACCCTATCAGCTTATTACCCTAATATTTTCTGAAAAAAAGAAATGAATTTTTTTTTTTAAATGAGGTTGTTGAACTAGCACCTGTTTTTGAAAACAAATTTTTCAGGACAGGTTAGAGAGGCAAAGACCATGATCTAAATACATCCCTAGTTTTGTTTACTATCCCTTGGAGTTTAACAAAAGAAACCAAAGAAAAAAATAGTTAAAGCAGTAAGAAAGTAGCTTGAGGGCAAAACCCCCAAATGAGAGGAATTACTGAGGAATTAAGCATGTTGATGGCTCTACCCCTTAGGCAATTCTCAGTCTCCAATAATGAGAAAGTAAGCTTTTAAAGTCCCAAAAGTAGATGACACCCAAATTCTTACTCAAGATGTAGTCAAAATGACAGTGGACAAAGATTTCTTCCAGGGAATATAGAAGCAACATATTAGCCAAGAACTTACTTGGTTCTCAGAGCAAGAAGTCTGTGTTACTCTGGCCCAGTGGAAAATAATATATGTCACAGATCATTGATCAATATGTATTTTTATTTGCCATTACTATGGTGATACAGTTTGGCTCTGTGTCCCCACCTAAATCTCACCTGAATTATAATTCCCATAATCCTCACATGTTGAGGAAGGGACCTGGTGGGAGACGACTGGATCACAAGGGCAGATTCCCCTATGCTGTTCTCATGATAGTGAGTTCTCACAAGATCTGACAGTTTTATAAGGCAGTTTTCCCTGCTGTTGCTTTCTCTCTCTTTCCTGCCACCATGTAAGATGTGCCTCTTCCCCTTTTGCCATGATTGTAAGCTTCCTGAGGCCTCCCCAGCCACACAGAACTGTGAGTCAATTAAATCTCTTTTTTTTTTTACAATTTATCCAGTCTCTGGTATGTCTTTATACCCATGTGAAAATGGACTAATACACATGGTATAGTGATTGTGTTGAAAGAAATCAAACTTCCAAGTTAAACCTTGTCAGATCACTCCAAAAGAAGCTAAATCTAAACAAATCTAAGAATATGGTTCATTACCTAGAGCAAGGGTCAACAAATTACAGTGTGTGGGCCAAACCCATCTGCTTTCCGTACTTGTGTTTATAAACGAAATCTTACTGAAACACAGCCATATGAATTGTTTACATGTTGTCTACGGCTGCTTTAACACTGCAGTGCAAAAGCTAGCAGAGACAAATAATTGCTACAGAGACAGTAAGATTCACAGAGCCCAAAATATTTCAGAATTGTTTTGCTGAGCACCAACCTAGAGAATCCTAGATTTGGATCTGGATGCAGCAGTGTGGTTGTTTCAGGAGATGCACAACCACAAACACATTCAATGATTCACTAGAAGGTTTCATGAGACTCAAAAGCAGTTGCACTCAGGATAATGTTTATTACAGGGAAAGATACAAAGCAGGATCTGCAAAGGGAAAAGGTGCATCAAGTGGAGTCTGTTGGTAACCAGGCACTTATTTCTAAAGTTGTTATGGAAGTCGCACAGGATATGCTTTTCCTTCAGCAATGAACTGTGGCACTCAAAAAGTGTTTTTGCCAAGACGCTTGAGTCTTAAAGTGCAATACTTATTGAGGGCTGGTCACATGGGTACATTGACCTGCATGACCAGCCATGATGAACTCCAGACTCCCAGAAGGAAATCAGAGCTCACCAGAAATCACAGTGTGGGCACAAACTACCTTGACAAGTCAGTACAGCATGGTTCAGTGCCCTAGGTGTACAAAACAACCTTATTAATTAATAACAGAGGGAGCATCCAAGCACTATGTTCCCAGGAGTTGGCCAAGGGTCAACCACACAATCAGTCCCTCCTGAAGATGTGCTAGCATTGAACAGCCAAGCCTGAGGTGTTAACTCTTCCCTATTCGATGATGCAGGTATGGATGGTCTCCTTCTTGGAAGGAAGATGAGATGAGTACATTGGATATAGTCCTCAACATACCTTTATGGGAAGAAGAATGCATACAAATGTGGGGTAATTAAGCGGTAAAAAGCAGATGTTTGCTTCTCTAGAATCTTATTCCCCTAAACAAAAGCTGGATTTCGGAGAACCATATCTCAGCCATAAATTTTTGCAGGATAGACTGACCGTTTACTTCAGAGTTGAACCATAAATGGCATAAGATTACCAGGTTATCTCACTTATCTGGCCACAATGAGTGTTTCAGAGATGGTCATGTGATCAAACTTGTGGCAAGAAGAGCTTTTCATAGGATATTTCTAGGTAAGAAAGTTTTCTTCTGTGTGAACTATTTTAAATACATATGCTCTCTCCTCTCTCTGGTTTACTGTTGATTATGTGGCTTGGAAGTTTTCCACTCATTTCTTCTACTATTAAAACAACTTGCATAATATAGAACCTCACAAGTAGATAACAGTAAAACTGGGCCAGGCACAGTGGCTCACGTCTGTAATCCCAGCACTTTGGGAAGCCCAGGTGTGTGCATCACCTGAGGTCAGGAATTTAAGACCAATCTGACCAACATGGTGAAACTCAGTCTTTACTAAAAATACAAAAATTAGCCAGGTGTGGTGGTGGGCACCTGTAATCCCAGCTACTCGGGAGACTGAGGCAGGAGAATTGCTTCAACCCTGGAGGCAGAGGTTGCAGCAAACCGAGATTGCACCATTGCACTCCAGCCTGAGCAACAAGAGTGAAACTCCATCTCAAACAAACAAACGAAGTTAACAACAAAACTGTGGGAAATGCAGAGAAAGAGATCTGAAACCTTGAAGGCACATGACCCTAAATCAAACATCTTCTTAGATGCTGACATGCCTCTAGGTTTTCTATTAGGTGGGCCAAAGAAAAAAAAAAGTTCTAAAATTCTGCATAAGCCAATCTGCATCGGGATCATTGTCACAACAATAAATATATTTAACTGATAAAGTATCATTATTCCTATTTTGCAAGTGACAAAAACAAGATATAGAAAAGTTGATTAACTTGCCTATACTCATAACAAAAATAAATGGCAGAGCCAGGATTCAATTCAGTTCTCTTTGTGTCCAAAAGACATATATTCTTTTTCCCAATTCATACAGTCATGAGATTAGAAGTTTCTTGTTGAACTCACCTTGCATTCCTCACCAAAATCAGCTGGGTACTTGGGACCTACCATACATCCAGGTAACACATGGGAATTTATTGTGACATCATTGTTTTATAGCTATGCCATCCCTACAAATTGAGACTAGATGAGCCTTAATGTGAAAAGGCTTTTCTATTCCCACTTTGTAGGGATGACATAGCTATCCTAACATGTGATATATTGAAGTGGAGACCAATCTGACCATTCTTCTTAGTTTGTATTCTCCTCCTCCTTAACTACTTCATACATTTTATTTCATTTTTCCTGAAGTATATAAGATATGAAACAGAGATCTATATAATTCTGAGATACCTGAAGAACTTCAGATTTTAGGTTCAAAAGTTACATCCAAATAAAAAGTTAGTTGGATTTAGTTCCTAGTGGAAATCATCTCAAATGATTTTACTAGGCTTGTCTATAACTGTATTTATCAAATATTCATGCTTATGTACCATTTCAATTACATTCGTAGAGAAAAAAAACTACTACATATGTCCCTAGAAAGAAAAAGGTGAAGTATAACTGTGGGGGAAAATCTTTTCAAATATTCTCATACTGTGAGCCTATTATAAGTGCAAAAAGATTAAAGATATAGTTTAAAGGTGTGTATTTAAATGACTACAAATAATTGTTTAACTGGAGCTGCCTAGGGTACATCAGTAGCCCCTAAATGATCAAAGGCTATTGCTGCAGGCAAGGTCCAAAACCACCTGCTTATATAAAAAACTTTAGATGACAGCATTGATTTTGTGCATGTATATTGATACTTCCTGAAACAACTATTTTAAAAAATTATCCATCCAAAACTGACAGAAGGCAAACAGATTGAGAGTTAAGTCTGTAATTCTCCTATAGACTCATTCTTTGCCTTGTATAGAAATGTGATAATTTCTTAGGATATTTCACATATTTCCTCCTTTGTCATTGTTATCCACAGGAAGAAGAAAATTCAGGTTATATTGCAACTTAAATGATTATCCTTTGACTCATAATAGGCAACCCCAAGCAAAACTGTGAAATATGATAGATTTTTTTTCTTTTCTATGTCCACTTTAAGTTCTACCATTGTATGAAAATGCAAGCAAACTAGTGACACTAATATTTCACTTTTTTAAAAAACAACCACAGAAAGAAATATATGCAATGTACTTATTAATCCACATATATAGTCTAGATAGATAATATAACTTTTGTTTTAATTATATATACATAATATATTTTATATATTATATAATTATAATATAGAGCTTATGGAATACATAATTGAAACAAAAGTTATACAAAATGGCATTTACCTGTATTTTATGTAATGCACTGTGACATTTTTTATTCTGTTCTTTTTCATCTTTTTCATCTTTGTTAAATGTAGGTCACAATATGACTTACCCAGTTAATTTCAAAAACTATTAACGGATTGTGACTCACAAATTTAGGAGTGATAATTTACACTAACAGATAACTATCCATCAATGTGCCAAATTCCTAATTCTATTATTTACATAGCAACAGGGAAACAAACCAATGAAAGATGGTTAATAATAGAATATCAGGCATCAGTGAAGGCACAGGGAATAATTACCCGAAAGATTTACCTGAGTTTGGTGGATTGTTCCACCAGGAGAGTTTTTTTTTCTTGCAAAAGCTCAGTGAGACCACTTATCACAACCTTACGTGTGGCGACTCATAAAGTGACATGTGTCGCTTTCAGCCTGATCATAATTCTTCCCATCAGTGATCCCCCATCCTCCATCCTCTGACTTGAGACAGATTAACATAACAGTATTGAAGGCCAAGTGCTCACAATGGCAAAAATATAAGATGGAAGGAGTCTGAATATTTTAATCACTGATTTTTTTTAAAAATCTGTCTATCAATCACGAACACCAGTTTAGGACTTTACATGAGAGATAAAGAAATGTCTATTTTGCTAAATCCCAAAGATTTGGGGGTTTGTTTATTAAAGCAGCTAGTATTATTTCAACTAACGCACAAGCTATCATTTTGGAAAGTACTAAGAATAGCCTTCTAAGAGGACGTGATAGAAAGTCTTCCTCTTCAAGAAAAGATACAATGCATGAGGTATCCCCAACAAGAAAAAGTAGAGGCCCCAATTTTGTGATCATAGATAATGCAGGTTCTACTCAGATTCCTTTCTATATGAGCTCTTCTTAGTCTACTTTTTCATATTTCTTTTAGGGTCTCCTTTTCCACTTTGTTTTACATTCCTCTATAAACTTTTCACAAATCCATATATTTATCCCAGACTTTCTTCCATATTCCAAATCCAAATTCCTTTCACCTCCTCAGCAATGATAAACATATTTACATATAAATTAGATGATAAAAGCAAGTGCAAAAAGGAACAGTGAAACTAGGATAGGCCATTTCCAGAACTAGCTGAGTATGTGCTCAAAGTAGATGCGTGCTTGTCTGACGTAGAATTCTTCGTCTTCCTCTCTCTCTCTCTCGTCTCTCTCTCTCTCTCTCTGTCTCATAGTTGAAATTATTTCTTCTTTGGTGGACAAAGAATATGTTGACCAGCAGTTCTTACTTCATCAGTAAGGTGGTTGTCTGTTTTATTGTTATTGATATTTTGACTTTAGGAATTTTGGGGGCCATGAATTCATTTACCCATTTGCCTGACATTCTTGGAAGAGACTATCACTGAAAACCAGGAAGCAGGGAGGAGAGAACAAATGTGTAGAACAAAAAGAAATTTTGACCCCTTTGATTACTCTTACATGACATGTAGTACATGGGGAATTATCAAAGCCTTAATTGACAGAATACACCAAATACCACCCTCCCAAAACCCAAGAATAGTTAAGTTTGTTGTGAGAAAATACATGCTAAGCTTTATTGGCCATGGGGATAATTTGTTTAATGAACAAAGACAGTGCACTTTCACTTCAAGTGTCTGTATGCAAAGGTATAATGCAATGGACAGAGTCTAGTCAAAATCTTTTCTCCAAACCACATTACTTGTAAAGCACTGATAATTGACCAAAGATTTTTGAAACTCAGAGTTTTCTTACCATTGGAGGTAGGCGTTACCTAGTTGAGTGTTTAAATTATTAGACTGCGTGTATATTTTTTTCTCAGCAAATAGGTGCTGAATAAATAAACCATATTACCATTAAAAACAGGAAAACACTGTCATACTAAATATTCTTAGGACTTCAAATAGATTTTTTTAAACAACGTATGTGAACTGGGCATTTACAACTATAGAAAAGAATATGTTCTTGTCTGTATATTATATATTAATACTGTATTTCATAGGAATTTTTATTGGTGAAACAAAATATGTTGGTTGAGGGAAAGGCTAATATGTATCTAATCTATTTATATTTACAGAAAAATTCCCAAAAGCTTGAATCTACAAGAAGTGCAAAACTATCATTAATTTATTTTTTACTTAATTTCAGATTTACAAAAAAATTATTTTAACACTTGTAAAAAAATTTTCCCAAACTATATTTGTTCAGTTTTACACTAAAGTAGGAACATAATCAATTAGTTTTCTAATGACTGAGGTTTTTGCATAACTCAGGATAACCATTGTAAAAATATAAATCATATAAATTTACAAAATCTGGAACCACAGTATGGTACTGTAGATGTAAGAATTGTAGACTTCAGAGATAAATATTTGGCTAAATGTGTACTAACCAAGGACCACCTCCTAGAAACTGGTTTATTTTGTATAAAATATTTAATATGAGCCTGTGTTCTTGTGATTCATTTTCATTTATGTTTATTTTTGAAGTATTTTAAATATACAAAAGATTTTCAGATACCTACCACATTTTTTTAGAAAATAAAACATCACAGGGTTAGTTGAAGCAGCTCCTCTGCCCTGAGATGTAATTAATAATTGGAATACCGTGTGTCCCTCCCCCAAACCATGTCTTTATGCTTTACCATATATATAGATAATTATAAATCATTAATAATAATATGTTTGTACTTTACAGTTCCAAATACTATAGTTGGAATTTTTATTGATCTGATAATTTCTATTTTTAAGAATCTTTTTAAAGTATTATTTTTTTATAGAGACAGGGTCTCACTCTGTCACGAAGGCTGGAGTGCAGCGATACAATTATAGCTCACTGTAACCTTCAACTCCTGAGCTCAAGCAATCTTCTTTCCTGGCTAGGACTATAGGTATATTCCACAAGTAACTTTTTTATTTATTTTGTAGAGAAGGAGTCTCACTATGGTGCCTAGGCTGGTCTTGAACTCTTAGCCTCAGGCAATCTTCCTGCCTTTACCTCCGGAGACAATGGGATTACAGACATGAGCCACCATGCCCAGTATGTCCATTTTCTATTATTGTTAATACATTTAAATGTATTTTTACAATTTTATTTTATGCTTTCTCTTTTCCATAATTTTCTCTTGCTTATTTTTTCCTCCTCCTTGCCTTATATTTGAATAATCAAATATTCTTTGTTTTCTTCTTTTTCTTCTGTTAATTGGTATTTCTATTCTTAAGTGGTTGCATTGAAAATTTAACAGGTATAACTACCTTGAATTTAACCAGCATCACTGCCAAGGCCCTAGCTTCTCTATTTGTTTTCCCTTATACAGGAATTCATTTTTTGAACGTATTTCGCTGAGAATTAGTGCATAGTAAATTGTCTTAGTTTTTGTTTGGTATAACTTTTTTCACCTATCTCCTAAGTGACAGTTTTGCAGGATAAAAACTTCCATGTTAACAGTTTTTACCCTGCAAAACTGTCATTTAGGAGATATTTTCAATATACTATTCTTTTGTATGAAGAAAATTTTCACTAAGTCTGTTTGGGATTTTTTTTTTGTAGGTAAGTCATATTTCTACTTGCTTTAAAAATTTTTGCTATCTTTGGTGTTTTTCAAATCTTTAATAATGCATGCAGTGATCTTTAAATACATTGCTTTAGATCTGTGTTTCTTTTCTGAGATTCTTTACTTCCAACAATTCATGAAACTTCTCAATTATTTATTGGCACTCCCCCATTTCTATGCTTATCTCTGGAAAAGCTATTAGACATGTCAGCATTTATTATTCTACTTACTATTAATCTCTTTTTTATAATTTCTATTTCTTAATCACTTTTTTGCTATGATCCCAATGAGCTTCTCAAATCTGTTGTTTAGTTCACTAATAAATGCTTCAGAGTAACCTGTACGCGTTTAACCTGTATATTGTATTTCTAGATTTATTTTTAGTATGCCGTATCTTTGATATCTTGGTTTATTGTGTTCTATTATTTCATGATACTTTATGTATTGGTTAGATGTTCATGTTTTGTCATTTTAAACACAACTTATACTTACCCTTTATATTTTCCTATTGCCTCTTGTTTTTAGTCTTGAGAGAAATAGAGCTCCCGATTAGTATGTCTATTTATTCTTTCTCTTGTGGAATATTTCCTAATGTTTTAAATAAATGCCTGCTATGAGATTATCAGCAATAGGGTTTTTGTTTCATTTTTGCTGTTGTTGTTGTAGCTGGGGGAAGAAAGTCCTATTTGTGAAAGTGTCCCCTATAGAGGCATTCTGCATTTACCAGATGTCCAGAGGCATCACAAGTAGAGAGGTACTTGCTATGTTAATGTCTCAGCTTGGATTTCTACTTTCCATTACATTGTTCAAGCTTGAAGTCCTTTCATATTTTTTTTGGGAGACTTTTTTTTTCCAAATAATCAGAGCCCCAAGCAGGACAAGCTTCGAATGTGTGGAATTTTCTAGTCCCTACATTACAGAGCATTTTCAAAGTTGTACAGAGAAGTTGGTTTTATCTCATGACCTTGCATGGACCCTGGGCCATATCTCCAAGTCTGGCAAGGATTTCAACAGCTCAGCCTCTCAATGTTAAAGCCAATATCTCGGTCCATTACATACTTACCACTAACACTTTGCTCAGCAGTTATTCCATCAACTTGCATTCTTACTGCTCTCACTTGAGGTTATTGATCTTTTTTATTCCCCTCTTATGTTCTTTTAAATTTCCATGAAAATTAATATTTTGGTTATATTTTATCCAGCAATGCAAATGTTTATAATTGAAAGTGGCCTTATATGAATTTAGGCTACCATGCAAGAAAAATAGGTTTATTGTCTTCTTTTTCTCATTAGTGAAGTAACATAAAAAGTCTTGGTTAATCAAAGTTTCTAGTTAGGTTGATTACACATAATTCAAAAGTTTATTATGGTAAAAAATGGAGGTAGAGGTAAACCTAGTATATTGAAATATAGAATTCCATACGTAAGTAAACATAAAAATTGATACTTTGATTTAATCTAAATTTAAAATTTCTGTTCATCCAAAGACACTATTATGCAAGCCACGAGCTGGGAGAAAATACATGCAGTGCATATATCTAACAAAGGACTTGTATTCAGACTGTACAAAAATCTCTTACAAAACATTAACTTAAAAAATTATAAGAAGGGCAAAAGACGAGCAGATGCTTTGCAAAAGATTATGATACATGCATGGCTAATAAGCACATAAAAAGGACTCAACACCATTATTTGTCAGAGAAATGAAAAGTAATCTCACAACTAGATAAAACTCCATACCTACTAGATTGGCTAAATTAAAAAAAAATTTAAAAAAAGAAAGCAAAAAACTGACACCACCACCAAATGTTAGTGAGAATATGGGGCAATGGAAACTCCCCAAAACTTTGGTAGCAATGTAAAAATGGTTTACAGTCTCTTATAAATTAATTGTATATCTCCCTCATGGCCCAGCAATTCCACTCTTAAGTATTTTCCCCCCAAAAATGAAAACATATCCACCAAAAGATCAGTAGAAGAATCTCCCTAATAGCCTTATTTCTAATAATAAAAAAGTTAAGAACCCAAATGTTCACAAGCAGGAAAATGGAAAAACTGAGTTATACAATTAAATACTACTTCACTCATACAAATAAGTAAGCTACTGATATACACAACAGCAGGCATGACCCTTAAAAATATTATGTTGAGTGAAAGGAAACAAACACAAATAATGTATACAAATTACACAAACTTCAAAAACAGATGAAAAGAAATATATGGTGATAAGAAATAGAATAATGGTTGCCTCTCCATGTCCGACTGGCGTAGGTGGTTGACTGGAAAGACGGCATTAGAGAACTTACTGCAGTGAGGTAGAAATGTTCTATGCCTGGACTGGAAAGTTGGTTACATCAGTGCATGCATTTGACAAAGCATATTAAATTGTTCCCTTAGTAATCCTTGTAAATTTTAGCTTAGGTTTAAAAAAAAGTTTAATCTGGAGGTTATCAAGTATTGAGGCCAGGTATTTTAAAATCTTAACAGCGAAGATAAGGGGAAATGTGTTACTCTAAAATAGTTTTTCTGGACTTCCCCTTTGGCCAGAGATAGCTCTCTGGAGCTTTTTCTGGCATCAAGTTCTATATTGCTTCTTAAGTCTTCTAAAAGACTATATGAAGCTTTTACAAATAATGAAGAAGTAACCCTAAAAGAATTACATAACCATACAGCTATTTCACTCTTCCAAGTGAAGGCCATTAAATAAAATGCTTGCATTGCTAATGCTGCAGGCTTCAACCAAGTAGCTGAAACCATGATTTTTTCACCATCAGCTATAAAGATTATGGAAGATGAACTAAAAGGCAATTCTGTTGTTGTTGTGTAAGGCAGACCCAAACACAGCTTGTCCATCTGTGGCTCTTGTGTTTCTGTACTGACATCAGGAAGAACAGTGTGGATTTTGTCAATAAATTTAGCACACTTGACATGGATATTTAAGGCACACAGGGAGTAGAGATTTACAGCATGCTGCCACTTTTACACAAAAGTCTCTCCTATGCCTACAAAGTCAATGGGAGAGAAATAGGAGCATTTTCCCTGAGGAACTGGTCTTTTCACACACACTGGCACAGCAGATGCAGCCAGAGTTTCAACTGCGTCACCTTCTGAAACCGAGTGAAAAGTCTTTGAGAGCCTTTGTGAGGTGCTGCATGCAAGGAAGGGCATGAAAAAGAATAAAGAAAAAAATACAGAAACAAACAAGTCATAAGACTCGGTGATGAGTCATGGTTTCCATTTAGTCAAAGATTTACAAAAATTTTTCTTCAAAACTTAAACCTGTAAAGGAAAAGCAATTCTTTTGATTTAAGTTGATTTGTTTTTATGTCATCTCATACATACGAGGAAAATAAAGAAGGTCAAAATAACGGGCCATCCCTCCTTTCTCTCTTCTAATGATAGTGTTTAGCAGTCTGTGTCCAGCTCTAAGCCAGAAGCCAAAGATGCAAAATGAGTAGAGTTGCATCCTTGCCTGTCTACCTGGGATTACATTACCTCTTTCGTTCATTTCTCCTATTACCACATTAGTGTTGGTCACCTTTAAATCTCTGATCCTCTGAAAAAAATGCCTAACTTGTCTTTCTGCTACCACTTTTGTGTCTTCAATACATTCACCATTCAGCACTCAGACTTGTCTCATTAAGACACATGACATGGTGTCATTTGTCCTATGAACAGCCTTTGAAGCTTCTGATTGCTCCAGGCTCTTTTGTAAGGTCGTAAGACTTTAGTAGATACTATGCTGCTTATTATCTTCCCTGTAGAAAATAAGGCTCAGATTTGGGGCAGGTGTTAAGTTTAGTTGGGTGTCTCTTGATATCAGAGAAGGTGGTCCGTGTCTGAGGTATATAGGAATGGCCAGCACTGTCCGATATACATAAGATGAAGTCCTCCAAAGGGCTTCTAGGGAGCATTGTCCTCCCCAAACAGAAGAAGGAGGAGAAGGAAGAGTAAGAAAGAGAAAGAAGATGAGGAGATGGAGGAGAGAAGAAAAGAAAGGAGGGAGAGGAGAGGAAAAGAAGAAGAAGGAAGAAAAGGGATTGAGAGGACAACTAAGCAAAACGGGGAAAATAAGGTATCAAATAGTAAGGAAAATTCTCTTCCTCAACTACTCCCCATGTCTTGCATTTGAAATAAATTGTGTAAATATGTGATACATGGAGATATTGCAGCCATTCTGCCATCATTAGGGTAAGGTGGAGGACACTGGATAAATACATTTTCAATGTTGTGACATTGTTGACTTGCAGGGGGGAAAAAACTCCTCCATGACTCTGATTCCTGCCTATTTCTCCATCATGATGAATACAGTCTAGGATCATGAGACATATTTTACTTTTATGAACATGCAAATGTCTTTCCTACCTCAGGGCCTTTGCCAAGCTTCAACATAAAATGGTACAGAGTATACAATGAACATATTAGGTGTCAAGGTCATATTTGAATTATTCACGTATTTGTGTATTTATTGCAGTAACTTTCCATCAGTGTCTTGAGAAAGAGGCATAATTTTCTACATCTTACAAAGTACCATTTGCACTGTAGTGGCCTTCCTTGTGACAACTACGTGTTGTTCCCTCTGATGGACGCACTTCCCCTGAAGTGTATTTGGCTCTTTCTTTCTTATCCTTCAGTTTTCAACTGAAATAGCATTTCCTCAGATATGCAGTCCATGGGAATTCTGTTTAAAATGGCATTCTATGTTCTCGCTGAGAATAGTGTTTTTTCCTGATAATCCTTATTAATATCTAAAATTATTTTGTTTATAATGGCCTCTGTCTGCTACATGTAAGAGCTATAAGAAAAAGGACTCTATCTGTCTTTTTCACTCTTAAGTCACCAGGGCCTAGCCCAGTGTCTGAGTGGGCCCTCATATTTATTGGATAAAATGATGGAAGACTAAAGGAAAGCAGCAAGGCAGGAAGGCAAGAAGCCAGGAAGGTAGGCAAGTAGGGAAGAGGGAAGGGATTTATTAAACCAAGGCAAACCAGTATTCTGTAATAACCAAATCTGAATTAAAATCAGGTCAGAAGCCAAGCATGGTGGTGTGTGCCTGTAGTCCCAGCTACTCAGGAGTCTGAGGTGAGAGGATTGCTTGAACCCAGGAGCTCGAGGCTACAGTGAGCTATGATAGCATCACTGCACTCCAGCCTGAGTGAGAGACTCCACTCTAAAAGAACTAAAAATAAAAATAAAGTAATAGTAATTTTTAAAAATTATGTCAGAAAATAGGATGTTCTGGTGGTTATAATTAATGTCAACCCTTTTATATACATACATAAAATACATATGTATACATTTTTACCTTGTGTATGGGTAGCAATAAAAATGTGTCTTGCTAAATATACCATGGGACACATGAGTAGTAAGTCTGATTTTGCAGAGTAAAGAAATCCTTCAGATATAAAAAGGAAAACGCATTCTGGAAAAATATCACTGGGAAGAAGTACATTCAGGAAAGACTCAGAGCCACTGAGATTACTGCCAAGAGTAAGCCAGTGCAGGGTATGCATTGTTTAAATGTACCAAGGAAGTTAAAAAAAAAAAGCAAGGGAGGCAGGGGCCAATTGGCAGGGTAAATTTTATTTGTACTTTTTCCAAGGCTAAGTGTATTAAATGTTTACTGGGCAATTTTAGCAATCAACAGATTCATTTTCCCTAAAGATATTTAAGTGCCATTAGCGGTGAACTGCACGGCTTGACTTGTATATGCATTCTTGAAATGACAAGACATATATTTTCCTTTGAAATTCCTCCTTAATTGCCAAAAGAATGGACATTAGATATCTTTACATGAGCTGATTTTGGTGGTGATTGAATTTAAAAAAAAAAAAGCCATTTTTTCAGAGAGCCCAGAAGGTTCAGTGTGATATTATCTACTCTTTTCCTTTAAATTTGTACCATAAAAATTGGCTTTTTCCCCAATCTACTCTACTCTAGTATCTACCCTATAAACTCATTCTGTTGATCCAATTTACAAAATAAATATTGAGTCCATCGTTGCCACTGCCACCCTGCTGGTCCAGGCCATCAGCTCTCAGTGGAGCCACTGCCACCACTTCCCAACTGCCTTCCCTGCTCCCACTCTTGGCTGCGGCCCATTCATTCTCCACGGAGTAGCAAAAGTGCACCTGTAAATATGTCATCCTGCAGTGTAAAGTATTTCACAATTTTCCACTATCCTGAGAAAAGAAATAGAATATTTGCGTGAACTGGACCCTAGTCATATCTCTAGCCTCGATTTACACCCTTTTCACTTCAGTCATTGATCTTTCGGTTCCAAAAAGGAAATAACTTCAACTCTGACCCCTTTGCAAAGGGGTAGAGCTCACAGCTCTGTCCAAGGAAATCATCTTCAAAAAAACTTCTTCCCCAGTCTGCAATGGCCTGATCCTTTCTATGCCCTCCATGTTTATGACATATTTAACATTCGCTGAGGATTTAAAACCACCAGTCACATGTGGTATACCTCAAAACTTCCTTTGATGCAATACATATCACTTTAGTGTCTAAACTGAAGCTTCCACTGTAGCATCTTATCTCATTACTAAAGCTCTCTCTGTATCAGCTTCTTCATTTGTCAAATGCCAGTAATAGTATCTTCCCGTTAGGATTATTGTAAAGCTTAAATGAGTGTATATGTGTGTATATATAGACACACACATCAAGCATAGCGCCTAGCTCAAAGTAAGCATTCAGTGTGCATGTAGACTTGAGAATATAATTGTGCCTCCATGACCTCCTTATGCTTTTTAAACTACAGTCTGAGCTAACTTCAGGCCTTCTCTCAGCTGTGTCTGAGTGATATGTAGGCCAACCATTCAGTGTATCTGATGAAAAGGAATGCATATAGGCTAAAGAAGAGATAACAAAGGAAGACATTTCTATAGCAGTCTGGTTAGCTGACTTTATATATTTTTTTCTATTTTGGGGATATAGAATTTCTCAAATACTTCTAAAAGGGTATATGCTTTTTCTTTTCTCCCTGTTATGCTAATCAGCATTGGTTTTGTTTTGTCTTTTCTTTGATTAAAGTATTGTTATTAGCCTGAAACATAGTTGCCTTTTGAGATTTATTAGTGCTAAGTTGTGTATTAATTCTTATATATCAAGGAATTAATTTACCCTCACAAAATAATTGATTTACTTTGTTTTCTGTGGCTGAAATTATTTTTAAATGAGGTAGAAGAAAAAAGTAATAAATATAATGTTGTAAGAACATGAATGATTCCATTCTCAGAGCTTTTTTACATATAAAAATAGATATTAGGCCAGGCACAGTGGCTCACACTTGTAATTCCAGCACTTTGGGTGGCCGAGGCAGGTGGATCACAAGGCCAGGAGTTCAAGACCAGCCTGACCAACACGGGGAAACCCTGTCTCTACTGAAGATACAAAAATTAGCTGAGCATGGTGGCATCCACCTGTAATCCCAGCTACTTGGGAGGCTGAGAAAGGAGAATTGCTTGAACCCGGGAGGCGGAAGTTGCAGTGAGCCAAGATTGTGCCATTGCACTCCAGCCTGGGCAAAAAGAACAAAAAAACTCCATCTCCAAAAAAAAAAAAAAAAGATATTAGTACTCATACCAATTAATTATAAAAGTACTTACTAAACCTTTTGTATTTAATTAGAGTCCTATACTTAAATACATATAAAGTAATAATCACAGACAAATACTATCACTAATAAAACACTGTTCATGTTACAGAAAGATCTGAATTAACAAAGGGAATTTTTTCCAGATCATCTACCTATTTCACCAAAGGTCAGAGCTTAACATACAGGTGTTCCCATCTTAATATAGAGTTCATTTTCAGAGTCCCCACAAATAATATCACATTAAATATCATCCTCATCTTGAAGATTCCCTGACCCTCAAACCAGATGCCAATCAGAATTTCTATAATATTTTCTTCCTCTACTCTGGTGCTTACTTAGTTTCCTTGAATTATAATTATAAAATTATCTTGCCTCTTTCCCACATCCTCCACCACTACTGTAAGTCACTTAAATGCAGGAGTTTTTGTTTTCTAAGTTTTATATCACCCTTCACAGGGTTTTAAACTATGCACTTTAATTAGCGGATTGTCAGTAACTTTATTGGATTGTAACTTAGGAAGCCATGCATTTTTCTGCCTGGCTGCAAAGCTACATGGTTTTATAAAATCAGTCATAAAAATAATTTAGTATTCAAATTTTCGATAAAGCTGATCCATTTGGTAAGTCAAGAAGCAATGGGCAATATTGCCTCTATTTACAATGTTTTGTCCATCATTTGTGTCTCTTTTCTTTCAAGAGGTATCTGTACCTACCACACTCCTTTAAGATGGGATTATGGGAGACAAAAGCAAATATCTATTGTCAATACCGCAAACTCCAAACACCACCTATGGTGTTTGACTGACATGACATATACCTTTAACAAGAGCTGTGTTACAGAGACTGCAGGAAAGAGACAGGCAGACAGACTTCAGACAGCAGCTTAAAATGACTGGCATTCTTTTGACAATTTCATTTGACTCTAGCTCACATCAGCTTATCTTCCTACTGCATATAGGTTTCCAATTTACAAGTGACAAGAATCTTAGGAAAAACGGGGAAAGGAAAGGAAACATTACCAAAGTTTAGGGAAACACAGTAGTAGAGTTTAGCACTTCAGGTTTCTCTGGAAACAATACCTACTGCTTGCATTTTAACTTTGGACCCATATAAGATTAGTAGGTTTTTTGGCATGGTGGCACACACCTGTAATCCCAGCCCTTTGGGAGGCTGAGGTGGGCGCATCATTTGAGGTGAGGAGTTTGAGACCAGCCTGGCCAACATGGTGAAACCCCCATCTCTACTAAAAATACAAAAATTAGCTAGGTGTGGTAGCTCATGCCTGTAATCCCAGCTACTCGGGAGGCTGAGGCAGGAGAATCGCTTGAATGCGGGAGGCAGAGGTTTCAGTGAGCTGAGATCATGCCACTGCACCCCAGTCTGGGAGACGAAGCAAGACTCTGTCTCAAAAAAAAAAAAAAAAAAGATTAGTATTTTAGATTCCATGTTACATTGATTTCTGTTATTTTCATGTAAGATTTATGTTCTCCTTCTTTTAATAATTGCATTTTTGTTTTCCTTTGAGTAATGACTCAGTCCAGACTGTGTCAGTCCATAACTATTCAACCAATACATACACACTATCTCTGAAAGTGAGCAGATAATTGCCATATAGCCTCTCGGTTTGTTCCATTCTCCATCAGTAAAGAAGCATTCATCTACAAAAGGAAACAAAAGTAATGTGACCAAATCATAATTCAATAACAAGTTCCAGATTATTTCAGCAGCTCTGTAATTTCAAACTGTTGTATAGGTTTCCTAAAGATTCTCTTAGCTGGTCCCTCATAGTCACATGACCGTACCTACAAGCAAGAAATTGGGGCCAGGGTGCATGCTAGGGTGGAATAAGAAAGGTACCTTCCACCCAGTTTACCACTTATTGGAGAGAAAATCCTTTCTCAGAAATCCTGAGCAGACTTCTGTTTACATCTCAATAGTTACAACTGGATCACATGTCTATCCTTACTAGCAATAATAGGGAATAGAAAATCAAGTATCTGGATTATTCAGTTTCTATAGTGGGAGGAAGGTGAAAAAGTCAAGGAAAATAGAGATTGCTGAAATTGACTGATGGGAAACCACCCAGGGTTATCTGTGCTACATCCCTTTGGCCATAGTGATAATGTCAAGTACAGAGATGTACACCAAGCCAGGACAATGAAACCTAATTCACAGATGTCAGTTGTGCTATTATATATGTTCTCTTAATTGATCTATATTCCAAAAATATTCTGATTTACTCTTCATGCCTTCATTAAAACATTATAAGGTAACCATAACACTGAATGTGGTTCTGTCTGGTTCAACAATATCATAATTAAGAGTCATCAGTGTTTCTTCTCAAATTTATTGTAATTGTAAAATTTTATTGAATATTGAATAAATTAATAAAATATGAGGGAAAAGAAGAAAAGGTATCACCTTTTTGAAAAGTTCAATGCTTTGGGAAGACTAGATAAAAGAAAATCCTGTAGAATTAGAAATATATGAGACACTAAAAATATGAGGGAGGAAATAAAAAATCCATAAAGTTTGTGTGGTCTGTTCATTTCACAAGTTTGTGCATCATTTTACACTAAATCATAGATTTTTCATTATAAGATTAATACAAGAATGAATGTATTATCTCAAATTAGAAAAAGAAAACTGGATTCAGTTCTACCTTAACCAGAAATAAGCAAATAAATAACCTGTATCATTTTCTTATTGTTGCTGTAGAAATTACCACAATTTAGTGGCTTAAAACAACACACATTTATTATTTCATAATTCTAAAGTTCAGAGGCTAAAATCAAGATGTCTACAAGACTGTTTTCATTTTTAGAGTCTTCAGGGGAGAGACTCTTTCTTTCCTTTTTCAGCTTATAAAGACCATCTACATCCTTTGGCTTATAGCCCCTTCCTCTCATCTTTCAACCTCTTGCTTCCATCACATTTTCTATTTCTGACACTGATCCTCCTTCCTGCCTCTTTTAAGAATCATTGTGATACTTTAAGAAGCATTGTGATTAAGAATCATTGTGATTAGATGAGGAGTCTAATCTCCTCATTTCAAAGTCCTTTACTTAACTATGTTTGCAAAGTCCCTTCTACCACATAAGGTAACATATTCACAGGTTCTGGGGATGACGGCATAGACAATATTAGGAGGGGCATTATTCAGCCTACCACACTCCCTTCTTTGTTTATTCCATCAAATTTTCCATCTCTTTCAACCAAAGGATTCCTGAAGAATACAACATGTGAGTCAGGAGAGATCAGAATTAGGATTGCAGAAAATATCATAAGGAATAGGAAAAGAAGAAAAGCACACCTAAGAAATTGATAATACCAAGGTAGAATCTGTTTTTAAAATCATAGGAGCATAGAATAAAATATAGAAGGACAAATGCCACCTCATAAGATCCCTATCAGAAGCTGGAGGCAATATGTAAATGAAGTGATAAAGAGGGGGAGAGATATTTCCGCAGAATTAGTAATTACATTGAAGTCAAGAAAAGTCCTGTCTTTAAAAGTCAAAATGCATTTTGGAATGTCATTCTAAAGCTAAGTCATAACCAAGTTGTAATTTTGTAAAAAGGGGCTCTATCATCATCAAATTTGCTTCTTCCATACTCACCATATTTCTCTTCTTTCTTCTATAAGGAGAAAGTGATTTTGGAAAGTCAACAAGTTTCAAAACTTAGAGAGGGGTCCTTAGCGAAAATTTTCTTTGTAATCAAAGATGATACGGAAGATAAGTTCCAACTTGATTGAGATGTATACATTTTATTTAACTATTATCCAGTAGCTATATAGTGTCTACAATCTTAGCAATAAGACAGTGTGTGTGTGTGTGTGTGTGTGTGTGTGTGTGTGAATTTCACTCCTCTTATCCGGAGCATGTAGTGCACAAATATATGCCAATTTAAAGCAAAGATGTAAGTCTTCTTCCATAACACCCATTTCTATCGTCGAGGGATTGTTTTAAGGCTAAAGATGATGGGGGGAGGCATTATCTCAATATAAAAAACAATTTGGTGTATTAGGATTTGAGATACACCTACAGCACTAATCCTCCTCACATATTGATCATTTGACCTATAAAGCAAAATAAAGTCTAGCAATGGCTATCTTTCCCTAATGAATAGTCAACTAAGCCTCACCAAAAATGGAAAAAAGTGATCTCTCTTCACAGTTCTTTCCTAGTCTAGAGAGACCCCTGTTGAGTTTGGACCATTCCCGTGAAGAAGCAACAAAGCACTGAACCTTGTTCTTCTAAGTCAATTCCACTTATGCGATCACTTGTGGGACCACAGCCCTTCATACAAAGTGGCAAGTGTGCCTCCATGACAGTCTATAACCATACAGCCTAAAACAGAGA
The DNA here is from genome assembly GCF_028885625.2 of Pongo pygmaeus. NCBI lineage: Eukaryota > Metazoa > Chordata > Mammalia > Primates > Hominidae > Pongo > Pongo pygmaeus. The sequence goes on from NC_072378.2 coordinate 50,906,293, forward strand.
GATATGTTTAAATTTCTTCATGCTGACTCCCATACCATTTACAAATCCACAAATAAACAATATAAAGACCTATCTGAGGGGAGAGGGGAAATTATCTTTAAATTTTCTTGTTAATGAGATCACTCCAATTAAAACCAATAACAACAACAACAACATACAAGTTAATTCTATATTAACTTATGAATAACATCGTCTGCTGCCTGTTCATCCAGTGACACCATGCCCCAGACATCATGGTAGGTGCCAGAACACAACGGTAAATAAGAATGTTGGATATTCTGCTTTTACAGAGCTTAAGCTCTAGTGTAGAAAGAAACAATAAAAGCAGAAAATTAATGATAATTGTGGGTCATTTTTTAACTTTGTACACTTGCTCCTTAATCTTGGTCATCTCATTCATTCTTATAACTTCCAATGTTAGTATAGTGGTCAAATATATATCTGTTTTTCCAATGTATCTCTTTCCTGAACTTGACACTGCTGATTCCAGCTGTGTGCTGGATCAATACATAAGCATGTGCATATTCTGCCATTATCATAGCTGTCCAAAACTGATTCAATCATTTCCCTAGTTAAACCTTTCTTACAGGTCTTTATGTGTTTAAGTTTATTGCTGTTAACTCTTTTTAAGCTGTTCCTTTATCTAAGACTACATTAAGCAATAATTTTTCAGACGTGTGCTATTCCCCATAAGGAATAACTAGGTGCTTTTTTTTTTTTCATGGATTGTTACACACACACACACACACACACACACACCACATTTTCCTTTAACATTTATTTTCATCTTCTCTTTGACATCAGATCTGGGAAACTCAACCTCATATTTTAATTTGAAAGAACTGAAAAGAAAGGAAGAACAAATGAAAGTCAAATAAGATGGTTGAATGTATACGTTTTTTGATCCATTTTATTATTGATTTCGTAGGTTGTTAATCTACAATCTTGAACTTAGCAAGCATAGTATTACTAGGCAAGAGAGTTGGCATATCTTCCGTTTCTGGTTCAGATGCTAGCTTGCAATAATTTTCGGAAATCCACAGAGGATGGTTCGGAGAGAAACTGTGAGACAGGTAATCACAAAAAAGTTATTCTAATGTTTAGTTATATTACAGTGTAGCAAGGACTCCTAGGGAATATGGCACAAGCCCCATTGGTTGATTCATTCTAACAGGGTTGAAGGAAGCAGAGAAAACAATTATCAGAGGAAATCTCACACTGGAAATTCTTGAAATATTCTTACATATGTGTTTCCTAAGTTTTTATTTTTTTGAATGATTCACCTGTATTTTACTTTCTTTCCTCTTTTCTTTTTTAGTTTTAAATTTCATATTCACCAGCATCTAAGATTTATTTTATTTTCACTGTGAGTACTGAGACATAGATATAGGGAAGAGATATTCAGAAAATGCCAGTAAAAAAACTCAGGTTAAGTTCCTTAATTCCCCCTGTTTACTTGCTAGGTGTAAATAGATGCCATGTATATACTAGGCCTTGCTTTTAGACCATCACAAGCCAGAAAGTTGCCATGGCAACTTCAGCCACTGATAACCTCCATGAGAAATGAATTCCCAATGGGTGTGGAGTTCTTGGCAGTCTACGCAGCACTTTCAAACCATAAATTCACTCATTATTATTATAATCATGTAATTAAGTAGGGCTGTTAATATTATTCTTATTTTCAGGTGATGAAACTTCAGCTTTAAGAGGTTAAAAGACTTGTCCAGAGTCATGTTAACAGGTAAGTGGCAGACTTAGAACTCAAAGACACATCTTCTGATCCTAAGAGTCATACATTTTCCAGAGTCAGCCTAATTATTGAAAATAAGAATAGATCTATATTTGCACTAGACAATTTTAAAATGTAGAACTTTTGGAATAATCTGCCTAAATAGTCTCTTACTGTTTTAAGGTAAACTTACAGTGTAGACCTTGTGGGTTTGGAGGTACAAGTCTTCCCTCGATAGCTTTGATTTTAACAACTAGCCATGGTGGCCATGTTAACAGATAGCCCTTTAAGATCCAGTGTTCTAAACCATTCACGCTTTGTCAAATACTCTGACCCGATTTCCGAGCTGGGGCTTTGTCTGAAGGGAAGAAAATACAACTTATCCTTCAGGATAAGGGCATGAAAAAGTGAAATATTACAAGAAGCATAAACATGTAAGAGCAAATAAATGTTCCATGTATGAATTAAGAATCATGATACATGAAATCAAACAATGAAGCAATACCTATAAATCAGTTCTTAACTGGGGATCAATTTTGTCCACCAGGGGTCATACGGCAATGTTTATAGACATTTTAGTTGCTACAGTGTAGGGATGTTACTAGCATCGGGTGGGTAGAGGCCAGGGATACTATAAAATATCCCACAATACACAGGATAGCTTCCACAAGGAAATATTTGAACCAAAATATCTATAGTTAACCTGTTGAGAAATCCTGCTATAAATAATGCAAATAATTTTATTTTTAAACATTTACTTACCTTACAAAAGTAATTTCTGCACTTGATTTGTCTAATGTTTTTGATTTAATTTTTTTTTCTTTTATTGAAGGAACTAGTAAATATTACCTGGCCCTCATAAAAAATTAGAAAATACAAATAAGCATACAGAAAAAAATACCAAGTCACTTTGTAACAAATTATATTAATCTCTTCTTATTAGACATTTAGATTGAATTCATTTTTTCTAGCTATTATGAATAATATTGTCATGAATATCCTTGTGCATTAATTCTCATACAAATGTCTGATTATTTTTGTAATCATAAATGATTACATACATGACTATTTTGTAATCATAAATCTCATACAAATGTCTGATTATTTTGTAATTATAAATAAAATGTTCAGGTCAAGAGAAATATACTATTGTACTTGATATACTTTGCTAAATTTCACAATGTAATTAACACTAATTAACTAACTGATAAGAAGTGTCCATTGTAAACATATTGAATGGCCTATATGATATGTTGAAAATCGTTCCTTTAACTTTCATGAAAAATAAAAGATTTCATGATACTTAAGTGTATATTTAGGTGAATGGTCTAAATCTGTGATCTCAGGGAAGATCATAATCTTTCATTTGTGTAGGTAAATAAAGAGATTGCCAAATTACTGTAATCCCCAACCATAGTATATCAAGTCCATAAAGTAGGAGGGCTGACTTCCATATATAAGTCCATTTAGGTCATTTTATAAAAGGAGAGACACGTGAGATCAGAAATTCAATAGAAACAGAAATTGAATAGACGAATGTAAGCCTCTAAAACCCCTCGAAAATATTGGGAACCGTGATGATTTTCTTATTGTTTGTAGAATGGGGTTATGAGACGTTTTTTCTAAATTTTAAAAGGCAATTGTTTTCTTATAATACTGGAAGATTTGAGAACACCCGGACCACTAACGTCGGGGTTACATATTACAAAACATTCGAAGAGAAAAAAAAGAATCCAAGGAAAATGTCAAGGCATGTATGTTACTTTTTGTTTTCCCAAGCCAGAGGGAAAATGCCACTGTGACAGCAAACAAAAATATTTTTCAGTTGTTTTCCCATTTGATGCCTGTTTTTGTCGAATATTAGAAAGATATTTACAAAATGTAATTTAATGCACTTGCTAAAAAATTAACACAGAGATGGATTTTCGGCTAATTAACCTACTCTTCATAAAAAGGCAGTAGGGAAATGCTTGTTAATGTTTAAGCCATAAGATACACAAAAATGCAGGCAATATTTTATCGTGACACCCAGGAGACCCATGTGTGACACAATATAGAGTCTATGTGTATCTCACTCTCCACAGGAACTAATTTTGAAGCACCAGAGTGCTGTGAATTGGCTGTAAAACAATGTTGAAGAAACTCAACATAGAACAGAAGGCACACTTTCCTTAGGAAGAATGCTGATAAAATTTTAATGAACTAACATGTTGTCATGGGGATTTGTTGCTATTCATTAATTCATTGTGCTGTTCCTCTATAGTTTTGCTGAAGTTGACTGACGAATTGTCAAGTCGCGGTTCTGGTGGTTTACATTGCCTCATTGATACCCTAAATTTAGGGGGTAAATTCTTTTGGAGACTTACCCCATTGCATTTGGGGTAACATATTTTTCGCACTATGAGTGCTGAATTGTATTTCAAATGAAACTCCATCTCTAGGGTAGGCCTTTGACTCTGCAAAACAGTGGAAATAATCACAGAATGATTGACAGCTCTGGTCACAGATGGGGACTACCATAGAAGCCAGGGCTGGGGAAGGCTCTACCATGCAAAATAGTCAACTGGCCGCCTATGAATTAGGATAAAATTCTCAGTGGAAAAGAGTAATTCAATCATAAAAATCACAGAATGCCAGAAGCTTGGAGGGACCTCAAAATCAGTCTAACTCTTTCGTTTTGCAAATAAGAAAATGGATGACACCCAGAGAGGTGAAGATTTATAAAGGATATGAGTGGCAAAAGAAGGATCAGAAACTCAGTATATTGGCTTATTTTCTTGTCATTATGCCTCCCTGGATTTCTTCTCTTGCTCTTTTCACTTCTAACGGATTTCATACTTTCCCCCTGAAATTAACCCTAATCACAGAATAACATGAAACAATATCCCCGGGGTTTAGGAACATAGCCATGGTTGGCCAATCATAAGCTTGCATGTTATTTTTTAAATGCACACAAATTTTATGCTATAAATGATCCATGTTTGTATGAATAGAATTTTTCCAAATCTTTGAGTAAAATGATGCTCTAGGAAAATTTAGCAAACTTGCCCAATACTTTATATACCTCCAGGCACTGCTGCATACCCAGATTGTGAAAAGCAAATAAGGATCACTGGCAAAAAGCACAATCAGAGCAAGAAATATGAGGGATCCCCCTATCACAGTGATCATTAAACAATATTGATGGGGCTTGATACCTACTTCTGTGCCTTGATGGGGGCCAGCTGAAAGGAAAAGCATAGGTTGTTCTGCTTTGTGGTGTCTGTGGCATTGAGAAGCAGCCAGAGGTGAAAAATCCCACAACTTGGCACAAAATATTCACGTCATATTTGCAGAGACAGCCAAAGATCAGTGGATAGAAGGTTTGTTTGTTGTTGTTGTTGTTTTTCCTTTTTAAATCCTATTCTCCCTACTGCCAAACGTTTGAGGATATTAGTTTTAAATCAACTTATTGATTGCCCACTTTTGCAGAACACTGAGAGGATTCTAATTTATAATATGCAAATACTCTAAATGCCCAAAGCAAGATGCTAAACAGTAAACCAACAAAAAAACCTTTCTCATTATTAAACTCCAACAGCTTCATTTTACATCCTAAATCATTGCTACTCAAAAGCATGGCCATTGCATCATCAGTATCACCTCGGATCTGCTAGAAACATGGAATTTCAAGTCCCACCTCAGACTTAGCAAATCAGAATCTGCCTTTTAATAAGATCCCCAGATGATACATATGCACATGAAAGTTTGAGAAGCTTTGGGCTACCTTACATAATACCAACATAGTATCCAAACATTTATGCTAATAACACACATAACACAACCCAAATAGAGATACTTACTGGTACTTTACCTTTATGTTGTTCCCAACAGGCAAGAATAATTACTAGTATATTTAACTGTGCTTTTTTAAAAAACAACAAAAAAAACCCAAAAAAAACCTTTTTATTGATATATCTAAAAGCTTGTTTAACTATGTACATATTGAAAACAATTGCTATCCTTCCTCACAAGAAATGCAAAGCTTGTAAAATCTCAATACATTTTTATTTACTAATGGCTATATCCAAATAATAGCAACAGCAAACACTCACTGGGGGCTCTGTAATGGGCCAGGCACTGTACTGTATAGATTGTGCACATTATTCAATTGAGCACTCTCCACAACCCAAACATGTGGGCAATAATATCATCTTCATTTTACAGAAAGATAAATTAAAGCATATAAGTAGTCTGTCTAGGAACTAACAGTTAGTATGAAGTAAAAGTGAGATCAGAACCCACAAAAATGGGACCTGTCACCCACCACACTTGTTTTGATTAGGCTATTAGCACTGCAAAAAAAAAAAAGCGTAAACCCAACACAAATATATCTCACTCTAGGATTAGTCTTCAGGTAGGACGTGTTTTTATTTTGTGGAATACCTATTGACTACTAATTACATACCTGTCATACATGTAACAGCCTTAAAAAAAAGCCGTTAGCACTATATTTAGCAGCTAAGATAATTTCTTAAGCTAATAATTAACCTTAAAAAAAGATTTGAAGTCCTTTTAGATGATCAAAATAATTGACACTTTAATTTTACTTGAAAGAATCCATCTAAAATAAAAATTAGAAATAAATAAAAAATAAATCAGAAACAGGAGCTATTTTTCACAGTAATCTTATGCCTTTTCAAAATTAACCTAATACAAAATCCAACATTATAGTATTATGTAAGCAAATTATATATATCCATATATTAAAATGTTACGATGTCATTAAAATTATAATTGCAAACAATTTGCTATAAGAATATATTCCTTAAATTTAAAAAGCTGGATACAAAATGATATCTCTTCTATATACAAAGACAGAGAGAGAATAAGAGAGAAAATGTGAAAATACATCAGAATATGTAAATATGTATTTTATATATATAATATATATCCAAAGAAAATATACCACATTCTAAATTTAATTATATATGACGATTTGTGTTATATTTAGTTTTCTTTTTTTATATATTTTGGACTATAAACCAAAATAAATATGTATTACTTTTACAAGTTACTTTATAATTTCTCAAACCAGGAAAACTATGTTCTTTATTCATTAAATTTCAAGAGCCAGTGTATTTATTGGAATTTCATAAAATACATTTAAATTTCAAACTTTTTGGACTTTACAGAGCAAGGATTTTGGTTTATTCAACATTTTCCTGAGTAAACACTTGCAAGTAAAAAGTCTCATTGGACTATAACCAACAAGTGCTTATTTGAAGATCCCAGGGTTGATTTGTTAATTATAGACTTCCATTTAGTTTATGTATATAGCAGATATTTGAATTGGTACACACTTGAAACACAGAGAGATTATGAACTAAAGCAAAATACAGTCCTATATGGATTTTAACTGATGTCGCTTGAGAGTTCCACTGAGCCACATTCAACAGTAGTTACAGATTTAAAGATTTATCATTTTCTCACTTTAAGATGAATACCATTATCACTTAAAAGTCCCTTTTATTTCATTCATTAAACTCTATTAAAATCATAGATTGTTCAAAAGCAATTTTTCTTTGAAATTCTTGATTTTGAAAGCATTTTTTATCATTGAGAAGACACAATTCCCTCCCCAGATTTGTGTCAGTTTCCCTCTAACTGGGACTCCTAGTAACTTTAAAAATTATTCCATGAGCAGCACACAAACAGTCCTCACCCAGGTGCATTATTTATTTTTTTCCTAAAGATCTACAGTAAACATGAGACAAATGAAAAAAAAATCACTATCAAATTAAGTTCAGGTGACCTAGCCATTTTTAGCATACAGTTATATTCCAGAAGCTCAGGTTAGCAAAACTCACATAGGCAGTCAAATCGTTGCTTTTCAAATTTAGACACAAAAGAATCTCCAAAGCAATGGATGACATTTTATCATGTGATTCCCAATAATTAATTTGTTATAGGCCCACATAAATAAAATAAATGCTGAGTGATACATTGACTTCTGTTATCGAAAGCATCTCCCTTCTCACTCCTGCCTCTCTGGCTCCTGACATTATTTCTTGGTTATTGGTTGACAGTTCAGTGCCTTGAGTGTTGCTCTCGCTGTAGGGTTAGCAGGATAATTGACAAACCACAGGGATTGAAACCCTGGATTAGGATGACCGGACTGTCAAAACAACCATGACAAACTCTCACATCAACTTCGACTGCAAGTCAAAGCTGTGAGGGAAAAATTCACCTTGGCAGGGCCAGATGGGAAGTCTTTAGTTTAAAATGTTTCCCACTACAAAATGTATTTCAGCAAGAAAGAGGAACAATATAAGAGTTTTTAAAGTACAATTCATAGAGAAATACTTCAATACAGTCCCTATTAATTAGAGCATTTATTATAAATAAACATCCCGGAGTTTTATTTCATTTACCTAATATGTCTTTTGAATTTCATAAAACATATTTAACTTTTGTTAGAAAATTGACATATGTTTAGGAGAACTCTATCTGTATTGTTAGGATGTTTATGAAATATTATGTATGTATTGGTTATGTATGTACACAAAGGGAAGTGTGTTAAATATCCAGTTTTATGCTTTATGTATAATTTTTTTAAAAAAATCTTGTAAATTTTAAATCAAATTGATGCATAAATGTAATTCATATTAATAAGCAACATGCCACAAGTTGTGATTAGCAAATAGGGAGCTATATACACTGCCATCTCAAGCAACACTGTTAAAAAATATTTGAAAAACTCTAACTAAATTTGCCACTTTCAACATTGTCTCTAGACTTTCAGATTTCTATCATAGGTCTTTGAAATGACAGCTCAAGTGACATCTATTTATAATGCAGGCATATTCTCTGTATGAAAACATAGATTGCAAACCGTTAAAGGGAAATTAAAATGCAAATACAAAAAAGGGTTATTTACTTAGTTCTGTGCCAGCTAACACATGGGATATGGACACCTAGGATTAGAAAGATCCAATTATTTTTAAAACATAAAACTTAAAGAACTTATTCATGCACCACTTGGGTCTTGGAATATGATCAAAATAGTTTTGGAATAGTTAATCAGTATTTTTCCATCAGAGTTAAATTTTTCACAACATTAAAAAGAAAGAGCAAGAAGCAGGAGTGAATATTATTTACTGACAGACACTTCAGCTTAACAAATGCTGAAATGTTAAAAAACAAGGATTGGAATAAGAAAACATTAAACTATCAATTTTTATCTTAGAAAACTGACAGTTTTTGAAAGTTTCCTTAACATCTGTGAAGAAAAAAATAAAACAAAATGTTGTTAGCCTCAACAAATTCAGTCTTATTTTCCTAGTACTATGCATCAAAATATCATTCTGGGAAAAAAACTGTAAATACTCTCATATTTTCATGCATATTTTGCTTGTTTAAACAAAGGGGATATAGATTTGGAAGAAATAATGCAAGTGGGATATTCCAAAGGATACAAGAAATTTTCAGAAGCTTACTACTATATGATGACAAATGCCAATCTAAAGAAAAAGAAATAATGAACAATCAGGAAAATTATTTCACATGCTAAAGCAACTCATATATTCTTATATGTCAAAGTGATCTTGTCCACTGTTAGTTAAAAAGAAAAAATATTGCATATAAATAAATTTAATCTTGATGTCACCATGAATTAGGCAGGACAGGTATTAATGCCATTCCTTTAAAATTGAGAGGATAAATGATATCTCTATGCCACAGAGTCAGAACTTGAACCCACCTTGAGAAACATGCTTAGCTCCTTTTCCTATAACATATTAAAGAATGTTCCCCCACACATGAAAGGAGAAATAACCGTCTTTTATGTTGCTGTTTTTCTATTTGCAGTGATGGCTTTTGTTCCATATATGGGCCATATTAGAAACAGTAATTTACAGTAAATTATCAGAAAGCCAAATTGCCTCTATTCTACTTGGAATAAAGGCATAAGTCACATTATTTGGTGGCAATAATAGTAAATTTAAAGAATATACCAAAAATTACTTATGGCTATAATCTTTGTAATGTATGTAAGAAAGCAATTACTATATCATTTCATTCTGCATACTGCTGCCTCCCATTTTACAGAGGAGCAATAGAAGCTTCAGACTTGTTCAAGATTATCCCAAGGTTACATAATTAGAATGGGAATAAACCATGAAGAGTCTTCTTTCTATTACATCAGTCTACTCATCTATGAAATTCACAACATCTTTCACCATTATCATGTTATCCCACATTACCATTACCATACTACTGGCTAAGATGGAGTTCAAAACTTTTAAGAAATTGTTCTAATGGAGATCCTAGACTTTGATTTAGGTACTCTTCACTCTTGAGAGGACTGTATTTTAACTATTCAAGAATAATTAAGCAGTTGTTCAGCTTGTCACATTCTTGAGTACCCACTCATACTTACAGTGCACATTTGCTTCCTCCTAGCAAGTGCCTGAAACCAAGTAAATGTTCAACAAAGGTTACTTTTCCTTCTTTGCTTTTCTCAGTTATATTCTTGGAAAATTTTTTCTACATTATGAAAATCTTAGTAAGCAAGACTTAGAAATTTAAAAATCATGAGTTACCAAAGAATATATCAAGTTGAATTCAAGTTATACCAAAGCATAAAATCCATGATGACATGGCTATTTTATTCTCTAGTTGGCAAAAAAACTGATTCCATTAGAAGGAGGCTTTTGATATTTGTGGATTGTCAATGAAATTGTCTATGCTGAGCAATACAGCCTTTTCAAAAAAAAGTACAAAACTCGTAATTCAAAGTAACATGTCATGAATATGGCACTAATGATGACAACAAACAAATAATTCTAAATGGCTTAGCTAACAAAACAGTAACTTTTTTATTTTGCTACAGAAAAAAAAAAAACAAAAAAACTTTTTCACCTACTTATCTGTCCCTGATCCTAAGCTGCAATACTTTCAGGCGGAGAAAAGATTGGAAAGGGGAAGAAACCTGATGTAGAAAACGATCAAACAATAGAGGTACAAGGATATCCATAAAAAGAGAGAAAATAGAAAATAATTGCAGATTTAAATCTACAAAAGGACCCTGAAGAACAAGATCGATCCTTAAAGTTGAAATAACAAAAATTGAAAGTGATTGAATAACTCCTATACATTCAGCATTTGTAACAACAAATATTGACCTGGTAGGATCCAGGCGACTGGATTTGTTTCCTAGCACCTCCCCAAGAAGTCTGGAAAGAAAACACGGAGAAATAGAACTCCAGTATGGCGGAAAATGCAGGCATTCAAGGAAGAGTTGTGAGAATGGCCCAGGTCATCTCCATCACCTCTCCTCTTCTTCATTTCTACTGCCTGTTCTTTTGACTTCCTCCAGTGAAGTGCTAAAGAAAGGGAAGAGGAAAAGGGTGAGAGTGGGGCAGGTAAAGATGGAATGTGAAACTACAGGAGCACTTAGAATAATTGGCTTCTCATAGTCCTACAGAGAATTTATACACTGTAAACTTGTACATCATATTTAGATAAATACACACTTATATACATATATGAACACATGTATGTATTACACACATGCATATCCCTTTTAGTTAGAGAAAATATTTCACTCAAATATTACCATTAACACTTGGGGATACATGTACCCTTGGGTGCAAAACAAATGTTACCAAAGCAGTTACACATATGACACATTAGAATTTCTCAGGTTGATTTTGTGTGTGTAATTTCAAAAGAGTCCTAGGCAAAAATTCAAATAAGCTTTCACTTTTACAGCCTGGGAACCAATATAGAGTCAGAAAGTTAGCTCTAAAATGCCTGAGGGGGCAAACAGTTGTTTAATGAGGACAAATGGAATAAAATTAAAATGCAGCCTAATAAAATAACTTCTAAATGTGATGTTAGCTCAGTCATGTGTCTCCAATAATATTTTTGCTCAAAGGTACATAAACTTAATCTTAGCAAAATAAAAATATAAAATGAAAGAGAAGAAGAACAGCAGAGAATCCCTAGCCATCACGATATAGAAGTAAGGAGAGGGTAGAAACATATAAATAAGATTATAAAAATAAGATTTTTATTATGCTGTCTCCTCCACTCCACAATAAAAGTTTCTCATGAAAACTCGTAATGTTTAAGATCTAGAGGGGGTCTGGGTATAAGCCTCAGATGGGAAAACTGTAACTCTCATTTGCAAAGAGAGCTTCAATACAGAATTTTTTTTAAGGTTCGTTAGTTTCAAGGCTTATTTAAATTCTAGAGACCAAGTCCCTACAATTATTATTTGATTTTAATTAGTTGGGATATGCACAGACTAGGCCCCAGTAGTCTTTAAATGTCACTGAGTTTCCCAGAAAGCCAAGAGTATCTCACTATCTTCCAGTTCAGTCTAAACTGGCCGCTGGCAAACCAAGAAAAAGCCCAGAAAAATCAAAGAATTCAAGAAACCCTGGTCACTCACATTAATCAACATTTAGACCTGTTAAGTATCTCTTTAACTCATATTACCTAATTACCTTTAAAGAAAGACATGCTAATAGCTCCATAAATAGTCATTACAATATGGGACATGTAGTCTGGGGGCTAAGCCCAGCCTCTCTGCCATAGTCAATTGATGAGACAATCTACAGAGAAAAGCCCATTTCTTTCTTTGACTCTCAGCACGCATATTAGCCTGAGCCTTTCAACCCACACGGAAAAGACTTCATGAGACGAGGGCTGACATGTCTTGCCTGTTCAACACATCCATTACACATCCATTACACATCCATGCCGTAACCCAGTGGTGCTGATGCTGTAGTCCTGTTTGATGGTGCAGTGCTGGGATAGTGTCCAAGCTCTCTCCTAGATCTACCAGGTATAGCTTCTCCTTCTCCTAGCAACTTTTGCCTATTAATACCAAAGCTATTTCCTAACCACAGAAGATAGCACATATGTAATACACTTCTCTGAGATGTATGAGTCAACCCAGCATTGAACAGTTTCCTATTGTGTTACCCAAACCCCAAGTAGCCACTCACCAATCTGAACGAAATTAGACTTTATATGTTCACCTGGATAGATTTCAAAATTATTTTCAAGCAAATAAACCACCATGGTATAATTACATATGTAAAAAATGAATCAATAAAAATTAAAACCCAGAGAAAGAGAGGGGAATGGGGCTAGAAAAGATATACAGGAAGATTCCAACAAACCTGCATTATTTATTTTTTTAAAGATCAAGGCTGGGCACGGTGCCTCCCACCTGTAATCCCAGCACTTTGGGAAGCTGAGGCAGGTGGATGACCTGAGGTCAGGAGTTCTCAACAAGCCTAGCCAACATGGTGAAACCCCGTCTCTACTAAAAATACAAAAAAATTAGCCGGGCGTGGTGGCACGCGCCTGTAATCCCACATACTCGGGAGGCTGAGGCAGGAGAATCACTTGAACCTGGGAGGCAGAGGTTGCAGTGAGCCGAGATTGCGCCACTGCACTCCAGCCTGGGCAACAAGAGCTAAACTCCATCTAAAAACAACAACAAAAAAAATTTCTTCTGGGGAAGATGGAGTTACTTTTCCCTATTCCTCTTGCTAAGTACAGCTTAAAATCTTTGGCATTACATGTAAGGCAATATAAGGCAAACATAAGACAACTCTCAATGAGAGAGAGAAAAAGGCAGACTAGCTAGGAACTTCAGGACCTCAAAATAGACAATGTGGTAAGATCTCTGTGTTTTCTATTCACCTCATATATTCCAAACATGATGCTGAAGATGCTAGCAACTTAGAAATGCCAAATAATGCAGACCAAAAAAAAAAAGGCCCAGAAAAAGCATGCTCTCCACAGCCAAAGGACCAGAAAGGGGGCAGCCTAGCATAAGAGAAAACATAATCTCATTAACCACTGTACTGTATCTCAACACCACGGAACAAAATCTAAATTAGTTCCCACTTGTACCAGCAAAGGCCAAATGGAGAGCCTAGGGTATAATGAAATATACCAATTCCCTCCATCTACCGCCCGAAACCCAACCCCAACAGTGTGATAGTATCAGGGAAGCCTGAGTAGAAAGCCAGGACTTTCATCCATGCTGAGCCACAAAGAGGCTCCTCACCTCAGAGTTTCAGTGGAGACCAAGTGGGGATTCTGGAGTTTACCCTCTATCTGATAATAATTAGGCACCCACCCTCACTGTTGGAGTGGTGTCAAAAGAGGCCTAGTAAAAGATCAAGATTTCACCACTACTCAGCACTAACAAAGCTAACCTCTGTAGTATCAGCAGAACCACATGGTGAGTAATAAGAGACAATCCTATCCTGCTCAGCTCAGAGGTAAGAGTGGAGGCCTAGTGGGCAGTCAAAACTCTTCATCTGAGCCTGGAGTCAAAGGGGGCCAACTGGGAAAACTGGACTTCCATTCCTAAATGGCTGTAATAAGGTCACACCTTCCACCCTTACCTTGCCAGAATACTGTCAGTAGAAGCAAGCTAAAACAGTCAATTTAAATAAGATCCTGAGTCTTATTATACAACCTCCTTGTTTCAAACAAAAGTCTTATCATATAAGGACCTTGTTTCAAACAAAAGCCACTTCTCATTCCAAGAACCAAGAAGATCTTATTTTGAATGAAAAAGACAATCAGTAGATGCCAAAAGCATATGACAGAGGCATACGACAGAGGCATATTGGACAAAGATTTTAAGCAACCATTATAAAAATGCTTTAACAAGCAATTACTCATATAAATGAAACAAATGGGGAAAAAGAAAGTCTTATACAAACAAAAAGAAGTTATGAAGAATTAGATAGAAATTATGGAACTGAAAAACACAACATAATTTTTTTAGAAAAAGAATGGATTCTGCTTAACAGAGGAATGGCACTGGAAGAGAAAATAATTAGTGATCTTAAAGACAGAACAATGAAAATTACCCAATCTGAACAACAGAGAGAAAACAGACTTTTTAAAAATAGAACAAAAGGAATAGGGCCTCTGGCACCTATGGAATTATAACAAAAGATTTAACATTTATGTCATATGGAGTACAAAAGAGGGCAAGAAGACAGGTGGAGAAGTACTTGAAGGAATAATGACTGTAAACCTCCAAAATTTGACAGAAGTCATAAATCTACAGATTGAGCAATCCTCCAACAAAATAAGCCCCCCAAAAATCCATACCAAGACACATCTTAGTCAAACTTCTTGAAACTAAAGACAAAGAAAATAATCTTGAAAGCAGCAAGAGAAAAATGACACTTTAACTTTAGGTGAAAAGCTATTTAAATGGCAGTGGATTTCTAATTAGATATCATGAAGTCCAGAGGAAGTGAAATAATATTTTTAAATGCTGAAAGAAAAGAATTGTGAACTAAAATTTTATCATATGAAAAAAATATCTGTCAGGAATGGAGGTAAATTAAGTCATACTCAGATGAAGAAAAAAAACACCCTTAATAGATATTCTCTAAGCAGAAAGAAAATGATAAAATCTTGGAACATTAGAAAGGAAATAAGAACAATCAAAAAAGTAAAAATATAATACATTTTATTTCTCCTCTTAAGTTTTGTACAATAGATTTAATGGTTAAACATATAACACTATCTGTTGTGACTTTAAATTATATAGGTAAAATATTTAAAGCACGTTGTAAACAGGATAAGGTAAAGAAGGGTAAAAGATGGCAATGTTTCTAAACTTCAGTGGAAGTGGTAAAATGTCTATTCAAGTAGACTGTGGTAAGTTATGTACATTTAGTGTAATACCTAGAGCAAACAAATAAACTGAAACACTATAGATAAATCAAAATGGTATTCTAACAAATGTTCAAGCATACCACAGGAAGGCAGGAAAGTAAAAACAGAGAAAAGAAAAAAAGATGAAACAAACAGAAAACAAAAAATAGAATGACAGATATAAGTTCCAACATCTTGACAACTATATTAAATGTAAATGATCTGAATATATTGACTAAAAGAGTGAATTTAAAAATATGACCCAACTGTGTGCTGTATATGACATGTATACTTAAAGTAAAATGATATGGGTAGGTTGAAAGTAAAATAATAGAAAAATATATATCATGCAAACATTAATCAAATAAAACAGCAAGTTGGCTGGGGTGGTTCACACCTATAATCCTAGCACTTTGGGTTTTGGGAGGCCAAAACAGGAGGATCACTTGAGGCCAGGAGTTCATGACCAGCCTTGGCAAATAGCAAGATCCTGTCTCTATAAAAAAATAAGAAAAAAAATTAGCCAGGCACGGTGGTACCTACCCATAACCCTAGCTACTTAGGAGATTGAGGTGAGAGAATCACTTGAGCCCAGGAGTTTAAAGTAGCAGTAAGCTATGGTCATGCCACTGCACTCTAGCCTGAGCTATAGAGCAAGACTCTGTCTCTAAAAAATAAATTAATTAAATAGAATAAGTAAAATAGGAGTGGCTTCTCCATAACAAAGAATTATATGGCCCATAATATTTATAGTGACAAGACTAAAAAACCTAGAACAACTAAAAAAAATGTGAGTATGGACTAAATTGTACCAACGTTGAATATCCTGAATTTGATAATTTCCTGTGACTTCCTAAAAGAATGTAGTTGTTTCCAGAAAATACATACCAAAGTACTTAAGATTAAAGGAGTATGTCTCAACTTATCCACAAATGATTCTGGAAAAAAAAATACACATACATTTAGAAAGAATGAATAAATGATAATGCAATGGGGCAAAATGAAAACAAGTGAAAAATCTGAGTCAGGGTACACATACATTTATGTTATTTTTGTAATGTGAAATTATGTCAAAATACAAATTTAAATGAGAAAATATATAAGTGGCTATATAAACATCAGAAGAAAATAAGATTCAAAGCAAAAAATATCAGACATAGAGAGGGGCATTACATAATGATAAAGGGTCAATTCACCAACAAAACAAAGCTATTCCAATATATATGCTCCAAAAACAGAGCTGCAATAAATATGAAACAAAAACAGATAAAAGTCAAATGAGAAACAGAAAAATTCACAATTTCACTTGGAGACTTTAACATCCCATTCTGAACAATTGATAACAGCAGTTAAGATAGAATATCAGCAAGGACATAGAACTTAACAACACTGAACAATAGGATCTAATCAATAGTTATAGAACAGTCCACCCAACAATAGCAGAATACACATTGTTTTCCCATTAATTGTGTACTATAATAGTCCATATTCCAGGCCATAAAATAAACCTAAATACAGTTAAAGCAATTAAATTCATATGGAATGTACTCTCTGATCATAGGAGAATCAAACTAAAAATCAACAACACAAAAACAGGAAATATCTCTAAGAACTTGGTTGCTAAACAACATGCTTCTAAATGACCCGTAGGTAAAACAGAAAGCCTAACTGAAAATCAAAAAATACACTGAGCTGAATAAAAATAAAAACACAACATAGCAAAATGAGTGAGATACAATCAAAGCAATGCTGACAGTGAAATCTACAGTACTAAATGTTTATTTGAGAGCAAAGGAAAAGTCTCAAATCAATAATCTAAGCTCCCATCTTAAGAACCTAGAAGGGGGGTGGAGCCAAGATGGCCGAATAGGAAGAGCAGTCTACAGCTCCCAGCATGAGCCACACAGAAGATGGGTGATTTCTGCATTTCCAACTGAGGTACCAGATTCATCTCACTGGGGAGTGCCGGACAGTGCGGGCAGGACAGTGGGTGCAGCGCACCATGTGTGAGCCGAAGCAGGGTGGGGCATTGCCTCACCCGGGAAGTGCAAGGGGTCAGGGAGTTCCCTTTGCTAGTCAAAGAAAGGGGTGACAGGCGGCACCTGGAAAATCGGGTCACTCCCACCGTAATACTGCACTTTTCCAATGGGCTCAACAAACAGCACACCAGGAGATTATATCCCACACCTGGCTCAGAGGGTCCTATGCCCACGGAGCCTTGCTCATTGCTAGCACAGCAGTCTGAGATCAAACTGCCAGGCGGCAGCGAGGCTGGGGGAAGGGCGCCCACCATTGCCCAAGCTTGAGTAGGTAAACAAAGTCACTGGGAAGCTCAATCTGGGTGGAACCCACCACAGCTCAAGGAGGCCTGCCTGCCTCTGTAGGCTCCACCTCTGGGGGCAGGGCACAGAAAAACAAAAGTCAGCGATAACCTCTGCAGACTTAAATGTCCCTGTCTAACAGCTTTGAAGAGAGTAGTGGTTCTCCCAGCATGCAGCTTGAGATCTGAGAATGGGCAGACTGCCTCCTTAAGTGGGTCCCTGACACCCGAGTAGCCTAACTGGGAGGCACCCCCCCAGTAGGTTCGGACTGACACCCCACATGGCCGGGTACTCCTGTGAGACAAAACTTCCAGAGGAACCATCAGGCAGCAGCATTTGTGGTTCACCAATATCCTCTGTTCTGCAGCCACAGCTGCTGATACCCAGGTAAACAGGGTCTGGAATGGACCTCCAGTAAACTCCAACAGACCTGCAGCTGAGGGTCCTGACTGTTAGAAGGAAAAACTAACAAACAGAAAGGACATCCCCCACACCAAAAACCCATCTGTACACGTCACCATCATCAAAGACCACAAGTCGATAAAACCACAAAGATAGGGAAAAAACAGAGCAGAAAAACCGGAAACTCTAAACATCAGAGCACCTTTCCTCCTCCAAAGGAATGCAGCTCCTCACTAGCAATGGGACAAAGCTGGACGGAAAATGACTTTGATGAGTTGAGAGAAGAAGGCTTCAGAAGATCAAACTACTCCGAGCTAAAGGTGGAAGTTCGAACCCATGGCAAAGAAGTTAAAAACATTGAAAAAAAATTAGACGAATGGATAACTAGAATAACCAATGCAGAGAAGTCCTTAAAGGACCTGATGGAGCTGAAAACCACTGCAACAAGAACTATGTGACAAATGCACAAGCCTCAGTAACCGATGCGATCAACTGAAAGAAGGGTATCAGTAATGAAAGACGAAATGAATGAAATGAAGCATGAAGACAAGTTTAGATAAAAAAAGAATAAAAAGAAACAAACAAAGCCTCCAATAATTATGGGACTCTGTGAAAAGACCAAATCTACATCTGATTGATGTATCTGAAAGTGATGGGGAGAACGGAACCAAGTTGGAAAACACTCTGCAGGATATTATCCAGGAGAACTTCCCCAATCTAGCAAGGCAGGCCAACATTCAAATTCAGGAAATACAGAGAACGCCACAAAGATACTCCTTGAGAAGAGCAACTCCAAGACACATAATTGTCAGATTCACCAAAGTTGAAATGAAGGAAAAAATGTTAAGGGCAGCCAGAGACAAAGGCCGGGTTACCCACAAAGGGAAGCCCATCAGACTAAGAGCTGATCTCTCGGCAGAAACTCTACAAGCCAGAAGAGAGTGGGGGCCAATTTTCAACATTCTAAAAGAAAAGAATTTTTAACCCAGAATTTCATATCCAGCCAAACTAAGCTTCATAAGTGAAGGAGAAATAAAATCCTTTACAGACAAACAAATGCTGAGAGATTTTGTCACCACCAGGCCTGCCCTACAAGAGCTCCTGAAAGAAGCACTAAACATGGAAAGGAACAACCAGTACCAGCCACTGAAAAAACATGACAAATTGTAAAGACCATGAAGGCTAGGAAGAAACTGTATCAACTAACGAGCAAAATAACCAGCTAACATCATAATGACAGGAACAAATTCACACATAACAATACTAACCTTAAATGTAAATGGGATAAATACTCCAATTAAAAGACACAGACTGGCAAATTGGACAAAGAGTCAAGACTCATCAGTGTGCTGTATTCAGGAAACCCATCTAATGTGCAGAGACACACATAGGCTCAAAATAAAGGGATGGAGGAATATCTACCAAGCAAATGGAAAACAAAAAAGGCAGGGGTTGCAATCCTAGTCTCTGATAAAACAGCCTTCAAACCAACAAAGATCAAAAGAAACAAAGAAGGCCATTACATAATGGTAAAGGGATCAAATCAACAAGAAGAACTAACTATCCTAAATATATATGCACCCAATACGGGAGCACGCAGATTCATAAAGCAAGTCCTTAGTGACCTACAAAGAGACTTAGACTCCCACACAAAAATAATGGGAGACTTTAACACCCCACTGTCAACGTTAGACAGATCAACAAGACAGAAAGTTAACAAGGATATCCAAGAATTGAACTCAGCTCTGCACCAAGCAGACCTAATAGACTCCACAGAACTCTCCACCCCAAATCAACAGAATATACATTCTTTTCAGCACCACACCACACCTATTCCAAAATTGACCACATAGTTGGAAGTAAAGCACTCCTCAGCAAAGGTAAAAGAACAGAAATTATAACAAACTGTCTCTCAGACCACAGTGCAATCAAACTAGAACTCAGGATTTAGAAACTCACTCAAAACTGCTCAACTACATGGAAACTGAACAACCTGCTCCTGAATGACTACTGGGTATATAACGAAATGAAGGCAGAAGTAAATATGTTCTTTGAAACCAACAAGAACAAAGACACAACATACCAGAATCTCTGGGACACATTCAAAGCAGTGTGTAGAGGGAAATTTATAGCATTAAATGCCCACAAGAGAAAGCAGGAAAGATCTAAAATTGACACCCTAACATCACAATTAAAAGAACTAGAGAAGCAAGAGCAAACACATTCAAAAGCTAGCATAAGGTAAGAAATAACTAAGATCAGACAGAACTGAAGGAAATAGAGACACAAAAAACCCTTCAAAAAAATCAATGAATCCAGGAGCTGGTTTTTTGAAAAGATCAACAAAATTGATAGACCGCTAGCAAGACTAATAAAGAAGAAAAGAGAGAAGAATCAAATAGATGCAATAAAGGATGATGAAGGGAATATCACCACCAATCCCACAGAAATGCAAACTACTATCAGAGAATACTATAAACACCTCTATGCAAATAAACTAGAAAATCTAGAAGAAATGGATAAATTCCTCAAAACATACACTGTCCCAAGACTAAACCAGGAAGAAGTTGAATCTCAGAATAGACCAATATCTGGCTCTGAAATTGAGGCAATAATTAAGAGCTTAACAACCAAAAAAAGTCCAGGACCAGATGGATTCACAGCCGAATTCTACCAGAAGTACAAGGAGGAGCTGGTACCATTCCTTCTGAAACTACTCCAATCAATAGAAAAAGAGGGAGTCCTCCCTAACTCGTTTTATGAGGCCAGCATCATCCTGCTACCAAAGCTGGGCAGAGACGCAACCAAAAAAGAGAATTTTCGACCAGTATCCTGGATGAACATTGATGCAGAAATCCACAGTAAAATACTGGCAAACCGAATCCAGAAACACATCAAAAAGCTTATCCACCATAATCAAGTGGGCTTCATCCCTGGGATGCAAGGCTGGTTCAACATACACAAATCAATAAATGTAATCCAGCATATAAACAGAACCGAAGACAAAAGCACATGATTATCTCAATAGATGCAGAAAAGGCATTTGACAAAATTCAACAGCCCTTCATGCTAAAAACTCTCAATAAATTAGGTATTGATGGGATGTATCTCAAAATAAAAAGAGCTATCTATGACAAACCCACAGCCAATATCATACTGAACGGACAAAAACTGGAATCATTCCCTTTGAAAACTGGCACAAGACATGGATGCCCTCTCTCACCACTCCTATTCAACATAGTATTGGAAGTTCTGGCCAGGGCAATCAGGCAGGAGAAGGACATAAAGGGCATTCAGTTAGGAAAAGAGGAAGTCAAATTGTCCCTGTTTGCAGATGACATGATTGTATATCTAGAAAACTCCATCGTCTCAGCCCAAAATATCCTTAAGCTAATAAGCAACTTCAGCAAAGTCTCAGGATACAAAATCAATGTACAAAAATCACAAGCATTCATATACACCAACAACTGACAGAGAGCCAAATCATGAGTGCACTCCCATTCACAATTGCTTCAAAGAGAATAAAATACCTAGGAATCCAACTTACAAGGGATGTGAAGGACCTCTTCAAGGAAAACTACAAACTACTGCTCAATGAAATAAAAGAGGATACAAACAAATGGAAGAACATTCCATGCTCATGGGTAGGAAGAATCAATATCGTGAAAATGGCCATACTGCCCAAGGTAATTTATAGATTCAATGCCATCGCCATCAAGCTACCAATGACTTTCTTTACAGAATTGGAAAAAACTACTTTAAAGTTCACATGGAACCAAAAAAGACCCCACATTGCCAAGACAATCCTAAGCAAAAAGGACAAAGCTGGAGGCATCATGCTACCTGACTTCAAACTACACTACAAGGCTACAGTAACCAAAATAGCATAGTACTGGTACCAAAACAGATATATAGACCAATGGAACAGAACAGAAGTCTCAGAAGTAACACCATACATCTACAACCATCTGATCTTTGACAAACCTGAGAAAAACAAGCAATGGGGAAAGGATTCCCTATTTAATAAATGGTGCTGGGATAACTGGCTAGCCATATATAGAAAGCTGAAACTGGATCCCTTCCTTACACCTTATACAAAAATTAATTCAAGATGGATTGAAGATTTAAATGTTAGACCTAAAACCATGAAAATCCTAGAAGAAAACCTAGGCAATACCATTCAGGACATAGGCATGGGCAAGGACTTCATGTCTAAAACACCAAAAGCAATGGCAACAAAAGCCAAAATTGACAAATGGGATCTACTTAAACTCAAGAGCTTCTGCACAGCAAAAGAAACTTCCATCAGAGTGAACAGGCAACCTACAGAGTGGGAGAAAATTTTTGCAACCTACTCATCTGACAAAGGGCTAATATCCAGAATCTACAATGAGCTCATACAAATTTACAAGAAAAAAACAACCCCATCAAAAAGTGGGCAAAGGACATGAACAGACACTTCTCAAAAGAAGACATTTATGCAGGTAAAAAACACATGAAAAAATGCTCATCCTCACTGGCCATCAAAGAAATGCAAATCAAAACCACAATGAGATACCATCTCACACCAGTTAGAATGGCGATCATTAAAAAGTCAGGAAACAACAGGTGCCGGAGAGGATGTGGAGAAATAGGAACACTTTTACATTGTTGGTGGGACTGTAAACTAGTTCAACCATTGTGGAAGTTGGTGTGGTGATTCCTCAGGGATCTAGAACTAGAAATACCATTTGACCCAGCCATCCCATTACTGGGTATATACCCAAAAGATTATAAATCATACTGCTATAAAGACACATGCACACATGTTTATTGCACCACTATTCACAATAGCAAAGACTTGGAACCAACCCAAATTTCCAACAATGATAGACTGGATTAAGAAAATGTGGCACATATACACCATGGAATACCATGCAGCCATAAAAAATGCTGAGTTCATGTCCTTTGTAGGGACATGGATGAAGCTGGAAACCATCATTCTCAGCAAACTATGGCAAGGACAAAAAACCAAACACATGTTCTCACTCATGTGTGGGAATTGAACAATGAGAACACATGGACACAGGAAGGGGAACATCACAGAAACAGTTTCTGCAGATATCAAAAGGGAAATAAGAGAGCATAATAGACAAGTCTATACACATAAATTTGACAATTTAGAGGAAAAGTACCAATTTCTCAAAAAGCACGAAGTACTACAACTCCCCCAATGTGAACAAAATAATTTGATAGGCTAGCAACTATTAAGAAAATTAAATTCATAATTTAAAAACTCCCCAGAAAGAAATCTACGGTTAAAAATAGTGTCACTGGAAAAGTCTACCAAACATCTAAAGAATTAATACTAATTCTACATAATCTCTTCCAGAAAACAGAAGAAAAGGGAACATTTCCAAATTTGTTTAGCAAGCTAGTATTATCTTAATATCAACATTAGGCAAACACAGAAGAAAGGGAAAAAAAAAGAGATAAGAGAGGGAGGAAAGAGACAGACAGAGAAGGAACAGGGAGGGAAGGAAGAGAGGGAGGGAGGTAGGGCAAGACTACAGAACAATAGTGTTCATAAATGTAAATATAAAATTTTTAGCAGAATATTACCAAATAGAATTCAGTAATACAGTTTTAAAAACCATACATTATGACCAAGTGCACTTTATTCTAAGGATTCCAGGCAGGCTCAATGTTCAAAAATCAATTAATGTAGTCCACCATACTAACAGGGTAACAAAAATCAGGTGATTATGTGAATCCATGCAGAAAAACAAAAACAAAAACAAAAAAGGGCAAAACAACCCCAATTTGTATTAAAAAAAAAAAAAACTCTCAGGAAATAGGAGTAAAAGGGAAATTATTCAACTTGATAAGAAGAATCTACAACAAATCTACAATTAACATCATACTTAATATTGAAAAACTGAATTATTTCTCCCTAAGGTTGGTAATAACTCAAGGATACCCATTCTCATTATTCTGATTCAACATATTGCCAGAAGTTCTAGCCAGCACAATAAGACAAGAAAAAAAAAAAGGTAAACAGATTGAAGAAGGAAAAATAAAACTATCCCTTTTTGTAGATGACATCATTGTCTAAATATAAAATATCAAGGCATCTATGAAAATACCCCCAGAACTAATAAATGAGTTAAACAAAGTCACAGGATACAAAATAAATGTACAAAAATAAATTACATTTCCATATAGCAGCAATCAACATGTGGACAGCAAACTAAAAATACAGTGCCGTTTACAATCACTCAAAATATTAAACACAGTGATAAATTGAATAAAACATATACACAGTTGTATGCTGAAAGCTACAAAATTTTGATGGAAGAAATCTATGACAAAGATCTAAATAGAGTTTGTTCGTGTATCAGAATACTCAACATAATAAGATATCAATTCTCCTCAAATTTATATACAGGTTTAACACAATTACTATCAAAATCCCAGCAAATTTTTTTTGTAGATACATACAAGATTATTCTAAAACGTATATGGAAAATCAAAGAGCCTTAGTAGATAAAATAACTTCAAAAAACAGGAATAAAGTGGGAAGAATGGAATTATCTGCCTTTGAGATTTATAGTATAACTACTGCAATCAAGTGGAGGTACAAACACATAGATCTGTGTGGAACAGAATAGAGAATATAGAATTAGAGCCACACAAATATACCCAACTACTGCTTGACAAAGGTGCAAAAGTAATTTAATGGGAGGAACAGTGTTTTCAACAGGAGGGGCTAGAGCAATTGGATATTCATAGGTGGCACACACAAAAAAATCTCTAGCTGAACTTCAAACTAAAACTTTTATAACAAAAAAACAAAAAAGGAGAAAGAAAATCTAAAATCATCTAGAAATCATCTAGGCGTAGGCAAATATTTCTTAGACTTCACACCAAAAGCATGACCCATAAAATAAAAATATTGATAAATTGTACTTTACCAAAGTTTAAAATATTTTTGTCTGTGAAAAGTCATGTAAAAAGGATAAAAAATGGAAGCTATAGACTAGCATAAAAGATTTTCAAGTCATATAGCCAATAAAAGGCTAGTATCTAAAATATACTAAAAAACTCTCAAACTCAACATTAAAAAAATCAAATTATAAAATGGGCAAAAGATATAAACAGACTTTTCATGGAGGAAGATATACAGACATTTATTTTCATAAGCTATTAGGGAAATGCAAATAAAAGATACAATCAAATATCACTATATACCTATCAGAATGCTTCAAATGTAAAAAGTGACAACACCAAATGCTCGTAATGATACAAACAAAACAGGTCATTCTAAAAATGCTCATGGAAATTAAAACGGTACAGCTACTCTGAAAACAGTTTGGCAGTATCTTTAAAAACTTTTTTTGTTTGTTTGTTTGTTTTAGGAAACAAGAAAACAAAACAAACTACCCTCCAACCCAATTGCACTCCTGGGCAACTGCTCCACAGAAATAAGAATTTAAGTTCAAACAAAAAAGCTGTACACAAACATTCGTAGTTGCTTTATCCCTAATAGGCAAAAATTGAAAACAACTCAGATGTTTGAATGATTAAACAAACTCTAATATGTCCATTCCATGGGGTACTGCTCTGCAAAAAACAACAAACTACAGAAACAAACACCTTTGATGAAGAGCTGGAGAATTATGCTGAGGTTTTAAAAAAGCCAATCCTAAAGGGTTGCATATTATACAATTCCATTTATATAATATACATGATATTAAAAATTACAAAGAGACAGATTAGTGGTTGCCAGAGGTTTGGAATGAGGAAGGGATGGGTGGGGCTAAAGTAGGTGTGGCTATAAAAGGACAACTTGAGGGATACTGTGGTAATAGAAATGTTCTGTATCGAGGCAGAAAAGGCCTTCGACAAAATGCAACAGCAGCTTCATGCTAAAAACGAACAATAAACTAGGTATTGATGGAATGTATGTCAAAATAATAAGAGATATTTATGACAAACCCACAGCCAATATCATGCTGAATGGGCAAAAACTGGAAGCATTCCCTTTGAAAACTGGCACAAGACAAGGATGCCCTCTCTCACCAC